>NC_080681.1:0-4800000 GCF_030445035.2 Dasypus novemcinctus | reverse complement strand
CAGGCTGTTGTACATTTTGTCAAAACCCATAAAATTATGCAAGGCAAAGTGTAAACTATAATGTAAATTACAGACTTTGGTTAGTAGCAATGATTCAGTATGTGTTCATCAATTGTAACAAATGTACCACAGTAATGAAAGATGTTGTTAATAGGGGAAAGTGTTGCAGGAGAAGAGGTTGGGATATGTGAGAATCCCCTATATTTTTGATGTAACATTTATGTAATCTAAAGCTTCTTGAAAAAAAAAACAAAAACAAACTTATTACTAAGCCATAGCATAGCGCTGGCACCGGGACAGACATATAGACCAATGGAATAAAATTGAGAGTTCAGAAATCAATCCTGATTTTTGACAAGGGGGAAAGACTACTCAATTGGAAAAGACTATTCTCTTCAACAAATGGGGCTTGAAAACTGGATCTCCATTTGCCAAAAAAAGGAGGACCCCTGCTTCATACCATGTAACAAAATCAACTCAAAATGGATCAAGGACCTAAATATATGAGCTAGAACTCTCAAACGCCTAGAAGAAAACCTACAGAAGCATCTTTAGGACCTTGTGTGAGGCAATGGTTTCTTAGACTTCACACCTAAAGCACAAGCAACAACCACAACAAAAAAATAGATAAATGAGACCTCATCAAAATTTAAAAATTTTGTGTCTCAAAGGACTTTTATCAGGAAAGTAAAATAATAGCCTATGGAATTGGAGAAAATATTTCAAAACCACATATCCTATAAAGGTTTAACATCCAGAATATATATATATATATATATAATTTCTTTAACTCAACAACAAAAAGATAAACAACACAATTAAGAAATGGCCCAACTGTTGGAAAAAGACCTTGACCAAAAGGGAGAAACAGTAAATAAAAAGAGTTCTTGTGATTAAGCGATTTCAAAGTGAGTCCGGAGTTCATAAGGTTATGCAGGTCTCAGGCATGTTTCTAACTCCAGAGCAAACAAAGCCTCAAACAAGAACACTCTCTGGGCTGTAGGGATGCCCAGACAGAGGCAAGGCACATAGCATCAGGAAATCAACACCCCCTCAGGGGCCCAATTTGGGAATATATGATAATCTATTTCCCAAATATAACATAGTTACACTTATTTGTAATTCCCCTACTCATGATTCTTCTACTCCTTTTATTTCAATCTATAATTTTCAATATACCTGTTAAACATATCTCTCAGAGACTTAAATCTTCGGATTGTTCATGTGCAAGTTGAGCCCCGAATCCTAGCAGAATTGCAGCCAGCTCCTACTCTGCAGGTTTTAGGGCTTCCCTTATAACTGACAAAATAATGAAGAGCAAAACCCATCCCCAAAACAAGGAGCATCTACGACTGCAAGTGAAACTATTCCTCCCATTTGCCCCCATAAGATCTAAGTCCTTTCTCAGCCTGAAACATTTAGAGCAGACATCACCCACCCCCAAGACTTAAGAATGACTGAATGTAAAGGGTGAGTGTAACCGTGGCCCAAAGTACATTTATTGTTATTGTTATTATCTTGAGTTAATGGAAGAACTTGAAACATTGATCTAAAGATAGTGGTTGCCAGGGTTCAAAAGGGAGGAGGAGGGATGAATAGGTAGAACACAAGGCAGATTTAGGGCGGTGAAATTGTTCTGTATGAGACTGCAATGATGGATACATGAATTTGTACACTTGTCAAAACCTATAAAACTAAGTGTAAACTATAACGTAAATTACAGACTCGGGTTAGTAGCAATGTTTCAATATTGGTTCATCAACTGTAACAAATGTACAACACTAATGTAAGATGTTAATAACAGGGGAAACTATGTATTTGGGTGTGTGGGGGGATTTATATGGGAATTCCCAATACTTTTACTGTAATTTTCCTGTAAATCTAAAACTTGTCTAAAATAAAGTTTATTATTACCCTAAATGGGCAAAAGACTTGATTAGATGCTCTCTCTAAGGAAGATGTACAAATGGTCAGAAGCACATAAAAAGATGCTCAGCATCGTTAGCCATCAGGGAAATGCAAATCAAAACCACAATGAGATACCATTTCACACCAACTAGAATGGATGCTATTAAAAAATGGAAAATAAAAAGTGTTGGAGAGAATGGAGAGAAACAGGAACACTCGTTGCTGGTAACAATGTAAAATGTTGTAACCACTGTGGAAAACTTGTTTCCTCAGAAAGCTAAGTATAGAACTACCATAATACCCCCCAATCCCACTACTTGGTATATACCCAAATAATTGAAAACAAAAAACAGGGACTTGAACATATATTTGTACATTGACGTTCATAGAGGCATAATTCACAATTGCCAAATTATGGAAGCAACCCAAGCATCCATCAACAATAAACGGATAACTAAAATGAGGTATATACATACAATGGAATATTATTCAATTTTAAAAAGGAATGAATCCTGACACATGCAACAACATGGATGAACCTTTAAGACGTCATGTGGAGTGAAATAAGCCAGACACAACAGGACAAATATTGTATACTTTCACTGATATGAATCCATTAGAGTAAGCACACTCATATAGTCAGAGCCTAGAATACAGCTTACCAGGAGATGGGGCAGGGCTAGGGTATGGAATGTTAAACTTTAAAATGTACAGGTTGCTATTTGGAATGATGGAAATATTTTGGTAATGGATGGTGGTGATGGTAGCACATTGAGAATGCAATTAACAGCGCTGAAATATATATCTGAACATGATTAAAAGGGGAAATATTAGATTATACACATTGTAATGAAATAAAAATTTTTTAAATGAATCCATGGAACTACACTACACAGTTAAACCATGGGCTTTAATTATTAGTACAACTATAAAAATGTGCTATCATCAATTGTAACAAATGTTCCACACCAAAATGCAAGGTGCTGGTGATAGAGTGGTGTGTAGGAATCATGTCTTTTATGCAAGATTATTCTGTAAACCTACAACTTTTCTAATAAAAAAAAATTAACAAAAGAGTATGGAGAGATGGAGAAGATGTTAATAAACAGATCTAGCAAAGGAAAGAATATTGCCAAAGAAGCTGTAAGCAAACCTTCAGCTAAGCGGCCCTTGGGTAAGTGAACCCAGCTCTTCATGGCCTGTACCCTGCAGGATGAGCTGCTTTTCCTTTTTCCACTTGCTCTGAAGTGGCTCTAATGAGGCTGTGGCCGGAGGGCCACATCTCGTACAGACTTCATTGGTGACACAAAACTCTACTCCACATGATCATTCAGTGTAAACTTGATTGCTCCTCATCACTGAACAGAAGAAGGACTAAGCAAAAGAGATTCTTCAGCAAACTGAATTATTCATTTAAATATGGTTCAGAGCATATACCCTCCTGACCAAAAGTGTCATCTTCATTCAAAGAGTAACATAACACATCTGTAGTGATTTTCATAGCAAGTGTTGAAAATATGATCAGAATAAACCATTTTCCACAAACATTTTCTTAGGTTGGTGCTAAATGTATAAGAAATGCTTGGTGAGCTAACCACTAGGCATTGCTTTAGGCTTTGCATTTACAATGAAGAAGCCCTCTGTATCCTTGCTCAGCCTTCTAAGTACTCCACGTGAAGGCAGAGGAATTTCATCTCCATATCCCTAACCCTAAACTAGGTTAATCAAGACTCAAAGTTCTATATGTATACGGATTCATATACATTTTTAGGGATCACATAATTTTACCCTACTGCTTAGATAACTTCGGGGCTTTTCCTCTCCATGTCTACTAAATACGTTGCTGTGCAACCCAAGGCCACACACTGAAATAGTTTTAGAAAGAAAATACAATAAGAGCAGCACGAGGGACAAGGGCGGTGAGGGTGTGAGAGCAAGGGGAAGCCAGGAAACAGCATTCATTTAAACTTTTAGAGCATTCCACAAGTTTCCATACCAAAAATATTGAGTTACCATGGAAATAGAGAAAATGTTTTGTCGTGGTTAGAGAGCTGGTTTATAGACACAAGGTAGAGCTCAACGGGCATGCCACTGAATGCGGAAGTGTTGCCAGCGGGGATCCTGGGGGTGGGGGACTCATCTTTGGATTGGTCTTATTTAACTGCTTTTATACAAAATATGACAGTGAAACCTAAAATTAGGATTTAGTGCTAAGAGATTTCTTCTTTAGCCATTTCGTCTAACTCTTCATTTTGCCAACGGGAAAAGAAAAGGCTACAAAATGGCCACTTGTTCAAGGTGGCACAGATAGCCAGAGGCATGCCCTGGCTCCTCGCCCAGGGGCCTTGGTCTCTGCCACCCTGCCTTACTTTCTTTGGCTGATGTTGTGAGGGTGGCACTGTGCCAAGGGAGCAGTTAAATGCTGCATGGATTTCGCAAAGCTTTCTGAGTTGAACTGCGTGTGTGTATTTATCAGACGAGATTCAATGTGGAAAGTGAATGCATTGAGGGAAACACAAGCCCAAGTCTAGTCACAGGTGTAGAGGCTTTGGCTACCAAAGCCTTTATGAAATGTGCCTTTATGTACTGCTTCCCCATAACCTTCACCTCAGGGAGCTACAGTTCTAATGAAAGCCTTTTGCTTGTCAGATTTAGAAAAAAGTGAGGACCCAATAGGAAACCTTTTCCTGTTATTGCACAAAGCCAGAGTGTCTTTATATTTGGAAAGTTGTGCTCAGTTTTAGGCAACAAAACAAAACAAAAAACAAAAACTCAGGAAGGATAGAACAGAGGGAAAGATTTATAAAATGGCAAATAAATTAGTCATCAGGAAGGAAAGAATTCAATTGGAGAATCATAAAAGCAAATTTGGATATAAAAAGGAAAATATTAACATTTTTAAAAATAATGGAATTAAAAGGCTAACAGGCAACTGGTATTCTCATATACTATTAATAGGACTATAATTTGGTGCACCTCCTTTGGAAAACTGTGATAGTATCAACTAAATCTAAATCATATGCTTTCCCTATGACAGCATTTTCATTCCTAGGTATATACTCAAGAGAAATGTGTGCATATGACCTTAGAAAGTTTTGAAAAGAATCTTGCAGCAATGTTATTTGGAATATCTCAAAATGGAGCTGTCACACATGCCTGGAGAATGGATAAATAAATTGCAGTACATTCAAACAACGGAATAGCACAGTGCCATAAAAATGCACCTCTTATACATGCAACAACATGTATAACCTCACAGACATTATAGTGAGCATAATGGCTACATTGTGCATTGTTTCATTTATATAAAATTTAGGAACAAGCAAAATAATTGACCGCGATAGAAGTCAGAATAGAGTTACATCCCAGGGAAGCGATTAGCTATTGACTAGGAAGAGATATGAGGGAAACTTCTGAAGGGATGGAAGTTTCTGTATTTTCATCTGGGTGGGTGGTGGATTATAGGGATGTATATATATTAAAATATATTAAGCTGGACACATAATATTACTGCTTGTTATACTCAATTAAAATAATGATGGAGAATAGGAAGAACATGACTTAAAGGGAGGTTAGTTTTGATACAAATAACCAGAAGGATTTCGGCATTTGTTTCATCATTCCAATGAAGATGGACTGGATCAGTTTCAGGCACTATATTCCAGAGAGGGAACCCAAAGATAATAAGACTCGCTTCTTGTCCTTGAGACATTCATATTCAAGTAATCGATAACTATAAAAACAAAGAATCTTTTCCCCTGATACGTATAAGTACTATGGGGTATGGTTAAATCGAATATGAGAAATGGGACACCAGGGACTGTCTCATGGAGGAAATATATTTGATTTGTGACTTTAAGAATGAGAAGGCTTTCAGCAAGTGGTGTTGGGGAAGGAAGGTTATTCCAAATAAAATAGCCTGTTAGCTTCAAAGCACAAACAGCCTAGCAGGTTTGAGTTGTCCAGTTTTCGAGTGTGACAGTAATCTGGATATGGAGAGGGAGATGAGGCTGGAGCAGAGTTAAGAAGATTGCGGAGGGCCAAGTGAGCAAAGGTAAGCCCTGGGACTGAAACAGGGAGTGACATAATCATGTAGGCATTAAAGAGAGACAAGTCAGGTGGCCGTGCAGAGGGTGCCTAGAAGGGGAGAGGAAAAAAAAAATCTTAAAAAAAAAAACCCAAAAAAACCAAAAAACAAAAACCTCATGGTTCCAATAAAGAACCTTTGCAACCATTAATGAAGAAAAATGGAAAGAATATCATAAATCTGTTTCATGTATTAAAATATTTGAAATGAAAACTTCTTATCAGAGTGTGTCAATTAAGAAATTAAAAACTATTTTAAACCTATCATCAGAACTTTTAACACAATTATGGTATAGTTAAACATAAGTGAACATTTTCAGACATGAAATACTTAATTGACTTAAAAAAATAATACCAAAATGGGTATACATTACAATCTAGATTTATGGTCTTGACTGTGGCAGAACATTTTTCTCATGAAATGAGAAAGCAACCTTTTAGAAAACATATAATCAAAGCCATAAAATCTTCATCGCTTTTGATGAAGCTTCAACTGTTTCACATATAACTGCTTTACTAATACCAAATATGCAAAATTCAAGATATAGAAGACAGTTAAATGATTTTTGTTAATCTGGTGGAACCAGAAAGAACAGCATCTGTGATATTTCAAACTACGTCATTGGTGACCAAGGAAAACAGTTTCACTGAAAAGTATTTACAAGATAGTGCCAGGGTGGTGACATGTAGAAGGTCTGGAATTTCAGTCCAAAATTTTATTAAAAAGTTCCAGACATTTTGTTTGGCCCTAAGTCACCATAGAATCAACTTAACTAGATGATGCAATAAAAGGTGGAAGTCAAATCAGTATAAGTATTTTCTTGATGAATTTCTATTTACCCATATATCAAATAAACACCAGAGATAATATGCCCAGAGAGAGATGAGAATTGAACAATAAAAAAATATTGGGACCTCCAAAATCAATCTGCCTTTCTAAAACTACAAAGACTGAATGGATATCATGGCACAGTTTGTATGGCAATTTTGAAAGAAAATGTAAAATAGCATAGGCAAGCATTTTGAAAATTAAATTAATTTTTAGTAATCTAGCTTTATAAAATATTTTTACAGAAATTTCAATACTTCCTTTACCTTTACAAGATAGAAATGTAAATATAATTGCCCACATAAAATTAAATAAACAATTAAATAGAAGCAGAAAATATATAGAAACAAATGATACAAATGGAAACAAAACAAAAATAAAGTATCAATTCCAAGAAAAAAACTATTAAATTGTCTCATAAATTATACAGAAGTGAGCTTATTATTTGATGACAAAAATAAAAAATAAAAAATAAATTTTTAACATCTTTCAATTTGTCAGTTCTGAAGTTTATCCTCATTATGCTCGTACACAAAGTAGATTCAGGGAGACTGAAAATGTATAAAATTAAGTCATTTAATATGAAATTCCAATAAATGATTTTGTGACTCAGTAGATGAAAGAAAAAGTAAATACATAAAAATCTCAAATAATATTGCAAGGGCTAGAAAATTTTTCAATGCAATTACCAAAAGTTCAACAAAAGCTGAATGAGCTTTGGGTATAATGAACAACAGTGTTTATATTAGGAGAAATTATCTATGTATGGCGTCTACGTATTAGATAATGACTGTCAGTTGGGAAACTTATGGCTCAGACAAGGCCATTTCGTAACTGAAAACCACGGCAAGCAAAAGACTGCACCAACATGTCTGAAAATCAACAAATGATTTTGAAAACATTAGGAAATTTTGGTAAATACATACTAAAAACTATATCACCTGGCAGTTTTACAAGGTACACATAGTTTATTTAGAGAAGAAATGGTGATTTTTAGATTCTTGTATTTATGTGTTGATTTATATATTGATGTGATAGTTATGGAACTGTTTTTGATTTTCACGCTTGTATGAAGGTAGGCAAGGAAAGAGGTTGGAAGGCTATGGTAATGGCGCTAGCTGGAAATTATGGGAGGTGGAAAGGAAGGAACAGGAATAGGGAAAATCAATAGGAATTGCTGACCAGATTGGTATTAGAAGGGAGGGGACACAGATGATGACTAACTTCAATGAACAGGATTGTATGTATCGAAGATAGGGTTCAAAGGAGGCGGTGGGGGGTTGTGGGATGGCCTAATGGGTTCAATTTTGAACACTTTGCATTTGAATTATATGCATTATAACCACATAGAAATATATATTTTCATATGCTTTATAAAGCAAGTCAGACACAAAAACACAAAAGGACAAATACTCTATGATTGTGTTACTATGAACCAAATACATTGTGTAATGTATGATTCCATTTATATAAAATGTAAATATAAAGCAATTTATAAAGGAAAAATAATAGTGCAAAGAAAAGAAATATATAAAAGAGTAATAATAATAACAATATTTTTATAAGACTAAATAGTGTAACACACTTTCATATACTGTGGTGTCTTGGAGTTCCCCCAGAAAAACATGTTGTTAACCTTAATCCATTTCTGCAAATGTGAGCCCACAGGAACTTCTGATGAGATTACCTCTGTGAAGGTGTGGCCCAGCTGAATCTGGATACATCTCAATTCTACCCGTGGAGGCCTTCTAGAGAAGACCACAGAAGGGAAGCCACAGGGAGCAACCAGAAGCTGAAAGTCAACGGAAACCAGAGGAGAAGGGAGGAGAGGCCACCACCTGCATTGCCATGGAGTGGAAGAGCCAAGGAACCCCAAAGCCTGCCGCCAGGAGGAAGCACGCTGTCTAGCCTCTGAGGCTGTGAGCCAATAACTTGCTGCTGTTAAGCCAACCCACTGTAGGGTATTTGTTTCAGTAACAGGGAAACTAAAGCACATATCTTGTTTGATTTTCACACTATTCCTATAAATTTAGTAGTACTACTACAAGAAAGAGCACCTCCTAATTGGGTACCTACTATTACTTCATTCAGCAAATATTATTTGAGTCCCTCTATATAACAAACCCTTTTAGGTGCCAGTGAAACATCACTGAGCAAGATGAATTTCCTGCCCTAACATGAAGGGAGGCCAACATTGATGAGCTGAATGTAAGACAGAAGATGAGGAACGGAATCGGGGTAAGTGAATAGAGTGTAATGACGTAGTTTGAACAGGAGTGGTCAGGGAGGGCAACATTTGAACACAATCCTGAAGGGAGGAAGGGAGCACTGTGTGAATATCTGAAGAAGGGTCTTTCCAGGCTGAGGGCACAGCAAGAGCAAAGGCTCTAAAGTGGCAGTGAGTTTTCTGATGGATGTGAGGCTCAGCAAACAGACTAGTGTGGTTGCAAGGAACTGAGTGAAAGGATGAGTGATAGGAGACAAGCGATGAAGTTGGAGTGGTTGGCAGAAGCCATACCATCCAGGGTTTTTTCTATTTTTTATTTTGTTTTGTTTTTTTTTTAGAAGATACTAGCGATGGAACCAGGGCCTCCCATGTGGGAAGCAGTTGCTCAACCACTGAGCTAAAGCCATTCCCCAGTCCAGGCTCTTTTAAGCCATGGTAGAGCATTATTTTAGATTTTTTTAAAGAAGGTGCCAGGGATTGAACCCGGACCGTGGGACCTCATACATGCAAAGCAGGCACTTAACCACTGAGCTACACCTGCTTCCCACAGTGTTTGGATTTTATTCTCAGTCTTGTGCATTAAAAAAAATAAATTCCTCTGGCAACTGAATGGAAACTAGATTCTGGGGCAACAAGTAGAAGCAGAAGACTAAGTTGGGAAACTATTGAGCTACTGGCAGCTCAGTGAAGAAACAACAGTGGTTTAGATAAGGGTATAGCAGTGGGAGTGGGGTTAAGAGGAGAGCCTTAGGACACATTTTAAAAGTAGACCTACAGGATTTATGGAAGAATTGGTTATGGGTCGAGAATGCAAGGTTTTGGGCCCTAGTGACTGGCTGGGCACGTGATGATGTGATGACAACATTCAACAATCAGTCAGACCTGGCAAAGAATAGGCTTGAAGGGGAAAATCCAGAGTTTGGATTTGGATTTGTTAAGTTTGACCTAGTATGTGCCTTTAATTCCTCTGGACAGTCTTTTCAATATCTGCCAGGGAGGTATGACCACTGGCCTGTTGCGTAGAGGCTGAAATGGAGACTTGGAGACTTGGTCAGGACTGATTCTGGAGCTCAGGAGAGAAGACAGGCCCAGGAGGCTGGGACAGTACAGTGCAGTCAATTAACTTAATCCAGTACATGTTTGTTGAAGGTCACTATGTGCTTACCACAGGAGAGAGTTTTTTAAATTTTTCCCACACTTCGGGCATTCACAGTGCTCTTATAGAACAGAGATAACAATGGATGACTCTGAATTGTTGAGGAGCTCAAAGCAGGATGTGTTAAGGTAACAACCACTGAAATAATTGAGTGGAAGGAGAAAAGCCAATGAGGGGTAGATTGGTATGACTTTGAGCTGCCTTCTGGAAGATATGGGGCAAGATTTTAATGAGAAGAAGTAGGATGGAGACAGAGGGATCTTCAGGTCAGAAAACTGGATGAGCAAAAGTAAGGAGGTGGGCATAGTGTACGCCTGGGCATATCCCAGAGGTCATTCAACTGGAGGAGCTGGTAGATGATGAAGATGGATGGGCAGAGGGAGTGGATGTAGCTCAAGTGGTTGAGCTCTTGCTTTCCATGCATGAGGTCTCAGGTTTGATCCCCAGTACCTCCTAAAAACAAAACAAAATAAACAAATGAAAAAACCAATTCTCCTTGAGAAGCAGATGTAGCTCAGTGGTTGAGCACCTGCTTCCCAAATGAGGGCTTGGGTTCAATTCCAGATACCTCCAAGAAAAAACAAAAAAAGATGGATGAGCAGACAAAGGCCTAAGTAGGCAGAGTCATGAAGGCCAGACGGAGCACCTTGGAGTTTATCCTGTGGGTAACGGGGAGTCCAATGATGGTTTCTATTGCTAGAACTGATTTAACTTAGATTTTTAACTAACATTTTCCTAAGATGTTGCCAAATTCCTATTGGCAATACATACATTTTACTTTTAATATTTTTCATTTGCAATAAAAATGATCACATATAAAGTCTAGGTGAATATTTTGACATACTAATTCCCTTTGGTTCAAATAATAAATTTTTGTCCGAAAAGAGGAATTATAATATGAGGTTATGAAAAGTCCATTTCCCTCTTAACATTCTTCCTAGCAACTCAGTTGTTTTCATTGGCTTTTATTAAAACAACCTTTGTGTGAACTGGCAATTTGTTTTGTAAATATCAATGAAAGCATATTTCACAAAATATAGTAATAAAAACCAACCCAATTTCATAAATATGCTTGCTGCCAGACATCAGTCTTCAGCTCATATTATGAGTATTTCCAGTAAGTCTTAAATACACATTAATATGAGAAATAGCTTACTGTTTAAGATTTTTTAAAAGTTGGAAAATCCTTCACTGCTTCTCAGAAGGGTTCTTTCCAATAAAATGCATTTCCTTTTTTGATAAACTGCATTTATAATGGTTTGAAGCACTTCAATTCAATTTAACTTTTTTTTTCTAAAAACATACTAAAATTTAGCTTATTATAGTTCTAGTACTTATGTATTTTATATCTTTGTTTACTTAAGAGGTCTGGGATATTAATATTTTCAACAGTACCTATCTTGAACCTATATCTAGTGTTCAAAACTTAACAAGAATTCTAAGCTTTGTTCAAGATTCCAAGGAGTCTCTATTATCATTTTGCAAGTGTGCACAACTCAGCTATTGCCAACCTATGGTGGTTGTATTAGTCAGCCAAGGGGGTGCTGATGCAAAGTACCAGAAATCTGCTGGCTTTTATAAAGAGTATTTATTTGGGATAAAAGCTTACAGTTACAGGCCCCTAAGAGTCCAACTCAAGGCTGCTTTCTCATCAGTCTGTTGCCACGTGTTGAAGCAAGATGGCGGGCGATTGCTGCCTAGTCTCTCCTTCCTTCTTCCTCTGAAGAATCTGTGGGCCCAGCTCCTTCCGAACTCAGCTGTAGGTTGAAATAGGGTTCATCTCTCTTCCTGGGGCTTTAGCTATTTGAGCTTTCTCCCTTCTGTCACATGGTAGGACTGACATGATCAGGTTCTCTACTCTTCTGTGTCTTCTTCTATGTGTCTTCTTGAATAAGTGTCCTATTATATCAGCCCACTAAGGGGTTGGGAACTCAACCTGAAGTCATGCCCTATTGACGTGGTTGAATCAAAGCCCTAATCTTTTATCAAGTAAACCTAAAACCTTTGAATTTAATACACCCAAAGGGTATCACACCCAGAGGAAGAGACCAGTTTACAAATATAATTTTTCTTTTTTGGGATTCATAAATAATTAATGATTATTTAATTTATGAAATAATTAATAGGAGAAAAAATTACTCTTTTACCGAACTATTATAACAAGGAGAGAATATGAACTAAATGTTCTAAGGAATTTTAACTTGAATGTCTCCTGGTTATTAGATGGAATACCCCTGAAAAGTGAAATGGATTTCACTGCATAGTTCTTTTCAGGGCAGCAACACAATCAACCTACAGTAATCGTTGCAGATTTCAATGGACCACTTTCATCAATAGACAGAACATCAAGACAAAAGATCAATGAGAATAAAGAAAATTTTAATAATATGATAAATGAATTAGATCTAACAGACATATATAGAACATTATACCCCAAAACAGTAGGATTCACATTCTTTTCAAGGGCACATGGATTTTTCCACAACATAGAAAACATGGTGGGTCCCTAAACAAGTCTCAATAAATTAAAAAATACTGAAATTATACAAAGCACCTTCTATGACCACAATGGAAAGAAACTGGAAATCCATAACAGGCAGAGAAATGGATAATCCACAAGAATATGGAAGTTAACACACTCAAACAATCAAAGGGTCAAAGAAAAAATTACATGACAAATCAGTAAATATCTTGAGAAGGATGAAAATGAGAACACAAAATATAAAACTTATGGGTGTTGAAAGAGAAATGTATAGTTCTAAATGTTCACATTAAAAAATTTAAAAAAAAGCTAAAATCAAAGACCTAACTGTACAGCAGGAAGAACTCAAGAAGAACAGCAAATTAATCTCAGAGCAAGCAGAAGGAAAGAAATAAAGATTAGAGCAAAAATAAATGAAATAGAGAATAAAAAACAATAGAGCATTAACAAAATAAAAGCTTGCTATTTGAAAAGATCAGTAAAATTGACAGAGATTGATAAAGAAAAAAAAAGAGTGAGGATACAATAAAATCAGAAATGAAAAGGGGGACATTAATACTGACCCCACAGAAATAAAAAGGATCATTAGAGAAAACTATGACAAACCAATTACAAGCAGAGATTGATCAAAAACCTCCTGACAAAGAAAAGCCCAGGACCAGATGGCTTCATAGGAGAATTCTACCAAAGATTCAAGAACAAATTAATAACAATGCTCAAACTCTTCCAAAAAATTGAAGAGGGAACTCTACCTAACTCATTCCATGAGGCCAACATCATTCTAACACGAAAGCTAGATGAAGATACGACAAGAAAAGAAAATTACAGAACACTATCTCTTTTGAATACAAATGTGAAAATCCTCAAGAAAATACTAGCAAATTGAATCCAACAGCAAATTAAAAGAATTATTCAACTTATATGGGATTAATCCCAGGTATGCAAGGTATGCAAGGGCTGTTCAAAATAAGAAAATGAGTTAATGTAATACACCGCATTAATAGGATGAAAGGAAAAAACCCATGTTTCATCTTAATTGATGCAGAAAAGGCATTTGGTAAAATTCAGCACCCTTTCTTGATTAAAAAAAACCCTAGAAAAATAGAAATTGGAGGAAAATTCCTCAACATGATAAAAGCATGTATGAAAAACTCACTGCTAACATTATAATCAGAAGGGAAAGACCGAACATTTTCCCTCTATTCTAGAAAGACATGAGGATGCCCATTGTCACCAGTATTATTCAAAATTGTACTGGAATTCTTGACAGAGAAATCAGGCAAAAAAGAATAAAAGAAATCCAAAATGGAAATAAAGAATTAAAACTATTGCAGATGGCATGAGCCTATATACAGAAAATCCTAAAAAAAAATTATAACAAAGCTACTAGACCTAATAAACAAATTTAGCAAAGTGCCATGTTACAATATCAACATGCAAAAATTGGAAGTGTTTCTATACACTAGTAATGAGCAAAATGAAGAGGAAATAAACAAAATTCCATTTATAATAGCAACTAAAGTAATCAAGTTTCTAGGAATAAATTGAACCAAGGATGTAAAGAATTTGTACACAGAAAACTACAAAACTTTGCTAAAAGAACTTAAAGAAGACCTAAATAAATGGAAAGATATTCCATGCTCATGGATTAGAAGACAAAATATTGATACAACGTCAATTCTACTTAAAGCAATTTACAGATTCAACACAATCCCAGTCAAAAATCCAACAGACTTCTTTGCAGAAATAGAAAAAGACAATTGTAAAATTTATATGGAAGGATAAAGGGCCCCAAATAGCAAACACCATCTTGAAAAAGAATGACAGAGGACCCACACATTTTTTGGCTTTGTTTTTGGGGAGGTTTTGGAGAAGGGTCACAACTGTGGCAGGGGAGGATCACTGGTGTGGGGTGTTGGTGATGGGGGGACATGTTGGGAAGGGTGCCTGGAGCATACCTCTATGACATATGAATATGTTCAGATGTTCATGGGGTGTTGTCTCAATGGGTGGAGACCCACACAATAACTGAAAGAATATTGAATTCCCATCCTGAGGAATCCTGCTACATTCTGTAATAGAGCAGCAAGAATCCCTCAAGTACACAGGCAATGCCTACCAAAGGAGGATAGACCATTATGCCAGGCCCCTAATATTGATGATTGTACTTAAGAACCTTTTCTTGTGAAATTGAAACTTAGCCTAGTATTATATATTGCCTGAAGAGTTACTCCTGAAAGTCTCTGTTGCTCAGCTGTGGCCTCTCTCTAAGCCAAATGCAGCATACTATCTTCCCCTCATTCTGGGACACGACTCCCAGGGATGAGTCTCCCTGGCACTGAGGGATTATTACCAGCACTAACTAGTGATACATCTGGAAAAAGAACTTAACTAAAAGGGGGAAATATTAAACAAACATGAGCTTTTATGGCTAAGAGATTTCAAAGTGAATCAGGAGTTTATTCCAGAGGTTACACTTATGCATAACTCAGCAGGACCTCGTTGACTGCCATAGTGAACAGTGCCTCAAATAGTGCAGCTCCTGAGGGCTCTAGAGAAATCTAACACTATAAGCAGGACAGACAAGCTGAGGAATTCTGCATGCTGTTAGTGGGCCTTACTTTGGAATTTATGCTCCCCAATGTAACAGAATTACACTCATTTATAATTTCCCTGTGTACGGCTCTTCTGCCCCCTTTTATTTGAACCTACAATTAACACTATACTTGTTAAATATATGTCCCAGAGACTTAAATCTTTGGTTGTTCATATGTTGGTTGAGCCCTGAATCTCAGCAGAGCTCCAACACTACTGTCCAGTTCACTGGACTCACCCAGGACAACTAATAAAAGGATGATGATGAATAATGCCCATTGCCCAAAACAGAGAGTATCTTCAACTGCAAGCAAGACAGTTCCATCCACCTGCCACAGGAGATCTAAACACCCTCTCAATCAGAAACAGAGTGGGCATCACCATCCCCAAATCCTCAAGATTGGGGAATGAACAATGAACTAAAGTAGACTTATTAAATTATTCTATTATTATTTTTTATAGACATTATTATTCTAGCAATGGAAGAACTTATATCATTGATATAAAGGCAGTAGTCACCAGTAATTCTGAGGGGAGGGAGAGGGAAGAAGAGATGTAACCTGGGGCATTTTTGGAACATTGGAATTGTCCTGCATGACATTGCAATGATGGATACAGGTCATTATACCTTTTATCAAAACCTATAAAATTGTGTGGGGCAAAGTGCAAACCATAATGTAAACTATAGTTCAGAGTTAGTAGCAATACTTTAACATGTGCTCATCAATTGTAACAAATGTACCACACTAATGAAAGATGCTGTTAATGTGGGAAAGTATGCGGTCACAACAGTATGGTACTGGCACAAGGATAGCTGTATCGCCAATTGAATCAAACTGGCAGTCCAGAAATAAACCCTCACATCTATGGTCAATTAATTTTTTAAAATTGAAGTATATCATTCATACGTGAAACACATAAACAATAAGTGTATAGTAAAGATTGTGAACTTACAAAATAAACATACACAATATCACACAGGGGTCCCATACATCACCCCTCCTCCAACTCTTTGCATTGGTGTGAAACATTTGTTACAAACTATGCAAGAGCATTGTCAAAACATTACTACCAACTATATTCCTAATCTTACATTTGGCTTATTTTCCCCCCAACCCATACTATTTTTTTAAAATGTATTTTTGTTACAGATATTGCGAACTTGCAAAACAATCATACAGATGCGTAGATTTCCCAAACAACTCCACACCCTGGTGGAACATTTGTCAAGATTATAAAATAATATCATCAGATTATTACCACCAATCATGGTCCATAGCATACATTTGGCACACTTTTTCCATACACCTCCATTATCAACATAGTATAGCTTGGCATTAATGCAAGAATATTATAGTATTGCTGTTATTAGCTAGAGCAGATGTACATCCCTATTGCAGGGTGATGGGAATATGGAGAAACATGGGAAAACTACAATTTGTGTGACCTATGGTCAATTAATTTTTGACAAGGGTACCAAGACCACTCAATTGGGAAAGAATTGTCTTTCCAACAAATGGTGCAGAGAGAGCTGGATATCTCTAAGGACAAGAATAAAGGAGACTACAAAAATTACAAAATTAACTAAATTTTGTATACAAAAATTAACTAAAAAATGTATCAAAGTCCTAAATATAAGAACCAGGACTATAAATATCCTAGAACACCACCTGAGGAAGCTTCTTCAGGATCCTGAGTTAGGCAATGGTTTCTTAGACTTTACACTCAAAGCATAAGCAACAAAATGAAAAACAGATAAAAAGAATCTCATCAAAATTAAAAGTTTTTGGGCATCAAAGGACATATCATAAAAGTAAAAAGATAACCTACTCAATGGAAGAAAAAATTTGTATATCCAATGAGGGTTTAATATCCAGAATATATTTTTTTAAATTCTACAACTTAATAATAAAAGCACAAACAGCCTAATATAAAAATGAGCAAAAGACCTGAAAAGACATTTCTCCACAAAAATACACAATTGGCCAGAAAACACATGAAAAGATGCTCAGCATCATTAGCTATTAGCAAATGCAAATCAAAACCACAATGAGATACCATTTCATACCCACTAGAATGGATAATTTTTTAGAAAAAGAAAATTTAAAGTGTTGGAGAGGATGTGAACAAAGAAGAATTATTCATTCAATGACAATGTAAAATGGTGCAGCCACTGAGGAAGGCAATTTGGTGGGTTTTCAGAAAGTTGACTATAGAATTACCATATGATCTGGCAATCTCACTTCTAGGTATATTCCCAAAAGGAGTACAAGCAGGGACTTGAACAGATATATGTACACCAATGTTCATAGCAGCATTATTCACAATTGCCAAAAGACAAAAGCAACCCATGTGTCCACAATGGATAAATAAAATGTGGTATATACATATGTGGCAGTTTGAGATTACTTATGAATTGCACAAAGAGAGATTATGTTTGTAAACCTCTGACAGTGCTACCTTTTGGTTGTATTAGGTTCAGCTGAGAAGTCTTTAAATTATGTTAAGATTAGGGCTTCGATTCAACCACATCAGTAGGGCGTAACTCAGGTTAAATCCCTGTCCCCTTGGTGGGCTGTATAACCGACACTTACTCAAGAAGACGCACAGAAGAAGATACACAGAAGAGAGAATTTTGTGATGACATAGAAGAGGAAAGAACTTTAATCCTGTGGCCCTGGAAGAGAGAAAAGCCCTATGCCAGCTTTTTTCAGGAAAACTGGACCCACATACAGATCAGCAACCACCTTGCTTCAACACGTGGCAAAGGACTTTGGTGAGAAACCAACCTTGAGTTGTACTCTTTAAGGCCTTGTAAATGTAAGCTTTTACTCCAAATAAATAATCTTAATAAAAGCCAGCCGATTTCTGGTACTTTGCATCAGCACCCCCTGTGGCTGACTAATACAAAGTAATATGATGGAATACTACTCAGCCCTAAAAAGGAGCAAACTTCTGAAACATGGGACAACAGTGAGCTCCCTGATATGAAATAACTGGAATAAGCAAATTCATTGAATCAGCATGTGGAGTATAGGTCACCAGGAGTCAGGCTGAGGGTAGTGAAGAGGGAGTTAATCCTTGACTTGTAAAGAGTTTCTGCTTGGTTCGAATGTAAAATTTTGGTAACAGATGGTGGTGACGGTAGCCCAACATAGTGAATGTAAGTAACAGCACAAAATTACATATGTGAACGTGATTACAAGGGGAAGTTTTAGGTCATATATTCGTTACTAGAATAAAAAAGTTTTACAGGGGGTGGGGATAAGTTAGCCCAGATACTCCCAGAATCCAGTCTCTGAGTGAGTATTGTAAAGGACACCACTCACACATAATACGTCATTTTGGGTTTTACCAGTCCCCAGAAGTAATTATAGTACAAATATTATTACTAACTTGAAAAGGGAAAAAAAGACACTGAGAATGAAAATGTAGAAATTGGAATTGGGACCTCATGATTCCCAGCAAGGTCTCAATACATTACATTAAATGTTTACAAATATTTTTAAATCTGTAAATATTTAAATCTTAATCAAGAAGTTAAATCTTAATGATGTAAGATAAATACAAATTCGTGTGTCCAGTCCCTGAAATTCTGTATTAGAAATCTGGAAATACTGAAGTAATGAGGCTGGGTTAAGGGGTGTGTGGATTATCTTAAAGGGGTTTCCTTTGTTTTTAATTTTTTCTGTACTGGATAACACTAAGTGAATGGAATAACTGTTGTTCCCATAGTTTGTCATCAGTGTTAAAGCTTCCTTTTTGCTACAGGTAAAAATGATACCTTAAACTAGGAACAAAAGAAAAAAATACCATCCTCAGATAATCTCAAAATATACAAGTATTTAACAATTAAAATGAACATAACCTCAAACCATACTGTTTCTGTGAGACATTGCAAGTAACCCAAACAAACTTCCAAGGAACCCTGGCGTTCTGGAAAACACAGTTTGGCCAAAAAAAAGTAGTCCATAATGTATTAAAAGAAATAAAGCAACCATTTTTATCTGACTTCTGAATATTCTCTATATTTTTATGATCTCAAGAAGCATTAGGAAGTCAAAGATGCTTTGGTATCAAATATATGAAAATATTTTCTTTAGTTGTAAAGGCAGCCTCCCTTGGCCGCAGTGAAATAAAGGGAAGTTAACCTAAACTCATGTAACAGAAACTGCTTTTTTCGAGATACATCTTTTGATCTAGGTGTTTTGTGATCATTTCTGAAATCTCATAATTTTTGAAGCCTATCTCCATCACTGGGTAATATTGTACATGAAGTTGAGAAAGATGAGTTGAGTAGAAGTTTTGATCCTAAGAATTTAGGAAAAATGTCCAGAATTGCTCAAACCACAGCCCTTCTCTCTGGAGCATACGGACCTTGCCAGGCCTGCCTTTGTGGACTGCCACATGGCTTCAAAGTGACTGAGCTCAGTGTTTCCACTGGAATTTTCTGTTGTCAATGTACTCAATGCAAATGGGAGTTCAAAACTACTAACGACTTGGATTCTTTGATCACCTAGTTCTAAAAAACTGGCTTACGGAAGACCCTCTCTCATACCTCCAAAACACACACCCACATCATTCCACATTGTCACACATACACACACACGAGCCACACACACTAAGCAACATTCTACCACTTGTAACAACTGTACCAAAAAGAACTCTCTGAAAATTAAAGCAATAGCACTTTGTGAGCGCCCCGTTTGTGCAAAGCACTTTTCTAAGCACCATGGTCAAGGAACTCATACACGTACAGCGTGAACCCAAATTTAGAGTCTTAAATGGACGGTCAGGGCATGCCTCTGGGCACGGGGCTGCTGGGCTAAATCTGAGCATTTCCTTCTTGGAACAGACATGAAACCAAGCTGAAAAAAAATATATATATATATATATGTGTGTGTGTGTGTGTGTGTGTGTGTATACAGGAGGAGGGGGAGGGTAATTATCTTCCTCCTGCAAAAAGAAACATGCATTCCAACAAACTGAATGGAATTGAGCTCACTCTTTGTTGTTAAACTACATATGAGATTGAGTTCAAATTCTTTCTATTGATATGTAAGATTTATGGAAATTATATTGTTTGAATAGGACCAAGAAAGTTGAATATTATTTCAGGTTTTCAAGCCATAAGGAAAAATAGTGCTTTTAGGTTTTCCATTCAACTAGGAAAATTATAGCTTCATATTTGCAACACTAAAGCTAATGCAGTGTCAGCACCTCCATCCAACTCCGTTGTTCAGCAGTTTATAATTCAAGCAGAAATGTTCCCTCCAAGCCCAAACTTGGCCTACACAATATCAAAGAAAATGGACAAAAAAGTTATTTTGGCTAGTGCTGAGTTATAAAAGCAAAAAGAGAGGGTGATTTTACAAAGAACTTTGAAAAACATCTTTGAGAATTTGAGAATGTACCTGGGGATTACTGAATTGACATACTTCATTCCTTAAGATACAGAAATGACCAAAAATTCCATGATGTCAGGTCAACATCAGTAGTATCATAACTACTTTCATGAAATTCTTCAACAGGACTAATTTCAATATCAGAAAGAATTACAATAGAATTACTGTTCATAGAGGAAAAAAAACCAAATTGCAGTGGAAAATAAGTACAAATATGCAGAAATGTCTTGTGAGGGCAACATATTACACCCATTTTTATTTTAAATACTAACTAGTGTACCGTACACGCACACAAAATGAAAAAAAATATATATGTGTATATATATATTCTCTCCAAATGTTCAAATACTTCAGAATGACTGGCTGGAATTCCCAGAATTAACCTTCCTTCTCCCAAATGGTTATCTTGGACTTAGAAGCGGCTTAGCGTAGAAGTGGATTTCCAGCTGCAGGTGGCGGGAGCTTATTGGCTGCCCAGCCCCCTGGAGGGGAGTGGGAATAGCTAGTTGGTTCTGGGGTCCGACGAAGTTTGTCCTTCTGTGGCAGGTGCGTTGTGGCATCCTGTGCGCGACGTCCTCGCGCGGGTCATCTACCTGATCTCCGATGCCGTGGTATCCTGGCGTTGATTAGAAAGCCGCCCTGCCCCGCTGCAGGCGCCTGGCGGGACGCTGCGCTCTACCCTCCACCGGGGGTCCGGCCGGCGGTCGTTCAGCAATGCTGAAGCCCTACTACGGGCTACAGAGGGTCCCCAGGCTTCCTGTCCGCCAGGACACGGCCGCGGAAGCGCCCAGGTGCTAAAGACACTTCAGTGCCCTCGGAGGGGCCATCTGGGCGACTCCAGACAAGGGCCCAGAGGGGTCCGAGGCCCCCCGCTCTGCTGCCCCCCGGGCTCTCCCTCGCCCCCACCCCGCCCGAGAAGGCGCTGCCTCAGGGGTCCCTTATCAGTCATTCCTCAGGCCTGCCTGGGGGAGCCCCCGCCGGGGCGGCCGCGGGGCGCCCGCGCTCCTGGGGGCGGCCGGGCGCGGGGCGGGGCGGCGGCTCGGCTCACCTGGGAGAACTGCGCCGCGACGAGCGAGGGCTCCCATAGCTTCACACTGTTGCTCCCAGCCCCGCCTTTGTCCTTCTTGGGTGCCATGCGGAGGACTGCCGGGCCTGGGCCTCGGGACGCCGCTCGGCCCGGCCGCCGCGCTCCCGTTGCCGAGGTGACCGAAGCCACGCCCGTTCCTGAGCGAACTGCCACGCCCCCCGCCCTGGCGCCTCCGGGGTCAACCGCCCCGGTCGCCATAGCAACGGGCGCTCCCGGCGTGGCCGCTGGGGGGCGCCGCAGTGCGGCGGGAGGCCAGGCCCGAGCCGCCCCGCTCGGGGCCGCCCTCCTGTCCCAGGCCTTACCGGGAGGGCCGGGTCCTGGGAACCCGCCCACGATGTCTTCCTCCTCAGTACCCTGGATGGCGGACCCGGAGGGGCCGCGCGGGCGGTCCTTCAACCGCGCGAATGTCCCCCAAAGGCTTCTTGTATAAAGCCTGGTTTGTCCCGGCGGACCCCACGCTCCCACCGCAGGCCTGCCGCCGAGGGTCTTAGGGCACCAGCCAGCCGCTCCTCCGCCCGCTGCTCCTCCCCAGTGCAGACCAGGGTCTCTGTAACTTGTCTTCTCTCCCCGACCCGCTCCAGTTCCTTTAAACTATCTCCCCTTGGTAGAACACGCTTCCCTCCTCCCTGCCTTTTTTCTTTTTCCTGGCACTTGTCACTAGTGAAATATCCTGGCAGATTCCCCCAAATCATCATGCTAGAACCAACACTAGCGGTACCAACAGCAACTGCCCCTGAGCGCGGGCCTTCGGCTGTGTGTCGCTATTGCACTGAACTCCCGCCACCAGGGCACCCCGCGTCCCATGGCAGAGGACCCCCATAGAATGCAGGATTCTCTGCGTCTCGGATTCCGGTGCTTAACCTCTGCAGACTAGGCCTTAGGCCTGCCGAGATGAAGGAGGGCCTTTGGGGACAGACTTCCTGTTACACTGTTTTATTGCGATGAAACAGATTGGAGGACGCCGGGGCACAGCCCAACCCAGAGGGTGTGGGGACTCTGCAGTCCACATCCAGTGCATCGCTGACCAGCGCTCGACCGTCCCTCCAGACTCTGCGCCGTGCCGGGGAGTGGGAAGCCGGTCAGCACAAGCTTCTGCTTGACAGTGGTTCTGACCCTTTCATTGCTTTCTTGAGGAAGGAATTGGGGGTGTCTACTGTCCCGTCATTACTCTGTGACTTCACTTGGAGGGCAGGTTTCATGCTGCTGCTGCTTCTCAACTCTCTCATTGCTTATTTGAAACAATGAAGGCAAAAGTCCTCCCCCTTTTCTGTGTACTCCTATTCTTTAATGCACATATTAGAGAGACAGCATGATTTCTAGATTAAGTCTTTTCACAGGAAGTTTACAAAACTAATCAAATTGCAATAAGTATAGTTTGTCTTCTGGGAGGGAATAGATCTGTGCTGCTGAACCACACAGGTCACATCTGGGAACCCTGGTGCCTTGTTATGAGAATAAGAAGACGGCCTCGTGTGAGGCCACGGAGGCTATGCCAGAAGGGGATTTTCCTGAGGCTCTCCATAGCACCTACCAAGGTCGCCACTGATTAATTTCAGAGGATTTTCTCCAAAATTTTGTTCTTCACTAGAATTTTCTTAATATGAATTTTCTTAATCTAAAATCACTTTTTTTGGATTATGGCTTGCAAATAAAGATGAAACTCTTAAAGACAAAAGTCTCAAAGTAATCCTTGATTATATCATTCTGAATTTTAATATAATTCTTCCCATAGGCTTATACTGTTTGGGGGAAAAAAAGTCCTGCCATTTTATTAGAAAGGCAGTAAAACATTTGTTGGCATCACAGTTATGTTCTATAAAAAGTTAATTAGAGGTTTGTGCATGTCATACTACATTACTGATGATTTTCTTTCTTCTTGCATGTGAATCCATATTTCAAAATAAAACATATTACGTGTAATCAGTTAAGCCAAATTACTAGCAGATGATTAACGTAATAGGTTTCATATAAATAAGAGATACAAATGAGAAAAAACAGAATAAGGAGAAAAAGACTACAATTAAGTGTTATTTTTAAATGGCAGAGAAAGTGTCCCTAGCCATGCTGCACAAGTGAAAATTGTCTAACCTAAATTTTGGCGGTAATAAAATGTTTGGACATTTGCTGTGCCAAAAACTGTTTGTTCATCAAATACTTTCCTTTTTTTTTCCTTCCTCTAATTAAATTCAAATATTTTTCAGCCTCCTTTTTCCTTAGATGTGACCATATGATTAAATTCTAGCCAGTGGAAAGTGAGTGGGAGTACACATGGCCACATCCAACTCTGTTCTTAAAACCCTTTTCTGAGCACCTCTCATGCCTCTCCCCCACCCCACCTGCCTGGATATTGATACTATGGTGAAATGGAAAGCCCGTTATTCCTGAAGGATCGTTGCAGTACAGAGGTCTCCACTTTTCCTGAGCTTTGTCACTCCTCTCCCCCAACAAAGAACATTTGTTTGAGTGCTAAATGGATGAAGAATATGCTTTTATTTTCCTAAACTGATGAAATATTGTTTTTTTTTTAATAGCAGCTATGGTTACCCTAGTTACCCAAACATTTAAGAAAAGTTTGGTTTGAGAAATCAGCTTTTAATAAATTTAACAGTAGCCAGCCTTCCTGCAACAGCCCGAGAAAACGACTTTGTTGTTTTTCAGAAAGTAGGACACAAAGTTGGCTACTAGGAGGGAACGGAAGAGCTAATCCTTGCCTTTGGAAAGATTGCATTTAGCCTTACTTGTCCTATTTCACCCTTTACTTTGCCTTCCATCTGTTTGTACAGTACATTCTCCTCACTTTGTTCTTTACCGAGGAAATAAATTTCTTACTTTAAACAAGAGGCATGCATATCCAAGTAGAACAACAAATTAGTCTGCTTATGTTGTATATCTATATGAAAATTTATACCTTGCTTTCAAAAGACAAACCAATAAGACCCATTGTCTAGAATATAAATTCTAATTTAGCAGGTGGTATAAAAGAATTTAACATTTTAAAAGTAAAAAATAAAGATTTCAGGATAGAAGGGTGCATTTCTGCATAATCTTTTATTGTTCTTTTTGCAAATTTCTACTAGAATAAATATAGAAGACTTCAAATTTGATTTAAGGAATGTAAAATAAAAGCTTTTTTCTTGCAGAATGCTTTTTGTCTGGTGTTGGCCTTTTTCGTTATTCTAGTACAAGTGGTACTCTAAATAATTTATGATGCAAAATAGGAAGACATTATATAGTAACCAAATTTATAGGGGGTTTCATTGTGGAATTGGTCTGTTTAATTTCAGAAAATAGGTGTGAATGACAGTGTTCATAGTTTTCAGAAGAGAAAGCTATTCAGCCAAAAAAAGGACCTGACCAAGGGCAGGAAGAAAAAAGCACTACCATCTGTCATACATTTATGATCCTTTGGTATAATAAATTGTTTCCCCCACTAAATATAAGTTGAAACTTTATAAGCGTATACTTCACTACATAAATTTTCCCATATGTCAGTGACTAAAATAAAACTATACTATTTGGAGATTTTTCTTTTACATTGGGTGGGTTACTCCTGGCTTAATTTCATTTTCTTTACCAATAAGATTTGCTTTTATTACTGCTTAGCTCCCAAGGATTGTCCACTTTGAGGGATGTGTTGTTTCTTTGGGATACTATGATTACTAAGTCATTTTTTCAAGTTTTATACTTTGACCTTGTAGTGCTCAGTTAACTCTTATTCAGGTGTGAAGTCTGCTTCATTATAACCAGCTATTGACGAGTCCAGCACTTCCTCTTTCATTGGGTAATATCAGGAGCTAAGGATCAATTCACTTCTAGGTCAAGATTCCAGATATCCAAAATCCTTTAGCTGCAGCCACCTGCTGACTTTGGGTTAAGAAGTTCTCACAGACATTCACCTATTTCTCCGGCTGACATTCTGCATCTAATAACACCTTTCACTATATGTTTGTGTTATTCACCACCGTGGTTTTTTGTGTTTAAAACCTTCAAAATAGAATGTTAAATGCACTGTTCTTGGGTTTTTATTGTGTGTGATGTCGAAAGCTAAATTTCTTTCTGCTACAGGGTCCACACATATGGAGAGCATTACACCTGCGCTCTATGGTCAGCATTAGCTTCCTCTTCAGTCCTGAGTGCAATTTAAAGTGTTGACTTTAATCTTTAAAGCCCTTCATTGTTTAGAAGCCAGTTACTTCAGATATCACGTCTCTCCCTATGCATCATCGTGGCAATTAAAATCAGCTGCAGTACTTGGAGTTCGTAATCCTAAATGAACTGTGGGGAGCCTGGAAGTAGAACCCATTGTAAAGAAGAACTAAGAACCCTCCAATTCTGTCAATGATAAAAACAATTATTCAGAATTTACACTTTTGGTCACGAGTGTCTTGTCATATATTCATAGGTCTCTTGGAACATAATGAAGGGCTCTTGATATAATTTCTATGTTATTTGTGGCCTAAGAGTTTAGAATACCAAATCTATTTTTTAACAGATCAGAAAAACAACAATTGTATATATTAAAAATAGACAAAGCAAAAAATTCATCTGTTTCATATTTGTTAGTGTGGGAGTTTTCATTCTAGAATTCTCTCAAGTTTTTCTTTGAATCTAATTTTAAATATCTTCATGAAGGGATTTCCCCTAAATCCTTTGGGAACCATTTCAAAATCCATAACTCATGGCAAGACAATTCTATAAATACTTAGCTAAATGTTTGATTACCTGGTGTTATATCAGATATCTATTACTTAGAAGCTTGCACTGCATTAAATAATAACTTTCTTTTTACTCTGTACAAGGTTCAAAAGCTATGGTTGAGATGAACCCACTGCAATCTAACAGACTATGCCAATTCATGCCATGCCAGGACATGAAGCAATCTTTTGGGGGAGAAAAGATGACAGGTAACTAGTCTTTGAGGAACTGGTGTCATTAAATATAATGGCTTGGACAAATAGTGGTGCCCACTACTTACTCATCTGTCCCCAATTCTTCTCTCCCCCTTCTAACTTTAGATGTCTAAATGACTTCTAAGAAAGTTTTTCCCATACTATAATCTTTTAAGTATTTTTTTTCTTTTTTCTTTTTTTTTTGAAAGATTTATTTACTTATTTCTCTCCCCATCACCCCCTGCCCCTGCCCCCACCCCAGTTGTCTGTTCTCTGTGTCTATTTGCTGCGTCTTCTTTGCCCGCTTCTGTTGTCAGCGGCACGGGAATCTGTGTTGCTTTTTGTTGCATCATCTTGTTGTCAGCTCTCTGTGTGGGTGGCGCCATTCTTAGGCAGGCTGCACTTTCTTTCGCGTTGGGCAGCTCTCCTTACGGGGTGCACTCCTTGCGTGTGGGGCTCCCCTATGTGGGGGACACCCCTGCGTGGCAGGGCACTCCTTTTGTGCATCAGCACTGCGTATGGGCCAGCTCCATACGGGTCAAGGAGGCCTGGGGTTTGAACCCCGGACCTCCCATGTGGTAGATGGATGCCCTAACCACTGGGCCAAGGCCACTTCCCTAATCTTTTAAATATTAAATCCAATTATGCATAGTTACCTTTTTCTAAGTTATCACATATGCCAAATACATTTCCATGAACTACTTCTGCTTTTGCTGAGTTCTAATTTTTGTGTTGTGTTCTGGTATTGAAGGAACCCAAATTAAAACCTATACATAGAAAAAAAAAAAAAAGAAGCTGCTCCCTCCACAAGATCTTGAAATAAATAAATAAATAAATAAATAAAACCTATATGTAGAATATCATATTGTCCCACTAACTGAGACGGGGGTATCATTCAATGGTGCCAAACTGCTTCCTCTCCTATTATATTTCAAATTTATAGCTCATTTGTTTATTCAATAACTTTTTAAAATGTAATAAACTTTATTTTTAAAGAGGTTTTAGATGATAGAAAAGTTACATTGAAAGTATGAGGGATTTCCATATACCCCAACCCCTCCCCCTCCTACTTCTTCTCCTATTAATAACATCTCACGTTAGTGTGGTACATCTGTCACAATTGTTGAACAAATATTGAAGCATTGCTGCTAACCATGGTCTGCAGTTTACGTTGCGGTTTACACTTAATTCCAATTCCGTCAAAGTGCCATATGTTGCATCTGTTCTTCTCTCGTCCTTCCGTCCCCCGCCCCCCCAACCTCTGGTGGCCACTATCTTTACATCAATGTTACCTGTTCTTCCATTACTAAAATATTGATACATTAATTTTGTCCATGGTTGCATTCCTCCTATGTTTGTTTATTCCTCAACCTTGAGGATTTGGGAATGGTGATTCCTGCTCTGCTTCAGAATGAGAGGCACCTTCGATCTTATGGGACAGATGGAAGGAAGATTTTGCATGCAGTTGTAGATAATCTGTTTTTCTTGGATGGGCGTGTCCAACATCATCATTTTGTTCATTGTTCTGAGCCAGTCTGAATCTGGAGAGTAGGTGTTGGCCACAGCTTCGCTGATATTCAGGGCTCACCTGGCATATGAACAGATCAGATTTAAGTCTCTGAGACATATATTTAACAAGTATAGTGCTACTTCTAGGCTCAAATAAAAGGGTAGAAGAACCACGTGTACAGAGATCATATTAAACAAGTCTAACTCTGTTAGTCAGGGAAATAGGTTACCATATATTCCAAAGTAAGGCCCACCAATGGGGTGCTGACGTTATGGGGTTGTGGGCCTTGCCTAAAGTGTCCAGATGTCTCTAGAGCCCTTTGGAGCACACCCGTCTGAGGCTTTGTGCGCCGTGGCAGTTAGTGAGATCTGCCTGAGATGTGCATAGGAGCAACCTGGAATGACCTCCCCACTCATTTTGAAACCTCTGCCATAATAACTCATTCGTATTTGATGTTTCCCCTTTTAATCAAGGTTGTTTTCCAAGTGCATTGCTGGTTGGTGCTTGATATTAATCTCTTGGTGCCAGGGAGGCTCATCTCCGAGGGTCATGTGCCAGGCCAGGAGGAAAGCAGTGTGTTTATTTGCTGAGTTTGGCTTACAGAGAGGCCACATTTGAGTAGCTAGGAGGTTTACAAGAGGAATCTCTTATGCAATAGTACGTAGGCTAAGTTTCAGTTTTACAAGAATAAGGTTCATAGTTAGATATGTTAATATCGAGGGCTTGATATATAGGTCTATTTTCTTTTATTAGGCACTGCCTATGTACTCAGAAAGAATATTCCCACAATTATATTTTCAACCAAAGACCTCCACCTCCCCAGAGTTCACCAGTTCCTTCCTCCAGCCCTCCCCTCAGTTCCTTGCATAGTCCAAACCACTGCCCCAACACTGCTCACCCTCACACTCCAGCTCCGTAGACCTCACTCACACCCCTGCACCACCGTCACCGCCACCCACTGCCAAACCACCCCCTTTCACCTTATCGTGGGTTCTGCCCAGACTGAGCTCACCACTCTCTACTCCCTCCTGATAGCCTATCTTCCAGACTCTATCTCATGAGTCTGCTTAATATAGGTCGTGTAATATTTGTTCTTTAGTGACTGGCTTACTTCCCTCAACATAAGGTCTTTGAGATTCACCTAAGTTGTCATATGTGTCAAAACTTCATTCCTTCTTACAGCTGAGTAATGTTCCATCAAATGTATATACCAGTTTGCGTATCCATTTTTCTGTCGGTGGACACCAGGGTTGCTTCCAATTTTTGGCAATAGTGAATAATGTGGCTGTGAACATTGGTGTGCATATATCTGTTTGTATCCCTGCTTCAGTTCTTCTGGGTATATACCTAGTAGTAGGTTTGCCAGATCATATGGCAGTTCTATTCTTAGCCTCCTGAGGAACCACCAAACCATCCTCGGAAATGGCTGCACCATTCTACATTCCCACTAGCAGTGAATAAGTGTTCTCATCCCTCCACATCCTCTCCAGCACTTGTAGCTTTCTAATAGCTGCTTGCCTAATAGGTATAAGATGATATGTCATTGTAGTTTTGATTTGCATTTCCTTCATAGCTAGTGATGTTGAGCATCTTTTCATGTACTTGTTAGCCATTTTGTATTTCCTTTTGGAAAAGTGTCTTTTCAAATCTTTTGTCCATTTTTGAAATGGGTTGTTTGTCCTTTTATTTTTGAGATGAAGTATTTATCTATAAATGCTAGATATTAGACATCTATTGTATAAAGTGCTTTCCAAATATGTTCTGCCACATAGTAGGCTGCCTTTTCACTTTTTTGGACAAACTCCTTTGAAGCCCAAAAACTTTTCAGTTTTGAAGAGGTCCCATTTATCTGTTTTTTTTTCTTTGATTGCCTTGATTTTGGTGTAAAGTTTATGAAACCATTTCCTACTAGAAATCTCATAGTGCTTTATTACATTATCTTCTAGGAACTTTATGGTCTTGTCTGTTATCATTAGATATTTGCTATATCTTGAACTAATTTTTGAATAGGACAAGAGATAGTGATCCTCTCTCATTCTCTTGGATATGGATATCCAGTTCTCTAAGAACCATCTGTTGAAGAGGCTCTTTTGTCCCAGTTGAGTGGATTTGGTGGCCCTATCAAATATCAGTTGGGCATATATGCATGGGTCTATATCATGGAGGAAGGAACAGGGGAACTCTGGGGAGGAGGTCTGTGGTTGAAAATACTATTGTGGGAATGTTCTTTTGGCAAATATGGCAGGGGAGGGTCATTGTTTTTTAAAAGATTTATTTTATTTTTATTATTTCTCTCCCCTTCCCCGCCCCAGCTGTCTGTTCTCTATGTCCATTTGCTGCATGTTCTTTTGTCTGCTTCTGTTGTTGTCAGTGGCACGGGAATCTGTGTTTCTTTTTGTTGCGTCATCTTGTTATGTCAGCTCGCCGTGTGTGTGGCGCCATTCCTGGGCAGGCTGCACTTTCTTCCACGCTGGGTGGCTCTCCTTACAGGGCGCACTCCTTGCACGTGGGGCTTCCCTATGTGGGGGACACCCCTGCATGGCACGGCATCCTTGCGTGCATCAGCACCGCACATGGGGGGAGGGTCACTGGTACAGGGTGTTGGTGATGGAGGATGTGTGGGGTAGGGTGCCCCTGGGGCAGGCTTCTGTGGAATGTGAATGTGTTCATCTTGTCACAGGGTGTTATTTCAGTGAGTGAAGATCCACACAATAACCAACAAAATATTAAACTCCCATCCTGAAGACTCGTGCTACATTCTCTAATAGAGTGGCAAGAATCTCTTGAATATATAGGCAGTATCTAATAAAAGAAATAAACCAAAATATCAATCCCTCAGTATTAATACATCTAACTATGAACCTTATTTCTGTAAAGTTGAAACTTAGCTTAATAACTATTGCCTAAGAGTTTCCTCCTGAAAACCTTAACTTACTCAAATGTGGCCTCCCTGTAAGCCAAACTCAGCAAAAAAAACCCCACTCCCTTCCTCCTTTTAGTTGCTCTTACTAATAATCTTCCTTTCTACACTCTCCTCCAACCCACTCTCCTGCTTTTTTCCCTTTAAACCTGCAGAGCTCCTTTTAGTATTTCTTGAAGGGCAGGACTCTTGTTAACAAACTCTTTCAATTTCTGTTTATCTGAGAATATTTTAAACTCCCCCTCATTTCTGAATGCCAGCTTTGCTGGATACAGAATTTTTGACTGGCAGGTTTTTTTTTTTTTCTTTCAGCACCTTAATTATGTCATAGCACTGCCTTCTTGTCTCCATGATTTCAGATGAGAAATAAGCATGTAATATTTCAAGTGTCCCTTAAATGTGATGGATCTCTTTTCTGTTGCTACTTTCTGAATTCTTTCTTTGTCTTGAGCATTTGACAATCTGATATGTACGTGTTTCAGGGTAGGCCTGCTAGGATGTATACTATTTGGAGTGTGCTGTGCTTCCTGGACATGTATGTACATGTCCCTCATAAAAGTTGTGAAACTTTTGACCATTATTTCCCCCAACACTCCTTCAGCCCCCTTTCCCTTTTCTTCTTCCTCTGGAATTCCCATATGTGTATGTTTGTGTGTTTCATGTTGTCCTTCAATTCACTGAGTCCCTGCTGAATTTTTTCTATTTTTCAAATCTGTTCTACTGTCTGTGCAATTTCAAATATTCTGTCTTCAACATCACTAATTCTTTCCTCTGCCCATTCAAATCTGCTGTTATGTACTTCCACATTTTAAAATTTTCTTTCATTGTACCATTCATCACCATCAGATCTGTTACCTTTTAATGTATGTTTATGACTTCTTTTGTATGTTCCTTCAGTGTCTTCTTAATATCTTTTATCTCTTCCTTGACTTCATTAAGTTGATTCATGATAGTTGTTTGGACATCCTTGATTAGTTTTCCATGTTCTATATCTCCAAACTGCTTTTTATTTTGTTTATTGGACTGGGCCATGTTTTCTTGTTTCATAGTATGGCTTGTAATTTTTTGCTGGTGTCTATGCATCTGTTTATGTTGATGGGCTTAGTCTATTGGTTAGCTTCTCTTTCTAGCATAAGGGTTTTTTTGTTTGTTTGTTTTTTATTTGCGTTAAGGTTTTCTCTTTGAAACTTGGTTCCACTTATTCTTTATCTTTCCTGCATTTTCTGGAGGAAGAGTGCTGCCTGCCATTCTCTACTCTTTCCTCTTGGATATCCTTACCGATAACTTTTAAATGATTTTTCTTAGATTTATTCTGTTCCTTGAATATAGTATTTTATACATCTCTCTGGAATAAAATGAGTTTATCTGATTAAATAAAATTTTATTTCACTGCTTGATTGATGTTTTCATTCCAGGGATAGGAAATACTAGAAGAACAAGGTCCTGGGAGTGAGCAGATGAGATCACTATGACTTCAGGTTTAGGCATGTTCATTTTGTATACCCTTGAGATACCTAAAACACATAAAGTAGGCAATGTGGGTTTGGGTGCTCAGAGCAGAGGTGTGGGCAAGAGATAGAGATGGTGAATCATCTACATTTATTTAGCAAGTGAACCTGAGCATGAATGAGCTTACCTGGAAAGACTGCTGAGTGAGAGGGGGAGTGAGACTTTAGCTGAGCCTTTAGGAGACCAACAGTCAATGGCTATGAGGAAGAGGATGAGTCTGCCAACTGATGTGTGGCCAGGGAGGGAGGAGAGACTCCAGGTGAGGATCATGTCATTGAAGCCCAAGGACAAGAGTATTTCCAGAATGAGGCAGTGTCCAGCAGTGCTGAATGCTGTTGAGGAGTCAGGTAAGAAGGACTGAAGTGTTCTCATTGGATCTAGGGATAAGATGGTCAGTGGTAGTTAACTCTTTAGTATAAAGTCTTTGTGTCTTTTATTCCTATCAATAATTAGCAAGTGCTACATGGAATATTCTTCAGGATTTTGAAAAATATGAAGCATTTGCTAGAGTCCTTGGTATTTGGAGGGGGAGGGAGTAGCATTTGAATGTAATTCCTACACAGGTAATTTTCTTACTGTTCTCAGATCAAACTAATGCTTAAGAGTGTATTTTAAAAAAAATTATATTTCCTTCAGTTTGATATGTGATAAACTCTTTGAAAAATCATATCTATCACAGCCTATTATCACAATATAAAGTAGTTGCACAGTTTTTATTGTACACATTTTCTTACTTGAAACCTTTTCTTTAGATATCAATGAGAACTGGCCTCTAACTAAAGTATAAAAAAATATTCATAAAATAGTGCCTTTTAAGTTTTGAAGAGGATTTTATTGAAATCTAATGATTGTTTCTAGTCAGACTGTAAAAGGAATGTTATCCAAAACAATATACATATTCAGTGCAATCCCTATCAAACACCCAAGAGTCCATTTTGCAGAAATGAAAGAAACAATGCAAAAATTCATATGGAACTGCAAGGAGCCCTGAATATGCAAAACAATATTGAAAAAGAGAAACAAAGCTAGAGGACACATACTTCCTCATTTCAAATTGTGTTGCAAAGCTAGAATAATCAAAACCATGTGATACTGACATAAAGATAGACAAATAGGCCAGTGGAATAGAATTGAATATCCAGTAATAGGCTCACACATCTATGGCCAATTTCGTTTCAACAGTAGTGTTAAGTAGATTCAATGGGGAAAGAATAGTCTCTTTGACAATTAGTCCTAGAAGAACAGGACAACCACCTTCAAAAGATTGCAATTATATCCCTAATTCACATCAGATACAAAAATTAACTAAAAATGGATCAAGGACCTAAATAGAAGAGCTAAAACCATAGAATTCTTAGAAGATAACATGGGGGCAAATCTTCATGACCTGGGATTTGGCAATGGATTCTTAAATATGACACCAAAAACAAGTAATAAAGAAACAATTTTATCAAAATTAAAAACATTTTTTGCAGCAAAGGAGATTATCAAGAAAGTGAATAGACAACTTAGAGAATGAGAGAAAATACCTGCAAACCACATATCAGAAAAGGACTTAATATCCAGAATATATAAAAAACTTTTAAAATGCAATAATAAAAAGACAAACCACCCAATTAAAAAATAGGCAAAGGACTTAAAAAGACATTTCTCCAAAGAAGATACATAAATGGCCAATAAGCATATAAAAGATCCTTATCATCATTAGCCATTAGAGAAATGCAAATCAAAACCACAGTGAGATACCACTTCATACCACTAGAGTGGCTAGTATTTCTTTTCCCTTTTTAAAATTATTTATTTATTTCTCTCCCCTTCCCCAGCCTCCCCTTTCCCATTGTCTGCTCTCTGTGTCCATTTGCTGTGTGTGTTCTTCTGTGTCTGCTTGCATTCTTGTCAGTGGTACTGGGAATTTGTCTCTCTTTTTGTTGCATCATCTTGCTGTGTCAGCTCTCTGTGTGTGTGGTGCCACTCCTGGGCAGGCTACACTTTTTGTGTGTGTGTGGTGGCTCTCCTTGCTGGGCATACTCCTTGCGCATGGGGCTCCCCTACACGGCAGACACCCCTGCATGGCACGGCACTCCTTGGGCACATCAGCACTGTGTGTGGACCAGCTTACCACGTGGGTCAGCAGGCCCTGCGTTTGAACCCTGGACCTCCTATATGGTAGACAGATGCTCTATCAGTTGAGCCAAATCTGCTTCCCTAAAGTGGCTATTATTAAAGAAATGGTAAATAACAAGTGTTGGAGAGGAGAAATTGGAACTCCAGTACATTTTTGGTAGGAATGTAAAATAGCATAGCCACTATGGAAAACAATATGGCAGTGCCTCAAAAAGTTAAATATAGTTTTACCATACATCTCGGCAATTTCACTTCTAGGTATATATCCAAAGAAAATGAAAACATGGTCTCTAACAGATAGGTGGACGCCAATGTTTATAGCAGCATTATTCACAATAGTCGTAAGGTAGAAACAACCCAAGTGACCATCAACAAATGAATGGCTAAACAAAATGTGGGACATACGCACAGTGAAATACTATTGAGCTCCAAGAAATAATGAAGTTATAAGGCATGTTGCAACACAGAAGAACTTTGATAATATGCTCAGTAAAATAAGCAAGGCACATTACAACAAATATTGTGCAATATAAGAGATGACTAGTAATAGCCAATTTGCAAAGCTAGAGATTAGAGCTTACAAAGGGATGAGAGGAGGTGTGCAGAGGGGATATTTTTTTTTTGCTATAAGAGAAAGGAAACCATCTTATTTAAATGTGCTTTATGTTTTATGAAAACTCTAGTTTGATAAAGGAGGGAGACTCTAATATTGAGGGAAAGGGCCCGAGGCTCCATTCCTGTCCCTTTATAAATTCATGTCCTTAGAAAAGTTTCAAGGAAGAGCTCACCTTATGACTGATATAAAAGGATATAAGGAAAGAACATAGGGGAAAAAAGACACCTCAGGAAGAAAAGGAAGATAACAAGGAAAAACTCATTCACAAGTAACATTTCAGGAAACGTGTATCAGTCAGCCGAATACTGCCCCTGAAGGTCATGTTAGAGGTCACTTTCTCTGCCTCCCTCCATTTCTGAATGAACCTATTCAAGTCTTTCACCATTTCCTTTATGGGAGCCAATCATTTCTAACTTTGCTGACAAAATTAATGGCTTTATTGACCCTTTCTTATATTTCAACTCTGTGCTATATTAAACAAAACAAAACTTCATTCTTCATTCTGTTATGTCTTGGTTGTTGTACTTCCTTTTTCTTTTATTGCCCATGGTAGTGCCTTCTTTATAGTTCTTTTTCTTAGGCTGGCTTAGACCTTAGGCTTCTAGTTTTTGCTACAATCAAGTTAAACAGTTTATCAATCATCCACATTTAAAATTTTTTATGATTTTTTTTTTTGGCCTAAGGGTATGCACTCTACCTGAGCCAGCTGTCTTAATCCTGGCCATTTTTCTCTACTGTAATTTTGGGTAATAACCACTGCCAATTTATCCCACTATGTATAATAAATTCCCCATTTTATTGAATTGTCTTTATAAAGTTTAAGTTACTCACATTTATACCCATAATCTCTTCTCCTTCCTCCTTCATTTTGGTAGAAATTTGAAACCCTAATAAGCTATATGTTATCACAGTTTCCATTACTGTTCTTAACATTAGCTATTTAACTTGCCATATACTCTTTCTTCAACACGGCGGAGACTTACGAAAAATCAGAGGATCAAATCATAGACCTGAGAGCTACTTCTAGAGGTCATTTTGTGCTCAGACAGCGTCCTGTCTCTGAGCTCTTCTCCGCTCCACCCCTCGTTAGCTGTATCACGATGCTGAGCAAATTACTCAACCTCTCATGCCTCATTTTCTTTATGAAATGGGGTAACATGTTGACATTATAGGGTCATTGGGAAGATTAAATTAGTTAATGGATATAAAGAGCTTAGAAGAGTTCATGGCACATACTATGCCCTTGATAAAGCTTAGCTAATATTTTTAAAAACTTTTTATTTTACATTCACGGGTACGATTTAGTAGTATTAATTTACAATATTATGCTACTATCACTAACATCCTTTACCCTCCTTTTTCATCACCTCAAATAGAAACTACTTATTTGTTCTTATTCCCTCTTCTAGCCCCACCTCACCTTGCCCCTGGCAACCTATTAACCTTCTTCTGTTTCTATGAAATTTAGTTCTAGATATTTCATATAAGTGAGATCATACAATATTTTTTTTGTGTCTGGTTTATTTCACTCAAGAAGGTATTTTTGAGGTTCATCCATGTTGTAGCATGCATCAGAACTTCATTATTTTTTATGGTTGACTAACATTCTATTGCCCAATATTCTACATTGAAATTCTATATGGGAGATTTGTCTATTTTTCCCCACTTATTTATTCAACCATTTATTTATATCAGTATGAATTCATTGATATTTATTTTATACTTTGGATTACAATCTAATACTACTTATTAATTTTGCTGCTCCAATTGTTCTACCTTTGACCATTGGGTACTTTATCAGTTGGATCCTGTGTCCTTTTGATACACCTTCCATTGTTTTGCTTTTTTGAGAACTTCCTTATTTTCTGGCACTAGAAGATGCTCTAAATTCTTCCTGCATATCCCTTACCCCAGCCATTTCTACAAAAGTCCTGGAGAATGGTTTTAGAAACGAAGATATGCTGCTTTTGGAGTGTTGCTGCTTCTAGGTCCCCTGTTCTCCACAGACAGATCTGGGAAATAATCCATGTACATACACATATGTATATCCATTTGTATTAAGGCAAGCATGAGTTCATACTCTAATCCAGTATGACTTAGTTCTTTCCAGCCTGTTGATATTTTATTAGCTGTTCATTCATGCAATAAATCTTATTGCACATCTAGTATATGCCACAGCAGTGTATTTTCACATGTCTCCTTTTCCCCCAACAAACACCATTCTCCCACTTCCAAGACTTTACTATCCCTTATTCCCTCAACTCCTCCTCTGGGGTTTTCCATCTCTCATTGAAAGACACTCCAGTACTTGATAAGCATCTTGCTACCGCACATTTACAAAGAATATTCTAAAACACTTTTACATCTCATTTTCTACTATGAAAATCTTTGAAGGAAGACAGATGTTGCTGATGTGCTTTGTATATACGAGCATCTTATGTTTGCTACTGACATGTATGAACACGGGTGGGGTTCACCATAGAGAAGGCGCCACACTGTCGACTTGCCTACTGCTATCAGGAACTGGAGGCCATGAGCTACTCTCCACACATGGAATCTCTACAAATATAAAACTCTACAGGACCTCTGATTCTTGCGCTCTTTTGGCTGCTTACTAAAAAGAAAATCCACTTGGCATTTTAATATGTTAATGCATTTATTAAATACCATAATTTATTTAAGTTCAGCCCAGTTCTATTCACCCCTTGAGGAAAATTCAGGTTATCTCTGTCTATGAAGAAATTCACTTGTAATTTTTTTTGTCCTACTGTCTTAGTTTGTTTTTTGGTGACAAAGTTATACTAGCTTATTAAACAGATTGGGCAGTAATTTGCTGAAGGAGTTTGTGTAAGATTAGAATTATCAGTTCCTAGATTACTTGGGAGAAATTACCTACAAATTACCTGGTAATTATTTGGTGAAAAATATTTAACTACTGATTTGATTATCTTAATGGTTTTAATACTCTTCAGGTTTTCTAGCAATTCTTGAATCTGTTTTAATGAGTTATACTTTTCTAAGAAATTTTCAGGTTTTTCTGTTTAAAAGTTAATGGTATAAAGTTTTTATAGTATTCTTCTTTTGCCTTTTTTATCATTGACAGTCTGTAATTACAGGCCTTTTCAATTCTGAAAATGTGTGTACATGTGCCTTCCTTCTCTTTTCTTTCTTGACTTATCTTGACTTGTAAATTTTATTAGTCTTTTCTAAGAACAACTTTGGACTTTTAAAAATTCTCTCTATGGTATGCTTGTTTTATCTTTTCTCACATTTTGTTCTTATTTTATTTCCTTACTTCTATTTTCTGTTTTATTCTGTTATTCTCAAATTTATAAAATTGGATGTTTAATCTTTTTTCATTACTAATATAATCATTTAAACCTTTATGTTTATCTCTAATTCCTACTTTAGCCTCATTACACAAGTTTTGGTATACAATACCTTTCCTATTACTTAGTGCTTTGTATTTTTGAATTTTCTTTGTAATTTTTTTTGACGCATGAATTATTAAAATTGTGTTTTCATGTTTTCAAATGTGTGAATATATTTTTCTATTTATGTCTTTAATATTGATTTTTAACTTAATTGTGTTATGTTTAGTAAATTTGTTTTGAAAGTGATGTCAAATATTTGAAAATTATTGACACTTGCTTTATGGAGAAGTCTTGGTTAAATTTTTGTACATATGTGTACTTAAAGTGAATGAGTATTCCTCAGTTGATGGAGGCAATGTTCCATGTTGTATAGGGGTGCTGATGCAAAGTACCAGAAATCTGTTGCCTTTTAAAAGGGTATTTATTTGAGGTAGAAGCTTAGAGTCACAAAGCCCTAAAGAGTCCAACTCAAGTACCATAAGAGGTACTTCCTCACCAAAGCCTGTTGCCACATGTTAGTGCAAGATGGTAGGTGATGAATGTGAGGATTCGGCCTTACTTTTCCTCTCAGGTTGAGTGGGCCCAGCTTCTCCTGATTTCAGCATAGGGTAGAGGACTCACTTCTTTCTGGCCTTCTCAGATGCTCAGGGCTCTGGTCTCTTCAGCAGCAAACTATCAGGTGAATGGCTCAGCTCTCTCCGGGGCCCCACGATCAAAGTTCTCTCCTCTGCTGTGTCGAAGGAGCTCTCTCTATTCTCACGTCCCTTACTCTGTGTGAGTATCTGTTTATATATCCTACCATGTCATTAGAGTAACTTGAGTCAACCTAATGACATGGTCTAATCAAAGTCCTAATCTTGATTTAATCAAGTAAATGTAAAACCTTTACATTTAATTCAATCAAAGGGTATCACACCCAGAGAAACAGATCAGTTTACAAACATAATCAGTATCTTTTTTCAGAATTCATAAATAATATCAAACTGCTACACATGTATACACAGAAGATTGAACTTGTATTATTTAGTCTTTCAATATTTTTCCTGATATTTTTTGACCTGGTTGATCAACTGGTTATTTAGAAAAGCATGCTAAAATCACTCTCTATGAAGGTTGGATTTATGAATTTATTTTTGAATTTTTATCAAATTTTGCTATATAGCTCTTGAAGTTGTATTATTTAGTGCATACAAGTTTAAGTTGTATCTTCTTAATGACATGCCATCTATAATTATGCAGTAATTCTTTTGATTCTGAGGAATATTTTGCCCTATAGTCTATTAATTTTGATATTAATAAGGCTACTCAAACTTCCTTTTAGAAAGTATTTGCCTGATACATTTTCATTCTTTTATTTTAATCTTATTATATTCTTTTTGTTACGTGTGTCTTTTATTAATAACAAAGAGTAATTTTTAAAACTCTGTCTAGAATTGTCTTTAATTTAGATTTTAGAGCATATAAACCGTTAGTATTACCATTGTTTGGATTTATTTATACCTATTATTTCGTTCTTCCTCTTTGACCTGCTTTTTCTAGTTATTTTGCTTATTTTTTCCTCCGTTCTTGTCATTTTGTTTCAATTATTTTTTAATTACTGGGGCTTTTGCTTATTATTTCACTTCTACTAGTTTGGAGATCTACCCTCTACCTGCATACCCCAGTGGCTGTATTTCTTCCCAGCCTCTTTGCAGAGCATCAGGGCTTTCTGTCCCCAAAGTTGCTAACATACTAGATGTCCATATTATTGAAATGCTTAAGGCTTAAAATGAAGGTGGCTTTCTGTCGTAAGTACATTTGTGTTAATTATTGACTTGAAGTTTTGTGGATCACAAACCTACACACCTATGTGAGGGTGGGTTGTGGTTTTGAGGACTCAGGGGAGATTTCTCTTTCTCACCATCTGCTAAGGCTGGTATATGTTTCTGTGTTACGTACATATGCATCTGAGTTCTCTGTTTCCCCTGAGGGGTACTCCTCAGAGGTCTCATTTGTACGTGGAGCTCAAATCACAGTTTATCTACCTTGGGAAAGTCCTGGTCTCCTCTGTTATCCCCCCATTCCTCTTATCATCGTCCAAAGTGAAGCTCATGGTCATTTCGGTGTCTCCTTACCTTTCTGGATTTTTGCTTTTACTTCATTTTGGCCTCTGAGGATTTCCCTTATATTCTTGTCACCTCAAAAGCATATTTTAGTATCTTCTCAAAATAATTTTAGCCAGAATTCTATGGTGCTTTGTAAGGAGAAGGTGGTTCATTGTATTCAGCTTTTCATACTGTCAGAAGCATAAATATTATAATCTATTTTTAAATTTTGTATATCCTAGCCAAGGTGCTTTCAGAACAAAACAATAAAACTGCGGTACAACAGGTAACCTTTTTCCTTTTAAGTTAATTATCCTTAGATTTAAGAATCCATATGTCTGACCAGTAAATGTAAGCCTAGTAATTCTGCTTTACCATATGCAGCCTCATGTGTACTTATATCTCCCAGAAAGCCTTTTTAATTTTTTAAAATTGATTTTGTAAAAATATTACATTAAAAAATATATATATATGAGGACCCATTTAACCCCACAACCCCCACCCCAGAAAGGCTTTTTAAAATGTGAATCAATTTGCATGCACTTGTTTTTCCTTACACTGATTTCTTTGCTTGTATATACTAAAAATGAACTAATTATGCTCTGTGATAGAAACACTTGAGTATAAGTGAGAGATAAGGTGTAAGGTGATAAAACTCTAAATACACACACACAACTATAAGAATACCCCCAGGAAGAGCCAAAGGTAATGTCTTTTATTCTCATCCTTTCAAAAGACTTTGAGCCAAAAATACAACAGAAATATCTTCCAAGAGTGAGACTGAATATATCTTTCCAGCATGGAATAAATGTCATTGCAGTCAAAAACATTATCTACCACATGAGAGAGATCCTGAGCACATATGTGGAACAGAGGAAATCCTCTAGTCAAAGGTCACACATTAATAGGCAACACACTGTACAAAGTGACTTACTGTGGGAACAGCGTAGACATAAAATGCAGACTTAAATGGCACCACACCCTGGATTTACCCCTTTCTCCTCATGTATGGGGCCCTACATGGCCCTTGGGAAATGTACAATGCACTGAGAAATAGTAAGGAGAGAGTTGGTGGATGGAAACAGATGGAGTGGGCTGCTGGCAGAAAACTAACTCTGTAAGTTGTATTTTTTGAGCATTTTGAAGTGGGAGAGAGCAGGAGAAGAAAGCATGAAGAACAAGAAGATACTGAGGCTTAGATTTTCAGAAAAGAAAGACTAGCTGTGATGACTACCGGATGGACTGAATCTGGGGAACCTGGGAAAATAATTTTGACTTGATTCAAAGCCCCTTATAATTGTTTTTTCCTCTGCATTTATATTCAGTGACAATATGAAATAACAGACGATATCTATATCCAACTTTCTGCCAAACTTCCTTAAATAACAATATCTGACTTTTCTCAAAGGTTTGCATGTCTAATGCCCTCTGAAATGCTGATGTAAAATGACCTCTTCTAAAAATGATGTGCTTGCAAGTCACAACTCTAATAAGAAGAGTTATATACTTATTAAATTGGTTTTTTTAAATCTGTGTTCTCAGTTTTACATGACATTAAATATGTTTTTTACTTTACTTACCTTTTTCCTTCTTATTGGAGCCTTAAGATAAGGCATTTCTCTGAAAATATGGCATGTACTTTTATATGACTTAATCCTTGCTGATGGAATTCAAGCTAAGATAAATATGTGTGCTAAAACTTTGCTTTACATAAATTTACAATACTTAAGTTCAGCTAAAATATCCAACCCAGAAAATTTTGGTTCTGAATTAGGAGTTAATCACCTCCCTCCCCACGAAATGCATTTTGTCACCATGATTCTGATAGAAATCAGGTTCATGGCTCATTGTTACAAATGAGACTCTTTTTGTGAATTTGCAAAAGGACACGGTCACGAAGGAGACCAAATTACTGGTTCTTGCTTCAGTCATTATTCCTACATTCACTTATCAAAAATATCTTGTACTCCATGGTACCAACACAGAGTATAAGAAGCTTGATACATACACACCTTGATATACAGTAGTTTTTATGGTTTTCATTTTCATAATTTTCATTGTCATTATTATTATTACCTTCATAAACAGATTTCACTAGGTGCTTGTAACATGTTTCCACGTGGGGTCTCTGATAAACACTAGCTTGTACATTTAAAACAAATAGCCATGACCACCTTACATTTCCACTCCCTATTATTTTATTCAGGCCACTAAAGCCCGTGCTTCACCTTCCTTTATAGCAGAGGGAAACCTCCCATTGTTCATCTCCCCTCCTGATCTCTCACTGGAACTTTTATCTTTTTTCCTGCTGCTGATGCTGTCTCAATGCCAAGAAACAGGAGAGAGAGAGATGTTCTCAAACTGCCAAGCTAAAATTCAGAATGAATCTCCCTTAGAAACAGTCCAAGTGGCAGTAATTAAAAGAAGTAAGCAACATTCAGACCTAAAAAAGGCTAGTTCCATCAAGAGGCTGATCAATGGGAGATGGGGTGAAGCAGTCCTCTGATTCAGAGGAAGGAACCCTCAGATCCTGGGAGTTTCTGTAGAAGATGTCTTAGTTTTTCAGGTGTTGTATTAGTTCTGCCAAAAGGGTGCTGATGCAAAGTACCAGAAATCTATACTTTATTTGGAGTAAAAGATTACAAGGCTCTAAAGAGTCCAACTCAAGACTGCTTTCTTACCAAAGTCAGTTGCCACATGTTGAAGCAAGATGGCGGGTCTGCTCAGCTACTCAGCTTCTGGCTGCTCTGTTCTCTCTGGCTGCAAACTATCAGGCAAATAGCCCATCTCTCTCCCCAGGGTTTTAGCTGTTTGAGCCTTCTCCTTTCTGTCACATGGCAGGACCAAAATGACCAAGTCCTCTCTTCTTCTGTGCATCTTCTTGAGTGAGTGTCCATTTATATTGGCCCACCAAAGGGGTGGGGACTCAACCTGAGTCATACCCTACTGATAAGATTTAACCAAGTAAACTTAAAACCTTTGAATTTAATATAACCAAAGGGTGTCACACCTGGAGGAACAGACCAGTTTACAAACATAATCTTTCTCTCTTTTTTTGGATTCATAAATAATATCAAACTGCCACAGGTGGCTATGACAAATACCACACATTGGATTGGCTTAAGCAATGGGAATTGGTTTTCTCACAGTTTTGAGGTGAGGAGAAGTCCAAAATGGAGGTGTCAGCAAGGCGATGTTTTCTCACCAAAGTCTGTGACCTTCTGGTGCTGGCTGCTGGTGTTCCTTAGAGTTCCTTGGCTACTCTTGCTGCTTCCCATCACAAGGTCCTGCCTTTCTCTGACTGGTTCCACTGACTGACAGCTTCTGGCCCCTCCCCATGGCTTTCCCTTACTTGGGCTTCTGGTTTCTTTCTCTTTCTAAGGCTTCCAGTAACCTGGCTTAGGAATCAACCTCATTCATTTTAACATCTTCCAGAGGTCCTATTTGCAATGGGTTCACACCCACAGGAATATGTATTAAAAACCTGTCTAAATTGGGGTACGTAATTCAACCCACCACATGTGTCCAAATTGGGTACCTGCTTAAGGGAGGGATCCCAAAACGGGATATTCTGTTTCTCTTTCTTTGTCTCCACTGTGTGTAGATCAGTGTTAGGCATAGAATATAAATGTAGGTCTTCCTGTCTGGCTGGTTGATTGCAGAAGACCAAGTCTGAGTGCAGAAAAGGTGGTCTTTTCCCACGGTGGACTTCCTGTGCTTTCTTGGCACAGTCTACCTCACTGTAGGTGTCAAAGGATTTGGAGTCAAGAGGACTATGTTCAAATCCCAGCTCTAGCTGTGTGATCTTAGATCAGCTCCTTAGCCTTCATTAGCCTGGGTTTCCTCATAAATAATAATGAAGTATGAATGACGACTGACCCACAGGATTGTTGAAGATAAGCTGGGATAATGTGTGTGAACAGCATTTTATAAGCTATAAAGTACTTGGTAAATATTAGTTTTAGGGGCACTATATAACAAGCTTGGGTGAGTATATCAGGGAATTACACCATGTGTGGTGTCCAGATGAGGAGGCTCTGAAATTTATGACCCAATGGTTTGACAGAAAACTCATAGCTAACAGACATTTCTTCTCTATTTGCTATTTGTTATTTCAAAGCTCCTTCAGAATACGTTAGTTTTCTAAATTTCTAAATTTCTTCTTTCCTCATTTTCATTGGCTTATGAAGAGTTTCCAGCCATCTTCACTTTGCTATTGATCTGTATTGTCTTTTCTCGCTGGGGTCATTTTACACGGTCTCCCTAACCTTAGTGAGGTTTTTCACCTTCTAAGCAGTGACTACTTAAAAGTCTGCTCTGCTTATCTCCCTCTTCTGAATCCTCTATGGAGATGCTGTGTAGGTTAATGGGGCAGGTTAGCAGGCAGGGATCTCCCTTGCATCTCACCTGGGAGCTTTCTGTGCCTCTTCTTCCCTGCTGTTTTTCCTGGGGCAGGAATTCCAAAAGGGAAGGGCCTGTACATGGGTGAGACCAACTGTTGAACTGCAAATGATAACTCATTCTGATGTGGTGATGACAGAGGAGACGGCCAAGGGAGGTGTGTGCCCAAGCAGCAGGTGGTGGCACCGGTGCAAGGAGAAATATCTAGTCATCTATGACAACACCACATGCTTGGCTTAGAATGTTTTCTTCTCTGTTTATTCTGACCTGCTCCAAGCATAGGGAAGATCTTAGCAGAAAAGTCCCAGAGGGCCAGCTGCTCTACTCAGTATTTCTAACGATCAACCACTGAGATACATTCAATTAACTTGTGAGCTACACTGGAGGGTGTGGATGGTGGATATGTGTAAATTTCCTACCTTTGGACCAGTGATTTCAATTCTAGGTTGCAAACAAAAATTAAGGTGCTATGCTGTTCATCGTAACATGTTTACAATAATTTAAAATGGAAAATGTCAATTTTTTACAGATAAAAAATTGATTAATAACTAATGGTACATTAATATGATAAAATATTATGCAGCCGTTGAAATGATCTTTCAGAAGAATAATAAATGACCTGAAAACAGTTCAAGGTATCTTAACTACAAAAAAGCAAGCTACGAACATAGTGTGTTAAGGTGAGGACTGATATTTATACTGAAAGCACAGGGTAGTAAGAGGGGAGCTTTTTATTCTAGAACGTCATGGGAAATAACCAGCAGATTTTAGACAGAAAGTGCTCTGCATTTGGCTACGTGATCTTGGGCAACATAACCTTTCTGAGTTCCATTTCTATAAAAGCTGTGAGAAGACTATCCTGAAGTCTATCTTGTTGGGCTCATGTAAAATTGAGAGAATGTCTACAGGTACCTTGTACCCTAAGTACAATACTGGTCTTGCTTTGGACTCTCAAGAACTAGGAGCTAGGACTAATTAGAATTTTTGCCTTGAGTTTATAAGCATAATGGCTTATATTATAATATAATGGCTCCAGAAAAAAAATAAATACTTGTGGGTAGATCAGAAAGAACAACAGGCTCGGAACTATAAGGTCTGTCTTTACACCTTGGTTCTGCCCCTTGTTTGCTGTGACCTTGAGCCCGCCGCCCCCCCCCCCTCCCCGCCCCGTTCACCTCTGAGCCTCCTTCCTTTTTCTCACAAGGTGCAAAAGGTGCAAGCAAGATCAAGTAAGGACGGGGCTTGCTTTAGAGAAGGGTCCCAGCACACATTCTTTCTCGCCTCTCTTTTTTCTCTTTCTCACTCGTTCCTTCTCTCTGTCTTGGTTCTCTCCTCTTCGGGGAGGCAGGCTGTCGTGAGTGACCCCTCTGCTCCGTGAAGCTGCACCTCCGGGGCGGGATGGCCCAGCAGGAGGGAGACCGCGTGGAAACTTGCCCAGGGGCCCAGCTTCTCTGGGACAGCCTGGGGAGGTCCCCTCACGCCCTCGCGGGGACTGAGAGCAGGGGCAGGCTGGGCTCCTCGGGGCTCAGCGCTTCCTCGGGGGACGCCCGCTGAGCGGCCGCTGACGGGCCCCCGCAGGTGCAGGCCCGGCCCGAGGCCTGGCCGGGGAGCGGCTCCCACGCGCTCCCTCCCCCCCAGGCTTCCAGCTGGAGGGCTGCTCAGAGCCAGGGCCGCGAGGGGAGGAGGCTGGCGTGGGCGTGAGCAGCCAGGGGAGAAGGCAGAGAGGCAGGAGAGCTGCCAATGTAAAGAATTCATTAGAGGAGAGTCCTGCGGTGACCCCCAAGAGGAAGAGGGGGGAAATGCTGGGATGATTTAACGTTCGGTGGAGATGTTCCAAGCCGCAGGGTCTTCCTACGGGCTGTTGCCATTTTTCCCCTTTAATTTCAGGGACGTCCTAGCGCCCACTCCTCTGAATATTCCTTACTCATCTGGGCTTCTTGGCAGGCTGCTGGCAGGGTGTGGAAGACGAGGCTTGACGGGAGGCTGGACTCATCCCAGCCTGAGATGGGACGTCCCAGCCGAGGGCCACGGAGCCACAGGCAGCCTGAATTCCTGGGGCAGACGCTATCGGTCCACAATTAGTCCCCTGGTCTTCAAACTTTTATTTTTTTTTTTAAGCAGTAGAAACATTTTCTTAAGAACAGCTTTTAAAAAGCAATGACATGCCTTTAAAAAAGAAGCTCTACTATCTAATCCATTATTTTTACAAGATGGAAACATTTGATCTGGTTGGAAGTTGGCCTGGGGTTCTGATGCCTGGCCCCCCCAGTTTCTCTCTCTCTATGCAAACCGTTCCCTTAAGACTTCACAAAGAAAATGTGAAAATTATAGTGCTGGTCCAGCTCCTTCAGTTTGTAGATGGGGAAATGGAAGTGCTGGTGATTAACAGACTTGTCCAAGTGCCCATAATTAATGAGTCACTGAGTTAGGATTGAAATCACATTATTCTGATACCTGGTTTAGTACATTTTCCTGGTCCTGTACTCTTAGTGATTTGCTTTCAGACCAGACGTGGTTAAAATGATGCTGTTTCTAATCATTCAGGAGTTACAGTGAGGAGTGTGAAAATGTGAAGACCCTGATTCTCTTCCCTCTGTAGGAGCTAGGGCAGGGGTTCTTAACAAGGGGTCCATGAGCTTGAATTAAAATTTTTTTAAAAAACCAAAACATTATTCTTGTGCGGAGGTGTTGGTGTGGGTGTGATGTATTTATTAAATAACACACAGCATAGTGTGGACTTAGTAAGGGGTCCATGGTTTTCACCTGACTGGCAAAGGGGTCCGTGGAGCAGAAAAGGTTTAGAGCCCCATACCTGGCCCCCCACTGGATGTAAAATATGCATCCGTTGAACTGAAATGAAATGCTGTGGTTTTAGGCAAGAGGCCCTGGGAGCTCATGGATCCCCCAAGTCTTAGATGGGCCTTGCCTCAAGTTTGGAATCTAGTAGCTGCCTTCTTCCCAGGAATGCTTCAGGCCCAGGCAGACAAACCTCAAATTGCTAATTTATTGTTTAGACAAGCAAATTCATAACAACTTGGAGCACTTCTCAAGTGTGGCAAAGAAGACCAGAGCAAAGCCTTCCGGGGATTTTTGTTGAGCCATGAGTCTCCTTCCCAGTCAGAGAGAATGGTCGGCTAGGCACACTACTATCTGTTAAGAGAGAGAAGAAATTGCTGCAAGATTTTCGCTGAGCTTCTTATTTTCCAAGGCATTCTGTGTCAGGTTCTTTATTTCCCTTTTGCCGTACTAGGTCCCTTGAAGGAACTTTGTCTAGAAACTTCACAAGGATGCCTGCTGAAACCACATTCAGTGTGATAGAATGGAAGTATGCACCAAACATTTCACCTATTCCCCCCCTCCATTTCCCAAATTCTTTGCATTTAGGAGGGGCCATGAGACCAGTTCTGGGCAATGCAGTGTGAGCTAAGATGGTGCAGGGCCCATGTGCAAACCTCCAGTCTTTCTCTCCCTGCAACCGTCACATTTCAGATGGCGAAGTCCCCACCACCATGGACCCCTGAGTAGCTCTGATAGAGTACCATCCTCCATGGACCCACATTTTGTTGCTTTATGCCACTGAGATTTCAAGGCCAATTTGTTATGCAGCATAACCTAGCTCATGACTAATGCAGAAGAACTTGAGTTAGCAGCAAAAAAAGGCCTGGAGACCAGTGAGAACCGTGGCAGGGGCTCTGCCGAAGAGTTCTTTGTGGGATCAGTAGGCCCAGGGTTTCTAACGGTGGTATGCTGCTGCTGGCTGCTCAAGCACGTCTCTCCCCAGCTCTGCGTTTACCTTGGTAACTTGTCATCTGTCATGCCACGGAAATTGGCAAATGCTATCAATCAGTACTTTTTTCCCTCTGGCAGTCTGTTAAACCTTGTCCAGAGTACGACTGGTTTCAAGTCCTTTCACAGAGGTTCAGGTGGGAGTAGGGAATGGAATGGGGAGGGTCCTGGGTAAAGAGCCCCCTAAGGTCCTTAAATTGCTTCACGATCTCTGTCAGGAGGAAGTCTGGCAAAGAGACGCTATGCTGGGTATGGTTTTCTCCAAATCATAGACTAGGCAGCCAAAACGGTGTTTTTGCCAGCATGTCTTAAATGTCAGAATTCTGGGTACATTTTATTTCAAAGTTCACCCTGGCACAGGATAGAAACACCAAAGTCACTTTTTACCTTTAGTCAACAACACCTAGCAGACTTCTGTGCTTTTTGGATCTTTAAGAGAAGGAGCTAACATGAAAGTTTAGATTCTAGCTTTGTCACTAGCTGGCGTGTGACCTGGTAAAGATGCTTACTCCAGCATTCATGTTAGCTTTTTAAAAATGTTTTCATGCATGTCTCAGTATATCTGAATGTGGTTAAAGAGGAAATTTTAGATTATATAAACATTACTAGAATAAAAATAAAGCACACACAAAATCATAGGGATGTACAACACAGTGAAACTTAATGTAAACTATGGACTATAGCTAATAGTACAATTATAATAGTTTCATGTCAATTGTAACAAAGCTACCACACTAATGCAAAATGTTAATAGGAGCAGGTACAAAGGAACCCTGTTTTCTGCATGATTTTTCTGTACACCTACAGCTTCTCTAATAACAAAACAAAACAAAAATTTCCATGAATGTTTTTTCCTGTCCTCACCACTGTCCTTCTTGAATATGCAACCGAGAGATTCAAATTTGATTGGTTGGGAGTTTGATACTTAATTCTGAGTGCCTAATGAATTATCATTTTATTAAATAATATTCAGTACCTTGACTTGAGGGCTCCAAATAGTAATATTTTAAAAATATGATACCTATATTTACACATACAAATATAAAGAAGCATCACCTACAAGAAAGTATACCTTGACCAGGTACTTATGACCCTCCCCATCCTTTGTCCTCTCCCTGTTAGTGACACTCAGGACATCAGTCATGGCTGCAGGAATTTTGAGAGGAAGTGTAACCCAGAGACAGGCTAAAACCCTCTGTCCTCTCCTCTCCAGAATTCAGGGGGAAAGTCTTGCTTGACCACATGGTGTCACAAATTAGTAAATCCTTGCACCTCTGCTTAATCCTTCTGACATATTCGCAGCTCTTTCAATTGTGAAAGGTGGGTGGGTCTGGGGGTGGGGCTTGTGGACCAACTTAAGAAAAATAGCTAATGAAAACTTGACTTGTTTTATTTTATAAGGAGTTACAAAAGCATTTTGATGGACATATTACATTATTTGGTTTGGCTCTTAAATCTTACTGGTTGAATAGCTTGTGTTTCATTTCACGGACAGCTGATATCTGCTAAAAATAAGATATGAGAATGCCTTTCCAGCTTATGCAATCTTGAGAGACTGCCTTGGCCCGACTGCCTTGGACTTCAGTTTCTTCCTTTGTAAAATGAGGGGTTTGTCCTCAGGATTTATGAAGTCCCTTCCATGTAAACTTTCTTTGATTCTACAGTTTTGTGCTTACACCTGACACAGAGGGCTGAAAGTATGTATATTCATTCATTCACTTATGCAATACATGTTAAATGTCTACCATTTATCGGGCACTATGGTAAATATGGTTGACATGATGTCCCTACCCTCAAAAAACTTATAGGTCAGTAAGGGAGACAAACAAGTAGAAAGCCAATTACAGGGGAGTAGTGGATGTGGCTCAAGCAGTTGAGATCTCACCTCCCACATGGGAGGTCTTGGGTTCGGTTCCCTGTGCTTCCTAAAGTAAACAAAAAGAGACAATGAGCAAAAATGAGCGGGTAATAAGCAAAAAGATGAGGGCGCCAACTCAGGGGAGGTGATGTGGCTCAGTGGTTGAGTGCTGCTCTCCTGCATACGAGGTCCTGGATTCAAACCCTGGTCCCGGTGGTACCTCAAAAAAAAAAAAATTACAGTGGAATAAAGTCTACAGAAGGGGTGAGCAGCATATATAAATGGAGGACAGAGGAAAGGGACCAAACCCATTTTGGGGAAGGAAGATGATAGGGAGCAAAAGGAGAGAGATACTAAGTGTATGCAGGATTGGGACTAGGGTAAGGCAAGAGGGACCTCAAGGGCAAAACATAAGGGGGTGCTCATTCCAAGGCCAGGCAGGTGCACTCACCCCGGGGCTGGTGCCCCGAGTATGTCATCTGATAGTGTGTTTGTGTTTGACAACAACAGAGCAAACACTGTGTGCAAAGGACGAGGGGCAGGTGGTAGAAGTTTAGAAAACTGCAAGCACTTTAACACTTCTATATCTGGGAGGACAGTTAAGGTTGTAGATGTGAAAGGTAGAGTTAAGCAGGGGGCCAGCTTATGAAGTGACATGTGAGATATGCTAAGATGTTTGAACTTTATCCTTAAATTAATGGGGACCCATTCGAGATATATTTTTTCAAGGGAGCAATGTAATTGGACGAGCATTTTAGAATATTTGCTCTGGCAGCAGTGTAGTGCTGGGAAGAGGGAGTCAGATGGGACCAAAGACTGTAGAAGAAAGACTAGTTGGGTGGAGGTAGAGGTGGGATGGAGAAAATGAAACCAAATGGCCTCCAGCAGAGCTTCAGAGTCACAGCTGGAAAGTGGATTGGCTCAAGTGATTGGGCTTCGTCTACATGTGGGAGGACCCAGGTTCAATCCCCGGGGCCTCCTGATAGAGGTGTGCCCGCCTGGTGAGACAGGCCCCTGCGGGGAGTGACGCAGCAAGATGACGACGCAAGGGAGAGTCGAGGTGAGACGCAACAGAGACCAGGAAATGAAGTGGCGCAGGTGACAGGGAACCTCTCTCCACATCAGAGGTCCCCAGGATGGAATCCCAGTGAAGCCTAGAGGAGGAAACAAGAAGAGTAGACAAAAAAAAAAAAAAAAAAAGAGAGAGAGAGAGAGAGAAACAGACACAGAAGATCACACAGTGAATGGACACAGACAGCAAACAGCAGGGTGTTGGGGGGCGGGGGAGAAAAAATAAAAAAGAGTCACAGCTGCCTGGGACTTGTAGCCAACTGAACTGGTTGGGTATTCCGGAAGGATAGGCTACTCTGGGTCTCCGGCTGGAGGAATTGTGTGGATTATGGTGCTGATCCCTGAAATATGGAACACACTGGAAGGAACAGAGCAGAGGGAAAAGACAATGAGCTCAGGCTTTGACCTGTTGATACGGAACGTCCGAGGGGTGATTCCTGTGAGGTAGTTGGCACTCAGAAAAGAGATAAGGATGTGAATAAGGATTTGTCAGGTATCTGCCTCTAAATGGTCAAGAAAGCAATGGGAAGGGACGACATTGCCCAGATTGGGAAGGCAGAGTGAGGGAAGAAGGTCTGGTAACTCCTGAGTGGTCCTTTCCACCCCTCAGCAAAACCCTCCTGAAATAGCAGCACAGCCATGTGGTCATTATTACGCCGTGATGAAGGACAGGACAGGGGCGAGTTTGGGGTTAGGCAAAGCCAGACTTTCTCCCTGGCAAGCGGTTGCAACATTGGGCCTTTGCTGTAATGAATTTCCAAAAGTCACTGAGTGATTTATGTTAGTTTGTGGTTACAGAGACAGTTCACTGCAGCTGGTGACTCTGTACTCTAATTGCGAAAAAAGAGTACAAGGGCCCTGGACCTCGTGATTTTCGAGAGTACATCATCCTTGAGGAGCACGGGGAAATGAGTAGATTGAAATTTCTCTTTCCAAGTTACAGAGGCAACAGAATTCGTGAATATTTTGGACGCCCTTGTCTAAATGTTCTCACTTGAGAGAAAACTGCATTCCCCAAGAAGTAAGGAAGAAATCTCTCTCACCAATAGAAGCTGCTCAAGTCCTGAAATGGTGAATGGCAGCTGACGAGGAGAGAAAAATAAAACATTCCTCCATAAAACCCTCCTTCTTCAAGCACGGATCCCTATCAAGCTATAGACTTGCCATATTACAGACATCGCAAACTTCTTCAGGACTTGCCCAGAAAGATAATTGGCTGTGACCAAAGACCATGGCCGACTTCCCAGGGTGAGGAAACATTTAGTCAGGTCCATCCCAGGAGGGGCTCTGCTGTGTAAGCAGGTCCTGGAGCAAACCAAGCCAGCCATGCTCAGGCATGGCCCAGGATTGAGGCCAAGAAGCAAGGGGCTGGGGGCAGGTGGGGTGGTGGGTGGAGGATGAACTTTGGACACATGCTCTTTAAAGCTGCTGCATCTTCATTTCTCAAGCTCTGTTGGAGTGTGTGTGAAGTGGCTTGAATGTCTAATAGCTTTTTGTCTTTTACAGCTGTGTTTCTGTCGCTGTTTCACTGCCTTTCTTTTTGGACTTGCTTCCTTCCCATTATATTCCCAACTGTCACCAGAATGAAATGTCCACGGGAACCTGATTAAGACTTTCTAAAGGCTCTCCCTGCTCCTCACAGCTTGCACACCCTGAATGCAAAAGGAAAGAAAGGCCTGCATGACTTCCAAGAGTTTCCCAGGGGAAGCTTCTGGAAATCTTGCTTTTGCCTTAAAAATTTAAAGGAATTTTGCAATTGATCTCATCGTATATTCACATTTGTTTTAATTAAAAAATATTGTTTTAGATACTTTATTTATCATTGAGTAAAACTTAATGCTCTAGGAAGATGCATCACTTTTGCCCTCAAAATGAATGTGGCTGGGTTTGAAAAACTGGCCCCTGTGGGAACCAGTTCCTGCTCCTAGCTAGATTTCCATCGACTGGCTTCCCCATCCCTCAAATTCTACAAAGGACTCCAAAGCAAGTTCCTACATGGAGGTGTTGCAAGATATTTATTTTCTGATTAGTTGTATAAACATACAACTGAATTATAGATGGAATCATACTGTTTGAAGCTGAAGCAGTGTAGCACAGAAGTTAGGAGCCAGCCAAGCAGTCCTAGGTTTGAGTCCTTGCTCTGCCATTTACCAGATGTGTAATCTCACGGAGTCTCAGTGTCATCTCTAGCATGGGGATAATGATAGTAGAGCACATTGTGGAGTTGTGACAATGCAATGACATGTTTCTATAGTGGATAGCCAGAGCCTGACATTCGTATGTGCTCCATAAATATTAACAACTGGCATTCCTTGCCTTGGAAAGAATTTTAGAGATGATTCAGAATAAACCTATTGGCACTAAATGATCACAGATCGATACAAGTTGGTAGATTATACTAGGCAATTTGTAGCAGCTAAAACAATTTCAAAATGGCTACTTAGCATTGGGCCAATGGACACTTCAATATTACTAAGACCTAATATGTGAATTAAGAAAGGATTTAAGAACCCATTGTGTCAAAATTCTAGAATCATATCACTTTTGGTTGATTGAGGTAGCTATGATTGATTCTGGTCAACATACTAGCTATTTTGACGTTTTGTGTAATATGGTTTATTGTACTCATATGTCTTTCCTCAGAGCAAAAGTATCTCAAAAACTTCAGCAAAGAATACAAGTAAATAGGAACATCTGATAGGCATTCTTTGCCCAGGGGACTGACCGGTTAGAACATAAGGAGCAGTGGGGCGGCCTCATTCCTCGAATGATCTAATGAAGAGGTTCTGCCTGACATCTTGTAAGAGATTGGACTTCAAGGTGGAGGTCAGAGAGTTGGACAGAATAATCATATAACTTTAGATTTATTGGTAATAGATATAAATATATTAGTTTTCTCAGGAATGAGCAAGGCAGGAAAAGGTAGTGTGCCTATTGCTGCAAGTAATTTCTCTCATATCTTATGATGACTTTTATATATTCTTTCTTTCAGAAATACTTGTAAGCAAGTTAAGCAATGAATATATAGATGTGATAGGTTTTTCTTTTGATGATTTAAAGGATACAAATGGCCAAAAGCATGAATGCTGGGTAGCTTGTGAATTCTCTTCAAATGCATTGTGCCTTCAATGTAGAAGGAAAAAAGAACTAGACCTTCGGTATAAACTCTGCCAACTGAGTGCCATGAGGTCAGCAAAGAGAGTCTAAACTACAGATCCTTCTTCAAATGTCACAGTTTAACTGAGAAGACCAATTACAGTCGTAGGAAATGTTAAATATTATAGTGATAGCCTGAGTAAATCTGGGGTACCAAGAGGCACAGTAAAGTATGAAAACACGCACACACAAATATAGTACCAAAAAGCACTAAAATATAACACAAAGCTTTTACTGAAGGTCTCTTGAAAAGCTAATAAAGGAGGAATTTTTAAAATTTCAGAAAACTTCCTAAAATATCCTTTCTTCATCTCTCTGTACCAAACTCTCGACCATCTGCCTCTAATTCATCAGCAGCCACTCTTCCTCATCTCCCTTTTCCCCACTTTCTGGATCTTTTCTTTCACTCTTGGGATATAATAATGTTGTTTTTTTCTTCTTATGTAACATGATCTATAGCATTCTCTGTACATTTTAGCTTCTACATCTTGACTTGTTACTCTGCTCAGCACACAATAAGGGTTCCATGGCCAAGCGATGCAACAAAGGATCCTCCATAGAAGGGAAGGAAAATATTGTAGATGCTTAAGATTTTTGTTGTTGTTCTTATCATGCTTTAGTTTCCTTGGTTGCTCAAGCAAATACCATGTAATGGGTTGGCTTAAACAATGGGAATTTGTTTGCCCAAAGTTTTGAAGCTGGGGAAAAGTCCCAATCAAGGCACCATCAAGGCCATGCTTTCTTCTCAAAGACTGGTACTCTGGGCTGGCTGCCGGTGGTCCTTGCTCCTGGGCTCCTCTCACATGGCAGTGCACATGGAGGGCCCTCTTCCTTCTCTTCCAGGTTCCACTGACCTTCAGCTTCTTGCTTCCCAGGGCTTTCTCTCTCTATTGCCTGAATTTCATGCCACTTGTAAAGAACTCCAGTTTTAGGGCTAAGACCCATCCTGATTGAGGTGGGCCACACTTTAACTGAATTAACCTCATCAGAAGGTCCTACTTCCAAGAGATTCACACCCACAGGAATGGATTAGGTTTGAAAACATGTTTTTTTCTGGGGCACATATAGCTCCAAACCATCATACCTTTTATGAAAATAATAGAAGAAATGCCACAAAATCTTACACAATAACTGCTAAGTAGGAGTCCTGGGCAGACAGGAAGCAAAGTGATTCTTCTCTTTGACCTAGAATGAACTCATTAGGAAGATGAATAGAAAGTGGGTAGAGCTTGGCCTGGCCAAGAGGAAAAACATGAAGGATTTTGTAGGTAATCAAATCTCTTCAGAATGTATCCTAATCATTAAATTGTAAGCTCCCTGAAGGCAGAGGAATTGGAAAAATTCTTGGCACATACAGTAGTGGAAAATAAATATTTGTGGAACAAAAGCTATTTGTATTCTGAGGCAGATCTTAATCCTTCTGAGGTATTCTTCAGAGAAGTATTTCCGGACTTTTTCGGCTGCCACACACAATAAGCAATACATTTTTTTCTTTTACACATGTAAAGTGCTCACATGTATGTGCACACATAGGGGACAGAAGTTTCACATAATAAAGTCTATCTTTATACCTGTGATGCTTTGTTAATTTCTACTTAATTCTAAATTATGGAAAACGATGCTGATCCTCGACCCACTAAATGGATTTCACAGCCTTTAATGAATGGAGACTGGCAATTTGAGGAAAAAAGAAACAAAAATCAAAACTTCCCTGGAGCAGAGATCAAAACAAAAACAATAAACAACAACAAAAAATATAAATCTGTGACTAAGAAACAAACAGTTACCATGAATGTGTAAATGTGCCTGGATATTAGAGAATTTATTCTTTGGCTAAATTGATATGGTATAAGATCCTTGTAAAGGTATTTTAAAAGTCTTTAGAATAATAACAACAATGACAACAGCAAAACAAATGCAAAGCAAGGCAAAATTTATTGTGTAGGTCAAATAAAGCTAGTCTGGGCTTAATTTGGCCCATGGCCATTTGGTTTGTCACTTGTGCTCTAAAGGCTAGAAAGCATTGCAAGATATCTTAAGCAAAGGTCAAATGTCTTAAATGTTAAGGTTTAATTTCACTCTAAGTCATTGAGTTTCCTCAGCTACTTTTAATTTCTTCTCTTGTTAGGCTTACTTCTAAAGGAATATATAAAAATAACTATATAGAAAGTTGTTTGAAATAAGAGTGCCCATCAATTTATTCAATTAAAAACTACTCACTGACTATTTTCCTACTTAAATAAGTGTGTTGTTCTTGTTGTCATTCTCATTATTATATGATATACAGCCCATGTCCAAAATACTTGAAATTTCAAAGTTTCATTTTTTTCCTTTTCATATGAAAATACTTATTTTTTCTTTAATATTCAGCTAGGGCTAGGCATGATCTTAAATTCTGCTTTCTTGTTTCACACATAAACCAGAGATTGGCTGTTATTTTGTAGAAATAAATCTTAAGTTAAAATAATTTCCACACCTACCATGTTTAGTTAAAGAAGAGCTACGAAACATTAAATTTAATTTATGAAGCCTCTATTTGTGTTCCAGTTCTCTGCATATACACACTGGGTTAAAACTGTTTCTTTATATGCCAATGACATTAGCGTTTCTGGCAAAAGTCAATATGTAATCAATTATCACCTGTCAGTGAATGACTTTTAAAATCCAGCCAGATATTTTAGAAATACTGCTTAACTCCACTGAGAAAAGAACTCTCTCTCGGAAACCTGTATGGTTCTCATCCTTAAACCTCTTAGTCAAAGGTGTTTGCAAGGCTTTCAGCTTAGTCAATATGAAATCAGACCCAGCAATGTACATCTTAAAAAATAGAATTTTTAGCTATTTCAAAACTGGTTCCAGAGTTTGCTTGTTACTTAGAAAAGAAATGATAAAAAATGTTTAATCATTCTTTTTTCTCTATAGGAGAGCAAGACTCTTACATGCACCAGCTCCAGGCTAATGTCTCTTTCTGACTTGCTTTAATGCTCGTTTTTATTTCAAATTCACCAGTTGAAAAGAACCTGAGTCTGCTTCCTAGGATTCCAATAGTATCGTACATTCTTCTTTTATTTTTCTTAATTGATTTTCTAAAAGAAAATAAATGTCAGTCACTGTCGCATCAGCCAGAGAAAAACACTGATGTCCAAAAACAAAGACTTCTCTGGGCATATATGAATATTTGTCAACATGTTATCAGATAGTTTTATAATCTGCTTTTCTCCTATTTAATAATATATTGTCAACATCTCCTCTATATCACGTTGAATTTACCATTACCCAGCTCTATCATCAGAAGGAAGGTGCAATAAGGAGAGTTTCTACATACCTCGCTAACTGCACTAATTTCCAAATGTAGTGAGATAACTCATTCCGGTCCACAGTCACCAGCATTTACTCTTTCACGCTCATGAACTCTTCCCTGCTTACTCAACTAGCACCCAGCTGTGACCCCACTTTACTTTGCTTAGGGAAACCACTGATAGTGAATTGAAGTTCATTATCGAGAGACACGGAAAGCATATACCCTGTTACTTGGCGAGAACAATATTTGCCTTCCTTTTAAGCCTGCAAACCTGCTGCTAATAGAGGCGTCAGAGGATTTCTGCTTTTAAGACTAATCAGTACCATGGTGTCAGAAAATTGAGAGAGCATTTTGGATGATTTATGTCCTGAATTTAGGTATATTGGGATTTACAGGTTAATCACTGTGGTCATCTTGTAAGGGACTAATGGATATAACGTTAAGTACCATTTTCTTATATATAGTAGATGGTCAATAAATGCTCTCAAGAAATGAATGAATCCTGTATGGTGTGCATGATTGTTTTGTTAGCTCACAGCTTCTCCAATAAACAAACAAAAAAGAAATGAATGATCTTCCTGAACAATCGGGCTATTAAAAGTTTTAATGTCCAGTTTTAAAAGCTGAAGTAAGTTTCCTGAGGGGGAATTTACCGTGGGTCCCACTGCCCTGTATAGCTGGGTGGACTCTGAAGATAATGGCATCTGTGCCAGTTAATTCCCTCTGTTCAAGCCTCAATCTCCTTATTTTTGAGCGGCATGAATTAGAAGGTGAAATGCCCTCTCCCAGGTCAACCTTCTGAGATGTCTCTGGTTGAATCCCCAGGTCTGTTGAGAGAAGAGGCTTTCTCAAGCCTCCAGGGGGCAGCTCCACACTAGCTGTTGTAAGGGAAAGGGTCGGATTGTTGGAGGAGGTAGAATTTCTGCCCTGGATTGAATTTTGTCTCCCAAAACTATATGTTAAAGTCCTAATCCCCAGTACGTCAGAATGCAACCTTATTTGGAAATAATCACTGCAAGTTAAGATGTGGTCCTGCTGGAGTAGAGTGGAATCCTTAATCCAATAGGATGGGTGTCCTTAGAAGAGGAGGAAATCTGGACTCGGGGAAAACGCTATGTGCTGACAATGGCATGGATTTCCAGCGAGCCACCGCCAGAAGCCAGGAGAGAGCCATGGAACAGATTCTTCCCCACAGTCTTTTTTTTCTTCCAATTTTTATTGTATAAGTGAACAACAATACAGAACAGAATTTAGCATTACTGAAGACCAGCTCAATTTATGCTTTGCAGAAAACTGAGTATTAATGTTTTTTAAGATAACTACTTTTGTATATTATAATGGCCTTAGGATCTTTTTATGAATCCACTGCCCTCAGGGAGAACATAGTTTGCCTCTTCAGTGACTTCATACGGCAGAAGGTTAAAGATGAATGACGACTTCTACGACGCATCCAGACTTTCACTCCTCCCATTTAGGACGCACAGGCTCCTGAAAGGCTGACAGGCCCTTCCAGATACAGCTCCTTAGTCTCCGTGTCTGCCCCTCTCCTGTCGTGGGCCCCTCCTGGCTGCTCTTCTCTTTCTGTGTCTCACGGTTCAAATTCTCAAGAGCGGTAGAAGCTCTCAGTGTCTTGCTCTAGTGTAAGGATCGGTGCCCAGGTGTCTGGCCCGTTTTGGCGGTGGGGAAGAGGTGAATGTGGTAAGCTGCTGTGGCACCTTCCTCACTGTCTGAAGAGCAAGCACGGGCGCCAACACCTCAGACTGGACTTGGCACGCCCCAAACCCTGAGACAATAAATGTCTGTTGTGTTTAAGCCTCTTTGTCACAACAAAGTCGAGCCCTTTACCCACGTCAACTGGTCACAATTGAAGTTTGCATGAAATCTGCAGCACCTACCAAAGAAGTGGCTTGGGGTGGGGGAGTGTGGGACAGAGGTGAGCTGTCTTTACTGGTGGTGAAACAGTCAAGGTCTTCTACCTGCAAGTGTCAAGACTTTTAGATCTTTTCTGTGAGTCTTAGGGAAGTGCTGGAGTTTGTGTCCACAAAGTGAGCACGGTTATGTAAGTACTGCAGAGCAATATGTTTTGATACCCATTATGGTATTTAACCCTGACAACTATCTTGTGAAGATATCGTTAATTACATTTTTCAAGAGAATATCCTGGGGCTCAGAGTATTTTTAGTGAGTGCTATGTCACACAAATAGAAAGGGATAAAACCTCACCTTGAGGTCAAATATTTGTTGTACATCCCATGTTCTTTCCTTTGCACCATCTCAAGGGCTCATTGACCTGTCCTGGGCCATAATTTCCTGGTAGGCATATTGTCATAATGTTTCCATGAACATCAAACAAAGAATGACCATAAAATAAGGTAGATTTCACCATCAGTGTGATTTAACGTTACTCTCACAGCTGTGTGGGAGCCCCAGTGCGCGGACTTGGCCGACGCTGCCTGGAGCTGTTTCGTAGGTCTTGAAGGATGGCGACTCAGGGTTGGCACGGCGAATGCCATGGTGACTCCAGGAGGATTAACACCCAGCAGTCCTCCTTCTCCACCCTCCCGCAAGGTTCTTTAGGCCCTTAATAGTGGGATCTGTGTTTTTTTTCTATTTTTCTCCAGCATCTGTTATGAGCATAACACCTAAGGGGGTGAGGGTGGGAGATTTAGGCACTGCTACGGTGACTTCCACTCCACCCTCAGCCTGCCTCCAGCTACATGACCACCACCCTCTGCTACCACCTCAGGATCACAGACTGACAGAGTTAATCCCTTTTTTTTAAAAAAAAGATATATTTTTAAATTTTTTTAAAAAGATACTTAGATTACCCAAAAAGGTATAAGGGATTCCCATATGCTCCATCCCCCGACTCCCCACACCTCCCACCCTTCCCCACGTTAACAACTTTTTTCATTAGTGTGGTACATTCAATTGATGAACACATTTGGAGCATGAATTTATAGTTTGCATTGTAGCTTACACTCTCTCCCACTCAATTCTGTTGGTGATGGTAGGCTATATAATGGCCTGTATCTGTCATTGCAATGCCATTAAGGAGAATTTCTAGTCCTGAAAATGTCCCCCATATTACACCTCTTTTTCCCTCTTCCTGCTTTTAGCACCTCCAGTGGCCACGTCTCCACATCAATGATATAATTTCTTCTGTTGCTAGAGTCACAATAAGTCTATAGTGAATACCAGTAAGTCTACTCTAGTCCATATTTTATTCCCCAATCCTGAGGATTCTGGGATGGTGATGCCCACTTCACCTCTAATCAAGAGGGGGCTTGATCCCATACGGCTGATGGATGGGACTCTCTTGCTTGCAATTGTAGACTATCTTGGTTCCTTGGTGTGGTGGTTGTCCATCTTCATCTCCTTATTAGTCGTACTGCGTGAATCCAATGAACTGGAGAGGAGGTGTTGCAACTCCGCTGAGGCTCAGGACCCAGCTGGCAACGGACAGCCCAAAGATTCAAGTCTCTTGTACATACATCTACCAACTCCAGCACTAACTATAGGTTCAAATAGAAGGGACAGAAGGGGTATGTGTAGAGAAGTCACAACTGAGTCCAATTCTCTCACATTTGGGAGCACAAACTCCAAAGGAGGACCCACTGGCAAGGCTCTGAACTCTGGAGCTATCTGCCACGACCATAGGACCTGAGTGTCTTCAGAGCCCTTAGGAGTCCCACTATTTGGGGTACTATCTACTTTGGCAATCTATGAGATCCTGCAGAAACGTGCATAAGCGTTACCTCTGGGATGAGCTGCCAACTCACTTTGAAGTCTCTTAGCCATATAAACTCATTTGTCTTCACCTTTTCCACCTTTTATTCAAGGTCTTTTTCCAGTTGCATTGCTAGTTGGTGCTTGGTAGTAATCCCTTGGTGTGAGGGTGTGTCATTCCTGGAGTCATATCCCATGCTGGGGGGAAAGTAATGCATTTACATGCTGAGTTTAGCTTAGAGAGAGGCCATGTTCCAGCAAAATGGAGGCTCTCAGAAGGTAACTTTTAGGCATCCTGCAGCTCCAGGCTAAGTTGCAATTTCAAGAGCAAAGGCTCATAAGCATAGTCATGAATATCAAGGGCCCATTAAGGGACCATCCTTCTTCACTAGTCATTGCCTCTGCACTTGGGGGATTGTTGCTGTCCCATTAGAGAATGTGGCGGAGCTCCCCAGAATGGGAATTCAATATTCTTTCAGTTATTGTGTGAAACTCCACCCACTGTGACAATGCCCCATGAATATTGGAACACATTTAGAGCACTAATCCCTTTTTGCTCCACACTGGTGTATCTTGGTCAGACAGGAAGTATGAGACTCCTAGTTTGTCCCATATCTCCCAGACCCTCTTCCCCTCTTCTGACCCATTTGCACATCTCTCTTCAATCTCAGACTTACTTACTATGCCCTTGGGTACTCACTCTTTGTCTTCAAGAAAAAAATTCCCATCCTCAACCCCTTCGCTTTCTTATCTTGACTCAAACTCAGCCCTTTCCTAAAGATACTTTCTCCACAGCTGTCTCAGGCAGTGTCTGTTTTCTATCCTACACCCCTACAGAGTATAGCGCCTCAGGTGAGCGGTGGACTTATTCTTCATTGGCACTTCCAGACCATCCTTTGTTCCTCCTGCTTAACCCTCCCTCATCAGTTCATGCTTTCATCCTCCTTGATCTACTACCATTTCTTGTTGTGGTCACATACAAATCTCTAGGTCATTCTTCTTTTCCCCTTGAATATTTTAGCAATTTGATTTTTCCCCATGAAAATATTCATGATACTTTCAAATCCTTAGGGACAATCAATGCTCTAATATATCTATTCTTTGGCCTCCCTTACTGTTACTAAACCACTCATTTTTATAGTTCTACTTGAGTTTTGTTATTACTGGTGATTACTCTTACTCAATTTCTCATTTCAAGGGATCCTTTCTATAACTAGCACTTTCTATCTTTTTTTTTAGGAGGTGACTGGGATTGAACCCAGGGCCTTGTACACGGGAAGTAGGCACTCAACCACTGAGCTACACCCACTCCCCTATCTTTTTAACTCATTCTCACTAGTCTTCTGAATCGAGCAATTCCCCAACTTTCTAGGAAGCGATGATCTATTCATCCAACTCCATTTTCATTCAGTCCATCTTTCCTCATCTCCTCTTTTTTTCATCTGGCTGAGATTCCATGGTTCTTCATATAGTCAACTTACATATTCATCTTTCTTGTTCCTCTCTCCCTCCAATATATTCATGTAGCAAAACCACAACTATAATGAAACCCAAGTCTCTGCCTACTTCACTGCATTCCCAAGAAGCTGAATTGGAGAAAACATGAAACCTTATAGATTGGTTTCATGTTAAAGTCATGGCCACTGACTTCAGGTAAACTTTTAATGCTGTCCAGCAATACTACTCTATTTCCCTTTCCCTGACACTCTACCACGCTCCTAGATAACACTTCACCTCTACCCAAATCTCCAACATCTCCTCCAACTTCTTTCTTGGCCATTCAAATGGCTTCTCATTTCACAAAGAAAATAGAAGCTATCCTAAGATAAATGCTCCCACTCCTCAATCTATGAAACTATATACATCTGTTCTCATATTTTCTGCCTTCCATTCTCTTGTTTTGTACATGGTAAAACTGCCTACATATGAACTGGAGCCTACCAACTCTCTTCTACATTGTCAATTTTTCTTCTCTACTGAGTTATTCACATCAGCATTTCAACAAGTTATACCGAATTTCATTGTTAAAAAAATACACTTCTTTGACGTCACAGTGCCTTCTCATAGTGCCTTTCAGCTCTGCTCCCTTTTACAGGAAAACAACTCAAAGGCGTTGTCCTCTTGGACTTGTTTGAACCAACTCCAATTGGACTTTCACCTCCATTGCTCCATCACAACAGCCTTTTCCAATTTCAGCAGTGAACTCACATTACAAGATTAAATTGTACTTTCTCAGTCCTCAACTTACTGGACTTCACAGTATATCTGACATGGTTTCTTCTCTTGGCTTCTGGGACTCCTTTTTTGGATTTACTCCCAAGTAATTTCATCCCACTGCATGGTTTCAAATGCCATCAATGTGCTGATGACTCCCAAATTTGTAGCTTTAACTTAGATTCTCCATTGAACTACAGACTTCTCTCTTTGGATATCCATAAGCATTTTGAACTTGACTAGCTCATAACAGAACTCTTGATTTTTGTATCCCCCTACCCAATTATTCCTCTTATATTTTTCCTCATCTCAGTAAATGTTCTCCCAGTTTCTCAGGGAAGAACCTTGGCATTATACTTATCGCCTTTCTTTCATACTTTACATATAATCCAAAACAACCCCTTGGTTCTTCCTTCAAATGTATCTGGAATCCAATCACACCTAAGCTCCTCCATGGAATCCCCTGATTCAAGCCATCCTCACCTCTCAGACTGTTACAGCAGCCTTCCAGCAGCTTGCCCTTCTTCCATTCTTGCCACTTAAGATCAATTATGTAGCCAATGTGGTCTTTATAAAACTTAAATTATTTCACGCTTTTTTAAGGTGGTACTGGGGACAGAACCTGGTACATGGGAAGAAAGCACTCAAATCACTGAGTTACGCACACTCCCAGTTCATGGTATTATTATTTTTAACCTCAAATCTTTAATTGACTTGTTATCTCATACAGAAAAAGCCCAAAATCTTTATTGACCATGACCTAAATATTCAAGGTGATCTGGCCCTGACACCATCCTGACCTCCACACCTTCCATACTTTCCTCACAGGTTCCCATCCCAGGGCCCTCTCTCTGTTCCTGCAAAGTGCCAGGAATCCTCTTGCCCCAGGGTCTTTGATGTGATATTTCCCTTCCCTCTAAGCTTCTTTCTCTGGGCTTTTTCATGGCACTGTAGCTTCTTTCAAGTCTTACTGTTCAACTGTCTCTTTAGAAGAGAGATATTCTTTGTACTCTTTGTGTAGAGCAGCATCCTCCTCCTCTCAATCTCTTTCTCCCTCTTCTCTGCTCTGTCTTCATAGGAAATATCATCATCTGACTTTTTCTATATGTATTCATTGAGTGAATGAATGAAAAGAACAATACAGATATTTGTTAAAGTGTATGCGATTTGACTCCTTGATTTGATATCTAATTTAGCAGGCTCTAATTATATGGAGCCAATTCCTAAAAGACAGACTGTCAATTACTGAAAGTTTGTATTAAAGACATTTTAGAAATGAATTTTGTTACATTAATTTCAGCTTGCATTTTAGTTTTCTGGCCCACTGAAAGCAGATACCATGACATGGGTTGGCCTAACAATGGAAATTTATTAACTTACAGTTTTGAGGCTGGGAAAAATGTTCAATCAAATCAAGGCATCACAAGTCTATGCTTCCTTCACGAAGACCTGCTGCCATTGATCCTTGCCACTCTGCCACACGGCAAGGCACTAGGTGGCCTCTTCTTGTCTCTTCTTTCTCTTCCGGGTTTCATTGCTTTCAGCTTCTCACTTCTGTAGCTTACTCTCTCTTTGTCTGAATTTCATTCTCTTACAAAGAACTCCAGTAAAAGGATTAAGACCCACCCTGGGCCATGCCTTAATTGAAGTTACTTCATCAAAATGAAGTTGATTGTTTTCTCTACAATAGTTTTACACTCACAGGAATGGATCAGATATTTAATTTATTTTTTACTGTAAATTTCTCATATTATTGTTTTTACTTTAAAATTTTTAAAAATTTAATTGCCTTTTTAAAAAAAGATACGTAGATCACAAAAAAAAATGTTAGGTTAAAAAATATGAAGTTGCCATATACCCCACACCCTACCCGACCCCACCCCTTCCACATCAACAACCTCTTTCATCATTGTGGCACATAATACATTTTGGAGGACTGCTGCACCACATGGATTATAGTTTACATTGTAGTTTACACTCTCTCCCAGTACATTCAGTGGGTTATGGCAGGATATATAATGTCCAGCGTCTGTTCCTGCAATATCATGTAGGACAACTCCACGTCCTGAAAATGTCCCACATCTCATCTCTTCTTCACTCTTCCTGCCCTCAGCAACTCCTGTGGTCACTTTCTCCACATCAATGCTATAATTTCTTCCATTACTACTCACAATAGTTCTATAGTAGAATACCAGTAAGATCACTCTAATCCATATTTTATTCCTCCATATTATAGACCCTGAGATGATGATGTCCACTCCATCTCTAGATATAGAGGGGGCTTAGGACCCTCTCTTGATGGATGTGATTCTCCTGCTTTCAGTTGTAGGCACTCTCAGTTCTCTGGTGTGGTGGTTGACCATCTTCACCTCCCCGTTAGCTGACCTGGGTAAGTTCAATGAACCAGAGAGTTGGAGTTGTAACTCTGCTGAGGCTTAGGGCCCAGTTGGCACATAACCAGTCCAGAGATTCCAGTCTCCTGAGTATACACCAGCCCCAGCACCAACCACAGGTTCAATAAAAGTGATAGAGAGGCATATGTATAAAGTTCACATTTGAGTCCAACTCCATCACACTCAGGAAGACAAATTCCAAAGTAGGGCCCACTGACAAGGCACTGAACTCCGGAGCCATGTGTCATGACTGTAGAACCTGTGTGTCTCCATAGCCCTCAGGAGCACCAGTACCTGGGGTTGTATCTACTTTGGCTGTCTCTGGGATTCTGCTGAGATGTGCATAAGCTCAACCCCTCTGATGACCTCCTGACTCTTTTTTGAAGACTCCTAGCCATATAAACTCATTTGTCTTTACCATTTTCCCTTTTTATTCTAGGTCTTTTTCTAGTTGCATCACCAGCTAGTGATTGGTAATAATCCCTCTGCACCAGGGAGGCTCATTCCCAGGAGTCATGTCCCATGCTGGGGGAAGGTAATGCATTTACATGCTGAGTTTGGCTTAGAGAGTGGCCACATTTTGAGCAACATGGAGGCTCTCAGGAGGTAAATCTTAGGCACCCTGCTGCTCTAGGCCTATTTGAAATTTCAGGCACACAGGCTCATAAGCATAGTCATCAATATCAAGGGCTTATCAGTGGACCATGCCTCTTCACTGATCTTTGCCCTTGCACTTGGGGGATTGTTGCCATTCTATTGGGGAATGTGACAGAGCTCCCATGGCTAGGAACTCAGCACTCCCACAGTTGTTATTTGTAACTGTAACTACTATGAAAATACCCAACAAATATCTGAACATTTTTATGTACCCTATATACAGGCCCTGGAGAACTCCCTCCCAACCATGTGTCCCCCATCAATAACACCCCACACCAGTGTTCCTCCCCTGCCATAGTCAAACCCCTCTGTGGTCTAAAACTTCAAAAATTAAGCCTAATATATTGCCAAATTCAATTAGTAGGAATATGAAATAGTAATGATAGGTTTAAAGATTAAAAATAGAATACATACGAATTTAGAAAAACTAAAGTAAAAAATAAATTGGGGCATTAAAAATGTAAATATAAAACTTTGTGATATTTTGCCTTTCATCACTGTAATAGGTATTGCCTTGTATGTACAGTGTCAAGACAATCTCTTTCATTCCTTCCTCAGTGTCTATATCCTTTTTTTTTTTTTTTCATTTTTCATTTTGTCTTCAAAAAAGTTTAAATCACATTGAAGTCATATATACAATATAGGGGACTCCCATATATTCAACATCAAACCTTTTTCCCCCTTCCTCAGCAATGATCTTTCTACATATGGATGTTATATTTGCTGCAGCTGATGCACAGATATTGAATCATAGCTACCAAACTTGGTTCAATCTTGGTTTACATTATGATTTCTATTTTAGACAGTACACTTTTATAAAATTTTAATTACCGTATGTTTTTCAGAATGGTTTACATTTTGACTTATATAGACTTTTATACATTTGTGGTGAAATTCAACATGTACTATATCCATTATTGCATGATCTTTTGGAACACTTCCATTGTTTCTCATTACACTGATTCCATCTATTACATTATTCTCTCCCCCACCCCTCAGGGCCCACAGTGACAACCAAGTTTCACTGCTTGAAGGACCAGATTCACAGATATTTGCAACAATGCTGAGGGCTTGACATACTAGACTGTTCTCCCCTATTGGGAGCCACCTATTCTCTTTATTTATTTATTTTTTTGCCCCAAATTTTAAAAGCAGTTTTATTGAGATACAGTTACATACCATATAATCTATCCAAAGTGTACTTTAGTATAATTACAGATGTGTGCATTCCTCACCACAATCAAGTTTAGGACATTTTCATCTCTCCTAGAAGGAAAGCCCTATACTCCTTAGAAGTCACCTCCCAGTCCCTCTGCCATTCCCCAGCCCTACATAACCACTAATTTCATTCCATCTCTATAGACTTATCTTTACGTATATATTAATGAAATCATAGAATATGTGGTGCTTTGTGTCTAGTTTCTTTCACTTAGCTTAATGCTTTTTAAAATTACTGCAATTTTTTTTAAATGAGGGAAGTTGTATGTTTACAGAAAATTCATGTAAAAAAATAATGTTCCTGTGTATACCTCTATTGTTGACTCTGCATTAGTGTGTCAGCTTTGTGAGGATTGATGAATGAATATAATGTATTACTGATAACTATAATCCTTAATTTACATTAGGTGTATTTTTTCCATCTACCTTCCTATTATTAACCATGTTTAATAGCGCCATACATTTGTTGTAATTCATGAAAGAACAATCTTATATTTGTACTATTAACCTCAGTCCATCATCCATAACAGTTTTCACTTAGTTAAACAATCCCATCTTTAGGCTTCTAGCTTTCCTCCTACTAATGTACAAGATCTTAAACAAATTCTCTCAACCACATTCACAAACATAAAATTCACAGTAACGTCCTGCCATCACCACTATCCATTCCCAAACATTTACAATCAACCTAAACAGAAATTCTGCACAATTTAAATATCAGCGCTCCATTCTCTATCCCCATTCTATCCCTTGGTAACATATTCTAGATTCTAATTCTGTGAGTTTGGTTCTTATCCTTAGTTCATATCAGTGAGGTCATACAATATTTGTCCTTTTTTTTTTTTTTTTTAGCATTCCAACATGATTTATTTTATTTTATTTTTTCATCCATCCTTTTTTTTTAAATTTATTTATTTTTTTAATTGACTTTGTAATAATATTACATTAAAAATATATATGTGAGGTCCCATTCAACCCCACCCCCCCACCCCACCTCTCCCCCCCCCCAGCAACACTCATTCCCATCATCATGACACATCCATTGGATTTGGTAAGTACATCTTTGGGCACCTCTGCACCTCATAGTCAATGGTCCACATCATGGCCCATACTCCTCCATTCCATCCAGTGGGCCCTGTGAGGATTTACAATGTCCGGTGATTGCCTCTGAAGCACCATCCAGGGCAGCTCCATGTCCCAAAGACGCCTCCACCTCTCATCTCTTCCTGCCTTTCCCCATACCCATCAGCCACCATGTCCACTTTTCCCAATCCAATGCCACCTCTTCTATGTGGACATTGGATTGGTTGTGTCCATTGCACCTCTATGTCAAGAGGAGGCTCAGATTCCACATGGATGCTGGATGCAATCCTCCCACTTTCAGTTGTAATCACTCTAGGCTCCATGGTGTGGTGGTTGTCCTTCTTCAACTCCATCTTAGCTGAGTGTGGTAAGTCCAATAAATCAGATTGTATTCTCTTTAGAGACACAATTCCCTATGTTTGAGAACATCAGGCCTCCCCAGGATGGGGATACACCTCCCCATTCATTGTATGGATCTCCACCCAATAATATATCACACTATGACAAGATGAACACTCACACACTCCCTAGAAGCCTGCCTCTATGCCAGATGCCCCCCATTAAGCACCTTAAACAAGTAAACCTTCCTTATTATATTTTCTAAAGTGTTTTCTCAACATTATAGTTTCTACCACATACCTGAGAATCTCCCATGTTCATCTGGTCCTCCCAACCCTCCGCCCAAATTCCTTGGGCCATCTGATCCATCCTCCCAACCACAGCCACCCTCAAGCATGCAAAGCCCCACCCAATAGTATCCCTATGACCCCATATTATCCCTTCCCTGTACAACTACTTACCTCCACTTTATCATAGATTTCACCTATATAGGCATCAGCTCACAAACTTCCTCTCCCCCCAATTTCCTGTAAGTCTATCATCCAGTCTCTAGCTCTCTGAGACAGCTTTGTTTGGTTATTTGATATCAGACAGGTCAGTTAGTATTTGTCCTTCAGTGACTGGCTTGCTTCACTCAACATAAGGTCCTCAAGGTTCATTCATGTTACCCCATGTGTTTGTAGTGTATTCCTTCTTACAGCTGAGTAGTATTCCACTGTATGTATATACCACATTTTGTTTATCCATTCATCTGTTGATGGGCATTTGGGTTGATTCCAGCTTTTGGCAATAGTGAATAAGGCCGCTATGAATATTGGTGTGCACATATGTCTGTGTCCTTGTTTTCAGTTCTTCTGGGTATATACCCAGAAGTGGAATTGCTGGGTATATATGTCATATGGCAAATATATAACTAGTTTTTTGAGGAACTGCCAAACTGCCCCCTAGAATGGCTGGATCCTTCTGCATTCTCACCAGCAGTGGATGAGAGTTCCCATTCCACCACATCCTTTTCAACACTTGTAGTCTTCTGTTTTTTTTTTTTTTAATAGCCACCAATCTAATGGGAGTAAGATGGAATCTTGTAGTTTTCATTTGCATTTCCCTAATAGCTAGTGATGCTGAGCATTTTTTCATGTGCTTTTTAGCCATTTGTATTTCTTCTTTAGAGAAATGTCTGTTCAAATCTCTTGCCCATTTTTAAAATGGGTTGTTTTCTTTTTATTTTCAAGATATAGGAGTTCTTTATATATGCAGGATATTAATCTCCTATCAGATATATGGTTACCAAGTATTTTCTCCCATTGGGCAGGCTATCTTTTCATTTCTTGACAAACTCCTTTGAGGTGCTAAAGGCTTTAATATTGAGGAAGTCCCATTTATCTATTTGTTCTTTTCCTACTTGTGCTTTGGGTGTGAATTTCATGAAGCCATTTCCTATTACAAGGTCCTGTAGATGCTTCCCTACATTGTTTTCCAAGGTCTTTATGGTCTTGGCTCTTATATGTAGGTCTTTGATCCATCTTGAGTTGATTTTTGTATAAGGTGTGAGATGGTAATCCTCTTTCATTCTTCTGCATATGGATGTCCCATTCTCCAAGCACCATTTATTGAAGAGACCATTCTCTCCCAGTTGAGTGTGCTTGGTGGCCTTGTCAAATATCATATGACTGTATATATGAGGATCTATATCAGAACTCTTAATTTGGTTCCATTGGTCAGTATGTCTATCCTCGTGCCAATACCATGCTGTTTTCACCACTGTAGCACTGTAGCTTTGTAGTATGTTTTAAAGTCAGATAGTATGATTCCTCCAATTTCATTTTTCTCTTTCAATATGTCTTTGGCTATTCAGGATCTCTTTCCTTTCCAAATAAATTTCATAGTTAGTTTTGCTAGTTTAATAAAAAATGCTCTGTTGATTTTTATTGGGATTGCATTGAATCTGTAGGTCAGTTTGGGTAGGATAGATATCTTAATAATATTTAGTCTTCCTATCCATGAACAGGGAATATTCTTCCGTTTATTTAAGTCTTCTTTGGTTTCTTTGAATAGTGTTGTGTGCTTTTCTGTTTATAAGTCTTTCACATTCCTAGTTAAATTTATTCCTAGGTATTTGATTTTTTAATTTACTATTGTAAATATTATTTGTTTCTTTATTTCCTCTGCAGATTGGTCATTATTGGTGTACAGAAATGCTACTGCTTTTTGTGCATTGATCTTATAACTTGCATCTTTACTGAACTCATTTATGAGTTCTAGAAGCTTTGCTGTAGATTTCTCAGGGCTTTCTATGTATAGGATGTCATTGGCAAACCATGAAATTTTGACTTCTTCCTTTCCAATTTTGTTGCTTTTTATATCTGGTTCTTATCTCAGTGCTCGAGCAAGTACTCCTATCACAATGTTAAATAGAGGGGATGATAGTAGGCATTTTTGTCTTTTCCCTGTTCTTAGAGGGAAAGATTTTAGGATTTCACCATTGTAATTTATGTTACCTGTGGGTTTTTCATATATGCCCTTTTTAATGTCCAGAAAATTTCCTTCTATTCCTATCTTTTGCAGTGTTTTTATCAAGAAAGTGTGCTGTATCTTGTCAAATGCTTTTTCTGCTTCTATAGATATGATCATGTGATTTTTTTCCTTCGATCTGTTTACATGGTGTATTACATTAATTGATTTTCTTATGTTGAACCATCCTTGCATACCAGGAATGAAATCAACTGGGTCATGGTGTACAATTTGTTTGGTGTGTTGTTGAATATGATTAGCATGTATTTTGTTGAGGATTTTCACATCTAGATTCATTAGAGAGATTGCTCTGTAATTTTCCTTTCTTGTGGTGTCTTGGTTTGGCTTTGGTATTAGGGTAATGTTGGTATCATAGAATGAGCTAGGTAATGTTCCTTCTATTTCAATTTTTGAAAGAGTTTAAGCAAGATTGGTGTTAGTTCCAAACGTTTGGTAGAATTCACCTGTGAAGCCATCTGGCCCAGGGGTGTTCTTAGTTGGGAGATTTTTAATGACTGATTCTATCTCTTTACTTGTGATTGGTTTGTTGAAATCATCAATTTCTTCTTTTGTCAATGTAGGCTGCTTATGTGTTTCTAGGAATTTGTCCATTTCCTCTACATTGTTCTTCTGGTTGTCCTATAGTTTTGCAAAGTATCCTCTTATGATATTCTTTATTTCCATGGGATCAGTGGTGATATCTCCTTTCTCATCTCTTATTTTGTGTATTTGCATCTTCTTTCCTTTTTTCTTTGTTAGTCTAGCCAGGGGTTTGTCATCTTTATTGATCTTCTCAAAGAATCAGTTCTTTGTTTTATTTTTTTTCTAGTGCTTTCTTATATTCTATTTCATTTAGTTCTGCTCTGATTTTTGTTCTTTCTTTCTTTCTCCTTCCTTTGGGGTTAGTTTGTTGTTGTTTTTTACTAATTCTTCCAAGTGTGCAGTTAGGTCTTCAATTTTAGATATTTTTTCTTTTTTGATGTATGAATTTATGCCTATGAATTTCCCTTTCAGTAGAGCTTTTGCAGCATCCCATAAGTTTTGATATGTTGTGTTGTCATTTTCATTAGTTTCAAGATAGTTACTGATTTATTTTATGGTTTCCTCCTTGACCTCCTCTTTGTCTAAATGTGCGTTGCTTAACTTTCATATCTTGTTTCCTAATCTGAGTCTCTGGCCTTTGCCGATTTTCAGCTTCATTCCAAGGTGGTCAGAGAAATTATTTTCTATGATTTTAATCTTTCTGAATTCATTGAAACTTTCTCTATGACCTAGCTTGTGGTCTATTTTGAAGAATAATCCATGTGTGCTTGAAAAGAATGTATATCCTGCTATATTTGGGTGTAATGTCCTGTATATTTCTATTAGGTCAAGCTCCTCTAATATATTGTTCAAAGTCTTTGTTTCTTTATTGATTCTCTGTTGAGATGTTCTGTCCAATGGTGATAAGAGTGTATTAAAAACCCTCACTATACTTGTAGAAGCATCTTTTCCTTCACTTAGTTTTTTCAGTGTTTGCCTCATGTATTTGGAGGTGCCCTGATTAGGAGCATAAATGTTTATGATTGTTCTTTCTTTTAGAATGATTACCCCTTTTACTAATATGTAGTGTCCATCTTTGCCTCTCACAATAGTTTTGCGTTTAAAGTCTATTTTGTCTGATATTAATATAGCTACTCCTGCCTTTTTTGGGTTATTATTTGCCTGTAAGATTGTTTTCCAGCCATTCATTTTCAATCTCCTTGAATCCCTGGGTCTAAGATGGATTTCTTGTAGACAGCATATAGCTGGGTCATATTTCCTTATTGATTCTTTCAATCTGTGTCTCTTGACAGATGAGTTTAACCATTGACATTCAGTGTTATTACTCCCAAGGAATTACTTACATTAGCCATATTTTCTTTGGATTTGTGTATGTCATATGTTGTTTTTTTTTCTCTCTCTCTCTCTTTTTGTCTATTTAGTTATTCTTACACCCTCCTCCAACTCTGTCTTTCCTGTTTTTTTCCTTCCTCCTGCAGAACTCCCATTAGTATTTCTTGAAGGACAGGTTTCTTGTTGGCATACTCTCTTAGTTTCTGTTTACCTGTGAATATTTTGAACTCTCCAGCATTTTTGAATGCCAGCTTTGCTTGACAGAGTATTCTTGGCTAGAAAATTTTTTCTTGACTATGTCATACCACTGCCTTCTTACCTCCATGGTTTCATTGAGAAATCAGCATGTAATCTAATGGAGCCTCCCTTGTATGTGATAGTTCTCTTTTCTCTTCCTACCTTTGGTGTTTTCTCTTTGTCCTGAGTGTTGGATAATTTGACAAGTATATGTCTTGGGGTAAGCCTGTTGGGTTTTATGCTGTTTGGTGTGTGTTGTGCTTCCTGGACATGTACATCCATCTCCTTCAATAGGTTTGGGAAGTTTTCAGCCATTATTTCCTCCAACACCACTTCTGTTCCCTTTCCCTTCAATTCTCCGTCTGGGATGCCTGTCATGCATATGTTTGTGCATTTTGAGTTGTCATTCAGGTCCCTAAGTTCCTCCTGGATTTTTTCTATCTTTTTATTGATCAATTCTACTATCTATTTGATTTCAGGTGTACTGTCTTCCACATCACTAATTCTTTCCTCTGCCTCTTCAAATCTGTAGTTATTTGCTAAGAGTGTATTTTTGATTTCTTGGATTGTGCTGTTCATCACCATCATATCCATTTTCTTTTTGAGTATGTTTACAATTTCTTCTATATTCTCTCTAAGTGTTTTCTTAATTCCTTTAATCTCTTCCTTCACTTCCTTAAATTAGTCCATGATATATGTTTTTATTGCTTTGATTAGTTGTTCAATGTTCTGTTCCTCTTCCTGGTTTTTAGTTTGTTCATTGGATTGGGTCATGTTTTCCTGATCATTGGTATGGTGTGTAAGTTTTTGTTGTTGTCTGGTCATCATTTTATCTTGACAGGCTTGTTCAGTTGATAAGCTTTTCTGTCTAGTCTCGGGGTTTATTTAGGTGCTGTTTTCTTGTGTGTGTGTGTGTGTTAAGTCTTCCTTTTGACACTTTGTTCTTCTTATTCTATTTCCTCGTTGTTTCTAAGTTCCCTTGAAGGAAAATATTAGGGCCTGAGAAAGCAAAAGAGATAAGGAAAGAAAAAGTGTAATAGTAGTATTGATAGAAATGTTAGCAGAAGAACCATGTTAGACATAGAAGAATGGATATTAAACTCATGTAAGTTGTCAGTAAAAAAGTGGAGTACCTACAATGAGATAGTAAATTGAATATGGAGATGAATATAGTATGAATTAAAAGGCAAGTGTGGTCAGAAGAGAGGGAAAGAGAAAAGGAAGAACAATAACGTAAAAAAGAATAATAACATAAAGAGTAAATAAAAGATAGAAAACAGAATAGAGGTGTTAGAAAGAAAAAGTCAGAAAAATTGGGGGCTAAACTAAGAGAGGTGGAATGTAAGAGAAAAAATAGAAGATGGAAGATAGAAAGATGTAAAGGAAAGGGGATAGCATTGGTAGCCAAAATCAGTACACATAAAAATGAGGAAATCAAAGATGAGGAAGCACAGCAAACAAGAAACACTGACACTGCCTGCAGCACCTAATAGAAAAAAAGAAAGAAAAAAGGAAAAAGCAAAAATTTAAAAAGGGCCTTGGGGGAATAAAGAGGACGGAAAGACAAGAAAACAAACAAATAAAAAGGCCAACAAGGTCTCAAGCAATCCTCTTTGCAACTGAATAAACTGTGTAGGTGTCTGTCTTTCCCCCTTTCTTCCTTTCTCACTTCCCTCTCTCCCAGGGCAGGAGGAAGGCTGTGTGAGAGCTCCTCTCTGAGATTCAAATGGGACCTCAGTGAACCAACTCACCACAGAAAACAGTCTCTTAGTTTCTTTGAGAGAGAGCACCCACACCTTGCCAGGAACCCTAAATATGCTCTCGGAAGCCTACCAAGCATGCCCTACTTTCCTCCTCCCTTAGGTGTGCTGCACAGGACTATTTAACTGTGGATCAGATTTAAGAACATGATTTTCTGGGGTACATACAGTTCCAAACTACCACAAGTAGATGTTATAAGAAAATAAAATAAAATTTTTGGTATCATTTTCTTTAATTAATGACTGTTGAGAATTTTTTTTTTTTTTTTTTTTTGGCATGGAAAAATGACCCTCAAAGTGCCCCACAAGCTTAGTAAAAATATTATTTGGTGACATAAAGGAGACATAGGCCCTTCCCTATGGGGCTCCTACAAAGTAAACACCAACTTGAATAACAAGGAATCTAACTCCAAAGGATTATGTTGTTCAGAAAATATCCTAACCCTATTGATATTCAGGAAATCACTTGAAATATTGAGATCTTTAGTCAGTCAATAGTGAAAAGGAAAAATCTAGGGTATTATCTCCTAGGCCCCATCTTGGTGCTCACAGTTCTCTATACTTTAGTTCTTCATGGATTTGTTTAACCACGAAGTTATGATCATGGAGAAGGTTTTGTAGACAAACACTTGTTTTCTTTTGTACTTGCAATGAAACAAACTGTAAAGAGAAGTAGAAAGTGGTACGAGGAAATGAAGTAGCACAGGTAATCGTGAGCAAAGTCAAAAGAAAATTAGTGGAATAGATACTGTTTTTGTAGTTCCATTGGAAACCCTCTCAACTGTGACTTAAGGGACCATTTTAAGTTAGGGAAGTCATAATGGAATGAAGGCATTACTCGGTAAAGGAGCAAAGCACTTGCTTATCTAGAAAAGTAGACCTCATTTGCTAAGAGCTGCTCACTTCTCCTAAATGATATTGCAGGGAAAGATGCTGGACATTATATATCCTGCCATAACCCACTGAATGTACTGGGGGAGAGTGTTAACTACAATGTAAACTATTATTCATGCAGGGCAGCAGTGCCCCAAAATGTATTTACCAAATGCAATGAATGTGCCACACTGATGAAAGAGGTTGTTGATGTGGGAGGAGGGGGGGTGGGGTGGGGGGTGGGGTATATGGGAAACTCTTATATTTTTAATGTAACTTTTTTTGTGATCTATGTATCTTCAAAAAATACAATTTAAAAATGAATTAAGAAAAGAAAAAAATAACATGAACAAAAAACCACTTGAAAAGGGAAGCAAAAGCAATGGAATTTTGTCTACTTTTATCTTTAGAGAAAGAATGTACATTCTGTGTGTATTTCATAAAAATTAGTGTTAGAAGCCCAGGGAATTAATGTCATGACAAACCACTATCCGTCTTTCTTATTTCTGCCTTTCGACTGAAAAACTAAATTCACATCTCTTTTCGTGACTGCTTATTTTCCAAAGTCAAAACCTTAGGATTCCATGAAATAGACCCACAGCTGTGTGAACCTTGGGTAATTTGAATCTCACAGTGTTTCAGTCTCATTTACACTCAACTTAGAGGTCACTTGATAAATTCCAGTTGATGTCCAATAAGGAATTTAAATGTCTTATTAAGACTGATTCACTTTTTTCCAAGAGATGCAAACTGGAACACCAGAAGGGTAAAATTCAAAACACATGGCATCTGAGTGGGTTCTTAACTTAGCAAAATTTCTCTCCTGTTCCTCCTGCCCTCGTCCCCTTCCCTACGCTGCCTGCAGTAACTTCCAAGTTATTTCGTGCTGTCTACTCCCCACGCTAAAATACAGGAGTGCTATTTTTAGCCCTAGCCACCATTCATTACCTGGAGAGAAGCCCCCGTCTGTGTATTTATCTTCCAAGTCTTCTGAGAAACTGCATCCGCTCAATGCCTGGGAGCTGTGGCTTTCCCCGTGAAGGGAAAGGTGTTGGATCTGCAAAAAAAGTCCAGGGAAGTGAAGCTGAAATTGACCGAAGTAAATCATTCCTAAAGCCTTGATTCTCCCTTCCTTTGAAGGCAGGGGTAAATTTGGTTTCCTGCATCCAGGTGGTCCTCAGATGTCCCAAATTAAAACATAGTGAGAATGGTTTTTTCGCAACAAGTCTCTCCTGCCCTGTCCTACCAGGCTCAAGACGCCGTGGTGGATTGCTGTGCAACACATCCAAGGGACGCAGAAGGCTCAGGCAGGCGACGCTGGGGCATAATTCTTTCCTTGGTGTTGGAAATAGGCCAAGATTGTGAATGTTAATCACCCAATTCTGGTAAAAGGTACCACGGGGCCTTTAATAACCGTGAACGGCTGGAGTCTCAGTTTTATGCTTCATCTGCGAGCCTCTGTCAGAGGGAGGTGCAGCTCCAGGCAAATGTTTATGCAACCCGAAAAGCCAGAAGTAGAAAGCCAGACACCTGCAGTTATTGATTTCAGAGATCTGAGACTTGATGAGAGAGTAATGGTTGAGGGGTTGTTTTTCCCCATCACTTTTGAGATCAAGTCTAAAACTCAGGCACTGCAGGGGAAAATGCTTGAACTGAACTGTCTTACCTGCCCCAGCTCTCTGCCCTGTGTTTTCAGAGATCCCGCCAGCACACGTGTGGGCCCCGCTGCTGGGGAATCGCCTTTCGCTTCCTCCTAGGCCTCCTCAGCTCAGCTCCAACCCCGCGGTGACCACATGCACTTGGGTCTTCTATCCTCTCAAGTTACTTTATTGTAGGTGGGAAAACTATTATGGGATGACATTTCTGCAGATAAGTAGAATAAATATTGATTTGCTAAACTTAGTTGTATATCTCTAGTAAGTAATTTGATTTAAGCTTGCTGAATGTAGATTTTTCTCCTCTGTAAAATATATCTAATTCATACTTCATATGATTATGAGGATGAATTGACAAAATATTACGAAATATTTTGAAAATTATCAACTACTGTATGAATGCAAGCAATTTATTATTATTATTATTAGAGAGAGAACTTCTAAGAGGATATATACCTTTTTTTCAAGTTTCCATTGCATTCTGTCCAGGAACTGATTTTGAACAATTGGGACGCTCAAAGGAGCCAAGTAAAAACCAATTGTTTTCTTTGTTAAAGGTGGAGCTTTTAGAGGAAGAGATACTAAATATTTTGATATTGTTGGTGAAATGATGGTAAGAGCATTATTTATGCATTAAAATAAATTTATTTACAAGAAAAAGATGATCCCAGTTCCTAAATTTCTAAAGTAGCAGAAATCCTTTAACAACAAGAACTGATGTCATTAAAATTATATTTTATAAGCCAGAGCGTTTTTCTACTCTACTGATTTTTAAAAGGAGGTCAGTGGGTTGACTGACATTAAGGGGAGAAAGTCTTAAAAGCATATTTAGATCTAAGGCTACCGAGAGAAGGCAGGAACAAATGTTTGGAAGCCAAAGTGAAATAAAAGGGGAGAACAGGTTTGAGGATTAGGCGATGCCACCCATGTTTCTTTGGCCTGTTTATTTTAGGATAGGCCTGGCTGTTCTTGGTTCTATGAGGGGATTCTATTTCCTTTCATTTTTCCAGTCTCAAGCCCCCTTTAATACCACATAAGCCAATAGCTCTCTAGCTCTTACCCCGTGGACCCAGCTTCTGGCTAAGTCCATATGTGCCCCTCTTCTGCTAGGCCTTATGCCATTGCTATTTCAAAGGCCAGAATAGGTTGAAAATCCATGGCAAGCCATTAATTATTCAAGGATTGGTTGTCATTATGGGTGTTTAAAAATAAGACTCCAATACAACTGATTTGGTCTTGGAAAATGGATGGGAAAATTGGACACAGACAGAGTCATATGCTGGGCAAACAAAAATAAAGAACTTTTTTTCACACACTGTTTCCTTTCTTCAAGTTCCTATAATTCTGCAGAAAGGGTCAAGGAAAATCTTGGTTGAAAAACTAAAACAGCATCTCTTTTGCATGCCAGAGAATTATCATTTCCTATTGGAGCTCGCTTTTGATGGCTTAATTAGTTAATCAGTTTCAGAGATATTTATTGAGCAAATACCACATTCCAGGTGCTGGGTTATGTGCTGGGCATATTATGGAAAGCAAAGACCATACCCAGGTCACTAAAGAAAGAACCGTTTGGGGCAAGCATGAGTACCAGGCAGCTTACAAACAATCCCCAACAAGGCCAGCAGAAAGCTGAAAAGAAGAAAATAGGATTTTTGCCCTGCACTTCCTTGCAGCAACAGCTGTGGCCTCTTGTAAAGCAATTAAGCCTGTGGCTGGATTCCAGTCCCATCTCTTCTCAGCCGCCTCCCAGCCTTGGAACATTCTTGATGGGAGACTCTTAATCGATTGCGTTCCTTTGTTTTTTGCCTTGACGTCTCAGATGGTGGCATTCCTGAGGCTGATTAGTTTGGAACTGGCTCCCTGTGAAGCCAAAGCCGCCATGTAATTTCCATTAGGCCTGAAAATGATCCTGATTTAAAGCTTAGATGGAGCCCGTGAGCCATCGTCTAATCATACTGAAGAATGAACTGGCCTGGACTATATTTTCTTCATTTCTTTAGTGGTAAAATCATTCTTGAAAATATATGTCATTCTTTGTGGCCCATCAAATGAGCATGATGACAGCCTAGTTGAGGACCGAGCACTGCACTAAATATCAGAGCGCGGATGCTGAGTGGTGGTGTGATTTTGGGTAAGCCACTCAATTCTCCTCCTTTTATTTTTTTCAATATCTTTGATGTTCCAGGCTTTGAAATTGAACTTGGGGATGGGGTAGGATGAGATGGAGTGTTGAAGGGTCTACAAAGATAAGAAAACTTTCTCCCTGCTCTGGGAAGGAGCCCAGTCTATTGAGGAAATGCACTTGCATAGCAAATAATTCAGACCTCAGAGGGGAGAACCGTCACTGAGAATTGTGCGAAGTGCTGAGCGAGCACGCGGATAGGAGACTGAATTTGACAGGGCATCACAGAGGTTCTTACCACTAAGCTGATTTTTATTTTATTAACAAAAATTATCTGTTTTTAGATACATATTAATAAAGCATAAATCTACCCAAAGTATGCCATCAGCATTATTCGGTGTAATCAGATATTTATGCATTCATCACTTTAGTCATTCTTAGAGCCTCTTCATTATTCCAATAATGACAATAAACAAACAACAAACAGAATTCATTACCTCTCAGTCTCTGTGCTTCCCCTGCTGTACATAGCTACTATTCTTTTTCCTTCTCTCCAGTAAATTTGCGTTTATATTTTGTAAAAACAGTCAAAACTGAAATTTGAGGAATGAAAAGGAATTCTCTGAGTGAAGAAGGGGGACAGATATTCCAAACGTTCTATCCTTGAAAAGGGATAATAATCTTTTTTTTTTTTTTTCTATCTGGTCGCGTCATTGTCGTTTTGGTGCATTGCTTCACCACGCAGGTCTGGGACACCTTTTCTGCTTTTTCACCAGGATGTCCCAGGGATTGAACCCAGGTCCTCCATATGGTAAAAGGGAGCTCAATTGCTTGAGCCACAGCCACTTCCTGGATAATAATCTTTGACTCAGCTTTTTTCTCAGAAACATTTTGAGAACAGACACATACAACATGACTGACTTGGGAGTCTGCCTCCTGCAGGAATTCCAGAGAACTCAAGTCTCATCAGAAAAGTGATGCTACATTAGTCTTAGAAATTCTCATAGCTCCTTCTCTCCATACTAGGGAATGCTTGTTAATCTTATTCCCTTGGCAAATGAGAGGAGAGGCCCTGCTCACAGCCCACTTTTTAAAATCTTCTCCTAGTTTGTGCTGATGCTGGGACTGACACAGCTTGTGACAAGGACGGCTCTCAGCGCTGCTGAGGGAGAGACCCCATACAGAGCCAAAGGAGTGACCATGATCCTTCTGGAAGCAAGGCTTGGGAACTCCTTCCCCCACCCAGTAGGGTGGGATGGCCTGTCTTATGCAGGTTTCTAAGAGAAGGGAGCTCAAGCTTAGCTGCTCAGTTAGCTCTAAATACAATGGGGGTCCTTATAGCCCTGCTGCGTTTACAGCTGCTGTGACGCTTGACACCTGCCCATGGGTAGAGATGCCCCAAGGATTAGGGAAGGTAGATGTGGTAAAAGGACAAGCAGAGATTTCCAAGCCAACCCAAATCCCCAGGCTTATAAGGATCTGGTGTCTAACCAGTCAATAGTGAAAAGGACAGATATCAGGTAAGGCCACCTCTACTCTCCCTTGGTGCTGAAATTGTTATGCCTAGCACAGGGGTTCCCGTGAGAAGTCCTGCAGGGAAACCATGGGACTCCTGGCCATATTGCTTCCCAATTTTTGTTAAATTCATGGGCCTCAGTTGCCTTCCATGACATGGTGAGGAGGGGAGTCGTAACTAATGATTTTTCAGACCACTTCCAGCTCTAAGAGCTACGTTTCTCTAGGTTCACAATTGATGCACAATTCTCAAACTAGTGGAAAGCTGTATTTACACAGGAGTGGAGATTTTAATGACTGATTTAGTAAAGCCTGGTTCTAAGAAAGTGTTATAAATAAGAAAGATATTAACATGTTAACGCACTGTATTTGGGAGTGCTCTAGTCATCTTAGTAGACATTATCATCCATGTCTATCAACCTGATTGCATAAAAGAAAAAAGAGTCATGGGGAGGAGAAGCATAAAGTGCAGTCCTCATTGCCATTGTCTCCTCCTTGCCAGTTCCAAAAACCACTGTGTCTCCCAGAGTGAGTAGCAGAGAAAACGTAGGAAACCACTGGGTTAGGAGATATGGTTGGCTTTTGAGGCAGAAGGGCCAAGGTTTAGCTTTTTTTTTTTTTGGTCCCTCCTGACCTACGGCAATTTGTCATTATTTCCAGAAACTCAATTTCTACTGCCTCTGAAATGAGAGGTGGCAACGCTGGCCTCCTTACGTTGTCTTAAGGACAATTTAAGAATAACGACAGGTGTGTATTAAAGGCTTTCCTGAGATAAGCTTTCCGCGCCCCCCGCTGGGTGCGCTGGTGGGGCACAGCAATGAGTGCCCCTGCGTGCACCTGCCACGTATGTTTGGGTGCGCCTGGCTGTGTGGAGGGCTGATTACTTGTGTAAGACCCTCCATCTTTTACTGTTGTTTTTAACACCCTCCTGGGGCGCACACTTCTTCCCTGTTGGCTGCCACCCTGACTCATGCTGCCAGGGGATCTCCACGGCACAGGAACTGGGCAGGCATTCTGAACTTCCTCCCTGCTCTGTTCCTTCCACCCACCTCGTCGTTCATTCAACCAGGGATAGTGGAGCCCCTCCCGTGTGCTAGGTACTGCTCCGGGCAGGTGATCCCTGCTCCTATGGAACAAACAGCCATGTGGGCGAGACAGAAAACCATCAAGTGGATGCTGTCATTTCAGAAAGTGGAAAGTGTGATGAAGAAAAACAAACTGGGTGACACGAAAGAAAGTGACCAGGAGAATGAGACCCTCTATAGAGGTTTAGAATCTGGGGGCCTGGGGTGGGGTCCAGGAATCTGCATTGTTGACAGAAGGTCAGGGAATTCTGCAGCAGCTGGTTTTTCCTGGACTACCCTTCTGGCATCATCATCCTGGGGAATGTGCTGCGTGCCTGCCCCCAGGGGGCTGGTCTCCCCTGTGAACGGGGGGAGTGCACAGGGCTGTGCTCCAGGGTGAAGGTCAACTGCTCTGTGCAGATCCCCACCTGAAGCTCCTTTTCCCTGGCACCCTCCCTCACATCCAGCAGCTGCCTTCTGTGCAGGAATAGGCCTTGCCACCTGTTGGCTGGAGTCTCCAACTCAGAGAATTAATATGCTCTTATCTGAAATGACAGGAAGAGAAATAAGGGGAAGCAAAATTGTTAACATGGTTATCCTTATCTCGCCTGTCCCAGATCCTTTTCTGATATCCACCCCCTTTCCAGATCCATCTCCCACCCTTTCAAATCCTTTGTGAGCAGCTGCTGGCCTCCTGGCCTGGTGGGCCTCCTTGCCAGCTGTCTGACGTCACACATCAATCTTCCATCTTTACTGCAAATCTCCACTTATCAAGTTTCACATTTCGAAGACTCTGGCATTAAAGCCCCTTTCTCTGGTATAATTAGTAATTAGAAGAAAAATGTTAGCTAATAGACACCCAATCCCCATCTGTCCAGGGAGGGAATTCTGACTATACTTGCTAGTGGGTGGACTGCATGCAACCTGCCCTTCCTAACTGAGTGAAGAAATGAGAAGGCTGTGCTTCCAAGCGTCCATTCTCTAACTGAAATGAGAGCGCTAGCCTTCCAAGTCTCTCTATCTAGGGGATTTTCACATTTTTGAAAAATAACTTCTTCCCTTCTCTTGCCTTCTCTCCCACACTCCCTCTAATATTAAGTCAAATGGGACATCATTAAAAGGAGCTCCCTTACTTCTCACTGCCACGATTCCCTCCTGAGAGGGCTGGCGACAGCTGGCGGTTGCGCGATGGAGGGTCGTAGCTGTGGAAATGGGAGGCAGGAGATGACCTGGGAAAGGCTGATGCAATACTCACAGATTCGCTTTAGGAGAGGAAAATCATTGCTTATTAACAGTTTTTTGTTTTGTTTTTCACTTGTAAAGAGATATCATGAAATATTTTCAAACTTATGCTTTGCAGAGCTTGGGTTTTAGTTATTATTTAGTTACTCATGGGCCAAGAGTACACTATGGATGCCACAAACATACAAATAAAATCCACCAAACCTAACGTGTTTTGCGGGAGAGGTGAAAGATCTGTGGTTCTGAGTGCTGACCATACCACATAAGCTGACTGCATTACTTCTGAGGCTTAACCTTCATGCGTCTCTAGACACGCCAGAGGTGGAATAGAGGCCAGTTATCAAAAGAATAGAAGGATTTCATAGCTTGTCATTTGAAGAATGGCTGAAGAAACAGAAGAGCCAGAGAGAGAGAGCCTTCTGAAAGTATGTGTTAGTTGTTTTCAAATATTAAAGTGTTTACATGTGGGGAAAGACTTGGACTTATTTTGCAGCACCCAAAGGTAAATGCGGGATAACAGAAGGAATGGGGTTTTAGCCTGCTGTGTGGGGAACTTTCTGTAGATGTGAGCCACTGGAGGTGCTGTGACATGGTGGTTAGGGCACAGCTCAGGGGTCAGAAGGTCTGGGATTGAAATATGCTTCTGCCACTCATTAGCTGTGCGGTGGTTTCTTAACCTCTCTGTACCTCAGGGTTCTTGTCTGTGAAATGGGGATAATTTTTCCTCATGGGGGTTGTGAGAATTAAACAAGTTAATATACATAAAGTATTGCACTAGTGTGTGACACACAGTAAGTGTTGGATATTTACATTACTCAGGAAGGTGGCACAGACAGGCCCAGAGTCAGTTGCCAGACATTGTCTAACATAGATGGTATGATCACTTGGCCAGGAAGTGGTTGCTCAACATATCTCAAAGTGTTTTCCAGAAACGATGACTCCCTGAAGATGCCACATGAGTAAAGAGTTTTGAGATCAAATCTGTCAATCCCTGGCTTGGAAATTCATGATGCAGAGAACAGTAAAAGAAATCAAGTTGCTTTTGTTTACCCAAATGTTTCCCACTTATTTCTCCAAGGAACCTTCCATTAGTGGAGTTCCCAATAATATATTGTGAACTATGGCATTATACAAAACACAGTTGAAAAAAACTGATTGATAGGATTGGCCAATCAGTTGTCCTGGTGGGAGAAGTAGTTGCATTTTGATAGCCTCTTTAGATTTTATTTATGGAAAAGACTTTCGGATGCTCTGGAAAAGGGTCTGAGGGTAGCAAGGGATGCCCCACTTTGCTGGTTTAACATCCAACATGTGGAGACACCAAGTGCATCACTTCCCCAAATATCTCTGCCTTGAAATGGGCAGACGTTTAGGAGGTGAGTGATGGGGAGAAATAAAAACATTTCATTCATTTAATGCACATGGAGAAGATTTTGTTAATGTCAGACCTTATGATAAACAATGGAGATGTGAAGATGCCTGAGGCACCATCTCTGCCCTCAAGACATAGAAGAGGTGTAATTCTCATTGTGATCATTGCTATAGTGGGGGTTGAAAAGTAAGTGGAACAGCTAGGAGGGAAAATGAATTCTAACGGACGAAGAAAGGTTTCCGAAGGTGGCTTCAGAGACTTTCCTTGTGAGATGAAAGAGGTATAGCATATTACAGGTGGAGACTTGGGCAGATGGTGGATGTACTCACTAGAGAAAGCAAGACCAGGGAAAGGGTCCTGGGGATAGAGACTCAGGAAAAAGCTGAATGAGTTTATGCTCGAAGGCAAGGAAGATGTCAAAAGTGCTGCCATGTTCAGAGAACGCTGGGTTAAGGGCTTCACCAAGAGGTCCTGAGGTTCCATATTTGCTTCCATAGCTTGAGAAATTACATTAATAAACAACATTCTCTCCCGAGCTCTTTCTTGATTTCCTTGGCTACATCTGTAAAGCGAGGCTGAGGGGGATGTGGATAAGGTTTCTCTGTCCCCTCCTTTAATATTCCCCGGTCCTATGACGATTTATAATTGGGATCCACATCGCTCTACATTCCTATCATAGCCTGATGCCAGCCAGTCCATTCTGTGAAATTTTAAAATTGTCATCTGAGATCAACCACCTTGGATTCCCTGATTATTCATTCTGCACTTTCCTGACCTCTTCTTCTTCTTTCTCCTCCATTACCTTGAATGGGGGAAGACTTGAACTCAGAATTCCAAGGGTGGCCCCCCCCCCCAGGGATGTGGAGCTCATCCATCTTCTATTTACTGTCATAATGATTCTGTCTCCAGCTAATGCCGTGGCCACAGAACATTGCAAACTCGTGTGTTTCCAGTTACTAGCTCCCAAATGCATTATTTTGCATTTCTCTGAGTTGAATTCCATTTCATTCTTTTCTGCCCATATTTGTACAATCTGTTAATATCATTCATGTGTTCATGGCCTGCCCATGCTGGGATCTGCTTCTTCTAGCTTGGTACAATCAATATGCTCTATCAATATTTTTAAAAGAACATTTGGTCTAGTACTTTCCCTTATCTCTTTCCCTATAACCTATGACTCAATGCTTATACTTAATGATGGCACTCAGCTTCCCATCTTCCAGATCAGGAGTGGAGAGGGCATATTAAAAAATATGATGACCTGGGGATGCTATAGGAAAGACAAGGGAAGGAGGAAGAATTGCAATGAAGAAGGAGTAATGGCATAAGTGTCCTTTATTCTTTTAAATAAAGCTGCCCACCCTAAGACTCTCATTCTACACTAAGATGCATTTGGAATGCATTGTGCTCCCATGTCTTCTCCTTTTCAGGAGCTCCTAAGAGGCCTCCGTGAGAGAGATGGGAGAGGGCAGTGGTGGTGGGGAATTATCAGTCCTCAACAGTTTCAGAGCTGTGTTTAAATGAAAAGTAATGCTTAAAATCCCTTTCCTTTTTTCCTAGCTTGATCTAATGGTACTTATTTTTAAGGCAGAGTTCTGGGATTCTTCTCTATTCTTCATTAGCCTTCAAAAAGATTTTAAGTGGTTTACACATTTTCACACTCAAGACATTGTTTTCTGCTAATCTTCATGCATTCAAGATTTCTAAATACCTGCTAAAATGATTTACAATTCATATTACTTTGAACTATTTTTATGATTTCCTAAATCACCAACCATTTGTCTAAATTGTGAAAGAGGTCTAAGAATTTAGTTCATTATTTTCTGTGGCCTGATCATTACTCTCACTGATTTATTTAGAAGTGTCTCTTCACATCGTGACAATCACAAAGGAAAGATCATTATTCTTTTTAGACTATTATGCTAGTATTGAGTCATTCCACTTCTTTTTCTGCCAAGTTTTTTTCCTTTAATTCTTCACTGAGACTGGGTCTACATGACATCAAAACATCCAAATGAAAAAGAAAAATTCAGCTGAGCTGCTCAGATGTTTCTTCTCCAAATCCAGATGTTTGGCAAGTTTGGACAGTTCTGCTGGATAATGAATGAACCACCTATGGACATTTTCATCTTAATGCCTTAATTAACAGAGACACAGTCTGAGTGTGTTCAGTGTCTAAAGACTTTGATAGACCTAATGCCTGTGTGAAAAGAACCTCTGACTCCCTAATTGTCCAAGATTGAGGTGAAAATTCTTGTCCTGGGTGGACGCTATGGGATTCTTACCATGAAGAATTGTGAGTTAGGAAGTGGGCATCTATCCCAGCACAAATAAATCCAGACGCCCAAAATTCAAGGGAGAAAGAAACAGGAACTTGAATCTTCCTTGGTGTAGAATTCTGGTAAATATTTCAAAATAGCTACATTACCCAATATTTTTTTCAATCTGCATAACTTGCCAAACTTGTCCTTTGACATAATGAGATGAAAAACACTTATTTGTCCTTAGACACTAATTTTTTCATTCTGACAGATTTGAGACATTGAACACATTCAATATTTCAGTGAAAAAGTTCTGTTATCTTTATTTATCAAATGACTAGAGTGAAGCATAGATCATTTCATGTAAAAGATGGATCATTTTAAGAGTAGACCTGAAGGAGCTGAGATTTGAGGATCATAAGATTATAGATTTGAGACTCCGTAAAGGTCCCTTTAACAAAAATCCTATCCAGGGCTTCAACCTGGTCCTCATTCCTCACATTTGTTGAGTGGTTAGCCAGGCAATCCTAAAGATGGGAAACTACTAACCATTTCAACGAATGGATTTTTAAAAAAATTACTAAAAACCCATGTCTCAATGGTTTCCGTTCATATTTCCTCTTGGAGCCAGAGAATGAGTGTCTTTTTACATCACTGTATTTGTAATACTTTGTGACACCCCATACCCCTCACCACCCCATTTCTCCTGAAATTTCAGCTAGGACCTCTCTTCTCCAGCTGCTTCTGCTCTTCCTGACGGGAGCTCCTACATCCTTCTCTAAAGTTATCCCAGTTTGCTTACGTTTCTCTTGAAGCACTAAACACTTAGAAGGACCCTGCCTTCTCCAGGCTCTCAGCCCCAGAGTGTCATCCTCTGCCACTGGTAGCCCACCATCAAGCCGAAGAGGGGACCCTCCTGAGCCAGCTCACACGGCTTCCCACCCGGTCTCTTGTTTCATCTCCTCACATTCATCACATTGCGGGTGCCTTTTTATTTTGTGACAAGCAGAAACTTGGGGAATGTCTCCTTCCATCACAGTTAACTGCCCCTTACAGCAGCAGCCACTACCACCCGCCTCCTCTTGGCAGGTCTCCAGTGAGGGTTCTGAACCCTGTCCACAGCCCCAAATACCTTAGGGACTCTGACAGGTACCCTGGCCACCTAATGATGGAAAGTTTGACCTGGCAGGTAATTAATCAGCAGCAGTGATCCCAGACTCAGGATAGAGCTGGGCAGCAAATTGATGTGCTCTCTCTTTGTGTTAGAAGATTGCCCCTTTTCTCAGCCACGCTGTGCTGGGGCTCCCCTCACATCTGTGGTCTCTTTACAGATTCTGGCAGTCATTGTCTGGGGTCTCAGTGGTGACTCTCCTGATTTTGTCCCCACCTTTTAGGCTTTCTCCAGATGCAGCTTAGCATCGCCTGTTCAGAACTCAAACTTCTTTGAACTGTGGTTTGCAACCCCAACAGCTTGGGTTTATAAAAAAGGGTGGAATTTCTGTCTTGTACTGTGACTATAAAAACCAGCCAGCTAAGCCAATTTCAAATTAAATGGCTTTCTGCAGGAACATCAACATCTGGATGAGACTCTAACAGAACCTGTGATAAATCAACAGCTGCTGTGGGCTAAAGGTCTCTATAATTCTAGATTCTCTGCCTAGAAAACACCGAGGCAATAAATAAAATTACCACACAGACTCTGTAAAAGCCACGAAGTGTTCAAGTGAGAAGGAGAGTGAGTAGAGGCAAGCAGTACTATCCTGGGTGGACAAAGGTAGCAACCTCCGTGGAGTTGCCATGAGCGTAAATGAGGTGGATGGAGGCGCAAACAGGAGGTAGCGGGGTGGCCTCTGCTCTTGGCATGTGCTCCCTTCCAGCAGAACCTGGCACATCTCTGCATCCCCAAAACAGATCCAATTGGTAGTATCAGTGGAGACTTGCTGGGGTGTTGGGGAGAAGGGTTTACACCACAGGCTGGGTGAGAAAGCTTTATCAAGTCCTTTCTAAACATCTCTGCTAGCTTCCAAGGGTTCTTCTCTGAGCCCTCATCACATCATCATTCCTCTCACTTGAGGGCCCCTCTTCAGGGCGGCCTTTAAATCTTCCTTTCCTCCCTGGCTCCCTCTTTCTACTTATACTCCAGCAGGATGCCAGAACATCCCAGGGCTTCTCTCCATTCTTTTTCTTACACAGAGAAAGGCCGTACTCTCTCAGCCTGGAATTGACAACTCCATTCCTGTAACCTCCCTCAGCAAGCAAAGGATTCTCTTTAGAGTCCGCTCAGCTCAGGTGGGAGGGGTGGGAGTGAGAATGGGGGTTATTCCTACTAAAACCTTTCTCCCAGTCACAATTTTCCTCTGACACATATGTAAATTATTTAGTACCTTATCTAACTAACATATGATACATGTAGCAAATCAGTAACTTCTAATATTACTAGTACATGAGATTGTTCTAGAGAACCAAAAAAGTTCTTGATACACATTCTACTGTTCTAAAATATTTCCCTTTGAACTTGATATTCACATCAACAGAAACTCGGTTACCTCTCAGTTTTAAGGACTTCAGTCTTTGTGGTTCTCAAACTTTGGCATGCACAAGAAAAACCTAGTGAGGGATTCACAAAGGTTCTGGTGAAAGTATAATCCTGTAGATCAGGGTGGTGGCCCAAAAATCTATATTTTAACAAGCTATGCCGATGATTCTACAGGAAGTGGTCTTCGGCCCGCCATTTGAGAGATTTTGCCTTAGCAATTTCAGTTTCTCTGCCACCTATTAATACATCCCTCCTCCCTACTGCCAGACTCATTTTCTTCAAGCTCATTTCAGGTAATTTCCAGGCCCCAATTCAGTGGGCTCTTCCTTCTTGCTCTCCCTCACTTGGCCACCTTAACCCAAGCTTTTCTCATCTCTCACCCAGATTATCCCATTCACTTCCCGAGTATTCTCCTTGCTCCCGCCTTGACCTTGCTACTGGGAATTCTCACACAGTAGTCAGAAGCATTCTTTGATCATAAAATCCAGGTATTCCTCCTCTGCTCAAACCCCTCTGGTGGTTTCCCCTCTCAGTCAGAGTGAAATTCAAAGTCCTGACAAAAACCTTCTCCTAAGTCCCTTCGAGCTGTTCCAGAGCTTTCTGTGGTTTTTGCTAATAAAAATGATCATTTGGGGCACAGGGCATCTTGCGGGTATCTGAGAGAGCTGTGGGAAGGCTTGTGTCAAGTCCAGCCTCACCCCAGACACAGCTGCCCACACCATGGTGGCTTTGGCTGGGTTTCTCCTCTGCCGAGACTGGACTGTGAACCCTCCGAGGCCTGATAAACTCGTCCAATTCTAGCCCTTCCTCCCAGTTTAGGAACAGCGTAAGAGCTCAGAGGAATTAGGGGTTTTATTGTTGAGTAGATATGTATTCAGTCTGCCTGTGGTCCGGTTAACTTCACCCTGGTTTCATGCCACAGAGAGCCCAGCAGGCTTCAGGAGTCAGAGTGAGAGAATGTGACTGGGTTGGCACAGACCCATTCCAATGGAGGAAGAAGAAATAAAGATGGAATAAATTTCCTTCTGATAACTGAGTGGGAGCATCAGTTTTCATAGAATCACTGAACATTTGAAAAGGACTTTAAAAAGGATGAAGGTCAACCTTTTACTGAGGCATCATTTCCTGGCAATTAGTTGAGCAACCTCTGCCCAGACATCTCTTCCTTCCAAAGCAGGTTTTTGGAATGCTTGAATTATTTTAAAAACTTCCCTTATATTGAGCCCAAACTACTTCCTGCCACTCAAGGTTCCAGTCCTACCCTCCAGAATAATACATTTCTAAGATGGAGCATCTAGGTGCCCTCATACAGGCCTTCACACTCAGCAGGAATCCATTAGCACTATTTCCTTTTTTTTTTTAATTGTTTTTTTTTAAAGATACATAGATCACAGAAAATGTTACATTAAAAAAAAAAAAAAGAGGTTCCCATATACACCACACCCCACCCCACCCCACTCCTCCCACATCAACAATCTCTTTCATCATTGTGGCACATTCATTGCATTTGGTGAATACATTTGGGAACACTGTTGCACCTCATGGAATATAGTTTACATTGTAGTTTACACTCTCCTCCAGTACTTGTTATGGCGGGATATATAATGTCCAGCATCAGTCCATGCAATAGCATTTAGGACACTTCCAAGTCCCAAAAATGCCCCTGTGGGCATCTCTTCTTCCCTCTCCCTGCCCTCAGCAACCACCGTGGCCACATTTTCCACATCAGTGCTACAGTTTCTTCCATTATTAGTCACAATGATTCTATAGTAGAATACCGGTAAGTCCACTCTAATCCATACTCTATTCCTCCATCCTGTGGACCCTGGGATGGTCATGTCCACTCTACCTCTATCTCGAGAAGGGGCATAGATCCTGCATGGTTGATGGATGTGATTCTGCTGCTTGGAGTTGTAGGCACTCTCGGTTCCCTGGTGTGTGGTTGACCACCTTCACCTCCTTGTTAGCTGACCTTGAGCAAGCACTCCTTTTGTTGCACTCTTTCCAGATTGATGTCCAGATACCTTCTGCTTTGTGTGTTCCTAAAACTGCTCACTCGGACAGGATTCTGTCCCCACTCAGCCAGTTTTTTGCAGGAGAGATGATGAGGGTGTACTCACTCGGATGCCATCTTCACTATTTCCTTCTTTCACCTGGCAGTATTCACTCTTCTAATCCTTACAAAGGGCTGTCAGTTCCCATCAGGGACAGCAATTGCTAAGTACTTTCCTCTTAATAAGAGCATTTCCTAATTTTATTCTTTTTTTTTTATTTTAAGATTTATCTTATTTATACCCCTCTCTCCCCATTCTCCCTGTTGTCTGCTCTCTGTGTCCATTTGCTGTGTATTCTTCTGTGTCTCCTTGTATTCTCATTAGGTGTCTCTGGGAACCAATCCTAGGACCTTCCGGAGTGGGGGAGAGGCAATTACTCTCTTGAGCCACCTCATCTCCTGTTCTGCGACGTCTTCTTATTTTCTTTCCTCTGTGTCTCTTGTTGCATCATCTTGCTGTGCCAGCTCTCAGCATTGGCCGGTACTCCTGCATGGGGTGGCTTTCCCATGCTGGGTGGCACTTCTGTGTGGGGCACTTCTGTGTGGGGCAGCATTCCAGTGTGGGCCAGCACACTGCGTGGGCCAGCTTGCCTTCATGAGGAGGCTCCGGGCATCAAACCCTGGACCTCCTATATGGTAGACAGGAGCCCAATTGGTTGAGCCACATCTTTTTCCCTAATTTTGTTCTTGACCCTACAATTTAGAGACCATTGGATTCTACCAGTTGGAGATTCTTGAAAGGGGTTCAAAAAATAACAACCACTGCTAGCTTATTTCCACTACAATAGTGTGTTACCTCCTTTCCTCCATGTCGTGAGAATATATTTCTATCCAGTGCATGGCCCAGAGCACTTTGTTAAGGATGTAGGTTTGGGTACTGAGGATAACTTTACGGGTCCCAGCTCTAAGCAGAATGGCAGTTGTGTTGATTATAGGAGTTTAGAATCTGTAGTTGTGAAATTTCCCTCCTTACCTGTTCAGGTTGTGCTTTTGAATTTCTCTGCCTTTCTGGCCTCAATGGTCATGGCCAAACTTCTGATTGAGGTGTCCTCCACATTTGTATCAGGTAGGCAAGGAATACAGACCTGCTAGATCTCAGTAGATTCTGACATCATTACTCCTGGCTGACACTGAGTAGTGGCTACAGAAATGTTTCTTGGGCTGAACTTACAAGGAAAATGAGAAAAATCGCAAACTCTACAGTACTTCCTTATCACACTTATATTATCAGGGCCAGGGACTCAGCTGTTGTGTTTCTTATGTTCTTCTGTTATATTTCAGGGTTCTTAGGGTCATTCTCTGCACCACATAGGATACTTCTTTATAGAATACACAGGATGTAGCAGAAAGAAAAATACTCTCCCTGAGCAAGTGGTTTGCTCTTATGCTACAGACATGGTGATTCTCGTACTTGGTTATCTTTCTCTCCTTTTGTTCTGGTCGCTAGGAAGCTTAGAGTTAGATTTGCAATGCATGTCCAGCTAATCTAAGGGATCTTGTGGCCTTTGCGCTCTACAACAATCATTTTCTATATTTAATCATTTTATTTATTCTCTATCAATTTTTCTTTCCCACCAATATCCTCATTTTAAAAGAAAAACACCTTTGAATTACACGTCTTTTTGTAATCCTCCCAAAGTCCTTTTAGAACAAAGCTGAGTTTAAAATAAATAAGTGCTAATCCTTGGCAGTAACAGGTGCCCACTGGACTCACAGCACTGGCCACGATCTGCAGAGCGACCAGAAGTCCCAAGTGCCTGGAGACACAGGAGTTCTGAGGGAACAAAGGAAAAAGACCACAGCACTTATGCACACTGTAGCTAACAAGTGGCACTAATGCCCGGGAGCCCACCCAGAAGCCTGAGAAATGGGAGTAGACTTCCCAGCTCTACAGCTACTTAAGGCAAAGTGAGCAGTCAGCAAGACAAGCCGCACCCTGTGCTGGATGTTTTCGTCCTGAGGAGGTAGCAGGAGGCTGCAGCCGCTCCCCAGTTGGCACAGCTGTCCCCAGCTGGGGACGTTGGTACAGCCTAGGCCAGCAGCAGCTGGAGAGGGATGCGCTGTAGTTCGACTATCTCAGAAAAGCCACCGTCTTTAACTGACTCTTTAGTCGAGCAGAACGAGTTCTCCAGATACTCATTAATTCATTGGGTTCCCACCGTGAGACAGGCATTGTGAAAGGAAGTCTAAGGAATACAAACAAGGGCGAGGCTTGGACTTCCAGGGCGGTGCATGAATAACCATCATATATGATGGAAACGTTAAGTGCCAAAAAGATGTAGTGGTAAAGTGCTGCAGAGGTTGAGAAAAGGGAAGCCGTCCCTTTAGCTGAAAGATCAGAGAAAACATCACAGTTTGAATTGGATCCTGCAGTGGACAAAATTCTGGATGTTTCAGGCAAGGGAGAAGATATGGAAGGTTTAAGTGCAGAGTATGTTTGGAAACAGTTATTAGTTCAGTCTGACGGAAGTTAAGGAGGTGGTGAACAGTGCATATGGAGTGGGGCTGAAGGATCAGGGTTTATGAAAATTAACCAGATACACACAGAGATACCACTGCCAATAATGGAACTGCCATAATGTCTAAGTAAAAGGTAACACGAGGAAAGACAGTGACAATATTTTGGAGGGAGAATGCACAGAGGCGTTGTTAAAAAGACAGAAGTGTTCAGCCTCCGCTTTGTGCTACCTCCTTGCCTTCTCCTACTACCCCCAGACATACTTTCGCACAACTAGCAAATAATTCCCATTGCTTATATTCACCAATGAAGCTAGTTGCTCCTAAGTGGCAAAACTTTCTTAGAAGGGAGGGGAATTCACAAAGAAAACTGGAATAGTGAGACAACTATGCAGGGAATGTGTTGAAAAAAGAAAATCTAAAGTATTCAAAATTAGTTTTTATTACTTTTGTTTTAATTTGTCATTTAATTATTTCAACTCTTTATCTATAGAGACACTGTAGTAGTGTAGTGCAGTGTAGGGACTGAGCACTTGAAACATGAAAACATGCCTGACTCAAATGTAACAAGCATGACTGATAAAAATCAACTTTGGGAAACTCAAAAAGAAGTCCTATACCACTGGACCTCGGACAGGGTTGATTCCTTGTTCCTTCTGAGGATTGATAGCCAAGTTGAGTCTGAATTCCCCTAGGTTTATTCACTGCTCTGCAGGTCCAGGGAGTCTTGGGTGTAATTGGAGCTTCAGATCCTCAAATAAGAGCTTAAATCTCTGAGGGTGGTGTCACAAATCAACCCTGATTTCCTGTGCTCAAGGTCAGTCCACATTCCCAAGCTGTGGCCAGCCCTGCCCACAGTGTCACTCACCTCCAGGCACGCCCTCACCCCAGCCCGCAGCCGTGCAGAACAACTTGCAGTTTCCCGAGCAAATACTATTTTTGTGCTTGTGCTCACGCGTGTTATTCCTCACTCCTGGAAAGTCCTTCCCAGCTTGCTGAGCCCACCTCACCCTTCGAGTTCACCTGTTAGCTTCCTGAGAAGCCTCAGTGTCCTCCCATTTCATTTTGATCCTGGCCTCTGTTGTTGCAGCAAAGCCACGAATACTGAACCATAGAAGAACCCACCACTGGCTCTCCAGAGAGATGGAGGAACTATTTTATTGCACACAGGCCCAGAGGAGGGTCGATCTCCAAATTCTGAGCCCTGTTTTTCAGTTTTCATAGGTTTATACAGGATTTCAAGTGGGATAAGCATGACTTTTGCTCATTCGCTAACACGTTGCTAGGCAAAATTTTGCAAGCAGCGGGGTTACAGAGGCAGAATGCCACTGCACGGTGGTGGGCTGATTTACAGAAGCGGGGAGTGGGTGGGGTGGGGAGTCACTCATTTGAGATCTTCCTGCTGGGCCATGTTTTCACTGGCTGATTTACAGAAACAGGGGCAGGAGTTACTTATTCGATATTCTCCTGCAAGACCATGCCCTCACAGGCTGACCCACAGAAGAAGGGGTCGGAGTGACTTGTGAGATATTTTTGCAAGGTTATGCTTTTTATTTCTTAGCACGGCAACCCTCAGTCTCTCAGGGCTTACCTCTATCACAGCACTTCATTCATGTCTTAAACCACTATTATTGGCGGCGGACTTGGCCCAGTGGATAGGGCGTCTGTCTACCACATGGGAGGTCCACAGTTCAAACCTCGGGCCTCCTTGACCCGTGTGCAGCTGGCCCAAGTGCAGTGTTGATGCGCACAAGGAGTGCCATGCCACGCAGGGGTGTCCCCCGCATAGGGGAGCCCCACGCGCAAGGAGTGCACCTGTAAGGAGAGCTGCCCAGTGCGAAAGAAAGTGTAGCATGCCCAGGAATGGTGCCACATGCACGGAGAGCTGACACAGCAAGATGATGCAACAAAAAGAAACACAGATTCCTGTGCCGCTGACAGCAGAAGCAGACAAAGAAGATGACGCAGCAAATAGACACAGAGAGCAGACAACCGGGGTGGGGGCGGAGGGGGAAAAAATAAATAAATAAATCTTTAAAAACAAAACAAAAAAAACCCACTATTATTAAATGAGTGCCATACACCAAGGGCTGTGCTGGGTCTTGAGCACAGACAGACAAAGACTCTGCTGGGTGCATTTATTTGAGGAGGGGCCAGCCAACTGAAGACGGTGATGAGACCCAGGACAGGGAAGAGCTGTGCTTACACTCCAGCTCTTGGTGTTCTTTCCTGATTCTCTTGCTGCACTGTGAGGTCCCTGAAGGCAGGGAATTAACCCACCATCTCCTACTTAGCAGGTTCTTAATAAATACTGAGAGAAAGAGTGGAAGTTACAATCAATGAAGAATATTCGGGTCACTTTCAGGTCACTTTAAAAGGACTGATCTCATCCTGGAATTACAGTGAAGTGAGAGTTCCACTCTCCAGGTTATCTTTCGGAGTCTCTCAGGATTGGAAACATTTTTTTTTTTTTTAACTTTGCCCATCTTTATTGATTTCATCTGTGAAAACAAGAAGAAATAGACATTATTCTGAACACAATTTGGAATTAAGTGAGAAAAGACCTTGTATAATGAAGTGATAGAAAAAATATAATGGGCACTGCACAAATTAAATATTCTCTGCTTCGGGGAGGGACAGTTCTTTTTCTGCCACTCACACTGTGGGATGTGCAAGTACTGAGAACCTTTGGTCTGGCTGTGAGTTTCTTTTCTTTTCATTTTTTTATTTTTTAAAAGATACTTAGATTGTATAAATGTTACAGAGAGCGTATAGAGGATTCCCACAAGCCCTGCCCCCACACCTCCCATATTTTCCCACGTGAACAACTTCTTTCATTAGAGGGTGCATTCACTGCAATTCATAAACACACTTCGGAGCCTTGCCACTAAGTGGAAACATCTTAAAAGGGAGTGTGACTATGCTGATTTGCCTGGCAGAGTTCTGACATTTATTCTGGAGTTCTGTCTGGTTTATCTTTTAGTCTAGGTTGGTATTTTTTTCAATAACATATTATTATTTTATTAAAATTAAATACTGGAGTTGGTTGGACAGACACCCAGTTTTTATTCCAAGAGTCTGCCCTGGTCTTGTATGTAGTATGAGAGTAGCATGGTTCATAAATGGAGTTCATGCTTTAGTACATGGTAAAATCTGGAAGACACTAGTCATGATCCATCTCTTTCTTACTGACTCTTCCCAGGGCAATGTAACCAACAGGCCCTCTTCTAGAAGAGCAGGCCAGGTGCTTGTTGATAAATCACAGCGCCTTGGGACTTGTGTGGCTAGGTGTCAGAGATTGGACTGTGTTCCCCCAAAAGATATGTTTAATTCTGTATTAGTCAGCCAAAGGGGTGCTGATGCAAAGTACCAGACATCTGTTGGCTTTTATAAAGGGTATTTATTTGGGGTAGAAGCTTACAGTTACAAGGCCCTAAGAGTCCAACTCAAGATTACTTAAGAGGTACCTTCTCACCCCAGTCTGTCGCCACGTGTTGACACAAGATGGCAGGCGATGTCTGCAAGGGTTCATCCTTCCTCTTTCCTCTTAAGGCTCTGTAGTCGCAGCTTCTTCCTGATCTCAGCTGTCGGCTGGCATAAGATTCGTCTTCTCTTCTGAGCTCCGTAGCCCTGGTCTCTTCACGAGGTCAACTGTAGACTCTCAGGCTCATCTCTCTTTCCAAGGCCGCAGGATCCTGTCTAATGAGCGTCTCTCTTCCTCTGTGCTCTTCTCTGTGTATCTTCTTTGTGTGAGAGTCTGTTTTATCAGCCCACCAAGTGGACAGGAACTCAATGCTCAGTTGCACTCTAATGACATGGTTGAATCAAAGTCCTAAACGTAATATAATTTAATCAGATGTCCCAGCTGAATCTAAAATAACCAAAGGATTATCACACCCAGAGGAACCAGACCAGTTTACAAACATAATCAGTATTTTGTTTTGGAATTAAAAACTAATATCAAACCGCCACAGAGTCCTAGCCTCTGATCTTGTGAATGTGAGAGGAATCTGGAAAGAGAGAGAGATAAGGTGGCCATGTGATGGAGACAGAGACTGGGGCATGCCACAAGCCAAAGACTACCACGCATTGCTGGCAATCCTTCACCAGAACCCCTCCAGACGTAGAGGAACCAGGCCCTGCCAATGCCTTGATTTGATGTGGAGTATCCAGAACGGAGAGACAGGAAATTCCTGTTGCTTTAAGCTATGCGGCATTATTATGGCGGCCCTGGAAATTTAAGATGCCAGATGATTCATGTGGCCAAGGCCACTTTGGTTTTGGTGGGGGCAGGAGAAGTATTCATAATGCCACCGTCCCTGCTGACGGTGTCATGACTAAAGAGATGCTCAAAAGTTTTAGACAATAACAGAAGCTTAGTGGGAATCATGGGGAATAATTGTCCAGGTGTACCTGAAATTCAGGCCTGACAGTGGAGAGAGAAAAACTTGGGCTTTTTTGTTATAGTGGTTTTGTCATTTATGGTATCAGATACATCTATAACTATTTATTTTATTGTTTGCAACATTTTTTTTTGTAGCAAATCCTTTCAGTAGCCATAAGTTCAAAAAATGAAAATGTGTATTTAAGGAAATATTAAGGACTGAATTTGTGTCTAAAGAATGTTTAAGATGAACATATAACTTGCCAAAAAAACACTGTAGATATTTACCATCCACCATGGAGAACCTGTGAATGCCAGAACACACAAATCTGCTGGAGAAGCGTCAGCATGAACCTCAAAAGTTGGTTGTTAGTTTAAGAAGACAGCGTCCAAAGATAATAAATGTAATATTCAGTTTTATAAGGTACAGACATATTGCACTCTGTGAAACATGAATTTGGGTTTAGAGCAAATGTTTCTTCTAAATTATTGTCAGTCATTTCGGATTCTGAATCTTCTTGTATATGTGCACAAAATGAAATGATGGCTTATTGGATATGTTTAGGTTTACCTTGTAATGTCATTACTTGCCTTGAAGTAGAAAGTGTCATTTCTGCCATTTTGTTTTTGTTTGCTTGTGCCTACATTATAGGTGTTATTTTCAAACCAGTTTTTCTCTGAAGTAGTCATTTTTCAGGCCACCTGTCCATGTTGTAAGAATTGCTTGAGATAAATGGAGTCATTGTAATCTCAATGTGTGATTTAACCAGACCCAAGTAGAGCACATCCAGCCGACAGCCGATGAGGTTCTGCAGTCACCAGGCCACACCGGCGTGGGATGACCAGGTGTGACACGTGTGACTAGCAGACATCCAGATCCACGCAGATGCCACTCTCGGTCAGTATTATAACTATTGGTAGAGCCTAAAGGTACATAACAAATGGAATAACTTTTATATAAAAATAAATATATTTAGAAATTCCAATATTTCCTAGTATATTCCACTTTGGAGACAACTCCTTTAGCCAATGACTCTGTACCTAGATCTGAGTTCCAATTCCATCACACCACGTTAGGGTGTAACTTTAGGTAAATTAATTAATTGCTTCGTGACTCTGTTTCCTTGTCTGTAAAATAGGTATGATAATAATAAAAAATATCATAGGGTTTTTAATGAGGACTTAAATATTTAGAAGAGTCCCTGGAATCTAGCATGTGCTAAGGTTTATATCTGTTGCTATGTTTATTGATACTGCTGTGGTTACTATTATAACTACTGTTATTTAGCAGAGATTTAGTGAAATATCAGTGCCAAGTGTTGCGGACACCTGGATGGTGATTAAGATAAATATGAGTAAAAGAAAGCCTGAGTAAAAGTGAGCAAATGACTACAATGCCCTGCAGTGGTGGGTGAGGGGCCAGTCACACGTTCATACTTCACCGTTGCCCTGAGGCGAGGCTGAGGAGGGCAGGTGGAAAGTCGTGGGCCCTGATGATACGGCGGAACGACGTTCTGCTCTCAGCTCAGCCACTGACTAGCCTGCATTGGCTCCTCCAGTTCTAGGGGGATAACTGTGCTTGCTTCGCCAGATGATTGGGAAGGGATTCTATCAGATCTTAGATGTAAAGAGGTCAACATAGTCCCCAGAAAGTGTGGGTGCAAAGATATTTAAAACCAGCCTACACCCACAAAGTCCACTTGTCTCCCACCTAGGCTACACCAGCCCTGCTACCTCTGACGTGCGCAGGCTCTTTGGCAGGCCAGCTGCGAGAGCAATAAGGCGAAAGCTGTTGCTCCGAGGGGTGTGTGGTGAAGGCCATTCCAGGCAGGTTTCTCCAGCTATCCCAGCACCATGGGTTAAAGGAAGGAAAATATTGGTGTCTTATTGAATTACTCCTATAGGCCAGATCATATATCACCGCTGTGATCTAAACAATGAGCCGGAGCCGGAGGAATGCACAGCTGAGACTGATGAGATAAAGCTTCCCCGGTGCTGACTCCTACAAGACCCGGTAAATTGTTTCCTTTATTTAATTACAAATTAATTGAAAACACTCCCATGCCAATAAAGCAATACTAGTGCCGATGTGCTGATAATAGCCTAATCCTCCTGTAATAGTCCTGTAGACACCCTCACATGATTAGGTCATCGATTTGACACTTGCGTGTCTGGATCAACATGGCGGCCTGCGGGTCAGGAAAAGGATAAGCATGGATAGAGGTGCTAGTCAGGACAGCCCCTTTACAGGTAAAATTTGGTATCAGATGGTCCTGGGGTGGATTCCAGGTCTGCCATTCACTAGGTAGGAGGCATTTTGCAACACTCATTTGCAAGAAAGGGTAATAAATGTATGAAAATGACCAGCACTTTGCTTGTCACATAGTGCAGCGTTCTTTGTTGCATTCCTTTCCTCCTCCATCAAGGTTTGAGGAGAGTCATGCTTTGCTATTAGTTTAGAAGGTCACTTAAGTCCAGAAGGGTCAATTAGCTATAATAATATAAAATTATTATTCTGGTCTCCTGTATCTATCAGGACAATTTCCAACCCATGGCCACTCCCTCCTGCCTCCCATAAGCTTATGTTACTTGATCCCCAGACTACGAAGCCTTGCCAGAATAAGAAACGGATCCCCTTGCGTGAAGTGGGCACCAACATTACTGGCTAGTAAGGCTGGAGTATTGGGGAGACTGCTCCTTCCTGAGTAAGGCAGCTGAGAAATATTATTGTGATTAAGGATAGATAGACATAATGGAAAGTGAAGTACCAAACCAAAGCATGTCTCATTTTAAAGAAATAAAAATGAGTTGATGTTAGAGGTCAAAGGATTTTGGAGGGCAGGCTATTTACTAGGACAGAATATATGGTCCTCATGAAAACAGAAGTCATTTCTCCAGTATGATGGTCAGAATGACCAGATTTTACCTGAAAGAGGAATTTATTTTCATTTATTTTTAGAGCAGAAAGTGAGGCACTATACCTTTATTTCAGCAATTGGAAGTTTGAAAATGGGGCAGAAGAAAACCAGATATTAGTTTTGCCTTTATTACAGAAGAAGATAGTTTGTCTTCTCATAGTTTTCCCATTAAAGAAGAAAAAAGAGAAAAAGATGTGGCCATATCCATAAAGCAGAGAAGTAAATTTCTATGATATTGATCCAAAAAATTCTAGGATTCATAGTTTCAGAGTTTTTAGATGATTTGACTCTCTTACCACTCCATCTTTCCCATGTCCCAGAAGAAGCCAAAAAAGAGAGCATGCAAGGGCAGTCTTCTTTTCTAAATGGAATGTGTTTTAGTTTCTCACCTCCTAAAACAAATACCATACGATGGGCTTATTTAAACTACCGGAATTTATTGACTCACAGTTTTGAGGCTAGGAAAAGTCCAAAATGGCAACATCAGCAAGGTGATGCTTTCTCCCAGAAGACTGTGGAGTTCTGGGGCTGGCTGCTGGCGATCCTTGGTGCAGTCACCCCTCGGGCTGAAGTGTGGTTTGCTGGCCTGGCGGGGGAGCAGCCGGGGCAGGCCAAGCCGCTGCCCCCATAATAGGGTGGCTGGTCGGACTCACCGCCACCCCTGAAGGGAGCTCGGCATGGGCGCAGAGTGCCCTCGGGTCTCCCCTTCTCGGCAGCCATGCTTCCGCGGCTGCCCCTCCTCCCGGATGGCGCCACACGATGCCTTGTGGGGCGGCACCCTTCTTCTTTTTCCCTGCGCAGGCGCAGGGCGGAAAATTCCAGTCTGCCCTTTTCCCCTCCCCCGACAGCAGCAACAGCCAGGTGTGGGCGGAAAAATCCAGTCTGCCCTCCACCCCAGCAACAGCAGCCACCAATCCCTAAACCCTGCCACTTCCCCCAGCAACAGCAACAGCCAATCCCTAACCACCACCCCTCCCCCGTCCAGTACCGCCCACTGACCTTTCGCCAGCAACCAATCAGAACAGGGCGTGGCTTCGACCAATCAGCCTTCCCCAGCCCCTATAAAACTGTTGCCTCTCCCTCAATAAAGTGGACTTGCGTGTTTACCTCGTCTCCGCGGTAGTTCTTCTGCCGTGCGCCCTCCAGTCCTGAGAGCCCCCGACAAGGGCCTGGCCTCCCTTGTCCCCAGTTCGTCGCCTGCTTCTCCGGGCGACCCCTTCGTCGCCGGCTTCGCCGGGCAACCCCGTCAGCCGAACCGCGCAACCCCTTGTGAGACCGACCCCTCGTCTGCTGCCGGACCGACCCCTCATCCCAAGTGGGACCGACCCCTCGTCCCAAGCGGGACCGACCCCTCGTCCGCAGCCAGACCCCACCTCTACCGACCGAGCAAGCCGCCGCACTTGGTCCTTGGCTTTTCTGTCACATGGGGATGCACATGGCAGCATCTGCTCCTCTCTCCTCCAGTTCTGTTGACTTCTGGCTTCTGGCTGCTCCTGTGGCTTCTCCCTCCATCTGATGCCCACTCTGCCCATAAAGGACCCTGGTGATCCAGATTAAAGTCCAGCCTGACTCACTTGGGCCACACCTTAACTGAAGGAACTTTTTCAAGAGATGGTATTTATAAAGGTCCACACTCTATGAGTGTGGACCAAGACCAAGAGCATGTCCAAACTGTGGTCACTAAGTCAACCTCTCTTGGAATGCAATCCTTATTAAGGGTTCATGCCCTTGCAGGAGCCAATTTTACGATTGGCTCTAAGAAAATGAGCAGTGGATATGGTGGAGGGAGGCATCAAGCATGGCAAGAAGGGCAATATTTCATTAAGTCCTCATCAAAGCAAAACGTTTCTAAAGTAGGGGTTAAAGAACATAAGAAGTTATATTTGCATGGCGTCAGGAAGAATTGCTTGCTCCTTCCTTCTCTGCAGCAGGTGACTTTTACCTTTCCAGGGCCTTTCATACTACATATTTCTTATTGTATGACTATCCTTTTGACCATGAGGGCAGGTTAAGTGTCTTATTTATCTTTGAATTTACATTACCCAGTAAATATCTGATATCTAGGGGGTGGGGCTTCTGGGAATCCCCTACATTTTTAATGTAATATTTATGTAATCTAAAGCTTCCTTATAAATATATATATATATATTTTTTTAATTCTGATATGTATCAATCAATCAATAAATATTTGCTGGATGCAAGACCTAGAGAAAGAAAGAGAAAAAGAGAAAAATACAGGAGAAAAAAAAGATCAAAAGGCATTTCAATCATAAAAATATGTCTGTTTTAAATGCAATCAGAAAGTACTTGTCCTAAATGATATTGCAGGGACAGATGCTGGACATTATATATCCTGCCATAACACACCAAAAATACTGGGGGAAAGCATAAAGTACAATGCAAACTATTATCCATATGGTGCAGCAGTGCTCCAAAATGTATTCACCAAATGCAATGAATGTGCCACAATGATGAAAGAGGTTGTTGATGTGGGAGGAGCAGGGTGGGGTAGGGTATGGGGTATATGGGAACCTCTTACATTTTTTAATGTAACATTTTTTGTGATCTATATATCTTCAAAAAAATACAATTAAAAAATGATGGCAGTGGGGGGTGGGGAGTGGGGTATATGGGAACCTCTTATGTTCTTAATGTAACGTTTTGTGTGATTTATTAATTTTTAAAAAGATAATTAAAAAAATAAATTTAATTTAAAAAAATGTAATCAGAATGTAAAAGATAGTAACAAGTCCAAATGACTTTACACGTACTATAAGAAAAGAGAAAATGTTTTGGATTGGAAATTTACGTCAGTGTCACATCACACAACTATTTAATCTACATGTAGCCAACACTAGAGTCAGAGTCACAACAACCTGAAGCATAATGCAAATAATATTTTCACCTGGGTGAAGATAAAGTAACCTTCTCAAATTCAAAGCATGCCTAGGCTGAGCCGGCTATCATGCTGATTGGGTGACTAATTTTCTGTATTGAATCATATTTTCAAAGTGGCAGAGTCAAGACAAAATATTGGTGGTAGATATCAGCAATCTAGATATCTGCTCAATTGTGTTTCGTTTAAAATCAGAGATAACATCAGACACATTCTTGATTTATCGTGCCGATGATTTAAAATCTCAATGTATGGGAATCAATGAAGGGATTTAATCCAAAGTTTCATTCTGATGAACCAAAAAGAACAGTTTGATATAAATTAGAATGTGTTCAGTATCTTAATATATATGTATTGTTTAAGGAAATATATCAGCTTACATAGATGGAAGATCAAAGATAGGCTAGATTTCAGAGCTGGTTCATCCAGCAGCTCAAGGTTGCTATCAAAGATTCTGGGCCATGTCAGTGTCACCCCATGTCTACTTTCTCTCATGGAATGGGACAGCTGCTGGTCGTAGTTGGGGCTACTTTCCTTTTCACATCTAATGATGGGGAGAGAAAAGTCTAATTTGGCCTTCTTTTAAAGACACAAGACAAAATTTCCCCCAAACCTCCAGGAAATCCCCCCCTCACATCTCTTTGACTAGATTTAGGTGATGTATTAATTTCTTAATCAATCACTGGCAAGGGAGGTTGGGATTTCTCTAAGATCCATCAGGTCCACTATCTTGGACCTGAGGGGCTGGGGCCCCCATCGCTGGGTCATTTGAGCAGCATAGGAGCAATGGGAGAAAGCCTCAACCTGGTGATTTCCTGTTAGGAATAAAGAAAAGGGAGCGGGGGACGTGGATGCTGGGGTAGAGCTCCACCCAACACACATTTTGATAGAATGCCAAATAGCCAGCTGTTAAAAATAAAATCTCTGGTTAAAATCAAGACTCAAGTCAGATCACAATCATAAACTTAACTTTGGGGATAAGAATAATTTGAAAAATTTCAGAAATTACTATTAAAATTTATTATTTAAAGTATTAGCGATTGAAACTCACAAGAAGATGAGAGGGACATCACAGTTATTAGCAAGATACCTGCAAAAGGGATTGCCTCTCCAAGCAGTGGCATTGAAGCAGGAGAAGTTGCCAGATCCTAGGAATAGATGATAGATAATTTAAAGAAACAAGATGATGGATGGTGTAACTATTTCATGTGTGGAGCAGACTGTCATTAAGGCATCAAGCATCAGTTTGTCAGAAGACAATATTATTTGGAAAAATATGGATAAAAGTAATTTAGGGAGTTGTGCTCAGAACATGCAGTCATGCATGACTTATTTGGCTTATATTTTCCTTTTTACGGATATACAAGAGTGATGTGATGTGATAAAAACTGTGTCTAAATTACTCTAAAAAAAATCTTTCAATAAGTATAAACAAACACTCTAAAAGAGAAGAATAGAATGTTGGTGGTTAAATTTGAAAAGTTTGGCGTTATAGTGCAGGAACAATCTGTTCTTGGAGATGTTAGCTATAGAACTACTCTCACGGCAATCTTACTCATTTGTGATACTACATGGATACCCACTTTTAACTAAGGTCAGTGAAGAAGCAAAATATTTTTTGGTCAGATCTTCAGCAAGGTCCTAAGATTTTCTTTCTCTTTAGTAGTGCCTAGCAGTAATAAGGTAAAACCTTACATTCTCTTTAGCTACTGAACTTGAAGGTTAGATCAATAACCACAGCCTTATTAAAGCAATCACCCAAAATGAAGCTTTGTGCCCTGCCTGGAGATACTTTATGGGATTTTCAGAGGTAGACTTAAAGTGTTATATTGCAATTAATTGCAAAATGTTTTCCCAATTACCTGACATTTTTTTCTTTTGATCTATAAATATACAATGGAACTGTACAATGGACTTTCAACAACACTGAATTGCCTCTGCCTTTTCACACAAATGTTAAAATCATCACAGTAGAGCGATAGGGGGCTCTTTACTGCAGATTTTATTGAAAAATACTGTGCATTCTCCAGGAACTTCAAGTGATTACTTTGCAGCAGGATCCAGCAAACTACTTTCTTTAAGCAATCCTTGTTTTTGCTAACTCCTGCTGTGCAAGTATTGCCATCTAAAAATTGCAGAGTTTGGGCTTTTGTTATTGTTGGAACAGACTTTTTAACTTGTACTGGCTGTGATTGCATCCTGACTGAACATTTTGTACATTACAAAGCACTTCAAAAACCAGTTGGCTGAAGATGGGTCCACTGCCTTTCTGGGTCTGTTTCATTAGGCTGTGCTGTAATTTCTTTCTGAATACCTTGTTGCAGAGTATGAATAAAAAGTTCTAAATGCTTCATCTTGATAGTTCTATTGTCAATGACAATCGCACGATATTTTCCCAATCTGTAACTATTTCTTCTATTAGATTTGCTATGTTAGCTGTATGAAACACAAAAATCTCTTGGCAAGAGAATAAAGCAATAGCATAGCTTAATTTATCTTCAGTGTACCGTTCTGTCAAACTTTGAACAAGACTTGTGTTTGCTTTTGCAAACTATCTATAAACAGTGTGAACAGTTATTTTTAAAGGTATTATTACTTGATCATGTAACCAAACTTTTGTTTGATTGATATATCAGATTTGCTTGAACATTAAGAAACATTAAATAGCAAACCGCCATAGATTATTCTTAAACATAATGTAAAATAGTATAGTATGTATTGATTTCTATTTAAATTCCAATCTTCCACAGGACAGAAAAGCCACTCTCACATGATGAGTAATAGTTTCACTGTCTTAAGCAAGCTGAGGTTGTAAATGCTCACAGAATTCCACCAGTGCCACAGGAGGTCATGAACAAAACTACAGGACATTATTTTACCATCTTGGGAAATGTGCAGTGACTGGATGAAAATATATGAGACCAAAGTACAGTTATTTTTAGGCAGAAATGAGAACCAGACATAGACCTCTGGACTACTACATCTAAGATGATACTACCAGAGTCACCAATCAGTTGCCAGCCCTCTTTTATGGTCACTGCGTCAATGGGGACTCCAAGTCCATAGCCTTAAAAGGGATAGATTTCACATGTTGCATGCCTAGGTTCAACTTACTCTTTTCCTTTGTTCTTTTGTAATCACATTCAAAGTTTGTTCCATGGTTTATGTAGATAGAATTCCAAAAGCCCCACCCAGACTGTTTTCAGTTCATGCAGATTTGAATTCTTTATTTATGCAGATTTGAATTCTGCATGCTTTAATGTGTATTTATATTCTGAATTGTTTTCAACTTCTTGACCATTTCTCATTATTCTAAAGATATTTTAATGTCTTTACATTTGGCTCTGGTCAGAACTTTAATACTTCATTGATTTCTGAATTCTTCTTATACTTTGTCTGGCTCTTCAGCTACATCTTTAGAGGCAGAAACCTTAAAAATCAAGCAAGCCTAATTTCTAGACAAGAGAATGTTGCAATCAATTATATGTACTTTTTTCCTTATACAAATGCATAATCTGTCTTCTAGAAGGGACAGATGGATTCTTACTGAACTTTATGTAAGAACAATAATTTACAAACAATGGAACATTATTCAGTCATACAAAGGAATGAAGTCATGAGACATGCAACAACATGGGTGAAACTTGAAGACATCATGTTGAGTGAAAAAGGCCCAACACAACAGGACAAATATTATGTGATCTCGCTGATTTGAAATAATTAGAACAAGTAAACTCATAGAGTCAGAATCTAGAAAGCAGGTTATCAATGGACAAGATGGAGATAAGGACTGAGAAGTTAAGTCTTAAAATGTACAGTGTTCCTATTTAGAATGATGGAAATGTTTTGGTAATGGGTGGTGGTGATAGTTGCACAACATTGTGAAAGTAATTAACAGCACTGAAATATATCTCTGAATGCATTTAAAAGGGGAATTGTCAGATTGTATATATGGTAACAGAAAATAATTTTTAAAAATCCACGCAACTGCACTGCACAGTGAACCCTAAGTTAAACCATGGACTATAGTTAATAGTACAATTATAAAAATGTGTTAACATCCATTGTAACAAATGTTCCACACCAATTCAAGGTGTTGGTAGTAGGATGGCATATGGGATTCCTTAATTTTATGCATGATTTTTCTGTAAACCCACAACTTCTCTAATAAAGAAGAAGAAGAAGAAAAAAAGAGCAATGCTCTTTTTAGCCCGTTCGCTTCCCTCAACAAAGGATGTTGATGTCATACCACTCTACTTTGATTTATTGAAATCAATTCACCAAAAGACAATTCCTTATAAAAGGATTTGCCAAATGGTTAATCATAGAATTGCTTATTCACTAGATTCATCTGTTTTTCTAAAATACATAACTATTTATACTATTCAAAACCATTTATAATAGCTCTTGAAGATTTCTGTGAAGATTTTTTATCAATTTTCATTTTGTATTCTTAGTAGTGTGCTAAGGAATGTTAAATTTGTTCCTGGCCAAGTCCCTGCTGCTACAGCTGGAGGGAAGTTGGACATATTAAAAAGATCCCCTGCAGTAGAAGACATCCAGCACACAGCTCAGACTGGACCCAGAGATGGGGGTAATGAGGAAGAGACCATAGGGCTAAGGACGTGAAGACAGTAGGACTATTCTTTGTTTTCCGTAAACGAAAGGGTAAACGTTTATTTGGAGTTAGTTCTCTGGCGGGTTATATTAAGACTCTGCAAGCAGAATTCAGGAGCTTCTGCATGGCTGCCTGCTGCTCAAGGATGAGCTGTGCTAGTTGTTCAGGCCACCATTCTCCAGAAGTTTGTACTTGGCGGACAATGTTAGCCAGACATTTGGCACAAGAATCTTTACATTTAAGCACCTCGTACATTTCTCCTTTTGCAATTATACTGAATATTTTGGGCAGATTCATATTGTTTTGGCCAAGAATGACTGGGTGATTGCTTTCAATTAGGTCACAGAGTTAACTGAAAGGCTGAACAGCTTCTTCATCTTCATGCGGCAGAAGCCAAGATAACCAGTGTGGTAGAACTTCTTCAACATTTACACAGTCTGGTTTGAATTTCGTGATCTTCCCTACTGCTGAAATGCAGCTCTCTGTAGCATGGACATTTTCCATGGTCTTAGAATCTGTAGACTGAATAACTCTTACCAGCGGTCAAAGGGCTTTTGTACCAAAAGGACCCTAGTTGTCTCCACCATACTGTGCCATGACTCCTAGGCCATATGAAGTAGCTTGTCTGATTTCTGGGCTCTTGTCACATAATATTGAAGCATTGGCCTTAAGAAATATTCACCATATTTAAATGAGGCTGGAGTACAGTGTTCTATAGCATTTTCAAAGAGGCACAATCACCATTGTTTGTTTGGCCATGGCCTATGAGGACAAACTAGGTTAACGATTAATTTGCGAGCAGCTATTCCAAATGGTTACCCTTTTTTTCTTATAGCTACTGAATGTTGAGTGTAAAATGCCTGACACTTGGTCAGAATATACACACCATTATCCTCATCTTGTAGTGATTCTTCAACCTGTTCATCATAGTCTTCATCTTGTCTTTTAACTTGTCATAATTCCTGATTTTTAAAATGTGCTTCAAGTTTTGCTTTCAATATGACTCCCAGATCCTTAAAGTGTTCATTATTAAGGCATCCATCTCCCATTACTTCAAAGTACTTTGCAAAAGAATGCATTATTTCTGAGAGGACATCTGAATTTGGTTCCAATGGACTTGATTAGAGCATCACATTTAAAATGCCACATCTGGGTGAGATACTCAGGACCATGAACTCTCACATTCCAGGAGAAGAGGCATGAATTTAGCTGCCACCACTTGAACAGCATTGCAGAAACAAAATTTCAGTAAAGGGACCATCAATTTGACAACTTGTTCAGTGTATTCCACAAAGCCTTTCTTTAACTTCTTAGCATAGCAAACCAACATCTGGCAAGCAGTTGACTTTTCTTCCAGTCCTGCAGTTTTAATACCCAAACTTTGCTGATCTCCAAGGTTCACCAATACCCAACCATCATCATCACTCATATTCTCCATGTCTTGAGGATATAGCAGAACTACTTCAGGTTTAATTGAAGCTGTCTTCATTAAATGCCCCATAACCACTGAAAAGTATTGCTGAAATTCTTTTCCAAGGATTTTTCACATTCTGGCCCATGCTGAGATCTCATAAGAGATCTGAGGACCATCATCTTCCATATCATTATAGTCTGTCTAGGGTCTTTAGTAAAACTACATCACATCTGACGCATCTTGTATGAATTTTTCTTTCCCAACAGCCAGACCAATGAGGCTTATGCATTCAATAGTTTTCCTGAAAACTCTGAGTTCCTTTTGAACTGCATTCTCAACAATGTGCTTTAGTGATGACATAAATAAATCATACCAGGGGAAATTTTTTCTTCTGCAGTATCTGCAACTAATGCAATGAAAGTCTCAACTTGTTCCAAAACTAGCTTGGTGCCTTTCTGAATCAACTATTGAAGTTTCAGTTCTATGAGGGAATGCAAATGTTTCACCAAATTATCTAAATACGGAATTAGTAGTGACTTGGGGGCAGTCTTCAGTCAAATTAATGAGAGTAACAGCTGCATGGGCTGCACTCATTGATTTCCTTGGTCTTCCTTGTCTGCAACAGAGCTGCAATAGGCTTTTCATGGACTCTCTTTTGGAAACCAGTTGCAAAATCTGTAGCCATCTGCCCCACAGCATATCTTACTCTTGGATGAAGATGCTGAAGAAAAAGCAAAACAAAATTTACTATCTCCTTTAGAATCCCTTTCATTTACTAGTGTTATCTTTCACCAATGGCAGGTAAAGCCATCATCCCACATGCGACTATTTCCAGTGGGGATTTTGAAGCATTTGCATAATGTGTTCCTTGATCATTGGTAGAATGAACTTTCCTCCTTGTCCACAAGACAAAACTAGTTTGGTGCTTTGCTGAATCAGCTATTGAAGTTTCAGGGCTTCACAGACCCACAAAAGCTTTGAACAACCAGCAAGCACTAGCAGAAACATCTTTCTAAAAGCTCCATAGAACAGTTAAAGGATTGCAGTAAAAGGGTGAGAGTTGAATCAAGGAAAAGGCAACTTAAAAGAAGTAGGATCTCATAGTTCCCTGGAAGGCCCCTCCCCCAGCTCTCACTGGCTATTGTTCTCTGGTCCTGGTTCTGGAAGGAGCAGAGTAATGCTGGGAGCATGTATACTGGTCCATGCTGGGTCCCAGCATGGTCCCAGCAGAGTAATGCTGGGAGCATACATACTGGGAGCATGTATGTCTGGTCCAATCTATGTGGGCGTGGCCTGAAGGACTTGCCCCAGAACTGACACTGTATGTAGAAGGCAGAACAAAGCAGGAGAGTAAGGGATTGCTGGATGTAGGACCATGAGGAAAATGTTTTTTAAGGAAGAGGGGACATTCATATCTGTGTCAATAAGGGAATAATTAGAGTCATACACAGATGGCTCAAAACAAGAAGCATGTGGGGGAAAGAGTCATAGGTCAATCAGCAAAGTGTTTTCCGTTTTTTTCTTTTCCCTTTTTTTTTTTAATTCTTGGCATTAAAGGAAAGCTCTTCTATAACATTATCTGGATATAAACTTAAGGAACAGAGGCCACAGTGTCTAAATTCCAGCAACAGCACTTGAAAATACATCAAAATGTGCAGGTTTCAACAAAAAATTATAAAACTTACAAAGAAACAGGAGCTGTTGGTCCAGGCAAAAGAAAATATTAAAACATTGAAATCATCAATAAGGAGGATAAGACTTGAGGCATTCCAGACAAAAACTAAAAAAAATGGCCCTATGTATGCTTAAGAGCTAAAGGAAAACATGGACAAAGAATTAAAGGAAATTAGGAAAGTGATAGAAGAACACAAAGAAAATTTCAATGTAGAGATGGAAATTATGAAAAGGAACCAAATATAGCTGAATACCACAGTAACACAAATTCAAAATTCCCTAGAAGGGTTGAAAGCAGATTGGAGCTGGCAGAAGAAAGAATCAATGAACTTGAAAGTAAGACAATTGAAATCATCCAGTCAGAGGAGCAGATTATTTACAAATGTTCAGGTAGGTAGGTAGATAGATAGATGAATGGATGGATGGTAGAATGATATAGCAAAGATAGAAAAATTTAAAAATTGGTGGATCTATGGATCTGGGCATCTGAAGGTGTAAGGGTATATTACAGTTTTTTTTTGTATTGAATTGGTATTATTTTTGCAACTATCCTGTAAGCTTGAAATTCTTTCAAAAATAAAATGTTTAAAGAAAAAAAGAGAAAGAGAGAGAAGCATGTCCAGGTAATGACCTAAATTATAAATTTGTTTTCAGAAAGATTGAGTTGAGGAAATATCTTGACAAATCAAGTCTAGTCATAAGGGGTCAGAGCTAGAGACTTGTGGGATCATCAGCTCAAGAGTGTCAGGAAGGTTAAACTGGATGAACCAGGCATGAAAGCTTTTTTAAAAATATATATTTTTTAGTTATTTTTAAAAGATACTTAGATTACATAAAAAGCTACATAAAAAAAATGTAAGGGATTCCATATGTCCCAATACTCACACCTCCAATCCTTCCCCACATTAACAACTTCTTTCATTAGTGTGGTACATTCATTGCAATTGATGAACACATTTTGGAACATTGCCACTAATCATGGATTATAGTTTATATTGTAGTTCACACTCTCTCCCACTCAATTCTGTAGGTTATGGTCATATATATAATGATCCATATCTATCATTGCAATGTCACTCAGGATAATTCCAAGTCCTGAAATTGTTACCCCATTTTGTCCCTCTCCCTGACTTCAGCACCTCCAGTGGTCACAGTCTCCACATCAATGATATAATTTATTCCATTGCTAGAATCACAATAAGCCTATAGTAGAATATCAGTAAGTCCACTCTAGTCCATATTTTATTGGCCATTCCTGAGGATTCTGGGATGGTAATGCACACTCCACCTCTAACTGAGAGGCGGATTCAATCAGATATGGCTGATGGATGGGATTCTCTTGTTTGCAGTTGAGACTCTCTTGGTTCCTTGGTGTAGTGGATGTCCATCCTCACCTCCTTGTTAGTTGTCCTGGGTGAGTCCAATGAACTGGAGAGTAGGTGTTGCAACTCTGCTAAGACTCAGGGCCCAGCTGGCACAATGGACAGCCCAGAGATTCAAGTCTCTTGGATGTACACCTACTAACTTCACCACAAAATATAGGTTCAAATAAAGGGGACAGAGAGGCTTGTGTAGAGAAGTCATATCTGAGTCCAACTTTGTCACACCAAGGAGCACAAACCCCAAAGTAGGGCCTACCAGAGGCACCAACCACCAAAGCTATCTGCCATGACCATAGGACCTGGGTGTCTCCAGAACCCTCAGGAGCCCTACTATTTGGTGTAGTATCTACTTTGGCTGTCTATGAGATCCTGCTGAGATGTGCATAAGTGTCACCTCTGGGGAAGACCTCCTGACTCATTTTGATGTCTCTTAGCCATATGAACTCATTTGTCTTTACCTTTTCCCCCTGTTATTTAAGGTCTTTTTCCAGTTGCATTGCTTTTTTGGTATTTGGTAGTAATCCCTTGGTGCAGGGAGGCTCACTGCTGGGAATCATGTCCCATGCTGGGGGAAAGGTAATACATTTATATGTTGAGTTTGGCTCAGAGAGAGGCCAATTTGAGCAACAGGGAGGGTCTCAGGAGGCAACTCTTAGGCACCCTACAACACTAGGCTATATTGCAACTTCTAGGACAAAGACTCATAAGGATAGTCATAAATATGAAGGGCCCTTAAATGGACTCTAGTCATTGCCCTGAACTTGGATGATTGTTGCTGTTCCATTAGAGAATGCGGCAGAGCTCCCTAGGAGGGGAATTCAATATTCTTCCGGTTGTTGTGTGAATCTCTACCCACTATGCCATTGCCCCATTAACACTTGAACACATTTATATACCTTATATGTATTCCCAGGTGAACTTGCTCCCTGTATCCCCATCACTGACATCCCACACCAGTGATCCTCCTCTGCCAGAATTGTAACCCTTCAGTAATCCAAAACTTCTTCAAAAATGAAGCCCAGAATATCACCAAATACAATTATAAGGAAAATGAAATAATAATCATAGGTTTAAACATAAAAAATAAAATATATAATAATTTAGAAAAACTGAAACTAAAGTAAAGAAAAATTGGGATATTAAAAAAATTGAGTAATATTAAAAACATTTTTTTGATGTTTTGCCTTTCATCACTGTAATTCTGTCACCCTATATGTACTGTGGGATTTTCTTCCATTTCTTCCTCAGTGTCTTACTCTTTTTTTTTCATTTTGTCCTCATAGAAGTTTTAGGTAGCAATAAAGTCACATACAGACTATAGGGGACTCCCACCATCCTCTCCCCTTTCCCCACTCTCCTATCAATAACCTTTTTACATGTGGATGGTACATTTACCACAACTGTGTACAAATATTGATACATAGCTACCAACCATGGTTAATGGTTTGCATCAAGGTTTACACTTTAGACTATACACTTTTATAAAATTTTTGATAAAATTAACTTAATGTGTCCTATAGCCATCATTGCACGATCATGCAGAACACTCCCATTCAGGCAAGGAATCGTGGAGTGACTCATACATTTAAGGGGTGCCAAATTTATAGAAGGTGTTTCATAGATAATGGCCCATCTAAAAACGAGAATGATACACACAGAAGACAATGTAGCACTATGAAACACATGCAAGCTTTGGAGCCATGTGGACGAGAATCCTTATCCCAGCTGGGGGTCAACAGTAGCCCTGGCTCTTTTCCTATTTTGGCTTCACTTTCCCTCTGTGTCACCTCTGGCAAGATTCTTATATTCTGATATTTAGTCTTTTCATTTGAAAATGGGGTCAATTAGCTAACCATAAAGTGATAGATATTGATCCTGATAAAGAGTTACCATTAGGTTGAACAAACTTGCTTTGTGAGATATAAAATCATAAAGCAACCTTCCCTCCACACGCCCATTTCTTCCTGTCCTTCTATTTTTAGTCAGTACAGCAAATTTTTTCTTTATTCCTCTAGGAAAACTTGAACAAATCTTGTGTTAGTTTACTGTTATTGCTGTAACAAATTATCATAAGCTTGGTGGCTTAAAACAATACACATTTATTCTCTTACAGTTCTGGAGGTCAGAAGTCCTAACATGGATTGGCAGAACTGTGTTCCTTTGGTTTCCTTGCCTTTTCTAGCTTCCGAGGCCTCCTGTATGTCTTGGCTCATGGTCTCTGCCTCCATCTCCTGTGAACAGCATCTTCCAATCTCTCTCTGTCCCTGTACTTCAGTGCTGACATGGCCATCTGTGTCTGTGACTCCTACCTCCTTCTTATAAGGATTCTTACAATTACATGGGACCCAATATATATTACATTGAAATGAGGAAATAATCCCTGATAATCTCTCCACCTCAAGATTCTTTATTTAATCACAATTACAAAAAAACCTGTTGCCATTAAAGGTAACATATACTTAGGTTCCAGGACTTAGAATATGGGTACTTTTGGGAAACCATTAGTCAACCTACCACATCCTATTACTTTTCTGGTCATTCTTATGTACTACATGTGTTACATCCTTTTAACTTACAAACAGTTTTAATTCCAGAATTAAAATGTGAAGTTCTATGTAGTAGGCATAGTTAAACTCCATTTAAAACCTGATGCTCTTACCTTTCTGCTTCCAGGGCCTCTGTGGTTATGAAGAATGTGTTCAGTCTAGAAAGCAAGACATAATTGGTTATTCTCTTTCCTCATGTAGCCCTCTCCTTCTTCTCAAACCAGGTCTCTCTTCCCTAGCACTGGAGCTGGGGGAGGGGTGTGGGGACAGAGACGGGAGAACTAAGCCGGGGCGATCCAAAGTGAGAAGACTGTGGATGTGGCAGATGAATTAATGGATTCTTCCTCTCCTGGTGCTTTTGGGAATCCTTTGGTGACTCAGTGTTCACTAAGTTCACACACCTGAAGTTCCTCTGGAGTTGCATTCCCATTTGGCTTCTTGCATAGCCTTTAGGCATCCAGTGGTCCACCTCCAGCTTCCCTCCTGACCCTCCAGGCAACCCTCTCCAGTTTAACCCAGTCATCTGGTTCACATGAAATACAGAAAACTTTGCCGTAACTCTGGGAGTGTAGTTAATTCCCATACTCCATTGTTCTCTTTTGTTTCCACCAGCATATTAAGATCTTGTGTTGGTCTCTTCCAAACCTCTCTCTCTGAATTTGGGCTTAGGAGGTGGTACTCTCATCCTTCTTTCCCTTGGAGGGGTAGAGGGAGATTTACGCAGTGCAGACCTCGTCAAAGAAATTGTTTTCAAATATGTACCTTTTGAGCTTTTATATCCTTGATATAAGTTAGTGATTGAATCCTGCAAGTTTTTAAAATATCTCTTTTTCAACTTGTGTGGATTAGAATTGGTCCTGGTACATTTGTTAAACAGCTACCAGTGTTGGTATAAAGGAAGCACTCAATAAATGTTCATTTCTTTTTTTTTATGGAAACTTGTCTCCTAAATGCAAAAACATAATTTGAAATATATAATTAAATTAGTCAAATGCTTTGAGATTTTCCAGATGGAAACCCCAAAGAAGGTGTAAAGCAGTATGCTTAGAGAAGGAATCATCCTCTCTCTTCATTCCGGGCAGCTGGCAGTCCTCTTGCTCAGGGTGCTGACACATTCTGATGTGCCTTTCCCTGGGACCAGTTTTGATGGCAGACAAAACTAATTTGACATTATTCAGAGCTATAAAAAGTCTTTTTGTCCAGGGAACATGCACATAAAACTGAGTAACCTGGCTTCTTTGTGTCTTTTAATTTTTTAGAAGTACAAGTAAACACAGTTTGTAGGATGTATCATTGATGTCAATGACCTGGAAACTTAACCTATCTCTGCACTTATGGTGCTCTAGGATTTAAATGATCCCTAGTGAATAAATTACATTTTTTTCTAGCCACTCTATAATGGGCAATTATAGAGCAATGAATGATAGTGTGGGGTAGTTGATCTAAGTTTACCAGTTAGATGACTGACGTAACAATTTAAGGTCTGGTTATTTCACACACCTGATGGCCAAATTCAATGGATAAGTCAGGGTTCTGTTAGATATTTGTGGAAGGTCATTCCTCAGGTTTCCTAGGCAGTTAAGAATGACTGGACCCTATTGACTTCTGCTTCTATCTAGTCTGTTGACTCCCACCTCTACATCCTTTTTTGCCTCCACACCAAAAAGGAAAGCATCAATTTAAAAAACTGAAGGGTCAAGATTGTGGGAAGATGGTGGAGTAGGAAACTCAAGGAATCAGTCCCTCCACTAGAAAAACTTTAAACTGGCAGGAAATATCTGAATCGACTATTTTAAAACTCCAGAATCTAGTAGAACTCTGTGAAGGACCCAGGGAAGAGCAGGAGGGGAAGAAGAGGCTGGTAATTATGGTAAATATTGGAGAATTTCACTCCCCATGCAGCAGTTACCATCGCCCAACACCTAGCCTCCTGGCAGGCAACAGTGGAGTCGTTCATCCCTGCCCTTGGCACACCTTGCTGCTGCCATTTTGGGATATAAGGACCTAGCTCCCCAAGATTTCAGGGGAGGGTGTGTACTGTCCAACAGTTGATTGCTACTTTTGATCAGTTACCTCAGATCATGGGGGTCCCTGTTCTGAGGGCAGCCACCGTCCCCACCCACCTCAGGCAAAAGCGACAGATGATTCTTAAAGATGGCACCCTCCCTCAAAACTACAATAACAGATAGAGGACTGTATTTATGGGCAAGTGCTGAATCTTAGGAGGAGCTCTTGGCACCTTTGCTAGCCCCTCTTTTATCCTTTCCCCAGGTAAGTGTGGAGCCTGTTGGTGCTTCCTCTTTGGTTTCCTGGATTTTTTTTTCAGCTGGGAAAGACAGACCTAGGAAATGCATCTCTCACTCACTCTCCTTCCCAGAATTTGCCCTTCAGCAAAAGCAGCTTGGGACAGCAAAAGCAGTGTAAGAAACAATTGAGTCAGGCAATCAGGGACAAAGGCTTACCTACTTTAAGTCCTGCAGTGGAGCACATAGGAGATGGAAAAAGTCTATTTTCTTGGGAGTAGAAGTGACTTTCAAATTCCTGTAAATAGGAAACTCTTAAGGCCACCAGGAAGCACAAACCCAGGACAGACCCAGGCTTAGAGAAGAACAGGAAAATGCTCCTGTTTACATTCACCTTGATCTGACCTTCTTGACAGGAGGGCTGAACTCCCAAGGGCAGCACTGGCCAATGCAAGGGCAATTTGTAAAGACTGTGAAAAACGTTTTTTTACATCAGCTTGTTAGGTTTAGTTAGCTCTTGGCACTCAAGAAAATATCTGTTATATTGCTAGTTAGATACAAACTCAGATTACAGACAGCTCAGGTACTAAATCCTGGAATTAATATTATAAGTATGAAGTATATAGTATGTAATGAAAGATTAAAGGCAAACAAAGAAACCATAAATGATAACATCCAAAGGAAGAGGATAATAATCCACAACACATCAGTGAAGAAGACCTGACTGTGTCTAACACAAAGACTTTTTAAAAAAAATGAACTTCATTATCCTCAAGGAGATGAAGGAAAATACAGAGAAGAAATATTCAAAGAAATAATTGTATAAAACTTCTAAACTTGGGGAAAAAACCATGATTATGCATATCCAAGAAGCTCAGAGAACAACAAAGAAAATAACTTGAAGAGAAATATGCCCAGGCACATTATGTTCAATGAAATGCAAATGACAAGTTCTGAGAGAAAACAATCGTCAACCCAGAATTTTATTTCCAAAGAGACTAAATGAAGGAGAGATTAAGACATTCCCAGATACATAAAAGCTGAGGGAGTTCATTATCACCCCAGACCTGTCTTACAAGCAACGCTTAAGGAAGTTCTTCAAAGTGAAAGAAAAGGACACTAGACAGAGCATCAAAGCATCTAAAGAATAAAGGCCTCTGGTAAAAGGTAACCATATGGATAATTAAAATTGCCAATATTATTTTATTATTGTTTTTGGTGTGTCACTCCACTTCTGACTTCTCACAGATGCTAGATTACAAACGTATAAAAAGTAATGATAAATTTATGGTTTTGTACATACAAGGTACAAAGATACAAATTTTGACAAATACAAAAACAGGTGAGGGGTGGAAGGGTATAGGAAAAGTGTGTGTGTGTGCTATTGAAGTTAAGTTGGTATCAAATAAAAAAATGACTGTTATATATTTAGGATATCAAATTTTAACCCCTTGATAATCACAAAGAAAATATATGAAAATATATACAGAAAGAAATCAAAAGCAATTCAATATGGTACTATAAAAATCAAATATATCTTAAAGTAGGCATTAATGGAAGAATTGAGGGTTAAAAAAGGTATAAGACTTACAAAGATTAAATAGCAGAATAAAGTATTGACTAAAACTTTAAATGTAAATGAATTAAACTCTCCAGTCCAAAGGCAAAAATTGGCAAAATGGATAAAAAAAGCATGACCTAATTATAAGCTGTTTATGAGCTACAAACATTAAAATAAAAGACATAAGTAGGAAAAAGTACAACTTTCCCTATTTGCAGAATAAACCTATATATAGAATATCCTGAAAAATCCACAAAACGGTACTAGAGTCAGTAAATTAATGCAACAAATTGGTATGGTACAAGATCAACACCCAAAAATCAGTAGTGTTTCTATATACTAGTCATGTACATCCTAAAGAAGAATTTAAAAAGATCCATTTATGGGAAGCATCTGTGGCTCAGTAAGTTGGGCTCCTGTCTACCATATGGGAGGCCCTGGGTTTGCATGCGGGGGCCTCCTTGTGAAGGCAGGCTCGCCCACATGCTGTGGAGAGCCGCGAGCCCGCAAGCATCTCGGAGTGCCACTGGCCTGCAACCGCTGCAGAGAGCCGACTCAGCAAGGTGATGCAACAAAAAAGGAGGCAAGCAAAAACACAGAAGAGCATGCAGTGAATGGACACAGAGAGCAGACAACAAGCAAGCTACAGGGGTGGGGAGGTGGGGAAGGGAGGGATAAATAAAAAATAAATACAGACACAGTGAATGGATACAGAAAGGAGACAGCAAGCAAAAAAGTCACAAGGGGAGGGAGGATTAAAAAAAAAGATCCATTTATAATTGCAACAAAAACTGTCAAGTATTTAGAATAAATCTAACCAAGGATGTAAAGGACTTGTACACAGAAAACTACAAAACACTTCTAAAAAGAAATCAAAGAAGACCTGAATAAATGGAAGGACATTCTGTGTTCATGGATTGGAAGACTAAATATCATTAAGATGTCAGTGCTCTCCAAAGTGATTTATTGATTCAAGGCAATCCCAATAAAATTTTCAATGCTCTTCCTTTACAGAACTAGAAATATGAATCATCAAATTTATATGGAAGGGTGGGGGCCTTGAAGAGCCAAAAACGTTTTGGAAAAAGAATTGAAAGCAGGGGATGGAGCAGATATTTGCACACCTATGTTCATAGTGACATTATTCACAATTGCTAAAAGATGGAAGCAAACCAAGTGTCCATCAATCAATGAATGGATAAATAAATTATGGTATACATGTGGGCAACTACAAAGATATAAAATAAGTGGAGCCAAGTGGTAAAGAGAATTTCTAACACAAAATGAAAGAAAAATAAGACCCTAGACTAGAGAGAGAAGCTATTAATAACCAACTGAATAAGTCCGTCAAGGTAAGCAGATGCCTAGACATCAGCAATAAATTACAATGCATACTAACAATCAGAAAGTTATGACCCAGTCTAATGAACAAACTAAAAAGCAGGAGGAGAAGCACAACATGGAACAACTAAACAAGATAGCCAAACAAATATCCCTAATTGACTCAATGAAATGAAGGAAGAGATAAAGGATATTAAGAAGACACTGGGGAGCATACAGAAGAAATTGCAAACATACATAGAAAAACAAAAGATCATACAGTGATGAAAGATAACAGACCTTATGGTAATTTAATGCAAGAAATTAAAAATACACTAGGAGCACATAACAGCAGATTTGAAAAGGCAGAGGAAAAAACTAGTGATGTGAAAAATGGACATCTGAAATCACACAGATAGTAGAACAGATAGACACACAAAAAAAAAAAAAGAGGAAAAAATTCAGCAGGGATTCAAGGACTTGAATGACGACATGAAATACACAAACATACACATTATAGGCATCCCAGAGGAAGAAGAGAAGGGAAAGAGGCAGTAGGAGTGCTTGAGGAAATAATAGTCAAAATTTTCCCAACTCTTATGAGAAACATGGATATATATGTTCAGGAAGCACAGCACACTCCAAGCACAATACATCATAGCAGACATACCCTGAGACACATACTTATTTGATAGGAGCCAAATATTCAGCATATATAAAGAAATATATAAAGAAATCTTGCATCTAAAAAATAAAAAGACAAATAATCAATTTTAAAAATGGACAAGAGATTTGAATAGACACTTGTCAAAGAGGAAATACAAACGGCTAAAAAGTGCATGAAAAGAAGCTCAATATTGCTAGCTATTAGGGAAATGCAAATCAAACTATGAGATATCATCTTGCAACTATTAGATTGACTACTCTTAAAAAAACCCAGAAAACTACAAGTGTTGGAGAAGATTTGGAGGAATAGGAACACTCATCCACTGCTGTTGGGAATGTAGAATGGTGCAGTCACTGTGGGGGATGGTTGAAGTGTTTCCTCAGGAAATTAAGTATAGAATTACCATATGACCCAGCAATCCCACTACTAGGAAGAGACCCAGAATAATTGAAGGCAGGGGTGCAAATGGATACATGCACACCAATGTTCAGTGCGGCATTATTCACAATTACTAAAAATCGGAAGCATTCCAAGTGTTCGTCAATGGATATATGGATTAACAAAATGTGGTATATACACATGATGAAATATTACTCAGATGCAAGAAGGAATGAATTATTGACACATGCAACAACATGGATGAATCTCAAAGACCTTATGTTGAGTGAAGTAAGCCAGTCACTAAATGACAAATATTGCATGATCTTACTGATATGAATGAAGGATATTGAGCAAACTCACAGAGGTAGAGCCTGAAAGATAGATTATCAAGAGATAGAAAGGGAGTAGAGAGTGGTGAACCAATGATCAGTCTGGGAAGAATCTACAACAAAGTGAATGGGGGAGGCTTGACAGGAGCTGGGAGTGATAGTGGTGCAGCAATGTGAATGGGGTAGAAGATGCTGGAATGTAAGTGTGAATGGGGTTGAGGAGTGGTTTAGGCTATCCATACAGCTGGGAGGAGGGTTGGAGGAAGAAAAAGGTGAGCTCTGGGGAGGTAGAGGACTGGTTGAGAATACAATTGTGGGAGTGTTCTTTAGGTAGCTATGGCAGGAGAGGGTCAGTGGTGGTGGAGATGTATGGGAAAGGATGCACCTGGAGTATGCCTCTTTGGAATAGGAATGTGTCTATGTGGTCATAAGGTGTTATCTCAGTGGGTATGGATCCATACAATAACCAACAAAATATTAAATTCCCATCCTAGGGAGATCTTCTGTTTTCTCTAATAGAAAGGCAAGAATCTCTAGGGTACATTGGCAGTGCCTAATAAAAGAAAAACAGACCAATATGCCAAGACCTTGATATTAAGATTTGTACTTATGAACCTTATTCTTGCAAAATTGAAACTTAGCCTAATAATATCTGTTGCCTAAGAGTTACCTCCTGAAAACCTCCTTTTTACTCAAATGTGGCCTCTTTCTAATCCAAACTCATCAAATAAACTCACTACCTTCCCTTAGGCATGGGACATGACTCCCAGGGATGAGGTTCCCTGGCACCAAGGGATCATTACTGAGCACCATCCAACAATTCATTTGGAAAAACACCTTGACCAAAAGGGGAAAAATTAAATACAAAAGAGTTTTTATGGCTAAGAGATTTCAAAGTGAATCAGGAGGTCATTCCAGAGGTTACATTTATGCACCTCTCAGACAGGTCTCACTAAGCACCACAGTAAACAAAGCCCCAATTAGGGGTGCTCCTGAGGGCTCTAGAGATACCGGGACACAATAGGCAAGGCACACAACCCCATGAACTTCACACCCCATGAAGTCAGCACTCCATCAGTGGACATTACTTTGGAAATATGATAACCTATTTCCTCAAAGTAACAGTTAGACTCATTTATAATTTCCCTACACAGGATTATTTTACCCCTTTTATTTGAACCTATAATTAACACTGTACCCATTAAACAGATGTCCCAGAGACATAAAACTTTGGTCTGTTCATATGTTGGTTGAGCCCTGAATCTCAGCAGAGCTGCAGCCAATGCCTTCTCTCCAGTTCATTGGACTCACCCAGGAAAACTCACAAAAAGATGATGACGGACAGTGCCCACCCCAAAAAGCAAAGATTACCTACAACTACAAGCAAATCAGTTCCTTCCATCTGCTCGCAGATCCAAGCCCATCTCAGTATGAAGCATAGCAGGCATCACTATCCCCATCCTCAAGACTGAGGAATGAACTACATAAGGGGGTGTACTGCCAAAGGGGTACCAGTGCAAAGTACCAGAAATCCGTTGGCTTATTATAAAGGGCATTTATTTGGGGTAAAAGCTTAGAATCCCAAGGCTGTGGAAAGTCCAACTCAAGGTATGCTAAATGGTACTTTCTCACCTGATACGGCTTCCCCTATCGGTCTCAGCTCTCTTCTCAAAGTCAGCTATAAGCTATTAGGCAAATGGTCCCTCTGTCCCGGGACTTTAGCTGTTGGAGTCTTCTCCTTTCTGTCACATGGCAGGATCAAAATGACAACGTCCTCTCCTCTGTGTGTCTCCATTTCTATCAATCCACCAAGTAGGTGGGGATTCAACCTGAGTCACGCCTTGCTGACGTGGTTGGAAAAACTCCCAGTCTTAACACAATTTAATCAATGGCCTCTCTACTGAGTCCAATATAATCAGAAAGTACCACACCCAGAAGAAGACATTAGTTTATAAACATAATCTTTCTCTTTTTGGGATTCAGAAAAATAATCTCAAACTGTCACAGGGGAGAATGTAGCCATGGACAAAAGCAGACATGTTATTGTAGTAATGGAAGAAATGGTACCATTAATATGAAGATAGTGGTTACCAGAGGTTCTGAGGGGAGGAGAATGGAAGAATAAGTGGAAAATAGGGCACTGGAATTGTTCTGCATTATATTGCAATTAACAGATACAGGCCATTATACATTTTGTCAAAATCTATAAAATTGTATAGTGCCAAAAAAAAAAAACAACCATAATGTAAACTATTGAACATGGTTACTAGTAATGTTTCAATATTTGTTCACCTATTATAACAAATGTACCACACTAATATAAGATATTAATAGGGAAAAATATGAGAGGGGGAGTGGTGAGGTATATGAGAATACCCTATATTTTTAATTTTCTGTAATTTAAAACTTCTTTTAAAAATGTGCTCATATTACTCATGCTGTCCTATAACCCCAATGCATACCATGTTAATAAATAATGATGCAGAAATCATTAAAATAATAATAGGGTGGTATATGGGCACTCGTATTTTATGCATGATTTTTCTGTAAAGCTACAACTTCTCTAATTTAAAAAAGGATTGAAACTTTTCCCTACATGAGGATTATTTCCCTACATGTATTATTAGAATTTCTTCTAGAAGCTCTAACAGTTGTTAGCCTCAGTGTCATAATTTGTGTGTGCATATGATTTGGGAAACTTATTAATGGTGAAACTTCCCTTGGCACTGTGGAAAATCTGTAGGCAGGAAGAATGGGCAACGACAGCTGGGAGGAGCAGGGGTTGATGAAAGAGACTTTACTCTGGGTTGGGTCCCAAAGTATGTGGCTTACTCAGCATGGTATTCCATGAAGGAGAAATTTAGGGGAGAACTATGGCAGGAGGCAAGCAAAATCTATTCACTTTGCTAGGAAGAATTCATCTACTAAATCCACATAAACACAGCTGTTGTCTGTGTGTTTGAGTTGCAGAAGCAAAACAAGAGTCAGTCTCTTTTATAAAGCCTTTTTTGGACAGTTTCCCCTCACTGCATTCTCTACCCCGCTTCCTCTTTCCCTCCTCCAAAATACTGAATCTGCCTGGATTCAAGGCTGAGGGCTGAAGAGATGACCTTTCAACAACTTGCCCAAAAAGAAACCTTAGAACAGGTGCCCACTATGCACATCACTCTTCTAAATTTGGGGGATACAGTAGGAAACAAAATATACACAAATCTGTAACCTTGTGGAGCTTACCATTCAGACAGAAAGACAAAGAAATTGATTTTTATAGTGCATGAGACGGTAAAGCAGTAATGGGGAATGGGTGCAGAGGGCGGGGAGATGACGGCTGCCTTTTTAAATAAAGTGTCATGGAAGTCCTCATTGCCAAGGTAAATTAGATGTGTGCAGGAAGAAGATTACAAGCTCCTTGTCAAGATCATCCAATGACCTGTCATCCTCCTACTTTAGCAATTAAATACATTTCCTCTCTCATCTTCTGCCACCATTCCTGTGTATTCCATATCCATGCTCAAGACACTTTCATATCCTTGGATTAAGTGGTTGTATTTGCAATAACAGGATCAAGGATTTAAAAAGTAGGTTTACAGAAAAATCATGCAGAAAATACAGTTATCCACCTCCCTCATATACATTTTCCTTCCCTATTATTAACATTTTACATTAGTGTGGAAAAGTTGTTACAATTGATGAAACATTCTTATTGTTAACTATTGTCCATGGTTTACATTAGGGCTTACTGTTTGTGTGGTACAGTCCTATGGTTTTTTAAAAAATTTTTATTCTAGTAACATATATACAACCTAAAATTTCCCCTTCAAATTACATTCAAATTTGTAATTCAGTGTTGTTAACTACATTCACAATCTTGTGCTACCATCACCACACTACAGCAACTCTGTACCAATTAATGTCCATTCCTTACCCTCACCTGGCCTCTGACTACCTGCATTCTAGTTTCTGAGTTCCTGAATTTGCTTATCTGATTATTTCATATCAGTTAGGTCATACAGTATTTGATCATTTGTAACTGGCTTATTTCACTCAATGCGGTGTTTCCGGGGTCATCCATGTTGTTGCCCGTATCAGACCTTCTTTCTTTTCTATGGCTGAATTACATTCCATTATATAATGGAATATAATGGAAGGGACAAAAAATCAATGTCCATTGATCTATTGATGGACATTTGGGTTGCTTCCATCTTTTGGCAATTGTGAATAATGCTGTTATGAACATTAGTGTGCAACTATCCCTTATCTCCCTGCTTTAATTTATTTTGGGTATATACCAAGAAGTAGGATTGCTGGGTCATATGGTAATCTATATTTAGCTTTCTGAGGAATAGCTGAACAGATTTCCACAGAAGATGCACCATTTTTATTTTCCACCAACAATGAGTGTTTATTTTTCTCCACATTCCCTCCAACAAGTCTTATAGCCCTTTGTTTTAAAATAATAATGCTTTTAGTGGGTGTGAAATGGTATCTTACTGTGGTTTAAATTTGCATTTCCCTAATGACTGATGTTATTAAGCATCTGTTCAGGTGCTTATTGGCCATTTGTATATCTTCTTTGGAGAAAAGCTTATCTAAATTTTTGGCCTATTTTTTAGTTGAGTTGCTTGCCTTTTTGTTGTTGAGTTATAGGATTTATTTACATATTCTGGATATTAAACCCTTATCAGGTATGTGGTTTCCAAATATTTTCTCCCATTGTGTAGGCTGTCCTTTTACTTTCATGATAAAGTCCTTTGTGATACAAAGGCTTTAGATGAAGACAGATTCATCCATTTTTCAAAATTTTGTTGTTTGTGCTTTGAGAGTTAAACCCAAGAAACCATTGCCTAACACAAGGTCCTAAAGATGTTTCCCCTTCTAGGAGTTTTATAGTTTTTGGTTCTTATATTTAAGTCTTTGATCCATTTTGAATTAATTTTCATAGTTGCTGTGAGGTAAGGGTCCACATTTCTTCTTTTGCATATGGCTGTCCAGTTCTCCCAGTACCATTTGTTAAAGAAACATTTTTTTTCCCATTGAGTAGAGTTGGAACCCTTGTGTAAAATCAATTGGCCATAAACATGAGGGTTTATTTCTGAACTCTCAATTAATTCCATTGCTCTGTACATCTGACATTGTACCAATATCATACTGTTTTTATTACTGTGGCTTTGTAATACATTTTAAGATAGGGAAATGTAAGCCCTCCAATTTCATTCTTCTTTTTCAAAATGTTTTTGTAAATTGAATTTTTTCTAGATTTCCTCTTCAAATTGTTCACACTACTGATTATTGACTGCTCGTCTTGCACCCTGCCACTTTGCAGAATTCATTACTTTTAGTAACATTGCTGTTGGTTTTTCAGGATTTTCTCTATAGGATCATGTTTTCTGCAAATACAGTTTTACTTTTTCTTTTGCAATTTGAATGCCTTTTATTTTCCTTGCCTAACTGCTCTGACTAAAAAATTCAGAACAGTGTTAAATTACAGTGGTGACTATGGCCATCTTTGTTTTGTTTCTGATCTTTGAGGGAAACTTTCAGTCTTTCACCATTGAGTTTGATGTTAGCTATGGCTTTTCTGTATATGCCCATTAACATGCTGCAGAAGTTTCCTTTTATTCCTGGTTTTCTAATTTTCTTTTATCAATAAGGGGTACTATATTTGATCAAATGCCTATTCTGTATCATTTGCTCTGATCATGTTGTTTCTTCCTTCATTTTATTAATATGGTTTATTAAATTGATTGATTTATGTAGAACCAATGCTCCATACTTGGGATAAATCTCACATGACCATGGTGTAAAATTCTTTTAATGTGCTGTTGGAATCAGTTTGCTAGGATTTTGTTGAGGATTTTTGCAACTGTATTCATAAGGGATATTGATCTGTAAATTTCTTTTCATATGGTACCTTTATCTAGCTTTCATAAAAGTGTAATGTTGTCTTCAGAGAATAAGTTAGGAAGTATTCCCATATGTACAATTGTTTTGGAAGAGTTTGAGCAAATTGGTGTTAATTCTTGGCATGTTTGGTAAAATTCCCTTTGAAGTTATCTTGTCCTGGATTTTTCTTTATTAGGAGGTTTTTTTTAAAAATTACTGATTCAATCTCTTTACTTGTTATTGATCTGTTGAGATCTTCTGCTTTTCCTTAAGTCACTGTATGAAGTTTGCATGTTTCTAGGAATTTGTTCACTTCATCTAGGTTATTTCATTTGTTGGTGTAGTGTCCTCTTATCATACCTTCTAGTTCTGTGGTGTCATTAGTCCCCCTTTCATTTCTGATTTTAATTATTTGATTCTCTCTCTTTTTTCTCTTTGTCATTTTAGCTAAATTTTTAAATTTTATTGATCTTTGCAAAGAATCAACTTTTGGTTTCACTGATACCCTCTATTGTTTTTGGTTTTTTTTCCAGTCTTTGTTTCATTTATTACCACTCTAATGGTTTTTTATTTCCTTCCATGTGCTTGCATTGTGTTTAATTTGCTCTTCTTTTTCTAGATCCTGCAGCTGTGAGGTTAGATCTCTGATTTAACCTCTGATTTAAGATCTTTCTTCTAATGTGACCATTTATGGGTATAGATTTCCTTCTCAGCTCTTCCTTTAACGCATTACATAGGTTTGGGTATGCAGTTTTCATTTTCATTATCTCAAGATATTTCCTCATTTCCCTTGTTATTTCTTCTTAACCTGTTGACTTTTTAAATAGTGTGTATTTAACTAGTGATACTGTAGTAGTTATCAGTAACTACTGATAATGCCATTCTGCTATTTGGTATTTGTAAGTCTTATGCCATTTTTGTCCTTCAAATTTACCTTTAATGCCTACTTTCTTCTTTATTTGACTTTTTGTAGTGCAGCATTTGAGTCTCTTTTCATTTCCTTCTGTACATATTTCTCATATATTTCCTTTGTGGCTACCATGGGTTTAAATTTATCAACCTAAATCTATAACATCATTGTTGCATAGTATATCTTTAAACACTGTATGTCCAAAGCTTAGATACACCCTTACATTTGCGTTTTAGAACTTAAGAAGGAAAAATACACTGCAATAGTAGTAGCATTTATAATTACCCACGTGGTCACCTTTCTGGTGATCTGTATTTCTTTATGCTGCTTAGATTCACTTTCTAGTGTCTTTTGCTTTCAGTTCCTTTCAGTGTAAAGACTTCCCTTAGCATTGCTTGTAGGGCTTGGAGTCTCTCTGTTTTTGTTTTTGTTGTTGTTGTTGTTTGTTTTATCTGGGAGTTTCCTAATCTCTCCCTCATTTTAGAAAGTCATTCTCACTAAATATGATGCTCTTGGTTGGCAATAGTTTTCTTTCAGCACTTTAATTATTTTGTCCCACTGCTGTCTTGCCTCTGATGAGAAACTGGTGCTTAATCTTATTGGGGCTCCCTTTTATACAACTTGTTGAATTTAACTTGTAGCTTTCAGAACTCTCTGTCTTTGACATTTGTCAGTTTGACTAATCTTTAGGCATGGCTCTCTTTAACATTATCTGGTATGGGGTTATTTGGGCTCCTTGAAAGTTATATTCATATACTTTGTTAAATTTTGAAAGTTTTCTGTCATTATTTCTTTGAATATTCCTTCTGATCCTTTCTCTCTTTCTTTTCCTTCTGGGACTTCCATAATGCATATATCAGTAAACTTGATAGTGCCCCACAGGTTGGTTAGGCAGTTTTGCTTTTTCTAATTCTTTTTTCCTTCCTAGTCCTCACCCTGATTCATTTCAATTGTTTTGTCTTTGAGTTCACTGATTCTTCTGCCATCTCCAATCTGCTGTTGAAACCCTCCTGATGACTTTTCATTTCTGTAACTATGGTCTTCAATACCAGTATTTCTGTTTGATTACTTCCTCAAGTCTGTGTCCCTTTACTGAGATTCTGATATTGTTCACTCATGGTGATGGTCTATCATTCTTTCTCCACACTTTCCTTTATCTCTTTGAACCTATTGAAGGTCATTTTGCTAATGTCTTTGTTATGTCCAAAGTCTGGTCTTCTTTGTTGAAGGTTTCTGAATTTTTATCTTGTTCCTTTGAATGGACCACTGTTTCCTATTTCTTTGTTTCTCTTGTAATCTTTTGTTGCTCCCTGTATATTTTAATATTTTAATGTGTTGATGCTGGGATTTAGTCCCTGAGCTGTCTACTCCTTAATTTTTATCCAGTTAATGATATCACAGAGATTTTCCTGAATGCTAGGTACTAACAAAAACAAACCATCAAAACAAAACAAAACAAAACGAAACCCAACAGCAACCAACCAACCAACCAAACAAAAAACACACCTTTCACAGTCTTTTCAAATTGTGTCTTCTATGGTTGGTGCTCTCCTTCAGAGTGTAGCCCTCCTATCAAGAAGACTAACCCAAAGTGAAATTGAAGTACAGAATCCTCTTTGTCTTTTAGATCCTCTATTTCTCCTGGGTTTTTACTTGCCCTTGGCCTTGGGAATTGTTCTGTTAGACATAATTGTTTCTTACATTGCTTTAGCTATTTGTAAGTTGCTTCTGCCTACAAAGTAAATTCTGGCAGGGCGAATCCAAAAGGATTTTCAGTCTTTGAGGCCCCCGCCTCACTAGAATAGCATGGATATACAGGCACCTGGTGTGCACAGAGGGTTTGCTCTGTTCACTCCAGAATGAGGCCATAAGCCCTAATTGGGAGCTCAGGCTGGGAGGGTAGGTGGAGGGGGCAGCAGGGGCAGCAGGGGACTCTCCTGTTTTCTAAAATTTCATTTTCTTGATTCAGCATTTTCCATTTACTGCAACATTTTACCTGATTCCCAGAGTTTTGAGGAAGATGGCTCTGCTAGTTTTTGTAGTTCAAAGAGTCTGTTGGGAATGGCACCCTGGTATGTCTTTTACTGTCATCTTGGTCAGTCAGTGAGTATATATACTTTTTTTTAAAAGATTTATTTTATTTAGCCCCCCCCAGTTGTCTGTTCTTTGTGTCCATTTGCTGCATGTTCTTCTTTGTCTGCTTTTGTTGTCAGTGGCACGGGAATCTGTGTTTCTTTTTGTTGCATCATCTTGTTGTGCCCAGGTCTCCATGTGTGCAGCACCATTCCTGGGCAGACTGCACTTTCTTTCGCACTGGGCTTCTCCTTATGGGATGCACTCCTTGAGCATGGGGCTCCCCTATGTGGGGGCACCCCTGCGTAGCACGGCACTCCTTGTGCACATCAGCACTGCACGTGGGCCAGCTCCACACAGGTCAAGGAGGCCTGGGCTTTGAACCGCAGACCTCCCATGTGGTAGACGGATGCCCGATCCACTGGGCCAAGTCTGCTTCCCTGTATATACTTTTATGACTTTAAAAATTTATTTCTCAGTTATCCTCTAAGATGGTTGATACCAGGATATAATACCCTAGTAGTGTCTGAGTGTGCCTGGTTTCTCACTGTCTTACCAATAGTTATATTTGTGCTACTTTCCTTCTGCTGTGATAGCTCAGGAAGTGGTCTTGGCCATTGCTTTCCATATCCATGACTTTGTTTGTTGAATCATGCATTAAGGTTTATCATCCTGTCCAAATTTATTTTTGTTTTGGATCACCAGTCTGTCCCCAGTTTCATGCAGTTACTCTAAATTCATTCCTGAGTAATTATCAAAACTTCTTTGTACCTTGTGTCTAAGACAGAGCAGAATCAGGATTCTGGGAAGATTACCAAGCAGGGTGAGGCCCTGGTAAATAAGGCAGAGACCCACTTCTCAGCTTGCATTTGTATCCTGGATTAACTACAAAGATGAGTGAATGCTTATGAAGACTCTAGAGCTCCTTAAACTTCCCAAAAGGTCAAAATTGGTCCCAGAGCTTGAAGAAGAATTGAACCTTTTGGAAATGGTGTAGGGAGGCTCTATCTGTGGAGTGAAAGCACAAGAATTAGAAAGTCAGATTCCCCAGGTTTCGTTCCTTGCCCTCCTCCTTTCTCTCTAAAATCTCACCTTCAGTGACCTTGTCCACTCCCATCATTTCAAATATCATCCTGTACAAATGATCCTTAAATCTGTATCTGTAGCCTGGAACTTTTCTGCAAACTCAAGCTCTGGTTTAACAGCTGCCTGATGGATATCATTATCTAGAAATTTACATGCATGTCTCGAAGATTTCAATTTTAGCTTGTATAAAAATGAGATTTTATGTTTGTTTCTTTTGTTTCCCTCTACAATGAAAAAAAGGAGGGACATATTGCTAGCTTAAGTTCTGTTCTTAAGGAGCTCACAGGATGACAGGAACAATAGACAAGTAAGTAAAGATTCCAATGCAGTGTAGCCAATGCTGATGCGATGGGGCCGTGGGACTGAATTAGATGTGGGGCTGGTGAAGAAGACTACGTGGCATATTAGGAAAAGTTTCACAGAAGTGTTGGGCCTTTGTATCTGAGGGATTTAGGAGTGTATCATCCACAAAAGAATGAATAATCATCAGTTGATAGCCAGTCCTTTTTTCTAATAATGATGCCATCAATGCTAATGACAATAATCACAAAAGCAATTACAACTAACACTTACATTGTACTTTCTATTGAGGCTTAAAAGCTCAGCACACAAACATCGAAAAGAGAAGTTGGACCTTTTATTACAATTCACCCCTGATGTTTAGCTAATATTGAAATGTGCCGTGTTTCAGTCAATTGGATTTGTTTGAGTAATTTGAACTTTTTAAGCTTTTATGACACTTGTGAGGCCTGCAGCCAGAGGTTGGTAAGGGCAGGGAAAGTTCCACTGAATGCGTGATCAAGAGCCCAGCATTGTGTATTTATTTAGAGAAGCATGATGAGCGTCCAGTGGTCACTCTCAATATTGTATGGAACTTTGACAGGAATAAGGAAGCTCTCAGTGAGGCCTTGTTGTGGCCAGCAGTTGCTGCTCTAATGGAGAATACCTGGTAGGTTTCCTTAGAATTTTTCTTCTATTAAGCAAACTTTGGGCAAGATCACTATAACAAATGTTTAAGACAAACTTTAAAAAGATTCTTTGCATGGTATCTTGCCATAGTAGGCATATTTTAAGTATACTGGGGGAAAATCCCAAGATTCAATGATTCTCTATTCTAAAAAGTTAGTGTTTGATGGCAGACTTCCTCAGGATGCTGCAAGCATTACCAGTCATATGTGATACTAACAAAATTAACTAATTTAAATAAATTGTTAAATGTCACATTAAGGCTTCTTTCCCCTCTCCCTTTTCCTCCTTCTTACCAAAGACTCACACCAGAGTCAAGCACAGGCTTGAGGCTCTGCTCTTAGCAATCTCAGTTCCTTCCCCTCTAAGTGTGAATGCTGGAGACAAAGTTTCAGACAGATCTTAGCAAAGTAGAGCAGAAATTTTAGCTTTTTAAAATATGTCCTTCTCAAAAATCAGTCACTTGTAAGCTTTTCCTGGAGCGAGACAAAGTCTTACACCATTGCATGCCCAGTTCCTTTGTCCTGCGCGAAGGAGGTACCCAATAACGTTAGAAAAGAACCGCCATCAAAACGCCCTCTTGGGAGGCAAGCCTGTCAATCAAGCTTCCCCAGGTGATGAACCCAGGGCCTTTGCCCTTGGTCGGTGGCCTCGGGCCAGGGCGGTTCTACTGTGCACTGTCAAGTTTTCCACCGTGTCCTCAGCTCAGCCCCGAAAGGCTGGTGCTGCTGTCCTCACACTATTTTTAGTCATAGATCAGTTATCCCTGACATGCAGTGATGGGGATTAACAAAATGCACCCATACGCATCTCTGAAGCCTGAGCCTATGTGTACCCAGCCCAAAAGTAGTCTCGGGCAGTTCTGGGTAGGATTAGCAGGCTTAGTTTTTTATTGTCTCCCTCCACTCCTTGTGGCAGAGACAGCTCCTGGCCAGAACCTCTCCTGGTTTGTTTAAGGAATTTGGTACAAGACTCTTCTAAACCATATACCAGACTTTGTGTTTTGCCCCACTCAGTACCTGGCAGATCCCATGGGGGCTGGATGATGCTTCCCTTCCCTTGGTGGAGAGGCCTCTATTGAAATCCATGCTTATTTTATGAGAACACAGAGTAATAGGTCATGCTGCGGGGATGTCCCTTCCCACCAACCCCCCAATCTCTTGTGTGGCCAAGGTTCCACAAGCCTGGTGAAGGGAATTTCATACTGCCCAAAGCCAGCTGAGCAGGCTGTACATGACAGGGTGAACACCATCGTAATCACATCATGTTCTGAAACTTCAACCCTGATTACTCTGATCTTTATCCTCTTCTGACCTGTGATGAATGCAAGGAATGGCCTTTAAATGACCCCGTTGTTTTCCAACTCGAGTACAGTGTTTGACTTGGACTTCCCCAGTGGCAGCAAATCACACCAGCTGACTTGAACTTGCTTGACTTATTTAATTATTTTACTTTTTCTGTCTCTCCACCTCATCCAGTGACCCCCCAGTTCTTACAATGGGGCAAATCAGGGCATCCGAGACTTTACCCGAGCTTCTACCAAGTCAGCTGTCTTCCTTGAGAAATCCCCTCCTGTTCCATGCTTATAATTCTGCATTGGGTCCACAGCGCCCTTGTTGGTCAACTTAGAAACACTGGACTGGAGGACAGGAGCTCAGCATTGCTCTCTTAGGTCAGGTCTGCCTCCATCTGATTTTGAACAAGTCAAGGCTGATGCGATTTCAAGGTCCTTATTCAAAAGATTGGAATTTCTTGGGAGATCTCAAAAACATACCTGCCTTATTAATGCCTGCAATTCCTTATTTGCTGTGGTTTTCTAGAGTTCTCAGCAGGATAGGATCGTAAACAGTAGTTCGGGCACTTAGGGATTTCTTTTCCGCCATTGCCACTCCTGCCTCCTTCTTTAGCTGTCCCCTCTATCAAGATTTGAAGGCTACAGGGAAGTCATCTTCCTCATGTGTAAATACAACAACAATAACAACAAAACAAAACCTTTCCTTTTGTTAATCAGACAGCAGTTATTTATTGTGCACCTACTATGTGCCTAGCAATAACGGCTTGCCTCCACCCTTCCACTAAAATTCTCTAAAGGTAACATTTCCAACTTAGTACTTATCTGTAGAAGAAACCCTGCCCCATACCCAGAACTAATCCTGGCAGGGGATAAAAGGGGTGCTATAATAGAGCTTGCTTCAGTAGTTCTGTTTTCACATTAAGTAAGGAGTTGGGATCTTTAACCTCTAGTCTCAAAGCTGCTGCTGAGGGACTGACCCCAGGTAGGTCAGGGTATTTCCTGGGCAGTTATTGGACTCAATCTCACACTGGTCACATGCTGCCTTTGTCCACCAGGTCCCCAGGATCTGGCATCCTGCTCTCTCCCATGGCCCATTGACCATGGACATGGAGATACTTGGTATATTTCCTCAGTTTCCAAGAATTGATCCCTCTACCCTGCTACAAAATCCCCCATCTCATGTCTCCCCTGCCTGCAGAGCCTTGGAATTTTCTATAGCCTCAGCTCTTGCTTCTCTTTTTCCTTCCGATCTCCGTATCTTCTGGGAACTGGATTCCCATTTATGCGTCCCTGGATTACTATACCCTCCATCTCACTCCCCACCAGTGCACTTGATCTTTAAGTCCTACTGATGCCAAGGCATGATAGCCATGGGGTTTATGAGGAAGGTCAAGATGAGCTTTCCTTCCCCAAGGTGCCTGTGACCTAGATGGAGAGTTGAGATAATCACATATGAAGTCAGCATAGGACAATTAAATCCAAAGCATTGATTTCCTACTTTTCCTTAGAGCTCAAAGAAGCAAGAGCTTGATGAAGACTAAAGCAGTAGAAAATATATTCTAGGTTTTGCACAGGAACCTGAAAAATAAATAAATAAAGAGTAGAGGCAATGGGGTTTCAAATAGAGACCAGCATAAACTAAGACACAGAAAGGTAGGAATGGGAATGGCATTTTCCAGATGTATAAAGAGAACAAACTGATTAGGATTTTGGGGGAGTATTGGGGTCATAGGTTAAAGGGCAGTGTCTTAGTTCTTCCACCTGGAAAACTGAGACAAGAGACAGTCTCCTTTGATTTCCTCCAATGCCCAGCAGAAGAAAGAAATGCCAAACAAGTCAGCTTCTTTCTCGTCCTTATGCTTGTCTTTCACGATCAGACACTGGGGGAACACATTCCTTAAGGGAATTAATATATGTGAAAGCTAGAAACAAGTGAGACTAGGAACCCTGACCAGAGATAAGCTCTTCAAAGACTGAACAGAGGTTCTTGTGCAGTTTACTACTTTACTTTAGAAAAATGTTGAATAGATTTAGATATTTCGTGCGATGAAATTACATGTTATCATAAAAATAAAATATATTAAAACAATGTATTTCAACTTTGTAAACATTTATACAGTCAGATAAGCAGCAGGATAGATTGAAATCATCTGGCTCCGACAGATGCCTCTTGAAGGGCATAAGAAACTGGGAAACAAGTTCTCAGAGGCAGGGACGATGCTGTTCAGCACTCTAGAGATCTCAGCTGAGAGGAGAAGAGGAGAAAGGCAGAAATTGTGCCTGTCTTTATGGCTCAGAACTTGTGCCGGCCAGTAGACTCTGCAGTCAGCGGTTTCAAGGAGAAATTATCCCTGTGTCCTTGGCTAAAGTGTGATAATAAAAGTCAATCCGTTTTTAATACATAGGTTGACAAAACGGAGCACACCTGAGTATTTGATTGGAGCTGGGAACCCCCTGGGAATGTTCGAATTACCCTTTCAAAGAGGCAGCCTGGGCCAGTTTGCTTTCTGAAATGTCACTGTGCAGAGAAGCTTCCACCAGTCCTCTCAACCAGATACACCCTGGACTGGAGAAGGCCCTTGCCTTCTGGCCATGACTGGACAGCCTGCAAGTGCCATAAATCAGTGCTAAGTCATGTAATCTGACATCTCCATGGCGTTTGCACATTACCATTCCTGGAATCCAGAGCTTTCATTGACTTCGTGTTCCAGCCCAGGACTTCCCTGCAGACTGGAATAGGTTTGGTTTGCCAGGAACCCAGTGTCCCCTTTGTTCCTTCCTTGTGGGTGTCAGATACATCATCAAAATCATTGCCTTTTATTGAGTGCCTACTGTGTGTGAGGCACTTTACAGATAGTATTTTTAATCTTCTCAGTAGTCTATCACCTAGTCATTATTATTGCCATTTCATAGAGGATAAAATGATAAAATAACTTGTCTCAAGGCACACAGTAAGTTTTTAAGCTAGATGTCTGCTTTATCCTTCCAATGACGCTTTTCAGGTTCTAATTTGCCACTTTGTGGTGTTTGTGTGTGTATATAAGAAAGAGAGAAAGAAGATCTTACTATAGTATCCTTTCTGAACATTGATTTACTTTTAAGTTTGGGTGATTAAGGATTTTCTTAATTGTACTGGCTACCTCACATTGGTTTATTTCTCACCCGTTTTTTCCCCAACTAAATCCTTAAACAATATATCTGAATTCTTATTTATCTTTGTCAAAAGTAAAACTTAGCCGTGACTGGAAGCTGACAGAGAAACATCATAATTTTTAAGACTAAAATTTTGACAAATCAGAATGAGACTACTATTCTCGGGATGGCAGAAAAACTCCCAGGCAGTTCGGCGCGCCCTGAGGCTACTGCTAAAGGTGAAAGGCCTGAGGAGGCCCACGAGCCGCGCCCGTGGGTGCCCGGCGCCGAGCTCCCGTCCTGGGCGCGCCGCCGCCATTTGGAGTCGGCCTCCGCGCCTCAGCCTCTGAAGACGTCGTCGCTTTTGCTTTAGTCTCGACTGGACGAAACCACTCTATCGAGTCATGCCAGGCCCTTCTCCCACTTCCCTTCCGTCCTTCACGAAATAGACACTCAAAGCCAGGCAACGGCCAAGGGCGCAGAGGTAAATACTGACGGCCACAGGCGTGCCTCCAGCGGCCCCTGGTTTCGCGTCTGGCGGAGGAAACCGAGAAAGGAGGGCCAGGACCCAGCACCGCGAGGGTTCTGGCGCGGAAGGACGGAGGGTGTGCTGGGGCCAAAGGCGGAAGGTTCTGGGCCGAAGCGCTCGCGAGCAGAGCCGCGAAGGCCGCGTTCACCTCAGCCTAGGTGGGGAGCGTGGAAGGCGGAAGGGAACAGCCTGAAGAGGCAGCGGGGGCGGCGCGGGGTGTCGGGGGGCCTCCCGCCGTGCACCCCCGTGCGCCGGGGCAGCAGGAACATACTGGGTTTTGGGGTTTGGGGTGGCTGCTTTTTTTACTTTTCAAATTCAAGAGGATCAGAATTCCAGCTCTTCGGGTCTTAGAATTTCACGTCAGCTCTGAGATAAGGAGCACCCACAGAGGAGCTGTAACCCTGCCCTTGGAGGGGCTCCGGGGCTCGGGGGCGCGGGCCCCGGGGCGCGTGGGCGCGCGGTTGTATTCCGCGGGGCGCGGGGCGGCTGGTGTTCTGCAGTCCCGCCTAGGCGCTCCTGGCAGGTTTGCGGCGACCGTGGGGGCTCGTGACGACGCCACTGTCCCCGCGGAGGCCCGGGGACGCAGCCGCGCGCTGACCTTCCCCCGAGGAGCCCCGCTGCTTCCGGGAGGCCCCAGGTGTAGCCCTGCGGCTCATCTTAGCCCGGCCTGGAGACGCAGCCGCAGACAGCGCCCGGGCTGCAGACGCGCGGAATGGCCCAGGCCAGGGGCGGCCTCAGCGTGCGGCCGCCCGAACTCAGGTTTTACCAAGATTTCAGACGCATCGCCTGTTGTCAGGGTTCTGATTACATAAGAGACCCCGTGTTAGCACAAGGCTCAGGGTTATTTCACAGAACCTCAATAACAACCTTATTAGAACTCTTTCCTAATCATACTATTTCCCCATTTCATTCATTCCTTTTCCTTCTTCCTTTTCCTCTACCTCTCCTTTTGAGTGCTTGGTATTTGCCACACATCACAACGAAAGGTAATTGTTCTACCATGTAGTTCACAGAACTATTAGATAATATTTCACTGACTTTGGAGATGAGGAAACAGATTCAGAGAAGACAGTTAACATCTTCATAGTCACACAGATGGGAAGTGTCTGACCTGGCGTTTAAACCCATTCGTGCCTGAGTCTGAGGCTGTGTTGTTATGGTCTGTGATTCGGCAATTCAAATATATATTTTGTTTATTTTCCAGTTTGTTCCCGCACTTCTGTTTCCTGCTAGCACTAAGTGCAGCGCGTGGCATGTTCTAGGACATCAATAAACACTTGGCTGAGGGGCACACAGTAAATGAGGGAGAGCCTGGTCCCGATTTAGCTCTGCCACCCGACCTGCTGCCTTTTGCATCACTCTGCAGCTAGTCTTATAAGGACAGGCCTTGTGCCTGAGCATCCATAACCGAGAGCTCCCAGGCCGGGTGACAATGGGAAGCCGGGGAAAGGAAAGCCATAAATTAGTCCACGGGAAGGAGGCAGAGGAAAACAGATACAGACTGCTGACAAGATTAATATGCAGTTGACGGGGAGTGCTTTCACACCAGAGCACCGACAAATAAACACAATTCAGAGAGCTCATCCCTGCCTTACCAGAGCAGGCCGATGCCCGAGCCAAAGCAAGGGAGTGAACGGATAAGCAAGAGAAAGAGAGAGAGAGGCCTGCCTGTGCACTGGGCCTGGTGTGCCAGGAATTCCTCCAGCAGGATCAGATAACTATGACGTAAACACACAGGCCCTGTTGAGTTAGATATTTTCTGACACAAAATCCCTGACCAAAACAAGGGAAAGGAGAAGCAGGGCAGACAGTGTAAGAGAGGTGGGCTTTGAGGATCCTGAGTTGGAAGCTGGAGAGCAGCTCCTTCTTCGGGCATGGCGTCCCCTGAGCTGCCAGCTAAGGCAGGCCTGGACTGCCTCAGATGGGCTCTTACCTTCCCGGCTGTCAGGAATGGGGCTTCAGCAGACTTCAGTCAACTTTTTCATGGATAAGAATGGATTCTTCTGTTTTTGTGTTAGGGTGAACCACATGCAATTGCCATTTTGGTAGGTCAAAAATGATCAAATATTGGCCATTTCAAATGGGTCAAGACAATAGTAAGGACAGATAGAGCACTCAACCCCTTGAGTTGATTCCAAAGTTGAGATTCGTAACCTATGCAGTCCTGTTTTACCTTTGCCCTCAGTATAAAACCAGACTTCTAGCTTGACCTACAAGAATTTTCATGATCTAACCTTTGCTTAGCTTCTCTCCCTGCAACAAGACTGAACTTCTTCCAGTTGCTCAACTGTCACTTCAAGTTACTGTTCCTTTACCTGTACTCTTTTTTCTCCATGGATGACTCACACCAGCCGCCTTTCTCCTGGGCCTTGGCCAATCACAGAAATTACCATGCTAGTTTGGGAGCACCACTGAATGAGTTGGTCTTGGGCCCTGTGGCTTACCAACTAGTTGAATTTCTGGGACATGGCGGACTGGTTGGCTGCCTCAGTGAATGAATCACATGCACAGACCATGCCTTCCACACCCACAGAAGCGCACACACCCTTTATGGTTAACTTGTCATTCCAAATGAAATATTTACCTGGAGGCAGTTAACAGAACTACCTACCAGTTCAGATGGTGATTGGAAACTATAATTGCTGGCGACTGGGAGAAGCTGGAATTAAGTTTTTCTTAGATTTATAGAACAGCTTCCTTTCCCCTAAAGAGAAAGTTATGGAAGGGGTGTTTTTGTTTGTTTTTTTAGCAGTTCATCATTTCTAAGGACCAAACTCGTTCCTCCTTTTGTACTAAAACAAGCTGACACAGGTCTGTGCTGTGTAGACAGAAGCCTTTGCAAACTACATGTGCTGCACAAATATCAGTTGAAACTGGGCAAAGGAGGTGCTGTTGAACTCCCTGACAGTGGAGTCCAGAACAGACGCTGGTTATTCCCTTAGGGATATTGTGATGGGCACTTCTGAACTAAAATACTTTTGAGGTTTATACCAACACGGGGATTTTATGATCCTCGTGAATTCTATTCCCATATTTATTGTTGTCTCCATATATAATGTACAGCATAAATATATAATTTGCTTATAAAAAGAAAAAAACATACATATATACATATGCATTTAAATAGAATCATAATTGTGATTTTCATCACTTAATATCATGAATGTATTTCCATGCCAATCTATTCTTTCCATTACCTCATTTTTAATCACTTCATAGTATTCCATTATATCCCTAATTTATTTAATCAATATCTTAATTTCTTTCTAAACTTTATTTCAACTTCAAAAAAAAATAACAGACAAAAGGCAGCTCGGCAAATTAAAAAAGGATTACTTTTAAAAATCCTGTTCAGGTACATTTTTCTTCTTTTTCAGGATTTTGATGACTGCTGAGAAATTGCTTTTTGGAAAGATTGCATACTTTACACCTCATGAGCATCCATGACAGGACTTTGCAAGACCAGAGCTTGCAGGTGATGTAAACCTGCCAGGTGAGCAATCCCAAAGGCTCTGTGTTTCCTGGGTTAGAACAGCTTCTCTATTCCCAGGAGAGAGGAAGGAATTAGAGAAAGATGAATAGGACCTACCTTTCAAGGGTTTTTGTGTGAAGATAATTTGTCTAAATGACAACACAGTGCCTGGTACATACTAATTGCTTTTTAACTATCAGATAGCATTTTTACTGTACTGTGTCTAGTCATTTATTTCTAGCAGCAAGACTTTTTTTTTTCCTGACAGTGAATGAAAGCATGAGGGGGAGCAAGAAGAGAGAAAGGGAGAAGGACGTAGGCTGTGCCAGAGAACTTTTTGGGGTGGAGCAGTATGTCTTTATCTCCCTGGGCAGCCTTTCCCAGTTGAGCCCCACCTTTCCCTCTAGAATTTGCAGCCATTGGGAAAGGCCCGCCGCTGGCCAGAGTCACGGGGTTTCCCGGGTCTTGGGAGCTTTCTGTTTGTCGCCTCTCTTTGCTCTGAAGGCACCCCTGCTGACCTTGAGGGTCCAGGACATAGTGTTGATCCCAGCAAAGACAGTAATAGTTTTGTTGACAGATTCTTTTCAACAGCTGTATGGTATCAGGGAGGTGGAGAGAGAAAAAGGGGCAGGAGAGTGACTCAGGGTTAACCCTCCTGGGCCCCAACAGTATTCCCTTTGTAAGAAACTTTTGTATTTTTATAATTCTCTTTGCTTTGAAGAGCTGCCTTAAAAACAACAACAACAACAAAAAAAAACAACCTGCAACAACAGCAACAAAATCAGCAGTCAATCATTTTCTTACAAAGGGAAAATAACATTTAAGGTTCACAAACCTACTACACAAAATTTAAGAGGATTTCAAGGCATTGTGTGTCTGGGAGAATTCAGAGTGAGGGGCTACTCAGAATGAGATGATCCTGAAACACCCTGGGATTCCGTCCTATCTTTCTCACACCTTTCTTGGCACACTTGACATGCTGAAGATGAGCTGTGGATCCTTAAATTCGGAAAAGAGACCAGAGTTTATTTTGTTAAATTTCATTACTGGTTTCTTAGTAGATAACAGCCACATGTAGTTTTTGTAGTTATGCTCCTTTTTATTCATCATTCTGCATGTGGTATCAGAGCCAAGGCCTCTTTAAAAAAATTATTAAAGTGCTTTAAATGCATGGCGTTTTAAGTGCTCATCCAATGGGACCCTTCTATAATGCTAGTGTTGAGGGAATAAGACTAACGGCCGCTTGCAAGGTGACCCTGGCGTCGGACTCTGCCCTTTGGATTTGCTATATTTTAGGAGCTAATAGATCTAGAATGTCTGAGTCAGTGTGAAAAACCATACATATATGGGATTCCGTGGAAAAGCAGTTAGTGTATTTCATAGGTAAGACTACTTACTGCTGGATCTTTTTTTTCTTTTAACATACATTCACTGAGTGCTTACAAAATTAAAAAAAAAAAAAAGGCAAACTAGGGAAACTGCAACCCAATATGGAGACCAGTTCATTTAGAATCAGTTCTAATACAAGGCAGATAGGGGCAACAGGAGGTCTTAGGGGGTCGGGGGGAGTCAAGTGGAAGTATTACTGTGGTGCAGTCTTTGTGGTTAGGCTGGGTTTGAGCTCCTGCTGTATCCCTTATTAGCCAGGTAAATATAGACTCTCTTTGTTTTTATTTTCCTTATCTGAAAAAATGCCCTAACTTTGTGACAAATAAATGAAAGAATGTGTATAAAACTCTTAGTACAGTGCCTAGCACAAAGTAAATACTTGATACCTGGTAGCTGCCAATGGCGGGTAATATCAAAGGGGCAGACGAGATAGACGTAAGGCTTTGGAGAGGTGAGGTTTGAGCTGGATAAGGTATAGGGAGGGGGCATTCCAGGTGGGAGGGATGGAATCATCAGTGGTGTGGATCTGGATGAGTGAGGGATGGGTATCTTCAGAAACTAAGGTAGACTCATTGGCTGGAAGGTATGGTACAGTTTGTCCTATAAGCAAAAAAACATGCCCGATAATACTTCAAGTGATTTAGCTTTTGTAAGACAGGTAGTCTAGGAGAGCTTGAGAAGGTGAGGGTTTATTTGGCTGGCAATGGGAAGCCCATCTGTGCTTAAGAGAATTACTGTAGTGGCTTTGCGGCTGAATTGGGAGGAAAGTAATTAGAGGCAGGCGATTTCAATAGCCCAGGAAGATGGTAAGTGGCCTCCTTCTGTTACAGCAGAATAGTAAGTACCAGCTTTGGTGTTAAGGGTCCTTTATCACCTAAGGCAACCATTTAACAGCTTTGTGCTCTATACTCTGATGGGCTTGTTCATTCCCCCAAAGTTAAGCTGCTTTTCCCCCTCGTTCCCTCCCCATATTCTCCCACAGACTGTTGTTCCTGAGTCCAACACCAAGAAGCAAACTCTAGGCCTTTGGTTCCCATGCTTGGCTGTACCTCAGGGTGGCTAGTTAGAAATCCAGAACCCTGAAATTTCTGATTTGGTATATCTGGGATGGATCCAGCTTTTTTTTTTTTTTTTTTCCAGTGTTCCCAAGACAATTTGATGACCAGCCAGATTTGAGAACCATTGTACTAGATTTTCAGCTTCTTGAGCAGATCTGTGTTTTATTTCATCTGTAAGTCTACAGGGCCTATCCAATTATCTGGCCTAAAATAGGTGCTCAATAAAGAGTTCACTGAACTAAAGTGTCATAACAAATGCAAAGAGGAACACCAAACTTTAGGAAAATAATAGCTGGATAATGCCTACCTGGGAGCTCAGGGGAATCTTAGGAAAGAACAATTTCTGCTTCTGTTCTGGCAAGTGGGTAAAGCTGGGAACCTAGAGGAGAACTTCCTTTGATTGATTGCCCTGAAACTTGAGGCCTGACTTCGACCTGAAGGTCAGAGCATAGGGTCTACCAACTTGCAAGTTATGAAGATATTGTTAGGGAGGAAGCAAGCATTATCACAGAAGTCCATTTTGCAATGAGACAACTAGGGCCTGATTTCCAAAATTACTTTACACAAATTAATAATTACAGAAATGCAGATTAAAAACAAAGATACTTTTAAGTAACTCAAAATACTTACTCAATGTTAAGAGCTATTGCTATTAACACTGTGGTGAAATCACAATAACCTAACCATTTCAGAAAGAAATTCAATGTTTATAACAATATACCTAATAGTTTGTTTCATTTGACCCAATGACTTCATGCCTATGAATATAACCTAAAATTTAGGCAAAATATGACAAAGGTAATTGTGCAAAGAAGTTTATTGCAGAGTAATTTATTTTGAAGTAACTAAATTTTCACAATAAGGGAATAGTCAAGTCAATAAATTGATGGAACTTTAGATGCCATTAAAATAGATAGCTGTAAGATTTTCATACCACCATGGGAAAAGGCTTATGATATAATGTAAATGAAGTAAGCTGAATGAAAATTGTACATACATTAGAATTAACAAGTACAAATATATTAAGCATATTTAGAAAGACTGGAAGGAAATGCACAAAAACATTTTCTGTGTTCAGATAGTGGGATTATTGGTGATTTGATTTTCTTTCCTCTTCATCCTAAAGATTGTGAGTTGAGTTTGTGGCTCTTTTATACTTTAAAATAAAAACAAAACGTTAAAATGCATGCACCTCAAAAATAACACCCTGAAGTGGGTGACTGAGTCGGAGTCATCCAATGAGACAGTAGCAGAATTGAGGCAAGAATCTAAATACGTCAACCAGGAACCCTCACACCATTTTATGAAAGAATGGCATTTGGCTTTTGTTGTGCAAACTCCTTCACAGTCTAAAAATAAAACAAAACAAACTAATTAACAAGAAAAATTCCTCAAGCAACCCTCCTCCGTTTCCCTACCACTTTCTACAAACCTATGTAAGGAGAGGTCTCGCTCTCCCTGCCTTTGTCTCTCTCTCTCAAAGCCTTTTCCTGCCTTACTTGAAAATAAGTAAGGATTAATTTCTCAGTCTTGGTGGGCTTTTCAAAGGCATTGAAAAGAGATAAGCTTACGGGGGCAAGGGTGTAATGTTAACTAAGGTCATGCTTGCTGTTGTTGGTTGGTGATCCCCCACATGACATGGTACTATTTTTAACTGAGACAATTGGTGAATGACTCAGGAAGACCTTCCAAAGCCAAATGGCAACTTGGAGCAACAGTACTTGCTATTAACTGAGAAGAAAATAACTAAAGCGGGAGGCTGAAACTGTCCTCTTTCTGCTTGTAGTACACCTGGCAACCAAATAACAGGACATTAAACCAAATTAAAAGTGTCTCTCCATAATACAGATGTAGGAATGTTGTGGATTAAATACTTTTCTCCCTTCTTGTTCAGAAAATATCTGTGGGGAAATAATTTGGGGAGATGCTGAGCAATAAATACCCCTCTTCGATATGCACAAGATAAATTTGTACGACAGACTATTTTTAAATGGATTTCGACGCAGGTGGCTTATTTTCTGTGGTGGTAGAAGGGGGGTTATGGATGTAAAACTTAGAATGAACACTCCAGGGAACAGACTTTGGGAAACACTGATCTAGTCTGATACTCTCATTTTAAAGATGAAAAAACTGGAGACCTTCTGAGGTCTACTGAGTGCCCAAGAGCATCTCGCTGGTGAGTCCTAACAGTGGGACTGGAAACCTACCTATTGCACTTTTCCACAGCCTGGATTGTATCTATCCCTCCCAGTAACAGAGTCTGCAGTAGATGTGTCAACTTGTATTGTTACTATTATTCTTGTATTCTGTTTTCTAGCTGAAACCATTAGTTTTCTAGTGTTCTCAAATGCTCCTTAGGTCACAAACTTCGTTATTCTTCAAATGGAAGGTGCTTTGTACAGTTGGGTCATTTTGTTAGTTTTCAAGTCCTATGGCTGGTAAATTGTGAAGTTGGGCTTTGGCTAGAGCTTTTCCTGCCACATGCGGCTGCCTTTCCCGACTGATTTAAAGGAGTGGACGCTGGCAGTGATTGAAGGAATTTCAGGTTGGGCTCGGCCAGGGGAGGGAGCCTGTCTTTCCTAAGCCTAGGTGAAGTGATCCTAAGGAGCAAGGCGGGAACTCGATAAACCATACGTCCTGTTTAAATCACAGCAACCACCACATGTTTAACTTTGAAAACCACCTCACCTTGTGTTATATCAAATGACTGCTTTAAACATCCAAGATGTAGGTTCACCCTCCATGAACCATGTGCACGCATCTTTATCTAGAAAACTATCGCTTTCCGTCTCCACTGAATCCATATTGTGGCTGTTTTCTTCAAACTCCCGGTCAAGACAGAAGAAAGCCCAGGTCCTAGCGTGCAGTTGAGAATAAGCAGCATGCCAAGCTCATATTGCCTCTACTGCGGTAAGAGACCAGTCGAAAGGGCAGGCTCAAAGGCTCAGTGTTTCAGCAACCGGTTTGGGTTATGGGCTTAGAAAAGGTCACGTGCCTTACTTTCATAGAGGGGGGAAAAGCTGAAAAGCAGGTCAATAACTCTGTCTAGCTGTAGGAAGAGTGGCTGCTTCAAGGCAGAAAGTTGCAAGGACAGAGGGAGCTTGGGAATTGGGTTTGCTCTTAATTTAGGTCTAGAGTCATCGTTATGTATTAAGTGCCTGTAGACTTTCGTCTAAATTTTAATAAGCTACCTATATGTTTGGCTGAGTTGATTGAATCCACCTGAATAATTTCCTGCCTATTCCAGCAGCATTAATCATCTGTACTGTGTCCTGACACTTTTACTAATGTGGTATAGGACATGGACAAAAGCTGTAGTTTCATTCTTTTTGCTGTGCTTAAAATACCTGTATATACCCAGGGATGATGGGCACTTGAATTAGAGAAAAAGGCATACATTTCTATTTTATGTGGCCAGGATAGTTAGGTGAACTCTATAATGAAGTATACTGGAAATTAATTAATTGAATGATCTAATTAAATGAGAATAATCAAAAGATGTCTCCTTTAGTCCTCAACAAAACCCCTATGAGTGAGTTCATAGCATTGAGCATTCTACAGAGGAGGAAAACAGATGAAGCGTAGAGAACCTAAATACCTTTTCTCAAGTCCACATAAACAATAACGGTGGTTCCAGAATTCAAACCCAGGTCTGAATTCTTTGCCCTACGATGAGCTGTATAGGAATAAAGCTCTCTTGAATGTTCTTTTGTCTTTCAGTGACGCTTCAGAATATTCAGGGCCCCTGATGACTGTTCTCAGTGTTAAGTGTCATTGTATTATAGATGCATTGACATAGGCATCCCTATGTACTTTATATTATATTATTTTCTTTATAGACTAAAACTGCCCATCATTGGTTTCATTAGTAGAAATTTGAACGGCAAAGAATTTTCCACAGCATCGATAAAATTCTAGACTGGTCACCCCAGTATGAAGGTGCAATATCAACTCTGGATTTGATAGCCTCTAAGAGGCACTGTGAGACACTTGCCTTCAGTCGTAAGGTTAGGACAACAATATTTGTTCCTATTTGTGACACCCGTAGCCAGGGATGTTATGAAAGTACTGTGGGATCACATGAAAACCAAACAAACCTGTCGTGGTAAAAGCATCAAATGACCTTGTCAAGGGACTAGTTTTTGCAAACTCCCCAACCTGGTAACCTTCTTAGGAATCATGAAAAATGCATATAAAAATGGGGATTAGCATTTTGAATGTGCCTGTAGAAATACTTCATATGGGAAAATGTCTTAGTGGTTTTATTGCACTGAATAAAGCCAAAGAAGGATTATTTTTACATAAAATCTCTCACCTAACTAGGACCACCTGGTGTACAATGGTGTCACATTAACCAGCGATGTCCCAAAGCTCTTCCAAAACAAAAGTCACATTGCTGAGGTTAATTCCGTTTTAATTAGAAGGCACGGTCAGTTCTCCTTTCGTACTCTGGGGGGCTGCATGTTGCAATCTTTAAAATGCACAGGCCCAACCACGGCTTGGCTAACTAGCTGCACACTGTCTTTCTTTTCCCTGACTTGTAAAGTGGTTGTTTAAATATTTTCCCGAAGCGGTGAGCTCCTCAAGGAGCAGTCTTTGCTCATGTGGACGTCTGCTGTGTTACTGGCAAAAGGACTTTAATGGTGTTGAAGGATTTCTGCTGGCTACTGTGAATTTCTTGGTCTACAGTGCCACAAGCATTACAGCATTGACAAATTCAGAGGTCTGCCAGAGACTACTCATGATAAACAAAATGCTCAATTAGATACTCTTTAGGGTTGGAAATCCCTTAAAGTTTCCTTTGTGCATGTAACGAGAAGTATTGATACTCTACCCAGAAAAACATATGTACACACAACATTTTCAGGAGACTGTCCACTCCTTAACCATTGGTAACCCCTGTTTTGCAATGTCTACTGTATGCACAGTAATTACACCTGTACGAGGATCTTGTCAATAACTAACATTTATGCATATTACATTTGGCATCATGTGGTGACATGGTTGGATTCAAAGATTCAAATGTTTATAGAATATTTTTAAAAATGAACAAAGATGGATTTGTACGAACTTGCAGAGAGGAGTTCCCTAAAACACGTTATTCTGTGTATATGTATGAATGTGTGCTATGTGTGCAATGGGATGGGTAGGTGCGTATGTGTGTAGGTGTGGGTGTGAGTATATGTATGTGTGAGTAGATGTAGGTAGATGTACCAGTTCTTACCATTGTGCCATATTTACTCTCTCTCTCTATATTTGTATATATATATTATACATTGCAAATTCATCATGCATTAGGAAGCTTAACTTTAAAACCAACAGAATAGTAAAAGGATAAGTTATCTCTGTTCATGGCAGAACAGGTTTCAAAATATATTGTCTTTTAAATGTATTCAGTCAGAACATAATCCTTTATAGAAGTTGTGTATATATTTATATATATATCTGTCTATATGTATTTTTTTCTGAACCTTTTGTAACTAACATATTCAAAATTTATGCATATCACATTTGACATCATGTGGTGAAATCAACTTCAAAGATGCAGGCATCATGCCTAAATACTTTAAAGTCTAGCTTCTAAGGTTAGGACATACTTCTATATAACCACAATATCATTAGCATACCCTAAAAATGTAGCATTCAAAGTTCCCCAATTGTCTCATTAATGTCCTTAATAGCTAGTTTTTGAAAATCCAGAATCTAATCTAGGAAAACATGTTGCCTTTAGTTGTCAAGTCTCTTTAGCGTTCTTTAATCTAAAAGAATTCCCTGACAGCTTTTGTTTTTCATGACACTGACATTTTCGAAGAATCCAGGCAAGTCGTCGTGCTGAATGTTTACAATCGCCTTATGATTATATTCAAGTTAAACCTTTTTGGTAGGAGTGTGCCCTAAGTGACGTGGGAGCCCGCGCTTAAGGACAGCTCTTGCTGTTTTTGGAGCACTCAGAATGAACACACCACCGAGTTCCTTGTCCTTCAGGTACTCATGAGTTAAGACGACATTCATCACACACAAGGTACCACACACACCCAGTGTACAAACTTGAAAAGATCTGGCATGTTTTTAATACGTCTATTCTTAAGGCTGGCCACAGACCCTATGAGGATATTTAGGAAGGAGGTAAGAGCCCATATTTCACCGTCTGCAGCCTGGAAGCTTTTCTTCAAGGGGAAGGAGGTGGGCAGGAGGACCGAGGTGGCTGCAGGCGTTCGGCCTCGGTCATCGAGACTTGGAAGCTGCGGTGGGGCAATGGGAGCAAAGCCAAACCAGAAAAGAAACGGAGGAGGCAAGGAAGGGGGGGGGCACTGAGAGAGATGGCACGGACCACGGCAGACTGACCAGAGACTTTGCAACTCAAAGAATTCTAGGTCCAGTCTTCGGTGAGCCTTTTACTAGATTATTAGGGTTTGCCCTTGGCAAACCGTATCTTTTTGTTTCTAAGAAATGAAAAAAAAAATAAAAAGGAAGGGAGGGCTTGAAAAGCCTTTTGGACAGAAAATAGCACCAAGAGAAAAAATATTTTGATGAGTTAGTGCTAAATGAATTAGAAACATGTGGACTGAATTTCCCTTGAAATACAAATGGATTGAATAATTAATGGAAAAAAGCACTTGGCAAAACGTACTTGAGGTTTTTATTGAACCCAAACCAAAACATTTGAAAATATTTTGAAATATGTGAAAAGTACAATATACATCTGGATTTGCCCAACCCTAGTAAGAATACAGGAAATATTATTTTTATTTAACATTTATATGATAGCAGCAGTGTGCCTCAATACTAAGGTATTTCTTACAACAGCTCTGTGGTCTAGGTCATAATTATTATTTTCATTTGGGGCAAGAAATTTCCCAGCTCTCGCACAGTGGGCTTCAAGTAGACCCTTCCATTGGTCTGTGTTCTTTAGAGGATTTTAGAGTGAGAACCCTAGAACAGCAGGTCCAAGTGCTGGCTTTGATCATTACTGGGCCAATCACATTTGTATACCCTCTCGGTAGATTTTATCATTACATAGCTTCTCCATTTTCCCTACTAATATTATCTTGCCTGAAATTTCTATTAATGTACCAATTTTATGGGGTTACTGTTTGCCGAATATATCTGCAGTAGGCAGAATAATGGCCTCCCAAAGATGGTCATGTCCTAATCCCTGGAACCTGTGAATGTGTTCTGTTATATGGCAGTGGGAAATTAAGGTAGCAGATGGAATGAAGGCTGCTAATTAGCTGCCCTTAAAATGGGGAGATTTTTCTGGATAATGTAATCACAGGAGGACATATCAGTTGAGGAGGAAGGCTGAAGAAGAGTCGAAGAAAGAGATGTCATGACAGAAGCACGGTTAGAATGATGCGATGGACTCCAGCCACTGCTGGTTTTGAACATGGAGGAAGAGGGACAAGATCCAGGAAATGCTAGCGGCCTCCAGGAGCTGGAAGAGGCAAAGAAACTAATGCTTCTCTTCAGCCTTCAGACAGGAAGGCAGCCTTGCTGGCACCTTTATTTTTGCCTGTGTCAGATTTCTAATCTACAAAAGTATAAGGTAATAAATTTGTTTTGTTTTAAGCCACTAAATCTGAGATAATTTATTATAGCAGCAATAGGAAAATAATATCCATCTGATAACATCCTTCATTTGAATCATTCTGTGGATCATAACTGTGTCTCTTGTAAGCTACATATAACTAATTTCTTAAAATCAATTGCATGGCACCTGTCTTTTAATAGGTTTGTAATTCATTCACTTATCTTGTGATTTTTCATTTATTTGAACTATTTTGGCCATATTTATCTCTCTTCTTTCTTATTTCTGCTTTTCTGCCTTCTGTTGTTTCATTTTTTTTTAAACTTTCACCTACATTTTATAATTTGTTTATATTATTTTGGTGTTAACTTTACATTAAAAATAAACTATTTTAGTGAAGTGTAATATATATGCAGAAAAATTCACAAATCATAATTATATAGCTATATGAATTAACATAAAATTAATACAACTCTATCACCACCATCCAGGTCAAGGAACAGAATGTTGCAGAACATTGTTAACACCCCAGAAGCCTCTCTGGCAGCCCTTTCTTGATTAAAAAAAACAAACAACACTCTAAAAGATAGAAGTAGAAGGAAACTTTCTCAACAAGGTGAACTACACATGTGAGAAACCCATTTTACTCGACTGTGACAGACTGAAAACTTTTTCCTGCTGAGCTCACGAACAAGACAAGGATGCCCACTGTCACCACTGTTATTCACTATTGTAATAGAAGATCTAGCTAGAGCAATTAGGCAAGAAAAAGAAATAAAAGGCACCCAAATAGGAAAGGAAGAAGTAAAAGTTTCATTAATCACTGATGATATGACTTTGTATCTAGAAAATCCTGAAAAATTCACAAAGCTACTAGAACAAATAGATGAGTTCAGCAAAATGACAGCATATAAGATTAACATACAAAAATCATTAGTATTTCTATATACTACTGAAGAGCATTTTGAGGAGGAAGTCAGAAAAAAATTCCATTTATAAAAGAGACTAAAAGAATAGAAGAGAAAATCTGATTCAGACGAATGTCTAAATCATTCTGGAAGTATAATTGTCTCTTTTCTCCTTAATTTATAAAGAATCTAAAATTTCTTTCTTCAGTCCGCTCCAATATCCGGATAAGAATTTCTCTCCTCTGTTCAAGAAGAATGTCTAATGTCCTAATTATCTCTTATTTCATTTAGTTCAGTGCTTAGTGGATAAGGCAAACTAAAGAACAATATCATCATAGAAATTAAACTTGCTTTTATCTAAATATTATTGAAGTAATATATTCTCTTTTATCCTGATTGCCATGATGCATTAATAAAATTACCTCATCTCTCTTTCTTTCCCTTGTCCTTTTCCCTATCTAGGTTAAGCTAGCTGTTCTCTTGCAGAAATTGCAGCAAGTTTGTTTCTGTGTTTTGTTTTGCTTTGTTTTTTTAGTTTTTCTTTTTTTTCCTAGAATATAAGCAAGGTTCCATGCTTGCCTTGTGCAAATTGTTCTTTCAGGTTTCTGGGCTAGGTTGTGTGTGCGTGTGTGTAACTTAATGAGGTTCCTATTTCTAGGAATAGAACCATTTAAAACTACAGAACTCCAGGAAGCACCAACCACTGCAGTTGGTCTTCTCTCTACAAAGTTCATTTGCCAATGAATCAGAGTTTCCCCTTTTCCCATCTGAAAAAGTAAACAGTATCTGTCCTGCCTACTCCCAGCAAGTCTGGCAGTCATCTGACTTGCCAGAGGCCGTGGCTTCCTATTGGGAAGTCTGTCTAGGGGATGCTCATGGGAGCTTGCCAGCCCTTGGATCTCACTTTTCAGATGTTACCACTGGAGAGCCCAGCAGAAGGCGGTGATGTTTGTACTCTTGGGCTGTGCCTAAGGGTCTAGATGTACAAAGATATCTCAGAGGTGATGCCAGTACTGCTCTTGCAAGGGGCACCCCTGGGCACTGAAACTCCAACCAGAAGTTTTCACCTCCAAACTGCAGTTTTTGGCAGGGAGCTGACAAAAGTAAATACAGCATTGGCAACATATTTGTACCAATTATTAACATGAGATGACAACAAAGTGGAAACCCTTCTGTCTTAATGCAGGGTCTCTCCTTTGCCCTTAGTGTAGCATTGTCCTCTGTGGATTCTCTTGACCACCTGGGATGGAATGCCTCCCTCTACCTACTGGAACAGATATGTTAACTCAGCTCTTTCTCTTGCCCACTCCTTGACCACCCAATTCCTTATTCCACCAGGCCTCTAAGGCTCAAGGTTCAACTCTGCTTGGCTATTGCTGTGCTATGTAGAGCCTACTACTTTGAAACACAGGGTGAAGGGTGCTGTTGTCCAAGGTGGCCTGCAGGTGACATGAGGGAAGAGAGAGTTTGCCATAGAGTGGCAGGTCCTTGACTTAAAGCTTCCTATTTATGCTCCTAACCAGGAGGTAAGGGCCAAAAGCAAATTCCAGAATGTTTACCCTGGTAGTCCTATTATAGTAGTCTACTGTTTTATACACACAGACACTTTTAATGGGGTATGCATAGTTATAGTTACATAGATATGGCTACAATAGTTTTCTATTCATAGTGATAGAATAAATGTGTTGTCATTTAACAGCTGTGTGACCTTGAGCAGAGGTAATTAAGGTCTCTGTGTTTCAGTTTCCTCTTCAGTAAAATGGGGATAATAACACTATCTACTTCACAGTGTTGTTGCTTTTTGGTCCAAGCTGGGAATCAGTTGATATGTATAAAGTCTCGAGAACATAGTTAGCACTTAGTAAATATTAGTTTTGTTGTACTTACCATTATCAATATTTTAAATTGTTATACTTCTAAATTTCCCAGTTTTCTGGGTTTCAAGGACCATGTCTTATTCAAACTGATACCCTCAGTATTCAACACTGTAATGAGAAAATAGTAGTTTGCTCTCTAGGATACTATGCTTAAAAGTCTTTGCCTAAGGAAACAACTTTTTACACAATTTGGTCAGGAAAACATTATCTGCCAGGATCTATTAGCAATCCCCCTTCAAGACAAGGATGTAGTTTTGCATTCCTTACTGTACCCTTGTATATCGGAGATTACATCACTTAATGTGCTTGGTCTCTTCAAAGCATTTACTTCCTTTGTCATGTTGCTGGTTTTTTATTCTTTCCCACTGTTTTGGGGTAAAAACTTACAGTTCCAAAGCCGTGAAAAGTCCAAACTGAGGCACCATCAGAGATGCTTTCTCCCCAAAGTCAGCTGGCATGTGTTGAAGCAAGAAGGTCATCTCTGCCAAGGTTTGAGCTTCGAGGAGGGTAGCCAGGATTGCCTCTTTCCCGGCTTCCTATATCAGTCTCAGCTAGTCTGCTTTCTTCCTGAGTTCAGCTCTGAGCCATCAGGCATACAGCAGGGCTCGCCTCCTCTTGAATTGCTGAATGGGCCCAGCCTCTTGGGACTTTTCGCTTAAGCTATCATCTAGTCCTCTCTCTTACGTGGCAGGATCGAACATGGTGGCTTCTTTTTCCTGTGTCTGTCTGTCTGTGTGTCTCCATTTATGTCAGACCTAGCGAGCAGGCTGAGACTCAATCTGAGTCACACCTCACTGATGTAGTCCATTAAAAACCCAAGAGAGGGAAGTGGATGTGGCTCAAGTGATAGAGCTTCCACCTACTGTATGGGAGGAACTGGAGTCCATCCATGGGGATTCCTAGGGAAAAAGAGGAAGAGAAAGCATGCCCACATTGTGAGCCAGAGCCTGCACAGCGAGCCAGTGCCCGCACGGTGAGCCAAGTGCCCGTGCAGCAAGCCGAGTGCCCACATGGGTGCCTGCTCCATGTGGTGAGTCAAGTGCCCACGCGAGTGCCCGCATGGTGAGCCAGTGCCTGTGTTTTGAGCCAGTGCTGCGCAAGTGAGTCACACAGCAAGATGATGATGCAACAAAAGAGAGACGAAGGGGAGAGTTAAGGTGAAGCACAACAGAAACCAGGAACTGAGGTGGTGCAATTGACAGGGAACATCTCTCCACATCAGAGGTCCCCAGGATCGAATCCCAGAGAATCCTAGAGGAAAAAGATGAGAAGAGAAGACAAAAAGAAATATAGATACAGAAGATCACATAGCCAATAGACACAGAGAAAACAGCAGGGTGGGGAAGGGGGAGAGGAAGGAGGAAAAAAAAGCCCTAAAGTGATCTTATCAAGTAATCTAATCAAAGGTCCTGCAGCTGAATTTAATTCAATCAAAGGGTGTCACACCCAGAGGAATAAATTAGTTTACAAACATAGTCTTACTCTTTTTGAGATTCATAAAATAATCTCAAACTTCTGCACCCTTCCCAAAAAAGTTTAGAATTTCATCAGCATAAGTCAGTAATGCAAATTCAGCATATGAATGTGTTTGCAAGTTCTGTTTTCTACCTAGAGGAAAGCTAGGGGACTGTGTTTGTGTGTGCACGTGTGTATATGTGTACATGTATATGAGAGAGAGAGACAGAGATGGAGGAAGAGGCAGAGGGAGAGAATGAGAATGTGATGAGAGGGGAGTTGCATGAGGAGAGAAGAAAGCAAATGGAATTTGGGAAAGGAGCTGCAATAAGGTAAAAAGACACAAAGCGAAGAATGAGGGGCACTGAGCAACAGCACCAGTAGTGTGATCTAAGGCATGGCAAAGATTCCCTTTTTTGTAGCCATTTTCAACAGTGCCTCCCCCAGAGTGAAGCAGAATGTGAATGCCCTGGGAACCACTGTGCCTTGCTAGACTTGGAGCCATGCAGTGATGGCCCTCTCACAAGCTGCAGAGTCTAGGATGGGGTGGAAGCTCCCTGGATCCATCCCTGCCATTTCTCTACTCCTGAGCAGGTATGTGTAGCAATTTCACTGGACAAGTGCCCTGAGGGCCGGAGAGTGAATCCCAGGTCTGAGAGTCATTAGGAGTTTGTATTAATACTTCCATATACTGAGAATGGAAGCATTTATTTCCCCACAGTCTTGCCAATGCTGAATATTATCATCCAAACTGTTTTTCTTAACCTAATAGGGGAAATTGATGCCTTATTGTTTTAACTAGCATATATTAAACTCCTTGGGAGAGCAAACCTTTGTTATATGTCTATTTGTCATTTTTATTTCTTCTTTTTTGACTTGTTAGTTTACATGCTTAATCCATTTTTCTACTGATATGTCATGATATTTTTCATATTCAGTTCAGACTCTGTTACCCTTGGTAGTTTCTAGCATGCTATATATAAAATTCCATCCTCACCAGAGGCCTTCTCTGTCATCCAGAAAATTTATCTAACAAATAGAAACAGACCTCTAATTACTGAGAGTTCTTTCTGTACAGTGCTGATTCTTTCATGGCAGAATTTCTATTGATAGCCTATTTTATAACCCTTTAGGAGCAGAGGTTACTGTGTAGATTTTTGTCCAGTGGAGGTGCAAATAATCTGGTGGAACAAATAACCCATAGGTGTATAGACATGATAGACATTAACCAATTTTGCATATAACCATCAATCTATTAAACCCATTCAGTTGCCTGTATCTTTCTAGCCTCTCAACTGCCCTTATGATCAATTTTAAGATTTTATTGGATCCCTCTTTAACTAATGCATTAAATAAAATCTTTGACATGAATTCATTTTATATTTGCCTGAGATTCATGAGTTTAACTTTTCGTAAATTATACTCTAACGTTATTGGTTTTCATAATTATACTCTAACACTTGGATTATTTCTCCCTAACTCCACTGCCATCCATTGTCTATATTGAATACAAAGGAATTTTAAAGTTTATATCCCTAGAATAGGCAAAGACAGTTGTTGATCCTCTATTCTCTCCTAACCCCTCTCACTCGAACGCTGAAATCTCAAAAAGAAAAGAAGAGAAAGAAAGCTCTGGCTTGAAAGGATCCAGTTCATGGTCTCTTCTTTTATACTGAAAGTGCATGGCTCCCTCCCTTGAAGCCTGCTAGGACTCACAAGCCTGAAGTTTTGTTTCCAGGTGGCTGTGGTGGAGTTTTTACAGCCCACTTTCCATCTCACTCAGCTTAATTTTAATGGCCCTCTCTTTCGGGGGTCTTAGAGAACTGTTCCAGGAAGGGTTATAACCTACATTAAATAATAATCATTAAAAATGAAAGATAAAGAAAACAAATTCCTCCAGTTTACACATCCAAAGCAAAGGTCATCCTGAAAAGGATTCTTGGCTGACTTGAGGAAGACATTTTACCATCGTAATTTCTCACCTGGATTTCTGTAACTGCTACCTAAACGCTCTCTCAGTGTCACATTCCACTCCCTTCCCCCATCCCTCCCACTCCCCCGACCCCTAGCAAATCCATTCTCCATTTACCATTGATATTGTTTTACTTAGAAGTAAATAAGATTGTTTCATTCCTCTAATTAAAATCATTCAGCTATTCCTCCCTCTACCTTAGAGCACCTCCATATGTCAGGCCCTTCAGCACTGACATCTCTGTGACTTTCCAGCATCCCCACATGCTCCTTTTCCCCCCAGCGATTCTGACTTACACACAAGCCCCCAAGTGCCCCATGATCTCTGGCACCTCCATGCCAGTGATACTTACCTCCATCTAGAATGCCCTTACCCATTTCTCCTGCTTACTCTGCCATATCCATGAGCACTCCTCTCCAGCCCCACCTTCTCTTGTAGGCATGTCTTACTGACCCCTCCTAGACTAAGTTAGGTGTTTTTTTTTTAACTCATTCTGGTAGCAGCCAATGAATAGTCCTATTGTAGCACTTTATATGCTGCTTTGTAGTTATTGATTTTATTTTGTGTGATCCTCAGGGTACCTCAATAGGATGGAAATGAAGTTCTGCCCTTTTTTGTATCCCCAAGATTTATCCCATTGTTTTCATGCAAGGAATGTTCAATAAATGTTAATGTCCTCATGTTATGACTTACATTTTTAAAACATACCTGGTTTGCCAGCCTCTTTTTTTTTTTTAAATAATATGCTTTTAAATTAAAAAAAAAGATATTTAGATTACATAAATGCTACATAAAAAATATGGGGGATTCCCATATGCCCCATTCCCTACCCCTCACACATTTTCCCATATTAACAACATCCTTCATTAGTGTGGTACATTTGTTATTGATGAAGACATTTTGGAGCATTGCCACTAAACATGGATTACAGTTTACATTGTAGTTCATACTCTCCTGCACAATTTTGTAAGTTATGACAAGATGTATAATGGCCTGTATCTGTCATTGCAAAGCTATTCAAGACAATTCCCAAGTCCCGAAAATGCCCCAGTATTACACCTGTTTTTCCCCCTCTTTCCCCTCAGAACCTCCAGTGGCCACTGTCTCCACTTCAATGATAATAGTTCTTCTACTGCTAGAATCACAATAAGTCTATAGTAGACTTCTAGTAAGTCTACTCTAGTCCATTGTTCATTCCCCGGTCCTATAGATTCTGGAATGGTGATGCCCACTCTGCCTCTAATTGAGAGGGGGCTTAGATCCCATGCGGCTGATGCATCCGATGGGACTACCTTGCTTGCAGTTGCAGACTCTCTCTGCTTCTTGGGATGGTTGTTGTCCATTGTCATCTCCTTGTTAGTTGTCGTAGGTGAGTCCAATGAACTGGAGAGTAGGCATTGCAATGCTTTTGATATTCAAGGCCCAACTGGCACATGGACAGCCAAAAGATTTAAGTCTCTTGGACATACACCTGTTCACTCTAGTACTAACTACAGGTTCAAATAGAAGGGGCAGAACAGCCATGTGTAGGGAAACCATAATTGAGTCAACTCTGTCACACAAAGGAGCATAAATTCCCAAGTTGGGCCCACTGGCAGGGCACCAAATTCCTGAGCTGTCTGCCTTGACTATAATGTCTGGATGTCTCCAGAGCCCTCAGAAGCCCCACTATTTGAGGTAGTATTTACTTTGGCAGTCAATGAGATCCTGCTGCGATGAAATGTGCATAAGCTAAACCTCTGGAATGGCCTCCAGACTCACTTTGAAGTCTCTTAGCCCTAAAAACTTTTCCCCTTTTGATCAAGATCTTTTTCCAGGTGCATTGCTAGCTGGTACCTGATAGTAATCCCTCTAAGCCAGGGAAGCTCATCCCCTAGAGTCATGTCCCACATTGAGAGACTTCAATATTTAAGCAACAAAGAAGTTACTTAAGACTATATGGGAAATTTTAGACATCTTTAAAGTGCCCTAAATTATTATCACACTGAGTTTTTCAAAATGTGTCATAACTTCAGTAACTTCCTTGTCATTTAAAACCTAAACCATGAATAATTACTGAGCCTCTCAGTGTGGGTAGTGCTGCAAGCGAAGTCATGGGGTAAAGGTACAGAATATTCAACAAATTTGCTCATGTGAAGTAATTTGTGGAAAAGAGAGTATCTTGAGTTTCTCTTAAATCCCTACAAGATTTAATATATGGTTAGATATTTACCAAGAGCTCAGTAGCTATTTGCTTTGATTGGTTGAAATATATATAGTTAGGGCTGCCAAGAAACTTCCAATTTAAATTATTAAGTGATGACAGGTTAGTGATACAACAGGAAAATTGGAGGATTATATCATAAAAATGTAGCATAGTAATTTGGAAATATTTTATAAGTGGTCATCTTGTCCATAGCCTCTGAATTAGAATGGGTCAATTCATCTGCCTCATTTATTCAATGATATTCACTGCTAACCTTTTAAGTTTTGGGTCCTTTCTACCTGACATTCTATAGCTTCAACACTTAGTTATATAACATATCCATATTGCTAGCCTAATTCTGTCCCTTAAGCTGCAGACTATATTTCCAATCACAGAACATCTGGGCTTAGAAGTTCAGTGAGTATCTCATTTGCCACATGCCCAGGTCTGAATTCATTGTCTAGAGCTTGTTCTCCATCCTCTATAGGTTATTAACCAGTAGGCTATAGCCATTTACTAATTCGTGACATGGGATCAGTTACTTAAACTCTCTAGGCCTTGATTTTTCTGACCCTGTAATACTGCATGATGAAAAGTTATGAACAATGAAGAACAACCCTTCATAGGGCTGTAGAGAAGATTAATTGATTAATTTAAAATGGTTCCCAGAGGAGCAGTCCTCATTGTCACCCTGACCATTCCTTCCATATCCACGGCCATTAATTCTTATATATTTGACTTACTATCAATTTTCTCTTTCATGTCAGTTCTCTTATTGTGCAGTCAGGAAGATAGACACCGCTCTGAGGTGTTCCTAAAGGAGGGGATGCATGCAGGAAATTGGTTTAAGCAGGTGGTAGAGATGCTGAGAGGCAAAACAGGGGAAGCCCCTGTCATGCTGTGGGCTAGATGGCCGTTAGGAGACCCCAGTTCCTCCCTCCTCTCACACTCGGGTTTTCCTCGGAGCTATCCGCCTTCTGTCTCCTTCTGTCTGTCTCTGTCACTCTCTCTCTCTCTCTCTCCTGTCCTTGGACTGGAGGTTATAACGTCATGCCTGGATTGTTTGTACAGCCTCTTTGCCTGCCTTCCTGGCTTCTTCTGACTCTAGTCCCTGCTCCATATTTCCTCCAGAGCTTTCTTACTATAAAACATACCTGCACATGTCACTCAGGCTGAAAAACCTGTTTGCTCCCCATTTCCCATAGGAATGTCCACATTCTATAGGATGGCCTACCAGATCTTTCATACTCAGGATCTGAGATATTATAGAATAAAAAACATTTTCCCGTGTCAAAGAATTTTCTAGTGGATTAACCTTAAATCTCTCCTATTGTATCTACATCATTTTTATGCTATAGGCAACTAGAACTTTACACCAGGCCTCACCATGCTCCTTAATCTGCCTGGAAATTTTACATTTTTCTTTTAAGAAATGTCTGAGTGTTCTCCAGAGCCTCTGAACTAGTAGTCCCTTCCTTCTCTGCTTCTTCTACATTGCTCCTAACCCTATTCTAGCGCTTCTCCCATCACATGAAATTGTCTGCTTTCCCACTTGTTTACCCTATTCTGTTTCTTCCATGCACATTCCTCCTGAGCTTATTGAACACAACTTTTTGGGAACTATATAAGTGTTAATTAAATGATTGACAAGGGGTATATTCACTGTGCCAAGATTTGCACCTGCCTGAATGAATGATTTTGTGTGGGTTCCAAATAGGTCCCTGTGAATGCTACTGTGTGAGCAATAGCATCTTTTCTGTTTTGTCAGACCAGATAGACTGGCTGGCTTCTTTATTTCACCAGCTATTCTCCTCAACTTGGTCTGTGTATTGTGGATGAGAATAAATTTGGAAATTATTTTGTATCCAGCATTTAAGATTAGAGTTTTATTTTTTGTATCTTTTCCAATATATATTTTTTGACCGATAGTTTTTCAAGATACACCTGGCCATGAATCATGATCACCCACCACTAGGGTGTCCCAAGCCCTTGACTGATAAATCTAAAATATTTTTGGTATGGTGTTTTCCAAGGAGCAGAAAATTTCTTTGATATGATAAATACATTCTAAAATCAGTTTCTTCTTTTTGGCTTACATCATTTCTCTCTGAAGTAAGAATGTTCATGCTGCTAGGGCATGTGCCACTGACTTTTCTTTCTTAAAAGAGGACCTGGCATCTGTCTCAAAGGAATAGGGGTTATTCAATGACTTTGTATTAGCTTACTGTATCTAGTTTAGATGCAACCCCCAAACTGGCAGTATGGTTTTGTGCAATCTTTTCATTTATTTTGAATTTTGAATTATCTTAGCAGGTCCACGTGGCTTCTTGTGCCTTTGAAGTGCTTGCTGGAGTTGTCATTTCAAAGTGAGTTAAAACTGGATTGACTTACATAGAATAATTTATCTGATCCTTTTGATGAATGAATACATGAACATTTTAGGCACAAAATGGAGAAATCCTGCCTTTCAAACAAATTATAAGAGCAGTTCTACCTTCCTCCAATTCCTGACCCATTCCTGACCCCTGGCCATAGGTCTATGATAGGTAGAAAGTGATACAGTGGAGACACAGTCAAGCACAAAGGCAAGAGAAGCTTGCCTAGGTCAGGTGGGATTGGGACGGGGAAAGAAGGGATATATATCACAAACATAAAGCTCTGTTAAGATATCATACAAAGAATTTTGGAAATGGCATCATCTGCTAATGGGACAGTGGACGAAGTGATTTAATGAGGGCTATGCTTCATCTGGCTTCATTTTTTCCCTCTTATACACTGCTTCATTTTTTCCCTCTTATACACTGACCTGAGACTATCATGGGAGAATGAAAATGAAATGTTGGTAGCAGTGATGCCATTGTTTAAATACAAACTCAGCTTCTGAGGATATTAATGGAAATAACTAGCACCCGTCATTCAAGTGTCTCCTTTCCCATTGCAATATAGTTATCTGCATACATGTCCATATCTTCAATAATTTTAAGTCTCTCAGTGGCAGGAACTGGATGTTATTCAGTTTTGTACACTATGAGTCTTGCACAGTGTCTGACACATGGTGACACTCAAAAATGCTTGTGAATAAATTATTAGATATATAGGGTATTCCATCAGAAACCAAGAGATTTACATGTGTTTTTATTTAATCTACTTGAGAATCCTGAGTACTATGGTTAACCTCATTTTATAGCTAAAGCTGATGAAATTTCTCAAAATTACACAGCTAGGTAGTGGCAGAGTCCATACACAAATTCACATTTTTCTAGTTCCAAAGTCCAAAGTTTTACAAGGTATACTGTGGTATCTCTTCTAATTAGATGGTGTTCCTAATTTGATTAATTTATTTAATACTCAAAACATGTATTAAGCATGTAGTATGTGCAAGACACCTTGCTAACTGATTTGCATACAGAGATGAAAAAGTTATGAATGCTGTCAAGGGCAAACCCAAGTTTTATGAGGTTCATCTGAAGTTTATGTAATTTTGGAGACCTCTTTAAGGAAAAAGAGCTACAGCTATAATATACAACATAAATGACAATTATTTTGATGGAAAGGGAAGGAGGCCTCTGGAGCATTCCAGAAGGTTTCACCCAAGGGTTAGGCATGAAAACTGAATAGGGCTTGGCCAGATATAGAAGGAAAGGCAACAATTCTTGTAGAGGAAACCACTTGCCAAGGTTCAGAGATGTGACAGAGGGAGATGTTATCACTGGAGGAATACAAATAATTCACTGTGACTGAGGCTAAAAATGTGTGGTTGGAGAGAGAGATGGAATGAGGGCTGAACAAGGAGGCAGCCAGAGACTAAACAAAGGAGTTTTGATGGGTCTTTTAGGCTCTGAGGTATGACTGAAAATTTTTGATCAAGGCATCGGATTTTTACTGGGGGGTATTCTGGTGGTCTTGTCAAGGGTGAAATAAAGTGAGACAGGGCTGGAGTGAGAGCAATAAGTAAGAGAGAAAAAAGAACCAGACTTGAGGGAGAAAAGAGGGAACTGAAAAAAATTGAGTGATAAAAGGAGAATAAATATCACTTTGAAATGATCAGCTATGACAGGTAAGGGAGAGGGGTATGCAGGACCATCTCCAGCTTTCTAGCCAGAGCCATAGGGGAGATAAGGAGTTTTACAGGGGAAGAAGTTCTGATCAGTTTTTAAGTGTTGAGTGTGAAGGTCAGGAGAACATCCAGACAGGGAAGGCTAGTAGGCTGTTGGAGATATGTTTCCATATATCTGGGAGAAAAGTCTGGCCAGGAAATTTTGATTTTGGAAACATCAACCTGCCTTGGGTAGTCGAGATAGTGTGGATCCCCTTGGCAGGGATTGTCTGAGTAAGACTAGAAGAGGGTAGAATGCAGAGAACTGGGGGCAGCATATCATGGAGGTGTGTGGGAAGGGGAAGGAGTCTGCAGAAGAGCTTGGAAGGTAGCACTTTCCAAAGTCTAAACCATTCCATTCCTGAAATAGTATCTGAGTTTGTTTATCTCTGTATTAGATTCCTAGGGCTGTTGTAGCAAAGTACTGTCACCTGGATGGCTTAATAGAGAGAAATTTATTCTCCCATGGTTAGGGAGGTCATAAATTGGAAATCAAGGTTTTAGCAGGCCATGTGTTCTTGGAAGCTCTAGGGGAGGAATCCTTTGCCTCTTCCTAACTTCTGGTGGTGGTCGGTGATCTTTGGCACTCCATGGCTTGTAGCTATGTAACTCCAATCTCTGTCTCCATCTTCACGAGCCCTAGTTCTCCCCTGTGTGTCTGCTTTATTCTCTTCTTATAAGGACTCCAACCATATAGGATTAGGGCCTACCTTTATGCATTATGATCTTATCTTAACTTGATTACATTTTGTAAAGATCACAGACACAGGTATTGGGGGGTTAGGCTTTCAACATCTTTTAGGAGACACAATTCAACCCATAACAGTGTCTTTAAATAGTCACAAGCAAAATTTCAAACTTGTTACCTTGAAACTCTCTATCCTTACTCCAATATGGCTGCCCTCCTTGCTCTAAACATATTTGGACCTATATCCCTTTCTTATTAGTTCTTAGCCTTGGTCAGTCATCAAAACCGTAAGAACTTTAAAAAATATATTAAATACGGAAAACAATGCCTTAGATTACAGATTCTGATATGTTGACTCTGCATAGGCCCAGGGCAATAATAATTCTTTAAACCTCCTCAGCGCATTTTAATGTATAGCTAGTGTTGAGAACAACTTCCTTACATAATCATATCCAGTCCCATGATTTTAAATGACCACTGTAAACTAAGGACTCCTAACTTCATACCTGCAAACTTGACCTTTTCCTGAACTTGAGCATCCATTTGATGCTTGGCATTTTCACTTCTAATAAGTATTGCAAACATGACATGATCACAATGATATTCATGACATTTCCCCATAAAACCTGTTTCTCCCCCAGTGTTCCCCATCTTAATAAATGGTAACCCCATTTACTTACTCAGGCCCCAATTCATGCATAATTTCTTTTTTGCCCTTGTGTCCCATTTCTAATATAAAAGTAAATATGACTGCTTTACCTTCCAAATATTTCCTGAATCTATCCACTTTGACCCAATTCCAAGCCACCATCATCTCTGGCCTAGATGACCATAGTAATTCCTAAATTATTTTGCTTTCATTCTTGGCCCTTTTAAGTCAATTACACACAGCTGCTAAAGTGTGGTGGTTCTAGTTATGACCCAGTGAACTCCAAGTTTGAAAATTTGGCTAGAAATAAGGAAAGCCAAGGTACCAGAATAAGAAGGTCTTTTCTTTCCATGACTGGGGATTATTCAGTTCACCTTCCAAGACCAGCTCTTGCCTTGGAATAGATACTTCTTTCAGTCTACTTCATTTCATGGTACCTTCAAAATTAGCATCATAGCCTGGTATTTGACACATTCCCTGTTTTAGTTTCTTAGGCTGCTTATAGCAGATACCATGAAATGGGTTGGTATAAGCAATAGGAATTTATTCAATCACAGTTTTGAGGCTGAGAAAATGTCTAAATCAAGGTGTCATCAAGGTGATGCTTTCTCCCTGAAAACTGGACTGTAGGCACATGACAGCATCTTCTGAACTTCAACTTCAGGCTGCTCCATTGTGCCTTTCTCTCTGTCTGAATTTCATTCTCTTATAAAGGACTCCACTAATAGGATTAAGACCCATCCTGATTGAGGTGGGCTGCACTTTAACTGAAGTAAAAGGTCCACTTACAATGGGTTTACACCAACAAGAATGGATTCTATTTTTTAAAAAAATATTACATTCAGAAAATATGAGGTCCCTATACACCCCCCATCTCCCTCACCCAACTCCTCCCACATCAAGAGCCTCTTTCATCATCATGGGACATTCATTGCATTTGGTGAATACATTTTGGAGCACTGCTGCACCATATGGATATGCAGGACATGCAATGTCCAGCATCTGTCCCTGCAGTACCACCCAGGACAACTCCAAGACCTAAAAATGCCTCCACATCTTATCTCTTCTTCCCTCTCCCTACCCTCAGCAGCTACCATGGCCAATTTCTCCATGTCAATGCTACAATTTCTTCCATTACTAATGACAATAGTTCCATAGTAGAATATCAGTAAGTTCACTCTAATTCATACTCTATTCCTCCATCCTGTGGACCCTGGGATGGTTATGTCCACTCCCCTTCTATAGCAAGAGGGGACTTAGATTCCACATGGATGATGGATGCAATTCTCTTGCTTGCAGTTGTAGGCACTCTTGGCTCCCTGGTGTGGTGGTTGACCTTCTTCACCTCCCTATTAGCTGGCCTGGATAAGTACAGTAAACCAGAGGGTAGGAATTGGAAGTCTGCTGTGGCTCAGGGCCCAGCTGGCACATGGACAGTCCAGAGATTCAGGTCTCCTGAGTATACACCAACCCCAGTGCCAGCCACAGGTCCTGTAAAAGTAACAGAAGAGGCATGTGTAGAAAGGTCACATCTGAGTCCAACTCCATCACACTTAGAAACACAAACTCCAAAGTAAGGCCAACTGACATGGCACTGAACTCCAGAGCCATCTGCCATGACCATAGAGCTTGTGGGTCTCTGTAGTCCTCAGGAGAACCAATACCTGGGCTTGTATCTACTTTGGCTATCTCTGGGACCCTGCTGAGGCGTGCATAAGTGCGACCCCTCTGATGACTTCCCAACTCTTTTTTTGGAGACTCAGTCATATAAACACATTTGTCCTTTCCATTTCCTCCTTTTATTCAGGGTCAAAAAGCAGTTTTTAACACCTGATATTACGTATAGGCTGTAATATTCTGCTGGTCTGAGTTGGCCCTTTTATTCAAGGTCTTTTTCTAGTTACATCATCAGCTGGTGCTTGGTAGTAATCCCTCGTGCCAGGGAGGCTTATCCCTCAGAGTCATGTCTCATGCTAGGGGGAAGGTAATGCATTTACATGCTGAGTTTGATTTAGAGAGTGGCCACATTTGAGCAACATGGAGGCTCTCAGGAGGTAACTCTTAGACATCTTGCAGTTCTAGGCCTAGTTCATATTTCAGGCGCACAGGCTCATAAGCATAGTCATCAGTATCAAGGGCTCATTGTTGGACCATTCTTCTTTATTGGTCTTTGCCATTGCACTTGGGGGATTGTTGCTGTTCCATTGGGGAATGTGATAGAGCTTCCCTGGGTAGGAACTCAGCACTCCCTCAGTTGTTGTTTTTAACTGTAACCACTATGAAAATATCCAAACATTTTTATGTACCCTGTATCATGCCCTGGAGAACTCCCTCCCAACCATGTGCCCTCCATCAATAACACTCCACACCAGTGTTCCACCCCTGCCATAGTTGAACCTCTCTGTTGTCCAAAACTTCTTCAAAAATGAAGCCTAATGTATTGCCTGGTTCCATTTAATAGTAAAATGGAATATAGTGATGGGTTTAAAGGTTAGATATAGAATATATACTAATTTAGAAAAATTAAATAAAGTAAAAATAAATTGGGATATCAAAAAATGAAAAAACGAAAAAGCTTTGTTTTTGACATTTTGCATGTCATCACTGCAATAGGTGTTGCCCTCTATGTACAGTGGCAAGGCAATTTCTTACATTTCTTCCTCAGTGTCTACATCCTTTCTTTTTTTTCTCTATTAAGTTTGTCTTCACAAAAGTTTTAGATCACAGTAATTCACATATACAATATATAGTACTCCCACATATCCAACATAACACTTTGTCCCTTCCCCAGCAATGATATTTTTACATTTTCATATTATATTTGCTGCAGCTGATGTACAGATATTGAAACAATAGCTTTCAAACATGGTTCTATTTTGGTTTACATTATGGTTTATATTTTAGACTACACAATTTTCTAAATTTTTAGTTATCTTATGGTTTACATTTTAGCCTATAGACTTTTATACATTTTTTGGTGTAATTTAACATGTCCTAGATCCATCACTGCATGATCTTGTGGAACACTTTCATTGCCCCACAGTTATACTGATTCTATCTATTCAATACCTCTTTCTTCCTCCCCTCAGGGCCCACAGAGACAATCAATCTTCATTACTTGAAGGACCATATTCACAGATACTTGCAACAATGTTGAGGGCTTGACATACTTGACTACCCTAACCCATCGGGAGCCACCGATTCTCTCAAGAGATACAATTCCCTCTGTTTGAGAACATCAGTCCTTCCCAGGATGTGCGTGTACCTTCATTCTCATTGTATGGGACTCCACCCAATGATATCCCACTATGACAAAATGAGCACTCACACAATCCCTTGAATCCTGCCCTGTGTCAGATGCCCCCCCTTAAGCCTCTTAAACAGGTAACCTTCCTTATTATATTTCCTAAAGAGTTTTCTCAACATTATAGTTTCAAACACATACCTGACAATCTCCTATGTTCAAATATTCCCCTCACTGTCACCCAATTCCTTGGACCATCTGACCTATCCTCCCCTCCCTAGCCCCCATCAAGCCAACAAAGCCCCACCCAAAGGTATCCCTATGCCCCCATTTTATCCCTTCCCTGTACAAATAGTTACCTCCAGCTTACTGTAGATTTCACCCATGTAGGTGTCAGTTTGCAATCTTCCTCTACCCCCCAACTTCCTTTAAGATTATCATCCAGTCTCTAGCTCTTTGAGACAGCTTGGTTTACTTATTTCATATCAGAGAGGTCATGTATTATTTGTCCTCCAATGCCTGGGTTGCTTCACTCAACATATGGTCCTCAAGATTCATCCATGTTATCACATGTGTTTGTACTGTATTCATTCTTATAGTTGAGCAGTATTCCATTGTATGTATATACCACATTTTATTTATCCAAGGAATGGAGTCTATTTAAGAACATGTTCTTCTAGGATACATTCAGCTTCAAACCATCATGTTCACCAACTCCCAATTTCAAGTGTCCAGCTGCTCCCTCATATTTGGACTTCTCTCTGATACTCTTGCTATCCCAGAATAAAGATTAAGGTACTATTACCTTGATTAAATTAGTGGTCCCTCAGTTGTTTCTCACACTCCTTTTTGTCTTTCTACCATGTGCCTATTCTCAGAGTACTTTAAAGCTGACTTGCTAAATTATATAATAACCTAAATTAACTTATTTAAGTCATTTGGAAAGGTTGCCTATTTGGAGCATCTCCTTTGTCACAGCCTTCTCTGTTGCCTGAAATTCCCAAATATATTCTTTTTAGGAAGAGGAGGGAAGAAAAGGGGCATTTAGTAGCTGTTAAAATGCAAATGTCACCTGGAAAACAAATTCATTAGACATATATGTGTGCTCCTATATTGTTCCCATCCCGGTCAGTAAATGCTCTTCAAATAGTTTCTTGTGTAACGTTTGAAATAATAAAAAAATATTTTTCTGACATTGTCTTTCATCCCTGTAAGATCTGCTGTCTTTTTTTATGTACAGTCACATTTTCTTCCATATATTCCCTCACTGTCTTTTTTTTTTTCCATTTCATCTTCAAAGAAGCTTTAGGCTACAGAAAAGTGACCTACAGAATATAGGGGATTCCCATATACCCAACAATCTACCCCTTTCCCCCTCCTCTATTAACATTTTACATGAAGATGGTTCATTTATTACAATTGATGTATAAATACTGAAGCATTGCTATTGCTACTAACCATGATTAATGATTTACATTAAGGTTTACTTTTTGGAACATATACTTTTATAAATCTCGATGACATTTGAAATGCCCTGTATCCATTGTTCCAAGATCATGCAGAACAATTCTAATGCACTAAAAATGCCCTATGTGCCATCTATTCCATTCTCTCCCCCACTCCTCATGACCCATAGTGACCGCTAAGTTTCAATTTTTGAAGAATAAGATTCATAGCTACTTGCAATAATATTGAGGGCTTGACAGTTTGGTCTGTTTTCTTTTATTAGGCACTGCCTATGTTCTTAAGAGATTCTTGCCCTGCTATTTGAGAACACAGCAGGACTTCCCAGGATGGGAGTTTAATATTTTCTTGTTTATTGTGTGGGTCTCCACCCACTGATATAATGTACTAGGACACAATGGACACTTACATATTCCATAGAAACCTGCCCCAGGTGTGCCCTGTCCTGTATGCTCCCCACATCCAATATCTTACACCAGTAATCCTCCCCTGCCTTATTTGCCAAAAGAACATTCCCAGTATTGTAGTTTAAACCACTGACCTGCAAATCCCCAGAATTCACCTGCTCCTTTGCCCTACCATCCCCCCAGTTCCATGAATAGTCCAACCCAATCCACTCATCCTACCCCCTTCACAGGCCAGCACCACCCAATGCTAGCATCACTGTCCCACAGTCATGCCCATCTACTACACAACTACACCCTTCTGCCTTATTGCATATTTTGCCATAGTGAACATCGGCTCACAACCCCCTACTCCCTTTCTGTATCCTGTTAGCCTATCTTCCAGACTCTAGTTCTGTGAGTCTGCTCGATTTGATTAATTCATATCCATGAGGTCATGTAATATTGGCCCTTCAATGCCTGGCTTGTTTCCCTCAACATAAGTGTCTTCAAGATTCATCCATCTAATCCCGTGTGTTAATACTGTAATCCTTCTTACAGCTGAGTAATATTCCATTTTATGTACATACCGCAATTTGTTTATCCATTCATCTGTTGCTGGACATTTGGGTTATTTCCAACTATTGGCAATAGTGAATAATACCACTATCTATGTTGGTGTGCATATGTCTGTTCATGTTCCTGCTTTCAATTCTTCTGGGTATATATCCAGCAATGGAATTGCTGGATCATATGGCAGTTCTATATTTAGCTTTCTAAGGAACCACCAAACTATCCTCTCTAATGGCTGCACCATTCTACATTCCCACCAGCAGTGGATAAGGGTTCCCTTTCCTCCACATCCTCTCCAACACTTGTAGTCCTCTGTTTTTTTTTTTTTTAATAGCTGGCAGTCTAATAGGTATAAGATGATATCTCATTGCAGTTTTCATTTGCATTTCCCTAATAGCCAGTGATGTTGAGCATCTTTTCATGTATATCTTTTTTGGAGAAGTGTCTATTCACATCACTTGCCTATTTTTAAAATGGGTTGTTTGTCTTTTTATTTTCTAGATGTAGGTCTGCATATTAGGCCCCTATCAGATAGCTGGTGTTATCGCTTGGCATTGTTTATGAATTCCAAAAACAGATGTTAGATTGTGTTTGTAAACTGGCCTGTACCTCTAGGCATATTAGATTTTATTAGATTCAGAGTTTTCACTTTTACTTTATTAAATCAAGATTAGGGCTTTTATTTTCCCATGTCATTAGTGCATGCAGGGTTGAGTCAATTCTGTTTGAGTTCCCACCTACAACTAGCCTACAGCTGTGGGCTATATAAATAGAGGCTCAAACAAAGACAGAGAAGTAAATACACAGAGAGGGAGAACATAGAAGCAGATACATAGGAAGAGAGAGTGCTCCATATGCACAGCCCTGGGAAGAGAGATGAGACTGATAGTCTACAGCTGACCTTGTGGAGAGAACAGAGCAGCTGAGCCTGGGAGGAAATGAGCCCCAGGGAGAGAGATGAGCCTTATGCCAGTCTACAGCTGAGATAGGAAGAAGCTGGGTCCACAGAGAGGAAGGCTAAACACCCATAGACCTAGCCCACCATCTTGCTTCAACTTGAAGCAACAGACTTTGCTAAGGAAGTAAATTTGAGTTGGACTTTTTAGGGCCTCGTAACTGTAGCTTCTACCTCAAATAAACACCCATTATAAAAGCCAACAGAGTTTGGGCACTTTGCATCAGCACCCCTTTGGCTGACTAATACAGATGGTTACCAAATATTTTCTCCCATGTGTCAACTGACTTTTCACTTTCTTGACAAACTCTGTTGAGGCACAAAAGTTTTTAATTTTGAGATGGTCCCATTTATCTATTTTTTCTTTTGTTGCTGTTGCTTTGGGTATAAAATTCATGAAACCATTTCCACTACAAGATCTTGTAGGTGCTTTCCTGTGTTATCTTCCAAGATCTTTATGGGCTTTGCTTTTACATTTAGATCTTTGACCCACTTTGAGTTTATTTTTGAATAAGATGTGAGATAGGAGTCCTCTTTCATTCTTTAAGATATGGATATCCAGTTCTCCAAACATCATTTGTTGAAGAGGCCATTCTCTCCCAGTTGAATGAGCTTGGTGGCCTTGTTGAATATCAATTGACCATATATGCAAGGATCTATATCAGAACTCTCAGTTCTGTTCTATTGGTTTCTGTATGTCTATCCTTGTGCCAATACCATGCTGTTTTGACCACTGTAGTATGTTTTAAAGGCAGGGACTGTGATTCCTCTGGCTTCATTTTTCTTTTTCAATATGTCTGGCTATTTGGGGCCCCTTGCCCTTCTAAATAAATTTCATAGCTAGCTTTTCCAATTCATTTTTATTTTTACTGGGATGGCATTAAATCTGTGAATCAGTTTGGGTAGGATAGCCATCTTAATGATGTTTAGTCCTATCTGTGAAGAGGGAATATTCTTCCATTTATATAAGTCTTCTTTGATTTCCTTTAATAGTGTTGTACAGTTTTCTATGTACAAGTCCTTTAAATTTTTACTTAAATATATTCTCAGGTATTCGATTCTTTTAGTTGCTATTGTAAAAGGTATTTTTTTCTTAATTTACTTCCTCAGATTGCTCATTATTGGTGTACAGAAATGCTACTGATTTTTGCGCTTTAATTTTATAACCTGCCACTTTACTGAACCCACTTATAAGCTCTAGAAGCTTTGTGGATTTCTCAGGGCTTTCCATGCATAGGATCATGTCATTTGCAAATAGTGAAATTTTTATTCTTCCTTTCCAATTTGATGCCTTTTATATCTTTTTCTTGCTTAAGTGTTCAAGCAAGTACTTCTAACACAATGTTCAATAAGAGCAGTGACAGTGGGCATCCTTGTCTTGTTCCAGATCTTAGAGGGAAAGCTTTTAGGATTTCTCCATTGAATATGATGTTAGCTATGGGTTTTTCATATATACCCTTTATCATGTTGAGGAAGTTTTCTTCTACTCTTATCTTTTGAAGTGTTTTCATCAGGACAGTTTACTGTATTTTGTCTAATGCTTTTTATGCACCTATAGAGATGATCATGTGATTTTTTTCTTTAATCTGTTAATATGGTTTATTACATTGATTGATTTTATGTTGAACCATCCTTGCATACCAGGGATGAAACCCACTTGGTCATGGTGTATCATTCATTTGATGTGTTGTTGAATATGATTAGCAAGTATTTTTTGAGGATTTCAGCATCTAGGTTCACTCGAGAGATTAGTGTGTAGTTTTCTTGTGACATCTTTATGTGGCTTTGGTACTAAGGTTGGTATCTTAGAATGAGTTAGGCAATACTCCTTCCATCTATTTTTTGGAAAAGTTTAAGCAGGATTGGTGTTAATTCTTTCTGAGTGTTTGGTAGAATTCACCTGTGAAGCCACCTGGTCTTGGGCTCTTCTTAGTTGGGAGGTTTTTGATGACTAAGTCAATCTTGTTACTTGCGATTGGTCTATTGAATTCATCAATTTCTTCTTTCATCAATGCAAGCTGCTTGTGTGTTTCTAGAAATTTGTCCATTTCATCTAAGTTATCCATCTTATTGTCATACAGTTTTTCAAAGTATCCTCTTATGATACTCTTTATTTCTGTGGGGTCAGTAGTGATATCCCCTTCCTCATTTCTTAGTTTATGTATTTGCTTCTTCTCTTTTTTTCTTTATTAGTCTAGCTAAGGGTTTGTCAATTTTATTAACCTTCTCTAAGAACTACCTCATGGGTTTGTTTATTTTTTCTAGTACTTTCTTATTTTTAATTTCAGTTAGCTCTGCTCTATTCTCTATTTCCTTTGTTCTACTTGCTTTGGGATTAATTTGTTGTTCTTTTTCTAATTCCTATAGGTGTGCAGTTAGGTGTTTGATTTTAGCTCTCTCTTCTTTTTTAATATAGTTGTTTATGGCTATGAATTTCCCTGTCAGCAATGTTTTGCTGAATCCCATAGGTTTTGATGTGTTGTGTTGTCATTTTCATTTGTTTCAAGGTGTCTACTGATTCCTTTTGCAATTCTCTCCTTGACCCACTGATTGTCTAAGAGTATGTTGTTTATCTTCCATATCTTTGTGCCTAATCTGCTTCTTTGTCCCTTATTTATTACCAACTTCATTCCATTATGGTCAGAGAAATTACTTTGTATGATTTCAATCTTTCTGAATTAATTGGGATCTGTTCTATGGTCTAGTATGTGGTCCATCCTTGTGAATCTCCATGTGTACTCAAGAAGAATGTATATCCCACTGTATTTGGGTGTAATGTAATGTTCTGCATATATCTATTAGGTCCAGATCCTCTAATGTATTATTCAAAGTGTTTGTTTCTTTATTGATTCTCTGTTGGGATGTTCTGTCTAATGGTGGTAATGGTTTATTAAAATCCCCCTATATAATTGTAGCAGCATCTATTTCTTCACTTAGTTTTCCCAATATTTGCCTCAAAATTTTTGAGGTGTCCTGCTTAGATGCATAAGTGTTTATGATTGTTCTTTCTTCTTGATAGATTACCTCATTTATTAATATACAATGGACTTCTTTGTCTCTCACAATAATTTTGCATTTAAAGTCTATTTTGTCCAGTATTAGTATAGACACTCCTGTCTTTCTTGATTATTATTTGCTTGTAAAATTGTTTTCCAACCGTTCACTTTCAGCCTTCTTGCATCCCTGGTTTAAAATGAGTTTCTTGTAGATAGCATATAGATGGGTCATATTTCCTTATTCATTCTGCCAATCTGTGTCTCTTGATCAGAGAGTTTAATCCATTATCATTCAATGTTATCTCTATCAAGGAATTACTTATATTAGCCATATTTTCTTTAGGTTCATGTATGCCATATGTTGTTTGTATTCATTTGTATATTTTTAGCTGTTCTTACACTCTCCTCCAACCCTCTCTTTCTCCTATTTTTTCCTTTCAACCTGCAGAACTCCCTTTAGTATTTCTTGAAGAGCAGGTGTCTTATTGACAAACTCTCTTAATTTCTGTCTATCTGTGAATATTTTGAACTCTTCCTCATTTTTGAACACTAGCTTTACTGGATAGAGAGTTCTTGGCTGACAGCTTTTTTTTTTTTTCTTTTAGCACCTTAATTCTGTCATACCACTACCTTCTGGCCTACATGGTTTCAGATGAGAAATCAGAACTTAATCTTATCGAGTTCCCCTATATGTGATGGATCTCTTCTCTCTTACTGCTTTCAATATTCTCTCTTTGTCTTAAACATTTGACAATTTGTTAAGTATATGTCTCAGGGTAGGCCTGGATCCCTTTTCTAAGGAGACCTGGGAATCTACCCAGGGATCTCGTATATGCAACGCAGGAATTCCTCCACTGCACTAAACTGTCTTCACAGGTTGATCCAGCTTCAGAGAGCTTATTTGACTCTACTTACCCTTTGCCCCCTCCCTCCTGCTTCCCTCAAGTGTGTTTGTCTACAGTTTTCCAGAGACTTACTGATTAGGTGTCTGTCTCTGCCCCCCTCTCTAATCTAGTTCCTCTCTTCCAGGGAGGCTGGGTGTGACAGCCTGCCAGAATAGATCCCCCCTCTCCTCTCCCCATCTGGTCGGGGTCCCTTCAGAGATTCAAAGGGGGCTTCACTGGCTCAACTCACCACAAAGAAACCACTCTCCACCCTCCATCAGACCCCTCTTCCTCCCAGGGAATGCCCCCTCCAACTCAGTTGGCAGCAGTGAGTCAGTGGCTCTACTGAGGCTCCTTGCTCTGAGGGCAGGGTATATGTGCCCTTTCCAACCACAGAGGCAAGCAAATCATGGTTTTCTGCTGGCTTCTTTATCCTTCCAGTACCCTCCTGGATGACTTAGAACACCTTCCCACTCTAAATATATCCAAAGCAGCTCCTTCTGATAAGTCTTTGCCTTTTCTCTGCTCTTTTTTTGTGAGAGAGGCAGACCCTGCCTACCTACTTTAATGCCATTCTCCTGGAAGTCATAGTACTTTTGTTGTCTAACCAAATGCTTCTTCAAAGAGGTAGCCCATAAGACTTACTTAGAGAAGCGGACTTGGCCCAGTGGTTAGAGTGTCCGTCTACCACATGGGAGGTCCATGGTTCAAACCCCAGGCCTCCTTGACCCGTGTGCAGCTGGCCCATGTGCAATGCTGATGCGCACAAGGAGTGCCCTGCCGCGTAGGGGAGCCCCATGGTTGTTTTCCAACCGTTCACTTTCAGCCTTCTTGCATCCCTGGTTTAAAATGAGTTTCTTGTAGATAGCATATAGATGGGTCATATTTCCTTATTCATTCTGCCAATCTGTGTCTCTTGATCAGAGAGTTTAATCCATTATCATTCAATGTTATCTCTATCAAGGAGTGCACCCCGTAAGGAGAGCCGTCCAACGTGAAAGTAAGTGCAGCCTGCCCAGGAATGGCACTGCACACACGGAGAGCTGACACAACAAGATGACACAACAAAAAGAGACAGATTCCCGTGCCACTGACAACAACAGAAGCGGACAAAGAAACAAGACGCAGCAAAGAGACACAGAGAACAGACAACCGGGGTGGCGGGGAAGGGGCGAGAAATAAATAAATGAATAAATATTTTTTTTTAAAAAAGACTTACTTAATTGTTTTTGGGGAAAATCATTGATTCAGTGATTGTTTCTACTTCATTTGAGCATCATTTTCAAAGCTGAAACCATGGCCCTGCACCCATCTTTCTGTCTCTGACCCACTCTCATTGGATTTGGATGTCCCTCTACTATCAGGAAGAAAGTATGGCTAGCCACACCTTCTCTGCTACTTCAGTGATGTTTCTGTTCCTTCTAAGGTGGCCTTAGCTGAGCTCATCAGGTGGGAGGTTTTACAGCATTTTACTGCAAATCAGTCCCCCCAAATTCCCTCATGTTATTTAGAGTCATTGGAGCTTTGAGTCTGGCTGTTGGTGGTCATAGGGAGCCAGCCTTTTTGTGGAGAGGAGGAGTGTAACCAGGTGTCCTGGCCAGCTTCCAAGTCTGGCTCAGTGAATTTTACCTCCTGAAATTCCCCCCTGTAGTTCTAATTGGATATGGTATTCCTCTTGGCTTCCTGTCCCAAGCTAAGGTTCATGGGATTGTGGTGTGGCTCCAGAACAGCTGCCGCATTCCACCCCCGAGGTGCTGTGTGTGGATTCCAGGGCTGGATGAAGCGAGAGGCTTATGCACAGATTGGACAAGGCATCAATTTGCAAAACATTTGGGTACCCTCTGGGATGAAGGGCTCTGGGCAGAGCAGAGATGGGGTGATGACGTGCATTGATTCATTGCTATCTCCAGGAATGTCATGGGCCTTAGGAGTGTGGACCAGAGCCCATGTGGTGACTGGTTCTGCCAGCCTGAGTCGGTGTGAGAGGAATGGCTGCATGGTGTTCACAGCAGGATGCTGTGATTGACAGGAGTGGGAAGCCCCAGGGGTGAATTTCAGCTGCTAGGCCAGGCCAGATGAGACGGGCCTCCCATGCGTGCTGAGATGGGGACAGAGGCTTCTAGGATATCTAGCCCATTGAATTTCCTTGCCTTTCAGAATTTATATTTTTTGGTGGAATGCTAATGGCCCATTACCAAGAGGAATGTGATAAACACAGTAATGACAACAGTGAAATCCTACACACTGACAGGGAAATCAAAACACTCGCCTGATGTGAACCTACCATGACTACATACAGAGCAGGGTAAAGAGAAAAGCAAAATATTTGAAATATTTAATTTATGACAACCAGGGATCTAGTTATCAAAAAATACCTGAAAATATTAGCTCCAAATCAGGGGGATAATAAAAGGGGTAAGTTCTGTACCTCCTGGGAAATTTCAGACCCTGAAATTCGGTAGAGAACCTCCCTCCCCCCCCCCCGTTTCACACATTTCTGAGTCTAGCCTGGGATTTCAAGATTAAGGCCCCAGTGGTTGTGGAAGAAATGATCCGGTGATTACTTGTCATCCATATGACCATGGAGACTGGGTTTGGGAAACTGGACCTAATTTGTTCCAATAAAGTCAGGCAGTGACTTGAACTTGAACCACAAATATATGAAAATTCCTGGAACTACATATACTTTCTCTCTTCTTTCAGCATCCTTTTCTTTTCCCCATAGCCCTCCTAGTTTCCTTTGTTTTTTTTAACTTGTGCTAACATTTTTTTCTATGCACTCTCTCTCAACCCTACCCCATTAACGAGGAAACTGAAACCAGTGATTCAGGAAGATAGTGAACCAGAAAAGGCTCTTCTCTCTATCCCTAAATCAATTTTATAGAAACTACAAGAGCCAAAAGGAAGATGAATTTTAGGAATTAATATTTAGGAATTAATATAATATAATATAATATAATATAATATAATATAATATAATATAATAGTTGTGAGAAATCCCTGGGGACATTTCCCTGGAGGCAGAAGTCTGGAGAAGGGGACCAAAACAGCTGGGAGAAAGAAGTAGATACTATTTTTGCCTCTTCCCAGTATTGCCTGGAAAGGATCCTGCCTCATCCCCTCTGAATCAGTCAATCCTGAATCAGCAAGAAGATTCAGGACAGTGTCAAAAACCCTATTGGTAAGAGAAACTGCTAGAAGTAGGTATTCACTCCTTTATCCCCCTTCTCTCTGAACCTCCAGGGCTTATGGCTAATAGCTCAGAAGACCATTGCTTCCCAGCACTGATTCTTGTGCCCACTCCCATAAGCTTGACCACATGCCTCTTCCCTGGATTTCCTTGTCTTATATTTTCCAATCTTGCTCTTTCTATAACCTGAACTGATCGCTGAAGTACATTGCCTTTGCTCAGGAGTCCATGAATATCCGTATCTCAGGCCATTTCTCCTTCCATAAAAATTGAATCGCAAAACACAGTGCTTGCAGTGTGCTTGCCGTTTTGCTCACTAGGAAGTTCTCTTTACCACTATTCTTGAGAGACTTCCCTGAATCAGCTATGGTGTGGCAGCTGTCCAGTTTTAGTATTATGCTACCTTAGTGATGACCCATGTTTGAGAATGTCCTTCCTTTTTCAGCTGGTTGTAGAGATCTCCTTCACAACTGCCATAAGACTATAGCTGAGGAACAGCAGTCTGTGGAGTCTTAGGAGTCTTGTACCATTTTTTGTGTGTGAAATTTACTTGTACTTTTTTTAGAAGTTTTTTATTTTTAAAGATATTTTAGATTACATAAATGATACATCAAAAAGAGTTGGGAGGTCTTCAGAGGGGTCATGCTTACACACGCCTCAACAGGATCCCAGAGACAGCCAAAGTAGATATAACCCCAGGTACAGGTGCTCCTGAGGGCTATGGAGACACACAGGTTCTATGGTCATGACACATGGCTCTGGAGTTTAGTGCCTTGTCAGTGGGCCCTACTTTGGAATTTGTGTTCCTGAGTGTGATAGAGCTGTACTCAGATGTGACCTTTCTACACATGCCTCTTCTGTCACTTCTACTGAATGTGTGGTTGGTTGGCGCTGGGGTTGGTGTGTACTCAGAAGACTTGAATTTCTGGACTATCCATGTGCCAGCTGGGCCCTGAGCCTCAGCGGAGTTGTAACTCTTAATCTACGGTTCATTGAACTCACCCAGGTCAGCTAACAGGGAGGTGCAGATGGTCAACCACCACACCAGGAAACCGAGAGTGTCTACAATTGCAAGCAGGAGAATCTCATCCATCAACCGTATGGGATCTAAGCACCCTCTCAATATAAAGGTGGAGTGCACATGACCATCTCAGGGTTCACAGGATGGAGGAGTAAAATATGGATTAGAGTGGACTTACTGGTATTCTACTATAGAACTCTTGTTGGAAGAAACTGTAGCGCTGGTGTGGAGAAAGTGGCCATGGTAGTTGCTGAGGGTAGGGAGAGGGAAGAAGAGATGTGATGTGGGGACATTTTCAGAACTTGGAGTTGTCCTAAATGATACTGCAGGGTCAGATGCTGGACATTATATATCCTGCCATAATCCACTGAATGGGCTGGGGGTGAGTGTAAACTACAATGTAAACTATAATCCATATGGTGCAGCAGTGCTCCAAAATGTATTCACCAAATGCAGTGAATGTACCCCAATGATGAAAGAGGTTGCTGATGTGGGAGGAGAGGAGGGGGAGTGGTTGAGGTGTGGGGTATATGGGGACCTCTTATATTTATATTTTTTAATGTAACATTTTTTTATGATCTATGTATCTTCAAAAAATACAATTAAATAAATAAATAATAAAATAAAATGTTTAAAAAATATAGGGAAGGAAGCAGATATGCTCATTTTCTTTAGGAGGCACCAGGACCCAAACCTGGGACCTCCCATGTGATAGGTGGGCACCCAACTGGCCGAGCCATATCTGCATTTGGTGAATACATTTTGGAGCACTGCTGCACCACAAGCCAGCAGATGCCACAGCCCATGGGGCATGGATGTGACTCAGGCTGTTGGGCACTCACTTCCCAGGGAGGTCCCAGGGTCAGTTCCTAGTGCTCCTGGAGAAGGTGAGCAAAAAATGAGCAGGCAGACAAGAGAACCATTGGTGGGGTAGGGGGAATAAATTTTTTTAAAAAAGTAAAAAAGAAATCTTTAAAATATATTTTTACATATAGGGGAATTCCTATATACTGCACTCTCTCCCCTTCCCACACTTTCCCCCATCTTTCATTAGTACATTTGTTACAATTGATGAACACATAATGAAGCATTACTACTAATTAAACTATACTAATTAAACTAATTAAACTATAGTTAAATTATAGTTTACACTTTGCACTACACATTTGTTTAGGTTTTGACAAAATCTGTAATGGCCTGTAACCATCATTGCAATGTCATTCTAAATAATTCTAGTGTCCCCAAAATGATGCCCCATGTTACATCTATTCCTCCCTCTCCCTTCAGAACCTCTGGTGGCCACAACCTTTATATCAATGTTACAAGTTCTTCCATTGTTATAATAATAATAAGTCTACTTTGGTCCATAGTTTTATTCCTACCTTATGTTCCATCACCATCCTAAAATCCTCAAGATTGAGGAATGTGCTTGAACCTTCTTAACTCTCTGAGGCCCAATCCTAGATGTACCATTTCTATTGTACAATGGATTGCAGCTGCTCCCTCCTGACTATATAACTTGGTGGATTTGAAGATCTGTAGGTCACAGCAAAGAGCTCTGTCACACAATCTCCTGCTTTTCCATGGTCAGGCTCTCACTCTCTTCTATGGCTCTGTGGTAAATGTGGGACATTTACCAAATGTCAAATAATATCTGTTGCAGAAGATGTGGGCTTTTTTGGGATTCTAGGAGTCTGCTCTGAATATCTCCTAGTGTGAATTGCTGAAGAGTCATCACAGCATCCTTATCCAGTACCATAGCCATCGCAAATATCTCTAGCATTGTTGGCTTGGCTGGTCAAGCTACAGGGACCTTGTACCCCAGCTGGACCTGCCATGGGGCCTTTCTTACTTTCTAGGCCCTACTCAAACTTCACAGACTTCCGAGGGACCTGAAAAATGGGTCAAAACATTATTCCCAAGTGTAATATATGCCACCTTCAGATTCCAAAGAGGCCCACCAAGCCCTGCTCCCTTATTAGTAGACTAGTGTACTCTCTAACAAGGTGCAATAACTTGTGCTTTGCCTCAGAAGGTGTGTCTCAGCACCACCCTGACCATTGCACACCTAAAAAACGTGCCAACCTGGCAGGCTTCTGACTTCTCATGAGGTTACCTCCTACCCCTGGCCCACCTCTAAGGCATGTAGGGTATTTGCCTTTTCCTGCTCACCACATCCAACCTCAGCCTCACAGTTATCCAAAAAAATTCAAACAAGGTGATACCTATAATGCTGCCAAAGTTTACAAAGTGATTTAATGATTTACATTTCTTGAGTCTTCCAGGATTTGGGGAATTGTCACTCCTAAGCACTGATAGTGAGAATATAAGTTGCATAAATTTGTAGGCAGTTTAGCAATATCTGTAGTATATATAGAGAGTGTGTATATAATAGGTATATATGTATATATGTATGTATATATAATATATATGTTAGCAATTATAGTTTATATAATTATAATGTTTGCATATATAACACAAATATATAAAATCTGTATAGTGTTTGATCCAACAATCTCATATTTCTACATTTTCCTAAAGAAATGTAAGCACAAAAAGATGCATACAAAAGGATTTTCACTGTAGCATAGTATATAAGAGAAAGGAAAATAGAGATAAACTGATAGTCTACTAGTAGAGGACTTACTCTGAAGTATAATACATACATACATACATAATTTCATACAATGATATATTATGCAGTTGTTGAAAATTATAATGTAGAATTACTTTGACATGCTATAGAGCAAGAAAATCATTTTTAAAAATAATTTCCTTGGGAAGTCCTCCCTGCCACCTTACGATAGGTAAAATTCCTTACCATGCACATGGTACCCTGGACTTTCCATATTATATCACTTAGTTCTATTAAACAAAATTCTTGTTAATTATCTCTCTACATCTAGACATGAAGCTCCTGGAGGAAAGAGATTGTGAGCCTTGCTTACCTGCATCCCAGTTCTTAGAACTGTGCATATTACATTTCAACCAAGTGAATCTGACTTTAGTAGCAGATTCTCATTTATGTAGAATGTGTGTATATGTTCATATACATGTGTAGAGCAATGTTGGAAGGACGTTCACTGAAATGTAAGCAAGGATATCTCTGGGTGGTAAATTTTGGGTAATTGCTGCTTTCTTCTTTATGTTTTTCAGAGGTGTATGAATCTTTAAAATTAGTATTATTTTCTGAAAACCAAAATAATTTCATTGTTTTTTACATAATTTTCAGTAACTCTTTTGGTACTATTGATGATAGTGTTTTTCTCATAATAGAATATCCTTAGTATAGGCCAACATTTTGTAGGATCCAACATAGTGTTCTTTCTTTCTCTCCCACACATGTAGCTACTTGGTATCAGACCAAAACAATTACACCAAGTAAAAATAAGTCCTGCTAAAAAATTCTTTCTCTTCTATCATTGCCACAGTCAGTTTGGCTTATGTGATTCCCTGACTTGAGTGGGCAGACCAACTATTTGTTCTTTGCTGAAAGTACACTTCTTCATGGTCTATCATAACAGGTTATATTATGCTGTAATAACAATTCTGCAATTCTGAAATTTTAATGATTTAAAACAACAAATTTATTTATCTTTTTATTTTTCTTGCTACACATCTATCATGAATTAGTTTGGGCTCTTCTTTGCATCATCCAAGACAAGAATGATGGAGCAACCTCTATTTAGAGCATTGCTTTCACCCATGAGAAAAGGAAAGAGAGAAGTGGCATATTGCAGCAAGCTCTTAAAAATCGTGCCCAGAAGTAATGTCATTCTACTCAAATCTTACTCATCAAAATAAGTCTCATGGTTAAATGCAGTTTCAAGGGGTTGGGGAACAGAATCAACTATTTCTAGTTGATTTCCAGCAATACAATGATCACATTACCCCCTGGGTGAGGATAGAGGTTTTGTATTATGGGTCAGTGCTGATGTTTTGATGTTTATTTTCTGCCACTGAAATTTGAATCTGAGTGAATTGTCACTACTTCTGACAATGTTGGTATTGCAAAGTGACAGCTTCGTAAAGTAATGATCAAGTGTTCCTTTCTTTCCATGTGTATTTCTAAGAAATAGAGCCAACTAATTTTGTATGTAAATACTGAGAACGAATTACCTGGTACTAAACTCACACACCAGTGTGGACCTTTCCCTGGCGTCACCCATTTCCTTTCTTCTGTCCTGAAACCTGTCTCCATTATATGATCCAGCCCTGGTTCTGGCTGCAGTCAGCAGATCCCACTGAAGGGTTTGTGTGTTTAAGCCTCATTTATTTGTCTTTTTCCTACTCTGTTCCTGGCATTTGATGGTTCTAGCATATACTCTGTAGTCTCAGTCTGTGTTTGATTCATTCCATGGAAATAAAGTGTATGCTGTACATACTGCCAAAGAATCGTCTTCCCCCTTTAATATAAGACTCTAAGTAAAAACTTATTTTAACCTTTAGAAAATGGGGTGCTTCACTAATATCAGACAAAATGCACTTTAAATGTAAACCTGTTAGCAAAGACAAAGAAGGACAGTATATACTAATAAAAAGGGCAATAAAACAAGAAGAGCAATCAAAATAATTTATGCACCTAACCATTGTGCACCAAATTACATAAGGCAAACACTGGCTAAACTGAGGGGAGAAATAGATGCCTCTACAATAATATTTGGGGACTTCAATAACCACTCTCAGCAATAGAACATCTAGACAGAGGATTGATAAGGAAACAGAAATCTTTAATAATGTGTTCAAGGAACCAGACTTAGCAGACATATACAGAACATTGCACCCGAAAAGAGCAGGATATACATTCTTCTCAAGTGCTCATGGATCATTCTACAGAATAGACCACATGTAAGGCCACTGAACAAGTCTCAATGAATTTGGAAAGATTGAAATTATACAAGGCACTTTCTCTGACCACAATGGAATGAAACTGGAAATCAATGATGAGTGAAGTACTGAAAAATTCACAAATGTATGCAATTTAAACAATACATTCTTAAACAATCAGTGCATCTAGAAGGAAAACATGGGAGAAGTCAGAAAATATCTTGAGGGGAATGAAAATTAGTACAGGACATATCAAAACTTATGAGATGCAGGGATGGCAGTGCCAGGAGGGAAATTTATAGTCCAAATATCTACATAAAAAAGAAGAAGAGCTAAAATCAAAGACCTAACTATTCAACTGGGGAACTAGAAAAGATGATCAAACTAATTCCAAAGAAAACAGAAGGAAAGTAAAATGACAACCATTGAGTAGAAACAAATGAAATTGAAAATAAAAAACAATAGAGAATGAAAAAAACCAGAAGCTGTTTTTTGAGAAGATAATAAAATTGACAACCCTTTAGCAAGACTAACAAAGAAAAAAAGTGAGAACATGCAAATAAACAAAATCAGAAACAAGAGTGAGGACATCACTACTGACCCCACAAAAATAAAAAAAAAATCATAAGAGGGTACTATGTAAAACTGTGCACCAGCAAGTTGGACAAATTAGATGAAATAGACAAATTTCTAGAAACACATAAACAACATACACTGATGAAAGAAGAACTAGAAGATCTCAACAGACCAAAGATAAGCAATGAGATTGAAGTAGTCATCAAAAACTTCCCCAAAAAGAAGAGTCCTGCACCAGATGGCTTCACAGGTGAATTCTACCAATCATTCTGAAAAGAGCTAACACTAATTCTACTCAAACCTTCTAAAAACTTGAAGAGGGAATATTACCTAACTCATTCTATGAAGCCAACATCATTCTAATACCGAAGCCATATAAAGATGCTACAAGAAAGGAAAATTACAGACCTATCTCTCTGATGAACTTAGTTGAAAAAATCCTCAAGGATTATAGTGTTTTTATCAAGAAAAGATGTTGAATTTTGTCAAATGCCTTTTCTGTGTCAATAGAAATGATCATGTGAATTTCCCCATTAATCTGTTAACAGAAAAGGCATTTGACAAAATTCAACATCTTTTCTTGATAAAAACACTTTAATCATAGGAATAGAATGAAACTCTCAGCATGAAAAAGGGGCATATATGAAAACCCACAGCTAGCATCAAACTCAATGATGAAAGACTAAAATCTTTCCCTCTAAGACTGATAACAAGACAAGGATGCCCAGTGTTACCACTCTTACTCAACATTGTGTTAGAAGTTCTTTCTAGGGCAGTTAGGCAAGAAAAAGAGGGGGAAAAAAGCATCTGAATTGTTAAGGAAGAAATTATTAATAAACTTTCACTATTTGCAGATGACATGATCCTATATATAGAAACTCCTTAAAAATCTACAATAAAGCTACTGGAGCTAGTAAAAGAGTCTAGCAAAGAGACAGTTATAAGATCAACATGCAAAAGTCAGGAATGAACAACCTGAGGAAGAAACCAAGAAAAAAGCCCATTTACAATAGAAGCTAAAAGAATGAACTACCTAGGAATAAATTTAGCTAAGGATGTAAAAGACGTGTACACAGAAAACATTGCTAAAAGAAATCAAAGAAGACATAAATAAATTCTGTGTTCATGCATGGGATGATTAAATATCATTAAAATGTCAGTTATACTCCAACTGATTTACAGATTCAATGCAATCCCAATAAAAATTCCAACAGCCTCCTTTAAAGAAATGGAAAAGCCAATTACCACATTCATTTGGAAGGGTAAGAGTCCCAAATAGACAAAACATCTTGAAAAGGAAAAACAAAGTTGGAGAACGCATGCTACCTGAATTTACAGCATATTACAAAACTATAGTGGTCAAAACTGCATGGTGGAGAGTGGGTGTAGCCCACTGCTTTGAGCACCTGCTTCCCATGTACAAAGTCCTGGGTTCAATCCCCAGTACCTCGTAACAACAGCAAAACCGGAAATGGGTGGTATTTGTACAAGGATAGATATATTGACCAATGAAGCCAATTTGAGAGTTCAGAAATAGACTCACGCATCTACAGTCAACTGATATTTGACAAGGCTGCCAAGTCTACTTAACTGGGACAAAATAGTCTTTAACATATGGGGCTGGGAGAACTGGATATCCATATCCAAAAGAAAAAAGAGGATCCTTAACTCACACCTTATACAAAAATTAACGCAAAATGGATCAAAGACCTAAATATAAAAGCTACAACCATAAAACTCCTAGAAAATAATGTAGGGAAGCATCTACAAAAACTTGTGGTATGCAGTAGTTTCATAAATTTTATACCCAAAACATGAGCAAAGGAAGAAAAAATAAGTGGGACCTTCTCACAATTAAAAGCTTTCATGCTTTAAAGGAGTTTGTCAAGAAAGTGAAAAGGCAGCCTATTCAATTGGAGAAAATATTTGGAAACCACATGTCTGATAAAGATGTAATATTCTGCATGCATAAAGAAATCCTACAATTCAACAACAAAAGGATAAACAACTCAATTTAAATATGGGCAGAGAGCTGAAAAAGACAGTTTTTCCAAAGAGCAAGTACAAATGGCTAAAAAGCAGATGAAAGCATGCTCAAAGTCACATAGGGAAATGCAAATCAAAATTACAATGAGCTATCAATTCAAACCTCCTAGACTGGCTGCTATTTAAAAAACTCAGTTTTGAAGGGGATGTGGGGAAATAGGAACATTCATTCACTGTTGGTGGGAATGTAGAGTGGTTTAGCCACTGTGGAGGACAGTTTGGTAGCTCTTCAGGAAACTAGGTATAGAATTGCCATATGATCCTGCAATCCAGATGCAAGGTATCCCATTACTAGGATTACCCAGAAGAATTGAAAACAGGATCATGAGCAGACACATGCACATCAATGTTCATAGCAGCATTATTCACAATTGCCAAGAGATGGAAGCAACCTAAATGTCCACCAAGAGATGAAGGGATAAACAAAATGTGGTGTATACCTACAATGACATGTTATTCAGCTGTAAGAAAGAATGAAGTACTGACACATGTGACAACATGGATGAACCTTGAGGACCTTATGTTGAGTGAAGTCACTCACTAAAGGACAAATATTGCATGTTCTCACTGATATGAACTTCCATGAGTGAGCAGATTCTTGGAAGATAGGTTACCAGGAGATAGAATGGGAGTAGAGATGGTGGGCCAATGCTTAATCTATGCAGAATTTATAATTCAGTTTATTATAATGGTTTGGAATTGGACGGAGGTGAAGGTGGTACAGTGATGTGAATTTAATTAACAGTACTGAAATGTGTATGTGTGAACAGTTGAAAGGGGAAGTTTTGGGTCATGCATGTTTCTAGAAGGAAAGCTAGAGGATAAAGCAGGGGATTGTATAATACTGAACTATGGGGGCCGAGGGCTCTAGTTATTAATAAAAATATAAGAATGTTCCTTCAGGACCTATAAAAAAAGGTGCATCATTAGTACAGTGTGTTGATAATGGGGTGGTATAAGGAGAAAAATGCACTAAAGCATATTTCTTGGGGGATATAAGTATAAACTTGTTGCCATAGGTAAGTTTTCTGGATAGATAGAGGCCCACATAGTAGCTCTCAAAATATTAAATTTTCCTCCTGGAGAAGTCCTACTAATTTCTCAAAAAAGATGGCAAAAATTCTAGAATATGTAAGTCTTGCCTAATAAAAGAAAGCAGGTCAATAAGTCAAGCTCTTGAGCTTAATGCTTGCACTTATGAACTGTAATAGTGAAACTAAGCCTAATTATAATTAATTCCTAAGAGTTACCTCCTGAAAACCTCCCTGTTACTCAAATGTGGACTAAACTTACTACCTTCCCCCTGACATGGGGCATAACTCCCAGGGATGAGCCTCCCTGGCACCAAGGTATTATTACCAAGCATTAATCAGCAATGCATTTGGAAGAAGACTTTGACCAAAAGGAGGAAATATTTTTAAAAATTGAGGTTTTTTTGGCTAAGACATTTCAAAGTGAGTCAGGAGGTCATTCCGGAAGTTATACTTATGCAGGGCTCAAGTAGACTTCCCCAAACAAAGCCTCAAACAAATGTGCTTCCAAGGGTTTTAGAGACATCTGGACACCATAGACAAGCCACACATTCTCATAAAATCAACACCCTCTTGGTGGGCCCTATTTGGGATTAAATGAAAATCTATTTTCCCAATATAACATAGTTATACTCATTTATAGTTCCCTAATCATGATCCTTCTACTCCTTTTATTTGAACCTATAATTTTCAAATGTACCAATTAAGTGTATCTCTCAGAGACTTAAATCTTCAAATTGTTTATATGCCAGTTTAATCCTGAAATCCAGTAGAGTTGTGGCCACCTTCTACTCTCCAGGTATTTAGGCTTTCCCTGGGCAATTAATAAAACAATGATCATGGACCAGTCCCATCCCCAAAACAAGGATATCTTCAACTGCAAACAAAACAATTCCTTTTCTCTGCCCCATAATATCTACTTCCCTTTTCAGCCTGAAGCAGTCAGATTTGACATCATCCCAAATCCCTCAAGATTGAGAAATGAATAAAAATAAGGGAGAGTGTAACTATGGGCCAAAGCAGATTTATTGTTATTGTAGCTATTAATTTGTGTTAGTAAAATAACTTGTAACATTGATATAAAAAATAAAATAAATAATAATAATAATCTGAATGGTTACTGTAGAACTTAAGAGTTATGCCATCTGTTAAGAATATGGGACTTGGTAACTCCACAGTCTTTAGTAGTACTTACATTATACCATGCAGTCAAAAAACTTCATACATCTTTTCAAAGCAACTGGGAACACTAGAAGTTTATAAACATGCTGTTTTAATAGAAACTTAAAAACAATTCTTACTAAAGTACTTCTATAAGGCAAAATGAAGCCTCTGCTTTATGTTTTCTTTAAAGTATAATTGCCAAGTGAATGGATAAAGGTGTTGGACAAAAAGGTCTGAGTCAGAGTTACATATTTTTAATGTGGAAAGCTACAAAATGTCAAGTGAGTGCCTAAAAGGGGACTCACTTATGTGTGCCATTTCTTTTTGTCCTGTTTTGTAATTGCTTTTCCCCCCATATAACTTTATTTATAGAGAAGGTTTAGATTGGATAAAAGTTACATCAAAAGTATAGGGGATTCCACTATTCCTCACCCTCTGCTCCTCCCATAATTTCCCCTATTAATAACATCTTACATCATTGTGGTACATTTAACACTTGATGAATAAATAACGAAGCTTTGCTACTAACTAAGGTCTATAGTTCACTTTATGGTTTGCACTTTGACTGTTCAGTTTTGCCAAAATATATAAAGGCCTGAATCCATCATTGCAATATCATGCAGAACAATTCCAATGACCTAAAAATGTCCTACGTTCCACCTATTCTTTCCTCCCCCTCCCCAAAGAGCCTCTGGTAACTACCATCTCTGTATCAGGGTTACAAGTTCTTCCATTACAACAATAATAATGTCTACTTTGGTCCATGGTTGTATTCCCCTCTTAGGTTTGTTCATCTTGAGGATTTGGGGATAGTAATATCCAACTGCTCCAGACTGAGAGGGGGGTTAGATCATACGGGGCAGATGGAATGAAATGTTTTGCTTGCAGTTGTACATACTCTTTTGAGGGAAGGGGATTGCTCATCATCATCCTTTTGTCAGTTGATGAATTGGAGTATAAATGTTGCCCACAACTATGTTGAGATTCAGGGCTCAACTGGCATATGAACAAACCAAAGATTTACATTTCTGAGGCATATATTTAATGGTCACATTACTAATTGTAGTTTCCCATAAAAGGGGTAAAAGAGTCATGCGTAGGGAAATTAAAAATGAATCTAACTTGTTACATTGGAGAAATTGATTATCCTTTATTCCAAGGTAAGGCCCACCAATGGAGTGCTGATTCATGGGGTTGTGTGCCTTGTTTATAGTGTCTGAATGCCCCTAGAGCCCTCAGAAGCATGCCTGTAAGAGGCTTTGCTTACTGTGGCAGTTAGTGAGATCTGCCAGAGATGTGCATAAGCATAACCTCTGAACTGCCCTCCCAACATACTTTGAAATCTTTTAGCCATAAAAACACTTTCGTGTTTAATTTTACCCCCTTTTGGTCAAGGTCTTTTCCCAAATACATTGTTGTTTGATGTTTGGTATTAATCGCTTAGTGCCAGGGAGGCTTACCTTGCCAGGGAGAAGGTAGTAGAATTCATTTGCTGGGTTTGGCATAAAGAGAGGCCACATTTGAGTAATAAGGAAGTTTTCAGGAGGTAACTCTTAGGCAATAGTTATTATTAAGTTAAATTTCAATTTTATAATAAGGTTCATAAGTACAGGCATTAATATTATAAGCTTGGCATATTGGTCTATTTTCCTTTTATTAGACACTGCATATGTACTGTAGAAAGTCTTGCCACTCTATCTGAGAATGTAGCAGGACTACTTGGGATGGGAATTTAATATTTTGTTTGTTATTGTGTGGGTCTCCGCCCACTGAGATAATGCCTTATGACTACATATTCCATAGAGGCATGCCCCAGGTATACCCTTCCCCACACACCCCTCACTACTGACACCCTGCACCAGCATCCATCCCCTACCATAGTTAACTCACCCAACTGCTTGTAGAAATGTAGAATGCTGCATCCAATGTGAAGGATGGTTTGATGGTTCCTCAGGAAATTAATATAGAAGTTCATATGATCTGGTAATACCAATGCTAGTAATATACCCGGACGAATTGAAAGCAGGGAAAGAAACACATATATGCACATCAGTGTTCATTGTGACATTTATTCACAATTTCCCAAAGTTGGAAGCAACCCAAATATCCATCAATAGATGAATGGATAAACAAAATGTGGTATTTATAGACATGAAGTATCACTCAGCTGTAAGAAGGAATGAAGCATTGACACATACAAAAACATGAATGAACCTCGGAGACCTTATGTTGAGTAAGATAAGTCAGTCACTAAAGGACAAATACTGCATGATCTCACTTTTGTGTTCCATTTTTATGGGTGCACTTTTTGAAATCACTTGGAAATGAAAATAGAGTAGGAAATGCAGCTAGAAAATGTTCATTCCTCTTTTGCCACCAGTAAGAAATTGGATGTGTCTGTTGTCATATCCATCACATGGACACATAATCTTTGGATGAAAACAGAATTCTGAGGAGCTACAGTATATAAAAATTGTAGAGGGAAGTGGATATGGCTCAATGGATGAAGCATCCACCTACCACATAGGAGGTCCCAGGGTTTGATACCCAGAGCCTCCTGGCCCATGTGGTGAGCTGGCCCACATGGAGTGCTGCCATGCACAAGGAGTGTTGCCCCACACAGGGGTGCCTGCTGCACAAGGAGTGGCCCCTATGCAGTGGAGTGCAAACCCGCACAGGAAAAAAAAAAAAGTAGCTCACCCAGCAGTGGTGCAGCACACATGGAGAGCTGACACCGCAAGATGATGCAACAAAAAAAAAGAGACACAAAGAGGAGACAATATGAGACACAATGAACTAGAGAGCTGAGGTGGATCAAGAGAGTGATCACCTCTCTCCCACTCCGGAAGGCCCCAGGATGGGTTCCCGGAGCCGGCTAATGAGAATACAACAGACACAGAAGAACACACAGTGAATGGGCACAGAGAGCAGACAATGTAGGAAGGGAAAGGGGGGAGAAATAAGAAAAAAAATTGTAGAGCATGCCAGGCTGAGAAATAATCAACAATATAACATCATAATCACTTTACCAAACCTTAAAAATAAGAAGTCTATTTCAGGCTAATGTGTGTAATGGAATAAAATTGTGTAGTACTCTGTAGTGGCCCCCACATTCTCACTTGAGCTTGGATCAGCCTGTGCATCATTTGCACATATGGAGAATAAAATGGACATGGAGAATGCTGGGAACCATGGCTTAACTGGTATCTTGAGGAATGAAAACTGAAAGATGGTTGTACATTTTCTGTAGGCTCTAGATCAGGCTCATTTTGTAGATGTGTGTGAATCCTATCCTTGATCATTGCCTTGGGCTATAAGTCCCACTGCAAGAGTACAACAGCCATGTTTTCAGCCTGTGAAAATCTGCTGACTAAGTGGAATTTTCTGCTAAGACAATGACTAAATTTCTGTGTGACTTGGAAGGCACTTTTCCAGGAGGTTGTTACCAATTTTCTGCTAGCAGTGTGGTAGATAGGAGGCTTGAGTTGCACTGTCTGTGGTAGGAATTATATGGTCTCATCAGGGGGTTTTACTGAGATAGGTTGAATCAATATATGGTTTATTTATGTTCATGATGACATGGCCAGTTCTACCTGATTGAACATAAACATATCCTGTGTGAGAATGTGGTCAAACTGTGGGGCACAGGGGTGGGAATTAAACTCCAATTTTTGGCCCCAATTCACTTGGAAAGTAATGCTGCTTCCCTGCTTACCATCAGAAGCCTTGCATCTAAATTCACAAATGGCTGCAGAGCTTCATGATCTGAGGAGTATGAGTAACTGCCATTTCTTAAGGACAGAACGTTCTTCTCTTTCAAACCACATGATGGTGAACAGTTGATGGCTGCTCTAGGTTTTTTAATGGGACAATAAGTCCTACAATAACTATTTTGGACCACTTTCACCCACCCTCTCCTTTGCCAAGTTAACTAAAGTTCACCTCACTTTTCTTCATTCCAACATGAGCTATCCCAAAAAAACCTGAAAGTGTTGCTAAATGAAAACCAGTGAAAAAGTTGAGGCCACTTCCAGTTGATAAAGATTGTGATGTAACATGCTACAGCATATTGATTCCCCAAAGAATCTCTGAACATTTTGTAAAAATTGGCAAAACCATATTCCCTGAAACCCTGGAACCCAGTTAGAGGTGGAAATAACAGGGCTAGAGTTGAATCAAGAAAATGCAACTTTAAAAACAGTAGGAGAAGCTCGCGGCACTTCTCAGGCTGGCCTATTGTCCACACTCTCCCCAGTGCAGTGTGGGGCCAAGCATGGGTCCCACTGTAGGTCCCTGGTCCTGTTTCAGAGGGAGCAGAGTAACCCATATTTGCATACTGGGGTGCCAGTCTATTAGGTGGCAGCCGGAAGGGTTGACAGAAACTCATCCCTGACTACCAGATCCTGCTCTTCAGGCAGAAGCAGCTTATGGAACGATAAAAACCTATAAGAAACAATTGGGTCCAAGCATCCTTGGACAAAAGATAACGTGTTTTAAGAGCACTGTGGATAGGGAGAAAGTTTGTTTCATAGAGTGGAGGGATCATTTCTGTAAACATGGGACTTCCTAAGGCCAGGAGAAATCACAAACCCAGGACAAAACATAGGGTCAGAAAAAAGAGGGAGGGGCCTGCATATCACGTTTGCCTGGGCAGATCTTGATAAGAGGGCTAAATTCTGAAGAAGAGTCCCAGCCAATTCAGAGCAAGTTTGAAAAGACAGAGATAAGTGCTTTTGTTTTGCTTTTTTTGTTTGTTTTTGCTAACTTCTGGCATGCAAAGAAATCTCTGTCATATTACCAGCTGGATACAAGCATAAGGAACAGACAACTCGAGTACTAAATCCAAATCCAAAAGTTAACACCTTAAAATATTAAAATATACATTATGCAGCAAAAGGTTACAAGACAAAAATGAAACCAGAAATAAGGCCAATCCAAAAGAACAAGACAGAAATTCAGAAGCCATTACAAAGAAGACCAGACTTCAGACATACTAGACAAAGACTTTTAAAAATGATCCTCAGTTTGCTCAAAGTGATAAAGGAAAACATGGGGACAGGAAAAAATGATGTAAGGAAAACAATGAATGATCAATTTGAACATCTCAATAAAGAGATAAATTAGAAATTTTGGAATAGAAGGAAACACCCTCAATATGATAAAGGGGACATGTGAAAAACTCACTCCTAACTTCAACCTTAATAGTGAAAAACTGAAAACTTCCACTCAGAAGTCAGGAATAAGACAAGGATGCCCACTGAACCTCTGTTAGTCAACAATGTACTGGAAGTTCTAGCCAGAGCAATTAAGCAAAGAAAAGAAATAAAAGTTCTTTGAATTGGAAAGGAAGAAGTAAAAGTTACTCCCTTTGCAGAAGACATGATTCTATATAGAAAATTCTGGAAAATCCACAACCAAGCTACTAGAGCTAATAAACAAATTCAGCAAAGTGGCATGGTTTAAGATCAACATATACAAATGAGTAGTGTTTCTATACACTGGTAATGAACATTCTGATGAGAAAATCAAGAAAAAAATCAATTTAAAATAATAACTAAAAGAATATAATATCTAGAAATTAATTTAACCAAGATGTAAAAGACTTATACAGGGAAAATACAAAATGTTGCAAAAAGAAATCAAAGAAGACAAATAAATAAAAGGATGTTCTGTTTCATGGTTGGAAAACTAAATACTTTTAAGAAGGTAGTTCTGCTCAAAGCAGTTTACAGATTCAATGCAATCCCAATCAAAATTCCAACAGGCAGAAATGGAAAATCCAATCATCAAATTTATATGGAAGTCAGGAGTCCCAAATAGCCAAAAACATAGTGATAGAGAAGAACGAAGTTGGAGGACTCAAATTTACCAATTTTAAAATATTACATAGTCACAGAAACTGCATGGTATTGGCACAGGGGTAGACTTATAGACCAATGGAGTGAAGTTGAGAGTAAGTTCAGAAATAAACCCTTGTATCTATGGCCAATTGATTTTTGATACAGGTTCCAAGTCCACTCAATTGGGAAAGAATAGATTCTTCAAAAAATGATGCTGGGAAAACTAGATTCCCATAGGCAAAAGAATGAAGGTGGACCATAACTTCACACCATGTGCAAAAATTAACTCAAAATGGATCAAAGACCTATATATAAGAAACAACACTATAAAACTCCTAGAAGGAAATACAGGGAAGTATCTTGAAGATCTTGTGTTAAGCTATGGTTTGTTAGACTTTATACTAAAAGCCTGAGCAACAACAACAAAAAATAAACAAATGGGACTTCATCAAAATTTTAAAAACTTTTGTGCATCAAATGACTTCATCATGAAAGTAAAAAGACAATCTGCAGAATCAGATAAAATGTATCTCATATCCAAAAAGAGTTAAATGTCCAGAATATGAATACATAAAGAAATCCTACAAGTCAACAACAAAAAGACAAACAATCCATCTAAAAATGGGCAAAAGACATGTGTATACATTTCTCCAAAGAAAATATACAATGGCCAAAAAGCACATGCAAAGATGCTCAACATCAGTAGCCATTAGGGAACTGCAACTCAAAAACAGTGAGATGCCATTCACACCCAATAGAGTGGCTGCTATTAATAAACTGAAAACAATAAGTATTGGAGAGGATTTGGAGAAATAGGAACACTCCTTGGTTGCAGGGAATGTTAAATGTGCAGATACTGTGGAAGACCATATGTCAGTTCTTCAGAAAGCTAAGTATAGAATTATCATAATGACTCAGCAATCTCACTTGAAGGTATATTCCCAAAAGAACTGAAAGCAGGGACCCAAACAGATATTTGAACTTCAGTGTTTATGGTGGCATCATTCATAATTGGTAACAGATGGAAGCAACACAAGTGTTCATCAACCAATGAATGGATAAATAAAATGTGTTTTATGTATACAATGGAATATTTTTCAGCCTTGAAATGCAATATAGTTATGATTCATATGACAAAACAGATGAACCCTGAGGACATCATGTCGAGTGAGATAAACCAGACAAAAATGGACAAATATTGTGTGATCTCACCGATAAGAAATAATTAGAATAAGCAAATTCAAAGAATCAGAAACTAGAATATAGGTTATGAGGGGCTGGGATGGGGCCAGTAATGGGGAGTTAATGTTTAATTGGTTCAGAATTTCTGTTTGGTTGATGGAAAAGTTTTGGTTAATAGACGGTGGTGATAGCAGCACAACACAAGCACAACACTGTGAATATAATTAACTGCACTGAATTATATACTTGAGTGTGGCTAAAAGCAAAATTTTAGGTTGTTTATACTTGAATAAAAATTTTAAAAAATAGACTGTACAACATAGTGAACCCTAATGACCACTATGGGTTAGAATTCATAGCAGAGTTACCACACTAATATAGTGATTATAATGGGGAAAATTATATGTGGGAGGTGGTATATATAGGAACTCTGTATTTTCTGTATGATTTTTCTGTAAACCTACAGCCTCTCATAAAAAGCAAGGAAAAAAAAAAGCTGAGGCCAAAAATTGTTGGCAAGCTTCAAGCTGAATTATGCAGTCTGCACATTGCAAGCAGCCTGTGGGTTGAATCTGTCGCAAATTATCAAGGGAATGTGTCTCTTTTTCCCAACAGGAAGGGTTTCTGCCCAGTGTTCTGGGCCCGGGCCATGGCTGAACCTACTGATGCTCCCGAGGAAAGCATTCTGTTTCATTCAACAGATGAAACTGCCATGGTGTGGAGATTTCATATTTACTAAATGAGTTTTTCTAGGCCTGAAATAGCCAGCTCGCTCCAAGTCTGCAAACCATATCTTTACTCTCTAAAATTCACAGTGAATGTTCTCCTCAGTGGCAGTCCACCTGCATTGCGCTCTGCTCCCAGTAGTTCCCCAGGGCACCCTGCGTTGACTTGCTGTCACCAGGGCCAGGTTCCTTCTCGGGCTCAGCCCTGGGAGCAGAGTGTACCTGTAGGTCCCACCCTCCAGTCCTGTCCATCCCACCTATCCCTTCTTCCATTTCTAGGTGCCAGTGATGAGCTAGAACTTCATAATGCATCAGGCATTAATCACCTTGGTAGCTCAAGGTAATAGCTTACTCCAGTAGCAAATTTGCATTGTAACCAAGTTCCTTAATATTTTAATCAAAAAGAGTAAATAAATAAAATAAATATTAAAAAAAAATAAAGTGATGAAGTGAGAATTTTGGAGTAAGGGTTATGGGGACATTTAGGTTTGGAATAGGTGTTTTGCCAATGACCCCTCACCAAACAAAGCACAAAAGTGCTTTTCTCACCTACCTTTTATGTTGGCATTACATATACCTGAGGTTGATTAAACAGATCTCTGCTGCTATGGGGTACAGTTTTGTCCTTCATGAGCACTCTTTGCTTAGGAAGAATGCTTTACTGTAGCCATTTTGATCATACCTTATTATCTTTCTTTGCATATGATTATAGTGAAAGAGATTTTAGGAGAGTTTAAAAAGGGAATTAGACATTCCCTGAACCTAAAAGGTCCAGGTGACTATTGTATTATTTTATTTTCTGTATGCCTGTCTACAAACTATATCCATTGGTCTATATAATGTCAGGTTCAGGGAAAATGATGCAGCATATACTGCCTTATTCTTTGCCCATGAAGAGCTAGGACAGTATTTATTACCTGTCCTACTTAATTCCTAAAAATGATCTGAAATGTAATCCAATTTAAAATGAGGCAAAATTAATATCAGGATCAAAGTCAATGTACAGAAATGTCAAAGATCTTTAGATTCACGTTGTAAAGTAATATATATAGAATGATTTCAATAACGTGAAAATTATATTCATAGATTAAATATTCCTAAATATTAGCAATGGATAATGAGATTATATATGATTTTGATCTTCCTGACATTGATCTCTGTTTCCATATGTTCTAGAACAGGTTTATATTAAGGAAGAAACTAAAGTTGTTTAAAAAATAAAACATTAACACAGATCCTGAAGTTATGTGAGCTTTCTTCAAATACTGGCTCCATTAAAAATGGGTTTTAAATATAAAATGGGTATATTCCACAGGCTAATTGTGAGTCAAGGGGAACAAGGGATGCAAAAGTGTTGTAAAAACTATAAAAGGATTGTAAGTGTATGGAGGGAAGGAAGCATGTTTGCTCAGTTTTGCTGCAAAGAACTGGGAGCTGTTCAAACTGCTCCAAGCAAAGGAGATTATCTGGTGGTAAAGTTTCAGAAAGGCATTCCTGAGAAGGCAAAAACAGGAACCACAGCAAAATGGAGCTTCATGGGGAAGCTAGCCAGAACTAAGGCAAATAAGTGATCTTTCAATTAATCGTGGCTTCCATATTTCTTTCTATGCATATTTCCTTCTGTGCTTTTATCCTTTCATTATGCAAACTACCATCCATGCTTATTCATAGCTCCTGCATCCACACATTTCAACTGGTACGTGACTTTGCCTTATCAAGGTCACAGGAGATATGTGTGGAACAGATTTATTTAGAAGAAGTGTGACCAGGGCAGTCAATAACTGGAATATCTAGTATATAATTTGTTCATTAAAAATTACAACTCACAATGAGGAAACTGTTATAGAATTAGTAGGGTACAAAGTCCACGACGACAAGGACAATTTAGTCTTATTCACCATTGTATCCACAGTGCCTAAAACAGTGCCCAGTACATAGCAGCTAAATGATTAATTGGAGACTTTCAGAAAGCATTTCGTGCACATCCTTGTGAGCAGAGCAGTGTTTTTGGTGAGAGAGGGAGGGGATAAAAGAGAATTTTAAGAATTATAATCCATGCCTCTAAGGAGTTTAAATCTAATTGAAGAGAAAAAAATGATTTACCAGTTACAGTCCTGAGGGAAGTAATTGACACAATGGGATAATTGAGGAGAAGTTAATGAAGGCATAATTTACAAAAAAATTAAGGAAAATAAGCAAGGGATGGTGTACCACCAGAGGGTGAGGAAGAAGACATAGATGTTACCATTTCTAAGCTTGAAGGAGTAGACGGAGAGAGAAGTTACCAGAATGTTGAGAGAGCTGTGACTATGCAAGGGCACTGCCAGACAGGACCACCCCCCCCTTTTTAAATTAATTTATTCTGTTTTTAAAGAAGCTTTACATTACATAAATGTTACATAAAAAAATATAAGGGATTCCCAAATGCCCCACTCCTTCCCCCCCCCCCCCCATACTTTCCCCCTTGACCTTTGGTAGAAGCAGGCAGGAAGCAGAGAGAATAAAAACCTTCACCTCATTCACCTCTACTCTATTCTTCCCTCTCTCACCTTGTCTCCCATTGGTTAACCCCAAACTGAAGACGAAAGGCTAGGGAACCCAAGGCAAGAAACCAAGTTTACTCTTCTAGAGCACAGAGCAGGGTGGGGAAGGGTGAAGGGGGCAGATCTGAAGAACAAAATGGAAAATATCTGCCAAGTGGCAAGATAATATACTATTAATATGATTTTTATCTTTTCTACTTTATTGCATGTGTTTAATTCCGCTTCAAGCCGAAAGCAGGAAAAGAAGTAGAAATAGATCATTCTTCAATTCCCAGTTCAAGGCTGACTTTTGTTGAATTCATGGGGAGTGGATAATATTGACAGTCAGGCTCTGAGAACAAAGAGATTCTAAATTCCAGAAGTTACCTGCACGTTTCAAAAATAAATCTTAGAGGTTTGAATATTGATTTTTACCATCATCAATACTATAAAGAAGGGGGGATTTTTTTCTAGTAGGAGTTGGCAGGAGAAGAGAAATGGAGAACCAAGAGTTCAGATAATGTTCTCATTCATTCCATCCCTGTAAGGCTGAACCTTGAAGGAGGGAATTGTGAGAATAATCTCCAAATAGGTTTGAGGGGAACTCTCAGAAGCTGACAGACAGAAGAGGCTTAATTTCACACTTCTCTGAGCACAGACAGGGAATGTTTTATAAGTTCCTTGGCAAAGACTTGCATTTAGCATAATACAAAGAAAAATGGTGATGCCCAGGTAGTGCTTTAAGAATGAATGAGGATGGTGTCCAGGTGGGTGAGCCAGAGAACAGCTCTAGAGATCCCTGCATACATCATTGTGATGTGGAGAAGACAGATGCAATTCCCAGGCCTCTCAAGGCACCCCAAAATCAGAAGGAGCTGATGTGGAAACAAGTGAGCAAGCCACTCCAAGGCAGAAACTGTGGAGCCCAGCATCATTCCCCAACAAAACAGTATTTGACCAGATGCACCTCGGGAGGTAACAGCATGAGATACTCAGGGTCGGGAAAAGGTCAACTAAATATCATCAGAGAGCAGAGAAAGGCACAGAGACCAGCATAAAGACATGAGCCCTAACCTTCTCCTTGAGGATGTCTAATCTTCCACCTATACCCTGAAGACATCATGACCAGCAAAGGGGGGAGGGCAGAGAAACCACGACAAGCTAAGCTTTTACACTGAAGAAATAGAGGCAATCAAAGTATACTTTTGAAAAAGAAGAGTTTGAGTTTCCTAAATACCTTCATTTGGCAATTTTAAAACACTGCCTTCCCACCTTCCTCTCCTGGAGAAGAAGAGAGAGATTTGATAAATATGTAGAAAGTCAAAATGACTGAGTAGATTGGAATGATGACGAAGGTAGAGGAAGATTTTCAACTGGATTGAAAGGTTGATGTTGGAGGAACCAAAAGAAAGAGAGAATATAGAAGAAAGAGAAATTTAGGTAGGAAGTTGATGACTTCAAGTGTAGGCACATTGAGATTCACTGCCTATGAGACATCCAGATGCATAGAGATGGTCAACCACATGAGATTAGGCTAAAGCAAAGGTCTGGGGTCTGATTTTAGATATGATAGTAGTTAAATAATAATAATATCCATCAAAGAGTATTTATTTTGTGATAAATCTCATGCTAAGCAATTTGTAAAGATTGTCCTATTTGTTTTTCACTAATAAGACTGGAAAATCGAGGTTAGAAAGATGGAATCTCTTACAGAAAGTCAAACTGCTAGTAAATAGTATAGCTGAAGTTTAAACTTAATTTTGTTTTACTCCAAGCTTATGTTTTATGCAAAATTCCTGCCCCTAAGGGAACATGAAACCAGGTATGAGGAATGAGGAGATAAGTGGGTCAAAGATAGATACTTCCAAAGTTCCAGCATTTAAGGGGTAAAAAAGGAGTAGACAATGACAAAGAAACCAGAGATGAAAGCCAAAGAACCAACAAGACAAGATCCAGCAAAGTGTGGGGCCACTGATGCCAAGAAAAGACTATTTCAAATAGGGGCTCAGAAAAATAGGATTGTCAAGTTCAGCTAAGGTAAACTAGGTGGGTTCAGCAGCAATCCATTTTAAAATAGAGATGGTACATCCTAGATTGAGCATGAGTATGACCAGAAGACACAAGGAACCTGCATGAACAAGAAGCCTAGATCCCCATTGCACCCACCATGGTTGCACCCATGACTCTAACCTCATACCTATCACTGAAGAAGGAAAAAAAGACTGAGCTTAGTTAATGGACGGATGGCATGGTGTGTAGGTGAAAGCCAAAGAAAGGATGACATCTACACTGTGTCTTCACTTGTGGGTACCTTGAAAGACAGTGACAAGGAAATATTTTCAATAGGCTGACCCTCAGATGGTAGACCTCATCATTCACTTTGTGTGGATGGATAAGTGTCTCTAAATTAGAACATATATGAACTAATGGGCAGTGGTGAATAGCCTGATCAGCTGGTCAGGAGCCTGAAAGGAAAAAGATTAGAAGATCAGAGCAAGGAAATCTAAGGTATAAGTTAACAACCATCAGAAAGCATTCACAATGGAAGAGGTCCTAAACGACCAAGTAGAAAAAAATTCATTTACTTGGTTGATCTTAAATGACTTTTGTCAGCAGCCAGCCCAGTGCTGGCATGAGGGACACACTAATAAATTAGTCATGGTGGTAGAAATGAAGTCTATGCATGAACCCAATGGCATGGACTCTCACTTTCCTAGGCCAGTTTAGCTATAGCTATCTCTAGATTTCCACCCAGCCAGCAACAGACACAGATATTGAGACCTCAGAATGTCACAAATTTATTCCTTATAGAAATCAAACTTCTTGGCAAGTTGGCCCCAAAATAATAGTCTGAAGTAGGAGATCCACGATTGAGATTTTTCAAATAAAAAATCAGACTCTTTCTGTTCTGAAAGGGTGATGAGGAATAGACAGCTGTGCCCAGTATATTGCCTTTTCTACATTAGAGGACTCAGCCAACAGCATTATGTTGAGCTTACGGAATGCCTGATCCACAGGAATGGAATCTCACACACCATAGCCTCTGATCAGGGAACCCACTTCACAGTGAGGAAGATGTGGGCCAGTGACAGTGGATTCCAAAGGTCTTTTCACATACCACCTAGACACTGCCAGCCTGAGAGAAGTGGAATGGCCAGCTGACGATGCAGATGATGGACCAGCTTAGAGGTAGCACCTTGGATCCTTCAGAATCCAGAGTATGCACTGAATCAGATTTTTTAATATGGTGCTGTGTTCCCAATAAGAAGTATGCATGGGTGCATGAATCGAAGGATCCCCACTTACCATCATTCTTAATAAGTCACCGAGGGGCTTTGTGCTTCTCTGCGACTGGCTCTGCACGGCTAAATGTCTTGGTCTCTCAATGGGATGAAAGCTAAACTACTACATGGTCACTCAGCGTTCAGGGACCAGCTGGCAAGAAAAGGGGCCACTGTCTTATCCAGGTTAATTGACTCTAATCAACAGGAGAAGGAGGTAAGTTCTTTTCGTACAATGGGGACAGGGAAGGATTTGTGTGAGGCTCGGGAGATCCACTTGAGTGCCTTTGGTACTCTCATGCCCAATTGTACCTGAATGGACAAATGCAACAGGTAAGGCTGAAAAGAATATCATTACCAGGGGCTCAGGTCCTCAGAAATGAAGGTTTGGGTCATACCACAATTAAGCAGAGGTGGCAGTGGAAGACAAGGGAATTGAGAATGTATAGTGGAGAAGGGAAAAATGCATATCAACTCCATCCCCAAGACATGCTGCAGTGATAGTGGGGTATAATTGATTCTGCTAACTTCCCTTTTCTAAGTTTTTCCTCGGAGCTCTGTCAGAGCTTCTGCTCCCCATGTGTGTATGGAGAAATAGATCTGCATGGCACAGGGAGTGGATTGCAGCAGACATTGAGATAAGTTGTTCATATCCCCCTTTAAGAAGGGATATTAATAATGTAGTCTTTATAATGCCAAATATACAATAAGAAATCATTTCACATATGAAGAAACTAGAAAATGTTATCCTTAACTAGGAAAAAAAAAACGTTTGAATACTTTTCACCTAATTTTTGGGAAAAAGGCAAGGTTATCTACTCATTAGTTCTATTCAGCACTTTACTGGATGGCCTCACCAGCTGAATATGACAGTAAGAAAAAAACAAAATTTAAAGAAAGAAATAAAACTGCATTTATAGATGAGATGATCATGTACACAGAAAATTCTAAGGAACCTATGAAACAGCTACCGATACATTAAGTCAATTTAGCAAAGTCACAGGATAAAAAGTCAATATACAAAAAACAATAATTTTCCTTGTACTTGTAATGATAAACTGGAATGTGTAATCAAAAGCAATACGATTAATTACATTAAAACCAGAAAATATTAGTGTAAATTAATGAAACATATGCAAGACCTAGTCATAGAAAATTAAAGATATATTGGTGGGAGAAATTAAATGAAGAAATACACCATGTTCGTGTTTTGCATGATTAAATATTGTTAAGATTTCTGTTCTCCCCAAAAGATCTACAGATTTAATCCAATTCCAACTTTTTAAAAAAAGCAATTCAGCTGTATTTTTTGGTGGAAATTTCCAGGCTGACTCCAAAATTAACACAAATACAACTTGAACAGAACAACTTGCAAAATAAGAAAAAACTTGGAGGACTTACATTACCTGTCTTTTAAGTTTTGTTTTTCTTCTTCTTCTTTTTTTTAGATAAAACTACAACAATTATTATTAACAAAGATAGACAAATTGGCCACTGAGACAGAGTGAAGACTTCATATGGAGATATACAATTATATGACCAATTAATTTCAATGGGGAAGAAGTCATCAATGGAGGAAAAACCCATTTCAACAATGGTATTGAAACAACTAGATATCCATATTAAAAGAAAATCTAACATCTCTTTCATACCACACACAAAATTAATTCAAGATATGACTCAAAATAAAGAAAAATAAAATACAACTATAAGCGTCTACGAGAAAATATAGAAGAAAATCTCAAAACTTTCATTTGACAAAAATTTCTTAGCCAGGACTCAGAATCATAAAATAAACAAAATTATCAAATTGGACCCGTTTAAAATTCAAAACATTTGCTCATCACAATTCACCATAAAGGAAATGAGTAGGCAAGCCACAAACCAGGAGATAATGCTTTCAATACACATACATGATAAAGGCCTTCTTTCTATATCAATAATTTTTGAAAAACCACTAAAAAGGGGAAAAAGATTTGTACAGACACTTCACAAAGCAAGGTACAGAAATGGTCAATTAACATATAAAATATGCTCATCATTAGTCAAAGAGAAGAGCAAAAGAGAAATAATAAATAATAATCCAAAATAATAAAATTCCCTCCAGAATGGCTAAAATGAAAAAGGTTTCCCACACAAAATATTAGAGGGTCTGTAAAACAACAAGAGTTCTTATATATTGCTGAAAGCAATGGAACAATGTACAATGACTCTGGAAAAAGATCTGGCAGTTTCTTACAAAACTAAACATGCACCTACCCTATGACCCAGCAGTTCCACCTCTAGGTATTTATCCAAATGAAATGAAAACACATGCCCACAAAAAGCCTTGTATGAGAATATCACAGCAGTATTATTCATAATAGCCAACTGGAAACAGCCCAAATATCCATCAACGGGAGAATGTATAAACAAACAGTGGTATATTCATTCAATGGAATACTACTCGGCAATAAAAAACAAAGAACTGGTATATGCAACAAAATGGCTGAATCTCAAAACTGTTATGCTGAAAGAAAGAAGCCAAAGAGCCATGCTGTATGTATGATTCCATTTGTGTGAAACTACTTATAGAAAAGACTAAACTACTACATGGTGAAAGACATCTGAATAGTGGCTCCTGTGGCAAGGCAGAAATGACAGGGTGGGACGGGGAGAACTTTCAGGGGGGTTGAAACTTTCCACCTTCAGATAGGGGAGTGAGTTACATGGGTATATACTTGTCAATACTTAAATTCATGAGTTAAGATTGTGCATTTCACTGAATGTTAATTATACCTTAATAAAACAATGGAAAATCTCCAACTTGATTGTAGTTTTACTATTTCTTTTATTTTTTTCAATATTTGCTTTATATTTTTGAGGCTATGATTCAGGTACATGCAAATTTATATATATATAACTCATAAATACAATACTTTGTATATGTGTGTTTCTAATGAATCGGTCCTTTTATCATTATGAAATGTACCTTTTTTTCTAGTAACGTTTTTTACCCTACAAATAAAGTCTACTTATCTGTTACTGCAATAATTACATAATCTTTCCTTTGATCAGTGTTTGTGTTTTTATTTTCCATTGTTTCAGTTTTAATCCTTCTGCATTGTAATTTTAAGGTATATCTTACAAAAAACATAAAATTTGTTTTTTAACTTTGGTCTCATAATCATTATCTTTTAATAGGGAGTATTTGGTCTAATTGTATTTGATGTAGTTATTAATAGACGTGGGTTTCAATCTATTATCTTACAGTTTTTTCTACTTTCTACAGTCTCCTTTTTCTCTCCTTTATTTTTTTTTGGGCAAATAAGTTTTATTTTTTCATTTTCCCCCTATGAAATTGTTAATAAAGTTTCTATCACTGTCCTCTTTCCTTTATTTTTAATTATCCATTTGGTGCTGTGAATCATTTCAAGCATGTAGTTGGTAGAAATCCACCTACCTCATTTTCAAAGTCTAAGCTTTTCTATATTTGCTTCAAGTATTTTGAATTTTACATTATACAGATGAAATATCTTAGGTTGACTCTCTTTTAAATATTTATTGCTGTGATAAAGTTTATATGAAAAATGATATGAAAATGAAAAAAATTTGGAAAGAGTCACTATAACAAGGGAGAATTATTTCAAATTTCATATATTTTCCAGGATGGATGGTTGTCTTTTTCTTTTTTTCAGTAATGAGGCATTTGTGTTTTACAAATTACAGTAGCTGTTCTTGTTCCCTGATTGTGCTTCATATAGAGAATATTTCCTTCCAAAGGGAAAGCAATAGAGGACAACTTTCAGTTATTGACTTAGAAGAACATAGCATTAGTACTGAGTGGTTTTTTTCACTTCCTGCTTGCATATTTTCGACTCTCACCCCATCAGTTATTTCCAACTTGCTCAGGTTTTAGAGGTGCAACCCTTTCCTTATCAAAGAGACTCCCTCAAAAACGAACAAAGCCTGAGGCATAACCTAGAAAGATGTTACTCATGTACATGAATTTTCAGTTTCTAAAGCTCCTTTACATACATAATCTAAACAAACTCTCAAAACAATCCTATAAGGTAGGCTTAGTGGATTTTGTTCTCCCCATTTTACACACATGGAAAATGAGAATTTCACAGAAATTCTTGCTTAAGATCACAAACCCACCAAATGAGGAAACCAGCACTGAAACAAAATGCTCTAAAGCTCTTTTCATTGACAATATTTTAAGAAGTGGACAAAATGTATCTTCCATACTGCTGCTCTAGACCTACTATAAATCTTTCCCCAGTCCAAGTCTTAATACCCTTCCATTGCTTTCCTGAGCTAGTTCTGCTCCCACCTGAGCATTCCTCTATGCTTGCTTTTCTTTGTAGTATTATCAACACCCCTACCATATACCTTTTCTGATACTCACTAGTGTTTACCAACCCAGATTCCCTTTTGCTAAGCAACAGGACTAACTTGATAAACCAATTTGGATAATTGGCATTATGGGCCATTTTATACTCAGACCCTGTGCTCAGAATACATATTTGCATTCTCAAGCAGTGGAGATAATATCTTCACTTATTTCAGTGACCAGGATGGTGGACATTTTGGTGTCCAAATAACAGAGATGAGCACAAACACAAGTTCAATACTATTGGGTGACAGATCTATCAGAGTGGTCACAGACATAGATGAATGACACTCTGCATGAACTTGGAGCCCCAAGTTTCTCCTTCCACATATCCTGTATGACTCCCTATAATCCAGGCTATTTGAAAAGCTGAATACAAACTGAATGGATCCTGTTTGGTGATGGCGGCCTCTCATGCTCCTTAACTCCTTTGAAGCCTCTAGAGAATAGCTGAGTTGCCAACCTGAGAAAGAAATCACTTCTTATTGTTTTTCCAGCCCCTAGTTCTGAAGGTGATAAAATGTTCCTAGCACTCCCACAAAGCACTGCAGGTTCTTTCCACTATTATTCTTCAAGTCCCTGTTCTTGGTAGTATAATTCCATTCTAGATTTTTTTAAAATCCACTAAAGAGAAAAAACCTATATGTGTGTGTGTGTGTGTGTGTGTATAAATGTATTCCTGGCTAGGAACAGAAAAATGTTCTTGGCATCAGCCATGGGGCAAAGATTAAATAAGAAAGCCAAGAATATAACCTGTCTAATGAATAAGTACAGTGTCTTCTTTGACAACCGGCTCTGAATCAGCTGGGTGTTAAATATTCCATTTCATACTGTGACAATAAACTGCATCGCATCTGATGTTTCTTCACCCAAAGGTTTTCCTATGCCTCTGCCTCACTTTCCCTTGTCCTTTACCTCTCCTTCTCTCCTCTTCAGATTGTGAATTTCCTTTGGTAAGCTGTTTTCTATCAGGTCAAATTTTGCTGAATGCCCAAGAGACTGATGTAACTCTGACCGGTGTTCCAGTGTTGATGGATTGAATAAAGTCACTAGTCATTAAGTGAAAGTTATACCTGATTAAAAAAGGAATGGAGTTAAGAGGAAAGATAAGGCAGGGGGCCCGTGAAGAGGATGTAGTTTTCTGACTCTTGAACTTGGCAGATTTCAAGAAAATGTATCTCAGTGAGATGTAAGACATGGGTGCTGATGGAATACATTAATTGCTGTCATCAGAATTTTAGATGCACTAGAGAGTTGCTGGCAGCACTGGCATGTCAATTTAGCAGATAAATATTCTGTTAAGAAGAAAAAGTTGGAGCCTAGAGTGATTACAACTGAAAATGGGAGGATTGCATCCAGCATCCAGGTGGAATCTGAGCCTCCTCTTGACATAAAGGTGCAATGGACACAACCAATCCAGTGTCCACATAGAAGAGGTGGCATTGGATTGGGAAAAGTGGACATAATGGACAAAGGGTATGGGGAAAGGCAGGAAGAGATGAGAGGTGGAGGCGTCTTCGGGACATGGAGCTGCCCTGGATGGTGCTTCAGAGGTAATCACCGGACATTGTAAATCCTCACAGGGCCTACATGATGGAATAGAGGAGAGTATGGGCCATGATGTGAACCAATGTATATGAGGTGCAGAGGTGCCCAAAGATGTACTTACCAAATCCAATGGATGTGTCATGATGATGGGAACGAGTGTTGTTGGGGGGGGGGGAGAGGGGGGGTGGGGGGGTGGGGTTGAATGGGACCTCACATATATATTTTTAATGTAATATTATTACAAAGTCAATAAAAAATAAAAAAATAAAAAAAATAAAAAAAAAAAAGAAGAAAAAGTAGCACCAATTGGAATGGTGCATGAAGGTGAGACTTCAGGCTGATACATCTTTTTTTTTTTTTTTTTTAAAAAGATTTATTTATTTATTTATTTAATTCCCCCCCCCCTCCCCTGGTTGTCTGTTCTTGGTGTCTATTTGCTGCGTCTTGTTTCTTTGTCCGCTTCTGTTGTCGTCAGCGGCACGGGAAGTGTGGGCGGCGCCATTCCTGGGCAGGCTGCTCTTTCTTTTCACGCTGGGCAGCTTTCCTCACGGGCGCACTCCTTGCGCGTGGGGCTCCCCCACGCGGGGGACACCCTTGCGTGGCACGGCACTCCTTGCGCGCATCAGCGCTGCGCATGGCCAGCTCCACACGGGTTGAGGAGGCCCGGGGTTTGAACCGCGGACCTCCCATATGGTAGACGGACGCCCTAACCACTGGGCCAAAGTCCGTTTCCCAGGCTGATACATCTTTATCTCTACTGCTCATACTAAAAACTCTGGTTCCTTCAATAGCCTGTCTCAAGGGAGAACCAGGGCAATGTCCCTGCCTCCTTGCCTCCTTATTGCCTGTCTTACCTGCTAACTCTCACCTATGTTGATGTTATGTAACATTAACCACGATTTAAAAATTCAGTATTTTGTAATTTTGAGAAATTATAAATAGCTGTTGGCTACCCACCCCAGATGAACAAATTAAATACTGTTAAGTATTCTATACAAATCAGAGTAGATTTCCCAAACTTTTAAAAGCCCATAGCAGAATAAAAACCCACTTCTAAATAACATAGGTTGGCAGAGATATCATGAGAGAACTTAGAAAAAAAAATTTTTTTAAAGATTTATTCATTTATTTATTCCACCTACCCCACCCCCCGTTGTCAGGGGCACGTGTTTTTGTTGTGTCACTTCTCCGTGTGGGCGGTGCCATTCCTGGGCAGGCTGCACTTTCTTTCACGCTGGGCGGCTCTCCTTATGGGGCGCACTCCTTGTGCGTGGGGCTCCCCTACGCAGGGACACCCCTGCGTGGCACAGCACTCCTTGCGTGCATCAGCACTGTGCATGCGCCGGCTCCACACAGGTCAAGGAGGCCCGGGGTTTGAACCGCGGACCTCCCATGTGGTAGACGGACGCCCTAACCACTGGGCCAAGTCCACCACCCTAGAAAAAATTTTAAACTAAAAGATAATGATTATACTACATATGAAAAGTGTTGGAATGCAGCTAAAACAGTAGTTAGAGGGTAATATATAGCTTTAATTTTAATATGTATAATTAGAACATAAAAAAGACTGAAAAATATCTTGCTAATATACAACTTAAGACCAAAAATTGACTTTTTGAGAAGATTAACAAAATCTTTGTGAAATTAATCAAGAAAAATGAGAGAAAACATGAACCATATTTAGAATGAAAAAGGATATATTAGAAATAAAGCAGAAATTAAATGGTCAATTAGAGACTAATTTGATTCTTTATCCCTTTATTCAAGGGCTAATTTAGTGCCACTAAGACATTGCCATTCTCCTGTCTCTGTTAAGTGTTCCAAATATTCAATACAGTACCTCCATGCTAGCTGTGCAGAACTTAAATGATTACCAGCCCTGAGGATGCTACAGAATTGTTAGTCTTACAGTTTTCTGTATTTTTTCCCTTGGAAGTTGTTTTTATTTGGTCTTTTGTCATTTCAGTCTATGCAGTTGCAAACTGGTATTTAGCCAATTACTTAAATGCAATGTTCGAGAAATTTTTCTCCCTGTAGATCCCTCTACTTGGGTATTCTGCCAAAATCTCTAGCTGCCTTGGCATCCTTGAACTCTGTTCTGTTTCTCCTTAACTCAACAAGATAGTTGGACTCTGTTTGGCTACCCCATTCCTGTACCACAATCCAGAAATTATGTCCAGGTAGAAAACCTATGTGAAGGTAGGTTCCTCACTTGTTTTCCTTTTTTCAGGAATCACTGCTGTGTTGTCCAATGTATAATATTAGTTTTCTATATTTTGTCACTTTTTACTTATTTACAGTGGTAGGGTAATTCCAGACTATTTTTATCCCTCTCGGAATGAAGTGGAAGACTTGAAATTCCTGTCTGCTAATTCTAACATTTGGATTGCCCAGGAGTCTACTTTTATTTCCAATTTTTTTCTATTGATTTTAAATCACATTTCCCATTTCTTTGCATGTCTATTTGTCATATACCAGTAATTGTGCATGTCACATTGTACAGACTCTGGATTCAGTTATTTTTCCTGAATAGGTTTATTTTATTCTAGAAGTCAGCTATATTATTGATGGATCATCTTCATCTTGTGATGGCTTCATTTTAGACTTTGGAAGTGTTGTTCTATTTCATTTATCTCTTAGTTTTAGGGTAAATCTTCTAGACCTGAGGCATAACCTTTACACTTGAAGTGTGGTTTTTCTATGGATTCAATTTAAAGTCCAAATCTTTCAAACTTGGCTGGACTCAAAATTCCAAATTCTCAGTTTTCCTTGCATTGGAAAACCACTGCTATCTCTTTTCAGCTCTTTCAGCCTTCCAGGTATTGTTTTCTCCAGGACTCCTTAGAGTATTGTCCTGGGCATGCACAGTTCAAGGGTTGACCAAGGATTATAAGTGACTTTATTTGAAGATTTTAGGCCTTTGCAAAAATATGGCACCATCTGTTTTTAAATTTCTTTTCTGTTTCTCTCTCCTCAAGTCACTAAGACTATGGCGCTCTGTTTGAGCTCTTTCCTCTTGACACCATGTAGCTTTGTCATTACCCACAGAAGAAAAGATTTACAAATGTGAATCTCATCAAGTGGGGCCATCTTCTGACAAAGGTCAAATCCCCTTTGGTTTCTGCCTGCCTTTGGTCATTCTCCAATGCTTTTCATACTTTTTGCAGAGTTTATCATTATTATTGGCAGGAAGTTTAATCTGATATAAGATATTCCACCATTTCTTGAACCTGGAATCAGTCCTTATGCTTGACATATTTAAAAAATGGTTTGCTTCTAATAGATTTTAAAATACATTCAATGAGTAAAATAGCTATTTTATTGCAGCATATTGAAGCTATTCCGGACATTCTGTCAAATATTGATGGTTCTATTGAAACCCTATCATTGTTCTTCAAAGTCCATTTAATTCACTACCTCTTGTGTTAAATCTGCCTTCATTTTTAAAAAGCTACTCATCCAGCAGTGATATGTATTTTATAGAAATTATTTTTTTCAACACACACAGCATTCTATAAGAGAGGGAGTATCTCAAGCCTCATATTAGAGCTGAAGGCAGTTTAAAGAGAAGAAAGAATTTGTCCAGTGTTACATAGATAGAAACCAAGGAATCTGTGATTTGAACCAATCATTCTGCACAGACCCTTGAATATTATGCTACTACCTTTTGGTATAATTCTCCAGCCAGAGGCAATCTTTCTTTTCCTTAAATTCTCCAGCATACTGAATCCTCTTTGGCCATCAGTCATATCCTGCTTCATTATTAAAGTGTGTTTCTATTCCCCTATCAGTTCAGAAGAGACAACATCTGATTCATGAACTCCCATCAGAAATAGTAAAACAGGCTTGGATTCAAATCCCACTTCATAATACACTAGACTTACAGCAAGCAGCAACCAGTTGTAGCCAGTATTATTAAAGTTCCTTGGAATCCTTAACTTATTGTTTGATGTTTTCTCATGTAACATCTTATTTAATCATCACAACAACCAGGAAGTCATTAGTATCTTCATTTTCCAGAAGAGAGCATGAGTGCTTGAGAGAGGCAGTAGACTTTCAGTAACTGTTTCTGACTGAATGACTCTCAGCATGGCCTTTAAATGCGTCTCCAGACACACAAATTCCTGCCCTAATGAGGAGCCCCAGCCGCACCTTCCCCCTTATAAGGGGATAAGGTGAAAGGTTGGGTAACAGCTCTCAAATCAATCTTTGAAAGTGAAAGCAGTTGACCCTTTGCCAGCATTCTCTGGTTTAATTGACTTCCAGCAGTGAAACCTTTATTTTGAAACAGGACCCCAGAGCCACCAGTGACTAAAAAGACAAAAATAATGTCATTAACTCTGTTTGTTTTGCTTGGGATAAGTCTCCTGAACTCATAACAAATGTCCTCTTGTTAGCAAATGGAAAAGCATAATTAAGACAGCTTTTCCACCACCTTTAACAAGCTTCCAGCTTCCTCTCTACCTGCTCTCTCCTTTTTTTTAATGAGATACCAATTTCCTTCTGCCTAACACTCACAGATACTTTATGCAATAAAACAGACAGCTTTGATTTTCATCTTAGTGTGAAGTTTGGGTATTAATTTAATCATCTGTGACCTGTTCCACACTCTTCTCACGCTAAATGGCCTGTTAATCTTTAAAAATTAACAAGGTGTCTCAGGCCAAAAAAGGAAGGAGAAGAGGGAAAAAGAAGTGAAGGAGGTTGGGGGAGGAAAGAAGAAAGTTTCTACTTAGGGTAGCTTGGAAACATGGGTATTTTCATCCCTCCCTCTGTCTTCAACTTCAGCCTCCTCTGGAAACACAGAGCCACAATGAAGACTTTTTCCTGGTTCCCCACGGCCCCCTCAATTTGGATCCCGTTGAGGCCCTGGAAAGCTGGTTGGGACCTGGACTGGATGACGTGAATAGAGACCGCGCTGTGGGACCAGGAGCAGCAGGCAGCTCTTCGAGGACGTGTAGGTGGTGAAGGGCAGAGAGAAGGCTTTTCTTAAGGCTCAGAAGCCAGCCCAGCCCAGCCTGCTGCCTGCCATCTGGGGAGAAGCAGCATTGGCAGATTTGGGCAGCAAACACCTTATTTATGAAAAGTTATTTTTTTAAAAACTTTAATAGCTAGACCTTCAGAAGTGCTGAGACTGAATACAAAGATTGTGACTTTATTAAGTCAGGTAAACTGTGTCTAACTCAAAATGCACTTCTATCTTAATCTCTGATTTCACTTTTATTTGTCCCCTCACTCCACTCATAATAAGCCTCTCCATAATCATTAAAAATTATCCTTTACTTTTTTTGTAAATTTTATGATCAATTTTATTGAAACACATTCATAAGCTGTACAATTCATCTGAAGTGTGCAATCAATGGCATTGGGTATAATCACACAGTTGTGCATGCAGCACTTCAATCAGTATTAGATTTTCATTACTCCAAAAAAGAAAAGAAATCATAACAAAAAGAATCAAATCAGCACAAAAAACAAACCCTACCCCTTAGTAGTCACCTCTCAATCTCTCCTTCCCCTGCCATATGTAACTGCTATACTATTTCCTTCTCTGTAATTTATTTGTATTTACATATTGTATAGATGGAGTCAATGTGTAGTACTTTTTGTCTAAGTCTTTTTTTTCAGTAGCAATAATTAAATATTTATTCCTCAGTTCTAACAATGAGCCACACTATTGTAACATGATTAATAGAGCAGATGGAGGAGGATGATCTGGGAATACCTTATGCTTTTTATTTTATTTTATTTTTTTATTGTCTTTTTTTAAAGATACATAAAGCACAAAAATATCACACTAAAAAATATAAGGTCCCCACACACCCTACACACCCTCCCCCACTCCTCCCACTTGGTGAATACATTTTGGAGCACTGCTGAAGCGCATGGATTATAGTTTACGTTGTAGTTTACACTCTCCCCCAGTCCATCCAGTGGGTTATGGCAGGATATGTAATGTCCTGCATCTGTCCCTGCAATATCCTTTAGGACATCTCCAAGTCCCAAAAATGCAATTAGCATTCTTCCTGTTGTGTATATATTACTATACACTACTGTTCATATTTTGTTTGGTTGTATATTTGCCCAAATATCCCGCTCTTATAACATCAACATATGTTTGTTCTGTTTCAGAGAAAAACATTCTTATATAGGCACTATTAACCATACTCATTTTTCACAAAAGGGTTCACTATGCTATATAGTCCCACGTTTCATTTTTTAACTTTCTTTTTAGTGTTATACTCTTCCTTAGACTTTCCCTTTCGACCGCTATCATACTCATATATTTACACTGCTGATTACAGATGCTATGATGTGCTTTCATTATTTCTATTCATTTCCAAACATTTACAAACAGCCTTTTTACCAATTCTGCATAGATTAAACATCAGCTTTCCATTCTCTGACTACTTCCTATTTTCTGGTGGCTTATATTCTAGCTATAAACACCAGGAGTTTGCTTTTTATATTTAGTTCATAATAGCGAAATCATACAATATTTGTCCTTTTATGTCTGGTTTCCTTCACTCAACATAATGTCCTCCAGGTTAACCATGTTGTCATATGTTTCACAACTTCATTTCTTCTTACAGCTCAATAATATTCCATCATGTGTATATACCACAGTTTGTTTATCCATTTGTCAGTTGATGGACACCTGGCATCGTAAATAACACTGTTTTGAACAACAGTGTGCAGATGGCTGTTTGTGTACCTGGTCTCAGTTCTTCTGTATATATACCTAGAGGTGGTATTTCCATGTCACATGGCAGATCTATATCTAACTTCCTTAGTAACCGCCAAACAAACTTCCACAGTGTCTGTACCATTCTACATTGCCATCAAATAAGTGTTCCTAACTCTCCACTTCTTCTCCAACACTTATAGGTTTCTGATTTTTAAATAGTGACTGTTCCAGTAGGTGTGAAATATTTCACTGTAGCTTTGATTTGCATTTCTCTAATAGCTAGTGATGTTGAACTTTTTTCCATGTGTTTTTCACCATTTCTATTTCTTCTTTAGAAAAATGTAATTATAGAAACTCTACTGATTTTTGCATGTTAATCTTGAATTCTACCACTTTGCTGAACTCACTTTTTAGCTCTAATAGCTTTGTTGTAAATCTTTCCAAATCTTCTAATATAGGGTCATGTCATCTGTGAACAGTGAGAGTTTCACTTCCTCTTTTCCAATTTGGATGCCTTTTACTTCTTTTTCTTGCCTAATAGCTTTAGCTAGAATTTCTAGCACAATGGTGAATAACAGTGGTGACAGTGGGCATTCGTGTCTTGTTCCCAATCTTATAGGGAAAACTGTCAACTTTGCCGCATTGAATAAGATGTTGACTGTGGATTTTTCAAATATGCCCTTTATCATATTGAGGAACTTTCCTTCTATTCTTATATTTTGAAGTGTTTATCAAAAAAGGATGCTGAATTTTGTCAAATGCCTTTCCTGCATTAATCGAGATGATCATGTGGATTTTTTCCTTCAATTTGTTAATGTGGCATATTATGTTAATTGATTTTCTTGTGTTGAACCATTCTTGCATAACAGGAATAAAATTCTCTTGATCTTGGTGCATAATTCTTACAATATACTGTTGGATTTGATTTGCAAGTATTTTGTTGAGAATTTTTGCATCTATGTTCATTGGAGAGATTGCTCAGTAACTTTCTTCTCTAGTGGTATCTTTACTTGGCTTTGGTATTAGGGTGAATTTGGCTTCATAAAATGCATTGGGTAACTTTTCCTTTTCAATGTTTTGGAAGAGCTTAAACAGGATTGGTATTAATTCTTTGGAAAAGTTTTGTAGAATTCACCTGGTCCTGGACTTCTCTTTGTTGGAAGATTTTTGATGAATGACTCAATCTCTTTACTTGTGATTGGTTTTCTGAGTTCCTGTATTTCTTGTAGACTCAGTGTAGGTTGTTTGTGCATTTCTAGGATTTGTCCAGTTCTTCTAGGTTGTCTAATTTGTTGGCATACAGTTTCTCATAATATCCTCTTAGGACCCTTTTTATTTTTGTAGGGTCAGTCATCACATCACCCTTTTCATTTCTGATTTAATTTATTCGCATCTTTTCTCTTTTTTTTTCTGTTAGTATAGCTAAGATTTTGTCAATTTTATTGATCTTTTCAAAAAACCAACTTTTGGTTTTGTAGATTTTCTATTTTTCTTGTTGTTCTCAATTTCATTTATTTCTCCTCTCATCTTTGTTTTCTCTTTCTTTCTGCTTACTGTAGAATTGGTTTGCTGTTCTTTTTCTAGTTCCTCCAGGTGTTCAATTAGGTCTTTGATTTTAGCTCTTTCTCTTTTATTACAGGTGGTTAGGGCTATAACTTTCCCTCTCAGCACTGCTTTTGCTGTATCTCATAAGTTTTGATAAATGGCATTCTTGTTTACATTAGTCTCGAGGTGTTTACTAATTTCTCTTGCGATTTCTTGTGACCCACTGATTGTTTAGGAGTGTCATGTTTAGCCTCCATATATTTGTGAATTTTCCCCTTTCCCACCTATTATTGATTTCCAACTTCCTTCTATTATGATCACAGAAGGCATTTTGTATAATTTCAATATTTTTATATTTACTGAAACCTTTTTTGTGACCCAACATGTGGTCTATCCTGGAGAAAGATTCATGAACACTTGAGGAGAACATATAACCTGTTGATTTGGGGTGCAGTTTTCTGTTCAGTCTATCAGGTCTAGCTTGTTTGTCATATTGTTCAAGTTCTCTGTTTTTTTGTTGATCTTCTAATTGTTCTATCTATTGATGTGAGTGGCATGTTGGAGTCTCCAACTATTATTGTAGAGATGCCTATTTCTCCTTTCAGTTTTGCCAGAATTTTCCTCACATATTTGGAGGTACCCTGATTAGGCACATAGATATTTATGACTATTACTCCTTCCTTGTGGATTGTCCCTTTTATTAATATATAATGGCCTTCTGCACATCTTACAAATTTTTTGCATGTGAAGTTTGTTTTGTCTGACATTGATATAGTAACCCCTGCTCTCTTTTGGTTACTGTTAGCTTGAAATATCTTTTCCCAACCTTTCACTTTCAGTCTTGCATTTTTGGCTCTAAGGTGAGTCTCTTTCAGGTGACATATGGATGGCTCATTTTTCCTTTTTAATCCATTCTGTCAGCTTATATCTCTTGATTGGGGAATTTAATCTATTAACATTCAATGCTATTAATGTAAAGGCATTATTTATTTCAGTCATTATATCCGTTGACTTTCATATGTCATGTCTTATTTTTGTCTCTTTTTAACCCTTTGGTTACCCTTTCTGACAGTCTTCACTTCTAAACTTCTTCTCCAAGGCTCTCTCTCCAGTCTTTACTTTTCTGGCTTCAGAACTCCCTTTAATTTTTCTTGCAGAGCAGGATTCTTGTTTATGAACTCTTAGTTTCTATTTATCTCTGAATATTTTAAACTCACCATGATATTTGAAGGACAATATTGTTAGATAAAAGAATTCTTAGCTATCAGTTTTTCTCTTTCAGTATTTTAATTATATCATATCACTGCCTTCTCATCTCCATAGTTTCTGATGAAAAATCTGCACCAAGTTTTACTGGGCATACCATGTATGAGTTGTTTCATTTCTCCCTTGCTGTCTTCAGAATTTCTTTATCTTTGGCATTTGACATTTTCTATAGTATGTGTTTTGGAGTAGGTCTATTTGGATTTATTTTGATTAGAGTGTGATGTGCTCCTTGGACATGTATATTCATATTTTTCATGAGAGCTGGGAAATTTTTGGCTATTATTTCCTCAAATACTCTTTCTGCCCCATTTCAAGTCTGCTGTTACATGCCTCTCTTGTATTTTTAACCTCACATTATTGTGTCTTTTATTCCCATAATCTCTATTTTTCTCTTCAAGATTTCAAATTATTCTTTGTGCTCCCCCAGTGCCTTCTTAATGTCTTTTATCTCTTTATCTATGGTATCCTTCAAGTCCATGATTTGATTTAGATTTGTATGAACATCAATTGTTAATTGTTTCAAATCCTGTGTCTCATCTGGAGTTTGATTTGTTCCTTTGCCTAAGATATATGTCTTCCTTTTTCTTATTATGGCTTGTAATTTTTTGCTGTTATCTAGGCATCTGATTATGATGATGAGTTTACTTTTTGTATTAGTCAGCCAAAGGGGTGCTGATGCAAAATACCAGAAATTGGATAGTATTTATAAAGGGTATTTATTTGGGGTAGGAGCTTACAGATATCAGGCCATAAAGCATAAGTTACTTCCCTCACCAAAGTCTATTTTCACATGGTGGAGCAAGATGGCTGCCAACATCTGTGAGGGTTCAAGCTTCCTGGATTCCTCTGGGCTCAGCTCCTCTGTTTTCTCCACAAGGTCAGCTGTAGACTAAGAGGCTCTCTAAGCTTTGCCTCTCTCCAGAAGGTCATCTGTAGACTGTCAGGTGAACGGCTCTGTCTCTCTCTCCCTGGGACTCCAGCTTCAGGATCAAAACCCAACATCAAACTCCAACACTAAAAGCCCTCAACTCTGTCCTTTCCCATGCCTTTTATCTTGTGCCCTACTAGCACAAGAGGTTTACATAATTACTTAATCAATATATGAATCTAATATAATCTAACATGCCCAAAGGAAATGATCAGTTTACAAACATAATCCAATATTTCTTTTTGGAATTCATCAATAATATCAAACTGCTAAGTTCTTACAGTCAGTTTCTCTCTCTTGCTTAGGGATTTGTTCTTGAACCTTGTTTCAAATTGTTCTAGGTCTTTTTGCTTTACTTTTTAAGAATATATGTATTGAGATGCAATTCACTTAACTAAAATTCACCCATTTCAGGTACACATTTCCATGGTTTTGGGACATTTAGAGAATTGTTCAACCATTACTACAATCTATGTTTAAAACATTGTCTTCCCCTAAGAGGAAACCTGTACCCATTGGCAATAACTCCCCATTTATACTCCACCATATCTCAGCCTTTGACAATCATTAATCTCCTATCTGTTTCTATTGATTTGCCTATTCTGGTCACTTCATAAGAATGGAATCCTATAACATATGATCTTTAACTGGCTCCTTTAAAGATTCATCCATGTAGTGGCCTACATCAGTACTTCATTCCTTTTAATGGCTGAACAATATTCCATTGTATTGGTATGCCACATATTAGTCACCCATTTGTCTGTTGGTGGGCATCTAGGCTATTTCCATCATTGGCTATTGTGAATAATGCTGCTGTAAATATTCATGTACAAGGTTTTGGGTGGACATATGTTTTTAATGTGGCACATCCTCTTCAACACTTGTTATTATTTGAATTGTGCTTATAGTCATCTTAGTGGGTATGGAGGTATCTCATTGTGGTTTTGATTTGCATTTCCCTAATGACTAATGACATTGAACATATTTTCATGAGCTTATTGGCCATTTGTATAACTTCTTTGGTTAGATGTCTAGTCAAAACCATTGCCTAATTTTACTTGAATCATATATCTTTTTATTGTTGAGTGTAAGAGTTCCTTATATATTCTGATTACCAATCCCTTATGAGATATATGATTTGCAAGTATTTTCTCTTGTTCCATTGGTTGTGTTTTCAATTTCTTCATCACATCACTTGTTGCATGAAAGTTTTAAATTTTGATGAAGATCAATTTAATGATTTTTTCTTTTGTCATTTATGATTTTTATGTCACATCTAAGATACATTGCCTAATCCAAGGTGTGGAGATCTATTCTTGTGTTTTCTTCTAAGAGTTTCATAATTTTAATTATTACATTTATATCTACAATCCATTTCCAGTATATTTTTTGACTATCCAGTTGTCCTGGCACCATTTGTTTTTAAAAAGAAAAAACAAAAAACCTATTCAAACTATTCATCTCCCATTGAATTGTTTTGTCATCCTTGCTGAAAATCAGTTGTTCATAAATGTGAGGGTTTATTTCTGAATTCTCTTCTATTCCATTGATCTATATCTCTATTTTTATGCCAATATACATGATTATACAGTGTGTGCAAGTTTTAAAACTAGAAATTGTGAGTCCTTCAATTGTTCTCCTCAAAATTGTTTTGAAAGTTTTGGGGTTCCTTGAATTTCCATATGAATTTTAGGATCAGCATGTCAATTACTGCCAAAACAAGCAAGCTGAGAGTTTGATAGGAATCCTATTGATTTGTAGATTGATTCAGAGAATGTTGTCATTTTAACACTACTAAGTTTTTCCAATTCTTGAATATTGTATGTCTTTCCATTTATTTAGATGTTTTAAATTTTCTTCAGTAATGATTTGTAGTTTTCAGTGTACAAGTTTTGAACTTCTTTTGTTAAATTTATTCCTAAATATTTTCTTCTTTTTGATGCCATTGCAATTGCTTTCCTAATTTCCTTTTTTGGATTATTCATTTTTTATGCATAGAAATACAATTGATTTTTATATATTGATCTAATTATTGGAAACCTTGCTGAACTTGCTTGTTATTTGTAATAAATTTTTAGTGAATTTCTTAAAATTTTCTTTTGTACAAGATTATATCATCTACAAATAGTGATAATTTTACTTATTCCCTTTCTTTTTTTTCCCAAATTCTACTCAATTTATTCATTTTTAAAAAAATATTACATTCAAAAAATATGAGGTCCCCATTCACCCCCACCACCCCCACCCCACCACTCCCCCCACAGTAACACTCTCCCCCATCATCATGACACATCCATTGCATCTGGTGAGTACATCTCTGGGCATCGCTGCACCACATGGCCTGTGGTCCACACCATAGCCCACACTCGCCCACGTTCCATCCAGTGGGCCATGGAACGACATACAGTGTCCGGCAATTGTCTCTGCAGCACCACCCCGGACAACTCCAAGTCCCGAAAATGCCTCGACATCTCATCTCTTCCTCCCATTCCCCACACCCAGCAGCCACCATGGCCACTTTTTCCATACCAATGCCACATTTTCTCGATTATTAACCACAATAGTTCATGAATAGAATATCATTAAGTCCACTCTAATTCTTACTGTAGTCCATGTCAAGAGGGGGCTTAGATTCCACATGGATACTGGATGCAATCCTCCCGCTTTCAGTTGTAGGCACTCTAGGCTCCCTGGTATGGTGGTTGACATTCTTCAACTCCATGTTAGCTGAGGGGGGTAAGTCCAATAAATCAGAGTGTAGGAGCTGAAGTCTGTTGAGGCTCAGGGTCTGGCTATCATATTGTCAGTCCAGAGATTCAAATCCCCTAAATATATCTTAAACCCCAGCACCAACTACAATTCCAGTAAAGTAGTATGAAAGGCTTGTGAAAAGAGATCACTTCTGAGTCCAGCTCCATCACTCAGAAACACCAGCTCCAAAGAAGGGCCAACTGACATGGCAGTGAACTCCATCTGCCATGACCATAGAACCTGTGGGTCTCTTTAGCCCTCAAAAGAACCAATACCTGGGGCTGTATCTACTTTATCTGTCTCTGAGACTCTGCTCAGGTGTGCATAAGGGCAATCCTTCTGACAACCTCCAGACTCTTTTTTAGAGACTCATAGCCATATAAACTCATTTGTCCTTTCCATTTCCCCCTTACTTTAGGTCAAACAGCATTTTTAACTCCTGTTATTATATGTAGACAGGAATATTCTGCTGATCCACGTTGAACCTTTAATTCAAGGTAATTTTCTAGTTATGTCATCAGCTGGTACTTGGTAGTGATCCCTCGGTGCCAGGGAGGCTCATCCCCAGGTGTCATGTCCCATGCTGGGGGGAAGGCATTGCATTTACATGCTGAGTTTGGCTTTGAGACTGGCCATATTTGAGTAACACGGAGGCTGTCAGGAGGGAACTCTTAGGCACAGTGCTGCTCTAGGCCTTGTTCTTATTTCAGGCGTATAGGCTCACAAGCATAGTCATTAGTATCAGGGACTCACTGTTGGACCCTCATTCCTTCCTGGTCCTTGCCATTGCACCTGGGGGACTGCCGCTGCTCCCCTAGGGACCACGACAGAGCCCCCTCCCCCCCAGCCAGGAACCCAGTACCCCCCCAGCTGTTGTTTTTAATTGTTTCCACTATGAGTATATCCAAACATTTCCATGCACCCTGGACACATGCCCTGTATAACTCCCTGTCAACCATATGTCCCCTGTCAACAACATCCCATACCAGTATTCCTCTGCTGCCATTGTTGAACCACTCTGTGATCCAAAACTTCCTGAAAAGTGAAGCCCAATATAATGTCAGGTTCCCTTAGTAGTAAAATGGAATATAGCAATGAGTTTAAAGGTTAGATATAGAATACATATTGATTTGGAAAAATTCTACATCCTATTTTTTTCTTTTCTTTTTTCCTAATTATTGAGCTTCTCTTCACAAGAGCCATAGATCACAGTAATTCATATATACAATATACAGTATTCCCACTATCCATTATAAAACCTTTTCCCTTCCACAGTGATAATCTTTTAACTTATTCATATCATATTTACTGAAACTGATGTACAGATATTGAGACAATAGCTTTCAAACAAGGTAACATTTGTGTTTACATTGTGGTTTATACTTTAAGCTATACAGTTTTCTAAATTTTTTAGTTATCCTATGTTTTACACTATGGTTTACATTATTAGTCTGTCATTCCCTATATGTTTTTGGTATAATATTACATGTTTTATATCCATCCTTGTGTACTCTTGTGAAACACTTCTTTTGCCCTCACATTTACTTTGGTTCCATCTATTCAATATGTATTTTCCCCTCCCCTTGGGGCCCACAGTGACAGTCAATCTTCATTTCTTGAGGAGCCATGTTCAGAGATACTTGCAACAGTGTTGAGGGCTTGACTTGCTCAACTGCCCTAATGTCCTGGGAGCCACCCTTTCTCTTGAGAGATACAGTTCCCTCTATTTGATGGCATTAGTCCTCCCCAGATTGTGGGTCTAACTTCACTCTCATTATATGGGTCTCTACCCAATGGTATAACCCACTCTGGCAAAATGAACATTCAGATATTCCCTAGGAGTCTGTCCTGCATCAGATTATCCCCTTTGAGTGTCTTAAACAGGTAACTTTCCTAATTATATTTTGAAAATGTTTTCTCAGCATTATATTATCAACCAACACCTAACAATCTCCTATGTTCGTATGTTGCCCCACCCTCCCCCCAATTTCTTGGGCAATATTACCCATCCGCCCATCCCTAGCCCCCCTCAAACCCACAAAGGCCCACCCAAGGTAACCCTATGCCCCCATTTTATCTCTTCCTTGTACACATACCTACCTCCAGGTTATCATAGATTTCACCCATGTAGATGTCAGCTTACATCCTTCCTCTACCCCCCGATTTCCTGAAAGCCTATCTTCCAGTCTCTAGCTCTCTGAGGCAGCTTGCTTATTTCATATCATTGAGGTCATGTAGTATTTGTCCTTCAATGTCTGGGTTGCTTCACTCAACATAAGGTTCTCAAGATTCATCCATGTTATCACGTGTGTTTGTAGTGTATTTGTTCTTAAAGTCGAGTAATATTCCATTGTATGTATATACCACATTTTATTGATCCACTCATCTGTTGATGGGCATTTGGGTCGATTCCAACTTTTGGCAATAGTGAACAATGCCGCTATGAACATTGGTGTGCATATGTCGGTTTGTGTCCTTGTTTTCAGTTCTGCTGGGTATATACCCAGCAGTGGTATTGCTGGGTCATATGGCAAATCTATGGTTAGTATTTTGAGAAACCATCAAACTGTCCTCCAGAATGGTTGGATCCTTCTGCATTCCCACCAGCAGTGGATGAGTGTTCCCATTTCTTCACATCCTCTCCAGCATTTGTATTCTTCTGTTTTTTTCATAGCTGCCAATCTTATGGGAGTAAGATGGTATCTCATTGTAGTTTTGATTGGCATTTCCCTGATAGCTAAAGATTTGGAGCATTTTTTCATGTGCTTTTTAGCCATTTGTATTTCTTCTTTGGTGAAGTGTCTGTGTAAATCTTTTTCCCATTTTTTAAATGGGTTGTTTATCTTTTTATTTTCAAGATATAGGAGTTCTTTATATATGCAAGTTATAAGTCTCTTATCGGATATATGGTTGCCAAATATTTTCTCCCTTTGTGTAGGTTCCCTTTTTACTTTCTTGACAAACTCCTTTGAGGTGCAGAAGGCTTTAATTTTGAGGAAGTCCCATTTATCTATTTGTTCTTTTGCTGCTGGTGCTTTTGGTGTGATGTTCATGAAGCCATTTCCTATTACAAGGTCTTGTAGATGTTTCCCTACACTGCTTTCCAAGGTCTTTATGGTCTTGGCTCTTATATTTAGGTCTTTGATCCATCTTGAGTTGATCTTTATATAAGGTGTGAGATGGTAATCCTCTTTCATTCTTCTACATAGGGATATCCAGTTCTCCAGGCACCATTTGTTGAATAGGCCATTCTCTCCCAGTTGAGAGGGTTTGGAGACTTTATCGAATATTATATGGCTATATATATGAGGTTCTATATCAGAACTTTCAATTCAATTCCATTGGTCTGTGTGTCTCTCCTTATGCCAATACCATGCTGTTTTCACTACTGTAGCTTTGTAGTATGTTTTGAAGTCAGGTAGTGTGATTCCTCCAATTTCGTTTTTCTTTTTCAATATGTCTTTGGCTATTCAGGGCCTCTTTCCTTTCCAAATAAATTTCATAGTTAGTTTTTCTAGTTCCTTAAAGAAGGCTGTGTTGATTTTTATTGGGATTGCCTTGAATGTGTAGATCAGCTTTGGTAGGATAGACATCTTAATAATATTTAGTCTTCCTATCCATGAACAGGGAATATTCTTCCATTTATTTAGGTCTTCTTTGATTTCCTTGAACAGTCTTGTATAATTCTCGGTGTATAAGTTTTTTACATCTTTAGTTAAATTTATTCCTAAATATTTGATTTTTTTATTTACTATTGTGAATGGTATTTGTTTCTTGATTTCCTCCTGATCTTGCTCATTATTGGTGTACAGAAATGCTACTGATTTTTGCACATTGATCTTATAACCTGCGACTTTACTAAACTCATTTATGAGTTCTAGAAGCTTTGTTGTAGACCTCTCAGGGTTTTCTATGCATAGGATCATGTCATGTGCAAATAATGAAATTTTGACTTCTTCCTTTCCAATTTGAATGCCTTTTATATCTGGTTCTTGCCTCAGTGCTCGAGCAAGTACTTCTAAGGCAATGTTAAATAGAAGGGGAGACAGTGGGCATCCTTGTCTTGTTCCTGACTTTAGAGGGAAGGATTTTAGGATTTCTCCATTGTAAACAATGTTAGCTGTAGGTTTTTCATATATACTCTTTATCATGTTCAAAAAATTTCCTTGTATTCCGATCTTTTGGAGTGTTTTTATCAAAAAGGGTGCTGTATTTTGTCAAATGCTTTTTCTGCATCTATAGATATAATCATGTGATTTTTTTCCTTCAATCTGTTTATATGGTGTATTAAATTGATTAATTTTCTTATGTTGAACCATCCTTGCATACCTGGAATGAATCCCACTTGGCTGTGGTGCATAATTCATTTAATGTGTTGTTGAATATGATTAGCAAGTATTTTGTTAAGTATTTTGCATCTAGGTTCATTAGAGAAATGGGTCTGTAATTTTCCTTTCTTGTGGTGTCTTTGTTTGGCTTTGGTACTAGGGTAATGTTGGCATCATAGAAGGAGTTAGGCAATTCTAACAGAAGTTAGAAATCCTTCTGTTCTGATTTTTTGGAAGAGTTTCAGCAGGATTGGTGTTAGTTCTTTCCAGAATGTTGTAGAATTCACCTGTGAAGCCGTCTGGCCCTGGGTTCTTCTTAGTTGGGAGGTTTTTAATGACTGAGTCTATCTCTTTACTTGTGATTGGTTTGTTGAGATCATCAATATCTTCTTTCATCAATATAGGCTGCTTATGTGTTTCTAGGAATTTGTCCATTTCCTCTGAATTGTCATTTTTGTTCAATATAGTTTTTCAAAGTATCCTCTTATGATAGTCTTTATTTCTGTGGGGTCAGTGGTGATATCTCCTTTCTCATTTCTTATTTTGTGTATTTGCATCTTCTCTCTTTTTTTCTTTGTTAGTCTCACTAAAGGTTTGTCAATTTTATTGATCTTCTCAAAAAACCAGCTCTTGGTCATGTTTATCTTTTCAAGTGCTTTCTTATTTTCTATTTCATTTAGTTCTGCTCTTATCTTTGTTATTTCCTTCCTTCTTCTTACTTTGTTGTTTTTTTTTCTAATTCCTCCAAATGTGCAGTTAGTTCTTCAATTTTTGCTCTTCTTTTTTGATGTATGAATTTATGGCTATAAATTTCCCTCAGTACTGCTTTTGCTGCATCCCATAAATTTTGGTATGTTGTGTTATCCTTATCATTTGTTTCAAGGTAGTCATTGATTTCTTTTGAGATTTCCTCTTTGACCCACTGTTTTTCTAAGAGTGTGCTGTTTAGTTTCCATATCTTGGTGTGAAATCTGGCCTCTGGCCCTTGCAGATTTCCAGCTTCACTCCACTGTGGTCAGAGATATTATTTTGTATGATTTCAGTCTTTCTGAATTCATTAAACCTTTCTTTGTGGCCTAGTATATGGTCTATTTTGGAGAATGATCCCTGTGCACTTGAGAAAAATGTATATCCTGCTGTGTTTGGGTGTAATGATCTGTATATGTCTATTAGATCCAGCTCCTCTAATTTACTGTTCAAATATTTTGTTTCTTTAGTGATTCTCTTTTTAGATGGTCTGTCCAGAATTGATAGTGGTGTATTAAAATCCCCCACTATAATTATAGATGCATCTATTCTTTCGCTTAGTTTCTCCAGCGTTTGCCTCACGTATTTAGAGGCGCCCTTGTTAGGAACATAAATATTTATGATTGTTCGTTCTTCTTGACAGATTGTTCCTTTCACTAATATGTAGTATCCTTCTTTATCTCTCACAATTGTTTCACATTTAAAGTCTATTTTGTCTGATATTAATATAGCTACTCCTGCCTTTTTTTGGTTATTGTTTGATTATAAGATTGTTTTCCAACCATTCACTTTCAGCCTCCATGAATCTCTGGGTCTAAGATGTGTCTCTTGTAGACAGCATATAGATGGGTCATATTTCCTTATCCAATGTCCCAGTCTGAATCTTTTGATAGGTGAGTTTAATCCGTTGACATGCAGTGTTATTACTTTCAAGGAATTATTTATGTTAGCCATATTTTGATTGGACTTGTGTCTGTCATATTTTGAGGTTTTTTTTCTTCTCTTTTTGTCTTTTTTGTTGCTCTTACACTCTCCTCCAACTCTGCCTGTCCTATTTTTTCCTTTCTTCCTGCAGAACTCCCTTTAGCATTTCTTGAAGGGGAAGTTTCTTGTTGGCATACTCTTTCAATTTCTGTTTATCTGTGAATATTTTGAACTCTCCATCATTTTTGAATGCTAGTTTAGATGGATAGAGTATTCTTGGTTGGAAATTTTTTTCTTTTAGTATCTTGACTATATCATATCACTGCCTTCTTGCCACCATGGTTTCAGATGAGAAATCAGCACTTAATCTTATGGAGCTTCCCTTGTATGTGATGGTTTTCTTTTCTCTTGCTGCTTTTAGAATTTTCTCTTTGTCTTGAGCATTGGATAATTTGACAAGTATATGTCTTGGGGTGGCCCTGTTGGGGTTTATGATGTCTGGGGTGCACTGTGCTTCTTGGATATGTACATCTGTCTCTTTCAGTAGATTTGGGAAGTTTTCAGCCATTATTTCCTGCAACACTCCTTCTGACCCCTTTCCCTTCTCTTCTCCTTCTGGGATGCCTATAATACGTATGTTTGTGCGCTTTGCATTGTCATTCAGGTCCCTAAGTCCTAGCTGGATTTTTTCTATCTTTTTAGCCATCAATTCTACTATCTGTTTAATTTCCGATGTACTGTCTTCCACATCGCTAATTCTCTGCTCTGCCTCTTCTAATCTGCTGCTATTTGCTGTGAGTGTATTTTTGATTTTTTGAACTGTGGTGTTCATTCCCATCATATCTGTTATCTTTTTGCATATGTCTGCAATTTCTCCTCCAAGTGTTGTCTTCATATTGTTAACCTCTTCCTTTACTTCATTAAATTTGTCGGTGATAAATGTTCTGAGATCTTTAATTACTTGTGCGAAGTTCTGCTCCCCTTCCTGGTTTTTAGTTTGTTCATTGGATTCAGCCATGTTTTCCTGATTACTGGTTTGGTTTGTAGTTTTTTGTTGCTGTCTGGTCATCATTTTATCTTGATGGGTTTAATCAGTTCCTTAGCTTCTTTGTCTAGTCTTGGGGATTAATTGGCTGTTGTTTTTGCATAAGTGTTATATCTTCTCTTTGTCACTTTGTTCTTCTTATTCTAATTTCTTGTTGCTGGGTGAGTTCACTTCCCACTAAATCGATGTCCAGACACCTCCTGCCCTGCAAAATCCTGAAATAGCCTGGTCCTAAAGAATTTCCAATGCTGCCCAGCCACTTCTTTGTAAGAGAGACACTCAGGTGCACTCACTCAACCACCATCTTGCCCCACCCTCCTACTTATTCCCTTTCAATCTGGATGTCTTTTATTTCTTTTTATTGCCTAATTGCCATGGCTAGAATTTCCAGAAAAATGTTGAATAGAAGTGGCAAGAGCAGATATCCTTGTCTGGTTCTTGATCTCAGGGAGAAAGCATTCATTTTCTTTGACCATTAATTATGATGTTAGTCAGGTCTAATTATTAATTGGATGTTATGGTGTCCTTTATATGTTGAAGAAGTTGACCTCTATTCTTAGTTTCTTGAGTATTTTATCCAGAAGTGATGTTGGATTTTGTCAAATGCTTAATCTGCATCTTTTGAGATGATCATATATATTTTTGTCCTTTATTCTCTATTACTGTGATGTATTACATTGTTTGTTTTTGTATGGTGAATCAGCCTTGTGTTCCTGGAATAAGTCCTACTTGGTCATGGTTTATTATCCTTTTTAAATTTTGCTGGATTTGGTTTGCTAGTATTTTGTTGAAGGATGTTCATCTATAGTTTTCTTTTCTTGTGATATATTTGTCTGGTTTGGGTATCAGGGCAACACTGGCCCATAAAATGAGTTGGGACATGTTCCCTCCTCTTCTATTTCTTGGAAGAGTTTGTGAGAACTGGTATTAATTCTTTCTTAAATATTTGGTAGAATTCACTAGTGAAATCATCTGGGCCTGGGGGTTTTTAGTGAGAGATTTAATTTTATTAAAATTAAATATCTTTACTTGCTATATATCTATTCTGGTTTTCTATTTATTCTTGAGTCAGTTGCAACAGTTTGTGTTTTTCTAAGAATTTATCCATTTCACCAAAGTTATCTAGTTTATTTGCATAAATTCTTCATGGAATCCCCTTTTAATCCTTTTCATTTTCTACAAAGTTAATAATGTTCCTTTTTTTCATTACTGCTTTAGTAATTTGATTCTCTTCTCCCCTTTCTTTAGCCAGACTACCTAAGAATTTGTCAATTTGGTTGAATTTTTTATAAAGAATTAAGTTTTGGTTCTATTAATATGGCCTAAATGATATGGCCTAAACCAATTGAGCAGACTCACAGAGCTAGAGTCTGGAAGATAGGTCAGCAGGAGACAGAAAGGGAATAGAGTGTGGCCAGCTGAAGCTCAATATGGGCAAAATCTCTATTGTTTTTATTGTTTTTATATTCTTTATTATGCTTCACTTTTAATATTTCCACTCTCTAGTTTAAAATCACATTCATATCTAGCCCCTTTCAATTTCTCCCATGAAACCAAGAAACTGTCCTCATCCCAGCTGTCCTGTTTAATCTATCCCTTCATTGATATCCCATACTTCAAGTCATCCAGGCTGGTATCACATGGAGAAAATTCGATTGCAGTAGCCATCATTACCTACTACTTTCCAGTCTCTCAAAATAACCACAGAGCTCATCTCTACTGGAGGAAGAACAAAGAGCTAAGGGATAATTAGAAAGATGGATTCTAAATTTAGAAAGGACTGTCAAGTCTACAATACTCAACAGTTTTCCTGCAGCTTTTGCCCCATGCCTTCTAGTATTGTTTTCTTTATTATTAAATTATGTGGCTTTATGACTCTCTGATTCTGTATAGTATTACTAATTTATGTGTGATTAAATACATATGACAAAAATTATGTAAGCAGCAGAAAAGGAAAAAAGAGAAAATATAGGGAATCCCATATACCCCACTCCCAACCCCTCGCATGTTTTCCTCTGTTAATAACATTTTCGGGAAACGGACTTTGGCCCAGTGGTTAGGGCGTCCGTCTACCATATGGGAGGTCCGCGGTTCAAACCCCGGGCCTCCTTGATCCGTGTGGAGCTGGCCATGGGCAGTGCTGATGCGCGCAAGGAGTGCCCTGCCACGCAAGGGTGTCCCCCGCGTGGGGGAGCCCCACACGCAAGGAGTGCGCCCGTGAGGAAAGCCGCCCAGCGTGAAAAGAAGGAGCAGCCTGCCCAGGAATGGCGCCGCCCACACTTCCCGTGCCGCTGACGACAACAGAAGCGGACAAAGAAACAAGATGCAGCAAATAGACACCAAGAACAGACAACCAGGGGAGGGGGGAAATTAAATAAATAAATAAATCTTTAAAAAAAAAAAACATTTTCATTAATGTGGTATATTTGTTACAATTGATGAACAAATAATGGAACATTGCTAGTAATCATGGTCTATAGTTTATATTATAGTCTGCAATGTATAATTTTATATACTTTGACAAAATGTGCAATGACCTGTATCTGCCATTGCAATATCATGCAGAACAATTTTAATGTCCCAAAAATGTCCCATGTTACACCTATTTTTCCCTCTCCCTCCCCTCAGAATCTCTGGTGACCACTCTCTTTATATCAGTGTTGCAAGTTCTTCCATTACTAGAATAATGTCTACTTTTGTCCATAGTTACATTCCTCCCTTATGTTTGCTCATTCCTCAATCTTGAGCATTTAGAGATAGTAATGCCCAACTCTGCTTCTGATTGAAAAAGGACTTAGATCCCTTAGGGCAGATGGATGGGACTATCTTGCTTGCAGTTGTAGATACTCTCTGGTTTTGGGATGGGCACTGTCCATCATCATTCTTTTGTTAGTTGTCCTGGGTGAGTCCAGTGAACTGGAGAGTAGGCGTTGGCTGCAACTCTGCTGAGATTCAGGACCCAACTGGCATATGAACATACCAAAGATTTAAGTCTCTGGAACATATAGTTAATGGATAAAGTGCTAATTATAGGTTCAAATAAAAGGATTAGAAGAACCATGTGTAGAGAAATTATAAATGAGTCTTATTATTACATTGGGGAAATATGTTAATAACACACGTTTTTAACACAAACAGATTGTGAGTTCCTTACAAGTAGTTTGTGAGCTCCTCTATTTTTGGGAACTGATCTATATTTCATTGACTCTTCTTGTCTTTAGACTATTGATGGAAACATAAAAGAAATTTATTTGAAATATTTCTCATTCCTGTCATTTATTTCAAAATTTCAGCCTCTGCTGGAATCCCACACCCTTGAGCCTGGCAAAAACTTGATTTTGTACTGTAAATTTTCCTCTATCTACAGGATAAATCATTCCTGGATGTTTTTAACTTATTCCTACCCAGGCTTAATCCAGAGTGTCCATACTCTCATACTGGTTCCTGATATCCTAACTCCTGTCAGACCTTGACAAATTCCAGGGTTGGGACTATCCCCCGGGGAACCTGGGTCAACCAGACTGACTTGGAACACATGAAAAAATGAAAGTAATAGGCACAGGATCTGGTATTTTTAGAAATTATACCAGTCACATGCTGTTCAGCTCTAAAACAGGAAACTTCTTAAGAACCTTAAGCGCCACAGATAAAGCCATTCATATCAGTGGAAGGGCCACTCTCAGTATATTTGGATTTGGGCTTCAATATCTATGAGGGCTGTGTGCTTTCTTGGAAGTTGGTGTAAGTGGATCTAATTTTAGACCAAGTTTGGACTAAACAATTGGATCAGGGAATATAGACTGATTTATGTGGGGTACCAAACAACCCCCAAACTTCACTGACTTATAACAAGCATTTATTTCTTACTCAAACTATACCAATTGCATGTGGATTATGGTTCAGTTCTGGGCTCAGGCTGAAGGGAGGACACTTTTAAGGATGTTCCTAGTCTTATGGAAGAGGTGAAAAAGAACAGTGTGTGACAGCTCTTAAAACTTTTGCTCAGAGGTGGCATACACCACTTCTGCTCATATTTCATTGGCCAGAGCAAGCAACACAGCCAAACCTGACTTGACCAGGGCAAGAACATATCATCCTTTCACACAGAAGAACAGTGAGTATTTTAACATTAAGGCTACCACAGCAGTGAAACAGAAAGGAATACAGACAAGCGCTCCCTCCCTTCATTAATTTATAACCAGGTGTGGACAATAAACCACACTCCATTTCTTCTAGTCACAGTTTAATCCCTAATATTGTTGCCTAAACACTCAGAGTGGAGACAAAGAATGAACAGTTATTTCAACAGAAACCATCTTTGCTTCAGTCTGACCTTGACCTTTAGGGAGTCTTACCTCCCATACCCCCATAATGTGGAAGGATGGAGGAGGTATTTTGCACAAAGTATCTGGCTGATGGGTCCTGGAATATGTTCAAAGATGTGCCTGGATCCATTTATGGAGTTATTCTTATCAAACGCAGAGATGTGGTCTGAAAAGTAAGAATGCTAATAGAAGACAGGCTCCTCACAATACCATCCTGTCTCCACCCCTGAGGTTAGTAAGAGGGTGGGGTCCTCCTCAATGCAGGGTGCACTAGGACCTAAGGGCTTTGCAAAGTGGTTCCTGTGAAAGTCCAGCACCAGTAATCATAGGGTGCTAATGCCTGGTCCTCTGAAACAGGAGAGCACAAGGAGACACTTACTACTTTTTGAAATTTCTAAAGGTTTCCTTTGGAAAATTGACACTGAAATCTTTTGCTAAGACTTAAAAAAGCTTACACAGAAAGGCCATGGAAGTCTGGAGACATGTTCCCTAAGTCAGAGGTTGGCTTTTGCCAGAAGACATGAGTCACCTGGTCTGCTCTAGCAGAACTGGTCAGTGCCCCATTCTCCAGGGAGTGCCTGTGGAATGTATAGCACTGGACATACTCTGAGCATACCAAGCTCAGAGAATTCCTGGTTGGTCGAAATAGATGAATTGAGTGACTATTGTCCTAACAAATAGATCAGCCTCTACTGCAAAGCTGCAGAAACAGTTAGGTGTCCAGGCTGAAGGGTGCTGAATGAATCAGTTAGAATTTATTTCTCCTTTGAATCCAAGCACAGGAAAGGTCTGGAACTGCTTGTCACTTTTTGTGGAAGAGAAATAGAGGGTGGGGTTTAAGACAGAAAAGGGGGGCAATACAGCTCAACACCCATCCTTAAATTCCTCTTAAAGGGGGGTGGCAAATTAAGAAACTGGGAGGAGGGATGGCGGTGGAATTACAAAAACAAATGTTTGTCTAAATCCATCTGGAAGCCAGACGCTCAGCATGTGGGCAAAAGCCCTCCCTTCTCTTCCAGGTGCTGTCCCTGGTGGCTCTGGCTCAGTCGGCCCCTCCCTGTCACCAGACCACGAGCCCGTCCTACTCCTCCACAAGTCCCCCAAGACATGTGCTCGATGTCTGAAAAATAATAGTTTTATGAAAGTCAGCTAATAACATTTTCCCACCCACCTATAGCAGTCTTCTTAACCAAATTATTCATCATATAATCCTGTGTTGCTGGAGCTTGAAGAGACTTGAGAGATTATCAGTGAATAGAAGAGAGAATAGGCAGATCTGGATTTAAATTCCAAGTCCCACACATGAGCTAATTAATCGGGTTATTTAACTTCTCCAAAACACAGTTTTCCTAATTTTTAAAATGGTAATGAAAACAATATCGCTCTTATGCTGTAACCACTCTTTAGTATATTCATCCATCTCTCTGTTCATTTAATGAATATTCATATAGTGTTTACTATGTGCCAGACAACATGGTAAGATGTGGCATATGGTGAAGAGAGAAGCAAACATAGTTCTTGACTTCATGGAGCTTTATAGACTCTCTGCTAGGGAGGACAGACATTAAGGACCCCACACAAACAAATAGAATTGCATGTTTTGGTAAGTGACATGAATAAAAAGGAATGCATTTGGGTTGAGATATGAAGAATGAGTAGGAATCATCAGAGTGAAGAGAAGGGCAATGGTGATGGGGTAGGGTGATATCTCAGTAGAGAGAACTATCTGTCTGATCATATTGAAGAAGGATTGAGTTTCCAGGAACAAAAGAGAACTAGTATGAAGAAGATGAAAAAAATGAGAATAGTGCTGCCAGGTAAGACTGAAGAAGGAGAAATGAGCCAGGTCATGCCTAGTTTAGCGAACCACTTCAAAGATTGTTTACTTTATGTGAAGTGAAGTGGGAAGGCAGAGAGGGATTTTAAGCAGTCATATGTATAAAGCACTGATTTCATAGCAGGTGTTTATAATAAAAGCTATTTTGTGTGAAAAAAACACAGCTAATAGTCTAACTCATTCATTTTTTAAAAAAATTATCGAAGTGTATCACTCATACGTAAACATGCATAAACAATAAGTGTATAGTAATAGTTGTGAATTTACAAAACAAACAAAAATAACATCATACAGGACTCTCATAACTCACCCTACCACTAATACCTACGTTGTTGTTAAACCTTTTAAACTAATGATTAAAAAGCGTTATCAAAATATTACTACTAACGAAAGTATTTCCCCCAACCCCCCATTATTGTTATTATCTTTATATCATTTATATACAAACATACATAAACAATAAGTGTATAGTAAAAGTTATGAACTTACAAAGCAAACATGCATAACATTATACAGGGGTCCCATACATCAACCTTGCACCAACACCTTGCATTGTCATGAAATGTTTGTTTAAAACTATGAAAGAATATTGTCAAAATCTTACTACTAATTATAGTCCTTATCTTACATTTGTTGTGTTTTCCCCCAACCCACTGTATTATTATTTTTAAATACATTATTTTATGATAGAAGTTGTAAACTTATAAAACAATCATGTACATGTGCAGAATTCCCCAACAACACCCCTTTATCAACATAACACACTGTGGTGGAACATTTGTTACAAATAATATATCATCTGATTGTTACCACACCCATAGTGTACATTTGGCACACATTTTCCATACTGCCCTATTATCAACACGGTACATCTTTGGTATAGATGCAAGAACATTATATTATTGCTGCTAACTACAGTCCATAGTTGTATACATACAACCACAGTTGTATCTTTCCCATGCTTCTCCACATTCCCCCCACCCTACAAGTGATGTACATTTGCTCTAGCTAACAAAGGACACTCTTGTATCTGTACCATTAACCACAATTCTCATCCACCTCTTGGTTTCCTGTGCTATTCAGTTCCTAGATTATTCTCTAGCATTCAGTTAATTGGCATTTACATATCTAGACTACCATTTTCAGCCATATCCCCATTTATAAACTAGCTGTTACTATGTATTACCATCCACTTTATACATTTCCACACTTTTACAGTAAAGCTATTTAAAACTGCCACATACATTAAACATCTACAGTCCATCTCAGTCCTCCTGTTATCTCTTTTAAAAATCCACCACCTACCACCAGGTCTTGAAGCTATTTTCCTACAATTTCTTCTAGAAGCTTATTGTTATGCTTCTATATTTAGGTTTTTGATCCATTTTGAGTTAATTTTTGGATAAGGTGTGAGATAGGGGTCCTCTTTCCTTCTTCCGGCTATGGATATCCACTTCTTTCAGCACCATTTGTTGAATGAACTGTTTTGCCTGAGCTGTGTGGGTTTGACAGGCTAATCAAAAATCACCTGACCATACAAGTGAGGGTCTATTTCTGAACCATCAGTTTGGTTCCATTGGTCTATGTGTCTGTCTTTATGCCAGTACCATGCTGCTTTACCACTATAGCTAGATAATATAATTTAAAGTTGAGAGAGGAGAGTTTGCTTTTCATTTTAAAGATATTTCTGGCTATTCAGGACTACTTACCCTTCCAAATAAATTTGATAATCATGTTTTCAATTTTTAAAAAATCCTGGTGGATTTTTATTGAGATTGCATTGAATCTGTATATCAATTAGAGTAGAATTGACATCTTAATGATATTTAGTCTTCCAATCCATGAGCATGGAATGTTCTTCCAGTTATTTAGGTCTTTTTTGATTTCTTTTAACACTGAGTTGCAGTTTTCTGAATACAAGTATTTTACATCGTTGTTTAAGTTTATTCCTTACTATTTGAGTTTTATCTCTCATATTTTATTTTCACCATTCTTTTGACACTTTTAGTTATTTTATTAATATAATCTTCATTTCTAGACTCTCTTCTAGGCCTCTCTCTCCTTTCTTTTCTTTCCAGGCTCTAGCACACGCACCCATTAGAATTTCCTGAAAAGCTGGTCTCTTGGTTAGAAATTTTCTCAGTTTCTGTTTATCTGTGAATATTCTAAACTTGCCCTCATTTTTGAAAGACATTCTTGCTGGATATAAGATTCTTGGCTGGGCATTTTTCTCTTGTAGTATCTTAAATATATCAGACCACTCCCTTCTTTCTTCTATGGTTTCTGGTGAGAAATCAACACTTAATCTTATCAGATATCCCTTATATGTTATGTATTGCTTTTCTCTTGCTGCTCTCAGAATTCTCTTTGTATTTGGCATTTGACATTCTGATGAGTATGTATCTCAGAGTTGGTCTTTTGGAGTTTTTTGGACAAGACTACGTTGTGCTTTTTGGACATGGATATCTATGTCCTTCAATAGGGTTGGGAAATTTTCTACCATTATTTCTTCAAATATTCCTTCTGCCCCTATTCCCTTCTCTTCTTCTCGGACACCCATGACACATATGTTTTTATGCCTTTTGCTGTCATTAGTTCCCTGAGACCTGGTTCAATTTTCTTTTCATTCTTTTCTTCATCTGTTCTTTTGTATGTTCACTTTCAGAGACCATTTCTTCAAGCTCACCAATCCTTTCTTCTGCCTCTTCAAATCTACTATTATATGATTCCAATGTCTTTTAAATTTCATTTGTTGCACCTTTCATTCCCATAAAATGATTTTCTGGCCTCCTGGAGCCCTCAAACAGGTTCTGTAGCTAGCTCCAGAGAGCTCTGGGTGTTTACTAACTGCCCTGTAGCAGGAGATGACTCTAGGAACTCCTTACTCCACTGCCATCTTGCTGGTTGTCTAACTCATTCATTTTTAAGATGAAGAGTCAAAAAATTTCATGTTTTGATTTTGAATGGCCAGAGAGAATGACAACACAATATTGCTGAATTTTGAAAACACTATTTGTTTAGTTGGATTTAGTTTAAATAAATTTACTGGGATTTAAATAATTAATAGTGTTAAAAAAATGATTACCTGGAGAAGAGATGTCTCATTTGTTCAGCAAGTGCTAGATCAAAAAAAAGACACCTTAAATATGTTCCTGGCATTCAAGGAAATTAAAATCCAGGATAACACAATTAAATATTAAAATGTCAAGTGTGCAACAAAGGATTAAAAGACATGCAAAGAAACAGTAGGCATGAAACCATAGAGGAAAGAAAACAGCAGAATAACATTTTTAAAGGCCTAAAAGGACAAAATTGGCCAACAAAGAATTCTATATCCTGCGAAACCATCATTCAAAAATTAGGGAAAGATTATAACATTCCCAGATAAGCACTAACTGGGGGAGTATTTTTCATGTGTGTTTTAATAAGTGTATTCTTAACTATAGGCCATCATTTACGACAGGGTTCATTGTGTTATACAGACTTTTGTTGCTATTTTTAAAATTTCTTTTTTTGACCACATTATAATATGTAATTCAGTGCTCTTAATTTCATTCTCAATGTTGTGCTACCATCACCACCATCCATTACCAAAACTTTACGATCAACCTAAAGAGATGAGGAAAAAGTCTGTACAACATTAGCATTAACTTCCTATTTCCTGCCCCCACACTGGTCCCTGGTAACCTATATTCTAGTTTCTGAGTCTATAAATTTGATTATTATAGTTATTTCATAACACTGATATCATACAGTAACTGTCCTTTTGTGCCTTCAAAGTTCATCCATGTCGTTGCATGAATCAGAACTTTATGACAAGGTCCTAAAGATGCTCTCCCACATTTTATTCTAAGAATTATATATTTTTGTTCTTATATATAGGGCTTTGGTCCATTTTGAGTTGATTTTTTTATATGGTATGAGGTAAGAGTCTACTTTCATAATTGTGCAAATGGAAAAACTGTTTTTTCTAGTACCATTTATTAAAGAGACAATTTCCCCCATTGAATGGGCATGGTATCCTTTTCAAACTCAATTGACCATAAATGTGAGGGTTGCTTTTTGAACACTTGATTCAATTCCACTGGGCATTAGGTCTGGCCTTGTGCCAGTAAAATGCTGTTTTGATTACTGTGACTTTGTAATACCTTTTAAGATCGAGAAGTATGTTTCCTACAACTTTGTTCTTCTTTTTCAAGACAACTTTGGCTATTTGTGGCTCCTTACCCTTCCATATAAATTTGATTCTAGGTTTTTCCATTTTGCAAAGAAGGCTGTTAGAATTTTTATTGGCACTGACTTGAATCTGTAAATTACTTTGAACAGAATAGACATCTTAACAATATTGGGTCTTCCAATCCATGAACAAAGAATGACTTTTAATTTATTTAGGTCTTTGATTTCTTTTGCAAGGATTCATAGTTTTTGTGCACAAGTCCTGTAATCCAAGTTGACAGATTTATTCCTATGTATTTGAATATTTTAGTTGCTATTGAAAATTGACCTTTTTTCTTGATTTCTTTTTCAGGTTCTTCATTATCATTGAATAGAAATTCTACTGACTTTGTATGTTTATCTTTTTCTTCATCACTTTGCTGGATTTGTTTATGAGGTCCAGTAGAATCATTATGAAATTTTCAGGATTTTCTGTATATAGAATCATGCCATTTGCAAACATGGAAAGTTTTACTCCTTCCTTTCCAATTTGGATGCCTTTTATTTCTTTCTCTTGCCTAATTGCTCTAGCTAGAACTCCACTATTATCCTGAATAAAAGTGGTGACAATGGGCATACTTGTCTTGTTCCTGGTCTTAGAGGGAAAGCTTTCAGATGTTCACTATTCAGAATGATTTTAGCTATGAGTTTTTCTTATATACCCTTTATCATGTTGTAGGAGTTTCCTTCTACTCCAAATTCTCTAAGTGATTTTATCAAGAAGGGGTCCTGAATTGTGTCAAATGAATTTTCTACATCAAATGTGATGACCGTGTGTGTGTGTTGTTTCTTCTGTTAATCACATATATTACATTGATTGATTTTCTTATGTTGAACCACCCTTTCATACGTGGGATAAATTCCACTTGATCATGGTGTGTTGCAGGATGGAGAAAAATATTGCAACAAAGGTGTTTGTGGCTATGCCACAATGGTGTACAATTCTTTTGATGTGCTATTGGACTTGGGTTGCAGGTATTTTGTTGAGTGTTTTTGCAGCTATTTTATATATATATATATATATATATATATATTTGTCTGTAGATTCTTTTCTTTATCTGGCTTTGGTATGAGAGTGATGTTCATCCCAAAGAATGAGTTAAGAAGTGTTCTCTCCTCTTAAATTTTTGGCAGATTTGAGAGAGTAGGAGAGGTGTTAACTCTTTTTGGAATGTTTGGTGAAATTCCTCTGTGAAGCCCTCTGGCCCTGGGTTTTTCTTTGATGGGAAGTTTTTGATTACTGATTCAATTTCTTTACTGAGTATTGGTTTGTGGAAAACTTCTATTTCTTCTTGAGTCATATAAGTAGTTTGTGTGTTTCTAAGAATTTTTCTATTCAACTAGCTTATTCCAGTTTGTTTGCAAATAGCTCTTCATAGTATCCTCTTATAGTTCATTTTATTTCTGTGGATTTTGTAGTAATGTCTCCTTTTCGTTTCTGATTATAGTTATTTGTGTCCTCTCTCTTTTTTCTTTGTCAGTCTAGCTAAAGGTTTGTTTTTATTTTCAATGACACTTTAGATTACATAAATGTTACATAAAAAATGTATGGGATTTCCATATGCCCCACCCACCCCTTGCCACATTAACAATATTTTTCATTAGTGTGTTACATTTGTTACAATTGATGAACACATATTGAAGCATTGCTACTAACCATATACATAGTTTACATTACAGTTTACATGCTGTCCTGCACAGTTTTGTAGGTTATGGCAAAATATATAATGGACTGTATCCATCATTGCAATGTTAAGCAGGGCAATTCCAATATCCCCCAAAATGCCCCATATTACACCTATTCTTCCCTTTCCCTCTCCTCAGAACCTCTGGTGAGCACTGCATTTATATCAATATTACAAGTTCTTCCATTGTTAGAATAATAATAAGTCTATAATAGAATAATAATGAGTTTACTTTAGTCCATTGTTCATTCCCCAATCTTGAGGATTTGGGGATGGTGATGCCCACTCTTTCTAATTGAGAGGGCCTTAGGTCTCATGGGGCCCATGGATGAAACTATCTTCTTGCAGTTGTAGAAATTCTTTCTTCCTTGGGATGGGTACTATCCACCATCATCAACCTGGTAGTTGTTCTGGGTGAGTCCAATGAACTCACCCAAGGAACTGGAGAGTTGCTATTGCAACTCTGCTGAGATTCAGGGCTCAACTGGCACATGAACAGACCAAAGATTTAAGTCTCTGGGACATATATTTAACAAGTGTAGTGCTAATTATAGATTCAAATAAAAGGGGAAGAAGAGGCATGTGTAGGGAAACTATAAATGCATCTAAGTCTCTTATATTGGGGAGCATGTATTCCAAAGTAAGGCCCACAGACAGTTGCTGAATTCCTGAGCTGTCTGCTCTGATTATAGTGTCTGGACGCCTCTAGAGCCCTCAGAAGCTCCACTGTTTGAGACACTGTTTAGTGTAGCAGTCAATGAGATTCTGCTGAGACAGGCATAAGCATAACCTCTGGAATGAACTCTTGACTCACTTTGAAATCTCTTAGCTGTAAAAACTCATTTAGATTTACAATTTCCAACTTTTGGTCAAGGTCTTTTTCCAGATGCATTGCTAGTTGGCAATTGGTAATAATCCCTCTGTGCCAGGGAGACTCATCCCCAAGAGTCATGTCCCATGCTGGGGTAGCGGGGAGGAAGGTAGTGCATTCATATGCTTAGCTTGGCTTAGAGTGAGGCCACATTTGAGCAAAAAGGAGGCTTTCAGGATCTAACTGTTAGGCAATATATAATACTAACAAGTTTTATATCACAAGAAAAGGTTCATAAGTACAATCATCAATATTAAGGGTCTGGCATAAGGGTCTGTCTTACTTCACTAGGCACTGCTCTTGTTCTCAGGGAATTCTTGCCATCCTATCAGAGAATGTAGCAGAACTCCCCAGGATGGGAATTCAATATTCTTTCAATTATTGTGTGGGTGTCCACCTATTGAGACAACACCCATGAACACTTGAACATATTTGTATGCCCTAGAGGCATTCCCCAGGTGAACCCCTACCCATGCATCACCCATCACCAACAGACCACACCTGTGATCCTACCCTGCCACAGTTGTGACCCTTCTGTGATCCAAAACCTCTCCAGAACTGAAGCCAGCAAAATAACCAAATAAAATTAATAAGAAAATGAAATAATAATAGTTTTCCAAATAATAGATAAAATACAAAAAATTTAAAAATTGAAATAATAAAGAAAAATTTCAGACATTTTGTCTTTCATTGCTATAAGATCTGCTGTCTTGTATGTACAGTGATATTTTCGTCTATATATTCCCCCAGTGACTTATTTTTTTTTTCATTTTATCTTCAAAGAAGCTTTAGGTTACAGAAAAGTCACAAAAAATATATAGGGGATTCCCATATACCCAACACCCTCCCCCTTTTGCACTCTCCCTTATTTATAACACTTTTCATGCAGGTGGTACATTTTTACAATTGATGTACAAATATTGAAACATTGCTACTAACTATGGTGTGGCAGTTTGATATTGTTTATGAATTCCCAAAATAGATATTGTATTGTGTTGTAAACTGGTTGGGTCTTCTGGGCATATTAGATTATATTGGATTCAGAGGTTACACTTTTACTTGATTAAATAATGATTAAGACTTTGATTGGGCCATGTCAGTAGGATGTTGAGTCCCCATCCATTTGGTGGGCAGGGTCTCACAGAGAAAAACTAAATGGCAGAGTAGTTAGAGTTTGGATCCTGGAGCCCAGGAAGTAAATATACAGAGAATCAGATAGATGAGGAAAGAGACAAGGCTCCATTAAACATGGCAGAGGCCCTGGGAAGAGATGAGTCATTCACCTGACACCTTACAGCTCGCCTTCTGGAGAGAGCAGAGCAGCTGAACCCAGAGACAAATGATCCCAAGGAAGAGATGAACCCAGGAAGCCTGAACCCTAGCAGATATCAGCAGCCATCATGCTTAAACACATGGCAACAGACTTTGGTGAGGGAAATAACTTATGCTTTATGACCTGGTAACTGTAAGCTTCTATCCTAAATAAATATCCTTTCACAAGTCAACGGATTTCTGGTATTTTGCATCAGCATCCCTTTGGCTGACTAGTACACTTGGTAAATGGTTTACATTTTGGTTTACATTTTGGGCCGTACATTTTCATAGGTTTTGATGACATTTAAAATGGCCTGTATCAATTATTTCAAGATTGTGCAGAACAGTCCTAATGCCCTAAAAATGGCCTATGTTCCATTTATTCTCTTCTCCCCCTCCCTTCAGAACCTATGGTAAACACTAAGTTTCAGTTTTTGAACAATAAGATTCATAGTTACATGCAATAATATTGAAAGCTTGACATACTGGTCTGTTTTCTTTTTATTAGGCACTGCCTATGATCTTGAGGGATTCTTGTCCCTCTAATTGAGAATATAGCAGGACTCTCCAGATGGGAGTTTAATGTTTTGTTGTTTATTGTGTGGGTCTCCACTCATTGATATAACACTCTATAACATGGTGAATTTAAAATGAGTCTCCTTCACCTCACTCAGCTAAGATGGAGTTGGAGAAGGACAACCACCACACCATGGAGCCTAGAGTGCCTACAACTGAAAGCAGGAGGATTGCATCCAGTAACCATGTGGAATCTGAGCCTCCTCTTGACATAGAGGTGCAACGGACACAACCAATCCAAGGACCACAGAGAAAAGGTGGCATTGGAGTAGGAAAAGTGGACATGGTGGCTGATGGGTATGGGGAATGGCAGGAAGAGATGAGATGTGGAGGCGCCTTTGGGACTTGGAGTTGCCCTGGATGGTGCTTCAGGGGCAATCACCAGACACTGTAAATCCTCCCAGGGCCCACTGGATGGAATGAGGGAGGGTGTGGGCCATGATGTGGACCAATGACCATGAGGTGCAGAGATACCCAGAGATGTACTTACCAAATGCAATGGATGTATCATGATGATGGGAGTGAGTGTTGCTGGGGGGCGGGGGGAGGGGTGCGGTGGGGGTGGTGGGGTTGAATGGGACCTCATATTTTTTTAATGTAATATTTTTACAAAATCAATAAAAAAATAAAAAAATAAAATGAGTCTCTTTTGTAAAGCATATAGTTGGGTTGTGCTATTTTATCCAATCTGCTCATTTCTGCCTTTTGCCTAAAGAATTTGATTCATTTACATTTAAAGTAACTACTGATGAGACAGGGTTTCTTTGCCATTTTGCCCTTTTGTGTTTGGAAGACTAATATATTTTTAACTAATACTTTTTTGTTAGAAAAGTTGCATAAAAATATAAAAGCATATCATGCATAAAATATATAAAATACAGAGATCCCATATATTATTATTATTATTATTAGCACCTTGCATTAGTGGTACATTTGTTATAATTAATGAAAGAACATTGTGCCTATGTATAACTATATGTAATTGTATTATTATATATAGTCTATCAATTATAATATGGTTTATTGTGTTGTGTTTTCCTGTTTTTATTCTGGTAACATATATGCAACTTAAAGTTATCCCTTTTAAGCACAATCATATATATAATTCAGTGTTCATAATTACATTAGCAATGTTGTGCTACAATCACCACCATCCACCACCAAAATTTTACAATCAACCCAGATATAAATTATACAATCTAAGCATTAGCTCCCCATTCACTTTCACCATCCCAGGCCTTGGAAAACTATATTCTAGATTCTGATCCTATGAATTTGCTTATTCTAATGATTTCATATCAGTGTGATCATTCAATATTTGTCCATTTCTATCTGACTTATCTCACTCAGCATGATGTTTTCAAGGTTCCCCCGTGTTGTCACATTAATGAGAATTCCAATCCTTTTTAATGCTGAATAATATTCCATTGTATGTATATACCACTTTTGTTTGTACGTCATTGTGATGGATACTTTGGTTGTTTCTGTCTTTCAGCAATTGTGAAAAATGTCTCTAGGAACATCAGTGTACAGGCATCAGTTCAAGTCCCTGAATTCGATTATTTGAAACATATGCCTTGTAGTGGGATTGTTGGTTCATGTGGTAATTCTATACCTAGCTTTCTGAGGAACTGCAAAATTGTTTCCAAGACAGAAGGGACTTGTTTATTCAAGTCTTTTACCTATTTTGATTGAGTTTATTTTTATTTGTTGAGTTATAGGATTTCTTTATATTTTTTGGATGCTAAACCATTATCAGATATATGGTTTCCAAATATTTTCTCCCATTTAATAGGTTGTCTTTTCACTTTTGTGATAAAGTCCTTTGATGAACAAAATTTTTCATTTTGATGAGGTTGCATTAATCTATTTTTCTTTTGTTGCACATGCTTATAGTATGAAATCTAAGAAACCATTGCCTAAAACAAGATCCTGAAGATGTTTCCCTATATTTTCTTCTTGGAATTTTATAGACCTAGTTCTTGTATTTAGGGATTTGAACCATATAGAGTTAATTTTTTATTATCATGTGAGATAGGGGTCATCTTTTATTTTTGGCATATGAGTATCCAGTTCTACCAGCACCATTTGTCAAAGAGAATATTCTTTCCCTGGTGAGTGGACTTGGAAGACTTGAGAAAAATCAATTGGTTGTATATGTGAGTATGGATTCTATTGGTCTATATATCTATCCTTTGCCAGTTCAATGCTGTTTTGATCACTGTAGCTTTGTAATACATTTTAACGTCAAGAGGTGTGAGTCCCCCAACTTCCCTCTTCTTTTTTCAAGATGGTTTTGGCTATTTGGGGCCCATTACCTTTCAAAAAATTGTGACTGGTTTTTCCATTTCTTCAATGTAGGCTGTTGGAATTTTGATTGAGATTACTATGAAACTGTAAATCATTTGGGGGTAGAATTGGCATCTTAGCAATATTTAATTTTCCAATCCATGAGCATGGAGTGTCCTTTCATTTATTTAGATCTTTGATTTCTTTTAGCAAAGTTTTATAGTTTTTGTAGTCTTCCAGGTATAAGTTTTACATCCTTGATTAAATTTCTTCCTAGATATTTGATTCTTTTACTTGCTATTGTAAATTTTTTTTCTTGATTTCCTACATAGACTGCACATTACTAGTTTATATCAACACTACTATATCTGCACTTTGGTCTTGAACCCTACCTGTTTTACTAAAGTCGTACATTTTTCAGGACCTTCTATATATAGGATCATGTCATCTGTAAATAGTGAGTTTCATTTCTTCCTTTCTGATTTAGATGCCTTTCATTTCTTTTTCTTGCCTAATTGCTCTGACTAGAACTCCAGTACAATACACATTTGTGAGAGTGGGCATCCTTGTCTTGTTCCAGATCCTAGATGGAACAAATCTTTCCAGTTTTCACCATTTGGTATGATACTAGCAGTGGAATTTTCATATATGCCCTTTACCATATTGAAGAACTTTCCTTCTATTCCTATTTTTCTAAGTGTTTTCCTCAAGAAACAATGCTAAATGTTGTCAAATGTCTTTTCTGTGTCAATTCAAACAATCCATGTGGTTTTGTTCCTTTTGTTTTGTTAATGTGGTATATTACATTAATTGATTTTCTTGTGTTGAATCACCCTAGCATAGTTGGAATACATCCCACTTGATTGTGGGATTAGAATTCTTTTAATGTGTGTTGGATTCTGATTCAACTTGCTAGTATTTTGTTGAGGATTTTTGCATCTATATTCATAAAAGAAAATGGTCTGTAATTTTCTTTTCTTATAGTATCTTTATCTGGCTCTGGTATAAGGGTGACTTTGGCCTCATAGAATGAGCCAGGTAGTGTTCCCTCCTCTGCAACTTTTTTGGAAGAATTTGAGCAGGATTGTTCTAAATTCTCCTTGGAATGTATGGTAGAATTCCCCTGTGAAGCCATCTGTTCTAAGTTTTTCTTTATTGGGAGATTTTTTGAAGACTGTTTCAATCTCTTTACTTGTAATTTGTCTGTTGAGAGCATCTATATATTTTTATTAAAGTATTTGTGAGCTTACAAAACAATCACATATAATGTGCAGAATTCCCATGCATCTCCCCTCCACCAAAACTGTATATTTTTTGTAGAATATTTGTTACAGATTATGAAAGAACATCATGAGACTATTACCACTAACTGTGGTCCATTTAGAATATTTTTCCATATACACCCTATTAACAACAAGTATTAGTATTGTATGTTAGTTATAGTTCATGAGAGTATGCTCTCATATTTGTATGAGTAATCACAATCTGTATTAGTCAGCCAAAGGGGTGCTGATGCAAAATACCAGAAATCTGTTGGTTTTTGTAAAGGATATTTATTTGGGGTAGAAGCTTAAGTTAGCAGGCCATAAAATGTGAGTTACTTCCCTCACCAAAGTCTGTTGCCACATGTAGGAGCAAGATGGCTGCTGATGTCTGCCTGAGTACAGGCTTCCTGGGTTCCTCCCTTCCCTGGGCTTGTTTCTTTCTGAGTTCAGCCCCTCTGTTTCTCTCCTGCTATAGATTATCAGGTGACTGGCTCTGTCTCTCTCCCAGGGGCTTATTTCCCTCTGGGTTCAGCTGCTCTCTCCTCTGTGTGCTTACTTCTTGGGCTCCAGTTTAAAACTCCAACATCAAAACTCCAACTAACTCTTCTCCTCTGCCATGTGGTTTTATCTATGAGTCCCCACCCACCAAGAGGGCGGGGACTCAACGTCCTACTGATGTGGCCCAATCAAAGCCCTAATCATAATTTAATCACACCCAGGTATAGACCATTTTACAAACATAATCCAATATCTATTTTTGGAATTTATAACCATATCAAACTGCTGCACAGTCCATCTTCCACAACATGGTTCTGTGTTACACAGTCCCACGCCTTGTATAATCTATCCAAAGTGTACACTCAGTGGATCTTATTTCCATCAGAGTTGTGCAGCAATAGTCTCAGTAAATTTTTTAATGTTTTTCTTAGTCCAAAAGAAAAATTCCCACACTCTCATTATTGACCTTTAGCATTGATATAGTACCTCCTTTGACACTGATGCAAGAATGTTGCAGTATTTCTGTTACCAATAGTCCATAAGTTGCATTACTTGTATTTTTTCCCACACATAACCGTAATTTTACCACCTTATAATAGTGATGTGCATTTCTTCTAGTTTATAGAAGAGCATTCTCTTCTTTGTAATATTAATCACAATCTTCATCCACCTAGTTTGCAATATTATTCAGTCCCAAGATTATTCTCTAGCTTTCTTTCAATTGACATTTACATCCCTAGACTATCCCTTCAGCCACAATTCCATTTATAAACCAGCTGTGCTAGCTATACTCACTATAATGTGTTACCATTAATTCTATCAATTTCCATACTTTTACAGTCAATCTAATAAAAATATTTCATACATTTAGCATCAGTATCCCTTTCCAGCTCTCCTCCTATCTCCTAGTAACCTATACTATAAGTTTCAACTCTGTTTGTTTATTCTTTATATTTAGGTCCTACTAGTGAAACCATTCAATATTTGTCCTTTTGTGCCTGGCTTATTTCACTCAGCATAATTTCCTCAAGTTTCATTCATGTTATCATATGTTTCCCAATTTCACTTCTTCTTACTCTTACAGCAGCATAGTGTTCCACTGTATGTATATACCCCATTTTGTTTATCCATTCTTTTTTTTTTTTTTAAATATTTATTTATTTATTTAATTCCCCCCCCTCCCGCCCCGTTGTCTGTTCTTGGTGTCTATTTGCTGTGTCTTGTTTCTTTGTCCACTGCTGTTGTCGTCAGCGGCACGGGAAGTGTGGGCGGCGCCATTCCTGGGCAGGCTGTGCTTTCTTTTCACGCTGGGCGGCTTTCCTCACGGGCGCACTCCTTGCGCGTGGGGCTCCCCCACGCAGGGGACACCCTTGCGTGGCACGGCACTCCTTTGCGCGCTTCAGCGCTGCGCATGGCCAGCTCCACACGGGTCAAGGAGGCCCGGGGTTTGAACCTCGGACCTCCCATATGGTAGACGGACGCCCTAACCACTGGGCCAAAGTCCGTTTCCCATGTTTATCCATTCTTGAGTTATGGACACTTGGGTTGCTTTCATCTTTTGCAATTGTGAATAACAGCACTAGGAAAATCCATGTGCAATTAGTGTCTGTTCATGACACTGTTTCAGTTCTTCTGGATATATTCCTGGTACAAGGATTGCCAAATAATAGAGCAGTTCTATATTTAGCTTCCTGAAGAATCATCAAACTGTCTTCCACAGAAGCCACACCATTTTTAATTCCCATCACTAATGAAGGAGTGTTACTATTTCTCCACATCCTCTCCAGCACTTGTTATTTTCTATTTTTTATTAATGGCCATTCTATGAAGTGTGAGGTGATAGCTCATTGTAGTTTTGATTTGCATTTCCCTAATAGCTAGTGATATTGAACATTTTTTTCATGTGCTTTTTAGCCATTTGTATTTCTCCTTTGGAGAAATGTCTATTTACGTTTTTTGCCCATCTTAAAATTGGATTGCTTGCTCTTTTATTGTCGAGTTGTATGATCTCTTTATATAGCATGGAAACCAAATGCTTATCAGCTTTGTTGTTTCCAAAATACTTCTCCCATTGAGTGGGCTGCCTTTTCACCTTTGTGACAAAGTCCCTTGAAGCAAAATCTGTTTAACTTTGAGGAGGACTTATTTATCCATTTTTTTTCTTTCATTACTTGTGCTTTCAGTGAAAAGTTTAAGGAATGACCACCTACCACCAGGTCTGAAGATGTTTCTCTCTATTTTTTTCCAGGAGTTTTATTGTTCTATCTTTTGTATTTAGATCTTTGGTCCATTTGGAGTTAATTTTCACATAAGGTGTGAGATAGGGGTCCTCTTTTTTTTTTTTTTTTTTTTTTTGGATATGGCTCTATAGTTCTCCCATACCATTTATTGAACAACCTGTTCTGACTCAGCTGAGTGGGTTTGACAACCTTGTTAAAAATCACTTTACTGTAGATGTGAGGGTGTGTTTCTGAACCACCTATTCGATTCCACTGGTCTCCATATCTCTATGCCAGGACCATACAGCTTTAACCACTATAGCTGGATGATGTGATTTACAGTCTGGAAGTGAGAATTCTCCAATGTTGTTCTTCCTTTTTAAGATGTTTCTGGCTATTTAGGATCCCTTACCATTCCAAATAAATTTGATAATTTGATTTTCTATACTTTAAAAAAGCCTGTTGGAATTTTTATTGGGATTGCCTTTAGTCTGTACATCAGTTTATGTAGAATTGGCATCTTAATGATATTTAATCTTCCAATCCATGAACTTGGAAGCTCCTTCCATTTATTTCAGTCTTCTTTGGTTTCTCTTAATGCTGACTGGATTTATTAGCTCAAATAGCTTTGTTGTAGATTTTTCAGGACTTTCTAAGTATAGGATCATAACATCTGCAAATAGTGAAAATTTTATTTCTTCCTGTCCAATTTGGATGTCCTATATTTCCTTCTCCTGCCTGATTTCTCTAACAAGAATCTCTAGCAGTATACTGACCAACAGTATTGAAAGTGGGCATCCTTGTTTTTTTCCTGATCTCAACAGGAAAACTTTCAGCCTTTTCACCATTGAGTACAATGTTAGCTATTGGTTTTTCATATATGCCCTTTATCATGTTGAGAAAGTTTCCTTCAATTCCTATCTTTTAGAGTGTTCTTATCAAGAAAGGATGCTGGATTTTGTCAAATACACTTCTGCATCAATTGAGATGATCATGTGATTTTTCTTCTTTGATTTCCTAACGTGGTGAATTAGCTAATTGACTTTCTTGTTTTGAATCACCCTGTTATGTCTGGTATAATAGCCACCTGACCTTGATGAATAATTCTTTCAGCATGTTGTGGGATTCAATTAGTGTGTTTTATTGAGGATTTTTGCATCTATGTTATTAGAGAAATAGGTTTATAACTTTTTCCCCATAATATCTTTATCTGGCTTAAGTCTTAGGGTGATATCAACTTCATGGTATGACTTTGGTAGCATTCCTTCCTGTTCAATTTTTTGGAAAATTCTGAGTAAGAGTGATATTAAATCTTCTTTGAATGCTTGGTAGAATTCACTTGTGAATCCATCTGGTCATGGGATCTTCATTTTGCTGAGCTGTTTGATGACTGTTTCAGTCTTTTTCTTGTAAGTGGTTTGTTGAGGTCTTCTATTTCTCTGTGATTCAGTGAGGTTGTCCTTACTTTCCTAGGAAATTTTCCATTTTCAACACAATTTTACATTGTATAGTTTGTTGGTGTATCACAGTATCCACTTGTGATCTTTTTTATTTCTGTGGGGTCACTAGTAATACCTCCATTTTCATTTCTGATTTTATTTATTTACATCTTCTTTCTTTCTTTCTTTTTGTCATTCTAGCTAAGGGTTTGTCGATTTTGTTAAGCTTGGAGAACCAACTTTTGTTTTTATTAATTCTATTTTATTTTGTTCTCAATTCCATTTATTTCTGCTCTGATATTTGTCATTTTATTTCTCTTGCTTGCTTTGGGAATAGTTTGCTGTCCTTTTTCTAGTTCCTCCAGCTGTGTAGTTAGGTCCTTGATTTTAGCTCTTCTTTTTAAATGTAAGCATTGAGGCTATAAATTTCCCTCTCAGCACTGCCTTCACTGCATCCCATAGGTTCTGTTATATTTTGTTCTCATTTTCACTCATCTCAAGATGTTTTTATTTCCTTGAAATTTCTTCTTTGACAAACTGATTAAAGTGTGTTGTTTAATCTCCATGTATTTGTGAAGTTCCATTTTTCTGCCTTTTTTTGATTTCAAGCTTTATTCCCTTATGATCAGAGAAAGTGTTTTGTATAATTTCCATCTTTTAAAATTTATCGTGATCTGATTTGTGATCCAATGTGTGGTCTATCCTAGAGAAAGATCCATGAGCATATCAGAAGAATGTATATCCTGCTGTTTAGGGGTATAATGTTCTGTATATTTCTATTAGTTCTACTTCAGTTATCTTATTATTCAAACTCTCTGCTTCTTTATTGGTCCTACGCCCAAATGTTCTATCCAATGATGAGAGTGGTGCACTGAAGTCTCCAACTGTTATTTTAGAGATATTTATTTCTCCCTTCAGTTTTGCCAGTGTTTGCCTTATGTGATTTGAGGCATCCTGGTTAAATGCGTATATATTTATGATTATTATTTCCTCCTGGTAAAGTGCCCTTTCTATTAATATATAATGTCCTTCCTTGTTTCTTATAAAAGCATTGCTTTTAAAGTCTATTTCATCCAATATAAGTATAGCTACTCTAGCATTTTTTGGTTATTGCATATGTGGAATACATTTTTCCAGTCTTTTACTTTCAATCAATTTGTGTCCTTGGGTCTAAGATGATCTCTTTTTGAGAGCATATAGATAGCTCATATTTTCTTATCCGTCCTGTCAGTGTCATTTGTTTGGGAAGTTTAATCTATTAATATTCAATGCTATTACTCTAAAGGCAGTTCTTCAACCTTTGGGTTTTATCTGCCATGTCTTATTTATACCACCCTTTTAAAATGTTTGTTTACTTTTAATGATATATTCTTAATTTCCAGATTCCCTTCCAAGCCTCTTCTCTCTCCTGTCTTTTCTCTTCAGATTATAGCACCTTTTTTAGTATTTCCTGCAAGCCAGTCTCTTGTTGATAAACTCTTTCAGTTTCTGCTTATCTGTGAATATTCTAAACTCACCCTCATTTTTGAAAGACAATCTTGCCAGATGTAAGATTTTTCTTGGCTGGCAGTTTTTCTCTTTCAGTAATTTAAGTATATCAAACCTCTGTTTTCTTGACTCCATGGTTTCTGATGAAAAATCATCCCTTAATCTTATTGGGCATCCCTTATATGTGATGAATTGTTTTTCTCTTGCTGCTCTTAGGAGTTTCTCTTTATCTTTGGCATTTGTCATTCTGATTAGTACATGTCTTGGGGTTTGTCTATTTGGATTTTTTGGGATAGAAGTATGTTGTATTTCTTGGACACATATATCTAAGTCCTTCAATATGATTGGGAAATTTTCTACCATTATTTCTTCAAATATTCCTTCTGCCCCTTTTCCCTTCTCTCCTTTTGGGATACCCGTGACTTCTATGTTTGCATGTCTCCTGCTGTCATTCAGCTCCCTAAGACCATTATTAATTTTTTCCATCCTTTTTTTTTAATCTGTTCTTTTGTATGTTCACTTTTGGAGGCCCTGTTTTCAGGCTCATCAATCCTTTATTCTGCCTCTTCAAATATGCTGTTATATGCCTCCAGTATATTTTTAAATTTCATTTATTATGACTTTCATTCCTATAAGCGCTGTTTTTTTTAATGTATGCTTTCAAATTCTTCTTTGTTCTCACCAAGTGTCTTCTTAATATCCTTAATCTCTTTAGCCATTTCACTGAATTTATTAAGGAGGTTTTTTTGAATATTTATGATTAGTTGTCTCAACTCCTTTATGTCATCGGAGGCTTAGTTTGTTCCTTTGACTGGCCATATTTCCTGTTTCTTGGTATGGATTGTAATTTTTTTGGATATCTCAGGATCTGATTTACTAGATGTATCTATTCTGGGCTCAGTCTTTCTCTTTAGTCTAGTGCTTTACATTTGGTATGCTTTGTTTGCTACCCACACCTGCAGCCCCTCTTTGATCCATGATTTGACTAATTTGGAACTTTATAGTGGCTCGTGTTCAACCAATCTGAATTTTTTTCTGGTCTTTTTCATCTGTTTATTGCCCTTTCTCCCTTGCTCATTGTGAAGTAAAAGCTGAGAATACAGCTGGTCCTTTCAGCTGTGGAGGCTGAAGCTGTCCACATTGCCCCAGGAACCCATGAATCTTTCCCCACCTTTCTTCACTGCCAGGCATAGGGATGAAGCCACAGTCATGTGCAGTAATCCAAGCCCTGTAGGCAAGGACCATCGGCAGTTGCACACAGAGACTGATGAAGCACCACACCCCTTCCTCCTCTGCCTGGGTATGGACAACCAACTAAGCTGTGCATGTCAAAACTGACTGCAGATTCACAGACAGACTGGTGAAGCACTGCTCTCCTGGCAGGGGAGGAACCAGCCACAGGTGTGTGCAACAATCTTGTCCATGCAAGCCAAAAGCAGCTACAGTTGCCCAGAGAGGCTGATAGAACACTATCCTTCATGCTCTTCATGCTCTGTCAAGGGTAGGGATGGAGCCACAGGTGTCCAATAATCTAGTCTTTGTGGGCTAAAAGTGCCTGCAGTCGCCTCACTCCTAGTCCATGTGGACCATAAGTGACTATAGTTGCCTGGATAGGCTGAAGCAGGTCTCCCCAGCTTCTTCCTTGCTGGAGGTGGGGCTGGAGCAATCTGACCAGCCACCCCTCCCCTCATGCCAGGAGCAGAGGGGAGCCACCAGACTCTTTCCAACATGGACGGGTTCAAGCTTTAGCTGTTCTTAGGACTGGACTTTAGTCAACTGGATTTACTAATTAGTAGCTGAAGTTACTGCACAACCATCGATTTCCCATTTTTGGGAAGTCGAGCATCCCACTTGAGCCAGGGAATATCTCCCAAGGTGTCTTAAGCTGCCAGTGGGGGCTTGACACCAGCTTTCACAGCGTGGAGTGTTCTACTCGTGAATCTTCATGCAGATGAGCAGTCTCCTCCTTCCATTCTTCCAAAGATGGTGCAGGATGCTCTTCTGTTCTCCTGGGCCCCCCAAATAGGAGACTTAGTAGCTCTAGGTGATTACAAACTGCACTGAAGGATGAGCTGACTCTTGGAGCTCCTTACTCTGCTACCAGCTTGCCCCTCCCCTTGAGATTTTCTATTTCTTGTAGAATCTGTGTAGGTTGTTCATGTGTTTCCAGAAATTTGTCCATTTCATCTAGGTTGCCCTAATTTACTGTTGGCATGCAGTTGTTCATAGTATCTAACTATGATCCTTTTTATTTCTATGGGGGTCCAAAGAAGGTCCCCCCTCTCATTTATTTTTATTTGTATCCTCTCTCTTTTTCTCTTTGTCAGTCTAGTTAAAGGTTTGTCAATTTTATTGATCTTTTCCAAGAAGAAACTATTGGCCTTGTTAATGCTCCCTATTTTTTTTTTATTCTCAATTCCATTTACTTCTGCTCTAATCATTGTTATTTCTTTTCTTCTGCTTGTTTTGCATTTAATTTGCTGTCCATTTTCCAGTTTTCCAGATATGCAATTAGAATTAGGTCTTTGATTTTAGCTCTCTCTTCTTTTTTAATGTAAGCATTTAGGGCTATAAATTTCCCTCTCAGCACTGCCTTTGCTATATCTCTTTATTTCTTTATTAGAGAAAATATAGGATTTATATAAAATATAGGATTCCCACACACCATCCCATAACCAAAACCTTACATTGGTGTGGGACATTTGCTACATTTTATGAAATCACATTTATATAATTGTGCTACTAACTATAGTAACACCTTTACAGTAATAACATTGAACTCTCCAATCAAAACCCTGACAGAACGGATAAAAAATATATATCATCTACATGTTATCATCTACCAGAGAACTCACCTTAGACACAAGGACACAATTAGGCTGAAAGTGAAAAGCTGGAAAAAGATATTCTACACAAATAACAACCAAAAGAGATCTGGAATAGTGATACTAATTTCAGACCAAAAAGAATTTAACTGGAAAAGTGTAATAAGAGGTGACGAAGTTTGTTATGTATTAATAACAGAGAAATCACAAAGAGGAAATAAAAATCATAAATATTTATGCATCTAACTTGGGTGCCCCAAAACACATGAAACACATATAGGGTACTATGAACAACTGTACATTAGCAAACTAGACAATGTTGATGACTAAATATCTTTAAGGTGTCTATTCTACTTTAAAACTGATTTACAGTGTCAACACAAACCAAATAAAAATTCCAAAAGCTTTTTTTGCAGAAATGGAAAAGCCAATTATCAAATGTATTTGAAAGGGGTAAGAGGCCCCAAATAGCCAGAAGTGTCTTAAAAAAGAAGACTGCCTTTGGAGGACTTCCTGCCTTTAAAGCATATTACTTAGTTACAGTAGTAAAAAACCAGCACGGTGTTTATATAAAGCTAGACATGTTGGCCAATGAAACCAAAAGGAATTCAGAAATAGATCCTCATATTTACAGTTGAGTGAGTTTTGACAAGGCTATTAAACCCACTCAGCTGAGTCAGAACAAATGGTTGAAGGAACAGGATATTCATAGCTAAAAGAAAGAAAGATCATCCATATCTCATACCTTATACAAAAATTAACTCAAAATGGATCAAGGACCTAAATATAAAAATACAACCATAACTTCTAGAAAAAGTATAGAGAAACATCTTCAAGACCTGGTGGTAGATGGTCGTTTCTTAAACCTTCAACTGAAAGCATGAGCAAGGAAAGAAAAAGAGATAAATGAGATCTCCTCAAAATTGAACTCTTTTGTGCTTCAAATGCCTTTGTTAAGAAGGTGAAAAAGCAGCCTACATGTTGGAAGAAAATGTTCAGAAACCACATATCCAAAAAGAGATTGACCTCCAATGTGGTATAAAGAGATCATATAATTCAATGGTAAAAAGGTAAGTAACCCAATTAAAAAATGGGCGAAAGACTTGAACAGAAATTTTTCCAAAAGAAGAAATAAAAATGATGAAATAGTACATGAAAAGATGCTCAGTCTATTAGGGAAATGCAGATCAAAAGTGCAGTAAATATCATTTTATGCCTTTATTTATTTATTTATTTTGAGCCACATCTGCTTCCCCACTTTATTTTTAAAGAAGTTTTAGATTACATAAAAGTTACATTGAAAGTATAAGGGATTCCCATCCTACATTTCCCCCTATTAAACATTTAGTTCACATTTGTTACAATTGATAAACCAATATTGAAGCATTGCTACTAGCTAAGGTCTATAGTTTACATTATGGTTTACACGTTGCACTGCACAGTTTTATTGGTTTTGACAAAATGTATATTGGCATATCCATGATTGCAATATGCAGAACAATTTGAATGCACTGAAAATGCCCCATGTTCCCCCTATTATTCCCTACCCCTCCTCAGAACCTCTGGTAATGACTGTCTTTATATGAATGCCACAACTTCTTCCATTACCTCGATACTAATAAGTCTACTTTGGCCCAGGGTTGTAGTCCCCCCTTGTATTTGTTCATTCCTCAATTTTGAGGCTTTTGGGATGGTGATGCCCACTCTGCTTCAGATTGAGAGGGGGCTTAGATCTTACAGGGCAGATGGTGGGAGCTTTTTTTTCTTTTCTATTTATTTATTTTTTAATTTTATTCATTTTGTAAAAATATTACATTAAAAAAATATGAGGTCCCATTCAACCCCACCACTCCCACCCCACCACTCCCCCCCCCCCCCCCCCCAGCAACACTCACTCCCATCATCATGACACATCCATTGCATTTGGTAAGTACATCTCTGGGCATCACTGCACCTCATAGTCAATGGTCCACATCACAGCCCACACTCTCCCCCATTCCATCCAGTGGGCCCTAGGAGGGTTTACAATGTCCAGTGATTGCCCCTGAAGCACCATCCAGGGCAACTCCAAGTCCCAAAAACGCCTCCACATCTCATCTCTTCCTCTCATTCCCCATACCCATCAGCCATCATGGCCTCTTTTCCCACACCAATGCCACCTTTTCTCTGTGGACCTTGGATTGGTTGTGTCCCTTTAGAAAGGTCATTATTAAAAAGGCAGAAAACAACAAGTGGTGGAGATGATGTGAAGAAATGGGAACACTCCTTCACTGTTGGTGGGAATGTAAAATGGTGCAGCCTCTGTGGAGGAAAGTTTGGTGGTTCCTCAGGAAGCTAAATATAGAACTGCTGAATGATCTGGCATTCTGCTACTAGGAATATATTCAAAGAACTGAAAGCAAGGACACAAACAGACATTGGTACATCAATGTTCATGGTGGCATTGTTCACAATTGCTAAAAGATGGAAACAACCCAAGTGTCCATCAACTGGTAAATGGATAAAGAAATGTGGTATACATATATGATGGAATACTATGCAGCTATAAGAAAAAATGAACTTAGGCTGAATATAACAACATCTATGAGCCTCGAGGACATTATATTGAATGAAATAACCAGACACAGAAGGACAAATATTGTATGAGCTCACTAATATGAACTAAATATAAAGAGTAAACTCATGGAGTTAACTATAGATTATAGGTTACTAGGAGATAGAATGTGAGTTGAGAAGGGGGAGCTGATGCTGAATGTAGGTAGAATGTTTAATAAGGAGGATTGTAACTGTGGGGAAATGGTTAGAGTTAATGGCAACACATTATAATGAGTATAATCAACAATGCTGATTTATAAATGTGATTGTGTTTGAAAGGGGTAAACTAGGGAGGTTAATATAAATTGAAAGAAAGCTGGAGGATAATCTAAGGACTATATAACATAATGATTTCAATGGTAGATGATAATTGTGGTTAATAATACAAATCCAAGAATGTTCCTCTATTAAAAGGTGTTAGTAATATGGAGATATGTAGGAAAAATATAACTAATGTAACATATTGACTATAGTTAACAGTAATATTGTAATATTTTTATAGCAATGGCAAAGAAGGTGCTATACCTATGCCAATAATGGGAAAGTATAAGTGGCATGGGATTTTTTTTTTTTTTGAGTAATGAAAATGTTCTGAAATGGACTGAACTGGTAACAGCACAACTCTGATGAAACTGAGAAACACTGAGTGTGCACTTTGGCTGTATCGTACAAGGCAGGGGACTGTATAACATGGTGAGCCCTGTGGCGAACGATGGACTGTGTCCAGCAGTACAAATATGCATATATTCTCTCATGAACTATAACAACTATGCAATACTAACACATGGTGTTAATATTAGGATTCATGAAAAAATACACCAAATGTAAGCTATGGACCATAGATAGCAGTAATATTACGATGATGTTCTTACATCATTTGTGACAGACACGTCACAACAATGTAAGGTGTTGGTGGGGCAATGTATGAGAATAATCCTATATGGTAAGCATGATTGTTTTGTTAACTTACAACTTCTCAAATAAGAGACAACTCTTCTTTTGCATTCATATTCCATTGACTTTAATACTATTTCAACACTTCATTCAATTATATAATCAGTAAGACTTGGAGGTACTAGGCCAACTGTTATGGTAGCATAGAAAATCTACTTCATTTTCTTTTTTTTAACTGAGGTGAAACTCATATTCTACTTCATATTTTTATTCTTAAGGTGGTGGCTATAAAATAAGATTATCAGGAAACGGACTTTGGCCCAGTGGTTAGGGCGTCCGTCTACCACATGGGAGGTCCGCGGTTCAAACCCCGGGCCTCCTTGACCCGTGTGGAGCTGGCCCATGTGCAGTGCTGATGCGCGCAAGGAGTGCCCTGCCACACAGGGGTGTCCCTCACGTAGGGGAGCCCCACGCGTAAGGAGTGCACCCATAAGGAGAGCCGCCCAGCGCGAAGGAGGGAGCAGCCTGCCAAGGAATGGCGCCGCCCACACTTCCCGTGCCGCTGACGACAACAGAAGCGACAAAGAAACAAGACGCAGCAAAAAGACACAGAAAACAGACAACCGGGGGAGGGGAGGGGAATTAAATAAATAAAAATAAATCTTTAAAAAAAAAAAAAGATTATCAAAGTATTTAGACATTTAAGTCACCTTAGGGACTCTACTTCCAGGTGGCAGGAACCTAGATTAAACAATTTCTGAAGGCTAATTTCATCCAAAATTCAACCAAATATATATATATCTTCCTAAAACATGAGATTGTTTTATTTCCCCTAAATAAAGGTGCTTCCATAGAAGGGTTTTACATTTCTCTTGCAGTTTAATTATATCTTCATATTTTACCCCTTGAAGTTGGGTATGGGAGAAGGAATTTATTTAAGAGACCAACAAGATTCCCTAGAAGATAAAGGCAGCTTACACTAGGGCTAAATTCTTGATAAATTATTATATTAATTCCTACAAGAAATCTATTTTTAAGAATGTATAATCTCATTTCCCAGGCTACATCCAGCCAGAAACCTACAATAGAGATGCAAACACATTAATTTTTAAAAATCTGTTTAGTTTTCCTTCATAGAAATAAAAGAATCTATGTTTTAGACAAACTCCTCCTTTCTCAATCAAAAAGGACCATGTCATAAAACATGAAAGTCCTTTGTACTTCTTTTATTAAATTCGGTTTCATAGACCAGGTTATAGTCCCAATTTTGCTAATCCTTAAATATAAAGCTTTCTGTTAAGTTCTAGAACTGAAAGGAAAATTGGCCTATTTGTTTTCCTTATGACTAATTTTTCAGTAAGGCCAGGTTTTCACAAGTAACTATTTTTTTTAAAGCTTCTTATATGGATTTTCTGTTTTCAAATGTTCTTTTACAAGGAGAAAAGAGATTCATTGTTGGAATGATGGATTTTGCTTTTTGTTAAAAAAGACAGAGCCCTCAGGGTGGGGTCTGGCCATTTCCTGCCCAAAAACACCCCTGTAAAGATCAGGCATGTTACAGGCCTAAACAGCCTGACAAGATCGCTTTAAAAGCAACAGCAAATAAAGGTGATTCCCATCAGGGGGCCTGGAAAAGGCGGTTGGGTTGAAATCGCCCTTAATGAACGGCGGTTTCTCCTACTGGTTACCTGGCCTCAGTGGAGGAGCCCTCAGGGCAGGCAGGACACTCCTCCGGAGAGCGTATTTCCTTGGCTAAAATGAACGATCTTGGTACAGACTTAAAGGGCTCCAAGTCCGTTGAAACACTACCCTTCCTTAAAGACCCAGATTAAAGGTTACCCCTTTTCTCCTTGAAACAAGTCTGAGTTGCCTTTCCTTCCCTGAAATCCCACTGTATTTTTAAAATTTATTTTAATTTAATTAAATTATATTTAAATGTAATGATTTTTTTTTACCAATCTGACCTCCTCACAAGATTAGGAACACTTTGAAGAAAGACTCCTATCTTGCTCATTATTGCATCTCCAAGGCACTGTGCCAGGAACAAGGGATGTCAGATAAGACAAAGATAAATCAGTTCTTGAGATCACAGTTTAATGGGGGGAACTGATCTGTAAAAAGTGTTTCCAATGCAATGAGAAAATGGTTATATTAATAGTGGATTCAAGACAATATGGAGTGGAATCTAAGCCCCCTCTTGATATAGATGTGGAGTGGACACAACCATTCCAAGGTCCATAGGATAGAGGAATAGAGTATGGATTAGGGTGGACTTACTGATACTCTATTCATGAACTATTGTGATTAGTAATCGAAGAAAATGTGGCATTGGTGTGGAGAAAGTGGCCATGGTGGCTGCTGGGGGTGGGGAATGGGAGGAAGAGATGAGATGTGGGGGTGTTTTGGGACTTGGAGTTGTCTTGGGTGGTGCTGCAGGGACAGTTACCGGACATTGTATGTCCTCCCATGACCCACTGGGTGGACTGTGGGAGAGCGTGGGCTATGGTGTGGACCAGTGACCATGAGGTGCAGCGGTGCTCAGAGATGTATTCACCAAATGCAATGAATGTCTCATGATGATGGAGGAGGTTGTTGTTATGGGGGGAGGAGTGGGGTGACGGGGGTGGGGGGTATATGGGGACCTCATATTTTCTGAATGTAACATTTTTAAAAAAAAAAAAGACAATATGGAAACAAAGAGGAGGAAAGAAGCTGATTTTGCCTGGAGATTTAGGAAAGCCTTCAAAATATGATATTATAAATGCACACACACACACTCCTCAGCTAAGCAAATTGCAAGAACGTCCTGTCGTAGGACTCACCTGTATTTACATCTATACATGGTGTCTGTGCTCAACATATTTTCCAGCCATCGTAGAGTCCTTCACTACCCTTCTCAGAAAAGGACCGCAGTTCCCAGAGACGTGGAGTTCTTCAGGACATATTTATAACTCTCTGACTCAATTCTCTGGCCATAGCTGATTGGTCCAGAGGTGGAATTTGCTTCAAGCTGGACCAACCCATTATCAAGCATTAAGTATTGTGGAGCCTCATATCCATCATGCCTACCCTCAGTTCTCATCTTACACTGCGCCAGGGGCAGCCCATAGCAAGCACAGGTTCTTCAAATCAGTACTGAGTGAAAATCATATCCTGGCAATAATCATTTTTAAAATAAATCAGATAATAAGATCAACATCAAAAATTTATCAGGCAGAGTCCTCACTGAGAGTACAAGAGTGGCTGTTAGTCAATAACAGATGAACAAAATACAGAAGATATAGCCCCTTCTATCTGGGACAGGAATGTAGAGAAGTAGTTACAACACATGCAACTAATAAATGATGTCCAAACAAACCTTTTTAATAAATTTAAGGAGATGAAGGAAAATATGACTAAAGAGATAAAGACTATTAAGGTGACACTGTTTTGAGCATAAAGAACAATTTGGAAGACTGAAAACAAAAGTAACTGAAATTATGGGAATGAAAGACACGATGGATAAGATTAAAAATACATTAGAGGTATGTAACAGCAGATTTGAAATGTTGGAAGAAAAAATAAGTGAATTCAAAGATAGATCATTTGAAATTAAAAAGATAGGAGAAGAGACCGAGAAAAGAAGGCAAAAGTTTGAACAGGATCTCAGGACACTAATAACAACACAAAATGCATAAACATACACATTATAGATATAACAGAAGGAGAAGAACAGAAATAGGGGTAGAAAGACTATTTGAGGAAACACTGACTGAAAATTTTCCAACCCTTATGAACGACATGAATATCAATATTCAAGAAGGATAATGTGCCCCAAAGAGAATAAATCCTAACAGACCTTCTCTGAGACATCTACTATTCAGATTGTCAAAGGCCAAAGATAGAGAGGATTTTGAATGCAGCAAGAGAAAAGCAATGTATTACTTACAAGGGGACCTTAATAAGCCAAGTGTTGATCTCTCTTCAGAAACCATGGAGGTGAGACGGCATTGGTGATATATTTAAGGTATTGAAAGAGAAAAACTGCCAGCCAAGAATTTTTTATCGAGCAAAACTATCCTTCAGAAAGGAAAGTAAGTTTAAAGCCTTTACAGACAAACAAAACTGAGAGTGTATGTTACCAACAGATCAAATCTGCAAGAGATATTAAAGGGTGTGTCACAGTCTGACAGGAAAAGACAAGGGAGAGAGCCCTGGAGAAGAGTGTAGAAATGAAGCACATAAGTAAGATAAATTGAAAGGTTAAAAGACAGACAATAGTAAGATATGAATATAGGAAGCCAAAGAATTAAAATGCATGAAATAAGTAACACCATTATAGTAGTAACACTGAATGTTAATGGATTGAATTTACCAATTAAAAGACATAGACTGATAGAATGGATTTTAAAAAATGAGCCATCTATTTGTTGTCTACAAGAGACTTATCTTTGATGCAAGGACAATCAGGCTGAAAGTGAAAGTTTAGAAAAAGATATTCCATGCTAATAGCAATCAAAAAAAGAGTGGGTATAGTGATACAAATACTGGATAAAATAGATTTTAAATGCAAAACAGTTATAAGAGCTGAAGTAGGTTACTAATTCACCAAGAAGACAATTCACTCAGAAGAAATAACAATATTAAATATTTATGCACCTAACATAGGTTCCCAAAATTACATGAAACACATGCTGGTAAAACTGAAGGGAGAAATAAATGTATCTATAAAAATAGCTGGAGGCTTCAACACTCCACTCTCAGCATTAGATAGAAATCTGGACAGAGGAAAAATAAGGAAAGTGAGAACTTGAATAATATGATAAATGAACTAGATTTAGTAGAAATTTATAAAGCATTACACCCCAAAGCAGCAGGATATACATTCTTTTCAAGTGTTCATGGAGCTTTCTCCAAGATAGATCACATGTTGGAATATAAGTCAGATCTCAACAAATTTAGAAACATTGAAATTATACAGAACACTTTCTCTGATCATAATGAAATTAAATTGGAAATTAATATTAGAGAAAAAAAGGAAAATTCACAAAAATATGGAGATTGAACAATACACCCTTAAATAATCAGTGGGTTAAAGAAGAAATGACAAGAGAAATCAGTAAATACTTCAAGACAAGTGAAAATGAGAACACAACATACCAAAACTTATGGTATGCAGCAAAGGCAATGCTGAGAGGGAAACTTAAAGCCCTCAGTGCCTATATTAAAAAGAAGAAAGATCTAAATCAAAGACTTATCTGCACCTGGAAGAATGAGAAAAAGAACAGCAAACCAATCCCAAAGCAAGCAGAAAGAAAGAAATAATAAAGATTAGAGCAGAAATAAATGAAATGGAGGAAAAGACAAGAGAGAAAATCAGCTAGAAGTTTGTTCTCTGAGAAGATGAGCAAAACTGATAAACCCTTAGATTAACAAAGAAAAAAAGATAGAAGATGAAAATAAATAAAATCAGGAATGAGAAGGGTGGCATTACCACTGAAGCAACAGAAATAAAAGAGTAGGATACTATGAACAACTGTATGCCAACAAACTAGATAACATTGATGAAATGGAAAAAACTCTGGAACCACATGAAAAAAACCACACTGACCCTAGAAGAAATAGAAGACCTCAACAAATCACAAGTAAGGAGATTGAAACTGTCATCAAAAACCTCCCCAAGGGAAGTGGACTTGGCCCAATGGATAGTGCATCCACCTACCATATGGGAGGTCCATGGTTCAAACCCCGGGCTTCCTTGACTCATGTGGAGCTGGCCATGCGCAGCGCTGATGCACGCAAGGAGTGCCCTGCCACGCAGGGGTGTCCCCCGCGTAGGAGAGTCCCACGCGCAAGGAGTGCGCCACATTAGGAGAGCCGCCCAGCACAAAGGAAAGTGCAGCCTGCCCAGGAATTGCACTGCACACATGGAGAGTTGACACAGCAAGATGATGCAACAAAAAGAAACACAGATTCCCGTGCCACTGACAAACAACAGAAGTGGATAAAAAGAATACGCAGCAAATGGACACAGAGTAGAGAAAACTGGGGTAGGGAGAGGGGAAGGGGAGAAAAATAAAAATAAATTTTAAAAAAACCTCTGCAAAATAAAAAGTCCAGAACCAGTTGGTGTCACAGGTGAATTCTACTAATTATTTCAAGAATATTTCTTCCAAAACTCTTCCAAAAGCCTGAACAGGAAGGAAAGTACCAAAGTTCATTCTATGAAGCCAATATCATCCTAATACCAAAGCCAAATAAAGATATTATGAAAAAATAAAATTACAGACTAATTTCTTTAATGAATATGGATGCAAAAATCCTCAACAAAATACTAACAAAATCCAACACTACATCATGATCAAGTGGGCTTCATACCATGTATGTAAGGGTGGTTCAACATGAGAAAACCAATCCACATTATACACCACATTAACAAACTGAGGAGAAAAATCACATGATCATTTCAATTGATGCAGAAAAGGCATTTGACAAAATACAACATCCTTTCTAGATAAAAAACATTCTGAAAGATAGGAATAGAATGAACCTTTTTCAATATGATAAAGTGAGTATATGAAAACCCACAGCTAACATTGTACTTAATGGTGAAAAACTGAAAGCTTTCCCACTGAGATCAGGAATAAGACAAGGGTGCCCACTCTCCCCACTGTTATTCAATATTGTGCTAGAAGTTTTAGCTGGAGCAATTAGATGAGAAAAAGAAATAAAAGCCACTCAATTAGGAAAGGAAGAAGTAAAAACTTTAGTTACTCACTGATATGAGCATATACTTAGAAAATCCTGAAATATCCATAACAAAAGTATTGGAACTTATAGACAATTTCAGCAATGTGGAAGGATACAAGATTAATATACAAAAATCAGTAGCATTTCTATACACTACTAATGAGCAATCTGAGAAGGAATTCAGAAAAAAATTCCATTTACAATAGTGACTAAAAGAATCAAATATTTAGAATAAATTTAGCCAAGGACATAAAAGACCTGTATTCAGAAAACTATAAGATATTACTAAAAGAAACAAATGGTCATTAAATAAACGGAAGAACGTTCCATGTTCATGGGTTGGAGGACTAAATATTGTTAAAATATCAATTTTACCCAAACTGATAATGTTCCTTTGTATTTGTGAATTAGAAATAATGTTAATAAATTAATTTTTAAAGAAAGGAACCATAATAATGGGATCTTACATGTATGCTGTTCTATCCTCATAAGGCATTTAGGAAGGTGTGGATGGAGTGCTTCCTCAGATATGCACAGTGTGACCAATTCATTGACTGGAATAGCGACACCTCTCCAAGTTTATGAGCCTGAGCCTTTTATCCCAGCAAAGCAAGTAGCCTCTCAGTGAATGCAGGCTGTGTGCTGAATACCAGCTGGTAAATTCAAGCCTGAGCCTTGCACATGGTACCCACTGATCTCCAAGTAAAAAAGAAATTTGGACTCTGTACAGATGCAAGAACTGCCTTCCTATTTCCCCAGACAAGTGCACTAAGTCAAGGAAAGAGGAGTTCCAAAGAGTTTCTTTCTCTTTGTATTCATTTGTTGGGCTGCTATTACAAATTACCATGAACTTGATGGCTTAAAATAACAGCAGTTTATTCTTTCACAGTTCTGGAAGCTAGAAATCTAAAATCAAAGTATCAACTGGGATGTGTTATCTCCAGTGGTTCTAGGGAAATATCTTTCATTGCTTCTTCCTAGCTTCTGGTCCTGGCTGACAATCCTTGAGATTCCATTTCTTGTAGCTGTTTTACTCCAGTCTCTTCCTCCAACTTCACCTTCTGCCCTGTGTATCTCTTCTCTTCCTCTTAAAAGGGCATAAGCCATACTGAATTAAGATCCAGTAACGCTTTATATTTGCATGACCTGCAAGTATGAAGATTCAAAAGTTCAAAAATAAATTTAATATTTTCTCCTTTATTACCCAAACTCCTTCTTATTCTGGTTACCAATATTAGGCTCTGTAGCAGTTTGAGATTATTTTATGAATCCCCAAAAAAGAAAGATCAAGTTTGTAAACTAATCTATTCCTCTGGGTGTGACACCCTTTTGAGTATACTGGATTCAGTTGAGGGTCCTCTGATTAAGTTTACTTGATAAAATTGATTTAGGGCTTCTAGTTCCTCTCTCTTGGTTAATAGCTGCTGGCTATATAAGTCTCAGTTCAAATACGGTCTCCAAAGGTAAAAGCATAATGCCCTGTGGTCCCTCTTCCTTATCCCCTAATCTACATATTTAGGCACTGGGGTCTACCCCCAGAAATGTCGCTGACATTTATCTTCTATTTTATTCATTTTAAAAATTTACATTGAGCACCAAAAAGCTAAGATAATGCCCAGCCCTTCTTATCAATAATCATTTGAGTACTCAGGATGTGGGGCAGTGTTTTCATTTCCTAGTCTGCTCAAAGCATATACCATGAAATGGGTTCAGTTTAACCAATGGGAATTGATGAGCTGAGAAGTTCACAGTTTTGAGGCCATGAAAATATCTAAATCAAGTCATTATCAATGTGATACTTTCTTCCTGAAGACTGGCAGCTGGCACTCCTTGTCTCCTCTATCACATGGCAAGGCACGTGGTGGTGTCTGTGGATCTCTCCTTTCTCTTCCAAGTTTCATTGCTTTCAGCCTCTTGCTCCCATGGCTCTCTCTCTCTCTATTCATCCCATTTATAAAGGATTCCACTAAGAGGATTAAGACACATCCTGAATGAAGTGGGCCACACCCTAACTGAACCAGCCTCATCAAAAAAACCTGCTTAAAATGGATCCATACCCACAAGAATGGATGAATGGATTAACTTTGATAACATGCTGTTTTGCATACATACAGTTCAAACCACCACAGGCAGGTAAAGAAAAATTGCAATATGGTGTGATGTTCAGTAGAATTATGCACGGTCTTTGGGAATGCAGAGGAGGGGCTATCTTTTTTTTTTTTCAGTTCAGAAACATTTTGGATTTTTTTTCAGTTCAGAAACATTTTGGATTTTTTTCCAGTTCAGAAACATTTTGGATTTTCACCAAATATTTGTTGAGTTAAACTAAATTAAAGTGATGATGTTGGTTTTAAGTCTTGAAGAATGAATTTTTCAGGCAAATAATGGAAAGGATGTCATTCTAGCCAAAGAAACAGTATGTAGAAAGATAAAAAAGAAGGAGCCATTGTGAGAAAAATCAAGATGATTGATATATTAATAATTGGAGAGGAAGTGGTTAGAAAGGGACTAGAGAGGTAGGTAGGAACTAGTGTTTCTTGTTGATGTCTTTAGACTTTAAGAAGATGCTGTACAAAATTTTAAGCATGAGGCAAATCTGACCAAATTTGACTGAAAATCGTGTGTGTGTGTGTGTGTGTGTGTGTGTGTGTGATCAGAGTGGGGATTTTAAAATAGTCTAGACTATCAAGGAGACCATGTATTTCACAGAGATGTATGAGGTAGACTGGTTCATACATTGGTGATCTATAGTATTGGGGTGGAGTTTGGAGGAGACTCTTAAGTTTCAGACTTCAGTCAGAAGCTTCCTAAGTGCAGAGCCCTCCCTCTCCCTGGTACCACGGCAGTTATCCTCTAACTGCTTTTCTTGCCTTTGGTTTCTCCATCTTCCTCACTGAAAAAGAGTTTTCTTTCATAAATTAAAATCTGATCTTGGGACCCTCCTGCATATGACCCTAGACTGACTCTTACTGTGTACAGCACTTAAATATACCAAACTCCTCAGCTTCTACAGAGCATTCCAGTCACCCCCTTTGTCACACCCTGGAATCCTCACCTCCGAACTGCAGTCGCGCTAAGCTGCTCACCGTGACCCAGGCTAGTCTGGGCTTGCATACATTTGCATTTTGTTTACTCTATTTAGGAAAGTTCTGGTTCCTCTTTCCTGGTTAGTAGCGGCTGGCCCTCTCAGTCTCAGCTCAAATGCCACCTATTCTATAAAGACCTCTGCCTGGAGGGACACAGAAGCTCACTTCCTCTCCAATCTCTTTTTTTTTCACACGTCTGTTAAAATTAACTTCACATAATACTGTATTATGTATTATCTTATCTGGATAGGTCTCTCCCACTCTCCTTGGAAGTTTGAAACTATAACTCCGAATCATATATCCTTTTCTCACCACAGTTTATAGAAGGTGCTCCATAAAGATTATTCGAGTGAGTTTAAGAATTATCTCCATTACAGATACTCTAGTATGAGTCTTTAGGAGTAGAAATGGGATAAGGATGAGGATTTACTTTTTTTCTTCTGCAATTCCATGCTATCACCACTTAAAAAATAAGAAAAAGAAGGAGGAGGAGAGGAAGAAGAAGAAGAAGCAGAAGAAAGAAAGAAAAGTAAAGTTTTCTCTTGAACAAACATCACTTTAGAGAACAGGTAGCAGGTTTGAGAGAGTTTGGAAAGGATTTTTTTTAAACCTACAAAGAACAGAGTTTCCTTGTGAAAACATGATTGTTTATGTATGTTCATAAATAAATGGTATAAAGATAATAATAATCGAATTGGTTAGGGAAAAATACTTTGTTGAGTAGTAACATTTAGACAATGCTCTTTAATCATTAGTTAAAAAGGTTTAAAAACAATGCAAGTTATTGGTGGTAGAGTGAGATGTTATATATGTTTGTTTTGTAAGTTTACAACTATTATACACTTGTTGTTTATGTATGTTTACATATGAGTGATATATTTCAATAAATTAAAAAAAAAATACAAATGGATACCCAAGTCACATGTCTGAAGTGATCAGAGTTGACTACGTAGAGACATCTTCATTCCTAGTCCTAGAAGAGATTTCTCTTGTTCAGTATTTCAATTTGAAAAGGTTACTTGCTTGAAGACTTTTATTCGTTTCTGTGTATGTGTGTCTGTGTATGTTAGAGAGAAAAAGAGAGAAGTGTAAACGAGCATGTGGTTCTCCCATGTTTCACAGATTTGTTCGTAGCTACATTTGCAACTCTATTTGTATGTGTTGGACTGCATATTGTTTCCATATGTTTATGTGGGTGGGTTTGTTTTTGAGGGAATGAATTGCATAAAATGTGTGGTTTTCCTGTGTACAAGCAGTTCAATAGATTAATGTGTATATTTGTACATAGACAGTGTACCAGTGTACCAGGTGTATCTGTGGGAAACTATGAATTTTGGAAGCATACTTATAAACATATATAAGTTTCTCTCATTATTTTAAATTTCAGTATGCACTAATTCTCAATAAGAATTTGCAAATCAACTGTTTAGGTGTAACAGATATTAAACTCACAAAATATTACAAATACACAATTTTGTCTTTCAAATTGTAAATTTTGTAGAGTGGTGTCATGCATAGGACTGTTAGAAGCTGGAGAAGGTGGCAGAGGAAGATGGCTCCCATATCTTCTCAGTTCCTGGGTGAGGTTTAGGCAGGATGCTCTGTGGAGGTTAAGGACTATGGTCCTACACACAGTAGTGGCCCCAGCCTATCTCTTTGCTCACCTTGGTAGGTCTAAAATAAACCACAAACCAATGACAGGGAAGGAGGGCTGGAGCCAGTGGCCATTTAGGATGTGAGGCCAATGTGAGGCTGTACCAAGGCTTAAAAGAAAGAGAGTGATTGTGTGATGGAATCATTTAGAGCTCGGTCTGAAAATCACGACTCTGCCACTTACCAGCTGTGCAGCTGGAGCACGCTGCTGTTCAAGGAGGTTAATAGCTTGCCTTTACGGTTAGGTGAGAGACTTAAGTAAACTAATGCAAGAAGATGCCTTGTACAGAGACTGGCAAAGAGATGGGAGCTCAGCTGCTAGTAATGCCCTATTCAGAAGGAGTGAACAAACTGTAAAATGTTGGCGCTGAAAGAGAAAAGCCCACCTTTCCTGTCTCTGAGGTCTGTTCTACGGGAAGACAAGTGCTGAACTAGACCGGCTTGGCTGAGAACAGTACTTCAGTGGCTACATTCTGGTCAAGAAGAGAGTGGAACTTCAGTCACCTTGACCACCTTCGCCAACACTCTCCAGAGCCTGGCCTTCTTCCTCAGGCTCTTCTCCAAATCTCCAGCCAATGAGAAGTTAGAATAGAAAGAGTCTGTGCCCTCTTCTCCTTTCAGGACCCACCCAAATGAAAAGGGGTTTGAACAGAGGCATTGCACTGTGAAGAGGCTGCAGTGGTTCACAGCAAAGAGCAAGTTTTATTGGGGGGCGGGGGTGTGCGGAGAAGACTGGCAAAAACATAAACAGGAATGTACGTGAGCTGCCTGAGCCTGGGGTTCAGCTGGTATCTTTATTCCTGAACCTGGACTGTGCTCACTCCTCAATTTTTGCTAAATGGAGCAGTGTGAGCTCAGCACAGTGATTAATGCCAGTATCATATTTAGTCAACTGTCTCGTTAAATACTTTGAGGGGAATGAAGACTTAATTTCCAATTCATGTGTAGTTAAAAAAAAAGAATGCAATCCATATGGTTCTGATTCAATTACACTGATATCATCAAAATACTGTCTTTTTTTTTTAAGCTTTTTTTTTTTTTTTGCCACAAAACTCAATGAGCCTTTTAAACAAGTATCTTACGCCTTCTTTCTTAAAAACAGGAAGTCAGGTTTGACTTTGGGTAAGCCAATTCCTTGTGGACAAGTTTTAGGAGTGGCTGTTTTTTGGACACCTGCAAATCCTAAATTGTTTTCAGTCATGTGGAAACCAGTTCCTTGAACTTCTGAGCAAACTACCTCAGCCCAGGAAGGTGAGCATTTTGTTTAACAATTATACTCTTTGCAAGAATAGCCTTCTCCTGTGTACTGAAATGCTCAAAAGCAGCTCTGATTCCTGTTTGCTGCTGCCTCCCTGCTGTGTGGTCTTGCACAAATCACTTACAGCCAGTCGTTTAAAATATATCAGTCACTTGAATTCCAGGAGTTTCCATTTTTCAATGTTCTGTTCCCACAAGTTCATTTAGGGAAGAGCTACCATGCACAAGCCCTGTTGTAAATCTAGGTTAAAATTCTGTACTAGAACTTACTAGCTGTATGAGCTTGGGCAAATGATTAGAACTCTAGGCCTCAATCTTATCATCTTTAATCATTTAAGATAAAATGTATTAAAGGGCTTATCACAGTACCTACTTCAAAGTAATCACTCCCTACATTTACCTTTATTTCTTTGTTTACCCCTCCCTCTTTTCCTTCTTCTCCTTCCTTCTCATTTTTCCATCATCTCTTTCCTCTTTTCTAGTATAATAAAGATAATAACTTATTCCTGGCTAATACAATTTCTTCTCAAATGGTTTGTCTATGTGGCTTCATCTCTTGTAGTTGGTGAGGGCTTAGAGGAGTGGACCATCACTTTGTTTGATGCTCTCCACATCCTCACCAAGGCTTCCTGGGTCAACTAAATGACCTACCTGACCAGGAATTTTTGACAGCCATTTACTCCTATAGAACACAAAATGCTCTAAAGATTTACCTTTTACCCCTTGAAGTTTGCCTTTTAGCTTTAAAATTATCAAATCACCTTAAACATAAAACAATGGTTAAATTTTGAACTTATTCTTTTTGGGTAATTTTATATTCCTTGGGAAAAGTCATGTTATTTTTCTAAATGTATCACTGCTAATGAAATTTAAATCCCACGAAAATTAGGGAATTCCTGGTTAGACATGACGCTCCTCTATGGATACTTCGCAATCATTTAAGCCTATGTTTAAACTGCAAAATTTAGAGTTTCTGATGCCTGAGCCATTGAAAAATGTGTTGGCCCTTACACTCTATGAAGCAAGATACTGTTCAGGAGCTTAATTTGATAAAAACTAAAAATTTACTTTTATCCTTTTAGCAGTTCTTGTATCTATATACCATAAAAACATTTCAGAGAAGCAGCCGTGGCTCAAGCAATTGGGCTCCTGTTTACCATATAGGAGGTCCAGGGTTCGATGCCCAGGCCTCCTGGTGAAGGCGAGCTGGGCCGTGTGGTGAGCTGGGCCGTGTGGTGAACTGGCCCATGTGGAGTGCCGGCCTGTGTGGAGTACTGGCCCACATAGGAATGCTGCCCCATGCAGGAGTGCTGCCCCGCACAGGAGTGCTGGCCCATGTGGAGAGCTGGTGCCACAAGATGACACAACTAAAAGAGACACAGAGGAGAGACAATAAGAGACACAGCAGATCTGGGAGCTAAGGTGGCACAAGAGAATGATTGCCTCTCTCCCACTCCAGAAGGTTCCAGGAGCAGTTCCTGGAGCCACCTAATGAGAAGACAAGCAGACACAGAAGAACACACGGCAAATGGGCACAGAGAGCAGACAATGGAAGGAGGGGGGAGAAATAAATAAATACATACATACATACATACATACATACATACATAATAAAAACTTAAAAAAAACTTTCAGGTGCGTTTTCTTCCCTGGGAATCTGTCTAGCTCAGAACTCAGCATTTTCAGACTATTTGTGTAGGATTTCCACTTAGAATAGGTCTTCTTAAAATTTAATACACATATGGATATTCTGAGGATCTTGTTAAAATGCAGATTCTGATTCAGTGCATCTAGGGTGGAGCCTGAGATTCTGCATTTCTAACAAATTCTCATGTGTGACAGTGTGAAGTTACTTTATCAATCCCAAAAAGAAAATGATTATGTTCTTGAATTAATCAATTCCTGTGGTTCTGAGACCCTTTTGATTAGACTACATCAGTGAGGTGTTGATGTTGAGATGATGGAGTTGCTACCCTCTTGCTAGGTCTTATATTAAAGGATACTCAGGAAAAGATAGACAGAGAATGGAAGCTGCCATTATTTGAATCTGTCTTGTGAGAGACTTGAGGATCACTAGCAACCAAAGCTTAAGCACAAAGCCCCCAAGAGGCTGGGCCCATGAAACAGCTCAAGGTTGAAGAAAAGAACCATATGTCTGATAGTCCACAGTTGGGCTCCAGGATGGCAGGACACCAGGATCACCAGTAGCTGACTTTAGTGAGGAATCATCTCTGATGGTGCCTTTACTTGCACATTCCATGGCCTCAGAACTGTAAGCTTTAGTCCTAATAAAATTCCCATTATGAAAGCCAACCCTTTCTAGTACTTTGCATCAGCAGCCCTGTGGCAAACCAAGACACCAAGTGAGGCCATGACTGCTAGCCCATCGACCACACTTTAAATAGAAAGGTCTTAGATACTGACCCTTGGATCAACTTGAATCCCAAAGCACATACTACATGACAAGCAAGACCTTGAGTTTTCATGACAACTTGGGCCTAAGTATCTTCTCTCTGGATTGCAGAGGTGATGGCTTATAGTCTTCCTTATTTCAGGATTATTTGTTGGGATTCTGTAAGATTATCAGATGCCCAAGGAACCCATCTTTCTGATCTTGAGTAAGTTGTCCCATGGCCTCTGCTCATGTGAGTAGAGATAGGGCAAACAAAATGTTTATTATACTTAGGGCTTGAGAAAAGATCACATCAGCCAAAGTGTTGCTTCCTATTTTTCTACTACATTTCCACTAAGCCAAGATGGTGCAGCTGAGGGCTGCTCAGATTATCCAAGGGTGATGAGGTAAGGGCGTCTACTATATACTAGGTCACTCTGTCTACCCAACAGTGTTTGCACACAAATCCTATTTAGACTGTGTTTTTTTTCAAGAAAGTGTAGTAAGGGATGAGAGGGTTAACTTGTGGATAAACAGACAATGTATGAGAAAGAGTTCTGACTTTGGATACAGACTACTATGAAGTCAAACCTTGGCTCTCAGTTTACTAGTTCTGCAATCTTGGTTAAGAAACATCTCTACGTTTCAGTCCCTTTATCTGTCAAAATAAGTGTAGCAGTTTGATATGGTTTATGAATTCCAAAAATAGATATTGCATTATGTTTGTAAACCAGTCTGTACCTAGGCATGATTAAATTATGATTAGAGCTTTGATTGGGCCATGTCAGGAGGATGTTAGGTCCCTGCCCACCAAGCAGAGCAGAGGAGTTAGTTGGAGTATTGATGCTGGGGTTATGAGCTGGAATCCAGGAAGTAAGCACACAGAGGAGCAGAGGAGCTGAGCCCAGAGAGAATGAGCCCTGGGGAGAGATAGAGCCAGATGCCTGATAGTCTACAGCTGACCTTGTGGAGAAAACAGAGGAGCCGAGCCTGGAGAGAAATGAGCCCTTGGAAGAAAGGAACCCAGGAAGCCTGAACCCTGGCAGATGTCAGCAGCCATCTTGCTCCAATATGTGAAAACAGACTTTGGTGAGGGAAGTAAATTATGTTTCATGGCCTGGTAACTGTAAGCTTCAACCCCAAATAAATAACCTTTATAAAAGCCAAGAGATTTCTGGTATTTTGCATCAGCACCCCTTTGGCTGACTAATACAAGAGGTATAAGTCTTATAAGGCTAATCAGCAAAATGGCAGCAGAAAGTCTTATATTATCAGTAATTAATTTAAATGTGAATGGATTAAACTCTCCAGTGAAAAGGCAGAGATTAGCAGAAGGGATTATAAAGCATGACCACTATATGTTATCTGCAAGAGATTCACTATATATTCAAAGATACAACAGGTTAAGGTGAAAGGATAGGAAAAATATGCCATGTAAGCAGAAACCAAAAGAAAGGAGGGGTGGCAATATTAATATAAAATAAAATAGACTTTAAGTCAAAAACAGTTATGAAGGGCAAAGACAGCCATTATATATTGCTAAAGGGAACAATTCAACAGGTAGATAAAATAATTATAAATATATATGCACCAGGCAGCAGAGCCCCAAAATATATGAAGCAAATATTGATGAATTTGAAGGGAGAAATTAATGGTTCTGCATTAATAGTAGGAGATTTTAACACATCAATGTCAATAATGAATAGACCATCTAGTTAGAAGATCAATAAAGAAATACAGGACTTGAGTGATACACTAAACCAACTAGACCTAAAAGGCATAAATAGAACACTGCACCCAACAAAAACAGAATACACTTTCTTCTCAAGTGCACATGGATCACTCTCCAGGATAGACCACATTTTGGGTCACAAAACAAGTCTCAAATTCAAAAATATTTAAATCATGCAATGTACATTGTCTTACCACAATGGAAAGAAGCTAAATAAATATCAATAACAGTGGAAGAAAGGGAAAATTTATAAATATGTGGAAATTAAACAGCATATTCTTAAATAACCAATGGGCTAAAGAAGAAATCAAAATGGAAATTAGAAAATATCTTAAGGTGATTGAAAATGAAAATACATAATACTAAAACTTATGGGATGCAACAAAGGCAGTGCTGAGAGGAAATGGATAGCCCCAAATGCTTACATCAAAAAAGAAGAAAGATTTTAAATCAGAGACCTAACCTCAAAACTAGAAGTACTAGAAAAATAAGAGCAAATAAATCAACAGCAAGCAGATAGAAGGAAATACAACAAAGATTAGAGCACAGATGAATGAAATAGGAAAAAAAAAAAAAAAGGAGAGAGAATCAGCAAAACCAAAAGAAGCAAAAGTTGGTTCTTTGAAAAGATCAACAAAATTGGAAAACATTTAGCTAAACTGACAAAGAATAAAAGAGAGAGGATACAAATAACGAATACCATAAATGAAAACAGGGACGTTATTATGAACCCTGCTGAAATAAAAAGGACTGTAAGCAGAAACTATGAACAGCAGTATGCCAATAAATTAGATAACTTAAATGAAATGAGCAAATTCTTAGAAATACCCGGACTACCTATATAGACACAAGAAGAAATAGAAGATCCCAACAAAACAATTACTAGTAAACCTATTGAATCGGTAGTCAAAAACTCCCAATAAAGTAAAGCCCAGGACCAGATGGTTTCACAGGGGAATTCTACCAAATGTCCCAAGAACACTTAACTTCAGTTATGCTCAAACTTTTCTAAAATATAGACGAGGAGGATATACTCCCCAACTCATCCTATGAGGCCAACATCACCCTCGTGCAAACCTTGTAAAGATACCAAAAGCAAAGAAAACTACAGGCCAATATCTCTTAGGAATATAGATGCAAAAATTCTCAGCAAAACACAAGCAAAAATCCAACAACATATTAAAAAAATTATTTACCATGATCAAGAGGGATTTATCCCTGTTATGCAAGGTTGGTTCAACATAAGGAAATCAATCATTGTAATACACCACATTAACAGAACGAAGGAAAAAATACCTATGTTCACCTCAATTGATGCAGAAAAGGCATTTGACAAAATCCTGCACCCCTTCTTGATAGAAACACTGGCAATGCTATGAATAGAAGGAAACTTCCTCAACATGATAAAGGTATATATGAAAAACAAACATCTTCTTTAATGGTGAAAGACTAAAGCTTTCCCTCTAACATCAGTAACAAGAAAATGATACCCACTTTTTCCACTGTTATTCAACATTGCACTAGAAGTTCTTGCTAGCACAACTAGGAAAAAAAGAAATAAAAGTCATCCAAATTGGAAAGGAAGAAGTAAAATTTGCTCTGTTTTCAGATGATATGATACTATATAAAGAAAATCCTGAAATATCCGTGACCAAACTTCCAGAGCTAATAATTCAGCAAAGTGGCAGGGTACAAGGTCAATATCCCAAAATCAATAGTGTTTCTATACATAAGCAATTAACAATCAGAAGGAGAAATCAATAAATTATTCCATTTACAATAGCAACTAAAATAATCAAATATCTAGGAATCAATCCAACCAAGGACATAAAAGACTTGTACACAGAATACTACAAAACATTGCTATTAATAAAAGAAATTAAAGACCTAAATAAATGAAAGGATATTCCATGTTCATGAACTGGAAGACTAAATATCATTAAGATCTCAGTATTGCCCATAGCAATTTTATAGATTCAGTGCAATCACAATAACAATTCCAACAATTTTCTTTGCAGAAATGGAAAAGCCAGTCATCAAATTTATATGGAAGCCTCAGGGGCCCTGAATAGCTAAAGCCATCTTGTAAAAGAAGAATAAAGTTGGGGGACTAACATTTCCCGATCTTAAAACTTGTTACAAGGGTACAGTAATCAAAACAGCATGGTACTGGCACAAGGACATATAGACCTATGGAATAAAAATGAGAGCTCAGAAATCAACCATCACATTCATGACCAACTGATTTTTGACAAGGGGGCAAAGACCAATCAATAGGGAGAGAATGGATTCTTCAAAAAGTGGTTCTGGAAAAACTGGATCTCCATTTGCAAAAAAAAAAAGAGAGAGAGAGAGACCTGTACTTCACGGCATATACAAAAATCACCCCACAATGGATCGAAGACTTTAATATAAGAAACAGAACTATCAAACTCCTAAAAGAAAATATAAGGAGGCATCTTCAGGAGATGTTTTAGGCAATCGTTTCTTAGACTTTCCACCCAAAGCACAAGCAACAAAAGGGAAAAACTAGATAAATGGGGCCTCATCAGAACTGTAAACTTTTGTTCTTCGAAGGGCTTTATCATGAAAGTAAAATAAAAACTTACACAATGGGAGAGAGTATTTGGAAACCACATGTAGTAATCAGGGTTCTCTTTAGAAACAGAACTGACAGGATTTATCTGTAAATAGTATGAGATTTTATAAAATTGTCTGTCACAACAGTGGGGATGCACAAGTCCAAATTCTGTAGGGCAGGCTGCAGACAAGGAGGTCCTTGATGACCTCCCCAGGAGACACCGGCTTTCCAATGTAGAGATGGGAATTCTCTCTGTGAATGTTGAAATTACTTCCCCTTTCAAGACCTTCAATTGATCTGATGAGACATCTCTCATTGCTGACGACAATCTCCTCAGCTAATTGGAGATGTAACCAGCCATCTATGCAATCAATCACTGATGATCACATGAAATGCCCTTGTATTACAATTAGCACAGTACTTGCTTGACCAAATAACTGGCCACCATTAGCTGACTTAGTTGACACATTAGCCTAACCATCACAGCACATATCCAACAAAGATTAATATCCAGAATATATAAAGAAATCCTTCAACTTAACAATAAAGAGAAAAACAACCCAATTTAAAAATGGGCAAAAAGCTTGAATAGACATTTCTCGAAAGAGAATATACAAATGGCTATAATACCCATGAAAAGATGCTCAAAGCTATTAGGGAAATGCAAAGGCTGGCAGAAGGTTTGCCCTCATGCACAACTGAGCAGAGTCAGAGAGACAGATAAAGCAGATACAACCCCCAGATATTGGTTCCTTTGAGGGCTAAAGAGACCCATGGGAGTTATGGTCATGGCCGATGGGGTTAACTACCAGGGCAGATGGCCCCTCTTTGGAAATGGTGTTTATGTGTGATGAATCTGGACTCAGATGGGATCTCCCTTCATAAGACTTTCATGCTAATGTGCTGGAGGTGCAGTTAATGTTGGGGTTTAAGATATATTTAGGGGATTTGAATCTCTGGACTGACAATGTGATAGCCAGATCCTGAGCCTCAACAGACTCCAGCACCTACAATCTGATTTATTGGACTTACCACACTCAGCTAAGATGGAGGTGAAGAAGGACAACCACCACACCATGGAGCCTAGAGTGATTACAACTGAAAATGGGAGGATTGCATCCAGCATCCAGGTGGAATCTGAGCCTCCTCTTGACATAAAGGTGCAATGGACACAACCAATCCAGTGTCCACATAGAAGAGGTGGCATTGGATTGGGAAAAGTGGACATAATGGACAAAGGGTATGGGGAAAGGCAGGAAGAGATGAGAGGTGGAGGCGTCTTCGGGACATGGAGCTGCCCTGGATGGTGCTTCAGAGGTAATCACCGGACATTGTAAATCCTCACAGGGCCTACATGATGGAATAGAGGAGAGTATGGGCCATGATGTGAACCAATGTATATGAGGTGCAGAGGTGCCCAAAGATGTACTTACCAAATCCAATGGATGTGTCATGATGATGGGAACGAGTGTTGTTGGGGGGGGGGAGAGGGGGGGTGGGGGGGTGGGGTTGAATGGGACCTCACATATATATTTTTAATGTAATATTATTACAAAGTCAATAAAAAATAAAAAAATTAAAAAAAAATTAAAAAAAAAAAAAACTACAATGATATATAATTTCATACCCACTATAATGGCTACTATTTTTTTAAAAAAGAACAGAAAATTACAAGTGTTGGAGAGGTTGTAAAACAATAGGAACATTTATTCACTGCTGGTAGGAATGTAAAATGGTGCAGCCTCTGTGGAAGACAGTTTGGCAGTTCCTCAGAAAGCTGAGTATAGAATTACCATATGACCTAGCAACTCCACTCCTAGCTATATACCCAGAAAAATTGAAAGAAAGGACTCTAAAAGATATTTACACACTTATGTTCACAGTGGCATTATTCAAAATTGCCAAAAGATGGAAGCAACCCAAGTGTCCATCAACCAATGAATGGATAAACAAAAGATGGTATATACATATGATGGAATTCATATGTAATTAGGAATGAAGCTGTAAAAAAGGAATGAAGTCCTAATGCATGTGACAACGTGGATCAACCTTGAGGACATTATGGTGAATGAAATAAGATCATATTTTATGATCTTATTGCTATGAACTAATTATAATAAGCAAACTCATAGAGTTAAACTCTAGAATATAGGTAACCAGGGGATAATTTGAGGTAGAGAATGGGAAACTGAAGCTTAATTTGTGTAGAATTTCTCATTAGTTTGATTGAAAAGATTTGGAAATAGATGGCGGTGATGGTAACCCATATTGCAAATGTAATCAACAGCACTGAATTATGTATGTGAATGTGGTTGAAAGGGGAAATTTTAGGTTGTGTATGAAATGAAAGTTAGAAGATAAAACATCAGAGACACCAGAAGAGGCCACCATACAGATTGACAAGGATCAAGGATCACCAGCCACCAGTCCCAGGACACCAGTCTTTGGGAAGAAGATTTGGACTTTCTTTTAGCTTCAAAACTGTGAGCTAATAAATTTCCATTGTTTAAGTCAACCCATTTCATGGTATTTGCTTAAGCAGCCCAGGAAACTGAAACAGATTTTGCTACCAGGAGAGAAGTGTGCTGCTATTGCAAATACCGCAAATGTGGAAACAGCTTTGGAATTGTGTAGGGTATTGAGTTTTGTTCCATAAAAACTGTAACAGCTTATGGTTCAGCCTGATCTTTTAGAGGAATATTTTAACCTTAGTGCTGGCCAGAGTACTCTTTACTGCAGGGCTAGATTAGTCTGCCTCCTAAGTCCTGGTCCTTCCATGTCTGCTGAATATTCAGAGTGTTCAACAGGTCTACTCATTCTGACTGGTCAGAGCTTGGATGTCTCCTAGCCTTGTGTGAGCTTTAGTAGTTGTTCAGCTCACAACACCCCAATAGATATTTTTCCCCTACTAGTTTTTTCTCCACCCAGCCTTGCAGAGTCTTGTCTTGTGCGTGGATAACTTAGTATTCAGGAAAACTCAAGGGGGCTCCTATGCAGATTTCTGGAGCTTCATTTCTGGATCATTTTCCATCTTCTTCAGAATCCTCAAATTTTGATCTCTATCTCTTGAGCTGATTGAGCCCATCTAGCTTTGTTTGGCTCCCTCTCCTTAATGCTATAAACTAGGAAGTGCTTCCAGAGAAATATCTGGAGATATGGGGCTCACTTCCTTTGATTCCATTTTCTTAGTCACCACTGGCCTGCACAGCCTGCTTCCCACAGTTATTCTGAAAACAGTTTTTTTTTTTTTTTTCTTATTCTGCAATTCTACAGAAAGAAGAGGCTGGATTCACCAGACTCTCCACTTCTCCATAAATGTCTTGAAATCAGAAATAATCTCCCTGAAAGTTTTGTATTTCTAGGAATAAATTCATTGGTCAAGATATCACCTCCTTTCTAATCAGGGGGAAATTAAAAGACACCCAGTATGTTTGGTCTCTGATGGCAGCAACACTTTCTACACATCCCTACATAACCAAGTGGCCACTTTAATTTATATCATTATAAATTATCATTTAGAGAAAGTCTTTCTTAATGGAAAGAAATAGGTTCAGATTTCAACTTTTGCTAATAGTATAGAACTCTTCCCTGCTTTGAAGCATAGTCACTATAACATTTTCCCATGTATAAACCATTTCCCTGGCCCATGAAATGCATGTTTCTCGGGAGATATTTCTATAGAAGAGGGTACTTCTCACCCCAAACACTCCCACAAGAGCAGACTCTTGTTTTGTCAACTATTTTACATTTATGCACCTGATTTGGCATGACCAGATAGAGCCAAAATTCCCAGCAGGGATTTTTTCCAGAGCTCCAGATCCCCAGAAGAAGGTCTACAAAAACCATGCTCTTCTTGGCTGTGAAATCTTTTCCTCATGGTTAAAGAAGTTTTAAGAAAGCTTCACACACATGGATTGGTTGCTGCCTCAACTTTAGCAAGACATGAATGATTTTAGGCCAGAGTTCATCCTGTAAGGTTAGCTCCTGCTTTGCAATGAGATTAGGCCATTAAATATTCTAATGAGGGCCAACTTGTACATTCCCATTAAAGAGTCATTTGGCTGTCTTTCGACATCCTTGTTCTGCTGACTCCTATCTGTTCCCCAGGCTTCAAGGCTAAACTCATCTATCATCACAGACAGGAATTTGGAAGCCACCCCTTGCTGTTGCTTCCACATATCAAAGAATGAGTCAACTCAGGCAGGGAGACTCTTGGAGTAGTCTGTCCCAAGGGCTCCTTGTCCTAACAAATCTCTTTGCAGGCCTCCCCACTCACCTTTTGGGGCTGAATCTTGTGAAGACATCAACACAGCTGAGTCCTTGAAAGCTAGCAAATGGAGCAGATGGTACTTGCTATTCTCACCCTGATCGTTTGCTGAAAGGTGGCTTTATAGAGGCATAACAGTGCCACAATCTGGAGATATTTCTGCCATAGCTACCTACCCAAAATAGCAATTGGTGAAATATAACCTGAGTACTGTTGTCAAAAACAAGTGTGAGGATTTTAGTTAATGTTTGGCAGCCAGCCCAACTGCAAGTGTAGGTTCACCCCAAGGCCTCGCAAGGAAATTCAAGAGCCTGGCTATCCCCTGGGCTTCTGCCCTAAAGCTCTCCTTACTTGTTGACAGAGTGCTGCAGGTGAGCAGGGAACTCATCTGAGTGTGAGATGGAGAGCGCCCTTAGGATCAGAGAGAAATCCATAGGTACTGGTAGACTTTGAGGCCACAGCTCCTCACACTGGGCACACACACCCACAAGGTTCTCTCTGCATGGACGTGAAGGCTGCCCTGGGTAAAACCTGCTTGTGCTGACCAGACCCTAAGAGGCAGAAACCTGGTCTGCAATCAGTTGTACATGTTGCAGATAGGTCCCCTGCCACAGGTATAGGCAGCCATGAAATACAGCCACTGTCCAAGAGAAGAAGCACTATCAAATATGCAATAGACAGCTTAGGGGGTAGGAAGTTTCCTGACTCTTAAGGTGTTCACACTTTGACTGGTAGGCCCTTGGATAGGGACATTTTACAGAAGGTTCAAACATCAAATTAGTCACTTAAAGCATCATTCTTTAAAAAATTTGTCTTTATGGTTTCTTCCAACTCTGCAGTCCCAGTAGTCTATGAATTTTCCAATTAATTGCATGTATTAAGTTGATATGCACAGATATATCTATGTGAAAATGTATACTTACTCTTGGTTTCTCAATTAAATAGAATATACACGGTAGTACAGAAGCTATTTGTGCATCCTTTTGCATAAATAAGCTTGTTTGTGTACAAAGGTGAGCAGACAACACAAGCCAGGACTATCGCCTTAAGAAACTCCATGTTATAATTCAAATGATTTGATACCTACTAAAACTAAAAAGCAAAATGGTCATTTTATAACCCCTTTTTCTTTATTTATTTTGCTGAACTAAGTGGAAGAGGCCCCTTTAAGTAAAATGGCCCTTGGGGAAAAAATGAGAAAACTTAGGTGAAGGCTATGAAATGATGGTTAAGAGCAGAGGATGGAATAGCATGCTTTATTTCTCAAAAACATCACCATACTTGTGAAAGCACAGGCAGAAGGAAAGAATGGGGCTGAGAAGAGGAGAGCCTTTTCCTGGTGACTATTGTCATTAAGATAGGGTAAAGAGTAGTAAGTTGCATCATGGATATGGGCATACAGACCCTACCCTGGTCCAGCTCTTTTGTGTATCTGCTTCTCTAAGCAGCGAGTGATTTAATGCTCAGCCCCCGCACTTTACTTACTGCCTCTTATGCTCTTTAATTGAACTCAGGGTCCTTCTCACCAGCATGGGTCACTGAGGGAGCATTCATACTTTCTTCCATCAAACCAAAGGAAGAAAAGAGAGGAAAGCTCTGAGGGAAGTAGGAAAGCAAAGCGAGTAGGTAGGACAGAAGACAAGAGTTGAAGTCTAACTAGTTTGACCTATTTGGGAAAGCTAAGGAAGACACCAGACTGTCTCTCTTATACAAGAGGACTTTTTGGGAACCTGAACAAGGCAAAATTAATGGGTCAGACAACCTAGCTGATGGTGTTATGACTGGAAAAATTATTAAGAATTGTTAGGTCAACTGCCTCAGATTTTTGCTTATTCCCAACTTTAAGGTGTGGATTGGGAAGAGGATGAAGTGCAAATAGCCCTTTTCTATTCTTCCCTGGCAGTGTTTTAGAAGCACTTTGGAAGAACCACTAAGGAAGAATAGATAAGAGCTACTAACTAACATTAAAATAATTATAGCAACCATTTTTAATGTTTACCATTCAACTTTTAAAGTGACTTTTAAAAACCATGGTTAAAATATTCTATTGAATAAGCTTAAATGTAATTGCATTGAGAATCATGATATAATAAATGCTAATTAAAAGTCTCAACACCACAATCCATGTGTGTGTGTATATATATACACACACACGTATATACATATACTTATGTATATATACATACAGATGAGGGGAGAAATAATTGGTACTTCATTTAAAGAAGGAGATTTCAATATGCCACTTTCAGTAATGAACAGATGATCTAGACAGAATCAGTAAGATAACAGAGGACTTGAGCAATTCATAAACCAAATAGACCTAACAGACATATGTAAAACACTTCATCCAACAACAGAATACATATTTTCTCTAGTGCCCACAGATCATTCTCTAGTGATAGACCAAGTTTTGTTTACAACCTGAGGAACATTGTTTAGGTCAGAAAACAAGATTTTAAAATATTAAAATTATATAAAGTATCTTCTTTGATCACAATGGAATGTAGCTAGAAATCAATAACAGAGAAAATTGGAAAATTCAGAATATGTGAAAATTAAATAGTACACTCTTAGAAAACCAATGGGGCAAAGTATTCATCACAAGGGAAATTGGTAAATATCTTGAAATAAATGAAACACAGTATATCAAAATTTATGGGATGTAGCAAAGGTAATATTCTAAGGAAATTTATCATTATAAATGCTTTCATTAAGAAGGAAAAAAGATCTCAAATTCATAACCTAATGCCACACCTGGAGGAACTAGAAAAAGAAGAGCAAACTAAACCCAAAGTGAGCAGAAGGAAGAAATAATAAAGATTAGAACAGGTATAAATGAAATAGAGAATACAAAAACAGAGAATCAACAAAAACAATAATTGTTTCTTTGAAAAGATAAGTTGACAAACCTTTAGCTACACTGACAAAGAAAAAAGAGGGAAGATGCAAACAGCAAAAATTAGAAATGAAAGAGGGGCATTACAATGACAACATAAATTTTAAAAATTATGAGGATATTATAAATAATTATATGCCAAAAATATATAACCTAGATGAAATAGACAATCTAGAAACATACAAATAATCTACACTGACTCAAAAAGAAATAGAAGATCTCAACACACCAATAATGAGTAAAGAGATTAAATCGGCAATCAAAAACCTGCCAAAACTGGACCTTGAAGTCATCATGTTGAGTTGCTCGTACTTCGGTGTATGATTTAAGGGGGAAATGGAAAGGAGAAATGAGATTATAAGGCTGTGAGTCTCTAAAAAAGAGTCTGGAGGTTGTCAGAAGGAATACCCCTGTGTACAACTGAACAGTCTAAGAGACAGATAAGGTAGATACAACCCCAGGTATTGGTTCTTTTGAGGGATAAAGAGACCCACGGGTTCTATGGTCATGGCAGAAGGAGTTCACTGCCATGACAGATGGCCCTTCTTTGGAGCTGGTGTTTCTGCGTGATGGAATTGGACTCAGAGGGGATCTCTTTTCACAAGACTTGCATGCTACTTTATTGGAATTGTAGTTGGTGCTGGGTTTAAGATATATGTAGGGGATTTGAATCTCTGGACTGATAATATGACACCCAGGCCCAGAGCCTCAACAGACTTCAGCTCCTACACTTTGATTTATTGGACTTACTCCACTCAGCTAACATGGAGTTGAAGAAGGTCAACCACCACAACATGGAGCCTAGAGTGTCTACAACTGGAAGCAGGAGGAGTGCATCCAGTACCCATGTGGAATCTAAGCCCTCACTTGACATAGGTGTGCAATGGACACAACCAATCCAATGTCCACAGAGAAAATGTGGAATGGGTGTGGGAACGGTAGCCATGGTGGCTGCTGGGTGTGGGGAACGGGAGGAAGAGATGAGATGTGGAGGCGTTTTCGGGACGTGGAGTTGTCCTGGATAGTGCTTCACGGACAATTACGGGACATTGTAGATCCCCCCAGGGCCCACTGGATGGAACGTGAGAGAGTCTGGGCTATGATGTGGACCATTGACTATGGGGTGCAGTGATGCTCAGAGATGAACTTACCAGGTGCAATGGATGTGTCATGATGATGGGAGAGAGTGTTGCTGTGGGGGGAGTGGGGGGCGGGGGTGGTGGGGTTGAATGGGACCTCATATTTTTTTTTAATGTAATTAAAAAAATAATAATAAATAAATAATTTTTTTAAAAAAAGATTTTAAAAATGAAAAAAAAAAAAAATCCATCACCTACCACCAGGTCCTGAAGATGTTTTCCTACATTTTATTCTAGGAGCTTTATGGTTCCCGCTTGTATCTTTAGGTCTTTGATCCATTTTGAATTAACTTTTGTATGAGGTGTGAGATAGGGATCCTCTTTCTTTCTTTTGGATATGGATATTCAGTTTTCTTAAGAGTTCTTAATATTTCTTAAATAGACTGTTTTGACCCTGGTGAGTGGGTTGGAGAGCCTTGTGAAAAAGCATTTGACCATGGATGTGAAGGTTTGTTTCTAAACCAACTGTTTGGTTCCATTGGTATATGTCTCTCTTTATGAAGGGCCAACTGATTTTTGACAAGGATGTAACGTCCACTCAATGAGGAAAGAATATTCTTCAATAAATGCTGCTAGGAAAATTTTATATTCACATGCGAAAAATGAAAGTGACCCCCTATCTCAGACCATATACAAAAATTAACTCAAAATGGATCAAATACATAAACACAAGAGCTTAAACCACAAAACTCTTAGAAGAAAACAGGAAAATATCTTTAGGACCTTGTATGGCTTCATAGACTTTAAAGCAAACACATGAGCAGCAAAAGAAAAAAAAAAACAGATAAATAGGACTGCATCAAAATTTAAAACTTTTACACATCAGAGGGCAGTACCAAGAACCTGAAAAGATAATGTATGCAGTGGGAGAAAATATTTGCAAATCATATCTCTGATATGGGTTTAATATTCAGAATTTATAAAAAACTCCAACTCAAGAACAAAAAGACAAACAAAATAAAAAATGAGCAAAGGATTTGAATAAACATTTCTCTAAAGAAGATATTCAAATGACTAATACACCCAAGCAATGATGCTCAATATCCTTAGCCAGCAAATCAAAACTGCAATGAGATACCACCACATAAATACTAGAATGGCTATCATTTTAAAAAAGAAAAATAAGTGCTGGGAAGTATTTGGAGAAATAAAAACTTTAGTACATTGTTGTTCATGCATACCGGTTCAGCAGCTATGGAAAACAGCTTGGCAGCTCCTCTAAAAGTTAAACATAGTATTATCATATGACCTGGCAACTCTGCTCTTAGGTATATACCCCAAAGAATTGAAAGCAGAAACCTGAACAGATATTTGAGCAACAATATCCATAAGCATTATTCACAATAGCAAAAGATGGAAGCAAGCCAAATGTCCATCAACAGATGAATGGATAAGTAAAATGTGGTATACACATACAATGGAATATTATTCTGCCATAAAAAGGAATTATGTTCTGATATATGCAATAGCATGGATGGACCTTGAAAACATGTTGTATGAGATGTCAGACAAAAAAGAACAAATATTATATGGATCCACTTGTATAAAATAACTAGAATATGAACATTCATAGAGATAGAGAGTAGAGTACAGTTTACCAGGTGCAGGGTGAGAGAAGGGAAATTAGGAGTTAATATATAATGGGTATAGGATTTCTATTTGGAGTTATATAAAAGTTTTAATAATGGATGGTTGTGAGGGTAGAATAACATTCTATATATGATTGTTACCATCGAACTGTAATGTTTGTAGTGTTTGAGTTTTTTAAGTTGTATATATGTTTCCACAAGTTGTTAAAAAAGTTGGGAGATTAAAGGGACAATTATTTGCGTTACTTCTTCCAGGACTAGATCTAAAAATGGAAAATTGGCATTTTACCATGCCAAAAGGTCATTATTGGGACAATTGATAAAATGGAATATAGACTGTAGCCTTAAGTCAATGTTAAATTTCTTGAACTTGGTAATAGTTCTTAATGAGTTTACATAAGTGGATATCCATTTTCTTAGGAAATATAAATATAAGTATTCTTTGTTCAAGGAGTATAATGCATGCAATCTACTCTCAAATGATCAGAAAAAAAATAAAGAGGGGGAAGAGAGAGTGAAAGAAAAAAAGGAGGAGGGAAGAAAGAAAGGAAGGAAGAGAGGAAGGGAGGGAGGGAGGAACAATTGAGGCAAAATGTTAAAAGTTGGTACCTCTGGGTATCTGGATCTGGGAAGGGGGCATATTGGAATTCACTGCATTAGTTCTGTATTATTTTTGCAGCTGTCATGTGAATTTGAGATTATTTTGAAATAAAACATTTAAAAGAACAAAAGATTGTCTCTTAGCCCTTGAGTCTAAGACCATCCTCCTTGGCTCAGGAGTCATTACATTAAATACATGGAGAAAATAAAATTCTTGTACAGGCATTGCCTTATAGGCAGGATGACAGATAAAATACAGGATACCCAACTAATTTTGAATTTCAGGTAAACAATAAATAATTCTTTTATTTTTGTACTAAGTATCTTCCATGAAATATGTGGGACAAACTTACACTAAAAAAAAATTGTTGTTAATCTGAAATTCAAATTTACTTAGGCATCCTGTACTTGGTAAATCTAGCAACCCTACAACTATAGAGAACAATAGTCACATACTCACAATAACTTTGCTTGTTTTCAACTTATAGAATTGCTTTATAAGTGAAATACCAAACACTTAATGTTTTGAGATCAGAATGGAAATTATAACAACTTTGAAATGGAAAATTAAAGAAAGGCATAAATGACAGAAGATGGAAGATGGAGGGGTTTAAGTAAAGGTAGAGGAATGGTAAGGGAATGAATGTCTTTATCTTAAGTAGAGGAGAGCTGAGTTTTTGATTAAAATTGATAGGTATTCCATGATCCATCTAATCCTGTATTCTTTTTGACAGATATGACAGTTTAAACTTACTGAATCCCAGAAAAAGATTATGTTCACAAACTAATCCACTCCTGTGGAGGCGGGCCCCTAGGATTACATTACATTCAGTTAAGGGGTCTTTGATTAGATCACTTGGCAAGATCACTTTAGGGCTATTGATTGGACGACATCAGTGAGGTGGGAGCCAGTTGGGACTCCACCCTCTTGCTGGGTCTAATATAAATGGAGACACAGAGAGAGAGACACAGAGAGAGAAAGGAAGTTGATGTATGGATCCTGCCTGGATCCGTACTGATCCAGAAAGAGGACTGCAGGAAAGCAGAGAAGCCCTGAGAGGTTGGGGGCAGGGGGGGTCCCGGAGTCTGGAATCAGCAGAGCACAGAGGCACCAAAAGAGCCACACGGGGGCTGGGCTTACGAAGGAGCTCAGGACGGAGAAGACAAGCCCTGCCGCCTGGTGACCAGGCACACGGCAGCACCCCAGGTTCAACAGTAGCTGACTTTGGTGAGAAAGCATCTCTGATGGTGCCTTAGTTGGACATTTCATGGCCTCAGAACTGTGAGCTTTTACCCCTAATAAATTTCCCATTATAAAAGCCAACCCATTCCTGGTACTTTGCATCGGCAGCCCGTTGGCAAACAAAGAAAACAGACAATGTTCTAAAAGATTGCATTATCATATCAAACTAAAAGCTTAGATCCCTTACTGCTTCAGAGCAGACTTTTGTTTCATCACCTGATTTTTTCCACAATCAAAGATCTTTCTGTACCTACTTAACATCCTCAATTTTATTAACTCTTTGATAAAGCAGTTATAAAGTCATCTTTATCCAATGCAATTGGGTCCCACAGTTAGTCTGCTAAGAAAAAAAAAAATTAGGTAAAAGAGAAATCATAAAAAGGATGCTTGCATACCTTATGCATTTTATTTTTATTTAAAACATATGAATGGTCATTTATATGCCAAATTTTAATGTCAGGCTAAGATGTTTTCTCTGAATATGGGTCTCTGAGTATGAGTTCTGTGTCACCATAAAGCACCACTTCTCATTTCCATTTATGCTTTCTATAAATGTAGCCTCTTCCAGAGCACAGAGAAGTGCAATGCTCTTTCTCCAGACAAGGCTGTTGGGGCTTTCCTATAATTACTCAGGGCGGGTGCAGTTAGACCAGTGTTCCTGCTGCCCACTACCCCCGGCCATGTGGGAAATAATTGAGGGAAGTAGAATCCCAGCCCTGGGGAAGAACTTGGCTTGGCTAGAAGGTCAAAGAAGGCTGGAATGCCCATTGCAAAGTCACGGCGCAGACGGGCGCATACGCACCCGGGAGGTGGTGTCACTGTCAAAATATCTTCTGGCTACACTCCCAAGAGCAACTGAAGAAACATACAATTCTTGAAGATACTGTGGTGCTCGCTGCAGGCATCCCAAATCAGATCACAGCTGATGGGATCAAGGAAGGAGCAGCAGCGCTGATGTGGGAATAAACGGAGTTGAAGGTCCCAAAGCTGCTAAGCCCAAATGGGTCCGACATGTGGGCTTTGAAGGAGTCAGAAAGAAGACCATTTCATCATTCCAGTCCCTGGGGCTGTAGGTCCGCTGACAGCGGCAGTGCTAAGGAAGCTTACCGTTACTGCAGGGGGGAAAATGCTGAGGCTTGAAGAGTGGGTAATGGTGAAGTCTACAGAGCTTGGAATAGCTGCCAATTAACTGTTTTATCTTCTTTTTTATGAACAGCCTTCCAAGCCAGTTCAAGGAGCAAAACAGGCCAATAGAAATGCAATTTTTAAAATTCTACTGAAATTGTTTAAAATGGCGCTTTGTATTTCTTGAAAACTCAAGTGCGTGGGTCTTTGCCCACAAGGCTCCCACCCAGCATCTCACCCAGGGGCACTCCGAGATCTTGCTGGCCATGGCACCCAACAGAAGACATTCTCCTAATTATTAGCGCAGGGCATTGTCACATTGCTAACGGATGCTTAGCTTGTCAGGCCACTTCAGTTGTTAAAACTTGTCTTTTCTAGGATTGCATATCCCAAGTGCTACTCCAAAACGTGTTGACAATCATTTTAGATTCTAAACCTGTTGAGTTCAACTTGTCAAACTAAAGACCTAAACATAAGAGCTAAATCCATAAAACTTACAAATAAACATATGGTAAAACCTTCACAACTGTGGATTTGGCAATGATTTCTTAGATATTACACCAAAAGCACAAGCAACAAAAGAAAAAACACATTAAATGGACTTCATAAAAATTAAAAACATTTGTAATCAAAAGAAATTATCAAGAAAGTGAAAAGGCAACCATCAAAGTGGGAGAAAATAATTGTAAACTCTATATCTGATAAGAATTTAATATCTACCATATATAAAAATTGCTACAACTCAACAACAGAAGGATAAACAAACCAACTGAAAATGGGCAAAGTGCACTAGATGTTTTTCCAAAGAAGATATACAAGTGACCAATAAGCACATGAAGAGATGCTCAACACCATTTGTCATCAGGGAAATGCCAATCAAAACTATAATGAGGCAAGTGGACTTGGCCCAGTGGTTGGGGCGTCCGTCTACCACATGGGAGGTCCACGGTTCAAACCCCGGGGCCTCCTTGACCCGTGTGGAGCTGGCCCATGCACAGTGCTGATGCACGCAAGGAGTGCCATGCCACGCGGGGGTGTCCCTGCGTAGGGGAGCCCCACGCGCAAGGAGTGTGCCCCTTAAGGAGAGCCACCCAGCACAAAGAAAGTTCAGCCTTCCCAAGAATGGCACTGCACACACGGAGAACTGACACAAGATGACACAACAAAAAGAAACACAGATTCCTGTGCCTCTGACAACAACAGAAGCAGACAAAGAAGAACACCCAGCAAATGGACACAGAGAACAGACAACTGGGGCGGGGCAGGTAATCAGTCAATCAATAAATCTTAAAAAAAAAAACTATAGTGAGACATCAGTACTCACCCATCAGGATGGTTATCATTACTTAAATGAAAAAATAAAAACTGTTGGCAAGGATATTGAGAAACTGGAACTCTTGTGCATTATTGATGGGAATATAAAATGGTGCAGCTGCTGTGGAAAATAGTCTGGCCATTCCTCAGAAAATTAAATGTAGAATTACCACATGACCCAACAATTCCACTTGTAGGCATATAGCCGAAAGAATTGAAAGCAGTGGCTCAAAAAGATATTTGTACAGCAATGTTCATAGCAATATTATTCACTATATCCAAAAGTTAGAAATAATTGAAGTGTCTGTAGACAGATGAATGAATAAATACATAATATAGGCATAGAATGAAATATTATTCAGCTGTAAAAAGGAATGCAGTTCTAACACATGGATGCCAACACATGGATGAACCTTGAAAACATGTTGAATGAAGTGAACCAGATGCAAAAGGACAAATATCCTATCAGTCCTCTGTTATAAAATATCTAAAATTAGCAAATGAATAGAGGCAAAAGTAGATTAGAGGTTACCAGGGCCCTGAAAGAGGAGAAAATGGGGAATGATTGCTTAGTAGGTACAGAGTTTCTGTTTGAATTGATGAAAAAGTATTGGTAATAGATGGTGGTGATGGGAGCACAGCGCTGTGGGTGTAGATTCTCCTGAAATACACACTTAGGAATGGTTAAAATGGGAAATTTTGTGTTAGGTATTATACATATAGATAGATAGATATAACCACAATTTTAAAAACACAAAAGAGAAAGAAAGTAGGTGGAGAGAGGATAAAGAAAAGTGCCTTAGAGCACACAGCTGCTTACAGGTGGAAGTTGGCTCTGGGCTCCCCCTCCTCACGAGCCCGCCTGAGCAGAGGGGCTGTCCCAGCCGGCACCTCCAGCGCGGGCTGAAGCAGGCCTGCTGGCTGCCTCTGGAGTCCCCTCTGGGCCTGAGGGAGGGGCGATGTCCCGGGGGCAGAGGAGGTTAAGGATCCGTTTCCTCTGCCTTGCTGTTTACTAACAGCGGCTGTCCCTGAGCAGCGTTTTGACTTAAGCCCTCTGCTCTCCTGAGGGCTGCAGAGGGGCTGGAGGTTTCAAGGCACACTTGCAGTGAGGGGACCCTTTGCTGAACAGCTTGTGAGCGTGGGGGTGGGCAGACCCAAGACTGAAGCCAGTGAGTGATCGCTTCATCAACCTGACATTCCCTCAGGACCCGCCACCTACGGAGGGTTCTTTCCTGGCTATTTCCCCACCAGATGTGAAAATTATTAAATGTCTTTGCCTAGAGTTTCTTGTGAACGTTTCTTTCCCATTTTTTTCTCGACCTTTTTTCCCCTGTCCCCAGTCCCCCTCCCTGCCATTTCTGTTTTCTCCTCTCACATAAACTAGAGCCATATGGTGCCTGGATCTGCTCAAGTGTCCAGGGAAAAGGAAGGCCCTGCGCACTCAGCACTGGGCACGGAGGTATTTTCCAGGAGGCTCTATCATTCTGGGGTGAGCCAGGCCAAATGCAGGGATGCTGTTCTCCCACCACATGGTCCAGCACCCTGAGTTCTGGGTTTCTACGTTCTTGGGGCCGTAAACAAGAATTCAGAGATGTGCCCGTTTAATAAGGCCAGTGGTGTGATGTGGGGGCGTTTTCAGGACTTGGAGTTGTCCTGGAGGTGCTGCAGGGACAGATGCTGGACACTGTGTGTCCTGCCGTGGCCCACTGGGTGGCCTGGGGGAGAGTGTGGACTACAGTGTGGACCACTGTCCATGTGGCGCAGCAGTGCTCCAAAGTGTACTCACCAGGTGCAGCGGGTGTGCCGCGATGATGGGAGAGGCTGTTGATGTGGGGTATATGGGGACCTCATATTTTTTTAATGTAACATTTAAAAGAAAATAAAGAATAAAATAAAATAAAAAAAAGAAAGAAACAAGAAAAAGGAAAAGTACACCCCCAAGGCACGGACGCGGCGTGCTGCGTCTAGGGGTCCCGGGGTGGGCCTTCTCCCCGCCCTCCAAGATTAAGGAGGGCTCTCAGCTGCTTGCTGTCCTGATTGGTTGCCCTTGTACCCTCACCTGTCGGCTCTCCGGGAACCGAGAGGGAGCCCGTGCTGTGTGGAGTTACCAGGACTTCTTTGGAGCCCAGGGGTTTCAAATGGGATCTTGTGACCAAAGTCTTGGTAGGCTCTTCAGCTCAAAGGGTTCAGCTTTCTTCTCCAGCAGCGACCTCCCCTCAGGGGGTGTCCGGAAAAAGAGTAGCAGCTATGTACGCGAGGCGAGGCAGAGAGAGACTGACTGGTGATGAGTTTTGTTTGTTTTCTGTTTATTATTATTATTGGAATAATGAAAGTGCTCTGGGAGTGATTGGGGTGATGAATGAACAAACATGATTACACTGAATACATTGATTGTACTCTTTGGATGGATTTATGCTTTATTAATATGCATCAATAAAATTGAAAAAAAAAAGCTTAACCCCTCCCCCCCAAAAAAAACTAAAAGTACTCAGGTGACTCTTGCATGCCGTGACTTTGATGAGCAATTCAGCTGCCTTACTAGGGCCATTACTGTTCACCTCTTCTGAGTTTCTGGGGCGCCTGACTGCTTGCTTGGAAAGGGCTACAGTCAGTACACATCTCTGAAGGTTCCAGTTAAAATTTGCTCCTTAGGCCAAAGAATTCCATGCTCGTCCCACCCAGCAATGCAGGAGTTTTTGCAGACTGGCCCAAAGGAAAAGCCGATCATTGTTCTCATTCTACTAATTCGAGACAGTCTGACCACAAACACCCCGGCTTTGTGCCTTTCCTCTCCTCTGGGGTTTGAACAGGGCTGCCGGGAGGCTGCTGCAGAGGGCCCGGTGCGGCCCCAGCCTTGTGGCGGCAACTGCAACGCCTTCTGTCATTGCGTCCAGGGTGGAATGCTGAGGACAACGGGAAGGGTCTCTGCTGTCCTTGGGAATGTTTTTATTATTGTCCCAAGCCAAGGGCTTGAGTGTCAAATGAGATTCTTTTATGTCTGTCCTTTGCCACCGTTTTCTGGAAATTCCTCTGTTCCGTGCAGTGATGGCACAGCCTTCAAGTCGGTTGCCACTAATTTGTGTCAATGGTCCTAGGGCTCTTTGGGCAGCCTGAATGGACTACAATTAGGAAGAAACTCTTGATCACTTTTTGCTTGCTTGGAGAAGGAGGTAAATCATAGGATTACCTGGGAATCCTGAGATAAGGTAGACTCTGATTCATAGGTGTGTGGAGGACTGTAGAAGCTGCAGGTCTAATGAACTCACTGTGGTGCCAAAATTGCTGATCCGCGGACCCACTTTAGAGTAGCCATGTGCTGGAAGGGAGCCCCTCAGTGTCTCACATCTCAGAAAGATAAAGCACACTAATGGAAACCCAAAACTGACAGTGGGAGTGGGTGGAATACAAGAGGTAACATGTTATTGAATAAAGGCTTTCATAGCCACATAACTTTGGGTAATGCTGTTAAACAAAGCTAAAATTTCTATGAAGCATTTTACCATGAAAAACCTTTTCCACAGAACACCCCCTTAACATTTCAAGATGCAGGACTTTCACTGAACACAATAATGGGAAATCTGACCTATTGAAAAGGACCATTGGTTTTGGATTAAGATCTTGGTTGAAGACCCATTTCCTTTTCAAGTTACTTAACTTGACCTACCGTGGCTTCCTTGATAATATGGGCATTATATTGCATTATATTATCAATCTCAATGTGCTGTTAGGAATATTGAATCTAAAAATATAGGTGATTATAAATTCCAAAGCACTATGCTATTATATTATACCTCTGTTTTACTACTGCATTGTGTACAATGTTTCATTGACTGACATTCAAACCACAATGCAAGAATTAATTAATTAATTGATATCAGGGCCAGGAAACTCCTTAAAAAGTTTTAATAAAAGAATTGGTAGTTCATTTTCTGAGGAAGGTTGGAATTAGTCTGAAGCTGATGAAGGATGTGGCTTGGTGTGTTGTTTTACCTTTTCTCCTCTTTTCTGTATGTGCTTGTATTGCTAAGGGCCAGGAGGAAAGAGCTAGCTCTAGAAAGTAATCAAGAATTATTGCAAGGAAAAAAATGGGTAATGCTTGAAAGAGGAGAAATTCTAACCAAATCAGTTGCCATGTTCCAGAGGGTTGGTATTTGTTAATAAATTGCAAATTAAATGTTAGATTGTTCATAATCCATCCCATGATGGTGAGTAATACGTCACTTTGGCCATATGAATTTCTAGCCAGAGAATTAATACTTTTCATATCTGAGGCTGTGAATGTTGTCCATGGACTTCACTATATTTAAGCATCTTATGTGAGTGGTAGAAAAAAAGGAAGGAGATAACATTCCTAAGGACTACATTTATAGTTTTAAAACATCTGCATGTTTACAAAGCATTCAGTCTATTATATATTTGGTAATCAAGCCACCAAATGTCTAGACATTTGGACACATCTGGATAATTGACCATTCATCCAGATGTTTTCCTGGGTAGATGTTTGGCAACTGCAGAATATAATTTTCTAGTTGCTTGGTCTGCATTTTGCTGAATTAAGAAAAACTAAGTTGAATTGTTGCTTTGTATCTGTGCCACTGCCCTGGTTTTGGATTGATGAGTTAAGAGTAGTCCTGGGAATAGAGCTCTGAAGTGGGTGTTCCAAACTATCCTGCCTTGCCTGTTGTAACACGTTGTTTCCCTTTAATAGTTTGCTTGTTTTTTAGCAGGCAAATAGAACTCTTTATTGGGGTTTAGAGAAGACAAGTGTGTGACAATAGTTAGGACAGTGTGATTGGGGATCTAAAGAACTGAGCTGAAGTCCTAGTTGTGCCGCTTACCAACTGTACAATCTTGGGCAATTTCAATAACCTCTCTGTAGCAGTTTGTCTTCTGTGAAATAAATATAATAATAATAACAACAACTGTCTTCTGCTTTGGGGTTTATTGTAATTATCAAGTGAGACAAGAAATATTAACTTTTTCATGAACTTCTACATGTTGTAAATGTATATGCTTATTTATATGTACAGGCTAATGTTAGATGTTAATAATTTTGTTTCTGTCATATAAGTACACTTAGTGCAACATGTGCCCAGCTTTCTGCTAATATGAGGAATGAATAAAAACAGAATGAAGAGGACTCTCCTTCCAATTTAAAACAGAAAAGGAAATGTGATCTAAAGCATAATAAACATTTTCATCCCTAGCTGTGAGTTTTTATCTCCCAGTTCCCTAGTCACATTCATCCGTTGCCCGTATGCCTTCTGCGTCCTTACTCTGGTTTTTCTAAAGCTATTCTCTCTGCATGGAATACTCTTCCATCACATTCCCAAATATCTGAATCTTATGAGGTTTCATGGTCCTTCTATGAATAGTTTTCTTTTCCCTCTGTCTAAACTTATGACTTGAAAGATCTGTATTTGAAACCTGACCTTGGAAGTTAATCATTGTGTGACTTGACTACTGTAATTGTTCTCTTGAAATTTTGATTTCTGCAGTAGGAATTCTCATGTCTCAGAGAATGAAATGAGAATTGAGTAAGATAATCCATAGACATCCTTCTAGCAACAACTTCTCTTTCCAAAGCACCCTATTCAGTCTCTGTAATGACATCTAACTCTATTGTTTCTTTCTTTACTTTTTATTTATATTAATATGCATGCTTTAAGAAAATTTAAAAGAAAATGAGATTCTGTGTTCCCCTTCCCCCTGTAGTACATCCAGTGGCAACCATTTTCAGCTGTTTGCTGTATTTCCCTTCAGATTTCTAATTACCAACCTTGCACTGCCGTTGCTTTTTTCAGTGTTTTATACTGAAAAGTTTCACTGGCTTTTCACGAAGGAAAATGAGGATTTACTTCTCTTACATCTTCCTGCCTGATATGCATGCAGTTGTCCTCCCCAGTTTTTTCAATATAGTTCATTGGTTGTCTTTTTATGACAATTGAGGTATTATTCACATGTAAGCCTAGAAGAGGGCAATGATTTTACTTCCCTTTCTCATTTTTCATTTTCCCTGGAGTTAAAGATTGCTTTGTTTTTTAATAGCATGGTTTACTATGTTATTTACTCTTTCAGTTTCCTTTTCTAATAATATTTCTTTGAACTGCTGAAACTTTAAAACAGTTTTCTTTTATGTGGTGGTAAAACTGAACGTAGTCAAACAAAATTTGCTTTGACTTGCAACTCTGCTTTTATTAAGCCCACATTGAAATGTCTCCTGGTATCAGTCAAGCGTGATTAAATCTATCTACATGTCCTCTCAACAAAAATAATCGTTGGATGGGATACCTAGAATTTTCCTTGCTAACAACTGCGAGTTTTTAGATTTATAGGAATTAATTTCCAGCTTTCCAAAAATGTATATCCATTTTGTAATTACAAGATTGTTTTGGCAGCCTGATTGTTTTCAGTCAAGTTCTTTGCACCTATGAACTCATCATATAGGCAAGCTGTGATTCTCAAGATTTCTGCCCCCTGGTATACATGTCATGTACTATCTCCTTCACTGACAAGTGTGAACTTGATCACACTCACTCTTGTGATTAGGTTATGTTATATGACAAATGAAGTGATTTTGCGGATTTAATTAAGATTCCAAATAAGTTGACTTTGAGTAAATCTAAAGAGAGATTTCTCTGGGTGGGCCTGATCTAATCAGGGGAGCCCTTAAAAGGTATTGTGTTGTTCCTGAAGGAAGATTTTCAAAGCAAGAATTATGGTCTCCTGCTGGTCATAAAGAAGCAAACTGCTATGGTGTAGAGAGAGTCACACAGGCCGAGGACAGTGGGAGGCTTCTAGGAGCCTCACGCTTGCGGTAGCCAGCGACAGCCAGCCAGGAAGAACCTCCATCCTGGAGCTGCGAGGAAATGAGTTTTGGAAACGTTCCCATGAGCTCGGGAGAGGGCCATGAGCTGGCTCGGCTGGCCCCTTGATGTCAGCCTTGGACCCCCTGAGTGACCCAGCCACGCATGCAGAGTCTTCCGATCCACCGCGCTACGATATAATAAATGGATGCTCTTCTAAGTCACTAAGCTTGTGGTAATTCGTGATGCAGTGATAGAAAAGGAATGCACTATTTGTTGGATGTCATCGTAAGTTAAAACTCTGTTTCCCAGAGAAAATTGTTTTAAAGCACAGGTAATTTGAACTTAAAAAATTGAACTTGGATTGAAAATGATACAGTTTCAACAAAGAAATGAGAATTTCCTTTTTAACTTGATTGACCTTTCTTTCCCAGTGACTTTTTATTTTAAAGCAGTTTTATTTCCAAAAAGAACAAAACCTAAGCCTCTTATAAAGTTGTTTTGCTGTATAAGTTTTCGTCATCTTTGACGTAACATCAGACAATTTAGGTGGAGTGTGTTTTTCCATTTCTTAGCTCCTATGGCTTCTTCAAAGATCATCAGGTTCAGAGAAACAGCAAATAAATTTCTGTTTTACTGTATGGTTTTCCCCATCCTCATCCTCAATGTATTTCTAAATTAAAGAAGAATATTCTTCTTATCGCACTTTGAAATTCGATTTTATGCAGGCCCATTTTAGCATCTTTTCAATGGCTGGCAACAATGATAGCCATCTTGTAAGAATATCTCTAAGAAGGGTATCTCCCTTTGTAAAAAGTAAAAAATCTCATTAAGTGCGTCTACACATGTTAAGCACACTTAAAAGTGGGCAAAATATCATTATGAACATCTAAATACCACAGGTAAGCAAATCACAGTCCATTTTAGCAATGTTGTATTGAAGGTGTACAGGATATGCTGCAGGTAAGATCTTTTCATTTTCTGTAGTAAAACATTTATAGACTGAATGGAATTTACTGAAATTTACAGTTTCATTGTCTGCTGAATATGAAAATAGATGAGCAATGTCTAGTTGTGTTTGGACTAGATATCAACAATCTTCTGTTTCATGTTTTCTGTGGTTTCATTAAATTCCTTATAGAAATCAAGAAGATAATAAGAAACTACATTTTTCAATTTAAAATACTTTTGGTAAGATATGAATACTACAGAATCTGCCCTACCCTGTAGGGGGCTAACATTTATGTTATCAAAATTTCCCCTTTTGCTTACATACAGCACATTTTAGTTGCAGCCTGTGATCAGGAAATGTAAATTTTCTCAGTTTCTTAGAGCCATGGAGAAAATAATATGATAGTGATGTTTGTTCACATAATATGCCCAAGTGAATTTGGTGCCCACTATTTCTGACTAAGCATTGGTGTCTTTTTGGAGATGAAAAAATCTTTTAATTTAGAAGTACTTACCTGTAAGATTTAGTCTTCATATATGTTCTTGCATCCCTTCTCTAGCCTACCCAATCTCGCCAAATTACTTTCTGCTTATTTTGTAGTCTGCCCTGTGTCTGTTATCTAACTCTCTAACCCAGTTCTATGTGTCTTTACATCTGTCATTAAAACAGCCATCATTCTGTGAAGGGGTATGGGCTGTTTCTTTTGGAAGTGATGAAAATGTTCTAAAATTGATTGCAGTGATGAATGCAAAACTTATACTAAATTGTACACTTTGGATGGATTGTATGGTATATGAACATATCTCAATAAAACTACTTTTTAAAAAATAGCCATCATTTAGCCTTTTTTCTGTGATGTCTGGGTCCTCCTGGTATTGGTACTGTAATCATCCTCATTTTTATTATTTGATTGCTTTACAAAGGAAGTCACAATAATTATAATGTTAAAAATTAAATCAGCACTGCCCTGATACAAACCACGATTGTGGATCCTCAGGGAAAGCCAAAGACAGACTGCGGACAGTTACAATTACACCCATGTAAGGTGCACACTTCAGTGAGGTCGCTCAGAACGAAGTAACCGTGGATGACCCGATACTGTGAACTTCAAATCATGGTTGCCAACATTAGCAGGCAGGGGAAAAACAGGAGGAGGAAAATGCATGTTTCATTCATTGGACACTAAAAACAGTGTTGATTTTAGCCCCTATATTTTGGGCCATTATCTTAGTTTTGTGTTCCACCCCTTCTGCACCCATATTCTGCCCCCATCACCGAAAACTGAGACTTTTGAATCCTGCAGAGCGATTTCTTAGGCTATAGGACTTTCAGTGCTAAAACCAGGTCAGTTCTGGGAAAACCAGAATGCTTGGATACTCTTCTTTTAAAATTTTTTTTCAGGACGCCTTAGATTACACAAATGTTACATCAATAAAATAGGGGATTCCCAGATACCCTGTTCCCTCCCCCTCCTGCACTTTGCACATTAACAGCATCTTTCATTAGTGTGGTACATTTGTTACAGTTGATGAGCACACACGGAAGCATTGCTACTAACCATGGTCTATAGTTTACATTACGGTTTAAAGTTTGCACAGCACAATTTTATAGGTTTTGACAAAATGTATGGTGGCCTTTATAAATCATTGCAATGTCATGCAGGACAATTCCAATGTCCCCAAAATGCCCCCATATTACCCTATTCTTCCCTCTCCCTCCCCTCAGAACCTCTGGTGGCCGCTGTCTTTATATCAGTGATACAAGCTCTTCCATTGCTAGAATAATAATAAGTCTATAACAGAACAATAATGTGTGTACTTTAGCCCGTTGTTCATTCCCCAATCTTGAGGACTTGGGGATGGTGATGCCCACGCTGTTTCTCATTCAGCAGGGGCTTACATCCCATGGACGATGGATGGAGCCATCTTGCTTGCAGTTGTAGACACTCCGTGTTTGGGATGGGCACTGCCCATCATTAGCCTTTTGTTAGCTGTCCTGGGTGAGTCCAGTGAATGAGAGAGTAGGTTTTGCAACTCTCCCGACATTCAGGACTCAACTAGCATGTGAACAGACTGAAGATCTAAGTTTCTGTATAATTATAATTATACAGAATTATAATTAACAAGTATAGTGCTAATTATAGATTCAAACAAAGAGGGGAGAAGAGCCATGTGCAGGGAGATTATAAATAAGTCTAAGTTTGTTACATTGGAGAGCATATATTCCAAAGCAAGGCCCACTGAGAGGGTGCTGAATTCCTGAGCTTGTCTGCTCTGCTTAAAGGGCCTGGATGTCTCCGAGCCCTCAGGAGCCCAGGTGCTGGAAGCCCTGTGTGTTGTGGTAGTCGATGAGATCCTGCTGAGCCATCCATAAGCATAAGCCTGAAATGACTTCCCGCCTCACTTTGAAATCTCTTAGCCGTAAAAACTCATTCGTGTTTAGTGTTTCCCCCTTTTGTGGATACTCTACTTTTCACCATTCTGTTAAGTGTTTTTGATTTAATATCTGCTATCATTTCTTAAATTTCTAAGCCCAGAGTGCTCCTTCTGATAGCATACTGTTCTTGCCTAGTTACATCACCTTTTCTTGCCACTCTTGTCTCTTCTCTGGGTTATAGTTTGTTTTGTTTTACCCTCTTTCTTGTTGGTGATGTCTCATTTTTGACTGTGTTCTTCTGTGTGTGTGTATGTGTGTTCATTTGATCTGGTCTTTACTGTTCATATTAGATACTCTCTTCAAACTTTTATCTGTCCTTGACTATCCAGTCATACTTAGGAAAGAATCACAAAATGCTCCTTGAGATTCTGTGTGCATGAATGGGTTTGTTAATTGACAAGCTTCACTATAGGACAAGCAGTCCTTCTTTCATTAGTATCTTAGGTCTTTTCTCTTGGGCTATACATTTTCTCAGAGACAAATCTTCCCATCTCACTATTCATTTTAGACCACTGAATATCTCCCTTTTTGCAGTACGATGTTTCCATACTTAGCTGGGCTTGGAAACTCTCTGGTTCATCCACTCCAGAACGTACGCCTTCAGGCTTCTGTGGGACAGGGATATTCAGCTAGTAGAGGAAGGGATCCTGGGATCTAGTTCTTCCTTGAAGATTTCACCCAGTGTTCCTGTTTGAAGCCTGACCCCTCATCCTACCTTCCGGGATACATAGTGCCCTAATGCTGAGTCTTTCTATGGCAAACTAGCTCGCTTCATCTTCTCGGTTTCCCCTGCCACCCTTGGACTTCTCCTGCTCTAGTCAGCTACCACTTGACCATCTACTTTCCAAGCTTCCCCAAAATTCTTAACACTCTCATCTGTTATAACTTACCACATGTGAGAATGTTTGTGAGTTTAAGCTTAAAAATCATTTAATATTCTATTGGGATTTCAGGAGGAAGCATAGATCGAAATGGAGTTTTATTGGAATTAGATGTTGTATTGACTTGTAAGCTCTTTGGAGGCAGGTACTCTATCTGATTAGCATTTATGTCTGCCACAGAGTCCTTCTGTATTAGTTATTGACTTCAGCTCTGGCTAACTAAATTAGGTAACAAACAATAATATTTGAAAAGATTTGAGTAGCTTACAAAATTGAATAACCAGCCAGCAGAAGTAGAGGCAGATTGGCAGCCCTGGGTAGCAAAACTGATGGTATTTCCTAGGCACAGTAGGGACTGGGATGAGTCAGCTCAAACTATTTTTCAGTTGTTTTGTCCTAGGCAGCCTTCAAATTCTAGGAAAGAGTGTGTGATTAGCCTTGCTTGAGTAATGTGTCTGTCCCTTGAACAGCAGAGGACAGGGCGCCTTGACTGGTAGTTCATGAGACACTATGCAGTGGGAGAAGGATGTTCCCCCCAAAGGAAAATTAGAGGGTTGTTTCCCACAGAAGGTGGAAGGGCTGCTGGGCAGTACTCAATATTTCAGTGTGAATGAATAAACTTATTTCCTCTTATCTGATATAAGAAAATGGATTAGAAGCAGGTTAAGAGATGACTGATCCTTGCCACTCCCCTAACCCTTATTAGTCTCCTTATGTCCAAGTGGGAAATAAAAGAAAGTATGGCTGACTCTTTCTCCCATTGAAAGTCTCTCTCTTTAAGCCCCCCACGGCGCTATTTATTCCTCCTCCCCTCACCCTCCAAAAGCACTCTTCAGAGCCCCAGCTTTATCGATTATTTTAGCATAACATGACATGACATGACATAACATAACAACATTAGCATTGTTTTATCCCAATGATCTTGTGATACATTTTAGATAGAAGTGGAAGTTGTTAATGGGGTTCTATTTTGCTTAGATGCCAGTTTGTGAAGGCTTACCCTAATTTAGGGATCATAATCAAAACAATCATAAAAGCAGACTGGTTTATGTGTGCTTAATGTGAATCAAGTTAGCAGATTGATTATCACAGTCTTTATTAAACAGATACATGTCAAATGAGAATTCAATGAGCTAAGCGAAAGCACTTTTCAAACTTTAAGTACTATATGATGAAAGGTATTTGAGTTGGCCATTGAATTCTCAGGAGGTACTATAAAGTCAATCAAGTTTGGACTTAAAAGTTTTACAAATCCTTTATTGCTGTGTGGTATTTGGCATTTCATCATGTTTTCTCCTCTCCTGCTTTGCACTGTTCCTTAACTCCGGGCATTAGTCACTGGTCTTGGAGACACGTGGCTGTGCCCTCCCTCTCGTGTAGGCTGGGCTGGGCAGGAATCGTGGCAGTGGGGACAGTCCACTGTGACCTACTGCTTCCTGGATGTCCATTTCAGAAAATAACTTGGAGTGGGAATTGTCTCTGAAAATACCAAGGTAAAATTGTCATTCAACCTCTGGGCCACTTTGTCTTTATTCCTGATTATTAATATAGTCTATCCGTTTTTTTTTTTTTTTTCTTCAAACATACCTAAGGAACTTCTTTGTAGATGTTTCTGAGTTCTCAAGGTTTGTTAGACAGTCTTGTTTTGCTTTACACCCCACCTGCAATTTTGGCAGTCTTCCCTGCTCTCTTGGAAGACTCAGATTCTCTTTTCAATTCCATTCTGACTGGATATTCAAAAGAGTGGGGGCTATTTTATTTTATTTGGCCAATATCTGGTCAAATAATGTAGTCCCAGACCAGCTAGTTAGAGAGACAGTGCTGTGGAGCCCAGGTCGTTCCACAGGGTCCAGCACACCTTTCCCTAAAATGTATTTTGAGGGAGACAGCCAGATAATTAAGTGGTAAACAATAGCAGTTGCCAGAGGTAGGACAAACATAAGATGGTTTTCATGGGAACTGACAAAAAAGAATGTTTCAGAGGGCAGGAATTGCTAAGTAGAGGCTTATTGCTAAGCGACATCGATGCGTGTGATCAATCAGGCCAAGCTTGGAGCCTGCAAGAACAAGAGGGTAAATGAGGCATCTCTTCCTCTCTCTTTAGATAGATAGGTAGGCAGGCAGGTAGGGAGAGAGAGGGAGCGGGAGCGGGAGCTGGAGCTGGAGCTGGAGCTAGAGCTAGGTATATCAAGAGAAAAGACCACTAAAGCTTTAAGCAGGGTAGGGAAAAACCGTTCAAACTTGATCCTAGACTCAAACAGCTAAATTCTTTCCAGGGGGATATTTTTTCTCTGCCTTTTGAAATATGCAATAAGGTAGATCAGAGAAAAAGAAACAAATGTCAAGTTAAGTGACCTGGATTCTCACATGGTTCTACTAGTAACAGACTGTGTTAGTCCACATTCCCATTCTGGCCCTCAGTTTTTTCCTTCCTAAGAGGAAAACCTTGTGCTCTTATAAGATCCCTTTGAGGTCTGGCTTTCCCAGCTACTGATTCTTCTATCACTCAAGCATCACCTGTAGGCATGGGAAATTGTAATAGGAGGTCAACTCTCATCTTCCCCAAATAAGCAGTGAGAGAATTTCTTTATGCAGGGATGGATACACAAGTATTTTCTTTGCATAATACCAGATAGTTCAAAATCCCTTTTTACTTGCTTGTTAACACAGCCTCTTAAGTCCAGCACTGAGAATGGCGGTACCTAGTAGTTGTTTGATAATTAGAGGCAGAATGAATGAATAAATGAGGAGAGTCCCGTGTGAGCGCCTCTCTAAGTGTCCCTAGAACTCCATGGCTTACTTTTGCACTAAAGGTAGGAACAAATCATTGTCCGCTCTCCCACCCTCCTGCATCAGCCTGATTTTTTTCTCCTAGGAGCTTAAACTGTCTTCAAGCCATTCATATGCATTCCAGGAGGGAAAAGTCTTTGTTTTTTATTTTTCCTAACTACAAAGATAACTTCTTTTCTCAAATCACCATGTATATCCAAGGTGAGTTTTCTTAACTAGATAAGAACACTGGACAGGAAGGGAGGACTAAAATATTAAATCTGTTCTTATTCATGAAAGACAAGGGTCTGTCTACTAGCGAGATGTGATCTTTCCAAGGAAGTATATAATTTATATTCTGTAGAAGCCAAAATCCTAAGCTGAACTGTATACTTTCATTCAGAAAGGAGATATTAGTTTATTGAATAAAAGCCTGGGCTTAGAGGTAAATGAAATAAGATCAAATTGAATAAATGAGCAGATTAAGTATTTTTAGTGTCTTATTTCTTAGAACTTGGGTGGTGACTGAATCTACATTTATTTCATTTAGCTGAGTATGAGACAATTAAATCAATCTCCTTTAGGTTCCCTTGTCAAAAGGTGGTAAATGCATGGCCTCTTCCTGACAATCATGTGTTGAACTAAGCTGTGTCTACAGAAGCACAAAGTATTTGTTGTACACCTGCTATGTGCCTTGCAAGATATTTACAGACATCTGGATTTTTCATGTTTTATCCTGCTTATTTGGGAAGATGTAGAAATGTTTTTTTTACATTTTTTTTTGTTTGGGAGGAATATGTCCTAAATTATTTTTTACTCCCTGCTAGGGCCATTGGAATATACAGAACAAAACGAGAACCTGTATGAAGGGCACATTCTACTCCCTTACGTGTATGAAAACTTCAATACTGAATTACACAAAGACAAGGTTTCTGTGATGGTTTCATGCTATATGGATCTCCAAAAATAATTTTCATCAAACTAATGCATTCTTGTGGATGTAAACCTATTGTGACTAGAGCCTTTTAATCAGGTGACTTCTGTGGTGGACTTTGACCAGGCTATTTGAGTTAGGCATGGTCCAAGGTGGACCCTAATCCTCTTATTGGAGTCCTTTATAAGAGACTGAAATTCAGATGGAGAGAGAGAAAGCCATGGAAGCAAGAAGCTGAAAGCAAATGGAACGTGGACATGGAAGGAGAGCCAGCGGGTGCTCCCTTGTGCTTTGCCCTGTGACGGAGGAGTCCAGGATTGCCCGCAGCCAGGCTCTGGGGAGAAGGCCTTGCCTGACGATGCCTTGATTTGGCATTTTCAGGGCCTCAAAGCTGTAAGCTTGTAAGCTAATAAATCCCCCTTGTAAAAGCCATCCCATTTCGGGTACATTGCGTTTCGGCAGCCTAGAAGATTAAAACAGGTTCTAAAGGGATGCACTAGAATCACCCGTCCTTTATTTTTTTCCATATCAGAAGCAGTTCTTTTGCCTCTTCCACATGCATCACTTCCTAACTGAAGCTGTTACACCTTTTTGACATCTTTTCATCCTTTAGGCCTTGGTTCAAAAATAACCTTTTAAAGTCAACTGCAACTTCTCAATTGCCATCATACTCCAAGCGTATCATCCTGTTTTTTGTTATTTTTGTTTTTAATTGTCACACCCTATTAAAATTGACTTCTGGGGGTGGGGAGAGTGTTAAGTTCTGTGAATTTAATAAATGTGTAGATTCATGTAACCACCAATATAATCAGGACACAGAACTGTCCCACCATCCCCGAAAGCTCCCATCTGCTACCTCTTAAGAACCGCACATTTACCTGGCTTACTGCTAATTGTGTTCACTGTATAGAGAGATTTGGTGTTATGTCTAAGAATTCTTTACTTAACTGAAGGACACCAAGATTATCTCCCATATTCTCTTCTAAACGATTTATAGTTTTTAGATTCTACATTTAAGTCCATGATTCACTTTAAGTTAATTTTTGTATAAGATATGAGGTTTAGGCCAAGGCTTATTATTTGGTATATAGATGTCTGATTATTTCTAACAGCATTTGTTGAAAAGACTATCCTTTTCCATTGATTTGTTTTTGTACCTGTATCAAAAATAAAGTGGCTATATTTGTGTGGCTTCTATTCTCTTCAATTGATCTATGTGTCTATCCCTTTGCCAATACCACACTGTCTTGACCACTGTAGCTTTATAGTAAATATTAAATTAGGTAATGTAATTTCTCCAACTTCAGTCTTCTTAGTAAAAATTACTTCTGCTATTCTAGCATCTATTCCTTTCCCTATATATTTAAGAATCAGCTTGTCTATATCTGCAAAAAAATCTTGCCGGTATTTTTATTGTAATTGTGTTAAATTTATAGATAGGTTTGGAGAAAACTGATATCTTTACTATAGTGAGTTTACTAATCCATAAATACAATATGCCTCTCCTTTTAGTTAGGACTTCTTTGATTTATTTTATTACTGTTGTACAGTTTTTAGCTTACAGATCCTAAATGTGTTATGTTAGATTTATAATTGTTTCAGGATTTTGTTTAAGCTATTGTAAATGGTATTTTTTAAAAACCCATTTTCTAATTATCTATTTTGTAATATAGAAATATCACCTTGCTAAAATCACTTTTTAGTCCTAAGAGGTTTTTGTTTCTGTAGAATCTATGAGTTTTTTTAATGAAGACAATCATGCTGTCTGAATAAGAAATATTTTATTTCTTCATTACTAATCTGTGTCCCTTTTTATTTCTTTTTCTTGCCTTGTTCCACTGGCTAAGACTTCAAATACAATGTTGCATATGAGTAGCTGGAGAAGACATCCTTAACTTATGCCTGATTATAGGGAGAGGCATTTCCTTTAACCATTAATTATGATATTAGCTGTAGGGTTTTCTGTGGATTTTTAAAAAATCAGATTGAGCAAGTTTCTTCTACTCCTTGTTTGCTGAGTAGTATGTTTTTCTTATCATAAATAGATATTGAATTTTGTCAAATTTCCTCTTTTCTGTATTTATTAACATGATCATGTGCTTTTTCCTCTTCAGATTGCTCAGTTAGTAGATGACATTGACTCTAGAATACTGAAATAAGTTTGCATTCCTGGGATAAAACCCACTCAGTTTTGATATATTATTATTGAAGGATTTGATTTGCTAATATTTTATTGAGAATTTTTGAGTCTATGATCATGAAGGATATTGGTGATTTTTCAGCTTATAGATTCTATATACAGAATTTTCTATGTTTGCCCTGTATTTGTCCATTTTATTACCAGGGTTATGCTAGACTATAAAATATATTGGGAAGGGTTCCCTCCTTTTGGAAGCAATTTGTAGAATTAGTCTTATTTATTCTTAAATGTTTGACAGAATTCTCCAGTAAAACTATCTGGGCCTGGATGTTTCTTTTTGAATGGTTTTAAGCTATGAATTACATTTTTAAATAGTTATAGGACTATTGATATTATTATATCTTGGGTGTATTTTGGTAACTTTTACTTGTGTCAGACAGATTCTAAGGTGGCCCCAATGATCCTTGCCTCATCATACTTTTGTATAATTTCCTCCCTTTAGGTGCAGGCAGGATCTGTGACTCACTTCTAACCAGTTGACTATGGCACAGGGGATGGGATGTCACTCCTGTGATTAGGTTACCTAATGTGGGTCAGGTAATGGTTTGTCAGTCCCATGATTACATTGTCATAAAAGACTCTGCCTAAGCAGACCTGCTCTAAACATTCCCCTTGCGTGCCACACGATGTAAGTGCCCACGTTACAGTAGTCCCTGCAGCAAGGAACTGCAGGCAGTCTCTAGGAATTAAGGTGGCTTCTAGGACATGTGGATGGTCTCCAGCCCACAGTCAGCAAAATAAATCATGGCCCTCAGTCATACAGCAGCAAGGAAATTAATACTGCTGACTATGTGAATGAGCATGGGTATGGAGTCTTCCCCATTCAAACATCCAGATTAGAGTGCAAGCTGGCTGATATCTTGATGTCAGCCTTCTGAGATCCTAAGCAGAAAACTCAGCTAAGTTATAAAGGTGTATTGTTTTTTTGCTGCTAAATTTATTGGAATTTGTTACAAAGCCAGAGGAAACTCTCTATTGTTGAATTTGTACTTGTAAAGTTATTAGTAGGATTTCTTTTAATTTTTTAGTATCTGTGGGATGTGTGGTGGTATCTTGACATTGGTCATTTGTAGTCTCATCTTGATAGAGGTTTATCAGTTTAATTCATATTTTCAAAAAATAAGATTTGGCTATAATTGAGTTTATTGGTTTTCTGCTTTCAATTTTATTGCTATTGTCTCTTTATTAATTTTTCTTTCTGCTTACTTTGGATTTGCTTTACTCTTCTTTTTCTTGTTTTTAAAGATGGAAACAGATTATTGACTGGAAAACTTTCTATTAGTTTTTCTAATATGAACATTTAATAATAGATATTTCCCACTACACACTGCTTTTAACTGTATCCCACAAATTTCCATATGCTGTATTTTCAATTTTCAATGTATTTTTTAAGAGGTTCTGAGGAATGAACCCAGGACCTTATACATGGGAAACAGGCACTCAACCACAGAGCCACATCCACTCCCCAATGATAGTCATTTTTTTTTTGTTCATTTGTTTTTTAGGAGGTAATGGGGATTGAACCCAAGACCTTGCTCATGGAAGCAGGTGCCAACCATTGAGATACATCTGCTCTCCTCAGTGTATTTTTTAAAAATTTCCTTTGAGACTGCCTCTTTGACACATGGATTGTTTAGACATGTGTTGTCTGATTTTCAAGTGGTTGGAGATTTTCCTTTATTTTTCTATGATCAATTTCTAGTTTAACTCCATAACTGTCAGAGAATATATCTTCTATGACTTCTTTAAATTTGAGGTGTGATTACCACCCAGCATATGGCTTATCTCGGTTTATGTTCCATGTGCGTTAGAAAAAATGTATGTTCTGCTGGTTTTGGATGGTGTTTTATATATATATATATATATATATATATATATATATATATATATATATACACACACACATACACACACACAACCTTTAAATATATTTTTACTTAAATATATTTGGATGGTGTGTTATACATACATACATATACATATATATATATATATATATATATATATTTAACAACCTTTACAAACAAAAACACCAATCTTAGATTGTGGGCTGTAAAAAATAGGCAATGGGCTGAATTGATCCATAAGTCATACTTGTCAAACTCTGTACTGCATCATTGCTGATTTTCTACTAGTTTAGTCTATTACTGACAGTTGTTAAAAATCTCCACCTGTAATTGCATTTAATGTAATTATTGATATGTTTGGATTTAAATATGCCATGTTATAATGTGTATTTTGCTTGTTTTCTCTGGTTTTTGATTCCTCTGTTTTTCCCTTTCTTGCCTTCTTTTGGGCTACTTCCACATTTCTAGAATTCTATTTAATTTCTATATTGTGTTTGTAAGTCTATCTCTTTGTACAGTTTTTTTGTTTGTTTTAGTGGTTGCTCTATGGAGTGCAATATAAAACTAACTTTTCACAGTTTACTTAGAATCAATGTTTTGCCACATCCTGTGGAATGTAAAAACTTTATCACCGTGAAGGTGCCTGTGCCCTTCCAATTTTATGTGAAAGGTGTATGATTGACATGTCCCTACATTGAGAACCTCATAAGATAATATTATAATGTTATATTTACCCAGGTATTTACCATTTCTGCTGTTCTTCCTTCATTACTGATGCTCCAAGTTTCTTCTGGTATTATTTACCTTCTATCTGAAGAATGTCCTTCAGCAATTCATTTATAGCAACTCTGCTGGCAATGGATTTTTTGGATGTTCCTGCATTTGTGAATGTCTTTATATTATCTTTATTCCTGAAGGATATTTTCACTAGATATGAAATTATGGGTTAACAGTTCATTTCTATCAGTACTTTAAAAATATGCCACTTGGAATTGTAGGAAGATGGCAGAGTATGAAGCTCCAAGAATTCAGTCTTTCCACCAGAACCTCTATTACACAGGCAGGAACTGTTTGAATCAATGATTTTGAAATTCTAGAATCCAGAATCCAGAAAAAAGCAGTAGGAAGAGGCTTGTAAATTGCCATAAATACTACTGAGTTGCTGTCACTACAGAGAAGTTACCATTGCCCATCTCCCACTCTTGTGGCAGGTGGCAGTGAGGTCCAACCTCTATTGTAGCTTGCTGGTGCCAGAACAGGACCAAGTTCCCCAAGATCGAGGAGAGCGTGGTATGAGAGCACAACACTGCTTTTGATTAGCTACTTTAGATCCCTGGAGATCCAGCTCTGAGAGCAGCTATTGTTCCAGCCTGCCCCAGACAAAGGTGACTGAGGGAGCTGAAAGATGGTACTCCCTAAGAGCTGTGGAGCACAGTTGAAGGGTTGTGTTAGCTGGGCAGTAGCCAGCTCAGGAAAGCACAGTTTTGGGGGCTCCATAGATGTTCCTGGTGCTCCTCCTGGCCCTCCTTCACCCTTTCCCCAGGAGGGTTTGGTGTTGGCTAGCACTCCCTTGGTGGGGCCCCAATCTTGTTCCAGCTGGGAAAAACTGGCTTGGGAAACTCCTTTCTGGTGAGTCCCCCCCCCCCCCCCCCCCCGCCTTCCAAAATGTGCCATCCAGGCAAAAGCAGCTTGAGACAATACAAGCAGTATAAGAAACAATTGAGACAGGTGGTCTGGGAAAACAGCTTGCTTGCTTTAAGTCTTGCAGTAGAACACTGGAGAGAGGGAAAAGGTCTGTTCTGGGAAGTAGCAGGGCATTCAAACAGGAAAACTCTTAAGGCCACTAGCAAGTATAAGCTCAGTATTAGACACTGCACTTCCAAGCACCTAGGGCTTTTCAACCCAATAGGAGGACTGAATTCCATATAAGAGCACCTGCCAATGCCAAATCAATTTGCAAAGACGGTGAAGGGTGTTTTTTCGCTTAGGTTTGCTTGCTTTTGTAACCTCCTGACACTCAGGAAAATCTCTGTCATGTCACATATCACTAGCTGGATACAAATTGAAAAGAGACATCTCAGGGAATAAATTGCAAAGTTAATATTTTAAAAATATTAAAATGTACAGAGTGCAGCAAAAGATTACAAGACAAACAATGAAAGAGGAAATGATGGCTCATCCAAAAGAAGAGGATAAAAAGCCAGAAAACAAAGAAGACCAGACTGTAGGTACATGAGACAAAGACATTGTAAAAATTATCTTCGATATACTCAAGGAGATGAAGGAAAATACAGAAAAAGAACTAAAGGATATGGAAAACAATAAATGAACAATATTAGAATTTCAGTAAAGGCAGAAATTTTCAAAAGAAACCAAAAAGAGCTCCTGGCATTGAAAATAACATTAACTAAAATGAAAAATTCCCAGTAGGGTTTCAACAGCAGATTGGAGCTGGCAGAAGAATCTGTGCTTTCTAGGACAAGACAATTAAAATAAGTCCTGGTTCATTGGACTTACCCAGGTCAGCTAACTAAGAGGTGAGGATGGTCAACCACCACACCAGGGAACCAAGAGAGTCTACAGCTGCAAGCAGGAGAATTCCATCCATCAGCCATGTGGGATCTAAGCCCCTTCTCGATTTAGAGGTGGAGCGGACATCGCCACCCTGGGTCCTCAGGATGGAGGAATAAAATATGGATTAGACTAGACTTACTGGATTCCACTATAGCATTATTGTGACTCTAGCAATGGGAGAAATTTTATCACTGATGTGGAGACAGTGGTCCCGGAGTTGCTGAAGGCAGGGAAAGGGAAAAAGAGATGTGATGTGGGAGCATTTTCAGGACTTGGAGCTATCCTTAATGATATTGCAGGTCCCTGCAGGACATTATATATCCTGCCATAACCCACTGAATGCACTGGGGGAGAGTGTAAACTACAATGTAAACTATTATCCATGCAGTGCAGCAGTGCTCCAAAATATATTCACCAAATGCAATGAATGTGCCACACTAATGAAAGAGGTTGTTGATGTGGGAGGAGTGGGGGTTGTGGGGAGTGGGATATATGGGAACCTATTTTTTTTTAAAGATTTATTTTTTATTTCTTTCTCTCTCCTCCCCCCTCCCCAGTTGTCTGCTCTCTGTATCCACCCACTGTGCATTCCCGTGACTGCTCCCATCCTTATCAGCGGCACTGGGAATCTGTGCGTCATCTTGTTGCGTCAGCTCTCCCTGTGTGCGGCGCCATTCCTGGGCAGCCTGCACTTTCTCTAGCGCTGGGCGGCTCTCCTTATGGGGTGCACTCCTTGTGCGTGGGGCTTCCCTACGCGGGGGGCACCCCTGCGTGGCACAGCATTCCCCACGCATATCCGCACTGCGCATGGGCCAGCTCCACACAGGTCAAGGAGGCCGGGGGTTTGAACCTCGGACCTCCCATGTGGTAGGCGGACGCCCCATCCACTGGGCCAAGTTCGTTTCTCTTATATTTTTTAATGTAACATTTTTTGTATGATCTATATATCTTTTAAAAAAAAAGATAATAAAAAAATCATATCACAAAAAAAATAAATTAAAAATTAAAAGTTAAAAAAATGAGTCAGACTGAGGACCAGAAAGAAAAATTAGAAAAAGTGAAAATAGCCTGAGAAACCTCTGGAACACCACCGTGCATCCAATATATATATATTGTAGGGGGTCCCAAAAGGAGAAGAAAGAAAGGGGCAGAAAGAATACTCAAAGAAATAATGACAGAAAACTTACTGAACTTAGCAAAAAAGACAAATATGTATGTCCAGGAAGCCTAGAGAACACAAACAGGATAAACTTGAGGAGAAGTATATCCTGTCTCATACTCATGAAATGGTCAAATGTAAAGGAAAATTTTAAAAGCTGCAAAAGAAAATCAATATGCTCTCAACCAAATACCTGACAATCTCCTCTGTTCGTAGGTTGCCCCCACGCCCCCCATTTTTTTGGGCAATATTACCATCCTTCCATCCCTTGCTCCCCTCAAGCCCGTAAAGCCCCACCCAAAGGTAACCCTATTCCCCCATTTTATCCCTTCCTTGTACAAATACTTACCTCCAGCTTATCATAGATTTCACCCATGTAGGTGTCAGCTTACCTCCTTCCTCTACCCCCCATTTTCCCTTAAGCTGATGATGTAACTAGAAAATGACCTTGAATAAAAGGGTCAACTCGGACCAGCAGAATATCTCAATCTACACATAATACCAGGAGTTAAAAATGCTTTTTGACCTGAATAAAAGGGGGAATGGAAAGGACAAATGAGTTTATATGGCTATGAGTCTCCAAAAAAGAGCTGGGAGGTTATCAGAGGGGTTGCCCTTATGCACACCTCAGCAGAGTCCCAGAGACAGATAAAGTAGATACAACCCCAGGTACTGGTTCTCCTGATGGCTACAGAGACCCACAGGTTCTATGGTCATGGCAGATGGAGTTCAGTGCCATGTCAGTTGGCCCTACTTGGAGTTTGTGTTTCTGTGTGATGGAGCTGGACTCAGATGTGATCTTTGTCCACAAGTCCCTCCTGTTACTTTTACCGGAACTGTAGTTGATGCTGGGGTTTAATGTATACCCAGGGGACCTGAATCTCTGCACTGACCATGTGACAGCCAGACCCTGAGCCTCAACAGACTTGCAACTCCTACACTCTGGTTTATTGGACTTACCCCACTCAGCTAACAAGGAGGTGAAGAAGGTCAACCACCACACCAGGGAGCCAAGAACGCCTACAACTGAAAGCAGGAGAATTGCATCCATCATCCATGTGGAATCTAAGCCCCCTTTTGATATAGATGCGGAGTGGACACAACCATTCTAAGGTCCACAGGATGGAGGAATAGAATATGGATTAGAATGGACTTACTGATATTCTATTCATGAACTATTGTGATTAGTAATCGAAGAAAATGTGGCATTGGTGTGGAGAAAGTGGCCATGGTGGCTGCTGGGGGTAGGAAGTGGGAGGAAGAGATGAGATATGGAGGCATTTTCGGGACTTGGAGTTGTCCTGGGTGGTGCTGCAGGGACAGTTACCGGGCATATATATGGCCCACTGGGTGGACTGTGGGATGATGTGGTCTATGATGTGGACCATTGACCATGAGGTGCAGCGGTGCTCAGAGATGTGTTCACCAAATGCAATGAATGTCTCATGATAATTGAGGAGGTTGTTGTAATGGGGGAAGGAGTGGGGTGAGGGGGGCGGTGGGGTATATGGGGTCCTCACATTTTTTGAATGTAACGTTAAAAATAAATAAAAAATAAAAAAATAAAACAGTTTAAAAACACACACACACACAAAGAAAATCATTATGTTAGGTTCAAAAGAGTCCCAAATAGATTAAGTACTCATTTCTTAATAAAAACCATGGAGGTAAGGAGACAGAGGGTTGGAACACTGAAAATGATGAGAAAAAACAAGTGTGATTCTAGGAATGAAAGAACTTTTGTCATTGATGTGGAGGCAATGGTCACTGGAGATTCTGGGAGAAGGGAGAGGGAAAATAGGTGTGATATGGAGCCATTTTCAGGACTTGGAAATCATCCTGAATGACACTGCAAAGACAGATAACAGGCCATTGTATATCTTGTCGTAATTTACAAAATTGTGCAGGAGAGAGTGTAAACTACAATGTAAACTATAATCCATGCTTAGTGGCAATGCTCCAAATGTGTTCATCAATTGCAATGAAGGTACCACATTAATGAAGGATGTTGTTAATGTGGGAAAATGTGGGAAAATGTGGGAGGAGTAGGGACTGGGGCATGTGGGAATCCCTTATGTTTTATATATATATATATATATAAAAGGAGAAAAATGTCAAAGGAGAATTTTATATCCAGTGAGAAATTCTTCCAAAAATGAAGGCAAAATTAAGACATTACCAGATAAACAGAAGTCGAGCATGTTCATTACCACTAGACCTGCCCTAAAATGAGTTCTTCAGACTGAAAGGAAAGGACACTCGATAGTGGTTCCAAGCAGCATAAAGAAATAAAGACCTCTGGTAAAGGTAAATACATGGTAATTATAAATGCCATTATTATTGTAGTGTATTTTTTGGTATGTAACTCTACTACTTATTTCTTATAGATGCTAAAATGCAAATGTATAAACTATAAAGATAAATATATGGTTTTGGACATACATCCTATGAAGATACAATTTGTAACAATACAAAAAAAAAAAGGATGGGGGGGCCAGAGGGACAGGAACACTGTTTGAATATGCGATTAAAGTCAAGTTGGTATTAAATGAAATATACTTGTTATATATTTAGGATGCTAAATATTAACCCCAGGGTAACCACAAGGAAAATACAATAAAAATATAACCAGAAAGAAATGAGAAGGAACTTAATATTGTATAATACAAATAAATAAATAAATATAGAAGTAGGTATTAACAGAATCCTTGAGGGACAAAAAAGATAGAAGACTTACAAAGAACAATAGCACAATGGCAATATCAGTAGTGACTTTAAATGGTTTATCTCTCCTGTCAAAAGGCAGAGATTGGCAGAATGGATAAAGAAAAAGTATGTGACCCACAGTTAGGCAAGTATAGAAAATAAAAAGCATCCTAATTGGAAAGTAAGAAGTAAACTTTAATTATTTCAAGATGACATGATCTTACATATTAAAAGTAAAAAAATACTTACAACAAAGCTACTAAAGAACTAGTTCCACAAAGTGGCAGGAAACAAGATCAAAATGCAAAAATCAGTAGTGTTTCTATGCACTAGCAATGAACAACCTGAGGAGGAAATCAAGAAAAAAATCCATTTACATTATCAACTAAAAGAATCAAAATCTAGGAATAAATTTAATCAAGGATATAAAGGATCTATAGACAGAAAGTGACAAAGCATTGCTAAAAGATATCAAAGAAGACCTAAATAAATGGAATGCCATTCCTTGTTCATGGATAAGAAGGTAAATATTGTTAAGATGTCAATTCTACGCACACGATTTACAAATTCAATGTAATCCCAATCAAAATTCTAACAGTTACTTTGCAGAAATGGAAAAGTCAATTATCAAATTTATTTGGAAGCATAAGGGGCTCTGAATAGACAAAAACATTTTGAAAAGAACAAAGTTGGAAGATTCACACTTCCTGACATTCAAGAATATTACAAAGCTACAAAGGTCAAAACAGCATGGTACTAGCATACACATATTGACAAATGCAATTGAATTGAGAGTACAGATATAGACCTTCACATCTATGGCCACATGATATTTGACAAGGCTGCCAGGTCCACTCAACAAAAGCAGAATAGTCTCTTCAACAAATGGTGCTGGCAGAACTGGATAGCCATATCCAAAAGAATGAAAAAGGAACCCTATCTCACACCTTATATAAATAGTAACATGAAATGGGTGAAAGGCCTAAACATAAGAGCCAGGACCATAAAATTTTTAGGAGAAAATGTAGGGAAGCATCTTCAAGATCTTGTGGAAGGGAATGGTTTCTTAGACTGTACACCCAAAGAGCAAGCAATGAAATAAAAAACTGATAAGTGGATCTCCTTAAAATTAAAAAATGTTCTGCTTCAAAGCACTTTGTCAAGAATGTGAAAAAGCAGCCTACTCAGTAAGAGAAAATATTGGGAAACCACATATTCGATAATGGTTTAATATCCAGAATATATAAAGAAATCTTACAACTCAACAATAAAAATACAACCAATTTCAAAAATGGGCAAAGACTTGAATAGACATTTTTTCCAAAAAGGAAATAGAAAGTGCTAAGAAGCACATGAAAAGATGTTCAATAGCATTAGCTATTAAGGAAATGCAAATCAAAACCACAGTAAGATATCATTTCACATCAATTAGAATGGCCACTAATAAAAAAATCAGAAAATTACAAGTGTTGGAGAGGGCATGGAGAAAAAGGAATACTCATTCACTGTTGGTAGAAATGTGAAATGGTACAGCACTTGTGGAAGGCAGTTTGGCAGTTTCTGAAGAAGCTAAGTATAGACTTACCATATGATCTGGCAATTCTACTAGGTATAAACCCAGAAAAAACTAAAGGGATGTGAGCACACATTTACACACTAATGTTCATAGCAGCATTATCTACAATTTCCAAAAGATGGACGCAACCCAAGTGCCTATCAAACAATGAAAGGATAAACAAAATGTTGCATATACATATGCTGGAATATTATTTAGCTATAGAAAGTAATGAAATCCTGATGCATGTTACAGCATAGATGAACATTAATGACATTATGTTGAGAGAAGTGTCATACTAAGAAAAGACAAATATTTCTCACTGATATGAACTAATTATAATAAGCAAATTCATAGAGTTAGAATCTAGAATTTAGGTTACCAGGAGATAGATTGGGGATAGAGACGGGGGCTGATGCTTAATTTGTGCAGAATTTCTAATTAGATTTATTGTAAATGTTTGGAAATGGACAGACATGATGGTAGCACATTATTGTGAGTGCAATTAAAAGCACTGAATTACGTGTGTGAATGTGGTTGAAAGGAGAGTTTGGGTCATCTATGTTACTAGAAGAAAAACTAAAGGATAAAACGTGGGGCTCTATAACTCGGGGAACCCTGTCATGGACGATGACTGTGGCTAACAATATAAATATAAGAAGACTCTTTCAAAAACTATAACAAATGTATGTCACTATTGCAAGGTGATAATAATAGGGTGGTATGGAGGGAAAATACCCTAATACAAACTGTGGGTAACTATAGTTATCAGTAAAGGTTTAATATTCTTTCATCAATTGTAAAAGGTACCACACTAATGCTAAGTGTCAACAGTAGGGGGTGTGTCAGTTTGAGATTATTTATGAACCCCAAGAAGAAGCATTATGTTTTCACCTGGTCTATTCCTCTGGGTGTGTTACCCTTTGAATGCTTTAGATTCAGCTGACATGTAAGTAGGACATGACTTAGGTTGAGTCCCCGCCCCTTGGTGTGCTGATATAAATGGATACTTACTCAGGAAAACACACAGGAAGAGAGAGAGAACTTTGTCACTTTTGATCCTGGAGCCCCGGGGAGAGATGAGCCATTTGCCTGATAGTTTGCAGCTGAAGAGAAGAGAACAACTAAGGCGAGCCCAAGCAGAGATTGCCCTCCATCTTGCCTCAACATGTGGCAAGAAAATCTGGTGAGAAAGCAATCTTGAGTTGCACTCTTCAGGGCCTTGTAACTGTAAGCTTCTACCCCAAATAAATACCCTTTATAAAAGCCAATAGAGTTCTGGTACTTTGTATCAGCACCTCTTTGGCTGACTAATACAGGGGGGTATATGGGAATGTTTTATTTTTTATATCATTTTTATGTAAACTTGCAACTTCTCTAGTTCAAAAAACAATAATTAAAAACCATAATTCTAAATGAAAGAAACAATACACAAAGTATATGGTATGATTCCATTTGTATAAAATATAAATATAAAAAATATATTAACAGAATTAGAGTATTGGTTATGCAGTGCTGGGGAAAGAGAGATTAAGAGGTTAACTGCTAAGGTGTATGGGGTTTTCCTTTTTGGAGAAATGAAAATGTTCTAAAACTGATTGTGGCAATGAAAACACAACTCTGTAATCATGCTAAAATTCTACACTTGGGAAGGAATATATTGTATGTGAATATAATTCAATAACACTGCTTTAAAAAACAGGACCAAACTATCTCTTGTTAACAAAGACTCACTGTAAATTCAAAGACATAACTAATTGAAAGTGAAAAGATGGTAAATAATATACCTTGCAAATATTAACCAAAAGTGAGCTGGGTGGATGTACTGCTATCAGATAATGTAGCCTTTAAGTAAGAAACTTAATGAGGGAAAAAGATGGTCAATATATACTGATAAAGGGGCAATTCAACAAGAAGATGTAATACATATACACCTAACAGTAGAACCCCAAAATATATGAAGCAAATATTGACAGACTGGGATGGGGTGGGGTAGAAATTCAGTTTTATATAAATAGTAGGAGACTTTAAAACACCACTTACAATAATGCATAGACAGAAAATCAATGAGGAAACAGTAGATTTGAATGCTACTGTTGTGATGGTTAGGATATTCTGTCAGCTTGGCCAGGTAATTGTGCCCAGTTGTTCGGTCAGGCAAGCACTGGGCTAACTGTAATCCAAGGGCATTTATGGACCTTAGTCCACTGACTTTACTGCAGTGGTAATTCATAGTTAGCTGGTTACAATTACATCAATCAGAGAGATTGCCATCAGCAAGAATGACGCTTTATCCAATCAGTTGAATGCCTTAAAAAGGGAAGTGATTCCAGCATTGAGAGAGAATTTCCCGGCTTGTCTTTGAACAGACAACATCTCCCAGAATTTGTCAAGAACCTTCACTGGACTTTCATTGCAGCCCCTGGTTGCAGCCTGCCTGCAGAACCTGGACTTAGGCCTCCCCACAGCTGCGTGAGAGACTCTTATAGAATCGCATACTGTTGACAGATATCTCTTGTTGATTCTGTTTCCTAGAGAACCCTGACTAATACAAGTATAAACCAAATAGGCCTAAAAGACATATATAGGACACTGCACCCAACAGTAAATCAGTACCAGAATGTAAGTTCTTCTCTGGTGCACATGGATTATTCTCTAGGATAGACCAAATCTGAAGTAACAAAAAAGTCTCAATACATTAAAAAGCATGGAAATTATGCAATATATCTCCTCTGATCACAGTGGATTAAAGCTAGAACTAAATAACACAGAAAAAATGGAAAATTCACAAATATGTGAAAATTAAACATGCATACTTAAATAACCAATGGGTTAAAGAAGAGATCACAAGGGAAATTAGGAAATATCTTGAGGTGAATGAAAATGAACCTACAACATACCAAAATATGGCATGAAGCAAAGGCAATGCTTAGGGTGAATTTTATAGCTCTGAATGCTTATATTAAAAAAGAAAGACTTCAAATCAGAGACCTAACCCCAAAACTGTAATACCTAGAAAAAGAAGAACAAATCTAATCCAAAACAAGATGAAAGAAGAAAATGAGTACAGATAAATGAAATAGAGAGGAAAAAAAATACAATCAGCAAAACCTCAAGTTTGTTTTTTGAAAAGATCAATAACATTGACAAAGCTTCATCTAGACTGATGAATAACATAATGAGAGAGGGTGCAAATATACAAATAATTAAAATCAGAAATGTGAAGGGGACTTTACTACCAACCTTACTGAAGTTTAAATAAAAAGAATGAAAGAGAATTCTGTGAATAAGTGTATACCAACAAATTAGATGACATAGATGAAATGGGCAAATTCCTAGAAACACACAAACTACCTACACTAACTCAAGAAAAAATACAAGATCTCAAAAAACCAATAACTAGTAATGAGATTTAATCAGTAATCAAAAATCTAACCAACATGGAAAAGTCCTGGCCCAGATAGTTTCATAGTGGAATTTTACAAACATTCTGAGAAGAAATGACACCAAAACTGCTCAAACTTACAAAAATTTGAAGACAAGGACATACTCCCCAATTCATTATATGAGACCAAAATCACCCTCATACCAAAACAACATAAAGAAATCACAAGGAAAGAAAATTACGAATCTCTTATGATTATAGATGTAAATGTCCTTACCAATATATTAAAACACCAAATCCAACAGTATCTTAAAAGAATTCTACATCATGATCAAGTGGGATTTATCCATGGTATGCAAGGGTGGTTCAACATAAGAACTGACAATGTGATAGCCAGGTCCTGAGCCTCAACAGACTCCAGCACCTACAATCTGATCTATTGGACTTACCACACTCAGCTAAGATGGAGTTGAAGAAGGACAACCACCACACCATGGAGCCTAGAGTGATTACAACTGAAAATGGGAGGATTGCATCCAGCATCCATGTGGAATCTGAGCCTCCTCTTGACATAGAGGTGCAATGGACACAACCAATCCAATGTCCACATAGAAGAGGTGGCATTGGATTGGGAAAAGTGGACATGGTGGACGATGGGTATGGGGAAAGGCAGGAAGAGATGAGAGGTAGAGGCGTCTTTGGGACATGGAGCTGCCCTGGATGGTGCCTCAGAGGTAATCACCGGACATTGTAAATCCTCACAGGGCCCACTGGATGGAATGGAGGAGAGTATGGGCCATGATGTGAACCATTGTCTATGAGGTGCAGAGGTGCCCAAAGATGTACTTACCAAATCCAATGGATGTGTCATGATGATGGGAACGAGTGTTGTTGGGGGGGGGGAGAGGGGGGGTGGGGGGGTGGGGTTGAATGGGACCTCACATATATATTTTCAATGTAATATTATTACAAAGTCAATTAAAAAAAATAATAAATTCAGTATACACTTTTAAAAAAAAAAAAAAAAAAGAAAATCACTGTAGTAGACCATATTAGTAGAATGAAGGGGAAAAGTCATAACAGTCATCTTGATTCATGCGCAAAAGGGATTCGACTAATTCAAGCACACTTTCTTAATAAAAACACTTAGAAAACTAAGAAAAGAAGGGAACTTCCTCAATATAATAAAGGGCATATGTGAAAAACATAAAGCTAATATCATACTGAATAGTGAAAGACTGAAAATTTCCCTGTAAGATCAGGAATAAGACAGGGATGTCTGCTGTTACCACTGTTATTCATTATTGTACTGGAATTTCTATCCAGAGTAATTAGACAGAAAAAAAAGAAAGAAATGGCAGCCAAATTAGAAAGAAAGAAGTAAATCTCTCCCTATTTGTAGATGGCATGATCCTATATACAGAAAGACCTGAAAAATCCACAACAAAACTCCACAGGCTAATAAATGAATTCAGCAAAGAGGCTGAATTCATTTCATGGTATAAGATAGACCTTCAAATCAATAGTGTGTCTGTAATCTGGGCATGAATATTCAGAAGATGAAATCAAGAAAAAATTCTATGTATAATTACACTAAAAGAATCAGATATCTAGGAATAAATCTAACCAAGGATCTGAAGGACTTATATACAGAAAACAAAATATTACCAAAAGAAATTAAAGAAAGCCTAAGTAATTGAGAGGATAGTTCATGTTAATAAAATGGAAGACTAAATATTGTTAAGATGTCAATTCCAACCAAAGTGATTTACCGATTCAACAGAATTCCAATCAATATGCCAACATCTTTCTTGCAGAAAAGGAAAAGCTTAACATCAAATTTATATGGAAGGTTAAGGGACCCTGAACAGCCAATGCCATCTTGAAAAAGGAGATCTTATAACTTATTGTAAAGACACAGTAATCAAAAGAGCATGGTATTAGCACAAGGACAGCCATATAGACCATTGGAATCAAATTGAGAGTTCAGAAATCAAGCCTCATATTTATGGCCAACCAATTTTTGCCAAGTGTGCCAAGTCTACTCAAATGGGAAAGAACAGAATCTTCAACAAATGTTTCTGAGAAAACTGTATCTCCAAATGGAAACAAATGAAGGTGGACCCTTACCTAATACCATAAACAAAAATAAACTCAAAATAGATCAAAGAACTAACTATAGCAGTCAGAATTATAAAACTCCTGGAAGAAAACATAAGGAAGCATTTTCAGTACTTTGTGTTAGGCAACAGTTACTTAGACTTTAGACTAAAAGCACAAACCAAAGAAAATGGGATAATTAAAATTAGAAACTTTTGTGCATCAAAAGACTTTATCATGAAAGTAAGATGATGACCTACAGAATGGTAGAAAATATTTCTAAACTATATATCTGATATGGTTTAATATTAAGAATATATGAAGAAATTCTTCAGCTCAAAAACAAAAAGACAAAAACCCAGTTAATAAATGGGTAAAGGCTAGAATAGACATTTCTTCAAAGAAGATACACAAACAGCCCCAAAGCTCATAAAATAGGCCCAGTATCATTAACCATTAGGAAGTGCAAATCAAAACCAGTGAGAGACAATCTCACACCCACTAGAATGGTATTAAAAAATGGAAAATTACAAGTCTTATAAAGAATGTAGACAAATAAGAACATTCATTTATTGCTGGTGGAAAGGTAAAATTGGTGCAGGTGCTGTGGAAGATTTTGTCAATTCCTCAGAAGGTTAAGTATCGAGTTACCACATAAGCCAAAAGAACTGAATGCTAGGTAGGTATGGTTTGAAGCTGTAGTTATCCCAGAAAGAAAGGCATGTTTTTAAGTTTAATCCATTCCTGTGGGTGTGTACTCATCATAAGTAGGACCTTTTGAAGAGGCTATTTCAGTTAAGGTGTGACCCACCTCATTCAGGAGGGGTCTCATCCTCTTACTGAAGTCCTACATAAACAGATCAGGAGCACAGAGAAACAACTGTGGAAGCAAGACGCTGAAAGCCAATGAAACTCAGAAGAGAAGGGAGAGACCAGCCTACGCAGAGGACTCAAGAATCACTAGCAGCTGGTCTTTGGGAAGAAAACATCACTTGGTTTGGACATATTTCTCAGCTTCAAAACTGTAAGCTAATAAATTTCCATTGTTTAAAGCCAGCCCATTCCATGGTATCTGCTTTCAGCATCCTAGCACATGAAAACTCTGTGGTGCTGCTATTGCAAATACCAAACATGTGGAAACAGTTTTGGAATTGGGTAATGTGTAGAGGCTGGAAGAACTGTGACATACTTGGTAGAAAAGGTCTAGATTGCTTTAAAGAGAATGCTGGTAAAAATATGAACACTAGAGGTACCTCAGATGAGGCTTTTGAGAGAAATGATGAAGGTGTCATTGCAAACTGGAAGAAAGGCAACCCTTATTTTAAAGTTGCAGGGAACTGGGCAAAATTGAGTTCTGATGTTGTATGGAAGGCAGAATTTGAAAGCAATGAGCCTGGACATTTAGCTGAGGAGATTTCCAAACTAAATATGGAAAGTGCAGACTGGTTTCTCGTTGCAGCTTAAAGGAAAATGAGAGAGGAAAGGGGTAAACTAAGAACTGAACTCTAGGGTACAAAGAAACCAGAAACTGATGGTTTGGAAAATTCCGAGCTTCCAGAAAGTGAGTCCATATAAGGGTTTAACTGTATGTGACTCCAGACAGCCATTTCAGGGCAAGTCAGTTTTAGAAATGCAGTTATCCAGAAGGGATTTGGGGAAAGTTATTTTGTCTGATTGTCTGGATCCTTTTGTACTGCATTCAGAACTGACAAGTGTTTTGCAAAATCTGTACGAACAGAACCACTGCCAGCCTGGACTAAAAGGGAGAGAAAAGAGACAGGTTGAAGGAAAAATCATTTCAAAGGCAAAACCATGGAAACTGAGGTTTGGAGGAAGACATCTTCTCGGGTCAGGAGAGTGAGTCCACCCATGTGGGTGGAAAGGGTGAGTGTGCCTCGGCACCTGAGGTGGGTGACCTTCCGTCCCATTGTTCAGGAACTGTGTTACACTCTCAGTGTTCTCAGTTGCCTGGTGGATTGCAGAGTCTGGCGGCCAGTCCATTATTTGATGAGGCTGGAGCCTAGAGTCTGGCCACTACCCTTATGCTTGATAAGGGTGGAACCTTCCTCAGTATTTGGGGAGAGCACCCCAGTTCTCAGGAAGAGCATGGCCACTGTGCAAGCACTTAGAAGGGGTGGGGCTGCCACTCCATCAGGCCTGAAGGACAAAACATCGTTCCATGGATCACTCTCAGACCTTGAAAACTAACGGACTATGCCCTGCAGGGTTTTAGAATAGTTTAGGACTCTTGGTGACCCTTGTTTTCCTTCTAATTTTTCCCTTCCAGAATGGAAATGTTTATGCTATGCCTGTCCCTCCTTTGTATATCAGAAGCAGGTAACCTGTTCTCCAGATTTCATAGGTCCACAGACTGAGGGGACTTGTACCCCAGCACTGACCTCACTTATGACTGATTTTGATAAGATTTTGTACTCACTTTTGTTACTGAAATGATTTAAGGCTTTTGAGATATTGTCATGGAATGAATGTATTTGCATATGGAAAGAACATGTCTTTCTGAGCACCAGAGGGTGAAGTGTGGTGGACTAAATTTGTATGTACCCCAGAAACTCATGTTCTTAGGTTTAACCCATTCCTGTGTGTATGGACCCATTGTAAGCAGGACTGTTCTGAGGCTACTTCAGTTAAGGTGTGACCTGTCTCATTCAGAATGGGTCTTAATCCTCTTACTGGAGTCCTTTATGAAAGGAATGAATACAGAGAGAGAGAGAGAAGGTCATGAAAGCAAGAAGCTGAAAACAGCAAAATCCAGAAGAAAAGGGAGAGACCAGCATATGCGTCTTGCCATGTGGCAGAGGATCCAAGGATCACCAGCAGCTGGTCTTTTGAAGAAAGCATTGCCTTGATGATGCCTTGATTTGGACATTTTTCTCAGCCTCAAAACTGTAAGCTAATAAATTCTCATTGTTTAAAGCCAACCCATTTCATGGTATCTATTTTCAGCACCCTAACAAACTAAACCACAGGGATTCAAACAGATACTCGCACATAGATTTTTCATGATGTCATTCTTCACAAATGTCAAAAGGCTGATGCAACTCTAGTGTCCATCAACCAATAATTGGATAAATAAATAGTTGTATAAATAAAAACTGGATATTACTTATCCATAATAAGGAATGAAGTTCTGATTCATGTGACAATGTGGATTAACCTTGAAGACATCATGTTGATTGAAATAAGACAGAAAAGGACAAATATTGTATGATCTCACTTACATGAAATAATTAGAGTCAGAATCTAGAAAATACCTACATGGGGCAAAGTAGGTATTAGGAATATGGGATTAATGCTTAAGATGTACGAAGTTTCTATTTGGATTGATAATAATTTTTTGGTAAAACATGGTGGTGATGGTAGCAAAACATTGTGAATATAATTAACAATACTGAATAATAATGACATATTGAATGTGGTTAAAAGAGGAAATTTTTTCTCGTAAATGTGTTCCTAGTATAAAACCTTTTTGAAAAACAATCAACCAAACTAGAATGGAATTAGAAAAAAAAAGGTAATTGTTTTAGATTAAAACACATCTCAGGCACATCTCACTAACCTTCCATAGTAAACAAAACCTCAAATGGAGTGCTCCTAAGGGCTCTAGAGACATCCAGACACTAGGAAAGGCACACAACCCCGTCAAGTCAGCTCCCCATCAGTTGGCCTTACCTTGGAATATGCGATACCCTATCTCCCCAGTGTAACAGACTTAGACTCATTTATAATATCCCTACAAATAATTCTTCTACTCCTTTTACTTGAGCTCATAATTAGCATTATACTCATTAAATATATGTCCCAGAGACTTAAATCTTTAGTCTGTTTATATGCCAGTTGAGCCCTGGCTCTGCATAGTTTTGGCCAACACCTACTCTCCAGATCATCGGACTCACCCAGGAAAACTAACAAAATGATGATGGACAACTCCTATCCCCAAAAATAAAGTATTTACAACTGCAGGCAAAACAGTTCCTTCCATCTGCCCCATAAGATCTAAGCACCCTCTCAATCTGAAGGAGAGCAGGCATCACCATCCCCAAATCTCCAAGATTGAGGAATGAACAAATATAAGGGGGAAATGCAACCATGGACTAATGGACCAAAAATATATTATTATTGTAGTAAAAAAGAAAACTAGTAACATTGATATAAATGTAGAGGTTCTGAGGGGGAGGGACTGGGAAGAAATAGATGGAACACAGGGCATTTTTAGGGCAATGGAATTGTTCTGCATAATATTGCAATGACAGATACAGGTCATTATATATTTTGTCTAAACCTATAAAATTGTAAGGTGCAAAATGTAAACCATTATGTATACTATAGACGATGGCTAGTAGCAATGCTTCAGTATTTGTTCATCAACTGTAACAAATGTACCGCACTAATGTAAGATGTTATTAATAGAAGGAAATATTGTAGGGAGAGTGGATAGGGTATATGGGAATTCCCTATATTTTCAATGTAACTTTTCTGTAATCTAAAACTTCTTTATTATTTGAAAGAAAATTAAGGCTTGGAGCATATTTAAAAACAAAAAAACAAAAACCCAGAAGTCAAAATAAGATAAATACAACAAGAAGGTTTTATGTGACTCCTGACTCAACCATGCAAAGTCTAGTAAGACATTGTTAGACAATTGGAGATTTGGACAGGGTATTAGTTGATTATAAGGAATTAACAATAAATATTGTTAGATGTTATAATGGTATCATACATATGAAGATAATGTTGTTTTCTTAGATCAATTCTAAAATTTTTTGTAGTAAAATGAGTAATGTTTTAGATTTGCTTTAAAATATTACAGCAAATAAGGAGGAACACATGAAAAAAATATGGCAAAATATCAATGGTTATTGAAGCTGAATGATGGATGGGGAGTCGATGTTTACTTTTGCATACATCTGGAAATTTTCATTTAAATATTTTAATAGTAATTATGTGATCTTCCCTTTAATTGCCTGAATTCATATAAATTTTTGTAACACATACAAAAAAAATGACTCTTTTTCTGGCCTCCACAGTTTCCATTAGAAACCCACAATTACTTAAATAAGTGTTCCCCTTTAAGTTATGCATTGTATTTTCTAGGTGCTTTCAATAGTTTTTCTGTTTTCAATGTTTTGATTATGATACATCTGGGCACAGATTTCTTTGGATTTATTCTGTTTAGAGTTTGCAGAACTTCTTGAATCTGTAGGCTTATGTTTATCACCAAATTTGAGACATTTTCAGCTTTTATGTCTTCAACATGTTTTTCAGTTTTTTTCTCTCTCTATTTTCCACTTCGGTTAATATGTATTGATTCATCTTCAAGTTCACTGGCTCTTTCCTCTATTTCCATTCTGGTTTTGAACCTATCCAGTGAACCTCTCCAAATTTCTACAATTGCACTTACATCAGAGTCCACAAAGAGAGGAGACTATGAAGCAGGTGCTGGCCCTACACTCTTGGAACCACAAATATTTCCCTCCCTTGGAAATTTGGCTTCCATTACCTGCCACTGCTACCGTGGGATTTCATGGGGACTGGAAAGTGTAAGAACGGAAAATAAAATTTTAAAAAAAGGGTGTGTGTGTCTGCATTCTACATCTGAGAATTAGGAGAAGTCTTCCCCTCTCTTAAAGCCTAAGAAATGGTTTTTCCTGGAGTTTCCTCTTTCTGCACTCAGGTGTTCATTTTGGGTTTATAGTGGACTGAGTGCAGTCTGTGTGACATGAGCGAGAAACCAAAAGGTAAACTCTTGCTAGTCAGTGTTACTAAGAACTCTGGCCTTCTTCCCCAAATCTTCCTGTTGTGGAAGCAGAGAGATTCATTAATCACGTATTGAAGACCAGGACTCAAGAATATTCTTGAGAAGGAAAAAAAGATTTATTATGACCAGCCAGGCTCAGGGACTCCTGTCCAAAAACCCAAGCCCCGAATGGGATCTTTGAGTTCCTTTTACACAGACAATGTAGGAGTGGGGAGTCAAATGGTGCTTTTATGCAAAAGGACTTTCTTTGTTAGTTTCTTAGAGTTTTAGGTGTTTGAGTATCAGATAGGTCTTGAATTAACACATATCCCCCACATTTCAGGTAGACTTGAATTAACACATATGCCCTATATTCCAGGTAAAGCTTGAATTAACACATATCCCTTACATTCCAGGTAAGCTTGAATTAACACGTTTAGTCTGCATCCTCCCTGAATATCCAAAGCCCATAAAGCCTATATCACTTAATTGGCTTTCAGGGAACTAGGCAGACTGGAGTGATTAGCATGGTTATGAGAGACAAGGTTGTAGCTCTCATTGTCTGCATGCACACATGGATTTTGCTGGAATCTTAAGTTTAGCAAGCTTACACAGACAGCCCAGGTTATTTATGAAGAAACACACAGCCCCCACCACACACAGCTCATATTATTTCTACTACCATTTACTTTTCAGCCTCCTCAAATTGCTGCTCCATGCATTCTATCTAGATTTTATAGCTGTGTTGCATAGGAGAGGCTGGAGAGAGTATGTTCACTGCATTTTCCTGAACTGGAAACCACATCATCCAGTTTTGTTTTCCCAAATCTTTTATCATTATCTTAAATTATTTTGTTTAAATTCTTTGACATTTATTTTTTGTCATGTCCCACATTATAATGCAAGTAAGTTCCATGAGGGTAATGACCTTGCCTCTCTTTTTGCCACTGTATTCTCACAGCCTACAACATTGCCTGGCAAATAGTTTAACTTTAGTAAATATTTGTTGAGTGACTGAATAAATCAAAGTGGGCTATGAGTTGGGCCTTCAAGTTTGGGATATGGTTTGGAATACATACAGAGAAAGAAGGAGGAGTTTTCAGTCATTTAAGCAGCATATGCAAGCAGCAAAGGAAAGGTAGAAATTATTTTGAAGGATAAAGATGAACTAGTTTGGGTGGAGCAGGGGCTCATGTAGTGGAGGTAATGGTAGTATACCATATGCCTAGAAAGATAAACTTCATCTAACATGCAGGGATTTTAGAAACAGGTAAAAGAATTTAGGTTTTATTCAATGGGCAGTGGAAAAGTGCTAAAAGTTTTAAAATCAGGAAATAATATAATTAAACTTGCAATTTATAATGATTATTGTTGTAAGAAAGAGAACAGAATGAAGGCAGGGCCACTAGTTAAAGGCAATCTGGGTAGGAGGTGGTGATTTAAGAGCCTGAATCAAGTGTTCATAGAAATGAAGAGGAAGAGACTGATTTGTAAACAAAGTCCTCACTAATTATGGATTGATACAGCCAGACTGAAGACTGCAATTAAAGGAAGTGGTAGGACCCTGTCAAGAGACAAAGGCAGGGCCCCCTCAAGCATAAAGGGAGAGATTTTAGCAATGCCCCCTCTGAAAAGTAAACTTCACTCTTAATCTTTCTGAGATGAAATTATGACCAACATGCCTCCCCCTCCATTTCTGTTCCTTGACTTCCCAAGCCCTATTTCTCCAGAGGCTCTGACCTTTCCTTAGTTGCCTGGCATCCTGGCAAGTTCTGAGTTGTCAAATTTCTATCCAGGTGGCCTCCATAAATATCTCAACAGAATTTATTTTCTTTCATTTTCTTTGGCCTTGCTTGAAAATTTGCTTATTGGGAGCCTGTTTCAGACCAGCATGCCCAAAGATGGATAGCCACATCTGCTAGCCATTTAGATTAATTATTACACCTGTGTCATAAAACCTGAATTAATAAAGAAGTAGCAAAGAGACTCATACTGCAGCTAGACAGGACCTTCACTCCTTCCCAACTTTCCATCCATGTCAAAGGCACGCCAACAACCCACTGCCAAGGCATGCATCTTTGAGTGCTCTAGGTTTCCTCCTTCAGCACGCACATAACTAGTGCATATCTAAGTCCTCCCAATTTGTTACCTGAAACGCCTTTCAGAGCCATCCTTTCTTACCTCTTTCTAACCTATATTTTTGTCTGGACCTTCTTTAATCACCTAGAATATTACAAAATTGTCCCTCTGGCCAGTTGCCCGTGCCTTCTGGCTGCCCTTTATACAGTAGGAAGTATCTTCCTACTCAAGCATTGTCATCAAGTTACACTCCAAAGCCTTGGATGGTAAGCACATATATCACCTTTGATCTATTGATAGGCTCTCAGAAATGTACATGGTTCTTTGTTATCTCATTAAAATCAAAGGCAAATGCTCTGTCCTGCTCTTTAACATTGCCCAACAATATCCCTCAGTATTGTTGTCCTTATTTATGATCAATCTCTGGCTTACAATTACTTTCCACTGAAGCCAAGCAAACCTGTATGCTCTCTCATGTGCCTAAGTCATTGATTCTTGGCTACTGGCTGCTTCAGATTCAATCACATGCATTGTGCTAAATACTATCCCCCTACAGATGTGATGTGGGGGCGTTTTCGGGAGTTGGAATTGTCCTGGATGGTGCTGCAGGGACAGTTACCAGACATTGTATGTCCTCCCATGGCCCACTGGGTGGACTGTGGGAGAGTGTGGGCTATGGTGTGGACCATTGACCATGAGGTGCAGCGGTGCTCAGAGATATATGCACCAAGTGCAACGGATGTCTCATGATGATGGAGGAGGTTGTTGTTATGGGTAAGGAGTGGGGGGAGGGGGTGGGGGTATATGGGGACCTCGTATTTTTTTAATGTAACATTAAAAAAATAAATAAAGACAAAATAAATAAATTAATACTATCCCCCTTTCTCTCCACCAAGTCCATTGGCAAAATGCTCCTCCAGAGTCACCATTGATGGACTCTTCAGACCCCAGTACATGGAGTCTGTATTAATGAGAAATCTGCAGTCTAATGGGAAGCTATTGAGAATCCAGTACATGAAAGAAGAGGTACTGAAAATGAAGAAAAGAAATAGTTTCTGTACTTTTACTGCAGGCTGATGCTGATGAAAAAGCGTCATCATAATGCAAAAGGCACAGGGAGTTTTTTGCATGATGCAGTTGTTTGACACCCTCGGGGAGATGCAGTCATATTACAAGGCAGTCAGATTTTGAAAACCAAGAATATCAAGAAATGATGAGACCAATGTTGCAACTTCATATTCCTCAGACAAAGGAAAAAATAAAACACATTCATAATAAAAAAAGGTCTGAAGGAAGAGCGGGGGAAAAGGATAGCAACGTGCTACACATCAGTCCTCTCAGTCCCCTGCCCCTCCCAATGTATGTAAATTCTTAAACTGGAATCATTAAGGGACAATTTTAGAGACTGACAGTGTAACTTCATTTCCTTTGGCGATCAGAGGCAGATGATTTAAAAGCAAAACTATTGTGGAAGGGTGCGAGCCTCTTTTGATATATCCTTCTCTTTGTTTTCAGTAGAGTAAATCATTTAGGTAAGATGGACCTAAATAACTGAATGTTCTTATGTAGGGTGGAGGTGGAGTCAATTATATTAAGAGAAAATATGTAATTCTGGTCAATTCTAAATTTCATATTGAGTAATCAGCATTTCTTCCCTTCCCTTGTCTCATAAAATTTCTTTTCTACTCTCTCCTCTCTGCCCTCTCTTCCTCATCCCCCTTCTTCATTGCATTTCCCTCCCTCCCCTTCTGAAACACATTGCTCTTAAATGTAAAAGGAAAGAAAAACCATTAATCACTCCGCAGGATGCAGTGCTTAGAAGGCTGGAGCTGCTGGAGGAGGTCTGTTTAGCATCAGCCAAGTTTTCATTTCCTTTCAGTGGGGACAGTGGGCTGCTCTGTGTCCCTGGGGCCAGGCAGTGTGAATTAAGGTATTGAGTGTTCAAGAGGAGACGATTAGGACCAAGTGAATGAGATACAATAGCATGTAAATTAATTTAGTACCTGGGCTAGAGTCCTTCAGCCCCTCTTTCCTTTAGCTCTGCCTTAGTAATACAGCTTTTTCAAGCTAAACATTTGTCAGTATTACTTTGCATTGCCTGGTAGACAATGATTTCGTCCCTCCTCACATAGTGTCCTCCTCAATTGAAATCTGCCTTCTTGAATTGTGAAAATTGAAATTTTCAGCTTTCAACGGTTTCCCTCTTATAGGGAAAGAATTAGTGTTACATAAAGTTCTTCTAATGTACACTAGTAGTGTTTCACATGAGAATTTGACAGCTTTGGAATTGTCTATAGAGGCACAGAGGTTATATGTGTATTTTCTATCTTTCCAGTTAGCTTGAAGATATATCAATAGAAACTTCCAAACTGAAATGTGTAGAGAAAGAAAAAGAATAAAAATAATGGAACAGAATGTCCAAGATCTGTGGGATTATTATAAAAGATGAAGTATGCATGATGTGAAACCAGAAGGAAAAGGAGGGAACAAAAGAAATATTTGAAATAATAGTGGCTGAGAATTTACCAAAAAAGTAGCAAACATTGTTGTAGGTTGAATTTTGTACTCCAAAAAAACACAGGTTCTTAATCTTAAGCTACATTCCTGTGGGTATGAATCTATTGTAAATAGGATCTCTTGAAGAAAATAAGTTATGGTGCAGCCAAAAAATATGAGAATGGAGTTTAATCTGATTACTGGAGTCTTTTATAAGCAAAAGAAATTCAGACATAGAGAAAGCTGCAGGGAGGAGTCAAAAGTCAAGGAAACTTGGAGGAGAAAGGAGAGGGCATTAACATAGGCATGTGATGAGAAGGGCAAGGGAACCAAAGATTGCCAGTGTTCAGAACTGCTACTGGTCCTGGAAGGAAGCAAGGCTTTTAGCCTCTGAAACTGGGAGCCAATAAATTCCTGTTATTAAGCCACCCCAATTGTATGGTATTTGCTTTAGCAGCCTGGCAATCTGAAAGAGTTCATAGAATACAAGTAGGACAGATACCAAAAAATCTACACTTAGTCATATCATAATCAAACTACAGAAAATCAAAGGCAAAGAGAAAATCCTGAAAGAAGATAGAGAGAAATAAACACCTTACCTAAAGGAACAAGGACAATAACAACATCAGACTTCTCTACAGAAACCATATAAGAAAGGAATGAGTGATGTATTTAAACTGTTAAAGGAAGAATAAAACAACCTAGAATTCTGTACCCAACAAAATTATCCCTAACAAGAAATGGAGGAATAAAAACTTTCCCAGACAAATAAAATATTAAGAGAAATTGTAACCAATAGACCTGCTTTGCAAGAAATGATAAAAGAATTTCTCCAAATAGAAATAAAATTATATAGATCAGAAATGGAGCTACATAAAGAATGGAAGACTGTTGGAGAAGAAATAAATGAAGGCAAAAATAAAATCATTTTCTTTTTATATGTTTAAGTGATTGAAGAGGCAATAGTGTGTTAAAAATAGTAATAGTAACAATAAATTAGATGATTATAGCTTACAGATAAGTAAAATGAATGATAACATTGTTACAAGGGACAGGAGGAAAGAATTAGGATTACTCTATTAAAGTCCCTGCACTAGCCATAAAGCAGTCTAGTACTATATGAAAGTAGACTTAGACTAGCTGAAGATATATATTGAAAACTCTAGGGAAACTATTAATTTTTTTCTAAAAGGGACAATTGATACGTTAAGAAAATGGAATCATATTAAAGGCTCAGATGAAACCAGAGACAGCAGAAAAGGAGTAAAAGATCAAAACACCAAGCAAACAAACAAACAAATAAAAAACAAAGAACAAGGGCAAGGAATGGAAGGCAGTCACAAATATGGTAGATATTAGTCCAACTATGTCAATAGTTGAAACTATTGAAACATTTAAAATATTAATGGTCTAAATATATCAATTAAAGGATAAAAACTCACAGTGAATTTAAAAAAAAAAAAAAGCTGTTTTAGTTTCCTGGGCTTCCCATTCAATGGTTTGGCTTAAACAATGAAAAGTTATTGCTTACAATTTTAAGGCTAAGAGAAAGTTGAAATCAAGTCATCATCAAGGTGATGCTTTCTTCCTGAAGATTAGCATTCTGGGGCTGGCTGGTGGTGATCCTTGATCCTTATCTTGTCACATGGTAAAGTACACAGCAGCATCTTCTGGCCTCTCCCTTTTCCTCCAGGTTTCCTGGGTTTCAGCTTCTGACAACTCCCTCTGTGGCTTTCTCTCTCTCTTTCAGAATTTCATTCTGTTTATAAAGGACTCCAATAATAGTATTAAGACCACACCTGAACTGAAGTAACCTCATAAAAAATTCCAACCTACAATGGGTTTACACCAACAGGAATATATTAGGTTTAAAAACATTTTTTTTCTAGGGTTCATGGAGCTTCAAACTAATTATATGATAGCTACAAAAAAAATCCACTTTAAATACAAAGATAACAAAGATACAGATAAATTAGAACTAAAGGTATGGAGAAAGCTTTACCATGTTAATATTAATCAAAGGAAAGCTCAAGTAGCTATATTTATTTCAGACAAAGCAGATTTCTGGGAAAGGAAAATTGTTGGGTATCAATAGAGATATTATACAATGATAAAGGGATCAATTCTCAAAGATATAACAATTATTAATGTGTATGCACCTAAAATCAGACTGTCCAAATACTTGAGGCAAAAGCTACTAGAGCTACAAGGAGAAATAGCCAAATCCTCTGTTATATTCACAACTTCAACACAAGATCCAGACATAAATTCAATAAGGTTATAGTTGAACTCAACAGCATTGTCAATCAATTGGATTTAATTGGCATTTATAGAATAGTTCATTCAAAAACAGCAAAATACACATTCTTCTTGATGGAACATTGACTAAAATAGTTCATATCCTGGGCCATAAAAAATACCTCAACAAATGCCAAAGGATAGAATTATTCAAAGTATTCTCCCAGACAACACAGGAATCAAACTAGAAATCAATAACAGATAGGCACATAGAAAATCCAAAAATATTTGGATTTTAACAACACACTTTGAAATAACCAATGGGTGAAAGAAATCTCAAGAGAAATTATAAGATAATTTGAATTCAGTGAAAATGAAAGCACAACTTAAAAATCTGTGGGATGCAACAAAAGCAGTGCTTCAAGAAAAATTTATAGCATTGAATGCATACATTAGATAAGAAAATCTGCAATCAATGATCTAAGCTTCCACTTTAAGAAACTAGGAAAAGAAGAAAAACGTAAATCAAAGTAAACAGAATAAAAGAAATAATGAATATTAGAACAGAAACCAATGAAACTAAAAACAAGAAGACAATAGAGAAAACCAACAAAGCCAAAAGCTGATTCTTTGAAAAGATCAATAAAATTGATAAACCTCTAGCCCACTTAATGAAGAAAATGAGAGTGAAAACATGAATTACTAATATCATAAAAGAAAGCGAGGCCACTGCTACTAAATCCATGGATATTAAAAGGATAGTTAACAGAATATTATGAAAAACACCATTCCCACAAGCACAATTTTGATAACTTAGATGAAATAGACAAATTTTTTGAAAGACACAGTCTACCAAACTTACACAAAGAGAAATAGATCATCTAAATAGGTCTACATCTATTAGTGGAATTGAATCAGCAATTAATAACCTTCCAAAGCAGATAGCACCAGGCCCAGATGGTTTCAGCACAGAATTCTACCCAAGATTTAAGGAAGAAATGATACCAATTCTTTATAATCTCTTCTAGAAAGTAGAAGCAGAGGAAACTTCTTAATTCCATGAGTCCAGCATTATCCTAATACCAAAACTAGAGAGCAGCATTGCAAGAAAGGAAATTTACAGACCATATCTCTCATGAATATAGAAGGAAAATCTTAAACAAAATATTATCAAATATATTCCAACAATGTATTAAAAAAAAAAAAAGAGCTATATATCATGGGCAACTGGGATTTATTCCAGGCATGCAAGACTGGCTCAACTTTTGAAAAACAATTAAGGTAATCTACCACATCAGCAGGCTAAAAATGAAAAATCATATAATCCTATCAAAAGATGCAGAACAAGCACTTGATATAACCCAACATCCACTCATGATAAAAAAGAAAGTTCAGAAAACTAGGAATAGAGTAGAATATCTTCAAATTGATAAAGAATATAATACTTGCAGCCAACATCTTACTTAATGATAAGAAACCAGATGCTTTCTTTCTAAGATCAGAAACAATACAAAGATGCTCCTCTTATCACTCCTATTCAGTATTATACTGGAAGTCCTAGCTAACACAATAAGACAAGAAAAGGAAGTAAAGGTGTACAGATTAGGAAGGAAGAAACAAACTGTTTCATTTGCAGAGGATATGATAGTCTATGTCAGAAATCCCAAAGAATCAACAAAATCTCTTGGAACTAAGACGCAACTATTATAAGTTTGTAGGATACAAGTAATTATAGTAAGGTTGCAGGATACTTTTGTATAAAAGTCAGTTGTTTTCCCAACTATTGAAATTTGAAATTAAAAAACACTACACCATTTACATTAGCAACAAAAAAAATGAAATACTTAGGTATAAAAATCCAATAAAATATATAAAAGATCTAGATAAAGAAAATGTTAAAAATTTGCTGAAAGTTATCAAAGAAGAGCTAAATAAATGAAGAGATATTCCATGTTCATGGATAGGAAGAGTCAATATTATTAAGATGTCAATTCTTCCCAAACTGATATGTATATTTGAAGCAATCCCAATAAAATCCCAGCAAGTTATTTTGTGGCTATCAACAAATTGATTCTAAAGTTTATATGGGAATACAAAAGACACAGAATAGACAGCCCAATACTGAAGAAGAATAAAGTCAGAGGACTGATACTTCCAGACGTCAAGACTTACTATAAGTCTACGGTGTAAAGACAGTATGGTTTTAGCAAAAGAATAGACAAACAGATCAATGGATTAGAACAGAGAGCCCAGAAACAGACCCACACAAATATAGTCAACTAATCTTTGACACAGGAGCAAAGGCATTTCAATGGAAAAAATACAGTTTTGTTAACACATGGTGCTGAAGCAACTTGACATCTACATGGAAAAATAAATCTAGACACAGATCTTGCACCTTTCACAAAAACCAACTCAAAATGGATCATAGACCTAAATGCAAAACACAAAACTGAAAAAAAAAAAAATCCTAAAGATAACATAGGAGAAAATCTAGATGACCTTAAGTTCAGCAATAACTTCTTACAAGCCCAAAAGCAAAGTCTCTTAAACAAAACATTGATATGGTATACTTCATTCAAATTAAAAATCTGCTCTGCAAAGGATATTGTTAAGAGAATGAAAAACAAGGTACTTACTGGGAGAAAATATTTTTAAAACACACATCTTACAAAGGACTTATATCCAAAATATACAAAGAACTCTTAAATCTCAATAAGAAAGAAACCAGCCCAATTTTAAAATGAGCAAAAGCTGAGCAGACACCTCACCAAATAAGATAAAGAGATGACAAATAAGCATGTGAAAAGATGTTCAACATCATATATCATTAGAGAATTGCAAGTTAAAACAACAATGAGCAACCACTACACTCCCCTTGGAATGGCTAAAATCCAAAACACTGACAACACCAAATGGTGACAAGAATGTGGAGCAACAGAAAGTGTCATTCATTGTTTGTAAGAATGCAAAGTGGTACAGCCAATTTAGAAAACTGTGGAAGATTTTTACAAAGCTAAACAAAGGCTTACCATATGGTAAGCAATTGCATCCCTAGGTATTCACCCAAAGAAGCTGAAAACTTAAGTGCAGACAAAAACTTCCACATGAATGTGTAAAGCAGCTTTATTCATAACTGCCAAAAATTTGAAGCAACCCAGGTGCACTTCCATAGCTTAATGGGTAAACAAACTATGGCGCACACATACAATGGAATATTATCCAGTGATAAAAAGAAATGAGCTACCAAGCCATGAAAAAAAAACCCAACATGGAAGAACCTTAAATATACATTGTTAAGTGAAAGAAACGAGTCTGCAAAAGCTATGTATTGCATGATTCCAACATGTAACACTGTGGAAAATGCAAAACCATGGAGATAGTAAAAAGATCAGTATATGCCATGTCTTTGGGGTTGGAGTGGAGGAAAGGGATGACTACGTGGAGCACAGGGTATTTTTAGAGCAGTTCAACAATTCTGTATAAGATGGTAATATGTGACATTGCACATTTCCCAAAATCCATAGAACTGTACACACAAAGTGTGAGCACCAATATCAACAAAGGACTTTAGTTACTAATAATGTATAAATATTGGTTCATGAATTGTAACAAATGTACCACATTAATGTAAGGTGGAATAGGGGAAGTGTAGAGTGGAGAGGGAGAGGAGTATATGAGAACTCTGTACTTTCTGTGCAATTTTTCTATAAATCTAAATATGCTCTTAAAATATAGTTTATAAAAATAAATAAATCGATTATATGAAAAATTTCAAACTCGTAGAAAAAAATCACCAGAGAGCAGGAAAGATAAAAACTAAAATGCAACAAAGAAAAAGCATAATAAATAGAAAAAAACTTGTGAAAAAAGGTGTTAAAATACAACCAAATAGGCTTCTGCTTATGGGAAGGATGCATTTGATATTGTCAGGCCAATGGTCCCATTTCAACAACTAGAAAATAAAAGATTAGTTATAAAAAAATTGTTTTCAAAGAGACATGAAAGCAACAGGAAGTAGAACTAAAATTCCAGAGAGCAAAGAGTTGTTTGTAGGTGAGCTGACAATCACGTGTATTTTCTTCTCTAGGGGTATATGCCAATTCCAAGTAAGGAATAAAATCTGACTTAGCCTGGGCAGTGAAATCCTATTGAGAGGGGAAAGAAAGTAGAGGAGCATTAGATTGGAATTTAAAGATTAAAACACATGGCCAGTTTTCCCAACAGGACACTTGCTTAGCTCCAGGACAGCACAGAAGCTAGGGAGCTGGGCTGCAAACTTATATAATGTAGAGTGAAATCTCTGTCATATTGGAGGACTTAGGAAATGAAGTTTCTTTAGAGGGGGACTGTAGATAACTGTCAGATTTTGAAGCTTCATGGAGCAAGAGGTTAAAAAGGTAAGACAAAAAACTGTGCAGAGCAATATTACATCTCTCAGAGGGCATGGGGGCCCAAACTTGCCAGGCTATCAATCAGAAGCCCAGAAGGGGGAAGTGGACCTGGCCCAGTGGTTAGGGCGTCGACCTACCACATGGGAGGTCCGCGGTTCAAACCCGGGGCCTCCTTGACCCGTGTGGAGCTGGCCCATGCACAGTGCTGATGCGCGCAAGGAGTGCCCTGCCACGCAGGGGTGTCTCCGTGTAGGGGAGCCCCACGCACAAGGAGTGCGCCCCCTAAGGAGAGCTGCCCAGGAATGGTGCCGCACACACGGAGAGCTGACACAGCAAGATGACACAACAAAAAGAAACAGATTCCCGTGCCGCTGACAACAACAGAAGCGGACAAAAGAACACGCAGCAAATGAACACAGAGAACAGACTACTGGAGCGGGGCAGAGAGAAGGGGAGAGAAATAAAAATAAATCTTACGAAAAAAAAAAGCCCAGAAGGGTCACAAATGGAGAACAGGATCAAAGGAAAAATGAACTGATCATACTAAAACTACAAATCAATAAAAGGTTTGAGGTTATCATAATCTCACCTTGTCTTCCTAACAAATGAAAGAAGGCAGTGTCTCAGGTGGAAAAGCAGCAGCATCTACAATCTATAATCTTTCACAGTCAAGGTCAAGCATATAATAAAATTTGAGCCATAAAAAGCATGAGAATGTGAGCAATAACTGAGAGAAAACAAATACAAAGAAAGCAGATCTGCTAATGGTCCAGTTATTGAAGTTAGATGGGAAAATTCCTAAAATAACATAAATATTTGGGAAAGCATAAATAGATTAACTGGAGACTCTCAATAAGTCTTGAATTAAACAAGTTTTGGCTTATAATTACAAGGAGAATAAAAAAGATGGTCTAAAATTATAGAAATAAAATTATAAACTCATTAGATGGGTTTAATAGTATACACAGTAAAAGAGAATTATTAAACTCAAAGACTGGTCAATAGTAAATTGAAGTACAATTGAAATGCAAAGAGAAATATGGAAAGAGCAGATTATAAGATATATATGGGACAATAAAATAATCTAATATTTATGTAATTAGGTGACAGTGTAAGAAAAAAGAACGGAGATAGAGGCAATATTTGAAGAAGTAACAGCTGAGAATATTCAGCTGAAATAGAAAAAGGACATCAACCCAGAGATTCAAGAATGTCTGTGTACCCCAAGGAGAAAAAATACAAATAAAACACTCTAGGCACATCAGAATCAAACCACTGAAAACAAAAGAGGAAAGGAGAGGTTTAAAAGCAGATAGGGGTAGTCCTGCCATGTTCTCAAATAGAGGGACGAGAATCCCTCGAGAAAAATAGGCAGTGCCTAATAAAAGAAAACAGACCAATATGTCAAGACCTCAATATTATTGCAAATAACTATGAATCTAATTTCTCAAAAATTGAAACTTAGTGGTTACTGAAGGTTCCGAGGGGAAAGGGAGGGAAGACTAGAATAGAAGGAGCATAAGGCATTTTTAGAGCATTAGAATTGTTCAGCATGATCTTTCAATAATGGATAAAGGCCACTTCAAATTTTGTCAAAACCTATAGAAGTGTACGATCCAAAATGTAAACCATAATGTAAGCCATTGACCACGGTTAGTAGCAATGCTTCAATACTTGTACATCAATTGTAACAAATGTACCACCTGCATGTAAAATGTTATTAATAGGGGAGAGTGGAAAAGGGGGAGGGATCCCCTATACTCTCTGTGTGACTTTTCTGTATCTTAAGGTTTCTTTGATGATAAAATGAAAAAAGACACTAGGGGAATATATGGAATGACGTCACTGTAACAGGGTTAGATTCATTTATAGGTTCTCTACACACAGCTCTTCTATCCCTTTTATTTGAACCCATATTTAGCACTATACTTGATAAATATATGACCCAGAGAATTAAATCTTTGTTCTGTTCCTGTGCCAGTTGAGTCCTGAATCTCAGCAAAGTTACAACGCCTACTCTCCAGTTCATTGGACTCACCCAGGACAACTAACAAGGAGATGATGATGGGCAACACCCATCCCAAGGAACACAGAGAGTATCTGCAACTGCAAGCAAGATACTTCCATCCATCTGCCCCATGGGATCTAAGCTTCTTCTTAATTAGAAGCAGAGTGGGCATCACCATCCCCAAATCCTCAAGATTGGGGAATGAACAATGGACTAAAGTAAAATTATTATTCTAACATAGACTTATTATTATTCTACCAATGGAAGAATTCTTATCATTGATGTAAAGGCAGTGGCCACCAGAGGTTCTGAGGGATGGGAGAAGGAAGAATAGGTGTAATATGAAGGCATTTTGGGGACATTGGAGTTGTCCTGCATGACACTGCAGTGACAAATACAGGCCATTGTGTATTTTGTCATTACCTACAAAATTGTCCAGGACAGAGTGCAGTGGTGGTAGAATACTTTATCTTTAAAGAATCAACAATAAGACTAGTGGCTGAATTTTTAATAAAAACTGGAGAGGCTAGAGGACAAAGGACTGGCACTTAAAGTGCTGAAAGAAAAGAAAAAACAAGACAGAACAAAACAAACAAAAAACTCTAATCTAGAATTTTACACCCAGAGAAAACACATAAAAATAATGCAAAGTAAAGTTGTTTGCAAATAAACAAAAGCTAAAATACTCTATTTCCAGCAGATCCACACTTCAAGAAAAGCTAAAGGAATTTTTTTGGGGGTGTGTGTGTGGGGGGGGGGCGGGGTGAATAAAGGAAATGATCCCAGACGGAAATACAGATTGGCAAGATGAAATGATGGACACCAGAAAGGGCAAATGTGTCAATAAATGCAAAATAATTCTGACAAAATGATATAGCAGTAATATATATTTTGTGAGATTTATAAAATATGTAAAAGTAGGGAAACGGACTTTGGCCCAGTGGTTAGGGCGTCCGTCTACCACATGGGAGGTCCGCGGTTCAAGCCCTGGGCCTCCTTGACCCGTGTGCAGCTGGCCCATGCGCAGTGCTGATGCACGCAAGGAGTGCCCTGCCACGCAGGGGTGTCCCCCGCGTAGGGGAGCCCCACGCGCAAGGAGTGCACCCGTAAGGAGAGCCGCCCAGCGGGAAGGAGGGAGCAGCCTGCCGAGGACTGGCGCCGCCCACACTTCCCGTGCCGCTGACGACAACAGAAGCGGACAAAGAAACAAGACGCAGCAAAAAAAAAGACACAGAAAACAGACAACCGGGGGAGGGGAGGGGAATTAAATAAATAAATAAATACATCTTAAAAAAAAAAATATGTAAAAGTAAAAATACAAGAACAATAATATGAAGTCTAGGTGGGGCATACTAGGTAGAATTAAACTGCTGTAAGTTTGTAAGATTTTAGTTTTGTCCACTCCTCAGAAATTGGTAAAGTTCTAATTTAAAGTATACTATAATAAGATATATGAGAAATATAATGTAATCTCTTGAATAACCTGTAATTGAATAATCCAAGTATAACTGTTACCAAATTTTGACTAGGTTCTTGGCTATGCTGCAGAAATGAATTTCCAGAGCACATCAGGTGAGTTAGGCCAGGAATTTATTCAGGTAGGGAAGGATGAGAAATGGAAGAAAACAACAGCCAGGGGTCCCAAGTAGAAAGGAAGGGGTTGAAAAGTGATAAAGAGGGCTGATTTACAGGCTACAATTTCCCATTATAGATTATAAACGCCCAGGTTTTCCTGTGTGGCCACATGGCAGAGGAAAAACGATGAGAGCGGAGCGCAGAGGGCAGCAACAGAGGTCCACAGGCAAGAGAGCTCATGAGAGAGAGCTCAGGCCCTGAACCTACCTTTTTCAACTATTGATTATCCCACCCCTTTGCTAATGGCAGGGGAGGAGTTGCAGCTGTTCACCATTATGATCGCTTATTTCTCCCATCAGTCTCCCAGGAAGGCCCAATGATCAAGTCCTTGGGAAATATGCAGGGCATCTCCTGGCTTCTGGAGGAAGTCTTCTAAGGGGCAGAATCATGGGGAGGGGCTTCCAGCAGCCATCTTGGGGCTTCTGATGTCCACGTGGACTTCTGGCCAGGTTCCAGGTTCATCTATTGATTCCCTATCTTACTAGCCTGCTTCATAACTAACAGAAATATAAAATGGGATAATAAAAATTTGATTGATACAAAAGAAAGCCAGCAAAAGAGGAATAAAGTGAACATTATAGATTGGATGAATAGAAAAAAATAGCAATATGGTAGACCTAAACCCAAACTTGTCATTAATTACATTAAATGTAAGCAGACAAACACTCCAGTTAAAATTCCTGTGTTGTAAGACTGGATTTAAGTGTTCAAAAACAACTTAAAATTAGGTGGATAAAGTTTGGTTGACAATAAAGGATTGATAAAGATATATTAAGTAGTCATGTTGCAACAGGAGCTAATGATAGACATTTTTTATAGTGATAACAGGATAAGTCCAAGAAGAAGACATAAATAACAATCATAAATTTGAATGCATCTAACAACATGGATTCTAAACATAAAAGCAATTACTGATAAACTAAAAGTGGAAAGAAAAAAAATCCACAGTCATAGTTAGAATTTAATGCATCTCTCTCAAGAACTGGCAGAACAAGCAGATGAAAAATCAGTAAGGATATAGAATAGTTGAAAACCAAAATGAACTAAATTAACATAATTTGTATATCTATTGCACATGGAAAATTTATCAAAATAGAATGTATGCTTGTACCTAAAGCATATCTCAACAAACTTTAAGGAATTGAAAGCATATAGTCACCATGGAATTAAATTAGATCTCATTAAAATAAATATAGCTAGAAATTTTCCATATTTTTAAAAATTAATCAATTCGCTTCTAAATAACTTATATTTGGGTCAAAGATGAAATAAAAATGAAATTAGATTATATTTTGAACTGAACAATAATGAAAACGTGGCATAAAATCTATGGATTACAACTGAAGCAGTCCTTAGGGCTAAATTTGAAGCTATAAGCACATATCTAAGAAAAGAATAAAGGTTGAAAATCAGTCATTTAAACTTCCAGTTCAGGAAGCTAGAAAAAGAAGAGAAAACCAACACCAAAAATTTGAAACAATAAAATACTAATTTTAAGAGTTGAAATCAAGGAACTATAATAAAAAACAGTTTTATCATAAAGAATATCAACAAAGATATATGTTTCCTGAGAAAATGTTTTAAATTGGCAACTTCCTAGAAGAATAATCAAGGGGAAAATAAAGAAGATAAACCTCAAATTGCTCATACCAGGAATGAATTCTTCCAGATATTTAAGAAAGAAAGAAATAATACCAATTTTACATAAATTTTCTCAGAAAAGAGGAGAAGGGACCACTTCTCAACTTATTTTATGAAGCAGACCTTGTTACCAAAGTATGACAAGGACATTATAAGAAAGAAATATAAAATGCCACTATCATTCTAAAAAATAGATACAAAAACCCTAACCATAATATTAGCAAATAGAGGTGGCAGGCTTGGCCCAGTGGTTAGGGCGTCCGTCTACCACATGGGAGGTCCGCGGTTCAAACCCCGGGCATCCTTGACCCGTGTGGAGCTGGCTCATGCACAGTGCTGATGCGCGCAAGGAGTGCTGTGCCACGCAGGGGTGTCCCCCGCGTAGGAGAGCCCCACGTGCAAGGAGTGCGCCCCTTAAGGAGAGCGGCCCAGCGCGAAAGAAAGTGCAGCCTGCCCAGGAATGGCACCGCACACACAGAGAGCTGACACAGCAAGATGACACAACAAAAATAAACACAGATTCCCGTGCTGCTGACAACAACAGGAGTGGACAAAGAAGAAGCAGCAAATAGACACAGAGAACAGACAACTGGGGCGGGGGGGGGGGGGGCAGGAATAAATAAATAAATAAATCTTTTTTTAAAAATTAGCAAATAGAATCCACCAACATATAAGAAGTATAATATATAATAATCAAGTAGGGTTTATTTCCATGTTGGTTTAACATTTAGAAAAATCAATCAATGTAATTTTCTATATTTTTGTCTGTCTCCCCATTAGAATGATGTGATTTTTTTCTCTGTTTTATGTATTTATATTTCCTGAACTACTAAAAGTGTCTGGCATATAATAGTCATTTAATAAATAATTATTGAATGAATGAATGAATGAGCTAATTGTCTCACTCAAAGAAATAGGAAAATAACTGTGCAGTAAACTCAAATAGAATGGAATGGAAGAAATAACAAAAATAAGATCAGAAATAATTAATATAGGGGAAATGAAATTAAAAGCAACAACTTGGTCCTTTTGAAAGACTAATACATCAATCTCTGGCAAAAAAAAAAAAAGGAGAGCAGGCACAAATGAATTACAATAGGAATAAAAAAGTACATAATATTTGTTACAGAAAATTCAAATGTTTACAGGAGAGTATGCTAACAAATTTTTAAAAGATGGGCAATGTCTTAGGAAAATAAAAAGTGCTAAACAGATTCAAGGGAAGAAAATGGAAAACCTGAATAATCCTGTATCATTAAGGAAATTGAATCATTAATGGAAAATCTCAAATGCAAAGCCCATCAAGTCCAAAATACTTCATAGGTAAATTTTATATGTGTACCTAGAAAATCAGATTAGGGATTAGAAAAAGAAGGAAAGCTACCTACCAAGTCATTTTATGAAGCTACTATAACACTGACACAAAACCAGGACACTGTGAGAAATGCTAATCATAAGCCCATCTCAATGATAACAGTGTCTTTAGTTTTCTGGCTACAGTGACAAGCATCACACAGTGGTGCACCTTTCACACCGCTTGCCTCCTGCGCAGCCGTTTCCTGGCTCGCGGTTGCAGAGGCTAGAGGCCTGCTTCCTCCTGGGCTGGGAGCATTCTGCTGCCCGCGGGCCTCGTGCCTCGGGGGCTCCTTGGCCTCTCCTGTTCTCACCTTTCTCTTCCGGGTCCCACTGACTGTGGGTTTCTGCTCCTCTACGTGGCTCTCTCTTCATCAAGCCTCCAGGAACAGCGTTAAGGCCCAACCTTGTGCAGCTGGGCCGTACCTTAAATAAAAATGACCTGTTCAAGCATTTCTATTCACAAGGGGTTACACCACGGGAGTGGATGAAGAATAAGAGCATGCCCCACACCGGGCGAATATTAATAACTCAACCTACCAGGGGTACAAAAGTCCTTAATTAAAGATAGCAAACAGAATCTAACCATTTATAATCAAATAATATGTGTTTTGAAATGCAAGGATAATTGACATTAGGAAAGTTGATAATTTACAACATTAAAATTTAAAGAAGAAAAATATATGATCATCTTTTAGATACAGAAAAAGCATCCCCTAAAACTGACTTGAAGGAAGAAAAGAAAATCCCCATAACACACAAATGTACACAATTCATTCAAGAACATAATGGTAAATATGATGCATTAATAATTTTGAACTGTATGATAAAAGACACTACAGGCAAAGTTAAAAGATAAAGCATAGACTGGGAGAAGATATTTGCTATCTATAAAACCACCAAAGGATTAGAATTAAGAATACACAAAATATCTTTTTTTTTTTTCATTTCAGATGTTATTACATTCCTTTTTTTTTTTATTATTATTTTTTTATTGACTTTGTAATAATATTACATTAAAAATATATATGTGAGGTCCCATTCAGCCCCACCCCCCCTCCCCGCCTCTCCCCCCCCCCCCAGCAACACTCATTCCCATCATCATGACACATCCATTGGATTTGGTAAGTACATCTTTGGGCACCTCTGCACCTCATAGTCAATGGTCCACATCATGGCCCATACTCTCCTCCATTCCATCCAGTAGGCCCTGTGAGGATTTACAATGTCCGGTGATTGCCTCTGAAGCACCATCCAGGGCAGCTCCATGTCCCAAAGACGCCTCCACCTCTCATCTCTTCCTGCCTTTCCCCATACCCATCAGCCACCATGTCCACTTTTCCCAATCCAATGCCACCTCTTCTATGTGGACATTGGATTGGTTGTGTCCATTGCACCTCTATGTCAAGAGGAGGCTCAGATTCCACATGGATGCTGGATGCAATCCTCCCACTTTCAGTTGTAATCACTCTAGGCTCCATGGTGTGGTGGTTGTCCTTCTTCAACTCCATCTTAGCTGAGTGTGGTAAGTCCAATGAATCAGATTGTAGGTGCTGGAGTCTGTTGAGGCTCAGGATCTGGCTATCACATTGTCAGTCCAGAGATTCAAATCCCCTAAATATATCTTAAACCCCAACATTAACTGCACCTCCAGCACATTAGCGTGGAAGTCTTATGAAGGAAGATCCCATCTGAGTCCAGATTCATCACACATAAACACCATTTCCAAAGAGGGGCCATCTGACCTGGTAGTTAACCCCATCGGCCATGACCATAACTCCCATGGGTCTCTTTAGCCCTCAAAGGAATCAATATCTGGGGGTTGCATCTCTTTATCTGTCTCTCTGACTCTGCTCAGTTGTGCATGAGGGCAATCCTTCTGCCAGCCTCCAGACTCTTTTTTAGAAACTCGTAGCCATATAAACTCATTTCTCCTTTCCATTTCCCCCTTACTTTAGGTCAAACAGCATTTTAAAGTCATGTTATTTTATGTAGACAGGGATATTCTGCTGATCCGCATTGAACCTTCCATTTAAGGTCATTTTCCAGTTGCATCATCAGTTGGTAGTTGATAGTGGTCCCTCGGTGCCAGGGAGGCTCATCCCTGGGTGTCATGTCCCACGCTGGGGGGAAGGCATTGCATTTACATGGTGAGTTTGGCTTCGAGACTGGCCACATTTTGACAGGAGGAAATTCCCAGGCACAATGTTGCTCTAGGCCTTGTTCTTATTTTAGGCTTATCAGCTCACAAGCATAGTCATTAGTATCAGGGGCTCACTGTTGAACCCTCACTCCCTCCCGGTCCCCGCCGCTGTACCTGGGAGACTGTCGCTGCTCCCCTAGGGACCACGACAGGGCACCACTGGCCAGGAACCCAGTACCCCCCCTGCTGTGGTTTTTAATTGTTGCCACTATGAGTATATCCAAACATTACCATGCACCCTGGACATAAGTTCTGTACAGCTCCCTGTCAGCCATATATCACCTGTCATTGGCATCCCATACCAGTATCCCTCCATTGTCATTGTTGAAGAAACACTCTGTGATCCAGAACTCCCCGAAATTTGAAGCCCAGTATAATGTCATGGTCCCTTACTAGGGAATGGCATATAGCGATGGGTTTAAAGGTTAGATAAAGAACTTGGATAAAGTTAGATAAAGAACTTAGATAAAGAATGTTGACTTGAAAAAATTCTACATTCTATCTTTTTCTTTTTTTTTTTTTTTTCCCCCTAGTTATTCAGCTTCTCTTCACAGGAGTCCTAGACCACAGCAATGCATATATATAATATACAGCACTCCCATACATCCACCACAAAACCTTTTTCCTTCCACAGCGATACTCTTACACCCTATTCACATCATATTTACTTAACGTGATGTACAGAGTCTGAGACATTAGCTTTCTAACAAGGTGACATCTGTGCTTACATTATGGTGCATACTTTAGGATACACAGTTCTTTACATTCTTAGTTATCCTATGTTTTACATTATGGTTTACATTATCAGTCTGTCATCTCCTATATGTTATGGTGTAATATTACATGTTTTATATCCATCCTTGTGTACTCTCAAGAAACTCCTCTCTTACCCCCCATTTACCTTGGTTCCACACATTTAACGTCCATTTTCCCTTCCACCTTGGTGCCCACAGTGACAGCCAACCTCCGTTTCCTGAGGAGCCACTTCCAGAGATAGATGGAATAGTGTTCAGGGCCTAACTTGCTCAACTGCCCCAATGCCCTGGGAGCCACCCTTTCTCTCGAGGGATACAGTTCCCTCTATTTGATGGCATTAGTCCTCCCCAGGATGTGGGTCCACCCCCACTCTCACTACTTGGGTTTCTACCCCATGGTGTCACCCACTCTGGCAGAATGAGCATTTAGACATTCCCCAGGAGCCCTTCCTGCATCAGACCCTCCCCTCCGAGCATTCTAAACAGGTAACCCTCTTTATTATATTTTGATATGATTTTCTCGGCATTTTACTCTCCACCAACACCTGACCCTCTCCTGTGTTCGTATGCTACCCCTCCCTCCCCCCACTTTTGGGCAATGTTACCTATCCGTCCCTCCCCAGCCACCCTCAAACCCGCAAAGCCCCAACAAAAGGCAACCCCTTGCCCCCCTTTTATCTCTTCTTTGTGTTCATACTTACCACCATCTCGTCTTAAATTCCACCCCTGCAGACATCGGCTCATATCCTTCCTCCACCCTCCGATTTCCTGTAAGCCTATCGTTCAGTCTCTTGCTATCTAGGGCAGCTTGTTTATTTCATATCATTGAGGTCATGTAGTATTTGTCTTTCAATGTCTGGGTTGCTTCACTCAACATAAGGTTCTCAAGATTCATCCATGTTATCACATGTGTTTGTAGTGTGTTTGTTCTTACAGCCGAGTAGTATTCCATTGTGTGTATATACCACATTTTATTGATCCACTCATCTGTTGATGGGCATTTGGGTTGATTCCAACTTTTGGCAATAGTGAACAATGCTGCTATGAACATTGGTGTACATATATCGGTTTGTGTCCTTGTTTTCAGTTCTACTGGGTATATACCCAGCAGTGGTATTGCTGGGTCATATGGCAAATCTATGGCTAGTTTTTTGAGAAACCGCCATACTGTCCTCCAGAATGGTTGGATCCTTCTGCATTCCCACCAGCAGTGAATGAGTGTTCCCCTTCCTTCACATCCTCTCCAGCACTTGTATTCTTCTGTTTTTTTCATAGCTGCCAATCTTATGGGTGTAAGATGGTATCTCATTGTAGTTTTGATTTGCATTTCCCTGATAGCTAGAGATTTGGAACATTTTTCCATGTGCTTTTTTCCATTTGTATTTCTTCTTCGGAGAAGTGTCTGTTTAAGTCTTTTTCCCATTTTTTAAATGGGTTGTTTATCTTTTTATTTTCAAGATATAGAAGTTCTTTATATATGCAAGTTATAAGTTTCTTATCAGATATATGATTGCCAAATATTTTCTCCCACTGTGTGGGCTCCCTTTTTACTTTCTTGACAAACTCCTTTGAGGTGCAGAAGGCTTTAATTTTGAGGAAGTCCCATTTATCTATTAGTTCTTTTGCTGCTCGTGCTTTTGGTGAGATATTCATAAATCCATTTCCTATTACAAGGTCCTGTAGATGCTTCCCTACACTGCTTTCTAAGGTTTTTATGGTCTTGGCTCTTATATTTAGGTCTTTGATCCATCTTGAGTTGATCTTTGTATAAGGTGTGAGATGGTAATCCTCTTTCATTCTTCTACATATGGCTATCCAGTTCTCCAGACACCATTTGTTGAATAGGCCACTCTCTCCCAGTTGAGAGGGTTTGGTGGCCTTGTCAAATACCATATGGCTGTATATATGAGGATCTATATCAGAACTCTCAATTCAGTTCCATTGGTCTATGTGTCTCTCCTTATGCCAATACCATGCTGTTTTCACCACCGTAGCTTTGTATTATGTTTTGAAGTCAGGTAGTGTGATTCCTCCAATTTCGTTTTTCTTTTTCAGTATGTCTTTGGCTATTCGGGGTCTCTTTCCTTTCCAAAAAAATTTCATAGTTAGTTTTTCTAGTTCCTTAAAGAAGGTTGCGTTGATTTTTATTGGGATTGCATTGAATGTGTAGATCAGTTTTGGTAGGATAGACATCTTAATAATGTTCAGTCTTCCTATCCATGAACAAGGAATAGTCTTCCATTTATTCAGGTCTTCTTTGATTTCCTTGAACAATCTTGTATAGTTCTCGGTGTATAAGTTCTTTACCTCTTTATTTAAATTTATTCCTAAGTATTTGATTTTTTTATTTACTATTGTGAATGGTATTTGTTTCTTGATTTCCTCCTGATCTTGCTCCTTATTGGTGTACAGAAATGCTACTGATTTTTGCGCATTGATCTTATAACCTGCGACTTTACTAAACTCATTTATGAGTTCTAGAATCTTCGTTGTAGATCTCTCAGGGTTTTCTATGTATAGGATCATGTCATCTGCAAATAATGAAATTTTGACTTCTTCCTTTCCAATTTGAATGCCTTTTATTTCTGGTTCTTGCCTCAGTGCTCGAGCAAGTACTTCTAAGACAATGTTAAATAGGAGCGGAGACAGTGGGCATCCTTGTCTTGTTCCTGAGTTTAGAGGGAAGGAGTCTAGGATTTCTCCATTGTAAACAATATTGGCTTTAGGTTTTTCATATATACTCTTTATCATGTTCAAAAAATTTCCCAAAATATCTTTTAAAAAATAAAAAAGTGAAAGAAAATTATGTAAAGTACTCCTAAAATGAATACAATAAAGACAGTCTAATAGTAAAATAGACACAGAATGAGAAAATGTTTACTAGAAGAGGAAATCCAAATGACCAGTAAACATTTGGAAGGTTGTACAATCTCACTGTTAATTTAACTTTTTAAAACAATGATGATACATCATCCCCCAAGTGAGTCTACAAGTGCTGGGGAGACTGTGGGGAAATAGTAAGTCCTATATATAACTAATGGGAGTGTAATTTGGCAAAGCAATTTGTCAATATATAGTAAAGTGAAAATATGAGTATCTACAGCTCAGAACTTACACTAGAATGGTAGGAAAACTCTTGCTTTTGTGTACCATGAAGCATGTTTGAGGATATTCATTGCATCACTGTTTATAATACCTGAAAATTGGAAATACTTAAAAATCCATCAATAGGATTGTAGATAAATACAGTGTACCATATTCAGGGAACCTACACCCTGGTTTGTCTTGAACTATCCTAGTTTATGCCTATTTTATTGGTGTAATAATTTAAGAGACCCTATTTTAATTTTCATAGTGGCCAGCTTTTGACAACAAATTGCATTTATTAAATATTTTCATGTAGTTAAATGTAGTTAAATTCTGAATAGTTATTTAAGTGATTGAAATAGTTGTGTAATCATAATATTTGTTAAACAAATCTGGAAAAATATCATAACCTGGGAAGCGGCTGTGGCTCAATCAGCTGGGCTCCCGCCTACCATAGGGGAGGCCCTGGGTTCACATCCCAGGTCTCCTTGTGAAGGCAGGCTCGCCCGCATGCCACAGAGAGCCACTGGCCTGCAAGCGCCATGGAGAGCCAACTCAGCAAGATGGTGCAACAAAAAGGGAGACTAGTTAAAAGAAAAAAAAACACGGAAGAGTGCACAGCAAATGGACACAGAGAGCAAACAGCAAGCAAGCTGCAAGGGGGGGGTGGAATAAATAAAAATAAATGCAGACACACAGAAGAGAGCACAGTGAATGGACACAGAGAAGCAGACTGCAAGCAAGTTGCAAGGGGGGGATGATTTTTTTTTTAAATCACAACCCTTGATAGACTTCAGTAAAATTTAAAACAAAAAATAATGTTATAATGGAAGAAACCGCATCACTGATGTGGAGACAGTGGCCATGGGAGTTGCTGAGGGCAGGGAGACGGAAGAAGAGGTGTGATATGGGGCAACTTGGGGCCTTTATGTTGTCCTGAATGCTATTGCAGGGACAGGTGCAGGACATTATATATCCTGCCATAACCCACTGGATGGATTGGGGGAGAGTAAACTACAATGTAAACTATAATCCATGTGGTGCAGCAGAGCTCCAAAATGCATTCATCAAATGCAATGAAAGTGCCACACTTATGAAAGGGGTCGTTGGTGTGGGGGAGTGTGGAATGGCGGTATATGGGGAACCTCTTACGTTTTTTAATGTAACATTTTGTGTGATCTATTTATCTTTTTTTTAAAAAAGAAAAGAAAAAGAAAAACATAAAACATCATTTAAAACACAAAAAAGGGAAGCAGACTTGGCTCAGCTGAAGAGCATCCGCCTACCATATAGGAGGTCCAGGGTTCAAACCCAGGGCCTCCTGACCCATGTGGTGAGCTGGCCCACGTGCAGTGCTGCTGCGCACAAGAAGTGCCATGCCATGCAGAGGTGTCCCCCGCACACAAGGAGTGCACCCTGCAAGGAGAGCTGCCCTGTGCAAAAAAAATGCAGCCCACCCAGGAGTGGCACCGCACACATGGAGAGCTGACACAGCAAGATGATGCAACAAAAAAGAGAAACAGATTCCCAGTGCCACCATGAATTCAAGCGGACACCAAAGCACACACAGCAAAAGGACACAGAGAGCAGACAATGGTGGGGGGGAGGGAAGGAGAGATAGATAAATAAATAAATAAATAAATAAATAAATAAATAAATTTTTAAAAACATAATAAAAAACAGAAAACAATGGTATATGTGTGTGTATATATATATATACACCCTTATGCTCACACTTACACATATACACGGTATATTAGTCAGGGTTCTTCAGGGAAACAGAACAATAAGAGATATCTGTCAATAGTACATGATTTTATGAGTCTTTCACACAGCCATGGGGATGCACAAGTCCAGGTTCCGCAGGCAGGCTGCAACCAGGGGCTCCAATGAAAGCCCAACAAAGGTTCTTGAGTTCTGGGAGACACTGGCTGTCCAAAGACAAGCTGAGAAATTCTCTCTCAATGCTGGAATCACTTCCCTTTTAAGGCATTCAGCTGATTGGGTTAAGTGTCATTCATTGCTGATGGCAATCTCCTTGATTGATGTAACTGTAACCAGCTATATATGATTTACCACTGCAGTAAAGTCAGTGGTGACTAAAGTCCATAAAAGCCCTTGTATTACAGTTAGCCCAGTGCTTGCTTGACCAAACAGCTGGGCACAATTACCTGGCCCAGTTGACAAAATAGTCTAACCATCACACATAGAATGTATGTGTATGACTATATATATATATATATATATATATATATATATATATATATATATATACACACACATACTTATGTCAGTAAAGTTTTTTTTAAGGTGAGGTCAAAATGCCAAAAAGGTGTTTGTTAAATCTGGGGTTTGTTATATTACTCAAATTATTTCATAATTTTAAAAATAGTTTTAAACTCTTGGTGGTCCCATTTTTGGCACTTCAGAAAATGCTTTTGCTGTAAGAGGGAGGTTGGACTGGGTGAGCTTTAAAGTATTTTTAGTTTTATTATTCCATGAATATAAAGGTTCTTCCTCGGTTGAAGATGACGTCTTTGAGGTCCTTCAACAGCCTCGTGCTGAATAGACCTATGCCCTACAAAACAAGATGAGATGTGCTGGTTGTAAGCTTTGAAAAATAGTTCTTTAACTGTTTTCCATTACCCAGTGCACAACAAAAGCAGACTTCTGTTGTTTGGCTAAACTTGGGTGTCTGGTCTGGTCCAACTAATTGGTAAAAGAAGGGGGTGCTTTTTCTGGGATTAAAGTTCCACATTTTGATCCTTCTGTTTGATATGAAAAGTTTTGATCTGGGGAGCTCACAGGTGGGGCCCCGGACTTTCTCACTGATCACAGATCTGGGTGGCTTTGTGATGAGCATACATGATCACCACATTCTTATATGACAATTAGTGCTACAGCAGATGGGACCACACTTTTTAATAAGATGCTCAACAGCTCACTCCGACCTTTTACCTTCTTGCTTATTGACTTACTGCTTTTGAGGGAATTTGGAAAAGGTTGAGACCCTCTGAGCGCAGAAAATACCTTGACCTAATTGTGGGCAGGAGAAAAAAATGTCTCCTCTGCTCTCTACCTGGGGATATGACAGGCCCGACTGACAGAACACGCTGTGATCCCGGGCCCAGGTGCACGTCTGAGACCTGCATAAAGCCCTGATGAACAAGAAAGCTGGGCCAGCATTCCAGCCCCTCTTTACGCTGTTTCCTCTAGTGTGAATCTAAGCATGAAGAGGGGGTGTAACAAGGAGGCATTTTCAGGACATTGGAATTGTCCTGCATGACATTGCTGTGAAGGATACAGGTCATTGTATATTTTGTCAAAATCTATAAAATCACATGGAGCAGAGTATAAACTATAACGTAAACTATAGTCCATGGTTAGTATAATGTTACACCCCTATGTAATCTAAAGCTTCTTTAAAAATTAAAAAAAAATCAAACATTTAAAAAAAAGAAAAGAATCCCAGAAATGAGTAGGGCATTGAATATAAACTCCACATAATTCATAAATCATATCACCCTTATACAGATACAGAACCAATGTCTCCCATGATATAAATCAATGGATGCTTTCCTTCATTATCACTAATTAAAAACAAAACAAAAGCACACGAGACAATAGAGCTTTTCCATATTATTTAATAATTTCTTTTATTTAATGAGGAGCTAGGACAATTTGGAGTCAGACCTTGCACTGAATCCTGTTTGTACAACTTAATAGCTTTATATCCAAAGGCAAGTTTCCTAACCTCTTCAATTAGTTTCCTCATCTGTAAAATGGGGATAAACATGCTAACATTTGCAATTATTCCATGACTTATCTTACCCACTGGTCAATATACCATCTGTTCTACATTAGTTTGTACTCACTGGTGTTTGCTTTCTACATTAGTTTGTACTCACTGGTGTTTGCTTTCCTAAAGCTTTTCTTTTTGTATGAATTTTGATCTCCAAACATAGGAGCAGCAATCCCATATCCTTATTTTCCTTATTCCATTTCCCATTCTCCATCATGCATAGCACATATCTGATCTACATTGAACTTCAAAATAGGTGGTCTTTCAACAGCTAGAAGGTTCTGATTTCTGCAGTACTTCCATGGGACAGAAGAAATGGCTCAGGATCACCATGGTTGGTGCATCCAGCTTGCTGTGACCCCTCTGTTCTCTCCTATATATGCCATACATACTCAGCTGAGCAAGTTGCACCTTTTTAATGGCTTTTTAAAGAACATATTTCAAAACTGGAGTAAATTAAGAGATGTCTGTTTCCGGAGTCACTGGATGACCGTGGTTCTAATCCTCCTTTTACCACTTATTACTCCTAAGATTTAGGCAGCCTAATTCAGTTTTTTGAGCCTTAGCCTTTTCATTTATAAAATAGTCATGATCAACCTAATATGTGACAAGGTTGTTGACAGAAATGACTTTATCAATCATCAACTGAGTGTTAAATACAAGGGTAAAGGAGATGTGTATCTACGTAACTCTGACACAAGGAAAATGATGAAAAAAGCTGTAGTGAAGGAACAAAGTACATTTTATGGGATTATGGGAATATAAATAGAGACATAACTTCCCACTGAGGTAATCTGGAAAGACTTCATGGAAGAGGTGAAATTTCTATTGGGTCTGAAAATATAACAGTGCTTTGATGGCAAATAATGAATAGTGAAATGATAAGGGGGGATCAAACAAAAGGAATATTATCATCTAGGAAGGCACAGACCAATGAAAATGTAGGTTAAATCCAGGGAATTACAAGTTTGCAATAAGCTCTTCAGGAATTGAGGCAATGTATATGTGTCATTCATTGCTGTATCCCCATGACCTAACACAATGTCTGGCATATCATAGTAATGCTGAAATTCGCTTTCTTTAGACATTTTCTTTATCAGATAATCTCTTTTAATCCTTATAACAGTATGAAGCCGTATCTATTTGTCTTTCCAATTATAGATGGGAAAACTGAGGCTTAAAAAGCTGAGTTAACTTACCCAAGCCCATACAACTAGGAGGAGTTAGAGCAGGAATCAAATTCAAGCTTTTACCATTGCACCTTGCTGTCTCCCCAGGTAGGAAAAAAGGCTCAGTAATGACCTGTGCATGCTTGAATTATTGCGAGGCTATCCCAAATTACACATGGCTTTAAAACTTGCCTGAGTATATAGCTAAAGCTACTTAGAGGAAGAAACACTGTAACCCCTGATCATCGGGGAACTTATAATGCTCTTTTATTACTTCTTTCTTTCAAAAAAGCCTGGTTCAGGGTCCTAAGACTTTAATCAGGGCTGTGACAGTCTACTAGCTCTGTGGCATTGAGGATGGCAATCTCTCTGGATCTCAATTTCCTCCTTGGTAAAAGGAAGGGCCTGGATATAAGGCTCTTTCTATGGTCTCACCCTGTGGCACTGATGTTAGAAATTTATTCAGTGTGTCCTATGTGCACTTTTACCTTTAAGGTAAGCCTGGCTACCATAGTCCCTGAGGTTGCCTAATTTACCCCCTGCCAATTCAAATCCTACAGTTTCAATATCAGATGTGAATATAAGTCTGAATTTCCAAGGGAAACGGACTTGGCCCAGTGGTTAGGGCGTCCGTCTACCACATGGGAGGTCCGCGGTTCAAGCCGCGGGCCTCCTTGACCTGTGTGGAGCTGGCCCATGCGCAGTGCTGATGCGCGCAAGCAGTGCCCTGCCACGCAGGGGTGTCCCCCGCGTAGGGGAGCCCCACGCGTAGGGGAGCCCCTCGCACAAGGAGTGCACCCGTAAGGAGAGCCGCCCAGCGGGAAAGAGAGCGCAGCCTGCCCAGGAATGGCACCGCCCACACTTCCCGTGCTGCTGAGGACAACAGAAGCGGACAAAGAAACAAGAAGACACAGCAAATAGACACAAGAACAGACAACCGGGGGAGGGGGGGGGGGGAATTAAATAAAATAAATAGATCTTTAAAAAAAAAAAGTCTGAATTTCCTTGTGGTGGTTTGGAGCTGTATGTACCCCAGAAAAACATATTCTTAAATCTACCGCCTTTCTCAGGGTGTAAACCCATGGCAAGTAGGACCTCTTGACATGGTCACTTCAGTTAAGGTGTGACCCACCTTAATCAGGATGGGTCTTGATCCTATTACTGGTTCCTTTATAAAAGAAGGAAATTCAGGCAAAGAGAGAGAACGCCAAGGAAGCAAGAAGTTCAACTCGATGAAACCTGGAAGAAAAGGAAAACATCAGCAGATGCCTCCACATGCCTTGCCATGTAGCAGAGGAGCCAAGGATTGCCTGCAGCCGGTCTCTGAGAAGAAAGTGTCATCCTGATGGTACCTTAATTTGGACATCTTTCCAGCCTCAGAATTATGAGTCAAAAAATTCCCATTGTTTAACCTGTCCCATTTCATGGTATTTGCTTTAGCAACCTAGGAAACTACCCACCCCCCTTATTGTTTTGATTCACATACAAATATCTTAACAGTAGTAATAAAAAAACATTGGAAAATGAACAACCATCAACATGGGAATGGTTGTGCATCCTTGTTATGGAATACTATGTCACTTTTAAAAATAAATTGGGTCATTATGAAGCAATAAGTAAAGGAAGCATATTTCAGATAATAACTTAAAGATTAGCTTGTTTTTGAAAGAAGAAGGTAGGAAAGATGGAAGGAAGGAATAAAGGAAGAAGAACATGATTAAGAGAGGGATAGAAGGATAGAGAGAAAGACAAGACAAAATAACTACATCTGCATGTAAGTTTATGAGTACAAGCATTTATTCAGTTTTTCTTTAAAAATCTCCAGATTGTTTCACTTTTTCAATAACCATTTATTATTTTTGTAATTAAAATAATATGAAAAAGAAAAAATGCAAAAAATTACTTTAGCTTTCCAAATAACTTATATTCATAACTTCCCCACAAAACATGATGCATCCCTCAGATCCCCCCACCTACTGTAATACCTTCTTCTCTAACCCCCACAGAGAATCCCTGCTGCCATATGTTCTTCACCAGCAAGGATTATTTGGGGATGTTTACATTAGCAAAATAAAATACTTCTTTTTCATTTTTCCAAATAGCACTATTTAATCTTCTGGTGCTATTATGGTTCTTTGAGAAGATTAACAAAATTGACAAACCCTTAGCTAGAATATACAAAATATTCTGTATATTCAGAATACAAATAAAAAAGGACAGAAAATGCAAATAAATAAAATAAAAGATAAAACTGACCCCACAGACTAAAATAGATGATAAGAGGATAAAAACTGAAACTGGCCCCACAGAAATAAGAGATAAGAGGATATTATGAACAACTCTATGCCAACAAACTAGACAATGTAGACAAAATGGAAAAATTCTTAGGAACCTACGAACAACCTACACTGACCCTAGAAGAAACAGAAGAACTCAACAAACCAATCACAAGTAAAGAGATAGAAACAGGGATCAAACAACTACAAAAATGAAAAGCCTGGGACCAGATGTTTTAAGAGGTGAGTTCTACAAAGCATTCCAAGAAGATTTAAGACCAGTCTTACTCAAGCTCCTCCAAAAAATTGAACAAGAAGGAATGCTACCAAGCTCACACTATGAACCTGATATCACCCTAACACCAAAACCAAATAAAGGTATTATGAAGAAAGAAAATTAAAGGCCCATTTTCCTAAAGAATATGGATGCAAAAATCCTTAACAAAATACTTGCTAATCAAGTCCAACAACATATTAAAATAATCATTCTTCATAATCAAGTGGGTTTTATACCAGGCCTACAAGGATAGTTCAACACAAGAAAATCAATCAGTATAATACATCACATTAATAAATCAAAGAAGAAAAATCACTTGATCCTGTCACTTGATGTAGAAAAGGCATTTGAGAGGTGCCAGGCAAGATGGTGTCTGAATGAGTGTACTTCATAATCACTCCCGCAAAGGACCAGCTGAGTAGGGTTGGAATCTTGCCAGAGTGGGCTTGTTCAGGGGTTTGCAAGGCAGGAGGTGTTTGGACATCAATTTGAAGAGATTGTGACAGAAGTAGCACTTGCTAAAGGTAAGTCAGGGAGAGCTACACATTTGCTGTGTTTCCTCATCCTCAGTTTCCTCTTTTCTATATGTACTGATTTTGGCTACCAATGTCTTCCCTTTTCCTCTACATCTTTCTATCCTTCATCATTTATTGTTTCTCTTACATTCCACGTCTCTTTGTCTCTTCCCCACGTCTCTTCCCCAGTTTTTCTGACTTTCTATTTCTAATACCTTTGTACTGTGTTCTGTATTTTATTCACTGTCTGTATTACTGTTCCTCCTTTTCTCTTTCCCTCTATCCTGACAACACTGGTCTTTTCATTCATACTATATTCCTCCCCATATTCGGTTCACTGTCTCATTATAAGTACTCCACTTTTCTTACTGTTATAACTCTACACAGCTTACACGAGTCTAATATCCATTCTCCTAGATCTCACATGGTTCTTCTGTTAACATTTACTATCAATACTACTATTATCATTTTGCCTTCTCTTGTCCTAATATTTTCCATCAAGTGAACTTAGCCAACAAAAAAAATAGAATAAGAAGAACAAAGTGACAAAGAGAAGATTTAAAAAACACACACACAAACAACTAATGAAACCTTGAGGCTAGACAAAGAAGCTTATCAACTGAATAAACCCACCAAGATAAAATGATGACCAGACAGGAGCAAAAAACTACAAACCGAACCAATAATCAGGAAAATATGGCCCAATTCAATGAACAAACTAAAAACCAGGAAGAAGAGCAAAACATTGAACAAGTAATTAAAGTTCTCAAAACATATATTAGGGACCAATTTAATGAAGTGAAGGAAGAGATTAAGAATAAGAAGAAAACACTTGGAGAGAATACAGAAGAAATTGCAATCATGCACAAAAAGATAATGGATATGATGGGGATGAACAGCACAATCCAAGAAATCAAAAATACACTCTCAGCAAATAACAGCAGATTTGAAGAGGCAGAGGAAAGAATTAGTGATGTGGAAGACAGTACATATGAAATCAAACAGATAATAGAATTGATTAATAAAAAGATAGAAAAATCCAACAGGGACTTAGGGACCTGAATGACAATGCAAAATGCACAAACATATGCATCATAGGCATTCCAGAAGGAGAAGAGAAGGGAAAGGGGACAGAAGAGGTGTTGGAGGAATTAATGGTTGAAAACTTCCCAAACCTATTGAGGGAGATGGATATCTATGTCCAGGAAGCACAATGCACCCCAAACAGCATAAACCCAACAGGCCTACCCCAAGACATACTTCTCAAATTATCCAATGCTTTAAACAAAGAGAAAATACTAAAAGCAGCAAGAGAAAAAGAACCATCACATACAAAGGAGGTTCCATAAGATTAAATGCTGATTTCTCATCTGAAACCATGGAGGCAAGAAGACAGTGGTATGACATAGTCAAGGTACTAAAAGAAAAAAATTTCCAACCAAGAATACTCTATCCAGCTAAAGTAGCATTCAAAAATGATGGAGACTTCAAAATATTCACAAATAAACAGAAACTAAGAGAGTATGCCAACAAGAATCCTGCACTTCAAGAAATATAAAGGAAGTTCTTCGGGAGGAAAGAGAAAAACTGGAGAGAAAGAGTTGGAGGAGAGTGTAAGAACAACTGAAAAAGAAAAAAAAGAAAAAAAATCAAACAAAATATGACAAATCCAAAGAAACAAAACACAAATCCAAAGAAAATATGGCTAATATAAGTAATTCCTTGAACGTGATAACACTGAATGTCAATGAATTAAACTCACTTATCAAGAGACTTAGACTGGAAGATTGGATAAGGAAATATGATCCATCTATATGCTGTCTACAAAAAACACATCTTAGACCCAGGGATTCAAGGGGTTGAAAGTGAATGGCTGGAAAACAATCTTACAAGTGAACAATAACCAAAAAAGGGCAGGAGTAGCTATATTAATATCAGACAAAATAGGCTTTAAATGCAAAACAATTGTGAGAGACAAAGATGGACACTACATATTAGTGAAAGGGATAATCCTTCAAGAAGAAAGAACAATCAAAAACATTTATGCTCCTAACAAGGGTGCCTACAATACGTGAGGCAAACACTGGAGAAACTAAGTGAAGGAATAGATGCCTCTAAAATTATAATGGGAGATGTTAATACATGAGTATCAATTTGGACAGAACATCTCAAAAGAGAATCGATAAAGAAACAAAGATTTTGAACAATATATTAGAGGAAGTGGACCTAATAAACATATATAGAACATTACACCCAAATGCAGTAGGATATACATTCTTCTCAAGTGCACATGGCTCATTCACCAAGATAGACCACATGCTAGGCCACAGAAAAAGTCTCAATGAATTCAGAAAAATCAAAATCATACAGAATAATTTCTCTGACCATAATGGAATGAAGCTGGAAATATGCAAGGACCAGAGACCCAGATTTGGCAACAAGATACAGAAGTTTAAAAACACACTCTTAGAAAAACAGTAGGTCAAGAAGGAAATCTCAAAAGAAATCAGTAACTACCTTTAAAGGAGTGAAAATGATAACACAACATATCAAAATTTATGGGATGCTGCAAAAGCAGTACTGAGAGGGAAATTATAGCCATAAATTCATACATCAAAAAAGAAGAAAGAGCTAAAATTGAAGAACTGCACAGTTGGAGGAACTAGTAAAAAAATAAAAATAAAAAAATTAAAAAAAACTAAACCCAAAGGAAGAAGAAAGAAAGAAATAACAAAGATCAGAGCAGAACTAAATGAAATAGAAAATAAGAAAACACTGGAAAAAATAAACAAAACTAAGAGTTGGTTCTTTGATAAGATCAATAAAATTGACAAACCCTTAGCTAGACTAACAAAGAAAAGAAGAGAGAAGATGCAAATCAGAAAAATAAGAAATGAGAAAGGGGATATCACCACTGGCCCCACTGAAATAAAGACTATCATAAGAGGATACTTTCGAAAACTATATTCCAACAAGAAGGACAATTTAGAGGAAATGGACAAATTCCTAGAAACACACAAGCAACCTCCTTTGACAAAAGAAGAAATTGACAATCTCAACAAACCAATCACAAGCAAAGAGATAGAATCAGTAATTTAAAAACCCCCAATTCTTAAGAGCCCTGGACCAGATGGCTTCACAAATGAATTCCACCAAACTTTCCAGAAAGAACTAACACCAATCTTGCTTAAACTCTTCCAAAAAAATTGAAACAGAAAGAACATTGCCTAACTCATTCTATGATGCCAACATTACCCTATTACCAAAGCCAAACAAAGACACAAGAAAGGAAAATTACAGACCCATCTCTCTAATGAACCTAGATGTGAAAATCCTCAACAAAATACTTACTAATCATATTCAACAGCACATTAAATGAATTATACACCATGACTGAGTGGGATTCATTCCTGATACACAAGGATGGTTCAACAAAAGAAAATCAATTAATGTAATACACCACATAAACAAATTGAAGGAAAAAAATCACATCATCATCTCTATAGATGCAGAAAAAGCATGTGACAAAATACAGCATCCTTAATAAAAACACTACAAAAGATTGGAATTGAAGGAAGCTTTCTGAATATGATAAAGGGTATATATGAAAAAAACCACAGCTAACATCATGTACAATGATGAAATCCTAAAATCTTTCCCTCTGAGATGAGGAACCAGACAAGTATGCCCACTATCATCCCTTCTATTTAACATTGTGTTAGAAGTACTTGCTCAAGCACTGAGGCAAGAACCAGACATAAAAGGCACCCAAACTGGAAAGGAAGAAGTCAAAATTTCACTATTTGCAGATGATATGATCTTATACATAGAAAACCCTGAGAAGTCTACAACAAAGCTTCTAGAACTTATAAATGAGTTCAGTAAAGTTGCAGGTTACAAGATCAATGTGCAAACTTCAGTAGCATTTCTGTACACCAATAATGAGCAATCTGAGAAAGAAATCAAGAAACAAATACCATTTACAATAGTAAATTAAAAAATCAAATACCTAGGAATACATTTAACTAAAGATACAAAAGACTTATACACAGAAAACTACACAACACTGATCAAGGAATTTAAGGAAACTGAAATAAATAGAAGAATATTCCCTGTTCATAGATAGGAAAACTAAATATTAAGATGTTTATCCTACCAAAACTGATCTATAGATTCAATGCAAGCCCAATAAAAATCAACACAGAATTCTTTAATGAACTAGAAAAACTAACCATGAATTTTATTTGGAAAGGAAAGAAGCACTGAATAGCCAAAGACATATTGAAAAAAAAAATGAAATTGGAGGAATCACACTATCTGACTTCAAAACATGCTACAAAGCTACAGTAGTGAAAACGGCATGGTATTGGCACAAGGAGAGATACACTGACCAATGGAACTGAATTGAAAGCTGTGATACAGATCCTCATATATACAGTCATATGATATTTGACAAGGCCACCAAATCCACTCAACTGGGAGAGAATGGCCTCTTCAACAAATGGTGCCTGGAAAACTGGATATCCATATGCAAAAGAATGAAAGAGTATTACTAACTCACACCTTATACAAAAACCAATTCAAGATGGATAGAAGACCTAAATATAAGAGCCAAGATCATAAAGACCTTAGAAAGCAATGTACGTAAACACCTACAGGACACTGTAATAGGAAATGGCTTCATGAACTTCTCACCCAAAGCACAAGCAGCAAAAGAACAAATAGATAAATGGGACTTCTTCAAAATTAAAGCCTTTTGCACCTCAAAGGAGTTTGTCAAGAAAGTGGAAACAGAGCCTACTCAATGGGAGAAAATATTTGGTAACCATATATCTGATAGGAGACTAATATCCTGCATATATAAAGAGCTCCTATATCTCGAAAACAAAAAGATGAACAACCCACTTAAAAAATGGGCAAGAGACTTAAACAGACACTTCTCCAAAGAAGAAATACAAATGCACATGAAAGCACATGAAAAAATGCTCCAATCACTAGCTGTTAAGGAAATGCAAATCAACACTACAATGAGATATCATCTTACTCCCATGAGACTGGCAGCTATCAAAAAAACAGAAGACTACAAGTGCTAGAGAGGATACGGAGGAATGGAAACACTCATCCACTGCTGGTGGGAATGCAGAAAGATCCAGCCATTCTGGAGGACAGTTTGGCAGTTTCTCAAAAAACTAGCTATAGATTTGACATATGACCCAGCAATTCCACTTCTGGGTATATACTCAGTAGAGCTGAAAACAAGGGCACAAACTGATATATGAACACCAATGTTCATAGCAGCATTATTCACTATTGCCAAAAGTTGGAATCAGCCCAAATGCCCATCAACAGATGAATGGATAAAAAAAATGTGGTACATACATACAATGGAATACTACTCAGCTATAAGAAGGAATATATTACAAACAAATGTGATAGCATGGATGAATCTTGAGAACCTTATGTTGAGTGAAGCAAGCCAGGCAATGAAGGACAAATACTACATGACATCTCTGATATGAAATAAGTAAACTAAGCTGTCTCAGAGAGCTAGAGATGGATGATAGGCTTAAAGGAAGTTGGGGATAGAGGAAGGTTGTGAGCTGACACCTGCATGGGTAAAATCTATGAAAAGCTGGAAGTAAGTATTTGTAGAGGGAAGGGATAAAATGGGGCAAAGAGATACCTTTTGGTGGGGCTTTGCGGGGTTGAGGGGGCTAGGGATGGGAGGATGGGTCAGATGGACCAAGAAATTGGGGAGAGGGATGGGAGGAACATTTGAACATAGGAGATTGTCAGGTATGTGTTTGAAACTATAATGTTGAGAAAACTCTTTAGAAAATATAATAAGGAAAGTTGCCTGTTTAAGATGCTTAAGAGGGTGGGCATCTGACACAGGGCAGGCTTCTAGGGAGTGTGTAAGTGCTCATTTTGTCATAGTGGGTTATATCATTATGTGGAGACCTATACAATGAAAGTGAAGGTATACCCACATCCCGGGGAGGACTGATGTTCTCAAACAGGGGGAATTGTGTCTCTCAAGAGAATTGGTGGCTCCCAATGGATTAGGGCAGTCGAGTATGTTAAGCCCTCGACATTGTTGGAAATATCTGTGAATCTGGTCCTTCAAGTAATGAAGATTGATTGTCACTGTGGGTACTGTGGGGAGGGGGAGAGAGGTATTGAATCGATCGAATCAGGGTAACTGTGGAGCAATGGAAGCGTTCCACAAGATGATGCAATGATAGATATAGGACATGTTAAATTACACCAAAAATGTATAAATTTATAAGCTAAAATGTAAAGTATAATGTAAAACATAAGATATCTAAAAATTTAGAAAATTGTATAGTCTAAAATATAAACCATAATATAAACCAAAATGGAACCTTCGTTGAAAGCTATGTTTCAATATCTGTACATCAGCTGCAGCAAATATAATATGAACATGTAAAGATATCATTGCTGGGGAAGGGACAAAGTATTTGATGTTGGATATGTGGGAGTACCCTATATTATATATGTGAATTACTGTAATCTAAAACTTTTGTGAAGAAAAAACTAATAATTAGGGGGGAAAAAAAGGATGTAGACACTGAGAAAGAAATGAAAGAAATCGCCTTGCCACTATACACACAGGCCAACACCTGTTGCAGTGATGAAAGGCAAAATGTCAAAAACAAAGCTTTTTCATTTTTTTATTTTTTGATACCACAATTTATTTTTACTTTATTTAATTTTTCTAAATTAGTATGTATTCTATATCTAACCTTTAAACCCATCACTATATTCCATTTTATTAATGGAACCTGGCAATATATTAGGCTTCATTTTTGAAGAAGTTTTGGACCACAGAGAGGTTCAACTATGGCAGGGGTGGAACACTGGTGTGGGGTGTTATTGATGGAGGGCACATGGTTGGGAGGGAGTTCTCCAGGGCATGTATACAGGGTACATAAAAATGTTTGGATATTTTCATAGTGGTTATAGTTAAAAACAACAACTGAGGGAGTGCTGAGTTCCTAGCCAAGGGAGCTCTATCACATTCCCCAATGGAACAGCAACAATCGCCCAAATGCAATGGCAAAGACCAATAAAGAAGGATGGTCCAACAATGAACCCTTGATACTGATGACTATGCTTGTGAGCCTGTGCACTTGAAATATGAGCTAAGCTTAGAGCTGCAGAGTACCTAAGAGTTACCTCCTGAGAACCTCCATGTTGCTCAAATGTGGCCACTCTCTAAGCCAAACTTGACATGTAAATGCATTACCTTCCCCTCAGCATGGGATATGACTCCCAGGGATGAGCCTCCCTGGTGCCGAGGAATTACTACCAAGCACTAGCTGATGATGTAACTAGAAAAAGACTTTGAATAAAAGGGTCAACTCAGACCAGCAGAATATCTCAGCCTACATGTAATACCAGGTGTTAACAACTGTTTTTTGACCATGAATAAAGGGCAGGAATGGAAAGAAAATGTGTTTATATGGCTATGAGTCACCAAAAAAGAGTCGGGAGGTCATCAGAGGGGTTGCACTTACGCACGCCTCAGCAGGGTCCCAGAGACAGCCAAAGTAGATATAAGCCCAGGTACTGGTTCTCCTGCGGGCTGCAGAGACCCACCGGTTCTACGGTCATGGTAGATGGCTCTGGATTTCAGTGCTATGTCATTTGGCCCTCTTTGGAGTTTGTGTTCCTGAGTGTGATGGAGTTGGACTCAGATGTGACCTTTCTACACATGCCTCTTCTGTCACTTTTACTGGACCTGTGGTTGGCACTGGGGTTGGTGTATACTCAGGAGACCTGAAGCTATGGACTGTCCATGTGACAGTCAGTCCCTGAGCCTCAGCAGACTTGCAACTCCTACGCTCTGGTTTATTGGGCTTACCCTGGCCAGCTAACAGGGAGGTGAAGAAGGTCAACCACCACACCAGGGAGTCAAGAGTGCCTATGGCTGCAAGCAGGAGAACTGCATCCATCATCCATGTGGAATCTAAGCCCCCTCTCAATATAGAGGGGAAGGGGTCATAACCATCCCAGATTCCACAGGCTGGAGGAATAGAGTATGGATTAGAGTGGACTTACTGATATTCTGCTATGGAACTATTGTGATTAGTAATGGAAGAAATTGTGGCATTAATGTGGAGGTATTGGCCATGGTAGCTGCTGAGGGTAGGGAAAGGGAAGAAGAGATATGATGTGGGGGCATTTTCAGGACTTGGAGTTGTCCTGGGTGGTACTGCAGGGACAGATGCTGGACATCTGCAGGGACAGATGCTGGACCAGGGGAGAGTGTAAACTACCATGTAAACCATTATCCATGTGTTGCAGCAGTGCTCCAAAATGTATTCACCAAATGCAATGAATGTTCCATGATGATGAAAGAGGTTATTGATGTGGGAGGAGTGGGGTAAGGGGGATGTGTGGTATGTGGGGACCTCATTTTTTCAATGTAACATTTTAAAAAATAAAGAGAAAAAAAAAAAGAAAAGGCATTGACAAACTGCAACATCCTTCCTTGATAAAAATACTATGAAAGTTAGGAATTGAAGACTTTCTCAACATGATAAAGGCAATATATGAAAAACCCATGGCTAATGTTGTACTCAATCGTAAAAGACTGAAAACTTTCCCATTGAGATTGGAAACAAGACAATGGTACCCACTGTCACCACTATTGTTCAATATAGTGATAGAGTTCCTAGCTAGAGCAATCAGACACAAATAAAAAATAAAAAGCATCCAAATTGGAAAGGAAGAACTAAAACTTTCACTATTTGCAGATCCTACACCTAGAAAGTCCAAAAAAAGTACAACAAAGCTGCTAGAGCTAAAAACTTATTTTAGCAGAGTGGTAGGGTGCAAGAATAATATGTAAAAATCAGTAGAGAGTCTATACACTAGTAATGAGCAATCTGAGGAGCAAGTCAAGAAAAAATTTCCATTTACTATAGTGACTAAAAGAATCAAATATTTAAGAATAAGCTTAACAAAGGACATAAAGCACTTGTATTCAGAAAACTGCAATGCATTGCTAAAAGAAATTTTAAAAGACCTAAGTAAATGGAAGAACATTCCATAGTCATGGATTAGAAGAATAAACATCATTAAGGTATCAGTTCTACCCAAATTGATATACAGATTCAATGCAATCCTGACAAAAATTAAACATTTTTTAAAGAAAAAGAAAACATGATTAACAAATTTATTTGAAGGGTAAGGGGCCCCAAAAAGCCAGAAACATCTTAAAAAGAAAGAGTAAAGTTGGAGAACTCTCACACCCAGACTTTAAATCCTATTACCTAGCTACAGTGCTAAAAACAGCATGGTACTGGCATAAAAATAGACACATAGAAGAATGGAACAGAACTGATGATTCAGAAAGAGACTTTCACATGAATGGTCAAGTTATTTTTGACAAAGCTATCAAACCCACCCAGCTGGGACAGAACAGTCTATTTAACAAATGGTGCTGGGAGAACTGGATATCCATAGCCAAAAGAAAGAAAGGGGATCCCTATCTCACACCTTACACAAAACTTACTCAAAATGGATCAAAGTGCTAACTATAAATTCTACAACCATAAAATCCTACAGGAAAATGTAGGGAAACACTTTCAAGACCTGGTGGTAGGTGGTACATTCTTAAACCTTATACCAAAAGCATGAGCAATGAGAGAAAACATAGATAAATGGGACCTCCACAAATTGAAATACTTTTATGATTCAAATGACTTCACCAAGAAGGTGAAAAAGCAACCCACTCAATGGGAGAAAATATTTGGAAACCACGTATCCAATAAGGGTTTGATTTCCATTCTCCTGAAAGAGATCATACAACTAAACAATAAAAGAGAAAGCAGTCCAATTTAAAAATGGGTAAAAGAGTTAAATAGATATTTCTCCAAAGAGAAAATACAAATGGCCAAAAAGTACATGAAAAAAATGTTCACTATCACTAGCTATTAGGGAAATGCAAATCAAAATGATAATGAGATATCATCTCACACCACAAAGAATGGCCATTATTTAAAAAACAGGAAACAAAAAGTGCTGCAAAGGACGTAGAGATATAGGAACACTCCCTCACTATTGATGGGAATGTAAAATGGTGCAACCTCTGTGGAAGTCAGTTTGGCAGTTCCTCAAGAAGCTAAATATAGAACTGCCCTATGATCCCACAATCCCTCTATTAAGAATATATCCAGAAGAACTGAAAACTGTGACAAATGTCACAGTTGCACACCGATGTCCATAGCAGTGTTACTTACAATTGTCAAAAGATGGAAACAACCCAAGTGTCCATCAACCAATGAATTAATAAACAAAATGTGGTACAATGAGGTACTATGCCCTTGTAAGAAGAAATGAAATTGGGACACATGTGATAACATGGATGAATCTTGAAGGCATTATGTTAAGTGAAGTAATCCAGACACAGAAGGACAAATATCACATGGTCTCACTATGTGAACTAAATACAAAGCATAAACACATGAAGTTAAAACTTAGAGGAAAGGTTGTTAGGAGAAAAGAGGGATGGGATGGTGTACTGATGCTTAATGTATGGGGAAGTCTTAATTAACTTGACTGCAAAGGTGTGGAAATGGATAGATTTGTTGGTAACACATTATAGAGAGTAGAACTAATGCACCTGGTTTATAGATGGGATTGTGACTGCAAAGGGTAGTCTAGAGAAGTAAATGTCAGTTGAAAGAAAGTCGGAAAATAATCTAGGGACTGAATAAGAGAGGGAACCCAGAAGTGGAGGAGAATTGTGCTTAATAGTACAAATACAAGAATGTCCTTCTATGAACTAAAACAAATGTACATCACTACTGCAAGGAGGTAAGATTGTGGAGAAGCTTGGGAAGACTACAATTAATGTAACCGATGGACTACAGTTAACAGCAATACTGTAATATATTTGCATCAATGCCAAACATGTACTGTGTTAATAATAGTGGGGGATAGAAAAAATATGCCAAATGTACATTATAGACCATAGTTGACGGTAATAGTCTGATGATATTATCTCATAATCTGTAACAAATGTTCCACAGCAATGTAGTGTGTTGGCAGAGTGATGTTGTATGGGAACTCCACACATGTTCATGATTGTTTTGTAAGTTCACAAGCTATCTAATAAAAAATATATTAAAACCTATATATGGGCAGGATCTTTGGAGCCTAGGTCATGGCAGAGATGCCCTAAATAGTCTTTATATCCAAATCATCCCTGAACTAACTAAAGATGAGATGTCTCCTGAAAAAATATCACAGTCATAGAAATGTCAGGGCCAGCAAAGAAATTAGTGATCCTGCTGAACTGTGCTTTCCAACATGGTAGCCCCTAGCCACATATGATTTTTAAAGTTTAAATTAACTGAAATTAGATATACTAAAAATTCAGTTCCTCAGTCACACAAGCCATATTTCTAGTGTTTAATAACCATGTGTGGCTAATGTCTACCACATTAGATGATGCAGATTATAAACAAGTCCATTATTTAAGAAAGTTCTATTGGGCAGTGCTGGTATAGAATATAGTGCTTGGATAAATGAATGGAGAGAATACAGGAATTAACCAGAGCCTGGGGATAGGGGCAGACCAGGTCTTACTGAATTAGAGAAGTGGCCTTGGTGATTCAAAATGATTAGGACTAAACCTATGTGAAAGGAACAAGCTGAAAAAGTCTTTGAAGTCTTTCAAAGTGACTTCCATAAAGGAAAGATTGTATCAACAGAAAAAATGGCTAACAGAAGACAATGGACTCCAAACCCCTCCGAGCTCTAACTGCTTCATGTTGACAAAAAGGGTATGAAATTAAGGGCTCTCTCTATTCCCTTCCAACCGCAACAGTCTATGATTCTGATATCCAAGGTGCACTCTCAGTAGAAGACTAATACTGGCAAGAAGTGGAGGGGCTGGAGAAGAGCATCTGGACATTTGAAATGTAAGCGCATTTCCTTTTGGGTGTGTGGGAGTGGGACAGGGAACTCCCTACTGGGTGTTCCAAGGAAGCTTGGATGAGGTCTCGGAACACCCTCTGGAATGCATACATTCAGAACAGCACATTCCTTTATAGAATGGTCTTAATCATTTTCTCATTCTTGGAAGGGGCTGAGACTGTGGAAAGACAGAAGCCAGACTAACCCCTTGTGCCAATCCAGATGGGATCCAGTTGTGTCTCAGCTCACTCAAGCCCTTTCTGCTTATGTGGGAGTCATGTAGCAGAAGTGTGTGCTCCCCTCACTAGGATCACGGTCTAGTTCTTCCTTCCAGGGACTGTCACTCTGAAAAACAAGCTCAGCATCATGAATAGCCTAGGACTTCAGTTCCCTCCATGATCAGAGGAGTGGAAGAAAACACCAGACAACCAAATTAGATTCACTGTGCCAGGTATTACATCTGAAACAGTGAGAGATCTGAGATATTCTCCCACTTGCAAACTAACGAGCTAGCCTTCCATAGTCACATGCACACACACATGCACACAGAGTAACAAAAGCCCAAGACCTCTGGATCGGGAGCAGAGCTTTTATTGACTCACAGAGCATCTTGCCTCAGTTCCCCACGCCCCAGAGCCCCACAGGATAACATGGTAGAACCACATGTACCTGTATATGCAGCAGGGTACCCCAGAAAAGGAACCTCAAAATTATGAAATTTCCAGCTTTTATAGGAGCCACTAAACACCTGACATTTCCCCACCTGAGAGAGAGAGACAGAGAGAGAGAGAAAGAGAGAGAGAGAGAGAAAGAGAGATCTCACTTTGTTTTGGAATGGAAACAAATACTACTTTCTAATATAGGGGTTCTTAATCTCTTTTGTTCATGGACCCCTTTGCCAGTCAGGTGAAAAACCACAAACCCCTAACTAAGTCCACACTATACTGTGTATTATTTAATAAGTAGATCGCACCCGCACCAACACACACCAACACGTCCCCACAAGAATAATTTTTTTAAATTTAAATTCAAGCTTGCAGACCCCCAGTTAAAGAACCTCTGCTCTAAGGATAGGGAAAGAATCCTCTACCTCCCTAGAATGCAAACAAATGACTCTAGGGGAAAGGAGACTGCAAATTTCTCCTTAAGAATAATCGCTAATGCCCAAGGCATATTTGCCATTCAATCATCCTTTAATTCTGGTTTCTACTAATTTTTGCTCAGAAAGGTCTGATCACGCAGAAAAATGAAAATATTCATGAAGAGTAGTTTTCTTTAATATTTATGAAAATTATACATGTGATATATTAAAAACCTTCTCAGTATTAGTCAGGTATCAAGGAGAAAAGAATCAATAAGATATGTATATATTGTGTATATTTTAAAGCATACAATAACATTAATGAGGCGGCAGACTTGGCCCAGTGGTTAGGGCATCCGTCTACCACATGGGAGGTCCGCGGTTCAAACCCCGGGCCTCCTTGACCCGTGTGGAGCTGGCCCACACGCAGTGCTGAGGTGCACAAGGAGTGCCCTGCGACGCGTAGGAGAGCCCCACATGCAAGGAGTGCACCCATAAGGAGAGCCGCCCAGCGTGAAAGAAAGTGCAGCCTGCCCAGGAATGATGCCACACACACAGAGAGCTGACACAACAAGATGACCCAACAAAAAGAAACACAGATTCCCGTGCCGCTGACAACAGAAGCAGACAAAGAATATGCAGCAAATAGACACAGAGAACAGACAACTGGGGTGGGGGGTGGGGAAGGGGAGAGAAATAAATAAATAAAATAAATCTTTTTAAAAAAATAACATTAATGGATTCTTGTTACTTCTTTCAGAACTTATATATTCACATACATACACATAAAGAGATTTACAGATTTGTTTTAAGAAATTGGTTCACATGATTGTGGGGGCTGACAAGTCCAAAATCCACAGGATAGCCTGGCAGCTGGGAACTCAGAAGTAGGCAATGTTGTCATCTTTGTTTTGTTTCTTAGACAGTACCAGCATTTGAACCCCAGACCTCAGGCTTGGGAAGCAGGTGCTCAACCACTGGGCTGTATCTGCTCCCCAATAGGAGTTGGTTTTTTCATTTGTGTGTTTGTTTGTGTTGTTAGGAGGAAGCAGGGATCAAACCTAGGACATGGGACGGAAGCTCTCAACAATTTGAACTCCATCCACTCCCAACGTTGTTCTTTTGAATCAGGGTTTCTTCTTCTCCAGGAGTTCTCAGTTTTGCTAATGAGGTCTACCTACATTATTGAGGGTAATCTTTTTTATTTAAAGTCATTTGATTGTACATGTTAATCACATCCACACAATATCTTCATAGCAACATCGAGGCTAGTGCTTGACCAAACAACTGGGCACCATAACCTAGCTAAGTTGATCCATAAAATTACCATCAAATACTCCTTGTTAAAAAAAAATGAGTCAGACATTAGAGAAAAATATCAAGTAAAACATGAAATTTTTTTCCCACTCCCTTCAATACCATGCCTCTCCCAGAGATAACAGCTAATAAACATGTTTATCCTTTCAGAACTTTCCCATTGCCATTAAATTTGTGTAGATTTCTAAAACACAAAAGGAATTGTACTACAATCTAATTTCTGTAACAAAATATTGGAATTTAGAAATCTTTCTATGCCAGCATGTTTTAGTTTCCTAGGCTCAAAGCAAGTACCATGAGCATTGGAATTGTTCTGCATGATCTTGCATTGATGGATACAGGCCATTATACATTTTGGCAGAACCTATAAAAGTGATTGGTACAAAATGTAAAATATAATATCAACTATTGGCCATGGTCAGTAGCAATGCTTCAATATTTGTAACAAACATACAGTACTCATGTAGAATGTTTTTAGTAGGGGAGGATGTGGTGTGGGTAGGGGGTGGAGTATTAAGGAATCCTTTTTATTTTCTATGTGGCTTTTCTGTCACCTAAAGCTCCTTGGAAAATAAAGTGGAAAAAAATGACGCTGGGGAACACACAGAAGAAAATATCAATATGCATAAAAGATAACAGATCTTATGGAGATGAAAGGCACAATGCAAAAAAATTATTTCTTATTTTTTGTTTTTTATTTATTATTTTGGGGGGGCCTTTGATTTGGGGAAGGTTTTGGTTTACAGAAAGGTTGCAACTGTGGCAGGGGAGGCTTACTGGTGTGGGGTGTCAGTGATGGTGGGATGTGGGAAAGGGGTGCACCTGGGCCATGCCTCCATGGAATCTGAATTTGTTCATGTGGTCATGGTGTATTGTCTCTGTGGATGGAGACCTACACAATAGTCGGTGGACTATTGAATTCCATCCTGGGGAGTCCTGCTACATTCTCTAACAGGGTGCCAAGAATCACTAGAGTACCTGTGCGGTGCCTCATGAAGGAGGACAGACCAACACATCAGGCCCTTGATATTGACCCTTGTATTCATGAACCCTGTTCTTGTGAAATTGCAACTTAGCCTAGTAAGATATATTGCCTAAGAGTTACTCCCTGAAAGCCTACTTGTTACTCAAATGTGGCCTCTCTCTAAGCCAAACTCAGCATATAAATTCACTACTTTCCCCTGGCATAGGACATGTCTCTCAGGACTGAGCTTCCCTGGCACCAAGGGATTATTACCAAGCACTAACTGGCAATGCATTTGTAAAAGACAAAGACCAAACAGAGGTAATACTAAATGCAAATGAGTTTTTATAGCTAAGAAATTTCAAGGTGAGTTGAGAAGTCATTCCATGCTTATGCATGTCTCAAGAGAATCTCACTGACTGGCACAGTAAACAATGTTGCAAGCAGGGGTGCTCCTGAGGGCTCTAGGGTCATCTAGACATTATAGCAGGCAGGGCAGTTAACCCCAGAAAATTGATTCCCCATCAGAGGACCTTACCTTGGAATATATGATAACAGAATTAGACTCATTTATAATTTTACTACACATGGTTCTTGTCCTTTTATATAAACCCGTAATTAGCTATACCTCTTAAATATATGTTCCAGAGACTTAAATATTCCATTCATATGCCAGTCAAGCTCTGAGTCCTGAATCTCAGCAGAGTTGCTGCACCTACTTCTCCTTCATTGGACTTGCCCAGGACAACAAAAGGATGATGGTGGGCAACACCCATCCTGAAAAACAGAGTATCTACAACTGCAAGCAAGACAGTTTCATTCATCTGCCCCATGGGCTGTAAGTTCCCTCTCAATCAGAAGCAGTGTAGACATCATTGTCCCAAATTTTTCAAGATTGAGGAATGAACAAACATAATGGGGGAATGCAACTGTATTAGTCAGCCAAAGGGGTGCTGATGCAAAGTACCAGAAATTGGTTGAGTTTTATAAAGGGTATTTATTTGGGGTAGGAGTTTACAGATACCAGTCCATAAACATAAGTTACTTCCCCTCACCAAAGACTATTTTCACATGTTGGAGCAAGATGGCTGCCGATGTCTGCAAGGGTTCAGTCTTCCTGGGTTCCTCTCTTCCAGGACCTTGCTTCTCTTTGGGTTCAGGATTCCTCTCTTCCCAGGGCTTGCTTCTTCCTGGGCTCAGGGTTCCTCTCTTCTTGGGGCTTGCTTCTCTTTCCTCTGTGTGCTTACTTCCAGGGCTCCAGCTTAAGACTTCAGCATCAAACTCTGGCATCAAAACTCCAACATCAAAAACCCTCAACTCTGTCCTTTGCCATGTCTTTTATGCCCTAATGGTGTGGCCCAATCAAAGTCCTAATCATAACTTAATCACACCCAGGTACAGGTTATAATCCAATAGCTATTTTTTTGAAGTCATAACCATGTCAAACTGCTACACTCCATCCTCTGAATTCCCAAAAAACATTGCAATATTTGAAAAAAAGTCTTAAATCAGTAACAATGCAAGTACTAAATCATATCACAATCAATTTGAAGATATACAGTCTGTCCTGGGGCAAAGTCCTGTTTGCTATAGACCACTGAAACTTACAAAACAATTCATCTACTTCCAATACACAAATGGACAAAGATAAACATTTTCATTACAATAAGGAGAAATTGGGAGGGAAACATGAGTCAAGGTTTCTCCACAGTTCAGTAGACCTTCAGGGAATCCTCTGTTTGATTTTAAAGATGGTTTCTTCTCCTTGGGGCCTAGTGGAACCCTTCCTTTCTACAGGCTTGCCTAATGACCATTTTCTTGGTTCCACTCTCATCAAGCATCTGGGTGTTGACCAAGCTCCAGACCTCTCCCTCCAAGAGTGTTGGGGTGATTGTCATCCCTTACTCAACTAATACAATGATGTGAAGACAACATTCCCCATAACCTTTGGCATAAGGCTCAGCCTTCTCAGAGCAAGGAATTGACCACCTGGCTTTCCCTAACCTTTGGCATGCAGGCTCAACTCTCTCAGGGCAACAGGTTGACCACCTGGCCTTCCTTAATCCATGGGGGACAGGTCTACCCTTATCAGACCTATGGGGCATCAACTTCAACCTCCCTAATTTCTAAGGAATGTGCTTCACCCTACCCTGGGGTGGCAAAACTCTCTCCAAGCATCAGGTGGGAACATCTACCCTTTTCAATTACTGGGGCAAACTCACCCTCTCTGTACATATGGTTGGGGTTCCTCTCTTGGCCCAAGGTGATGTCTTGATTCCAGATCTCAGCTTCCATGGTTTTCCTCTTAAAGTTATTTCTCCTTCAATCTCTCCTTTCCATGCCCCTTTTAGTCCAAGCTGACAGCAGTTTTGTTCATACAGTTCTCTCAAAAACCTTGTTGGTTTAGCATGCAAGAAGCAGGGGTCCAAGCCATCAGACAGTAAGACTTTCTACAGGTCTTTCCAAAATAACTGCATCTTCAATCCTGATTTACAAGGTCCAAGTTTAGTTATGTCCTCCAATGGGGCACATTCTTCTGGGAACTTGATTTCCAGAGAGGTTTGGAATTTCCAGAATTAGTTTCTGTTTTCTTTGTACCTGACAGTTCAGTCCTCAGTATTATCTCTCTCATTTAGCATTTTGCTATAAGCTGAAAGCTGAAGCCAAGCTGCATTCTCCAGGTTTACTTTGGAAATTTCTTCAACTAAATGCCCAAACTCACCATTTTCAAATTCTGCCTTTCATAAAACACCAGGAATTAATCTTGCTAAGTTCTCTGCAACTGTAAAATACAGATCACCTTTCCTCCAGTTTCCATTAATAGTTTTCATCATTTACTTCTAAGGCATCATAAAAAATCTCTTTCACATCATATTGCTATCAACAGTCTTTTCAAAGCACTGTAGGTCTTTTCTTCCAAGTGTCTCACAATTCCTCCAAAAAATACCCCATAGCCATTTATAAAACCATTCCAGCTTTTCAGTAATTGCAAAAGCACTTCCTTACTCCTTGGTACCAAATTCTGTATTAGTCAGCCAAAGGGGTGCTGATGCAAAATACTAAAAATTGGTTGGTTTTTATAAAGGGTATTTATTTGGGGTAGGAGCTTACAGACACCAGGCCTTAAAGCATTAGTTACTTCCCTTACCAAAGTCTGTTTTCACATGTTGGAGTAAGATGGCTGCTGATGTATGTGATAGTTCTGGCTTCCTGGGTTCCTCCCTTCCTGGGGCTTGCTTCTCTTTCCTCTGTGAGCTTACTTCCCAGGGCTCCAGCTTAAGGCTTCAGCATCAAACTCCAGCATCAAAACTCCAACTTCAAAAACCCTCAGCTCTACCGTTTGCCATGCCTTTTATCTGTGAGTCCCCACCCACCAAAGGATGGGAACTCAATGCCCTACTGGCACAAGAGGTTTACATGATTTCTTAATCAAGCAAACCTCTGAATCCAATATAATTTAATATGCCCAGAGGAAACGATCAGTTTACAAACATAATCCAATATTTCTTTTTGAAATTCATTAATAAAATCAAACTGCTACAGGGAGAGAGTATGGAACAGGCAGTGGGGAATATGGGAATCCCCTATATTTTTTAAGTAACATCTATGTAATCTAAACATTCATTAAAAACAAAGAAAAAAAAAGCAAATACCATGAAATGGGGATTTAGTCACTCACAGGTTTGAGACCAGGGAAATGAACAAATCAAGAAAGACATTATCGAAGTGATACTTTCTTCCCAAAGACCTGCTGCCAGCAATCCTGGAGACCTCTGTCACATGGCAAGGCACGTGGTGGCATCTGCTGCTCTCTCCCTTCCCTTCTGGGATTCATTGATGTCAGCTTCTTGTTTCTGTGGCTATTTCTCTTTGTCTGAATTTTATTCTCTTATAAAAGACCCCAGTAAAAGAATTGAGACTCCCCCTGATTGAGGTGAGACACACCGTAACTGTAGTAATCTCATCAAAAGATCCTACTTACAGTGGGTTTACACTCATAGAAGTGGATTAGATTTAAGAACATATTTTTCTGGGGTACATATAGCTTTAAGCCACCATACAGTCCTTTTGATCTAGTGCAATCTTTTTATCAGTACACACATATGTATATGTGATATACATCTTCCTTTGTTGATGAATATTTATATTTACATTAGATTTAGATTTAGATTTAGATTGTTTCCATTTATCATTACAAGCAATGCTATAAGAAACTTTCTTGTATGAATAGCCTTGCATGTGAATATTTTCTAGAGGACAAATTTCTGAAAGGGAAATTGCTGGGTTCAAAGATAAGGCTGTTGAAGAGATTCCGCTAAACTAGCCTTTTTATAAGAGCAACATAGTCGATGTCCATATTCTCAACTCTCATTTATACTGCATGTTATCATTGGTTATTTCTGTCAACTTGATTGGTTTTTTAAATTATTATTATTATTATATACCCAGTTAACAGGAAGATACCTGCCTATGACCTTGAAAATAGTAAATGTTATTTTCATGGAAACTTTGGTTGCCAGGGACCACTCAACTAGCCTCCAGGGCACTGAGCCAGTGGCCAGGGGCTTCCTGCTGCCGTCTGCCCTCGCCCTTGCCGGGTTCCCTTGCCCGCAACAGGCCTGAAGTCCCTCGCGTAATAGCACAGCTGTGGCTACAGTCTTTTCTGCCACAGAGTTCCAGTTCCCTTTCTTTTTTTTTTCTCATCTCCAATGATTGTTGAACACCAATTAATCCCCAAATGCTGAATTTAGACTTGAAGGACAATCATCTCCATATATACCAAAGGATTAAATAACTGAAAACAAGAATGTTTTAAGCATAACTAAGAGAATTTGAATTTGCTAAACAACATTGAACACCAGTTAGTTGCTTCTTTTCTCCTTAAACCTTTTGGATTTTCTTAGGTTTCACAATCAGAGAAACTAAGATTTCGACTTCTTGGTGACTATTATCAACAGATGACTCTCATTCCTATGGTCCAGTTATGCACGACTAGTATCCACACTTGCTAATACGTACCTTCTGGGCAGATTCATGCACCTTCTCCAATATAAGCACTTTAGAATTCTCAGCAATGGGCACAGTACCTAGCACGTACTTGATTTTCAATAAATATTTGTTAAATGAACAAACCCCTAATCATCAGGACACATGTGATATGTCCCAGCTATTTTTCTGATTTGGTTTGAAATGTTTTAGGTACAATTTATCTAACTTTCTAAAATCCACTTAGACACCTGGCAGGAGTGAAGATTTCCTAAGCCATTTACTTATTTTTGCCTCCATCATGAGAAAAAGCAACAACCCAAAAACAAACAAACAAATAAACAAAATGAAACTTTTGTAGTCTTTCTTTTAGATAACCAGACACTAACGTTATTTAAACTGCCATTTCTCCTTTATCCAGTTTTGGCTAATTTTTATGCATTTTATTATAAATTCAGATATGCAAGAGAAAAATGCTGTTGTTTTTCTTTTTAAAAATCTGCTTTTCATTTGGTTCAACTTCTCAAGCACCTAAATAACTAATGTGGACCACCCAGAGGACACCATTTGAAACCTCCCAGCAGCCCATGGTAGTGTAAGATCAGTGGTTGACGCTTTGGACCTGAGTTATTATTCCATCTCTGCATTATCTGTCTGTGACATTGAACAGGTCATGTAACCTTCCTGAACTTCTTTTTCCTTGCTAAAGGCATTATGTGGCTCAAAAGAAATAATGTATGTTAAAAACTTAGCACTTTGAATAATATAAAAAGTAACGCAGGCATGAAGCATTGTTACAAAACAAACTTATAAAGTAGAGTCTTACAAATTAAACAAAATCATATGGGGTCCTTCTGACCACCCACACTGCCATCTGCAAAAGAAAGAAGTTCTTTGTTTTGTTGTATTTTGTTGTTACATTCTTTGGCAAAGGAGACAACTTGTCTAGCTGCTAGTAGACACAATAGAAGCAACAATAGTAGTAGCAACCTCCATTTGGCAACCAATTATCTGTATCTATAAAATATCTCATACCTCCAGTGACCAAGAGTCAAATTCTACTTTAAAATAATCCATGTGTGTGGCTTCCCATTTCTTACCTCATATTGTGTGCTAAGCATAAAGGACAGTGGAGCTAAATGTTTACATAGATGATTTGGTGAAGCAGAAATTTTAGAAACAATGCCTACTTCCCCAAATGAAAGGCAACTTGCTTTTATAATCTTCCATGGATTTTTCTCAGGTAATTCATTTTGTGGGCTACTGCAGGATGGCATATTTCCGCATCCTCAACTTTCCAAAGAATAACCAATGTAACAGATGTCACAATCTGACCCCTTTTGATTGCAAATGATGGAAACCCAACTCAAAATAGCATCAGCCAAAAAAAAAAAAAAAAAAGTCCAGTTGTAAACCTGGGTACCTGAATGATTGAATGATGCATGATGTGTTAGGAGAGAAGTCCTGACTGCCAAATTTACGCTTACCTTATTTCAGCTTCTCCTGCCCAGCATCTCCATATAAAATCCCAATGGAGGACTCTCGGAGGCCCAATGTCTTTTGAGTTTCCTACCTTCATGGTTGTGGTCAGAATGAAACCATGACTGACAAGTCCCAATGAATTATGTTGGATGTTGGAGGAAAAGCTCATTAAAGAAAGTGGAAAGAATTGCTTAGCAGCCAAAATGACATCAGCAACAACAAGAAAACAAGCTCCTCCCTCACCAAATAAGTACTCTTACACAAAAATTATGGTAAGAGGTTTAATTAGAGAACATGTGACAAATATTCCAAGAATTAAGTGTCGACAACACATGCACGTAAACAGTGAAATTTCTGGGTTCTCTTAGGGGACAAAGTCATTCATCTCATTTGCAATTTCTTAAGCTGGTTTGTAAGACGTTGAGGCACTCTCATTTCCTCCTTCAGACTCCCTGCATTTTCCATGATTTCCTTGAATGCCTGAATCACAGGGATTTCTTCTCCATTTAGTAGAACTATCACCTCCTTTCTCCATTAGCACTGATTCCATCTCCTGGGGGCATCAGTCACCTTCTCTTATCTTCCCACCAGTCAGCAATAACTGTTGACCATATAGCCTATTTTCCCTTGAAATGCTCCTTAGAAGAGCAGAAGAATCTCAGTAACCCATTCCCATGGCCCTGAGTAGGGGAACTTAATCCTCTTGCTGACAGTTCCAAAAAACTCTCCAATTTACTCAGTCACTTTTCTTTTCAAGACTATTTGTCTCACATCCCATTTTGTCCTTTTAGACTAGCACAAGGGTTTTCAAATCAGGCAACACTCCAGAACCACCCAAGAGCTTTGATCAGAGGTATTGCTGGGCTCTGGCCCAGGCCTACAGGATCAGATTCTCTAGAGAACAGGGATGGGGTATTATATTTACAAAACCTCCGTAGATAATTATTATGCACAACCAGAGTGAAGAATTACAGTCTTTAAGCTCTGTTAAAATTTGGTACCTCATTAAACCACCACCACCCCCGTCCACTACCAAACCTCCCCCATCCACCTCATCATAGCCATTGAGCATTGGCATGAGTGGGGTTGGTGATGTCCGAGAGTGACCATGAGCAGGGTTGGGGTGGAGGGTTGGGCTATCCATTGAGCTGGGAGGAAGCTGGAGGAAGGAACAGATGAACTCTGGAGGTGGAGGACAGTGGTTGAGAATTCAATTACGGAATGTTCTTTTGGCAACAATGGCAGGAGAGAGTCACTGGTGCAATGTTTTGGCGGTGGGAGGATGTGTGGGGAAGGGCACACCAGGGGCATGCCTTATGGAATACAAATGTGTTCATGTGGTCATAGGGTGTTATCTCAGTGGGTGGAGACCCACATGATTAACAAGAAAATATTAAATTCCCATCCTGGGAAGTCCTGCTGTGTTCTCTAATAGAGTGGTAAGAATCTCAAGAGTACATAGGCAGTGCCTAATAAAAGAAAACAGACCACAATGCCAAGCATGATAGGTAATGATAATCTATTTCCCCAGTGTAGCAGAGTTAGACTCATTTATAATTCCCCTACACACGATTTTTCTATCCCTTTTATTAAGCCTAGAATTAGCACTATACCTGTTAAATATATGCCCCAGAGACTTAAATCTTCAGTCCTCACATATGCCAGTTGAGCCCTGAATCTCAGCAGAGTTGCATCCAGGACTTACTATCCAATTCATTGGACTCGCTCAGAACAAAGTGATGATGATGGACAATCCCCATCTCTAAAAGCAGAGTATGTGCAACTGCAAGCAAAACTGTTCCTTCCATCTGCCCCATAAGATCTAAGCCCCCTCTCAATCTGAAGAAGAGCAGGAGGGAATGCAACCATGGACCAAAGTAGACTAAGTGTTATTATAGTAATGAAGAACTTGTACCTTTGCTATAAACCTAGTAAACATAGTGGTTACCAAAGGTTCTGAGGGGAGGGGGAGGGAAGAACAGGTGGAGTGTAGGGTATTTTTAGGGCATTGGAATTATTCTGCATGATATTGCAATGCTGGACACCGGCCATGATAGATTTTGTCAAAACCTATAAAATTTTACAGTGCAAAGTGTGAACCATAATGTAAACTACAGACCATGGTTAGTAGCATTGCTTCAATATCTGTACATCAATTGTACCAAATGTACCACACTAATGTCACATGTTATTAATAGGGGAAAACATGAGAGGGGGAGAGGGTGGTGTATAAGGGACTCTCCGATATTTTTGATGCTTTTCTGTAATCGAAAACTTTAAAAAAAATAGAGTTAAAAAAATTAGGTGCCTCAAACTTTACCTAAATGAATGCTTACAACAATTCCTTGCCGTTATGACTATTCTCTCCAATTTACAGATGAGGACACCAAAAGTCAGAGGCAGAACACAACTCGCTTAGAGTATGAATTGTTACTTAAGCATTTGCTTCTTTTAATAACCTGGAATATTGATCATTCAGATATTCACCTCTGTATCACTGACTCGTTGGCATGGTGTTTGGAACAGAGCAATTGTGCAATAAATGCTCCCTGAATTAAGGAGTGAATAAGTCTGTATTCTTCCTGTTTTTCCAAGGTTTGCCCTTAGGGACAGGTGACATCCATTTGAGACCCTGGAGAAGTGAAGCAACGCATGCAACCTCACACACATCAATGGCTTGTGTGTAGATAGCTCAGGGCTGACTGCAGAAGAAGAGCTCAGGGCCACGGCCAATGGGCTCTTAGAGTGTGAAGTCAGACTGGCCCTCTCATCTGCTGGCTGAAACAGCAAGTCTCCCTGGTAAATCTCTCTGCCACCCCCGGCTCTCAAGCCATGAACCCAGAGCCGGAAGGCCTTTTGACCTCACTAAGTAAGTGTTTCTATGCTTGCATTATTCCCATGCCACCCCTGGTTACAGATGCAAGAAGCAGACTGCTGTGTTGGGCGATCGCCTCATATTCATAAACGAGAAGAAAAGCAGGGTGTCTCAGATTGCTTCTGCTGCAGCCAAGCCCTGGGGAGAACAGCGTGAGAAAGCGCTTCTAAATCTGCCCAAAGGCTCACAAAATCTTCTGGAAAAAAGGTTTTCACGTAGCATTCTGGAAGGTATCTTCTGTTAAGAAATTCTGACAGAAGTCCAAGCCTGAATAATAGAGAAGTAGAGGTAAGTTGCAGACTTCCTCCCACCTCTGCCAGCCTATTTTTAAAGCAAAATAGCCAAGAGCAAACCCATTCCAAATCGTGAGGACACAAATGCTTCTAAAATATTTGCTCCATCTCCAGCTTTTCCTTTATGCCTCCATTGCACAAAGGCCAGTACCTCCATAGTTGCTCTGAGGTGTTCACAACAAAAGAAAAAAATCCCGTTCTTGCTCCACAGCAGCTCCGGGTCGCCTGGGGGTGCGCGTGTGGAAGTAGCTCCTCATGGGCGCATGCGTCTGAAATATGGCAAACCCATCACCTGGCCATCGTTCTTTGCGGAATTTCTTGATGCACAGTCATGGCCCTCTGGGAATAAAAAGGTGACAAAACATGATTTCTATGTTTTCCTGATATGAATAAACCTCAGTTGCAATATCATCCCTTAGGGAAAACCACGAGAAATCTAAATGTTCATGTAAAACCACACAATTCCAAATTTGATCATATTTTATTATGGAGAATACAAGTGTTTCGAGTGTGAAACCTCCCCTTTAGTGAGAATGTATTATCTCTACAAAGCTCAAAACTAGATTGTGACTAGTTTGTTTAGTTGCCTAGACTTAGAGCAAGAGGTCAAAGTCATATTTACATTCCCCAAGAACTGGTTTCCTTTGGGTTAAAGACCACACTTCAACTGTGGCCTGATCCTTAAGAACAGTGTGTGGGCCACAGGGGGTCAAGATTTTGAGTGTAGTAGACTTCATCTCTTAACTCACTCCACAGCACTTATTCAGGGTCTTGTATGTGCCATGATGTGCTGGCAGATGTTTAATAACTAGCTTTCTGAAAATAAAAGCCCTATTTATCGCATTGGTCTGTGTGTAAATACTCCCCCGTGAGCAAATTCAAGTTCCTGATGTGACGTCACTGAACGTGAGGATGGGAAGAAAGGTGCAGTATCTGCCGGCTCTAGCATTCCGCTGTGTGTACGCAAAGCATGGAGTCTAACACCATGCGCAAAGCTGCAGCGTTAGCAAAACACGGCCCCTTCTCCTCGCCATGAGAAAGGAAGAAATAAGCTCTAACACATGTCACAACATTCATTTAGAACTTATCAGAGGTCAGGAACTCATTCGGTGTAAAAAGCTCAGATTCTAAAGTCAGGCTGCCTAGGTTGAAACACCAGTCCTGCCATTTATTACCTATTTGATCTTGAGCAGATTACTTAACCTCTCTTTGCTTCAGTTCCCTTATCTATGGAAAAGGGAAAATAATAGGATCTACCTCACAGAGATGCTTTGTGAATAAAATGAACTGATACGTAGAAAGCACGTAGAGTAATTTCTCATTCATGGAGAGTACTCATCAAGGGTTAGCTGTTGTTATTGTTGCCATTTCCTAATCCTCATAAAAAACCGTGTGACTGGTGGGTGTTATTATGTCAGTGAAGAAATGGAGAGGTTATGTGGCTTGCCCAAACACATTAAAAATGAAATGGTTGGCCTTAATTGTGGAAGTCTTATTGAGCTCCATGCTGAAGAGTTTGGACTTAATTCCACGGCAAGTAGGAAATTCCCTGAAGGGTCTGGAGAAGGGAAGGTACGTGAACTGACTCAGGGTTAGGAAAGCAAGGCTTGCACAATCTGTAGGGTTGACCGGAGAGAAGGAGGCCTGGAGGCAGGGAGAGGAGTTACATGCTATTGCAAAAGTTCAGGCAAGAGCTTGTGAAAGCAAGAATTAGGGTGGAAAGATGACTGAGAAGTACTTAGCAAAATATCCTTGACAGAATTTTATCTCCAGTAATCGAAAAAAACAACTGAGCACACATAATCTGCTAGTGACACTTTGGCATCATCATTTTAATTCAACAGTTATTTACTAAACACCTACAAGAAGCCAGGTGTTGCATTAGGCCCTGACAAGAATATAAAGACAAATATTTTTGAGCACTTACTATTTCCCATGTACTACTCAAAGTCCTTTATGTTCACTGCCTGATTTAATCCTTACAACAACCCTACGCAGTAGTTACAGGACACCAAAAGTCCGAGAGGCAAAATAACTTGCTCAAGGTTACACAGGCAGGGAGTGACAAAGCCCACTGCATTCCTAATACTTAGCACTATATGTAAACCACCATAACATCTTCCTCCCTGCCCTGGACTGTAGCGTAGCCTCTTAGCTGGTGTTGCTGCTTCAACTCCTCCTTTGCCCACCACACCCTCCCCCCCAACTCCCGCTGCCAAGCTCTTCTTCATTCATCAGCCAGAATAATATTTTATAAAAACATTTCTCCACTTCAAATCTTTCCATGGCTTTCCCACAACCCAGAGCCTCTACCTGGGGCCACAGGCCCTATCTGATTGGCCCTGACCGTCACTCCTGCTCACCTCTTATCGCTCTCTCTCCTTGGGCATCATGATCCAACAACACCTGCTTTCTTGCAAGACCTGGAATGCTCTGAGTGCTTTCTCACCTCAGGCCTTTGCAAATGCTATTCCCTCTGCTTGGGCACTTCTTCCCAAACTTCTCCTGGCTAACTTCTTCCATATACAGTTTTTTGCTGGCTTGTTTGTGGGGGTGTGGATGTTTACTTGTTTGTTATCTGCAACTCATGCTGAGCCATACTGGAGTCCGAGGCAAAATGAAAACTAAATAATACTAATACTGTCTTTAGTCAATATTTTTATATTTTTCCATCATGGATTTCTGGCACTAATTTTGATTTTTTAAAATATTGCATTTCAAATTATTAGGTATCTTGATTACAGATTTTTTGGTGCCCCTCCCCCCTTAAACTTTGCTCCTGAACCAAGTGCCGTACTCGCCTCACCCTAGTCCCAGTCCTGTTATTTCTCCCTCTCACTAAACTGCAAGCTTCAAGGGGGAAGGGACCATGTCTGTTTTGTTCACTGCTATACTTACTGTGTATAGTAGAGTGATTGGCATAGGAAAAAAGTGACAAATGAAACTTGTTGAGCTATTGAATGAGATGTTAGGGTTTTTACCAGGAGGATTTTAAATGTATCACTCATTCTATCAGTCAGTGATTGGAGAATTCTCCTATGTATAGATGAAGAAACTAAAGCTTACAGATGTTAAGTAACTTAATCAATGTCATTGCTACACAAATAATTAGTGCTCAGCAGTGCTGGGATTTGAATGCAAGCCAGTCAGTTTACTAGCCCTGGCCTCAAGGTAAGTTCAACAAAGGTTGATTGAAAGTGACAGAAGAGGCATGTGTAGAAAGGTCACATCTGAGTCCAACTCCATCACACTCAGGGACACAAATTCCAAAGCATGGCCCACTGACATGGTACTGAGCTTCAGAGCTATCTGCCATGACCATATCCCTGTGGGTCTACATAGCCCTTAGGAGAACCAGTGCCTGGGGTTGTATGCACTTTGGCTGTTTCTGGGGTCCTCCTGAGGAGTGCATAAGTGTGACCCCTCTATGACCTCCTGGCTCTTTTGAAGACTCTTAGCTATATAAACTCATTTGACTTTGCCATTTCCCCCTTTTATTCAAGGTCAAAAAGCAGTTTTTAACACATGATCCTACACGTGGGCTGAGATATTCTGCTGGTCTGAGTTGACCCTTTTATTCAAGGCCTTTTTCTATTTACACCACCAGCTGGTGCTTGCTAGTAATCCCTCGGTGCCAGGGAAGCTCATCCCTGGGAGTCATGTCCCACGCTCGGGGGAATGTAATGCATTTACATGCTGAGTTTGGCTTAGAGAGTGGCCACATTTGAGCAACATGGAGATTCTCAGGAGGTAACTCTTAGGTACCCTGCAGGTCTAGGCCTAGTTCATATTTTAGGTACACAGACTCATAAGCATAGTCATCAGTATCAAGGGCTCATTGTTGGAAAATCCTTCTTTGTTGGTCTTTACTGTTGCCCTTGGGGGATGGTTACTGTTCCATTGAGAAATGTGATAGAGCTCCCCTGGCTAGGAACTCAGCACTCCCTCAGTTTTTGTTTGTAACTGTTATGTAAACATTTTCATGTCCCTTCTACACATGCCTTTTATGACCTTTCTACACATGCCTCTTCTGTCTCTTTTAATGAACCTTTGGTTGGTGCTAGCATTGGTGCATACTGAGAAAACTTGAATCTCTGGACTGTCCATGAGCCAGCTGGGCCCTGAGCCTCAGCAGAATTGCAACTCCTACTCTCTGGCTCATTGGACTTATGCAGGTTAGCTAACAGGGAGGTGAAAATGGTCAATCACCACACCATGGAACTGAGAGTGCTTATAACTGCAAGCAGGAGAATTGCATCCATCATCCATGTGGAATCTAAACCCCCTCTCAATATAGAGGTGGAGTGGACATCATCATCCCAGGACCCACAGAATGGAGGAATAAAATATGGATTAGAGTGGATTTACTGATATTCTACTATAAAACTTTTGTGACTACTAATAGAAGAAATTGTATCATTGACAGGGAGAAAGTGGCCACAGTAATTGCTGAGGGCAGGGAGTAGGAAGAAGAGATGCAATGAGGGGGCATTTTTGGGACTTTGGAGTTGTCCTTAATGATACTGCAGGGTCAGATGCTGGGCATTATATATCCTGCCATAACCCACTGAATGTACCGGAGTAGAGTGTGAACTACAGAGTACACTATTATTATCCACGTGGTGCAGCAGTGCTCCAAAATGTGTTCGCCGAGTGTGATGAGTGTGCCACAATGAAGGGGGAGTTTGTTAGTGTGGGAGGAGTGGGGTGTGGGGATGGGGGGTATAAAGGAACCGCTTATGTTTTTTACAATGTAACCATTTTGTGATGTATGTATCTTCAAAAAATACAATTTACAAAAATGATGGGGGTGGGGGCATGGGGTATGGGTTATATGGGAACCTCTTATGTTTTTTTAATGTGATGTTCTATGTGATCTATTAACTTTAATTTTAAAAGTTTTATTAAAAAATAAAAAAAACAAAAAGAAAAAACAAAGGTTGATTGGACATTTATCAAGACTATTGAAGAAAGAGATTATTTGGGAAACTCAGCTAGTTGACTTTTAGATGGTTCTTTTCAAGTACTTAATAGTTTATGGTCCTATGATGACCACCGTAACATGCAGCACATGGACCTTAGTGTTTGAGGGAAATTGGTAACCTCAGTGTATTCATCTGCAAAGTAGAAATAACAGTATTCTGCTGTTTTAGTTTCCTAGGCTGTTCAAGCAAATACCATGAAATGGGTTGAGTTAAACAATGGGAATTTATTTGCTCATGGTTTTGAGGCTAAAAGGAACTCCAAATCAAAGTGTCAGCCAGGAGATGTTTCCTTCCTGAAGACGGTGCTCTGGGCTGGCTGTCAGTGCTTCTAGGCGCCTCTGTCCCGTGGCCAGGAGCAGGATGCCCTCTCTGGTCTCTCCCTGAGCTTCCAGGTCCTGCCAATGCCCAGCCTCTGGCATCCTGTGTCCACCTCTGTGTCTGAAGTCCATTCTGCTTATAAAGGGCTCCAGTCCTAGGATGAAGACTGGATTGGGTTGGGCCACACCTAAACTGAAGTAACCTCTTCAAAAGTCCTACATGCAATGGGTTCACACCCTTTAACTAGATTTAATTAGATTTAAGGACATATTTTTCAGGGCCACATACAGCTTCAAACCACAACACCCACTAGCTGAATTGTGTGCATTAAATAAGATGATGTATGTAAATTGCCTAATACAGTGTTTGTCATATAGAAACTATCAATTTTAATAATAATAATAACAATAAACTATTCAGGTGAGAGTGAGAGCCTAAAGTTTGAGAATGAAATAACTTCTCTTTCCCTCTGCTTCCATGGAAAGTACCAGTTCAGTGAAAAGAAGAAAATCAAATCAAAACTCAGTATCTTATTTCTGTACTTGCCTTCCTGATGGGAGAAAAGTCACTCAATCTTATTGAAGTTGGGAATCTTTTCTTTTTTTTTTTTTGGAGATACAGGAGATTGAACCCAAGACCTTGTAAATGGGAAGCAGCCACTCAACCACTGAGCTATATCTGTTCTTCAGTGCAGAACTGTTGTTTTTTCATTTGTTTGTGTTTTGTTCCATTTTGTTTGTTTTTTGGAAGCATCAGGGATGGAACCCAGGACCTCATACATGCGAAGCAGGTGCTCAACCACTGAGCTACATCTGCTCCCCAGGTTGAGAATCTTAAAAGCTCTGAAAGGTCTGATCATATAAGCAATGGAAATAGAACCAGAAACAAGATCTCCTAGTTTTTCCCTAGTACTCCTGCCTCCATACGTGTTTTTAACGTGGAGCTAGTTTTCAGTAGCCTCCAATCAAACCTTCTCTCCTGGCTCCTCCTTCCTTCTAGTCAGCCAAGCGGTATGGCGCTAGAGAAGAACGGGGAGGAGGCTCCAGCGGAGAGAACAATTCTCTCCAGTAAAGCATCCCCACATGCGAGGAGTGCGAGGAGAGAAGAATGATGTTTTATCTCCTGACGGAAAAGTCAGAACGAGTGTTTTCTTGGAGAGGGTTTGGCTTCCCTCAGCGGAGGCTGCATGTGGAGCCTCCTGCCTCCTTTACGTCACCTACTCTCATGCCAGAGTCACATTAGAAAGGCTGAGCCAGGCTCGTGATGGAATTATATCCAGAGCAAAGCGTACCCTGGGGTCACCTTCCTACCCTCTAGCATGATGTGGGTGTCATAGCAGGCGCCCAAAAAAGCTCATGCTGAGTGGCTGATAAAGCCCCAGCGTAAGCAGAATCTACGTACGATGGACAACTTTACACATGTGCTCACAAATTCACAGGCCTCTGGTGTGAAGCATCTATCTTCAGACGCTTTCTCCTTTCATTCCCTTTCATGTTTTTTATTTCACTTTCTTGGTTAATTTATTATGCTCTCTCCCATCTTAGCACATACTTATACCCCCTTACACACACACCACAAGATTAAAAAAAGCTATGAAGTTAGGATAGATCCATTTTTCTTATACTGAAAGCAAACTCCAGACTGGCAATGCAAGGTACTTGGGCATTTTTTTCCCTATTGTGCTAATAGTTGGATTGTTATAAAAGTACAAGCAAGGCCTGACTGAGATTGCTACATTATCTGGACAATGAAATATTCTGCATCGTTTTAGGATGCGTTGGTAAGGCATGCCTGGCTACTCAAGCCTGGGGGGGCCACAAGGGGAGCAGGCTTTGAGACCAGAAAGTATACACAAGGGGAAATGGGGTGAGAGTACATATTAGTGAGGGGTGCAAGATAGATTGGGAATGGTGCAGGGGGTAGGAAAGGGAGGGCATGTACCCAGCTGTCATTGCTGAAAACTGTGATTAGTAGGCGAGGCAAGGTGCCCACCGTGTATTTTATGTCACAGTGAATACAAGTACCCAGTAGGCATTAGATGGAGTGGAGGCTATTTAAGATAATGTAAAAGAATATACTATCAGAGTGGCAAATACAGAAATGGGGAGTCCCGTGAGTATGAAATTAGTGAGTCTAGAGGCAGCAGCTTGTAAATGTGCCGGGGGATAAGTAACAGGACCCCAGACCCAAAGATCAGTCAGTTGAAGTGGGCTGACTGGTAAGAGCAAGACGTGCTCCAGTCTTGGCGGGAAGTGCAGTGTGTTTGATGCTAAAAAAAAAAATTTGGCCACACGTTCTTCTAATTTCTGTACTCACGCTCCGTTGGCAAGGTCAAGTTTGCAGCTCATCCCATCAAGAGGTGAAATCTATGTTCTACGCCTGATTCTAAATTTGGTCATGTGACTTGTCCAATGAGACAGTAACTAATGTCTTGCAAGTTGATGCTTGAAAAGAACTCAGTCCTTGGGACTTGTCTTCTCTCTTGCTGTTCTCGGAAGCCCTACTAGCACCACCTTGTAAAGAAGCCCAGGCTAACCTACTGAATGAGGAGAGAGCTAGGTTTGTGCCCAAACTGACAGCCTGCCGACCAATAGTAGAATTATCTAGCTAACCAGCAGCTGGCCAGCAGAAGAACCTCTCAGCCAAGTCAAATCTAAATTGCCACCATACAGAACTATAAGCGAAATTAATGGTTATCTTTTTAAACCACTAACTGTGAGGGTGGTATGGTTCCTTACACATCAAAAGATAACAAATATACAAGGGTCTGACGCAGGTCACTATTCCAGGGATTTGGGAATAAGAATTCAGTAAACAGAACAACTCAGTCTTGGGAACAAGCCAGGAGGCCAGTGACAAATTGAGTAAAAGGACAGTGTCTCTGTGTTAGTTCTCCAGGGAAACAGAACCAACAAGATGTATAGTGAGATTTATTGAGGAATTGACTCACGCAACTATGGGGATTGGCAGGCCACGAGTTGGGAACTCCAGTGAAGGTTTTGGTGAATTCCCCAGAAGAAGCTGGCTGGCTAAAGTAGAGAGAGAACTTTTATTTTCTGATTTCTGAAATAATCGGTTTTCCCTTTAAGATCCTCAACCAACAGGATGAAACTTCTCTCATTGCTGAAGGTAATCTTGAGTCTGTGTTGACTGTAGATGCAATCAGCCACAGATGCTATCAGCTGACTAATTACTTAAATCCATGAAATATCCTCACAGAAACAATGAGGCCAGTGCTTGCTACCAGGCAATTTGACACTTTAATCTAGCCAAGTTGACACATGAACTTATCAAAGCAGTCTTATAGATAAGGCAGAAGTAAATTTGTCAGATCTGGGACCTCACATTAGAGTTGGACAGCCTAAAAGTGAGTATGTTCAGCATCATAATGTGGACTCAAATTTGCTAACTGCCTTATGGGTCATCTCAGGATTGTTGCTGGGAACCACAACTTTTGAACTTTCCTGCCCATCTTTTGTTCCTATCCTTTACAGAAGCTGTTCCAAACAGGGTGGGAACTCAAGAATGAAGTGGTGTAAGGGAATCTTTTCTTAAATAGAAATTGCCTGAATATTTCCATGCTGATGGGAATGACTAAGTAAAAGGAAATGTCAACTGAAAGACACAGAAGAGATGAGTGATAAAAGTTCATTCGACGAATCTTATCTCTCTTCCCCTTCATTCTACAATTTTGGGGAAAATGATGCACGTGTATTCATTTCATATCACCCCCCATTCACTTCCCAACCTTTCTTGATTCTGATTCTGCCCTCAGTTCTCTGTGAAACTGTTTTCACCAGATCATCATTTACCGAAGCTGGGGCCAGACTGGGCTCAGCATATGCAGGAACGCCAGCCTGTACTTCCTGAATATAAATGTGAAAGATTATGAGAATATGTCAGATATCCTGACTTCCCTTATGTTGTCATCCCTGATGTGATCGACAACTTCTCCAAGTTAGAGGATGCCTTTCTGATCAATTATTTGTTAGGAATTGTCATGCCAGTTTTAAGAATTGAAAGGGGCAGTCTGTAAGACTAGAGCTGTTTGGGTTTTTTTGTTTTTAGCAGCGGGAGCTTGAATAAGATCATTCTAACTATGTACAAAATGTAGAAGCCATGAAATAAAAAAATTGATGTTTGGAGAACAGAAATTAAAACTTCCTGCATGACAGAAAATCATAGGAAAAAAAGAGTCAGAGATAGACTATAAACTGGGGCGAAATATTTGCCATACCTATCACAGGCTAAGGACTAAAATATTTTTAATATTTTATATAACCCTCCTGTAAAATATTATAAAGTACTCCTGTAAAATATTATAAATATTGAGCAGATCCAAGAGAAAAATGGGGAAAAAGGGATTTTAAGATATAAATCACACACAAAAAAGGGAAACATAAATAGTGCTTAACCATAGAAAAATATATATTTTAACCTATGGTGAGAAAATGACATTTAAAAATCCAGTGCTAAACTATTATTCATTTAGAAGCTGTAGAAAAGGCAAAGAGGTTCATAACACACCCTGCTGGCAAGTGTGTAGAAAAGAATTCACTTCCTTGTGCTGCTCTTAAAATCATAAATTGATGACAATATCTATCAATACTGAAGATGCACACTGAAATTTACTTTTCAGATTCATCTGAAAGAGCCATATTTTCATGTTTGTAAAATGTATGCTAAAAGTTATTAATTTTGTCATTTTTCTAATTGCAAATTACTGGAAGCAACATAAAATCTCCATCACTAGGAAACTGATAAATTATGGTAGGGTCATAAAATGGAATATTTTTCAGCCATAGAAAAGGAAAAGCAAGTCCTTTGTTTAAGAAAACCTTATAAAATGTATTATAAGAGATAAAAACAAAGTATGGGATATCTCAGTACAGTACCTATAATGATAAGAGTGGATGAGAGGAGCTCCATACACGTATATGCTTGTGTGTGTGAGTGTGTGTGTGTGAGTGTGTACCTAAGAAACCAATAGCCGTGGCTTAAAGGGAAGGGAGCTGTGTCTGGGAAATGGAGATGGAGGATGACTTTTCACAGTGTATTCTTTTAGCGTTTCTAATTTAAAATTTTAAAATTTTTGATCCACGTGAATGTCTTACTTATGCAAAAATAATTTCGAAAAAGAAAAAAGATATGTAGAAAGACAGGGGAATGGGGTGGGGGGGGTGGGGAATGGAAAAAATCAAGATGCTCCTGAAGAAGAAGGACCACCTGGGTGGAGGACAAAGTAATTAGGGTAGCATTGTATTGTTTCAGAAACAAACGAATGAGTCAATATAGCAAAAAGGAGACTCTAGAAAGAGAACCATCCAGGTAGTGAGATTTAAGTTACAGAAGAAATGGAACAAGTTCTTTTGGAACCACTAGAGAAATGGTGCTGAAATACTTGGCACTATCTCCCACAGTATATGAAAGTCAGTTCCAGACAGATTAAGAACTGATATGTGAAAGACAAAATTTTTAAAGTTTTACAATCACAGAAGATTTTCATGACCTAGAGATAGAGGAAGGTTTTCTAATAGACAAAAGAACACAAAACAAATCAATGGGGGAAGAGACAGATGAATTTGGCTACATCAAGATTAAGAACTTTGGTTCATCAAAATTGGAAACAGAAAAATAAAAAGCTAAGCCACAGATATTACACACACACACACACACACACACACACACACACACACACAACTTTTGAATCTGTAAGATAAAGACAATTCAAAATGGTCAAATACTATAGACAATCATTTCACAGAAGAGGAAACGCAAATAACACAATGGTCAATGTACATGAAATTATATCTCTTTACAAATCAAGGAAATACAGATTAAAACCACACTGATATGCCAATTATACTTACCAGACTGTCAAAAATTAAGTTGGCACTGACTTTTTTTTTGCAAGGCTGGAATGAGAACTCATACACTGCTGGTGACAGTGTAGTCTGGTGCAAACTCTTTGGAAAACAATTTCACATGATGGAGCAAAGTTAACGAGTATATGCCCTGTCCACAGCTATTCTACTACCAAGGGCAGGTCCTGGAGAAGCTCTTCTGTGTGGCGTCAGGACACAGGATGAGACCGTTCATAGCCGCATTATTCTTGACAGCAAGCACGCCCACTGGCAGCCCCCCACGTATCTAGTTCTAAATAATCTATAAATGAATTGTAGAATAGTAAGTAGCAGTGAAAATAATTGAGCTACCAGACACATATCAACATAGATGGATCTCGCAAACAACGTTGAGCCAAAAAAAAAGCTCAGGTTAACATCTACCACTATCGGGAAAGGAAAGGTGATATGATGTAGAAGGTGGCAAAAGGAGTGTAAAAGGAATTGTTAGCAGCTTATTCTTTTAAGTTGAATTATAGGTACATTTATAGGTGCATGGTTGCTTTCTTTTTACTATTCTTTATACCACAAATAGATAGATGGCCACAAATTTGATTTATTCCATTAATATTAAAAACAGCAATTAATGGCAGAATAAAAACCCTGGCTGTTGGAGTTGCACAATGATCACGTTCAGAGCTTAGACAAACCAAGAAAGCCAAATGATAAATATTTGTAGGTAGGGCTGCATGGGATAAAGTAATTCCATAGCCAATTTTATCATCAGTACGCAGCTCTATTCCTGACATGTAACAGGCATTCAAAAATATTTGCTGGATGGATGAATGAGTGAATTGAAAATCCTTGTGCCGAGCCTTGAAAACTATACACATAATTTTATTACTACAAGGAGGAAATGCTTTTAGGGTAGATGGTGGAATGCTTTGAAAATATCCCCTGTGGGATTTAGGTCATTTAGAATGTGGAATAATAAAATGCTTATGATTGGAGGGAGTCATATAAATAATAAGAGCTCATCAATTCATTTCATCTGGCAGCCTCATATCCCCCACATGAGCACACAGCTTAATAATTTAATCATACAGCAGATTAATTTCAGGAGTATCCTGTGGGAAATTTCCATTTTCACTTAGTAGCCTAGTCCTAGAAATGCAGCTCTCTTAAGTAGCATTTAGTATTTTCTATGTGCAAAATGCTGTCAAATCCATTGTATGAATTACTTATAAGATTTCTATGATTGTATTCATATTTCATAACTGAAGAAACCAAAAAGAGCAGAAAGACCTACTATAGCACTTTATCGCACAACTAATTATAGCAATATTCAGCTGAGCTCACAGACTGAATTAAGATACTGGAATGGAGTATTCAGAACAAAGTGCTATGTGGCTCAGGAAACACACATGCCATCTGCTTAAGCTATCCTGTTGCTTTAATGCTCAGACTAATTCATGTAAAAATGTAGGGAGTAAATTAGAAGAAATGTGTTTTTAAAGTGTCACCATGTTGCTTCTGCAGCCATCTCCCATGTTTTTGCTCTCCCAGGCTCTCCATGTTCTTTTGCCATCCTACTTGCAGCACACTGTATTTTACACTCTCCCAGAGCCTGGCCTCCCCTGGTGCCACCCCATGCAGAGTGCAACTACTATTCATTTTCCTCCCATCCTTAACAAAATTTACCCATCCCCAGACCTGGTTTCTCAGTAATCTAATTTTTATTCTAATCTTTGATCAATATGCTCATGAAATGATATGGTTGTTTGATGGTAGCCTACATGTCATCCCTCCCAGGAACATCATCTCAACAGATGACGGTAGATCATTTAGATACTTTAGGTTGAGGGCTTTGACAAACTTTCACTTCCTCCCCTGCTTGCATTCCTCCTTGGTTTCCCTGTGCTACAATCTTCTCCTACCCATCACCCATATGATTCACATTTCAGGCAACCTGTTTCAAAGACTGGAGTTCCCAGTATGTACTATTGCCAGAAGCAGCTATGCTTCCGCAAAGGAATCACTTAATAGCTAATGAGGTGCTTCTTCCTATACTTTTGATTCCAACAATTCTCATACTGTAGGATGTATTTGCGTCCAAGGGCAAGCCTTAGCACTCGTTCTTGGAGCTAATCTTTCATGTGGCTTTGGGGTTATGATTCAAGGTGCCGGGATGTCTTGCCTGTTACACACATAACTCCCCAATTTTCCTCCTCCCATGGAGCCTGAAATGTCACACCATTAGAAATTCGTTCCTTTAGGCCATAAGACTGTTAAACCCACTTTAAAATTTTTCTTGGCATTCTTAGAAGAAGTAGCACCTTGTCAGGCATTAAAATCAAAGTATTCATTATTTGATTATTTTCCCAGAGGTCAGTGGCCAAGAAGGCTCCCAAGGGAATATGGAACAAGATAAAGGAAATTGACCTGGGGAAGGGCTGAAGCTAAGCCTGGGGTGTGGAACGTAGCCCAACAAGGCTACTCCAGGGAAATCATTGAGCGGGGGACTCGAGATTCAGTGGGGAGGGAGTCGGGGAGGCAGAAGATAGGCCGCCATCTTACAAGGCTACCAAAGGAAGGGGGATACTATGGAATGGCCTAATGGATTGGCTCCAAACTCGGATGTCGTCTCCTGCCTTATTGAGCCCAATGCCTTTCTGTCCATCTGTGCTGCTCCACACTTCCTAGGAGTTTGGAGGAAAAAAGAGTGTCCAGGCAATGTCAAGGGGGTTGAGCCACAGCCCAGAGGAGGTTCAGAGGAGGTTGAAAGATGAAAAATAATTGTGGTGTGAAGGCAAATTTTAATTCCAAGAGAGGTGCTGGAGGGTGAGGTTCATTTCGGAGCTCTCCGTTCTGCCAATTAGCTGCTTATTGAGCGAGCACTGGTACCAGTCACTGTGCCAGGTGATCAGGGGAATCCAGAGAAGAGTGCGGCCTGTGGATCTCTGATCAGATATACATGGCAGTGGGTGTGGAGAGGGTAGACACTATAGAAATTCTTGAGAAAGAATTCTCTCTGGGCACATGTCTTTGGTGGCAGAGCAGACATTTGAGTAGACCTTCAAAACTGCTTGGGATTATGTTATGGGGAGGAGGCAACAAGAGCCAATCTGGAAAAGAGAAATAAGCAAGCAAAGGCAGTAAGATGGTAGCGCATACGAAGTCTTCAGGAAGCAGAGCAAGCTGAGGTAGAGAGGGGGCGTCACACTTCCTAACAACCCGTGAGATCAAGGTCCAGGCTGCCTAGTAAGTTCCAGCTCTACCCCTGACTATGTAGCTTCATCGCGCCTCTATTCATCATTTAAAATGAGACAATAATAGTACTTAGCTCATAGGAATGCTGTAAGACTGGAAAGGGAAAGATGCACATAAAATACTCAGTAAGATGCTAGAAACACCCATTTTATAAATGTACTCATTGTAATTTAATATTAATTTTGATGACAATATTTATGTCTCTCTAAGAAGTGGGACTGTAAATGCAAAGTTAAAATGACACTGTTTAGATTTTTTACTATGGAAAATGGAAGAGTGATTGGCGTTTTAGAAACACCTCATAATTGGGGAAATTTACTCTGGCAGCAATAGCAGGGAGCTAGATGCGCTGTAAGTGCGGATGGAATGGGGACTTGCAGGCTGAAGGAAGGAGAGATGGGGTGGGAGCAGTGGCCGCCACTGCCTCAGAAGGTGATAAGGGCCTGAAGCCAGGAGTGGCAACAGAGATGAGAAGGAGGTGACAGTATGAGAGTGAGTATGAGATAAGGAGGGAAAATGTGTGGTATCTATTCAAACATGGGGACTTAGGAAGGAAAACCAAAATTACATCTGACATGTTAAACTTTAATGAGCAAGACTAATACAGTGCCCTAATTTTTTAAAAAAACTACAGAAAATAGGGATACAAAATGACTAAGGTACAATTAGTTCAAAAGGTAATATGAAATATAAGTGAAATGTACTCTAGACAGCTGGAGATACAGAATGAGAATTCAGGAGAGGTTGGGTTGGAGACTATTGATGTGTTGTCTTCAGAGTAATGGTAGAGAGCAGGTGGATGGATGACTTCTCTGCCAACAAAAACATCAATGTAAGAGTCTTGTGGTGGTTAAACTATTGTATCAACTGGGCCAGGTAATTCTGCCCAATTGTTTAGTTAAGCAAGCACTGGGCTAACCATAACACAAGAGCATTTATGGACTTTAGTCACCATTGACTTTACTGCAGTGGTAAATCATAGATAGCTGGTTACAATTACATCAATCAGGGAGAGTGCCATCAGCAATGAATGATGCTTAACCCAATCAGTTGAATGCCTTAAAAGGGGAAGTGATTTCAGCATTCAGAGAGAATTTCCCAGTTCATCTTTGGCAGCCAGCATCTCCCAGAACTCGTCAAGGACCTTCATTGGACTTCCATTGCAGCCCCTGGTTGCAGCCTGCCTGCAGAACCTGGACTTGTGCATCCCCATGGCTGCGTGAGAGACTCTGATAGATCTCTTACTACCCACAGATATCACTTGTTGATTCTGTCTCCCTGGAGAGCCCTGACTAATACAAGACTGTACACTAATGTCTCGACCTTGGGGATTAGGTAGAGACATGGAGACTTGGACTTTGAAAAGGCATTATTTTACTTTCCCTTGCTGTGATTATGCTGTTACAGAACTATTAGCAATGAGACATAAATCCTTGTTTTTCATTCATTCATCCACTTTCATTTGTTTATTTATTTATTCAAGATACCTAGTACATAGTAATTACTTAATAAATGAATAGAACCCATGACATTCAAATCCTACAGAAGAACTGACCATATGAACAGTCTAAAGAAGAAAAATGACATCATCTCCTACAGATTGTACATGAGCATCTCCTACAGATTGTGCATGACCTCCATGACCTTCGGGGTGAGAACTGCCTGGAGGTGTGTCTGACACCCACTCATGCCAGTAGCACCTTGACCGTGGAGAGCGAGACTGTAGCTTGGGGAAGTCTGATAGGTCTTTTGAGGCACTCCTCTTTTCTTCATGACCACTTTCTTTGAACATTCACCCAAAATATATTCACTTCATTCCATTGTATGTGATCAGCAACCAGTTTGGGGGAGTGAGAGAGGGCACACTGCTTCTCAGAGCCCTACCTGCCCAGCACATGCTGCACAGCCCACCCTGACCCGCTTTGATGGGAGTAGCTCCCTAGTGGGGCAGGAGCTGGACACACAGGCCCTTCTGTGGGGTATTACTATGCCTTTTTTTAAACAATATGAGTAAGAGCTTGTCATTAGCAAAAAATCACCCACTGAACACTGTTAGCTCATATAAAAAAAAAAAAAAAGCACTGCAGCTAATTGCTCTCAAGTACCTAAGCCACACTGAAGCAAAGAGCACCTTATATCCTATTCCAGCCTCCTAAAACCTTCTCCCCATCTTTTCTCCACCATCTCCATGGTGACTTCTAAAACAAGCCGTTAAAATCTTGACATGGCACCAGGCTGACACCTTGGGCTGAGATTTAATTTTGAGTTATGACTGTGTTAGGAAAACATATGATGTGACCATTTGCTTACAGAGAGAGGGGGGGAAATCATAAAACCCTCTTTTTTTATGAGCTGTTGCTTGATTCGTTCCTGGAGCCCCAAGTAGCAAGCTTCTAAATCAATGCGTGCAGCTGTTTTGGCTTCTTGGAGCCCAGCAGGTGTATTGCTCAGTTCAGCTGCCATCTCCCTACACTCACATAACAAATAACGTCTTACACGCACCAGCCAGGCATCAGAGTTATGACTGGTCCCGCGGGGCTTCTTTCCCTCTTCCCTACAACCCTTTATCCTCCTCTTCCTCCTTCTTCCTCCTTCTCTTCCTCCCTTTCTTCCTTTCTCTTTCTTTTTCTATTTCTTTCTCCTCCCTCCCTCCCTCCCTCCCTTCCTCCCTCCCTCCCTCCCTCCCTTCCTTCCTTCCTTCCTTCCTTCCTTCCTTCCTTCCTTCCTTCCTTCCTTCCATCCTTTTTGCCAGTAGACACACACTATCTATGGATTTTTCCTCACTCTTTCTGGATGCCTTTAATTGAATAACCTTTGGCTCTGGCAAGAGCAGAGAAGGCCGATAAAACCCACCACAGTGTTTATTTGTATTTTTAAAAGAATACAATAGAAGTATTGTAACCAGTGAAATCAATTAGTCTTCCTAAGCAGTACAGGCCCACATCTGGTGTGACTTAAGCTAATGTAAGGAAAAGGGCTGCAGAGGCCCAGAGACCTTGCGTTCTCATTTCAACAGGTGACAGAGAAGGCATAAAAGGCTAATAATATACTACAAGTGCAGAGACAGTGTGATAAATACTAGAGAGCTTGCTTAGGAGGTAAAGTCCTTGCTGGCCCGTGATAACCAAATAAATGTTCCTTCTCAAGGCTGATCATTGACTCCAGAGAAGTGTAAGGCTGAGTGCCAACTTTAGAATATTCCAAAGGGCCAGCATACCTGTTTCCCAGAGAAAATCATACAGAGGAGCTGGAATTCCTGAGATTTGGTGGTGGGACTGGTGAAGACAGATGTGACAACTTGTGGACTCTCTAATCATAATGGGTCAATTGAAAGAAGGCTATGGCAACACCAGGCTTGGTGATCATTGCACAATAGTGGCGCCTGGATGATGCAAACATGTTTGACTCAGATATTGACCTCTCGTAGGATTGACAGATTTAGCAAAGAAAAAAATACAGGGCACCCAGTTAAATTGGAATTTCAACAAAATAACAAATTTTTTGTAGTATGACTATGTTCTCTGCAAGAGTGGGTGACCTGTACGTTATCTGGCAATCCTACCCTCTAGGAGCTTGTGTTCTTGATGTCCTCCACGGTGTGTTCCATATTGTATTCTGGGTCAGAAACAGAAATACCTTTAACAAGAGCAAGTCTGCCTTTTTGCAAGTCACTGCCCATGACAAGACCCATCACACTGTTTAAATATTCTTTGAATGAGGATTAATGTAACAAATATCCTCTCAAAATTTAGTCTCAAGAATGAGTGTCATTATGCTTGTGAGCTGATAAACCTAAAATAAGAACAAGGCCTAGAGCAACATTGTGCCTGGGAATTTCCTCCTGTCAGCCTTCATGTTACTCAAATGTGGCCAGTCTCGAAGCCAAACTCAGCATGTAAATGCAATGCCTTCCCTCCAGTGTGGGACATGACACCCGGGGACGAGCCTCCCTGGCAACGAGGGACCACTATCAAATACCAACGGATGATGCAACTGGAAAAGGACCTTATACGGAAGGTTCAATGCGGATCAGCAGAATATCCATGTCTACATAAAATAACATGACTTTAAAATGCTGTTTGACCTAAAGTAAGGGGGAAATGGAAAGGAGAAATGAGTTTATATGGCTACGAGTTTCTAAAAAAGAGTCTGGAGGCTGGCAGAAGGATTGCCCTCATGCACAACTGAGCAGAGTCAGAGAGACAGATAAAGCAGATACAACCCCCAGATATTGGTTCCTTTGAAGGCTAAAGAGACCCATGAGAGTTATGGCCATGGCCGATGGGGTTAACTACCAGGGCAGATGGCCCCTCTTTGGAAATGGTGTTTATGTGTGATGAATCTGGACTCAGATGGGATCTCCCTTCATAAGACTTTCATGCTAATGTGCTGGAGGTGCAGTTAACGTTGGGATTTAAGATATATTTAGGGGATTTGAATCTCTGGACTGACAATGTGATAGCCAGGTCCTGAACCTCAACAGACTCCAGCACCTACAATCTGATTTATTGGACTTACCACACTCAGCTAAGATGGAGTTGAAGAAGGACAATCACCACACCATGGAGCCTAGAGTGATTACAACTGAAAATGGGAGGATTGCATCCAGCATCCATGTGGAATTTGAGCCTCCTCTTGACATAGAGGTGCAATGGACACAACCAATCCAATGTCCACATAGAAGAGGTGGTATTGGATTGAGAAAAGTGGACATGGTGGACGATGGGTATGGGGAAAGGCAGGAAGAGATGAGAGGTGGAGGTGTCTTTGGGACATGGAGCTGCCCTGGATGGTGCTTCAGAGGCAATCACCGGACATTGTAAATCCTCACAGGGCCCACTGGATGGAATGGAGGAGAGTATGGGCCATGATGTGGACCATTGACTATGAGGTGCAGAGGTGCCCAAAGATGTACTTACCAAATCCAATGGATGTGTCATGATGATGGGAACGAGTGTTGTTGGGGGGGGGAGAGGGGGGTGGGGGAGCGGGGTTGAATGGGACCTCACATATATATTTTTGATGTAATATTATTACAAAGTCAATAAAAAAAAAAAAGAATGAGTGTCGTTCTCATCTGGAGAGCTAGAATATTTGCCTTCATCATAAATGTATTTTTTGCCTTGATTCCCAAGGAGCTTGAAACTTAAATTGCTGCTCCATTGCAGAAATCATCTTGACAGAGGTCCATTTTCCTCAAAATGTGTTCTGCAGAACACCACGAGAAAAGTGAGTAGTGGTATCCCTGTCTTGAGAGTTTATACTACTTAGTCTTTAGGCAAATTAAATTTACAATGAAAAAATAGGTTTAGCTTTTCTTCACTCAGAGTTGCTTCACTTGTTTGATTACACAGATACCTTTTCAGGAAATACCTATTTACTCCTAGCCAAACTAAATGACTGAGTGACTTAGTTTGACAAATGCTGGCTTAAGGTTTTGATATGTTTATTTTCTCGTCAGTAGACATAATTTTCACCTTCCAATTAAATGCTGGCTGTCTTTTTTTCACTTCTCTATTATTGTAAGTCATTCCAAATCTTTCTTAAAACTATGCAATGAATAAATCTTAAACAAATAAGTAAATACGTGCCCTGAGGTAGGTGACATGGATACACAGCACACAGAAATACTTGGGAAGGAACTGTGACTCAGAGCAGTCCGAGAATCATGGTCACTCACGATAGTCCTTTCCCTTTTCTCCTTCTACATTACTACTCATGTGTGTGAGGGTGATGCTCCCCATAGACAACCTTTCGGCCAGTGGCTCCTACCCCCAAAATAATCCCTCACCTGGGTGGGGAGCCTGATGTGGTGCTGTGTACCCTGAGACCAGTCTCTCCCAGGTGTTAACTTCCACCCAGAGACAACGGAACTTAGCAGCAGCCCCAGGCTTGGAAGGACTTTACATATGTAGTACTTGGGGACCCTTCAGGGATAAAGGGCATAGGAACCATGTGAGTTATTATTCTAACAGCCTCGATTATTAACTTAGACCTCAGGTGAGACCCCTGGGTACCTAACAATCATTCCAGCACAATATAAATCTCTATGTCGTAGAGAAATCTCATTTCAAGATGCCCTTGTTCATTCCAAGGCAGGTACCAGAAACCAAGAATGACAGGATAGTCCATGGGTACTTTTGTTTTTATTATTTTCTTAAACCCGTTTCCAACAGCTGGTGGCCAGTTGCCCCCTGATGGGGACACATAAAAGCAAAACATCCAGCACCATGCCAACCAGGATCAGGGAAGAAACGCAGGCCTCATAAATCAAGACTGCGCTGTTGTACAGCTTTAGCTCAATGAAGTGCATATGTATGGGATGCAGGGGGCAAGCTTTCACTGGGGGAAAAGGAGTGCTTCACCCCCGTGGATAAGCAGTAGTCTGGGTGAATCTTCGGTCTTCTCATTCTCCCTGCACCAGTCAGTTCATTCAGTCAAGAGACACACTCCTAGAGCAAAAGCTCCCAAAAGCCTAGGCCTGGCTCTTTTTGAAGAGCCTGGTCCTAGTTGTTTAAGCTTCCGAGAGGGTTAATTTGCAGGGGAGCAGAGCACACAAATCGTTCCTGACCTGCCCGATCAGCAGAGGTAATTCCCACCCAGCAGAGCTGATGACGAAGATTTGGGGTTGAGCTCTGGGAAAGAGAAGAGACGGAAAGCCATTTCTGAGGGAAGATAGGAATTAAAGGAGGAAAGTGGAAGGAAAAATGCAAAACAAGTGAACCCCCACCCCCCGCTCCCCACAAACGGCTGAACACCCATCCAGGGCAGAAGGATATTTTTCCAGGAACCAATTCAAGTGATATTCACGAGGTTTCATATGTTAAGTACTAAGCCTCAAGATAACCTCAGAGTACTAGGACAAATGCCACAAGGATATTTCAGAAGTAGAGCCTCCAACTGACAGTTTTCAAAAAGATGACTTCACTTATAGCTAAAGAAATTGAGGACATTTCCTAGATGGAAATATCAAAAACTGTGTTGGGAGAATACAATCAAAGGATCATGTATCGGCATTCAGTCTAGGTGGGTCTCTACCACTGTTATGCTCGAGACATCCCCTGGCAAAGCTACCCCCACCCAACTCCAGAGCTAGTATTGGCCAGGAAAATATGGCCTAGACACTAAATGGGCTTAGAGGCTAATACAGGGAGAAGAAATATTAATTAGCGCATTCAGTCCAGTCAATAATTCCATCACTCAGTCGTGTGCTGAGGGTCCGTCCTGTGCCAAACACTGTGTCAGGCGACTGTTTGGGTAGGGTGGGAACGCCAACCCCAGCACAGCTGCCGCCTGTTAACCCTGTTCTAGCACAGGTACATGTGAGCAGAGCGTGTCAGGCTGGGCACCCTCAGAAAGGCAGGAAGACAGGGCATCCGACGCAGAACAGGAATTAGCAATCACCTATTAACATTAACAACTGGCACTTTTAGCCCTCAAATAAGGTCCTACTCCTCTGGAGTAATCACAGTGGACCTTGTCTCTGTTTTAAGGAAACTGAAGCTCTAACGAGTTAAAGGACTAACCCGAGGCCACCCAATCTGTAAGTGAAAGAACATAGCTTGACCTTGCCACCCAGCACCATTTTACTAAAGGGCCTTATCTTCCTTAACCTATTACGAAGGTCAACCAAGGTCTCTTATTCTCTCCCCCACATCTCCACTGCCTGTTTCCACAATTTCTTTGCAGTATGGCCAATGGAGAACCGGTTGCCAAAGGAATCAGGTGTTTGTACAAATATATGAGTTAACATAACCCCCTAAGTAAACTCCCATACCCCATAGCCTTCTGAGACTTGTGGATGATCCTGAAAGAAACTTGATTTCAAAGCAGAGGGGGAAAAAGCCATAACACATATTTTCCTTATGCCTTTTTGCCATTTGAAGGGAAACTCTACCTCACAAGCCTTAGGTCAATACATAAAAAGCATGGCATGGGACAAAATTGAATTATAGGTAGTGAATTTTACAATAGATCAAAGGTAATAGCATAAAACTTCCTGATGCAAGTGTAAAAAAATACCCAGGATTCTAATTATTATGAAGGAATATAAAGGAACAGCATCAAAAACTAAATCTTTCAATATGTAGTTTTCAGTTTAAGAAAGGAGTTCTTTACTAAATTGAGTTCAGAAAAAATATTTCAAAGAAGAGTCATTCATTTATTCTAATTAAAACTGGAGCAAATATTCTTTTTGAAATAATGAATAAAAACATATTAACAGGTTTTCTCATCTGTAAAGACAGAAGATAGTGCATGTTGCTATTCTGAAGGCCAGGTGAGAGGGAGAGGTTCCAGAAAAGTCTTTAATGTCCTTAACAGGGAACTAAAGAGAGCTTTGCTTTATTTTACATTGTTATTGTTTGTCTTCTATTATAGAATCTTCCAATATACCATTCTGCCCTTCCATTCTCACCTCTTAAAAATGTCTTTTCTCATAAATATTCTAACTGCAGATACTTAAAGATCCCTGAATTATTCTCCCCAATTCACAGAAGATTTTAGCTCCTGGATCATTACTCCTCCTCAACCTACCTTTTGTCATAATTTTTATGACAATATTCACATACATGATTCATTTCATTTACTTTCCCCTCGATTTCTTGAACTTCTTTCTCCCTATAATTTTGTTTACCACCCGACTTTAGGCACACACACAAGCTCATCCTAAACTTTATTATCAATAACTATACAAATCATATATCCCTAATTTAAAGTATATTTCACTACTTCTCCCCAACCAGTAAGTCCTATCTTTCCATCTTATTTATTTTAGTGCTATGACCTCCCATTAATTATTCAATTTCACTAAGACCAAAACCAATAAATGATCCTTTCACATTTTCATGATTTTTAGTACTGTATGCCCTTTCTTCCTTCCAAACCCAGCTGAGATACTCTGGTTCATCATAAAGAGAAGCCAGAAGTCACAGAGGAGGAGACCAAGGGCATTACCAAGTGGTACAGGCAGAGGTACAGGTCAAGGAAGCCCAAGGATTGCAGTAAGTGATCCCCAAAACACAGCAGACTCTGAGACATGGTATGGCCTTGCTGATACCTGGATTTGAAGCTTTTGGCTTCTAAATCTGAGAACCAATAAATTCTTGTTGTTTAAGCCAACTCCTTGTGTGATGTTTGTCACAACAGCTCTGGAAAAAATAAGACAAAGAGAAAAATAAAAAAACAGTTACCAGCCAGTTTTATAAAGCCAGAATAATTTTGATACTAAAGCCTGGGAAGGACATTAGAAGATATTCCATTTACAGGTCAGTGTCTCTTATAAACATAGATGTAAAATTCTTAAACAAAATATTAGTAAGTTGAATGTAATTATATTTATCAGAGAATGTCATGACCAAACTGGGTTTATTCCTGGAATGCAAGGTTGGTTTAACATTTGGAAATTAATTGGTATAACTCATCATATCATTGGAATAAGGGAGAAATATATGATCATAACAATTGCAGAAAAATATTTGATGTGACAAGGAAAAAGAAAATAAGTAGAGGCAGGATTTCTGGATACGGAGGAGCAAGGAGCTCTGCAAATCCATCCTCAAACAGAAACTGTAACACTGAGAAGTTTTCAAAAATTTCAATAAAGTACTCTTGAAATTGACCAAAGGCAAACGACAAACTGAGAAGTGTTTATTCATGAAAAACTGCTGAACTTTGAATAAGAATGGTGAGTGGATATGGATTTCCTATGTGAAGCTGCTTCTGTGACCTCCCCAGGGTAGCTGGCAAGGCAGCTCTGCCAGAGGGCAGGCTATGAAACTAACAGCTTTCTGGTGGAGGGAGCTGCCTTCATTTGGAGGCATTATCAGTAAAAGCACAGGCTCAGAAGAAAACAAGCAGAGAAAGTTGATGTCTCTGCTAGCCTGACATCACAGGCAGTCGAGAGGACCAATCAGAAACTTAACAGGGAAGCCCTTGAATTGGGACAGCCATGGAAGTGTTTGATAAGTTTTCCACATAACCTGGCTGACTGATAGATTGTGTTCACACACAGAAGAGACCAAGAAAATGCCTAGAGGAAAATAAAAGCTGTGGCAAACTTGAAACATCTCCTCAACTTGAATATGCTACTCAACCTCGACCTAGATCTATTGACAGAAGCCCTACTAGCTAGTGGTGTTTGAACACAATCTCTTATAATCCTTAGCAGATCAATAAGCTCTTTAGAAATAAGGGAGAACCCTGGGAAGCAAGACTAAAATTTTAAAAATAAGAATATAGAAATAAACTGAGCAGAGACATCAGCAACCACACATTGTGGGGGAGATAGATTCCACAGATAAGTCAAGTTAAGTAAAGAAAAAATCACCTATACAGGAAAAAAACAAACAAACCCAGCTACAATAACAGCACTTAGGAAAAAGTAATCAGAAACCAGAATTGCTAAATGTTCCACTTTCAACAACAAATTATGAGACCTGAAAAAATATAAGAATGTGACCCATACTCAGGAAAAAAACTCAATAAAACTGCTTTCTGAGTGTGTCCAGGTGTTGTATTTAAGAGTCAAAGATAGCAAAAAAAGTATGTATATGTTCAAAGAATAATTAATAGAAGTCATGTTGAAGGAATTAAAAGAAAATACGATGACAACAACTCAACAAAAAGGGTATGTCAGTAAAGAAATAAAAATTATTTTTAAAGGAACCAAATGGAAATTCTGGAGTTGAAAAGTGCTATGCCAAAATAACAAATTCGCTAGACAGACTCAATAGCAGATTTAAGAAGGTACAAAAAAGAATCAGTAAACTTGAAGATGGATAAATAGAAATGACCTCATCAAAATAAATGTACATTTTCTCTTTTATTCTCTCACTTTTTTAAAAAAAGGAAAAATTATATGTAGACAAATATAAGACCATATTTTTAGGTCTATAACATCTATTGATGTAATTGCTGTGAAAATAAAAGCACAAATAAGGAGGGAGTGAATAGAGGTATGTTGGAGTAAAATTGCTATATTTTGTTGAATTAAGTCATTATATACTGAAATTGAGTATGCTAGGTTAATACTCATATTGTAATCTTCAGAACAACCTTTAAGGGAATAATTCAAAAAATGTATTATGAAAGTAACAAATGAATTAAAATGGTACACAAGAAAATATTTTTAACACAAAAGAAAGCAATAAAGGATAAACAGAAAGTCAAAAGAGACATGAACCATAGAGAAAACAAATAAAATGAAAGACAAAAAATCTAAATATATAAATAATCACATTAAATGAATATGGACTAACCACTTCAAATGAATGTAGAGATTTCTTAGACTCAAAATTCATGGATTATAAAATTTAAAAATGGATAAAAGGAACTCTAATAAAATAAAATATTTCTACTCTTTGAGAGATACTGAAAAGAAAATGAAAAGACAACCCACAGGATGGGAGAAAATATTTACAAAATCAAATATCTGATAAAGATATATAAAGAACTCTCAAAACTCAAATATTCACTGCTGGCAACCATATAAAATGGTGTAGCTGCTGTAGAAGAAAGTGTGGCAATTCCTCAGAAAGCTAAGCATGGAGCCCCCATGTGACCTGGCAATCCCACTACTAGTACATACCCAAAATAATTGAAAGCAAGGACTCAAACAAATATTTGCACATCAATGTTCATAGTGACATTATTCACAATTTCCAAAAGGTAGAAACAATCCAAGTGTCTACAAAATGTGGTAATAACTTACAATTGAATATTATTCAGCCATTAAAGGAATGAAATCCTGATATGTGTGAAAACATGGATGAACCTCGAAGATGTCACGATGAGTGAATAAGCCAGATACAAAGGCAAAATTATTGTATGACCTCACTGATTTAAAATAATTAGAATAATAAAACTCACAGAGTCAGAATCTAGAATATAGCTTACCAGGGTACAGGGTAGGGATAGGGAGTAGGAAGTTAAGTCTTAAAATGTACAGGATTCTTATTTGGAATGATGGAAATGTTTTGGTGAGGGATGGTGGTGATGGAAGCACAACATTGTGAACATAATTAACAGCATTGAAATATAGATCTGAATGTGATTAAAAGGGGAAATGTTAGATTGTATATATAGTAACAAATATTTTTAAAAATATGTCATAGAACTATACACACAATGAACCCTACATTAAACCATGGATTGTAGTTAATAGTACAATTATAAAATGTGATCTCATCAATTATAACAAATGTTCCTTTCCAAAGCAAGGTGTTAATTATAGGGTTGTATGTAGAGACCCTGTTTTTAGGCATGATTGTTCTGTAAACCCACAACTTCTCTAATAAAGGGGAAAAAAGTTGATAGTCCTGAAATTAAACACAATAGTAAGAAAACAAATCATTACAAATGAGCAAAACAGATACTTCTCCAAAGAAGAAATTCATTGGCAATAAGCAAATGAAAAGATGCTCAAAATCACTATTTACTAGGAAGATTTATATTAAAACTACAATGACATCCCACCACCTGCTATTGAAATGCTGGTGTGGTTACAGGACAACTGAAATTTTAATGCTGGTGAAAATGCAAACTGCTTCAGTCACTTTGGAAAACACTTTAGCAATTTCATATAAAGTTTAACATGCATTACTGTACAGCCCATGAATCTTACTCTAAGGTAATTATTTCCTCAAGAGAAAGGAAGATACACATAACCTTTAAGTGGATGTGTAGAGCTATTTCACTGGCAATCACTAAAAACTGGAGGAAAAAAACCACACAAATATCCATTAGCAAGTGAACTGATAAGCAAACTATAGTACATCCACACAGTGGAATACTACTCAGCAATAAAAAGTAATGAATTACTGGTATTTGTAGCAACATACATGACTCTCAAAAGCCTTAGACCAAGTGGAAGAAGCAGACTCATAAGGTCCTATCCTGCATGATTACATATATATGACCTTCTTATGAAGGCAAACTTACAGGGACAGAGAATGGGGTTGCCAGGGCCTGGGGGTGAGGGGAGGTAATTGATTAGGAAAGGAAGGGGGGCACTCTTTGATGCGATGGGAAAATTCTGTATCTTGATCCTACTGGTGGTTACACAACTTTTTGCTTTGTCAAAATTCACAGAACTGTATACCTAAAATGATGAATTTTGCTGCATGTAAATTCTACTTCAATAAACTTAACCTAAATATAACCTGGGGGTGGGAGTGGAGTTGGTGGGGAAATTTATGAAATAAAATTGGCCTGAGTTGATCATTGTGGAAGACAGGGGAAAGGTACATCATTATTCTACTCTGTCTGCATTTGTACATATTTATACATAAATGTTTTGAAAAATCTGCGAATGTAATTTAGCCTTAATGAAATTTAGCCATTTTTTAAAATGGTAATAATACAATACCAGTTAATTTACTATAAAAGATAATGAGAGAAAACAGGCAGATAAAAGCTACTGCTAAATTTACGGGTTGAATGGTAAGTTCAACTGTACTCATTTATTATTTTTTAAAAATAATATATGAATTAGTCATACATGCATGTAACGATGATGATAGTGTGTCACAAACTAAATATGACTGTTTTGCACTGAGATTTTTAAAAATGTAGCGTGTTTCTTCCTTTGATCAAACCATTTCAAACAGCTTCAGATCTCATTCAGAGTGAAACCAAAGTCCTACAAGGTCCTACTAACACAGGTCCTGGCTAGTTCTCTGAGTTTATCTTCTTGAGCTTATTCCTTCTCTTCAGCACATGCTGGCCTCTTTCTATTCCTCACGCACACCAAGCACCCCTGGCCTTCTTCACCCTTGCTGCACACTCTTCAAGAAACTCTTTCTCCAGGTAACCCAACGGCTGGCTTCCTCGCTCCCTGCGGCTGTCTGCTAGGTGTCCCCTTCTCAGAAGGACTTGCCTGAGCACGCTGTATAAGACGTATCTGCCAAGGGATAACGTGTCTGCAGTAGCGTGCTTCCTGGCCTTCTTGACCTGAAGACTCTGTTAACTCGAATTCTGCCCACAATTAATTCCTTTACTACCAATCAGAAATTCACCCCATTGAGATTAATTTACCATCTCCCGTAACAAAAATGACAAGAGGTAAATGTTTTGCTCTGCATGGCCCAGGTCAAAGGCAGTGGCTTAAATAGCCTTAGGATACAAGCCTCGCTGGTCCACGCGCATCCCTGTGCATCAGCCTCCTCAGCACCTGCTCTGTCCCAAGCAATACGCTGGCTGATGAAAGGCCCCTGAGAAGAGGAGAGGTCTCTGTCTGTGTCCAAATTTCCTCTCCTTATAAGGACGCTAGTCATTGAATTAAGGCTCACCCTGATCCAGTCCAGTCTCATCTTAAGTAATAACATCTTCAAGGGATCTATTTACAAATAATTCACAGGACCAGGGGTGAGGAGTTGCACATGTGTTTTGGGGGACATGATTCAATCTATAACATGGGGGAGCTTCTTTGCACATATCAAGATAAAGCAAATGGTGTGTCAAAGCAGCATTAAAGACAGTTAGAGGGGAGTAGATGTAGCTCAAGCAGTTGAGCACCTGCTTCCCACTTGGGAGTTTCCAGGTTTGGGTCCCGGTGCCTCCTAAAAAGTCAACAACAACAAAAAGCAAAAAAATGAACTAGCCAATTCAGGGTTGCTGATGTGGCTCAATGGTTGTGCACCGGCTTCCCACATATGAGGTCCTAGGTTCAATCCTCAGTACCTAAAAAAAAGAGAGAATTAGGTATTGGGAGTTCAGAGGAGGAATTTGAAGGCAGTGATCCAGTTTGATGAATATAAAATGTGTGAGGTGTTTGGAAGACGTGGGGCTGGAGTGATGGATTTGTGTAGGACTCTAAGGGCAAGTAAAGCCGTTATGTTAGGTTGAGGCACTAAAAGGCAAACTGCAGGCTAAAGAGTCCCTGTGTTTCAGAGTCAGAATGACAGTAGACATGTCTGTGTCTGAGTACCCATGTATGTTCATGTGTGTACACGAATGTTAATTATACCAAGCTCAGGGACCATGTCTATCTTTGTAGAAACAATGTGGCATATCTGATACTTGCTTATTATTGCATCTTTCTTCTCTGCTTTTCTTTAAAGAAAGTTTAAAAGTGACCAGGGACAGTGGTGGTAGGGCCCAGTCTCTTTCCATCCAGATCAGACTGCAGCTCTAGCCTAAGCCCCAGCCCTGACTCTGGCAGGGAGGAAGCTGGGGCCACCTGTCCAGCCTCTTCAGGAAATTACCGGCCATGCCTCAGAGCCTGTTGATCACGCTACCCTGGCTGCGCAAGCCACCTCAGGAGCTCTTCTGTGGTTGGAGCTGGAAGCTCCACTTCCCAAAAACAGGGGAGGAGGAGACGGCCAGTCACCGACTGCAGCTCCTGATTAGTAAATTCAGGGGGCTAACGCATAACCCCAAGAACAGCTAAAGCCTGAACCTGACCAAGTCAGAAAGAGGCTGGTAGTCACTATTTTGACTCCATCCCCAGCCTGAGTGGAAGCCGGGCTGATTGAAAATCTCGGTGATGGTAGGGACCAGCTTCTTTCACCCAGACCAGCCTGCAGGCCTAGCCTAGGCTCCAGCCCCGCCTCTGGCAGGGAGGAGGCTGGTGGGCCCTGCACGAGCCTCTCTGACTAACTGCAAATACATTTGGCTGGCACAGACTGAATAATCTGAAGCCTACTGTGGGCAATTGCGGTCATTTGGAACCCGCACTGCATAGATTGCTGCCCACATTTGTAGCTCCATCCCCAACCCAAGCAGGAGAGGAAGGGGTGTGAAGCTTCATCAGTCTCTCTGGGCGACTACAGTCCAGGCCTGCACGACTTGGATTACTCCACATAGCTGTGACTCTGTCCCTACCCCTGGAAAAGGAGAAAGTTGGGAGAAGCTTCATCGGTCCCTGGGGCAATGAGGGCAGCTTGAGCCTCCACAGTTTACAGCACCAACTACTTCCTTGGCTCCTACTGCACAGCCAGCAAGGGAGAAAGGGCAGGAAGCCCTAAACTAAAGAGAAAAACTGCACTCAGAATAAATACTCTAGTAAGCCAGATGCCAAGACACCTACAAAAAATTACAATCCACACCAAAAAACAGGAACTATGGCCTAGTTAAAGGAACAAGATAAGTTTCCAGATGACATAAAGGGGTTGTGACAACAAATCATAGATGTTGAAAGAAATCTCCTTAATAAATTCAATGGGATGACTAAAAAGATCAAGGATATTAAGAAGACATTGAATGAACACAAAGAAGAATTTGAAAGCATACACAGATAAAAAGCAGACCTTACAGGAATAAAAGATACAATAAAGGAAATTTAAAATACACTGGAATCATATAATAGCAGATTTGAGGAGGCAGAAGAAAGGATTGGTGAGTTTGAAGAAATGACCTCTGAAAACGAACATACAAAAGAACAGATGAAGAAAAGAATGGAAAGAATTGAGCAAGTTCTCACAGAACTAAACAACAGCAAGAGGCATGAAAACATACATGTCATGGGTGTCCTAGATGTAGAAAAGAAGGGAAAAGGAGCAGAAGGAATATCTGAAGAAATAATGGTAGAAAATTTCCCAACCCTATTGAAGGACATAGATATCCATGTCCAAGAAGCACAAAATACTCCCATCTGAATAAATCCAAATAGACCAACTCTGAGATACATACTCATCAGAATGTCAAATGCCAAAGACAAAGAGAGAATTCTGAGAACAGCAAGAGAAAAGTAATACGTAACATACCAGGGATACCCAATATGATTAAGTGCTGATTTCTCATCAGAAATCATGGAGGCAAGAAGACAGTGGTATGATACTGCAAGAGAAAAACTGTCAGCCAAAAATCTTGTATCTGGCAAGATTGTCCTTCAAAAATGAGGGCGAGTTTAGAATACTCACAGGTAAACAGAAACTGAAAGAGTTTGTAACCAAGAGACCAGCTTTACAGGAAATAATAAAGGGTAATAAAGTGTGTACTACAGTCTAAAAAGAAAAGACAGGACAGAGAGGCTTGGAAGAGGGCCTAGAAATGAAGATTATGTCAGTAAAAGTAACTGAAAGTGTAAAAAGCATGGTGAAAATAAAATATGACAGATAAAGCCCAAAGGTCAAAATGGGTAAAATAAGAACTGCCTTTACAGTAATAACATTGAATATTAACGACTTAAACTCCCCAATCAAAAGACACAAACTGGCAGAATAGATAAGAAAATATGAGCTACATATATGCTGTCTGCAAGAGACTCACCTTATACCCAAAGATACAATAGGTTGAAAGTGAAAAGGAGGAAAAAGATATTCCATACATGCAGTAACAACAGCAAAAAACCTGGAGTAGCTATACTTATATCAGATGAAATAGACTTCAAAAGACTCTGGTAATGCACAGTCTGAGAAGGAAGTCAGGGAAAAAAATCTATTTATAATAGTGACTAAAAGAATAAAATATTTAGGAATACACAGAACCAATGATGTGAAGCACTTGTATTCAGAAAACTACAATGCATTGGTAAAAGAAATTTTTAAAAAAGACCTAAATAATTGGAAGAACATTCCATATTCATAGATTGGAAGACTAAATATCATTAAGATATCAATTCTACCCAAATTGATATACAGATTCAATACAATCCTGATGAAAATTCAACCAGTATTTTTAAATAAGTGGAAAACACAATTATCAAATTTATTTGGAAGGGTATGGGGCTCTGAACAGCCAGAAACATCTTAAAAAGGAAAAAAAAGTTGGAATACTCTCACTTCCAGGCTTTAAACCATATTACCTTGCTACAGTGGTAAAAACTGCATGGTACTGGCATAAAGAAAGACACATAGACCAATGGAACCAAACTGATGGTTCAGAAACAGACCCTCACATCTATGATCAAGTGATTTTTGACAAGCCTGTCAAACCCACCCAGCTCGAGCAGAACAGTCCATTCAACAAATGGTGCTGAGAGAATTGGATAGCCATAGCCAAAAAAAAGAAAACCCCTATCTCACACCTTATTAAAAAATTAACTCAAAATAGATTTTAAAAATCTGTATATAAAAGCAAAAACAATAAAGCTTCTAGAAGTAAAGTGTTGGAAAACATTTTTAAGACATGGTGGTAGGTGGTGGATTCTTAAAGGAGATAAGAGAAGGACTGAGATGGACTACTGATGCTCATTGTATGTAGAAGTGTTAACTTTACTATAAAAGTATGGAAATGTATAGACTAGATGATAACACAGTATATTGAGTAACAGCTGGTTTATTAGTGGGGATGTGGCTGGAAAGACTAGTCTAGGGATGTAAATGTCAATCAAAAGAAAGCTAAAGAATAATCTAGGGATTGAACAGTACAGTAAACCCAGAGGATTGTGGTTGATGGTACAGATGCAAGAGTGTCCTTTGTGAACTAGAGCAGATGTACATCACTATTGCAGGGTGGTGGGAAAGTGAAGAAGCACTGGAGTGGCCTATAAACTGTGGCAAATAGTAATAATGTAATATCCATACATCTATGTCACAGATGTACCATGTTGATAATGGGGGAGTATGGAAAAAGTGTGCCAAAATTACGCTATGGACATGGTAATAGTCTGATGATATTATCTCATAATCTGTAACAAATGTTACACCACAGTGTGGTGTGTTGATAGAGGGATATTGTATGGGAATTCTGCATATGTGCATGAGTCTTTTGTAAGTTTACAACTTCTATAATAAAAACATATTTTAAAAAATAATAACAGGGTTGGGGGGAAAACACACCAAATAAAAGATATGGACTATATTTAGCAGTAAGATTTTTTGGTCTTTATTTTTTTAATATTACATTCAAAAAATATGAGGTCCCCATATATCCCTCACCCCCCTCACCCCACTCCTCCCACCATAACAACAACCTCCTCCATCATCATGAGACATTCATTGCATTTGGTTATTACATCTCTGAGCACCGCTGCACCTCATGGTCAATGGTCCACACCATAGCCCACACTCTCCCACAGTCCACCCAGTGGGCCATGAGAGGACATACAATGTCCAGTAACTGTCCCTGCAGCATCACCCAGGACAACTCCAAATCCCGAAAACGCCTCCACATCTCATCTCTTCCTCCCATTCCCTACCCCCAGCAGCCACCATGGCCACTTTCTCCACACCAATGCCACATTTTCTTCAATTACTAATCACAATAGTTCATGAATAGATTATCAGTAAGGCCAATCTAATCCATACTCTATTCCTCCATCCTGTGGACTTCAGAATGGTTGTGTCCACTCCACATCTATATCAAGAGGGGGCTTAGATTGCACATGGATGCTGGATGCAATCCTCCTGCTTTCACTTGTAGGCACTCTTGGCTCCTTGGTGTGGTGGTTGACCTTCTTCAACTCCATGTTAGCTGAGTGGGGTAAGTCCAATAACCAGAGTGTAAGAACTGAAGTCTGTTAAGGCTCAGGGCCTGGCTATCACATGGTCAGCGCAGAGATTCAGGTCCCCTGGGTAAGATTTTGATGATACTCTTTCATAATTTGTAACAAATGTCTCACAACAATGCAAGGTGTTGGTGGTAAGTTGATGTATCAGACCCCTTTATGATGTTATGCATGTTTGCTTTGTAAGTTCACAACTTTCTTTGTACACTTATTGTTTATGTATGTTCATGTATAAATTATGTAAAAAAAATAATAATAATAATGTGGGTTGGGGGAAAAATACACCAAATGTAAGATACTTTGGTTAGTAGTAATATTTTGAGGATGCTCTTTAATCATTAGTTAAAAATGGTTAACAACAATGTAAGGTATTGGTGGTAAGGTGAGGTATGAGAACCCTGTATGATGTTATGTATGTTCGTTTTGTAAGTTCACAACTATTACAATGTACTTATTGTTTAGGCATGTTTATGTATGAGTGATATACTTCAATAAATTTTTTAAAAAATGATCAGGGCTTTAAGGTTTTACATTCCTTAAAATTTTGATCAGTCTATTTGTGTCATGAGATATTTCAATTCCAGGTTCCTTATTCTTCGGCAAATAAACACACATTTATATCAGCTGTTTGGTTATTAGCTATCCTCCACATAAAGTTATAGATAAAATTATGTCACTGCTGTGCATTTATATAGAACTCATATTAGTTGAAATGCAATCAGGGACTTCTACTAGGATTTTTTTTTTTAACCAAAGGTAAAGTACTTTATTTCTTAACACTTTTTTAAATTAAAGTTAATAGATCACACAGAACGTCACATTAAAAAAAAACATAAGAGGTTCCCATACAACCCGCTCCCCACCCCTCCACCCCATCATTTTTGTAAATTCTACTTTTTTGAAGATACATGTATCACAAAAAATGTTACATTAAAAAAACATACTAGGTTCCTGTATACCCCCCCCAACCCCACCCCGCTCCTCCCACACCAACAACCTCCCCCATCGTTGTGGCACACCCAGCACTTGACGCACAGCTTTTGGGGCACTGCTGCGCCACGCGGATAATAGTTTACACTGTAGTTCACACCCTTCCCCAGTCCGTTCAGTGGACTATGGCAGCATATATAATGCCCTGCATCTGTCCCTGCAATATCACTCAGGACAACTCCAAGTCTCGAAGATGCCCCTCATCACCTCTCTTCTTCCCTCTCCCTGCCCTCAGCAACTCCTCGGATTGTTTCGCTTTCTCTGTGTTCAGGGATAAGAACTAGAGCTCGTGTATTCATTTCTTTTCCAGACGAATTTTCTAAAATCCCCAGTGCTGTTCCAGGAGTTGGAGCCGTTAATGAGAATAAAGTCAACCCAACCTGGCTGTATAAATTCTGATAGGGCCCTTTCCGTCAGGAAGGGGACGTGACAAGCACAGACGTCTGGCTTTCTCTGTGGCCGCGAGTCGCTGTCACAGGCAGGGAAGGGCAGCCCCAAGCCAGGGCCCCGCAGGGGGACACTTGTCGCTGCCCCGGGGGCCTGGCCCCGCGGCCGCCCAGTTGTTAACACACGGGCCGGGCGCGCTCGCGGGCCGGGACGCAGGGGCGCAGGGCGCAGGGGCGCAGGGCGCAGGGCCGCAGGGCGCAGGGGCGCAGGGGCGCAGGGCCGCAGGGCGCAGGGGCGCAGGGCGCAGGGCCGCAGGGCCGCAGGGCGCAGGGCGCAGGGCGGCAGGGCGCAGGGCCGCAGGGCCGCAGGGCGCAGGGGCGCAGGGCGCAGGGCCGCAGGGCCGCAGGGCGCAGGGGCGCAGGGCGCAGGGCCGCAGGGCCGCAGGGCGCAGGGGCGCAGGGCGCAGGGCCGCAGGGGCGCAGGGCGCAGGGGCGCAGGGCGCAGGGCCGCAGGGGCGCAGGGCGCAGGGCCGCAGGGCGCAGGGCCGCAGGGCTGCGGGGCGCGTCCCCTGCAGGTGCCACGCTCTCAGCGCCCCGCGCGGGCCTCCCTGCGCTCCTCGGGGAGCTCTGGTCAAAGGCGCCGGCCCGTGGACCGCAGGCGCCTCCGCCGCTCAAGGGCCACCGAGACTGTCCCAGCAAGGGCCAAGCGGCCCGAGGAGGAGCTACAGGCAGGGAGGGAGCCGGGGCCAGGGGTGGAAACAAGAACTTGGCTGAGGATTAAGAATTAGGCGAAGCCGTCACTTAAACTGAGTTACACTCACCAAGGCAGAGAAATAAAACTGTTTCTTTCTTCTCTATACATACACACACGCACAGACATATTTACACACACACATATCTATAGTACATTACATATTACATATGTTTAATATTTATATTTGTGCCAGTAACTCACCCAATAGCAAATAAGCCTGGCCATGAGATTTGCCCTTTGTGCGTACTGGGAAATGAGGAAGGGGTGGGAAGCGCCTGAGCAGAAAGAAAGAGGAAGCACATCCCGCAGTCTGTCTGGTGTGACTCCCCTGAGGGATGGTAGGGAGGGGAAAGCAAACTCAGAGCGAAGGCATTTGGATTTGCAGGAGTAAAAATGATGGAACTGTGGAACAAATAGAGCTTTTCTGACCTACATACTATCCCACGCAAACTAAACAATACAAGACAAAACACTAGTCTCTGGAAATGGGAGGCCAGTGCCCAGCGCGATGCCTCACCGGGCAGGTGCTCAACAGCCAGTCCCTCCTTCCCCCTGTCCTGCCCTAGGATGCATGCATAGGCCTCCCACATAAGTAAACTGAACGCATAAAACCCACATTCACGGAACAAGTATATTAGATGCTTATTGTTTACTTTGCAAAAGTATTTTTGTCTTCCTTACCAAACTGATTAGTCCATTTGAACTATAATTCAACTTACAACTGTCTAATTTACACATATTTCAGTTACACAAAATGAGGCAGAGCTGTAGATGTGTTTTCCAAATGTGAGTAAATCTAATTTTGATTGATTGAATCAGATATTAAATTTCCTTGGAGAGTTGGCTATTTGAAAGGGCTCCAAGGTGAATTCTTTTGGTGAGGCATAAACTCTTTCTGAATGGTGAAAATTCTCTGAGAAACCTGATGACAACCTCTCCTGGCTGGAAATAAGTGCTCGCCAAGCTTCCCAACACCGGCGTCCAGGCAGGGTCCAGAGGGCAGCTCAGGAGAGGTTATGGGGAAGGGGCGACCATGGAGCAAACCTCTGTGGATTTCTAACCTTGGCTTTGGATGCCTGGTTTCTATACCCAAAATGTATTCTGTGTTTTTTTAGGATTTTCCTTACGCATGTGTTAACTGCATTTTAGAAATTGAACATGCAGCATCAACTGAATTTGGAGAAAACATTACCTATGAAGGCAGGATAGTAGAAGTCTTAAGAGAGGGTGAGAGCACACAAAGGAGTAGATTGAGAAGGAGAGAAGAAAGACAAAGCCTTGAAAAACACCAGTAGAAAAGCAGACTGAGAAGGGGCAGTCTGAAGGAGGAAGAAAACAAGGAGAGTGTGGTATTATAAGAAGCCAGGAAAAAAAGGGGGGTCTTGCAAGAAGAGAAAGTGCTGCACATAAGTTAGATGAGGTCTGAAAGGTGTCTTTCGAACTTAGCAATAATGAGATCTTCAGGGACGCTTGAGAGAACAGGCTCAGTGTGGCAGGAAGACGGACCTGAGACTAACTGGCCTATGCCTCTCAAACAGCAGCTGACCAAGAGCAGCTGTTGGTAACCAGCCGTCAGGACTGGATCCCGTTGCGGGACCTGAAGAGCAAGCGGTGCATTTCCGTTTAAGAGAAGAGCCATGAGCACAGAGAGACCAGACAGGGGAATGGCAAGCTCTTACCATGACCATACAGAAACAGCTTTGTGTTCTTGACTCTGGATGGCCTCAACTTGTCAGTAAAAAAGTTTTCTTGTGGGTAAATTTTAGACTTTTTCAGAAAATAATTCTGAATCTCTAATTTATTCCACATCCTGGAAACTCCATGCTAATCTGAGACTATTTGTAGATGGCACTGAGATGTAATCTCCTTGTATGTCCTTAGATACTTGAGAATCCCTAAACCTATCTTAATTATATGTGTGTTCATTGCTGGCTCATTCATTCACAGTTCATTTATTCAACATACATTTATCGAAAAAAAAATCCCTGCTTTTGGCACTCAGGGAGCTAACCAGGATGAGTAAGGCATGTGTCTAAAAATGCTGCCAGGTGAGATGAAATAAGTGATGATAACTACATGTATGATAGAATCAAACACACTTTGTAAGTTGAATACAAGCAAATTTCTAGAAGAATGGGCACAAAAGAAAAATCAGATCTGATGGTGGGAGTGGAGGGGTGGGTGGGTGAAGCTTCCAAATGTTTTAAGTAAGAAGAGTTATTAAGGGGCCTTTGGTTTCTTCTTCTCTTCTTCACTATCCTCAGATATTGTATTTCTTAAATATTTGCAGCTCTTCTTTCAAATCATTTTCCAAGCTCTTCAAATTCCACAGAATTTGAACACATACAAAACCCAGCCTATCATAAGTGCGAAGGAAAAGCGTACGTGTTTCTCAAATGAATGAGACATCACGTCGTGTAGGTGGGCATGGGTGTGTAGCAGTAGGATTAGCCCCACTGCCCTGCGGCAGTGAATTCCATGAAATGTGTCTAAGAAAACTCGATGCCTCTGACAGTGGTCAGCAGCGGTTTGACCCTGGCCTCCGTCATGCTGGGAGAATTCCCAGACAGCACCTCCGAGAGCGAGCATTTCCTGTTTCAGCCTGCTGCGGTATCACCATTAATACAGCTGACAACCAAAAGGTGATGCAAAACTGCCCAATGCGGCTTGGGAAGCCAGGAAAGTTGATTACGTGTTATTTCCTGATCTATAAATCATCAATTTCCAACCTCTTTGTGTACTATCCATAAAAGACTGGCTGTGGGCCTTTGTTATAAAAGGGCTTCTCATATTTTACAATGAGCTTGTAAATAATAATTAACATGCTACAAAGAAAGAGTATCCTGTTGTAAACCACGCAAAATGGGGTCACATTTTTAACTGCTTTGGTAGTTAAGGAGCACGCTACCCATATATGTGCCTGTAGGTTTCAGCAAGCACTTCATTAAGACTTTGCGTCTCAGGGTACTCATTGGCATGAGTTTGCCAGTAATGCTCTTCTACATTCATAGAAAGATCCTCCTTATTAAGTTTTTCTCCTTAAGGCCTAATAATAAAAATGATAATAAAAATAATGTTATATGTACAGAACACTTTCAAACTGTAAAACACTTTTGCATTCATTTGATTCAGATACCAATCGGCAGGGGATCGGTATCATCACTAAGACAGGTACCTTCCTAGAAGACGAGGACTGTAAGATTCAAAGAGAGTAGGTAAGTCTTCCAAGATTACGCCATGGAGCAGTGACAGAAATGCCAACCCATGCATTTTAGTGCTTTCTTACGATATCGGTGTTGCCCACTGAGTACGTTTTTATTACCACGGGTGAGATTCATGGGCCGACAAACATCAGCATCTCCTAGGAGCTTGTCAGAAATGTACAATCTCAGACCCCACTGAGGACTGAATGAATCAGAATCTGCCTTTTATAAAATCTGCATATGATTCACATGTACTTTAGTATTTGAGAAGGAATGAACTAGGTTATTTCGATCAGTCATTCATTCATTTATTCAGTGCACTAAGTAATATTTACTGAATTAAACTCTGACTTTATAAGTTTAGTTCATAACACTTGCAAATTTAACATAGTAAGAACTCTTTTTATTTTTTTTAAAGATACATAGATCACAGAAAATGCTATATTAAACAATATAAGAGGTTCTCATATACCCCATACGCCCCCCACTCACTCCTCCCACATCGACAACCTCTTTCATCACTGTGGCACATTAATTGCATTTGGTGAATACATTTTGGAGCACTGCTGCACCGCATGGATTATAGTTCACGTTGTAGTTTACACTCTCTTGCAGTACATTCAGTGGGTTATGGCAGGATATATAATGTCCTGCATCTGTCCCTGCAATATCATTCAGGACATATAGAATTATTGTGACTCTAGCAATGGAAGAAACTGTACCAATGATGTGGAGACAGTGGCCAGGGGAGTTGCTGAGGGCAGGGAGAGGGAAGAAGAGGTGTGATACGGGGGCATAGTAGGAGTTATTTAAACTTTCAGGTAAGGCTCAATCTCCAGCTACATTCTTGCTTAGTGATTTTCTTTGTGTCCATGGGTCAAGTCAGTCAAATAACTTGTCAATCAAACAGCAAGTTATTTCCATTTTTTTCAATTAATTGGCATTAGTCCAATTGTTTAATTCTATTCTTACTTTTCTTAACGATTTATAGGTCTGCCTGTCCCACTACACACAAGGTAATTGGAAAGGGCTACAGTTTGTAATCTTCAAAAGTCAAAACTGGATTTATCACTTAGTGAGTGTTTAAAAAATAGTAAAATGAATCAATGAATGATTTAATGAATAATTGGTGTTATTAATTATTCTAGATATTTTGTCTGACTAATTTTTTCCTATCTAATTTGTTTATTATTTAACTCACCTCCTTGAAAATAAAATTGTCTGAGTAGATTTCCTCTTGATTTATTTATTTAGCACTTAGCCAAAAGACCTACTGATTGTTGCTGTCACTAATACTTGCTGATGATTATTTAAACAGGAATTCATTTCCTGGGACTTTGAAAAAAGGGATTAAAATAAAGTTTATTGAAAACAACCAGATATCATGAAGGAGTCATTAAACCAGAAATAGAAGACAAATTTTAGAAGCCTGGGGGGAAAACTGGACTAGTACCTCAAGGGATACAACTGATTAAAATCTAGAGTTTATTGTTGTCTATTAATACAGTGGTTTTCTGGAGCACACATATTACGTAACTATATGATCGGCATACTTTGCTTCAAATAGAGCATAACTAGATGATAGACACTAACAGTTCAGATAATCTCATGTTCTGGAGGCCTACAGCAGAACATGACTTGCCATATGCCACTAAGCGGACCCAAATCTATCAGCAAGATCCTACAAGTTTTGAATCAACTATTCCATGACGTTGTTGCAATGTAAAGAAAATGGCTTTGCTGTTCCCATGGAAACTGTTAGTTTAGAATAGTGTGACCCTTGGAGGTTGACATACCCAACCTTATTGGGCCATTTAAGTGGTTTCCACATAAAGAACAAAACAAAAACCTATTTTTCTTCATGTCGGTGAAATTATGAAATACAGGCTGTGAAGTTTATTGCTAACAATATACAAGGCTTCTATTGCATTTGGTGTTATTTACAGAGACCTTAAAATCTAGAAAACTAATGCATTTCTATCTTTTCTTCTTTTCCTCAGAAAACTTAGAGTCAGAGGTACTGCACAAGTATTGTACAAAAAACGTTGCTTTAACAGAGATGCTATGCATCTCTAAGTAGCTTTTTATTGGTGGCATAGTAAAATGCATTGATGTCAATAGAAATTGCTGAATATTACACAGACTTCAAATTCCATGTTCAAACCCAAGACCATACATGAAATGCACACTCTGCTTAAGGCCTAAAATCTGACATTTTGGCTCTGCCACTTCCCATTTGGCTTGGAATAAATAAAATCATAAAGTAGGAAGGTCATCTAAATTATTGAGTATACTGTTAATGTTGTTTATTTATTTGCATTTCATGCCATGCTAACTTCCAGAAGGATTTAATGAATTTCTAGCCTAAAAAGCAAGAACAATAGCACAAAAAAAAAAGAAAACATGTTTTAAAATAATTTTTTCTCTATTTTTTTTAATGTTACATTCAAAAATTATAAGAGGTCCCCACATACCCCCACCCCTCTCACTCCACTCCCCCCACATCAACAACCTCTGTCATCACTGTGTCACATTCATTTGTGTGAATACATTTTGGAGCACTGCTGCACCACATGGATAGTGGTTTACACTGTAGTTTACACTCTCCCCCAGTCCACTCAGTGGGCCATGGCAGATCGGATCTTTAAAGCATTGGTGTTGTAACTGATTCCAATATATGTACATTACCTCAGACCCTAAGTTTTCTGAGGAATAGAAGAAAAGGGCAAAATGCATTTGTTTTATAGAGTTTTAAGGTCTCCCATGCAAACTACCTAGAAATATGGGTACTTACTTAGTTCAAAGGGGTCAATTCTGCTTTCAAAAGACGGACAGAGAAAGAACTGCCTATCCTTTTCAGTTCTACTGCAACCATGTGGTCTGATGTGTTCTTTTTTTTTTTTTCCTTCTTTATTTCCTTTTAAATGTTACATTAAAAAAATACTAGGTCCCCATATACCCTCCCCCAACCCACTCCCCCCACATCAACAACCCCTTCCATCATCGCGGCACACCCACTGCACCTGGTGAATACATTTTGGAGCGCTGCTGCAGCACATGGACAGTGGTCCACATTGTAGTCCACACTCTCCCCCAGGCCACCCAGTGGGCCACGGCAGGACACACCATGTCCAGCATCTGTCCCTGCAGCACCACCCAGGACAACCCCAAATCCTGTAAATGCCCCCACACCATATTTCTTCTTCCCTCTCCCTATCATCAGCAGCTACTGTGGCCACTTTCTCCACATCTGATGTGTTCTTATCCACAGCTTCTCCCTTGTTGCTTAGGGGATATTGCATGTGTGGGACTCACCAGGTTATGGCTGTGTTTACTTAGTCTAAGCTCAGCCATTCCTTCCACGGCACCTTAGCTGGGCCAGGGTAGCTGGGCCTGGGGACGCTTCTAGCCTGAGCCACAAGCTCGACCTTTACCAAATCTCATCTGCAAACTCCAGGCAACACCAGAATCCCTCTTCTGCCCTATAATTCACCTTTGTGGCCCTGCTATCCTTTCCCTCCAGTGACCATCAATCGGGCTATTTCTACGGTACCGCAGAACCTCAAAAGCATCTCTCTTCTTATTATTTCAGCAATTTTTTAAAAATTCTATGAAAATTTACCCACTTCCTCCCCAGAATTCATCATTGCCTACTGAGGGATTCTGGGAGAGGCAGTTAAAGATCCCAAAAGACCATTTAAACCATATTTCAGGACAGTAAGTGATTAGTAGGCTTATATTTCAGTCCTTTGTAAACCAAACATTTAAGAATGCCTCCAGTTTGCCAGGCACTGTTCTAGACTCCTGGGAAACAGCAGTAAATAAATCTGACCAATTCCCTACCACCATGTCATTTATATTCCAGTGGAAAAGATGAACACTAAATAAACATCAAGATATTTAATGGCAGGTAGTGACAGACACTTTGAAAATAATTAAAGCCGTGTAAAGTGCTAGGGGAGCTATACAATGAGACAGATGATTTTAAGTAGAATTGATTCAAAAGTGATAATCTAACACTGAATTAAGTTAGGGAGTAAGCCATGTACATTCTGAGATAAGAGAATTGAAGGGCAGCAGTTAGGGTGCCTGTCCTGGTGAACGCATGCTTGCCAAGCTCAAGGGACTGAAACAAACAAGCCAATATGGTTGGAGCAGAGTGAACAAAGGAGAAAAGTCAAGCAATGAGGTCGAAAAGATGGTTGGGGTCAGTAAAGTCTTAAGGACCATGGCAAGAACTTTGAATTTAATTCTATGTGAGATGGGAGACCCTTGAAACCGTTCAAGTGAATAACTGATGTGATGTGATTCATGTTTGAGAAGAAGAGCCTTGAATGTTCTGTAGAAACTAAACTGTGGGAAACTGGGGAGGTGGAGGTAAGAGTGGAAACAGGGAGACCGGTATAAGTAGTTGAGAAGAAATCATCATGGCTGGGAGTAGACTGGTGTCGTGGTTTGAAGTTGTATGTGCCCTGGAAAAGCTGTTCTTGAAGTTAACTCGATCCTATGAGTGTCAGCCCATTGTAACTAAGACCTTATCTTGAGGTTGCTTTAGTTAAGGTATGACCCATCTCAGTTAGGATGGGTTTTAATCCTATTACTGGGAGAAGGAAGAGAGCAGGAGACACTGGGATGTGACAGAGGACCCAAAGATCACTGACAGCCAGCACCAGGCTAGTCTTCAGGAAAAAAGCATCACCTCGATGATGCCTTCATTTAGACATTTTCCCAGACTCAGAACGGTGAGCTAATGAATTCTCATTGTTCAAACCAATCAATTTCATGATATTTGCTTGGGTAGCCTAGGAAACTAAAATAACTGGTAATAATAAAGATAGTGAGAAGTAGTTGGAGTCTGTGTACATTTTGGAGATGGAATCAGCAGGATTGGATCTGCAGCATAAAAGAAAGGAAGGAATAAATTATGAGCCCAATCTTTTTTAATTAAACAAATGGATGAATTTATTGAGGAAATTTACTGAGGAAAATTTACTCCTATATGATGAAGTAGGGAAACTCTGAGATAGAAGCAAGTAGGGAGAGGGACAAAAGAGTTTGGGTATGGGCTATAGCAAAATTAAGATTTCTATTAGATATACAAGCGGAGGTGTAACGTAGTCGTGGGATGAATGAGTATGGAGTTTAGAAGACAGGGCAGAGCTGAAAATACAACTTGGGAGTCATACATGCATTGCTGGTATTGAAATCCTGAGGTTTTTATAAGATTACAAAAAGACTGAATGTTGACTGAGAAAAGAAGAAATTTGAGGGATAAGCTTTGAATATATCATAATGTAGTTATCAGCAAGAAGACAAAGATCCTGCAAAATAAACTGCAAAAGTACAGTTAGCAAGAGAGAGTGATCAACTCTACCAAAGTTTGCAAAGTAAGATGAGGACTGATAACTGACCATTGGATTTAACACAATGGCAATTATTAGTAATCTTGACAAGGGCAGGTTCATTAGACTGGTGAAGACTCAAGTATTTTTTTTTCCTTCTTTATTTTCTTTTAAATGTTACATTCAAAAAATATGAAATCCCCATTTACCCCCCACCCCACCCACCCACCCCTCCCACATCAACAAACTCTTCCATCATTTTGGCACATCCAAAGCACCCAGCGAATACATTCTGGAGAACCGCTGCAGCACATGGACAGTGGTCCACATTGTAGTCCACACTCTCCCCCAGTCCAGCCGGTGGGCCATGACAGGACACACAACAACCAGCATCCATCCCTGCAGCACCACTTAGGACAACTCCAAAACCTAAAAATGCCCCCACACCATATCTCTTCTTCCCTCTCCCAACCATCAGCAGCCACCGTGGCTGCCCTCTCTATTTCACTACTACAATTTCTTCCCTTACTTAGCACAATAGTTTCCCAGCAGAACACCAGTAAGTCCATTCTAATCCACACTCTATTCCTACATCTTGTGGACCTGGGAGGGCTATGTCCAGTCCCCCTCTACATCAAGAGGGGGCTTAGAATCCACATGGATGATGGATGCAATTCTCCAGTTTGCAGCTGTAGGAACTCTTGGCTCCCTGTTGTGGTGGCTGACCCTCTTCACCTACCTGTCAGCTGGCCAGGGTAAGTCCAAGAAACCAGAGGGTAGGAGCTCCAAGTCTGCTGAGGCCCAGGACCTAGCCATCACATGAACAGTTCAGAGATTCAGGTCTCCTGAGTATACACCAACCCAAACGCCAACCACAGGTCTGGTAAAAGTAACAGAAGAGGCATGTGTAGAAAGGTTATATCTGAGTCCAATTCCATCACACTCAGGAACACAAACTCCAAAGTAGTACCAGCTGACATGGCACTGAACTCCAGAGCCATCTGCCTAGACCATAGAACCTGTAGGTCACTGCAGCCCTCAGGAGAACCAGCACCTGGGTTTCCATCTATGTTGGCTGTCTCTGGAACCCTGCTGAGGCATGCATAAGCATCATCCCCTGATGACCTCCAACTCTTTTTTGGAGACTCATAGCCATATAAACTCATTTGTCCTTTCCATTTCCCCCTTTTATTGAAGGACAAAATACAGTTTTTAACACCTGTTATTACTTATAGGCTGAGATATTCTGCTGGTCTGAGTTTACCGCTTTATTCATGGTCTTTTTATAGTTACATCATCAGCTGGTGCTTGGTAGTAATCCTTCAGTGCCAGGGAGGCTCATCCCTGGGAGTCATGCCCCACACTGGGGGGAAGGCAATGCATCTATATGCTGAGTTTGCCGTAGAGAGTGGCCACATTTGAGCAACATTGGGGCTCTCAGGAGGTAACTCTTAGGTACCCCACAGCTATAGGCCTAGTTCATATTTCAGGCACACAGGCTCATAATCAGAGCCATCAGTATCAAGGGCTCATCATTGGACCATCTATTGTTACTGGCCTTTGCCATTGTACTTGGGGAATTGTCGTTGTTCCATTGGGGAATGTGATAGAGCTCCCCTGGTCAGGAATTCAGCACTCTCTCATCTGTCGTTTCCAACTGAAACTACTATGAAAATATCCAAACCTTTCTATGTACCATGTGTATATGCCCTGGAGAACTCCCTCCCAACCATGTGCCCCCCTACTAATGACACCCCACACAAGTGCTCCTCCCCCAACATAGTTGAATCTCTCTGTAGTCCAAAACTTCTTCAAAAAGGAAACCCAATATATTGTCGGGTTCCATTAATAGAAAAATGGAATATAATGATGGTTTTAAAGGTTAAATATAGAATACATAGAAATTTAGAAAAATTAAATAAAGTAAAAATAAATTGTGATAGAAAGAAATGAAAAAATAAAAAAGTTCGTTTTTGACATTTTGCTTTTCATCACTGCTACAGGTGGTGCCCTGTATGTACAGTGGCAAGACAATTTCTTCCATTTCTTCCTCAGTGTCTATGTTCTTTCTTTCCTCTTTTTTTTTCCTGATTATTAAGTTTCTCTTGACATAAGTTTTAGCTCACAGTAATTAACATATACAATATATTGTACTCCCACATATCCAACATCAAACCCTTTGTCCCTTCCCCAACAGTGATCTTTTTACATGTTCATATTATATTTGCTGCAGCTAATGTACAGATATTGAAATGATAGCTTTCAAACATGGTTCCATTTGGGTTTACATCATGGTTTATATTTTAGACTATACAATTTATATTTTAGCCTAGAGACTTATATTATACATTTTTGGTGTAATTCAAAGTGATCTATATTGATCATGGCATGATCCTGTGGAACACTTCCATTGCCCCACAGTTACCCTGATACCATATGTTCGACACCTCTTTCCCCCTCCCCTCAGGGCCCACCATGACAATCAATCTTCATTACTTGAGGGACCATATTCAGAGATACTTGCAAAAATGTTGAGAGCTTGACGTACTTGACTGCCCTAACCCATTGGGAGCCACCAATTCTCTCAAGAGATACAATTCCCTCTGTTTGAGAACATCAGTCCTCCCCAGGATGTAGGTATACCTTCACTCTCATTATATGGGTCTGCACTCAATGATATAACCCACTATAACAAAATGAGCACTCACACACTCCCCAGAAGCTTGCCCTGTGTCAGATGTTACCCCCCCTTAAGCATCCCAAACATGCAAGCTTCCATATTACATTCTCTAAAGAGTTTTCTCTGCACCACAATTTCAACCACATACCTGACAATCTCCCATGATCAAATGTTCCCCTCACCCTCTCCCCAATTTCTTGGGTAATCTGACCCATCCTCCCATCCTTAGTGCCCTTAAAGTCCAACCAGCACCACCCAAAGTTATCCCTATGCCCCCATTTTATCCCTTCCCTGTACAAATACTTGCCTCCAGCTTAACATATATTTCACCCAAGTAGCTGTCATCTCACAAACTTGCTCTACCCTCCAACTACCTTAAAGTTTATCATCCAGTCTCTAGCTCTCTGAGACAGCTTGGTTTATTTATTTCATATTAGAGACATCATGTAGTATTTGTCCTTCAATCCCTGGCTTGCTTCACTCAACATAAGGTTCTCAAGATTCATCCATGCTATTACATGTGTTTGTTCTATATTTGTTCTTATAGCTGAGTAGTATTCCATTATATGTATATACCACATTTTATTTATCCATTCATCTGTTGACGGGCATTTGGGCTGATTCCAACTTTTGGCAATAGTGCATAGTGCTGCTATGAACATTGGTGTGCATATATCAGTTTGTGTCATTGTTTTCAGATCTTCTGGGAATATACCGAGCAGTGGAATTGCTGGGTCATATGGCAAATCTATAGCTAGTTTTTTGAGAAACTGCCAAACTGTCTTCCAGAATGGCTGGATCCTTCTGCATTCCCACCAGCAGTGGATGAGTGTTCCCATTCCTCCACATCCTCTCCAGCAATTGCAGTCATCTGATTTTTTGATAGCTGCCAGTCTTATGGGAATAAGATGGTGTCTCATTGTTGTTTTGATTTGCATTTCCCTAATAGCTAGGGATTTTGAGCATTTTTTCATGTGTTTTTTAGCCATTTGTATATCATCTTTGGAGAAGTGTCTGTTCAAATCTTTTTTGCATTTTTTAAATGGGCTGTTTGTCTTTTTATTTTCAAGATATAGGAAGATATAAGTTTCCTGTCAGATATATGGTTACCAAATATTTTCTCCCATTGTGTAGGCTCTCTTTTCACTTTCCTAACAAACTCCTTTGAGGTGCAGAAGTCTTTAATTTTGAGGAAGTCCCATTTACCTATTTCTTCTTTTGCTGCTCATGCTTTTGGTGTGAAGTTCATTTCCTATTACAAGGTCCTGTAGATGCTTCCCTACTTTGCTTTCCAAGGTCTTTATGGTCTTGGGTCTTATATTTAGGTCTTTGATCCATCCTGAGTTGGTTTTTGTATAAGGCGTAAATTGGTAATCTTCTTCCATTCTTTTACATATGGATATCCAGTTCTCCAGGCACCATTTGTTGAAGAGGCCATTCTCTCCCAGTTGAGAGGGTTTGGTGGCCTTGTCAAATACCATATGGCTGTATATATGAGGATCTATATCAGAACTCTCAATTCAGTTCCATTGGTCAGTGTGTCTATCCTTGTGCCAATACCATGCTGTTTTCACTACTGTAGCTTTGTAGTATGTTTTGAAGTCAGGTAGTGTGATTCCTCCAATTTCATTTTTCTTTTTCAATATTTCTTTGGCTATTTGGGGCCTCTTTCCTTTCCAAATAAATTTCATAGTTAGTTTCTCTAGTTCATTAAAGAATGATGTGTTGATTTTTATTGGGATTGCATTGAATCTATAGATCAGTTTTTAGTAGGAGAGACATCTTAGTAATATTCAGTTTTCCTATCCATGAACAGGGAATATTCTTCCATTTATTTAGGTCTTCTTTGATTTCCTTGAACAGTGTTGTGTAGTTTTCTGTGTATAAGTCTTTTACCTCTTCAGTTAAATTTTTTCCTAGGTATCTGATTTTTTTATTTACTCTTGTGAATGATATCTGATTCCTGATTTCCTCCTCAGATTGCTCATTATTGGTGTATAGAAATACGACTGATTTTTGGGCATTTATCTTATAACCTGCAACTTTACTAAACTCATTTACAAGTTCTAGAAGCTTTGTTGTAGACTTCTCAGGGTTTTCTATGTATAGGATCATATCATCTGCAAATAGGGAAATTTTGACTTCTTCCTTTCCAATCTGGATGCCTTTAATGTTTGATTCTTGCCTCAGTGCTCAAGCAAGTACTTCTAAGACTATGTTAAATAGGAGGGGAGATAGTGGGCATCCTTGTCTTGGTCCTGATCTTAGAGGGAAAGATTTTAGGATTTCACCATGGTAAATGATGTTAGCTGTGGATTTTTCATATATACTCTTTATAATGTTCAGAAAGTTTCCTTCTATTCTGATCTTTTGCAGTGTTTTTTATCAAGAAAGGGTGCTGAATTTTGTCAAATGCTTTTTCTGCATCTACAGATATGATCATGTCATTTTTTTCCTTCAATCTGTTTATGTGGTGTATTACATTAATTGATTTTCTTATGTTGAACCATCCTTGCATACCAGGAATGAACCCCACTTGGTCATGGTGTATAATTTGTTTATTGTGTTGTTGAATATGATTAGCAAGTATTTTGTTGAGGATTTTCGCAGCAAGGTTCATTAGAGAGATTGGTCTGTAATTTTCCTTTCTTGTGGTGTCTTTGTTTGGCTTTGGTACTAGAGTAATGTTGGCATCATAGAATGAGTTAGGCAATGTTCCTTCTGTTTTGATTTTTTGGAAGAGTTTAAGCAAGATTGGTGTTCGTTCTTTCCAGAATGTTTTGTAGAATTCACCTGTGAAGGCATCCCGCCCAGGGCTCTTTTTAGTTAGGAGGTTTTTAATGACTGATTCTATATCTTTACTTGTGAGTGGTTTGTTGAGATTATCAACTTCTTCTTTTGCCAATGTAGCTGCTTATGTGTTTCTAGGAATTTGTGCATTTCCTCTAAATTGTTTTTTTTTGTTGGTATATAGTATCCTTTTATGATAGTATCCTTTTGTTGGTATATAGTATCCTTTTATGATAGTCTTTATTTCTGTGGGATCAGTGGTGATATCTCCTTTCTCATTTCTTATTTTGTATATTTGCATCTTCTCTCTTTTTTCCTTTGTTAATCTAGCTAAGGGTTTGTCAATTTTATTGATTTTCTCAAAGAACCAACTCTTGGTTTTGTTTATTTTTTCAAGTGCTTTCTTATTTTCTATTTCATTTAGTTCAGCTCTGATCTTTGTTCTTTCTTTCTTTCTTCTTCCTTTGGGGTTAGTTTGTTGTTTTTTAACTAATTCCTCCAAGTATGCATTTTGTTCTTCAACTTTAGCTCTTCTTTTTTGATGTATGAATTTATGGCTATAAATTTCCCTCTCAGTACTGCTTTTGCTGTATCCCATAAGTTTGGGTATATTGTGTTATCATTTTTATCAGTTTCAAGGTAATTATTAATTTCTTCTGAGATTTCTTCCTTGACCCACTGTTTTTCTAACAGTTTGTGGTTTAACTTCCAAATCTTGGTGCCAAATCTGGGTCTCTGGTCCTTGCAGATTTCCAGCTTCATTCCACTGTGGTCAGAGAAATTATTTTGTATGATTTCTATCTTTCTGAATTCTTTGAGACTTTTTCTGTGGCCTAGCATTTGGTCTATCTGGGAGAATGATCCGTGTGCACTTGAGAAGAATGTTTATCCTGCTGTATTTGGGTGTAATGTTCTGTATATGTCTATTAGGTCTATCTCCTCTAATACATTGTTCAAAGTCTTTGTTTCTTTATTGATTCTCTTCTGAGATGTTTGTCCAAAGTTGATAGTGTTATATTAAAGTCCCTTAATATAATTGTAGAGGCATCTATTCCTTTACTTAGTTTTTCCAGTGATTGTCTCACATATTTGGAGACACCCTTGTTAGGAGCATAAATGTTTATGATTGTTCTTTCTTCTTGAAAGATTATCCCTTTCACTAATATGTAGTGTCCATCTTTGTCTCTCACAATTGTTTTGCATTTAAAGTCTATTTTGTCTGATATTAATATAGCTACTCCTGCCTTTTTTTTTGGTTATTGTTTGCTTGTAAGATTGTTTTCCAGCCATTCACTTTCAACCTCCTTGAACCCTTGGGTCTAAGAAGTGTTTCTTGCAGACACCATATAGATGGGTCATATTTCCTTATCCAGTCTTCTAGCCTGAGTCTCTTGACAGGTGAGTTTAATCCATTGTCATTCAGTGTTATTACTTTCAAGGAATTACTTATATTAGCCATATTTTCTTTGGATTTGTGTTTGTCATATTCTGTTTGATTTTCTTTTTCTGTTTTTGTCTTTTTAGTTTCTCTTACAGACTTCTCCAACTCTGTCTCTCTTGTTTTTTTCTTTCTTCCTGCAGAACTCCCTTTAGTATTTCCTGAAGGGCAGGATTCTTGTTGGCATACTCTCTTAGTTTCTGTTTACCTGTGAATATTTTGAACTCTCCATCATTTTTGAATGTTAAATTTTCTGGATAGAGTATTCTTGGTTGGAAATTCTTTTCTTTTGGTACCTTGACTATGTCATACCACTGTCTTCTTGCTTCCATGGTTTCAGATGAGAAATCAGCACTTAATCTTATGGAACCTCCTTTGTATGTAATGGTTCTCTTTTCTCATGCTGCTTTTAGTATTTTCTCTTTGTCTTGAGCATTGGATAACTCGACAAGGATATGTCTTGGGGTGGGCCTGTTGGAATTTATGCTATTTGGGGCACGTTGTGCTTCCTGGACATGTACATCCATCTCCCTCAATAGGTTTGGGAAGTTTTCATCCATTGTTTCCTCCAACACCCCTTCTGTCCCCTTTCTCTTCTCTTCTTCTTCTGGTATGCCTATAATATGTATGTTTGCACATTTTACATTGTCATTCATGTCCCTAAGCCCCTCCTGGATATTTTCTATCTTTTTATTGACTAGTTCTACTATCCGCTTGATTTCAGATGTACTGTCTTTCACATCACTTAATCTCTCCTCTTCTTCTTTGAGTCTGCTGTTATTTGCTAAGAGTGTATTTTTGATTTCTTGAATTGAGCTGTTTGTCACCATCATATCTTTTTTTTGCATATGATTACAATTATATTTTTGCATATGATTGCAATTTCTTCTGTATTCTCTCCAAGTGTTTTCTTCATATTCTTAATCTCTTCCTTCACTGCATCAGATGGGTATATGTTTTGAGATCTTTCATTACTTGTTCAATATTCTGCTCCTCTTCCTGGTTTTAGTTTGTTCATTGGATTGGGGCATGTTTTCCTGATAATTGGTTTGGTTTGTAGTTTTTTGTTGCTGTCTGGTCATCTTTTTATCTTGATGGATTTAGTTGCTTAGCTTCTTTGTCTAGTTCGGAGTTTAATTAGTTGTTTTTGTGTGCATGTTAAGTCTTCTCTTTGTCACTTTGTTCTTCTTATTCTATTTCCTTGTTGTTGGCTAAGTTCACTTGAAGGAAAATATTAGGGCCAGAGATAGCAAAAGGAGTAAGAAAAGAAAATGAATAATAATAGTATTGATAGTAAATATTAACAGAGGAACCATGTGAGATATAGGAGAATAGATATTAGACTCATATAAGGTATGTAGAGTTATAAAGGTAAGAAAAGTAGAGTATGTAAAAATCTGAATATGGGGAGGAATGCAATGTGAATTAAAAGGCCCGTGGGTTCAGGAGAGAGGGAAAGAGAAAAGAGAGTACAATAATATAAAGAGTGAATGTAAGGCAGAAAACGAACAAAAGTATTAGTAATAAAAAGTCAAAAAAAAATAGGGGGGCAATCAAAAGAGAGGTGTAATATAAGAAACAATCAATGATGGAGGATAGAAAGGTGTAGAGGAAAGGGAATAGTGTTGGTGGCCAAAATCAATACACACAGAAAAGAGTAAATGGAGGATGAGGAAATACAGCACATGTGAAGCTCTCCCTGCAGCACCTAATGTAAGAAGAATAAGAAAGCAGAGAAAGAAAGAAAGAGGAAAATAATAGACAAAAGGGAGTGGGGAAGTAAGCAGGAAAAAGAAAAAGAGGAAGAAAGAAAAAGGGGCCTTGGTGGGACAAAGAGGAAGGAAAAATAAGGAAAAACCAACCAAATACTAGGACAAGTTTCAAGCAAGGAATCCTGTTTGTATCTAAATATAACGCTTAGGGACCTGACGTGCCCCCTTTTCTCCCTTCTTCACTTCCCTGTTTCCCAGGCAGCAGGAAAGCTGCCTGAGAGGTCCTGTAGGAGGTTCAAGTGGGTCCTTGTTGAACCAGCTCCCCAGAGAAAACAACTGCTCTTAATTTCCAGAGAGAGAGAGAGAGCACCCATGCCTCACCAGGAGCCCCAAGTACGCTATTGGAGGCTTGGAAAGCACCTCCTACAGGCCCTCTCCTCTAGGTGTGCTGTGAGAGGGCTTGTTGATTTTCTGACTCCACCTTCACCCAGGCCAAGTTTCCTATCCCAGGGTATTTAGGTGAATCCGACTTTCTCAGCAGATTCACCACTCCTCTCTTCCCAGACTCTCTCCAAGCCAGCTCATATGCTCCTCCAAGAGCAAGAAAAGAAAAAGAAAAGAAAAAAAAGGAGGGGGGGGGAAACACCAGAAAATCAAACCCACACCAGCCAGGCCCTCTCCCGCACTGCACCCCCCCACGGAATCCCTCCGCCCACGGAGTCAGTCCTAAACCGGAGGGCTGAGGCGATCCCGGACCTCCGGGAGCCGCTGGGCTTGGGAAAGGGAAGTCTGCAGACCCAGGGCTCGTGGGTCCGTGGAGCATGGGCTACGGGGCCTCAGGGGACACTGACCTGGGGACCACGCATGCGGGGACCACGGGGCCCAGGAATGCCCCGCACCACGACAGAGCTCAGGAGGAAGGGTCCTTCAGCCCACAGCCTGCGACCTCTGTCCTTGTGAGCCGCAGTTCTACCTTTAGCCAGCACCACCTCCCCACTCTCCTCCAAATCCATGTCCACACACCCTCCGCCCTGCAAGCCCCCGAGACAGCCCGCTCCAGCGAGGCTCAACCCCCTCGCCGCCTCTTCCGGGAGACCGTGAGGTGCGCTCAGCGCCAGCTTGCCCCGCCTCTCTGACTCAAGTATTTTTGTACTGCCTACTGCCCACTGCTTCTTTTATGAGCTGGAATCTTTGAGCTTATAGTGAAATTCATTCTGTGTTCTACAGAAAAACAGAACCAACAGGATATATATGTAAACATTAAGAGATTTTCTATAGGAATTAGCTCTCCTGCCCGTGGTAACTGGCAAGTCCAAATTCTGTCCCACAGGTAGGAACTCCTGAGGGTTTCCATGAATTCCCCAGGAGAAGCTGGCTGGCTGAAGTAGAGATAGAAATTACTCTTTCTGACTGCTGAAATCCTCAGTTCTCCCTTTAAGGCCTTCAGCCGATTGGAGGAGACTCCTCTCGTTGCTGAAGGCAATCTCCTATGTTGGCTGTAGATTTAATAGCCACAGATGCAAACAACTAATGATTTAAAGCCACAAAATACCCTCACAGTGACAATCCGGCCAGGGCTTGCTTTACCAAACAACTGGACACCATAATCTAGCCAAGTTGACACATGAACTTAACCATCACAATAACTAAACAGGAAAGACAGACAAGTAAAATGATAAATTATAACCCAATAATAGTAAAGAGATCATCTTAGAGGAATGAAATGTATATAATAGTTGCTCAATTACTTTTCTTCATGAGTGTTTAACCTATTTGAAAACTGTCAGAGACTTAGAAAACACATTCAAATATTATTTTTTCCCTCAATTTGGATAAATTATTTATAAAAAAAAAATAAGTAACCTAAATCTTTAATTGTTTTTACAAATAGTAGTCTTACATTTGCAAAATGTTTTTCTTACATTGCAGTTATTGGCTATTGTCCCATCTCATTCACACAGGAATTGTGTAAGGTAGTGTGGTTTGTTTTCATTTCCTGAAACAGAAAGAAGGCACTGTAAAGCAGGAAAATGGAAAAGAACTCTGCTGTAGCAAAGACCCTTCCAAATCTAGAGTGGGGTGTTTATGTCACCAACAACACAAGAGCCTAATAAACTGAGCAAAAGGACATATTTAAGTGACCACAACATAATCCCATCAAATAAACACCCTGACTGGATTCATCTGAAATGATTCGTGTGGGGAGGGGGAGCGAGGGTATATGTGTGTGCGTGTGTGCATGTGTGCTTGTGTGGTCTTGCCCTCAACAAGGGCAGCTGTGTTGACCCAACTGTGTAGCACTTCATATACACACAGAGCACACAATGGCTAGATATCGTTTGTAACTCCATTCTTGGAAAGAGTACAAGTAAAAAATTGCACACCCCATGAAAATCTATTCCCACTGGTTTATGTACATATAAATGCAGAGGGATACGTAACGTAAATTTAGGGTTGAAATCTCTGCACCATTTTACCCAGCTAGGTGGGTTTGAGAGGCTTGTCAAAATCACCCAACCATAGATGCGAGGGTCTGTTTATGAATTATCAGTTCAGTTCCATTGGTCTCTGTGTCTGTCTTTATGCCAGTACCATGCTGTTTTTAGGTAATATGATTTATGTAATGAGATGTTCAGTAATATGATTTAAAGTCCATAAGTGAGAGTCCTCCAACTTTGCATTTCTTTTTTGAGATATTTCTGGCTATTCGGGGCCCTAATTTGATAACTATTTTATTAGTTAGCCAAAGGGGTGCTGATGCAAAATATCAGAAATGGGTTGGTTTCTACAGAGGGTATTCTTCATTCTTCTTTCATAAAGATATTTTTCACTATTTGGGGCCACTTATCCTTCCAAATAAATTTGACTATGGCCTTTTCCATTTCTGCAACAAATGTTGTTGATTTTTATTGGGATTGCACTGAATCTGTAAATCAGTTTGGGTAGAATTGGCATCTTCACAATATTTAGTCTCCCAATGCATTAACATGGAAAGTCCTTCCATTTATTTGTCTTCTTTGTTTTTTTAAGCAGTGTTTTGTAATTTTCTGAATACAGGGCCTTCATGTCCTTGGTTAAGTTTATTCCTACATCTTTGATTGTTTTAATTGCCATTGTAAATGGAATATTTTTCTTCTGATTTCCTCCTCAGATTGTGCATCAGTAATGTATAGAAACGCCAATGATTTTTACATATTACTCTTTATCCCACCATTTTGCTGAGCTCGTCTATTAATTCTAGTAGCTTTATTGTGGATTTTTCAGGATTTTCTAGATATAGGATCATATCATCAACAAATGATGAAATTTTTACTTCTTCTTTTCCTAGTTGGGTACAATTTTATTTCTTTATCTAGCTAATTGCTCTAGCTAGAACTTCTAGCTCAATATTGAATAACAATGGTAACAGTGGGCATCCTTCTCTTTTTCCTAATCTCAATGGGAAAACTTTCAGTCCTTCACCATTGAGTACAATGCTAGCTGTAGTTTTTCATATATGCATTTTACTATATTGAGAAATCTTCCTTCTTCTCCTTTCCTTTGGAGTTTTTTTTTTTTAATCAAGGAGGGGTGTTGTATTTTGTCAAATGCCTTTTCTGCATCAATTGAGAGGATTATGTGATTTTCCTTCTTCAATTTATCAAAGTGGTTTATTACACTAATTGATTTTCTTGTGTTGAAACATCTTTGCATACTTGAGATGAAACCCACTTGGTGTACAATTCTGTTAATGTGCTTTTGGATTTGGTTTGCAAGTATTTTGCTGAAGATTTTTGCATTGATATTCATTAGGGTTATTGATCTGTAATTTTCTTAGTTTGTGGTATATCTGGTTTTGGTATTAAGGTGATGTTGGTTTCATAGATTGAGTATGAGAGAGATCTTTCCTGTTCAATTTTTTGGAAGAGCTTGAGCAAGATTGATATTAGGTTGTCTTTGAATGATTGGTAGAATTCACCTGTGAAGCCATCTGGTCCCAGGCTTTTCATCTTTGGGAGGTTTTTGATGACTATTTCAATCTCTTCACTTGTGATTTGTTTTTGAGGTCTTCTGTTTTTTCTAGGGTCAGTGTAGGTGGTTCCTGCATTTCTAGGAATCGGTCCATCTTGTTTACATTGTCTAGTTTTTTGGCATACAGTTGTTTGAAGTAACCTCTTATTTCTATGGGGTCAGTGGTAATGTCTCCCCTCTTGTTTCTGATTTTATTTATTTGCATCTTCTCTCTCTCTCTTTTTTGTCAGTCTAGATAAGGCTATGTCACATTTTTTGATCTTCTCAAAGAAACAACTTTTGGTTTTGCTTATTCTTTCTCTTGCTTTTTATATGTGTGTGTTGTTCCCAATTTATTTCTGCTCTGATATTTACTATTTCTTTCCTTCAGCTTGGTGAAGGATTACTTTGCTGTTTGTTTTCTATGTCCTCCAGGTGTACAGTTAAATCTTCAACTTTAGCTCTTTATTCTTTTTTTAATGTAAGGCTATAAAAGGCTATAAATTTCCCTCTCAGCACTGCTTTCATGGCATCCAGTAGGTTTTGGTATGTTTTGTCCTCATTTTCATTCAGCTCAACACATTTGCTGAATTCTCTTGCAATTTCTTGGACCCACTGATTATTTAAGAGTGTGTTGTTTTATTTCCACATATTTATGAATTTTCCATTTTTCCATCCATTATTGATTTCCAGCTTCATTCCACTATGATCTGAGGAAGTGTTTTGTATAATTTCAATTTCTTTAAATTTATTGAGACTTGTCTTGTGACCCAACATATGGTCTATCTTGGAGAAGGATCCATGAACACTTGAAAAGAATGCATATCCTGCTGTTTGGGTTCAGGATATGCATTTCATGTTTGGGATGAAATGCTCTATAGATGTTAGTTAGGTCAAGTCCATTTAAAACATTATTCAAGTTATCTGTTTCTTTATTTGTGCTCTGTCCAGATGTTCTATCCAATTCTGAGAGTGGTGTATTAAATTCTCCAACTATTTTGGAGAGACATCTATTTCTCCCTTCAGCTTTGCCAGGGTGTGATTCATGTATATTCGGGGCATTTGGTTAGGTGCATAAATATTTAGTACAGTTATTTTTCTTATTGAATTCCTTCTTTTATTAATATATAATGAACTTCTTCATGCCTTATAACAATTTTGCATTTAAAATCTATTTTGTCCAATATTATCATTACTCCAGCTCTTTTTTGGTGACTATTTGCATGGGATATCTTTTACCTTCCTTTCGCTTTTAAATTGGTTGTTTCCTTGTGTCTGAGGTGATTATCTTAAAGACAGCATATAGATGACTTCTATTTTTTTTTGTCCATTCTATCAGTCTATGTATTTTGATGGAGGAATTCAAGCATTAACATTCAATGCTTTACTGTGAAGCCATTTTGTCCTTTGGCATTCCATTGTAATATGCACTATTGTCTGTCTTCTTAACCTCTAATTTACCCTTCCTAATAATATTCATTTCTACACTCTTCTCCAAGTCTCTCAACCTTGTTTATTCCTGTTAGGCTGCAGCACTCCCTTTAGAATCTCTTGTAATTCTCGTCTTTTGCTATCATAGTCTATCAGTCTTTGTCTGTGAAGACTCTGAACTCACCCTCATTTTTGAGGGACAGTTTTGCCAGATATAAAATTCTTGGCTGGAAGTTTTTCACTTTCTTTTTAGATGCAAGTGTAAGTATGTACAAGATCAATGAACTGTATACTTAAAATCAGTGTACTTTGTTGAATGTATTTTATACCAAATAAAAATTAACAATAACAAAAAATTCCTTTTCAAAATATACTATTAATAAAATGGAAAGGCTATATATATATTTCCAACCATTCTTGACTTAGATACAGAATATATATTTTAAAATTACAAAACAATAAGAAAGAAACAGACAACACAATAGAAAAATGGACAAGAGATAGAATAGAGAATCCATAATTGAATATCCACAAACGAGGATATCCAAATGGCAAAGAAACATGAAACTGTTTGGCTTCATTAGGCACGACAACTGAAAATACAAATTGGCACAAATTTTGGAGGGAAATTTGTTTTCAATAACCATCCCAGGGCCCACAGGATGGAGGAAGAGAGTATGGATTAGAGCACACTCTAATCTTAGTGATATTCTATTATGGAACTATTGTGATTAGTAATGGAAGAAATTGTAGCATTGATGTTGAGAAAGTGGCCACGGGAGCTGCTGAGGGTAGGAGAGGGAAGAAGAGATATGATGTGGAGGCATTTTCAGGACTTGGAGTTGTCCTGGGTGGTACTGCAGGGACAGATGCTGGACATTGCATGTCCCGCCATGACCCACTGGGTGGGAGAGTGTAAACTACAATTTAAACCACTATCCATGTGGCACAGCAGTGCTCCAAAATGTATTCCTCAAATGCCATGAATGTGCCATGATGATGAAAGAGGTTGTTGATGTGGGAGGAGTGGGGTGAGGGGGGTGGGGGGTATATAGGGATCTCTTATATTTTTTTAATGTAACATTAAAAAAAATAAAGAGAGGGAAAAAAAAGTCAAATGCAAATAAGTAAATAAATAAATAAATAAATAAATATTTTAAAAGCCAGACCATTGTTTGACCATTATTCCAGAAATATCAATTTAGGAATTCTTCTTAAGGAAATAATTGGACGATATATAGGGATTGTTTGCACAACGTTTTATAATAGTTAAAAATTGGAGAGAGACTGTTTGTCCAACTAGAGATATATACTAAATTATTATAAAATAAATATCATAAAGTTATTAAAAATGGTATGAAGGTTCTTAGTTATTGAAATTGAAAATACTAACATAATGTTAATTATTAAAAACATCCGAAAATATATGTATTGTATGCTCTTATTTTGCAAAAAGGACAATGTATGTTAAATACATATTGAATAAATATATATTGAATAAATATATATTAAAATGTTTACAGGGAGCACTTACACCAACATATTAATAGTATGTTGCTTCCTTAAGGAACTATATCTTTTCCATTATGTCATCATCCTATGCCGCCCGAGGGCTTCAGCTGAGCTGCCAATCTTATTGCCAAGTCTCCGTGGTAAACTCATGAAGAGCTCACCAGTTGATTGAAGAATGGGCACAGGAACCAAGCTGAAGCCCTAAAAGAACTCTCTGGGTCATTTGTTGGGGTAGTAGGAAAAAATGCTCTTCATTTCTGCTGACTTCGTTAAGCTGGTAGAATGTGAGTTTTCTAGTGCTTGTTGGTAGACACAGCAATATGGATGCATCTCAAAATCATGTTGTTGAGAGAAAGAAGTCAGGCCCCAAAGAGACAGACTGTATATTCCACTTATATGAAGTTCCAGAAGAGGCAAAAACTACTTTTCTTATTAATAGAAATCAGATCACTCGTTGCCTAGAACAGGGAAGTGAAAATCAGATTCGCTGCAGAGTCACAAGGGAAATTTCTCAGGTCCTGGAAGTACTCTGTATCTTCATTTAGTGTTGGTTACATAGCTGTGCACATTTGTCAAACTGCATACTTAACATCTGTGCCTTTCACAGATGTAAGTTATAACTCAATAAGGTAAGTAAAGTAAGTTACAGTTCAATAAACAATTAAGTAAAACAGAAAATTATGCACCAACAAAAATAGGATATCATTTAAAAATAAAATGCAAGCCACAGACTGGAAGAAAATACTTGCATTGCATATATTTGACAAAGGACTTATATCCAGAATACATACAGAATTTCCACAAATCAACAATAAAAAGGTAAACCACCCAATTTTTAAATGGCCAAGACTTCATACAGATACTTATCAAAAAGTATGTACATATAAGGCCACTAAGCATACAAAATGTGTGGACCATTCACTATCATCAGACATAAAAAATTAACTTTAAAACCATAATGAAATACTACTTTGCACTTTCTCAAAATACTAAAATTGAAAATACTGACAACCTCAAATATTGGTTGGTGTATTGAGCAAATGGAACTCTCATCATTGTTGGTGGAAGTATCAAGGACACAAACAATTTGGAAAACTACTTGGGTTATTATAAAGTAAAATATGCACTTACCTGATGACCCTCCAATTCCACTTTTAGGCATTTAAAGAAAAGAAATTAAAGCATATGTCCACAAAAAGACTTGTGCAAGAATGTCTATAGAAGTTTTATTCATAGTGGATAAGAACTGGAAACCACCCAAAAATCCATAAACAGGAGAATGGAAAATAGCTAGTGTGGTATATTTATGCAATGGACTACTACTGAACAACATAAAAAGAATGAACTACTGATACAAGCAACATGACTGCAACCCCAAAATATTATGTTAAGTAAATGAAAGCTGACACAAAAGAATACATGCTTTACAATTCCATTTATATTAAACTTAAGGATAGGCAACGTCAATCTATGGTGATGTTACCTATTGGAAGGGGTGAGAATTGGAAATGGTCATGACAGAACTTTTTGGGATGATTGAATTATTCTATATCTTGATTATGGCAGTGGTTATGCATTTGTATACATTTGTCAAGACTCATCAGAATGTTCACCTAAAATTTGTGCATTTTGTTTCATGTAACTGTATCTCAATAAAATATGTGCAATTGGCAAGAACTCAATATCCTTTACAGATTTTCTAAGACCTTGTATGATGTAAGCTCTCACTTTCTCTCAGCACTCATCTTCCCCTTGCACACTCCTTTCCAACCTCAAAATCCTCCTCGTTATTCCTTGAACATATGAAATACTCCTGTCTCAAGACCACACATTGCTCTTCTTTCCATTAGAGGCCCTCCTCCCCATGGATCTAACCAGCTCCCTCACTTCATTCAGGTCATTGCTCAGATGTCAACCCCCTAGAAAGTGTTCTTTGAACACCTTTCTAAAATAGAAATGCTTGCCCCCAGAACGCACATCTCATCACCCTTATCCTCCCCCTTTTCTTCACAGCACACATCAGTCCCAGGCGTTACATTATCATGTCTTTCTCTCCTCCCTAGAATGAGAAATTTTATGGCCAAGACCTTTGTGTTATTCACTGGCATATCCCCTAGTGTCTAGAAAAATGCCTGACATAAAGTCGATACTCAATAAACATTTGTTGAATGAGTGATTAGTTAAGCAGAGGTCGGAGAATTTTAGTGAAAGAATATAGCAGATGCAAATATCAGGAAGAACACAACAAGTGTTCCATATAGCTATTTTTGCATAACAAAGTTGCCCAAAACTAATGGCTGAAAACAACAGTTTTTCTTCCGACAAATTTGCAATTTGTGTAGGACTCAGTGGGAACAGCTAAGCTAGTCTCTCTTCCATGCAGTGTCCTCTGTGTGGCTCTGCTGGAGGCAGCGGATCCACTCTCAGGATGGCTCACCCTGTCACTGGCAGGACGATGCTGGCTCTCTGCTGGGAGCTCAGGTGAGCGGGGGGCTGGGAGCATCTTCATGTCCGGCTTCCTCGAGGCATAGTGGCTGGGTTCCAAAGGTGGATAGCCCAAACTATACGACTTCCACAGCGTCATATCGTTTAAGTGTCCACAGGGCCCAGATGCAACGTCAGGGAATGTGAACCCCGCCTCTTGATGGGATCAGGGGCAAAGGACGTTTTGGGGTCCTTTCTACAACCACACACAAGATAATCTTTTAGGCATCTTCCACCACCCTGGGATTCATAATTCTCTGATTTGTTCTCTAGAGGAGCTTTACAAAATTCATGTGAGGGGAAGTTACATTACACGTCACTTTATTTCATAAATAAATATTAAGAACGTTACTTCATAATAAATAAATATTTATACCATAAAGTCATGATATACTAATAACTAGATACTAATACTGATCTTAACACTACCAGGTACTGAGTTAAAGTGCTTTATGTGCTATATTTCATTTTTAAAGATTTAACATTTATATAGCACTTACTATGTACCAGGCACTTTCATTGATGTTTACCTCATTTATTGCTGTAATAATTGCATACACTTAATTATCTCTTGTCCTACAGATGGGAAAACTTAAGCATGGAGAGTTTAAATACTTTATACAAAGTCACACAGCCAATGAGCATGGAGCTAGCACTTGAACCCACCGTCTGACCCAGAGCCTGTGCCCATACCCACTGTGCTATGCTGTCTCTACCTAATCTACCCAGTAATCCTTGAAGTAAGTACTATTGTTACCTTTACAGAAGAAAAGCTGAGGCTTAGAGCAGTTATGTTATTTGCCCCACATGTGTCTTCAGAGCCCGCCATACAAGACTAAGCACATATATATTCCCAGCTCCGTACTAGCACTCCAGACATTGTTTTTAATCTTCCCAGCCACTTTGCAAGGCAAATGTCAAAACTGAGATTCAAATGTGAAAGAATTTGTTCTAGGTTGCATGGCTGCCAAGCATTGGACCTGGGATTCAAACTCAGGTCTGTGGGAATGCAAAGCCAGGCTTCCTTTCCCCTGCATTGCCCTCCTCTTCAGGGGAGGGCAGGAAGGGAAGGGAGGCAGAGAGAAGCTGCTGCTGGAAGAGAGAGCATCCCCTTCCACTCTGGGGCTTCTGTTTAACCACCAAGACTGTCGGAGCAGAGATGCCAAGAAGTGACAAGAGAACTACAGATTATCAAGAAAAGTTTCCGTATCTATTGTTATTATGAATGCCAGCTCCATATTTTTCTCTTTCCCTTGGAAAAGTATTTTTATTTTCCTTTCCCTGCTCTAGGACATGACCTGTTTTTTCATAGCAGCCACCAGCTTCAACCCAATTGATAGAGAAGGAAACTGAAGTGATGAAAGTCAACATCCACCCTGGGACCTCTTGTGGTTTAGCCAATTAATTGTTGGTCCTATGGGGAGAAAGGGACTGGAAGAAGAGTAGGAGCAAAGGAAGAGATGAAAAAAACAAACCAACTAATCTCCTGAACCTGTCAGGACTCCTTTAAGTTTTTCCTATAAAAGTGTCCCCTGTGACCCATTTAGAACCATTTACCAAACCTTTTTCAGATTTCTTTGATTTTAACATCTGCTTTCCTCTTTCTCCAACAGTACGGTCTTGTGCTTCCTGGATGCGTGGCCGCCAGCCTTTGATCTTGGCGCCTCTGGGTAGCTGCACGCTGTAAGTTACCCCGCTCCTCAAGCTAACGCTGGGCAATGATGAAATCTACATCCCTTCCTTCTTCACCCCCTTTATCACAAGCCTCCCATTCAGTTTGTCAAAAGTAGGATGAACTTCCCCCATGGAGACTCACAGCACTCACTGGTGCTTTGTAAGGAGCAGGAGCTGTACATACTCCCAGAATTATGACATTAATCCTGTAAATCAATTGCAAAAAAAAAAAAAAAAAAATTTCAGACAGGCCCCAAAGAAATCAGATTATCAGCAAGTAAGAAGTTTAGTATAAATTGCAAGCATAATTAAGTTAGGTAGGGCAATTCTCTGGATTATTTGTATCACTGACATCATTATCATTAACTGATTTCAGTCCACTTCAAACTTACTATGATACTGATCCTAGTGTGGGAAGAGCTGGAAAATATATTGAAAGCAATATGTTTGGGAAAGGCTAGTTTAAATTATTGAGAAGGCTAAATTGTAGATGCTTTTAAAAGAACATAGTTGTAGTCACTTTAATAAGAAGACATAAAATTATGCCAATTGTCTATGTTTCTAAGGATCCTTGCATAATCAATAAAAATGATTTATAGTGAATTTTTAAATGCAATTAAACCTTTATTCAAAGTATTCTCTTCGGCAATTTTAATATTTCTAGGTGATATTTCCATCACATAACATTTGTATTTAAATTTTTTTTATTGATAATGAGAACGATGATGAAAGATCATTTCTCAGGCAAATTATCATAAATTCTGAATAATGAAGATTTTATTTTATTCATTTTCTGTCCTCTGGGAAAATCAAAGTAATAAGTAAAACATTTCTTCTAGTGAATATTTTAAATTATTCATCATTATAAGATTCCTGAGGAAATCATGTCCTGTTACTGTTAACTCTTTATATTTGTAGCAGTTTGATATTATTGATGAATTCCAAAAAGAAATATGGGATTATGTTTGTAAACTGATCTTTTCCTCTGGGCATATTAGATTACATTGGATTACATTGGATAACATGATTACTTAATCATGTAAACCTCTTGTGCCAGTAGGGCATTGAGTTCCCCCACCAAGGGTGGGGACTCACAGATAAAAGGCACGGCAAAGGACAGAGTTGGAGGATTTTTAATGTTGGAATTTTGATGTTGGAGTTAGATGCTGAAGCTGGTGCCCCAGGGAGAAAGACAGAGCCATTCACCTGATAGTCTACAGCTGACCTTATGGAGAAAACAGAGAAGCTGAGCCCAGAGGAACCCAGGAAGCCTGAACCCTCTCAGATGTCAGCAGCCATCTTGCTCCAAGATGTGAAAATAGTCTTTGGTGAGGGAAGTAATTTATGCTTTATGGCCTGGTAGCTGTAAGTTCCTACCCCAAATAAATACCCTTTATAAAAACCAACCAATTTCTGGTATTGTGTATCAGCACCCCTTTGGCTGACTAATACAATATCCAAGTGAATTTTTCACTTCATCCTATTTTCATGGCTGAAAGGTACTTCCAATTACATACTGGTCATGGATTATCTCTGCTACACAGCAGGCTTCTGGTAGCTATTCTTCACCTCCTAACTGGTATGAAAGCTTATGGAAATTTACAATGTAATAGACTGAATTAAACAGCTAGAGCTTTAAGCATCTCCTTTTTAAATTATCTGCTCTTTAAGAGCTACTCATATGCCCCCTTCTAGATAAATAAAATAAATTATATTAACCCATCACTTTAGAAGCAAGCCACAAGAAAGTGAAGAAAATTGCTCCTCAATAGTGATTTATTAGTAACTAAAGAAGATGAAACACAAATGCACAATCTAATACAAAAAAGAGATAACATGTCTTTGACTCAAATACAAAAATACCATGAAATTAAGAAGGTTGACCTTAGGTCAGTGAGTTATAAAATATTCTGTGGCCACTAAATTGAGCTAGGTTACTTATGCTCCAAGAACTAGGTCGTTTTGGTGGGGCATTAATTTAAGGAAGAAAGTAGAATCAAGGCAGGGAGGGTCAGGGATGGCCCTGAGAGATAGCGGTCTTAATTGGATTCTGGCGGCAGATAAGGAAAGTAGAGGCCAGCAGAGAGAAGGGGAGTGTTTGTCCAAGGCAGTAGTGATCAGCACTTGCTCAGTGCAATTTTCCACCCCACTGGCAAATGTTTTCAAACTACTTTGAAGCAAAAGGCTGCCCTTGGAGAACCTGGAGTAGGCTGTCCTCACCCAGCCCAGGCAAGAGTTCAGCTTTGCTGACTCCATCATGTGCTGCTGATGGCAAAGGGCAAAGGCCTTGGAATGCTTGTCTTTGAGCCTCATCCCTCTTCACGACTCCCCAAAGAGATCTGTCAGTGGGGTGTTCCGGGCCATAAAAAATGATCCTCTTCCTGGGGACTAGACTATTTCACCTGGAAAAGCCAAGCCTCCTTTCTTCCTGCAGGCATTTGTCAATGGGACAGGACCTATCGCTCTCCGGAGCGGGGATGGCTCACTCTGTCCTTGCTTAGTCTCCGGGGCTCTGAGATTGAGTGGCTGGGCAGTATTGCTCATTCCTACCACCCGTAACCCCAGCAGCACTTGGTCTTTTAGAACTATGACCTAAGCACATTATTCTCTCCAAGAAAGTAGCTCTCTGAAATATTCCTTAACCTTCCCTGTCTGCTTCCAGTGAACCAATAAACCTAACAGCTGGTGTTTACACAGAACTTGCCTTTGAGAGCTCTCTGCGCAATTTCCAGTGACTGACTCTAATCCTCTCCCAACTGCTGGGTGATAACAGGTATTCATACCATCCCCCTGGATATGTAAAAGGAAGATTGAACCAAGGAATGTAATGATTTGCTGACTATTACCCTGTTCATTAGTTTGGTTCATTCATTCATTTGGATTTTTTTTTTTTTTTGAGTTTTGTCCTAGTCACTGTACTGAAAGTTATTTTCACATATATTGACTCAGTTTTTACCAACCCCACTCAAAGGTAAGAATCACCTGGGCTCTTACTAAACAAACAACTTTTTTGACTCTCTCCTGGACATTCTGATTAAGTGGGTCTGAATTGGGGCTCAGGAATTTTTATGTTTCATAAGTATTCTAGGGAAACGGACTTCGGCCCAGTGGTTAGGGCGTCCGTCTACCATATGGGAGGTCCGCAGTTCAAACCCCGGGCCTCCTTGACCCGTGTGGAGCTGGCCATGCGCAGTGCTGATGCGCGCAAGGAGTGCCGTGCCACGCAAGGGTGTCCCCCGCGTGGGGGAGCCCCACGCGCAAGGAGTGCGCCCGTGAGGAGAGCCGCCCAGCGTGAAAAGAAAGAGCAGCCTGCCCAGGAATGGCGCCGCCCACACTTCCGGTGCTGCTGACGACAACAGAAGCGGACAAAGAAACAAGACGTAGCAAATAGACACCAAGAACAGACAACCAGGGGAGGGGGGGAAAATTAAATAAATAAATAAATCTTTAAAAAAAAAAAATAAGTATTCTAGGAGTTTTTTCTCTCTCTCTTTTTGAAATGCAATATTCCAGGTAGTTCTTATCATTCAGAAAGTTTGAAAAACACTACTTAGTTCATTTAATTTTTACTGTGAAGTATTCTTATATGCCATCATTGAAAAAGAAATGTGTGATCAGCCTATCAACAGAGAAGACTCAAGACTTGAACTCTCATTTTAATTCATTCTAACTCTCACAGATAAGAGATTAATTTCAGTTGGTTAATTTCTTATACTTCCTTGTTTTTCCAAATACACTATTTCAAATAATTAAAACCAAAGCTATTCATTTGGCATTGTCATAAATCAGTTCCATGAGAAATCGTGTCGAAGTGTTAAAATTAATCTCTTTTCTCTTTTCTAAAAATCATGACATTTCATCTGATAAGTTTAAACTTGTCTGATGAGCTCTCCCTTGGATTTTGCCTTATCCTTATTCCATTATTTTTTTAAAGCTTGTCTCCCCAACCCCCACCTTTCTCCCTCTCCCTCTCCCTCTCCCTCTCCCTCTCCCTCTCCCTCTCCCTCTCCCTCTCCCTCTCCCTCTCCCTCTCCCACTCTCCCTCTCTCTCTCAATGTCTTTGACTATCCTTTCTTTTGTGGAGACACTTCAAAGTCTCCCCTCTCTCTTACAACTGCTGTTACCACTGTAGGGTTGTACATCTCTCACCCATAGTCCTAAAGTTCTATTACTGATATTCAGGCAGAATTTCTGTCTCTCTTGCCCTCAAAAAGGTGCATGAGGCTATGCATAATCCCAGGGACCCAGGAAAGTCAGGAGCTCTTCCCTTCTATGGTTTCCATGGCTTCTCTCACCTGAACCTTGCCAAACTAGTCTCAGTTCAGGCATGACAAGGCACCCACAAGCAACATCTCACGTCTGAGTGAAAAGGGAACAATTCAACTACTCAAGACGTCCATAATAATTTAATGTCTAATGTTACATAAATCCAGCAATATGCTAGTAAACTGCTTCTTGGGAAAAAGAAAGAGAGAAAGAAAGAGAAATAAAGGAAATAAACAAGGAAAGAAGGAAAAAAGAAGGAAGGAAAGAAGGAAGGAAGGAAGGAAGGAAGAAGAGGGTAGGAGGGAAGTGGAAGGAAACACAGAAGGAAGAAAGGAAGATAGGGAGGAAGGAAGAGAAAAAGAAAGAGTAAAAAAAAAGGCCTTGATTTATAGTGTTTGCAGATTTCCATACAGTAAATATTCTCGCCATAGCAAATTTAAAACTACCAAACGTTTAATAACCATCTTACAAGATTACTAAATATTTAACAGTTGGCTGGCATGAACAGGTATGAGCTCCAGCATGCCACTGTATAAATCCAACCCTGCAAAATATTAATTCACTTGTCCCCAAATTTACTAATGCTCCCCGTTAGACAATCTAGATTCTGGAGCACAAAGGATTACTCAGTGTTCTCCAGACCTGCTCTGTGCTATCCTACCTCTCTGCTTTTCCTCATGATGATCCACTTGTGAGGGATGCCCTTCTCCTGCATATTTCCAGGCCTATCTCAAATGCTTCCTGTTCCCTGAATCCCCACAGCATTTGATCTCTAACTCTTAAGATACTTCAGAATTTCCACCTTGTTTTGGAGCTATTTTTTATACACTCTAATCCCACACAATTACTGGATAAAGGCTATTTCATCTACATTGAAAATATGCTATTTACTGTAGACACCTTCATCAATTATTTTTGCTAGATCTTCTGAATAAATTGATACGGCTTTTATATCAGCACGTGCCACTACACCTTGCATTTTTATGTTATAGAGACAGCTTCTTTCCTTAAGCCTCATGAACAAACTTCTAATAGCTTCAATCTTTTCTTCTGCAGCTTCCTCACCTTACTCAGCCTTCATAGAATTGAAGCGATTTAAGTCCTTGCTCTGAATTAGGTTTTGGCTTAAGAGCTGTTTTGATCTATCAAGACCCCAAAAACTTTCTCCATATCAGTAATAAGTCTGTTTAACTTTCTTATCATTCATGTATTCACTGTAATAAAATTTTTAATTTCCTTCAAAAGTTGCATTCACAATTTGGCTAACTCTTTGGTACAAGAGGCATAGATTTTGACCTGTCTAGGCTTTTGACATGCCTTCTTTACTAAGCTTAATTATTTTTAGCATTTGATTAAATGAGAGACATGTGACTCTCCCCATCACTTAATTACTTAGAGCCACTATAGAGTGATTAACTGGCCTAATTTCAATATTGTTGCATATCAAGGAATAGGGAGGTACAAGGAGAGGGAGAGAGGTGGCAGAAGAGCCAATCAGTGGAGCAGTCAGAACACATATACTTGTTGATTAAGTTTGCAGTCTTAAATGGGGGGCACTTTGTGGCATCCCAAAAACATTTACAACAGTAACATCAAAGGTCACTGATCACAGGTCACCATAACAGATATAAAAATAATGAAAAAGCTTGAAATATTGTGCAAATTGCCAAAATGTGACACAAAGACATAAAGTGAACACATGCTGTTGGAAGAACAACACCCATAAACTTGCTTGATATAGAATTGCCACAAACCTTAAATTTGTAAAAAATGCAATATTTGTGAAGTGTGATAAAGTAAAGCACAATAAAATGAAGTATACCTATATTTTTACAGCACTGAGATCGATGCCTGGAGCATACTAGGCACTCATAACCACTTCAACAACCATCTATTAAATGCTTTCTACACAGCAGACAGTGTTGTATACTCTGGGAGCACAAACTCTTCATTTGAGGAACTGGAGACCTTTAAATGGGGGTCAGGGGAAAAATTACAGAATCAAATGGTCCACGGATGTTGAATATTAACCCAATATATTTGGAATAAGCTGATGACTGCACTAAGTAGATAGCTTCCACCAGTATCACTGGAACAATTAGTCTAAATCGTGGTTCAGCAAACTTTTTCTATAAAAATTCAAATAGTAAATAATTTAGACTTTTCAGTTCATAAGGACTCCATAAGAAGTACTCAACTTTGTCATTGTGTTAAGAAAGCAGCCATATTCTAAAAAAGAGTCTGGAGGCTGGCAGAAGGATTGCCCTCATGCACAACTGAGCAGAGTCAGAGAGACAGATAAAGCAGATACAACCCCCAGATATTGGTTCCTATGAAGGCTAAAGAGACCCATGAGAGTTATGGTCATGGCCGATGGGGTTGACTACCAGGGCAGATGGCCCCTCTTTGGAAATGGTGTTTATGTGTGAGGAATCTGGACTCAGATGGGATCTCCCTTCATAAGACTTTCATGCTAATGTGCTAGAGGTGCAGTTAACGTTAGGGTTTAAGATAGATTTAGGGGATTTGAATCTCTGGACCGACAATGTGATAACCAGGTCCTGAGCCTCAACAGACTCCAGCACCTACAATCTGATTTATTGGACTTACCACACTCAGCTAAGATGGAGTTGAAGAAGGACAATCACCACACCATGGAGCCTAGAGTGATTACAACCGAAAATGGGAGGATTGCATCCAGCATCCATGTGGAATCTGAGCCTCCTCTTGACATAGAGGTGCAATGGACACTACCAATCCAATGTCCACAAAGAAGAGGTGGCATTGGATTGGGAAAAGTGGACATGGTGGACGATGGGTGTGGGGAAAGGCAGGAAGAGATGAGAGGTGGAGGCGTCTTTGGGTCATGGAGCTGCCCTGGATGGTGCCTCAGAGGTAATCACCGGACATTGTAAATCCTCACAGGGCCCACTGGATGGAATGGAGGCGAGTATGGACCATGATGTGGACCATTGTCTATGAGGTGCAGAGGTGCCCAAAGATGTACTTACCAAATCCGATGGATATGTCATGACGATGGGAACGAGTGTTGTTGGGGGGGGAGAGGGGGGTGGGGGGGGTGGGGTTGAATGGGACCTCACATATATATTTTTAATGTAATATTATTACAAAGTCAATAAAAAAATATAAAAAAAAAAGAAAGCAGCCATAGATAATAGATAAAACACATAAGTATGCTGTGTGCCAATAAAAAGCCCTAATTATAATTTAATCAAGTAAAAGTGAAACCTCCAACTGACCAGTTTACAAACATAATTCAATACCATAAATAATACCAAACTACTACATTCCACCCTCTGAATTCCAAAAAGACATTAAAATATTCAAAAAAGCCCTTAAATCGGTACAGTGCTAAATACAGAATGATGTCACAATCTGTTTAAAGAAATATAGTTTGTCTTGAGGCAGAATCCCCTCTGGCTGTAGACCTCTGAAACTTAAAAAAAAATCTTATCTGCTTCCAATACAAAGGACAAACATTTACATTATTATAAAAAGAAATTGGGAGAGAAACATGAGTCACGGGTCCCCTACAGTTCCATAAACATGTAAGGCATACGTCATTCAATGCTGAAGTTGGAGAGTCATTCTTAAGTTGACAGTTTCTCTCCCTGGGGCTGCATGGGGACTCACTCTTTCCACAGGTTTGCCCAATGGCCATTTTCTTGGTTCCACCTTTATCAAGCTTCTGGGTGGTGATCAAGCTCCAGACCTCACCAATCAAGAGTATTGGGGTGATTGCCACACTTTACCCAATCTTTGGGTTAGAGTCTTAACACCCCTAGTACAGTGAAGTGAAGACAACATTCTCCCTAACTTTTGGCATACAGGCCCAACCCTCTAAGAGTAGTGAGTTGGAGACCTGGCCTTCCCAAATCCATGGCGGTCAGGTCCACCCCCGCTAAGACCTATGGGGTATTGATCTCAACCTCCCTAATCCTTGGGGAATGTGCTCCCCTCTCTCTGTACCCTGGGGTGGCAAAACTCTCTCCAAGCATCAAGTGGGAACATCCACCCTCTTCAACTGCTGAGGCAAACTCACCCTCTCTGTACACGAGTGGGGTTCCTCTCGAGGCCCATGGTAATGTCTTAATTCCAGCTCTCAGCTTCTATGGTTTTCCTTGTAAAGCTGTTTCTCCTTCAATCTCTCCCTTCCATGTCCCTTTTAGTTCAAGCTGACAGTGGTTTTGTTCATACAGCTCTCTCAAAAAGCTTGTTGGTTTAGCATGCAAGAAGCATGCAAGAAGCATCAGACAGTAAGACTTTCCACAAATCTTTCCTAGATAACTGCATTTTCAATCCTGATTTACAAGTTCCAAATTTAGTTAAGTGCTCTAATGGGGCACTGTCATCTGAGAGCTTGATTTCCAGAGACTTGGAAGTTCTGAGATCAGTTTCTGGTTTCTTTGTGCCCAACAGTTCAGTCCTCAGCTTATCTTTCTCATCTAGCATTTTGCTATAAGTTGCAAGAAGAAGTTAAACTGCATTCCCTGGGTTTACTTTGGAAAGCTCTTCAGTTAAATGCCCAGACTCACCAGTTTCAAGTTCTGCCTTCCATAAAACATCAGGAGTTAATCTTGTTAAGTTCTCTGCAACTTTAAAACACAGATTGCCTTTCCTCCAGTTTCCAATGATAGTTTCATTATTTACTTCTAAGGCATCATAAAGTCTCTTTAGCGTCCATATGCCTAAAAACACTCTCTTCAAAACAATCTAGGCCTTTTCCATCAAACATCTCACAATTCTTCCAAAAAATACCCCTTACTCATTTATAAAACTGTTTCAGCCTTTTGGTAATTGCAAAAGCATGACCACACTCTCCTGTACCAAATTCTGTATTAGTCAGCCAAAGAGGTGCTAATGCAAAATAACAGAAATCTGTTGGCTTTTATAAAGGGTACTTATTTGGGGTAGGAGCTTACAGGTAGCAGGCCATAAAGAATAAGTTACTTCCTTTGCCAAAGTCTGTAGCCACTTGTTGGAGCAAGATGGCTGCCAATGTCTGCAAAGGTTTAGTCTTCCTGGGTTCCTCCTTTCCAGGGGCTCATTTCTCTCCAGGTTCAGCTGCTCTACTCTCTCCACAAGACCAGCTGCAGACTCTCAAGTGAATGGCTTGTCTCTCTTCCCAGGGCCTCTGTCATGTCTAATGGAGCCTTCTCTCCTTCTTCACGTATCTTCTTCTCTATGTGTTTACTTCCTGGGGCTCTAGCTCAAAACTCCCACTAACTCCTGTGCCTTGCCATTTTCTCTCTGAGTCCCCACCACCTTGGGACTCACCAAAGTGGCAAGGACTCAACAAACTACTGACACGGCCCAATCAAAACCCTAAACATAATTTAATCAAGTAGAGGTGAAACATCTGACAGACCAATTTACGAACATAATCCAATATCTATCTTCAGAATCATAAATAATTCCAAACTGCTACAGTCATCAAAAATGAATTCCTTATTTGGGTGCCATAGTAAATAACAAATCCCTTGCACAGGGTGCACAACTGACCTTTTAAGAATCCTTTGCCCAAGTAGTTATGGAAAATAGAAAAGCCAATAATGAGAAATTTTGTTTATTTAGATTTTGAGCAGTGATTTATCCTTTGACAAAATGAAGGAAAGGAACAAGATAAAAATGGCATTCCAGGTAACCAGTGACAACCTAGGCAAAGATATGGAAGCACAAAAGTAGTGGTGGGTTCAGGAATTTTTAATTCCTTGTAGTAGCTGTTTAAAATAGGAAAGGTCAACTGAAACTCAGATTTTGAACCGCAGAGGCAAATATAAGGAGTTAGTTGAATATTTTAAGGTATAGAGTTGTAGCAGTTTGTTATTTTTTTTCACTCAGGTTTTTTTCTTCTTTATTTTCTTTTAAATGTTATAGTCAAAAAATATGAGGTCCCCATATAACCCCCACCCCACCCACATCAACAACCTCTTCCATCATCATGGCTCATTCACTGCACCTGGTGAATACATTTCAGAGCACTGCTGCACCACATAGACAGTGGTCTACACTGTAGTCTACACTCTACCCAATTCTACCATTCTACCCAATGGGCCATGGCAGGACACACAATGTCCAACAACTGTCCCTGCAGCACCACACAGGACAACTCCAAATCCTGAAAATTCCCCCACATCATATTTCTTCTCCCTCTCCCTATGATCAGCAGCTACCATGGCCACTTTCTCCACATCAATATTACAATTTCTTCACTTACTAATCACAATAGTTCCCCAGCAAACACCAGTAGGTACACTCTAATCCATACTCTATTCCTCCAATCTGTGGACCCTGGGATGATTATGTCCAATCCCCCTCTACATCAAGAGGGGCCTAGATTCCACATGGATGATGGATGCAATTCTCTTGCTGGCAGTTGTAGGCACTCTTGGCTCCCTGGTGTGGTGGTTGATCTTCTTCACCTCCCTGTTAGTTGACCAGAGTAAGTCCAATAAACCAGAGGGTAGGAGTTGTAAGTCCTCTGAGGCTCAGGTCCTGGCTGTCACATGAACAGTTCAGAGATTCAGGTCTCCTGAGTATACACCAACCCAAACGCCAACCACAGGTCCAGTGAAATAAATAGAAGAGGCATGTGTAGAAAGGTCATATCTGAGTCCAACTCCATCACACCCAGAAACACAAATTCCAAAGTAGGGCCAACTGACATGGCCCTGAACTCCAGAGCCATCTGCATGACCATAGAACCTGTGGGTCTCTGTAGTCCTCAGGAGAACCAGTACCTGGGTTTCTATCTACTTTGGCTGTCTCTGGGACCCTGCTGAGGCGTGCATAAGCATTACCTCTCTGATGACTGCCTGACTCTTTTTTGGAGACTCATAGCCATATAAACTCATTTGTCTTTTCTATTTCCCCCTTTTATCAAAAGTCAAAAAGCAGTTTTTAACACCTGATATTACATGTAGGCTGAGATATTCTGCTGGTCTGAGATGACCCTTTTATTCAAGGTATTTTTCTAGTTACATCACCAGCAGGTGCTTGCTAGTAATCCCTTAGTGCCAGGGAGGCTCATCCCCAGGAGTCATGTCCCACACTGGAAGAATGTAATTCAATTACATGCTGAGTTTGACTTAGTGAGTGGCCACTTTTGAGCAACATGGAGGCTCTCAGGAGGTAACTCTTAGCACCCTACAGCTCTAGGTCTAGTCAGTTTGATATTATTGATGAATTCCAAAAAGAAATATTAAATTATGTTTGTAAACTACTCTTTTCCTCTGGGCATATGAGATTATATTGGATTCAGAGGTTTACTTGATTAAGTAGAGCCCTCTTGTGTCAGTAGGGCATTGAGTACCCACCCGTTGGTGGGTAGGGACTTGTAGATAAAAAGCATGGCAAAGGACAGAGTTGAGGGTTTTTGATGTTGGAGTTTTGATGTTGGAGTTTGATGCTGAAGCCTTAAGTTGGAGCCCCAGGAAGTAAGCACACAGAGGAAAGACAAGCAAGCCCCAGGAAGGGAGGAAACCAGGAAGCTTGAATCCTCACAGACATCGGCAGCCTTCTTGCTCCAACACATGAAAATGGACTTTGATGAGGGAAGTATCTTATGCTTTATGGCCTGGTATTTGTAAGCTCCTACTCCAAATAAATACCCTTTATAAAAACCAACGAATTCCTGGTATTTTGCATCAGCACCCCTTTGGCTGTCTTAAATATGAGTTTTAGGGACTGAAAAATGCAGTGTCAAAGTTAGCGTTTAAAGTGGCCAAGATATTTTCAATATCTATATTATAAGTAGACTCTGCTGAATCTTATGGTTTACTGAATGAAAGAGTTAAGGAAATTAGAAGCAAGGATGAGATTTCTGACTTGGGTAATTTATTTGAAAGAAAGAAGGAAGGAGGAAGAAATTAATTGCCTTGAGATCCAATTGCTACCAAGTATTAAAGTCTGAGAAAGTCTTGAATTATTTTTATGTTTTACACGCTCAGAGATCTTTTCTCTGATCTTCTATTTCTAAATCAGCACCTTGGACATTCACCCATATCACAAAGGCCAACTTAAAATAATAAAAGTGTGTCTTTCCAATGTTTGACCTCTCCCACCCCGGGTTTCTTTCACACATTTACCCAATAGCTCTTCCCTACTTCCTTGACTTCCCACTCATCGACTCTGATCCATCACCCCAGGATTATGCACCAAGGAAAGCAATCTAGACTCTGGGTTCTTCCCTTTCTTCATTTCTCATCTCACCTCCCCCATTAAATTGTTTGTTGAATTAGAGAGGAAACACATATTTAGACTGAGAAAGAACATGCTGGTATCGGTCTATGACTGAAGACTTTCAAATTGATTCTGAACACAGGCTGCTTGAGTTTCATGCCTGGTTTTGCCGCATATTGTGTGACGTCAGACAGGTCGTTTGACCTATCTGTATCTCAGTCCCCTCATCTATAAAATGAGGTTAATAGTAGCAAATACACACAAAGGCCCATATCCATGCCCACACAAGTGCAGCAGCTGCAAGCACCAATTCACTGTCCTTGCTTGAGGTGAGTGAGAGATGAGCATATCCAACCTTTTGGGGCACACTGAAACACCACCCCATAAAAGCATCACCTCAGAGACCATTTGCTACCCACATTACCACCCACCTTTTTGATATCTTTTTCTCTTCAAATTAGTGTCAAAGTTACTTTCCAACCTTATTACACCAAGATTCAAATATCGGTTAAAGAGAGAGTTCCACAAGCAGCATTCAGCCAACACTTTCATTGCTCTAGGAATGGCATTGGACCCAAATAAAACTGAAAAAAAGTGCATTCTCACTTGATCTGGGTTCTTTGGATGATGTTTTCCTTTCCCTGCTCATGTCCAGCTGAGATTTTCATCTGACCCTCCATGTTGTGTTCCAGCATTAAGCATGCTGCTGATGGTCAAAAAATGAATGAAATCCTTACTGTTCAGATAGCTTAGTCCAGAAAAGCTTACAGAAAAATAAATTAATAAAATGGTGTACTGGAAGAGATGTGCAAATGGAGGCTGAGGCTAAGTTTTCCCCTCCAGGGAGAGTAAGGCAGGGCTTTGGTCTGAAAGCATGACTCTTAGTGCGAGCTGGAGACTTCTTGCCTTGACTCTCCTATGGATTTGCTGCACAGCCACGGGTGGCTTAATGGCCCCACACCTCAGTTTCCTTATTAGCAGACAGAGGTGCAATGTTATCTTTCACTTGCAGGGGCTGTGACACTGAATTGATAGGAGCAAAGTCTTTGGAGATCATTAGATGAGGAGCTAAGCCAGTAGGAAATTTGACCACATGGGCTGGGTAACATAAACATTCTTACATCATTACGTGCTCAAGCATAATTTTGGAGATTTTATAATCACACACTGGGATGTTTTTGAGCTGCAGTGCACCTAGGTATTTGATTTTAAAAGCTCTCCCTTTGGCCTTTACTTAGATTCAGGTGCAGGATTATATTTAGACCTGCTGTTTTATTTTAACACTTATGGTTTAGAGCCTTAAGACCCGGAACGAGTTCTCTCTGTCTTCTCTAGATCTAAGAACAAAATAACACTCTCCTTGCAGGCTTTTCTTGGGCTGCTTTTAAACAAAAATTTGGGAGGTGGAAGGGATAGAGCAAGGAGCTTGGTAGACACTAAGTAATTTGATCAACACAGGCAGTACAAGCTGGAAATTATCCATCCTTTCACTTTGCTCTGGTTGTGTGGCCAGTCAAAAATCAATCCAGGGGATACATTTCATATTGTATATTTCAAGGATGCCTTGGTAGACTTGTTCCAATGGCCGCATGGGGACCATTTAGGGACTGAGACTCCTCTGAGGTTTCACATTCAATAGAATGTGAGCAATAGAACATCATGGCCTTTCTTCCTGTTTTATCTGGAGGTATCATCCCATCTCCTCTTGAAGGATCAAATCCAAAATATAGAATTCCCTTTCAGGGATCCCATCACAGTTCTAAATGGTACATTCACATCTAATTTCCTCATATTATTTCCTTCTCCCTAATCCTTCCATTTTCTCCTTTCATCTCCTTTCCTTCTTGGGTCACCAAACTTAGAACCCCAGATTATTCTCCCTAAATACACCATTTGTTTATTGGAAAGAATGTTGGACATAGAGATTTAAGAGGCTTGAGGGGCAAATCCATCTTAACCATATACTGGCAGCATGGCTTTACGCAAGAGAGTATTTCTTTAGGCTTTAACACCCACATCTATAAAGTATGAATAACAGTTTTATTATGAGAAACTCATAAAATAATATATGCACAAGTATCTGGCAAAAAGCCCTCAATAAATTTGACTTTATGTTAACTAGGTTCCTGAATAAATCTCAAATTCATAAAGCCTCAAAATCTCATCTGTAAAATGAAAACTATTATAGTTATCCTGCCTTCTTCATGATTAATTTTGAGGACTATGAGATAAGATGTGCATAAAAGAGCTTTGCACTCCAGAGATTAGTGCCTCGCCAATGGGCCCAACTTTGGAGTTTGTGCTCCTGAGTGTGACAGAGTTGAACTCAGATATGACTTCTTTACATATACCTCTTCTGTCACTTTCATTTGAACCTATGTTGGTGCTGAAGTTGGTAGATATACGACCAAGAGACTTGAATCTTTGGGCTGTCCATGTGCCAGCTGGGCCCTGAGCCTCAGCAGAGTTGCAACACCTACTCTCCAGTTCACTGGACTCACCCAGGACAACTAACAAGGAGGTGAGATTGGACAAGAACAGCAAGGAACTGAGAGTCTACAACTGCAAGCAAGAGAGTCTCATCCATCACCTGAAGGTCCCTCTCATTTAGAGGTTGAGTGGGCATCACCATCCCAAAATCATCAGGATTGGGGAATAAACTATGGACTAGAGTGGACTTACTGATATCCTACTATAGACTTATTGTAATTCTAACAATGGAAGAAATTATATCATTGATGTAGAGACAGTGGCCACTGAAGGTGCTGAAGGCAGGGAGAGGGAAAAATAGGTATAATAAGGGGATATTTTCAGGACTTGGAATTGACCTGAATGACATTGAAATGACATCTAGAGACCATTATATATCTTGCTATAACCTACAGAATTGAATAGGAGAAAGTGTAAACTACAATGTAAACTATAATCCATGCTTAGTGGCAATGTTCCAAATGTGTGCATCAGTTGCAATGAATGTACCACACTAAAAAATAAAATAAAATAAAAGAGCTTTACAAACTGGAGCTCATTGAATAATGTAAAGTATTACTTCCCCCTTGCTTCTTCACAACATAAGAGCTCAGGGATCAGCATGTGTGCTGTGGTTGGAAGATGGAGACAGACGTCAGTATTGCCCGTTTGTTCTGGTTCTTTTCTCCCTCTCCCTCCCTCAGGATGGAATGTTATGTTGAAAGGCTCTCCTTTGCTGTCTGACATGATTTCTTTCTGCACTGCAGGTTGTTCTCCAAAATGAATAATGACAATGCCATGTCTTCGATGAGGCAGAACACCAACACTAAATTTTGTCGTCGCCTCTCCCAGGCCATAAAGTAGCATGTGGTGGGCCCAGGATCCAGTTAGCAAATGGCCACCCTGGTGATCTGGATTGATCCAGCCTGTTAAATCCATTGCTCAGATCCCTTGGCAGCCATTTAGTATTATTACTCTCCCTCGTTTTCTTGGAATTGTGCTTCCTCCTGTCCATATTTAAAGCATGAGAGAATTGGGAGAAAAGTTGAGAAGACAATGAGGCTCAAAACAAGACCAAAGACAATAATGATAATAACCCACATTTGTAGAATACTTTACAGTTTATAAAGCTCTTCAAAATATATCATTACTTTTGCTTCTTACTTGCTGCATATGAATTCATGCAAATGGCTGGATTCCTTTAAGCCCATTTCCTCACCTATAAAATGGTGGCAATGCCTACTTCATAGGGTTGTAAGGATTGAAAGATAACATATACAAATGGTCCAAGAGTGTGGCTGAAATTCACTCAATTCATTTATTTAACAAATATGTATAGAATTCCCTGTGTATCCCAGATGCTGGATTAGGGCACTGAAGATGGATCAGTAAATAAAGCATACTGAAACCCCCGCCCTCATGGAGCTTACATCCTAGAGCGATATAGCAGTCACCACACAGTAAAGCTGGGATTCACAAAGAAGTGAGAATTGAAATGAACATAATTTCAGGAGAGATCAGGAAGATATAATTTATTTAATTGAAAGATCAAATGGTATGTGGCGGCAGGGTGGTGAGAGCCAAAACAAGAATTACTCTCGAGGTTCTGGATGGGTCCCTGGAAGGATTGTTTTTCCACACACAGAAGCAGGGACTATAGACGCAAAGATAGGTTTGGATCCTAAGACAGCTTCTAATCATCACCCCTCTCCCTGAATGAGTCAGGAAACATGATGGAATGTCACTTCTGACAGTACTTGACAAAAGGACATTGATGTCTGTTTCACTTGTCCTCTCTTGCTCTCTCTGATGCATTCTCTCTCTCTCTCTCTCTCTCTCTCTCTCTCTCTTTCTCTCTCTCTCTCTCTCTCTCTCTCTCTCTCTCTCTCTCTCTCTCTCTCTTTCTCTCTCTCTCTCTCTCTTTCTCTCTCTCTCTTTCTCTCTCTCTCCTTTCTCTCTCTCTTTCTCTCTCTCTTTCTCTCTCTCTCTCTTTCTCTCTCTCTTTCTCTCTCTGTTAGGAGGCCATGTTGTGAGTAGCCCAATGGGAGGTCCATTTGGCAACAACCTCTGAGGACCTGAGGCTCTCAGTTCGCATGCTTGAACTTGTAAGTACATCTTCGGAGGCTTTCCAACATGAGTGAGATTGCAAGCAGATCCTTCCCTAGTTTGGAGAGGACTGCAGCACCAGTGGACACTCTGAGAAATCAGCCCTTTTAGAGACCACAATCACCCACTTAAGATGTGCTTGGATTTCTGACCCACAGAATTGTGAAAAAATAAATAAATGTTGGTTGTTTTAAGCTGCTATGTTTGGAGATTATTTGTTATGGAAAGTATCCATTATGTAATATATTACTAATACAGGGCCTGAAGATAATGACTAATGTGTTCATTTTAGAGATTTTAGTGTGAGATGTCTAAGGGATATCTGAGTTGCTCAGTAACCAGTGCACTATATGTACCAGGTGTTCATTTCCCCAAGAGGAGCTGTGAGAGCAGAAGCTAGATTTCAGTGGGCTTGCGAGTGAATGGCGGGTGAGAAAGTAGACAACAAGGAATGTAGATGTCTCTTTTAAATAGTGTGGCTTTAGAAAGGGGAGACATACAGGGGCAGCTTTTTACCAAGAGAAGGTGATGAGTTCAAGGAAGGCCTTTTCGTTTCGTAGATACACATTTATGTTTTTTTAAAAAATGTAATTGATTGGAGAGAAATGAAAATATCTATGTTGAGAGGAGAATGTACTGATTTAGAGGAAACTTTTTAATACAAAGGAAAATGAAAAGTAATTAATGAAACCAGGTGCTAGACAGAACAGGAGATGGAGTCAAAAGAGCTAGTGAAGTGAGTAGACAGGGCCCAGACTGAAGTGTACTTGTGGAACAAATTACCACAAATGTAGTAGCTTAAAACACATTTATTCACTCACAGTTTTTATGGGTCAGGAGTCCAGCTGGGTCTTCACCTCAGGTCTCACCAGCGTGCAAGTCAAGGCATCAGTTAAGTTACTCTTTTCTGAAGCTTACGTTCTTTGTGGTTGTAGGACTGAGGTACCTGCTTTCTTCCTGGCTGTCACCCAGGGCTTTCTCTCGGGAGCCACCTGCAGGTCCCTCTCATATGGCCTTGTCTCAGGCTCTCTCCCAACATGGTAGCTTCCTTCTTCAAGATCATCAAGAGAATCATTCTCCAGCTGGCTAAGATGGAGCCCAATGGAGACGTCTAGTGACAACAATAACATAATGTAATCAGAAGGGTGACTTTCTCATATCTCTGTCTTTCTGTTGACTAGAAGCAAGGCACAGATTCATCTGCATTCAAGAAGAGGGGATTATACAAAGACATGACCCACTGGGGGTCTCCTTAGGGCATACCCATCACAGGAAGGAACACTAGGTGGGGAAATGGATAACTTACTTTGAATGGAAGTTGTGCTGTATTTTCAAAGGGCTATTCTTTTCATTACTAACTTACAATAGCAATGTAGGCAGCCCATTTTCCCAGCCATGAAGTATTAAGACACTAAAAAAGTACCCTTCTTTTGACATAATGGCAAAAGTCTGTTACTGGCAAGGGACTTCCTTCATAATATCCATGTCAAAGAATGGGCCTACTAAGGAGCTTTGGGAAGACACCAGTCTTCTGATAGGTAATTATAATTTGTAGCACAATATAATCAATTCTAAAGACAAGGAGCCGTGTTGTCTGAGGTGTAGTACCTCCAAAGAGATACCATGTAGTGTGAAATAAAGACTAGAAACCCAGGAATCAAACTGAGACCATGTAACCAGTCGGTGTGAACATCGAGACAACTCATAACCAGATCACAGCTCAGCATCTTGTCTGTAAGATGATGTCCTGAAAGTTAATTTCTGTTTTTCAAATGAGGCTTCTCAAAACTACAAAGCTCCGCAGAGGTACTTTATGGTTTCAGCAAACAAAAAGTTGTTTTCTGCCAAATAATAAAGATTTCAGTTTCCTGTGAAATCCATTGGTTTATCACTGTTCTTTATCTATTTGATATTTCAGAATTCCTGTATAAGATTTCTATGGAAAAGGAGTTCAGCTCTATTCAACTCCACAAAAGAAAAAGAAAAAAAACTATGAAAAACACCGAGCTAGATAATCTCTAGGGTCAAGCCCTGGCCTTCTTTGCATCTGTGAGAGACTATGTGGTGTAGAGATTAAAAGCTAAGGCTCTGCAGTAAGAATGTTCTTGTGTTGAATTCTGTCTCCACCACTGTGGGACTTTGATCAAGTTACTTAATTTCTCCAAGCTTCAGTTTTGTCGAGTGTAAAATGAGGGTATTGATAGACTCCCCCCAGAATGAATGTGAAGATTCATTAGACTTACTCCTTGCCAACTGGCTCCTTGGAAAACTCAATAGAAACCAGCTACATACAGCCAAATGCTTAAGGTGCCAGTCAAATCCTGGCAGAATGCTGAGATTGTCAGTCAAGCTCCAGTCTGACAAGGCATAAAAGCTGCAACCACAAGGCTTTGATCTTAGCACTTTGCCTCACCTGGTCAAGGGGCTGGTGCTTCCACAACCATGAAAGCTGAAGGGGTAAATCATGCCACCTTTCCACCTAGGCATACAATTTCCAGTGTCAAGTTTGGATACAGTTCCCTGATCATACTAGGGCAGGGCTCTTCAACCTTAGCACCACTGACGTCTGGGACTGCACAGTTCTTTGTCACGGGGTGCTAATCTGTGTGTCTTGTAGGGTGTTTAACAACATCCCTGGCCTATACCCATAGCTATATAACAGTAGTCCCCCTACCCCATCAGGACGATCCAAAATGTCTCCAGACTGTGCGAAATGTTCCCTGGAAGCAAAACATGCCCCACTCTGACCTATTAAACAGTGGAATCCTCAAACTGAGAATGCAGAGCTGGCACAATAAGGCTGGAGCCAAGTTCTGCCACAACATACTGCTCTTGGGTCCCAATTCTGATTGCATGAGGGAAAGGCCTTGCCTCCCTAACCATGCAGCTTAAAAACTCATAAACCATGAGTCAAGCATCCTGTGGTAGGCAAAATAATGCTTCCCCCATCCCAAGACATCAGGTCCCAATCCCTGGAAACTATAAAGTTTACCTTGTAATGAAAACGGGTCTATGTAAATGTGATAAACTTAAAGATTTTGAAATGGTGAAATGTATTCGTCAGGGAAGGGGGTGTTAATGCAAAATACCAAAAACATGTTGGTTTTTATAAAGGGTATTTATTTGGGGGTAAAACTTAGAGTTACATGGCCCTGAAGAGTCTAGTTCAAGGTTGCTTTCTCACCAAGTGAGTTGCCACATTTTGAAGCAAGATGGCGGGTGATCTCTGCCTAGTCTCTCCTTCCCTCTTCCTCTTAAGACTCCATAGGACCAACTTCTTATGATCTCAACTGTAGGCTAGCATAGGGTTCATCTCTCTTCCCAGGGTTTTAGCTGTTTGAGCCTTCTCCTTTCTGTCACATGGCAGTACTGAAATGACCAAGTGCTCTCCTTTTTGGTGTCCATGGAGCTCTCTCTCTTCCTGTATCTTCTTGAGCAAGTGTCCATTTTTATCAGCCCACCAAGGAGATGGACACTCACCCTGAGTCATGCCCCACTGACATGGTCAAATCAAAGCCCTAATCTTAACAGGTAATTTAATCAAGAAAAAAAAAAAAAAAAAAAAAAGATATGTCAGCTGAATCTAATGCATTCAAAGGGTATCACACCCAAAGGAACACACCAGTTTACAAACATAATCTCTCTTTCAGGGATTCATAAATAATCTCAAACTTCTACAAGAGATTATTCTGGATTAGCTGGGTGGGTCCCAAATGTAATCACAAGTATCCTTATAAGAGAGAAGTAAAGGGAGATTTGACAGACTGAAAAGAAGACACACAGAGGAGAAGGCAATGTGAAGACAGAAGATACTGGAGTGATGCAAGGAATGTGGCAGCCAGCAGAAGCTAGAAGAGATGAGAAACAGCTTCTCCCTGCCAGAGCTTCCGGAAGGAATATGGCCCTGCTGACATCTTGATTTTAGCCCAGTGACACTGATTTTGGACTTCTGACCTCCAGAACTGGTTTAAGTGACCACATTTATGCTAATTTATTATAACAGCCACCAGAAATTAATACAGGTCCTTTCCGAGTTTGACCAGGTCCTGCTATATCCCTGCATGCCGTCCCCTGCTCCTGTCTCCATGAGCTTCCCATAATAATTTATGCCCACAGGCCTGGTATGTTCTGTCTTGTTATTCACCTTAGTTTGCAGACACCTTTATGAACAAATACATTTTCAGTATCTATTATATGCCAGGCAGTGTTAAAGGCCCTGAGAACACACAGTGACTAAAACTTACCCCCCTATTTCAGACCAAGAGTGGAGACTGTAGGGAAAAAAAGGGGGGGGGGGTAGATAGTAGAATAAAAGAGAAAATAAATAAACAAAACAAAAGAACAGAACCGAGTCCATAAACAGACACACATAGGATTTATGACGTAACAGCCCTGACATGCAGTGGAGAAAGCACGTCTGTGCAGTGAGTGGTCCTGGTCTACCGGCTTCTGTGTGGAGAAGGAGTTGAAGGAAGTGAGTGTGGAAATCCAGAGCCCAATTAGGAAGACATTTCTATTGTCCATTTGGGAGATGAGAGGGGTCTGGATTAGGAGAATTTCCCTAGAAATGGAGAAAAATGGATGAGTCAAGCTAAATTTTGGAGATAGAACTAACAGAGTCTACGGATTGGGGATGGACATGCCTCTTATGAGAAGAAAGATTCATATTTTCCAGTTCACAGAGACGAATCAGCTCGATGGCTGCAATTTTTCCATTCATGCATGGAATTTAAGATTGTTTAGACACAGAGCAGAACCTATCCATTTCTTCCCACTTCTGAATTCTCCCCCCTATTTAGGCCAATGGGAGGCTCAAGCTCCAGTTCTATGGCTGTTGTATATCATTGTTTTCCCGTCCCTTTAAAAACCTCTGAGACAATCCCAGAAACAATCGCTAGGACAGTCCGTGTTAAATCCATGTATTTATAACCTAACCTTGTTGCAGGGGTTAAATTCAAGTCAGGTTTCCTGTTGGAAAACGGCTTCCTCCTTCCCAGCAGGAGGCACTGTGATTTTTTGGTATAAACCTCGAAGCCTCCCTTGGGGCCTCGGCGCTGAGACTCCATTTTATCTGCTGTACATGGAACTGCGGGAGGAAAAGGCCATCTTCATTTGACTGCTTCTGAGGAGGCCATTAAAAAGACAGTTTAACAGGACATTTATAGCTTCCCCGATCCCGGAGGGCGAGCCTGCGGGCCTGGCAGGGGAGAGGGTGTGTGTGTGTTCTGAGGCTGCTGTCTTCAAATCCAGATGGCCCATGATGTCACTGGAAAAAACCCTGCAACGTGCAACGAGAAAGAACGCTTTTATGGCTCCCTGTGTAATGTTCCCATATGCTTGAGGTGGGGAGAAGAAGCCCTGGAAAGGCTCCTACTCTCCACAACCCAGCCCCTCTGTCACTTTGGGCTGCAGGGAAGGAAGGGCTGGAAGAGGAGAGATTAGGTGGGAAGAGAAAGGCAGAGGGAAGAGAGAGCTAATCCTCTCTCTCTACTGCCTCTGTATCTTTCCACATTTGTGTTTACCATGCCAGGGTACGGCTCTTTGTTTATATATGGAACCCCTCTACTAGACTATGCCTGACTCATCTCTGTAACCTCGTAGGCTAAACCAGTGTCTACTACATAATAGATGCTCAATAAATGTTAAAAGAATGGAATTCTGCATTGGAACCATGTTTTTGAAGACCATAACAGAGAAATCCGGAGAAAGAAAAAGAAATCCAAGTTTATTGGGTGTTTTACATATATTACACATAATAATAGACATTTTGATGCATTTTCTTTGTTGCTATTGTTTGATGTCGAAATTATTAATCCCACTTTATGAGGGAGAAAGCTGAAGCCGAGAGGTGGTAAATAACTTGCCCAGGACTGGAGAGCAAGCACAGCCGGACCTGAAGCTTAGATCTGACTGTTCCCAAAGGTCATGCATGTACCTCCCACGAGTATAGGCGTGACTTTTCCAGGACACTACCACTCTCCTTTCTTTGCCACCTCAAACATAAAGCAGAGAGAAAAAGTAGACAAGCCCTGGAAAGATGTGGGCTGGGAATGAGTCCTAACCATATTCACTTATAATAGATTGTATAGATGTTTTCAGGAGCATTTACAGTTGGATTTCTTGTAATTTTCTAAATATATCCAACAACTGAAAGCAAATTCTAAAGGAGCCTAAGTTAATCAACTAGTGAGTTATATAATGAGAAAAGATGGTATAGTGGGAAACGCATACTTTATTTTTAAAGATTTAGTTATTTACTTATCCCTCTTCCCCTCCTCCCATCCTGCTATTTTTTGGCTGCTTGTGTCCATTCACTGTATTATATTCTGTATCTATTTCTCTTATTGTCTTCTGTTCTCGTCTTTCTCCTCTAGGATTCACTGGGATTCGATCCTGGGGACCTCTGATGTGGAGAGAGGTTCCCTGTCAGCTGTACCACCTCAGTTCCTGGTCTCAGCTGCGCTTCACCTTGACTTTCCCCTTCATCTCTCTTCTGTTGCATCATAATTTTGCTGCGTGACTCACTTGTGTGGGCACTGGCTCACCTTGCAGGCATGTTTCCTCTTCTTCTTTTTCACTGGGAGGCTCCAGGAATAGAACCCGGGTCCTCCCATGTGGTAGGCAGAAGCCTTATCACTTGAGCCACATCTGCTTCCCTCTCATAACTCTCCTTGGATTAAGGATGAGCCATGTCAGGCGTGGGTCTTCAGCTAAGGAAAACAAATAAGGAAAGAAAAGAAGAAGAAAGAGACTTTAGAGTGACTCTAAAATATATCTTGCTAAACAAGTCTGCATTGGGTAAAATTAAGAAATCTGTTCCTTGAAAGAGGAAGATGGAAGGTGAAATAGCAAAGGAGGGGCAAGAAAATAGATGCTGTGTGGAGGAAGAACCAAGAAAAACACCTAATGGGGAGTTTAAAAAAAAAAAAAGGATAATTGTGAAAAGAATATCTTAGATGAGGTTATGGGTTGTTTCCTTTATTTTGGGTGATATGACCCATTCCTGTGAAACCTCTCCTTGTCTAGGCTCTTAATATTTTCTACATTCATGAATAGTTTGTGTGAATTGCCATTCTTGGTTGGTTGTTTGACTGGTTGTTGGAGAAGTAGGGAAGATGCATGGATTAAAAGAATGGAGCAGGCAGCAGAGCTGAAGTCGTCTGCTTTACCCCTCCTGAGATATTCATTCCACACTTACTGAATACCTTCACTGTACAAAAAAAAGGAAACAACAGTTCCCATCTGATTTTATGCGGCCCCAACATAACCCTGATAAGAAAACCTGACAAAAACAACAAAAATTAAAATTATAGACCAACGTCACTCATGAGCACGTATGCACAAATTCCCAAGAAAATGTTTCCAAATTAAACCCAGCAATCTACAAAAAAGATAATACATCCTGCCAAGTGGGGTTTATCCCAGAATACAAGGTTAGTTTATCATTCAAAACTAATCTATGTATTCACCAGATTTACTGACAGAATCAAATAACCTATGATCATCTCAACAGATTAGAAAAAGCATTCAGTAAAATTCAATGCCTATTCATAATAAAAATTCTCAGGAAATGAGGAATATAGGGGAACTCCAAAAAACATGACTAATATATTTAACGGGCAAAGATGCAGCACTTTCTTCTAAAAATCAGGAAAAATCAGGAAAGGCAAGGATGACCGCCTTTAATACTTCCATCTAACCTTGTGTAAGAATTCCTAGCCAGTATAGTAAAGCATGAAAGGAAAATAAAAGACATAAAGTTTGGTAAGGAACTATCAAAGCTATCATTTCCCACAAAAGTTATGATTATCTACATGAAAAATCCTAAGGACTCTATGAAGCAACTATGAGAATTAATAAATGAATTTAGCAAGTTTGCAGGACAAACTTTAGTCAGTTTGCAATGTCAATATATAAAACTCTATTATGCTTTTCTATAGCTAGCAAGGGACAATTGGTAAAAGAAATTTTAAATATTATCATTTATAATAACATCCAAAAGTAAACATTTAACATATCATAACAAAAGATGCAGAAGTTCTATACACAGAAAAATTTCAAAACATTGTTGAGAGAAATTAAAGATCTAAACAAATGTATATACTTGTTTCATGGAGTAAAAGGCATAATTTTAAAAATGTCAATTTGCACCAAATAGATCTATAGCATAGTTCCAATCAAAATATCAAAAGGTTTTTCAGAAGAAATCAAAAGTTGGTTCTAAAATTTACTGGAAATGCAAAGTATCTAGCCAAAACAATTTCGAAAAATAAAAAGTAGAAATAAGCATGGGGTCTTACATTACCTAATTACAATAATTTCTATATAGCTACAGTAATCAAGGCATGGGGCATTGACCTAAAGATAGATATATATACAGATCAATAGAACAGACAATTCAGTCCCACACAGAATCAGAGCACCGAGGTGATTCACTGGAAGAAATGGTAGTCTTTTCAATGAACGGCGCAGGAACAACTAGATATCCACATAAAAGAAAAGGAGCTTTGATCCCTGGCTTAAGCCACACACAAACACTAACACGAGTTGGATTAGAGACCTAATGTGAAAGCTAAAACCATAATTTTTAAAAAAGAAATATGGAAGAATTTCTTTGAGTATTAGGCAGGCAAAAATCTCTAAGAGTATGCATAATGTCAAGCACTATGAGAGAAAAAAATTATAAATTGGAGTTCATCAAAATAAAAACTTCTTCACTTCAAAACCAGTCTTAAAGAAATGTAAAGACGTAAAGACTACCACCTATTTGGCAAAAATATCTGCAATGCATATAGCTAACAGAGGACTTGTATATTGAATATGTATAGAACTCCAACGAAACAATACTAAAAAGACAAACAACTGAATAAAGTGGGTAAAAATCCTGAAGCAATATTCAACCAAAGAAGATATACAAATGGTCTACAAGCACATACAAAGATGTTTAAACATTATTGATCATCAGGGAATTGCAAACTGAAAAGCACCATGGGCTAAAATTAAAAACACAAGGAGTAACAAGTTTTAGACAAATAATTTGGAAAACTGTTTGGCAGTTTCTTGTAAAGGTAAACATACCCCTGTTCTGTGACCCAGCAACTTCTACCAAATAGATTTTTCTAAGAGAAATGTTGGATCCAGATGTCCATCAAATAGTGAGTAGTTGAAGAGGTAATACTATGAAGCAATAAGAAAAACTACTGAAGCAAACTACATGAATCAATCTCAGAAACATTTAGGTTGAGCACAAGAAAGCAAACAAGAGAGTTCCTATTGCTTGATTCCATTTATATGACATTCCAGAATAGGTAAAACTAAGCTGTGGTGATAGAAATCAAATCAATGGCTCGGGCCGTTATTGATCATAAAGAGTCATGATAAACATTTTTGAGGTGATGAAAACGTTCCATATCATGACTAAGGTGGCGGTTTACATTTTGTATACATTGAGTATGTATATTAGTCAAAATTGGTTTGTGCACCTAGAATCTCTGCATATTACTATATGCAAATTAGATTTAAAAGATTAAAAAGTAAAACAATATTAAGACAATGATAAAGTGGAAGAAAATGTACCAACCTAGAGAAATATATATGATAGTGTTACATTTAAAAGTGGAACAAAACTTTCTATCTCCGTGTAGCAGTTTGGTATTATTTATGAATTGCAAAAATAGATATTGGATTATGTCTGTAAATTGTAATATACCTCAGGGTATATTAGATTATATTGGATTCAGAGGTTTCACTTTTGCTTGATTAAATTATGACTAAGGCTTTGATTGGGCCACCTCAGTAGGATGTTGGGTGGGGACTCACAGGGAAAACGAGATGGCAGAGGAGACAGTTGTAGAGTTTTAATGCTGGAGCCCCCCGCCCGGGAAGTAAATACTCAGAGAAGCAGAAATGTGAGGAAAGAGAGGTCACCATTAGACTGCAGAGGTCGGGGGAAGATAGACAAGCTGTTTACCTGATGGTTTACAGCTGGTCTTTTAGAACAAACAGAGCAGCCAAGCCCAGAGAGAAATGAAACAAACCTCAGGAAAGAGATGCGACTTATCCCAGCCTACAATGATATTGGAAGAAGCTGGGGCCATGGAGACTTGAGAGAAAGAGGAAGGCTGAACTCTTGTAGCATCGGCAGCCATCTTGCTCCAACACATGGCAACAGACTTTAGTGAGGGAAGTAACTTATGCTTTATGGCCTCGTATCTGTAAGCTTCTACCCCCAAAGAAATATCATTTACAAAAACCAGCAGATTTCTGATATTTTGCATTAGCAACCATTTGGCTAACTAGTACACTCTGCCATGACAAACACTTTGTAAAAAGTTATATAAGAAATGGATAAGAACACAAGGGAAACAAAAATTATTTATTTTTTTAAAAAAGGAATATCAATCCAAGACCAACATCCTACACACAGAGTTCCAGAAACTGATAATAATGAAATGTTGTGGGATTGGATTATGGAGAATTACCAAAAATATAAATAAAATAAGTAATTTTCCTAGCATCAAAAGATGCTAATTTTCTAGATAAAAATGACCCACTGAATGTCAGGCAGAATGAGTAAAAAAGGACCTATATCAAATCATGTAATTGCAATATTTTAGAATATAGGATAAAGGAATTCTCTAAAATCTTCAAGAGGGAAAAATGAGTCCTGTAAAAAGGATCAACAATCAGAATGGCATCAGAATTTTCGAAAGCAAATTGGTAGCCAAAAGAGTGGACTACAACATTCTGCATGAAAATATTTTTGTTCTAGAATTCTAAATGGAGATACACTTTAAATCAAATATTAAGGTTGGAAGCAGATGTAGCTCAAGTGGTTAAATGCCCACTTCCCATGTACAAAGTCAAGGATTCAACCCCCAGTATCTCCTAAAATAAATGAATAAATAAAAAATAAATAAATAAGGCAGATTAAATTTTCAATTTCACAAATTCTCAAAATTTTTCCTACCATGGCTCCTTTTCTCTAGGATAAACTAGGTAATGTGCTCCAGCAAAATACTGTACCCTGAAAGGCATTGACGCAGAGTAACAATGGAAAGCAGCACTATTAAATAGGTTAGCGGAAGGGGTTTGATGTCAACCCCCACTGGGCACTGAGGAACTCTTCAGCCAGGAGAGGCTAAAGGAAGCGACTGCCCTGGTTCTGGTTTGTATGTCACTTGAGGATCTTCTTCTGCATATCTCTATTGGAAGTTATTTCCTTTATCAAGGTATTTTGTACCAACTGGAAAGCATTCTTAGTTTCTGTGTTGTTCCACTCCCCACTTTAAGTATGAAATCTCCATTTCGCAGGGCAACAAATCTGTTAAATTCCATAAACCTGGGCGTACACACCCCCACTCGTGTGTCCCTGCCAGGCTGGCTGCCCAGGAGCAGCTTTTCTCATTCTCTCTGTCTCTCTAGGCTGAGAAACAGTGCTCAGAACGGTTACAGACAGCTCTCGACTTGGGTGGAAAAAGAGTGCATTTCCAAAGGAAAGTTATTTCTATTCATACTTTCCATCAGAATCAAATATTCTACCTGGTTGCGGTATAAAATGGGGTTTTGTTCTTTAACTCTTTTTACATGGAAAACTGATAAAAAATGAAGATGAACTTGGTTTTTAGGGAGTATAGTGCTAATGTGATGTCAAAAACTAGCTTGACCTGCAGGCCCTGCAGGCTGCTTCCGAATTCCAACCATGTACACACCTGTGGAATTTAAAAGGCATAAGTCTCAGGATCACTGTGTCAACTGTTGTCAGATCTTCCTACAAAGACCAGGTTGACTTTGCAGAGTCACTGCCACACCGGTTTGCGAATGTAAGGAAGAATAAGCATAGCTGCATACACAAGGAAAACTTGTATGTAAGTAGATTCAAGAGCTCAGGGCATATTTTTTTTAATATAAGAGACCATAAAATTTATTCTCAAAGATGTGCCAATACGTTTTCTTTTAAACAAAACCTTAGCAAACATGAATTTTCATACTGTGCATAGGGAGTAACTAAAACCTTTATTAGATAAGGTTTTCCAATAACAGTAAGATGAAAATTGAATTGGAATTCTCAATTCAAAGAGTGAAGTATGAAATATTTTAAAGTATACTAGCTAGGGGATAAAAGATAAAGGAAGACAACTGTTTCTTCTATAATACCATTCTAATATCTTCTCTCTGTACACGATGTTGCATATTTACAACTACTGAATTTTTATGCTATTGATATAACAGTGAAATCCCGTTAAGCAACCTTAGGTATACAGATAGTGTCTACCTTGGGAGAAAGAAAGTAGAAACACACTTGATTAAGAGTTTTCACCCACTCATTTTAGGTTTTTGGGTTTTTTTCCCCCCATGGCATATTCTTTTTTTTTTAATATATATATATTTTTTAATATACAAAATGTTACACAAAACAATATAAGGGATTCCCATATGCCCCACTCCCCACACCTCCCACCTTTCCCCACATTAACAACTTCTTTCTTTAGTGTAGTACATTCATTGCAATTGGTGAATACATTTGGAGCACTGCTACACAACATGGATTATTGGTTTACACTCTCTTCCACTCAATTCCGTAGGTTATGGCAGGACATATAATGGCCTGTATCTGTCTTTGCAGTGTCATTCAGGACAATCCAAGTCCTGAAAATACCCCCATATTATACTTGTTCTTCCCTTTCCCTGCCCGCACAAGCCCCAGGGGCCACTGTCTCCACATCAATGATATAATTTCTTCCATTGCAAGTATCTCAATAAGTCTCTAGTAGAATACCAGTAAGTCCACTCTAGTCCATATTTTATTCCCCAGTCCAGAGGATTCTGGGGCGGGGATGCCCACTCCACCTCTGATTGAGAGAGGGGCCTCGACCCCACGTGGCAGGTGGATGGGACGCTCTTGCTTGCAGTTGTAGACTCTCTTGTTTCATGGCACAGTCTTGATTATTACAGCACTGGCTACATGACCCTGTGGAAGGCTCTCGACTTCCCGGGCCTCGGGTTTCACATCTGCCTCGATGATTCATTCCCTGGAGCCGACTAGGTTCCACCTGAAGAACCGGGGTGCCAGCCACGGAGGGGCAGGAGGCTGGCAGCAGCTCTGTGTTGGACCCGGAGGGACTGCAGACAGTGTTATCAGATGGGTGAGGGCAAACCAGAGCTCCAGAGAGAAGCTGTCTATAAGAGCCAAGGAGACAGGTTAATCTCCAAGAAGAAAGGTTGCATGTAAGCTTTAAGAAAAAAAACATGATATATAGTGATTAGGAACTTAAGATCCGGGAGAAGTTGGAAAGCAGATTGCAAAAATGAAGTTTTGTTTCAAGACGTGCATAGGCCATGGATGCTCTCATTGGGAGCATAGCAGTTGGTGCAGGGAAGGGGAGAGAGGGGTCCCTAAGTCTCTGAAAGGAACAGGTGAAAGCCTATGGCTCTAAATGCATGGAAATAATTTCAGGATAAGATGCAATTTTAAAAATTATCTGGGTCACAGTTCTTCCCATTGTCATGGTTCATCATCGCCACAGATCTGTTGATCTTTCACCATGCCCGAGCCACCACTGCAATTTCTCTCACCTTCTCTCTTGTGCACTTTCTCTCATTCGTACTATACCCACACTCCACATGTTAATTACATTTTAAGTCTTACTCTTTGGGTTTTCTTTATAGGGTTAGTTTTAATATTTGAATTTCTGTTGATAGTCTACAGGTTTTATTAATTTGAGAGTAAAGGTTTTTCACTGTGTAAAAAGTACCTGGTAAAGTTGGAATTAGAGGGCTTTTTTTTTTTTTTTAATTTTTAATTTTATAGACTTGCCTTTAGGGGAAAACTGGCCAGCCTGTTTTGCTCCAAAAGTAAATTTGACTTATGATTGAAAATGTAGAACAATTTCTCTAACAGCTCACCATAGCTACTGAAAGTGTAAATACAATTACTAAAGTGTTCTTTCTTTTCTCTTGCTGTACCTGGCGGCCTGTTTCAAACAGGTCCTTTTAAAAGTCACCCCAGGGATAACTGCATTCTCTTTCTCCCTGACTTTTAGGGACATAAGAATAAATGAGGCAAACACACACACAATTTGAGATAACTAAAAATGTGTTATACTAACACTAGATTTTCTTGAGCTGATTTTGAGACCTCTGTTAAAAGAAGCAGTGGGCATAAATGCTTGGGAGTATTTTCATATACCGAGCCCTCTTCCTTTCATCTAATGCTGTGTAACAAACTACCTTAAAAACTTGGCTGAAATAATCCATTGTAATTTTTTAAAACAACGGCTTGAGCAGAGCTCAGTAGGGATGGCCGGTCTTTGCCACTGGCGTGAGCTGGCCTGGCTCCGAGATGGAGGCTGTGGTCATCTGGCGACTCGCTTGCGGGTCTGCTGATGGTGGCGGTGGGCTGGCTGGTTCCTCTCCACATGACCTTCCCCACATGGTCTCTTTGTGGCAGCTGCTTTGGGCTGTCTCATGGCCTCACAGCTCCATCAAAAGGTGAGCATCTGAAGAGGGAGGCCAGGTAGCAGTACCACCTTCTGTGACTTGGTTTTAACAGTTCATGCAGCATCAAATCTACCACATATTATTGGTCAAGGAAGTTACAAAGTCCGCCCAGTTTAAGAAGAGGGAATGTGTACTTTGCTTCTCCATGAAGGAGTAGCAATATCAGATTATAGGAGGAATATGTGGAATGGAATATCTATTGCTGCAACCGTAATTGGGAAGCACTTTGCCACAGGTCCCATATGGAAAGTGCCTTTGTGACCGAACTTAGGAAGGACATCACCTCACAACCACTGTGTATCAAACACAGAGGCAAATCCACCCATCCCTAACCCCAGCGTTCTTTTCACTGCTGCTCATTCTATTCCTTGCCTCCAGGAGTCAAGTGGATTTTAAGACCGTAACCCTGGGGATCATATGTTCTCTCTCCTTTTCCCATCCTAGGAGAACTACTCTGCTTTAATGTCAGGGAGAAAACACTACCTCTGCCCCATCAGACCTTCACCAACCCCATGCTCTTTCTCTCCATCAGAAAGAGCATTACGGCAACGGGGCATGTGCCATGAAACAGAACCCGCCCAAGTTATAAAACAGGTTTTGTTCCTTCTGCTGCTCCCCCCTCCATCTGTGGAGAGAGCATTTCAGCTCAAGAAGAGGCTTCCTTGAATTTATTAAGACAAAGGAAATGCTTATTCAAATTGAGAGCTTAAACTGCATTGCCATTTGTTATTACTATTATTTCAATAACAATTGAAGCTAGGCTAGTGAGCTAAGTTTCTGAGAAGTTCCATGGTTCACATATTCTCTCAAGGTTGCTCTAACTTCCAACACCTTGCTCCAAAGAAGCTCAAACTGCCATCTTTTCAAATTAGTGATTTAGCTTGGCCACTGGACTTCTCATTTGAAGTTTCCTGTAAAAGAGAACTTGGAAATCCAGATACTATTTTCTTGAAACAAATGAGAAACACCTGCTCATCCTAGCTGCCACAATCTGAGGACTATGCCCAATTTTCAAACAACTCTGTTCACATGGTCTGCAGGTTTAAAACCAAATGGAATGTCCTGGAATTTTAATTCATTTCAGACAATGGGACTCCCTGTATCTCAGAAAATAAGGCTACAAATGAGACTCCAGTGGCTCATACAAGATAAGGTATTTGAAAAGTTAATTATAAATTAAACAGAATCACATGTGTTCAACTTTCTTGTCAGTACCTTAAGACAAATAAAGGCTTAGAAATTAAGGAGCAGAAGTGGAGGAAAGTACTCATTGCTAAGTGGACTTAAGATAAGACCAAAAGCCCAAACCCTGGCGTACAACTGGCTGAGCACAAACGAGAGTACCGCATCCAGCTTTACGTTCCCTACGCATATCCTAACGGAAGGGAAGTATATTTGCGTTCTATCTCCTCTCACACACTCCAGATCCTGTTAGTCTTCCCCTTTTAAAGTCGTGGATCTATTCAGTTTTGAGAGAAATCCAAGCTTCTCTTTTCCCCTAATAGATAGCAATTTTCAGTTGAGATGCAAATGAACTACCAAAAGAAAAGCTGCCCCTTCCTTAGAGCAAAGCTGACCTGGGTGAATTGGAGACTGCACCTCATTCATGTAATGACATCATTTGTGGGTACCCAGATATATTGATTCCACCACTGGAGCCCTCTTGGGGTGCCTGAGGTGGTTTGAAATTTGACGTACCCCCCCTCCCCCGAAAATCTTGTTTTAAAGCTAATCCATTCCTGTGGGTGTAAACTTACTGGAAATAAGGCCTTTTGATGAGATTACTTCTGTTGAGGTATGGTCCAGATGAGGTCTTAATCCTCTTACTGGAGTCCTTTTATATAAACAGGATGAAGATGGACAGAAAGAGAGAAAGCCATGGAAGCCTGAAGCTAAAAACAACGGAACCCAGAAGAGCAGGAGAGACCAGCAGGTGCTGCCATGTGCCATGCCGTGTGCCTTGTGACTCCAGGACTGCTGGCAGCAGGTCTTTGGGGAGAAAGCATAGCCCGATGATGCTTTGATTTAGACATTTTTCTCAGTCCCAAAACTGTAAGTTTGTAGACTAATAGATTCCCTGTTAAAGTCAACTCATTTCATGGTATCTGCTCTGAGTAGCTTAGCAAACTAAATCAATGCCCCAAAGTGAAAGGCATAAACTGGATGTTAAAATCTCCCATACTATTGCCCACACCATCTGGACACAGCCTATCCTTAAAAGAAGGTGTATTAGCCAGGGTAATGCTAGCTGCTCTAATAATTACTCTCCAAAATCTCAGTGTCTTAAGAGTAAAAATTTATTTGCCTCTCACTGAAAGTCTGACGGCTGAGGTTTCCATCAACATCAGCATCCCTTAACAGGTGGGGAAAAAAAGAAAGGATTATGTAATGGGGACATTTATGGTTCAGTCTGGGAAGGGGTACCTTTGACCTCTACCCCTACTCCTCTGGCAGGACTCAGTCTGATCCAATAGCAAGGGATGATGGGAAACTTCACCTCTACCTCGCAGCCTAACGGAAAGCTCCGAAGAGTTTAATCAGTGAGGGCTGGGGTGAGGGGATGAGAGCGAGAAGGAGAGCCTGACCCTGAAGAAGGAGGTAGAAGAAAAATCAGGCAAGGCCTTTCAGGCCATTGAAATTAGTTCTGATTTTAATCAAAGAGCAATGGGAAACTATTGAGAAGTCTTAGGCATGAAAGTGACACAAGCAGATTCACCTTTTTAAAAGACCTCTCTGTTACGAAAAGAATAGATTTGAAAAAAGACAAGAGTTGAAGGTCAGCTGGCTACTGGAGAAGCGTCGGTGGCAGTTGACAGTACCCTGCTGCAGGATGTTGACAGTGGAAGTGGAGAAGAGTAGATGAATTTGAGATATATTTTGAAGGTAGAGCCAACAAGCAAAAAGATGATTGATACTCACTCTGGATGAATGAATGAGTTATTAAGTGATTCCTAACATTTACTGAGCACTTATTGTGCCAGACTCTGTGGTGGGAGTTTTGCATGGATTAGGACATTTCATCCTTCCAACAATCCTATAAAGTGGGTACTATTATTTTCTCCATTTTACAGATGAGGAAATTGGGGCCCAGAGAGTTTGAATCACCTCCTCCGTAGATACAAAACTCACTAAGCCAGGATTAGAACCCAGGCATTCTGACTTCAAAGTCCCAAACAATCCACAGTTCTCTCCTAAAGGAAAGGTAACAAGCCCATTAAAGACAATCTTCCAATGACCTCAAACTCTCAACCCCTTCCCCTTAGCCTCAGTCCTACAGAAAATTGCCAGGAAGCATAGCCATGTACTACAGGTAAACTCAAAGTGGTTGGAGGTATTTATGGTGCCTCATCTTTTGGGGAGTTCACATCTTGTTTCTGAAATCCCTGCCTTTGGTAACTCCTGTTAAAGCCCGTTGTAATGTACTTGTAAGATCAATTGCTCAGAGGAGAGTCTGTTTTGAATTAGAAAACTGTTGCTGCTAAGGAGCCCCTGGAGGATGGGGGGCCCTGCATATGGGTTCAGCATGGCAGGCCCCGGGGCTGATAATGAATGGGGAAGCATGGCCAGTAAGACCCACAGAAAGAAAAACACTTAAGCCTCTCGATGAAAGGCCAGATGAGAAGGCAAGTGTTATAATTCAACTGAAAATAAAAGCCAGCAGCAGGTTATCCTTCCTTCTAGGCAGACAGTTGACGGGGACGGCTTTCCTGCAGCTACAATGGCAGTGATGGATTAGCTGGGAAGGTGAAGCAGCTGAGCCCATCAACCCACCCCCCTCTCCCACCCCAGATCCCCCTCAGGCTACAGGCGTTCAAGGCAGCTTTAATCCCTCCTAGCCTCCACTCTCCCGCGATCCCAAGACAAGTCCCAGGAGTTTTAGGTCTCCAGAGCATCCTCCCAAGTTGTTTCCTGAAATCCAAGCCTGAAGGACAGGCGTGCTTGCCCTCAGGTGCCTCCCCTTCGTTATGCTGCTGGGACGGATTGTTTGCCAAAGGAGAGAGTCTGGCCTGGAGGAAGTCTTGGCTACTGCAGAGCGACTCATTCAAGGTAAGTCTGGAGTGACCTGTTCATTTTAGGGGACCCTCACCAAGCCTTACTGCAGGAGGCACAGTAGAGGATCAATGGGGGGTGGAAGGAGGAAGGACCCCCTGCCCTAGCCCCCTTCCACCTGCGCGATGCAATCAAGAGGTCTCTGCCTTCTGCTATTCCTATCTATCCTAGTTTCCCACATGATCTGAGTTGCCAGCCATTTTCTTTATATTAGGCTCTCTCTGCATCCCTCAGAATCTTCAAAGAGCTATAGCTATGTCTCTGGTTCCGTACCACCAGGGCTTTTGGAGGAATACTTTTGTATGAGAAGTTCCTCCTGGAGTCTCCCTACAAGGGCAGCTGTCATGCTTCTCGGTCAAAGGCTGGCCACCCTCTCTAGAAATAGAACAACAGACAAGAGTTGTCTCTCTCTCCGCTTCTTGCTTACCCCCTCTGAAGAGCTTACATTCAATACGTGGTGCAACAAGCAGCACCACAAGAGAGTGGGAGGAAGCAGAGGGCACAAGTTCCTGGGGCCAATGTGCATAGTCTAACATGCAGATGGTGAACCTGCGGAGTTCTCCACTACGAACTACTTACTCTTTTGGTCCCCGTCATGTTTACTTTGCTGGAAGTCCTTTCCAGGCTATTCTATGCAATGAAAACTTACCATTTCTACTCTATCAATTTTACACAGTTTGGGAATAAGAAATCCTGCTCACAGAATTGTAGTTGTCGTGTTTGCTGAGTTTTAGCACTGAAGCGACATGGGGTTTGGTAAAATGGTATGGCATTTAGACCATGAACAAAAAGGTCAACTCAGACCGGCAGAATATCTCAGCCTACATGTAATATAAGGTGTTCAAAACTGCTTTTTGACTTTGGATAAAAAGGGGGAAATGGAAAGGACAAGTGAGTTTATATGGCTAAGGGTCTCCAAAAAAAAGTTGGAGGTCATCAGGGTGTGATGCTTATGCATGCCTCAGCAGGATCCCAGAGACAGCCAAGGTAGATGGAAACCCAGGTGCTGGTTCTACTGAGGGCTGCAGTGACCCACAGGTTCTATGGTCTAGGCAGATGGCTCTGGAGTTCAGGGCCATGTCAGTTGGCCCTACTTTGGAGTTTGTGTTCCTGAGTGTGATGGAATTGGACTCAGATATAACCTTTCTGCACATGCCTCTTCTGTCACTTTTACCAGACCTGTGGTTGGCATTTGGGTTGGTGTATACTCAGGAGACCTGAATCTCTGAACTGTTCATGTGACGGCCAGGCCCTGGGTCTCAGCAGACTTGCAACTCCTACCCTCTGGTTTCTTGGACTTACCCTGGCCAGCTGACAGGGAGGTGAAGAGGGTCAACCACCACACCAGGGAGCCAAGAGTGCCTACAGTTGCAAGCAGGAGAATTACATCCATCATCCATGTGGAATCTAAACCCCCTCTTGATGTAGAGGGTGCCTGGACATAGCCCTCCCAGGTCCACAAGATGGAGGAATAGAGTATGGATTAGAGTGGACTTACTGGTGTTCTGCTGGGGAACTATTGTGATTAGTAAGAGAAGAAATTGTAGTAGTGATGTGGAGAGGGTGGCCACGGTGGCTGCTGATGGTCGGGAGAGGGAAGAGATATTGTGTGGGGGCATTTTCAGGATTTTGAGTTGTCCTAGGTAGTGCTGCAGGGATGGATGCTGGCTGTTGTGTGTCCTATCATGACCCACTGGGTGGACTGGGGGAGCATGCGGACTACAATGTGGACCACTGTCCATGTGCCGCAGCAGTGTTCCAGCATGTATTCGCCAGGTGCAGTGGATGTGCCACAATGATGGAAGAGTTTGTTGATGTGGGAGGGGTGGCATGAGTTAACATTTAAAAGAAAATAAAGAAGAAAAACAATGGTATGGCTTTTAGAGTGAGACAAACCTGGGTTCAGGTCTTACCATTTAGAGGTGGGACCCTAAACAATTCGTTTAATTTTTTTTCAGCTATAAAATATAGGTAATACCTGCAAAACTCCTGTGGGGATTAATTGAGATATGTAAATCATCTGATGAACATGATGTAATAGTGTCTTTTTTCAACTGAAGCAACTTTGGATTAAACTAGATTAGGAGTAGGGATTTTTCCTTCTTCTGTAATTCCTTATGCCCTATTTCCCAGAACCAAGAAAATAAGAATTTCTCCCTAGTTATAATAGCAATATGATCTCTTGTGTGTGCATAATATGTAATGCTGTCCAAAGAACATTCATGTTCACATTCACTTCACATTTGGTCTTTAGTCCATCCCATAATGGCACTGCTTCAACCCTGGGCTAATAGCAGGATAAAAAAGTATAAAAACTTATACTTTTAATGAGGAAGAAACACAGTTTTTAGTCCTGGTGATTTAGAAGTAAGGGGGGTGGGGAGCAAGGAAGAGGCAGAAAAAGAGAGAGAGAGGAAACAGGTTCCATTCCTGGTTCACCTAGACCATGTATTCCAGTTGGGGAGACAAGGTCAACCCAGGCAAAAGCCAAGACACAAAGCAGGTCAGAGTCCAGGTAGGTGAGAGCAGGGTGAGTGAAGCTCGTTGCTGCTCTGGTTCTTGGGAGTAGGGTTCTGGAGAAGGCAGGGGTCCGACTAGAGGCCATCTCCCCGCCCTCACCTACCCCACCTCCTTCTCTAATGTGTGCGGATATTTCAGGATGTCTCCATTCCACAAGGGGAGGACGGCAGAGCAAATGAAAAGGCCTGACTGTACCTTAAACTTGGAGACCGGAACCAGCAGTTCACCTGCTTCTCAGGGCAGGGACTGTCCATGGCAGGTCCCTTCCCCTTGGGTTTCATAACATTCCCCCCCTCCTGCAGCACAGATTTGTGTCTCCTCTCTGCTCCTAAGTGGACCGTGGGGAGCTGCCGTCCACTGACCCAGACCAAGCAGCTGGCCTTCCCAGGAGACCAGCCCTGCTGGGATCTCTTCCCCTGCTCCTCTGGACTGTCTGTACTAAAGTAATAGAGTGGTCATTTGCTGAAAGTTTCTGTCGTGCCTGGGCCTGGGTTCCAACCACGCACCCTGGAGCAACTCGCTGCGCAAAAGCTCAACTGGAATAGCCAGGAAGCGTCCCGTGGCGTGTGAACTAGGAGCTGCGGGAAGGATGAATGGAGGACGTGGAGAGGATGAGATAAAAGCAGCGCCCTTGGAGCAGCAGCCCCTCTGGAGGTCCTCAGCCCCGCTGGCCAACTAGAATCACCTGGGGTTACTTTTTAAAAGTTCTAATACCTGGTCCCCACCCCCAGAAATGTGATTTAATCGTCTGGGGTGGGGGCCAGGCATCAGAATTTTGTTAAGTTCCTTCCAGAGATTTTAATTTGCAGCAAAGGTTGTGAATCACGAGAAGCCTATGTTGTAGATTTACCCACTTGCATAGCATTTCCACCTCACATTTGTGAGAGCTAGTTTAGGAGTTGGTTTTTTCATTCTTTTTGGGGGACTGGGGGTTATAAGTCTTTCTGAACATAGATGGGAGTTATTTATTATAAATTATCATAAATTGTGTAATCTAACCCCAGTTTGGTTAATTCTTGCTATGCCATGTTCTTGTTCCGTACATGTATTGGTATGAGAGTGCATTGTCACCCAAACCAGCTGTTCAGTTTTAGGGCAAAGTCTGTGTTTCACTTTCTTCATCTGCATAACAGGCAAGACTAAATAAGAGGCCTTTGAATGGGGCTCCACAGAGGACCCGGGTTTCACAGAAGGGCTCTGTGGTCTCACCTGAGAAACAAGAGCCTGCTTCCAGCAGAGAAGCTCAATTTCTACCTGCTTTATACCTCTGCTTCTACTAATAATTCATTTGAAAAAGAAAAGAGAACTGTTGGGCTAGATGATATTTAAGGCTCACCTCAGCTCTAAAGTTTCACATCTATGGAAATTTTATGCAATAAAATATATATCAATGCAATAGATAGATATTTTTTAAGTTAACAAGGAAAAATTATATAGAAGGTGCTCTAGGAGTTCAGAGCTGAGCAAAGGAGGAAAACTTCACGCAGAAGGAGACATTTACAAGAGGTCCTGTGGGACAGGGAGGATCTTACATGGAGATGCCAGACACGGAGGCAGGAACTTGTGGAGGAGCTTTTGGTGGGAGAATTGGATGCCCAGGAGGGTGGGAAGCTAAGGCTGGGAATATGGGTGGGAGCCTTCAAGAGGAAGGCCTTCGATGCCAGGGTGAAAAGTTTAAATGTCACTTGAACTCCACACATGGTCTTCAAGAGTTTTGGAGTAAAGATGTTATATAATTGGAACTGCATCCTATATTGCCTGCCCTGGTATCAGAGTATAGGGGGAAGGCTGTAGAGGCAACACAGTAAAGTGGTTAAGGGCAAGGAATATCTGAAGCCAGACTGCTGATCTGTGAACCCCAGCTCTGCCACTCTCTAAGCAGCTGAACCCAGACAAGTCACTTCTTCATGCCTCAGTTTCCTCATCTGTAACATGGAAACAATTTTCCATTTACAGAATCTTCTCCAAATTGTGAAGATTAAATAAACAGAAGTAAAGTGCTTAAAATAACAGACGGAACAGAGAAAGTGCTCAATAAGGGTTAGCTGCAGTTGACATTGAAGAAACGTGTGTTCTTAAAAAATAATGGGTTTAGTGGTGAGTAAACGACCTAATTAGCTTCTATTCTATATTGTGAGTGAAAGAGTACTTTGTGTGAATTCAATGTTACTCTGCATTTGGATGATCACAATCTTTTATGTAATGTGTAACGTTTTAAGCAAGAGTAAACATTGGACAAAGAAACTTTGGTAATTAATTGGGGCCTGGGATAGATACCATTAACTGAGAATGGGTAAGAGAAAAATATCAGGATGATGACCTTTGAAAATGTTCTCATATGACCTGGAGGATTTTCCCATGCCAAGATACTTCAGGAGAATTCATAAATGAGGAACGAACACACCCGTGCAAGAATTTAGAAGGAAACCACACAAGGGTTGAGGAAGGTCTGGCATGAATGAATTGCTTGGGTTGGGGACATTTGTGTATATCAGCAAGACTGACAGTGTTTGAGTGGAAAGGAATGAGCTGAAACTGAGTTGAACTTTTGAATTCAGAGAGGAGGCAATTCCTGTGGCCACATCAGGAAAGTTCCAACCACTGACATTGACGGCACAAGGTTCTTCAACACATTCACCCCCCAAAGAAACCTTTTAAGTCCTTCCTATCAGCCAGTCAACAAATCTTTTGCACATCTAATATGTGTCAGGTGGTACGTTAGGTTCCAGGTATGTTTTTATGAAAAAGACAAACATCCCTGACTTTGTGGACATAATGGTCTAGCAGGGGAGAAAGAAAGAATCATGTATTTTGATGTCTCAAAGGCACTTAAAAGTTAATGTGTACAAAACTGAATTCCAGGACTTCTACTAGATTTCCTTCAATAATCATGATATTTATCCTCAACAATGTCCTTTCATTACCCCCGACATCCAATCCATAACCAAGTCTCATGCATTTTTACCTCTTAAATATCTATTGAATTAATCCACTTCTTTGCATGTCCTTGGTCCAACCACTATCTTCTGGAGCACAACAACCGCCTCCTGATGGGTCTCTCACATCCACTCTTCTCCCTGCAATTCATCATGGACTTATCAGTCTTCTTTTACTAATAATATATAAGTGAAACATCCTTCACTTGGCCTGCAGGACCTTGCACGATCTGTTTGCTGCCTACAATTCAAACCTCATCAGTTCTCTGACTGACACATAGCCTTTTCATCTTCTCTGTGTGACATGTGCCCTCCTGTCCCAGGCCTTATCTATACTATTCCTTACTGGCCTTTTTATCTCAGTTAACTCCTGCTCATGCTTATGATCTCAGTTCAAACATTGCTTCCTTGGGGAAATCTTTCTTTTTTCATAAGTCCAATCAGATATCTCTTCACACAATGTATCCTGTCTTTAAAACCTTCTGATAATTAGTAGGTACTGATTTATTTGCATAATTTTTTTATTAAATTCTGTCTCCCCCTGTAAAAGGAGCTCCACAAAGGAAGATTCCTATCTGGTTTTGCTAATTGTTTCTCCTGCGTCTGGCACAGTGCCTCACCATATATTTTCTAAACGATTGGATGAAAGAAAGAATGAATGAGTTACCAATAAACTATTGTGAGTCCCCTGTGCTCTTCCAATGGCCTGTGTTGGCACAGAAGGCATCCATGTGGTTTGCTATTTCATCAGCTATTCTGAGGGATTATTAGGAAGAGAGATCAAGAACTCAACACAAGGTAGAAGGACCAGCACTGAGACGAGTGAGAATATGAAGCGGTCATGGAATTTAAATAAGTCCAGTGTGGCTGGAGAGAAGAGCAAGGGTCATGGGGAAATTAATGTGGCTCGATAAAAAGGAGAACCTTATAAGATTTTGGACTTAATTTCTATGGACAATGAAAAGGCATGTAAGTTTTTACAAGCCAAATGACATGATGGATGCTTTGAAAAGACATTTAAAAGATTACAGGCTTACATAAGAAGAATGGAAGAGAACATGAGAAAGAGAAATCTTTTAGAGGTCATGGCCTTGGCCTGAGTGAAAGGCTGTGGTAGCCCAGCTTAGGGTCATGAGAACAGACATGGAGAGAAGCAGAATATTCAGGTAGTAAAACAAGGATCTGTGAAATACTCATAATAGAAAAATAAGTGGGGAGAAGACTAAAAGAAATCTGTCTAAAATATTGACAATAGTTACCATTAGGAGCTGCAGAAGCAGTGCTAAGGAGTGGCTTTGAGGGACCCTAGTCTTTGTTCCATAATGTCTTTTACCCTAAATAACAACATAACCTCATAAAAAATAGTGTGCTACTGACAGTGCAAATACAACTCAAGACAAGTTTCCCAGCAATCCCTTTCAACCAGATGATCACCCCTAAATTCCTTCTCTAGAAGCTTGGTCCTAAGAAGTCATCATATGTGGTGCTATAAGTTTGCTTTAAACCAACATTATAAAACACCATTTAGTGTTTCATCCTTTAGATTTAATTATCCTACCTTTCTGGCTTCCCCAATCATTCCACATAGAAAATTTAAGTAAAATAAAGTTAAAAGTCTTGCTCCAAACTATAGTTTAGAAATGGCTGTGCCCGGGTTCTGACCAGATGGATCTGACTGCAGGACTTCTCACCGTGAAGCCCCCGGGGCCTTTTCTCCACCATGTGGCAAACCAGCAAGTGCTGGGCAGGCTCCACTCAGCCACTCCCAGGAGTGGTTGGGAGCCCAGGCCCTGACACTAACGTGGCATTAGCATTTCTCCTTGCAGTCATCCCAAGAGACGGTTCCAGCGAGGCTTATTCTGACACCACGCTTCCGATGGCATAGGAAATGCTGTAGAATATGGGAGTATTCAGATGTGGAGTTGATTGAAATGGATGAGGTTTGTTTTCTTTTATGTGCTATTTCTTTCTCATGCCTTCATAAGCTAGTGGATCCAGATGGCTGGAATCACCAATTAAAAACAAAGAGATCACTAGGAAAGGAGCAAGGGGGGGAGAGAGAGAGATACAAAGTGGCAATTAGAGATGAGACAGCTGAAATGGCTTCATGATGGTAAAGATTCTTTCATTCAAGAAGAATGTGTGTGCAAATTAAGTCTTTTTCTCCTTCTGCACTGGAAAGGCAATTTAACCTTAAGAAATTGCCACCAGAATCCTTTATTTCTGTAAGAAGATGTGTGCTGGTGGATGTCTCCCCAGGAATCGATGCGTGGTGTTTACATTACAGACTGGCTGGTGCGAAAAGGCTGAACTCCCAAGGCAGAGCCTCCTTAAGGCTGCAGCGCTGTTCTCAGGAGGCTGCTGATGGGAAGACAAATTTTCATTGTCTGCCTGTCTCACTCTAAGGCTTTGCCCCTTGGAAATATTTTGATTGCTCTGTTCCTTCTTTGATAATATATACATCAATTGTAAACTTCTCTTAACCTCCAAATCAAAACAAAAGAAGCAAAGAGGAAGAGGGAGTGAGAGAAAGGAAGGAGAGCGAGCGGTGTGGGAGAGAGGAGTAAAAGAGAAAAGGGGGAGAGGAGCAGAGGGAGGAGGAGAGGAGAGAGAGGAGCGAAGGAGTGGGAAAGGGCTGGCAGTGAGACCAGGGCAAGGGGGAAAGGAGAGAAAGTCTTGACTGAAAAGAACCAGGGACAGCAAGTACAGGCACTTGGGAAAGAAATGTCGTTTTCTTACTTTGAGACACCTAAAATAATGCAAATTAGGTTAAAAAACTGCTCATATGTCCTAAAGCCACTAAAGCAGCAAATTTGGAGACTACTCTAAAATGATTTACAATGAGCTTTTTCATTTGCTTAGAGCTAACAAAGAACTTTGCACATGTTTTAAAGCATGTGAATCCGGTTTGTAGAATCAACTTGTTTGGAGATTTTGTTTTTCCATAGATGAATTTAGGTTAACTTTGGCTAAGCCACTCTCCAAATTATCACAAATTCCAACTAATAAAATCCAAATGATGAGGTCTGGCTGTATTCTTCTTTCTTTGTTCATTTCTCCCTGTGGCTTTGTGTTGGATGAGGCTGAGACAAAACAACAAAGTGTGATAGACAGTAAGTGGAGCCTGTCCTTCCTTCCACTTGATCTACTTCCAGTCTTATGCTTTCTTTATTGGGATCTGGCTTCCAGGCGTCACCCCAGGCTAATGAGGACAAAGTTGCCTACTCTTTCTCCAACAGCAGGTCGGCGCCTTGAAGGCAAGGGTTCAGTGCGCCTTGGCCCTCACAGGCCTGCTGCACCTCAGAGCATGACTGGTATTCGTTGACAGACTGGTGGACCTCTCTGCCTCCGAGCTTGGCCTTGACTGTGGCTGCAAATAGCAGGCGCCTCTTCCCACGCCAGGATGCAGCATGCTTCCAGGGGACTCCCGGCTCTGCCCCCTCTTAATGTACAGACTTCTCTGGCTTGCCGTCCTGATCCTCACTTTAACCGTAATATGGGACTGTGACTATAGTTAGCTTATCTCCTAGCCTGCCCCGGTTTGTGTCCTGCACTCTGCCACTTACCACATCTGTCCTGGGCTTGGCTCCGCTTTGCCCGCTCTGTGTCCGTGCAAGGCGCTCCCGCCCAGTTCTTCAGGCCGGAGAAAGGACCAAATCCTGGAGGCAGCCAGATATGATGTAAGCAGACTAAACGTCTGAGCTGAAATTCTGGTTCTCCAAGCTTAGTGCACATAAGAATCACCCAGGAATTTGATTCCCTGCCCCACTTCCAGAGAATCTGGTTCCAGGAGTCTGGGCTTGGGTTGTGGGTATTTGCATTTTAATAAGCCAATTGATGCTGATCAGAAGGTCCTAGATCACACTGGAAAGCCACCCAGCGCTAACTTTTGGAGTGTTCAGCCTCCTTCCCTTCATTTCCAATGTCTGGACCCTCCTCATTTTCTGCAAAGTCCCTGCAAAGATAGCTACAGAGTAGATTCTTCTGAGTTTCATTTTCTTTTCTTTAGTTCATCTAAGTCGTGAATAATGTCTGGCTAAAGGAAGTAAGGCTAGAAGTACGAGAAAGCATCCTAACCAGAAAGACAACTCAGAAGATATAGAATGGCTCTTACCAAAGTACGTTTTAAAATATTTTTTAATGATTGAAAGAATTCTTAATTTTAAATACGAAGCCAAGAAGAGTCCTGTTGGACCCAGTTACTTTTCAAATCCCACTCATGTGTTTTGAATTGCGAATATTGGAGCTAAAGGGCCCCAGCAGAAAAGTCACAAGACTATTCAGTCACAGTCTGAAATCCTCTGATTGGAAGTCCCAGCCCTGCTTTCAAACTCCTACAGGTTTTCAGCCATCTGCAGGGCTCTCATGAAGTTCTCAAAACCAATTTAATTTTAGTGTAATTTATTTAAACAGAGCAATTTCTATTTAAATAAAACATTAATGAGGCATAAAGAAAAAGCAAGTTATAAAATAATGTCTGATATGTTTATTTCCTGTAAAAATAAATATTTGATACATATCTCTTTAAAGATGATTTATTTGTATAGAAAAAGGTCCGAATGGATATTCACTAAATCATCAACAGAGATTCTTTTTGAAGAGTGGAAATCTAGATGAGTAATTGTTTCCTTTTTCTGTTTAATGTTTCTAATTTGAATATTTCTAAATGACCATTTATTGATATATGACATTAAATGCTAACTAGGGGGGGAAATCTTTTTCTCAGGAACAATTCTCAGTTACAAATCTAAAATAGGCTGAAATCACTGTGTCAATTTTCAAATCAAAATTGATCTTTTCCCATTTTCAAGAACTTGCCCTTAATGAGTTTTTTGTCAAGAATACGCCCCATCAGAGGCATTATAAAAATATCCCTCACAACGAGCCTCGTTTTTTCTTCTCTTTCCTCTATGCTACCTCCCTCAAATATCTTTCTGTAATAGAATTGACTCCCTCATGCACACCAGCTCCCCCAGCACCACAGTACTTATAGACAATCTATGGCTGCATTATTTTAAAAATTGTTTTCCTTCTGATTTTAAGTAATATATGCTCGTTTATAGACAACTTAGAAAAGAAGAAAATAAAAAAACCACACATGATTGCACTATCCAGAGACACAGTAAAATACTAGCAGATGTTATTTCCTCGTAATCTTTTATATATATGTCTGTATATATATATAAATATTTATAAATGTACATGGGCATGTGTGTATGTGGGAGGGGGAGGATTTGGGGGCAATTCACTGGGCATACTAAAAAAAGGTATTTTCTAATTTTATTGAGAGCCAGGACAGAACAGTATAAATACAATAAAATAAAGCACAGAAGAGATGGTTGATTTTATTTTTTTGCACATAAAATTTTTAATTTTTGTTTATTCAAATCTCTCCAACTACATTTAAAAGCAAGTGACAAATTGAAGGGACTATTTTACAAACATACGAAAACAGTTATTACTTTAAATGAAAACTCTGTAACATCCTAAGAAAAAACATTAGGCCAGCTAACAGGATGTAGGGTAGGGACTAAGCTGCTGGCACAAACACACCGAAGTAAAATGATTTCACTGAGAACTTTGTTGCTCTTGTGCGAGAGTGAAACTGCTCTCATACAGCAGGTCAGCCCTGCGCCCTGTGTCCCTGCAGTTCCTTCCACCTTCCAGGGCATTGTCTTTGCACAGTCCAGCTGATCTGCCACTTCGTCTGGATCCCAAGCTATGGCAAGGGAAACACGTCAGGGCAGGGGATCGCCTTTTAAGAAAAGAGGAGAAAATTGAACTGATACCCTCCACCCAATTTCTACCTATGAGAATATGGTGGCATACCCATACCACTACAAGACAGACTGGGAAATGTGCTCTCTAAGTGGAAAGCCATGTGCCCAGGAAGAAGGTAGAACAGATTCAGATCTGCCACATGTGGGATTGAATCATGCCCCCCATAAAGACACATTCAAGCCCTGAGCCCTGGTCCCGTGGGCGTGAACCCCCTTGTAAATAGGACCTTTGAAGACATTACCAGGCAAGGTGTGGATGCATTGGTGAGTGGTATCTTTGAAGCGTCTACTTAGATGTGGCCAGATTGTATCAGGATGGGCTCATCCATATGGCTAAGGTCCTTATAATCGAAGGAAACTGGACTTGGAAGCAGAAGCCTGAAGTCGGGAAAACAGAGGAGTAGACTCCAGGGGAAAGATCACCATGTGGTGGAAGATGGCCAGAACATACAGACTCCAGGAGAAAGCAAGATCTGCCAATAACTTGATACTGGACTTCTGGCTTCCAGAACCATGAGACAATAAACCCCTGATGTTTAAGCCAAACCTTTGTGTGGTATTCATCATAGCAGCTGGGAAACTGAGACAGTACCCAAGAGAAAAATAAAGCTTACAGAAGAATATGAATATATAAATATAGAAGACTAAACAAATGTGAGCTAAAACAATAATGCAATGCTTCTTTTTGTTCAGTCTTGTTGGTCAAGAATTTTCTAAAGTGATAATATTTGAGCACTTTCAAATGCAGCTGATAGCAGTGTAAACTGGTATTACTTTTCTGGAAAGCAATTTGACAATTCAAAATGCATAGTGACAGATTTTTAAACATAATATTCTCTGATTCAGTAACCCCAAGTGGCAGTTTGAGATTACTTATGAATCTCAAAAAGAGAGATTATGTTTGTAAACGAATCTGTTCTTCTGGGTGTTAGATTCAGCTGACATGTCTTGATTAAATCACCTGTTAAGATTAAGGCTTTGATTCCATCACAGCAGTAGGGCATGACTCAGGTTGAGTCCCCACCCCTTGGTGGGCTGATATGAACAGATACTCACAGAAGAGAGAGTACTGTCTCATATTTGATCCTGTGTGCCCTATGGAAAGACGAGCCATCCTCCTTAGAGTGTGCAGCTGAAGAGAGTTTGCAGAGTAGCTGAGCAGCTGAGAAAGCCTGGAAAGAAACAAGCCCTATGCCAGTGACTGATATAGGAAGCCCTGACAGACCAGGCAGAGCTCGCCCGCCATCTTGCTTCAACACGTGGCAACTGACTTTGGGTGAGAGAGTACCTCTTATGGTACCCTGAGTTGGACTCCTTAGGGCCTTGTAACTGTAAGCTTCTACACCAATACCCTTTACAAAAGCCAACAGATTTTTCGTACTTTGCATCAGCATCCTTTGGCTGACTCATACATCCCACCTCCAGGAATATATTCTTAGGAAATAATCAGAGATGAAGATAGAGAAAAATAAGAAACATTCAACAATCAGAGAGTGATTAAATAGCTTATGCAAGCAACAACATATTATAAAGCCTCTAAAATCAGATTTTGAAGTTCATTGGGAAAATTGTCATGATACAATATTTACATGGAAAAGAGGATTTCAAAGTTATGAATTTAATATGATGCCAATTTTGTTTAAAACACATATATGACTAGAAGTTAAAACACCACAATATAAAAGCAGTTATTTTTATGTGCCTTTTGCTCTCTTTGTTTTATAATTTTCTATAAATAACATATATTTATAATCAGTGTTGTTTTATAATTATATAGAACAGTAATGCTATTTAAAAGTTAGCAAGCAAAGCAGAGGATAATGCTTTAGGCATGCCAGTCCTGGGTGAATGGCTAGAGATGCCTTCAGACCCGACGACTCAGAATAAACACCTAGGAACAGTAATATCCAGAGAAGGAGTCATTTAGGGGTTGAAATAAGAGATCTCAACAATGACCAAGTTGTCTGCTTTGTAATTTTATCTTTGACACACCATAACTATTGAAATATCATTTTCTCTATTATATTAATTAGGAAGCTTTTGGTTGAAAGTATCAGAAATCATCTAAACACAACCAAATGAAGCCATAAAGAAAGTATATAGTTATTTTATGGCATCCAAGGATACAAATACTCCTGATTTTCAGGAAGACCTTTATACCAGGGCTTGGAAAGCTGTGACGATTTTTCTCTCAGCATTTTTGCCAGAGATCTGCTTCATGCTTTTCTCTCTGTGTACATTGGCCCCCAGATTTTCTCTACTTTTCATCATAGACACAAGATGGTTACTACCTTCCAAGTTCAGTCTAAAGTTCCAATCTCAAAGAATAGCAAACCTCTTTCCTTGACCTAATTAGAAGACTAATTGCCCAGTCCCCCGTTTCTAGTCTTATCCATTATGGACGCTGTGGCAGAGTCGTAATCATGGCTCCAAGAGCTGACTTCTGTGAAGGCAGGCTGCAGTAAAAGTGGCCCCACTGGCTCCTGAGGGCTCTAGAGATAGCTAGATACTGTAAGCGGGGCAGAAAATCTCAGGAATTCAGCACCCTGTCAGTGGGCTCTGCTTTGGAATATATGCTCCCCATTGTAACAGAGTTAGATTCATTTAGCCCTACACATGGCACTTCTGCCCCTTTTATTTGAACCTATAATTAGCACTATATTCATTAAATATATGTTCCAGAGACTTAAATCTTCAACCTGTTCATTTGCCAAATCTTAGACTGAATCTCAACTGAGTTGCAGCCAATACCTACTCTGCAATTAGTTGGACTGGCCAAGGACAAAACGGTGATGATGGACAATGCCCATGACCAAAAACTAAGAGTGTCTGCAAGCAGGACAGTTCCATCCATCTGCCCCATGGGATCTAAGCCCCCTCTCAATCAGAAAGAGTGGGCATTGCCATCCTAAAATCCTCAAGAGTGAGGAATGACATGAGGGGGGAGTACAACTTTAGACTAAAGTAGACTTAATAGTATTCTAGCAGTGGAAGAACTTGTGTCATGATATAAAGGCAGTGGCCACCGGAGGTCGTGAGGGGACAGAGAGGGAAGAATAGGTGTAACATACGGCATTTTGGTGACATTGGCATTATCCTGCATGACATTGCATTGATGGATACAGGCCATTACACATTTTGCCAAAACCTGTAAAATTGTGCAGTGTAAAGTGTAAACTGTAATGTAAACTATAGACCATGGCACTGCTTTAATAGGTGTTCATCAAATGTAACAAATACACCACACTAATGAAAGATGTTGTTAATGGGGGGAAATTGGGAGGGGAAGGGAGGAGGGATACATAGGAATTCCCTACATTTTTTGATGTAACATTTATGTAATCTAAAGCTTCTTTAAACATATATATATATAATATATATTTTACATATAAATATATATATGTATATAATACATAAAGCAACCCTACTAAATTAGGCAGACAGTTCAAGCAAGGTTGCTTATATCCATCATCAAAAACTGGCAGAAGACCAATTGGTTATTCACTTGACCCTGAAGGTAAATGCTCAGGGACCTACCTTTAAGGAGATAACATTATTCCAGTAACTGACAGTGCACTGTCTATATATTAGGTACATAGACCAATTTTTTATTATGGCCAGCTATTTAGTAACACCCCACTTCACAACTAATTTTCCACTTAGATATACATTTTCCATACTTATTCTGGAAAATCAGAGCCAAACTTTCAATCAGCTCTTTTTTTTGAAATGTGGATTTTAAAGTTAAATTTGGAAGTATCTAATGAACTCGTGATTTTAAATAGAGATAAATGATAGGTTAGGAAGATAGATAGGTGATAGCTATAGATAGGCAAATATCGATATGCATGTGTGTACACCCTAAGAAAAACGGGCCCCTCACATGGGGACCTGGCCGGCACTCACACTGGGCCTTGATCTGCTGAGTATAAATTGGCTCATAGGGCACCAACGTTAGACAGAGCCACTCGATGAAACGTCATGGCTCAGGAATGTTACTGAAGGGACACACACAAAAACATCACTTTTTAACCTAGTTTTAGCCCAGACCAAAACCACAAAAATGCAAAAATGACCAAACATCACCCTATTCTGGCGAATAAAAATGCTGGCTAATATAAACACTGCTGCTTCTTTACAAATTACAGCATTAGCCTCTAGTCTTCACTCCTTCTAGGTAAATTTATTAAGATTCCCAATCAGAAAATGATCCCACTTTCTGACAGCATGCAACCCAGAGCAATGTCCACTTCCTAAGACCCTCCCTAAAACCACCTAAGAGAAGCCCAAATCCTATACGTCCTCTCTAACACCCTCTTACTAAGATGCCCCATGGTTCCCCACAGCATACACCCTCCCTCACTGCAAGGAGCAAATGACATCTTAGTCAACTACAAGTGTGTTCCTGTTGGCCTTTGGCTGGAGGGCATTGACATATAATGTGTACATAATTCCTAAATCTGCTTGCTGAGAGGGCATTAAAGCAATGACACTCTAGTAGCCTGAATGCACCTAGCAACCAGATTTTAGATTCTAAATATTCTCCAGTATAAAGCAACAGGGGTCCTTGGAGCAATGCTGATTCAAGGGCTGGGACAGGGAAAACACAAGATGAACCTGGAAACTTTGTGGTACCAGGAAATAAGGAAATACTAATTAGTTCATGTCCAACCAGAAGAGTTATTGATGGCCAAATCTGAAACAATTTGAGCAACAGAATAATAAAAAGTGATAGATTATTACCCTTAAAATAAGAATCCTTGAGTCCACAATAGTATCAATAATTGAATAAAACAGAGAAGGGACAGCTCTTCCTTGCATTAGAAATCTGAATAATAAATGTAAAAGAAATGATGGGAATTGAGAATTATTTGGCAAATCTTAATACCAAATGTTTCAGGCAAGAATCACCAATGGATTAAGAAGAATAATCAAAATGTACAAAATTTAAAGTATGATGAAGAAAAGAATATTTCATAATCTCAAAATATTTCCCCACAAGTTGTCCTGTTAATTACAAAAGGAAAGGGAGTTGGATGATAACTTTAAAGTGGAGAAAACTGGTAAACAGTAACTTAATTGAGTCATTAGAGCTAACACCACTGGTTAAAGGTAAAATCTTAATCATGACCCTCCTGATGTGATGCACTGAGAAGGACACATCACTTCTGCAGGATCCTTAATCACGAAGAAACATCTGACAAGCCCAAATTGAAGATCTACAAAAATAGCTGACCAATACTCTTCAAAGGTACCAAGGACATAAAAGACGAAGAAAGACTGGGGGACCATTCCAGATAAACGGAGACATGAAAACTAATGGCAATTTATGATCCTGGACTAGAAGAAGGGCATTAATTGGTTAAAAAAAAAAAAGGTGCATAAATTCTATAGATTATATAATAGAATTGTATTAATATTAGTTTCCTAATTTTGATAATTTTCTGCAGTGGTTATGTAAGTTTTCCACATGTAGGGAATCAGGATTAAGGATATTAAAGATATTTATTTCTAATTATTTTTCTAAGTCTGAAATAATTTCAAAATGAATTGTATTTCAATTTTTCAAAATTAAAAGATAAACTTTACTTCGGTGCCATTACCCTTGTTATACCCATGGATTAAATTAACAGAAAGGCAGTTAAACTTTAAGCTTTCAAGAGTCACATGCCATGAATGTTTCTTTAGAGAATAACTAACTCATATGTCAGATGAGGAAAATCGAAAGAAGTATATACTAATATATCTAAATTTCATGCATTTTCATTCTCATTTCAGTTCACAAATAGGAACAAAGTACCAGTGTTATATTACATGGAAATGCACATTGAAGCTTTTCCTTTTATTTCCTCCTTTCTTATTTTTAATTTAATTTCTGCTCCACTTGTTTTTTTCTTAAATGACTTTGTGTTTTTCAATATTTTTCAAAAAAAATTTTCATGAAATTAATCAAACTCATAAAAATCAGCCGTGATCCCATCCCACTTTTAAAACTATAATTTTATTTATATATGCAAAAATAACCCATATGCATTCTTAAATCTGTCAGTGTTACAAAGTAAAAACACGATTATAACGTGTCATTATTTAGCATTTATCACACCTAAAGCTATCTCTACCCAAAGCCACAGAAAACTGTAATCAACCAGATATTTGGTCTAAAAAAGGGCAAATATATGGCTATTTGTACATCTGGTGTTTGTGTAGATTATTCAGATGTTACTCAAATATTTAGCTTCATCTAGACACAGTCAACATGTATCATCTCTCTGTGTCGATGAACATAGATCCTCCCATAATCCACTATCTCTGAAGTCCAAAACACTCCATTCACATGAGATGCTCTAGGTTTCTGACACCTCAAGATGAAGTATTAAATATATATATTTTATATTTAAAGTATAAACCTTGGTAAGATTTTACATATAGTCGTCTCATATTACTGTTAACCAACACTCTTGATTTGAAATGATCTTGATTGCCGTAAGGAACCCTAGGAATGGTTATCAAGAATCTAGTATCAAATAGACTCTGTGCTCATGGTAACAAATCAGCCATGGACTAGGAATTTGGAGCAGCCCAGCAGCCTGGAAAGACAATCTTCTGATTTACTTAGAAAGAATACCTTTTCTGGCACATTGGGTAGAGAAGGTACAGTAAGCCTTACCAAAACACTAAGTCCCACCTAGCTCCAAAGCATCAACGGCAATACGGCCTTTAATCGATTCTGGCGCCATCTTGTCTCCAGGAGAAGTCTAACTTTGAGAAGCAGCACAACCTTATGGTAGGAGTCCTAGGATGTTTTATGAATGTCCTTGGTCAGCACTTAGAAGTAACTGTAAAATTTCCCTTTAAGTATTATAGCAGCAATTAAATTGAAGGCCTTTTATACTCATCATCAAGATTACCTCTTGGTCTTCTGTAAGGCTCCTCCACAGCCCTACCACATAAACAACCATGAGCAAGTACTACTTAGTGTGCTTGTTCCTACAGTTACGGAGGAGTGAGAATGAGAGCAATAATAATAGTTGTGAGTACGTGTGTGTGCGTATGTGTGTGTGTGTGTGCTTGATAAACTTCTAGCCCCTATGTACCTAAACCCATCACCTTGCCTCAATTAGAAGACAGTTTTTCTATTACTAAAGGAATGAGTGACTTTTCGATATCCTATATTCACTTCTGTTTTAGAAGCACTAGATTTCTCATATGCTAGAGTGCCTTAAGGAAAACAAGGACATGAATCAAGCTACCACAGAAGAAATGGCTGATCAGACCTGAAAAAAATCTAGATATACCATGTTTATTTTTAATACACACAATGAACTGTATATATTTAAAGTATAAAACTTGGTAAGATTTTACATACACTATACCAAAAATTGTCACTGCAACAAAAATCGTGAATATATCCATGATCTCAAAATTTCCTCATATCCCTTTTGGATCCTTACTGCCTCCTGCCCACACTCCCCTCCCCTGCCCATTACTCAGACAACCACTGATCTGCTTTCTGTCACTTTGTATTAATGTGGATTTTCTAGAGTTTTATATAAATGGAATCATACAATATATGACAATTATTGTCTGGTTTATTTCATCAGCATTTCATCCATGTTGTGTGTACCAATGGTTCATGCCATTTTATTACACAGTAGTATTCCATGTATGGCTATATGATAATTTCTTTATCCATTGATCTGTTAATGGATATTTGGGTTCTTTTGTTCCCAGTATTTTACTATTATAAAGGTTCTAAGATATTTATGCATAATTCTTTGTATGGATGTATGTTTCCATTTCTCTTAGTAAGAAATCATGGCTAGATCACACAGTACGTACATATTTAACTTTTTAAGAAGCTGTCAAACTGTTTCCCAAACTTACCATTTTACACTCCCATCAGCTGTGTATTAGCATATTAGTTGCTTCACAGCCTCACCAATACTTGGCATAATCAGTCTTTTTAATTGTAGACATTCTATTGTGTGGATAGTAGTATCTTCCCATGGTTTTACATTTTCCTAATGATGGATAATGTTGAGTTCCTTTTCATATGCTTATTTTCCATCTGTACATCTTTTATGAAATGTCGTTCAAATATTTTGCCCATCTTTTTTTAAACATATCAATTTTATTGATACATATTAATAAAGCATACAATTCATCCAAAGTATAAAATCAATGGTATTTTGTATAAACACATAGTTGGCCATTCATCACTTCAATCATTATTAGAGCATTTTCATTATTTCAATAATAATAATAAACAAAAACAGACAAACAAACAAGAAAATTCCTCACCTCTTAAATCTCGCTGTGCTTCTCCCACTGTACATCACTGCTGTTTCTGGCTATGCTATCCATAGTATATAATCAATGACTTTTAGTATAATCATAAAGTTGTACATTAATCATTTCAAAAATTTTAGAACAATTTCATTACTCTAGAAAGAAAGACTCCACACACCTGAGTGTTACTTCCTCAGACCTACATAACCACGAATCTCATTTCATCTTTATAAATTGATTTATATTAACATTTTATATAAATCGAATCATACAATATGTAGTACTCTGTGCCTGGTCTCCACTTAGTATAATGTGATTTTTTTTGTCTGATCTTAACATTTTGTAGTATTACCCTACATTTGTTCACCTCCAAAGAAAAACTGTCTTATGTATGGAATTCTGCCCATATTCACATTTCACATAATATATTTATATTTCACATAATATATTTAGTTCATAATGGGGCAATCATACATTATCTGGCTTGCTTTACTCAACGTAATGTCCTCTAGGTTCATCCATGTTGTCATATGTTTCACAATTTCATTTCTTCTTACTGCTTCATTTATATTCCATCAGGTATATACTCCACAATTTATTTAACCATTCATCAGTTAATGGACACCTTGATTGTTTCCAACTTTTGGCTATCATGAATAACACTGCTAAGGACATCAGAGTGCAGATATCTATTTGTGTCACAGCTCTCAGTTCTTCTGGATATAAACCTAGAAATGGTATAGTCAGGTCCGATGGCAAGTCTATATTCAGCTTCCTTAGGAACTGTCAAACCATGCTCCACAGAGGCTGTACCATTCTACATTCCCACCAACAGTGAGTAAGTGATCCTGTTTCTCCATGTCTTCAACAATATTTACAGTTTTCTGACTTTTTAATAGTGGCCATTTTAATAGGTGTGAAATGATATCTCATTGTAGTTTTGATTTGCATTTCCCTAATTGTTAGTGATGTTGAACGTTTTTTCATCATGTGTTTCTTCACCATTTGTATTTTTTCTTTGGACAATTGTCTTTTCAAGTCTTTCGCCCATTTTTTAATCAGATACTTTGTCTTTATTGTTGAGTTTATGAGCTCCTTATATATCCTTGATATTAAACCCTTATCAGATATGTGCTTGCCAAATATTTTCTCCCATTTAGTTGGCTGCCTTTTCACCCTTTTAACAAAGTCCTTTTGAGGCAAAAAAGTGTTGAATTTTAAGAAGGTCTTATTTATCTATTTTTTTCTTTTGTTTTTCATGCTTTGGGCATAAAGTTTAAGAAACTATATCCTACCACAAGATCATTAAGATGTTTTCCTACATTTTCTTCTAGGAGTTTTATGGTTGTTGTTTTATATTTAAGTTCTTGATCCATTTTGAGTTCATTTTTATATAAGGTATGAGATAGGGGTCCTCTTTCTTTTGGATATGGCTATCCAGTTCTCCCAGCACCATTTGTTGAATAGACTGTTCGGCCCAGCTGGGTGGGCTTAACAGCCTAGTGAAAAATCGCTTGACTGTAGATGTGAAAATTTATTTCTGAGTTCTCAGTTCAGTTCCATTGGTCAATCCATCTGTCCTTATGCCAGTACCATGCTGTTTTTACCACAGTAGCTAAGTAATATGCTTTAAAGCCAGGAATTGAGAGTCCTCCAACTTCGTTATTCTTTTTTGAAGACATTTTTTTGCAATTCAGAGGCCTTTACCCTTCCAAATAAATTTAATTATTGGCTTTTCAATTTCTGCAAAAAAAAAGGCTGTTGGGATTTTTATTGTGATTGCATTGCATCTGTAAATCAGTTAGGGTAGAATTGACATCTTAACAATATTTAATCTTCCAATCCATGAACATGGAATGTCCTTCCATATATTTAAGTCTTCTTCAGTTTCTTTTAGCAATGTTTTGTACTTTTCTAATACAGGTCCTTTATTCCTTAATATTAGATTATTTTAGTCACTATTATAAATGGAATTTTTTTCTGATTTCCTCCTTGGATTGCACATCTGGTATATGGAAAAACTATTGATTTTTGCATATTACCCTTATATCCCACCACTTTGCCTGACTCATCTATTAATTCTAGTAGCTTTGTTGTGAATTTTTCAGGATTTTCTAGATATAGGATCATGTCATCAGTGAATAGTAAAAATTTTACTTCTTCCTTTCCTGTTTGGGTGGGTGCCGTTTATTTCTTTGTCCAGCCTAATTGCTGTAGCTAGAAATTTTAGCACAATATTGAATAATAAAGTGACAGTGGACATCCTTATCTTTTCCCTAATCTCAGGAGGAAAGCTTTCAGTCTTTCACCATTGAATACAAGACTAGCTGTAGTTTGTTCATATATGCACTTAACCATATTGAGAAAGCATCTTTCTATTCCTATCTTTTTATCAAGAAAGGGTGCTGTATTTTGTCAAAAGCCTTTTCTGCATCAATTGAGAGGATTGTGTGATTTTTCTTCTTCAATTCATCAATGTGTTTATTACACTAAGTGATTTTCTTGTGTTGAACCACCCTTGCATACCTGGGATAAAATCCACTTGATCATGGTATATAATTCTTTTAATGTGCTTTTGGATTCAGTTTGCAAGTATTTTTTTTAGCACGTTTGCATCTATATTAATTAGAGATATTAGCTTGTAATTTTCTTTTTTCTTAGTATCTTTATCTGCTTTTGGTATTAGGGTGATGTTGGCTTCATAGAATGAGTTGGTAGCATTCTTTCCTGTTCAATTTTTTTGAAGAACTTGAACAAGACTGGTTTTAGTTCATCTTTGAATGATTGGTAGAATTCACCTGTGAAGCCATCTGGTCCTGGGCTTTCATTTTGGGGAGGTTTTTGATGACTGTTTCAATCTCTTCACTTGTGATTTTTTTTTTAGGTTTTTTTTTTTTTTTTTTTTTGAGGTCTTCTATTTCTTCTAAAGTCAGCATAGGTTGTTCATGTGTTTCTAGGAATTTGTCCTTGTCATCAATATTTCCCAGTTTTTTGGCATACAGTTGTTCCTAGTACCTTCTTATGATCTCTCTTATTTCTATGGGGTCAGTGGTAATGCCCCTTCCCCTATTTCTGATTTTATTTATTTACATCTTCTCTCTTTTTTCTTTGTTAGTCTAGCTAAGTTTTGTTGATTTTCTTGATCTTCTCAAAGAAACAACTTTGGCTTTTTTTATTCTATTGTTTTTGCTTTGTTTTTGTTTTTATTTGTTTTGTTTTTGGTTCTCAATTTCATTTATTTCTGCTCTGATCTTTACTATTTCTTTCCTTTGGCTTGGTTTGGGATTAGCTTACTGTTCTTTTTCTAGTTCTTTCAGGTGTGCAGTTAGATTATCAATTTTAGCTCTTTCTTCTTTTCAAATTTAAGCATTGAGGGATATAAATTTCCCTCTCAGCACTGCCTTTGTGGTGTCCCATCAGTTTTGATATGTCGTGTTCTCATTTTCATTTGTCTCAAGATATTTGCTGAATTCTCTTGCAATTCTTTTTTGACCTACTGATTGTTCAAGAGTGTGTTGTTTAATCTCCATATATTTATGAATTTTCCCTTTTTCTGTCCATTATTGATTTCCAGCTTCTTTCTGCTATGATCAGAAAATTATTTTGTATAATTCAATCTTTTAAAATTTATTGACCCAACAGATGGTCTATCTTGGAGAAAAAGTATCAATGAACACTTGAAAAGAATGTATACCCTGCTGTTTTGGAGTGCAATGCTCTGTAGATGTCTGTTAGGTCTAGTTCGTTTATCATATTATTCAAGTTCTCTGTTTCTTTATTTGTGCTCTCTCCAGATGTTCTGTCCAATAATAAGAGTGGTGTATTAAGTCTCCAACTATTATTGTAGAGACATCTATTTCTCCCTTCAGCTTTGCTAGTTTGTGCCTCATGTATCTTGGATCATTGAAGTTAGGTTCATAAATATTTAGAATAGTTATTTTCTTGTTGAATTGACCCTTTTATTAATATATAATGACCTTCTTCATCCCTTATAACAGTTTTACATTTAGAATCTATACTTTCTGATATTAGTATCACTACTTCAGCTCTTTTTTGGTTACTATTGCCTGGTTACTTTCGGTTACTATCTTTTTCCAACCTTTCACTTTTAACATGGTTGTGTCCTTACATCTGAGGTAAGTCTCTTGTAGACAACATATAGATAGATCTTTTTTAAAAAATCTATTCTATCAGCCTGTGTCTTTTGATTGGGTAGTTCAAGCCACTAACAATCAATGCTATAACTGTAAAAGTATCACTTACTTCATCCATTTTGGCCTTTGGCTTTCTGTTCTCATATTATTCTATAGTCTACCTTTTACCCCTTCTAATATTTTTCATTTCTATACTCTTCTCCAAGTCTCTTGTGCTTGTTTTTTCCCTTCAGGCTGCAGCACCCCCTTTAGTATCTTTTGTAATTCTGGCCTTTTGGTAACATATTCTATCAGTTTTTGTTTGTCTGTGAAAACTTTGAACTACCCTTCATTTTTGTATGACAGCTTTGCCAGATACAGAGTTCTTGGCTGGCAGTTTTTCTCTTTCAGTACCTTTAATACACCATACCTCTTTTTCTCCCCTACATGGTTTCTGATGATAGGTCAGCACTTAATCATATCGCATTTCCCTTTTATGTGACGCTTTGCTTTTCTCTTGATGCTTTCAAAAGCTTCTTTACCTCTGATATTTGTCATTCTGAATAGTAGGTATCTCAGAGTAGGTCTATTCATGTTTATTCTGTTTGGGGTATATTGTCCTTCTTAGATATTGATATTTATATCTTTCATAAATGAAGGGATGGTTTCAGTCATTATTTCCTCAAATATTCTTTCTGCCCCTTTTCCATTTTCTTCTCCTACTGGGATGCTGATAATGCATATGTTGTTGCATTTCACATTGTCATTCTATTCCCTGAGACTCTGTTCCATTTTTTTCAGTTCTCTTCTCTTTCTGTTCTCCTGTCTTTTTCAGTTCAGATATTCTGTTTTCAAAATCAGTAACTCTGTCTTCATGCAGTTGAAATCTGCTCTTATGTGCCTCTAATGTATTTTTAATCTCATCCATTGTGTCTTTCATTCCCATAAGGTTTGTTACTTTTCTTTGCAGAATTTCAAGTTGTTCTTTATGCTTACCCAGTGTCTTATTAATATCTTTTATCTCTTTAGTCATATTTTTCTTTCAATTCTTTAAATTGATTTAGGAGACTTGTATAATTATCATTGATTAATTACCTTAAATCCTGGATCTCTTCAGGATATTTGGTTTGTTCCTTTGCCTGGTCCATCTCTTCTCGTATGGCTTATAATATTTTGCTGATGTCTAGGCATCTCATATTTTGGTGAATTTGCTCTGATGGCCAATTTCTCTCTCTTGCCTCTTGTAAATATTTTTGAAGCTCTTTGATATTTGGTTCAGCTTATCCTAAGTCTTTAAAATTGCCAGCTTAAGTTACCAAAATCATGCCAGGAACTCACTAGTGGGGCACAGACTTTCTTCCAGGGGTGGGCTAAGGAGATCTCTAAAAGCAGTTTTTGCCCATGTAATTTCCAGATCAGCCAGTAGATGGTGCTCATTGGCGCACCTTTCCACAGAGGTATATCTCTCTTGGTTTTCCTTTGTTTTTGTTTGGCCAGAGCCAAGATTCAAAGTGGGCTCTGCTGGCCAAATACACTGAAGAAAAGCCCTCCTATGCCCCCTCCATTGTAACAGCTAGCAAAGAGGAAGTCATCTGCTCTCCTTTCAACTGCAATGAGCCAAGGGTTTCACTCTCTGCTGAATATTTTGGAGGTGGGGGAGGGGAGGCCTTCCCAGGGGCCAGGAGGTTTAGTAACTCACAGTTTGTTGTTTCAGCTTCTTTGTCTCTCTGTCCTTCACCTTCTTGGGAGTTGTGTAGCACAATCCAGGTCAGCTGACCCCCCCAAAGCAGGTCCCTCAGGCAGCTTTTGACCTTTTTCCATTATTTCTGTCAGAAAGCTAAGCCTTATCTGCCTAATCCAACACCATGTTCCTACAATCTTCCCATCTTTTTAATTGAGTTGTTTTCTTATTATTGAGCTTTGAGAGCTCTTTTTATATTCAGCAGGTAAGTCCTTTATCCGATATATGCTTTGCAAATAATTTTCCCAGTCTGTGACTTGGTTTTACATTGTCTTACAGTGTTTTCAAGAACACATCTTTTTAATTTTTTATATTTTTTTAAATCCCCCTGCCCTTGTGGCTTTTTTGCTTGCTGTCTGCTCTCTGTCCATTCGCTGTGCATGCTTCTGTGTCTGCATTTTTTGTTTGTTTGTTTATTCCCGTCACACACACAGCTTGTTTGCTGTCTGCTCTCTGTGTCCAGTTGCTGCATGCTCTTCTATGTTTTTGCTTGTCTCCCTTTTTGTTGCATCACCTTGCTGAGTCAGCTCTCCGTGGCACCTGCCGGCCGGCGGCGCTCCGTGGTGCCCAGACCAGCAGCTCTCCACAGCATGCAGAGGCCTGCCTTCACAAGGAGGCCCCAGGATGCAACCCAGCGCCTCCCATATGGTAGACAGGAGCCCAACTGACTGAGCCACAGCCACTCCCCCATCTTTTTAATTTTAATAAACAACATTTTTTTTTCTGTTATGGATCATGCTTTTGTTATTGCATACAAAGTCAAAGTCACTGAGATATTTTTCTATGTTTCTGCTGAAACTTTTTTTTAAGAGGTACTGTGAACTGAACTCAGGACGGCAAACATGGGAAGCAGGCACTCAAACCACTGAACTACACCCATTCCCCTCTGCTAGAACCCATGTAGGTTTAGATGTACATTATGTCCATGATAGATTTTGAGGCCATTTTTATATGGTCTGAGTCATGGAGCAAAGTTCTTTTATATATATATATTCATATTCTGTTTTTCCAGCATTTCTCCACTGAATTTCCTTTGCAATTTTGTTGAAAATTATTTGTCCATATATGTGAGGTCTATTTCTATACTCTGTTTTGTTCTATTGATCTAATTTATCTGTTTTTTATTTCAATACTACACTGTCTTGATTATTATAGCTTTAAACAAGTCTTGAAAGCAGGTACTGCTAACTCTCTATCTCTATTCTTTTCTAAGTTGTTTTGTCTATTTTAGGTCCTTTGTATTTCTATATGAGCTTGCACACACCACACAAAATCTTATTGAAACTTTATTAGGAAATTTTGGTTTTATAGATCAATAGGAAGAATTTACATCTTAACAATATTGACACTTCCAATCAATGAATATGATATATCTCCTTTTTTATTTACCTTAGAAATATTTTCTAGTTTTCAGAATACAGTTCTTGCACACCTTTTGTTAGATTTATTCCTAAATATTTCTTATTTTTGGTGCTATTGTAAGTGGTTATGTTTATTTTTAGTTTCAATTTCTGATTTTTCATTGCTAGTGTATATACATATAACTGATTTTTGAATACTGCCTTTGTATCCTGTAACTTTACTAAACTCACTTATTAGTTCTAGTCCCTTTTGCAGATTCCATCATATTTTCTCATAGATAGTTATGGAGTCTAAGAACAAAGACAATTTTATTTCTTCTTTTCAGTCTGGGTGGTTCTCAATTTTTCCTGCCTAATTACACTATATAGAACCTCCAGTGCAATGTTGAATAGAATTCAATTACTCAATGTTGGAAGCAAACATTCCTGCTTTGTTCATGATCTTATGGGAGAAAATAATAAGTCTTTCATAATTAAGTGTGGGGTTAACTTTAAGTTTGTTCAGGTTAAGGAAGTGCCCTTCTGTTCCTAGATTGTTGACAGTTTTTATCAGGAAAGAATATTAGATTGTCAAGTGCTTTTTCTTTATTTATTGACAAGAGTATATATTTCTTCCTTTTTTTAGTTTGTCGGTGTGGTGAATTACATAGATTGGTTTTCTAAGGTTAAAACCACTTTGCTGTCCTGGGGAAAACTGTGCTTTATCATGATATATTATCCTTTTTATATATTGTTGGATTCAATTTGCTAAAAATTTGTTAATTCTTTCCTCTATGTCAATGAGGAAAATTGTTTTGTTGTTTTCTTGTCTTGTAATAACATTGTCTGGATTTGATATCAGGCAATAATGCTGGCTTTACAGAATGAGTAGGGGAGGAGTCCATCCTCTTCAGTATTCTGAAAGAATTTATGCAGTATTGCTATTATTTCTTTCTTAAAAGTTTGATAAAACTCATCAGCAAGACTATTTATGTTATCTGTTTCTTCTTGATTTCACTTTGGTATTTTGAGCCTTTCAATAGAGTAGTCCATTTCATCTAACTTATCAGATTTCTTGGCAAAAAAATGTTTTTTAATAATCCTCACTTATCCTTTAAATGAATGTATAATACGTAGTGATGTAAGCATATTATTAATTTCTGGGTTTTGTGCTTTCTGTTTCTGATCAGTTTTGGCTAAATATTTAGTGATTTGTAAAAATCTTTTCAAAGAATCCACTTTTGGTTTTATTGGTTTTTTCTCTTTGTTTTGTTTTTCATAGACTTGCATTTTGATACTATCTTCTTCCTATTTTGGGTTGAATTTGCCCACGGATTTTGATATATTTTGCTTCCATTTTCATTCAGTTCAAAAAATTTCTAGTTTTCCTTTTAATTCCTTCTTTAACCCATGGGCTATTTATAAGTTTGTAATTTAGTTTCCAACATTTAGGGATTTTCCAGAGCTCTTTCTTTTATTGATTTCTAAGGTATTCCACTGTGTTCCTAGGACATACTTTGCATGCCTTTAAATCCTCATCTTTCTGCTGCTGTCCTTATCTTTTTTCAACTGTATTTAACATCTTTTTCCTCTGTCTGCTTTTAAGATTTTGTCTTTATGTCAGTTTTGTACAATTAGATTATGTTGTGACTTATTGTAGTTTTCTTTCTATTTCTTAGTATTCTTTGAATTTCCTGGATCTGTGTGTTTATAGTTTTCATCAAATTTGGAAATTTGGTAGCCATCATTTCTTCAAATAACTTCCTGCCCCACCCCCTCCTTTAGAAATTCCAGTTACACATATATTAGAATGCTTAAATTTGTCTAATAGTTCACTGGTACAGTGTTCATTTTTTTAATGTTTTTACTTATATTTCACTTTGAATTTTTGCTATGTCTATGACTTCAAGTTCTCTAATCTTTTCCTCTGCAATGTCTATACTGTCATTAATCCAGTCACACACACAATCTATCTTCCCTATAGCTTCCACATCTTTCCCTAGCATGTTCAATCTTTTCTTTAGGTTTTGAACTTCTGGAACACAGTCTTTGTAACTATTTTAATGGTTTCTCTGCTAATTCTAACATCTGTGTCAGTTTTGATTGATTAACTTTCTCCTCCATCTGGATCATAATTTTCTCCTGCTTTGTATGCCTGGTAATTTTTACTGAGTGCCAGACATTTTGAATTTTATCTTTTTGGGTGATGCATGTCTTTGTTACTATAAGATGTAAAATAGGAGCTTTGTTCTGGGGCACAATTAAGCTACTTAGAAAATGTTGAATACTTTCACATTGTGTTTAAGATTTTTTTAGGCAGCAAAAGAATAACATTTCATCTAGGACCAATTAAGCCCTCTTTTTGAGTTAAGATACTTCTGGGTACTCTCCCAGTGCTTGGCAAATATGAGATTTTCCATTCTGACTGGTGGAAACAGACACTATTCCTGGCGCTTTGTAACTGCTGGTACCATTTCCTCTAATCTTTTCTGGTGGTTCTATACCCAGTCTCGTGTAGTTTCTCGTGTAGCAGTGAGCATATGCACTGCTCAGAATTCTTCTGACTACTCAGGTAGAACCCTCTGCAGACACCTGGTATTCTCTCTATGTGTAGATCTCTTCTCTAACACTCTTCACTGCACTCCCAAAATTCTTGGCTCTGTCTCCTCAACTCACAGAGTCTGCCATACTGTGGCCTGGAAATATTCTCAAGGCTATAAACTTGTACAAGCCTAGGCTATCACATTTGTTTTTTTGTATCTCAGGGACCATTGTCCTTCATTGTCTGATGTTCAATGTCTTGAAGCCATTGTGTTAGATATTTTCAGGTTTTTCTGTTGTTTCAGTTCAGAGGGTAAATCTGATCCCTTTTACTCCACTTTATCTAGAAGTAGAATTGATCCTATGATGTTTATTAATGGAAAAAGTCAATAGTATTAAAGTATCAAATCCTCCAAATCGATGTAACTCAATAAAAATTTATTGTTGATATCTATTTATTATACTTAATGCCACTAGAATTTAAGCCACATGAGAGGAGAAATTTTGTTTTGTTTACTGCTACATCCCTAGCCTAACACATAGTAGACACCAAATAAGTATTTACTAAATGAAAAGTAGATGGCCAAGACAGTTCTGAAAAAGAAGAAGAAAGACTGGGAATTTTCCTTATCAGATATCAAGACATTACAAAGCAACAACAATGAAAACAATTTGGTTATTATTATATAGATACACAAATAGAGCAATAGAATAAAATATAGAATCCAGAAGTAGAACTTAGCTTATACAAAAACTTGTTAATAAATAGTAGAAGAAGCATTACAAATAATTTCTAAAGGGATGGAATTTATTTAAAAATTTTTGTTCAGATAATTGGTTTTCCATATAGGAAAATTAAATCCCTTCCTCACACAGTGTGCTAAAATAAACTTCACATGGTTTAAATACCTAAATATCATTTTTTAAAACATTGAGGAATAGATATAGGGGATATGACAGTGGTAGGAAATGAGACTTAGATATGACAGAAAAAGCTCATATTTTGAAGGGAATCATTGATAAATGATTATATAAAAAGGCAAACCTTCTATAATTTCAAAAACACCATAAACATAGTGAAAATATAAGTCCTAAACTTGGAGAAGATATTTGAAATTTATATAACAGTCCAAGTATTAGTGATATACAAAAGTACTACTAAAAAAAAAAAAAAAGACTAACAACCCAATGGAAATGGGCAAAGAATATGAACAGACAATTCATAGATAGTTAATAAACACATGCAAAAATGCTGATCTTTATGCATAATCAAAGAAAACAAATATAACAATATTCTACACCCATCAAATTGGCAAAATTAATATTGGACAATATCAAGTGTTGGTGAGGATTTAGGGGCATGTAAACTCTCCACACTGCTAAAGGAGAGTAACTTGCCACACTACTTTGGAGACTGATTTTGCAATCTCTGGTGCAGTTTATTTAAAATGTGCCCATCCCATAATTCAACAATTTTATCTCTAGATTCGTATCTTACAGAAACTCTTGTACATATGCACCAGGATATATGTAAAAGAAAGTTTATTCATTCAAGTAACATTTTGCAAGCATTTAAATAACCATCAGAATGGAGCATGGATAAATAAAATATAGCATAGTGATATAGAATAAAAAACTTTCTCAGCTGCATTTTGGGGAGAGAATTAAGCTTTAAAGGCTTGATTCATCCATAATATATAATGAATTAACTTCTTCCTATGCATCTAAAATGGTAGTTGTCATGTACAATTCTAAAGAGAATTGAGAAAACAATCACTCAGATCATTTTCTTGGGTTCTTTGGTAAGATGAGGAACCATGATTCAGAAAGGCTGCAACATAACTTTATATATCTATGTATCAATATGGAGAGATCTCAAAAGACATAAGCATAGCCTTAAAAACCATGATTTGCAAAACTATGTACAGAATGAATGCATTTACGTAAAATTTTAAAACATAATGTAGTATGTATATTTCTTGAATATTATGTATGTATGTGGTAAAAATATAAAAACATGAACTGGAGTGATAAACACTAAATTAATAAAAGTAGTGTTTAGAGAGAAGTAAAGAAGGAATGAGAATGGAGACTTTATAAGTAATTTTATTTTTTTCATATATATAATATATCTGAAACAACAGTGTCAAAAATATTTACATTCATTATTAAGTCTGGGTATTGGATGCACAGATATTTGATAACATGTTTTCATATTTATTATGTTTTTTCCAAAGAAATCAAGAAATTAAGATAAAACTAAGCCTAAGTTTTTAAAAAAGAAAGTAAAAGAAGGCAAAAGAACTAGTAACTCTTAATTCTTTACCCTCTTTTTCCACATTCACTGACTTCTGAGCTGTCACCAGCATTTCATAGTAAAGAAGGTGATATCACTGTTTTGCCATAGCCTGTCATTCAACATTCAAAACCCTGATCTGTTGTCATTCTTGACTGTTAGAGGTCTGCATTCGTGAACAGCTTTTCACAATAATTGGCTGGCTAGGAAACAAACAAAGAAAGGAGAAAATTAGCTATGGTCTCTGGCCAAAATAATTTGCCTATGATAAACAAAATAGACAATTTCCAGTTCCCGCCCCATAGCAGATTAACACCACCTGTTGTTAATCTTTTAAAAAGTTTGATAGTTCTTATTTCTTCACATTTCTTAGTTATGTCACTACTCTTGACTTTTATTTTAACCCATGCATCACTATATTCATTTTTCTTGGCTCTTCTATTTTAGAATCAGCACTTCTAACTAATCTCTGCTTCTCCAAGTCCAAACTTTAGAAAGGAATCTAAAAAACTTTGGTCTTATTACTCCTTAATGAACGATGTCCTGCTTAGTGCAAAGTCTTCCTTTGACTTTTCCTGTAATGGCTTGTTGAAATTCACTTCCCCCAGACCCTGGGAGTAGAAGATGCTGCTTCTCCAGTACTCCACATACCTGCACCCTAAGTAGTATAAACTTTTCCACACCTTCCCTCCATCTCTTGTACCGCTCAAGGTCCCAGCAAGCAAGCAGATGAACTTGAATTGCTAAATAAAAGCCCTTCAATGAAATGGCTGCTTTTAGAGGAGTAAGCAGGGTTATGGGCTGAAATAAGAGAAATGAAGACACCCAGAAATGAGCAAAAATGAGGTAATATTACCAGCCTTGGACCTAAAAAGGCAAGGAGAAGAAATATTTTTACAGAGCCTAGAATGAGCGATAAAATGGTAGCTAGAGTCTCAAAGGACTCAGATGCAACTACAAGTGGTGCTGAAACAAGGAGCCAGGAAGAACGAAATACCCGTCTCACCTCTTGCCCTCCAACCTTCTCCTTTCGCCAAACCTTCCTATAAAGCAGTCAGAAGGGAGCCTGGGGTACTCAGACCTTAGGCATCAGCCTTCTAGAAACCCAATTTGGGTTGATGAGAGAGAACAGTGGTTTTATGGGGGAAAGGGACAAAGGGAGAATAACTAGTGCATCTCCGAAGACCTGATGTTACCACCTCCATATGAAAACCCTTCCTTCTTTCAAGTTCATGTTGTCTGACCATGCTACCCTCTACCACTCCTCAATGCTGTCATCTAACTGTCTCACTTTCCCTTACAACTCCTGCCATCATCACAGGCAACTCCACTGTATGTGGATGATTTTTCTTTCAGTGCAGCCTTGAAGTTTGTCTACATGCGCAATCACAACAGCATTTATGTCTGCCCTACTTTAGCAATCTGTAATAGTTAATCTACTCTCCTAAGCTACTGGTCAGTGTCCTGTATCTCTCATGAGTTGGTATCACCTTTGCTAAGCACGGGGTAAACGGTTACCAATGAGACATGAATGCCCTCAGTTTTTCATCCCCAAACTTATCAGCAACCTTCCTCCCTTCTTCCTTCAATTTAAATGACCAGGTTATTTCTATTTTTCAAGACCAACCTATCAACCTGTGTTCTCTATCTGGTCCCTTCTCATCTCTTTCAGGACTTTGTGTCATCAAATATTCTTTAATGTTATATACTCTTCCTTTCTACTTTCACCTTCCTCTTAGACCACATACAGGCTCAAGTCTCTCATTTAAAAAAAAAAAAGAAAATGAATACTTACCTTGATCCAATATCACTTTCTAGTTGACATCCTGCTTCTCTTTCTTAGCAAGTTAATCACAACCATTTTCTAACATAGCAGAGCTTGATTCCATTTTATTTTCCATTTCAAGCTCAGAAGAATTTCTGACAAAATAGAAGAAACAGAAACATATTCACTAAATCACTTCCACCAGTCAAAGTAGACTAAGACTTCTGATATATAAATACATACATAAATACATACATACATACATTTAGGTATACTTTCCCCCATGTTTTCTTATTCTTGAGCTTCCTGTAAATTCTTTTTGTGCTGTCCACACAGACAACCTCTTAGTAAGCTTATGAAGGGGCTTAAATTTTAGACAATAAAATAAATAAATACAATTAATCACATGTTCTAGGTATATAGCATTCAGCCATGCTTTAATTGGCTTCAGAATCATAGTTGACAATAGGTGCTGAGATGACTCTCACATGGTTTCTCTCAGGTCTGGAAGAGAGCAGCATCAGTCTTCACTGTTTGCTGTGTTTCTTTCTCCTCCATTGTGCTATTTAATTTAGCAGGATTAGAACAAATTTACCTGAGAAATGCTAATTTAAGTGGTTGCCTGTGCAAACCAGAGTCATTAGCACTATAGTTCTGAGTCATGCCAATGGTATTTCAGTGTACCCTAGAGATTGATACCTTGGGCAGCTACCGGCAGGCCTGACGCAAAAACCAGCTCAGCATTCTCCTGGAAGAACTACCCAGACAGAATAAGAGAATCATCAAACTTCTTGCCCATCTCTCAACTTCCTTCCCAAACTCAGAGCGTTAGAAAGATTTTTCACTATCCTCTCTGTTGTAAACCAACCTATAATACCTTATGAGAAGTATTTATGCATTGATAAATACTTCTCATCTACCAAACTCTAAGCCCTTTGAAAGCAGAAACTTCTTATTCTTCTTTATCCCCAGCACCTAGGGCAATTCATGGAACATAGTACATGTCTTTGAACTTGGAGGGAGAGATGGAGGAAAGGAAGAGAAGAAAGTAAGTAAAGCCAAAGGGAAAAATAGTTGAAGTAAGCAGTGCATTTACAGTAATAACACTGAACATGAATGTATTAAACTCCCCAATCAAAAGACACAGACAGGCAGGACAGATTAAAAAATAAACATATAAGTCTTGTATATGTTGTCTTCAAGAGACCCAACTTAGACCCAAGGATACAAACAGGCTGAAAGAGAAAGGTAGGAAAAATATTTTCGACACAAACAGTAACCAAAAAAAGAGCTGGTATAGCTATACCAATATCAGACAAAATGAACTGTAAATGAAAAACTATTAAGGGGACAGAGAAGGACATTATATACTTTATATACTAATAAAAGGGTGCAATCCATCAAAAAAATAATAATCCTAAATATTTATACACCAAACCAGGGTGCTGTAAGCTACTTGAGGCAAAATGCAAAACTGAAGGGAGAAAAACTTCTCAACAATAATAGTTGAAGTCTTCAAACACAATTCTTATAAGTAGACAGAATATCACGAGAGAGGATCAATAAGGGAATAAAGAACTTAAATACTATGATGAATGAACTAGACTTAACAGACATATCAAGAACTTTATGCCAGAAGGCAACAGGGTGTACATTCTTCTCAACTGTTGATGGCTCATTCTCCAGGAGAGACCACATGTTTGGTCATAAAACAAGTCTTACAAATGTTAAAAAGATTAAAATTAAACAAAGTTCTTTCTATGATCATAATGGAATGAAGCAGGAAATCAATAACAGGCTGAAAATTTCCATATATTTCACATATATGGAAGTTAAACAACACACTCTTAAACAATCAGTGGGTCAAAAAAAGAAATTACAAGAGAAATCAGTAAATATCTCAAGATGGATGAAAATGAGAACACAATATATCAAAATCTATGGAATCCAGTGAAGACATGCTGGAGGGAAATGTATAGACCTAAATGCCTACATTAAAAAGGAAGAAATAGCTAAATCCAGACTGAAATGCTCAGTCAGAGGAACTAGATGAACAACGGCAAACTACTCCCAAAGCCAGAAGAAAAGAAGTTAAAAAGATTAGAGCAGAAATAAATGAAATTGGAAACAACAACAACAACAAAAACAATAGAAAGAATCAACAAATCCAAAAGTTGGGAAAAGATAAAATTTACAAACTATCAGCTAGACTGTCAAAGAAAAAGAGAGAGAGGACACAAAAAACTAAAATCAGAAATGAGTGGGGGAACATTGGTACTGCCCCACAGAAATAAAAAAAATAAGGTCATAAGAAGATACTATGAACAACTGTTTGCCAACAAATTAGACAACTTAGATGAAATGGAATTTCCTAGAAAGACCTGAACAACCTACACTGACTCTAGCAGAGATAGAAGATCTCACCAAACCAATCACAAGAGATCAAATCAGTCATCAAAAGCCTCCCAATTAAGAAAAGCCCAGGACCAGATGGCTTCACAGGTGAATTCAATCAATCATTCCAAAAAGAAATTAATATCACTCCTGCACAAACTCTTCCAAAAAAATTGAACAGGAAGAAACACTACTCAACTCAATCTATGAAGCCAACATCATTCTAATATTAAAGCCAGATAAAGACACTACAAGGAAAGAAAATTATAGATCAATCTCTCTAATAAATATACATGCAAAAAATCCTCTACAAAACACTTGCAAATTGAAACCAATAGCACACTGTAAGAATTATACACCAGGATCAAGTGGGCATTACTCCTGGTATGCAAAGGTGGTTCAATATGAAAAAATCAAAATTGTAATATACCACATTAACAGATCAAAGGGGAAAAACCACAATGATCATCTTAACTGATGCAGAAAAAACACGACAAAATCCAACATCCTTTCTTGATAAAAAATACCTTGAAAGATAAGAATAGAAGGTAATATGATAAAGGGCATATATGAAAACCCCACAGCTAACATCATATTCAGTGGGGAAAAGCTGAAAACTTCTGGGCGGCAGACTTGGCCCAGTGGTTAGGGCGTCCGTCTACAACATGGGAAGTTCATGGTTCAAACCCCGGGCCTCCTTGACCCGTGTGGAGCTGGCCCACGCGCAGTGCTGATGTGCGCAAGGAGTGCCCTGCCACGCAGGGGTGTCCCCCGCGTAGGGGAGCCCCACGCGCAAGGAGTGCACCCCGTAAGGAGAGTCGCCCAGCAGGAAAGAAAGTGCAGCCTGCCTAAGAATGGCGCCACCCACATGGAGAAATGACTCAACAAGATGACGCAACAAAAAGAAACAGATTCCCGTGCCGCTGACAACAACAGAAGCGGACAAAGAAGATGCAGCAAATAGACACACAGAACAGACAACTGGGGTGGGGGGGAAGGGGAAGGGGAGAGAAATAAATAATAAATAAATCTTTAAAAAAAAAAAAAAAGCTGAAAACTTCCCCACTAAGATTGGGAATAAAACAAGGATGCTCAGTTTCACCACTGCCATCAACATTGTTTTGGGAGTTTGAGCTAGACCAGTTAGGCAAGAAAAAGAAATAAAAAGCATCCAAATTGGAAAGGAAGAAATACAACTCTCTCTATTTGCAGATGTCATGATCCTATATTTAGAATATCCTAAAAATCAACAATAGAGCTGCTAGAGCTAATAAATGAATTCGGCAAAGTGTTGGGATTCAAGACTAACATGCAAAAATCAGTAGTATTTCTATACTCTAGTAATGAGCAATCTGAAAAGGAAATCAAGAAAAAAACATTCCCTTTCCATTTATAATAGCAACTAAATGAATCAAATACCTAGGAATAAATTTAATAAAGGATGTAAAGGACCTGTACTCAGAAAACTATAAAAATTGCTAAAAGAAATCAAAGAATACCTAAATAAATGGAAAGACATTCCATATTCATGAATTAGATGACTAAATACCAGGAAGATGTCATTTCTACCTAAAGTGATTTACAGATCCAATGCAATCCCAATCAAAATTCCAACAGCCCACTTTGCAGAAATAGAAAGGCCAATTATCAGATTTTTTGAAAAGGTAAGGGGCCCTGGATAGCCAAAACATCTTGAAAAAGAAGAATGTTGTTGGGGGTCTCACAGTTCCTGAATTTAAAGCATATTACAAAGCTACAATGGTCAAAACAGCATGGTATTGGCAGAAAGATAGGCATACTCATCAAGGGAATTGAATTGAGAGTTCAGAAATAAACCCTCATATCTATGGCCAGTTGACTTTTTTAAATAAAATTGTATTGAAGCATATCGTTCATACATGAACATAAAGAAATATTAAGTGTATAGTAAAATGTATGAATTTACAAAACAAACATGTATATATTTATAAAATGCTCCCATACTTCTCCCCAACACCAACACCATTCATTGTTGTGAAACATTTGTTTCAAACTATGAAAGGATCTTCATCAAAATATTACTAACTATAGCCCATATCCTACATTAGGTATATTTTCCCCAACCCCGCCCCCAATTATTAGCACCCCTATCGTTGGTTATCATCCATGAGGAAAGTTCTGATATTTATCCTGTTAGCCACAGTCCACCGTCCACCACTAGATTCCTTGTGCTATCTAGTCCCATGCTTTGTACAATCCAAAGTGCACCCTCAGTGGCTCTCATTTTCATCACAGGGTTGTGTCATCATTGCCTCAGTCAATTTTAGGACATTTTCATTATTCCAAAAGGAAAAGTCCCATATATGGTCAATTGATTTTTGACATGGCTGCCAAATCCACTCAACTGGGACTGAACAGAGTCTTCAAAAAATATTTTTGAAAGAACTGGGCATCCATATCCAAAAGAATGAAAGAAAAGATTCCTATCTCACACCTCATACAAAATTTAACTCAGAATAGATCAAAGACCTAAATATAGAAGCCAGGACCATAATACTCCTAGCAGAAAATGTAAAGAAGCATCCTAAAAATCTTGTGGTAGGCAGTGGTTTCTTAGACTACATCAAAGCACAATCAAGGAAAGAAATCCTCAAAAAAAATTGAATATTTTTGTGTTTCAAATGACTTTTCAAGAAGGTGAAAAGGCAGCCTGTTCAATGGGAGAAAATATTTGGAAACCACATATCCAAAAAGGGCTTAATATTCAGAATATATAAAGAACTCCTACAAGTTAACAATTAATAGGCAAACAACCCGATTTTAAAAATGGGTAAAAGACTTGAAAAGACATTTTTCCAAAGAAGAAATACAATGGACTAAACAGCACATGAAAAGATGCTCAACATTGCTATTAGGAAAATGCAAATCAAAATCATGAGATATCATTTCACACCTAATAGAATGGCCACTATTTGAAAGGAAAAAAAAAAACACAGAAAACTACCAGTGTTGGAGAGGATGTCGAAAAATAGGAACATTTATTCACTTCCAGTGGGAATGTAGAATGGTGCAGCTGCTGCAGAAGACAATTTCGCAGTTCCTCTGGAAGCTAAATATAGAAGTGCCTTGTGATCTGACAATCTTCCCATTATGTATATACTCAGAACTGAAAGCAGGAATGCAAACAGACATTTGCACACCAATGTTCATAGTGACATTATTCACAATTGCCAAAAGAAATAACCCAAGTGTCCAGTAGCAGATGAATGGATAAATAAAATGCGGTGTATATATATATGATAGAATATTATTCAGTTGTAAGAAGAAATGAAGTGTCTATGTATGTGACAACATGAATGAACTCTGAGAATATTATGTTGAGTGAAATACGAGAGACACAAAAGGACAAATATTGTATGATTTCACTAATTTAGAACTAAACATAATGAGCAAACTTATGGAGTTAATAATTAAAATATAGATTTCCAGGAGATAGAATCACAATAGAGAATGAAAAGCTGATGCTTAATTTGTGAAGAATTTTTTATTGTGTTTGGAAATAGATGAGTGTAATTAACAATTCTGAATTGTGCATGTGATTGTGGCTGAAGGGGGAAGTTTTGGGTTGTGTATGTCACTAAAAGGAAAGCTAAGAGGATGAAGTATGGGACTATAACATAGTAAATCCTGTTGTGGATGATGAATGTGGTTAACAGTACAAATATAAAAATGTTCTCCTCTAAACTAGAACAAATATACATCACTATTACAAGGTGTTAATAATAGGATGGTATATGGGGCAAAATATGCCTAATGCAAACTATGGAATATAGTAAACAGTAATATTTTAATATTCTTTCATCAATTGTAACCAGTGCTAAGTGGCAATAATAGGGGGCAATAAGGGGTATAGGGTTTTTCTTTCTGGTACAGTGAGACTGTTCTAAGATTGACCACAGTGAATAATGCACAACTCTAATTATACCAAGAACCATTGATTGTACACTTTGAATGGATTGTATGGTGTGCAAATTAAGAACAAGAAATATGCCTGGAAAGGTTGAAGTCACATTATAATTGGATGTTTGCTCTTTTTCATTAGAGAAGTTGCAGGTTTACAGAAAATTCATGCATAAAATACAAAGTTCTTATATACAACCCTACTATTAACATCTTGCATTAGTATGGTATATTTGTTGCAATAGATGAAAGAATATTTTTATAATTGTACTCACCCTAGGGTTCCCTATTTGCATTGCACTTTCCTGTGGATTTTCTTTTTATTTTAACTTTTATCATAGTAACATATATACAATGCAAATTTTCCCCTTTTAGCTACGTTCATTTATATATATACATATATATATATATTCCAGTCCTCTTAATTACCATCACCACTATCCATTACCAAAATTTTCCCATCATCCCAAATAGAAACTCTGAACAATTAAAGCATTAACTTCCTATCTCCCACCCCCAACCCAGCACTGTGTAAACTATATTCTAGTTTCTGACACTATGAATTTTCTTATTCTAATTATTTCAAATCAATGAGATCATACAATATTTGTCCTTTTGTATCTGGCTTATTTCATTCAACATGACATCTTTAAAGTTCATCCATATTGCTGCATTTATCAGAACTTTATTCTTTTTTACAGCTGAATTATATTCCACCACGTGTATATACCTCAGTATATTCATCCATTTATCCATTGATGGATGGGTTATTTCTCTCTTTTGACAATTGCGAATATTGCCCATGTCAATATCAGTATGCAAATTTCAGTTCAAGGCCCAGTTTCCAATTCCTTTGGGCATATGCTTATAAGGGGGATTTCTGAGTCATGTGGTATCTATACTTAACTTTCTGAAGAACCACCTCACTACCTTGCACAGTGACTGTACCATTTTACAATCCCAACAAAAATGAATAAGTCTTTCTATTGCCCACATCCCCTTCAAAACATGTAAATTTCTATTTCTTTTTTTTAAATAATAGTCATTCAAGTGGGTGTGAAATGTATCTTACTATGGTTTTGATTTGCATTTCTCTAATGGCTAATGATTTTGAGAATCTATCCATGTGTTTTGCTTTTGGTTTGGGTTTTTTTTTTTTTTGGTCATTCATATATCTCCTTTGAAGAAATAACTATTTAAGTTTTCCCCCATTTTTAATTGGGTTGTTAGTGTTTTATTGTTAAGTTGTAAGGTTTCTTTATATATTCAGGATATTAAAGATTTAATGGACATGTTGTTTCCAAATATCTCTCATTGCACAGATAAAATCATTTGATGCTCAAAAGTTTTTAATTTTGATAAGGTCCCATATATCCATTTCTCCTTTTGTTGCATGTGCTTTGGGTGTAAAATCTAAAAACCCATTGCCTAAAACAAGGTCCTGAATAGGCTTTTCTATGTTTTCTTCTAGAAGTTTTATAGTTCCCATTCTTATATTTAGGTCTTTGATCCATGTTGAGTTGATTTTTTACATAGTGGGAACTAATGGTATACCTTCATTCTTTTGCATCTGGGAATCTAGTTTTCCAAGCACCATTTATTGAAGAAACTATTTGCTTCCAATTGAGTGGACTTGGCACCCTTGTCAAACTATGACAAGTATATAATACTAATACAGTGTGTCATTAAATAGGTCGGTTGGGGAAAAAATACACCAAATATATTTGCTATAAGTAGTAGTAACGTTTCGATGTTGCTCTTTCATAGCTTGTAATGATGGTTTCACAGCAATGCAAGGTGTTGGTGGTGGGGTGATGTATGGGAGCCCTGTAGGATAATATGAATGTTGGTTTTGTAAGTTCACAACTTATATTATACACATATTGTTCATGGATGTTGTACAAATGGTAAACATCAATTTTAAAAAAGTTAAAAAATCAGTTGACCATATATGGGAGGATAGATTCCTAAACTCTCAGTGAAATTCCATTGGTTTTTATGTCTGTCCTTGTGTCAGTACCATGCTGTTTGGTTATTGCGGCTTTGTAATAATTCTTACGATCTGGAAGTATGGGTCCTCCAACTTCATTCTTCTTTTTCAAGATTGCCTTGGCTATTCGAGGCCCCTTAATCTTCTAATAAATTTGACAATTGGCTTTTCCATTTCCGCAAGGTAGCTGTTGGAATTTTGCTGGAATTGCATTGGATCTATAAAACAATTTAGGTAGAATTGACATCATAACAACATTTAGTCTTCTAATCCATGAACAAGGTGTCCTTCCATTTATTTAGGTCTTCATTGAGTTCTTTTATTAAAGTTTTGGAAGTTTTCTGTGTACAAATCCTTTATATCTTTGGGTAGATTTATCCCTAGATATTTGATGCTTTTAGTTGCTGTTGTAAATGGAAATTTTTATACTTCTTACTGAACAAAGAAACTTCTGATTTTTACATGTCGATCTTGAACACCACCACTTTGCTGAATTAATTTTTTAGCTCTAGGAGCTTTATTGTAGTTTTTCAGGATTTTCTCTATATAGGATCATCTCATCTGCAAACAGGGAACGTTTTACTTCTTCCCTTCCAGTTTGGATGCCTTCTATCTTTTTCTTGCTAATACTCTGGCTAGAACTCCCAGAGCAATGTTAAATAACACTGGTAACACCGGGCCTCCTTGTTTTGTTCTTCATCTTAGAAAGAAAGCTTTCAGTCTTTCACCATTATGTATGAGGTTATATGTGGGTTTTTCATATATGCCCTTTATCATGTTGAGGAAATACCATTCTATTTCTAGTTTCCTGCTTTTAAACAGAAGAGATGCTCTATTTTGTCAAATCTCTTTTCTGCCTCAATTGAGATTATCATGTGTTTTCCCCTTTGTTCTGTTAATATGCTATATTCTATTAATTGATTTTCTTAGGTTGAACCACTCTTGCATACCTTGGATAAATCCCACTTGATCATGGTGTATAATTCTTTTAATTTGCAGTTATGTTTACTATGATTTTGTTGAGGATTCTTGCATCTGTGTTCACAGGAAATATTGGTTTATAATTTTCTTTCCTTGTGGTATCTTTATCTGGCTTTGTTATAAGGATGATGCTGGTCTCATAGTATGAGTTAAAAAGTGTTCCTTTCTCTTCATTTTTTTGCAAGAGTTTGAGCAGGATTTGTTTTAATTCTTCTTGGAATGTTTAGTAAAATTTCCCTGTGAAGTCATCTATCTGGTCCTGGACTTTTCTTTGTTGGGAGGTTTTTGATGACTGATTCAATCTCTTTACTAGTTATTGGATTATTGAGATCTTCTACTCCTTTTTAAGTCTGTGTAGGTAGTTTCTGTGTTTCTAGGAATTTGTCCATTTCATCTAGGCTGTCTAATGTGTTGACATACAGTTGTTATACTATCCTTTTTTAGTCTTTTTTTATTTCTGTGAGGTCAGTAGGAATGTCCCCTTTTTCATTTCTGATTTTAATTATTTGTGTCCTCTCTCTTTTTTTGTCATTCTAGCTAAAGTTTATTCAATTTTATTGCTCTTTTCAAAGAATCAACTTTTGATATTGTTGATTATCTCTATTGCTTTTTTATTCTCTAATTTATCTCCTCTCTAATCTCTGTTACTTCCGTTCTTCTGCTCACTTTGGGTTTAGTTTGCTCTTCTTTTTCCAGATCCTCCAGTTTTGAGAGTAGGACTCTGATTTGAGATCTGCATTCTTTTTTAATGTAAATATTTAGAACTGTAAATTTCCCTCTCATCACTGCCTTTAATGCATCCCATAGCTTTTGATATGTCATATTTTCATTTTAAGTTGCCTCAAGATATTTCATAACTTCCCTTATGATTTCTTCTTTGACCAATTGGTTGTTTAAAAGTACATTGTTTAAATTCTACATATTTGCGTTTTTTCCCTTCTCCCTCTATTATTGGCTTCTGGTTTAATTTCATTGTGGTTGGAGAAGATACATTGTATGATTTCAATATTTTTTAAAATTTATTGAGACTTGCTTTTTGACTAATGTATGATCTATCCTGGAGAATAATCTATGTGCACTAGAAAAGATTGTGTATCACTGCTGGTATGTGAAGTGTCCTATATATACATGTCTGTTAGGTCTAGTGGATTTAAGGTAGCATTCAAATCTTGCATTTCTTTATTGACCTTCTGTCTAGATATTCCATCCATTATTAAAAGGGGTATATTAAAGTCTCTTACCATTTGGAATGAAAAATGGTACAGCTGCTGTGGAGGACTGTTTGGCAGTTCATAAAGAAGTTAAATATAGATTTGCCATGTGACCCTGCAATACCACGACTGGGTATATACCCAGAAGAACTGAGGACAGTGACATGAACAGACATCTGCACACCAATGTCCATAGCACTGTTAGTCATGATTGCCAAAAGTTGGAAACAAACTGGGTGTCTATCAACTTAAGAATTGATAAACAAACTGGTGTTTTTGCATGATGGAATATTATGTAGCTAAAAGAAGAAATGAAGTCATAAATGAACCTGGAGGACATTATGTTGACTAAATATATTATGTAATATGTTGTAAGATTCCATTTATGTAAAATGTAAATATAAATCAATCTATAAAGATGAAATTAGTTTTCTACTTAATGTTTATTTTATAGGATGTTAGTATAGCTACACCTGCTCTCTTTTGGTTACTGTTTTCATGGTATGTTTTTTGTCACTCTTTCACTTTCATCCAGCTTGTCTTTGCTTTCAAGGTAAATCTCTTGTATACAGTATGTACTTGGGGTCACACTTCTTAGCTATTCTGCTATTCTTTTCGTTACATTGGAGAGTTTAATCCATTTCCATATAAAGTAACTATGATAGTGCAGAACTTTCTTCTCCCATTTTACTGTTGTCTTTGCAAGTCTTATAGCTTTTTTGACCTTCAGTTCTTCTGTTAATGCCTACTTTCATATTTATTTGATTTTTTTTGTATTATGCCATATTGAGTACCTGTTCATTTCTTTTTGGATATATTTTTCATATATTTTCTTTGTGTTTGCCATGGAGTTAAAATTTAAAATCTGTGGCAATTTGAGATTATTTTATGAATTCCAAAAAAGGGAAGATTATGTTTGTAAACTCTAGGTGTGGCACCCTTTGATTGCATTAAGCCCAGTTGAGGGGCCTCTGATTAGATTATTTGGTAAGATTGGTTTAGGGCTTTTGATTGGACAGGTCAGTGAGGCATGACGCAGGTTGAGTCTGTGCCCCCTTGCTGGGTCTGATATAAAAGCACTCACAGACAGATACAGGAAAAAGAGAACTGCCATGTTTGATTCTACCTTGTGAGAGAAAAGACTCCAGTTTTGCCCACAGCTGAGCTGCAAGGAGAGAAGTCCTAAGAGACAAGAACTAGAGGCTTAAGCATGAAACCCCAAGAAGCTCAAGAGGAGATGACCCTTATGCCTGGTAAATTGCAGCTGAAATCAGGAAGAAAGCAGAGCGTGCGGGGTGGTGCCCCCTAATGCTTTTCTCTTTCTGGTCCTCACCCTGACTAACTTCAATTGTCTTGTCTTTGAGTGCACTGACCTCTACTCTGCCATCTCCAGTTCTGCTATTGACATGCTCCTGGGTATTTTTCATTTCAGTTCGTTTTGCTTATTTGTTTGTTTTTCATTCCTATCTCTCTAAGGTCCTTGTCCAGTGTTTGAACAGTTTCTTCTTCATTTATATTTTCTGGGTTTTTATTCTCTTCCTTCGGATAGGCCATCATTTCCTGTTTCTTTCTTTGTCTTGTAATCTTTTGTTGCACATTTTACATTTTAATATTTTTAAATGTTAACTGTGGAATTTAGTCCCTGAGCCGTCTGTATCTCGAATTTGTATCTAGCTAATGATATGACAGAGATTTTCTTGAGTGCCAGAAGCTAACAAAACCAACAAACCAATGCAAAAAAAAATGCCTTTCATAGTCTTGGAAAAGTGGCGTTGCATTGCCTGGTGCTGTCCTTCAGAATTCAGCCCTCCTGCCAAGAAGTTCAGCCCAAGACAAACGCCAAGTGCAGGGTCCGCCTGTCTTTCCTGGTCCTGTGTCTCGGCCTGGGCTCGTGCTTGCTAGTTGCTTTAGCTGTTCCCCTGCTGACAGGAATTTGAATGTCTCCTCTATTCCCCAGGAAACAGACCTTCTCCTTCGGCTGGGTGCTCCACCATATGACTCAAAGCAGCTAAGACTTTGCCCCAGACCACCGGACGCAATTGTTTCTTACCCGGCTCTCATTGTCTCAAGCTGCTTTTGCCTGGAGTATAAATTCTTGTAGGGGGATCCCAGCCACAAAGAGAATGCCAGCTGGCCCCACTCTGCCCTCAGGAGGGCATGACCGTGGAGCCAGGACAGCACCAGGAGTTTCTGTGGCTCTGTAAGGCTGCATCTTCTTGATTCACCAGGTGCCCAGTAACGACATCTCTTTAACAGTTTTCCATAGTTTTGAGGAAGCATACTGTCCCTAAGTCTCTTCTGCCACTTTAGCCAGGGGTGGGTTGGAACAAGGGCTGCTCTCCAGAGACAGGACCCCAGTAATCTGAAGCTAATCAGAAGCAGTGATCAATGGTCAGACTGCACCCTCCTGGAACTTAGGGAACTGGATCTTCTTATCCCACCCTGGCACAAGCAAGCTGCTCCAGGCACGGGGATTGAGTATGTCACTGCAACCTGCCACAAGATTGTGGGATTGGCGGTGGGAGCAGCATGGAGGGTGCAGTTTACAGGTATTTACTGGGATTTACCAGCCTCTTCCTCTTGCTCTTCCATGGATGCTGCACAGCGTGTTACAAGATTCTAGAATTTCAAAATAGTTGACTCAGATAGTTCCTGTCTGTTTAATAGTTGTTCTGGTAGAGGGACTGATTCCTGGCTCTTCCTACTCTGCAATTTTTCCACAATCTTCTGGATTTATGTTCTTTTCTGAAGAATTATCTAAAGGAAAATTTTCAACAAAGAGAATGGTATAACTAGTTTTGCCACTGAGTAATTGCTTCTCTGAGTGAACTGTATAATTTTATAGCTACAGAGTTGCCAGGTGTCAGAAGACACATCTATTCTTAAGTCTTGGGAAAGGAGAGATACAAAAGAAGAGGCAAGGTATGGGTGAGGGAGGCTGGGATCTGACTCACCACTAAGATCTCTCATCAGAAAACACTGCTAGTCTACCCTCCCATTGCTAACATGTGCTCATCCACCATCGGATGAAACAGTTCTCAGGAAAGGGCGTTTGACGTTCCTCAGATGACCCATTTGGTTTGATAACTAATGCCTAAGAATAACCTGTCCTATAGGCCAGAGTGAATCTCCTGAAATTTCCATCCATTGATTTTTGTTTTATTCTCAGTGGTTAATCTTGTGTAGGCCATGGTATCCTTTGAAAGTATTAAGAATAACTGTGAACCTTTCCCCATCCCTAAAATTTATATATATACAAAACCCACATGCAGATTCATAGGTTTTAAAGACTGCCTTAGTTGCCTAAGGCCATCTTAACAAAACACCAAAACCAGGTCATTTAAAACCCCAGAATCCTCAGGATTGGGGAATGAACGATGGACTACAGTAGACTTACTGCTGTTCTACTATAGGCTTATTGTGATCCTACCAGTGGAAGAAATTATATCACTGATGTGGAGACAGTGACCACTGGAGGATCTGAGGTCAGAGGGAGGGAAGAAGAGGTGAACTACAGGGGCATTTTGGGTACTTGGGAATCATCCTGAACGATGTTGCAATGACAGATACAGGTGTGGGAGAGAGCATAAACTTCAATGTAAACTCTAATCCATGCTTAGTGGCAATGCTCCAAAATGTTTTCATCAGTTGCAATGAATGTACCATATTAAACAAAAAGCAAAAAGCAAAAACACAGAAGTCCACTGTGTGGCAGCCCTGGAGGTCCCAAGCCTGAATCGAGGTGTCGGTGGCACCCTGCTTTCTCGTAGGTCATCTGGCCCTGGCTGTGGCTTGTTGGCACTCTGTGGGACTCCTCACCTTGCACATAACTCAGTCTCTGCCTCTGTCACATGGTTGTCCCCTTCCTGTCCTACTGCGTCCAAATTTTCCCTCCTCCTAAGAACGCTGGTCATATTGGCTCAGGGATCCAGTCTGGCCTCATCTTGACTAATAACGTTTTCAAAGATCCTGTCTCCAAATAGGATTATATTCACAAGACCAGGCATTAGGAACTTGAACTATCTTCCTGAGGGACATGACTCAATCCACAAACAGGGAAGCGGATATGGCTCAACAGATAGAGCATCTGCCTACCACATGGGAGGTCCAGGGTTCAAACCCAGGGCCTCCTGACCCGTGTGGTGAGCTGGCCCACATGCAGTGCTGATGCGCACAAGAAGTACTGTGCCATGCAAGGGTGTCCTTCATGTAGGGGAGCCCCACCCGTAAAGAGTGCACCCCGTAAGGAGAGCCGCCCAGCGTGAAAGAAAGTGCAGCCTGCCCAAGAATGGCACGGCACACATGGAGAACTGATGCAGCAAGATGATGTAACAAAAGAAACACAGATTCCCAGTGCTGCTGACAAGAATATAAGCAGACACAGAAGAACACACAAGTGAATGGACACAGAAAACAGACAACTGGGGCGGGGGGAAGGGGAGAGAAATAAATTAAAGAAATAAAATAAGATCTAAAAAAAAATCCATAAACAGACTCCCTGGAGTCTTCCATGAACTTGCAAGTTAACACCTTTGATCTACAGCAACTCTTATAAAGACCTACCTATACGCCCATATAACAGCCTCTCAAATATTTGAAAGCAGCATTCATAGTCTTCTACTTACTTACCAAATACTAATCAAGTCCTTATGTTCAAACACTGTTCTAAGTACTTTATTTTTATTAACTCATTGAGTCCTTGGAGCAGTCCTGTAAGGCAGGTACTATTATTTTTACCCCTTTACAAATGAAGAACATGAAGGACAGAAGGGTTAAGCAACTTGCTCAAGTACAGCTACTAAGTTAAAGACCCAAGACTTGAAAGTGTATGGCTCCTGAACCAATGTATTTAGCACTATGGTGCCTTGGTGGTGTTTAGCTTGAAAAAGAAATGTTTATCTTCTTCAACTGTGTGTATATTTCATAGCTTCAAAACCCCACATCCTTGTCTAGAAAATGTAGTTTGACAATGTCCCTTTAAAATGTGTTGCACAGTTCTGAGCACCGTAGCTGTACTGATGTAGCATCACACTGGATCGGATTTTTAGGTAGTCACAAAGGGGCCATTCATTCCGGGGGAGAAGGGTAGGATGATGGAAGAGGCCTGTGGGTCTTCTTCAGCCTCACACTGCTCTGGTTCTCTGGGCAAGAGCGAGTAGTAGGTTCATAGATGGATATATCTGCAAGACTCTGTTATGTGATATCCCAGGCGAAGTCACACATGGCTTGTTTTCCTCTCAGAATGAAACTTATCCCAGGCTCTGTGTAATCATCCCCTAGGGAGTTAAGTAGTTCCTAATTAAGAACAACTCTACTAAATCCTAGCCTGAACCACAAAATAACCACACCTGAAGAATCCATACAGGCAAATGAAGACGGGCTGTTAATCTGTGTTGACACCTTTAGCTTGATTATATTTTATTGGAAGGATTTTATAAGGGCTATTATCTCCTGGTTTACATAATCCTACACTTCCTTAAGGCAGTGTGAATTGAGATTCGTAGGAGTTTGAATTCATAATCCTATGCAGCTGGCAGTTCTGGGACTCAAATTTGAGACCACAGAACACCACACTAGTAGATACATACTTGGAGAGTTGGGGGCTACTAGGGAGCTCCTGTGGTGTGATCCATCAAATTGTCTGAGGTGAGGTGTTTGTGAATTTGTACTACAAGCAAATCTAAACTTCAGCTAATTTGACTTAAGGTTCCATGACCTTGCTTAAGGGGGAGACTCCTTTGCTCGGAGGTACTTACCTTCCATCTTTGTCTTTTGCTAATAATTTAGCCCTCGACAAGGTATACTTAAAGATCGACTTTTTAAACTACAAACATGACTTCAGTCCAAGTATTTAAGCACCTGAACTCAAGTGAGGATAATAAATGTCAGAGGAATATTTATAGCTTGGTATATGGAGACTTTCCAGGTCCCTGCTCTGCAATAACACAGATCCATCTGCTAAGGGCATTAGAGTTGTGTGTTGTTGCTTTTTTTTTTTTAAGTTGATAGGCTCTGAAAATAGAAAACTGCAGTGTGAAAGGACAGAAGTTGATGTTAACCCTTTCTCACTCACATAATTATGAATTAGGAGTTAATTACCAAGGGCAAAGTTTCTCCACAATTTCTGACTATTGGATGCAAGCCCAGAAGAAACATTAGCTCAGTCTTATATTAGCCCCTGTCATCGTTGTGCTGATGGATCTATGGGAGGACTTAGCGTACAGTTGTCAGACCTTGGGGGCTGAGGTGAGTCTACTCCCTAATCTATCGTTGGGATTATGATTGTTTTTACTGCTGTATACTGTAAACATGGTTACCACTAGGACTATCACTAGTGAATGTATTCCCTTCCTGAGGTCTGAGGAAGAGAGTTTGTAAATGCTGACGAGAGTCTCTTTGTATTAGCACCAGGAGGTTCACTTTCCTTCTGCAATGTCAGTTCCTTTCCATCTGTATCTCCCAATGTCCAGAGAGCTGACCAATGGTCACCTAGCTGTTCAGTGAAAAATTCCATGCATGCATTGGGAGTAACAGGAGAGTACAAGCCCAGACTGAATAATAAGTGGAAGAATAATGTCCCTTCTCTGACTTATGAATATATACTGCACAAAAATAATAAAAGACTATATTTTAATTTGTAAACCATTGTGCCTCATGTTACACCATGGGTTTGTTCTGAAATAGTATAGAAAGTCAATATTGCACATCATATTTCCTTTACCACATAATATGCAGAATATTTCCTTTCTAGGTCATCATTGGAAAGACCTCTTCTTTAATTTAAATTTAACTTTAGTCTTACAAACACCTCAGTGGCAGAGGATCGAATTAACTGTCTGTGATGGTCAGGCTAATGTGTCAACTCGGCCAGGTAAATGTGCCCAGCTGTTTGGTCAAGCAAGCACTGGGCTAACTGTAATCCAAGGGCATCTATGGGCTTCAGTCATCGGTAAGTTTAGTGCATAGATGGCTGATTACATCTACGACCAATCAGGGAGATTGCCATCGGCAATGAGTGGTGTTTTATCCAATCAGATGAATGCCTTAAAATTCAGAGAGAATTTCCCAGCTTGTCTTTGGACAGCCAATGTCTCCCAGAACTCATCAAGGACCTTCATTGAACTTTCATTGCAGTCCCTGGTTGCAGCTTGCCTGTGGAACCTGGACTTGTGCGTCCCCACAGTCACATGAGAGCCTCTTACAAACCTCATACTATTTACAGATCTCTCCTGTTGATTCTGTTTCCCTAGAGAACCCTGACTAGTGTACTGTGCTCCACAGCCATCACCCTTTATCTGCAAGGAGCAGCCTGTCATTTTACTTATTCCTTTTCATCTTCATTCCACAGTCTCATTTCTTGTTCCCCCTCTGCAGACAGTCAACTCTCCTCATGTGCTTGATAGTAAAACTTTCTTCATATATTCCCTCAGGAAATGTGAATTATTGTGTCATATAATTTAATTTACACTAATGGTATTATACAATAGAGCACATAAGCTTTCTTAATGTATTCACTCAGCAACATGTTGTTAAATAAAATACCTTATTACTATCTGTTTATTGCTTATTAAGATATACCTTATTGGTATTTGCACAGTTGTGACTTCTGATCTCTGCTGAGTAGCCATCATATGCATCCACCTGTTAATAGGTGGTCCAGAAATGGATCCCAGGTTATTATCATCTGTCAACAACAACAGCAACAAAAATATGCCACCATAAACAATGTTTTAAACCCATATTTTTTTTTTTTAAGATTTCTTTCTTTCTTTTCTTTTCTTTCTTTCTTTCTTTCTTTATTTCTCTCCCCATCCCCCCACTGCCCCCACCATGGTTGTCTGTTCTCTGTGTCTATTTGCTGTGTCTTCTTTGTCCACTTCTGTTGTTGTCAGCGGCATGGGAATCTGTGTTTCTTTTTTTGTTGTGTCATCTTGTTATGTCAACTGTCCATGTGTGCCATGCCATTCCTGGGCAGGCTGCACTTTCTTTTGCTCTGGGCAGCTCTCCTTACGGGGCGTACTCCTTGCGCGTGGGGCTCCCCTACGCGGGGACACCCCTGCGTGGCAGGGCACTCCTTGAGCACATCAGCACTGTGCATGGGCCAGCTCCACACGGGTCAAGGAGGCCCAGGGTTTGAACCGTGAACCTCCCATTGGTAGACGGACACCCTAACCACTGGGCCAAGTCCGCCGCCCATGATTGTTATCTATCAAAAAACAAAGGCCTTTAAACAAATATTCAAATGCATTGATAAATTTTCTAAGAAAACATGCAAAGTCTTATTGGCCATCGGGTCATATGACTTGTTCTCTTATAATTCAAATAATTATCCTTAATGTGTTGGTAGTATAAGTTTTATTTTTAGACCTATAGATGTTTGACTTTCATAAGGAGAACATAACTATATAGTACAAATTTGGACATTCCTCCAGCTCCTTAATGCTTTGCTCCTTTTCATTTAAAATATCTCAAGTGATCATCTTTCCTCTTTGAAATAGTGTATCCCAGGCCAATAGATATGATTGCTTGGAAGTCCTAACATTTGGCTTACCTTTTCATTTTCTTGGATTGAATTCAAAAGAGTAATTTCTTCAGGCAAATCTCTCCCTAAAGAAGTTAAGTAGTGCATAAGGTTAGCTAAAATGGCAAATTCACAGCAAGAATTCTGTAGCTATTTGGGTTCAGGAATAGGAAACAGTAAATGAATTTCACACAACTTTGTAGATGGCCCCATGCCTACAACCTGGGGTTAAAAATTTAGGATAGGTTCTTAACAAAATGTAATGTTGATTCTATTAATTTGATGTGTTAAAGGGAAATAGACATAAAATTGTCATGTGTTTGGGGAATATAATGTTCTAATTAACCAGTATTTACTGAAATTTTTTTATATTTTAGACACTGTGATAAGCAACAGGACAGAAAAATGTGGGCTGCAAACATTTATAAGACATGGTTCTGGCTCACTGTGTAGGCATGCTTTCTCTTCTTCTTTTTCACTGGGAGGCCCCAGGGATCAAACCCCGGTCCTCCCATATGGTAGGCAGAAGCCCTATATCCCTTGAGGCACATCCGCTTCTCTCAGTATATGGGAATTATTGACAGGAGAATAAAATGAGAGGATAAAATTACAGACCTCAGCAAATATTTTCTGTTTCAACAGGGCTCTTATTTTAGGTTCTCATCAACCAAAAATGACTTTAGTACCAGCCTTCACAATCTTCAAGAGGTAGAAAAAAAAGAAAACAAGTGTGATTAAATCTTATGGACACTATTATAAGAGGAATGCAGAAGGAGGACAAAAGTCAATGCTACCCAGAAAAGTAAGCTTCATACAGAAGATGGTGTGTGAACTGAGTACTGAAACTTGAATAGGTTAGGAGGAAAAGGATTCCTTGCAAAAGAAGGAGAGAGAGCAAGATCCTGGGGCAGAAAACAACCTGATGATTAGGGAAACAGTAAGTAGTCTAGTAGCATTATCTGGATTCAAATTCTGGCTAGTCATATGATCATCAGGTTGCACCAATTTCCTCATCTCAGGCAATGTTTAAGTTTAGTGATTAGGTACATGATAGTGTGGTTCTTCAAAATAGGGAATAAAATTTTTAAAATGAATTTTTAAAGAATGAAAATGAATTCAAGAACTCAAGGTAAATGTTAAACATTTAACTGGTGCCATCAAGTGAGCAATCCTATAGGATTCACTGAGTCTGGAGCTCAATGAAGAGTCTGGAACCTACTGAGGGTTGAGGTCAAGAGCTTATATATGGTTATTAAGCTAAGAGAGTGGATGATTCACACAGCGAATGCTTGTAATATTAGATGAACTATGGTCACTTACAGAGCCCTGTACAACACCCATGTTTAGAGACAGTTCTAAAAAGAGGGTAGCAGAAAGTAATTGAGAAAGGGAAAGGATATGAATGAAAGCATTAATAAAGAATACGCCTGGCTTGAGGAAATTGGGGAAGGGAAATGTGGTAGAAGAACAAGCAGTCCAGCAGCTTGAGACTGGTACAAGGATGTGATGGAAGGCATCATTAGGAGGGCTAGGCTAGTTTGGGAAGAAAGTCAAACAAGGTTGGGATGAAGAGAAGGAAGAGTTCAACAAAAAATCAGGATTTTAGGACTAGAAATCATGATGAGGTTAAAAGAAAAAAAAAAGTAAAGGGAATGAAATTCTGATACATGTGACAACATGGATGAACATTGAAGACATCATGTTGAGTGAAATAAGCCAGGCATAATAGGACAAATATTTGAAATAATTGAAATAAGCAAACTCATAGAATCAGAGTCTGGAATACAGGTTACCAGGGGACAGAGTGGGAATAGGGAATGTGAAGATAAATCTTCAAATGTAAAGGGTTCTTATTTGGAAAGATGGAAATGTTTTGATAATGGATGGTGGTGATGGTAACACAACATTGTGAACATAATTAACAGCACTGAAATATATATCTGAATGTGATTGAAGGGGAAATGTTAGATTGTATCTATGGTAACAGAATAAACTTTTTAAAAAATAATATATATCCATGGGACTACACTGCCCAAATAGTGAAATCTAAGTTAAACCATGGAATATAGCTAATAGTATAATTATGAAAATGTGCTATTATTAATTGTAAAAATGTTTCACACCTATGCAAGGCATTAATAATAGTGGTATATGGGAATCCTATATTTTACACTTGATTGTTCTGTTAAAAGAGAACTTCTCTAATAAGAAACGAAATAAACACTTTGCATTTTAGTGCATAAAAATGAAATTTTGGTCAATTTTTAAAGTGTTTTGATTTTGCAAAGGACATTTTGGAAGACAGCTGGAAAATATTTGCTTAATTAAATTTGTGAAGTAAATATATGTCAGAAAAGAGTAAGGGAATGAGACAGTTGAAAGATCAAAATATTGCAGAAATGAGTGGTGTATAGAATGTTTAATTTATTATAAAATACTTCATACTTATTAAAAGAAATGGAATAAAAATAATGAATCCCTGAATACCCACGTTCCAGTTTAAGAAATAAATCAAACCCAATAGGATTGGAAGCTGCTTGCAAAACTTCCTTTCTCCATTCTTCCTTAACGAGAATCAATTTCTCCATTTTGTGCATATTATTCTCTTGATCTCCTTAAAGAGCTTTTTTCTATTCTCTTACAGGTTATGGTTGAAATTTTAACATATAGACTAATAAAAGTTAAAAATTAATCAATGTACTTAAACTCTCCCCAAGCAACACGCAAACATCTTAGCATACTTCATCCACTGCCTTCTATATTATTTTAGTTCTCTTGCTTTTTAGCCCTTCATATTATTATTTTAATTCATTGTTTTATTATTTTCTATTTATTTGTTACTTACTTGTATTTATGCATGTTTAGCAATTTCTTTTGTCACCGTTTCCTTATATATCTCAGACATTCCTTCTGAGATCATTTTCTTTCTTCATCAATAATATCCTTTAAAAGTTCATTAGTGATAAATGCTATCTGTTATTTGTTATTTGAACATTTCTTTATTTTAGGTTTGTTATTAAAAGATAAATTATTGGGAATATATATCTAGGCTAACAGGTATTCTATTTCTCCACTTTTTAGGTATCATTCCATAATCCCTTGTATTTCATTGTTCCTCTTGAGAAATCAGTTGTCAGCCCAGTTTTTATTCCCATGGAAGAAATCTGTTTTTCTATGTAGTACTTTTATTTGAAAGCTCTCAGTATGCAGTTTTCTGCTGAATCACTATGATAAGTCTAGGAGTGGATATATTCTGATGTATCCGGTTTGGGATATTTTAGTCTCCCTGAGACTAAAAAGCCAAGAATATAATCAATTCTGGAAAATTAGTTTCCAGTCTGTGAATATGGTATATTCTTCCATTAATTTAAGTCTTTTTCAATTCCTCTCAATAATATTTTATAGTTTCTGTGAAGAGGTTTTTAACATCTTTCATTAAATTTAGTCCAAGTTTTAAGATTTCAATTTATTAGTTTGTGTATGAATTCCTTTCAGATTTTCTAAATGCAGAAGCAATCATCAGCAAATAATAGCAATTTGATTTATTTCATTCCAATGCAGGTGAATGCAGAATCCCATGTGCCATCAGTAAATTGCTGGAACCCCTTCTTCCTCTACACAAAAGGTTGTGAATAATATTTCCTCTTTACATTCTGGTTAATTTTTTTTTTTTACCAAATTCTTCCCTCAAAGATCAAATAACCCAATTTCTAATTCATTAATCAGAAGAGTCATAATGAATAACATTATCAGATTTCTGGCTTTTCTTCACAAGTATTTAGTTTGAAAACGCATTGAATTTTGTTCAGAATTTACAAAATGTCTACAAAGTTCAAACTATGTGAAATTTCAACCTGAAATAGGATTTGTCTAGAAATTCACCATCAGGAAATTTTACGTAAAATGTTCCTCTCATATGTAACTGTAGTTCCTACTGGCAATACTCACACATAAATACACATAGGTCACCATAAGCCACACAGCACTTAGTCATTTCCTTTATTGTACATAATCACATACCCAGTTAATTACTGAGAAAGAAAAGAAAGGATTTAGGGCTATTCTCTGAAAATAAATCCTTATCTAGATGAATTTGGACATACATAAAAGTGTATAAACTCCATTTCATCAGTTTAGCTTTAGTAAAGTTTTACATTTGATAAAATTTCCTAATTTCACTCAGGTCCTAGTGAAGAACTGTTTAGGCTGGGTGCAGAGTGGGGGGAGGGAGAAGTTAAACCCAGATCAGGGCGTGCCTGTCTTGATATGACAATCTTCCCTTTAGGACAAGACAGCAGGCATGCACACAGGTTAGGGAAGCATGGGCATCAGCACCTAGGAGTCTTTGCATAAGTTTTTCCCACTGCCTAAAATGATTTTTCCTCCATTTTTCCTCTGGACAATTCTATTTATCATCAAGTCTCAGTTTAAAAGTCACCACACTGGGCTCTTTCTAACCCATATGTCCCAATCTAAATTTTCCTTCCACATTACCCTGTTATTGTAAGGTTCTTCAACACAGTTTTTTATTCCATATTTGTGTGCTTACCAGTGGTTTTCAGATTGCAATGTGCATAAAAATCACTAGAGAGTCTCATTCTGAACTGAGACCCAGAAATTTGCATTTTTGCCAGGCTGTCCCTATGATCCTGATGAGGGTGCCCTTAAAAACACACTGAGAGTCTCTCCATGATGGGAGCAATCATGTTTCTGTTTGTTTTTTTACTTCTGCCATCTCCAGTGTCTAACAGAGAAATCAATAAATATTGATTTATTTGCTGCGTGGCAAATATTACGATCAACAATACTCAATACACTTTGGCACATGAGTCAGTGCACTGATGCTGCCTTGGGATCAGAACTGCCTTCAGAACTACAGAAACTTTGAATTTCTAAATGGTAGACGGAAGAAGGAATAAAAAGAGAGATGGAAGGTATGGGCGGGGGGCGGATAGGAAGCCAGGGTTAAAGTCATGGCTAGAAGTCAAAGTTGATGAGTTGTCAGCAACCAGTCTTTATCATGATGAGTCATAGGCTATATACAAAACTCCCACAGGGTATCCAGTTTGGAATTTCAGCTGGATAAGGGCATTATCTTCCTTTCATCACAGTGCTGCTTTCAACACTTCGGGAAACACTGTCACTCCTTGACAGAGGCTGGCAATTTGAAGTAAGGAGATTATCTGTTGCCTTTAAAGCTGACTGATGTTTTCATTTGCCATTCTACATGGCAGCATACCCCCTTTTTCTGCTGTGTCCTCCACAGTGAGGCTTGGCAGCTATATCTGTCTTAAGGCAGGCTTGGTGGTAGGGGTGCTACAAGGTAAATGTAATCCCAGCTTTTCTGGATCTGATTTTGGCACTCTTAGGGACAATGATGCATAGAGAAGTGGCTCTTGTGGGAACTAAGAAGAATGGAAAGGGATCAGAAGGACTCAGAGCCACGGCTTTAGGCTAACCTCTGGAGCTATAGATAAGCAAGAGTAAGACCTGATATGGGTGTGGGGGGGGCGGTGTCAGTGTGTTTGTTTTAGAGTACAGGAAAGATTATTTAGGGTTGGCCTTTTCAGTTTAATTTTCCAAGCATAAGCTAAGGTTGGGTATGGAGACTTTAAGGGAAACTGGAAGTCTCAAAAAAAAAATCATGCATTTGGAAAATCAGTTACAGAAAAAAAATTACCTCAACGAGAAATAGTAAGAATAGAATTGGAAAGAAAACCAATTGTTGTAAAGTGGTCAACACAGCTGTGTGAATTCTATCTGCCTTTTCAGGGGAAAACAAAAGTTTGCTAATGTCTTCTTACCTGCTGTTCTGTCTTCTTACAAATCTCTGTCTTTAGATGTTCTCTTTTACAGAGTTGGCATAAAGACAGTCTCTGATGAGGCAAAATATCTTTAATGGGTCCTCTCTGGCATAAGATCCCTGGCCTCTTTCAATCTTTCATCTCCTTTGAGCAGTAAATCCCTTCACTCTTTCAGACAGTTCTTGAGACCAGGTTGACACAAACAGTAATATCTGCCAGGCAGCACGGCAGCTCTGCTAGGAGAACCCAGAGTGCCTGGGGAATACTTGGCTACAGAGTTCTGTGGTGAGAAATGTGGCACCAGACCTCAGAGAGGGTATATGTCCCCTCAGCTCTCAGCTTGCACTCAAGGGCTGTGTCGTGTGTGCCCAGAGCCCAAAGCTAGAGCAAAGCCTCCTTAATCTGTGCATCTAACAACATCTTTCCCATCTGGCAGGAAGACTGCTCTCGTCTGTTTTCAGTTACTCCCAGTTAATATTTCAAACAGCGTTTTTATATTTGTGATCCCAGATTCTAATCAGATCCCTGCCTATCTCTGAAAGGCTTGTGTGTCTCCACTGCCGGCCTATTTTCTTGACTTTATCTGAATTACTGAAATCATGGCCATTCTCACATTTGGCCTCCAATCTGACTTTTAATCACAATAAATATAAATTTCAGATGGTGTTGTTTCCCAAATCCTGACTTTATCCTAGAATTGCACTCTAACTAACTACATCAAAATTGCCAGGAAGGGGGGATAGTGCTACTAAAATAAAGACTATTAGCTGAGTCCCTGCACGTATTTAATCGGGTCTTTGCAGGGGAAACGTGGTAATTTGCCTTTTGGTCAGTTCTTGTGGAAGTGCCAGCCATTAACAGAAAAACTGGTATCAGACTAGCCCTCCACAGTAAATACTATAAATGTGGGCAAAATATATGAAACACTTTTCAGACACTGGAAAACATGCAGTAAGGGAGAGAAAGAAAATAAATGAGGTGAGCCTCAAGTCATACCAACTTTCTGCCAACAGTCACTTTTTAGATGATGCCCCAAGAAAATAGATCCCAAATAGAGCAGTGATCTTACTTAAGAGACAGAGATCAGAATTCAGTTCTGTGGACACAGATAACCATTTGAAGGGCAGATTACTAGAGGAAGGAGGCACTCAGAGAAGGAACTCCAGAAATCTACACAGGGGTCCCCTTGAACTTTGGCCAAATATGAAACTTCACATGGATGGGCTTTACAAGGCCTAGAAAAGAATAATTCAAGGATCTCTGTGTTGAATGGCTATTCCCAAGATTACACAGGACTGGGGGATGAAACTTCAGTCATCCAGAAAGGAGAGAGAATTGCTAAACACCCAGGATTTCAGTTAATATCACCAGGAAGTCCACACCCTAGGTAATAGATTATTCTAAGGCTAGAGAGAAGACAAATCTAGACCCACTCTAACAAAGCTTTTTTTTTAAAAAAATTCTGCCTACAGAACTAAACTCAAAACTCCTAAAAAAGAAAATAGCACAATCACTAAGGTACATAGTACCCACAATGACCAACATACAGTTTAAAAATTGTAAAAGAAATAAGAAAAATATAGCGAAGAAGCAGGAAAATATGACCAATAACAAGAAGTAAAATCAGCCAGTCCATACTGCATCAGAAATGACAGGTGCTACAGTTAGTATAAGAGAAAATTTTAAAAGCTATTAAGGTTCTACTTCCTTATCCATCCCTCTGTAGACAATAATTATAAACTTGGGTCAAATACAAACATACAAGTACCTGAAGGAACTTGAGAGTGAAAAAAGCAGGTATATTCTAGAGGTAAGTTGAAACTTTTCGAAGAGGGGAATTTCAGGGTTGAGTTACCAAAATTTATGGCTCTTAGCCTTAGGACAGGCCATGGTTGACACCTAGTGGAGCATCTAGAACTCTAACAGAAAACCCACAATCTTTCTGGGTTGAACAACCAGAGAAGAGAGTTTGGTAAGTAACAGCCACTGTAAAGTAAAAGTGTTATCCCTAAAAGGAATAGCTCAAAGAGGGAGATCCCCGAATTCAGTATATAAATTTTGTCTACCAGTCTTGACGACCCTGAAGTATGCATGTGCAAGACCAATCTCAATAACACAGAAACCTGAGCTGCCAAAGAACAGAGTTTAGAAACTTGATTTCCACCGAATTAAGACCTCATAAAACAATTTTAAAAACAAATAAAGTTTAAGAAAAATAGAAACTATTTGAATCTCTAAAATATACTTACAATGTCTAAGATACAATCAAAATTATAGGTAAAGAACTAGAGAAATATGAACCATTCTCAAGAGAAAAGACACTCAATGGGGAGCAACCCAGAGGTGATCCAGACTGAAAGTAGCAGAAAATACTTGTAACTACAAGGATGTAAAGGAAAATATGCTGCAATGAATGAAAAAGATAGGAAATCTCAACAGGAAAATAGAAATCATAAAAATATTCAAATGGAAATTCTAAAGCTCAAAAACACAATATCTGAAATTTTAAAAATTCACTAGTTAGGCTTGAATGCAAAATGAAGCTAACCAAAGAGTCAGTGAATTAAAGATGGAACAGAAAATGTTATAAACTTTGAAGAACAAAGAGAAAAGAATTGAAAAAAGAGAGTGCCTCAATAATCTTTGAAATAATATACATGTAACTATGGTCCAAGAACCAGAAGGGAGAAAGGAAAAAAACATATATAGAGAAAAAATAATGTCTTAAAATATCCCCAATTTGAAGAAAGACATAAATTTACAGTTCAGGTAATTCAGCAATCCCAAGCAAGACAATTAGGTATGCCAAACTGCTGGAAGCCAAAGATTAAGAAAAAACTTTGAAACCAACCAGAGAAAAATGACTCATTTCATATGGAGGGATATTATATAAATGATAGATAATTCCTTATCAAAAACTATGGAAGACAGAAGACAGAAGCACATCTTTAAAATCTGAGAAAAAATAAACTCAGCCAAAAATTCTATATCTAGTGAAAATGCTAAATAAAGGTGAAATAAATTCACTTCCAGAAAAAGAAAACAGAAAATTCATTGCTTGCACACCTGAAGCACATGAAATGCTAGAGGAAGTTCTTCAGACTGAAGCAATAGATGGCAAATGGAATTTGTATCTTGTGAAAAAGAAAAGGAATCATACATGGCAAATATTTGGATAGCTATAAAAGATTTTTTTTTTTTTTGCTTTTTTGGTTTCTTTAAAATACATAGTACTGTTAAAAACAAAAATTGCATTTTCTTATGGGGTTTATAATATAGAGAGACAACATACTCAACAACTCTAGTATAAGGTTTGCCAGAGGGGAAATAGAGCTATAGTGTTGCAAGGGTTTTAACATTTAATGTGAAGTAGTACAATATTAATGCAAAATAAATAGTAAAAAGTTAAGTTTATTGAAATCCTTAGAGCCACCACTAAAAATTAATGTAAATGGTATAGCTAAAAAGTCAATAGTCAGAGTAAAATGGAATTCTAAAAACTATCCAATAGTGCAAAAGCAGGCAGAAAATATGGAAATAAAGAACAAAAATTGAGAAGAACAAGAAAGAAACTTGTGGTAAAATAGTAAGACTAAATACAACCAAATGAACAATTATTAGACAGATGTTGTCACAATAGATTAAAAAAGCAAGACTAAACTATATGCTACAATAAGCTATGTATTGTAAATGTAAAAATACTGATGGGACGAAAGTAAATTGATGAATCTAGAACTTCATTTTAGCACTAACATGTAAAGAGCTTAGAACTCAACACTCTCATCCTTACAACAAGAAAAAGCTTGACAAACAAAAAATCAATCACTTTTCCTAGACCCATGAAAGAATAAAGGCTGCAGGACAAATTGTTACTCATTCTGAAATATGGAGAGACAGGCTCATCCAGTGAGATAACTGAGATATGAAAACCTGGGGTGGAAATTACTATAGCCATAAACAGGAATACTTAAAATGGTAATTTTGATGATGCTGGGGGACTGAATATGGGCTAGTATAACATGGACAAACTCATGGGACCTGTAGTATTTGTGGGTCTCCCCATTTCTATGGGCTTTATCTCCAAAAATATAATCAGTTTCTCACATTAAACTTTCCTCACATAAGCCAGGAAAGACTGGCTCTGGTAGGAGGAAGAGTAATCATTGTGAAATATATCTAAGTGTTCTCTATAACAAAGATCTATGTCTCCAGAGAAAAGACTCTGCCAAAGTTTTGTCCCAGTTGGGGAAAGAGCATTCCTGCAACTCCAACCCATTCTAGCTTTCCTGTGTCACCTAAAATAAAAGTCAAGAGAGGTCAGGGCTTCAGGGGAACCAGATGGAAGCACTGAAGCCAGGGAAGGGAACTGGGGGCATGATTGGGGAGCTATATCACTGGATAACCATTTGTGGTGGTCACAGCCCCAAGACAAAGGTTCACTAAAACACTGAGATTTAATAGGACACTCCCCCCTCTTCCTCACCTTGCCATCACATCAGCAGTCCTCCAGCATAATAATAATGGGTTACAACAAAAGAGCTGTAATACACAGACTCTTTCTGAGGAGGAATACTTGGGAAAGCCCAAAATCAAGAGGAAAAACAAAGATAAGGACATTAGAGGAAGCTGAAGCCTCTGGCACCTATAACTACAGCAAATAATGAACATAGCTCAACTCCTAGCTAGATTATGCACTATCACAACTCTCACTCTAAAGACCTATTTATCATGGCTCTTATTACCTTCTAGAACAAAAAAAAAAAATTATGAGACATTCAAAATGCAAGAAAAAATGGTGTAAAGCAACAAAACAATCATCAGAACCAGACTCAGATATGATACAGATGTTGGAATTATCAGACAGGGAACTTAAAATAACTATGATTAATATGTTAAGGACTCTAATGGAAAAAAGTAAACTACATGTAAGTACACATGAGTGATCTAAGCAGAGAGATGTAAACTTTAAAAGATAAATGGATAGAAAAAGAGAAACAATACAATCAGAAAGCATAAGAGGTCTAACATGACTATATTAATTTCAGGTAAAAATAGACATCTAGACAATGAATATTACCAGATATAAAAATAAATATTTCACAAGGATAAAATGATAAATTTGAACACATAACACTCAGAAATATGTATGCAGTAAATAATAGAGTTTCAACTTATGTGAAAAAATTTAACAGAATTGAATGAAAAAATAGACAATTTCACAATTGTAGTTAAATATTTTAACACCCTTCCTTCAGCAATTGATAAGTTATTAGGAAAGATATAGATGATCTCAACAATACTGTTAATCATCTGGATATTATATTTGATATTTATAAAGGATTACTCCCAGCAACTGTAGAATGAATTTCTCTTTGATTATACATAGTGTGATCACCAAGAGGATCATATGTTGTGATCTAAAATAAGTCTCCAGAGGCTTTAAAGGATTAAAATTATAAAGAATATGTTCTCTGACAATGCAATTTGATTAGAAGGCAATAACAATAAGATATCTAGTAAAATGCCAAATATTTTTAAATAACACACTTCTAAATGAGCCATAGACCACAGGGGAAATCAGAAGGGAAAGTAGAAAATATTTCAAACTGAATGATAATGGAAAATTCAACATAACAGAATTTGTGGGATGCAGCTAAATCAGAGCTTAGTGGGAAAGTTATGTATTTGAATTTTATATTAGAAGAGAGATATAAAATCAATTATCTTAGCTTCCACCTCAAGAATCTATAAAAAGAAGAGCAAAGTAAACCAAAATAAACAAAACGAAGGGAATAGTGAAGAGCAGAAATCAATAAAATAGAAATTGACAAAGACAAAAGATCTATTGTTCTTTAAAATAATCAACAGGATTGAAAAATCCCTAGCTAGATTAATAGAGAAAACATAAATTAGGGATATCAGGAATAAAAGGGTGGTTATCGCTACAAATCCTACACACATTGAGAATAGAAGAAAATGTTATGAACAACTTTAGGCCAACAAATGTGATAACTTAGATAAATGGAAAAATTCCTTCAAACTAACTTCAACTTACCAAGACTGAACATGATGTAGAAAATCAGACTAGCTGTATTAGTCAGCTAAAGGAGTGCTGATGCAAAATACCAGAAATTTGTTGGTTTTCATATTTATTTGGTGTAGGAGCTTACAGAGACCAGGCCATAAAGTATAAGTTACTTCCCTCAGCAAAGTCTATTTTCACGTGTTGGAACAAGGTGGCTGCTGACGTCTGTGAGGGCTCAGGCTTCCTGGGGTCCTCTCTTCCAGGTTCTTGCTTTTCTCTGGGTTCAGGGTTCCTCTCTTCCCAGGGCTTGCTTCTTCCTGGGCTCAGCATTCCTCTTCCTGGGGCTTGCTTCTCTTTCTTCTGTGAGCTTATTTCCTGGAGTTCTAGCATAAGGCTACGTATCAAACTCCAACATCAAAACCCCAACATCAAAAACCCTCAACTCTGTCCTTTGCCATGCCTTTTATGTGTGCCTAATGATGTGTCCCAATCAAAGCCTTAATCAGACCAGATTAAAAATATAATCCAATATCTATTTTTGTAATTCACAGCCATATCAAACTGCTACATTAGCTTATATCTATTAAAGAAATTGAATTTATTATCGAAATCTTTCCCACAAAGAAAACCCGAGGCTCAGTGGTTTCACTGGTGACTCCTATATTTAAGAAATCAATAACAAAAATCTAACAAAAACTATCTGAGAATATACAAGATGGACACTCTAACTTGTTTGATAAAGCAAGTGTAACCCCAATACCAAAATTTGAGAAAATGTGTACAAGAAATAGAAAATTTACATGATTTTACATGAAATTAAATGTGAAAATCCCATAAGCCAATTGAATAAGGCAATGTATGAAAAGGATAATATAGCTCATGAATTACCAAGTACAGCTTAACCAAAAAATGTAAGATTTGAAGATCAGTGTAATTCACTGCACTAACAGAATAAAGAAGAAAATGATGATTATTTCAACGAATGCAAAAAAAAAAAACTAGGAAAAAATCAATATACATTCATGAGTTCTCAGAACAAACCAGCAAACAAAAACACTTCAGCAAACCAGGCACAGAAGGCAAATTCTTCAATCTGATTAAGAATATTTACAAAAAGCTATGGCTAATATCATTCTTAATGGTGAATTAGGAACACTTTCCTGTTTTGGTTAAAGGTTAAGAAAAAGTCATAGATATCATCTTACCACTTCTATTCAACAGTATGCTGGAGATACTAGCTATTACAGCAAGAAAAAGAAATAAAAGGTATAAATATCAGAAATCAAAAAAGAAAATGATCTTCATTTATAGATAACATGCTTGTTTACATAGAAAATGGCAAGGACTTTACAAAGCAACTACAATAATTAATAAACAAATTAAGCAAGGTCATAGAATACAAGATTAATTTACAAAAATCAGTTGCAGAAACAAGTGAAAATAAAATTTAATAAAAGTCCCACCTACAATTATGTATCAAAAAACATAAAATACTAAATTAATTTAACACATGATACATAATATCTCTATATTTTAAAAAAAACTAAAACATGTTTGCCGAGAGAAATGAAAGAACTAAATAAATGGAAACATAAACCATGTTAATAGACTGTCAATTATCCCCCAATTGAGCTATGGAATTGGGGAGTCCACTCTCAGCTAAAATCCTATGTGTGATTTTCCAAGCCTAATTGTAAGCAATTATGAAAGCTTTGACTGACAGGCCTCCCGAGGGAAAGCTGCCCCCACCTCAGACTTGGTGCACAGCCAGTGCACTCAGTCTCTGAAAGGAGTTGCAGCCAAGGACTCAGAGCCCCGAGCCAGTCATGCTCTAACATATATCTGCTTTCTCAGGTATTTCTACTGAGACTTTTTTATCAGAAGATCATCAAAGGAAGCAGATTTAGCTCAGTGGTTAGTTGCTTGCTTCCCAAGTACGAGGTCCTGGGTTCAATCCCCAGTACCTCCTAAAAAAATAAAGAAAAGATGATCAAGGAGGTTGGGCAAGGGCCTTGAAGACTCTTCTCCTCACCTCCTCCTAGCTCCTGGATCCATAAAATCACAAGAGCCTTTTGTCTGGGTCTCCCCCAGCAGTGAGACAACCCCATGTCTGTGCTGATCTATCTGACCCTTTCCTGGTGGCACCATTTCATGTCGAGGGGGCATTGGAACAGGGGAGCCCGTGCTTTTCTTCAGATTAGCCTCCTACTTATATCATATCAGTAAGTGATTAAAGTCTTCATTCTTACATTTCTTTTTTTTTTATTTTATTTTGTAAAGATATTTAGATTATACAAATGTCACATAAAAAATATAGGGGATTCCCATATGCCCCACTCCCCACACCTCCTACACTTTCCTACATTAACAATATCCTTCATTAGTGTGGCACATTCATTGTAATTAAACACATTTTGGAGCATTGCCACTAAGCATGGATTAAAGTTTACATTGTAGTTTACATTCTCTCCCACCCAATTCTGTAGTTTACAGCTTGTATCTGTCCATTGCTATGTCAATTCCCAAGTCCCCAAAATGCCCCTGTATTGCACCTGTTTTTCCCTCTTCTTGCCCTCAGAACCTCCAGTGGCTACTGCCTCCACATCAATGATACAATTTCTTCCATTGTTACAATCACAATAAGTCTAAAGTAGAATACCAGTCAGTCTCCTTTAGTCCATAGTTCATTCCCCAATCCTGAGGATTCTGGAATGGTGATGTCCACTCCACCTCTAATCCAGAGGGGGCTGTTATCCCATAGGGCCAATGGATGGGATTTTCTTGCTTGCAGTTATAGACTTTCTCGGTTCCTTGGTATGGTAGTTCTCCATCATCACCTCCATATTAGTTGTCCTGGTTGAGACAAATGAACTGGAGAATAAATGGTGCAACTCCATTGAGATTCGTTGTCTTGATCAACTATTGCCAACACTTGGTAGCTCAGCTCACTTCTCTCAGCTCACCTCAGTTCTTGATAGGATTCAATACAATCATAATCAAAATCCCCAGCAGACTTTTTTTGTGTAGAATTAGACAAGCTGATTTTAAGATGTATGTGGAAAAGTAAAAATAACCTACCCAAAGCAATCTAAAAAGGGAAAACCAAAGTTAAAGGGTGTGTACTATCTAACTTCAAGGATTTACCAATAGATCAATGGAACAGAATCAAAATCCCAGCAATAAACCCACACTGTTGTGGTCATTTGATTTTTATCAAAGGACTCAAAGCAATTCAATTAGGAAAGGAAATTCATTTCCATGCATGGTGCTGGTACAATTGGATATCCACATGAAAATAAAAATGAACCCTAACCTTTATCTCATACTATACACAAATATTAATTTAGGATTGCTTATAAATTAAAATATAGAAGTTAAAGTCATAATGCTCTTAGATACAAATAGAGGAAAATATCTTCATATCTTTAGGCATAGTCAAAACTTTCCTATACATGTCATAAAAAGCAATAGTCATGAAAATATTAATAAAGTAAAATTCATCAAATTGTAAAATCTCTGCTCATGAAAGACACCATTAATAAAATAAACAGACAAGCCACAGACTGAAGTATAAATATATATTTATATGTCAGAGAACCAATCTAAGATGTGTAAAGAACCCCTACAACTCAATAATAAGATGGCAAATAATCTAACTAAACAAAAAGGAAATAATTTGAACAGACAAGTTAGACAAGAAGATAAACAAATGATCAATAAGTACCTGAAAAAACGCTAAGGATCTTTTTTCATCCATGAAAAGCAAATTTAAAATATATAGCCAAAATGACTGACTACATCCAAATATTATTGAGGAGGTGTGACAATTGGAATTTTCACATAATGGGGGTGAAAAAGAATATAATCTGTTTGGGAAAAGTTCTGATAGTTTTTTAATAAAATTAATTATACACCTATTTCATGGACCCATCGATTTCACCCCTAGATATTTATCCAAGATGAATGAAAGTATCTATTCACCAAGAGTCTTATACAAGAATAATTTTATCAGACTTAATCAAAATAGCTAAAAACTGGAGAAAACCCAAATGTCCATCAACAAATGAATGGATAAACAAACAGTGATATAGTCACACAATGAAATATTGTTCAACAATAAAAAGGTACAAAATACTGATATATACTATATTGCTTCATCTCAAAAACATTGTGCTGATGGAAAGCAGCTTTACACAATGAGGTATGTACTATATGATTTTAAAATATATAAGTTCTAGAACAAGTATACCTCATTTATGGTGGAGAAAAATCAGAAGAGTGGATGCCTCTCAAATGGAGTGGGAATTGGCTGGAAGGGAACGTGCCGTGAGTTTCTTAGCTGCTGCTTAGGCTCTATATCTTGATCAGGGTCTTGGTTATACAGGTTACACTTACCAAACCTCAGCAATTCGGGATTTGTGCACTTCACTGTATGTAAATTCACATAAAAGGGGAAAACTGTAAAATACTAAACTCTAGCTAATAATAAGCATGCTAAAGCATTTGGTGGAAGTATAATAGTGTCTTCAATTTACTTTGAAATCCAGAAAAACGAGATGGATTCATGTTAAATAGAGGGATGAATAGATGGATGCATAGGTGATAAAGCAAATTTAAGGATAGATAGTATCTAGCTGATGGATATTTGGGTGTTCTTTTTTAATTACTTTCAGATTTGCTGTATGTTTGACAATTTTTATAATAAAATGGGAAAAAATATCTTTTATAAATATATTCAGAGGTTTAAAAGAAAACATGAAGGTAATGAGGCATGTTGTTTGCTAGATAACTGAGTGTGTGTTATCTCATAAGGAGACTCTGAGACAAGAATTTGAAGGCAAGTAGCTTATTTTGGAGGTGGTTATGGGAACACACCAGCGGGTTAGCAGGAAAGTGAGATAGGGAAAGGAAAGAAGCCAATAAAATATGCTTGGTCAAGCAAGTTACCACTGTAAGGCAGAGCAATTAAAGTTTCCACCACTGGTAACTCTAGAAGATAGTATAAAGCAATCCTTAGAGTTACCTCAAAGCGCAGATGAGACGCTGGGGTTGTTATCCACCAGATCTCCACATATGATTGGTTGAGAACAATTTCTGGAGTCATTAACTCTTTTTTACTTCTAGTTTATCTCATATATAGGTTGAGCATCTCCTGCTGTCAGATAAATTCCACAGGTAGGGTAGCAAATTTTCACTGTACATAGTATTTAGCGACTAGAGCAGGGTTTTTTTTTTTAATTAATTGTTTTTATTTTTAAAGAAGCTTTAGATTACATAAATGTTAGATAAATAAATATAAGGGATTCCCTTATATCCCCTCCCTCCCCCTCCCACACTTTCCCACATTATCAAAATCCTTATTAGTGTGGTACATTTGTTGCCATTGATGAACACATATTGAAGCATTTCTACTAACTATGGTCTATAGTTCAGTAAATTTGTTTCCTATGCGCGACAGTTTACATTGTAGTTTATACTTTGTCCCACACAACTTTGTAGGTTATGAAAAAATATACAATGGCCTGTATCCATCACTGCAATGTCATGCAGGACAACTCCAATGTCCCCATATTACACATATTCTTTCCTCTCCCATCCCTCAGAACCTCTGGTGGCATTGCCATGATAAGAGTTTTCCATTGCTAGAATAATAATAAGTCTACTTTAGTCCATTGTTCATTCCCCAGTCCTGAGGATTTTGGGATGGTGATGCCCACTCTGCTTCTAATTGAAAGGGAGTTTAGATCCCGTGGGGCAGATGGATGGAACTACGTTGCTTGCAACATAATGCAAACACTCTCTGTTCCTTGGGATGGGCATGTCCATCATCATCTCCTGTTAGTTGCCCTGGGTGAGTCCAATGAACCAGAAAGTAGGTGTTGCAACTCTGCTGAAATTCAGGGCTCAGTGGCACATGGAGGGATCAAAGATATAAGTCTCTGGGACATATACTTATTTTAAACTTTTTTGTCCAATGGATCATTTTGTCAGTCAGGTGAAAACAACAGATCCCATACTAAGTCCATACCATATTGTGCATAAATATATCACACCTGCACCAACATATCCCAACAAGAATATTGTGGGGTTTTTTATTTAAATTCAAGCTCATGGACCCCTTGTTAAGAACCCCTGGTCTAGAGGTTAAATGCCAAGAGAACACAGGTGATGTACTGACAGCATCTACTACACCATATACATGGAACTGGAGCTCAGGAAAATGGTTTGGCTTACCAAAATAGATTGGGGAATCCTATAACATAGAGGTGGTCCAACTTATACCTCCCAAACCAGCAATTTACTGAGCTGGACAGAAACATCTCCAAATGTAAAATGAGAAGAGAGAAAGAAAACACGACTCAGTTTCATAAGTGGCCTGGAAGTCAAAGCATGGCCCTTTAGAGGGTGGGAAAACTGTCTCTAGAAAACAGGATCTAAAGAGGATATGAAGTCTACTGTGGAGGACAATACAACAAACAACAGAAAGACAGAGAATAAGAAGCTCTAACAAGTAGAGAAGACAGGGAGACATCCCTGCTGAGGGCAAGGGTGCCCAGGAAGAATTGTGGTGCCTTGAGGACAGAGTGTGTGCTGTTTGGAAGAAGGCACCAGATTTGCTCATCAATGGTCCTGAGAGATGAATTTGCAGTAGAGCTGAAATCTTCAGAAATTCCAATAGGAAAACTCAGAGCAGAGGAGCTTCATCAAAAGGGATGAAGTATTAGAGCAAGGATAAAACCACTGATGGAATTGGTCCCCCCAAAATGAAAACATATCCTCTAGAGACTGTAATTGAGGGGGAGATAATACTTTCCATGTTTTACCCAGTATGGGGGAATGCAAAGGTACTCTGAAAGATGTGTACTCTACTTATTACATATCTGATGGTATTTGTTGATTTTGTTTTCTTTCAAATTGACCTCTTCCTAAGCACCATTCAATGTTTCCTAGTAGGTTATACCACTTGAGTACGTTTTTCAGGTTTCTGATTGAAAGCTTAAGCTAAAATGTAAGAGCTCAAAATACTTTTGAGGCAGTCCCAAATATTAACCAGGTCTTGGATTCCATAGCCATCTCTGATGAAAATGTCCCATTAGCATTTTAGTCTACCTAGAATTAGACTTGGAAAGCCAACTTAAAAAAAAAAATTTAATTTTGTCTTTCACTATAGAGCTCTCCAAGAAATCCTGATGCTACTTCATATATCCAAGTATTTCACATTGGCTTCAGACATTGCCCAAATGCAAAAGCAAGTCCATGGTAATTTCAGGTACTCTAAGAGTCCCAGTGTGTGCACACAGGACATCTCAAAAAGTCAGCCACTACCAAAGTAATGATAGTTACACAGTTGGGAAGGAAAAGGGTCTTTATCCCATTTAAGTCTTAAAAGTCTAAAATTTCAGTCTTTGCAACTTTTACTCCTTCCACCCAGTTCTTTAAAAAAATAAAAAATAGAAGTCCTTCTAAGATTGGTGTATTTATACATCCAGTCAGTTTAAATGGAAAGTGTAAGTTTACAGAAATTCTAATAAGTAGAGAGATGGTGAGAAGTTATTAATGAGTGACGGAAGGCAGTGGATGAGAGTGGGGTCCCTGTAAGACAGAGCCAAGAAAGCGAGACTCATGGGCTAAGAGTTTATTATGCTCAAATTTCATCTATGTGCCAAGGGTAACATATTAGATGCTGGGTGAAAATGCCTTAGTCTTAGCCAGGAAAAGAGAGCCTAGTAATGTGTTGCTCTGTTTAGTAATGAAACCAATGATCATTTGAGTTTCATTTAGTTTTGCTAGTGCTATTAGTAGATAACATAATACTAAGCTTAAACAGAGTTTTGATTAAGTGCTCTTCTGCTGACTTTTTTAGAATCCCTGTGTAGTAAGGATATAGATAGAAAAAAGCAACTAAAAATATATGCTTCCTTCCCCAGATCCTATTCTCACACTCCAAAGACATGATCCACTAAACTGGGAGATGTGGAGATGGAGAAATCAAGTCAATCTCTTAGTCTTCTCCTTAGATTGAAGTTTAGGGACAAAACTCATAAACAAGTACTTAGTGAACAGTATTTTTAAATGTTTTTCCTCCTAGTCCTGCCTTTTTTAGAAAAGCTATTAGATCTCTTTTAAGAGTTGGAAAAGAAAAGCAGTTCATTAGAGCTACAGGGAACTGTTTGAGGTCTAAGCCAACTGGCTCAAATCAACCTATCTGTGCCTGGAAAGTCAGTTTGGCTCCATCATAGTATTGGTGCTTTTATAGACTTTAATTTGTTTTTTTATTGAACATGATTTCATAAGCTCAGAAAGACTGTGTTGCTGGAAAGGACTTGTGCACATTCACAGCACATGTTCTCCTAAGTTCTCTTCTATTCCAGAACCCAGTCATGGCTCCTCATACTGACCACCCTACTCCACGCAGAGGCTTCAATCTGCATCCGCACTGTTATCCCACCCCAGCGCCAGGGCCACCTGCTAGCCAACTCTGTGGGCTAAACCCCTGCTTCTCACAATGAGAGTTTGCCATGAGCTTTGCCAAGGCTGGAATAATCAGAGCTGCCTTGGGGAGCTACCTCACTTGGGTCACTGCTTTTCTAAAAATCAAACTCCACATGAAATATGATGAGAAGGTAAGAAAAAATATCCTGGAGTCCCAAAACACATACCAACAGCATTACACAACACTTATTTATGAAGTCCCATTTCAACAATGATGAGATGAAGCCAAGGCAGGAGCTGTTGGACGGAGCAAGCTGAGAACAAATGTTGGCAGCTTTATTTAAAGTCACAACATTATCTAAAGTAGCAGCAGCTAGTTCAACCGTTGAGTATATCCCTCAAACCAAATTGCTCTTTTATCCTATTTTTATATTAAATATTTGTATGAAATTTCTTATTACCATCTAAGCTGTAGTACTATATAATCATAAGAAGGGTAAATATTGGTTCTCCAAAGTATTTTAACATCTCTGAGTAGTGAGTGCCTGAGGATTCCTAAAGTCCCATGTATTACTTTGAAACATAATGACCAAAAAAAAATCTGACAAGTAAGAGAGAAAATGAAGAAAAGTAATTGACTCAAATAGCAGGGCTCCTGAGGACTCTGGAGACATCCAGACACTATAGCAGGACAAACAGCTCAGGAGTTTGGCTCCCTGCCAGCAGGCCCTACTTTGGAATTTATGTTCCCCAGTGTGACAGGGTGGACTCACTTGTGGTTTCCCAATGCATGGCTCTGCTGTCCCTTCTATTTGAATCTGTAGTTAGTACTAGAGTTGATAGGTGTATGCCCAGAAACTTAGATCTTTGGTCCATCCATGTGCCAGTCAGGCCCTGAATCTCTACAGAGTTGCAACACCTACTCTCCAGTTCACTGGACTCACCCAGGACAACCAACAAGGAGGTGATGATGGACAACGACCATCTCAAGGAACAGAAAGTCTGCACCTGCAAGCAAGGTAGCCCAAACTATCGGCCCTATGGGATCGCAGCCCCCTCTCAATTAGAGATGGAGTGGGCATCACCATCCCAGAATCCTCAGGATTGGGGAATAAAGAATAGACTAAAGTAGACTGTTATTCTACAATAGATTTACTGTGATTCTAGCAATGGAAGTACTTTTATCATTGATGTGGAGGCAGTGGCCACTGGAGGTTCTCAGGGGAGGGAAAGGGAAAAACAGGTGTAATTTGGGGGCATTTTCAGGACTTGGGAATTGTCCTGAATGGCATTGCAATAACAGATACAGGCCACTATATATCTTGTAATAACTTACAAAAATGTGTGGGAAAGAGTGTAAACTACAATGTAAACTATAGACCATGGTTAATGGCAATGCTCCAAAATGCGTTCATCAACTGTAAGAAACATACCACATTAATGAAAGATGTTGTTAATGTGGAAAGTGTTAGAGAGCTAGGGAGCAGGGCAAATGGGAACCCCCTATATTTTTTATGTAACATTTTGTAATTTTTTTAAAAATTAAGAAGTATATATTTTTTAAAAAGCAAAGTAATTCACTAGATTGTTTCTTGAATTTACAGTCTGGAACAGGGAAATTTACAGCTTGTGATGGATGTGGTGCCTAAATCCTGCCATCCCTCTCTGCCTCAAGCTTTTGGCCCATAGGTATGCACAAGGACTGGATCACCTAGAATTGCCAGCTCCTTTATTACTACTCCCAGGCACACAATTGAAAAGGCAGAGTGGAACCAGTTTCTAGTTTTTGAGTGACACTATTCTGCCTATTTTTGAGTGACACTATTCTGCCTACTTGTAAGGTAGCCCAGTGAATGCCAAGATCTAAACCATCAGATCAGCTATTCCTCTCCTAGTGGAAGGAGCCAGTGGAAGGGGGCTTGGGGCTTGGGAGGAGGCAGAAGCCTCGTTAATTTACCTCCCACTTGTGGCATGCAGAGTCGAGGACCCCTTCTGTGTAGAAATGTGAAGACTTGGGACTCAACGCCTTCAAAACACTAAGGAGAAAGTTAGTAGATGGGCCTTGTGTATAACAGGGTAAAGTGTGTATGCATATACACATAATTATCTAAAGAACTCAGACTCCAAATCACTTTTTTGCTACAAAACAAATCAATAATTCAGTAATCAGAATTGTAGTTACTTTCATCTTCCAGCTGGTCTTCTGTAAATGGTCCTATTGAGTAGAACCTCCTTAGGCAAGAACTACTGATAAGTTACCACTGAAACGACTATAGCCCTCCTTCTTGTAACTAATTGCACTCATTTATAAAACTGACCGGGGAGTTGGATATAAGATGTTGGTATAAGAGTTACAGCTTGCTCCACACGAGGAAAATCGCCCCATTCAAGGCATATGGACTATATGAGGATCAGACTTAGACTCACTGGCACAATATTTTAAAATAAGGGGTCTGATTAATACATACAGAAGGGATTGTGCCTATTTGAGGGGATTTGTAAGAGAACTCTGTCAATGGTAGGACGATTTTTTCCTGAGTTCTCTTCTATGCCTCATGGTTACAGCAGGTGAAATAACTTAAATATTTTCATCTCATCCTGCTCAATTTACTCAAATAGATTTGGCCATAACCTAAATATGATTATTTCTCAGTGATCCCATCCTGCTCATTGTGTTATTTATTTTTTCTTTTCTTTTTTTTTTTTTTTTTTTTTAAAGATTTATTTATTTATTTAATTTCCCCCCCTCCCCTGGTTGTCTGTTCTTGGTGTCTATTTGCTGCGTCTTGTTTCTTTGTCCGCTTCTGTTGTCGTCAGCGGCACGGGAAGTGTGGGCGGTGTCATTCCTGGGCAGGCTGCTCTTTCTTTTCACGCTGGGCGGCTCTCCTTACGGGGTGCACTCCTTGCGCGTGGGGCTCCCCCACGCGGGGGACACCCTTGCGTGGCACGGCACTCCTTGCGCGCATCAGCACTGCGCATGGCCAGCTCCACACGGGTCAAGGAGGCCCGGGGTTTGAACCGCGGACCTCCCATGTGGTAGACGGACGCCCTAACCACTGGGCCAAAGTCCGTTTCCCTTTTCTTTTTTTAAAGATCCTTAGATTACATAAATGTTACATGAAAAATATAGGGGATTCCCACATGCCCTTGCCCCCACCTCTCCCACACTTTCCCATATTAAACATCCCTCATTAGTGAGGTACATTCATTGCAATTAATGAACACATTTTGGAGCATAGCCACTAAGCATGGATTATAGTTTATGTTGTAGTTTACAATCTCTCCACCCAAGTCTGTAGGTTATGACAAGATGTATAAAGGCCTGTATCCAGCATTGCAATGTTATTCAGAACAATTCCCAAGTCACGAAAATGTCACTATATTATAGCTGTTTTTCCCTCTCCCTCCCCTCAGAACCTCCAGTTGCCACTGACTCATCATCAATGATATAATTTCTTCCATTGCTAGAGTCACAATGTCTATAGTAGAACACCAGTTAAGTTTACTTTAGTCCATAGTCCATTCCACAATCCTGATGATTCTGGGATGGTGATGCCCCCTCCATCTGTAATTGAGAAGGGGCTGCAATCCCATAGGGCTGATGGATGTGACTCTCTTCCTTGTAGTTGTAGAATCTCTTGGTTCTTTGGTATGGTAGTTGTCCATCATCACCTCCTGGTTCATTGTCCTGGATAAGACCAATGAACAGTAGAGTAGGTGTTGCAACTCCATTGAGATTCAGGGCCCTGCTGGCATATGGACAGCCCAAAGATTTAAGTCTCTTGGATGTACACCTACCAACTTTAGTTCTAATTATAGGTTTAAATAGAAAGACAGAAGAGCCATGTGTAGCGAAACCATTACTGAGTCCAACTCTGTCACACTAGGAAGAATAAATTCCAAAGTAGGTTTCACTGGCAAGGCACCTAACTCCTGAGCTATCTGCCCTGACTGTAGAGTCTGGATGTCTCCACAGCCCTCAGGAACCCCACTATTTGGGATAGTCTCTACTTTGGCAGTCAATGAGATCATGCTGAGATGTGTGTAAGTGTAACCTCTAGAATGACCTCCCAACTTACTCTGAAGTCTCATAGCCATAAAAACTCATTTGTATTTACCTTTTACCCCTTTTGATCAAGGTCTTTTCCAGTTACACTGGTAGTTGGTGCTTGGTAGTAATCTCTCGGTGCCAGGGAGGCTCATCCCTGGGAGTCAGGTCCCACACTAGGGGGAAGGTAATGTATTTATATGCTGAGTTCAGCTTAGAGAGATTGCTTCCTTGTATTAAACACCATCTATATGCTGGCAACTCACAAATTACCCAGATCTTTCTCCTAAATTCTAGATTCATATATACAAGCATCTATTCAACATCTCTTCTTGGATGGTTATTAGATGTTTCAAGCTCAAAACATGTTCTCCCTAAACTTGTTCTACTTCCAGCTTTCCCCCAAATCAGTTGATATAACACCAGCCTTCCAGTGGCTGAGGCTAAAAACCAGGGAGTCATCCTTGTCTATTCTTTTTATTTTACATCCCACTTTCAATCAGGAAATTCTGGTGCTCCACCTTCAAAATTTATTCAGGATCAGGCCACCACTTCTCATCATCCCCATTGTTATCTCTTAGGTCCAAACTACCACCATTTCTTGCCTGAATTATCACAATAGCTTTCTAATTGGTGTTACTTCATGGCACACTTTTTCTCAAACCCAGTATTATCTCCTGTCTCAGTTTTCCAGGGCTGCTATAACAAATACTACAACCTGGTTGGTAATTTATTGCTCATAGTCTTGGAGGCTAGCAGTCTGCATTCATGGTATTGGTAGAGCTTGCCTCTCTGCCTCCGTCATATAGTGATCTGCCTCATTCTCTGGTTTCTTCTGACTTCTGGTTTCTACTCACTGCTGTATACAACTTACTTTGCTTAAAAGGACTTCAACCATATTGGATCATTCAGTTTGGCCACACCTTAACTGTTAACATCTTCAAAAGTCCCTTTACAAGTCGGGTCACTTCCACAGGACCAGGCTTAGGACTCAAACATGCCTTTTTGGAGGGGCATGGTCCATTCTCTAGCACTCTCATTCCACTCAGAATAAAAGCCAAAGTCCTAAATATAGACTAAAAGACTTTAGTCTATCTGGCCCCTTGTTACCATTCTCAGTACTACTACTCTTGCCTTCATTTGCTCCAATCAACCTACACAAGTCCCCTTGCTGTTCCTCTAATATATCCAGTCATGTTTCTGCTAAGGACTTTTGTCCTGGCTGTTCTCTCTGCCCAGAATGTTTCTCCCCCAAGATATACAGTTTAACTAAGTCCTTCACTTACTTCCAAGTCTTTGTTCCAATGTATGTTTCTTACCTTACCTTACATTTCCCTGTTCTACTCTTTGTTTTTTGTGGGTTTTTTTTTTCCTGTGGGATTTTTTTTCATAGGCTTTATCACCTTATAACATTCTGTATAATTTATTTGGTACCTTCTAACATGCTATATCATTGTTTACTTTCTGTCCCTCTCTCACCTCTAGAATATAAGTTCCATATGAGCAAATATCTTTGTTGGGTTCATGGATGTGTCCCAATCACCAAGAACAGTTCCTGACACATAGTAGGCACTCAGTAGATATTAGTTGAATAAACTCTAAGGCCTGGCATGATTATATGTTCGTTATTATGTTTAATTTGGAAGAAAGTTCTTTCTCATTTCTTTCACTGACTAAATTAATTTAAATACTATTGTTTTCATTTTAGCTATCTGGCAAAGGTCTCACTCTTCCTCAGTAGTATGTGCATTGTCACCAACTCATAATCAAAATAAAAGGTGTGAGAGAGGAAAGTCAGTTTCCCTAATTCTAGGAGCCTCCATGAGGTATCCTATGCATGTATCTATCATTGCAATTAACAGACCAAACTATCATTTTTGCTTATCACTCTCCCCGGTGTGATGTTCCCCAAGGGCAGAAACTAATTTCTTCATCTTTTTTATCCACTTTGCCCAGAACATTATATAATATATATCGCTATTCAATAAAAGCTTGTTAAATAATATATCAATAAGTTAATGATGAATGAAAGGCAGATGGCAGAAAAGAAAGAGGATAACATTTGAAGCTGGAGTAATTTGAATTCCTGTTCTACTGTTCTACTAACATCGTAAACCTGACCAAATCATTTAATCCCTCTAAGTCTCAATTTCTTCAGTTTAAAAAGAAGGTAATTCTCTCAGGACTGTTCTAAAGATTAAATATGGTAATATGTGCAAAGTCATTAATAGGGTGCCTGGAACACAGACATTCAGCAAGTAGGATACATATCACATATCTTTGTATAGAATATGTAGCTATCTATATCTACATATAAAATCACGCCAGTTCCTCGCTCAAAAAGCAGTACTTTGGTTTGTTCATGACTGCTAGTGGGCATGACACTGTGGATTAAAATTTCTTTTTTCCTTCCCTTCTGTGTGTGAAAGGATGCGTAAGCTGACACTGCTTTGGCTTCCCCACTGATGGCAAGGGAGATAAGAGCATAGTATTTTTTTTTTCTTTTATTGAAGGAGCATAGTATTTTGATCCTACTAACACGTAAGATTTACAAGGGCAAAGATTTTTGTACCCTTTTATTATCTTTTCTGTCCCCAATGCCTAGAACAATGCTTAGTAAATGCATACCTAAGGTTGGATAAATTTGGAGTCAAGCTTAACATAAGGTAAAGACTCGACTTGAGACTGGGATCAGAGCTATACATCCAGTCCAGTTTTACCAGAGCTTCCGCCTGAGGAGTGTCCGGCATTGACCAGTTCATACTACGCAGGTATCACGCTTTCTGTTAGCTCTAATTCCTGATGATAGTTTCCTCACAAACACTCTGGAATAAGGGGTAGTGATCAGCAGAGAATCCGGACATTTCTTATCCTTCAATCCAGCACTATCAGATGCAGCCTCCCTTGGTCCTAATGTATGTTTAAAACGTAGCTGACAGACATAAGAGAAGACCTGAGGAAGTGGAGAGATATACGATGTTCCTTGGAAGGGAAGTTTCAGTATTTCTAAAGATGTCAATTCTCCCTCAAATAAATCTGTATATTCAACTGCATTCTAACCAAAATCCCAATAGCATTTTATTTGAGATACGAATGCGAGATTTGATAAATTTGATAAACAGAAGTTTATTTGGATAAGTAAATGTGTAAGAACAGCTAAGAAAAAATTTCCAAATTCAATACACATTGAATATTGAATCATGACTCCACAAAAGACATGTCCAGGGAAGCAGATGTGGCTCAACTAATTGGGCACCTGCCTACCACATGGAGGCCCTGGGTTTGAGCTGGTGCTTCATAAAGAAGACGAGCAAGACACCCGCACCTACCACAGTGAGCTAGATGCTGCACCCCACTGCAAAGAGCAGATTCAAAATGAGCAGATGCCATAAGCCAGCAGATGCTGCAGCCCCAGGGAGTGGATGTGGCTCAGGCCGTTGGTCACTCGCCTCCCGTGTGGGAGGTCCCAGCTTTGGTTTCCAGGGCCTCCTGGAGAAGGCGAGCAAACAATGAGCAGACAGACAAGAAACCATCGGGGGGGAGGGGCAGTAAATAAATAAAAATAAATTTTTAAAAAGCACCTGCCAAAAATAAGCCTTGTCAAAGTCTTAACTGAGTTCCTATGAGTGTGAATCCATTTGTAAATAGGGTCCTTTAGGGAAACGGACTTTGGCCCAGTGGTTAGGGCGTCCGTCTACCACATGGGAGGCCCGCGGTTCAAGCCCTGGGCCTCCTTGACCCGTGTGGAGCTGGCCCATGCGCAGTGCTGATGCGCGCAAGGAGTGCCGCGCCACGCAGGGTGTCCCCCGCGTAGGGGAGCCCCACGCGCAAGGAGTGCACCCATAAGGAGAGCCGCCCAGCGCGAAGGAGGGAGCAGCCTGCCCAGGAATGGCGCCGCCCACACTTCCCGTGCCGCTGACGACAACAGAAGCAGACAAAGAAACAAGAAACAAGACGCAGCAAAAAGACACAGAAAACAGACAACCGGGGGAGGGGAGGGGAATTAAATAAATAAAAATAAATCTTTAAAAAAAAAAAAAAAATAGGGTCCTTTGAAGATGTTGTTATTACTTAAAGTGTGGTGAAACTGAACCAGGGCAGGCCTTAATCCCTATGACAAGAGGCCTTATAAAGAGAGGAAATTTAGATGCAGTCAGAAGAACCAGAAGCCAGACAGGAGAAAGAGACTGCTGTCACAGAAGTGTACCATCTCTGGAAGAAAGCATGGCTTGATTTTAGACTTCTAGCCTTCAAACCGTGAGCCCATCAATTCTTGTTGTTTAAGCCAACTCGTGTGATAACTGTCATAGCAGCTCCAGAAAACTAAGGCAATACAGAATAGGGAGTTTGTAATGCCAGATATTTTAAAAATGTATGTTAAAACCATAAAAGTTAAATAGGGTGATATTATGATGAAATAAACAAAAAAACCAATGAGATGGAGTAAAAAGTCTAGAAACAGATAAAAATGGATATGGATATTTAGAATGTGATCAGTGGTATTTCATATCATGAGAGGAAGTTTCTCACAACATCTTGTGGAGAAAAAGGATACTTTATACTGTGTTCCAAAATAAATCCCGGTTGAATAAGTAGCATGAATAAAGCAACAAAACTATGAAAGTGTTAGAAAGACAATTAAAGGATATTGTATAAATCTGGGAGTGAGTCTGGGTTTCCTAAATGAGACATACTACCAGAAGCCATAAAAGAAGATATGAATAGATAGGATTAAAATGTTTAAAATTTCCAATGATAAAAGATCATTACAAACAAATCTGATAATAAAAGATCATTATAAACAAGTTTAAAAGGCAAATGACAGTCTATTTAAAATAGTCACACCTGAAATAAACAAAAAGTTAATAGCTGATGGCATTTACAAAGCAAGAAAAAGACAAAACAACCACATTTGTTTATATGATTGGGCAATTCATAGTCAAAATTAAATTGACTAATAATTTATGAAAAAATAATCAAGCTAATTAGTAATCAAGGAAATATTTATTAAAACACATTGAAATACCATTTACAACGTGTTCAACTTGTAACATTTTTTTAAAAGATTTATTTATTTATTTATTTATTTCTCTCCCCTTCCCTCCCCAACCCCGGTTGTCTGTTCTCTGTGTTCATTTGCTGCGTCTTCTTTGTCTGCTTCTGTTGTCAGCGGCATGGGAATCTGTGTTTCTTTTTGTTGCGTCATCTTGCTGTGTCAGTTCTCCGTGTGTGCGGCACCATTCCTGGGCAGGCTGCACTTTCTTTCACGCTAGGTGGCTCTCCTTACGGGCACACTCCTTGCGCGTGGGGCTCCCCTATGCGGGGGACACCCCTGCATGGCAGGGCACTCGTGCGCATCAGCACTGCGCATGGGCCAGCTCCACACGGGTCAAGGAGGCCCGGGGTTTGAACCACGGACCTCTCATGTGGTATACGGATGCCCTAACCACTGGGCCAAGTCCGCCGCCAACTTGTAACATTTTTAAAAGACTTTCTGTAACCAATGTTCATAAGAAATGGGGAAAGAGGCACTCTTCTACTCTAATTATGGAATTGTAAATTAGTATATTTTAGCAAAATTATTTTGTCATATCTAGCAAATTTACAAATATTCGTACTCTTTGCCTCCATAATTCCACACTAAAAACACATAAAGATATATATACATTTTGGCAATCATTAAAATAGCAATAAATTAAACACCATTGAAATGTACCTCAATTTTAAAAATGATTACACAAATTATAGTAATTTATACTTTAGAATACCACACAGCTATTAAAGCATTATAAGGCTGATCTCTGATATTGGAAGGATATCTATAATAGGCATCAATCAAGTTGCAAAACAAATGGAAAAAATATATGGAGTATTTTCACATTTAAAAAAAAGTATGTATATATTTATATCTTTCCTGTCTTCTATGTTTGAAATTTTTCACAAAATATACTATTTTTGTCATTTAAAAAACACTAAATTCATTCAATAAAAGGAATGCATAAATTCCATAATAAGAATACATTAAAATATGATGAGATGGATTTTATTATCAACGAGTTTGTAATCTCTGTGACATCAGAGACTGAATTTCTGCTCTTTCTGTGTCATACACTTGAACTGCACTGTGTACAGTAAGACGGGATAAAAATGCTGCAGGAAAATAAATTCTGTATTCGGGTGACAAATTGGAGATCGGATGGAGTTAATCCCGGTATATTTTTCATCCTTTAATATGGATATAAAAGAAAGAATGAATTTATACAGTGGATAATTTGGATGATTCTGGATTTGTGTACAACAAAATTTAGTCAAGGTTTCAGACAAATTAGAGAGGATTCTTGGAGTGGAAAAGTCATAAACCACTCAGTTTGGCTGAAATGGTTTTTCACAGCGCGGCTGTGGGAAATGCGTTTGGACATGTGCAATTCGTTGATTGAGAACTTAGAAGACACGAGGACAATAGGCGTCCCTGGGGCGCTGAGTTTCTGATATGCAAGCGTGGTGTGATTACCAGCAGTTAAGAATAAACGCCGTTTGAATCGACAGCGCATCCTTATGGCTCCAGTTTATAGGAAACCCAAACCTCTGAAGAGTTAGGTTGATAAATTAAAGACCACCACGGCTCTCTAAAGTTGAACTTGGCAGTGCCATACCCATTCTGCGACCCTAAATCCTAGAACTAGATTCTGATGTCTTGGCCTACCAAATCGGCTTACAAATAAATAACTTTAAAGAAACAAACCAAAAGAAGCATCCATGCCCTCCAAGCTATTGAACCAATTTTCTAATGTTCTGATTTGCAAAGCTCCAGAGAAAAACAGTCTTCAGATACTCCAGCTTTGGATCTCTTCCAGCTTTCAAATTCAAGATGTGAAGAGAGTAGAGGTAGGCGAGGAAGTGGAGGGATTATTTTTTAATCACAAGAAAAATGGACTTGAAATTGCAGGCATGCATTTCCCCACCAAAACAACAATTGAGCTCTATTTTCAAAGGCTTATTAGAGCAAAACATTGAGTCATTTCCCAGGAGAAGTGTGAAGATAAACTCAGAGTCCAGAATTTTGTCAGGAAGACTGCACTAAAACTGAGAATAGAAATAGATGTTGGAAATAACAGAAAATGGACCAGGAGACCAAATGTACAGACTTGGGAAAAGATAGTATTCAAATTATAAAGTGGAAAAGAGCATTGAGAAAACAGAAATAGAGAAGGAGGGAAAGAAGATGGCGCTAAGAAGAAATCGCAAAACTAAGCAAAGAAATTTTATTTTGGTGTAAATGTGTCAGCAATTTTGAACTTGATTGCAGAAATGGAGAAAATATAAAATGGTTCCTATCCTGATATGAATATCATTTAATGAGAACCCGCATTGTATTACATACTAAATCTGACATAGTAAGAAGAACAAGAACAAAATTTAGGAAAGAACCTCTACTCTGGCTATTTGATTACCTATGGGTAACTCATATATGCAAATAAGAACTATAGTAAATATAGTAATTATGGATGCCTGAGACCAAAACTTGTTTCATGATTTAGGTACAAATGGGTGATAATTACCATAACTGGTATGTCAGATCACATCTAATATGGTCATAAATAAATGAAATGATATATTCAAAAATATCTGTGAGATGAAAAAGTGTCCTACAAATATTAAAAGGCATTACTGAGAAATTTAAAATCGTTGAATGTAAATAAATATAATAGAAACAAAATACAATGGTGTCAGAGCTTTGCTAAAGATACCATGTCACTGCTGTGGTCACTCCCTCCTTTACTAGCATTGTGTGTCCATGCACTTTGCCATGTGACTTGGCAGTGTCTTATCCACATCATTAATGTTGGGCTTAGCACATAACTTGATTAGGCCAATGAAATTTTTTAGCAAAATTTACAGTGTACCAGTTCCAAGCTGAGCCCTTACAAGACATCAAATTTCTGCTAGTCCTCTTATGATTTTCCCATCTTTCTTGAGAAGAATATGCCCCAGGTAGCAACTTGTCCATGAATCCACCTTGCAGGCTGGAGCCAAGCCCAGCTGAGCTCAGTAGAGCCACAGTCCACTAACAGAATCGTGAGCAAGAATTAGCTGCTTATTGCTATAAGCCACTTCCTTTGGGGCTTATCTGTTACACGGTATTATTACAGAAATAGCTGACTGAAACACAAGTGTGTGTGTTTCTCTACACAGATATACATGATACTATGTTATTCATTCCCTCTTACCTCTTCCTCCTGTTCTCTCTTTTCTACATCAAGCTGAAAGTTGTCCACCCTGTTACCAGAATGAAAGAATGAAAAAAATGATGTCCACCACTCCAGTTCAAATTCTGTTTCCACTACTATATTTCTCCTTGGGAAGCTTGAGAAAGTCACTTGACCTCTAGCAGCCTAAGTTACCTCATATAAAACATGAAGCATCTGTTTTCATAGGGCTGTTCTGGGATTAAATGTGAAAATATATCGACAGTGCCCAGTATGCAACAATTCCTCAGACAATGCTAGTTTTCCTGCTTCCTATAGCTAAGGAGCCAGGCAAGTTTCAACTAGCCGGTGAGCCCAGTCGATGTCGCTAAGCATAATAGAATGCCATCCCTTGCTAACCAGTCCCGAAGTTTTGTTTTGTTTTCCTAAATTTTATATTTAGTAAAAAACGTGTATTATTACTCTTTGGATACTTGCATGGTTGATTTCCCTTTTGTTTTACTTTTTTTTCCCCCCACTTTCTTGGCCACTCTAAACTCTTAACTCTTCTTATTCTTTCATTTGTTCAAGAAGTACTGATGAGCTCCCTCTCTTTATGAGGCAGTATTCTAGATACTGAGGAAAGAACAGCAAGAAAAAACATAAGCAGTTTGACTCTTATCCCTCATGGAGCTTATGAGGAAGCAGAGACAGTAAATTAGTAGAGAAAGATGAGTTTATAAAGAAAGTGAAGTTGAGCAAGGGGGAAAAAGAGGGTTGGAGGAGAGGCGTTGTATTATACGTAGAGACCAGCAAGGACAGATCCAGATTTTAATACGTAATATTTGATGCCTACCTCTTTAAGAAAAAGAATATGAAATTAAATATGAAAATGAATTCAATTTTAGAATGAGAAAAGAAAGGAAGCACCATGAATTATAAATATTTAAAAGTGGGAAAATATCACAAACATTCCCAAATGTAGAAAAATACTACATTTTAATTAATCAACTGCTTAATAAATCTGTTTTTCCTACATTTTTTTTGGTTGAATACCCTATGAACACCTTTTCGCACATTACAATTTTGTAATGTTTTCTTTAGAGAGAACAAAAATATAATTGTTTTTTCTCTAGTTCAGTTGGTTGCATGATTTTATTATTGATATTAATAGTTTAGAAGAAAAGACAAAAAGGAATTTAAAAAAGAAATGTTCGTTAAATTTACAATTAATTCTGGTCCTCAACCAAACTTGCCTTAAAATAGCCAGAGACAATCAAAGAGTCAGTAGGGTCAAAGGTAGATCATTAATTACCTGGATAGTAGTTTTAATAGTCCACTTCAGCTTCTGCCAGAAACCAAGAAATTGTTTAAAAAGAATATTTTTGTAAACCCCAGATATGTGTTTTCCTTACTACATCTTAGCCTCATCACCTGGATGAAATCAGGATATGCTGGGAAATGTCCTGTGGGTCACTGGGTTCCCATACAGATGATGAAATAGAAAAATAGCACACAAGCAAGGAAAATGGTCCCACTTTGTTATCGCAAAGAGAATTTTTGGTTGACCATATAATATGCTGGAAATTAGACTCTGCCCCCCAGGATCTCACAGCTGTCCTTCTGCCATCTAATTTTTCTCTGTCAGAATGTTAGAACCATTATGGAACATCTTGCAGAAGACTTGTTTTACATAGTTCAAGCACGAAGTGCTGCCTTTGGAGTCTCTCGCTGTGCCAGTGTGATTCAAAATGGCCAGTGCAGAGCACGTGACTGAACGGAAGAGCACAGCCGCAGGGAAGCCACGGCGGGGTGGGCTGGCCTGTACTGCCCCTTTTTCACCTTTCCTCGTCTTCTTCATCCCTTCGTGGTACTTACATTGTGTCTTTATCTTAAGAGCAATGGACAGATGATAGAGTGTTTTAATTTGGGTTGTTGATAGGGAGAGAGAAATTACTTATATTGCAATTAGACCACTTTGGTGAAAAATAGATCAGAAGGAGGCAAAAATGGACATGCTAAATGCAAGAGGCTATATTTAAGGGGATACTGAGATTTAAAAAATAAATAAATAAATAAATAAAACAAGTAATATCCCTGTCTTCGATAAACTTAAAATTAATGGATTGATTGTAAATAAATGACTATAATTTTATGCATATGATATTAAGCAAGTCAACCAAGTCCTTGAGAATTCAAAAGGAAAAACCTCTAAGTTCCAGCTTGAAGACTAGAAGAAAAAAAAAAGCATAAGTAGGGTATCTGAGCTGGTCTTTGCAGAATAAGCAAGACTTTGATGGACAGAGAAAGGAATTTCAGAGTACACAAAGAGCATGGGCAAAGTACCAGGGTATTAATGTATTTAGAAAATAACTTAGTTCAATATCACTGAATATCAGGCTATGCTGAGGGGTTTAGTGGGAAATTAGATCAGGAAAAAATGGACAGATAATTAACTGACATATTAAGGATACTATTCTTAGATTACCAAGCTGAATAACTTCAATTATAAATTAATATTCAAAATTAATACCCATTTTCTTTAATGAAATCTTAACAATGAAAAGCTTATAAACGTTCAACAAGTTTATAGTCTGGTGAAATTAAAGAACTTTGGGGCCGTGATCCAGGCTAAATTAGCCAAGTTTGTGTTTAAAATCTTATGTTGATCACTAGTGTCAATTTAATATTCTAAGTAGACACTAGAAAGAATTACACATTTCTGGTGGAATGGCAACAGTGTTGTAACTGTCTATTTATTTCTCTGTGTCCTCCAATTGACTGCGAACCCACTAAATACAGGGGCCATGTTAGAGTCATCACGTATCCCTAGTACCTGGCATGTAGTCAGGATGCCTTGTTTGTCAAGGGAATGAATGAATGAATGAAGTATTGCAACCTATGTGCTATACCACCAGAAAAATGCAATCCCAAAACTTATTTCATAAATTAATCTAAATAATAAAATACCACCACAGTACCATTCTTTTCTTAATCAGAATTCAAACAATTGTTAACTTTCAATTAATTCTAATTCTTCACACTCCATTTTTAAAAGGAAGAGACAAGTTGCCAGGACAATCTCCTACATGTTCTATAGCAACAGCCACAGTGTGTGAAGTTAAAAATACAAGTTCAAGGCACTAAATTAAGGATTGTTTAGTATTTTCAATATACATATTGCTTAACATGCATCAATTTATTTAAGTGTCAATCCGGAGAAGAGTTATTAAAATCATCATTTACAAATTTAAAAGTTATCAAATGAGACTGTAAGTTGCTCAAGGTTACATGTTTATGAACTGTAAATCCATGCTTTGAATGTTGAATTATCTTATTATATTTACCGAAATAGAAAATACACTCATATTTCAGAAACATTTACCGTACCAAGTTAAAAATTAACTAGATAATCCCATTAACCAGAAAGCCGCATTCCTCAACCAATAAAATAATGTAGTTTTTTTTTTTACTGCCCCACATGTCAATTCCCTTTCTGTTTGGGGGACTTTCTACCTTAAGAGTTTTGGCGGCAACCACAACTACTTCCCAATATAGAGGCTGAAAAAGGCATATAATTGCTTTCCAGTTTCCATGTTGGCTTGGATGTAGGCACTCGACCTGTATTTGGTGAGCCAGATGCTTCTCTACCAGACTTGGTTCTGGGAGCTTGGGTCACAAGGAAGTAGGGGCAATGGAGACCCCATTCTGCAGCAGTGGTGGGAAAGATGGCCCCAGCCATCGTGACGGTGGTGCTCACTGCAAGCCGTGGTCTCTGGGGCTCCCAGCTCCCAGGGGCAGCAGTGGAGACCCCACTTGGCTACCTGTCCTCCTCCCTCATTCCTGCCTATTTGCCAAACTGATTTGTTGGCTTTCCAGGGATTCCATAGCTACCCAATTACTTTCTCTATGTGTTATTTTCCTGTTTACATCAGATGGAGTCTACTTGTAGTGATGAACCTGGACTGACACAGTGATGTACCTGATTAATAGCTGTGAGATACAGACCCGGTTTTGTCTATCAGCTCTTTCACCCCAAGTTAGGCTCAGTCAATTTAGGAAATTATGTCTGCATTGTGGAATGGAAAAATTTAGGAACCACTGCCCTAGATTAATTTATTCATTCAGTGCTATCATATTCACAGTGTATTATATATAATTCTATATTTCTCATAAAAATTTGCCAGTGCCCTTTTCTCTGACCTTAAAATTATAGTCCCTGCTTCCTTTCACGTTGTCACTTGTTAATTCTCAGCTCTGGCCCAGTGTGCAAGACACTCGAAATAGCCCAGTGGTTCCAAATCAGGGGTGGCCATCAGCATCTGCTACAGAACACTCTTTAAAATGTAGAGTTATACATCTTACTCAAAATCTATTAAACAGGAATGTCCAGAGGTGAAGTCAAAGCAGGGGCACAGATCCCCACACACACTCACACACACACTCACACACACACTCCCTGCTGCTGACCCCAAAGCGTATTTGTCATTAAGAACCACTGGTCCATTCACTATTTCTTCTTGAATTTTTAATGTGCTTCATTCAGAGGAACCCCACTATAGTGGTATCTTAATATAAACAATAAAATCTGAGGAGAAATTACTGAGTTTAATTTTACCTATCAACACTACCATTTTCTTCCTGATTTTTTTCAGGAATCTTTCTCAAAATATTCATTCATTGAACTCTGTAGTCTCCCTTATATTAATACTGTCCTCATGACTTTATACCAAGGTTTTTCATCTTGAGGATATTAAAAAATAGATTTTCTACATAGATTTTGAGTAATCATGGCAATTAGAGGAATTAAAGAATTGTATTTTTTTTAACTCAGAGTGATTAAAGTCCTATTATATTATCATCACTGAATAGTGAAAATAAGAGGAGAATTATGTCACTAGCACTGTGTGAGGCCAGGAAATTAATCATGACTTTCACAGCTCAGACATAATCAAGTAAACAGATTGTCCAAGACTTCAACACCTTCTACATTCTAAATTTTAAAATATGATAGGTTCTCAGTGTTTTCTCAGACGTGCATTGGAAGAATCTTCATTCCCAGGATTCTGATAAGTAAAGGGGATTCACTGACCCAAGATAAGGCAACTTTATCTGCCCTGTGAGTGAACTTCATAAAGTCAAGTCAGAAAGAAGCCATTGAATTTCACTCTACAACACAAATTAAGAACCATATTCTCTCCTTACTTTTACATTTTTATTCAAGTTTCATTCTTATTTAAATCAATATTAAATCTCTCAGGGAAAATTTTTTCTTACAAAAGTTGGAGCTGATGACCTGGTGTTTGGTTTTATGACTTCCTCCTGAGTGTGAAGTACTCTGATCCCATTCAATCATGTGCCCAGTACAGTAAAAGATAATTTTGATAAATATTTTCATCTTTCTTGTCCTAGTTGTACTTCAGTGTATTATATCATGTGATAAGATTTATTTCGAATGGCATATATACCTGGTAGGATAAAACTTATCACTTTATTTTGTAGGGTTGGGTATAATGCAAGCAAAAGAAGGATGGAAAGGACTTCTGAGAATAGATTTCTGAAAGGGTCAGAATATTTTAATTATGCATGGTGTTCTGCTAAAACCTTATTTAAGACATCAGATAAAATTAAGAACACCATTAGAAGACTGAATGAGTGAATGAGGAGAAAGAAGGTAGAATTTGGGACACAACGTCTTACAAGAACTCAAAATGAGAGAAGAGAAGAGGTCAAAGAGGAGTAAAGTAAACCAGGGGAATGTTGTGTTCCAGAAGACTTCAAGAAAGTAAGAATGACTACCAGTGTCTAGAAGTCAGAGTGGTCGAGGAAGATAACAATTTTTAAATGTCCATTGAATTTGCAATTAAGAGGTTGTTTTAGTTTGAATTATGTACCCCACAAAATAAAAACATGCTCTTAATCCTAATCCCATTTCTGTGGGTGTGAACCCATTGTAATAGAACCTTTTGATGATGTTAGTTTTAGTTAAGGAGTGGCCACCTGAATCAGCATGGGTCTGAATCTATTACTAGAGACCTTATAGATGAAAAGCCACAGTGATAAGACAGAAGCAGGAAGTCAATGGAGCCTGGAAAAGAAAAGAGGTGACATCACCATCTGAAGGGAAAGCCAAGAAACCCAAGATTGCCAGCCAACCAGAATGCTACTGACTGCAGGAGGAAGCAAGCTTTCCAGCCTCTGAAACCATGAGCCAATAAATATCTGTTGTCAAGCAACCCATTGTGCGCTATTTGTCATAGCAGCCTGGAAACTAAGACAGAGGTCAGGGGTAAATTCAAATTCAACATTAGCATTAAAGGATGCAAAGGATAGAGGCACTGTGTGACTCAAGGAAAGAAAAACAAGGAAGCAGATGTGGTAACAATAGAGCCCCCTTTGAAGAAAACCATTGCATGTTAGCTAGGTCAAGAGAGGGTCAAGAGAACATTTGGAGAATGATATGAACAAGAGAACATTTGGAGAATGATATGAAAGAGTCTTGAGCTTGTTTACAGGCTGAATGGAAGAAGCTATTACAAAATAAGGCATTGTCTTGGTTTGCCAGGCTGCTATGACAAATACCACACAATGGGTTGGCTTAAGAACAGGAATTTATTGGCTCACAGTTTGGAAGGCTAGAAGTCCAAATCAAGATATCAACAGGGCTTGCTTTCCTCCTGATGTCTGTGGGATTCTGGTGCTGGATTACTGCCATCCTTGGGGTACCTTGGCTTGCATCTCTGCCTTCTGTCACCTAATGATCTCTCTCTTTATGTCTTCTGTTCCAGTTTCTTCTGACTTCTTGCTTCTTCTGACTTCTACTCCTCCCTTTGGCTTTCTCTTTATGAGGTTTCTAGTAATACAAAGTAAGGACCACCCTGACTGAGCCGGCCATAACTCCATTAATAATAATATCTTCAAAAGGATCTATTCACAAGTAAAATCACACCCAAGGAATACAGGTGTGTTTGTTGGGGTACATAACTCAATCTAACACAGGCAGTGAAGATGAAAGATCAGGAAGGAACAAGGTCTGAGAGGAAGAGTGTGGGTCATAGGCCAGTGTAGGAGAGGACCATCATTTCACCGACCCCAAGCAACGGACCCCATCTCCTGGATGGAATGAGAGGACACCAGGCTGGGACTCTTCCACCTCCTGACCCCTCACAAGCATATTGAAAGTGTATCTTTGTCTTCTCCCCTCTGTCTCCACCTTCCATCTGAGTAGAAGAGGAGTCTTTCCTCGTGTCCAAGGCCAGTCTCTCTTTAAGTAAATAAAAATGCAATCAATGTGTTACATATATAACATTGTTACATACATAAACATACATAATCAGACATCCTCAAGAAAACAGTATGAATTTACCCACAACACGATTAAATCTATATAATAAGCATTCACTTTACTACCACACTAATATTATTCTAACAATGGGAGAGATGTAAAATGCATCACTCTTTCATTCAAATGATTTTCAACACTGATGAATAGAACTATTCGTAATATCCTTTTATTTAAGGTATCTGTGACCACATTCTAAACCACTGATCTGAATTAACCACGTAGTATACAGGCTTAACTAGTTAGGCAAAGAATATAAACCACATCCCTTTTAATGTTACGTAATGTTATATCACAAAGATAGAGTCTTTAGCTTTATAGGACATGAAAGAGGATACAGGCAAAATGAAGTTAGAGACATGATAACAATGGGAAGGAAAAAAAAATGTCTTTTTAGTTATTCCTAATACCCCTTTATCTAAAGGCTGAATGCTTGGTAGTCAAGTATTAGCTTTAGGATAATACCTGTGTTGGGGGGAAAAGTTGTACAATATTAAGTTTAAGTTTTTAGAAATAGATTTTCCATTACCAATGTTTATAACCTATGAAAATGATTAAAATCCATATACACTCCTTCATATTCTTCATAAAATCTGAAAGTGTTTTTTAGTGACTCTGAACCTGTGAATTATGTGAAAGATATTGTTCCAGGGAATGGGAGATACAAAGGTAAATACAACGTTAATACCGACTTTGAGAAATGTACAACCTCAAAGCAGGAAAACGAGACAAGTTAACAATTACTTATAAATACAATACAACAATGCTGTGAGAGAAGTATAATATCAAGACAATGTAAATATGTTGTAAAGAATTACATCTTTTGATCAAAACTTCTCCCTCTGGAATGCCATCTAAAGCAAATAATCTGAAATAGAATGTCACTGCCAAAGATAATCATCATTTTATGATATATAATAGCAAAGAATAGTTTAAAAAATTACCAAAATAGCCATAGGCATATAAGTGAGTATAAGCTAAACTATGCTGTTGTAACAAAAAAAAAAAAAAAAAAAGACTTCAGTGACTTAACAAAAGGCAAAACAATGTAGGATTAGAACGGTCTCCTTGTAAGCTTTTCTTTCAAGCGGTGACTGAGGAACCAGACACTTTGTCATGAATTACTAGCTATGATATCTGGAAAATGTGACTTTTAAGAGAAGAAAAAAGAAAGCTAAAGCACTATGCAAGGTATCATTTAGAATCAGGTCTAGAAGGGGCTTGCATCACTTTGTCCACATTCCTCTAGGCTGTAACTCAGTCACACAGGCCCCAAACTAAACTGCAAGGAAGGCTGCAATATATAATCTTACTGTATGCCAAGAAGACAAAGAGTGTGGTGACCACATACCCTTACCCATGTCACACAGTTAATAAATTAGTCAATACACACACATTTTATCAAGAGTATGAAAATACAGAATAATGTTTTTCTTATTATATTTAATATAAAAATTAGGGTTCAAAGGTTTATCACATTTGAAAAAAAAATGCATATACAAAAAGGACTGCCAGGAAATACATTTAAATATTAACAGTATTATGGGATGAAAGAACAATTTTAAAAATTTTCTATTTCACTTTCTACATTTTCTATAAGAAGCATGTTATTTTATGATGAAAAATGACATGTTAATGTTTGAGGGAGTATTAGAGCAATTGTCATCCTCTAAAGGGGTTGCAAAGAAGGAAAAGGAAATTAGATGGGCGGCAAATTAGGAGTAGAGAGTGTCTGGAGATAAAAGAAACACACAATGGACATTTAGCCAAGGAACTCAAACACCAACAACCAGCCATGGAGGGGCTGGGAGTCCCTAAGAGGCATAGAGCCTGGTCCTTGTGTAAGAGCAGACAGCGGGTGGCAGAGAGTCCCTGTGTGAAGACAGCATGCTTGAGTCTAAGGGAAAACCCTCGGCATGACAGAAGGGGATGGAGTTATTGGCCTCAGTGAAAGTCACATTGAACAGGGGACAGAATGCTTCTTTCTGGAAAGGTGTCCAAGCTGTATAAACCTTAGTAACCACAGCTCCTCAGCTGGAGAACCAAACATCAACGTGCATATATGGATATTTGATTTCAGGTTTGCTCCCCCGTTAGTTCTTTATGTCCTATATATATACCAACTATGTAAAGCATGTGTAATTAAAGACCTGTATTGAGGTGGCGTCCTGTGTCCTCACAGTCTAAAATCAACATAAACCTTCAATGATATTGCATGCTGACTTTAGGCACACGAATGAAAACAAAATCTTTGACATTCAAATACACTGCTGGGCACTGTGATTTTTTTCATCCATCTATTCTTCTACTCCTTCTTAGAAGTTAAATGACCTACCATTGGTTTCTTTATGTTTATTTTTCCAGTAACAATTTATTCTTCCTTTTTGTCATGTAACTTATTTTGAAAAATTTCCTACTTCTGATGTTTCCAACCATCTCCCAATACTCTCCCAAATAATCCTCAAATGTTTCCCAGAGGAGTCTTATTCATCCATTCATTTATTCATTCATCTAACGTTTTGCTTAGTATCAAGCAATGTACTAGGTCAAGTGACACAATGATTAATAAGATCCAGATACTGGGTGAAGGTGGAGGAGTGAGAAGTAGAAAATGAGAAATCAAGGGAACTAGCACGTAAATGAAGGCCTAGAGAAATTCCTAACCAGACAATGCTGTTAAAGTCTAAGGAGGGAAGCGGCTGTGGCTCAGTCAGTTGGGCTCCCGTCTACCATATGGAAAGCCCTGGGTTTGTGTCCTGGGGCCTCCTTATGAAGGCAGGTTCACCCGCACACTGTGGAGTGCTGCCCAACCCGCAGACACCACCGCCTGGCCCACAGGCACCACGGAGAGCCGACTCAGCATGATGACGCAACAAAGAAAGGGAGACAGGCAGAAACACGGAAGAGCACGCAGCGAATGGACACAGAGAGCAGAGAGCAAGCAAGCTGCAGGGAGGGAGGGGAAATAAAAATAAATAAATACAGACGTAGAAGAATGCACGGAGAATGGACACAGAGCAGACAGCATGCAAAAAGCCACAAAGGGGGAGGGATAAAATAAAATAAAATTAAATTAAATTAAATTAAATTAAAATAAAGTCTAAAGAGATGAGGGGAATTATAAGGGGACAGAGAAAGCAGATCCAGAAAAGAAAGAAAATCTTTCCTGGGAACTTGAGGTAAGAGAAACAGCACAAGAATCCCATGTGTTCTCACCTAACTGTGAAGCCATAATTCTTCTTTATCCTATATTCCCTCCAAATATACCTCTGGCAGAAAAACAGTATTTTGAAAAATAGGAATCCAGTCCAGAAAATTAAACTGCCATTTAAAGTTATCCATATTCTTGTAATACGGGAGTAGGCTATTTAAACTGCAATTCTGAAAATACACATTTCAAAAGCCTATGATGGGATTGCTCTAAATCAGAGATCCCACTCCTAAAGGAATCCCCAGGCCAGCTTCAGGAGAGTGTTGAGACCATCACCACTTGCTGGAAGGTGAGGTAGAGCCTCTGATCTTATCTCCCCTACTAAAACTAGAGCTTCCTAGGAGTCCAGTCCCTGATCTTATCATCTTGCTATCTTCCTCATGGCCAGGACAGTGCCCAGTACATAGCTTATGTGAATATAAATACAAATATAAATACAAACACACACACGAGAAAATGAGTGAGATCACATTTGCATCTGTCCCATATGACTGCATGTTTAACTGTGCATTCTCAGTCTAATTTTTACTAGTAACAACATTACTGAATATCACTTCTGATGGCGTTTTTCCCAAAGCAAACTTCTTTGAGTTTTGTAGTCCTTCTTCACACGAGCCAGTCTTGAATGACTGTTCCACAGGAGCGTTTGCGAGCCACCCAGCGGTCACTGTTCCACCCCCGTAGCCAATATATATTCATCACACCAAGGATATTTGCTTTTATTTTAAAATAGATGCATTAAGTTTCCATTAATATTTGAGAGAAAAAGCATTGTTTTCTGAATAAATTTGTGCATGTTAATGGAACTGATGTATACCACTTAAATAGCAGAGGAAGAATTAAAAGAAATGTTGGTGGATGTCTACTACTACTACCAAGCATTCTTATAAAGTACACAAAATGACTAACCACTACACTGACCCTCAATGTCATCGGCCGTTACTCACGGAGCACCAACTGTGTGTAAGGTGTCGTGAAGATCTGAAGGATCATGGATGCAGTTGCCTTCCCTCTGTGCATGCAGACTTAGATTTTAAAAAAAACACTGAAATACAAGGCCGTTCATGTCAAGGGACAAATATTTTAGAGTATATAAACAAGTGATAAAATGGTTAAGTGTGAAGCTTACATGGTTGAAAAAGACAGAGAAGGGAAGGAGAAGGGTTCTAAAGAGGAGAACGTGGAAGCAATATTCATGAAGAAGCAAAATCACAAAGACCCCGATTCCAGGCTATGAAATTCAGACTTCATCCTATATCCTGCAGGGTGATGGCTCGTGAAACGTTTAGGGAAGAGAGTAATATGGTAAAAATGACATTTGAGCTGGCGTATAAATAGTTAAATGATAAGCACAATCCTCACTTAAAGGAGAGGAAATAGGATACAGACTATAATGGTGGAGGCCTAAAATGAAGCAGCAATTGGTGTAATGTAATATATCTAGAGGATATCTGATATTTACCATGATGGTGATCATGAAAATACTAATGACTAACAATGTCATAATTTTTTAACTTAAGTATGTTTACAGACCTGTGGCTAGATGAGCAGATTAGGAGATAGGCTTGGTTTTCGTACATTTCCTGTGTGTCTGCGATGTGTCCTCTGTTTTCTTTCACATGAGCTCTCAGAGATCCACAGGAGAATTTAACATGTTTACTGGGTCTCAGTCCTCACGGTGAGGCTACAGCTCCAGCCTGATGACTGATGGGTTCATATGGGGTGACCTTGCACTAGCAACAGAACTTCGGTTGCTAGGTAAACACAGGCAGGGGGATCCCACTCCAGCGATTTGCAGCAGTGACGGATGGCAGAGGTATTTACGGTTCTCCTTTCACCAAGTAGGACATGTCAGAATGACTTGGCAAGAGGGAGGAAAAGCATTAGATTCGAATGACAAATAATTACCTGACACCAGCTGAGGTTCCTCCGGAAGGGTTATTAGGAGGCTGCGAATAGCCGGCATGTCCATGACTTTAATTTTGATAATTTATTGAGAACAGTAGGGAGAAGGTGTGGCTCACACGCCCAGGTTAGCTTCACTGTGAAGGCTTCACCTCCCCGCTCTTCGTGCTGCCGTTCTTTTCTTCAGCTTGACTAGGAGCCCTGGTTATACTGGAAAGACACATATAAATGCCTTCCTAAATCTCACTTTACCATATCCTACTTAATACGGGACTATTTCGTTTGAAAAATTGTCTTTGCCCGTACCCAGTCATATCCACAGGAAAGATGGTCAAGAGGTTGGACAGTTGAGTTCTTACTATAAAATATTTCACTTATGTTTTGTCTAGGTTTATAAAAACAGTGCTTTGGCCTCAGATTTTAGGTCTGAATTTAAATGATTATTTGGGTTCCATTCTATGAGATTCAATTTGTCCTCACCCCACCTTCAAAAACCTAGGAAATACTCAAAAGCATGATAGAAAAAAAGAGGAAGCAAAAGGAGTTGTTCCAGTTTGCAAAAGAAAAAAGTGGTGTTGATGCAAAGTACCAGAAATCTGTTGACTTTTTTGACGGGGATTTATTTGGGGGTAAACGCTTACAGTTCCAAGGCCATGAAATGTCCAAATCAAGACATCAGCAGAGATGCGCTCTCACCAAAGTCAGCCACTGGTGATGCCAGCGTGGTGCCACGTGGCACAGCAAGATGGCCACCCATGTCTGCGCCATCTCAGCCTTCCACTCGGGGCCCACCGTCTGCTCTGGATCTGCCCACAGGCCCAGCCTCTTGGGGCTTTGTGCTTAAGCAGTCCTGTAGTTCTCTCTCTCCTGGCATAGGGCTTGTTTCTTTCCGGGCCCCTGCATCAGTCTCAGCTGTTCTGCTCCCTTCCCAGGTGCAGCTGTGAGCCATCAGGCAAGTGGCTCATGTCTCCCCAGGGCCTCAGCTGTGTGCGCCTCCGCACATGGCAGCGTTAAAACTGGCAGCGCCCTCCTCCTGTGTCTGTGGGAGTCAGTCCATTTACATCAGCCCCATCAAGGAGGCGAGGACGCAGCCTGAGTCACGCCTCGCTGAGGTCAGCCACTAAACAGGCCTAGGCAATCTCATCAAGTCATCTAACCCAAGCCCCTCAGCTGCACTTACTGCAACCAAAGGGTGTCACGCCCAGAGGAACAGATTAGTTTACAGACATAATAGTTCTCTTTTGGAGATTCATAAAATAATCTGAAATTGCCACAGGAATGAAGGCAGAAAAAGAGATATTTCAGTCAAGCTCCTGGAATTTTCAAAGCAATTATGTATTTATAACAAGTAGACCAGCTTTTTGCGGGTCAGCATCACAGTGGGCATTGGCGCTCTAGCTGCCTTGACACCCTGTCTGTTCCTCTAATGTAACCCTTTCCTCGGGTCTCAGGGCATTTGTCGTGCCCCTTACAGGGAGAAACGTCTGTCCCGCGCCTGCGTTTCCCTGACTACTCCTAATTCCACAAACCCTTCGCAGCTCATCTCAGGCTTCGCCGCTCAGAACCGCCCTCCCTTATTGCCACCCCGCCCTCCCCCGTCGTTAGACTCCCCTGCTGTGCGCCGTCGCAGCACCCTCTAAGTCTTAACTGTGAGGAAATAAATGATTGCGCGCCTACACCCGCAGAAGGACGGCCCCTGAAAGGAAGGCCTCGCCTGTCTTCTCCGTCTTTCAGAAAGGGGTGGCGGCTGACATCAAGCCTGGGGTCCCCTTTCCAGGCCTCCCGCCGGGCGCGACCCCAGGCCCTGCCCTGAAGCACCCCAGGCCCTCCCGCCAGGGTGCAGCTGGGGCGGGGGCCGGCCCAGGGGCCAGGCGGGCGCAAAGCCTGCGCCTCCCAGGCCAGCCCTGGGCTCCTGCTGCTCGCCTTCCGCCTCTGACCGTCTCTCAGCCGGGAGGTCCCTCGCTTTGCCTCCGAAGACCCACCTCCCGAGGCTGACGCGCGCTGCCCAGCCTCCTGCCCCTGCGGGCGGGCCCCCGCTGCTCCCGCACTCCTCTCCCTTTCACCGGCAGTGGAACGCGGGAGAACGACCCCTACACCCTTACGTTGCCACAGGCTGCTGCTCTACGTTTTGTGGTCGCAGTTCCCAAGTCCAGCGGGGAACCTCCCTCGGGGGCCCCCGGGGCAGCGCTGCGCATCATTCAGCCTTTGACATGTGGGCTAAGAAGGCACTCAACCTTGAGGGCATCTTGGTTTCACTGGGCAGGATGTAGACAGCCAGACTTGAACGCTTTTTGAATGCAGATGTATTAAGAACACAGCACATGGTTTTAAGAACGCACAGAGATGAATGAGTGCAATATGGGGACATTTTCAGGACATTGGAATTGTCCTGCATGACATTGCAATGACAGATACAGGCCATTCTATATTTTGTCATAACCTACAAAATTGTGCAGGACAGCATGTAAACTATAATATAAACTATAGTCTACAGTAGCAATCCTTCAGTATGTATTCCCCAATTGTAACAAATAAGCCACACTAATGAAGGATGTTGTTAATGTGGGAAGGTGGGGGAGAGGCAGGGCAGGGCATATGAGAACCCCCTATATTTTTATGTAACATTTATGTAATCTAAAGCTTCTTTAAAAATAAAATTAATTTTTTATGCTCTTTTTTTTAATTGATTTTGTAAAAATGTTACATTAAAAAAAATATGAGGTCCCATTCAACCCCACCACCCCCACCCCACCACTCCCCCCCCCCCCCCCCCCAGCAACATTCACTCCCAACTCTGGCATCTCTGCACCTCATGGTCACTGGTCCACATCATGGCCCATATTCTCCCCCATTCCATCCAGTGGGCCCTGGGAGGATTTACAATGTCCAGTGATTGCCCCTGAAGCACCATCCAGGGCAGCTCCAAGTCCCAAAGGCGCCTCGACATCTCATCTCTTCCTGCCATTCCCCATACCCATCAGCCACTATGTCCACTTTTCCCACTCCAATGCCACCTTTTCTCTGTGGACCTTGGATTGGTTGTGTCCGTTGCACCTCTATGACAAGAGGAGGCTCAGATTCCACATGGATGCTGGATGCAATCCTCCTGCTTTCAGTTGTAATCACTCTAGGCTCCATGGTGTGGTGGTTGTCCTTCTTCAACTCCATCTTAGCTGAGTGAGGTGAGTCCAATAGATCAGATTGTAGGAGCTGGAGTCTGTTGAGGCTCAGGGCCTGGCTATCATATTGTCAGTCCAGAGATTCAAATCCCCTAAATATATCTTAAACCCCAACACCATCTACAATTCCAGTAATTTTTTAAAAAGTACACATTTTAATAATAAGTGTTTGGAGCTGGGGGTAGTGGTGAACGATTTAAGGTACAAATACAGGTTACAATGCATCAAAAGTGCTGTGAGAAATATCAAATATTACTAACTTTTTGGACACCTAATATAAGCCCCTAAATGCATTGTTTCTTTGACTATTGTAGCAATATGGGAAGAACCAACTCCAATAAATATCGACACAACAGAATTAAGGACTATTCACAAGGCATTCCAAGACTGGCAAGTGAAACCTGGTTTCCTAAGGCTCATTATGACCTTGCACATTTTTTGCATGTCATGTTTTCTATGATTGTTTAGGATTAGCCAATATGTTCTCTGTCTGTCTAGAAATCATTTTTTAACTACTGCAACCTCTCAGGGGGGACTGAATTGGGTTATGGATGGCATTATTTGTTGCTCACAACAACAAATGGTAAGCAATAATTACTTAATAAATACATGCCTGCATGTAATCAGGCAAAGTGTATTCGGGATGGGTTAGACTCATCTGATAGTTTTGATGACTATTTTAATTGAGTACCCAGCAGTCCTGAATGTTTCTGTAATATACTCAGGCCAATTCGGTGGAAAAAGAGGCCTGCTGTCAGATAGATTGTAGAAGAAAACCAGGTTTTTAAACTGAGCTTTGGGACCTTGCTGTAAGGAGTACAGCTTTCTTCCTGCTGGAAACATTTGAAGAAAGAAGAAAAATGAATATGACCAAAAGTTTTGTATAGATATCTTAGAAGAGTGTCCAATATATGTGTATATACAAGGTAGAATCCATGCAATAATGATCCCCACTGTGATGTGGCCTTTGAGAGTCTAACCTTCTGCAAAGTAGAAACTTACTTGGTCAAGAAGCAAAGACTGGTCCAATGCAGGGAAGTAATAATAAAGTAAATAATAAAGGAGGCAAGTTTTTCAACTGTGGTATTTCAGGCATTATTTAACCTCCCTGTGCCTGCCTTTCCTTATCTGCAGGGCTGCAGAAAGGATAAGCAATAAAATATACTGAGTTGTAATAAAGCATTTCGAGTTTGTGGCACAAAGCATGTACGCAATCGTTTGTAGCTACTGTTATTCAGCGGCCTAAATCGGTGTTTAGGCTCCCAATTGTTGGTGTACCTGTTATGCTTGATTGCTTTTAAGGCTTACAATATGATGAGACTGTTAAAAGTCAAGTCTGATACTTACAGCAGTCACAAACAGACTTGAAATTTTCACTCTATTATAGACCTGCAGCCTGCAGCCGCTTGCTGGCAGACTTGGCATTTTCATTTGACTCTGGACCTCCTCGTCATTGGTATACTGGATGAATTTCTACCTTTGGTGTTCACTTCATTAAAGTTTCATCTTAAATATTCATGTAAAAATGAGATTTTTGCTATGCTTTGCAAATTGCAACAAAGTAACTTTATCCTAGTCCTTAAAATTCAAACAAACTAGAATAGTGGTTACCAGACATCTTTGAGAGCAGGGTTCACAGACCCTCCAAAGGTCTAAATCAAATTTAAGTTTGGGCAAACTGGAAAAGAAGTTCATATACAACTCATATTATAAAAATAACTTTTATATTTTGCAGTTCAAATTTTAGTAACCTTCTGGTATTACTCACTTGGAAAAATTAAAGTTTGTATCACATCTTAAGCGATGGCTTTGAAATACCAACACTAGAAATAGGTAAAGATCTTTTCAACATTGAACAAGTTCAGATACATACTCCTGTTGGGTTAAACTCGGAAACTATTAGCGGTAGATGCCAAGTTTATTTTCTCAAGCACCCAGCAGCTACAGCTGCAATAATGGAAATTAAAGGATATACACACTCACGAGGTGGGGGGGAATGAGGAGAGGAGGGAGTAGTGATAGACTTTTTTAAAGAAACAAACCTGGTAATAGTTCCACTTCTAACAATATGTTAGGAAAACTTGCCCAAAGCAAAACTTTCTACCTCAAAACATGCAGAAATTAAAGGTAAAATATATCACACATCTCTTTAAATTTACAGCTCAATTCAAAATAAGAAAGTGTCTAGGGGTCAAAAAAAAAAAGAAAGGAATCTGAAAATTAGAATTAGCCTTTGTAATCCTTGAGGCATTCGTCAGTCTCAAAGGAGACTGGATTTTAACAGCTATCCAGGGACAGAAAACAAGGCTTTGAATCCAAATGAGAAAAGTATCTCCAAATAATGCCCATAAATATTGGATTCCTAAAGAAATACACCCTCAATGGAAGAGTAGACTAGAATAAAAATCCACCTACAGGCAAAGGAAAATGTAAAGTATGTTTTAGCCTGGATGCTGCTCTTGTAGTCACCACTTTACCCTCATGTAGATTTGGACTCCAATTTTCCTAAAAATAGAATAGAATAGAATAAAAATTGAAAAAAATACATCAACAATCAAAATACTGTAAGTGGACTAAATCAACTAGCTAAAAACTGAGATTTTTAGCTCAAATACAAAAATAAAATCCAGCTACAATTAAAATACCTAAAACATAATGACACAAAAAGAATTGGAATAAGAGAATATAAAAAGATATACCATATAGTGTTAAGTAAAATAAACTGGTATAGCTATATTAATATCAGGAAATATATTTTAATTCAAGGAACATTATCAGAGATAGAGTCACTGTATAATGATAAAAAGTACAATATACTGAGAAGATGTAACAATACTAAATGTATATGCAAGTTATTACATAGCCTCAAAATGGATAAATACAGGGATAAAATCACAAATACAATCCCATTAAAAGTGACTTAAATATGTGTCTATCAGAAATGATGGATGAAACAGATAAGAAATAAGGATATAAAATGTAAGAACACAATTAGCAAGACTGAACTAATGGACATATTTAAGATATCAAACTAGGAATAATAGAAAGCACACATCTCTTGATGAAAATTGACCTTGTATGAGGCCATAAAACAAGATTTAAAGTATAAATGTAAAAATTAATATAAATATAAAAAATTAAGTATTATACATTTGATAATGGAATGGAATTAAGTTAGAAAACAGTAACAAATATATTAAGTAAAATCTGTTCAGAAACTTAAAAAATATATTTCTAACTAATCCGAAGTTCATAGAGGCAGTCATAATGGAAAATAGAAAATATTTCGAACTGAATGATAATGAAACTATTCCATATAGAAATTTATGACAGTTAATGAGGGAAATATAATGCTAAATGCTTATATAGAGAAAAATGAAAATGAGCTAGATGTCAAGTTGAGGAATTCTAAAAAGTACAATAAATAAGTCCCAGGAAAGAAGAGCAAGCAGAAATAATAAAGATCAGGACAGACATTTATCCAATAGTAATCAGAAATACCATTAGTCAGGGTTCTCTAGGGAAACAGAATCAATAGGAGATATCTGTAAATAGTATGAGATTTTATAAAATTCTCTCACATCACTGTGGGCAGCACAAGTCAAGATTCCGCAGGCAGTTCCAAACCAGGGGCTTTAATGAAAGTCCGATCAAATTCCTTTATGAGTTCCTGGGAGATGTTGGCTGTCCAAAGACAAGCTGGGAAATTCTCTCTGAATGCTGAAATCACTTCCCCTTTTACGGCATTCAGCCGATTGGACAAAATGTCACTCGTTGTTGATGGCAATCTCTCTGATCATAGATGTAATCAGCCATCTATGCAGTAAACTCATTGATGACTAAAGTCCATAAATGCCCTTGTATTACAGTTAGCCCAGTGCTTGCTTGATCAAACAACTGGGCACAATTACCTGGCCAAGTTGACACATTAGCCTAACCATCACAACCATAGATAGGAATTACAAAATCCAAAACTCTGTCAAAATTAATCTAGGGGAAAAGCAGAGAGAAGTCACAAATCAGAATTATTATAGGGGAAAATGACGTAACTAGAGATAAAGAAGAGATTTAAGACAAAACTATAGATATTATTATTCTATTAAATAGCAATGGAAGAACTCTTAATGTAAAGGCAGTGGCCACCAGAGGTTCTGAGGGGAGGGAGAGGGAAGAATAGGTGTCATATGGGGGCATTTTCAGAACATTGGAGTTGTCTTGCATGACACTGCAGTGATGGATACAGGCCATTTTGTATTTTGTCATAACCTAAAAGATTGCACGGGACAGAGTGTAAACTACAATGTAAACTATAGTCCATGGTTGGTAGCCATGCTTCAATATGTGTTTGTCAATTGTGGCAAATGTTCTCCACTAAAGAAGGATGTTGTTGGTGTGGGTAACTTTGGGAGAGGGAGAGAGTAGGGCATACAGGAATCCCTTTTATTTTTTATGTAACATTTATGTAATCTAAAGCTTCTTTTTAAAAAAATTGTAAAAAGACAACATAGAAGAATAGTATGAAAAGCTTTATTTCAATAAATTTGAAAACTTAGATGAAGTGGACTGTTAAAGAAAGAAATATTAGCAAAAATGTGTTAAGGATAAATGAACTGAAAAACTATGGTAATTTTTAAAAATCCTATCAATAATTGGTAGATTCACTATTTGTTCAAAATACTTTCTGCACCTCTCTATCATGTCCCCCCGGTGGAAAGAGTGTATCAACCCCTGCCCCCCTCCTCATTTATGGCATTCTTGGCCACATGACTTGGTCAGTGGAGGTGAGCAGAAGTGAAATATAGCATGTCTGAGTAGTAGGTTTCTTGCCTGGTTTCCCTTTTCTTTGTCACCTCTTATATCATTTAAGTGTGCCCTGTGTTCAGAACTGAATATTCTGATTTCCTGACCACATGTATATAATGAGATCTTGGAGCACCTCAAGGTGCCTCAAATCTAAATAATCCATTCCTTAAAATACTCTTGTTTTCCATTCTTTCCAGCAGCTACTGTCAAAACCACCACGATCAGCACTGAACGGGTATTTCCATGATGAAATATATCTGTGTATCAAAGAAAGCCACTGACTCTCAGGCAAATGCTTAAATATTTCTCTCCTTCCCTGCCTCCTCTCCACTTGTGTTACCCAGCTCAAATCCGCTATTACTGTGCTTCTCCTCTTACCATAGCTAATTCCCCAGCAATTCACAATATAGCTTTCTTCTCGTCAGTGGGGCAGCTGTGTGCCACACCCTGCCATTAATTTTTATGATCGTGGATGTTGGTTTCCATTTGCTCTTGCACATGGTTTTCTAATGCTGACACTGGTTTTCTCATGCTGGTTCATTTATTGTCCCTATTTGTTAGAAGCAGGTCAAAAATCACTGAAGAGAAAAATAGAAGACTATAATTTCACTTTGAACATAGAACAAATGAGAAGAAAAGATAGAAATCGGAGGAACACACTCTGTTTTTCCTTAAATTTTACTTCCCAGATCACCAGGATTCTGCCCATCCCTAAGGTCATAGGAAAAGTTTCACAATGGAGCCAGCATAGAACCAGAAAGCATCTTATGGTCGTGAGTAGAAAGAAACTCATGGTAGCAAATGCCAACTGGTGCCAAGCATCTGTTATTGCTGTAAAAAGGCAAGTAAAGGCTGCCAGGGCCATGCGTGGCAAGCCAGAGAACTCTGAAGAGCTCTGCTAGAGGGTCTCTGGAAATGTCCTTACGGAAGTGGCCGCACCACTAATAAGCTGGATGGATTACTCAGCTTCTGCTGAAATGCGCTCTTTGGTCAACACTTTGCCTGGTCAGAAATGGAAAACTTGAGTTTTTAACAGCCTTATTAGTGTACATTCTTGGTCTTGAAATGGAAAGGAAAGTGGAAATCCCTAAAACTAAAGATTCCACGTATTTTAAACAAAGCTAATTTCCTGGAACAGCCTTCTACTGGAAAGAAGCTCTGAAGGCTGTTATCTTTCCATCATATTTGTGGTTGATTCCCTTCATAGTTTTATACTTTAAACATTACCCCTTTCATTGCAGTGAGCCAATCAGAAACTTCCAGCACACAAACACTGGTCGTTTTATTGAGAACCCATCAGGCCAAGCATTTAGAACTCAAATTCTTTCACTGACTACAGGAAGAACTGAGAAAAGGTAGCCACAGACTTCAGAAATCAGACAAAAGTACTAAGCTATTTTTGACTCGTAAACTCCAAACTTTAGAAAGAGAGGAAGGCTTTAAATTTCCTAGTCCCCTCAGTTTACAAATTAGCAACGTGGTGCCGTAGTGGGTATCTGCCGTGTTTGCTTGCCCAGCATCCGTTTCCCATTCTCCTGAGAGTAGACTCCACTTTTTCTTCCCCATTCTAAGCAGACCTAAAAGAAACTGAATACTTCAACCTCACCCTGCCATCCCCAAGGGATGGACAAATCAATCAAACTAAGCCGGTCATGTTCTTTCCCCTGGGGATCTAAATTGGGAGCCAAATCACCTCCCTCCAGAGCAGTGTCCCAGAGGCAATGGCTCTTTCCTGCCTCAGAGATCTCTGGGTCCACTTACCTCCCCAGCCTGGCTGCTCCTCCTTGCCTCTGAGTTTGTGAGCTGTCATGTATCTTTCCAAGAAATGCCCCCTGCCTTGTCCCCCAACATTATGACTTTTTCATAAGTTAGCCAGAGTTGGTTTTAATATTTGCAACTAAAGAAACTTGTCAAAGGTAGGAGAGAAAACCCTCATCCCTTCACTTCTGGCCAAGCTGTATGCAGCACAAGTCTGGTCTAATAGAGAAGCAGAGCATGTGGCCAGCAATGAACCAAATGGCACTCCCACACAGCCTAAAAGTGTGCTGTCAACTAAGTGCCCCTCCCTGAAACACCACCCGGTTAGAATTAAGGGTGGTCCTCTTAAAATGAGGCTTTGGCTTAGTCATCACTCAATGTCAACTTGATTGCATACTCCGATATTTAACAAAGATGGCTTTGCTATCTGTAAATGAGACAGAGGAATAGAGGAGCAGAATAAAGGGTGGACACTACAGTGGGCAATCGGAGACAACCAGAAGGTGGCGTGAAGAACCTGGGAGGTAGGAGCTCCACTCTGGCTCCCAACAGCCTGGTGGTCATCTCTACCATCTTCAGGATCGCATCAGATGCTGTGGCCCCTCCTGCCTCCCGTTTCACCACCCTTCCTTCTCAAATCCACTTTCTACACGGAGACCCATGATCTACTCTAAATAAACTTGGCCATCACTCACCTACTTAATCACGTCCTCATCCTATCAACTATAGGTTGAAACCTCAACTCCTCAGCATGGCTTGGAAGACCTTTCATGACCCTGCTTTTCCACCTCCCTTCTCCTGCTGCCTCACACTCACCTCACCTTCCAGCTGTACCTAACCACGTGCCTTTCCCATACGTGCTTTGCCTGCCCTTCCTTCATGCATTGCACCTGCCGTCTTCCACCCAGACTGCCCTTTCCTCACCTCTCACGGGACCCTTCCCTCATATTAAGCTCAGCTTTCACCACTATAGCAAGACTCTTAGGACCCTTCCTTTGGACTCCATATCTTTTATCTGTTTTTATATAGTATCCTGAAGTTTCAATTTTAATGGACATACATGCAGCATTCTTTACTTGTCCATATATAGTTCTAGACTTTGAGGATCTTGAGGCCAGGATTGTGTCATTTACATCTGTAACCACAGCACCCAGAATACAGTAGGTGCTCAATAAGTGTTGTTATTAAATAAAACTCAGTTTTCACTTTATTTTCTTTTTGGAAAAAAAATGCCTCTTCACCATCATTCCCTATAAAAAATATCATTATCCATCCCATCAGCCATTCTGAAAATAAGTCATATTTGATCCCTCCCTCGCCTCGTGTCTTTTAAATATTCTGCACATTCCATGGGCCAAACATGCTAATGTGAATGTTCCTCTCCCACAGGGAGACCGTGGTCATTCCTTCACCATGTCCATACATGTTGCCAGAGACTCATTAGTTCACACTAGCCACAGCAACGTCCTTATCACTGAAGTATTCTGATTGGAACTTTGGTTTATTAAAAATAGTGGTAGATTATCGTGGTGTCCATTTGCTGAGGGAACCATGAAATCCTCGGGGTTTAGTGATAAAAGCTTTAAATGGCACCACATAGCTCAAAGATGGGAACATCCGTTACAATAAAATTATCACCTCCACATAGGAAGAAGGGGCACGGTCTAAACCGGAGCTGGTGGGGATTAACGAGGGGAGGGCAGGAGCAGCTGGTAGACATTCTCCCTCCAGCACACAGTATTCCGAGTTCAAGATTAGCATGTCAGAGGCCTTTCTTAAAACCACAAGCTCCTTTCACTCTTTTCAACAGCTGAGGCTTCCAGCTGGGAGACAGAATACTCACCTATCTTAGAATATTCCCCTGCTCAGTGATTGATATGCTTTCCACTGCTGTGGGAATATGGGGAAAATGAACAGTCTTACACATCCCTGGAAGAAATTTAAATGGTCAGTGTTTTACTTTCCCACCTGCTAAAACAGATACCATACAATGGGTTGGTTTAAAGAGCGGGAATTTGTTGGCTTCCAGCTTTGGGATTAGGGAAAGTCCAAGAGTAAGGAGTCAGCCAGGTGAGGCTTTCTCCCAGAAGACTGTGGAGTTCTGGGGCTGGCTGCTGGCGATCCTTGGCGCTTGGCTTTTCTTTCACGTGGCAATGCACATGCTTGGCACATATTCTGTTGACCATAGGCTTTTGGCTGTTTCTGGGGCTTCTCTCTCTGTGGTCTTCTCTATAAGACCTCCAGGAACAGGATTAAGGCCCATCCTGATTCAGTTGGGGCACACCTTAATTGAAGCAACCTTATCAAAAGGTCCTACTTGAAACAGGTTCACACCCACAGGAGTGGATTAAAATTAAGAACATGTTTTTCTGGGGTACATAACTCTAAACCTCCCTAGTAATCTGGCAATTTCTCTTAAAGTTAGAAACACACATATCTCTGACCCAACAATCCCATTCCTGGGAAACTGTCTGTGATGGTTAGGCTCGCGTCAACCTGTCCAGGTAATGGTGCCTAGTAGTTTGGTCAAGGTAGCACTGGCCTTCTTGTTACTGTGAGGACATTTTGTGGACTTAAGTCATTAGTAAGATTGCATCTATGGCTGATTATATTCTCAACCAACTGAGGAGACTGCCCTCAGCAATGAGAGATGGCGCGTCCTTACAAGGAGAAGGGAGAGAATGTTTGTTTCTACTTCAGCCAGCCAGCTAACATAGGGGATTTATCTAAGACCTTCATCAGAGGTCCTGGCTTGCAGCCAGCCATACAGAACTCAGATTTGTGAATTCCCACTGTGGCATGGGACTCAGTCTCCCCATCCATAAAATGAGGATAATCATTGTACCTATCTCATAAAACTGTGTGAGGATTAAATGAGGCCATTATATATAAAAAGTTCCTAGAACAGGGGCTGCCACATAAGTAAACATGATATGTACTATTCTTATTATCACATATAATGGCAAGAATCATTTAGAAATAGAATTGGGAAAAATATTCCATTGTAACAATTCCAATGTAAGAAAGTCTAGAAAACTCAGACATAAATTTAACTAAAGTACATGGTTTAACTTAGTGTCCCCCGTTTGTGTATTGTACGTCCATGGATTTTTTAAAAATTTTACTCTGTTACCATATGTACAATCTAACATTGTCCCTTTTATTCATATTCAGGTATATATTTCAGTGCTGTTAATTATGTTCACAATGTTGTGCTACCATAACCACCATCCATTACCAAAATATTTCCGTTAGTCCAAATAAAAAAACCTATACATTTGAAACCTTAACGTCCCATTCCCTCTCCCCTCCCTGACACCTGGTAACCTATATTCTAGATTCTGACTTGAAGGGTTTTCTTATTCTAGTTGTTTCATATCAAAGAGTTCATATAAATTGTACTTTTGTGTCTGGCTTATATCATACAACCTGCTATCTTCAAGTCTCATCCATATTGTCTTATGTATCAGGACTTCATTGTTTTTCACAGCTGGATAATATTCTATTGTACACATATACCACATTTTATTTATACATCCATTGGTTGATGGGTATTTGGATTGCTTCCATGTTTTGGCAATTGTAAATAGTGCCTCTGTGAACACCAGTGTGCAAATATCTGTTCAAGTCCTTGCTTTCAATTCTTTTAGGTATATACCAAGTAGTGAGATTGCTGGGTTATATTCTATTTGCATATTTGGTTTTCTGAGGAACTGCCACACTGTCCTCTACAGTGGCTGCAACATTTCACATTGCCACCAGCACATTCCCTCCAGCACTTGTTATTTTCTGTTGTTTTTTTAATAGCAGTCTTTTTAATAGGTGTAAAATTGTGATTTCGATTTGCTTTTTTTGATGGCTAATGATATTGAGCATCTTTTCTTGTGCTTTCTACCCATTTGTATATCTTCTTTGGAGAGATATCTATTCAACTCTTTTGCCCGTAATTTAACTAGGTTGTTTGTTTTTTCATTGTTAAGTTGAAGGTTTCTTTATATATTCTAGATATTGTATGTTAAACTTTTATCAGATATGTGGTTTCCAAATATTTTCTCCCATTGTACAGGTTGTAGTTTTAATTTAATGATCAAGTCCTTTGATTGCATAGGTACTTAATTTTGGTGAGGTCCCATTCATCTACTTTTTCTTTTTTGTGTGTGATTTGATATAAAGGCTAAGAAACCATTGCTTAACCCAAGATCCTGAAGATGCTTCCCTACATTTTATTCTAGGCGTTTAATAGTTTTAGCTTTTATGTTTAGGTCTTTGACTCACTTTGAGTTGATTTTTATATGGTTTGAGGTTGAGATCCTCCTTCTGTATTTTTGCAAATGGAGATCTAGTTCTCCCAGGAAGAAGCTATTCTTTCCCAATTGAGTGGTCTGTGCCACCTTGTCAAAAATCAGTTTGCCATAAATGTGCAGATTGATTTCTGAGCTCTCAATTTGATTCCATGGGTCTATAAGTCCTTGTGCCAGTGGCATGCTCTTTTGATTACTGCGGCTTTGTAACAAGTTTTAAGATCAGGAAGTGTAAGTTCTCCAATTTCATTCTTGATTTTCAAAATGTTTTTAGCTATTTGGTGCCACTTATCCTTCCATATAAATATAATGATTGACTTTTCCATTCCTGCAAAGAAGGTGGTTAGAATTTTTATTGAGATTGAATTCAATCTGTACATTGCTTTAGGTTGAATTGGCATCTTTATGATATTCAGTCTTCCAATTCATGAACATGGAAAGTCATTCTAGTTATTTAGGTCTTTTTTAATTTCTTTTGGGATTGTTTAATACTTTTCTCTGTAGAAGTCCTTTACATTTTTCATTACATTTATTCCTAAATACTTGACTCTGGGTTGCCAGTGTGAATGGAATTTTTTCTTGATTTTTTCTTCAAATTGTTCATTGCTTTTGTATAAAAGACACTACTGGATTTTGGGTGTTAATCTTTACCCGTTCACTTTGCTGAATTCATTTATTAGCTCTAGGAGCTTTACTAGGATTTTCTATATATAGGATCATAACATCTTCAAATGTTAAGAGTTACTTCTTCCTTCCAAATTTGGATGCCTTTTATTTCTTCTTTTAGTCTAATTGCTCTGGCAAGAAAGCCCATTAAAATGCTGAATAACAATGGTGACAATGGCATCCTTGTCTTGGTACTGATCTTAGAGGGAAAGCTTTTAGTCTTTCCTCCTAAAGAAGGATATTAGCTGTGGACTTTTCATCCATTTATCATGTTGGGGGAGTTTCCACCTTCATTCTTTCGCACATGGATATACAGTTTTACCAACACTATTTGTTAAGTGACAATTCTTTCCTGATTGAATCATTTTGGCAACTTTGTCGAAAATAAGTTATGCAGACAACCAGCAAGATGGCAGCAGAATAAGGAGCTCCTAGAGTCAGCTCCTGCTACAGGGCAGTTAGTAAACACCCAGAGCTCTCTGGAGCTAGCTGAAGCACCTGTTTGGGGCTCCAGGAGGCCAGAAGAGCATCCTGCAACATCGTTGAAGGACTGGAAGGAAGAGACTGCCCATCTGCAGAGAAGACTCAGTATAGCGCTCCACACCCTGGAGGCCGGTGCCCATCCTCCACTGGAGTCACAAGCCGCCTTAGGAGCTGTTCTGCAGCTGGAATTGAAAGCTCCACTTCCCAAAAACAGGGGAGGAAGAGACAGTTGGGCACCAATTTCAGCTACTGATGAGGAAATTCAGCAGCCTAAAGTATAATCCTGAGAACAGCTAAAGTCTGAGCCTGTCCAAGTCAAAAAGAGGCTGGGAGCCACCATCTTAACTCCATACCTGGCATGAGGGGCAGCGGGGCAGAATGAGAATCCCAGTGCTGGTGGGGACGGGCTTCTTTCCTTCCTTGCCAGATTGCAGCTCTAGCCTAGGCCCCAGCACCACCTTTGGCAGGGAGGAAGTTGCAGGGACCTGTGCCAGCCTCTCTGGGAAATTACTGGCCAAGTCGTGGAGGCCAGTGATTGTCCTACTCTGGCGGCATAAGCCACCCCAGGAGCTGCTCTATGATGGGAATTGGAAGCTCCATTTCCCAGAAACAGGGGAGGAGGAGACAGTTGGCTGCTGATTTTGGCTACTGATTGATAGACTTGCCTGGCTAAGATATAACCCTGGGAACAGCTGGGATGTGAATCTGTCGAAGTCAGAAAGAGGCCAGTGACTACCATTTTGACTCTGCTCCCAGCCTGAGGGGAAGCCAGGCTGACTGAAAATCACAGCGATGGTAGGAACCAGTTTCTTTCACCCAGATCGGCCTGCAGCCCTAGCCTAGGCTTCAGCACCACCGGTGGCAGGGAAGAGGCTGGTGGGCCCTGCACCAGCCTATCCAGGTAACTGCAGGTACCTTGGCTGGCAAAGACGGATAACCAGAAGTCTACCAAGGCCACTGTGGTCATCTTGGACCCGCATTGCATAGATTGCTGCCCACACCTGCAGCTCCATCCCTGCCCTGGCAGGGGACAAAGAGTCATGAAGCTTTATCAGTCTCTCTGGGCAGCTACAGTCTAGGCCTGCATGATTTGGATTATTCCACACAGCTGTGGCTCTGTTCCTACCCCTGGCAAAGATGAAAGTTGGAAGAAGCTTCATTGGTCCCTGGTGCAATGAAGGCAGCTTGAACCTCCACAGCTTACAGCACCAACTACATCCTTGGCTCCTACTGCACAACCAGCAAGGGAGAAAGGGCAGGAAACCCTAACCTAAAGAGAAAAACTGCACCCAGAATAAATACTCTAGTAAGCCAGATGCCAAGACAAAAAATCACAATCCACACCAAGAAACAGGAAGCTATGACCCAGTTAAAGGAACAAGATAAGCCTCCAGATGACATAAAGGAGTTGAGACAACTAATCATAGTTGTTCAAACAAATCTCTTTAATAAATTCAATGAGATGACTAAAGAGATTAAGGAAATTAAGAAGACACTGGATGAACACAAAGAAGAATTTGAAAGCATACAGAAAAAAATAGCAGATCTTATGGGAATGAAAAGTGCAAAAAATGAAATTTAAAAAACATTTGAATCATGTAATTGCAGATTTGAGGAGGCAGAAGAAAGGATTGGTGAGCTTGAAGAAATGGCCTCTGAAAGTGAACATACAAAAGAACAGATGAAGAAAGGAATGGAAAAAATTGAAGAAGGTCTCAGGGAACTAAATGACAGCAAAAGGCATGCAAACATATGTGGCATGGGTGTCCCAGAAGGAGAAGACAAGGGAAAAGGGCTGAAGGAATATTTGAAGAAATAATGGTAGAAAATTTCCCAAGCCCATTGAAGGACATAGACATCTGTGTCCAAGAAGCACAATATACTCCCATCTGAAAAAATCTGGATAGACCAACTCCAAGACATATACTCATCAGAATGTCAAAATGCCAAAGACAAAGAGAATTCTGAGAACAGCAAGAGAAAAGCAATGCATAACATATAAGGGATATCCAATAAGATTAAGTGCTGATTTTTCACCAGAAACCATGGAGGCAAGAAGGCAGTGGTCTGATATATTTAAGATACAACAAGAGAAAAACTTCCAACCAAGAATCTTTTATCCAGCTAGAGTGTCTTTCAAAAATGAGGACGAGATTAGAATATTCACAGATAAACAGAAACTGAGAGAATTTCTAAGCAATAGACCAGATTTTCAGGAAATACTAAAGCCTGCAAAGAAAAGACAGGAGAGAGAAGCCTAGAAAAGAGTCTAGAAATGAAGATTATATCAATAAAAGTAACTAAAAGTGTCAAAAGAGTGGTGAAAATAAAATATGACAGATAAAAACTCAAATAGTCAGGAAAAACTTAACCAATGATGTAAGCCACTTAAATTCAGAAAACTGCAACTTAAAGTTAAAAGAAATCAAAAAAGGCCGAAATAACTGGAAGAACATTCCATGCTCATGGATTGGAAGATTAAATATCATTAAGATGTCAATTTGGCTCAAACTGATATACAAATTCAATGCAATCCTAATAAATTTTTTTTAAAAATTGAAAATACAATCATCAAATTTATTTGGAAGTGTAAGGGGTCCTGAATAGCCAGAAACATCATAAAAAAGAAAAGTGAACCTTCATCTCCAGACTTTAAATCTTGTTACCTAGCTATAGTGGTAAAAAAAAAAAAAAAAAAAAAAAACCAGCTTGATACTGGCATAAAGGCAGACACATAGACCAATAGAACAAAATTGATGGTTCAGAAACATACCCTCACATGTATGAGCAAATGATTTTTGACTAGCCTGTCAAACCCACACAGCTTGGGTAGATCAGTCCATTCAATAAATGGTCCTGAAAGAATTGGATATCCATAGCCAAAAGAAGGAAAGAGGACCCCTATGGGACACCTTATCCACCTTATCCAAAAATTAACTCAAAGTGGATCAAAAACCTAAAAATAAAAACAAGAACCATAAAACTTCTAGAAGAAATTGTAGGAAAATATCTTCAAGAACTGATGGTAGGTGATGGATTCTTAAAGGAGAGAAGAGGAGGACTGAGATGGACTACTGATGTTTAATGTATGTAGAAGTTTTAATTAGCTTTACTGTAAAAGTGTGGAAATGTATAGCATGGATGGTAATACATAGTGATAAGCAGCTATTTTATAAATGGGGATGTGGCTGAAAATTGTAGTCCAGGTATGTAAATGCCAATTGACAGAATGCTAGAGAATAATCAGAATGCTAGAGAATAAACTGAATAACACAGAAAACCAAGAGGTGGATGAGAATTTTGATTGATGGTACAGACGCAAGAGTATCCTTTGTGAGCTAGAGCAGATATACATCACTACTGCAAGGTATTGGGAATGTGGAGAAGCACGGGAAAAATACAGCTGGAGTGACCTATGGACTGTGGTTAGCAGTAAGAATATAATATTCTTGCATCTATGCAAAAGATGTACTGCATTAATAATGAAGCAGTACAGAAAATATGAGCCAAATGTTCACTATGGACATGGTAATAATCAGATGATATTATCTTACCTGTAGCAAACGTTCCACCACTGTGTGATGTGTTGATGGAAGGGTGTTGTTTGGAAATTCTTCACATGCACATGATTGTTTTATAAGTTTACAACTTCTGTTATAAAAAATATATTTGAAAAATAACAATAGGGTGGGTTGGGGGAAAACACACCAAATGTAAGATAAGGACTATGATTAATAGTAAGATTTTGACAATATTCTTTCATAATTTGTAACAAATGTCTCATGACAATGCAAGGTGTTGGTGGAGGGTTGAAGTATGGGACCCCTGTATGAGGTTATGCATGTTTGCTCTGTAAGTTCACAACTTTTACTATACACTTGTTTATATATGTTCATATATAAATGATATAAAAACAATAATAATAGGGTTGGTTGGGGGAAAAATACTTTGGTTAGTAGTAATATTTTGAAAATGCTCTTTAATCATTAGTTAAAAAGGTTTAACAATAATACAAGTTATTGGGGGTAGGATGAGTTACATGAGTCCTGTATCATGGTATATGTTTGTTTTGTAAGTTCACAATTATTATTAAACACTATTGTTTATGTATGCTTATGTATGAGTGATATACTTCAATAAACTAATTTTAAAAAATTTTTAAATAAAAAAAATAAGTTGTCCATAGAAGTGTGGGTTTACTTCTGACCTCTCAATTCTATTGCATTTTGGCCTAGATAGCTATCTCTATGCCAGTTTCATGCTGTTTTTATTACTGTGGCTTGCTGTATGATTTGAAATTGGGAAGTGTGTGACTTTCAGCTTTTTTCTTCTTTTTTAAGATCTTTTTCAAGATTTGAAGATCTTGAATTTCTGTATGAAATTGAGGATCAGCACTACCATTTTTGCAAAAGAAAAGAATGAATGCTCCTGGAATTTTGACTGGGACTGCATTCAATCTGTAGTTTGCTTTTGGTAGGTAGTATCAACACCTTAACAGTATTAAGTCTCCCACTCTATGCGCATAGAATGTCTTGCCATTTATTTAGGTTTGCTTTTATTTTTTAAGGAGTGTTTTCTAGTTTTCAGTGTACAAGTCTTTCACCACCTTGGTCGAATTTATCCTAGATATTTTATTCTTTTAGATGCTATTATAAATGTAACTGCTTTCTTAATTTCCATTTCGGATTAATTATTGCTGCTGTATAGAAACACAACTGATTTGTTTGTGTTGATCTTATACCCTGCAACTTTGAAGAATTCATTTATTAGCTCTAATAGCTTTCTTGTGGCTTTGTTAGAATTTTCTATATAAAGGATCATAGGCGTATATCATTTGTAAATCGTTTTACTTCTCCCTTTCTAATTTGGATACGTTTTAATTGTTTTTTCTTGCCTAATTGCTCTGACTAGAACCTCCATTACATATGTTAAATAACAGTGGTGAAAGTGGGTATTCTTGTATTGCTACTGATCTTAGGGGGAAAGCTTTTTACTCATTCACCATTGAGTATAATGTTAGCTGTGAGAGGACAGCTTTACCTTGATTACAAAGAGATAAAGACATCACCAGAAAAAATATTACAGACTGAATTTTCCTTATTAATAAAGATGAAAAAACTTCTCAAAAAATGCTAGCAAACCAAATCCAACAGCATATGAAAAGGACCATGAACCATGACCAAGTAGATTTCCCCCAAGAGTGTTAAGGGTGGTTCAATATAATAGTTAAACATCATATTAGTAGAATGAAGGAACAAATGGACATGATCATCTCAGATTATGCAGAAAAGATATTTTACAAAATCCAACATCCTTTCATGATAAAAACACTCAGGAAAAAAAAAAAGGAATTGAAGGAAACTTCCTCAACATGATAAAGAGCAGCTGTTTTATTGTGATTCGCCCACATCATTGGACTTATCCAGTTCGTCCTCATAGGTTCCACTTTCTCCTTGCTTCCCCCCACTTTGTGTCCAGCATTTCTTCCCTACTGCCTGCCCAGACCTAAGCAACAGCCTTCTAGGGCATGCACTAGCTCCTCTCCATGGTCCTTGCAGAAGACTTTTCTCTAATCCTCCATTTTCCCTTCCTGGATCTTTATTCCAGCTGCTTCTCCCACAATTCTATAATCCTATTTCATGTTATTCTTATGTTTAATGCTTTCATGATCAAATTCTAACTGCTATACCTTCCTTCTTGTTTCTTTGCCTTCTTGCTCCTTTTCCAAATTTTTGAATTGAATGCTGAACTCCTTTGTTTCCAGCTCTTTTGGTTCCCTAATAAATATTTTAAGCAATATTTCTGTATAAATATTACTATGTCCCACAAATTTTTGCTTATACATTTTTTATTTTCTTTCAATTCTAAGTATTTCTCAATTTCCTTCATGATTTTACTTTTAACTCAAGGGGTTATATATTAACATGAAAGGACATATAATACCAATTACCATATAATACCAATTACCATTTGTATCTCTTTAATGTCTACTGGTTCATTCACATCTTCTATTTCTTTTTCCACCAACTCTGGCATTTTATATTTTTTTCCAGAAAATATATTAAATTTCATCCAGATTTTCAAATTCATTAGCCTGGCATAATGGATTTAGAGCAATTGTGCTGTTTTGTGAACTGGACAAGTTGCTTAGCATTTGTGTGCCTCAGTTTCCTCTTTGGTAAAGTGGAGATAACAATGTGCCTATTTATTATAGGCATTTTTATATGTCAAAAAATAGAGTTTCTTTAAGGATTCAAATTACTTAGAGCAGTGCCTGGCACATCTTGTGCACCTAACTATTAGTTATTACACTCATTTTGTCATTTCTGATTCCCTGGAGTGTGCTGAGGCTTCCTCTATACATGGTATAGCAAAGGATTAAGTCCTGTAAATGTTCTATGAGTGCTCAAAAAATTTGTATTCAGTGTTGCTGAGAGTTCTATATATTGTCTCATACCTTGAGAGTATTAATTGCATTGTTCAGACCTTTTATACCTCTATTAATTTTCCTATTTCATTCTATGCAGATTCTGTTAAAATCTCTGTCTACAGTAGTTGTTTAATGTGTTTTGATATTATACTGGTAGGTGTCAATATTCATAATTCCTATGTCTTCTTTCTTATTCCTTTTATTAGAATACAGCTACTTTCTTTGTCCTTTGTAAGTTGTTTGCCTGAATTCTATTTTATCACGTTAGATAGCTAGCTTGCCATTCTCTTTTGACTAGCATTTCCCTGTAATTTTTTGTACTATTTTGCTTTTTCAGTTTCTTTATCCTTTAAGTTGTATCTCTTGGACAATATATTGTTGTTCAATTCAATATGATTCACTATCTTTAATAGTTGAGTTTAGCACATTAAACATATTGCATTCATTGTAATTACTACTTTATTACTACCATCTTATTTTATTTATTCTTTTTCCCAGACTTTTGTTTTGTTTTGTTTTTCCTTTATTGCTTTCTAATGGAAAGATGAAAAACTTTTTCTTAATAGTTTTAATTTTGTTACATTCTACTTTTATATTCATAGTTTGTACTCATTCCCAGACTCATACTCATAATTGTTCAAACTTAACACTATCTATAATCTTGCTCTCAGTAGGCAAGAACCCTGGCATGCTCTCACCTTTCTGTGGCCTTTTCCACCCCTCTCCCACAGGTCAGTCTGTCTGGAATTTCAGTCTGGGTTATATTACAAACATCCAGGTTTAGACCTTAAGATAACAGACATGCCTCCTCTGAGCTTTCATTCTCTTTGACACCAGCTGGAAAACTGTGGTAACAGTTTCAGAACTTGACCTCTTTCCAAGCTTAAAGACTTTTCTGATAAAAGTTGTGCTGATATTAATGAACCTAGGTTTTTAATCATGTAAAATGTAGTGTGTCAACATTTGGAAGATCTGCAAACTCAACAAACCAATAATTGTCAAGTGATCAACACATGACATTACAAAACCATGCATGGGTAAAAGATTCATTCAATGTACAAAAGAGACCAATGGATTTAATGGAACAGAGTAGAGAAATTTCATTTATATGGTTTCAGATTCCACACTGCAACTAACGTATAAGAACCTACCACTTGTCGAGTTTTGGTGTAGTATTAAAGAAGAATATTCACAATTTCTGGGAAGGGTATTAAAATATTCTTTTCCAGGGGGGGTGGGGGAGTGGGGTTGAATGGGACCTCACATATATATTTTTGATGTAATATTATTACAAAGTCAATTAAAAAATATATATATATATATATATTCTTTCCCTTTCTAACTACCTGTCTCTATGAGGCTGGATTTTCTTCATATGCTTCAATTAAATCAATATATTGCAGATTGAATGCAGAAGCAGAATACACGGACACATTTTTCTTCTGTTAACAGACTGTAAGGAGATTTGCAAAAATGTAAAACAATGAAACACACTTCACTATCTTTTTGTTTTTGAAACTATAGCTAATTTTCACTATAATATAAAATTTTGCTAACATGTAATAAGTTTATTATTGGGATTTTAAATGATTAATAAATATTTAATTCTCAGTTTTAATTTTTAATATAATAAATGCAGGTATATTATAACCTGCCTATTATAATATATACCCATCTATACCTACATATAACTCAAATGTTATAACCTATGTGCACAAAAACTGTTTAGGGCCCTCAATAATACTTAAAAGTCTAAGGAAGTTCTCAAACCAAAATGATTGAAAACCACCGATATATGAGATATTTTATCAATAGTTTATACATATCTATTAAACTGAGATTTGTGAATGTGTATAATTGTGTAATTATGGTGTAATTTGAGGCTTCTATGTCCTTAGTAATTTCTGACAACTATATTCTTCATTTCTGAAAGATTGTATTTTAATTATTTTTACTTTGCATATTTAGTTCTTGTATGGCTTGGTACACACAGGCTTTTTTAATTTTTATAACATGTTCATAGACAGTGCTTCTTAACATTACATAATATCTCTCCTTATCCTATTTATGCCTGCTAAATGAAATTCTATCTCATCTGATATTAATCTTTTGACTCGTGTTTTTTTTTACCTGCATGTACCTGGTATCTTTTTCTCTATTATTTTATTTTGAAACTTGCTTTATTATGTTATTTGTTTCTTGCAAATAATTTATAATTAGATTTTGTTTTTTAACCAAAACTGATTATCCCTGTCTTTCAACAAAGGGATTCAACCTGTTCCCATTTAATGTAGCAACTTATATGTTGCTCTATCAGTATGGTCTCATTTGGTGTAACAACTGATTTATTCACTTCATATCTTCTGTTCTATTTGAGGTATGCTATTTAATTTGTGGTTTTATATTAGTTATTTTAAAGAGGATGGAGTTACAAGATCTCAATTAAAGAGAAACTTGGAATCTATGAAATGTAAAGATATTTGAGAACAGTTAGGTCAAGTAAAAGAATTCACCAATCTTCAATGCAAATATGTGCGCTTGCTTATGTATTTATTATTGCATGAAGATGTTATCTGTGGAAACACTGTCACTTAATTATGCCATGGTCACAAGATGTATTTGTTTGCTTAAGGATTAAATGTTTAGTTCTAATGTTGGAGACAACAGATAAACAAATGTGCTTTTTCCCAGACCCAGACTGAATGGTTATTGGTCAAGTGCACATAAGCTTTGTTTCACCTTCCATCGTCCTGGGTTTGAAGGGAAGGATAGAGAGATCTACCCCTGGAAGATGGGAGTTAGGTTACAGAGCCTCAGGTCTCCAGGCAGGTTTAATGCATGCTAATGAAGAGAAGTGGATTTGGCTCAACTGGTAGAGCGTCCGCCTACCACACAGGAGGGTTCAAACCCCGGATTTCCTGACCCTTGTGGTGAGCTGGCCCATGCGCAGTGCTGATGCACGCAAGGAGTACCGTGCCACGCGGGGTTGTCCCCTGCGTAGGGGAGCCCCACGCACAAGGAATGCACCTTGCAAGGAGAGCCGCCCTGAGCAAAAAAAGCGCAGCCTGCCCAGGAGTGGTGCTGCACACACGGAGAGCAGAAAGATGACACAACAAACAGAGACACAGATTCCTGGTGCTGCTGACAAGAATGCAAATGGACAAAGAAGAACACACAGCGAACGGACACAGAGAGCAGACAACGGGGTTAGGGGAAAGGGGAGAGAAATAAAAATTAAAAATAAATAAATAAATCTTTTAAAAAAACTTCTTTAAAAAAAATACATGATGATGGAGAAGGGTGTGCCTTGTTCTCCCACAGCCCATGAGTCCTTAAGGGAACTGGGTCTAACATTTTTCAGGCAAAGAGAAAGGGCACTACCATTAGCTGGTCTGAACAAGGGCCGCAGCAATTGACAAAGAGGGTCATTTTCATTCAGTGTTCCTTAATTGACTTTCAACACAGTTTACAAAATGTCCTCTTCTACCAACTGCTCAAGTCTTGGCTCTTTCCTAACTTGGCCCTTCCCACATATAACGCTGGCTCCTTCTCTCAATCTACCAGAGTGGCAAAGCCTCTTAAATGCCTCTCCACAGTAACAAATAGATTCTGGCCAGTTTATAGAATAATCTTTATTTTTCCATGGGACTATAATTGTAACTTTTTCAAATTTTTTAAGCTACATAGCATGTTGTAAACAGTATTCCCAAAAGACTGAAAAATAATAATAATAAGCCTAGATCTGTGGAACTCATATCACATAATGTTGGCATTGAAGATACTTGAGATTATTTGATCCTAACACTTTGTATCATAGATAAAGTCCTAAGGCCCCGGAAAGTGAAATTGAGGTAAACCTTGTTGGTGCCCCACTGAAAGGATTCAGTTTTGTTTTGTTTGCTAACATTTGCCTCTGAAATTTTAGAGAATTGCCCTCGGGCTTAGAGCTCGATTCTTCAGTTTCCCCCACCACCCAGCCCCAGCCCAACCCCAAGACAGCCAAGAACCGGTCCTGTAAGGTACAAAAGCCGGGTGCTTTGCCCCAAGGCAAGCTCAGGTTTATTTAACTCCCCAAACTCCTCAGAGATTATTAGGCTGGGGAAGGAACGTCACCTGAAATTACACCTTCTCTTGACTTCTGCCCTTTTCCTAAACTCCTCCCCTACCTCCTTCCAGGTTTCTGCAGGCAACACTGCCTCAGTAGGTCTCTTGCAACTGAAAACATATTTTGGAGTTTTCCTCTGGGGAACCAACTGCAGTAGAATAAATGTGCCCGTGGTCATACCTCCACTTAGGGGCAGAACCAGGACAGAAGTTCCCATGTTTTGACTCAGAGTTCACTACATTTTTCTCCTCTTCACAGGGCCTTCCTGAAATTTTGTTGCAAGAAATACCACCTGATCACTGTGCCAAACTGAAGGAAGTAGAGAGTTTAAACCCTTCTATATTCATAGTCATACAAGAAGACATTGGAATTTCCACTGCAGAATTCATGGGTCCTAGTCCCCAACTCCATTCATACCAAATCCAAATTTAGTTCCTCTCTTCTCTTTTTTAAGTCCTGTATTTATAAGATTAGGAGTGCCTCCACATGCCTTTTATATATTTCCTTGAGGGACCTTACAGAGCGAGGACAGTGGCCAAAGACAGAATTCAGAGTTCCTAAGTCTTTTGGCTAAATATTTGTTGAATAAATTAAATTTGCAGAGTTTACAGAAATCAGGAATAAGAGTTGTAGGCAATGATCACCAACAGGAAATGCTAAAAATATTGGAGAAGGTCAATATTCATTCAAGGACCATCATCATTGATGAGACACTTTATCTATTATATTAACTATTTAGTGATCTAAGTACTTATCTATCTGTCTCTGACCTTATGTTGGGAACACTATGAAGTGAATAAAGTTAAATTATTGTTTCTGTCGCAGTTTACAAAAGAAAAAATGTATAAATACCAGGACTATCTATAAAAAGAAAGCAAAGAATGGAAGCAAAGAGGAAATAACTAATAAGAATATCTTTCCTATTATGCCTGTTCTTTTTTCCCAGCATAATAAGTGAGCCATTTCCTTATTAGATTTTCAGATGAAAATCAAATTGGTTATTGACGTATTTTGCAAGCTCCAACACATTACTGCCTATCTGTATCCCTCCTCCCCACTAAGATGTTCTTCATCTGTCTGCTTGCTGTGTCTGTTCATTGTCTCTGCTAATAGTCCCTGCTCATAGTCCCTGCTTGTTGTGTCTACCCATCTTCTTTAGAAAAACTGAACCTGGGACACTCCATGTGAGAGATAGGTGCCCAACTGCTTGAGCCACATCTGCTCCCTGCTTGTTGTATCTACTCATTATATCTGATCATTGGGTCAGGTCATTGCATCAGTCATTGCATCTGCTCATCTTCTTTAGGAGGCACCGGGACCTGAACCTGGGACCTCCCATGTGGGAGGCAGTCACCCAACTGCTTGAGATACATCTGTTCCCTGCTGCCTATCTTTAAAAGACTTTCTCTCCAAAAGAGCAATATTTGCTTGTTACCCCATTGAATCTTACAGGTTACATGAGATCTTCAAGAATCAAAACATCTGAGTCTTATCACTCTTTTGTGTTCTTCTGGCGGGATGACACTGTGAAGATTACATAAGTTTCTCATGTATGGCTCATGGAGGTTTCTTGTGGAGTGTAACTTCAGGATTTCCTTGAAAGAAAAAAAAGGAAAAGGGGAGAACAGTTCAGGCACTGGGCAAATCTGAAGGATGAAAGAATTAAAAACAGGAACAGGGTGATGAAAGGATACTGAATAGATTTGCCAAAAATTATATGAGAGAAAAGGATGGGAAAATAGGAGATGGCAAAACATTAGATGCACTCTAACATGACAACTTGAAAAAAGAGGATGAAGTATTGAAGTTTGAGTCACAGTATAATGGAAAGACAATGAGGGATTGTAATCACCAGACCTAGGGCAGTATCCTACACATAATAGTCAAGCAATAAAATCTTGTTCTGAAGACAAGAGTGCGGTCACCCCTCGGGCTGAAGTGTGGTTTGCTGGCCTGGCAGGGGAGCGGCCGCGGTAGGCCTAATTCCGCTGCCCCCATAATAGGGTGGTTGGTCGGGCCCACCGCCACCCCTGAAGGAAGCTCGGCATGGGCGCAGAGTGCCCTCGGGTCTCCCCTTCTCGGCAGCCATGCTTCCGCGGCCGCCCCTCCTCCCAGATGGCGCCACCCGATGCCTTGTGGGGCGGCACCCTTCTTCTTCCTTCTCCCTGCGCAGGCGCAGGGCAGAAAATTCCAGTCTGCCCTTTTCCCCTCCCCCGACAGCAGCAACAGCCAGGTGTGGGCGGAAAAATCCAGCCCGCCCTTTTCCCTTCCCCCGACAGCAGCAACAGCCAGGCGTGGGCGGGAAACTCAAGTCTGCCCTCCACCCCAGCAACAGCAGCCACCAATCCCTAAACCCTGCCCCTTCCCCCAGCAACAGCGACAGCCAATCCCTAACCACCACCCCTCCCCCGTCCAGTACCGCCCACTGACCTTTCGCCGGCAACCAATCAGAACAGGGCGTGGCTTCGACCAATCAGCCTTCCCCAGCCCCTATAAAACTGTTGCCTCTCCCTCAGTAAAGTGGACTTGCGTGTTTACCTTGTCTCTGCGGTAGTTCTTCTGCCGTGCGCCCTCCAGTCCTGAGAGCCCCCGACAAGGGCCTGGCCTCCCTTGTCCCCAGTTCGTCGCCTGCTTCTCCGGGCGACCCCTTCGTCGCCTGCTTCTCCGGGCGACCCCTTCGTCGCCGGCTTCGCCGGGCGACCCCTTCGTTGCCAGCTTCGCCGGGCGACCCCGTCAGCCGAACCGCGCAACCCCTTGTGAGACCGATCCCTCGTCTGCTGCCGGACCGACCCCTCGTCCCAGGTGGGACCGACCCCTCGTCCCAAGCGGGACCGACCCCTCGTCCAGAGCTGGACCGACCCCTCGTCCGCAGCCAGACCCCACCTCTACCGACCGAGCAAGCCGCCGCACAAGAGTAGCAATGAGAAGCCACGGTGAAGTTATGCTCTGGTATCAAACAGAGAAGTAGTTTTGGCAGTGTGTTTGTTATCCTTTAATATGATTGAAGACCATTAAGGGAAAAAACACACAAAAGGAGTTGACATGGTAAAGGTCAGACTGAAGTTGACAACAGGAGTCCCGTAAGGGTGACGTTTGTACACATTTGACAACTTGGCTTGAGAGTCAGTTCTCTGAAGACAGTACCTCCCGCCTTCGCTTACTAAGTAACTCCCACCACATCCCCCAGCTCTCAGCATCTATTCTGAAGTCTAATTCTCCTCTTCACAGTCTTTTGTTCAGTAGCACCCAACCCCCCTCCGTGTCACTGCTGACCTTACAGCTCACTGGATTTCACTAGTGTAATGACTGATGGCTCCCTCGTGGATAAAACAGCTCTGGATGTTCTCAGAGAAAGAGACAGAATATGAATTAATATTGTCAAAATGCCTTCTGCATACATCATGATTAAAAATGAAGGGAAAGGATTTGTTTAGGGAAAATAAGAACAAAGCCCTGGGTCTTTACCTGGCTACTATTGCATACAATAAAGACTGGGATATTAAAAAAGAAACCTTGGATCACAGCTGTGTAGGGTTGGAGATCTTTATAATTTCTGTTATACTTTTAATAAGGCTGCCAATGCAATATACCAGAAATAGGTTGGTTTTTACAATGGGATTTATTAACTTAAAAGCTTATAGTTCCAAGGTTGGGAAAAACGTCCAAATCAAGACATCAGGTGAAGCTCTCTCTCATCTATTCCCATTTCTCTTACCTTTTTTTTTTTCCTTTTTTCCTTTTTCTTTTTCTTCCTTTTTTACTTTTTATTATTATTTTACTCTTTTTTCTGTTTTTCTCTTTCCATCCTCTTTTTATTTTTTCTTTCTTTTTTCTTTCTTTCATCTTTTCCTCTTCTTTCTTCCTTTCTGATTTTCCCTGTTTTGTCTTTCTTCTCAATTATCTGATTATTTTATTTTATTTTATTGTTTCTTTTTTTCACCTTTTAAATTTTTTATTCTTGTGTCCTATTTTCCTTCTTATTATTTTTTCTATCTTTTTTTGTTATTTTTCCTTTTACTTTTCTCTATTTTTTCTTTTCTTTTTATTTTTGCTATTCTTTTTTTTCTGTGTGTGTGGATCTAATATGTTTCCACAGAATACAGGCAACTACAGGGATATAGAATAAGTGGAACCAGGTAAGAAAGAGGACTCCTAACACAAAACGAATCAAAAATAATACCCTAGAGTAGAAAGTGAAACTAACCAATTGAATAAGTCCATCAAGAATAAAAGATACCTAGACATCAGCAAAAAATTACAAGCCATACTAATAAACAAGAATTCATGGCCCAGTATAATCAACAAACTAAAATGCAGGAATGATCACACAATGTGGAGCAACTAATCAAGGATGTCCAATCAACTATCTTTAAATAACTCATTGAAATGAAGGAAAAGATGAAGAATATCAAGAAGACTCTGGGACCTCATATTTTTTAAATGTAATTTTTAAAAATAAATAATTTAAAAAAAAAGAAGACTCTGGGGAAACATACAGAAGAAATTGTAAACATACATAAAAAGATAACAGATTTTACAGTGATGAAAGGCATAATTCAAGAAATTAAAAATACATCAGAAGCATATAACAGCAGATTTGAACAGGTAGAAGAAAGAATTAATGGCATGTAAGATAGGGCATCTGAAATCGCACACACAGTAGAACTGATAGACAAAAAAAATGGAAAAAGTTCAGCAGGGATGCAGGAAATTGAATAACAACACAAAATACACAAATAATATGCATTATGACATTCCAAAGTGAGAAGAAAAAGAAAAGGGAAATTTACTTGAAGAAACAGATGGCCAAATATTTCCCAACTCTTATAAGAGACATGGATATACTTATCCAGGAAGCACAGCACAATCCAAGGACAATAAATCCTAGGAGATCTACTCCAAGACACATACTTATCATACTGTCAAAAACTCAATACAGAGACAGAATCCTGAAAACATCAAGAGAAAAGAGATCTATCACATATAAGGGAAGCTTGATATGATTAAGTGCTGATTTCTCAAATGAAACCATGGGGCAAGAAAGCAGTGTATGACATAGTTAAGGTTATGAAAGAAAAAAACTTCCAGCCAAGAATTCTGTATCCAGAAAAATTGTAATTCAAAAATGAAGGAGGAGAGGGAAGCGGCTGTGGCTCAAAAGATTGGGCTCCTGTCTACCATATGGGAGGCCCTGGGTTCACTTCCCAGGGCCTCATTGTGAAGGCAGGCTGGCCCACACCTGCAGAGAGCTGACAGCCCATGCCCATGGAGAGCTGGCACAGCAAGATGATGCAACAAAGGGAGACAAGCAGGCACAGAAGTACGCACAACAAATGGACACAGAGAGCAGACAGCAAGCAAGTCACAAGGGGGGAATAAATAAATAATAAATAAATACAAATACATAAGTACATAATAAAATAAAAAAGAAATCTTAAAAAAAATGGACAGGAGCAGCAGATGAAGCTCAAGTGGTTGAGAGCCTGCTTCCCATGTATGGGTTCAATCTCCAGTACCTCCTAAAAACAACCAAACAAAAAACCAACTCTCATTGGGGAGCAGATATAGCTCAGTGGTTGAGTGCCTGCTTCCCATGTAAGCAGTCCTGGGTTCAATCCCTGGCACCTCTGAAAAAAAAAATAAGGGAGAGTTCAAAATACTCACAGATAAACAGAAATTGAGAGAATTCATCAATAAGATTCCTGCATTTCAAGAAATACTAAAAGGACTTCTGGAGGAGAGAAAGTTGGAGGAGAGTGTAGAAAGGAAAATGATTGATAAGAGTAACTAAAAGGATAAAAAAGAAATAAAAATAAAATATGACAAATATAAGCCTAAAGAAAAAATGGCTAAAGTAAATATTACCTTTACAATAATAACATTGAATGTTAATGGATTAAACATTCCAATCAAAAGACACAGATTGGCAGAATGGATGAGGAAATATGACCTATCTATATACTGTTTACCAGAAACTCACCTTAGACCCAGGGACACAAACAGGTTGCAAGTGAAAGGCTAGAAAATAACTTTACACTCAAACAGTAACCAAAAAAGGGCAAGAGTAGCTATACTAATATCAAACAAAACAGACTTTAAATGCAGAACTGTTGTAAGAGACAAAGAAGGACACTATATATTAATAAAAGGGTACTCTGCCAAAAAGAAAGAAAAATCATAAATATTTATGCACCTAACCAGGAACCCTAAAATACTTGGGGCAAATATGGCAAAACTAAAGGGAGAAATGGACGCCTCTGCAATCATAGTGGGGGACTTCAATACATCATTATCACCATTAGACAGAACATCTCAACAGAGTTTCAATAAAGAAACAGAGACCTTGAATAATATGATAGAGGAACTAGACCTAATGGCCTTTCATAGAAAATTACACCCCCAAAACAGCAGGATATACATCTTTTGAATATCATGGATCATTCTCCAGGGTAGACCACACACTTGGTCATAAAACTAGTCTCAATGAACTTAGAAATATCAAAATTAAATAAAGCACTTTCTCTGACCACAATGGAATGAAGATGGAAATCAGTAAAAGACAGAGAACTGGGCTAGGTACAAATACATGAAAATTAAATAACAAACTCTTAAACCAAGTGGGTCAAGGAGTAAATTGCTAGAGAAATTAGTAACTACCTCAAAGTGAATGAAATGAGAGCCCAAAATTTCAAAATGCATGGGTTACAGCTAAATCAGTGCTGAGAGGAAAATTTATAGCCATAAATGCATACAGTAAAAAAGAAGAAAGTTAAAGTCAAACACCTAACTGCACACCTAGAGGAACTAGAAACTGAACAAACTAATCCCAAAACAAGCAGAAAGAAGGAAATTAAAAGGTTAAAGTGGAATTGAATGAAAACTTAGAAGAAAATTATTAGAATTATCAAAACCAAAAGCTGATTCTTTGAGAATATTAATAAAATTAACTAACCCTTAACTTGACAATAAAGGAAAAAGAGAGAAGAAGCAAATAAGTAAAATCAATGAGAGAGTGGATATTACCACTGATTCCAAAGAAATAAAGAGAATTATAAGAGAATACTTTGAAAAATCACATGCCAACAAGATGGACAATTTAGATGAATTTCTAGAAACACAGAAGCGACCTACATTGACAAAAAAGAAATAAAAGAACTCAACAGAAAAATCACAAGTAGTGAGATTGAACTAGTCATCAAAAACCTCCAAACCAAGAAAAGCCCAAAACCAGATTGTTTCAGAGGAGAATTCATTCCAGAAAGAACCAATACAATCTTGCTAAACTCTTCCAAAAACTTGAAGGGGGGGAACATTACCTAACTCATTCTATGATGCCAACATCACCCTAACACCAAAGCCACATAAATACTCTATGAGAAAAGAACACTACAGACTAATCTCTCTAATGAACTTAGTTGCAAAATTCCTCAACAAAATACTTGCTAATCATATCTAACAACACACCAATCAAATTATACAATATGATCAAGTGGATTTTATCCCAGGAATGCAAGAATGAGTCAACATAAGAAAAGCAATTAATGTAAGACATCTTATTAACAGATCAAAGGGGGAAAATTGCATGAGTCTTTCTACAGATGCAGAAAATGCATCAACAAAATATGGCATCCTGTTTTGGTAAAAAGCACTTCAAAAGATAGGATTAGAAGGAAACGTCCTCAACAAGATAAAGGGCATATATGAAAACCCCACAGCAAACATCATACTAAATGGTGAAAGACTAAAGGCTTTATCTCTAAGATCTGGATCAAGACAGGATGCCCACTGTCACCACTTTTATTTAGCATTGTATCAAAAGTACTTGCTTAAGCATTTAGGCAAGAAAAAGAAATGCAAGGCATTCAAATTGGAAAGAAGAAGTAAAACTTTCACTATTTTCAGATGACATTATCTTATACTTAGAAAGTCTTGAAAAATCTACAGCAAAGCTTTCTAGAGCTGATAAACATTATCAGTAAAGCCTAGGATATAAGATCAACATGCAGGAGTGGGAAGAAGCGACGTGATGTGGGGGCATTTTCAGGACTTGGAGTTGTCCTGGGTGGTACTGCAGGGACAGTTACTGAACATTGTATGTCCTCCCATGGCCCACTGGGTGGACTGGGGGAGAGTGTAAACTATAATGTGGACCATTGACCATGTGATGCAGCAATGCTCAGAGATGTACTCACCAAGTACAATGAATGTCCCATGATGATGGAGGAGGTTGTTGTTATGGGAGGAGTGGGGTGAAGGGGGTGGGGGGTATATGTGGACCTCATATTTTTTTAATGTAAAATTAAAATAAATAAATAAAGACCAAAAAAAAGATCACCATCATCAGTAGCATTTCTGTATACTAATAATGAGCAATCTGAGGAGAAAATCAAGAAAAAATTCCATTTTTAATAGCAACTTAAAGAATAAAAAATGTAAGAATAAACTTAACTAAGGATGCAAAGTACAGAAAACTACACAATATTGCTAATCAAAGAAAACCTAAATAAATGGAAGGAAATACCATATTCAAGGATTTGAGGACTAAATATCATTAAGATGTCTATACTACCCAAATTGATTTACAGATTCAATGCAATCCCAATAAAATTCTGACAGAATTTTTACTGAATTAGAAAAGCCAATTATCAAATTTATTTGGAAGGGTAAGGGGTCCTAAGCCAAAAATATCTTGAAAAAGAAAAATGAAATTAGAAGAATCATGCTAACTGACTTTACAGCATACTACAAAACTATAGTGGTTAACATTGCATGGTATTAGCCCAAGGATAAATATACTGACAAATGGGACTGAATTGGCTCCATTGTTCAGATATAGACCCATGCATATTTGGCCAACTGATATTCTAAAAGACACCAAGTCCACTCAACTGGGACAGAATAGTCTTTCAACAATGGTGCTTGGAGAACTGTATATCCATATTCAAAATAAAGAGGATCACCGTCTCATGTCCTACACAGAAATTAACTCAAGATGATCAAAGACTTGCTGCATCCTTTAATAGAGTGGCAAGAATCTCTAGAGTATATAGGCAGTGCCTAATAAAAGAAAATAGACCAATAAACCAAGCCCTTGATATTAATGCTTATACTTATGAACCTTATTCATGTAAAATTGAAACTTAGCCTAATGATATCTATTGTCTAAGAGTTATCTCCTGAAAACCTCTTTGTTACTCAATTGTGGCCTCTTATATGACTCCCAGGGATAAGCCTCCCTGGCACCAAGGGATTAATACCAAGTGCCAACCAGTGATGCATTTGGAGGAAATATTAAATACAAAAGAGTTTTTACAGTTAAGAGATTTCAAAGTGAGTTGGGAAGCCAATCCAGAAGTTATGCTTATGCACATCTTAGGCAAATCTCACTAACTGCTATAATAAGCAAAGCCTCAAACACGGGTGCTGCTGAGGGCTCTAGAGATGTTGGACAGAGAAGAAAACCCCAGGAATTTGACATCCTGTCAGTGGGCCATACCTTGGAATATATGATAACTTATTTCCCAATATAATAAAGTTAGACTTATTTCTAATTTCCCTACATATGACTTCCTACTGTTTTTATTTGAGCTTATAATTAGTACTATACATACATTAAATATATGTCTCAGTGACTTAAATCTTCTGTCTGTTCATATGTCAGTTGAATCTTGAATCTCAGCAGAGTTGCAGCCAATACCTACTCTCCAGATCATCAGACTCTCCCAGGACAACTAACAAAATGATGACAATGGACAACCCCCATCCCAAAAAGCGAGGAGTATCCACAACTGCAAGCAAATCAGTTCCTGCCATCTGCATCATAAGATCTAGCTCCCTCTCCGTCTGAAGCAGAGCAAGCATCACTATCCCAAAATCCTCAATTCTGAGATATGAACAAACATAAGTGAGGGATGCAACCATGGACCAAAGTAGGCATTAATATTGTAGAAGAATTTATAACATTGATATAAAGATAGTAGTTACCAGAGGTGCTGAGGGGAGGGGGAGGGAAGAATAGGTGGATACATAGGGCATTTTTAGGGCATTGGAATTGTTCTGCATGATATTGCAATGATGGGTACAGGCCATTTAACATTTTTCAAAATCTATTAAATTTTACAGTTGCAAAGTGCAAACTGTAATGTAAACTACAGACTTTGGTTAGTGGCAATTCTTCAATATTTGGTCATCAATTGTAACAAATGTACCACACTAAAGTAAGATGTTATTAATAGGGGGAAATGTGAGAGGGGGAGGGGTGGGTTATATTTATATCCCCTATATTTTTAATATATTTTTATTGAAGTATATCATTCATACATGAACAAACATAAACAATAAGTGTATAGTAAAAGTTGTGAAGTTACAAAATAAACATGCATAAGATCATACAGGGGTCCCCTACGTCACTCCTCCACCAACAACTTTCATTGTTGTGAAACACTTGTTACAAACTATGCAAGAGCATTGTCAAAATATTACTAATAACTATAGTCCATATCTTCCATTTAGGGGTGTGTTTTCCCCCAATCCCCTCTATTATTTTTTAAATATATTTTTATTACAGAAGTTGTGAACATACAAAACAATCAGGCAAATATGTAGAACTCCCATACAACACCCCTTCACCAACACACTACACCATGGTGGTATATTTGTTACAGATTATGAGATAATGGATAGAGTTGATGGTAACACATTTTAGTGAGTAGCGACTGGTTTATAAATGGGATTGCAGCCGAAAAGGGAAGTCTAGGGAGGTAAATGTCAATTGCAAATAAACTGGAGAATAATCTACAGACTCAATAACACAGTGAACCCAAAGGTGGATGAGAATTGTGGTTAATGGTGCAGATGCAAGAGTGTCCTTTGCGAGCGAGAGCAGATGTACGTCACTATTGCAGGGTAGTGGGAATATGTAGACGCATGGGAAAAATACAATTGGTGTGACCTATGGACTGTGGTTAACATCAATACTGTAATATTCTTGCATCAATGCCAAAGATGTTCTGTATTGATAATGGGGGTTTGGAAAAAGTGTCCCCTATATTTTTGAAGGAACTTTCTATAATCTAAAACTTCTTTAAAAATAAAGTTAAAAAAAAAAGAAATAAAAAAATTACTTTTCCAGAATTTTGGGAAATTGGAATTGTCCTGAATGACATTACAATGATGGATACAGGCCATTTTACATTTTGTCAAAACCTATAAAATTGTGTGTTCACTTCAGCAGAACACACACTAAAATTGGAATGATACAGAGAAGATTAGCATGGCCCCTGCACGAGGATGACACACAAATTCATGAAGCTTTCCACATGTTTTACCCCAAATGTAGGATATAGACTATAGTTAGTATATAGTAAGATTTTGATAATGTTATTTCCTAATTTGTAACAAATGTCTCACAACAATGCAAGGTGGTGGTGGGTTGAACTATGGGACCCCTGTATGATGTTGTGCATATTTGTTTTGTAAGTTCATAATTTTTACTATACACTTATTTTTTATGTATGTTCCTGTATGAATATTTTTTTTAAAAATAGGGAAAAATGCACCAAATGTAAGATACTTTGGTGAGTAGTACTATTTTGAGGATGTTCTTTCATCAATTCTTAAAAATGTTTCACAGTAATACAAGGTGTTGGTGGTGGGGTGAGGTATGATAGCACTGTATGATGTTAAACATGTTTGTTTTGTAACTTCATAACTTTTACTATATATTTATTATTTATGAATGTTTATGTATAAAGGTATACTTCAATAAATTTTTTAAATGAAATAAAGAACCTATAAAATTGTGTGGGGCAAAGTGTAAGCTATAAGGTAAACTATGGTCCATGATTAATAGCAATGCTTCAATGCCTGTGGGAGAAAGTTCCTCTAATTGCTCGATCACAGTAACTGCTGGCTCCTCAAAGAGCCGGATGCCTGCGAGCCAGTTGCGCACATTCTGAGTCCCGCTTGATTTCTGACCTGCGGTCTCACAAAGACTGCTAGAAGCGAATGAAAAGCACATTTGTTAATCTGCATGATATTAGTTCTGACCACTCTGCGATGGGACAGTAAATACTGTCAGTGCCAGGAATCTGCAAACCCACAAACACCCAGACGCCAGGATGTTTCTCTGGTTAAGTAACTAGGACTCGCTAAAATTGTCAAATTTACATCTGAAATGTGTCCCCCAGCTTCACTGGTTCTAGCAGTGTTACTAGACTGTAGGGTTACTTTAATTTCTAGTTAAATTTCTAAAGTGATCCTAAATATGTTTTGAGCTGCCATTTACTTTGGTGTTGCTCTAATTCTGTAGCCACTATGTAGAGGAAAGTTTTGCTCTTAGTGAGAGTCTAGGTCCAATAGGCACATCATACACAACCATGTGTGGCCCAGAGGAGAAAAACCCGAAATCCAATTAATATTGTCTCTTCCACATAGTTATTGATCATTATTCAAATGATTTTAAAAGATTGTACATAAAGGACCATGAATAACCATTTACCACCCATTAGAGAATGGTTGCTATTAAAAAGTGGAAAATAACAAGTGTTGGAGAGGATGCAGAGAAATAGGAACACTCATTCATTGCTATTGGCAATGTAAAACGGTGTAGCTGCTGTGGAAAACAGTTTGTCAGTTCCTCAGAAAGCTAAGTACGAAACTACCACGTGACCCAGCAATTCCACTACTAGGTATAAACACGAAGTAATTGAAAGCAGGGACTCAAGCAGATATTTGCACACTGATGATCATAGCATCATTATTCACAATTGCCAAAAGATGGAAGCAGCACAAGTGCCCAGCAACAAATGACTGCATCAATAAAATGGGGTACATACATAGAATGGAACATTATTCAGCCATAAAAGGAATGAAGTCCTGATACATGTGACAACACGGATGAACCTTGAAGACGTGTTGTTGAGGGAAATTATCCAGACACAAAAAGACAAATACTGTATGATCTCACTGATTTGAAATAATTAGAATAAGCAAACTCACAGAGTCAGAATCTAGAATATAGATTATTAAGGAACGGGGTGAGGGCAGGGAATGGAAAATGAAGACTTCAAATGTACACAGTTCCTATTTGAAATGATGATTGTGTTTTGGTAATGGGTGGCGGTGATGTTAGCACAACATTGTGAACATAATTAGCAGCACTGAAATATATATCTGAATGTGATTAAAAGGGGAAATATTAGATTGTATATATGATAACTGAATACTTTAAAAAAGAAAAAGGACCATGAACAGAATGACTGAAAAGAAATACAACCCAATCATGTCCATATCTTCTCCTTTCAATTTCCTGTCATTAACTGTTTTAACTCTTGTCCTTACTTTCTCTCAAGGAAACCTTTTCTTGGATTCCTAATTTTGCTTGTCTCCAGCTTTCTGAATTTCTTTGAGGTTTCTGGGTTTTAGAGTATTTATGAAAATCTAACCTTTGAAGCATTCATCAAACTGTTCAATGACTTCCTTCATTAAATAAGACCTCATTTATTCCTGTGCCTCCTTCAGCACTTTGGGATTTCCCTCGACAATCGGAAGGACATAGATCCCCCTCTTGCCTTACTCATCACATACCTGTCATTGACCACACAGAAGATCCTAGATGAGTGGACCAGGCTCCACATTTCAGCAGGACCTCCTACTGATGGCCTCCTGCTGTCCAGGAATTGTCTAGCTGTTACCCTTCTATGTGACTCTTCAGCCTCATCCATTGGGCTGTCTTTCTTTTTCTGAAATTACGATCTATTTTTAAACAGAGCACAATAATTTTTAAATCTACATTAGCATTCCAATACTTCAGCATGGCCCCCATGTAAAACAAAAAACCTTCTGACTTAGGAAAGGCAGAACAACTTTTTTGAAAATCTAAAGAGACGATCACCTGCAAAATCCCCAAATTTCTGAAAAATAATAAAAAGAATTGTTGGATTCTTGCTATGTAAAATGCAGGAATTTGGACTGTTTCATTTTTTTTTTTTTTTTTTTTTTTTTTTAATTTTTTTATTTTTTATTGAATTTGTAATAATATTACATTAAAAATATATATGTGAGGTCCCATTCAACCCCACCCCCCCACCCCCCCTCTCCCCCCCCCCCCCCAACAACACTCGTTCCCATCATCATGACACATCCATTGGATTTGGTAAGTACATCTTTGGGCACCTCTGCACCTCATATACATTGGTTCACATCATGGCCCATACTCTCCTCTATTCCATCATGTAGGCCCTGTGAGGATTTACAATGTCCGGTGATTACCTCTGAAGCACCATCCAGGGCAGCTCCATGTCCCTAAGACGCCTCCACCTCTCATCTCTTCCTGCCTTTCCCCATACCCTTTGTCCATTATGTCCACTTTTCCCAATCCAATGCCACCTCTTCTATGTGGACACTGGATTGGTTGTGTCCATTGCACCTTTATGTCAAGAGGAGGCTCAGATTCCACCTGGATGCTGGATGCAATCCTCCCATTTTCAGTTGTAATCACTCTAGGCTCCATGGTGTGGTGGTTGTCCTTCTTCACCTCCATCTTAGCTGAGTGTGGTAAGTCCAATAAATCAGATTGTAGGTGCTGGAGTCTGTTGAGGCTCAGGATCTGGCTATCACATTGTCAGTCCAGAGATTCAAATCCCCTAAATATATCTTAAACCCCAACATTAACTGCACCTCCAGCACATTAGCATGAAAGTCTTATGAAGGGAGATCCCATCTGAGTCCAGATTCATCACACATAAACACCATTTCCAAAGAGGGGCCATCTGCCCTGGTAGTTAACCCCATCGGCCATGACCATAACTCCCATGGGTCTCTTTAGCCCTCAAAGGAACCAATATCTGGGGGTTGTATCTGCTTTATCTGTCTCTCTGACTCTGCTCAGTTGTGCATGAGGGCAAACCTTCTGCCAGCCTCCAGACTCTTTTTTAGAAACTCGTAGCCATATAAACTCATTTCTCCTTTCCATTTCCCCCTTACTTTAGGTCAAACAGCATTTTAAAGTCATGGTATTTTATGTAGACATGGATATTCTGCTGATCCGCATTGAACCTTTCATATAAGGTCATTTTCCAGTTGCATCATCAGTTGGTAGTTGATAGTGGTCCCTCGTTGCCAGGGAGGCTCATCCCCGGGTGTCATGTCCCACGCTGGGGGGAAGGCATTGCATTTACATGCTGAGTTTGGCTTCGAGACTGGCCACATTTGAGTAACATGAAGGCTGACAGAAGGGAATTCCCAGGCACAAAGTTGCTCTAGGCCTTGTTATTATTTTGGGTTTATCAGCTCACAAGCATAGTCATTAGTATCAGGGGCTCACTGTTGAACCCTCACTCCCTCCCGGTCCCCACCACTGTACCTGGGAGACTGTCGCTGCTCCCCTAGGGACCACGACAGAGCACCACTGGCCGGGTGGACTGTTTCATTTTTAACCCAGCAACCTGTTAAATGAAAGTATGAAAGAGAAATTAGGTCATTGAGGCAGGTGTAAGTTCCTTTTAAAATGAATCCATGGGAAAAAAGTAAATGACTAGTGAACAAGGCTAATTTTACCTATGAACAAAATTGTGACTGTTGACAGAAGTGTGATTTGAAAGATTCCAGAAATAATATATCCTCACATAAAAAACAAATCCCAGTCCCCCTCTCTAATCTGCTGGAGTGCTTCTAATGCCATAATGCATAATGGGGGGGGGAGAGGGTATGTAAAGTATTGTCATGTATAAGGTACCTATTAAAATATAAATGCCTCTGGTAAATAAATGCATTAAAATGTTTTTTGTTATTAACATATTAATGAGATTGAATAAGCAGGCTGTAGTCAAATGGGATGGCATTGAAGAAATGGGAAATTTGGGTAACTGTGAGTGGTGTTGAAAGGCCTAAAAACAGCTGAGGGAAATCCTGCCAGTCCTGGGTGGTGTGGTTGCAAAACGTCAGAGTATAAAGGCTGGGTAAATAGGAAAATATGTGAGGGAGGAGGAATCGAGAGCAGAATGGAGTACAAAGTAGGAAGGTAAATATGTCTACTTCACAATTTTCCACAGTCTGGAAAAGTATTCTATACAACTTTTCTCCTCTGTCTGACATTGAGCCTCTGAGAGCTTCTGGAAAAAAAAAAGAACACTTTTCCTCCAACTCCTCTTAATACTCTGCTTAAACCTGGCTTAGCACGGTGCCTTACACGTAGTAAGCACTCAATAAATATTTGATGGATTGATACTCTGCTGTCAGATTGCATGACCTGCAACTAACACCACATCTCAAGGGGCTCTGAAAACCAAGTAGGAAAATGTTCCTGCTGCATGTGAAGGAGAAAGATACATTCACAGTGTAAATAGCTTGTGACCCCATAACTGGACACATACAGTGGGACAGCATGCCTCAACTGGCATTTATATAGTTTATTAAGATGGAGAAAGAGTAAATGCAATCCTTATCTCCCTTGGGAATAATTATCAAGAGAATTTCCTAGCACAGGCGATTGTGGTCAAAGAAACAGGTTTAATACTCTAATGTCACAAACAGAAAGTTACCAGCTACTAGAGAATTACAGTATTCAAATGCATCTGAGTGAACCCAGTCAATGAGAAAAAAAGCTTGGGCTCTTGAAATAATTCACCCATCCCATAGCCAAGCCTCACCGAAATGGACCAAGAGTCATTAAATCCTAGCTAGTCACATATGGAAAGCTCTAAAAAGACTGTAGCATTATGCTGTTTGGGAAGTTTCAAATAGTTTTCTCTAATGGTACAAATGAAACTGTAAGCTGTGGTTAGTGAATAAAACCAGATTGCTCTGGGCATGGGGCCACTGCAATCCAGTCCTAATGTGTCAACCAGAACTGAGCATGGTAGGTAGCCTCTGCAGAGCAAGAGATTTATACTGAAGAGAAAAGAGGGCTGAAGCTATTCTGTGGGGGCAAATAACCCTAACTACTTAACTACTGAGTTGAAAAAGACCGTAGGGGGTCAAGGACTGAAGCGTGAGACCTGTTAGAAGATGTGGCTAGAATCCAGGCAAGATATGATGATGGCTTAGACTATGTCGGTAGCAGAGGAAGCTGTAGAAAGTGTTAAGAATCCTGGGTAGAGTCTAAAGGTAGAGCTGAGAGAATCTGCTGTTGGAGTTCAAGTGGGGAAAGAGAAAGAGGATACAAGGATGACAACATCTTTGTTCTGACCAACTGAATGAATGGAGGAATGATTTACTGTGGGGAAATGCAAGGATCAAGAAGAAAACCAGAAGTTCAGTTCTAGACTTAATAGATCTGAAATGCCTTTTAGACATCCAAGTGTGGAGAGTTCAAGTAAATGAATAGATTTACAGAGGAGAGGTCTAGACTAGAGACACAAATTTGGGATTGATCAGCATATAGATGGCATTTAAATCTATGATACGGAATAAGGTCATTTTGGTGAGTGTTGGTAGTAAGGAGAAGAAGTTCAAGGCCTGATGTGGGGCACTTCACATGCAAATCTTGGGTATCTTGATGAATTTTGCTAGAGAATGAGCATAAGGAAACATTTGGACTTGTCAGTTCCAAGTGACTATACTCATAAATAGAAAATAGATGGGTTAAGAGCTCTTTTATCCTCTAAATAAAAATTTTATTATTTAAAATGTCTGCATGAGAAAATTAATTAAAGGCTCAAATAATTACTCTGTGAATAATCACTAAATATTACTAATTTAGCTAATTTTGGTCAATCTATAATATCATCCACTCTTAACGTTAAAGAAATCTTATTTTTTTAAAAAGAGAGTTTGGGATGTAAATTATCCAGATACTTGCCTTAAGTCTCCACTTGATTTTGCTTGGTAGACTCTCCATAGCCACCCAGAAGGATTGATCTGTTCATTATCTAGTTGAATGATGAATTCAAGTAGAGAAAACTTTTACCTGGGATACCTTGCCCCTGGAAATCATATATCTATTTTACCTGGAATTAGAGTACTCAGAATGTATGGCTTTTGACACATAGAAGAGCATTAATTTCCTTGAGATAATGTTGATTGAATAGATAGATGGATGGATGGTGGAAGGAAGAAGTAAAAATACACTATCCACAAAACATATTGAAAACACAAGGATGGAAAAAGATATCCCATGCAAACAGTAGCCAAAAGAGTGCTGAGATAATTATATTAATCTAGGCAAAATAGCTTTTTTTAGTATAGAAAAGCCTTTATAAATGTAAATAATTATTCAAATATAATAGAAATTAATTATAACATAATTCTAATTTTTATATTACAACTCCAATGATTGGACATAATAATCTCTAAGATGAAATAAATTATTGGTTTAGTTATTTAATTTCCATTTAGGCCATAATTATTTCTAGATAATCAAATTCCTATTTGGGAATTCTTCACATCTTACTGGAATGAATTACAGCAGATAATAATTTGCCAACTCATAATTTTATGAGGCAGAAAAACTCAAAATCTTGTTCAACAGTACTCACACTAAGTCATTATTAATCCACATTTAATTATTTTAATTAAAGAATAAGAATAAGAAATGGTTAAGGAAAAATGCAATATCCAAAAATATATCTCTTCTCCAATCCTCCTCATTTAAAAACAAGTGTTTACTTTGTATGAAAAAAATTACAAAATACTGATCATAGGACAATTTGCCAGTTTCACTGAGTAATTATTGTTCATATACTATAATGTTGTTATTTTATATTTATCCGGTCTACTCCATCTCTTTTTTGGAGAAATACCTTTTTCCAACCTTTCACTTTTGACCTGGTTGTGTCCTTACGTCTAAGGTGGGTCTCTTGTAGACAAAAAACTGTCTTGTAGATGGCATATAGATGGCTCAGATTTTTTTATCCATTCTATCAGTTTATGTCTTTTGACTGGGAAGGTCAATCCATTAACATTCAGTGTTATTACTGTAAAAGCATTATTTACTTCATCCATTTTGTCCTTCAGCTCTCTGTTGTCATATCATTCTTTTTCTTTTTTATTTCTCTCCCCATCCCCCCCAACTCCCCCAGCTGTCTGTTCTCTGTGTCCATTTGCTGCATGTTCTTCTTCGTCCGCTTCTGTTGTTGTCAGCGGCACAGGAATCTGTGTTTCTTTTTGTTACGTCTTCTTGCTGCATCAGCTCTCCATGTGTGCGGCGCCATTCCTGGGCAGGCTGAATTTTCTTTTGTGCGCAGGGCTCCCCTACGCAGGGACACCGCTGCATGGCACGGCACTCCTTGCATGCATCAGCACTGCACATGGGCCAGCTGTGCATGGGCCAGCTCCACATGGGTCTCCCATGTGGTAAACGGATTGAACCGCAGACCTCCCATGTGGTAAATGGATGCCCTAACCACTGGGCCAAGCCCGCTTCCCCTATCATTCTATTGTCTGTCTTCTTATCCTTTAATTTACCCTTGCTGATAATCTTCATTGCTAAACTCTCCTTTAACTCTCTCACCCTTGTTTTTTTCTTTCAGGTCACAGTACTCCCTTTAGTATCTCTTACAATCTGGTCTTTTGATAACACTTCTATCAGTTTTTGTTTGTCTGTGAAGACTTGAAACTCACCCTCATTTTTGAAGGACAGCTTTGCCAGATACAGAATTCTTGGCTGGCAGTTTTTCTTTTTTAGTACCTTAAATGCATCATAGCACTTTTTTCTCTCCTCCATGGTTTCTGATGCAGGGCTGGGACTTAATCTTATTGATTTTCTCTTATATGTGATGTTTTACTTTTCTCTTCATGCTTTCAGAATCCTCTCTTTATCTCTGATTTTTGTAATTCTGAATAGTAAGAGTCTCAGGATAAGTATATTTGGGTTTATTCTGTTTGGGGTGTGTTGTCTTTGGATATTAATATTGATGTCTTTCATAAGGGTAGGAAGTTTTCAGTCATTATTTCCTCAAATATTCTTTCTGCCCCTTTTCCATTTTCTTCTCCTTCTGGGTTGCTGATAATGCATATGTTGTTTTATTTCACACTTCATTCAATTCCCTGAGACCCTGTTCCATTTTTTCCATTCTCTTCTCTTTCTGTTCTCCTGTACTTTCCAGTTCAGATGTTCTGTCTTCAAAATCATTAACTCTGTCTTCGAGCAGTTCAAATCTGCTCTTAGGTGCCTCTAATTATTTTTTATTTCATCCATCAAGTCTTTCATTCCCACAAAGCCTGTTATATTTCTTTGCAGGCTTTAAAATTGTTCTTTATGCTTTCTCAATATCTTCTTAATATCCTTTATTTCTTTAGTCATATTTTCTTTAAATTCTTTGAAGTGATTTAGAGAATTGTGTGATTATCACTGATTAATTTTATTAAATCCTGTATCTCTTCAGGATATTTGGTTTGTTCTTTTGACTGGGCCATCTCTTCCTGTTTCCTAGTATGGCTTGCAATTTTTTGCTGAGGTCTAGACATCTGAATATGTTGATGAATTTACTCTAATGGCTAATTTCTCTCTTCTGCCTATTGCTTTTTTTTACAGCTCTTCTTATATATTGGTTCAACTTAGTCTTTAATATTGCACAGCTTAAATTTTTAAAATTGGTCCAGAGACTCACTAGTAGGACACAGATTTTCTCCTGGAGGTTGGATACAGAAAACATGTTTTGTCCATGCAATTTCCAGAATGGGCAGCAGATGGTGCTCATCAGTGCACCTTTCCACAAAGGTGTTTCAGTCTTGGCTTTCCTGTGTTCCTGTGTTGAATCTCCAGATCAGAAATTCAAAGCAGACTCTGCTGACTGAATTCACTGAAGAAAAGCCTCCCTACCTCCCTGACCTCCCTTGAAACAACTGACAAGGAGATAGATGTCTGTTCCCCTCTCATTTGGCTGCAGTGATTCAGATGTTTTACCCCAGCTTAATATCTTGGGGTGGGGTAAGGGAGCCCTTCCCACCACCATGGGCATTTGGTAACTCACATTTGTCATTTCAACTTCTTCATCTTTCTGTTCCACACCCCCCAGGGAGTTGTATAGCACTGTCCTGGTCTGTTGACCCCCAAAGCAGATCCCTTGGACAGATTTTGGTTCTTTCTCCATTGTTTTTGTGAGAGCATTTACTTCTGCCTGTTAGTCCATTACCATCTTCCCACAGTCCCCAAAATAGATTTTAAGTCAAAAAAGAGACAAAAATGAACATTATATATTGATAAAGGAGTCTATCCTTCAAGAATATACAACAATTATAAACATGTAATTAACAATAACAATAAAGCCCCAAAATATATGAAACAAAAGTTGACTGAATTGAATGGAGAAATAGACAATCCTTGTTACAATGATAATTGAAAAGTTCAGTAGTCCACTTTCAGTAATGGATAGAGCAACCAGACAGATCAATAAGGAAACAGAGGATTTAAACAACAGTGTAAACCAATTAGATCTAATATAGATATATATAGTACACTCCACCCAACAGCATTGTACATATTCTTCTCAAGTGCACTTGGAACATTCTCCAGTGTAGACCATATATTAGGCCATACAGCAATTCTTAATAAATTGTGAAAGATTGAAAAAATATAAAGTAACTTTTCTAACCACAATGGAATGGAAGTAGAAATCACAGAAGGAAAACTGGAAAACTCACAAATACGTAGAAATTACACAATACACACTTAACAACCAGTGGGTCAAAGAAGAAATCACAAGGGGGAAATCTCTAAAACTCTGAGATAAATGGAAATGAAAACACAGCATACTGAAACGTATATGATGCAACAAAAGTAATGTTCAGAGGAAATTGATAGTTAAAAATACCTACATAGAAAGAGAAAGATCTCAAATCAATAGCCTACCTTAAGGAACTAGGTAAAAAGAGCAAACTAAATCCAAATTGAGCAGAAGGAGAAATGTAATAAGGATTTAAAGTGGAGTTTTTTAAAAATAGAGAATAGAAAAACAATAGAGAAAATCAACAAAACCAAGAGTTTTTTTAAAAGATCAACAAAATTGACAAACCCTTAGCTAGACTGACTAAAAAAAAAAACAAGGTACAAATTATTAAAATCAGAAAGGAAAGAAGGGAAATTACTCCCAACTTTACAGAAATAAAAAGAATTATAAGAACACTATGGATAGGGAGGAGATCCAGCAAGATGGTGTCAGTTTAAGTGGGCACTCACCAGCTCTCTCACAAAAAAAGGCCAAGAGGGGGCAAGATCCCATCCGAGTTAGCTATTTTGGGAACCCACAGAGCAGGAGGCTTCAGGGCATCCATCTGGACAAAGAGACAAAAAGTCCAAGGGAAAACCTTGGTGCTGGAGTTGGTAGGTATACGTCCAAGAGACTTAAATATTTGGGTTGTCTATGTGTCATCTGGACCCTGAGCCTCAGTGGAGTTGCAATACCTACTCTCCAATTCATTGGACTCACCCAGGACAACAAACTAGGAAGTGAGGATGGGCAACCACCATACCAAGGAACCAAGAGAGTCTACAACTGCAAGCAAGAGAGTCCCATCCATCAGCCATATGGGATTGAAGCCCCCTCTCCATCAGTGGTGGAGCGGGCATCACCATCCCAACATCCTCAGGTCTGAGGAATAAAATATGGACTAGAATAGACTTACTGGTCTTCTACTATAGACTTATTGTGATTCTAGCAATGAAAGAAATTATATCATAGATGTGGAGTCAGTGGTCACTGAAGGTGCTGAAGGCAGGGACAGGGAAAAAGAGGTAATATGGGGAACTGGGAATTGTCCTGAATGACATTGCAATGACAGATGCAGGCCATTGTATATCCTGCTGTAACCTACAGAATTGAGTGGGAAAGAGTGTAAACTACAATGTAAACTATAATCCATGCTTAGTAGCAATGTTCCAAATATGTTCATCAATTGCAAAGAATTTACCACACTAATGAATGAAGTTGTTAATGTGAGGAAGGGTGGGAGGTATAGGGAGTGGGCATATGGAAATCCCTTATATTTTTTGTGTGTAATCTAAATATTTTTTAAAAATTAGAAATGTATTTTTTTAAAAAAGAATACTATGAACAACTGTACACCATCAAATTGCATAACGTGGTTGAAATGGACAAATTCTTAAAAACACACAAAATACCAAAACAGACTCAAGAAGAAATAGAAAATTTGAATAAGCCTATAACAAGTAAGGAGATTTAATCAGTACTCAAGAACACTCTGACAAAAAAAATTCCAAGAACAGTTGGCTTCATTGGTGAATTCTACCAAATATTTAGAAGAATTAATACCAATCTTTCTCAAACACTGCTAAAAAATTGAAGAAGAAATACTTCCTGACTCATTCTATGAGGTCTGCATTACCATGATACCAGAGCCAAAGACAACTCAAGAAATGAAAACTACAAACCAATATCCATTATGAGTATAAATGCTGAAAGCTTCAAAAAAAAATACTAGAAAACTGAATTCAAGAATTGCTTGGGTTCTTGAACCCAAGAGTAATTCAACACATGAAAATTAATCAAAGTAATATACCACATTAATAGAATGAAGGATAAAAATGACAGGATCATATCAATTGATGCAGGAAAAGCATTTAACAAAATCCAATAACTTCTCGTGGTAAAACCATGCAGCAAACAAGAAATAGAAGGGAACATCCTCAAAGTCCAATGGCCATATATGAAAAACCCACGAGTAACTATCTTCAATAATGAAAGACTGAAAGTTTTTTCCTGAGATCAGAAACAAGAAAAAGATGCCTGCTTTCATCATTTCTATTCAAATTAGCATGGAAGTTCTAGACAGAGCAATTAAGTAATGAAACTAAATAAAAGGCATCAAAATTGGAAAATAACTAAAACTACCCCTATTTGCAGATGATACGATCTTATATCTAGAAGACCCTAAAAAAAATACAAATTCAGCAGTTTCTGGATACAAAATCAGCATGCAAAATTCAGTTGTATTTCTATACACTAGAAATGAACAGTCCAAAAAACGGAATTAAGGACTATGCTTGTGAGCTGATAAACCCAAAATAATAACAAGGCCTAGAGCAACTTTGTGCCTGGGAATTTCCTTCTGTCAGCCTTCATGTTACTCAAATGTGGCCAGTCTCGAAGCCAAACTCAGCATGTAAATGCAATGCCTTCCCCCCAGCTTGGGACATGACACCCGGGGATGAGCCTCCCTGGCAACGAGGGACCACTATCAACTACCAACTGATGATGCAACTGGAAAATGACCTTATACGGAAGGTTCAATGCGGATCAGCAGAATATCCATGTCTACATAAAATACCATGACTTTAAAATGCTGTTTGACCTAAAGTAAGGGGGAAATGGAAAGGAGAAATGAGTTTATATGGCTACGAGTTTCTAAAAAAGAGTCTGGAGGCTGGCAGAAGGTTTGCCCTCATGCACAACTGAGCAGAGTCAGAGAGACAGATAAAGCAGATACAACCCCCAGATATTGGTTCCTTTGAGGGCTAAAGAGACCCATGGGAGTTATGGTCATGGCCGATGGGGTTAACTACCAGGGCAGATGGCCCCTCTTTGGAAATGGTGTTTATGTGTGATGAATCTGGACTCAGATGGGATCTCCCTTCATAAGACTTTCATGCTAATGTGCTGGAGGTGCAGTTAATGTTGGGGTTTAAGATATATTTAGGGGATTTGAATCTCTGGACTGACAATGTGATAGCCAGATCCTGAGCCTCAACAGACTCCAGCACCTACAATCTGATTTATTGGACTTACCACACTCAGCTAAGATGGAGGTGAAGAAGGACAACCACCACACCATGAAGCCTAGAGTGATTACAACTGAAAATGGGAGGATTGCATCCAGCATCCAGGTGGAATCTGAGCCTCCTCTTGACATAAAGGTGCAATGGACACAACCAATCCAGTGTCCACATAGAAGAGGTGGCATTGGATTGGGAAAAGTGGACATAATGGACAAAGTGTATGGGGAAAGGCAGGAAGAGATGAGAGGTGGAGGCGTCTTCGGGACATGGAGCTGCCCTGGATGGTGCTTCAGAGGTAATCACCGGACATTGTAAATCCTCACAGGGCCTACATGATGGAATAGAGGAGAGTATGGGCCATGATGTGAACCAATGTATATGAGGTGCAGAGGTGCCCAAAGATGTACTTACCAAATCCAATGGATGTGTCATGATGATGGGAACGAGTGTTGGTGGGGGGGGGGGGAGAGGGGGGGTGGGGGGGTGGGGTTGAATGGGACCTCACATATATATTTTTAATGTAATATTATTACAAAGTCAATAAAAAATAAAAAAATTAAAAAAAAAAAAAAACAAAACAAAACAAAAAAAAAAAAAAAAAAAAAAAAACGGAATTAAGAAAATAACTCCATTTATGACAGCAACAAAGCAAATAAAATACTTAGGAATAAATTTAACCAAGGAGGTTCAAGATTTGTACACTAATGCCATAAACTATTATTGTTATAAACTATTGCTCAAAGAAATTAAAGACCTAAAAAATAGAAAGAAATCCCATGTTCATGGATTGAAAGACATATTATTGTTAAAATGACAATACTATACAAAATGAGGGAAGTGGTTGTGGCTCAACTATAGAGAGTCTGCCTACCACATGGGAGGTCCAGGATTCTATACCCAGGACCTCCTGACCTGTGTGGTGAAGTTGGCCCACGTGTAGTGTTGCCGCGTGCAAGGAGTGCCATGCCACGCAGGGATGTCCCCCACGTAGGGGCGCCCCACACACAAAGAATGCACCCCATAAGGAGAGCTGCCCCAAGCCAAAAAAGCACAGCAAACCCAGGAGTGGCACCACACATATGGAGAGTGATGCAGCAAGAGGACGCAACAACAACAACAACAAAAGCAACACAGTTTCCCAGTACTGCATGACAAGAATGCAAGCAGACACAGAAGAATACACAGTGAATGGACACAAAGAGCAGAAAACAGAAGGAAAGGGGAGAGAAGTAAATAAAATAAATCTTTAAAAAAAAGACACTGTTACCTTAAAAAAAAAAAAAAGATAAGCATATCCAATGCAATCCCAATCAAAATCCCAATAACAGTTTTTTGCAGAAATGGAAGAAACCTATCTTAAAATTCATGTGCAATTTCAAAGGACAAAGAATAGCCAAAAAATTCTGAAAAGGAAGAAAAAAGTTGTAGGATACATTCATCCGAAATTCAAAACTTACTATGAAGTTTACAATAATAAAAATACTTTATGGTACTGGCATAATGATAGACATATAGACCAATGGAGTAGAATCGAGAACCAATAATTAAATCCTCACATTTATGGTCAATTGGTTTTCAACAAGAGTGCCAAGACTATTCAATGAGGAAAAGAAAAATTGCTTCAACAAATAACGCTGGAAAACTGGATAGCCACATGAAAAAGATAGACATTTTACCCTTATCTTACACCATATACAAAAATTAACCCAAAAGGACCAAATACTGAAATTGAAGAGCTAGAACTATAAAACTCTCAGATGAAAATATTGGGACAAATTTTCATGACCTTGGATCTGACTATGGTTTCTTAAGTCTGATGCAGAAAGAACAGGCAACAAAATTAAAAACAAATGAAGAAAATTATAAAACTTTGTGCATTAAAGGATACTGGCAATGGAGTAAAGGTGGGGAATTTTTGCTTAATGAGTACTGTTTCTATTTGGGTTGATGAAAATTTTGGAAACAGTGGTGATGGCTTTTCAAATGGCAAATATGGGGTTTTTTTTTAACTAGAAAAAATTAAATTTCTAAGTGTACATTACATAAATATACCTAATGCTTGATATGTATTAAGACCAACTAGAGTTGCAGCCAATACCTACTCTCCAGTCCACTGGACTTGCCCAGGCCATTATGCATTTTGTCAAAACCTATAAAGTTGAACGGTGCAAAGTGTAAACCATGGTGTAAACTATAGACCATGGTTAGTAGCAATGCTTTAATATGTGTTCAGTTGTAACATGCATACCGCACTAATGTAAGATGTTATTAATAGTGGAAATGTGAGAGGGGTGGGGTACATGGGAAGCCCCTGTATTTTTTATGTAACTTTACTGTAATCTAAAACTTCTTTAAAAATAAACGTAAAAAATTTTAAGACAGTTTAAACTGAGATCCCTTCTAGTACCATATGTTAATGGGAAAAAAACAAATATTCTGATACATGCACCTATCTGTGGCTCCACTGCATCAAGATCCTTGCTAGCAAGCCATTACACTCCTGTTAGATAACTATTTAGAAACCATCTCTCTGATTATGTGTCGACACTTGACTACAAATCTCATTGGCTTCTTCCTACTGACTTGAGAACAGAGTTCAAGTGCTTTGATCAACTCTTCAAGGCCCTTACAGCCTGTTGACAACCCTCCTCTGCTAACTCAGCTCCCACAATCGCCCTGGAGGATTTCCCCTGGTCATTGTCTACCCAGGGCCTCCGTCTCTTTCGTGTGTCTTTGCTTTACTCATATCCTTCTGTTCTCCACTGAAATGACCTTCCAACTCAGCTCCATCTATGCTCTTTTAGACTCCATCAAGGCTGACTCAAGCCCTTCTTTCTCTACAAATTCTTTTCTGATATCCACAGATGAAATAGATTTTTCCTTATCTTATTACTAACAGTGTGGTAACTATACTCTTTTCCAGGCATTAGTTACTCTCTACCTTGTACCATACTTATTCTCCTGTTTAGACACTAAAATCCTTGAAGGCAAAATCCAACTCAAATTCATATTCGTATCATCTGAGGTGGTAGAAAATAAAATAAAATAAAAAAACAGTCTTAAACATGGCAGGTGCTCCAAATGACATTTGTTTAAGGAATGAATCCTGGAGAATGAAGCATAAGGAATGCATGGAACAAAACAATTGCTAATAGACAAAATAATGTATGCTTGGCTTTGGCAAGCATAGATATGCGTATTAGATATGTATATAAGCCAGTTTGTGAGCAAAAATTTTTCCCCTCAGAGATTTTTAAACTGTCAGTCAAAAAAAAAAAATATATATATATATATGTCATCCATGCAGTCTCTCAATTTAGCAATTAGGAAGCCAAAAGTATTAGATAAGCCATTTTGGATTCCACTATGGCTTCCTGGAGACACCACCTACATATCACAAACAAGAAAGCTCTAATTCAACCTGCCACACCTTTCTTTGGGTGCCCACCATGTCGTTCCTCTGACAACTACCTAAGACACGGGAAAGAAGCTTCCAGTCACTAAAATAATTAGCAAGCAAACATGCACATTGAAGTATGGAATGACTAACCATTGGGCAGTTCAACAATGTACTCAACCATTACATAAAGCCTGGTGTAAAATGCTCATACCCTCTGCTTCCAGCTTCTTTCCTTCCCTGCTCGTTCACCTTTTCCCTGCCCTAGCATCTTTTCCTGCCAAGGAGGCTTACAGAAGGATTTCCTTACTTTTATCTTATTTATTATTTTCCATCTTCTCATTTGGAGCAAAGACTTCCTTTGGTCTTGTTTTAAATTTTTTGTTGGACCGAAGTGTCCATTGGTTGAAGTGGAACAAAGTGAAATCCAGTCTGGAAAATGATAATGCTGCTTTCCAGCTTCTCATCACTGCAGATCCTGGCCGCCCTGGCTCCAGAAAATTCTCCAGTTATTTCCTTTTGGCAGCACCATTTGAGCGCACTTAATAAATCTGGTCTTATGCGGGCGTAGAGTAGCCTTCCCAACATTTTTTAAAAGTTATGGACACGGCTGTTTCCCTTGGAGAGAGCTAAGTGGAACACCTCCTGCTCTTTGTCATCCCTGGCGCTGCAGCCGGTTTCTGCGTTTGCTGCTTTGGAGCTGTCCCAGGCAGGCAGAGCAGGGGTCATCTATCCACAGGACTAACAGAGCCCCGGGGGAGCGGAGGTCCAGATTCTTTTACCTCCTGGATGACAACCAGCTTTGCCCTTTACATGTATTGGGTGCCTAAAATTACCATTATTATATATCCCCATAGACTACTGAACTCAAATGTCACCTTTTCCATGAAGCCTCCCAACCCAGACGAGATCTATCACCCCCTCCTCTTGTTTCTATGGGTAACAATGACCATATGCTGGGTAATATTGCATATATGAAAGTGTTTTTTACAAAATATAAACTCAAACTACAGAGATGGAAACAGAACAGCAGCTGTGCACAGCAGGGGAAGCACAGAGAGATTGAGAGGTGATGAGGGTTTTGCTTGTTTGCTTGTTTTTCTTTATTATTATTATCATTACTGGAAGAATGAAAATGCCCTAATAATGATTGATGTGATGAATATACAACTATGCAATTTACCAAATACCATTGATTGTACACTTTGAATGGATTTATACTTTACTAATATGTATCAATAAAATTGATTTGTTAAAAAAAAACAAGGAGAGCAAGTGAAGTTATGACTCTAAAAAAAACTGATCTTTTCAATTATACAATTAATTTTATATGATTATCCATACCCTGCTGGACAGTGAACATCTCAAAGTTTAGAGCCAATCTTTTATTAATCTTTGTTTCTCCCGCATGTGACACAAAGCAGAATATCAATAATGTCCCATGAATTAATTCAGTGCCTAAAATTCTGCCATACATCATCCCTTGGATTCCTTTACCCAAAGCTTCTTCATAAATTCAAATACTCTTGGGTAAAATATTACGATGTAGTCTTTCTTTGGTAATTAGTACTGGTAAACTATTAGAGTATTCTTCTTAACAAGATAGACCCCCGTCAGGAGAAGAGTCCTGGGGGCTACAGGAGGGTGCCGAAGCATGACTGAAGAGGGAAAGAAAAGCCAACAAAGGGAGGCACCAAAGATTATCTACCTGACGATTTTATTTTTGGGGCCAAACCTCTCTTCCAGGTCAGGATCAATTTATTGCAGAGAATTATACTTTCAGAAGTGTTGCTCACATGAGCCCATAGGAGTTGTCACAACTAATCTAGAGATGCATTTGTATCTCTATATGTAATAGGGTCTGGGAAATCTTGCCCAGAGCCAATATGCCTTTAGGCTGGAACTCAATAATGATGCACCTATAAAAATGTTCCAGCTATTACTGAAAACCCTGGCAAGGTGAAGGACTGTTTTCACAGCCAGCTCTCTGGCATTCTCCAGTGACTCAGTGTGCCTTTTCTACACCCCAGCTCATTAAGCTGCTGAGTTATTCAGACAGACATTAATTACTCAGAATTAAGTGGCTGCATGTAAATGCTTACTTTGGATAATTCAGAAGGTTATTCTAGAGCAGTACCATTAACTGCCTGGTGATTTTGACTATGTTCAAAAATTTTTATCCAGGAAGGCCAGTCACTCCAGTTGGATGACAATTATTAAAACACATCATGCTTGACTGAACTGGGTTTGCTTTCCAAACTTTTCCCCAGCTCCCCACTTTGCAGAATCCTTAGTATCCAATGGGATTTTCTCATCAAAGACTAATTCACTTATATATAGCAGCATCCCTGAAAAAAAAGTTTTAATAAATATCTGGATCGAATTCCAATTGACCACTGTGTTCCTGGAGCAACTTCTCTGAGCAACCGTGTAATTGTTCTTACAACCTTGTCCTCTGAAGAAGCAAGGCAAAGACAAAACTGCCCTCATCACCACAGCTCCTGACATTGGCGCTTGCAACGGCAATCTCCTGGGACCACAGAGATTTAGGGTTTTGAGACTAATCTTTTTCAAACACCAAATTCATCATTTTGAGTTTTTGCCCAAGAAAGTATGGTGCTTCTTCATTGATACCTGTACCAAGTTTTAAATTTCCAAGTGCTTTCTCCCACCTTCACCCCTTACCATAACATCATAAAATTCACATATTGTAACAAAGACCTGTGAAGTCACCTTGACTGGACAGTGGCTTCAAAGACTGTGAGACTCTACTGTAAATTTGGTAGTGGGTATAAGCATGCAATCGGCAGCAAGGAAGCTTTTGCCTTCCTTCTTTAGCTTACTGATTAGGTAACATTTGGCATATTGCTTAATTTATGCACTTTAGTTTCCTCCTCTTTAAAATAGTGATAATGAGTATCTCTGTCACAAGGTTGTTAGGGGTATGTATAAGTGAAAAGATAAATATCTGTCTCATAATAGGTTCTCAATAAATGTTAGGAATTGTTATTACTAATATTCATATGTAAAATATGCATCCAGATTGAAGATCGGCATGTGTACCATACTAAAAATGAAAAACTCACATGATCATGAATTTTCAGAATGCCAGAGATAAAGAAGAGATTCCAATAGAGACGAAAATTTCAGCCTGTGTACAAAGAACTGGAAATCAGAATGACATCAGATTTCTGAGAGAAAATTATTTTCAACCTGGAATTCTGTAGAGAAATCTATCTAGTGTGAAGGGAGAATGACTTTATCATCAGTATCCTCAGAAAGAAAATTTAATTCATCTATAACACAAATACAAAAGGCCATGAAAAGGAGAACCCAGAAAAGAGAAAATGAGCTAGAAGGAGAGAGAGATTGGGAGGGAATTCTTGAAAAATTTTTAAAAAGAAAATACAGGGAGGAGGCGGGCAAGCTGGCGCTGAGCGCACCTCACGGTCTCCCGGAAGAGGCGGCGAGGGGGTTGAGCCTCGCTGGAGCGGGCTGTCTCGGGGGCTTGCAGGGCGGAGGGTGTGTGGACAGGGATTTGGAGGAGAGTGGGGAGGTGGTGCTGGCTAAAGGTAGAACTGCGGCTCACAAGGACAGAGGTCGCAGGCTGTGGGCTGGCTGGACCCTTCCTCCTGAGCTCTGTCGTGGTGCGGGGCGTTCCTGGGCCCCGTGGTCCCCGCATGCGTGGTCCCCAGGTCAGTGTCCCCTGAGCCCCCGTAGCCCATGCTCCACGGACCCACGAGCCCTGGGTCTGCAGACTTGCCTTTCCCAAGCCCAGCGGCTCCCGGAGGTCCGGGATCGCCTCAGCCCTCCGGTTTAGGACTGACTCCGTGGGCGGAGGGATTCCTGGGGGGTGCAGTGCGGAGGCCTGGCCAGTGGGGGTTCGTTTTTCTGGTGTTTCCCTACCCTCTTTTTGCTTTTCTTTTTTTCGTTTCTTGCGCTTGGAGGAGCATATGAGCTGGCTTGGTCAAGCTGCTGAGAAAGCCCGATTCACCTAAATACCCTGGGATAGGAAACTTGGCCTGGGAGACCGTGGAGTCAGAAAATCAACAAGCCCTCTCACAGCACACCTAGAGGAGAGGGCCTGTAGGAGCTGCTTTCCAAGCCTCCAGTAGCGTACTTGGGGTTCCTGGTGAGGCGTGGGTGCTCTCTCTCTCTCTGGAAATTAAGAGTCATTGTTTTCTGTGCGGAGCTGGTTCAACAAGGACCCACTTGAACCTCCTACGGGACCTCTCAGGCAGCTTTCCTGCTGCCTGGGAGAGAGGGAAGTGAGGAAGGGAGAAAAGGGGGCACGTCAGATCCCTAAGCATTTCATTTAACTACAAAGAGGATTCCTTGCTTGAAACTTTCTCTAGTATTTGGTTGGTTTATCCTTGTTTTTCCTTCCTCTTGTCCCACCAAGGCCCTTTTTTCTTTCTTTTTTCTTTCTTTCTCTTTTTCTTTTTCTTTCCTGCTTACTTCCCCACTCCCTTTTGTCCCTTTTTTTCTCTTTCTTTCTTTCTCTGCTTTCTTATTCTTCTTACATTAGGTGCTGCAGGGAGAGCTTCACATTTGTTGTGTTTCCTCATCCTCCATTTACTCTTTTCTGTGTGTATTGATTTTGGCCACCAACATTATCCCCTTTCCTCTGCATCTTTCTATCCTCCATCATTGATTGTTTCTCTTACATTACACCTCTCTTTGTTTGCCCCCCTATTTTTTTTACTTTTTATTACTAATACCTTTGTTCTGTTTTCTGCCTTATATTCACTCTTTATATTATCGTCCTCTCTTTCCTCTTTCCCGCTCTCCTGAACACATAGGTCTTTTAATTCACACTGTATTTCTCCCCATATTCAGATTTCTACATACTCTACTTTTCTTACTGCTATAACTCTACATACCTTACATGAGTCTAATATCCATTCTCCTGTATCTCACATGGTTCCTCTGTTAATATTTACTATCAATACTACTATTATTCATTTTCTTTTCTTACTCCTTTTGCTTTCTCTGGCCCTAATATTTTCCTTCAAGTGAACTTAGCCAACAACAAGGAAATAGAACAGGAACAAAGTGACAAAGAGAAGACTTAACATGTACACAAAAACAACAACTAATTAAACTCCAGGTGGCGGACTTGGCCCAGTGGTTAGGGCATCTGCCTACCACATGGAAGGTCTGCGGTTCAAACCCTGGGCCTCCTCGACCCATGTGGAGCTGGCCCATGCGCAGTGCTGATGTGCGCAAGGAGTGCCCTGCCGTGCAGGGGTGTCCCCCGTATAAGGGAGCCCCATGCGCAAGGAGTGTGCCCCATAAGGAGAGCTGCCCAGCACAAAAGAAAGTTTAGCCTGCCCAGGAATGGTGTCACACACGGGGAGAGCTGACACACCAAGATGACGCACCAAAAAGAGACACAAATTCCTGTGCCACTGACAACAACAGAAGCGGACAAAGAAGATGCAGTAAATAGATACAGAGAACAGACAATGGGGAGGGAGGGGAGAGAAATAAATAATCTTTTTTAAAAATTAAAAAAATAAACTCCAAACTAGACAAAGAGGCTAAGCAACTGACTAAACCCATCAAGATAAAATGATGACCAGACAGCAACAAAAAACTACAAACCAAACCAATAATCAGGAAAACATGCCCCAATCCAATGAACAAACTAAAAGCCAGGAAGAGGAGCAGAACATTGAACAAATAATTAAAGATCTCAAAATATATATTAGGGACCAATTTGATGAGGTGAAGGAAGAGATTAAGAATATGAAGAAAACAATTGGAGAGAATACAGAAGAAATTGCAATCACACAATTATAATGGATATGATGGTGATGAACAGCACAATTAAAGAAATCAAAAATACACTCTCAGCAAATAATAGCAGACTCGAAGAGGCAGAGGAGAGATTAAGTGATGTGGAAGACAGTACATCTGAAATCAAATAGATAGTAGAACTGGTTGATAAAAAGATAGAAAAAATCAAGTAGGGGCTTAGGGACCTGAATGACAATGCAAAACACTCAAACATACGTATTATAGGCATCCCAGAAGGAGAAGAGAAGGGAAAGGGGACAGAAAGGGTGTTGAAGGAAATGATGGCTGAAAACTTCCCAAACCCATTAAGGGAGATGGATATCCATGTCCAGGAAGCACAATGCACCCCAACAGCATAAATCCCAGCAGACCTACCCCAAGACATATACTCAACAAGTTATCCAATGCTCAAGACAAAGAGAAAATACTAAAAGCAGCAAGAGAAAAGAAAACCATCACATACAAGGGAAGCTCCATAAGATTAAGTGCTGATTTCTCACCTGAAACCACAGAGGCAAGAAGACAGTGGTATGACATACTCAAGGTACAAAAAGAAAAAAAAAATTCCAACCAAGAATACTCTATCCAGCAAAGTTAGCATTCAAAAATGATGGAGAGTTCAAAATATACACAGATAAACAGAAACTAAGAGAGTATGCCAACAAGAATCCTGCCTTTCAAGAAATACTAAAGGGAATTCTGCAAGAAGAAAGAAAAAAACAAGAGAGAAAGAGTTGGAGGAGAATGTAAGAGCAAAAACAGAAAAAGAAAATCAAACAGAATATGACAAACACAAATCCAAAAAAAATATGACTAATATAAGTAATTCCTTGAAAGTAATAACACTGAATGGCAATGGATTAAACTCACCTGTCAAAAGACTCCGACTGCTACAAAACATTCCAGAAAGAGCTAACACCAATCCTGCTGAAACTTTTCCAAAAAATCAAAACAGAAGGAACATTACCTAACTCATTCTATGATGCCAACATTACCCTAGTACCAAAGCTAAAAAAAGGTACCACAAGAAAGGAAAATTACAGAAAAATTTCTCTAGTGAACCTAGATGCAAAAAACCTCAACAAAATACTTGCTAACCATATTCAACTACACATTAAATGAATTATACACCATGACCAAGTGGGATTCATTCCGGGTATGCAAGGATGGTTCAACATAAGAAAATCAATCAATATAATACACCATATAAACAGATTGAAGGGGAAAAATCACATGATTATATCTATAGATGCAGAAAAAGCATTTGAAAAAATACAGCACCCTTTCTTGATAAAAACACTGCAAAATATCGGAATAGAAGGATATTTTCTGAACATGAAAAACCCACAGCCAACATCATTTACAATGGTGAAATCCTAATATCCTTCCCTCTAAGATCAGGAACAAGCCAAGGACGCCCACTCTCACCTCTTCTATTTAACATTGTCTTAGAAGTACTTGTTCGAGCACTGAGGTATAAAAGGCATTCAAATTGGAAAAGAAGAGTCAAAATTTCATTATTTGCAGATGACATGATCCTATACATAGAAAACCCTGAGAGGTCTACAACAAAGCTTCTAGAACTCATAAATGAGTTCAGTAAAGTCGCAGGTTACAAGATAAATACACAAAAATTAGTAGCATTTCTGTACACCAACAATGAGCAATCTGAGGAGGAAATCAGGAATCAAACACCATTCACAATAGTAAACAAAAAAATCAAATACCTAGGAATAAATTTAACTGAAGAGGTAAACGACTTATACACAGAAAACTACACAACACTGTTCAAGGAAATCAAAGAATACCTAAATAAAGGGAAGAATATTCCCCATTAATGGATAGGAAGACTAAATATTATTAAGATGTCTATCCTTCCAAAACTGATCTACATATTCAATGCAATCCCAATAAAAATCAACACATCATTCTTTAATGAACTAGAGAAACTATGAAATTTATTTGGAACAGAAAGAGGCCCCAAATAGCCAAAGACATATTGAAAAAGAAAAACGAAATTGGAGGAATCACACTACCTGACTTCAAAACATACTACAAAGCTACAGTAGTGAAAACAGCATGGTATTGGCACAAGGAGAGACACACAGACCAAATGGAACTGAATTGAGAGTTCTGATATAGATCCTCATATATATAGTCATATGATATTCAACAAGGCCACCAAACCCTCTCAACTGGGAGAAAATGGCCTATTCAACAAATGGTGCCTGGAGAACTGGATATCCATATGTAAAAGAATGAAAGAGGATTACCAACTCACACCTTATACAAAAATCAACTCAAGATGGATCAAAGACCTAAATATTAGAGCCAAGACCATAAAGACTTTGGAAAGCAGTGTAGGGAAGCATATACAAGACCTTGTAATAGGAAATGGCTTCATGAACTTCACACCAAAAGCACAAGCAGCAAAAGAACAAATAGATAAATGGGACTTCCTCAAAATTAAAGCCTTCTGTACCTCAAAGGAGTTTGTCAAGAAAGTGAAAAGAGAGCCTACACAATGGGAGAAAATATTTGGTAACCATATATCTGATAGGAGACTTATAACCTGTATATATAAAGAACTCCTATATCTTGAAAATAAAAAGATAACCCATTTTAAAAATGGGAAAAAGATATAAACAGACACTTCTCCAAAGAAGAAATACAAATGGCTAAAAAACACATGAAAAAATGCTCAAAATTCCTAGCTATTAGGGAAATGCAAATCAAAACAACAATGAGATACCATCTTACTCCCATAAGACTGGCAGCTATCAAAAAATCAGGAGACTACAATTGTTGGAGAGGATGTGGAGGAATGGGAACACTCATCCACTGCTGGTGGGAATGCAGAAAGATCCAGCCATTCTGGAGAACGGTTTGGCGGTTTCTCAAAAAACTAGCTATAGATTTGACATATGACCCAGCAATTCCACTTCTGGGTATATAATCAGTAGAACTGAAAACAAGGGCACAAACTGATATATGCACTATGCACTATTGCCAAAAGTTGGAATCAATCCAAATGCCCAACAACAAATGAATGGATAAATAAAATGTGGTATATACATACAATGGAATGCTACTCAGCTATAAGAACAAATACAGTACAAACACATGTGACAACATGGATGAATCTTGGGAACCTTATTTTGAGTAAAGCAACCCAGGCATTGAAGGACAAATACAATATGACCTCTCTGATATGAAATAAGTAAACCAAGCTGTCTCAGAGAGCTAGAGACTGGATGATAAAATTTAAGGTAGCTGGAGGGTAGAGGAAGGTTGTGAGCTGACAGCTACTTGGGTAAAATCTATGATAAGTGGGAGGTAAGTATTTGTACAGGGAAGGGATAAAAGAGGGGCACAGGGATAATTTAGGGTGGGGCTGAATGGGCTTTAGGGGTGCTAGGAATGGGACTATGGGTCAGATTGCCCAAGAAATTGGGCAGAGGGTGAGGGGAACATTTGATCATGGGAGATTGTCAGGTATGTGGTTGAAATTGTGGTGCAGAGAAAACTCTTTAGAGAATGTAATATGGAAGGTTGCCTGTTTGAGATGCTTAAGGGGGGGACATCTGACACAGGGCAAGCTTCTGGGGAGTGTGTGAGTGTTCATTTTGTCATAGTGGATTATATCATTGGGTGGAGACCCATACAATGAGAGTGAAGATATACCCACATCCTGGGGAGGACTGATGTTCTCAAACAGAGGGAATTATATCTCTTGAGAGAATTGGTGGCTCCCAATGGGTTAGGGCAGTCAAGTAGGTGAAGCGCTCAACATTTTTGCAAGTATCTCTGAATATGGTCCCTCAAGTAATGAAGATTGATTGTCATGGTGGGCCCTGAGGGGAGGGGGAAAGAGGTGTTGAATATATAGAATCAGGGTAACTGTGGGGTGATAAAAGTGTCCCACAAGATCGTGCCATGATGGATATAGCTCATGTTAAATTACACCAAAAATGTATAAAAGTTTATAGGCTAAAATGTAAACCATAATATAAAACATAAGATAAATAAAAATTTAGAAAATTGTATAGTCTAAAATATAAACCATAATGTAAACCTAAATGGAAGCATGTTTGAAAGCTATCATTTCAATATCTGTACATTAGCTGCAGCAAATATAATATGAGCATGTAAGAAGATCACTGTTGGGGAAGGGACAAAGGTTTGATGTTGGATATGTGGGAATAACATATATCGTATATGTGAATTACTGTGATCTAAAACTTATGTCAAGAGAAACTTAATCAGGGGAAAAAAAAGAAAGAAACAAGGTAGACACTGAGAAAGAAATGGAAGAAATTGCCTTGCCACTGTACATACAGGGCAACGCCTGTAGCAGTGATGAAAGGAACAATGTCAAAAACAAAGCGTTTTCATTTTTTCATCTCTAAAATACCCCAATTTATTTTTCCTTTATTTAATTTTTCTAAATTTCTATGTATTCTATATCTAAACTTTAAACCCATCACTATAATCCCATTTTTCTATTAAGGGAACCTGGCAATATATTGGGCTTCCTTTTTGAAGACATTTTGGACTACAGAGAGGTTCAGCTATGGTGGGGGAGGAGCACTTGTGTGGGGTGTTATTGGTGGGGGGCACACAGTTGGGAGGGAGTTCTCCAGGGCATGTACACAGGGTACATAGAGCGGTTTGGATATTTTCATAGTGGTTTCAGTTGGAAACCACAGATGAGAGAGTACTGAATTCATGACCAGGGGAGGTCTATCACATTCCCCAATAGAACAACAACAATCCCCCAAGTGCGATGGCAAAGACCAATAAAGATGGATGGTCCAACAATGAGCCCTTGATACTGATGGCTATGATTATGAGCCTGTGTGCCTGAAATATGAACTAGGCCTAAAGCTCTGGGGTGCCTAAGAGTTACCTCCTGAGAGCCACCATGTTGCTCAAATGTGGCCACTGTCTAAGCCAAACTCAGCATATAGATGCATTGCCTTCCCCCCAGCATGGGACATGACTCCCAGGATGAGCCTCCCTGGCACCGAGGGATTACTCCCAAGCACCAGCTGATGATGTAACTACAAAAAGACCATGAACAAAGAGGTCAACTCAGACTGGCAGAATATCTCAGCCTACATGTAATATCAGGTGTTAAAAACTGCATTTTGACTTTGGATAAAAAGGGGGAAATGGAAAGGACAAATGAGTTTATATGGCTAAGAGTCTCCAAAAAAGAGTCGGGAGGTCATCAGAGAGTGATGCTTATGCATGCCTCAGCAGGGTACCAGAGACAGCCAAGGTAGATGGAAAACCGAGTGTTGGTTCTCCTGAGGGCTGCAGTGACCCACAGGTTCTATGGTCAAGGCAGATGGGTCTGGAGTTCAGGGCCATGTTAGTTGGCCCTACTTTGGAGTTTGTGTTCCTGAGTGTGATGGAGTTGGACTCAGAGATAACCTTTCTACACATGCCTCTTCTGTCACTTTTACTGGACCTGTGGTTGGCGTTTGGGTTGGTGTATACTCAGGAGACCTGAATCTCTGAACTTTCCATGTGATGGCCAGGCCCTGGGCCTCAACAGACTTGCAGCTCCTACCCTCTGGTTTCTTGGACTTGCCCTGGCCAGCTGACAGGGAGGTGAAGAGGGTCAACCACCACATCAGGGAACCAAGAGTGCCTACAGCTGCAAGCAGGAGAATTGCATCCATCATCCATGTGGAATCTAAACCCCCTCTTGATGTAGAGGGGTACTGGACATAGACCTCCCAGGTCCACAAGATGGAGGAATAGAGTATGGATTAGAGTAAACTTACTGATGTTCTGCTGGGGAACTATAGTGATTAATAAGGGAAGAAATTGTAGTAGTGATATGGAGAGGGTGGCCACGGTGGCTGCTGATGGTCGGGAGAGGGAAGAGACATTGTGTGGAGGCATTTTCAGGATTTGGAGTTGTCCTAGGTGGTGCTGCAGGATGGATGCTGGACGTTGTGTGTCCTGTCATGGCCCACTGGGTGGACTGGGGGAGCGTGTGGACTACAGAGTGGACCACTGTCCTTTCCATGTGCTGTAGTGGTTCTCCAGAATGTATTCGCTGGGTGCAGTGGATATGTCACAATGATAGAAGAGTTTGTTGATGTGGGAGGGGTGGTGTGGGTGGGGTGGGGGGTATATGAGGACCTCATATTTTTTTAATGTAACATTTAAAAGAAAATAAAGAAAAATAAATAAATACTTTTGGGGAAAATTGCCACCTTAACTATATTAAATCTGCCATTCCATTTTTAAAAAAATACATGGAACAATTCAAATAGAATTACTGAAAGATAAATTAAATATCTCAGAGAATAAAGGAAGTGATAAGTAAATACAAAGGACAATAGAAGATAAAAGAAAATTCAGGGAAAACAACATCCAGCTAATAGTAACTCTGAAATTACTACTACTAAGAAAAGAAAGAAGAGAGAGTAATTTCCCAGAACTAAAAGCATGATAATCTCCAGATTAGAGCACCCAACCCTGTGCCTTACTAAGGTGAAGAAAATAAACAACACTTTGAATGAAAGTAGTATATAATCAGCAAAATTCAGAACCATCACAAGAGAAAAAATAAAGATGACATACAACTGGAAATCAGAATGAATTCGGATTCCTCAAAAGCAACTACTGGAAACAGAGAAAAACGTAACAATGCCTTAACATTGAGAAGGACTATCATTGCAAATTGGAGTTCTATGCACAACCATGTATCTGTCTAGGAGAAGGATAGAATAAACATATTTTCTCCTTTGCAGGTCAAAAATCGTATCTCCTGTGTACCTTTTAAGAGATATCTGCCAAGGATGTTACCTAGCAAATGAAAGTTCACTACAGTTAAACTAAAAATAAGTGAGAAGGGAACTCAGGAGATATGGGTTCAAATTCGATTTGGAAACCAGGAGAACTCCTCTAATGACAGAGGGGCTGTGAAACAGGCATGGAGTAAAAGACGGGTGGCATCAGGAAAGCAGATGACTCTGGGAGATAGGTACCTAGAGGGAAATGGAACTAACAGTTTTTCAATTTGAGCTAGAAAACAAAATTAAAAGGCAATTGGCAGATCTATTGAAGCATTTGGTAGATACACACAATGTTCATGTACAAAATCAAGTAAATGAAAAAATAAAGCAACCAACACCCAGATGCTGATTTCTAAAGATGATTCCTCAATGAAAGGGGCCAAGAACCTTGGAGGAATGACCACTTCTAGGACTGGGCAGGGAACATACAAAAGGAGACCAGAACATCTTACAGTGCCAGAAAGCAAGGAATTGCTCAAAAAAAACCCACAAAAGAATGAGAGCATTTCAAAGGAAACACAGGAGTCAACCCGAAAGAACTTCCAAAGGCCAAAGATGGAACAATTTTAACAATGAAATAAATAATACAGTACTGGATCATAACCCAAAGTATGAAGTAAATATACCTGAGTCCATAATGATATAAATGATTATTAAATAAATATATAATATAAATACAAATAAATGAGTGATGAGACAAATCTTCTTTACAGAAGAATTCTGAGTAATTTATGTAGATGCCGACCCCTTTCCAGGAGGTGAAGCTTAATTATCCCACTCTTTGAATGTAGGTTGCAATTTGCGATTTACTTTCAAAAATAGAGTATAGATGGGGGGAAAGTAATTTACAATGGAGAAAACTGTTGTGGGGGTTTGAAGTTGTATGTACTCCCAGAAAAACATATTCCTAAATCGAACCCATTCCTGCAGGTGTGAGTCCATTGTAGGTAGCGCCTCTTAATCAGGTTACTTCATTTAAGGTACAGCCCAGCCCAAACAGGATGGCTCTTAGCCCTATTACTAGAGCTCTTTTTAAGCAGAATGAAATTCAGACAGACAGAGAGAAAGTCACAGAAGCAAGAAGCTGACCAGCCACAGAACCGAGAAGTGAAGGAATGGACTGGGAGACACCGCCATGTGACACACAGGCCAAGGATCGCTGGCAGCCTGGCCCCAGAATGTCACAGTCTTTGGGGAGAAAGCAAATGAGCCCTGATTTGGATGTTCTCTTAGCCTCGGAACCGTAAGCAAATAAATTTCCGTTGTTTAAACCCAGCCATTGCATGGTATTTATTTGAGCAGCCAAGGAACCTCAAACAACTGGCAAACACTTCTTTGGCCAGGTGATCAAGGTTAACCTCCCCCGTAATAACTCATGCTGATAGCATGCACCCAAAGGTGCAAAGTGATGAAAAGCGTTCTTTCCCTCTGTGATATTCTTCCTGAAAACCCATGATCCCGATCTAATTATGCCACAAATATCAAACACACCCAAATTAAAATACGTTTTTAAAAAGGCCTGAACAGTACTCACCAAAACTGTCAAGGTCATGAAAATCGAAAAATAGACAGTGATACTGTCACAGACTAAATTAGCTAAAGAAATATGACAGTAAATGCAATGTAGCACCTTGGATGGGATTCTATAACAGAAAAAGGACACCAGTGGAAAAACTAGCGAAATCCTAATGAAGTCTACTGTTCAGTTATTAGCAATGTACTAATGTTGATTTCTTCATTTTGACAATGTATCATGAAAACTTAAGATGTTAATATTAGAGGAAACTGTGTGAAAAGCATATGGGAACTTTACTATCTTCACAATTTTTCTGTAAATCCAAAGTTACTTCAAAATTGAAAATTTTTTAAAGACAACCATTAACTCCAAGAAATCAGATACTTGTATAAAAAAGAAAATATAATCCAGTACACCACCTGGCTCTGCAGTAAATAATATGTTCAAGTCATGATAAAAATGATTCTATATGCTGATTTAACCAAAAATCATGACACTATGATGGGAGGAAGGGAGGGAAGAAATTAAGGGAGTTGTATGAAAGAGATTCCAATACTCATTTGCCATAAGGAAGTCAATAGGTAATGTCTATTGTTATTAAATTAAGAAATAGCAATGTTGGTATGTTATTTTCAAATATGAAGGTAAATACCAGTAAATATAGCCAAAATGACTGAAAATGATTGGTTGCATCATGAGGTAGAAATGAAGAATGGGAAAAGGAACTGCTGGAGTTTTTTATGCCTAGTGTTATCTTTAACAAAAAAGAAAAGAAAGTATTCAACGAAATAAGCTTTTTCCCTCCATGGAATTGTAAAAAGAAAAAAAGGAGATTCAGAAAAGCAAAGCCTTTTCAAGTTTCTCTAAACAGTATCTAGAGATGAGGTAACCCAACCTACAAAGGACATAGCTGGGCTGCGGACTTGGCCCAGTGGTTAGGGCGTCTGTCTACCACATGGGAGGTCCGCGGTTCAAACCCCGGGCCTCCTTGACCCATGTGGAGCTGGCCCATGCGCAGTGCTGATGCGCGCAAGAAGTGCCGTGCCTCGCAGGGGTGTCCCCCACGTAGGAGAGCCCCACGCGCAAGGAGTGCGCCCCAGAAGGAGAGCCGCCCAGCACGAAAGGAAGTGCAGCCTGCCCAGGAATGGTGCTGCACACGCGGACAGCTAACACAGCAAGATGACGCAACGAAAAGAAACACAGATTCCCGTGCCACTGACAACAACAGAAGCGGACAAAGAAGACCCAGCAAATAGACACAGACAACAGACACCCAGGGTGGGTGGGGGGAGGGGAGAGAAATAAATAAACAAATCTTTAAAAAAAAATTAAAAAAAAAAAAACAAAGGACATAGCTCTCTTCTGACCAGTACTATTCCCATTTTATGCCTAGTGTTATCCTCATAGGGTAGGCCTGCAACAAACACTTTCTGAATGGATAAAGCAAAATGAGTGAGTGGCATGGGTAGGATGATGCTCCCACTGTGTGCTGAGCACTGAAACACACATGTATCATACAAACTTCACAGGACACTTCAAGGCAAGTGTTATTCTTTCCACTTCACAAATAATAATGATGAGGTTTGGAGGTGAAATATTTTGCTCATTGTCACCCAGTAAGAAAGGGGCAGGCATCTAAACACAGCACTGTCTGGCCCCAAAGCTTAAATTATTTCACTCATGACCCTACCACCCTACTTTCTGTAAGCTCCAAGGAAAGAACAAGTTAAGGATCAGAATGGTGGGAGGCTATTCTGGAGACACATCTTGAAGAATTCAAATATGAAGAAAAAAACAGAAGAAAAAGGCAAGGTACTCACAACCCATGCAAATAAAATTCATGAAAGCCCAGGGGTGGGGAGTTATAGGATTCAAAAGTCTGTCGGCATCCCACAATGAGGGCCTCATTTGTGCTTTAACCATCACGCTTTTAGTATCAAGGTTAAGAGGGAGACTGAAGTCAGACCACCTAAGTCACCTGGGACTTTAGAAAGAACTTTTAACTTTTATGTCCCTCAGTTCCTTCATCTGTTAAATGAGAAAAATAATTGCATGTCCCTCATAGCATTGTGAAAGTTAAATGATATAATTCATTCAAAGGCATAAAACAGTGCCTGGCCCAGAAAGAGCTCAGTAAATTCTGGCTCTTACATCATGCATCATAAAATGAAGTTAGTGGATGTCCCCAGTGTGGCCTGGGGTGCCTGTGTGGTGGAGCTAGCTGGTTGGAAACAGAAGACTCTGGCATTATATTTTCCTGGTCATCAGGCTGAACACAGGTTTGGCAGGTGTGGTTCCTACCTATCCCATAGCAAACCCCGTTTGGTCCCACAGAGCTGATGTCTCTTTTTGGCAACGTGAGGGAGAACAAGAAGGCCATTATCACACTGTCTCATATCCAAACACCACTCCATCAACACTGCTTTGGTTCATCTCTTCATTCGTTTACTTAGTGAAAAATATTTTACTAGCTCCATAAGCAAGGCAATCTGTTGTTAAGCCTTGTGCCAGATACAAAGATAAAAAATTTGGTCCACATTCATTCTTGTTTGTGTCCTTGTCATAGTATCATTATATATCTCCCTGTCTCCTGTCTCTTGCCTAATTTAATTTACAGAGCTCTCCTGATAAACTCCTAAAAGGTAAAATTTGGATCATGTCACTTTTCAGCCCAAAAGTCTTCTGCAAATGTCCTACCCTTCCCAAATAAAGTTCAAACTTTCAAACTTATCACTTAAGGTCCTCCAGCACTGAACCTGAATCCATAGTTCTAATCTCTTTTACACTTACTACATAAAACTCATACCAACATTGAACTCTATGGTCTCCAAGGATTTTCATATCCAATTCACTCCATTTGAAATCTCCTCCACTCCACCTTACCTAATGAACTAATATATTTCCTCAAGGGCCAGTCCAAAAGCCACTTTGCCTTTGGAAGCCTCATCCATTCCATCTATTCATTCTATCAGTACATATTTGTTGAGCACTTCCCATGTGCCAGGTATCAGGCTAAGTGCAAAGGATATGTAAATGAATGAAGAAAAGCCCCTGACCTTAAAAGCTCAGTCTAGTGAGAAGAGACAAAAGATAATGAAGTAATGAATGATTAGAGTGCAATTGGAGCCAAAATAGAAATATTTATGTAGGAGGACATAAATAAATGGTCAATGCAAACTGAAAAGTTCTGGAATGGTCTCAAAGAGCAGGTTGGCATTTGGGCTAAGTATTGAATAATCAGGCATATACCAGGTAACCAAGGTGCTACATGACATTCAATGTTTGTGGACAGCATGAGTCAGGGAACTCATGTAAGCCTCAGTAGTTGGGTTTGGCAAGTTGGGTTTGGCTCCTGGGTTTTTCTCACTCTACATTCAAGAATGAGAAGTGAGTAGGAGAGAAAGTCAGGGCTGGTTTTGGGTGACATACTGAAGACTCAAGACCTTATTCTGAGGCCATGGGAGCCATTAAAAAAGTTTTAAACAGGGAGGTGATATACTGAGGTTTCGATTTTCCAATGTTTGCCATTCTCTGGCAGCAGGATAAAAGATGAACTGGAAGGCGCATGACGGAAGGTGGAAGGGAGACTGGTTAGGATTCTGTTCCAATTTTTAGTGAGAGATGCGAAAGGTCCAGGCTAATGCAAGAGCCAAAGCGTAAAGAAGGGAGAATAGACTGAGAAACAGTTGAAGAAGGAAGAATTGAGAGGCCTTGGTCAGAGTCTGGATATAAAAGGAGAGTGAAAGGGAGAAGTGAAGGATGACTTCCACAGCCACGCCCTCCTCAGAGCTCTGCCTTCTAAGTGGGAAGGGAGCATTTTCTAGAGCATAAAAAACAAAATAGAAACAAAGCACGACTGGAGCCTATTTGGAGTAAATTTTCACAATAAAGAGGAGCAATTTCAGTGATGTCCTCGACCCAGATCATCTGCTTCAAGGTGATTTTCTATGTTCAGTTACACAGAGGACATGAGACAAATCTCTAAAAGAAATCCAAGTTCTGCCTCTCCAAACATCTCGCTAAAAATATGACTACCTTAATGGAGGGGACTCTGCCCTAATCGTTTTTGTGTCCTCGTGGAACCTCACTCATGAATTTAATTGACTCTTAGCAAATTAAGCATGAAAATCCTGAATTACAAAAATGTCATGGATTTTACTATTGTGATTAGTCAAATCAAATGCACCAAGTAGTTAAGGGCTCTACTTCCATTTAGTTGTAGGTATCACAGTTGCCTGTAACAATGAATCTGAGACAAATTTAAGCACTAAATGTTGTTTGAACACCAATTATTTGTCAGACAATGTCACCAACTACAAAATATAGCATCAGGCCACACATTGCTCAAAGGTTTATTTAAAGGCACATTTTTCTCAGATGAGCAAATCAGGGCTCAAGTTAAGGATTTTGCACAAGATCATATAACAAGTAATTAATGGTAGACTCTGAATTCAAACTCATCTGAACCCAACTCCAAAGTCTATGCTGTATTTATTGGTGACCCAACACCATTTCTGAAGCACCAGAACCAGTCAGTGAAGAAGGAAATGTCCCTACTTGTATTTGTCAGCCAAATGGGTGCTGATGCAAAGTACCAGAAATCTGTTGGATTTTATAAAAGGTATTTTTATTTGAGGTAGAAGCTTACTGCTACCAGTCCCTAAAGAGTCCAACTCAAGGTAGCATAAGAGGTACTTTTTCACCCCAAAGTCATTTGCCACGAGTTGAGCAAGATGGCAGACAATGTCTGCAAAGCTTCAGCCTTCCTCTTCCTCTTAAGGCTCCGTGGTCCCAGCTCCTCCTGGTCTCAGCTGTAGGGGGGGGATAATTCTTGTCTCTCCCCCAGGGCCCATTTCTTTCTGGGCTCAGCTGCTCTGGTGTCTCCACCAGGTCAGCTATAGACTATCAGGCTCTCTCTCTTCCCAGGGCCTCTGCCATGTCTATGGAGCTATCTCTGTTCCTCTGTGTTCTTCTCCTGTGTGTTTACTTCCTGGAGTTCCAGCATCCAAATTCCAACTCTCTCCTCTGCCTTGTTGTTTTCCCTGTGACTACCCTCCCACCAAGGGGGCGGGGACTCAATGTCCTAATGACGTGGCTGAATCAAAGCCTTAATCATAATTTAATCAAGTAAAAGTGAAACCTCTGAATTCAAAGCAATCTACAATGCTGTTCCCCTGGGGGAACAGACCAGTTTTCAAATATAATCCAATATCTACTTTTGGAATTCATAAACAATTCTAAACTGCTGCACTACTGAACAGCACGATTCTGCAAATGAAATGACAGACCAGAAAAGGCAAATTTTTGAGTCACAGACCAAGCCAGGGTAGCCACTGGCTTGTGAATTAAGACAGGTACAGCTGAAACTAATATATTTATTAGTGGCTGGAAAACAATATTTGCAGCACATATTGAAGTATTAATATACAGAATATTTGTAGAGCTTAAAGAATCATAAAGAAAAAGATGGTCAAACCCATTTTAAAAAATAGGAGTACAAAAAACCTGAACCAGAATTTCACAGAATAGAAAACACAAATGGCTGTTAAGCCATATAAAAAGATGCTCACCTCATTAATCATCAGGAAAAAAGACAAATTATAACACTACAGTGATATGTAATTTTACACTGACTAGACTCAAAAATTTGAAAAGCTGAAAATATCAAGCAGTGTGCAAAGATATAAAGAAAGAGGACTTATCATTCATTCATAGTGGGAGATTAAGTTGGTAGAACAACTTCTAAAAACAGTTCAAATTACCTAATGAATCTAAACTCGCCTGTACTAAGTGACTCGGAAGTTACACACACACACACACACACACACACACACACACACACACCCTGGAGAGAAATTCTTATATGTATGTATACCAGGATACATGTACAAATGTTCACAGCAATATTGTTCGTAATAGCAAAAAAGAGCAAACCAAACATCTATCAGTAATAGAAAGGATAAATTGTGGCACATTCAAAAAATGGAACAATACGTAGTAGTGAAAATAAAGTATCTAACAAGAATGAATTTTTCAAAATAAAAAATACTAGTGAGAGAGAAGCAAGTCACAGAAGAATAAACACAGTATGATTCAATTCACATAAAATTTCAAAACAGGCAAAACTAAAGAATGTAACTTAAGGATCCATATACAGGTGATAAAACTTTCTTAAAAAGCAAGAAAATATTAACACAAAATTCAGGATGGGACTATTTCTAAAGAGCAGTCATATAGGTGTATAGAGAGGGGATTTGTCATTGATAATATTCTAGTTTAAATTGAGTGGTGAATACTAGATGTTTATCTTTGTCCGGATAGTACATATATATTATAGACTTTTGTATTATAATTTATTTACATTAAAACCTTTTAAGAAATAGTAAGAACAAATTGAAATTTTATCAACTGCACAATTTTAGGAAGAATTCCTGTTGGGTCTCGGCCAGCTGTGGCCCAGCATTAGTGAGTTTCAGGAAGCAGGTGCTCCCACAGAAGCCAGCAGGAAATGGAGAGAGCATTGACGGCAGGGGTGGCGGTTGTCCAAGGCGGTCAGGACACCAGTGCAGAGCGTGGCTTCCCGGGGCTGAAAATCTCTCCACACCTACCTGCTATGACCCCAAACCTGGGACATGGAGCAAGGAACCAAAGTTTAGTATTTCAGCAGCCAACAGTGAGAAGCCAGGTGAAAATGAGCTAAAGAATGACTATCCTAGAAAACCCAAGCAGAATTTGCATACCCTTGCCTTTCCCCAATCTCGTCTTTTCACCTCGCTTGTAAACCACTCTAGGGCAAAGTCTGTCTTCCACTTTCTTCTACTCTTTGTAACTTCTCTTTCCCATCGAGGCGGTATTTGAGTGAAGATATACTGTGCCTGCCCAACAAGGGAACTGATTTCTTGGTAAATATTTGAGGTCACTCCTAAAAGAACGATCACTCAATAACTACCTTGGCAAATATTCACATCCCAGGCAACATCAGCCTGGCTCAACCCAAAATGCTGCTTTTGTTCAAGGAATTTTGTTAATATTTTTTAACAAGTCACTATATACAAGCATATGCACAAAACCAGCCTCTTGACTTTAGAGTCACACCTTCAATTTTACTAAAACAGAATTGTTCATTTTCATCAGGACTGTATCACTGTAACTTGCTCAGAGTAACTGTGTTTCCCAGAAAAAAAATAGTTATTCCATTTAGGATATTTGAATATTGTGCTGCAGGCTTCAAAAGCAATTCCAAGTTAGGTCCAGAAACATCTGGGGGGTAATGTAAAGAACCCCAGAGTTGAAAAAAGAAATTCTAAGTTTGAGTTGGGGTCTACCACTTTCCAACTGTGATAACTTGAACAGGTCTCAGTTTCTCTAGGTCCTACTTTTCTAAAGGATTGATCTTTAAGAGTAGACCAACTCTAAAATGGTTGCTGGAGGGACCAAATGAAAAGTATATAAAATTAATGTGTGAACTCTTTGCACCATATAAATGTAAGAGTTTTCAGTTTAAGCTTAGAAAGCTTAAGTTGAGTTTCTTATATAAGAAATCAGATCTTGGTATTAGAGAGCTTTGTATCATCTTTCCACTACTGGTTAGACCTGCTGGCAAGTAATACAACTTCTTTAAATTTTGGTTTCTTTAGCTGTAAAATCAGTGCCAGACACTGTGCTAGGCATTTTACAAATGCTAGCTAATGTTGTCCTCACAACAAGCTTAAAAGGAAGTTCTTATCATGACGTTTTAGATAGAGAAACCAGTGCTCAGGGAGCTTAGTGAATTTGCCCATGCTCCCACAGCAAGTCAGCGATAAAGCCAAAATTTCTACTTACGCATTCTGACTGCTAGTCCTTATAAAGAGAGTAAATTTGGACCCAGTCAGGAGAAGCAAAAGCCAGAAGTATAAGTCAAAAGAGAAGAAACCAGAAGAGCAGACCCAAGGAGAGACTGGAGGCAGAGCTGGAAGCAAAGCAACCACTAGGGTTATGGCAAAGTACCAAAATGTGACAAGAATCCGGAAGAAAGCGTGACCTTACCAATGCCTTGATTTTGGACGTCTAGCCTCCTAAGCCATGAGTCAATAAATTTCTGGAGTTAAGCTTTGTGGTATTTGTCATAGCTGCCCTGGCAACCTAAGACCTGTAGTATGGGAAGAGGGAGTTGTTTTTCCTGTATTTGCACTCCTTTTTTATATTTGGGTCAATCTAGGCTTAAAACACTACTGGTTCCCTACCTTGTGGAGCAGTACTTTGGTAGTTTTCAATTAGTCAAGCATCCATGAAATATTTATTGAACACCATTTATAGAAAGGGATTGTATTAAGTGCTTAAGATTAAAGTGAGTCGGGTCCTTTTTCTTGGCAAGATGGCAGAGTGGGACTTGGCTTCTCCATGGAGCATTATTTGGATTGAGATCTAGACTTTCCACTGATTGAGTTACTGTTTATAGTGGAGCTATAAAATGATAAACAACCACAATGAAGGAAATTGGATCATGATAAACTCTGCTATGGGTACTTGCAAAAAAACTTTATTTTGATGATATTCCTCATGCTGTTTTGAGAGGGAAAAAAACCACTACATTTGTTGCATAACTAAAACAGCTTCTGGCAGAAAAAGAACCAACTGTGAAGATGTTCTAAGGCCCAGAAACTACAGATAAATGCTGCTGTCTTCAGGTCGGGTAGGATATTGTTTAACCACCTGGCTGACAAGCACGGTTTTAGGTAGGAGTATTTAGATGTGTTCTCATGTATGCAGAATCCTGAAATGAATGTGGCAATTATTCAGAAGCAGAGAGATATCTTGACTTTTTTGTTTTTAGCAGTGGATAGAGATGTTTTGATTTCATGCTGGGGAAAACCAGTCTCTGAAATCCTAATACAGATGTAGACATGGGAGGCCACCTGCAAGGTTTTATGTGATTAAAAGGAAGTATAGACTAAAAAACATACGTCAATCTTTCCATGCCAGGGGTATTTGTCAGTGAGTGGGACCCATTCACTAATTTTCTTCGTTCTCCTCAACCACTCCAAAGTCTCTTGGTAGCGTTAGTAATCTCTTCACAGTGTTTTAATGCAATTCAGACGATGTGTCCACATGTTCTTTGCTATTTGACTATAGGAGTCATACTAAAGATGTTGGAAAACGCAAGCAAGTACTAAAAGACCTGGTCAGAGTTATTAAAGAGGAGTCTTCCATATACAAAGATACTCTTTCCATGTGTTGGATGTGTTGGGTGGGGCCAGAGGGATGTGAATAGGTGGTGTAAATGACTTCTTCTTGGTGGTTGGTTTAAGGATCTCCCTGCACATGCTCATCCTCTCATATTTGAGACATTTGGTATATCAGCATTAATATGTTGGCAGGGAAATTGAACATGACCCCAGAAGCTGAAAAGTGCATTGTGGGTTTTGTTAGAATTGATGCTAAAATGAGCCCTGTGGTTATGGGTAATGATTCAATCTCACCCACCCACAAGTGATTGAAAAGACCAAAGCCTTTCATTTAAAAAACAGATGCTTTATATGAATATGGAGAAAAGCTTAGCCAGAATAGTAGGTCAGACATTCTCAACTGGGCAAATTGGGACTACTGACTCCTTTTGAAGAACTGAGAAAGAAAGACAATATTTCAACATTGTAAACCCGTTATTTTTAAAGTGAAATATACATTTCAGAAATAATTAAAATATTGTGTCTGAACTTTGGAAGGCAAAAGTGAATCAGACCTGGATCCTATCCTCAAATCACCCATGACCTAAAAGGGAAGATAAAACACATAAATAATTAACTGTAATACAAAATGCACATTAAAAAATGACATGAGATGATATGGTTATATTCTATAAGAGTTCAGAAGGTAAACTCTAAAGCTAGAAAAATCAAGGGAAGATTTATGAAAGAGGGGGCATTTGATCTGGGTATTGAAGGTTGATAGGATTTGGCTTACAGAGAAGGGAGGAAAGAGGGAAAAGAAAGCAATAACAGAGGAAAGGTATGGCTTTTTGGAGCAAAGTAGCTCTTTGGCTAGATTCAGAAGGCATGCCTGGAACATTGCGGGGCAATAATGCACAAAGTTGGGTGGAACTAAATGACAGAGGGCCCTAAGTGGTCACAGCACGGCTCCAGGCAGCCCTCCTCCACCTCTCCTTTCAGTCCTCCTCTACTTCCGATAGGATTCCTTCCGGAAAGTTACCTTTAAACCTCCCACTCAATGCCAGGCCCTTTCAAAACCAGCCGTGACAGCCAACACCTCTCCCCTTTCCTCCGCAAGAGGCTTCCCTGAGGATGGCCAGCTGCAGAGCAGCCCTGAGCACCGCGTCCCCACTTCTGCAGACGTCGTTCCCGGAGCCTTGCGGTGTGGCCGCTTGCCAGGCCCCATCCCTTGGCCAGGGCAGCCCGCCCTGGGGGAGCTGATCTGACGCACGGAATGACCCGCGAGGCTGCATCTCCACAGGCACTGCGAGGGCATCAGTGCTGAATCGCACTTGACATTTAATTCCAGCTTGGGAGAGCTTTGTGAGACAGTGGTCAGCCTGCAGCAGCTCTTCGTGAGTTCTGACACAATCAATTTTCTCCAGTGGCCTGGGCGATCATCAGCTGACTTACGGGGAAGCCTGGGTCACTACAGTCTGCGAACGGCACACGGGAGGAAATGATGAAAAATCGCTGCTGTCAAGTAACTGCCCCTTCCCCACAGAATACAACTGTCGAGACTCTATGAAGAGAAAAACCCACCTTTACTCCCATCAACTTATAACTCTGGATCTTTGTGGTCAAAGAATGGAAAGAGTTATGGGAGTTTCCAATTGATTTAGGAAAAGGGGGCAAAGTTGGATGAGACTGCTCATTCAAGATAGAGTTTCGAACTATGTCTCATTGTCCCAAAACTTCCCTAGCTTACCTACTCTCTCTCTCTGTTTATTTACCTCATACCATCTAGAAATAGAACTAAAAATAAGTCCCTTGGTAAGCGTGGGTTCATACAACCTACAGAGAAGCTTTAGATTCTTAGAAACACTGTGAAGTCAAACGCAGGTTTTTAAGCCGCTAATCCTCACCCTTTGAACACAGGGCTGCTTGCGCGGAGGCCGTGGGGCAACTTCCTAACATGCAAAAAAGCCTGCTTCCCCCAAAACATGTCCTGCACTGCCCGAAACCATGTCTGCATTCGCTCTATGCCCTGAGCCAGCTCTGGGCCTGCCACGTGGTCAGTGCTCATCAAGAACCTGTTGAATGAGTAAATGAATAGTTCAGCCACCATATTCCTGATATAAGAATATTTCCTTTGGAAAGAGTCTTACAGTTCTAGAAAGTTCCATTAAGAAAAACCATAAATACTGGCTTATTTACACACCTGTGTATGTTAGCACAGCATAGTATATGTTCAGTAAGCACTTCCTGAATGACTGAGCTTTGTTTATTCAGTCATTTTTTAATGGGAACTAAGTTAGATTTTAAGGTAAGGGAGCCATCTTAGAGCAGCACTGTGCCTTCAGCTCTGGAGACACAGTTACAATCCGCAGGAAGCGGAGTCACCTGACTGCGGCATTCCCCAGAGATTATGTGCGTCATCGTCCTTACGCAGGCCACTGGGAGATGGTTCCCTGCACAGGGAGCCCCACACTCTGCCCATGCCTCGATAGGCTGCTAATCAGCTTGTCCCTCCTCGGGTCTCCTGTTCTTCCAGACCCAGACCCACAGGTCCTCCTGCAGCCTCCTGAGGAGAGGCTGATTCCACTCCTGAGGGAGAAGGACACCTGTGGCCTGAACTACATGGGCTTTGTGCTAACTCCTCAAGGAGAGCTGGCACCTTCCTACAGCTGACCCAGATTCTTCAGGTTGTCGGGCAGGAAGCCGGCAGCTGGCATAAGACACGCCAGGCTGAGCTCAGTCAGGTTTTCAACGCTCAAGAGCGTCTAGAACGAAGCAGACACTTAGTAGATGGGCAATAAAGTTTGCAGAGGGGATTAACTGAATTTCATTAGGTACTTTTAAAATAAATTGTACTATTTGTAGAACAGATGTTTTCATATCATTTCTTAAAGCAGCATGCCAGAGGGGAAGAGCTTTAGGTTTTGAATTTAAAAATGTAGATTTAAATCCTGGCTCTTCCCATCTCTGACATTTTTTTAACGTCTCTGGCCTCAGGTCCCACAGCTATAAAGGGTACGATAGCTGCCCTGCCTTCTTCACAACGTTTTTTGCAGGGATTAAACAAGATAATAAATATGATAGCTCTGCAGCAAACTTTAATTTATTGGACAAATATAAGCCTTTCTGAATATATAAATAATATAACAACACGAATAATCTGCACTTGCAGTTTAAATGGTATGTGTTGGTACATAACTTTACATGCACTACCGAAAAGCCCTGAGGAGCATAGTAAGCATGTGCCTTAAAGAGCAGAAATTCAGGCAGGATGATTCTGATTCAATTTGCTGTTCTCAGTATGATCTTGGGGAAGTCACATAGCTTCCTTGGGTCTCAGATTCTCCTTCTCTCCAAAATTGATGACACCTGCACTGTGTATGTTACAGAGACTGATGAGAGTCAATTCAGGCAAGAGATGGGAATGTGCTTCGAAAAATGTTAAGAATGATACAAACGTAAGGTACATTTTACATTAAAAAACAAACAAACAAACAAACCACAACCCAAAGTGTGGAACCTTCCGTGGACACAGCCCAATGAAAGGGCCACATCTCCTCCACTGATGTTAAGAGTCTCTTCCAAATATGGATTCTGGCTCAACGACTATCTGCCTCCAAGACGGCTCTTCTGCTCATTTAGAAGGGCCAGGAAGCATCCATGGAAAACTTCACCTATAGATATTCTTCAGGATTTATTCAGTGAAAATGGTAAATTAATAGTTTTGGCATCCATGGTCACTCTCAGAGCACCACCCACATGTCTCCTTGGAAGGGAATAAAGTCACCTTAAGTCAAGTACGGGCCACTGTGTCCATCAGGGTAATAACACCAGCAACTGAAACAAAAGGCCAAATACCAGTAGCTTAACACAATGAAAAGTTTATTTCTTAAGGGCATCACAGTCCAAAGGGGTGGCTCCCCTTTAAGTGTAACTGTGGGGTACATGCTGCATCCCTCCTGTGGCACTGGCATCTCCCAATTGTCAGATAGGCGGGAAAAAAAGAGCATGGAGAAGGCAAGTCAGAGACTTATCATCTGGTCTCAACATCTGCTCTTGATCCTTTGGCTTCAACTAGTCACACGTGGCCGAGTAGGTATAAGAGAGGCTGGGTAATGCGGAGGAATCAGAGGAGTGGTAGGAACCAGTCGTCTCCCTGGGACTCCATGATTACAAACCTTAGCCCTGGTTGAGCAGACCTCTTCTGGTCCTGCATGGATAACTGCAGCACAATCTACCCAGGGAAAACGTTTGGTCATGGCCGCCCTCGTCAAGGTAGGATGGGATGACACACGATACAATGGGGAGAGATGAGGTAGGCTGGCCAGGCCGTACACCCCATGTGAGTATCTGTATGCTGCCGTGAGCACCTGCACGGTGCCTGATCTATTGTAGATGAACAATACGTATCTATAGAATAACACAAAACATTGTTAGGAAAATCTAAATGTCCAAGAAAGAAGGGAGAGGCTGTTTCATGAGAGCAGGTTTAAGTTATGTGGTTCTCAGCAGCCTAGATGAGGCATAAGGGTGGAATGTGAGGGATATCTTTTGACCATCCCTATTGACTCCTTTGAGTGTTCTTATTACTTTTGAAATAACTCTAAATGGAATTATTTTTTCTTAAAGCATAGGCTCTGAAGCTTGAAAAGGAAGTCAGGATATGTTGCCCCAAGGCATATTTCCCTCCCTCAAGAATTGTTCAGTAGAAATTGTTCTTACTCCTACACTCAACTCAGAGGAAATGAAGAACAGAGATGATTCTGGAGAAAATGAATCAGTCCCAGCTCAGCTTTTACTGCTAGCCAGAAAGATTCTAGATTCTAAGGACAAACCTTAATTCTATTTAAAAAGAAAAGAAAAGAAAAGAAAACACATGGTAGAATACACCCTTCCTGAATTGTCACCAAAGCCAGGCTATAGAAGCCGCAGCTGTCCCGTAGGCCAGCCCTACCCTCTCACTTCTGCCTGCCATCCTGGGTGATCATCGGTCACATCTTTGGCCAGAGTCCAAGGGCTCCAGCACATTCCTGTGGACATTCTGTCACATCCCTCCCAAAAGCATCTGTTCAAGGGTATTAACTCTTCGCTTTAACTCAAATCACTTTATCCCTCCTTTACTTCGAATGGAAAGGAATGGGGAGGTGGGAAAAGGACTGGAGGGCTCGTAGCGGGAAGCGGAGGCCCATATGCTTATGCTGGAGTGTGACTAGCTCGACAAAGGGGAGGGAGGAAGGGGAGGAGTTGGTAGTCAACCACACCAAGTCACTGCGCGGAATTTCCATGCCAAGTCAGAAATAGGGCTTCGATTTTACAGAAGAAGTGAAGCAATGAGTCCAAATCCACCTTCTAGAACTACGAGAATTCAACTCTCTGGCTCTTATATTAGTTATCTACTACTGTAACAAATTACTCTAAAACTTAGAGGTTTAAAACAACAAACATGTATTACCATGTCGTTTCTGTGGGTCAGGAATCCTAGCACACTCAAATGGGTGCATTTGATTCAGCTTCTTCCATGAGGCTAGCTGTTGGCTAGGTCCGCTGTTGGCCAGGTCCGCAGTCTCATCTGAAAGCCTGACTGAGGGGAATCTGCTTCCAAATTCACTCCTGTGGTTGCTGGCATGACACAGCCCTTCACACAAATGATACTGCTAGATTCAGTGTCTGCTGCTCTCTGAGAATAACTGTGCAGGTGAGAACATCAGCAAGCACTGAGGCAGTCCAGCTGTCCTCAGCAAGACCTGGTCTCATGGTTTGGTGAGTTTGCTGTTATTTAAAAAGAAGAATGATTACTACTCCAACTACTCAGTCTTCTCTCCAGTCCCAGCTTGCTTTTTATATGAACTTTTTATAAAGGCCTTTCCACAGGGCTGCCTCCTAACAGCAGTATAACAGGACTGGCTTTTTCACAGGGTGAGCAATCCAGAGATAAGAGACAGTATGCCCAAAATGGAATACTTTATAACCTGATCTTGGAAGTGGCATCCCAACACATGTGCCATACTCTAGTCAAGAGAAACGGATCAACAAGTTGAACCCACGTACAAAGAGAGAGGACCATGCAACAGCGGGTATAAGGCGGCTTGGAGATCCTCCTGGAGGCTGCCCATCACATTTGCCATCATTGATTTATTCTAATGCCAGAGTTTGGGTTTTTTATTTGAATCTACAGAATGTGTTTCTTAAAGTTTTCTGCATAAATTAGAGGCAAGTATAAAAAGATACAATCTCATGATGAAAGATGATTTAAGCAAAAACAATTTGACTGAAAGCAATTTTGTTGAAATAGAGTTGGTCCAACAACAATCTGGTCAAAGTATGCCACTGGAGAAATAGAAACACAAAAGCAAACTAAAAGCACAACCTCCCCAAATCCTGAAAGACAAAAATGCCTAAAGATTCATAAGGGGTTACAAAAAGCTTTCCGTGGTGTACCAAAATAAACCATATCATGAAACTAGAGACAAGCTATTCATATTCCAACAAATGATCATATTGGTCATCTTCCTTTATAAGAAATTGCCTTTGGCCAAATTGCCTTCAGCTGAATCACCCTATCCCATCAGAAAAAAAAAACCTTAACTCACTTTGGAGCAAGCCTGTTGCCAGCATTTCAGATCAAGATTTCCAGGGTAGGTGACTAGTGTTGGAAGATGCAGAGATGGAGCCAAGTGACAAATTACCCCCAAAATGTAGTGATTTAAAACAATAATAATAATTCACCATAATCCATGGTTTCTGTTGAGCAAGAATTTGGGACGGTCTCAGCTGGCAGTTCTCCCTCAGAGTCACTCATGCGTTTGGAGTCATGTCATCTGGGGCTGCAACATCTGAAGCCTTGTCTGGGCCTGAAGCCACTTCCTAAGTGGCTCAGTCACCTGACTTCTAAGCTCTGGCTATGGGTTGGAACCTCCGTGTCTCTCCACATGGGTATCTCCACAGGGCTGCTTGTGTGTGTCATGGCATGACAGCTAGCATCCCACAAATTGAGAAATCCAAGATACCAAGGTGGAAGATGCAATGCTTTTTATGACCTAGCCTCAGAAATTACATATTGTCACTTCCACCTTATTAAATTGATCGCACAGAGCCAGCCATGGTTCAGAGTGGGGCAGCACTACACGAGGGAGTTAAATCCAGGAGGTGTGGCTCTCAGGAGGGCACCTTGGAGACTAGCTAGCATGTCAATAAAGAAGATGGGCTCCACCTGTCCCTTCTCCAGATCCTTTCTTCAGGACTATTTCTTTAATTGCAAAGATAGATACTGCCTCCTCTTTGGCATCCATGGAGTTTAAGTTAGGGTCAGTTCAGACCTGTAGGCTACACCCAAGATGGGCAGCCTTTCACAGAAGAGCAGTAGGGCCGCCAGGTGGGATACCAGGAACGTCAGGGAGGGTTACTGCCCAGTAAATACTCGTTCCACTGCTTTGTGGAGAGAGCTTAAACTCCTCTAGAAACAGGCAAAACGCTGTTACATATTTAGAGGAAAATCTTAAAGTGCATAAATCCTCCAGGGAGAGGTAAAATATTGGTCTAAACTTGCGTCAAGGTGTGAATGACTGATGACAGACCTTTTCCTGAGAAAAAGCTTTCATTGAGGTCAGGCAACAAATAGAAATGGAAAGGACACTACAAAAAAATATGGTAGAGGCTTTCAGGGAAGTAGAAGTCAAATCACTGATATCACCATCTTTCCAAGACCCGTACTTCTCCTAGCCGTTCAAAGAGAGAATTACAGCAAGTGAGGTATAGTAGCCAAAGAATAGTAATGGGTCTTAAAATAGAGTGCAGTGAGGAACTAGACACTGAAAGAAATGCTATGTTTTAGGGCCTGTACTTACTGTTGCCTTTGATGAAGAGCCTCTCCACACATCCTGCTTTGCTGTGTAAGACTTTTAACAGCTCTTCCATAAGGCACCATCAATAAGAGAAGGGCAGAGAGAGAAGAGATGTCACGGAGTTCTGTGGAGATGCAGTCATAAAACCAGAAATAAGATACTGCTGCCATGCTTCTGCTGGCGCTTTACGTCACCTGGAATTTTCCCAAATGGATGGGAAAAAAGTATACCCGTCCTGGCCTGTATTCATACCAGTAACTAATAGCTGACTGTGTAAAGAGTGTTTTTAGGTCAAATCCTGTAACAATGAGCTCCGAAGAGTAGGGAGGGGTAGCCAAATGTTTTCAACGTTCCACAGTTTGGTTGTACTGAATATTGGTTAAGAACACTCCCAAATACCTGAAAACCACTCCCAGGAAATAGTCCCTATTCAAACTAATTTTGACTTAAGATCTATTGCTCAAAGACTATAATTTTCAAAATTGTGGATATTGTAGTACCTAATTCCTTTGCCACATCTCCTTTCTCCTGCCAGAATCAACTGTGCTACCACATTCTTCTAGAGAACACTGTTTCCAGCTCTTTCCCCCTTGTAAGCCATGGCCACAAAATGGCACTTTTGTCATTACCAGGGATCCCCTCACACTCTTTCTTGCCTTCGTGCAACACCATGCAACCAAGTGTATTATATTTTGACTTGAGGAAAACCTACTAATAAAATTAGAAATTCCAGAAATTCCACATGTAAATAATAGAAAAGTTCCTTCTTATTCTTTGTACGTTGCAAATTAATTGGCGTACCAACAAAGATAAGAGTGTTTTCCTCTGCTGAGCGTGCCACTGCCTGTGAAATATTTATCTCTGGCAAGAGACTATGGAAGGCAGAACTTCGTGTGAAAACGAAAGAATTTAAAATGGTATCCTTTTGCCATCTTCCTTCAAACTAGACTTTATAAAACCATCTCCTTCTTGTGCACTGATTTACATGGATAAATAATGAAGGGCTTAACAAAGGGTAGATATAAATATTTATGGGATGAATAAATGTGGATGAAGAACAAATGCATCAATAAATTTTATTATAACCTTTCTCCTTAACTGTGACCTACTATGTCACAACTTCTCTAGAAAACCTATTTTTCTAAACCTTGGAAACCTGTTCTATAGATTTATCTGGGTTTCCTGCACTCTCTCCCATGTCCTTCCTTACTGGCTCTGTTTTTCAGCCACCAGGACACCTCCCTTCTCCCAGTCTCTCTCTAGCCCCTGTTGATCCCCACAAATAAGACAGATGCTTTTCTATCAGCAAGTGCAGAGCAAACTTCCAACTTGTGCAAGAGACACTAGAGCCCCAGGAAAAGAAATACTGTTTTACTGTGCTCCCTCTCAAACCCTGATTTCATTCATTTATGCATTCACTTATTAGTTCACTCATTCTTTCAGCAAATAATTTTTGAGTGTTTCTGTGAGCTATGACACATATTGATACAAATATGCACCCAATAGGGAACTTTCAGGAGTTACTGTCCAGTAATTTAAAAAAAAACAAAAACTGGTGATGAAAGTATTCCCAGGGCTGAAGTGCCACGTTTTCCTAGTGCTGAATCCCAATTCAGTGATGATAATTATGGAAAAACTAACATAACTGAGCCTCGATGGTGTGCCAGTCACTGCACTGGACTTTCCATATGACATAAAGATTCATTTCTGTGGAGGAGGAATGATGTCCTTGGATACAATTTCATTACACTGATTACAGTCTGCATATTTTTGCAAGAAAATCCCTGGCTGTGGTAAAGCCAATAACTGAAGCAACTGTACCAATCAAACCACAGATCTTGCTGGTATTTGCAGAATTGTGATTCCCACCAGAATAAATATTGGTTTATGGCATTATTCAATGTAGATGATTAGACCTGCATTATTCTGAAATCAGAAACCTGACTTCAAGTTATTCACAAAGGCGATAACTGGATCTTTGAGAATGAACATTAATGAAATAAAGAATAAACTCACTGGGATAAACCTTTGGCTGTATTAAACATTGACTAAATGAGTAGATCCAGTCCTACTGTCCCTGACTGGCAAAATACCATTTTCCTTTGCTCATTTGCGCCTCTGCCATACTTCCTGTCCTTGTCCTCTGGCCCCTCTCCTCATCTCCAAGTGTGAATGGTTGTTTTCATACTTCTTGGATTGGGACACTTTGAGCATAGCTCACCATCCAAAATGCTCTAGGTTTGGAGACCTCCTTCGGAGCGTCAGGAAAGCTGAGATGGTTTGCCAGGTGTGTGAGTTTTTGGTGTGTGCCAAAGTAATGCGCCAAATCTCTCAGGAAGGGATATAAGATTTTCCAGTGTCCAGATGAGCCAATAAAATATGTTTCAACTGCCTGAAATATAAATTGACTGCATTTTGTGAAAAGATTCTCTGTTGTAACTGAAACCTGGCAGGAGAGGGAGCAACCTGAGGGGACTTTCTCCTCCTTAACTGGAAATCCCTAGGGAAATGAGGTTTCACCTTTAAGCAGGTGTGGTTGCCAATGAATTCAGCATGATTGGACTTCACATTTTAGATTCCAGGAAATTTCCATTGAAAAAAAACAAAACTCTTGAAACTTGACCTTTTATGGTCACAAAATTCCACACCATTTAGCACATTTACTAGCACCTGAAATGATGAGTGAACATCTTGAATCAGTTTAGTCAAATAAGCATCTGATAAAACAGGACCCTTAGGGGCATCTCGGAGGTTTTATAATTAGCCTTAGCTGTCATTGATACATTATCTCTGATAACTTCCTGATTAATTGTGATTGGTATGGCCAAACCCTCTAGGGGTAAGATGACGGAAATGTAAGTATCCACCATGAATTCTTTTGGAAAGATGAACTGAATGAAAAAGGGCACACAGAATCTGAACACTAAATGTGAGGGGCAGAAATGGTTTAGCCTTAAATTGGAGTCATTTCTTAACTGGTGCTAATTACTTCACAAAACTTTCTCTCCCCCATCACCCTCCCTTCCAAAAGCACAAAAAGTCAAAAAAGAAATGAGACTACAAGGCTGATGTGTCCAAAGTTTTTATAATCACACAGATATTTATTTATACTTTATAGAAATATGGTTTTCCCATTATTTCAGATTCCTTAAATATTCTTGTTTTTCTTTTGTTCCCATCAAAGCATGGTCTACAGATACTGAACAAAATCATAAGGCATGTCTATTGTAGGAAATTGAAGAACCAAGAAAATTCTCCAAATAATTCATTGTAGATTATTATCATTAGTTACATGCCCCAGCTCCTAATCTCCTCTTCTATTAAAGAAAATATTGTATTTGTATGATGATAATGATTTACACAACACCATTCACATTCGGCTTCTTTGTGCCTGATCGGATCAAGTTTCAAAATACTGCAAAAATTCTGAGGACTTTGTTCTTTCCTTCCTTCTCTCCTTCCTTCCGTCTGTCTTTTCTTCCTTTCTTTTTCTCTTCCTCTTTTATTTTTGCCTCTAGATCTACTAAAATTCTTCCATGCTTGCACATTACCCTTTAGAACAAAAAGCCCATTCCAACTTAATACACGAATAAATACATATGTATATAAAACCCTATACAGAAATTCATCAAAATATTAGCAAATAATGAGATAGTAGTATTGATAGTTATTCTTAATATTTTTAAAAATTATGACTCAATGTATCACTTTTAAAATAAAGGGGAAGAGAAAAAACATGATAGACAAAAAAAAAGACATTTAAGGAAAAGTTCAAGGTCCCAGTTCTTATTTAATTGGGTTTTCTCCATCTAGCTATGTGAGACTCAGTTCCCTGGAGTTCATCTACAGCTGTTTGTCTTCATGCATGATGAAGGACCCCAAGTGTTCATACTCACAGCCCTGAACTCTTTTCCCCTCCCTGCACCAATCAACCCTCCTCTGCATGCTGATCGCATGGAATTTGGCTTTGAATTGCTTCTGGAACACATATTATTCCTCAGTGAGTTTGAGTATACGCAACTATAATCCTCTCTTTTCCATTCTCTACCACTGTATACAAACAGGGCCCTGAATATAAGACCTTGACTATCTGTAGTCATTCAACAACTCCTTATTGGGTAAGATTAGCTTAGACTTTGTGGATTCCAATCTGGCAACACTATATTCTAGCTCCATCTCTTGCAACTATAGAGGAAATAAGATACCAAATTCTTCTTCATTCTCTGTCTTCAAGTGCCGAGAAGACTCAGGGTTAAACAGCTGCCACATTCCGTCTCTAATGTGCACACATGCAATGGGAAAGGTAAAATGATCCCAATAATGAGAATTTGTGTTTGAGCATGGTGAAAATTTTAAAGTACTTGAGATCTTTCTCAATGGAAATACCCAGCTATTAATAGCCCCTATTTAAAAGAGATGGGCTTAGTTGGACTTGAAATTTTAACATTCTTCTTAATGGCCATGCCTACCAGCTAAAATGGGGTGGAGAGAGGGAAAGAGACAGTTAATAGATTCAGCAAAGCACAAGATTTTTAAAAGTCCTGCTCGGCTGACTAAAGTTTTTCATGTTTTAGTCGACTTGCTTTGATATTGCATAGACTTACGTCCACTGGAAGAAAGCGGGCGCTCACTTCTCCAGGCTCTGCTAAGGTCCCATAGGACATGATGAGGCGATGCAAGTAAAAAGCAGTCTTGCTGCAAGGAGGCCAACCACTAAACATAATTATAAGTAAAATTGTTTTCCCTTTGCTGATATCCACGTTGAACACCATGGGATAGACAGGAATAGTTGAGTTGGCTTCTCCAGAATGCTTACTATCTTTTTCCTTTTGCACTCAATATGATTTTTAAAAATATCTCAGACTCTTAACAGAGCTTGTATGGCATTACTCAACAAGCCTAGGAAATCTAAAACTTACTTTTAAGTTTAGATGTCACAGAATGGGGAAGCTTGGTTTGACCCAATGACTCTGGTCACTAACCAATGGACCACAGCAGGATTAAAGGCCTGCAGGGTATCCTGTACTGCAAGAAAAATCACAATACAAGGCAGGCTGCCGTCTTTAGTGAAACTCAAATAAGATGCTTAGGTTTAACTAAAAAGATGCAAATGTCTAATTCAGGATAGTAGCATCCTATGTTATATTATTAAAAACATGAGTGCTACCTGAAGGTCTATCTGAAGGTCCCTTGAAACCATATTGGAGGAGTCAAAGAGAGGGCACACAGAATGACAAAACAGAAAGCAGAGCTCTAGGCTGGACCTCCCTCTGTTTATGGCCTCAGTCAGATGGGCTCTATATGGATGCCAATGTCTAAGTGTTTATGCCCTGAGGATGAGTATTCTCCTATATGGTGGTCAGCCAAAGGGGTGCTGGTGCAAAGTGCCAGAAATCTGTTGGCTTTTACAAAGGGTATCATAAAGGGGAGAAGCTTACAGTCACAAGGTCATAAAGCCTAAATTACTTCCCTCACCAAAGTCTGTTGCTGTATGTTGGAACAAGACAGTTGCTGGTCTCTGCAATGGTTCAGACTTCCTCTTCCTCCTAAGGCTCCACAGTCCCAGTTCCTTCCTTTCTCAGCTGTAGGTTAGCATAAGTTTCATCTCCCTTCCCAGGACTCATTTCTCTCCAGACTCAGCTGCTGTGCTCGCCCCACAAGGCCAGCTGAAAGCTATCAGGCGAATGGCTCATCTCTCCTCCGGGGCCTCTGCTGTGTCTAAAGAGCCTTCTCTCTTTCTTCACATATCTGCTTCTCTGTGTGTTTACTTTCTGCGGCTCCAGAATCAAAAACTCCAACTCTCTCCTCTGCCATGTCATTTGCTCTGTGAGTCCCTGCCCCCAGGCAAGGTCTAAAACAATCTAATATGCTCAGAGGAACAGACCAGTTCACAAACATAACCCAATGTCTATTTTTGGAATTCATAAATAATATTCAAATGCTGTAATTGAAGACTCACATTTTTTAAAAATGGCCCTCTGGTCCTTGGTTATACATTTTGATTGTGTAAGCATCCATCCCAACATTTGGAGGGAATGACAAAATTCAACACCTGGAAGGATACAAAATGGAAGGATTCCTAATTGTTCAGGGTTGAAGTAACCATCAATCCCTTATTTTTCTAAAAAAAAAAAAAAAAAAGACTATAAGATTAAAACACATAATTTTTGTCTTTAAAAAAATATCCTAATGATTCCAACTTCAAGTATTTATTAAACCATAAAAACCAGGGTCAATAGATATTACTATTCTTCCTATAAAGAGACCTCAGTAAAGGAGATCTTTCTGGAAATAATGACAATTCCTGAGGACAGGGCACTGATTTTAGCAATGATTATTTGAGCTTCAGACATTTATGTGCAGAGTTTGCCCCAGATTTTTTTTTTTCAAATGAAAGCCACATCTGGATGGTAAAGAGAGTGAGACCAATAAAAGTAACAGCTGACTCCAGGTGGATTTCTAGTCTACTTTGACAGGTTGGCCATCAACTTTGCTCAGATTCCTGAATAAGTCACATAGACCTCCTCTACATAGATGTAAACTACATTATATTAAATCATTAATAGAAAACTCCCAGAAAAACACCAATTGGATATATTTTATTTCTGATGCTACAGACAGGAGGCCATCTGAAAGAAGTGAAACACAGAGAAAGAGCCTCTAATTAATATCAGGGTATTCTAGGTAATACTTGGCCACGCAAATATGTATAAAACACCTCTCCTGTATTAAATAACATTTTAAATAACTAAATGGTTCTTACTGAAGGAAAGACATTTCCCACCATTTCAGAATATGTACAACGTCTAGTAGGAAAAGTAACAACTGGAGACATGGAAGTTCAATTCATGAAATTCATGATGTTTCTGGCAGAAAGATTCATTTTTTTAAAAGCTTACCTTTGCACAATATTGAAGATGAGTTATCTTTAAATGGTCTCAATTAGTAGAGCAGCTCTAGTATTAAAATTAGGTTTGCATAGGGCAGAAATCAACATGAATTAGAATGAAGCATAAAAGCAGATCACTAGATTATGTGGAATAAGCACCTGAAAGTGGAGGACCTATTGCAGATTCTATACATCCACTTCCAGTCAAAGAAATCAAAGACAGTTCTGTGAATTGGATGGTAAATATCAAAACCACACTGCTATGATAACTCTATTATTTATAGTTAATTTGTGTGTGTTTGAATACACATACATTCCCATAACACTAACTTCTTCTTAATAACTCAGTTCAAATGTAGTCATTTTGCACTCATTCTTGACGCCCAGTCCATCCATAATATCCACATCATCACAGAGACTTGCCAGTTATCCCTTTAAAGTCATTCACATTTTCCTTTCCTTTTCTTCCCCCATGCCAACTCTTCATCAGTCAATGTCTGAATTACCCAACAGTGCTTAGTCTCCCCTTCTGATCCATCTTGAATACCCCTGAGGACAAATCTTCCTAAATTCTTCCTTTATGTTTCCATTCCACCACTCTAAAACATACAGTGGCTCCTGGGTACTTACCACCTCAAACCCAGCCTTCGCTATTAGCCAGTGCTGGATCCCTCAGAATTGGTCTCAACCAATTTATCCGACACTACTATGCAGCAGATCCCAGCATAATTCCTCCATTGGTCACAAGTCACTTCCAGTAAACATGGCCTCTTCCTCTTCAGAATAGGTGGCTTCATTGTTGAGTTGGGTCTTGAGTCCATTTCTCTTGACTCCATTTCTCAATTCAATTGCAAGTTTTATGAATTCATTCCAACAAACATAGATTCATTCATTAAACTTGATAAGTGGGGAGATAAAATTGTTAAGTGGCTTCAAGTAAAGCATGATAGTGGCAGAGTAAAAGTCTAAATTAAAAAAGTCAAGTCATAGCAATCGTTAAAGTATAAGTTGTTCAATGTATGCCAAAGTTTATAAAAGATTGTCAAGCTTTTATTAATTTTATGATTTTAATATTTTAATATTTTCTTTGTGAGTATATATATTTATATATTCAAGTAATTTTACATAAATGCATAAATATGATAATGATCATACGCACCGGGTTTTTAAACTGGGTTTTTCAACCCACCCCCTTTCATTTTTGCTTGTCTCCCCTTCACCCTCGTCTTCTTAACTCTACCCAAATTACCTTTACCTTTACTCAAGATGCCCATGTTAGTAAACAGTTTATATCCATCTTCTTTTTTAGTATACAAGCATATATAAAGGTATATAATCTTTTACAGGAATTTATAGACATATGCACATAAACACAAAATAAGGAATCTTTGTCTTCTATTTCTTCCAAAAATTGAAACATACTATAAAGTTTTTCCTACATCTTGTTTTTCTCTTCATGCAACAATTCTTTATGGAAAATCCTCTAAGTAAATTGATACAGCTTCAATTCATTCTTTTTTATTTATTGCATAAAATACCATAGCAAGAATATACAACTTATTTAATCATACCCATAAGGATGAACTTTTGTTTCCATATGCTGCCAAAACTAACATTACTATAATAAATATCTTTTATTTTAGACTGGTAGAATCTCTGGGTTAAAATTACAAGGTAAAAGAAATTATGTATTTTTAGTTTTATCTGTGAAAAAATATAATGCTTCCACCAGAAAAAAACTACATTTTCCCAAACATCTCTTTCAGGAATTCTTGTTATAGCTCTTTTAATTTTTGCCTCTCTAATAGCCTAAAGTTAACATTTCATTTTTATTTGTTAACACTTCTCTAATTTCAAGGGCATTTTCAACATCTTTTCATAGGTTTGTTATCATTCAGATCTACTTTTAATTACCAAAAATTTTAGTTATAAAAATTTCAAGGATAGAAAAGTACAAAGGTTAATATAACCAACAATGCTATACTCAGCCTCCAGACTAAATATCAGATTTAATGCCTGATTTATCTCAGATTTTTAAAATAAACAAAATGTTACAAATATGGCTAATGATTCCCCCAACCTCACTACATCCCATTTGCTTCTCTTCTTTTGAGGAAATAACCACTAATTCCTCTCCTCAATGTTTTTGCACTTCTACCAAATCTATATTGATTTGGACTTATTTATTTCTTTATTGCTCTGGTACTGGTCTAGAAGTTAGAACTTGTATCTCTAATCTTTTAGTGGTTAACTTCCACTTTCAACGCATGAATAAGACACAGTCTAAAATCTATCGATATCTCTGTCTTCCAGAGCAGGACCTTAAACCGTCCTTAACTATGATCCCTGCCTCCCATTTTTCAAGATTATTTTTTTCACAGCTAGTGCTTGCTTTGTTTAATCTACATGTCTGCCAGTTCCTTTGCACACTATTGCTTCTTACATCTTATTCCTTCCTTGTGAAGCCCCTCTTCCTGAAAGCTGCTTCAATTCTTTCAGTGAAGTCTGCAGTGAATACTCACTCTTGAAAAAAACTTGAGAATTCTAGGCTGCAAGGAATTGCTTGGTTTTTTTCTTCTCAGATCTTTGAAGATTTTATTCTATTGTCTTCTTTATCTAATGGTAGTTTTTTAAGCAACTTTCTTTGTGTTCTTTTGCATTTAAATTTATTTTATTCTTTGTAATATGGTTTTATTACAGTATAAATATATTTTCTTTTATCTTGTTCACGTCTCATTGTGCTTCTTCAAACCAGGGGTTCACATCTGAAATTTTCACTCAGAAAAAAATATCGTGGTGGCGGACTTGGCCCAGTGGTTAGGGCGTCCATCTACCACATGGGAGGTCCGCGGTTCCAACCCTGAGCCTCCCTGACCCGTGTGCAGCTGGCCCATGCGCAGTGCTGATGCACACAAGGAGTGCCGTGCCATGCAGGGGTGTTCATTCCTGCATAGGGGAGCCCCACGCGCAAGAAGTGCGCCCCGTAAGGAGAGCCGCCCAGCGCGAAAGAAAGTGCAGCCTGCCCAGGAATGGTGCCGCACACACAGAGAGCTGACACAGCAAGATGACACAAGAAAAAGAAACACAGATTCCCGTGCCGCTGACAACAGAAGCGGACAAAGGAAGACGCAGCAAATAGACACAGAGAACAGACAACTGGGGCGGGGAGAGAAATAAATAAATAAATAAATCTTAAAAAAAAAAAAGATCGTGGCTATAATGTATCTTTGAATATGAGCTTTCCTTCAGTCTCTCCATTTTCTCTTTTTTGAACTCCTATTAGGTATATATTGTTCCTTTTCATTCAAACCTTCAGGTTTTGCGATCTCTTTACATTTTCTACACTTTTATGTACCCATCCTGCCTCTGGCAGCTGCCTCATCTTCCTCTTCCAGGCCACTAGCCTTTAGAAAGTGTTTGCATTTCAGCTTTCCCTTTCGTGGGTCTTCAGCTCTGCCCCCCAGTCTCTCCAAGGCATTAACACTGAGTATCTAGGTCCTTGGTCTTTTATCTGAATCCACTATCACCCTGTAGTTCCAAAAGGACCAATAATGTCAGTATATACTTGGTAGAAGTGCTCAGAAAGGATGGGCCAGGATATAACAAGCCTCAACGGCACGTCCAGTAGAGGGTTTGCTTATCTGAAAATATGTGTTTCGTTCTCACTCTTGAATAACATTTTTACTGAGCAAAAGGAATTCTAGGTCGGCATTTTTCCTCAGAATTTTGGCGAGTTTGACATGGGGAGAAGACTCATTGTGGTTGATATAGGTTGTCTTCAAGTATCTTAAGAGTTTTCTTTTGGAAGAATAATGAAACATTCTGTGTCATCTTGCAAAAGAGAACTAAGCCTATGAGATGTGTGCTACAGAAAACGGCTTCTGATTAAAATAAAGAATAATCTTCCAGCATTCAGAGTGGCCAAAGGTGCAGAGTATACTCTCAAGAGGTACTGAGCTCCCATCATTGGGGAGGTTTCAAAGCATGAGGAGGACAACTAAAGTGGACAGTCAACTGACAGGGACGTTGCAGTGGGGATTCAAGCATCATATAATTGTTGACATTGTTGAAAGTTTCCAGGTTCTTTCAGAAGTGAGATCGACTAATTCCTTTGCATCCCCTAGATAGGATTTCATAGTATTGGCTATGCGCAGACAGTTGTTCAATAAATGTTTGTTAATTAGTTAAACAAGATTTCTGTATTATTCAGATCCCATAATCTCAGTGCCTTCTAACAATAAACATTTATTTCTTGCTCACATCTCATGGGAGCTGTGGTTTGGCTGTGGCTCTGCCAGGCTCTGCTGAGATCAGCTCTGTTTGGGGGACTCCATGTGTCTCCTCATCTGGGACTCAGGGGCAGCCGCTAACCAGAGCAAGCTGTTCTCTGAGTGGAGAGCAGAAGCTCAAACGCAGCAAGGAGAGCAGAGCTAACCAAAGCAGGCACAGTGAAACTTTGCCTGGATGTGGCTTCTGTCATCTGCTCATCTTCCATCGGCCAACCATGTCCATGGCCAAGCCCAGAGCCAGAGAGGCAGCGAAGGCAACAATTTCTACAGGGAAGCCTCGCAAGGCAGGCTGGAGCCAGCAGTGGGCCCTGGCTTACAACAGCCATTTTTGTTTTGTTTTGTTTTGTTTTGTCATTTAAAATTAAAATGTACCATTCATGCAAAAAAGGATGCTCCAATATACAGATAGAAGTCTACAACTTCCTTTCAAATGTCGACAAGCAATTTTTTAACTTCAGAAATTTTGCCAGCCCGTTGCTCTACCATGATAGCTTGAAATTGGCCATAGCGGAAATATTTACACCACAGAAGTTTATAAATGCTACAAATCGGATTTTTTTTTCACCCCTGGAGAGCTGGTTGTTAAATCTGTGCCAGCACACCACTAGAGGGAACCAACAGTTGTGAACAAATAAAACAGTCTGCTCCGTTCCCTTGACAACCGGGGCCTCTAAAGCCCAGCGACAGCCATGGGTGAATCACAATTAAACCCTTCAGGACGTGCCTCTGCTCTATGCGCAAAGGACTCAGCTCAGGGGAAAGGATCAGTGCCCTTTAGCCCGTCTTGAACCACCTCCTGGCACAGCTAGTTGAGGCCAAACCAAGGGGGTAAGAACCCACGCGCCCTCCCCTGTCTTTCAGGAGCCGGTCTAGGTCTTCTGTTTCCTTTCAACACACCTGACGGGAAAACCACTTCCAGCTCCCACTTCTCTCCGCGCCGTCGAGGGTATCCAGGAAAACACTTCCACGCCTTTCTGCTTCCTGGGCGCACGCTCCTCCTGTCGCCCCCGAGTCCTCGGGCTGGTTTCCAGCCTGGCCCCCACCTCAGTGCAGTCCCTCCCTCCACGGGGCCCTCATGGGGTCCACCGCCTCCTCTCCCGAGGGTGGGCTGGACGGCGCTAGGCGCTGTCACCGGGGAGCCCCAGGCACAGGCGGGCCCCGCAGCCCGCCGGCCGCTCCCGCCTCCCACCTCGCCCGCGGGCCCACGGTCAAGACTTCCCAAGCCGAGGTCGGAAGGCAGGGGGATCTGTGGATCCCCCTGGAGACGGCCCCGTCTGAAGGATGAGGAAAGGATTAAGGAGAAACCACCTTGAAAGGACACCAGCAAGCGTAGGCGGAACAGACACAAAGTGACGCCGAGGCCGCGGTGCTCCGCCGCCGCCACCGCCCGCCTAAAGCGCCCCCTCCGGAGCTCCCAGTTTCCCGCCCAGCCCCCGCCCCCGTCCCCGTCTGGAGCTCCCCGTTTCCCGCCCAGCCCCCGCCCCGTCCCCCTCCCGAGCTCCCCGTTTCCCGCCCAGCCCCCGCGCCCGCCCACCACCCTCGAGGGCTGGTTCCAATTCCAAGGCCGTTCCTGCCCCGAGCCCTGGCGACTGGGGGGCGAGGCGCCGGCCGAGCGCCTCTCCACAGCTCCCTTTTCACAAGAAGCATGTATCCAATTAAAGGATTTTAATTAAAACGCTTTCTGTAGCATCCTGTTTCTCCTCACAGTTATAAATTAAACTTGACGTGCTCTGATTTAACAGGTGGGTGAGATTATTATGAAAGCTGCCAGATGAGAGGAAATAGAAACGCGGCGGAAGGGAGCGGCGCGCCCGGCAGCCGAGCGCGGCGTGCGCCTGCGCGGGGGCTCCTCCGCCCCGCTGCACTTGCCCGGGCGCGCAATTACGTGTGCGTATGTCTGTCCTCAAATTGCTTTTAAATTGTTCAATTTGAAGTGGAAACATCAAGGTACAGCAAGGGGCACCCAAAGAAAACAGAACCCCAATCGGAAAAAATTAGAATCTCATGCTAAATCTTTTAAATCTGAGCCAGCGCTCTTCACTTTCACATTTCTCGGAGATGATGTTCCTTTTCTAAACATGGACTCAGAAAAATCTGTAACATTCATTTATTGTTTCCTATAAATGATATTTTAATCATCATTATTTCCTTATGTGGGGGGAAGGGGAGGGGGAGACAAAACAGTTTTCACCTCCATCCTGTTCTAGAATTAAAAGGCTACCAGGAGTTCTAACAGATTGTGTGCTACACTGTCAGATGTAAACTGGCCATTTTAAGGGCCCTCTTTTGTTCCAGCCAAAGCACTTTGCTTATCAGCCCTACACCTAAATTGTGTTATCTAAACTCCATGCTGTCGTCCATGCCATCTCCTAACTGGACCTCTTCTCTCCAAGATCTAAGCTTTCCTCCCTGATTCGGCTCCTGCCTCTCCTCCCCAGGACACTTTTCCCAACCACTCCAGCACACGTTTACTGGTCCAAACGCCCATCACATATTCATTTATTTATTCATTCATTCACCAGGACCAAGGTGCTGAAGGTAAAACAGCGAACAATAAGTCTGGAATATGCTCAGTGGTGGGTACATGCTATGAAGAAAAATAAAACAAGTTGAGGAGGACAGAAGATGGTGTTTCTATAATTATCTAATTATGCCATCATTAATTTAAAGTTTTACATGTTTTTGTCCTAGTTCTCCAATAGAACTGTTCCTTCCTTGAGAATGGAAATTAGGTTTCATACTAGGGGTAATAGTCAAAATATCTAACAACTAGTACAGGAGAGCAAGGCCCGGCAAGGGTGGGATGCAGCCATCCTAGTGTGTCCAAGCTGGTATCAGCCCTGCTAAAGCTTCCTGTATCCTCCAACTCACAATATTACCCAATACCTTTTGATCCACATATCGATTTAGTAAGAACTGGTTTCTTATAGTATCTAAGTGATATTCTAGTGGCCTAAAAGAGTGAATATGTTTCAGTCGAAGAGTCTAGCTTATTTTTACACAATATGCAGAGTAGATACCCCTCACACAGGGCCAGACAGTTACAATTACCCAGGCAGGGTAAATTTCCTTGCCAAACTTAACAGCCCATCTGGTCTCCTGCCCCCCACTCCCAGTATAAGAAAGGATTTTCCAGGAAAAACAGGCCCTTCAAAGCCTTGCCTCTGTTGCAAAGTACTAAAATCGCAGCTTCCCCCTTTAGGTCCCTGGGGGAAAGAGCTTTAGAAAGATCATGGACTTTGGATTTAAACAGATCTAGGTTCAAATCCTGAATTCACCTGCCATTTGTCTCAGGTGCTTAGCCACTTACTTAACTTTTCTGAGGCTCAGGACCCTCAATTGCAAAACGAAAAGGATAATACCTACCTTGCAGTGTTGTGAAGACTAAATAAAACAAAGTGAGAAAACTAGATGGTCCCTACCGGTATGCAATCAAAGCCTTTTGAATGATAGCTATTAGAGTTGTTGTCATTATCTGCTGTTATCTAAAATGGTCCAATTACAATGTGGCCAGATAGTAAATTTACATGGATAGACTCACCCTCACACCAGCAGACACCTATGTCTGGCTTGTACCCCCAAATTCTCAGAGCCCCACCTTACCCTGCTTCTACCACGTCACAGCCAGGAAAAAGTGGGTAACTTCCCTCTTTTCTGTGTCTCCATACCCCTGCACGAGTTTTTACACCATTCCTGGTATAAGGCTCCAGCCACAAGATGAAACACAATAAAGAGCCAGAAACCTGGAGAAAAGTAGCCAGAATGGTTGAAGGAACTTGTGGGAAGGGGATTGGATGAGTTGTGACTTTTGAGCAGGGCTGAAAGGGATGTGCTAGAAGTCTAAAGACTCTTTGCCTGTGTCCAGTACGACAAATAGTTTCATTAGGAGAGAACTGCCTCAGAGTGATGTGGGGCAAACCTAGAGCACAAAAATAAATATGTCATTTTCTGTGATGGATTTTATGACTATGGAAATGATGCAGGTTGAATATGTAAATGGTTGCGAAAGGGAATAAGAAGTGCCCATAGGAGGGTGTCCCATCCTAGGGTTCACTAAAGGAAATGAGGATATTTGAGGGATGCTGGTTCCAGTCAACGAGCACTTGCTTAAACCCCACTCTGTGCTAAGTGCAGAAGGAGAAGCCAAGAAGACAAGCCCCCGGCTGGGGAGATCTGACAGAACCGGAGAGGTGAGAGCCAGCCACGATCAGCAGCGACACGGTGCGGCAGGGACAGGAGAGAGAGCGGGCTTCCAGTTGATGACTTCCAGGAAGGTGTAGCATTTGAGCGGAAGAAAGGGCAGAATCGGGGCAGGGGGGATTCGTCAGAGGCAGGGCCAGTAAGAGGGCGGACGCACCCTGGGGAAGAGGGTGCACTGGGATTGACGTGAGCATAATGGGCCCCAGCCCTCTTCTACAGCTGGGCCCAATAATGCCTCCTCATCTGTCCTACCTGGTGTGGGCAGCAGAGAGATGATGGTAAAAAAAAAAGTAACAAAAAGTAAATGATAAAAATGCCAAGTCTATTAAAAAAATAATGGAGGAGATTAAAGAAGGAGAATCTGAAATCCTCACCAGCACCAGAAGTTCCTGACTTCGTTTTGTATCTAACGCCTGTCCTTTCCATCCTGCCCAACACACACACTCACAGACACACACTGTACTCCCATTTCTGAGCAGCTTCGCATATGTTCCCACAAACAGGAAGAAAATCAGTGTGTACCTAGTGAACTAGGAAGGAATAACCAACATTGCAAAGGGCATGGGTGGTGGTGAGGCCTGAACATTAAACGTTAAACATAAATACACAAATAAACAGGCTACAATGAGGGGGTGACGTAAGGAAGGCTGGTAAGTTTTCCCAACCCTCTTCTTAGGAGAGGTCCAAATTCATCTCAAATGCTACATTTACCTTCTCAAACAATTTCCCAGCACCATCTTCCATGTGATTTTCAGTCCTTAAACATTTAAAAGCCGCTTTCACACATATTGCCCTTTGAAGCGTGTATAGAATAGTTTAGAAAACTATTGTTGTAAAGCCAGAAGCCAAGTGACTTTTTTGAAGACTTCTTTCTTTCTTTCTTACCCTGACCCACCCCCCCATGCCTCTTCTCTGTGTCCATTCACTGTGTGTTCTTCTGTGTCTGCTTGCCTTCTCTTTAGGTGGCTCCAGGAACCAATTCTGGGACCTTCTGGAGAGAGAGAGAGGTGATCAGTCTCGAGCCACCTCAGCTCCCTGGTCTGCTGCTTCTCTTATCGTCTCTCCTCTGTGTCTCTTTTTGTTGTGTCATCTTGCTGCACCAGCTCTTCACGTGGGCCAGCAGTCCTGCGTGGGGCAGCACTCCTGCATGGGGCAGCACTCCTGCGCAAGGCATCACTCCTGCGTGGGGCAGCACTCACCATGCAGGCCAGCTCTCCACACAGATCAGCTTGCCCTCACCAGGAGGCCCTGGGCATCAAACCCTGGACCTCCTATATGGTAGATGGGAACTCAGTTGCTTGAGCCACATCCATTCCCCAAGTTTTAAAGCATAGATGGTCAAGCACTGCCTAGGCATCCATAGGAATTCAAAATATGGGTCAAAACATTTCCCCCAAAGCATCCAAGAAGATGAACTTTCCCAAGAACTCTCCCAAATTGGACTATGCTCTGCCCCCCTCCCCCGCATCCTCCAGGAGGAAGCATCTTACAAAAGGGTCACACAAGTCCACATTTGACCTCTCGTTAGAAGATGCAAGTTTTTTGCAATTCTGTGTGAATGTCAATTCTTTTGGCATTGAAGAAGAAAGGCTAAAATCCGCCTGTGTTTCCCCGTGGAAGAAAGGCGCAATACCTGTCAAATGCTTGCAATGAAAAACACTGGCAGCAAAGAATAAAAATCTAGACTCTCGGTATCCTGACTAAGCAGCAGACAGAGATCAGGCCTAAGTATTTGCCCACCTACTGTAAAAGAATCAGCAGTTAAAATTCACAACGAGGGGAGTGAGGGGAGCAGATGTAGCTCAGTGAACCACCACCTGCTGCCCATGTATGAGCACCCAGGTTCAATCTACGGGACCTCCTAAAAATTAAAATAAAACAGCAAACCATGGAAAAGTCCTAAAGTTAAAAACATTTCATATAGAGGTACACACTAAGAAACTGTATTTTATTCTTCAGTGGAAGGACAAAAAGAGAGGACTTCCGGGATAATTTCTTCACCTCTCAACTTTCTTTGCCAAAGCTGGGCCACCACACCGGGGTTTACCCAAGGCTAGTTTTAACAACTGGTGTCCCTCGACTTAGAAGGTAAACCTCTCACTTGGGGGCATCTGCCGCTAGAAGGTCAGGATCAGGAACCGGAATAGTAAGATTTCCTTCTGCTGGTCCTGCTGCCACCATACAAGAAGGGTGATCAACTGTCCCAGTGTGCCAAAGACTGACCCAGTTTTAGCACTGAAAGTCCCTTATCTCAGGAAACCTCTCAGTGCTGGACAAACTGGGACTGTTGTCACTGTATCTGAGCATGCCAAGTCAAGCACTGAGGGGATATACCAGGCCTGGCAATGGCAGGCAAGTGGTAAGTAAAGCAACGTCGTAAATCACCTTAACTCCTTCAGAATTTTGTAGAGGCCCAGATCTTGACTGAAGTAAAATACTGACACATTTTTGTGTCACATTTTGACTAAACAATAGGAAATTTATAACATGGGAACAATTTTCACAAGTTTTCCTTTGCTCTGGATAAATTAGAACGCTCCTGACAAGAAACTCTAAAGGTTACACCCTTCGTTTTAGTTGTTTCAAATTGAAAACAACTAGCCTTGTGGTGAAATTTTGGCAGTTTCTGAAAATGTCTTCAGTAAATCTTGACATTTGTCTTATGTGTAGCTGAAAGTGAAAACACAACTACTTGCTGAAAATCAGACTTAAAATGAAGGGAAGCATGTTGATTTAACTGCTGGCAGACAAAAGCTCCAGCCCTGTTTATTAATAGCCTCTATCTTTTAACCAAGGAGAATGGTCTGCAAACTGGGAAGCACAGGATAAGCATAGTAACAAGGAAAATTATGCTCAGGAGAAAAGGTCGTAAAAGAGAACTTAAATCTCTCATTCCCAAATATTACTCCACACATTGAATGCATCAGAATTACTTGGAAAACTTATTAATGACACAGATTCCCAGACCCCAATTCTAACAAATCCTGATTTAGAAGACGTGGGTGGATCTGGAATTCTTTTTATAACAAGCTCTCTAGGTAATTCTGATGAGCAGCTACTTTTAGAAACCCTGGCTTAAACAACCAAAATGGCTTAAGTTGGGAAGGCCACATGGATATTTCTCCAAACCCGTTGTCAAGAGGCACTAGAGCTTGTTCCCATAAGATATAACAGATCCTAATTATCTAGGATATAATCCTAGCTCTGGCACTTGTTAGCTATGTGACCTTGAAAAAATAAATTAATTTCTCTTCCTCATTTACCTCACCAAAAATGGAGATAATAATAACAGTAATCTCCCAGATTTGTTGTGAGGTTTGAATGTGTAAATACATGTCATACTAGTAGAAAAGTGCATGGCACAAAGTAAGTGCTCTATACATAAAAATAGTTCTTATTACAGCTGAAAGAAGTTATAGATGAGAGCTCAGAATCCCCATTAATGGTTCTACATGAAACTCAAGAGTTTGAAGGAGGCAGAAGAGTAAAGGTAACTTTACTAACTAATCTTCAAGAAGAACAAAAACAAAAACAATGCTTCCCAGAAATTGCATCGATTTCTAACAAAATTCTAGAGCAGAATAATAGTAGATTATTCTGAGCACACAGGGATTAAAAAAAAAAAAGATGATGTTAGAATCTAGAGTAGGCTTGCTCACAATGCGTTATGCCTAAAAAACTTCAGTTCAAGCATTTCAATTGTCATACAAGGTGTCCTCTTATTTTTATTTCGGAAGCATTTCTTAACATCTTTATGGACATGTTGAGTTGGAGTACAGGGAAGAGGTATCTCTAGCTGAACATGTGCAGAACAGAACTCTTAATTCTTCTGCCCACCAACTAACCTGACTCTACCTTGACCTTCCCTATCTCAGAAATGGTCCCACCATATATACTGAAACCTCAGGTGGGGGGGCGGTCATCTTGATGCCTAACCCCACTTGCATGCAATTCATTAAATAAGTCTCATAAAATCTACCTCCTCCAAAATATATCTTGAATCTATCCACTTACATCAATCTCACTGCTACCATCTTGGTACATAGCGCCATATTCTCTCATCTAGAGCCTCAAAATAGCTCTCTAACTGGTCTCCTTATTTCCACTCTTGATACCTACAAGTAGCATCCTAAAAGGGATTTTTAAAATATTTTCCATGTCACTCCCCTGCTTCCCACTACTCTTGCAATAAAGTTTAAATTTCTTACCATGGATCATGTTGGATTTATCCCAGGTATGGAAGGTTGTATCAACATAAGAAAATCAAATAATATAATACACTGCATTAACACAATGAAGGAAGAAAACATATGATCATCTCAGTTGATAGAAGAAAGACATTTGAAATATCAAACATCCCTTCTCGATAAAAAAATTTAGAACAAAAGGAATAGAAGATAACTTCCTCCATATGATAAAGCATAAGTAGCATCTTATTTAATGGGAAAGACTGAAAGTACAAGACAAGGATGCCCACTGCCATGATTGTTTTTCAATATTTTACTGGGAATTCTTAACAGAACAATTAGGTAAGAAAAAGAAAGAAAAGGCATCCAAATATGAAAGGTAGAAGTAAAACTTTCCCTATTTGTAGATAACATGATCTTATGTACAGAAAGTCCTGAAAATACACAACAAAGCTGCACGAGCTAATAAATGAATTCAGCAAGGTGGTGGGTTTCAAGATCAACACTCAAAAATCAATAGTGTTTATATACCCAAACAATGAACAATTAGAAGAAGAAATCAAGAAAAAATTCCATTCACAATAGCAGCTTTTAGAATCAAATTTCTAGGAATAAATCTAACTAAAGATGTAAAGGATTTGTACACATAAAACTAATTTCTTTTGCTGAAAGAAATTTTAAAAGACAGAACATTAATATTTACATGTTCACAGATTGGAAGACTAAATATTGTTAAGATTGCAGTCCTACCCAGGGCAACTTATGATTCAATGCAATCCAGTCAAAATTCCAACAATTTTCTTTGCAGAAATTGAAAAGCCAATCATCACATTTATATGCAAGGGTAATGCTAAAAGCTATCCTGAAACAGACAGTTTGGTGGTTCTTTAGAAAGCTAAGTATAAAACTACAATATGGCCCATCAACCCTACTACTAGGTATATACCCAAAACAATTGAAAGCAGGGACTCAAACAGATATTTATGCTGATGTTCATAGGGGTATTATTCACAATCGTCAAAAGGTAGAAGTAACCGAGGGGCCATCAACCAATGAATGGATAAATGTAATGCAATATATATATGCAATGGAATATTACTCAAGCATAAAAAGAAATGAAGTCCTAATACATGTATGAACCTTGACTACATCATGTTGAGTGAAATCAGCAGAACAAATATTTCCTATATAGAGCCATAGAATGAAATTGAGAGTTCAGAAATCAACCCTCACATTTATGGTTAATTGATTTGTAATTTTAGAGAGAAACCATGCATAAAATACAGAATGCTCATACAACACCATATTACTAACACCTCGCAATAGTGTGGAACATTTGTTACAATTTTATAAATATACTCTTAACTATAGACTATGATTTAACTTAGGTTTCACAGTTTGTAAGGTGTAGTTTCATGGATTCCTTAAAATTTTTATTCTTTTGCCATATATGCACTCTAACATACACCCTTTTGATAACATATACTTTAGTAGTATTAATTATGTTCACAATGTTGTGTTACCATCATCACCATCCATTACCATATTTTCATCATTCCAAATAGGAATCCTGTACATTTGAAGACTTAACTTCCCACTTTGTATCCCCACCTGGTCCCTTGGAACCTATATTCTAAATTCTGACTCTGGGAGTTTGCTTACTATAATTATTTCAAATCAATGACATCATACAATATTTGTTGTTTTGTGTCTGGCTTATTTCACTCAACACAATGTCTTCAAGGTTCATCCAACTTTCATCCATAGCAGCTGCACCATTTTAAATCGCCACCAGCAATGAATGAAAGTTCCTATTTCTGCACATCCTCTCCCACACTTATTTTCTGTTTTTCAATAACAGCTATTCAAATGGGTGTGAAATGGTATCTAACTTTGGTTTGGATTTGCATTTCCCTAGTGGCTAATGATGTTGAACAACTTTTCATGTGCCATTTGTACATCTTCTTTGGAAAAAAGTATATGCAATTCTTTAGCCCTTTTGTTAAATGAGTTGTCTTTTTTTGCTGTTACATTGAAGGATTTCCTTATATATTTTGGATAATAAACCTTTAGTGAATATGTGGTTTCCAAATATTTTCTCCCATTGTGCAGTTTGTTATTTTACTTTCATGATAAAGTCTTTTGAAGTACTAAAGTTTTTAATTTGGGGAAGCAGACTTGGCTCAACAGATAAAGGGTACACCTACCACATGGGAGGTCCACAGTTCAAACCCAGGGCCTCCTTGACCCGTGTGGAGCTGGCCCACATGAGTGCTGATGAGGGCAAAGAGTGCCGTGCCACGCAGGGTTGTCCCCCGCATAGGGGAGTCCCACGCATAAGGAGTGTGCCCCGTAAGGAGAGCCTCCCAGCACGAAAGGAAGTTCAGCCTGTCCAAGAGTGGCGGCCACACACACAGAGAGCTGACACAGCAAGATGACGCAACAAAAAGAGACACAGATTCCTGGTGCCACTAACAAGAGTAGAAGCAGACACAGAAGAACACAGAGCGAATGGACACAGAGAGCAGACAACTGGGGCAGGGTGCAGAAATAAATTTTAAAAAATAAAAGTCTTAAAAAAATTTAAAAATAAAAAGGTTTTAATGTTGATGAGGTCCCACTTACATGTTTTTTTCATTTGCTGCTTGTGCTTTGGATGTTAATTCTAAGAAACCAATGCCTAACCCAAGGTGCTAAAGATGGTGCTTCCCTGTTTTTTTGTTGTTGTTTTGCTTTTTGTTTTCAAATGGAGACCAGTTTTCCAAGCACCATTTGTTGATAGACGGTTCTTTCCCAATAGATTGGTCTTCACCCCCGTGTTAAAAATCAGTTGGCCATAAATGTGAGTGTTGATTTCTGAACTCAATTCAACTCTTTTCTATTCACATGTATTTTTCTTTTTTTATTCTTTGTGATTGCTATGGGCTTCAAATTGAACATCCTAAATATATAACAATCATATTTGGTTTGATACCAACATAACTTCAATAGCATACACAAATTTTTCCAATACCTCTCTGCCTCCCATCTGTTTTGTACTCATTACCACTTATATCTTTGTACATTTTATGTATGAAACCATAAATTTATCATTACATTTATGTATTTCAATTTTACAACCTATAGGAAGTAATAAGTGGAGTTACATAACAAAAAATAGAGTACAATATTACTGGCATTTTTGTTTACCCAAATGGTTACCTTTACTGCAGATCTTCATTTCTTTATGCCACTTTGACCCACTGTCTAGTGTTCTTTCCTTTCAATCTGAAGAACTTCTCTTAGCATTGCTTGTAGGGCTGGTCTAGTGGTGATGAACTCCCTCAGCTTTTGCTTATCTGAGAAAGTATTAATCTGTCTCTCATTTTAGAATGAAATATTTGTTAGATATAAAATTCTTGGCTGCCAGTTGTTTTCTTTAGCACTTTAAATATTTCAACCCACTGCCTTCTTGTCTCTGTGGTTTCTGATGAGAAATTGGCATGCAATCTCATTGGTACTTAATACATTGCTTTTCTCTTACAGCTTTCAGAACTTTCTCCTTGTCCTTTGCATTTGATAGTGTGATCAATATATGATGGGGTATATTTTTATTCATGTTTATCCTGATTGGTATTCTCCAGTCTTCTTGGATGGGCATATTCACATCTTTCCCTAAGTTTGGGAAGTCCTCTGTGAAATCTCCTTCTGGCACTCCTATAACATGTATATTGGTACATTTGATGATGTCTCAGAAGTGTCTTAGGCTATTTTCATTTTTTATAGTTCTTTTTTCTCTCTGTTCCTCAGCCTGACTCATTTGAAGTGTCTTGTCTTTAAGTTTACCAGTTCTTTTTCTTCTTCCAGCTCGGGTATGCTCCTTTACACCTTCCTGGGAATTTTCATTTCAATTACTGTGGTCCTCAAATTCAGTAGTCCTGTCTGGTTCCTTTTAAAAATGTCTGTCTCCTTACTAAGACTCTCATATTCCTCATTCATTGTTTTCCCAATATCCTTTAGTTCTTTCTCAGTATTTTCCTTCATCTGCTTGAGCATTTTTAAGAACATTTTTTAAAGACTTTGGTATGTCCACATCTGGTCTTCTTCACTGGTGTTTTCTAGACTTTCATCCTCTTCCTTTGGATGGGTCCTCTTTTCCACTTTCTTTTTTTGTCTTATACCTTTTTGTTGCACAATGTACATTTTAATATTTTAAAATGTTAACTCTGGGTTTATTCCCTGTGATGTCTAGCTCTTGGTTTTATAACCAGCTGGTGATAAGACAGAGATTTCCTTGACCTTCAACCGTCCTATCAGGAAGGCCTGCCCCAGAAGAATACAGTGTGCAGGCTTTTCCCTGTCTTTCTCGGCCTCTGTCTGATACTGGGCTTCTGCTTGTTACTTGTTTTGGCGATCCCCTGCTTAGAGAAGTTTGGTTGCCCCCTCTGTTTCCCAGGAGACAGACTTCCCTCTCCCAGGTGTTTGAAGCTGACAAGGCTTTGCCCCAGATTGTGCCTTTATTGTTTCTTAATTCCCTTCATTACCTCAGGCTGCTTTTGCTTAGAGGGAAAGACTGGGAGGAGGGGCATGCCACAGAGGACTTTCCCAAATCAGTCATTAGCAGCCAAACAGGGACCCACAACAGGGGCACAGACCAGCTCCAAGTGCCCTGGTGAGGGGATTAGGAAGGGTGCATAAAGCTTCTTTCATGGCTCCCCCAAAGCTGAGACTTCTTGGCCTGCCCAGCAAATGCAGTCCTTCAAATAACTGTCCTCTGTGGCCCTGAGGAGGCAAAGAATCTTTAAGTCTCCTCTGCCACAGCCTTTGTGATGTTTGTCCGGGGCAGTATGAAACATTGCCTGTCACTACTTTATCTGGAGCAGGTGGAATCAATGACTGCCCTCAGCACCAGACCCCTAGTGAACCACAGCTGCTAATCAAAACCACAATCACTAATGGCAATGCCAACAGCTGGTCTTGAGGAAGAAGATTTTTATGTTCCTTTCTGTCACCAGTGAGATAGCCAGGGGCTGGACCCCATAGCAGCCTGCCATGAAAGTGGGTTATGGGTACTGTTAGCCACAGCATGGAGAGAGAAACTTCCTGTTCTTTACCATAACTTATCATAAAATCTCATCTTCTTGCTCTTCCCTGAATGCTGTGCAGTGCTCTTCTGGCCTTTGAAATTCCAAAATAGTTGTTTCAGACAATTCCTGCCTGTTTAATAATTGTTCTGATGGAAACACTAAGTCCTGGAGCTCCCTACTCCACCATCTTCCCACAGTCTGTCTGGCAATTGATTTTTGACAAGCTGGCAAAGACCAATTAATTGGGAAAGAATAGTCTATTCAAAAAAAAAAAAAGAATGAGCCCTACCTCACACCTTATTTATTCAAAAATCTATTCCAAATGGATCAAAGACCTAAATATAAAAGCCAAAACTGTCAAGTTCTTAGAAGAAAATGTAAGAAAGCATCTTTAGGACCTTGTGTTAAGCAATGTTTTAAACTTTACACCCAAAGCACAAGCAACAAATGAAAAAACAGGTAAATAGAACTTCATCAAAATTAAAAACTTTTGCACTTTGAAGGACTTTATCATGAAAGGAAAACAACAACCTACACAATGGGAGAAAATATTTAGAAACCATGTATCTGATGAAGGTCTAATATCCAGAATATATAAAGATATCCATCAATGTAACAACAAAAAGATAAACAACCCAATTTTTAAAATGGACAAAAAACTCTAATAAACATCTCTCTAAAGAAGAAACGCAATTAGCCAGATAGCACATGAAAAAATGCTCAATATTATTAGCCTTCAGGAAAATGTAAATGAAAACTACAATGAGACAATGAGATACCATTTCACACATTTGAATGGCTGCTACTAAAAATTAAAAAAAAGAAAATGACAAGTGTTGGAGAAGATGAGAAGATGTAGAGAAATAGGAACATTTCATTCATTGTTGGTTGCAATGTAAAATGGAGCAACCACTGTAAAAGGCAGTTTGGCAGTTCCTCAGAAAGCTAAGTATAGAACTACCATATGGCCCATCAATTCCACTACTCAGTATTGAAAAGAATTGAAAGCAAGGTCTAGAACAGATATTTTGACACCTATGTTAATGTTCATAACAGCATTATTCATAATTGCCAAAAGATGGAAGTAGCACAATTTTCTATCAACTGATGAACTGATAAATCAAATGTGGTATATACATATAATGGAATATTATTCAGCCATAGAAAGAAATGGAGTTCTGATACATGCAACAACATGGACGAACCTTGAAGACATCATGTTAGATGAAATAAGCCAGACACAAAAGGAAAAACACTGCGTGATCCCACTGATTTAAAATAATTAGAAAAAACAAATTCATAGAATCAGAAACTAGAATACAGGTTACCAGGGAACGAGGTAAAGATAGGGAATGGGAAGTTAAGGCTTAAAATATACAAGTTTCCCATTTGGAATGAGGGAAATGTTTTGGTAATGGATGGTGGTGATGGCAGCGCAACGTGGTGAGCATAATGAAGAGCACTGAAATAGCGACCCGAATGTGATTGAAAGGGGAAATGTTAGATTGTTTACATGGTAAAATAAAAACGTTTTGAAAATCCATGGAGCTACTCGACACAAACTGTGAACCCTGTATTAAACCACTGACTATAGTTATGGTACAATTATTAGAAAGTTCTACCACCAATGGTAACGAATGTTCTACACTAATTCAAGATGTTAATAACAGAGTGGTGCATGGGAAGCCTGTATTTTATGCATGATTGTTCTGTAAACCCACAACTTCTCTAATGAAGAAAACAGTCCTTACCATGCCTACAGGGCCCTGCGTAAACTGCACCATTCTCGCCACTTCCCCTCCTTCTTCTCCAGTTGAGTCTGCTGCCACTCGCCCTTCCCCCCACACACCAGCCCCTCGAGCCTCCTTTCAGCTCCTCATCATGCAAAGCTCATCTCGCAGCCTCCGTGGATGCCGTTCCTGCCATCCACGTGCTCTTCCCCTGTTTTTTTCATGGCTGGTATCTCATCATCCCTCAGGTCTCAGTTTAAATGTCTCTTTATTGAGACCCCCACCACATCTAAAATTTGACTCTCCATTATTCTCCATAACTGTGGCCTATTTATTAGCTTCATGTGCCTATCCCAACTTGGGATGACTTTTCTAACTTATTTGCTTTCTTTTTTCCTCAACCAACTTGCAAACAGCACGAAAGCAGAGACCAGTTCTGTCTCTAGCACTGTTTCTGGCTTATAGTAGAAGCTCAAATCTACTTGATGAATAAATACATTAATAAAAGAGATAAAGTCTGCCATACCTGAAGACTTGACTAATAAGCATGCCCTTATTTTATAACATGCAGTGTATGTGGGGAGTTTTCGGGGGAGGAACAGTATATGATAAAATATTTTATATTCCCACTACAACAATTTCTGGGAGCATTAAGGGGGCAGCAGCTTGGGAGACGCCCCTGAAATCTGGAAATACTAGCCAAGCTTTCCCTTCCCCACTACCAACAACACTGAGTGTATTACTTAATTTGAATCTTCTCTCCACTCTGACTCTGTACAGTGCTCCGCCAGATGCACAAACGGTGTTATCTAACTTGGTTACTGTGAATGCACTAAACTGAATAAAACAACTAGGGAGCAGAACGCTTATTCAACCAGCGCTCAATGATCCGTGGCATCAGCATGGGGAGTTGGGAGCGGGTGAGGCTGAGGCTGGTAGCTTGTCTGAATAAAATCCACATATGCTAGAGATCACTTTACCTCATTTCTAGGTTACTCCTCCCTGCAAAATTACACAAGAGTTGTTGGCGAGCAGTCAGCCGGGCCGAAGGGAGTTCCACACCCACGCACTCCTTCCCAAGCCTGGTGTCTGGCGGAGGTGCTAATGAGCAGTAAAAAGGCCAGGAGGTGATGAGGGACCGGGGAAAGGAGGGCCTGGATCATCCATGGCCTGGGTACTCAGTCCCCACAGATTTGACTTAACTAGATTTGCAGAATCCCCTTTCTACCCAGGAGTGTGTGAGAAATTCAGAAGAGATGGTCAAAGTGCCAAGAGTTGAGAGAGGACCTGGTTAAGAGCATGCAAACACTGACACAAAATATGCAAAAAGTGCTTTGTGGAAGAATTGAAGGAGACTGGGTATTGAATGACAATTGATACCAATGGAGGCTTTTTTTGTAGCTCAGCTAGTGAAAAAAACTAATATGACAGATTTGGACAATGATTTCTGGACACTCTGTTTCCTTTCCCCATTCCTATGGCTTAATCCTGTGGTCTTTCCCTTTGGAGAAGCAGTCTGGCAAAGTGGAGCACATCAAGTTGTATATTGGTAAATCAGCTCTCCAAAGGAGTAAAAAAGCCCTGATTTGTAGTGCATGCCAATTTCCATGGTGTAAACATTTCAAGCTATCAGCATGATGTCATGGAAGGCAGAGTAGAGAGGAGATGTGCTGAATCACTGTCATGAGCGGGTATGAGCTGGCTCCAGCATGGCACTGAAAGACTCATAGATTTTAGGAGTCAAAGAGATTAAGCTCAAATTCTGAGTCTGCCCCTATGGGCAGTGTGGTCTTGAACAAGTTATTTAGCCTCTCTGAGCTTCATATTCCTCATCTTTTAGACAGGGATAATATAGATTAAAACATATGAGTTAAAAACATGCATTTAAAGAAATGAGCGCCAGCGTGTGGTAGGAGCTCATTATATGTTAGAAGAGGATGGTATTATCGATGGTTTACTTCTGCTAAAAGATCCATCATTATTGTAGGGGACTGATGAGTAGCCAAGGGTTCCTGTCTCAGAAAGACTGACCTACACTCCAAAAAACTTAACTATTTAGGAACAAAGGTCACTAGACTCCAAGCATCTTTCTTGGGAAAGAGCTGAAGAAAGGAGGACTACAACTTTTTGCTAGAGATGTAGTTTGAATTTTTGCAACAAACATTTATTAATATGTTAAATGAAAAGCTATTTTTAAGTGTTAAGAAGAGCTATGGAAAGATAATTCCGGATACAACACTTTCAGGGTTGTGTAAGCATTGAATTTTAAGATTGTCTGATAATTGAATATTATGTACACTCATTTGATGTGATCCTCTAACGTAGACTCTTACTGGAGAGGAAGCACTGTGGCTCAATCAGTTGGGCCCCTGTCTACCATACAGGAGGCCCTGGGTACACGTCCTGGGGCCTCCTTGTGAAGGCAAGCTCATCCACACGCCACAGAGAGCCCCTTGCCCAGAAGGGCCGCAGAGGACTGACTCAGCAAGCTGCCGCAACAAAAAGGGAGACAAGTTAAAAAAAAAAAAAAAAACACAGAAGAGTGCACAGTGAATGGACACAGAGAGCAAACAACAAGCAAGCCACAACGGGGGTGAGAATAAATAAAAATTTTCAAAAATTTTCAAAATTCTTACTGGAGAGATTTGACTTGGACAACAGGATATGCCAAAAGGGTAGATTCAACAGAATCTTTAGAATGAACTTTTACAGATGAACTGAAGGGATACACTCCAGTGGAAATTGTACATAACAAACCAAAAAACAATCAATAAAATGAATAATGGGGGAACAGATATGGCTCAAAGAGTTGAGCACCTGCTTCCCACATGGGAGGTCCTAGTTTGGTCCCCAGTGCCTCCTAAAGACAAAAACAAACAACAAGCAAACAAATGAAAAAACCAACTCAGGGGAGCCAGTGTGGTTCAGTGGGTGAGTGCTGGCTTCCTGCATACAAGGTCCCAGGTTCAATTCCCAGCCGTGGTACCTAAAAAAAAAAGAATCAGAAAACAAAATTCAGTTTGAAAACTACTCATGGTAGAAAAAAACATCAAGATAGTTCAAAGTGAATTAGGTTAACCTTTAGAAGATCAGTCCTGACAGATATCCTGGATTATGCAATCATAACACACAAAATTTAGAAAATGAGTGTAAGCATTTGTGTGGAAGTCTTACATAAAGAGGGAGTCCGGGTGGTGAATTGGGGTGATGGAGCGATTTGGTTAGAAAAAGTTTATATTTCACAAATTCATTTATGAACTGCCACTTCACAGGGGGAATCAGATCATCCACTTAATTATATATGGATCTCTGAAGGCAAACCTGGAACCCCCAAATAGACAATAGTGGGATACGATACGATGTGTCACCTCTGGAGGGTCCTAAGTTGCAGTCGTTTCCTTGGATCAGGCCTGGAGACAAGCGCTGAGGTGTTTGGACACTTGGGGGCTTGTTTTCATCCTTGGAGCAGTGATGCCATTGCCGCAGGCTGGGGGGGATGTGCGATCCCCAGCACCTTGACCGGACCCAGCACCTGGGCGGGAAGCTATGACGGTGGAGACTGTGGACTCTGACTTGGCTCAGTGAAGTGCTTTCGAGCAGGGCTCTGAGGACAGGCAAGGCTGCAGGGAGCCGTGGAAACCAAGGCTCCCCAGACCCAGGTTGCCAAAATGCGTCTAGATGGGTATGTTAGTGGGAGCCCTTCAAGAATAGCAAGATACGGAAATCCAACTTGATTTAAAAGGTATACCGGGATCCAATTATTCTTGTCAAAAATGGACTCTTTCTCCACTAAGCTAACCAGAATAGGATCACTTTATATAATCCATTATCTACTAGTGTGAAAATATGCTCAATTCACAAAAGCTAGATCCACTCACCTTTCATGTACAGATATTTTGCATAAAATTCAATGTATCTGTAATTAAATGAATTTAAACGAACAAAAGATGAGTTTAGGTAATGTTCTGTTCTACTTGGATAATATTTTGCACTAGCGTCAGTTCTAGTTAAACTGACTCATCAGGGGTGTTCTCATTTCTTTGGTGCGCCTGTGTGCGTTTAGGGATTTTTATTATCATTATTACAATAATAATACAATAATGCAATAGGAGAGGCTTCAATTCTGTTCAAGTTTTGGAAAAATATTAATAGGTGGTTTCTCTTTGGGTTCAGGAAATTCAACCAGTGATTCATGATTTGGTTTAGTTCAAGCCCGATGTGTTTGTGTATATGATTGTGTAGTTACAAGTATATAAAAACACATATCTTGGGAGCAGATGTAGCTCCAGTGGTTGAGCACCTCCTTTCCACATGCGGGTCCCAGAGTCGACCTCCAGTACCTCCTAAAAACAACCTGGCAAGCGAGGAAACCAGCTCTCACCGGGGAGCAGATGTGGCTCAGTGGTTGAGCGCCTGCTTCCCAAGTATGAGGTCCCTGGTTCAATCTCCAGTAGCTCAAAAATAACACACACACACATATCTCTGTTTTTGTACAAGCTCATTTCACCCTGTCAGTAAGCACTTTGCTCCTGGATGCTGAAAGAGACCTCTCGGTGCAGAGCAGAGTCTTACTTTCTCAGAAAGAACAGTTCCCAGGGGTTGAATAAGGAGGTCCCCGGGGTCAGCAGCCTCGGACGAGGGCCACCCCTCCCTCCTCCCACACAGCACTCAGCCAAGTCAAGGCTAACTGCTGCTGTTCACTGCCAACCTCTCCCCGGGCCCCCATTTCCACCTGGAAGCGGGAAGGCATCACAGTGAGCTCCACCAAATCCCTATCCATTCACTCACTCAGCGGACATTGATTGAGCACCTCTTATGAGCCAGGCTCTTTTCTTGCTCTGAGGATTTAGCAGTGAACAAGGGACACACATTCCCTGTTGTCACAGAGCTCACAGTGTCCTTCACTGAGATACCACTGGCTTGAACGAGAATAATTTTCAGCAATGGAGCAGGATAGATAATAAATACCTATTTAAATTTTAGAATGATAAGTTTGCTAACATTTGGTGTCCACAATTAAAATCTCCCCCCCCTCTAATCAGAAGTCCATAAATGACCATATTACCTGGTATGAACTATTAAATGGGCAGATTTCAAGAGAGAAGGACACTCATCTCTTCCAAGCTCTCCTGAAGCACAGGTGCTCCTTGGAAGGTCTGTGCTACTTTTACATCAAGTGTAGGACTTGCCTTCAGGAGATAGTGGGGTTTAAAATCTCTGAATTAAAGACCTAATGTGGGGAGCAGAGGTCCTGGGTTCAATCCCAGGGACCTCCTAAAAAAAATCCAGTGTGAATAAATAGAGCAGTGAATTGGGGGAGAAAATTGACTTTTACTCTATTATTAATGCATTATTCCTCATTCAGCTCTTCGAAAACGATGTATCAAGCCCTTACTCTGAGCCAGGTACTTGTTCAGGTAAAAAGTACCATGTGTTTCTGGATTTACTAAAAATGTTTTTATATTCATTACCTGCAATGTTTCTGAAGTATCCTATGATTTATACAAGACAAATAGTATTCTTATCCCTCCCATCACAGTCCTGAGGACACAAAGTCAAAGGGTTCAAAAGACCTTCTCACCAGGAATGAGGTGGCACAGCTAACAGGTAGCCTCTCTCCGCATCAGACGTCCCCAGGATTGAACCCCGGTGAATCCTAGAGGAGAAAGACAAGAAGAGAAGACAAAAGGAGAAATAGATACAGACGATCACACAGCGAACGGACACAGACAGAAAAAAAAAAAAAAAAAAAAAATAGCAGGGTAGGGGAAGGGGGGGAGGAAGAGGGGGGAAATAACAAAATAAATCTTTAGAAAAGATCTTCTCAATGACTTTTGGTTGAGAAGCAGCTACCAGGCAAGGGTATGGACACAGCCTGGAGTTCCATGACTTAGAGTCAAATCCTGCCTCTTCTACGTGACCTCAGCAAGTGACAACATCTCTGTGTTGTGGGTTCCTCATGGGTAAATGGAGAAAATAATAGTTCCTTCCTCATAGGGTTGTCTTGAGAATTAAATATAAAATGCAAGTCAGGCAGAACAGTTTCCGGCAGCCAGTAAGTGCTTACTCGGTACCGGTCGTCGTCATCAAGCTCCCTCTTCTGGGGCCTTTGTCTTCCAGGCTACCTCTGTGCTCGCTATTTACACTTTGCTCAGGGTTTTTGCGTTTGGCCTTCTGATCAGAAGCCTTTCTATTTCAACCTCTCAAATTCCACTGGAAATTCTGACTTGGTAATCAAACCCATTATAACAAAAACTGGTGGCCGTAACCAAAACCGTCCAACAAGTTTTCCCCTTTCTCTAGGAGCAACAGTTATATTGTCTAAGCTCATCCATCCTCTCACAGGAAAATTAAACCCTCTGAGACACCAGTAAGCATGATATTCTTTTCATGAAAGAGCTGTGGTTTTTCTTTATATAGAAAAGGTAAAACTTGCTTCTAAGAACTGGAACAAGACTTACTACCCACACAGACAAGGACCCCTTGAGAATTTACATTTTTAAGTATGGTTTACGGTAGTTTGGTTGAAGTAAAAGAACTTCTGTGATCGTGTTTTTACACACTGACCCTTCAGACAGCAGTCAGTCAGTCAACACGCATTTCCTGAGCACTTATCTTGTGCTGAGCCCTGCAGCAAATACGGAGACTCAAAGTTAAGTAAGAAGTGGTTTTTCACATCGTAGCCAAAGGGAAACTGGAGAGGCGGCTGCCCTCTAAATGGGTATCCACATGTTCCTATGCTTGACTTGTTTGAAAAAATCTGACTTGGAAGGAGCTTTTGAAAATTGCATGCAGAGCTCACTTCCTCTGGTGCTTTAAGAAGGCGGAAGGTGCCAAGAAACTGATCATTCTCATGGGAGTGGAGCAATAACTGCTATGGCAGGGACAGAAAGAACTGGATCCCTTCGAACGACAAAATCACAGAGCAGGGGAGGAAACCTGCAGCTTCATGTCCAGCATGGGAGACCTCTTGGCCAGGTGTGGAATCCACATGAGGTCCATGGAATGTCCTGCAGTAAGGATCTCGGGCCCCAGATCTGCGTTCTTTTGGCAAAATAGCAGCTTTCTCCTTCAAAGTAAATAGGCTTAAAAAGCTCATGGAAATGACTCTGAAGGATCCTTGGCTACACAAAAGCTCTTGCAAAACAATGTTTTGATAAGTTAAGTGTGAAAAAATCAAGAACAGATGGATTAAGTTTCCCACAGAATACTCAGGCTTAACAATTAACCAGGAAAAAAAATTTTTTTTAAAGGGAAGGAGGCTTATACCCAAAGCACAAGCAACAAAAGATAAAATAGATAAATGGGACCTCCTCAAAATTAATACTTTACACTCAAAAGACCTTGTCAAAAGGGTGAAAAGGCAGCTGTCTCAATGGGAGAAAACATTTGGAAATCACATGTCCAATAAGGGTTTAATATCCATATGGTATATAAAGAGATCACACAACTCAACAATAAAAAGACAAACTACCCAATTTAAAAATAGGCAAAAGACTTAGATAGACAATTGTCCAAAGAATAAATATAAATAGTGGGGGGAAAAAACGTGAAAAAATGTTCAACATCACTGGTGATAAGGGAAATGCAAATCCAAACTACAATGAGATATCATTTCACACCTATTAGCCTGACCACTATTAAAAAGTCGGAAAACTATAAATGTTGGAAAGGAGGTGGAGAGACAGGAACACTTATTCACTGTTGGTGGGAATGTAGAAAGGTACAGCCACTGTGAAGGACTGTTTGGCAGTTCCTAAGGAAGCTGAATATAGACTTGCCATGTGACCCTGCAATACGACTACTAGGTACAGATACCCAGAAGAACTGAGAGCAGTGACAAAAACAGATATCTGCACACCGATGTTCATAGCAGCATTATTAATGATTGCCAAAAGATGGAAACAACTCAGGTGTCCATCACCTCTAAATGGATAAACAAATTGTGGTGTATACACACGATGGAATAGTATGCAGCTGTAAGAAGAAATGAAGTCATAAAGCGCATAATAACATGAATGGACCTGGAGGACATTATGTTGAGGGAAGCCAGACAGACACAAAGGGACAAATACTCTATGATTGTGTCACCATGAACTAAATATATTGTGTAAACTCATGGAGTTAATAATTCAAAGATAGGACATTAGAAAATAGAATGAGTGTAGAGAATGGGAACTGAGGTTAACCTGTGCATAATTGGTTAAAAAAAAAAAAGGTTGTTTGTAAATCTTTGGAAGTGAATGTGTGTGAAATCACATCATGGCGTTTGTGACTAGCAGAGCTATGATGTGGGTATGACAGTGGTTGAAAGGGAAAGTCTAAGGACATGTATAATACTAGAAGGAAACTTAAAATATGTAACATGGGACTACATAGCAGAGTGAAACCTAATAGAAAATATGAATATAGATAATACTGCATATATAAAACTGTTTTTACAAAATAAAAATACAATTAAACTAGAAAGACAGAAACAGATCAGGAGCTATGTACAGCAGGGGAAGCACAGAGATATGACAGGTGATGCATTTTTTGTTTGTCTGTTTTTTGGGTTTTTTTCATTATTATTGGAATAATGGAAATGCTATACTAATGATTGAAGTGATAAATACACAACTATGTGATTATACCAAATACCACTGATGGTGCACTTCGGAGGAATTGTATGCTTTATTAGTATGCATCAATAGATTTAATACATTTTTTCAAAAGGCACTGTGGAAAAAATATGTATCAATAAAATTGATTTGTTAAAAAAATGGGGAGGGGAGTAAGGAAACCATGCTTGGGGATTGTCTGAGTCAAAACGTTGAGGAGACTTTGGATGGTCTACCAAACACCTAACTCTGTCAGTTCCTTTATTTTCTACCATACCGTAACTGTGACATCTACCTTAAACGAAGTTAAGTTTGCATGGTGCGGCAGGTCTCTCCAGGATATGAACCAGGAAAAGCGCAATCTGCAGTCGCCTAGTTGTATAGATTGTTTCCATTAGATACCCCATGGGCCACTGGTTCCATGAGCTTCCATGCCTTTGTTCACGCCAGTCTCTTTGCCAAGGAGGACCTTCGTTACCGAATTAAGCCCTCAGGTCTCTCAAGGCCACCTTCAGTGCCATCTCCTCTGCCACATTTTCTCTGAGTCTCCATCAACGGGATCTCCCACACAGCCTGACAAATGTACTTCCTATCGAACAACTGCAGAGAGTTATCCCCATAGCAGACTCACCATTGTCCACAAACTAAAGAAGGAGTGCGCATCTCCAAGAACTCAGCACTCCAATACCACCTCACGGTACCCCAGGAGACAAGGCGGACATTGTGTCCTATGAGAAAGGCCTCCTCTAAAACAAAGCACAACATGCACGGTGCCTCCTGGGGCGACACTAAAGGTTAGCCTGCTGGAGTTTTTCCCGGCCCTCCTTCCCCCGCTAGCTGTGCTCACTAATGCCGTGCTTCCCAGGACTCAGCAGGAGCACAAGCACACACTTGAAGTTTGAAGTGGAGAAAAGAAGTAGGATTTGTGGTTTCCATGGAAGAAACCAAGGCATGGAGTGGTCTACGTACTGGCCCAGATTTAATCTAGGCAATATTTCCCCAAGAATGCTCCATGAGATGCCTGAGACGTTACATGAAAATAAGATTCCATGGTCAAATTCATCTGGGATTTCTCCAGAATTTCTTAGGGCATGCGTGCAAGTACTATTTTGCATTGTGATCTTCCAAAGTAAGAGTGGAAAGAGAATAATTGTTTGCTGTGTTTCCCGAGCTCATTTGGACATGGATCCTATTTTCAAAAAGCATCGTTGTTACTTTCTGAAAAACACAGCAAGCAGAAAAATAGATATGATTTGCTGCCATTTTATGAGTAAATGACACAGTATCCCACCTCAATCTGACTTCCTTACTTCAAGCCCATCATAGTTAACTCGGCACCAATTGTCCTTACAGTGAGGTCTGAGATAGGGCTGCAGAAGGTTTGTGAATACACTGAAATGACATGCCAATTGCATTTGTGTATGTATTCTGGGGAAAGGGGCCTCAAATTTGGGGAGGAGTTCAAGATTCAAGTTTAAGGCAAATTCTTCAAAACCTTCAAAACCTCGGTTCAATAGGTGGGGGTGCAAAAACAGGCGCAGGCACACAAATGCTTCTCCTAATACCACCATCCCCTGGTCTGTGTTATGGAGGAGGACTTTCCCGGCTTGTCCCACAGGCCTCTTGCAGGCAGGGTGTGGGTTTTCCAGTTTGAAGTGTCTACTTGGGCACCCAGCCTCCTGATGAGAATTCTGGTTCACAAGGCTGGCAAGGGCATGCACGGCAAATCCGTCAGAGGGGCTCCGAATGCCTTCAGGCATCGCACAGGAAAAAGATCCAAGGGGAAGACGAGGAAGTTCAAAAGATCAAGATGTGTTTTCCTTGATCTTGGACTTGTAAGAGCTACAGCATCAATCACAGTCGTTAAAAAATTCCTATTAATGGCCCAGAGCTCTGGGGCTCCCATATGGTTTGTCTTTGTAACATTTGGTCTTGGGCATCGCTTTAGAATCAGCCTGAGAATTTGTCAGTGTCAGGTCCAGGGCTGGGCCTGCCGCCTCACGCCCAGCCAGCGACGTAGGGGAGGAAAGGAAGAACGGCGCTTAAAACCACGCTGCAGGGCCACGAACCTGTGGGGCTCAGCCAAAGGGCAAGAGGACCGGCAAGTCCTTGCCCCTGGGAGAAAACGGAACGCTAAAGCCAGATTCGCGCAGACCCTGGAGAAGGAACGGGGGGGTGGGGGTCCTGGAGGTACCAGGAGCAGGGCGAACCCTGATGCTCCTTCATGGGGAAACGGTGGGCACCTGAAGGGCTGCCCGGCTGGGACAAGGCCGTGGGAAGTTGAGAGAGCACCAGGAGACACAGGCCAGCAGGAAAAGCCTTCTCCCCTCCGCCGTCCCCTTCCTCGCTGAAGCAGTCCAGGGCCCACCACCTTGTGGCAGGAGGGCCAAGCCCTAACTCGCACTGCTCCATGTGGAAGCCACCAGCCACGTCTGCCAGCTGAGGACTTGAAATGGCTGGTCCAGATTCGCTCTGTGCTGTGAGTGTCAAATACACACCCAGTAAGACTTAGCAGGGAAAAAGAACGTCAACAGAGCAGTAACAACTTTTTGCTGATTACATTTTTAAATGGTAACATTTTGGATGTATTGGGCTAAATAAAATCGATTCCTAGGGTTAATTTCTCCTTCTCTAATGCATCTACTAAAATATTTTCAATCACACGTGTGGGTTGCCTTGTATTTCTTTTGGACAGGGCTGTTCCAGAGAACGACTAGACCTGTCCTTTCAGGAAACAAGCATTTTCCCCCCACGACCCCTCCCCAACTCAGGACACACACCCTGAGCCCCAAAAGAACTGCCGGCTGATGAGGAGCTTGCTGGAAATCGAGAGGCTCGCGTCCTGGCTTTGTTTCTGTCACAGCCGCCACGGGATCATCCACAAAAACGCTAAGCCACCGTGCACGTCAAAGGGTCTTCAGTGGAAATGGACATCCACCGTGAGGGTCACGTGGGATCACGGTGGAAGCGCTCTGAAAAACACTGATCATCCACGTGCAGACGTAAGCCTTCGTCCCAGACTCCTGTCCGCTCGGCTCTTCCTTTGTCTAGCTTTGCCAGAGTGAAGAGAAGCCCTCTGCAGCCTGGAGGAGCCTCTGGGTGCCAAGGAGGATGGACTCCTGCGACGCCCTCCCTGTCCCCAGAATCCCCTCCTTCACTCCAGCCTTCCCACGGTGACCCATATTAAAAAAAAATCCAGTCCTGTCGCTCACTCCCCGCTTTTACCAAAAATATGTTTTAATAATGAATTCGTGAACAATGCAGAGTTCGCCTGCTCCTGACCAGGGCGAGAGGAGGTTGGAATTGCTCTCCTGTCTGGGATAAAAATTTTGAATAACACCCACGGGACAGAACAACACAAACAGTGAACCCTACTGTAAACCGTGGACTATCGTCACCAGCGTAATTATAATAGTATTCTTTCAGAAAAAAAAGAAAAAATTCCCTCTAGTTGAGGCCCAGGGATTGGAGTCAGGTAAAACACACAAAAGACCTCAGCTGAGGAAAGACTTGAAAAGAGGCCTGCTGTGTAGAGGAGAAAATGGCCGCGGAGCTCCGCGGAAGACGAGCGGCCGGTCAGAGGAGGCCCGGGACGCGGGCGCCCCCGGGGAGCCGGACCCTCAGGCCTCCTCCAGCGCCACCAAGAGGCGGGGCAAGAGCAGCAGCCTCCGCAAGACCAGCCTCCGCAAGACCGGCCTCCGAGGGTCAGCGAGGGAGGCCAGACGAGGTTTGGGTCAAAAACAGTCGCCGCTTCTCCCTGGGCCCCAGGAGGTTATTTTGTTTTTCACAGACCCAGTCGGGCTCAGGGGCGCTCACCCCGAGCGCTGAGGCCGTTGAGTCTGCGGGTTAGGGCGTGGCAGGGGCGGCCCGAGGCCCGCAGCGCCTTCCCCGCGCGCCCGGTCCCGTGGCTCCTGCTTGCTGCCTGCCTGCTTGCTGCCTGCAGTGCGCAGCCCTCGTCGTGGGGCCTCCTCAGGGCACCTCGCCCCCTGCCACTCCCCAGCCTCTCCTGGGAAGCCAAGCTGTGCCTCCCAGTCAGAGGGGCCCCAAGACCGCATTTACCTGGAACGGCACCGGTTTACACCTGTCCTGCTGGCACCAGCATGTCCCATTTTTCTCTGAAAGTTGTCCTGGTCTGGATGACCAATTTTTATTTCCCAACTGTGTTTTCTGAAGAGTGTTCTTTTGAATAACAGTACCAGAAGTACCCAGAGAAAGAAGCTTGCTGAGGCAGTGAGTTTGGAGGACACCAGGCCACTTGTCTTGGAGGGTCGCGGCTTACATTAGCAAATGAAGGCTGAGAAGACCTCAGTGGAGACACCTATCACCTTGGTCTAACCCACTGTCCCCGATGCTCCCTCAGCCGCAGTCCCTGATTTTAATGGACACCTCTTAACAGGGCTTGGAAGACAGTTTATAAAATGTTTTTCCGAAGTAGGATGACCCAATGGGTCGCTTCTCCCAGCTGTCACATGTCAAAGAGGTCCCTCGGGGAGAAGTACATGATCCCTGGAAGTGAGAGAGGGTGCCCTTGGCTAATTATCCGTGCCGATCATAACCACGTCGTTGAACCAGAATTCAGACGATGTGTCTGGCACATGGTCTAAAACGGAGACAAGCTTTTTGAAACCACAGCAACCCTAATCAAAGCTGAGCCACCATCATAAGACCCTGGCTCTCCTCTCCCTCATGGTCAGCCCCCACCAGCAGCCTGTGTGTCTGGTGCCCCTGAGCTGTCCCAGCCTGTCTCTGAGATCCGCGGGGGCAGTATGCAGTCCCGAGGCTCCGTCCCACAGCCCTGCTGCGTGGGAAGCGATCAGCCCCTAAGGGCCACGCTCTCGGGCATGAAGGGAGCTCACACCATCCTTGCAGAAGCCTCCCCCACGGGCTTTGGAGCTTCCACGTTGACTCCCGGAGCAGAGAAGGGAGTGTCTGGATCCCACCGCGCCCCCTTGGAATCACTGCCATGGAAACAGCCTGGTGCGGTTCCGACAAAGCTGCGTGTCTTAAAGAGCTAAAGCCACATCCCCCGTGCAGGGGCCAGCACGTCAGATGTATCTGTAAGCAGTACAGCCTGGGGACCTGCATGTTTATCTTTACTCAACCACAGATTTAGGATTAGTTTTCTTTTTCTGACATAGATCTTTTACTTCTTCATGCAAACAAGCGATGCTAAAGAGGGCCTCTGGCTTTGAACTATTTTTTCCTCTTTGTTTCAGGATTGATTGTGGCCTTACAGATCATCATCAATGTTCCTCTGAAATATCAAGTGGCACTAGATGATTTGCCCCATCATCTCCTCATGCAACAGCTGCCCCGGTGACCCTTAGCTGGGAAGCTGAGATCGAGTGACGCTCTGAATATTTCCGAGCATAAATAGTGGATATGAACACTGTACTCCAGAGGTAAGCCTCTGGCATTCCGAAGACTATCCTAATCTATGGAATAATCTGATGACTTTGACTCACTCTATCCTGGATTCAAAGATATAAGTCTTCTTTGATCTTTGGGGGAAATTTATCTTCTCACCCAAACTGGACACTGAATCACATACCTCAGGAGTGATTTTATAGCACTGGGCACTCCTTGCCCCGTCAAGTCATGCTCATCACATCTTGGCCTTCTGAAAATCAGGGGACTGAACTCTGTTCTTCGTATGACTCATTCCTGTAGAAATTTCTGGGAAGAACATTGACTGTGGCTGAATGGTTGAAAAACAAGGGCGGCATGACTTTATTAAAGAGACAGGGTTGTTTCTGAAAAATGAAGGCTGAGGATGGTCTAGAAGTAGTTACGTGGAGATGGCATCTACATTTCCACTGACGTCTGAATAAGAGGAAGTGGGATTAAAAAATGATTTTGTTTTCTGGTGCGATGTTGGGAGAGATATCCTGGATGTGGGCTGAATCATTAATTTTTGTTCCCCAACCATTTAATTAAAATGTGCTATGTTTTGGACCCTGCAAGCCCCCAGCTTATAAAGACCAAAAAGAACAATTCCTGTTCTCGAAGCACTCATCAGCTAGTTGGGAAGACGACATGCAAACAAGTAATGATGATATGTGAGTTCTTATTGAGAGGTGAAATGAGAGCCTGAAGGATGGCAAGTAATGGACATTTTAAGCAGCACCTTAAAAATGTGGGAGTTCCTCACATGGACAGGGTGGATAAGGGCATTCCAGGCAGATTAAATGATCTCTGAAAAAGTGAACAAGTGTAAAACAGTATGGCATTAGTGAGCACAAAGAAGAAAGGGAGTAGTAAGAGATGAGGCTGGTGCTAGATTGCCCAAAGGCATAGCGGTAGACAAACTGAGGTCCCCACCATTCAAAACTCTAAGATTCACGACCTTTTTCCTCTAGGCTGTCACCAGCTTTCATACCATGAAATGATAGAGTAGTTTTTTTAAACCATGTCAAAAGCTCAAAGTGGAAGGTCAGACCCAAGCAGGAATGAGGACAACACTGATGGATTTCCCTGCCCAGCCTAAGAGGATCCGTATGCTCACTGGAAACCAGCTGCATCGTGGGGCCAGATAATGTGTATATGTACCTTACACTGTCTTAAAAGAAGCACATGCCTATTTTTCCAGATAAACGGATATGTAGCCCAACCCAAGATGTGCCCATCCATAGAAGGAACCACACTGGTCTTTCGGGGCCTTAATGGTTCATAACCACGCTACATCCCAGGCATCCTAGCCAGGTTGCTCAGATGCAAAACCTCCCAGAAGCAGGTGCCACTCACCTGGTGAAGCAGAGCTGGTGTGGGTTTCTGTGGGCCAGGATTAGGGTTTGCCCCATACTTGAAGACAGCAGCACTGCCCTCAGAAAAACAGTTTTGTGAAAACTTAGGGCCAGAACACATTTCGCAGGCATGGCTTTATATAGCTCGATGGGGAAAGCAGCAGGGCTGGTGCTTGTCCGTGAGCTAAGGTTTGGAGCAGAGGTCCCTGGCTGTCTTCAGAAGCGGCCCAGGCATCAGCACCAGAAGCACATTGAGGAACTGGAGCCGGTAAGGAATTGCTACAGGAACATCGTGCCCTTTGACCCATGGTCTCTCATAAACATTATTGGTTACTTTGGCTCAGAAATCTGTTTTTGTTTGAAATGTATGGTAAATTCTCCTAAAGATAACCAGTGATCATATCTGTGCCATTGAGAGCCCCCAGGGAGCTAGAACTTTCTTCTCTGCATTTTCTCTCTAAACAACTAACTTTTTTATTTATCCTCCTAGAAAATTCCCTACAAGCCCAATTTGATTGCCCCTGTATTGTCCACTCTGTTGTAACCAGCTTCATGAGTCTCACACTCAGAAGAGCCCTGCCCTGGATTTAATGCCCTGCTATCACTGTCTTGAAATTCTTAATAAATTTCAAATAAGGGACCCCACATTTTAATTTTACACTAGACCTCACAAGTTATGGTCCTGACCGTAACCAACAGAAATAATCATCTCTGGTTTTTCAGTCATTTTTTACATTTTCAAAATGTTTTCACATCTGTTGTTACTTGATCTTCACAATAAAGCAGAAGTGAAAACAGAAAAGTGATAGAGAAGATCTAACCTTAAAGTCAGAAGGAACCCAGGTTCAAATCCAGACTTTTCACGTCTTAGTTATCTAATCTGTGGTGCGTTATTTCATTTCTTTGATCCTTAGCTTCCTCTTCTGTAAAAGAGCAATACTGCCAGCTGCATTAAAGTTGTTGGGATGATTATGCCAAATAATTTATGTATGTGACCTGATAGACGCTCACTAAGTCTCAGGTTCCCACTTCTGCCTTCTCTCTCTGTCCCTCAACTCTCCCAATTTACAAAATATGAAAATTGAAACTGAGGGGTTTAAGTGAGAAATAAAAGGAGTTAGCCCACGTCCTCTGAGGGGCAGAAGTCAAGATGGGATTAAATGTGCAAAGCTTTTATTGGGGGATATCCCTGTGTGAGAGAAATGGAGGGGAGCGAGAGAAAAATTGGGAGAGTCCTCAGTCCCGACCCAGAGTGAAGACGAGCCTGGGAGACGTTTGCGTGGAAGCGTCCTGGACTGCTGCGCCAGCTGAGGAAGGCTGGGCAAGGCTTTGGGGGGTCGCTGAGCAGCCGTCAGCGGTCAGCAGAGCCCCACATCGCCCACAAATGGTCATGTCTTGGTAGCCTGACGATGCTGGTCACAGGCTGGAGCAGCTCGTGGATGGAGTGGTGATCTAGAGTGTAGCATCTAGAACCTTGGTCAGTTATTCTCCCTGCGGCTGGAGAACTGGGGGACACACTGGTGTGGCCATTGAGTTTGGTATCAAAGCCACATCCACACTTGAGTTTTACCTAGAAGGAATTCAGCCAGACAAGCCTCTTCTTGGGATTTTCCTTGGGATTTTCCTTCTTCCTGAATGAGCAAGACCGTTCTGTCATTGGAATTGGCAATCCTGGCTGGCCCTAGACACAGGGGGCCTGGCTGCTGAAGATACCTTTGCGCTGTCTCCCAGACGAAGAGAAATGTTTCCCCAGAAGCCTTCTGTCACTGTTCAACTCAACTCTCCTGAGTTTTTGAAGCCCTAGGGAGGAGAGTCATTCAGTCATGGAGACATAATCTCTTCCAAAACCACCATTCTGTAAGATTTAAGATGACTCAAGGGAAACGGACTTTGGCCCAGTGGTTAGGGCGTCGGTCTACCATATGGGAGGTCCGTGGTTCAAACCCCGGGCCTCCTTGACCCGTGTGGAGCTGGCCATGCGCAGCGCTGATGCGCGCAAGGAGTGCCGTGCCACGCAGGGGTGTCCCGCACGTAGGGGAGCCCCACGCGCAAGGAGTGCGCCTGTGAGGAAAGCCGCCCAGCGTGAAAAGAAAGAGCAGCCTGCCCAGGAATGGCGCCGCCCACACTTCCCGTGCCGCTGACGACAACAGAAGCGGACAAAGAAACAAGACGCAGCAAATAGACACCAAGAACAGACAACCAGGGGAGGGGGGGAATTAAATAAATAAATAAATCTTTAAAAAAAAAAAAAAAAGATGACTCAAAAGAAGTTGTGTACCAGGAATATCTCTGGCTGTAATGGCCCACGAAATAATTTTTCAAGGAAAGAGAGAGAGAGAAAGAGAGGAATAGAGGGACAGAATGAGAGAGGGAGGGAAGAGGAGGAGGAAAATAACATCAAGAAAGTACTTTCTTCCTTTCAAGGAACTTTCACGTATATTACTATGTTGGTACACCAGAAGTAGGTGGAAATAGGGACAGGTGACCTTATTTCCATTTTAGAAATGTAGTGACTGAGATTCATAAAGGTCAAACCACTTGCCAAGTTTCCCTTGCTGCTGAGAGGCCGAGCTGGAATTCCAGCCCACGGCTTCTGCCCTCCTTCCTGTTGGACTGGGTCTACATGACGCCAAGGAGGTTCCTCAGTTGAATCAGAGAAAATGTTAGTCATTAGCAAACCGTCTGGCAGCTCAGCGCCCTTCTCCAGCTCCATCTACTTCCTTCCAAGCTTACCTAAGACTCTAGAACCTCATACACATAATCCAGGCCAGCATTCCTGGGAGGGAGGAGAGCGGTCACAGAAACAGCCCAGACTTAACCAAGAGTTAGCAGGTGGTGGACAGAGGAGAAGTAAAGGAAGGAGGGAATAAGAAGTCTAGACTGAATTAGGCATAAACCCAAATAAAGGAAAGTTTTGCATGTAAACTCAGTTTTAGTTTAATGTTTTCATCTAGGTGAGATAATAGAAATTATTCAAAGACTTCCCTTAAGGAACAAAAATGTTCTGTAATATATGTTTCTCATTCACTCAAATGTCCCTAATTCAAAATTGTTAATGCTTAGGCTAGGGCCTGGATCTTTGTTGGCCTTCCTGGTATACATATTCAGAAAGATGAACAAAGTCACTTAGTGGGGGACAATTACAAGAATATGAGGGGAGCTATCTACTAACCTATTGAATGAAAAATAAAAACTAATTATTCCATTTAGAAGCATTTATTTATTTGCCAAAAAAGGAACAAACATAATAAGTCAAGCTTATTCACTAAAATCAGATCCAAAAGGAGGGAAGATTTAACATGGTTGAAAATAATAGAATAAAATCAAATAATTTTTTTAACATTATATTCACTTATTCCAAATGCCTAATTCAGACCAGCTTTCTTATATTGTACTTCCCTCTTTTTACTCCACCCACTCAACTTTATGCATACACACCCTGCTCAGTTAGTCTAAATTAAAGAAATTTTACTGTTTGCATGGCAAATTCATAAAAGCCTTTTTCCACCCACTATGCCAAGTGAGAAAGTAGAGGCCCATAACAAACATTGAAAATAGGCATAACATCTTTTTGTTTCCATAGAATCACAGAACCAAAGCTTCTACCCAATTTAGGAGTCCCTTCAACAGTATTCTTGAAAGATAGTCCTTCAGCCTCTGCAGGAACTCTTCAGAGACAGGAAGCTGTTAACCCTGCCAGATACCATGAGTCTTTTTATAGAATGGCTCCAACTTCTAGAAAATCATTTCTTTACATTAAGTTGAAATTGACTCATCTTCTATTTGAAGACATTTATGATAGCATCGGTTTGTCTTCTCCTTTCCAGGTTATACATAAACGCTTCTATCAAACAGCCATGACAACTAGAAAGAGATTGGTCCCATTTCTTTGAAACCTATAACCTGTTATTAGTTTTCTTTAAGTGTAGGGCACAGATTCAAACTGTGCCATCTCTGAATCTGTTTTCCTTTTTTTAAAAAAATGGAGTTAATAATAGTATCTACTTCATAGGTTTGTGTTCTATATTAGTCAGCTAAAGGGGTGCTGATGCAAAGTACCAGAAATCTGTGGGCTTTTATGAAGGGTGTTTATTTGGGGTAGAAGCTTATAGTCACAAGGCCTTAAAGAGTCCAACTCAAGGTACCAAAAGAGGTACTTTCTCACCCAAAGTCATTGACCATGTGTTGAAGCATGATGGTGGGCGATGCCTGCGAGGGTTCAGCTTTCCTTCTTCCTCTTAAACCTCCGTGGTCCCAGCTTCTTCCAATCTCAGTTGTAGGCTGATATAGCAGTTTGGTATTATTTATGAATTCCAGAAATAGATATTGTATTGTGTTTGTAAACTGGTCTGTTCCTCTGGGCATATTAGATTGTAATAGATTCAGAGGTTTTACTTTTACTTGATTAAATTACAATTAAGGCTTTGATTTGGCACCGTCAGTAGGATGTCAGTTCCCCACCTCCTTGGTCGGCAGGGACTCACAGAGAAAACCACAGAGGAGAGACTTTGAGTTTTGATGCTGGAGCCCCGATGAGTAAATATGCAGAGAAGCAGATGTGTGAAGAAAAAGAGGGTTCTCCATTGGACACGGCAGAAGCCCCGGGAGGAGAGTAAGCCTGAGGTCTGCAGCTGACCTTGTGACATGAGCAGAACAGCTGAGCCTGGGCGGAGGCAAGCTCCTGGAAGAGTGCCAGCCTACAGCTGAGACCAGAAGAGACTGGGACCACCGAGCCTTAAGAGCTTGAAGAAGGAGGCTGAACCCTGGCAGAGACTGGCCGCCATCTTGCTCCAACACGTGGCAACAGACTTTGGTGAGAAAAGTAACTCTTTATAGCCTTGTGACTGTAAGCTTCTACCCCAAATAAATACCCTTTCTAAAAACCAACCGATTAATGGTATTTTGCATCAGCACTCCTTTAGCTGACTAATACAGTTGGCAAAAGGCCCCTCTCTCTCTTCAGGGCTTGTTTCTTTCTGGGCTCAGTTGCTCTGGTCTCTCCACAGGGTCAGCTGTAAACGCTCAGGCTCATCTTCCGGGGGCCTCTGCCATGTCTAATGAGCTGTCTCTCTTCCTCTGTGTTCTTCTCTGTGTATTTACTTCCATGTGAGAGTCTGTTTTATCCCCACCAAGGGGGTGGGGACTCATCCCTGCGTGCCCTAATGGCAAGGTCAAATAAAAGCCCTAAACTTGGTTTAATAAATTAAAGGTGAAACCTCTGCATCTAACACAATCTTATACACCCAGAGGAACAGACCAGTTTACAAACACAATCCAATATCTATTTTTGGAATTCATAAAGAATATCAAGCTGCTACACTTTCCTTACCAACATCTGTGTTCTGCTCATCTTCCTGGGCACACGGCATGTCCTAGCTTCCTTGAAGTTGGGGAATGCCATGTGACTGAACTCTAGAAAATGAAAGGTGGCTGAAGTGACAGTCCAGTCCTACTCCCAAACCCCTAAAAACTTCCCGCGTGCAGTCCCCACTCTTTCCCCTTCCCCTCACTGAATGGACGTGGAGGACTGTGGAGCCACAGGATAGAAGGCATCTCGGCGTGACCACATAGAGCAGACCATCCCCTCGTGCTCATCTCTCAGTCCACACACACTGGTGTAAAACACAGGCAAGACATAAATTTTTACAGTAGCAAGTCACTGAGATTCCAGAGTTGTTTCAACAGTTAGACTATTACTGCTAGGCTAATACATTCATGGAAAAACATTCTGCCATGCAGGGCATAAACAGCCAATAAATATTTGCTACTATAATTTTACCACTACCATTATCACTAATAGTACCTCTGTAAAACCACTACACTACTACTACTACTACAATCTCAACTACAAGGCTACTATAACTACTACTTCTACTGCTATTACTACTACAACTACCACTACTATAACTAGTATACTACTCCTAAAACAACAACTACTACTATAATAACTACAACTACTACTATAACTACAACTTCTACTACAGCTACAACTTCTACTACTGCTACTACTACCACCAGTACTACTGGTACTGGTACTACTACTACTACAACACTACTACTACTACTGGTACTGCTACTACTACAATTACTATTTGTACTGTTAGTACATGTACTGCTACTAGTACTACTACAAGTAGTACTATTACTACTTCTACAGTGATGACTACTACTGCTGCTACTACTATACTACTACTGCTACCACAACTAATACTACTACAATTATTATAGTCTAACCAGAGTCCAGTATAATATATTACTTATTCTCTTTACTTCAGCTTGAAATTGAATCCACTATTTTTGGAGTCCCAACATACTTTAATTCAAATTAAATTCCAGTCATCGACTCCAAAAAGAAAGAGAAAAAAGAGATCTCTTTTCACATGTGCTTCCTTCAAAGTGGCTTTCCCCTTTCTATATCCTTCAAGACTTGCAATTTTTGGATTTTTAAAAGTAAGAATAAATATACACCTATGTTTAAATTCACTCATTTCATGATATCACAATGATGGGTACAAGCCATAATACATTTTGTCAAAACCTATAAAACTGTGCAGTGCGAAGTGTAAACTCTAAGGTAAACTGTAGACCATAGCTAGTAGTACTGCTTCAGCATATGTTCATCAATTGTAACAAATGCACCACACTAATGAAAAACTGTGGATAATAGGGGAAAATGTGGAAGGGAGGAGGGGGTGGGGTGTATGGGAATCCCCTATATATTTTTTTCTCTCCCCTATCCCCCGCCACGCCCCAGCTGTCTGTTCTCTGTGTCTATTTGCTGTGTGTTCTTTGTCCGCTTCTGTTTTTGTCAGCGGCACGGGAATCTGTGTTTCTTTTTGTTGTGTCATCTTGCTGTGTTAGCTCTCCGTATGTGAGGCACCATTCTTGGGCAGGCTGCACTTTCTGTCGTGCTGGGCAGCTCTCCTTACGGGGTGCACTCCTTGCGCGTGGGGCTCCCCTACGCGGGGGACACCCCTGCGTGGCAGGGCACTCCTTGCGCGCATCAGCACTGCGCATGGGCCAGCTCCACACGGGTCAAGAAAAAAATCTGTTGATTTTAATGATTGGTCCATTGTTGATATCTGTCAATATATTTTTTATCCCCGCCCCCGAGGCTTGCTTGCTGTCTGCTCTCTGTGTCCATTTGCTGTACGTTCTTCTGTGTGTTTGTATTTATTTTTCATTTATTTTCTGCGCTTGTGGCTTGCTTGTTATTTTGCTCTCTGTGTCCATTCGCTGCGCGCTCTTCTGTGTTTTTACTTGTCTCCCTTTTTGTTGCGTCACCTTGCTGAGTCGGCCCTCCATGGCGCTTGCGGGCCGTCAGCTCTCCGCGGTGTGCGGGCTAGCCCGCCTTCACAAGGAGGCCCAGGACGCAACCCAGGGCCTCCCATATGGTAGAGGGGGCCCAAATGATTGAGCCACAGCCGCTTCCCCTGTCAATATATTTTTAAATCTTGATTCTGTCTTCCAATGTATTCATTTCTTCTCTCACTTTTTATATAAACTGAAAATTTTTTCATATATGCAACTTATTTTCATAGAAATAGTTAATGGAGACATCAGTCAGGATAAGGCTAAGTACAGAACGCTGTGGCTTACCCTGGAAGCTCTCTCTGAAGTTCAGAACAGTCCACTCATTAACACCATTTGAGTTCTACAAGCTCAAACTGCACTGTCATCCAATCCATGTTCTACCATCTTGTCCACAAAATATTTTGAACTCTGTCAAATGTCACATTAATAGTGTGACTGACTAATCAAAAACATTCTCCTAATTAATTAGTTTAGTAAGTTTAACAAAAAGATAAAATGAGATTTCTTTGGAATGGCCTTTTCTTAACGTTCTTGGGCTGTCTTTTAGTAACTGCTGCTATCTTTTCTAAGCACTCTCAAAAATAAGCACATCTGCTTATTAATCTATTCCGGAATTTTGCCTGGAATTGACACCAAGTCTATTGTGTTTAAACTCTCTTCCTTCCAACTCCCCTTTACAAGATAACAACACTTACCCTTTCCCAATTCCCTAGGACCTCTCTCTAAATCCATGATTTCTTAACCATCGCCAACAATGGTTTCGTCTTCTTCTCTGTAAGTTTTTCTAGTACGCAGGGTGTGATTCACCTGGATCTGAAGAATTGAACTCAATTAAATCTGAAACCTTACTGTTAGCTACCACGTGCTGTAATCATCGCTACAAATAATCCCAGAGATAGGTCTGGAAACTTTATCTTATTTATGGAGCATGTCCAGGCTGGGAAACCTGCGTGCCCACTCAGCTATGTGCTGAGGGTCTGCTTTGTGCCAGGCATTTAACACACATACCGCACTTAATCCTGACCACAGCACTATGGAAATTGTGGTTCAGAGAAGAAGGTTGGCCAAGGTCACACAGCGAGAGTCAGGCTGAGTCAGAAGTCAAACCCGCGTCTGCCCAATTCCAACACCCACTCTCTTCCCGTGGAAATATACCTACCTAGGAACCTCATACTGTCTTCTCACCTATCCTGGGCTTCAATTCCCTTTTAAGTTTGCCCATTTTGTACTTTAGAGTATTAAGACACTTCTCCTTGGTGAAGAAAATGAGAACTCGTTAGAAACTGAGGAGCTCTGCTCTCTCCCAGCTGTCATAGGTTATAGGCACCCAGCACACTAAATTGAGCAGGTTCCAAACTCCGCGAAAGGGGCTTTGTTACTTTTTTCACAAGCTTCCAGCTCATTCTGCACTTCAACCCCAACTTCACCTCCCGTATTTCGCTGCAAATCCCCTTGGCCATTTTAACAAGCCTTGGTCACTCCAGGCCCTCTGGATCATATTCTGCCCCTTATGAGAAACCCAGTTTTCTCATATCAAATGGCTGCTCTTTGAAACTCATCTCCCTAAACATCAGGGCTCTTCTCATGCAGTCCTGATTGTCAAATGGAAAATGCCTCCAAACACCCTGCCCATCCTTCTCCAGACCCGTGCTATTCTCTAGTAGAGTCACAAGCTAAAGACACAGCTGGCACCTAACCAGTGATAAGCACCTTACCTGGGGGCAGGTCCATCTGCTGAAAGGCCTGATGAAGTGAGGTGTCAGGGTTCCAAGCACAGCAACTAGAGATGGATTTTCTGGTGCCAAATTCTGACTACACCACCCACACCTCTGTAGCCCTGGGCGTAACCTCTCTGGGTCTCAGTTCCTTTATCTACAGGATAGGGATAATAATTCTACCACTATAAACGTTACCTCTTACATATCATCAAATAAATTTTAATATTGGCATTTTTGTCCCCAGTTAAATCAAAGAAAAATGATCTGAGAGTTGAAAGCCCTGAAGGTCGCCCCTAGATTCATACCATGCAAATAGCTGCCTCTTCTAGCAAGAAGCAGCAAAAGAATTTTCGAGTTGTAAATGTCATTACATGCAAGCCAGAAGCCAGAAGCTGCAAACTCTAGTGCCAATGAAGCAGACAAGATGAAGATTGTCCAACTGGAGAGCTCCTGGCTCTTCTGAAGAGGGCAGCCCTACTCAACTCCCACTCGAAATTGTGGCCGCAGTATTATCAGGTACTTTATTTTATTTTTCCCCCCAAGAGATAACAGAAATCCAGACTTTTATGTAAAATCTCCCAAATTTCAAAGGTTGGCAAAAGATATTTTTTTTTTTGAACACTGAGAGTTTTAACAACATGCAACCTCTGTCCCAAACCCTGAGTCTGAAGCTCCCATCCTCCAGTCACAGAAAGCACTTGTAGTTATCACATGCTGTAACCATAACTACAAGTAATCCCAGAGCTAGGTCAGGAAACTTTATCTTATTTATGGAGCACCTCCAGGCTGGGAGACCTGCGTGTCCACTCAGCTATGTGCTGGAGTCACCCTTTTTTTGCCACAGATATTAGTTTACCACAAGACTGTTCTTGTCGGATCCCCCAGAATCTCCAGGGCAAATTGCTGGCCCATCCCAAGATTCCAGGCACTCACTGGTGATCTTATTTATGGTGTCAGTTACTAATGGTCCTGAGATTAAGAACTTGGTAGAGACAGATGCCAGGAAGCCTGTTGCTAAAATTGCCTATGTATGGTTAGGGACAGGGAGAGCCCCGCCCCTGCCCTGCGCATCTGTGAGAGGGGGCGGTTATCTGAGCAGTGCCCAGAGCGTCCACCGTCAAGCCTGTGGAGCTCACAGGAGGATCCATTTGGGGAAACCAGGGCTGTGGCAGCTGTTGAGTAAGCCTTGCTCATTTGAGGATTATGAGAGACCAGCGAGCCTCGATAAGTCACAGAGAGCTAAGTCTATCTTTGGGATCCAAAGAGCAGACTCCATCCATAAACAGCTAGAACTAGGGTTAGTTACGATTTAATGCCTACAAGTGGTCAAAATACATATTTTAAAGACTCATTGTAGCATTGTTTGTATTGGCATGAGAAAATAAATAAACAAAGTAAAAATAAAAGCAACCTAAATGTTTATCTATAGAGAACTGGATAAAAATATAGCACCTCCACATTACGAAGTCAATGAAATTTTTAAAAAGCTATCTATAGAATACTACATATGATATCAGCACTTTTTTGTTAACACAAATAAAGAAGACAAAACAAAGAAGGGAATAAAAATCTATGTGAGTGGACATGTGAGTACATATGTGAGTAAGCAGGCTGAACAGGCTTAGGAAAAATATCTGGAAAGATACACACCAAACACACCAAAGATACACACCAAAGATATACAATTGTACGTCAGGGGGAACTTTTTCATTGAATTTACCTTTGATATTTTATTTTGCTACAACAAGCAAAAATTAATTTTGTAGGCTAAAAAAGTAAATATGTAAAGAAAAGATTCCATCTTTATCAGATCATGTCAGCTCATATCAATTTAGTACACGTGATGACACCAATACTGTGCTCTCCTATCAAGAATATAAAAGTGAAAGCTCCTCCTAGCCTTTAGTTTTATAATCCAGCAGGGAGCATAAATGTATGTACAGTTTAGAAAAACTCAACAGCCCCAAGCAATTGATTCTTTCCTCTTTCAGAAGTAAAAGATCATTATCATTGTTCCTATTTAACAGATGAAGGAACGTGGGGTTAGAGAAACTGAATGCCAGTAAGTAGAGGAATTGGGTTCTGACTCCAAATTTGGGGAACTTTGCTACTGTATGCTTAAAGATAATATCTACTTTGGGGTTATGTATTTCTCAGAGTGTCATGACTGTGAAGAAGAAAAGATATTTCAATAAAAACTAAGACATATTTAGAAGTGCTAGGGCAGAAATGAGATTCCTGAGTTTTCAAGTTTAGCTTTCCACTTAAGCGAGCTTTTTCAGCTTAGTGCTGATTTTTCTTTTGACTGGTGTCTTTAAACCAAATCTGCTCCAAAGATTGACCACAAATCATGGGTGATACCTAGCTGTATTTCATAGGACATCAGAAATGGCAGGGATCTTGGCCATCCCTCCGTGTGGCCCCTCGATTTGATAGACAGGAATCTGAGAGGCCAAAAGACTGGCCACACGGCTGATGAATAGCAAGGGTGGGACTTGAAGCCGCTGCTCATTCAGCCCGTGCTTGCCACGGCTCAAGCTTACGAATGACCCAGTGAAGCATCAAACTAGTATTTCTGGGTACCCAGCTCACTAATCACGTGCTCCCACCAGTCTTACCCAGGCAAGATTCGCACTGGTTCAAAAGTTCCCCCGGTCAGTTTTAATGGAGTAAGCAGTCACAATATTTCAGTCATGTCTTTTTAGAACAGATTTTGCTAAGACATTGTTTTTAATCAGGAAGACAAATGAACTGAACACCACCACAACTAGCATTTATCAAGTGCTTTCCTGAAGTTAAGGTTTTTTATTGCATTATCAACTCACAACCTAGGAGTTAGATTATGATCTGCATTTTGCAGTTAGTCAATGCAAGAATCAGAGGCCCAAATCCAGGCCTTCTAATACGTCTAGGACTCTTTCCCTATATGCTGTCTTCCTTGGAAGCAGGAAGAGCATTGGATTTGGCCCAAGGATTGTAGTTTCTTTAGAAGCAGAGCATGTTACTAAAATGCCTGCTTCCAGGAAGGAGGCAATGGAAGTCAAACAGGAGTGCGTTTCCTTCTGTCGTCTCCTGATCTATGAAAGTGAACGGAGAGATCAGACTCCTGGAAAGCCGCTGCCTCCAGAACGGGCAGGAATCTCTGCTCACTTCTCACCTCGGAGATCTCTGCGTCTTGCCTTCAAGGCAGCTTCCTTCCCCTCTCTCAGCACAGGAAGCTCCTGTTCTGTTTAGGCAGTCTGCAAAGGCTGTGCTCCCTTGAAACAAATGACAGGTCTCAGGCTTGCAAATTCTATAAATGAGGGCTTTGGGCACTCAGAAATATTGGAGCCAAAGATTTAATATGTTCTTCATTTAAGTCGAAGTATCACTCTACCCTCCTCCCGCCTCCTCACTTCCTTTTTAATGTCTCCACTCATGAAGACATTAGCTCTGATCAGTGCCCACGGACTAACGCAGAGGGAGAAAAATGATGGTTTTGTTTGGAACAGTAGGGTCCCTGGAGTTGTGTTCCTGTGGTACAACTCTTTACAGAGCAGCTTTTTCTCTGAGATAATGAACTAGAATAAATATATTCCCTACTACCGGTTCTTCTTTAATTATTTCTCTAAACAGAAATGACTATGTCATTGAAAGCATAAAGTACACCTAAAAAAATATTCTGTACTAAAGCCTAATAGATTCAAGGTGTGACATCCCTAAGAACAGCCAAGTCACAAAAGAGCTAGTCATGCTGGGGGCCAAGTTAAACAACTCATGATTTTGGATCTCTGGGTCCTACAAGTATTCCTGAGTGTGGGCATATAAAAAGTCTGAGCAGGCAAGACGGACCCTGCCGAATCTTGCTTGATTTGGCCCTCACATGGGTAACTCTTCTGTGATTTGGCTTTCCCTGCATATCTCACACCTTCCCACAAATGACCTTTTCACTTTGTGGTTGGCTTTTCTGTTGTGGGTTAAGTGTCTGAACACATTCACGTCATCAAGTTCCTGGTGTGAAGATGACATCGTCACACATGGTCCTGCTCACCAGATGTGCAAGTGGGGCTGAAGTTCTGCTGGGACTCCTGCAATCATTTCTGGGATAATTATGAGTATAAAGATACGGCAAGATGATCAATGCCCTACATGTCTACATGGCACTGCCACTGTAGCTCCTCAGAGTGCCCAGCACTCTCTATCAAACCGAGCTTCCCCAGAGCTAATGGTGTCGAGTTCTAAAGCTTAGAACATATGTTGTTATTTCCTAGTATTCCAGAGCAAATTACTCTAGCATGAAACTTCCCAGAATTCCACAGGCATACAGCTCTACCTGACAGCAGGCTTCTGCATCCCCTGGGGTTTTTACGATACGCCACCCTGACGATGATTACCAGTCCTCTGCTTCTCCCATGGCTGTGTCGAGTCTTGCTTTCAACTATCCATCATCATCTCCAGGGAGATTTTCTTGAATTCTGAATAGAGCTCACTGCTTTTCTCCGTGAGGCCCATGTTTACCTAAGCTTGTTTCTGTTTCCAGTCTGTCTCTGCACTAGACTGTGCTTCTGAAGTGTACGGACCAGATCTTATCTACATATTACCAACACTTAGCATATGTCCTGTGCCAAAGAGGTGTTCAGTACATGTTGATGAGCCATTGTTGAAGGTTTAATTGAGTGGGTTTGGGGTGAATATTATTTCCAGGCCTGTGAATTCACTCTATTCCAGAAGCTCTTTTTGTTGCCAGTCTTAGCTTGTCATGAAATATTGATTATGGTTTGTGTTGACACTCGGCTAGAAGGGCATGCATCCAGCTAGAGTTGTCACCACAGAAAGACTAATTATTTTAACTCTCAAAGTGTAACTTTTTTACAGCAACTAGCAAGAGGCAGTACAGAGGAGGTGGGGAGACTGACTTACTCCCATGCTTTAACCCTAGAGGAGACATGGAATTTAGCAGCCGTTTGATTGACCTTTAGTTGGGTCTATAACTCAATGTTCTTTGGAACTTCATCCTTCAATTTCCCCAAAAGACTGCACTAGGTTTCATGGACATTATGAAACCAAACCATCTGATACGTTATCTGGGCCCTCACTCCTTGTCTCAACCTCCCAGCCACGTCCACATTCCTACCACATAAGCACATTCCTGTCTTAGACATAGACTGGGAGCCCCAGTGGAAATCTTTGCCAAATTCAACATCTTCAGTTTGCTTGAGGGAAGCTCTCTTCAGCTCCATAACGGAGGATGCCCTTGAATGCTTAAGTCTGGGAGAGTCTTGGATCCTGGTGGTCTGAGAAGAAAACTGAGTTTTCCCAACTCTGGGTTCTCTGGCCTCTGCCCTGATTCGTTGCTGCTAAGTCCTTATTCTCCTCTAATTACGAACAGTTAAAAAGACTGCCCCTGGCCATGTTTCAGAGGAATGAGCCAATGTTGGGATGAGACTTGGAGAACTTTAATGAGAAGATGTATATAAGCCCATGTTACAAAAAACAAAACGAGCGCTTACGAAAAGTTTCTACTGATGAAGCGTGAAACCCTCCTAAGACCAGCAGAAAGGGAAATGGGACCTGTGGCAGTTTGCCTGCGTATTTCTGGGAACTATTTCTGGATGAAGGGATAGTTGAACTAGTTTTCCTATGAAACCAAGACTAACTGGTGAGAGGAGCCAAGATGGCTGTTGGTTGAACAGGGTGACTCACTCTGTGAGATTCATCTCTGAGGAGCATCACAAGCTCAGGTCAAAAGCGTGGGCGCCATTGTAGGGTGAGCAGATCCTCATTCCAGGAACCCTGTTTGGAAGCCATTTGGGAAGACTGTTCCCAAACAGACTGTGTCTTTCGGGACTACAAATAACATTATATGGTGAGGCTTTCCATGCTCCTGACTTGGGGTAGGAAATGTCATCCAAAGACCTACAAAAAAACTACAGGCTGAGCAGAGTGTGATCCTAGTACATTAGAGATGACTTCCACATTCATGTCAGATGTGGGCTCTTTCTGGATGAAACCAGTAAGAGGTGATTTCTGCTATACTACTAGCTTTCTCAGGGCAGGAATATGGCTGCTACCTATAACATTTTCAGCACTTTGCCCCCTAAATAAATATAAAGCAAAAAATAAAGGTAACTAATGAATTGACTAGCTAATTTCTAATATGTTAATTGATAATGCAAGCTCAGAAGTCAGACTGCTTAAGTGTGTCTTGGGCAAGATATGTATGTATTCTCTCTGCATTTTTTCCTTGACTGTAACATGGTGTAATAATAATAATATATATCTTATAAAGTTGTTTCTGAGAATTTAATAAGACAATATCTGCAAGTGCTTAACTAGTATATAATAGGCACTTGATAAATGTTTCCTGTTTTATAGTTATTACTAACTGAGAAAAGTTCATTCTATGTTTTATGACCCTGAAGATGTTTTAGGAGAATGGAATGGAACTCCAACTGAAAGATGTATCTTACCAATGAACTCAATTCCGGCTGGGTAAAATCAAATGCTCCAGGTTGTTTTACCAACCAAGAGGCTGGAACAGGTTGTTTTCCTTTACTTGCTGGCCTCATTATAAGAAAAGCAGATTTTAGAAAACAGGGCTAGATTGGCTTAGGGGCTGGCAGAAGCTTGGCTAACAAATCTGTGCCTAACACATCTGTTTCCTTTTCTTACTAGGCACTCAGCTTTGACTGTTTTTCCCAGCTTCCCTTGCAGTTAAGTGTGGCCAGTGACATTCTAGTCTTTGTGATAGAGAGGAAGTCAAGTAGCCAATTCCAGGACTGACCCATAAACATCTTCCACGTTCCATCCTCCATTCTTTCTCCATTGCTAACTGAACGGAGAGGCGACAAGCTATGTCCTGAAGATTGTAAAGCCAAGCAATGGAAGTAGCCTGGCTCCAAGCTCACTGCTTGGAGAAGAGCCACCTCACTGGAAATCCCATGTGGGTTTGTGAGAATAGTGCAAAATAAATATTAATCTGTTGAGCCATAAAGATTTGGGGGGTTGTCTTTAACACCAGCTAGCAAGGGCTTAAGAGGGGTTTTACCTGCCCAGGAGTGGAAGAAGGATATACATCGTGACGAGTTGGGAGAACTAAATCCTCATCATGGAGTCCAGAAACTTCTAGACAGAACCTGTTGTAGGGTAGACTTGTCAATCCTTTGGCAGCTCTTTTATCCATGGTGGCATCACTGGGTGAAAATACTAAAAAGGAACCCCAAATCCCTTTGGTTTTGGGTGCCTCTTTAGGGCCTGCAATAATGTCTAATAAAAGCAGAAAGTGTGATTAGGAAGCATCTGAAGTGGGAAATGCCGTTAGGCTGGCCCATAAAAGATGAGTGCTATGAGCAGTAAAATGAGCTAAGAAGGAAAACATGATGAATGTTTTCTCAGCCTTGAGCAGCAAGGCCTCCTTTCACCTTCCCACAGGCAATGTGAGGCTGGCAGGAGAAAGCCAGGGGCTGCGTGCAGAGCCTGCCTCAGGGAGCTTGGCAGCAGAGCCTGGTTCTGGGGCCCGGTGGGGGCAAGGGGCAAAGGGGTAGACAGTGTGTCTCTGCTTTACCACCCCCTCCCAGCCCCTGTGGGTGCTTCACCCAGTTGGAGTTTCCCACTGAAATACTAGAAGGAATCCTAAATTACTCAAGTTACAGAGCTACGACACCACACATAGGAAAAGAGGATCCAGAATCATGTTGCCAGCAGCAGCAGGGAGGACATTTTGAGGTGTTACTTACGAGAGTGAACATCCTCTCCCCCAACCCCACTGTCATAGCTCATTGTCCCATACAAAGAATACTAGCCATTCTTGTCTTTACTACACTGCCCGCCCCCACCCTCATGCCTGAACCACCTCCTTTCTCCTCAGTTTGTGCAACTTCCTTGAATTCTTCAAAGTACCTACAATTCAAGTCCAGCCTTCTACATGAACCTTTTCCCCATTATTATAATCCCTGTAAATCTCATTTTTGGAAAAATATAGTAGTGGAGTGACCTGGGTTGAAGCCCTGTCTTTGTTACTAACAAGCTCTGTGATTTTGTGCAAGTTATGAAGCTCTGTGAGTTTAAGTTTCCCCATCTATAGAAAAGGTATTGAAACACAAACCCTAAAGGGTGGTTGCAAGGTGTAGCAGTTTGATATAATCGATGAATTCCAAAAAGAAATATGGGATTATATTTGTAATCTGATCTGTACCTGGGCATGACTGAGTTATGATTAGGGCATTGAGTCCCCACCCCTTGGTGGGTAGGGACTCACAGATAAAAGGCAAAGGACAGAGTTGAAGGTTTCTGATGTTGGAGTTTTGATGTTGGAGTTTGATGCTGAAGTCTTAAGCTGTAGCCCTGGGGAAAGAGACAGAGCCATTTGCCTGATAGTCTACAGCTGACCTTGTGGAGGAAACAGAGGAGCTGAGCCCAGAGGAACCCAGGAAGCCTGAGCCCTCACAGACGTCGGCAGCCATCTTGCTCCAACATGCAGAAATAGACTTTGGTGAAGGAAGTAACTTATGCTTTATGACCTGGTAACTGTAAGCTCCTACCCCAAATAAATACCCAGCAGATTTCTGGCATTTTGTATCAGCACCTCTTTTGCTGACTACTACACAAGGATTACAGGATATTACCCAGCATAATGTGTAACATGTAATAAACACGCAATAAAAATTAGGTTCCTTCTGAAATTCTTTAGCATATATGGTTTTTACCACCAATTTAATTCTTTCATTGTTCATAGTTTTATATGCATATATCTTAATTTCTAACCAGGCTGAAATCTGCTTGAAAGTAAAAAAATTCTAAACTCCATAGTACATAGAATAAATCTGAGAACATGGTCAAACCCCAAGCTGTATTGAATATTTGAGTTTATTAATAATAGTTAATTACTCATTATTAATTAACTGGTTGATTGGTCATTAGTTATAAACTTTTACCAAAGTCAGATGAAAGGAGTGACTTATCATCTGCTGAGGAAGCCTGAAGATAAGAATTTATTGGCACGCTACAGAAAGTAAATTCAGAGTTGAGGAGCCTCTAACTTGTCCCACTCCCAGAGGGCCTTTGGCAAAGAAGCATCAATGCTACAAATCCATCATAAGGACAAAAAATGCCTGTCCTCCACTGATGCAAATCTAGCAGAGCACGTCTTCCAGTGAGGATGTAGCTGCCCCTTACACAAGTTGGAGTAAGCAATTTCTAAGTTAGGTCTAGATTTGTACCAGCTCAAATGTCATAGGCTCAGAGCAGCCCTCTTAGAAAATCTGACTATGTAAGACTTCCTCCTCATTTCCCACTCACTCTCAATTCTCCCACTATTTTTAATTACCTCAAATAACCATTGCAATCTGAAATTATGCTATTCATTTATTTTTTAGTACACCCAATTATCAGTCTCCTCCCAGCAGACCCATGAGTTCCTTGCATGCAGGAATTTTTCTGATTTTCCAGGCTTTGTCCCAGCACGTGCAGCAGAGCTTGACACAGAGTAAGAATGAAATAAAAGTTTATTGACTTGAACCAGATGAATGAATAAATGAATGAAGCTGGTCATGGGTGTGGATCTCTCTGGAAATTAGATTTCCAATTGACGATCAGAGGAAGAAAAACTTTTGTGAAATTTATCTTTGTGGCTGGGTTTCCTTGAGATGACAGCGCTCCTTCAACTTACCAAATTCAAACTGGTTCACAAGAGCTTCTCTGAAATCCTCCGAGTTACGAAGCACTGAATCAAACATTTGGTATGAACGAAACAGCTCTGTCCTTGGATCTCAGGCCTCCACGCTCCCACTATTGAAAATATTCCACTGAAGAGGATATTAGTCCAGGGAAGTGAAAGGCTTTGGGTGTCTCCAGCTTTATTAAGTTGCCCGGTTTGAATTGAGATATACCCCCTTTCCTCCAAAACTTACTTATTATTGTCTTTTTAGTTATTTCATTTGATTCCACCATTCTTTACTTCTGTAAAATTTCTGAACAACCTTCTAAGTTCTACCTCCCCAGTGAAAACAATCCCAACTTGACTTTCTTGCCCTGGGCATCTTCCACTCTGAATTTTCAGGGACTCTATCCTTTGCTTCATATGTGCATGACTGCCTGAAAAGTGAATTCTTTCATGGAAGAAACTATGACTTGTTTGTTTTTATACTCCGTTACACATAATGGATGCTTGCTATATACTATCTAAATTAAATTTACATTAATCAATTGCAGAATAGTGTATAAAGTACAATAAAACTTTGTTAATTTAGGTCCCACTAATTTGGAGTGAATGATAATTTAGTCATGCAACCACTGTCAATATCCTTGCAAAATGTGTTTGGTAGACAAATCAACAATACGAACTAACATGTATTGAGAAGTCTGTAATAGGTCCAGAACTGTCATAGGCATTAAAGACGCAAAGATGAACAAGACAGTTTTTACTCAAGGAATGTGTGAAAGGGTTGAGCATCTTAACCTACAGAAGATTAACACTTTAATAAACAACTTTGTATGAAATCAGTATGTCAATGATTGTGTACCATTTCATTAAGGGAACTGGAGCATAGGCCTGACAAGTCTTTACCCAGTTTGTGTTAAGAAAAACAGTTTTATTACTTTCTCAAGTATGAATAGAAACATGTGCCATAATTCAGATATAACTGATGTGGATTATTCTAATTGCTCCAAATTACTGAAATTTTCTTTACTGAATATTTTAAATGATTATCAGTTACTCCTCTTAAATGAATGTGACAATTTATATTTCAGTTTGCATATTATCTAATCTCTGAAAACTACACAGGGCCTCAGACCAGTGAACAATATTGAATACCCTGCTGAATCAGTAAGAAATAACCATAAGCTTCATATGTAGTTATAAGCCTATGATTATGAAGCAAAAGTATGATTGAAAGATTTCTGAATAGGAGTGCCTTTCAAATGTTGAAACCTGTGATGCCTAATAAACCTACAATTCAGAGGCACTTGGTCATTGTTCCAGCAATTCTGGCAATGATCCAGTAGCTAATGGAATTAACTAACCTTTTAAGTCATTTATAAAGCCAAAGCACTGATTCTTTAAGAGTTTTTGCTCCCACAAACTAGGCTCCATTTCCAGTGAATTAGAGTGATAGTCAGCAACCTGAACCCCTCAAAAGCCTTGGTGAAACTCGCCAGTGAGTTCCCAACGCAACTGGCCACTGGAGAAGCAGCCTGGGGAAGGGCGGCTAAGAGCAGAGTTCACATCCTGGCTTTGCTGCTTCCCAGCCAGGTCGGTGTAGGAAGGTCACAGCCTCTCTGATCCTAGTCCCCCCCTTGCAAAACAGCCCTTCTTGCCCCATTCACCCTTCATGATTATAGTGACGCTCATGTGAGATAATGTGAAAGTGCTTGTAAATGGTATAGTCCTAAACACCTTGCTGTAAATTATTCTCTTTTGGTGCATGGGACCTCAAAATCACTCCTGCCATACTGGGTGGTACATCAGGGAGGAGGGTGGCGATATATTTACAATCATACATACTGTGACGGTTCGAAGCTGTATGAAGCCCCTGAAAATCATGTTCTTAAAGCTAATCTACTCTTGTGGGTATAAACCTATCACAGGTGGGAACTTTTGATTCAGTTACTTCAGTTAGGGCGTGGGCCAGGGTGGGTCTTAATCCTCTTACTGGAGTCCTGTAAGCAGGATGAATAGAGAGAAAGGGGGAGAGAAAGCCACGGAAGCCAGAAGCTGAAAGAAGAGGAGGGGGAGACCAGCAGACGCCACCATGTGGCAGAGGAGTCCAAAGAAAGCATCGCCTGATGAGGCCTTGATTTGGATATGTTCATGGCGTCAGAACTGTACGTTTGTAAGTTAATAAATCTCCATTGTAAAAGTCAACCCTTTTCTGGTATATGCATTTCAGCAACAGAGCAGACTAAAACACATACCAAGTAAAATCCAGCCTCAAGGGCATTCTAGTCTCAGCCCCTTGGGACACATCTTCTTTTCCGATTGTCCAAGATCCTCGTGGTAGTGCTGGGACTCCAGCAGAATAACATCGTCCCAACTGCACAGAACTTCAGGTCTGCTCTAGCCCCAGCTAGATCGCTTCCTACCTGAGGGCTTTGGTCAAGGATCTAGCCTTTTATAAGCTTGTTTTCTGATCTGTGAAATGGCACTAAAACTAATGCCTATCTCACAGAACTGTGGCAGTGCTAGATGAGGCAATCATGTAAAGCGTATGGTACAGAGCCAGGACCTAGCGGCACTGAAGAACACTATTGGAGTCACACAGGTTTCTGCAGAGAATGTCAAAGTGGACATCCCAGTAGAGTTGGAGGACTTGGTTTCAAGTCCGAGTAGCCTCTCTGACTAGCTGTGTGATCCTGGAGAATCCACTCAGTCTCTCGGGTGCTCAGTTATTCTTTGTGAAATGAGGAAGATGACGCTGGCCTCTTGGGGTTTGCATAAGGTCACATAACATAGCATATATGAGTGCGGTGCCCACTGGGAAGCATGATGCAAATGCACACAGCTGCTACTTATGTTTTTCATATTAAACACACAGAGAACAATTGCAAAGGTTTTATTTAGCCACTTTTTGTGCTTGGCACTTAGAAACAGAGTTCCGTGCATAAGGGCAAATTTTTATACACCTTTTCTTCATACATATTTTACATACCCTTTTTATTGCCCCCTTTTTTAATATCCATTATATTGGGCTCCCCACTAGACACATAAATACATTTATCTACAACACCTCAAAACCAAAAATCTTAATAATATCTGTATTATTTTACTTGGTGTTTTCTGCATTTCCACACCATTTTAAAAGTTTAGCCTCCACCAAGCATCACTTGTTTTCTTATCATTAAAGGATTTGAGAGGAAGGGGAAGAAAAAAGAGAAAAAAAACCCAAAACTTCAAAATGCAATGAACTATTTGATAAAAACAGAGCTCTAAGGGCAAGGAGAAGGGTGGGGAAGGCCCGTCTGTGATTCCCTGGAGTGGGGCTGGGTTTCTCCTGCCACAGGGCCCAGTGAGCAGGCGATCCAGGCCAGCTGTCTGATCTGGCATGTGGCAGGCCTCTGCGCCCAGGATCATCTGCTGGGATTGTAAAAGTCTCCCCTTCTTTGCACTCCTTTTACCTCCCTCCCGCTGCCAGGCTACGTGCTGTGCAACTGGCACTTCCCACTTTTGGGTCCCAATGGTCAGAGCCATGGGGTCAAGACGCGTTTCCCTGCCCCAGCCCCTCTCATCAGCGCCCTGACCATGCACACCTGTGCACCAGGCAGCACGCACAGGGTCCCAGGGAGAGTTAACCCTCAGAAACACCACAACTCTTTCTACAGTCTGTAGGGAAAACAAAACAAAAACGAATTTCCTTGGCAAACTGAAACTCTCGTCATTTCTCCCACTATCTCAGTCTTGCTCTCCGCCTCTCTCTCTCTTTCTCTCTCTCTCTCTCCCTCTCTCTCTCTCTTGCTTGGCTACTCTTACTCCCTCTTTTCATTGGCACCACGGGGAACACCAAGGATAGCATACCGAGTGAAGAGAGCCAAAGTTTCAAAGGCATCTTTTTCAGGAAGACAAGTCCAGGTAGAGTGCTGATGTCTTCCCACCCTTGTCAAGGGAAGGGGTTCCAGGACACACGGTTCATTCCAGAAGCAGGTTAAGCTGCAGAGGAGAAAGGCTGACCGCCACAGCTGGCCCAGTCCATCTAGTGTTGTACATAGACAAATTCTTGGTGAAAGCACCCATTCTGGGTGTCCCTCTGCAAAGAGTTCACCCAGTTCAGGCATGTATGTTTGTGTGTATGTGTGTGAATATATATATGTACATATATATATGTCTGCATGTAAGTGTGTGTAAATTTTCATGGTTGCTACACTCCAGCATCTCCTTTAAATTGACGACGATTATTCAGTCTCTTCAAAGGCCACTCGGGAGTAGACCACGCTTTATAAAGCAAAGGTTTTCAAAAGCAGAACAGCCACGGAATCAGAGATAATTCCACTGCAAGGATCCTTCCGTGGCTTAAAAGTGTCTCTGGTTGTTCTTGGGTGTTTTCTTCCTCCAGGAAAACGATAATAAGAATGCACAGTTCCTGTTCTTCAAGGGTCTCGGCCGCCGAAGGGGCGGTCTGTCCACGAGGCTGGGGCTGGGCCGCGGAGCTCCCGGCGCTGCGCCGGGCCTTAGACCATGTGCACCGACATCTGGGAGGAGGAGCCCGGCACCGCCCCGTACTGCCGGCCGTCGCAGGCGTTGGTGGCCTGCTGGGTGCCGGCCGAGGGGCTGATCATGTGCACGCTGTGCTCCATCCCCGTGGGCAGGTACTGCCTCTCTCCAAAGGCCCCGTTGGACGGCGACGAGCAGAGTAAAGTGCTTTGGGAGGCGCTCAGTTTTTCTGGGCTTGCAGCCAGCCTCGGGGAGGTGGGGAAGTTGTAGCCGTACAAGTTGTAGGGATTGTGGAGCGAGAAGGCATTGTAGGAGCTCTGCTGCATGTGGCCGCCCCCGAACATGTGCGGCGACGAGGAGCCGGAGGCGGCGTTGCCCGCCTGCATGACGTACTGGAACTGCGACGGCGGGAAGGACCCCAGCTGGCCGCCGTAGGCCTCCATCTTGCCGTTGCTGGGCAACGAGGGCGGCGTCGGGATTCCTGAGAGGAGGGCGGGAGTCCTCTGCGGCACGAAGGTCTCGGCGGGCGGCGTGGGCGCCGCGCTGCCGCTCGGGAGCCGGTTGTAGCCGCCGTCGCCCAGCCCCGCGTAGCTCTGCAGCGCGCCCATGTTGCCGCGGGCGCACGGCGGGTACTCGGAGAGGTTGAGGTTGCACAGCTGGCTCTCGCGGCAGCCCACGTTGAAAGTGTTGGGGGCCAGGTGAAAGGTCGGAGGAGAGCAGGACGGAGACAGAAGGTGCGAGGACGCCGAAGGGGACGGAGTCCCCGTGCTGGAAGTGGTCGGGGAGGTGCCTGTGCTGCCCCCTGAAAAACAAGACGGAAAGCCTAGTGAGACGGAGGCCTCTGAAGGTTAGACGGCGCAGGCCAAATGCAGGCCCGGAGGAGATGCCCTCGAACGCCCAGGATGGGCTGGCCGCCACAGGAACGTGGCTCTCAGCCCCGCGGACGTCTGCGACGGTCTTCCCACCCCGCGCGTGCGCCCACACGGCCCAGGAGAGAGGACAAAGCCTGAAAAAAGAACGCTGAGCTCTTGTTTGTTTCTCTCTGTAAGAGCCTTAATAAATCCTGTGAAAAGAAATAAGCCTTCCAGATACTCACTTTGCCATATTTCACTGTCACGTTCACTTTCAAACGAGCCCACTGATGAGCAGCGTAAAGCCCCAGCTCAACTTTTCCCATTTTCAGTGGAAAGGCACCAAATGTGTATTTTAACCAGGGAGTGTTTCTACTTTACCATCGTCTTCCAGCCAAAAGCGCAGGACCCGAATCTCAGAGGAAATGGAGTCGTGGGGCAGGGTAGAGTGCCGAGGCAGGGCTCAGACCTGGCAGGGCTAAGCAGAGGGGCGCGGGTAGCAGCCCCTGGGCTGTGGGTTGGAAGTTCTGTCATGTGAAAGATGCGAGGAGCAGTTACACAGTCAGATAAAGCAAAGGGGACCTGAAATCAAATCATTACCATCCAGAGGCCCTGCTAATCGCCCTTTACAGGAGCCTGGGCCAGTCTCAGAGAATGAAACAAACACTCCAAGTTGAATGTTTGGAATTGGAGATTTGTAAGGACAAGGGGCCCAACAGGACATAAACTGACCTGAAAGTCGGAAAACCTGGGGTCTTCTCACAGCTCTGCCACACTCAGCACACACACACCTGTTAACCCAGGCACACCCCTTATCCTTTCTGGGATTCAGTTTCTTTGTCAAGAAATGAGGATTGGGGTTAGACCCATGATTCTCAAGCTTAGCTGCACGTAAGAATCATCTGGGAGCTTTAAAAAAGTGGATGTTCTACAGTTCTGTCTCAGAACAATCAAATAGAAATTTCCACACTGGTATTTTTTAAAGCTCTCCAAATGATTCTAATGAGCAGCCAGGGTTGAGATCCAGTCATCTAACTCAAATTCCTCATTTCAGAGTACCCAGAGGGAGTGGATGCGGCTCACTTGGTGGAGCACCTGCTTCCCACACGGGAAGTTCTGGGTTCAGTCCCCTGTGCCTCCTAAAAACAAAAGCAAACAACGAGCAGATCAACAGCAACAACAACAAAACCGGCTTGGGAGCCGATGTGGCCCAGTGGTTGAGTGTCAGCTTCCCACATGCGAGGTCCTGAGTTCAGTCCCCTGCCCTGGTACCTAAAAAAACAACAGCACCAGAGGATGGCCCTCAAGCTTGAGCATGCATCAGAACCCCTTGAAGGACTTTTTAAAACACACCTTACAGTCTCCACCCCCAAAGTTTCAGGTTCAGTTGGTCTGGGGTGGGAGCAGGTAATTTGCATTTCTAACGAGTTCCTGGGTGCTGCAAAGCTGCTGATCTGGAGATCATGTTTTGGGTTAGAAGATCTCCAGTTTCATCTCTAAAAGTCCTTGAATCTGTATTTTAAAAGGTTACTCCTATGATCTGTGGACGTCAGAACTGAATTGGTGGCTTACACGTAAACGGACCAAGTTCTAGTTCAACCCAACCTTCTCCAAAGTCATTCCCAGGTGGTATGAAAAGGCCAAAAATGACCTTTACAAGTCTCCCCTTTCCTGGGCCCAGGAATCCACATTGCAGTGTTCACCTCCTTGTCTGAAGCTGAAGACAGTGATGAGTGCTGGAGCTGCTGGACATTCATTTGAATCCCAGAATGAGCTGCTGTTTCGTTTCCTTGAGGGATCTCCGCTTCCATGACGGAATTCCCTCCTCAGTGGAAGGTTAGGATTTCTCAGAATTGAGAGCTGTTATTCTCCCTTTAGGAGATCCACAACTCATGTTGGGACTCTTAGAACCTGAGCTGCTATAAAAGAATAAAGGGCTTTTTAAGTAGAAAGGAGCACAGGTGAGATATTTATCCATAAGGAAAATGGGCAGAAAATCAGCAGGTTCCAGGGATATTGGGATACAAAGATACCATCTACAGTGTGCTGGGAATGAGGATCCCAGATGTGTGCTTTGAGATGCTGATGCCTCAAAAAGGCCCCAGAGCTAAATCAAATCTCTGAAGAATTTTTGGCAGGAACAAAAGTCCTCAGCCTATATCCACAGATACAGTTCATCCTACGGCTGTATAAAAAATTTGGCTCTTGCTAGTAGTTTTTCAGAGTTAAATTTTTATAAAGCCAAACTAGAACTTCAATTTTAGCCTCACTGGAGGAACTGCTTCTGACCATTGGAATTATAAATTAATAGATGATGGTTTTAGAGTCATTTCAGGAAATCTCCTTCCTTGTCTTCTTGGTCAAGCCTGAAATTTCTTTCATCAGGATAAAAAGACTGCTATTCCACAATTTGAGATAAGGCCAGTATGCAAACACCTCTGGGAGAGGTAAAGTCAGCAGTTAGCTATAGCGGGAAGAGCACCAAGCTCAATCCTAGGTCAGTCAGCTTGCATCCAGTCCAGCACATGACCACAACAAGGCAGTGCCTAATTCTCCTCCTCTGTGAAATGAACTTGAACTAGTGACCCTTAGTTTCTGTCCTTCTCTGACATTGTATCTGCATCTGGTAATTAAATTTATGCTAAAATTTAACTGGCCAATTTAAAGTACTTTCCAAGGAGTTATTTTAATATAAGGAAGGATTTCTGGAAGGGGAAGTTTGAGGAGGAGAAGAAACATCACATGCTGCTTGTTTGTGGACTCCTGAATGGCCTAGCCTACAGTGAGAAGACGTTTGGAGATTCATTTTCTGCATGTGTGTGGTTTCTCTTTAAGGTATTCCATACACTTCCCTCCTCTTCCACCTCCAATGCCATGAGCTTCAGTGAAATAAGTGCGATGGCACGAATGGAGAAACCTGACTCCAGCTGTTAAGAGATCTGTGTTTTACAGGATATGTATCTGGTCCCCTCTCTTTGAAGGTCCCCCCTTGCTCTCCATGAGCTGGTGTTTATGTGGTCCCCAAGGAGACCACCTGTTCAGCAAGCTGCACTGTCCAGTTACAGGTCCTCTCCATAGGCCCTCGCCCTGCAGCTGGAGGCGCAGAATGGAGCAGATGACTTTTTACAACTCTAAGTGGTTTTCTCGGATGGCCCAAGATGGAACGAATGGTACTGATTTAAGGTTCAGTTGGTTTCACTACGAAAAAATAAGAAGGGAACTATTAACAAGTTACAGGGATTTCTGCTGAGCAGATGAGAGGCACATGTTAAAAAGTTTGTAGTCAGCTTGCTTTGACTTTTAAATGACACTCACTGGAAATGAAACTTGGTGGCCTGCTGAGCTTCACGGGACAGGACTATCCCCATGTGAAGTAGTATTTGAAGGGGGAGAGCAAGCCTGTCCAAGAGAAGGTCACATTGCTTCCTTTGAAGAAACGTTCTCATGCACTTGAAGTACTCGTTATAGCTAATGGCGATGTTTCAAGTCCACATCGAGAGAGAAGACGATGGCATTCATTTTGCAAGGAAGTCAGCAGAGATACTGAAAAGCCGTTACTCTCTTATGATCTAACAGCTCTGTCAGCTGTTAAACAAGATTGAGAGTGCCACCCAAGTGCAAAATAAGCATAAGGAGGCAGCCCACCCTCCCTGTGCACTGCAGCACTTAGAAGAGCTAAGGCAGTGTGGCCAAGCCACACTGAGACAAAAGGGTCAGAGCTGCTGTGCACACAAAAGCCTGCCTCCTCTTTGGGCAGAGCGTCCTCGTCCCTTCCGCCTCATTCCCACCTACCTGCCAGGTCCTGAATACTCTAAGGATCTTGATATAAACTGTATTTAATGAATAAACATGGAACACAGTCAGGAATCCCAGGCTCCAATCCCAGCTGTCTTACTGATGACAGGCCCGTGGCACATTAGCCTCCCCGAGCCTCGGGTTCCCTAGCCACGGAAATGGAAACACCAAGATGGCCGCTGTAGGGATGTCTGAAGCAATAGGTGAGATGATAAATACTCCAAAGTTCCCAGAGCAGTACTTGGCACATAGGCATGAAATATTTGTTTTCTTTTCCTCCTGTGAGAGAGGAAGGAGTGAAGGAAGGAATGAAGGAAATAATGTTACGGCATTTGGGTTCCACTGGGGATGACTTTCGTGTGTTGGCTTCTGTCGGTAGAGGGGAGCATCTTGCACCTCAGTGCACTGAGGAGCATTATGTCCCAACAGGTAGAGGAGCCGCCACTGCTGTGAATGAAGTATCCCTGGGCACATGACAGCTATTTGTGTGCTCAGGCCATAGCCCCAAAGGCTAAAACGACTCTGGTTCTTTTCTCAACTATCCACACCATCTGCCAGGGGAGAAATGGGCTGCCCCGGCGGGCCATGTCTTCTCAGACCAAGTGGAAGAGGAACTGACAGAACACACATAGACAGATTAGTGTCTTGCCCACTGTCCTCGGAGATCTTAATCCACTTATGAGAGCCAATTAAAAGGTGATGCTCTGGGTTGCTTAAAACTCTTGGGTGTCCCAGGACCAAGTCTCCACCTCCCAGTTCCTTTCATCCTTTTTTGCCCATGGACCAAAGTGAGGAGATGCATATTAAAATTTGCACACAACATTAACTTGATCCCATATTGGAGGCTAACAGCCAAAATTTTTTAAATTAAAAAAAAAAGAACCCATGTTTAGCAGTGATCCCATAAAAGGACAATAACCTAGAATATACATGTGCGCAATGAAGACAAGTTAAATGTGACTGTGAAAATCCTGAATACCAAACCTGCTGACTTTTGCATCTTTAAATTGATCACTTCCAGATTGTAATATGGTGGCTTTCACATACAGTTTCCCGTTGGGTTTATTTTGTTGTGCTTTTCTCCCCCCAAAACTGAAAAACAGTAAGACAAAACCCCATCTGGGCTAGTAAAGAATAAATTTCCATGTAATTGCTTAGTTCCACGAGCCAGACTCTTCTCTTGTATAACTCAATGGCATCTGTCCCTGAGGAGTGCTGACTCACTGTGCGTCCTTGAGAAGCCTTCTTTGAGGCTTTCAAACAGGTACAAGGTAAAATGTCAGCACTCCTTGGACTGAGCCCATGGAATAAATCCAAAGGCCATAAGGTTTAACGAGCACAGCTCTGTTCATCTCAACTAAGGAATCATACCCTTCTCATAAATGCAAATGTGAAACATAATATTGCTAAAGGGAATTGGGGGATTTTGTTCTTAGAAGAATGCCTAGTGTGTCCTTCTCCATAAAATGTAAAGGTATGCACAGATCCCAACTTCTTCCCTGTAAAGTAGCTTTTTATTCATCAAATTCTCATTTTCCACACTGGTTCTCTGTGTCCTAAGCCTCTTCTCTTGGTTGGTTCTATTTCACACCTGCCACATTCTCCAGGTGAGCCACCTTTGCATTTTCACTAGATTGTTTTCTCTGCCACTGGTTTTATTGCTTCCCTTGCTGCAGGGCCCATCTGATGTTGCTGTCTTTTGCAGTTCACCCCCTCTCTCCGGGCAACAGTACCCAGTTTTCCCACTGGGAAATACTCCCTCTCCCACTCTCGCCCCTTCATCCCTACCTCTGACTTGGACCATCAAAGGATCATATTCCCCCGGCCACAGGAACTAATCTAGGGATTACCCAATCAGAGTAGTCAGTGTCAGTCAGATTTTGTTAGACCTCCTAGAGAGAGGCCCATGCCCTTTTCCATTGGATTTAAACCTAAAAAGATGTGGGGCAGGGCTGCTGTCAGCCATGTTAGCACCATGAGGAACCTGAGAATAAAGCCAGTGTGGAGGACAGCAAGGGCAAGAGATGGAGCAAGACCTGCCTGGGTGAACTTGCTCGGAACTTTAGATCAAGCTTTGCCTAAACTCAGCTACTTACATCGTTTTGGTTTCATGGGCCAATGAGTTCCCTTTTTATTTAAGCCATTTGGGCTTTATTTCACATAGAGCACTAAGAATTCTAATTGATACAGTGCTCTAATTTACACATTATTCCACTGTGAATCTGAAAGGTTGGGAATGTTAGAATAAATCTGTAGGAGAGAGAAATGGAAAGGAGAGTGGTAAGAATAGGTTACAGACTCCTCTGTCAGTTGGAAGCTATGGATGATTCCTCCCTAAAACATGATAAAATCCCTAGGAGTAATAAGGGATTTCAGCCATCTGGACCCCTGATGGATATCTAGCTCTCCTAAAAGAAGAACATCTGATAAAATATTGACTTAACTTGCAAAAAAAAGTAATCTCTCAAATTGTTAAGGAAAAGTAACAAAGTTAATGAATTGAAGAAATCCTGGAGATTATGAAAGTAGCTTTTCATATTAGCATTTATGGAAATACAGTTGTAGAGAATATAAAAACATCAACTGTTGGGTTTTCCTGTAAAGATTTTTAAAATTTCAGAGCAAATATATGTACAGATGCATCACAAGCAAATCTAGACAGGAAGGTGATTCCAAAAACTAAGTACAAACCACAAGTGATAAGATAAAAAAAAAAAGAGAGGCATCTAAAGACATCCAAGTGGCTATTCTCTGATGGGATTATAAACACAATTTTAAAAGACATAAGGAAGGACAAATAAAGAAGGGCAGGTGAAACAGTGGTATAATCCCATAAGTATAGTGCCAAGAAGCCCAGAATTAAGCTGATAGATTTTCATGAGTGATTCAGATTCTCTTCTTCCTTCTATAGGTTTATTCTTTCAAATAAGGCATATCATTTTAATCAATTAATTCTTGTCATTAATTGTTTTCCAACAAGACTTATCATCACTAGAAAAACTTAAGAAATGTTAAATGATAGTTGACCAGATATATGAACAGGCCAACATTATTCATTTCTTAGTGTTAAATTTTCAAGGTTCATTTATTCACCATAAGCATTCATATACAAATACCTGACACTATAAATAACTGTACCCAATGTTACTTTTTTATTTTTTTCACTTGAGAATTTATGGACACTTCCTTTGCTATCCTTTACCAAACTTGTTTCCTTCCTGGAGCCTGATTTACTTGTTTGTTTTCTAATCTCCCTCCCCTTCAAATTTTACCCTAAAGCTGTATTAATTTGTCGAGCTTTTTACCAAACACCTTCCCACCTGCCCCTATGATACAGAACCTACCAGAGTCGATTCACTAATATTGGTTGACTTAGTGAGCACCAAATATGTGTCAGATAGCATGCCAGGTACTAGATACTTAATAGTGAGACCAAAACATAGCAGAGAAATGTGGACAAGAGTTATGAATCAAATAATGACACAAATAACCAGGAGCACACACTAAGGGGACTTAGCATACCCTGGATGGCAGAGAAAGTTTTCCCAAGGAACTGGTATTTGAATGGAGACGTCAAGGACAGATAGCATTACTAAGAAGACAAGTGGAGTGGGAAGGAGACTTCCAGGCAAAGGGGACAACATGTGGAGGGAAAGACACGACATGTTTAAGATCAGTGATGCTGGAACGAGAGGCAGAAAGAGGGCAAGTGGCACAGGCTGAAGCTAGTGGAGCAATGCTGGTAATAATAGGAAAAGTAACAGGGGACACTTATTGAGCATTTATTGTGCCCTAGATACTCTTCAATGCATCTTACACATATCATCTCGTTTAATTCTCATGATCACTATCTCCATTTTCAAGGAGAGGCAGCAAAAGCCAGAACCTGCAAGGTCCAGTAGGCTGTGTTAAACAGTTTGGTCTTTTGTACATAAAAACTGTGCCCATTGAAAGGTTATAAGCAAGTTGAGGTAGGGGACTGATGGGAACAGATGTGTGTTTTGAAAAAAAAAAAGACTTGACTGCTGTACGGAGAACAGCTTGGAGGAAGAAAAAAGAAGCTACAGAGGGCATCACTGCCACCCGGGTGAGAGAGGGAGACAGCTCAGCATGAAGTGATGTCAACAGAGCTTAGAGATGAACAGAATCTAGAACTTGTAAAGGTCAGACACGGTGGGTGGGAGAGAGGAGGAAATATCCAGGGCGATGGCTCGTGGAACTGAAAGGGTGGTGGCATCCTTCCCCAAAACAAGGGCACCAGGTCTGTGCGGTAGACGGTGGACTCAGTGTTGGACACACTGAGCTTAAGGGACTTTGGGGACAAAATAGGATGTGTAATCAATGACTTTGCTTTAGTGGGTTGAACAGAAGGCTCCCCAACCTCTACCAGGAGTTCCTCATTCTTGTGCTGTGAGCAGGTTACAGAATCAAAATCCCGTTCTTCTGCAGCCAAGAAGGGGATGCTTTAAAACAACTCTGAATATTCTGTTGCGAACAGAGCTGATGGACATTATTCCCCATCTCAGTGACAAGTGAGACCTGCATAAGTGGCTGTCTTTGAGTCACTGTAATGACTCAATTCAAAGGCGGCTCTCCACTGAATTTTCCTTCTTTCCCCATCTTTTACTAGCATTAACTTGTTCGGTGTCTGAGTCCTCTCACTGGCCAACCACTAATTGATATAAATTAAACTGATTTTTAAAAATCCCATCACTATCAGAGACTTTCATAGTACTGCTAACTCTTTAACTGCCTGGCAAATACTAAAACACCCAGGAGTGTAGAACGGTGTCTAGTGATGTCTGATGGCAACTGAGGGGAAAGGAGGGCTTCCGGGTGACAGTTCTCCTCCTGTCCACAGATGAAGACACGTGGCCAGCTCTGGTGCCACTGCTCCGGGATGGTTCCTTTTAGCACAACAGCTGTCAGACTGCTTGGAATAGTGGCTCACAAAAACTCTCTCAGCTTTGGCCACACAAATAATTTCATTATTATATGCAAACTGAGGCATATCTTTTGCTCAAAGGTATCTGTCAGAACAATAGCAGGATTGCACTTGACTACAGCTGACCTGGGCTCATCTTTTTCCTCTTGGGTCTTGTTTGCGTCAGTCAGTGTCCCCAAGAAGAGCTGACTTGGTTAGGTCATTTCCTGCTCTGTCCAAGCAGAAGCCGTTCCTGAAACGTAACTGCTGTCTCCAGACCCACCACACTCTCCAAAAGTATCAACTCCCTTGCTGACTCAGGTAAGATGTCTGAAGAGAAGACCGTGCGCTTGATTTCATCAAAAATGAAATACAAACCTATTTAGAGTTAATGCTCATCCGAGCAGAAAGGCTGATCCAGCCTGCAGCAGCAGCAGGTGCACAACTATGCGAGGGCAGCACGTTTGACTTGCCACATAAGCATGTGCCCGAGGCAACGAGGCACAGTTGACTCATGGAGGGCATCAGTCTTATCGGGCTCTCAAGCGGGCATGAACGCCGCCAATCTCCCCTCGCTGAAGGGAGTCACTGCACAGTCAGTGTGCCACTGACGTTTCCACTAGTAGTTCACCCCTTTACTTCTCCTGAGACACTAAACAGCTCAGCACAGAAGGCAGTCTCTTGTTACGAGCAATACTGTCCTGAGTTCCTGGAATTCTTAGTTCCTATGGGAATAGGGGATGGGCATTGCTGCTTTTACATCCTTGTTCACATTAAGAAACAAAGTCACATGTTCTTTAATAATGAGACTCCGGATCAAGTTCAGTGTATAGTTCAAAAATATATACCAATTAAAAAGAGGTGTGACTTTTCCTCTAGTTCCACCCCAACATTAGATGAGTCTGATATTTCCAAGCTCATTTCCCCACCTCCCAATAAAAGGGGATTACTGAAGCGATGGTGTGATTATGCTTCGAAAGTTCAATTTCTCTCTTAACCCAGTGTTTCCAAAGTGTCAATAATCAACCTTCGTATTGATAAATGTTCAGTAGAAGCACCATGAAACATGACCACCTAGGCAACTCATGTAAGTTCCCCATGCTTGTGTCTGCTCAATGGCCCCAATGATCACTCCAAATCTACAGCAACATAACTGTTGTTGATGGTGCTTCAAGATGGAATCAGATTGTGACCCTGCTTATTTGAGCCACAGTGTCACTAAATGATCATCTTTCATCATTCTTTAAGTACTTCCTGAGGATTTGCAGTCCCAGCACTGAATAGAATTGTCATCGTCAATCTCTGCTCTAAGAACTGACAATCTTGTCATACCAGCCATGACACAAACTCCTGCTTAGCCAAGGCTTGGATAGACAAGGAGTAAAGTAAGAGCAAATAAGCAAAGAAACTGCCTCAGAAACAAACAGAATAAAAAAGCACCTTGGCATGGCACATTTTCATTTATAAAATATATTTGTTTAACTTTCTTCACAAAAAAGTATATCCCTTTTTTTGTACCTGAGGAAACCAGGGCTCAGGGTGGATGCAATTTGCTCAAGAGTATACAGAGGGGAGGGGATGTAGCTCAAATGCTTAAGTGCCTGCTTCCCATGTACGAGGTCCCAGGTTCCATCCCTGGTACCTCCTAAAAACAAGCAAACATACAAAAAAAACAACTCTCACTGAACAGCAGGTATAGTCAGTGGTTGAGGACCTGCTTCCCACGTACAAGGTCCTGGGCTCAATCCCCAGTACCTCCTAATATGTGTGTGTGTGTGTGTGTGTGTATAGAGAGTTAGGGACCATCAAAGATGAGGGCACAGATCTTCCCGATCCCAGCTGTCAGCTCTCTCTCATACTTTTGTTTCTTAAGGGCCAGTGGAGCCCCACGCAGCAGCCACACCCTGGATATTTACTGGTCCTGCTTCAACTGTGGATTTCTGGGGAGCAAGTCACTTCAGAGGAAAGGCTTCCATTTCCCCCCATAAAACAGTTACAACCTCTGGGTCCCTCCCTGCCCGGATTCTTATGAAGATAAAGAGTCTAATCATAGTTTGAATATGTAGTCCCCAGGAAGGCAATGTCCCCTTCCCCCATGGTTTCTTCCTCTTCAGTATCCATGTAGAGGAACACAGGGGGCTGAAGATGACGATGAGGATGATGACAATAGCTCCATGTGTTGAGCGCTTCCTATGTGTTAAAGGTATTATCTCGTCTAACTCTCAGAATAATTCTGTTATAGCCTCCCTACTTTGCATATTGGGAAGCTGAGTGTTGGAGAGGCTGATGGACTTGACCACACTTACTAAGCTAGGAAGGGACAGTGCTAAGAGCCAACCCGAGCTGTCGGGCTCCAGTGCTTCTGTTGTTAGTCACTAAACTCCCTTAACGCAACTGAGGTTTCAAAGCGAAGTTAGTGTGTGAATTACCAGAAGAGCCTTAACGAAGGAAATGCAATATAATATATTATTATGTCCTAAAATGGCCTCCCAAATGGAAGAGCCACACATTCAAAAACTGGGCTTTTATTTATGGTGGCCATTTGATAGAACAGAAAGAACTCCATCTGTAATTTTGATCAGTGTCACTTCTGAACACAGGGAGCTTGGAGAAGGAGATTCATAAGACACCTGACACTTTGGGAACCTTTACTAAGGTGCCTAGATAGATGGGTGCTGCGCTAGGGAGGGACAGAAAAACAAGCATTGAAATCAGCCCACAAACCATCTGGGAAACATGACCACAGATTTCCCAATCTGTGCAGCAAGGGAAGAGAGATTAGAAATAGGATGAAAGCATAAAGCAGTGATGGGGAGAGGGGAAGAGAAATCCCCCTAGCCCACCAACTTGAGAGGGGTTTTGTTCAATAAAAAGCCCCCTCCTCAATGCAAGGCCTGGAGCAGTTTACTCCCATTGCCAGAGCTGTTTTTTTCCCTCTATAAAACTAGAATAACAAAAGTGATAAGGCTAACATGAGAAAGAATGAAGCTATTATGAAGATCTCTTCAAAATCAAGGGCTATAAGAAACCAATGCATGTCTCATTAATATGAATGAAATACGAAGAATAAATGCATGGAGTTAAAACTTGAAGTATAGGTTATTAGGAGATAAGAGGAGGGCTGAGAAGGAGTACTGATGCTAAACGCGTGTAGAAGTATTAATTAACTTGACTGTGAAAGTGTGGAAATGGATAGAGTTGATAGTAACACATTATAGTGAGTAGCAGCTGGTTTATAAATGGGATTGTGGCTGAACAGGGTAGTTTAGGGATGTAAATGTCAACTGAAAGAGAGCTAGAGAATAATCCATGGACTGAATAACACAGTAAACCCAGATGTGGATGAGAATTGTGGTTTATGGTACAGATGCAAGAGTGTCCTGTGAGCTAGAGCAGATGTACATTACTATTGCAGGGTGGTGGGAATGTGGAGAAGCATGGGAAAAATAAAACTGATGTTACCTAAGGACTGTACTTAACAGCAATACTACAACATTCATGCATCTATGCCAAAGATGTACTGTGTTGACAATGGGGGAGCTTGGAAAAAGTGGGCCAAATGTACACTGTGGACCATGGCTGGTGGTAATAGTCTGATGATATTATCTCATAATCTCTAATCTGTGTTGGTGAAGGGTTGTTGTATAGGAATTCTACATATGTGCATGATTGTTTTGTAAGTTCACAACTTCTGTAATAAAATACATTTTCAAAAATAATAATAGGGTGTGTTGGAGAGGAAATACACCAAATATAAGATATGGACTATAGTTAGTAGTAAGATTTTGACAGTATTCTTCCATAATTTGCAATGTTTCACAAGGAAAGGTGGTGGGGGGGGGGGGGGGTGGGGGAGGATACATGGGACCCCTGTATAATGTTATGCATGTTTGTTTTGTAAGTTTACAACTTTTACTATACACTTATTGTTTATGTATGTTCACGTATGAATGATAAACTTCAATAAAATTTTTAAAAATTAAAATTAAATCAAGGGTTATAGGAATGCTTAGTGATAGTAACAATTTCATCACTGTCATAATCATGACATAACCTTGTTTTCAGATGGGATAAAGAATTTTGAGTACAGGTGAAGTGCCACCTCTGTAACCACCTTGTTTGCGCAAGTGGCAATGCTTTGATTATTACAGCGCTACTGTGTTCTCTTCCTTCCAGAAGAGTCGATGTAACCCAAGTTAGGCTTAGAGCCATGTTCACTATATTCCGTTCAATTCCCACTTCCTCCCCAGCCCTGTCAGCAGGCAGAAGCCCTCCTCCAGGGGTTACCTTGCTGCTTCTGCATGGTGGTGAAATCCTCAAAGGTGAGCGTACGCACGGGGGGTCTCCAAAACGCGTATGTCTCCATGATGGCTTCCAGACCAGTCCTGCAGAGAGAAAAGTCAGCAAAGGAAGTTGTAAATAATCCCAAGGAGCACGCTGAGTTTTTAAAGATCCTGCAGGGGTCTGTCAAATAATTTATGCTGAAGCACTGAGAGATACCACCAGTTGTCATTGGTCTGGAAAAACGCAAGGCACAGGTGACTCGACTGCAGGAAGAACAAATCAACTCACTTCAGACTGTCTGCAAACAATTCTGTGACTCTGATGGAATTTCATCCTGATATTTCTCCAAATGAAAAAAAAAAAAAGCATGTGAAGTATTAAAGGTCAAGGCCACTATTGTCATGAGTGCAGCTGAGCAGGGCAGAGCGTTGACTTTTCCTCTAGCGCAGGAAGATGTCCTAATCTTGGCCACAGTGCACTGGCATGGCCTGTCCCCGAGTCACCTCCACCCCCCAAGCAGGGAAAGAGTCAAGGAAACTGTCAAACTGCTGTGCCTTTAAAGGCTTCTGAAATCAGCTGAGACAAGCCGAGCAACAGCAATGGAAGGAGAGGCAAGCAATCAAATACACTTGGCGTTTCTTCTACCTGAAGGCAAAGAAAGGGCTTGGTCCCAGAAATTTTACCTCAGGCAAAAAGACAAATACATTTCTCCAAGACATTTATCTGTATTTTTGTAATCTAGGAATCAAGCTGGTCTTGGAAGGTCATATTTTGGGGACTGCCAGACGTCAGGAAATGTCCAATATTTAACAAGTACATTCCCTTAAGGTTTCCGGGCATTGATACTGGAAATCCCATTAATTAGACTATGTTCACACTCTCTCTTTCACCCTTCAACTGATTCTCTCTCTACTATACATGTAAGATGAGATGCTGATATACATCATCTTAGCAGAATTGAGCAGGTTATGTCACCGGCAGCAACTCTGCTCCGCGCTTAAAAAGAGCCCCGAGTAATGCTCTGGCTTGAAGATATTAAATATCAGCCGTTATATATCTGACATAACCTGCTCAATTCTGCTAAGATGATGTATATCAGCATCTCATCTTACATGTATAGTAGAGAGAGAATCAGTTGAAGGGTGATGCTGCCGGTGGACTTCTCTTTAAAGCTAATAGCATCACTTCGGTCTGAGGAGGGAAGGGAGAGCTACAGTGACTGCGAGGTAGAAGAAGGAAGGGAGAGAAGAGGAGGTGGCTGAAATGCTTTCATAGCAATGATTCTAGCAAGTAGCAGGGCGTCCCTTCCTGGAAAATAAAAACGTTCCCTCTTGAGATAAAACTTACGCTGCCTCTGCTTCTCCCTAGAGAATACATTTCCAGAGCCCTCTTCAGTGCTGCATACCAAGAATGAAGTGAGAAGTATTTCATTTTAAGTGACAACAAATATCCTTTCCTTACAATCGACTATCAGATCCCCCGAGGTTCCTCTCAGATGAGCTGCTGATACACTCGGTGGCTCTTTGTGTTGGAAAACTGCCTCTTAGAACATGCCTTGCTTGCATAGTTAACTTTCTAAAGTCTTCCCTGGAATCTTGGAGGCTTTAAATACACCCATGTTGGCAAACCAAAGTCTGTATTTTAAGAAGAGGTTCAGAGGAGAGGGTGTTGCATGGTGTTTATTAGCTGTTAATCTGTTAGAAGTAGGCTTAGAAGACATCTCCACATAGTCACCCTACATTAATGCTGAATACAGTACATGAAACTATTTGTGGAGAGAAAGGGCCCAGGCAATTAGAGAGTTCAGAACAATAAGGGACAGGCAGATAAAGCCAGGCTGAGCTTAGGTGGATGTAAGAAGAAGATCGGCCAGGCTTAGCTCTTACTGCCCAGTGTTGGAATGTTGGCTACCCACCAGAACATCCCAGCTTCCCTTTAATGGCACAGGCGGCTCACTGCAAACAGCAGGGTCTTTACTGTTCCACCTCCTATTCCATTCTTCCCAAGAATGTGTACCGATGATGAGGACAAAATATTAGCTCAAGGACAAAGAACGGTCCCTTCTCAGTTCATAATACAGGACTAGAAGGCTAAAGTAGCAAAACCACACTGCTATGTAAGCCAGTATCATATCTATTGGAAAAACAGAAAAATGAACTTTTTCCTTCATTCTTATAATAAGCAAACCAGCTGTGGCAAAAATGTCAATAATTTTATTTAAGCAGCCAAGTCTTCATGGGAGACCATTTAACCAAAATCTAAAATAACACTAAATGTCTGAGTTATATAATCACAGATTTAGAAGTTGAGAAGGGTCTCAAGTGTCATCTACTTTTACCTCCTATGATAGCATCTTGGATGGCTGTCCACCTTAGTTTGGCATATTTCCCAACAAACTATTCCAGTTGTTTTGGATAGATCTGCTAGTCTTTTCTGATGTTGGGCTTAAATCTCTGCTGTAACTTTCACCCTCTGGCTCCATTACCAATGGACAAATGGTGAAAAGGCCAGACATTTCCCACTAAAAGTCTACCTGCCACACCTGTTAAGAAGGTAATGTACAGCATGTCACATATGGACATATTCACAGTCAGAGCAGGAGTCCTTTTTGCTCACTGGGGGGGAGGGAGGGGGAAGAGAGGCATTACTATCAGGAAATGATGGCTAAGACCACACATTCCTAACCTCACCTTACTAATCTACTGTGGATCCATCTCACAGAGATTTATCCTAGAGTCTTACTATGTAAACCTATTTATAGATTCAGAATGTACTGCGTTTTAGAAAAATGAATCCTATATGCCACGTTTATTTGTCCTCAAAGTCTATTAAGCTTCACTAGACAGGTCTAATTGTCAGCAAGTACTAGTTCTACATATTAGGATTTGGTGAATCACCATGGCACGGTCAGTATTTGATAACTCATCTCTCTCTACCACTAACATGTATCTGACGTGAGAGCTTGGGATCCCATATTTTCCTACGTCCCTGTGCCGAGGACAGGGCTTGGAACATGACAAGATCTCGAAGGATCTGAACTGAATTAATAGAGGAATTCATTTCCACCCTATCTTCTATTACTGAGTTGTTTCTTTATAAACTTTAACCAGCATCCATTTTACTAAGCCTAAGACTTAGGAAAACAACTTGGAGTAGAATCAAGGCTGAAAACCTAAAGAGTCCTCTAGGACTGGAGACTTGGAAATTGTTTGTATAGCTGATTGTGCCTTTCGTGACTCTGGTCTCTAGAGGTTTCCGTTTTCCCTATGCCTCTGCTATTCCAGCCATGGAGTCTGCGACCTTCAGCAGGGCCTGGGTCCCAAGGCCCACCCAGCCACCCCCCAGCAGAGGCTAGTCATTTCTACCCCTCATCTTCTCTTAGAAAGGTCCTTGCCAATTGCACATTGACAACCTCAGCCCCTTGGATAGCTCTACGAAGTATATCCTGCGCTCCACACTGTTTGCCCATTTGTCATCATTTATCTTTTACTGTGTACAATTTTATCTCAAGGTTCTACAAAATGAATTCATTGCTAAGAGAACAATGAAAAAGTGGTCTTGGGTATCTGTGTCCTTAACGTGTTCCACATGGTGGGCTGTTCAAGGATGCTGCACACCAAAGACCTGAGGTCATCGCTCAGGGTTCCAAACAGAGATGATCAAATTGGCCAGTGTCCCCCTCTTGCCTACTTTTCTCTGTTTGCTCCAGGGACACCAGAGCCCGTAGCCAAATCCCCTTTGCTCCATCCTTTGGCTGTAATCACCTCTCTGATTTCCAGGCCTCTTCTCTTTAGACTTTTCAGTCGGCTTCCTGGCCAAACCCACAACATGTGCTGGGGGAGCCATGGGGGAGGTGCCCAGGGAGAAAGGAGAGGAAGCGAGCCAGAGCAATTCTGAAAATTGATGATGCCTCTCCATCAACTGGTTTGGAAAAGCAGCCAGACTGTAAATAAATATCCTTTCAACCTTCTCATTCCAAGAAAGTGGCAGGATCATCCCTTTGGAGTTCGGGAAATATCTGACAATTATTAACAAAGATACGATGCTATTAGGAGCCCACAAATGCAGAGCTTCCACTTTCAGTTTGTCTTGAAACAGAGTTGCTTTACATGTTTCTTCCATTCATTCTCTCTTTAGTTCTGACTTTCTTAGTTTGACTCATCTCCATACTATTTGCTGGTGACACTCATAGCACAGGGGACGTATGTGATGGGTTGATAAGGCAACTGGTCATCTCTCCACTGAAGACAGTGAAATGCTGAGGCAAATCTACTGGGATGGAGGTCTTGCACTCATGAAGGAGGAATCCAATCAGAAAAAAATTATTCTTCTACTCAGCAATTACACACTAGTTTCAGGATATGCAAAGACAAAAAAAGACAGGGTCTTTACCCTTTAGGAGTTGTCTGTTCAACACAGAGAATAAAACGTAAACATCTAATTTCTGAACAGCATGATAAATGCTACACTGGACAGACATAGAAGATGCCACAGAGCACTGAGCAAGGAGTAATTAATACAGCTGGAAAACTCAAGGAGGATTCCACAAAAAGCCTATCATTTAAGCTCAGTATTAAAGGATATTCAGCAATTTTTCACATAGATAAGAGGCAGAAAGGGATTTCCTGGTTGAATATGAGCAAAGACTCAGCAGTACAGAAGAGAAGGCATATTTTAGGAACTTAAAATTCTTCATGGGCGCCAGGAAGCCCAGGGTGCAGGGCAGAGGGTGGACACCACGGGTCTTTCGTCCATGCTGGGTACTTGGATTTGTCCCGTGGGTGGTGCTGTGCTCCGGATCTCTCCTTTCCCTTCCTTGTTCAAGTATTGGGAAAGCCCAGAGCCATAGTGTACTCTTCCTTCACATCTAACCACCATCTCAGCTTTCTAATCCTCTTGCTTAGTCTGCCCTTTGCTTCACTGAAGTGATGTCAGCCCTTCCACATTTTCCCTTCTCCTTCACTGGCTCTGGAGTCAGTTCGTACTTCCAGAATACTCACGATATTTGTTGTCGGGGGACATCCTAAAAGACCTTCCAACAGAGGTCTGCAAATTGTCTAAAACACACCCTTCAAAACTTGGCTTTCGATGGTGTAATAAGTGTGTCTACACCGCAAAGAGAACTCATGTGCCTTGCAATGGCTTGAAAGGATGGTATCCAGTGGATGGACTCCTGCAGTTGAGTTAAACTTGTTCCCTCTTCCCCAGTGGAGTCTGAATAGACAGTAAGGGCAGTCTGGAGGGACTTTTCATTGCCTCAAGCAGGATAATAATATCTCATGATGACACAGAGCAGGCTACCTAAAATATTACGTTTCTTTGCATTTGACTAGAATGGTCGAACTTTAAGTTAGTGATACTAAAATCACATGAGAGACGGATTAGCAAAAGGAACCCAACCATTCTGCTCAAGTTGTGACTTGTAATAGGAGAAAACATTCTTACTTCATTGGAATTCAAAGCTTCATCAGTCCTCTGGCTCTGGATTAAATGCAGAGGGAGTTGTAAGGTACTTAATTCCATTTCTCATTCTCTCCTCAAAGAACCAGGAAACATGTCCCTCGAGCCCCTGTAGGCCTCATTATCTCGCAGATATTTCAGACTCCAATATGTTAGCCATTAAAAAGACGTCACTCTGCTCAATGACACCGTCCCTGGGCAAGAGCCATAGATAATAAAACAATTGCCAACTTTCCCTGGCAAAGCCACATGGCCAAGAGGACAACAGTGGAAAGAGTTCATGACAGGGAAGGGAGAACAAATAACAAGGCAGAGAAAAAGGTTCAATAGTGGCTAGAAGACCTTAAGCCAGGGGATATGGTGAACAGCATGGCTGGGAAGGACAGGAGGGGTCCAGCTGGATGCTGGACGCTGTGCCAGAATCTGCATAGGCGCAGCTACCTGGAACTGTAGATACAACAGAAGAGGCCAGCAGTGATTACAACCACAGATCTGCTAAATGGCTGAAGCCACCTCTGCCAGAGATAACAAAAGAATATGCAAAATATACAGGGATTAGCGATATTGCCAGAAAAGAGCAGGAGGAAATTGGCTGGAAAAATAGAACCACAGGCTCTAGGGAAAACAAATGAAAATATAGAAATTGAAAGTGAGGTAGACCCTTGGAAAGTCATGCTGGTTGGAAGGAGGCAGGAAGTCAGCTTGGAGGTTCTACGCTTGTTCCACCAGCCTTCACGAGTGACAAGGGGCCAGAGAGGAAGGTGAGGACAAGGTTGTCTGCTGACTGGCAAGTTGTCCTAACGGAGGAGAGTGACATCATTGCCTAGATGCTGTCACTGGCTGGATCTGAAAATTCTGAAAGCTGTTACCTCACTGTATTGTTTTACCATCAGTAAAACAGGGAGAACTTCACTGATACTGATCAACTCAGAGGTCAAGATGATGGACAGCTGGGACGACAGAAATTACATGAGATAATTACCGCTTTTATTTCTACGCGTATCATTTAAATGGCCAGAAGTAAAGGTTGAGCTGTTTGAAGTTGCTTGTGTTTTACCATTGTTTAACTACAAATACAGTAAGAGCCTATGTTCAGCTTCATGGAAAGGTAAGGGAGGAGAGAAGATTCGCGTTCTTGGTTACAACAGTGAGCTCCACCAACAGGTTTTACCTGCGCTCCACCTCCCCCCCCCTCCCCATTCCCAGAGAAAAGTTCATTCTTGCGGGTCTAAGCACGGATGAACTGGCTGTGGGGCTCGTGTACAACCCACTTCTCCCTCTCCCTCTTTTTCCTTCTGTTTGCATTCCCTCAGCACTCTTAGGCCTCACACTCCCCTTTCTGTTGGGTGCGTGAGAGGCAGAGCGCTCCCGCTGGCCTGGCGAGAGAGGGGATCCCCGCTCTGTGAACACTTGGGGCAGCAGTTTCTTAAGAGGGGGTCAGGGTGAACGCCTTCGCTCCCAACACCTTCCCCACCACTGCTGGGGGCGAGTTCCGTCTTTTGTGTTAGCTCCATCCTCAGTCGGCAAACAAATACACCCATTCCCGTAAGACCTTTTCAGACCACTGTCCCCCAACATTAGGGAAGGGGTGCCAGGCACGGAGAAGGATGGGGCCAGCGCGTTCCGGCAAGCAGCAGTGCTGGCTGGGAACCCTCTGAGGATGCGCCTGACTCAGGTTTCCCCGTGCGCCTCCTCCTGCCGATCCTGTGGCTTTTTCAGCACAGGACAACCCGTCGCAACCACTGCCCCGTAATAAAGGTGCGTCCCCGAGACACCGGCCCTGCCACCGACTCCCTCCTGACAGTTCCTGAACTGTGGAAACTGAGCGTCGTGGATCAGACCTCCGAGGGTAGACTCCACCGAGAACAAAAGTGCATGCCTTTCCGCGGCACCAGCTCCCTGGGCTCCAGAAGCCCCGTGCTCTCTGGGAACGACTGCGGCTTCCCATTGAGAGGAATGAGGAGGGAATGGGGGCCCAAAGAGGCCAGGAGCACTTCTCCATGCATATCTCTTTACAGGAAAATATGCAGACCAGGAAATCAGTATGCTCCACCACAGCTCCCTCCAGCATTCCCTCTTCCCCCGAGAGAACAGGGCTGTCAGCCCTGTTCTGCACTCTGACGGCACAGCAGTGTGCGGGGCTTACGGCTAAGACAGACTCACACGAGACATTTTAAGAGAAGGAGCGGGTGGCCGTGTCCTCCTCGTTTCTCTCCAGTCCTCCCTACGCAAGCCTCTGGGTCATGCTGGGATGGATTGAGCTCGACAAACCTGAACATGTTTTGGTTTGAGGTTTGGCAAATTCTGTAACTCCAAAGTATTCCACAAATGTTTTGTGTTCTGCAAAACCAAAAAACATTGGCCAAGCACTTTCCCCCCCTAATTTTTAAGCCCATGTGTTTTTAAAGGAAATGTAATCCGTATGTTTTTTGGTACATTTATATGCAACTCATCAAACCATGCCCTTTTGTGTGAGTCACTTGATGTCTAAAATGCACTGGGAGGATCTGAGGTTTGCAAGGCCTCTCTGGTAGCACAAGTAATGCAATAGATGAGGCCCTGGTCAGAAGGGGATGGCCTGGGTTCTGATATGGTTCAGAGTCACCGTTCCCTGAAGAAGTGCAAAACAGCTCATAGCCTCACCCAGCCCTTTTTCCATCTGCAACGAGGTACTAATAAAATGATTGCCCTCGTCAGATCCTGCAGTTAGTGAGAAAGAAAGTAAATTGCAGGTACTTTTGAGCTTTTCAAAATTAAAAATACAAGGGCATCTGTACTTAACCCCACCATTTCTTTTAATCTAGCTTCCCAGAGTGCTGGAGGACTCGAGTGGCTTCTACCTTTAAGAATTCATTCTTGCCCCACTGTGACACAGGGGACACAGTTTCAGAAGTTCCTCCTGGCTCCCTGTCATCTACTAGAGAGCCCCTTGTAGAGGGTTAGAGAGAAGATGACAAAGTCATCGGGAAAAGTCTTGGAGGACAGGCCGAGAGTATACAGATTGCTTTATGTGGAAAAGAGAAGCTCCTGGTGGCCTGAGTAGGGTCTTTAAAGAGATGAAGGGCTTTTAGAGGAAGGGTTCTGCTCTCTGTACCTGTTGAAGCCAAATGAGTCCAATTTAAAGGGTCAGCATGAGAGAGTGGAGAGAGAACAGGTGTTTAAGTCAGGCAGGCTCGAATGTGAATCCCTGTGCCCGCATCTACTAGGGCACCTGCTTAACCTCTCCGGGCCTCTGTTTCCTCACTTATAAAATACACGCTGTCTGAAGGATTAGAGAAAATGTAAGCAAAGGGTTTGGAATATTGTGACTTTTCAATCACAAGTACAAATTATGAATAATGTCTGAATATTAAATAGTTGTCACAAAGTCTGTGCAGTTTCTAAGACACATTTTCTGATTCAGTATTGTCTATTTAAAAAGGAAAGTTTCTGATCGAGTAACTGTAGCTATATCTGATTTATCTGGCAATTTCCATTTTCTCCTAAGATTCTGTCGGTAACAGATTTTAATTTTATTCAGGAAGAAAACAATTAGAAGGATTCAGAAGGAAGAAAGAAGACAGATCAACTAGAGACACGCCATAGTCTCTAAGGCCATTTACGGCAGGTGCTAAGAGTTCTATGAGCTTCACTAATTCCTAAGAGTTTCATTATATAGCAAACTAATCATAATGGCAATCTTAGGTCATTAAGAAAGGGTCACATGGTGTTCTATAAACTTGCTTTACTACAGCAGGAAGCATCTAATATATTTTGGAGATGCTTCCTACTGGAAAAAATGTTAATTTTTTTTCACAAAGTTTCAGCTCTTAAAGGTAATACTTTTATGAAAATTTTTGTCCACAATTCCTTGCTTCCTGAAAATACAAAATAAATGAGACATACTGAAGGTGCTATAAATCCTAATCAGAAAAAATAAATATCTTTGAATGATAATAAATCACCATCAAATGTTTTTAAGGGACTGAATTTCATATCATGTAAGGGGAAAAATACCATGACAGATTTGATTTGGTGATTTAGAGTGTGTTAACAAAGAATTTGGATAATTTGGCCTTTTAAGGCAGTTTTTTGATTCTTGGATCAGCAATCCATTTCTCTTTGCCTGAGTAAACACAGTGACATGGCCTGCAGATGTTCTTCAAAAAAAAAAAATAGGAGGCAGGGGCCACCAATGGGGAGTGGGGCAAATAATATCATATAGAAGAAGAATATCAGTGAGTTTGTTTCCCTATTATTCTTACCTGTTTCTCCCAGAATCTCTGAATCCTTTAGCAAAAGGGTTTCGGTCAATTTTTAATCTTGTGATCTGGAAACAAGCAAAAAAAGCATGAATTATGTTTATATTACTTCTTTTTCAATAACTCCTCAAAAATTAACAGAAATCATTCTGCTAATAACAACTGGTGCTTAAATTTAGTTTTCTTTTAGTATGAGATTTAAATGCTGCAGGATTTGGGCCTGACACATAGATGTCTGACCCAGCTCACCCATTCCTTTCCAAAGGCCAAGGTTTGCCCAATGTGTCTCTGTAAACTCTCCTCTGTTCCCCTTCCTAGCCTCAATAGTGATAAATCATTCGCTTCGACAGACACTTAAATGGAAAACTGAGCAACAGTCATATCCATGGTACATGACACATAGGAGGCACTTTTAAAAATGTTTGCTGAATGAATGAGTAAACGAATGGATGAATAAGTGAGCATGAGTGACGAAGGAAAGAAAAAACTGGGACAATTCAATCAGTATAAACCTCTGAGAGGAATCAGACCACTGAATACTCTGCCTCAGTCTGAAAGATCCAAACAATTGACTCCATTTCCCATTTTCCTCAATTGGGCCTTCCCTGCCAGTAGGGCGTATTCATTCAATGACCTGAAATGATCACTTAAAAGACACAAAAAGTAGCTAGATCTTTTTCCAGGGTCTCACCCAAAGAAAAGAAATGTGTGCCTGGACAGAAGGGGATCCAGCCGATCTCACCCAGGTTCCACAGCTCCCAGCGAACTCAGAAGAAGCAAAGAGAGAGTTCCATAAAGCTAAGGAACCCGCCACTCCAGCTGTGTCACCAGGCAGCTGGGTCCTTAGGGCCATCTGGTTCAGCTCCATTCAAGGCACAATTCCTCCTCAACTGCATCACGTCTTAGCCCCGTCAAACTCCCCCGTGGTTGCCTTTACTACCGTTGTGCCTCTAGAGTAGAACAAGCCTGACCAACAACTTCCACATGCCCTCTCTAGGGTTTCCGTTTTCAGTCTTGGTCACGGGAGACATTTTGATACCTTTGTGTCTACACCAGATGTTAACGACTAGCTGTTTTCAAGCAGTGGAGACTTGGAGGGGGTGGCTAGGAAGTTCAGGAGAGAAGGGAAGGTACTCTCAATGGAGTGCAATTTAGAAATGAGGGACTCTCGTTAATTAAGACTATCTTAATCTCTCTGATAATTGCAGGACTGATCACTAGGAGAGGTAAAGCCATTTCCTATATTGCAAATCTCTCCAAGGCCCTCTTCTTCCCACTTCCTCAGAATGGGATTTCCCAAAGCCACAGTCTTCAGAAGTCTTTAAAATGCAGTGTGAGCGTCTGACAAACAGACTGCTTGAAAGAACCACGCTGACTTCCAGGTTCTTTTTCTCCCTAAACATTCCTCGCCTCCAGAAGGGCACACCAATAATGTTGCACTAATAACACAGCAAAAGCAATTTTACATCTATTTTATAGCCCAGAGCAGGCGCCTGCAAGGTTGGCTTTCTAAAGTCCAGTGTTTGCCATGTGAATGCTGTATTGAGTTTAAAGAGTATCACTGCTTTTCTTGTTTTTGACTTAAAATCAGTTCTTTCTTCTTCCATAATCCACAGCAATAAACCACATGCCACGTTTTCTTTTCAAGTCGGGGTTATAATATTTTATTTTCTCTTTGAAGATGGTTTATCCTATCTGACTCGTTTATGTTCAGGGTTCTGATATATGATTGTGCTGCCATGTTTTGGGAGCCTCCACAAGCCCCTGTAAATATCATGACATTCTTTTCCATAGGCCTGGGAGAAATCGTTGAAAACCTGTTTCCCACAACTCACTGGATCCCAGACAAAGGGATCTGATTTAATGGACAAATGTCACCAAACGTTAAGAAAAACTACATCTCTACACTTATTTCAAAGCTTTTATGTGAGACTTAGAGAGCTTTACGAAGAATGTGGCTGTGCCACTCATTATTTACTTATTAGCAAGTGTTTTTGCATACAAAGCACTGACAGACAACATTCAGTGACGATGAGTGTATACGGTCACTGCATGGCTGTATATAGTCAGTTTCTTCCCCGACAGAGCTTATAATTCAGAAGGGAAAAAAAGCACACATATACAGTAATAATTACATTATAAAACAGAGTCACAATAAAGGCAAAGTGCCATGAGAACTTCGGGGAAGTAGCAATTGCTCCAAGTTGAAGAGCTCTGAGGTTTCACATTGGAGGTAGCAGATGAGCCAGACCTGGAAGGATGTGTAGAATTTTAAAGGTTAAAAAAAAATACAAGAAGGGGAGAAAGGAACAAGAGAAGCATTTCATAAGAAAGGTCCAATATAAGTCAGAACATAAAAGTAGGAAAGAATGAAGCATTTTCAAAGAATATCTAGGAGTCCAAGTTGACCAGAGCATTTGGGAAAGGAGTGCTGAGAGCAGTCTGGAGAGGATGGCTGGTTGAGGCCACATCACGGGAAGCCTCTGCTACCTGACTAAGGCATTTAGACTACCCGGCCAGCAGAAGAGAGCAGTTTTAGCTGTAGGAACCAAATTGCAATCCCAGTTCAGGCTTGTGCTGACAACAGGGGCTTTGCCTACAGATGTCAAGGGTAACAGGGACCGTAATTTGTAGGCATAGATCAGTGTGTTTTCCACTCAACAACCGTCAGTTTCGAGTAGTCCCACCGCGTCCCTATCAAGTGCCTGCCTGGTTAACTCAGAGCTTACGCATGTCTTCTGTAGAATAGAAAGAAATACAGACAGCAGCTGGGCCACGGAAGCCTTGGAAGACAAAGAGATGAAATAAGGTTCATTCTCACCAGAAAGAAAAAGAAACAGAAGCCCACTCCTCCTTCCCACAGTGGAATCTGAGATGAAGAGCCCATGGAGGAGCAGGCAGGCGGCCTGATGTGTGCCATCGCTGCCTCTTCAGACCAAGCCCCTTTGCAGGCAATGGGGGAGGAAACCGGAAGCTCATCTGCTGCATCCGAGTCCAAGTGCGCCTGGTCTGATCAAGCAGAGAGAGGCCTGAGTTGGCTCTCCAGAAGTCCCGTGGTTCCTCTGGGGTGGCTAAGGGACTCTGAAGTCCTCGCGTGCCGTGATGGGGTGACGGGGTGATGCTGACGCAGAGGCGCCCAGCCTAGCCAGGAGCCCACAGAGATGGCTGAGGCCCGTGAGGAGGAGCCAGCAGCGGGGCCACTGGCGCTGGGGAGCTCCGGTCAGCAGGGCATACCGGCACAGGGGTCCCAAGACCAGACCAACAGCTCCCCAGAGCCCAGGGAGGGCCCAGAGACATCGTGGGGTCCCCATGCAGGTGTGGGCCCCACTTCCACCCACTGTGGGGCCTCGTAAGTCACCCCCACCCCTGCACTCACCCCATACAGCTAGAGGCATCGGGATGGAGCAGAGGGAGGGAAGAAAAACCCGGGGGGAATAAAACTAAACATTTGCCCCAAATAAACCAAGTTACATGAGGATATTTAACCCAAAATAGAACTGGCAACTGCATTCTCCCCTACCCTACCCCAACAGAGAGACCAGGGCTTTTTAGGAAAATTAGACTAGCCATAGGAAATGTACACACATGTCCACAAGAGGTGAAGAGCTTCAGACCTAACACAGCTGTCCAACTCCACCACCCTCGAGACACTGCCGAGACCAGGCCACCGCCACCTCCCAACTAAACTAGGCTCCGTGGCCTTCAAACAGAGCTCCTGCTTCCACGCCTGTCTCTGTCCCAGCTCTCCTCCACCCGGCACCCGAATGACTTTGTTAGGGAATTACTGGATCATGTCCCTCTCGTCAGCAGCTACCACTGTACTCAGCCCTCCAGCCAAGCTCCTCGCAGGACCCAGCAGCAGGCCACCCACACTCCTCTCCCAGGCCCCCTGGCGCCCGCAGGGCTGTTCTCACTGTGGGAAAGGGCCGGTCTCCTTGCCTGCTCATGTGTCCCACCCTCAGTCCACCCCAGTGAGAACAGGCTTTTCCCTACTCCTTGCATAGCCGACCCTTCCTCTTAAGTCTAACTGTTCATCTCCTGGGACATCGCGGTCCCTCATCACCCCTCCTACACAGAATACCCCTGCTGCGCTCTTTAATTGCACCCTATTATTCTTCATCTTTGCTCTAAACCCAATTGCTAATCATGCCTTTATCTCTTTGTGTACATATGTACTGACTCTCTCTCCCCTGGGACTACAGACAGGGATGCGCCTAATTTATGTATCATTTTTTTAACTAGAACCTATATGCACCTGGCATACTTCAATGATCAATGAACAATTTGTTAATGAATGAGCGAAGGAGTGAGTGAGCAAATGAATGATGATGTGAGAACCAGCCCCAAAGCCACCATGAGCCTACGGGAACCAGCCCATCAGCTCTCTCAATCCTATTTGATTTTCCTGCAGGCATTACAGACAAGGCTTAAAGGTCCTCCCAGTCAGAACCGGGTCCATTACTAACTTCCTGTGCAGCTCAAGCGATTCTACAGCGGTCAGGTTCAAACTTGGACCAGTGATAACGCGGAGACACAGAAAGCACAGAGGTTGTCGAGGCACTTTTCTTCACTAGTTTTATTTCCCAACCCTATTCTGACTCACGCATATTGAAGACTGCGGCACATGTGGGGGTGGTTACTGACTTACCACCATTAATTTTAATCATTTTTACTGGCTTTTTAGCCTGGTGACAGAGAGGCAGTCAATAAATGCAGTATAGTTCACAATGCACAGTGCAGACATAAACAGCACAACCTGAAAAAGGAAATGAAACTTGAATATCCTGTGTATGATTTTATAGGACCAAGGCTGAAAAGGCGCTCCCTCATTAACACTCTCTTGGTGACTTTCATTTTTTTACCATATTTCTTCTGGTTAAAAAAAAAAATCCTTAGCCTCTGTGCAAAAAAGATTCGGCACTTGATTGGAAAGTTAGAGCACAACTGGCTCAGTAGTTTAGGCTATAATGAGTGGCTCAAAAATCCTATTGGATTTGTTTATACAATCTTGCTGGAGTTTCAGACTTCCTATCTGGTTCATGTGGCCAAGAACAGAATTGTGTTTTTTTGAAATCTAGTTTCCTGTTTGGGGGTTGAAATCAAGGTTCAGCAGTCTTTTTCCCTTGGAAAAGACAAAGACACAGCGATGGAAATTTCCTGCTAATTTCATGAAGACATGCCGGCATCAGTTTCTTCCAAAAAGAAGCAGAGGGTGTAGAATCACCTTTATTCCCACCTCTTACAGCTTATTCTCCACAATGAGATTCTGGGTATGGCATGCCTTCCTCTCTACTATAGACCTGCCACGTTGGCCCTGAAAGAACAAATAACAGTAACAATAACCTCACTAAGTCAGCAGCCCTGTGAGTCTACAGGTCGGTCAGCAAGGGTGGGGGAGGGAATGGGGAAAGGGAAATACAAGCATAAACTATTCCACTGGAATAGAAATGCTTTCTTCACACTTCTCTACTACTTTATCCAAAGAACCAGAACCACAAATACACAAGGAAACTGGCAGAAGGTTTATCATTCAGTCAGTCTTTTGCCAAGCATATATTCAGTGTATTTGCTGAGACAGATAGGAGTGTCTTAGAATTATAGAGATGAAAGAGTCCTTCATCTTAATTAGTGATTTCTGGGCTTCAGAATTTATACATCAGTTCTAATACCCTGCCCCCCCAATGATTAACACTGATATCCCAATTTTTTATTCTATCAAGTGAAGACAGTTAACATCTATCCACTAGCTCCTGCTATCATTTCATAAGAGAAATGACATTTTATTATCAAAAAAGTAGAAAAGACAAAATAGAATAATGTAAATAATGTACAGCTTTTTAAATTGCATATGTGTGTATTTGAAAAATCCCTACGTTATCCTTAATTTTTTAAGTTAACCACAAAAAACTTCTCCATGGATTGGTGACCAGGAAATACTGGTCCAGGCCAGCCTTCGGTTTGCAATTGGGAACGGTGAGGTGGAGAGACCTGTCCAGGTCAACAAGGCCAGGGGCTGCAAACTGGGTCTAGAACTCCAATCTCCTTACTTCCAAACGGGTGTTTTCCCACCATACCCCACTGTCACTTATAAAAGGCAAAGGTTTTGTACGGAAAAGCTCCAAATATTGAGGGGAAGACTGGACACACACACACACAAAGATGAGAAAGTGAGAAAAGGTCCTGAGACTGGGAACCATTTCATTTCAACTCCATCCCCTCTATTGTCCTTCTGTGGCTTGTGCTTCTCCAAAAAGCTCCTGAGAACACTGAGGACCTCCAGGATTTACTTTCAAAAGCCTCCCAACCATTCCTTTAAAAAAAGATGACTAAACAAGGTTGTCCTAAAATGTCAATTGTTCTTATTCTACAAGGTCAAGGGAAATAAAAACACAGCAATTGATGAATATAGCTCACAAAAGAGAATAATTTATAGCATCTGGCATCTTCCTGACAAGTCTGAAAATTATGGTTAGGTAAAGGCTCTGACCTACAGGATACAGACTTCAAGTTTCCCAGAGGGAAGGACCTGAGGTTATTTTGCATTATTAGAAGGCACTGTATTTATTAGATCATATCTACACAGCCAAAGGGAATGTTAAAGAATTATACTTGTTGATTTATCCAGGGATTGGGGGCTTGTAAAACAGGCAAAAGCTGTTATCTTGATCTCAAAATGACTGCAATTGAGTATGACTCATCTATTTTGAATGTCAGCACATCATGAATTCACCAACTTGACAGGAGGACAAAGAGATCAAAGCAGTTACCTATTGATTCCAATCCCTTTGAGAGTCAATGCTGCTCCTTTAGGTCCCCACCAGCCACTTTCTCCTTAACGAGCAGTTCATTAAGGAAAACTGTCTCTACTCCCCAGTCTCCTTCATGCCTCTGCAGACCCAGCCGTGGAGCAATGTAGGCTACTACTGTTAATTGGAGGCCAGGTTAGTGCAATTGGATTGAACATATTTCCCCACTTAGTCCTCTTAATTCTATGAAGCAGATATGTTTTTAGAATAGGAAACATGAGCTGAAATGGGTTAAGAAACTTGATCAAGGTCACACAGCTTGTCAGTGAAAAGGTCAGAAATCAAATCAGGTGCGCCTGCTGCCAAATCCCATGGTAGCCAGCACCCACTAAGCCACCACCACCTCCGCCCCAGCTCTCATGTAGAAAAACATATTTATACAAGCAGAATGTCATCAGGGGCAGGAAGACTGCCTATGAGAGAAGGTTGAAGAAGTCGAGGGATTTCGGGTACCCATGTTTGGATCCCTTTCTTTGTCACCATGAGTTGTAGCTTTCTAGTTTCAACTCAAATGACAAATTGCTCCCTGGGTCTCCAGATCTGGTTTCAGCCTTCTAATTTGCTCTACAAACGAATTTCTAAAGCTGGAATAGTTATCTGCCACATCTCTCCCTTCATGAGAAACTAAAATGGTGGCTGGGGAAGAGTCTTGGAAAATTCCAATCAGTCATTCAAAGAGCTTGAACTCTTACTCCCCTTCCTCCAAACCACAGCTAATCCCAAGATCCTAGACCCTCCAAATACCATGTCTGCATTGCTGCTGTATTCTGTATGCGAGTTTCAAAATTATTGGTTACCTACGTATTCTGTAGGGACCCTCCGTGGCCTCTGCAATTTTGCTATCTAAAGAGTTTAAGAGGACTTCATTGTTTTTAGGTAGAACTCAGAGCCAACGAAAGTTCTGCCTTTCACTTTAGTTCAAATGTGGCATCCACAAGGAAAAGCTGAAGTTAGGAATACTTTACAGCTGCTTAGAAAGTCCAACAATCATTTAATGCTCAACATTTATTGGATTAAGGGGTCGTTGTATATCAAATTCCTCTGAAAGTAAAGAAAGTCTAAGTAATCTTATCCAGATGCACAATGAAAGACTGAAATACCCTTTCCATAGGAACCAAAGATTACATAACTCACCTTCACCTGCCTGGCATGTAGTAATATCAATATTTAATAAATGAATGTTTTCCTTCTATTGCTTTCATTGTCAGAGCCCTGGTTGAAAAGCAGAGTATCTAGTACAAAAGATACTGAGTGATAGTATAAATTTATTTTGCTTCAAGCAGGTCCAAAATAAAAGTTTACAGATTTTCAAACAAGATGAACAAACAAAAGTTCTTTGTTTTGGAAAAGGATTCACTGCAGGATCCTACTAATTAGACAATTTGCCAAAAGATGAAATACAATCCACTTTACAAAAATGGTATTCACATGTAACTTTTAGGGAATTGCATAAGGTGAGACCACCTGTAAACCCAACCAGCTACCCTCCTCAAAAAACATATATATATATCATTGTTTAGAAAGCCCATGATAATTTCAGACATGGGCTCTCCTTCCGCCTCCCTCACCCACACACCTCTGCCTGTCACCTGCTTGATTGATACGTGTGCTGCAGTATCAGGTAAAGCTTTAACTCTTCCAGGAAAACTCCCCTCTTTTCCCAAACTAAGAAATGCCCTGTCCACATGTCTTTCATTAAATTATTCCACTACATAATCATAATGTCTTCATGTGTCTTTCACTCAACTAAAACTCCTCTCTCCTTAAGGATGAAGGAAGTCTTAATCAGCTCAATTTCTCTACTAAACATAGAACATGGTAAGTTCTCAATAAATATCTGTGGAATGAATGAACAATGACCATATTACAGACATAAAAACATACAGATGTCAGATGTGGCTGGTAAACACATGGAAGCAAATTTAGTCAGTATCAATGGAAGTCCTGGTTCTTAATTAGAATTTTAGAGGCTTGATGAATTTGATATGTCCTGATGGAAGAATACACAGAAAACTGCAGATGAAAGGGAAAGTCTGAATTAAACCTTAGTATGTGCAAACAAATCCTACATGATGAACAGTTTGCCTGATGTAGTAGAGATCATGAACATAGGTACAAGTATAGAGAGACATGAAAATAACTTAGGAGAACTTGTCTCTGATCTAAATCTAGACTCCACCAGCTGCTACGAGGCATTCCAGTGTTGTCATCACCAATGTCCCATGCGTATTGCAAGACTGGTCTCTTGCTTCCAACTCGGTGTCATGTAGAAGGACTAGGCATTTCTTACCAAAAGCAAACTTAAACTCCTTTAATGGCAGTCACAGCAGGAAAATCCAAAGAGCAGTCTCTTACCTGCTGGTTCTGATAGGCTGTGACTGTGGTGAACACAGTCTCAGGAAAGTTGAATGTTTTCACCCCATCCCCAACGGGGACAGGCTTGGTGGGCGAAAGCTCGCTGCTGAAGTCTTTGCGAATCACATGAACTCGAGGCTGGTATTTGTGCATAGAGTGCAGAATGATCTAAAATGAGAAGCGGAAACATTATACCCGAGTTGGTGTTAAGATCTCTACATCTTCAAGTTCTTGTGCAAAATAAACCACAGAGAGAAGCACTGTAAGAAGAGCACAGGTTGGGAGTGGGATGCCCAAGAAACTTGAGGTCAATGTACCTGCTCGTGGCAGGAACTACACAGCAGTATCTTGATCATGGATGGTGGAAGTAATATGTTTGCTTTAATGAGATAAATGCTGACTGACTGTTCTGGTATTGACGGGCAACATTCTGCTGAGAGGTCTCAGAACCTCGGCCAGGTGGCAAGGTTTTCCTTCCAGCTTCAAATTTTCATTGTCTCTTGCTACCTTTAAATTCTACTTGTTATTATTTTGCACCGGGTATTTTGTTTACGGAAGTTCTTTTATGACATATGAGAGTGAATAGTATACTTATGTTCTCCTTCCCTCAGAAAATTGTCATGTCCTTGAAGATGGGAGCCATGGTTTTAGCTTCTTTTCAATCTTCCCGTAGCACCCAGTTCAGATCTTGGCATTCAGTAGGAACTCAGTATATATTTTACTGCCAAAGGTAAATTTATAACATTAGGTGTTCCAGTTATACCTGGAAAACCTCAACAATTGGTGTTCTCATAAATTCATAAATTTTTTAACAAATCAGCCAGAAATGTCACTTCAGTTGTTCCTTTTAGTTTATTGCCTTGTGAGCTACTCTACTGGATGCTATTTCTTTTACTGCATTTTAATTTGTCATGTATTCTGTCTTACCTCTCTGACTGGATTGTAAGTCCCTGTACCACAAGAGTCATGCATAGCAGAGGTCTGCTAAATGTTAGATTGTAATAAATGAACTTTCACAGGAGGAAAAAAGCTTTTATGTTCACTCTTCAGACTTTTTTTTTTTTAGTAAAAAGTCTGAGACTAGTCAGCTTTAGAGGAAAGGGGAAAGAGGGAAGAAAAAGAAGATGGGCTTCCTTGACTCACATGTCCTTGATCATCCAATTCATTGTTGGTCAGCTTGAGTTTGTCGAAACTGACCACCTGTCTCATCCAAGTGTCTCCAGAAGCTAGAGAATCGGGGTGGATATAAACTCTTGGGGGCACAGGAGAATCTGCATTGCCAGCCACCATCCACTTGGAGCTGTGATACACGTATCTAAGATAAAGAGGGAAAGGGGAGAATTCAGAGACATACAGAGAAGGATGGAGACATAGGAAACAAATAGAGACAAGAAAGAGGAGAGGCAAGAAAAGTATTGACGAGAATATAGAAGAAATAGAAATGGACAGAGAACATGAGGGAGAAATGGAGAAGGGTAGATAACCAGGGTAGAGATGGAGATGGAGAAAGAGATGGGGTGGGGGAGGGGAGATAAGGATTGTGGTCTAATGATCAAAGCTACAGCTCTCACAAGAAAAACATTCTCACAGTCCCCTTTCTTTCTTCTCTCTTTCTTTGCCATGCACCCCTGTGTGCAAACAGGCATCCTGAACCACATGCTTAGCTATAGAAAAGGTATTTTACTGCAACCTTTCACCTCCCAAATGCAAACCATATAATCCCATGGCCACTTGTTCAGGATTTGGTGCCTTATTAAAAACATCTTCCATATTGTCCTATAAAACACAGCCATGTGCAGAGACCCTCCAAGCCTCTCACTTGTTAACCATTTCCTTGCTAAGAGTCTGAATCCTGAAGCACTTCTATGGGAATGGAGGGCCTTTGCATTAGTGCAACCATTCCCAGAAACACCACCAAGTCTTCCCAGTTAGTGTTCTCTTTGTTGACCCTACTTTTGAATTTTATCATCATCTATGCTTATTTGAATTTCATCATCTTCCATGTTATCTTCCCAACAAGCCCTGGAAACAAGACATTCTTGGTAGCAGAGGTCAATTTACCAAACTTTGCCAATTGCCCTATAGTTCTGGATAGTATTCTCCAAGAAGCTGGCACTTCCCTGCTTCTCAATTATGAAGGACCAAATGGGACCTGGACCCTGGAAAACAGAGGCACTCAATCCAAATCACAACTCACAAGATTCCCTGAGACAAAGCTGAAGCATCTCCCTCCTAAATCCTGTAATCCAGACCACTCCTCTCTTAGCCAGCTCTCTCCCCCTCCCATACTACTCCTGGTCTTCCCCATTCATTGTTACCACCAAATTCATGGGTTTATGGCCAAACTCTCAGACATTAGATGTTTCAAAACTGAGTCACGTTTCACTGATTTGACTGCGTTCTCAAAAGATCCATAAGCCGTAACTTATTTCTGAAAAACCTATGCATGAGTCACCCAGGAGACATGGAGACTCGGCTGGCCTTGGCCCCTTCTCCTTTCCCTCTCCAAAATACATCATCTCAACCCATTTAGAATTTCTTAAGCCCTATCATTCAACCTATTCATGATTTTCAAGGTTAACTGAATTAATTTCACACTTAAGATTTACCCAGTTTTTCCTACTATAGAAGACACTATACATCTCCACTCTCTCTTTAGACCTGGGGAGTTTTCCAGACCAAACCACTAGGGAGCTGTGATTTCTTACCTCTAGTTCCTACTTCCTACCTGGTGCTCTGCTGCAGGTCATTGGCATATCCACCATTCCTTGTTGCCTGTACAATGCACTGTTAAAATACTTCATCTAGTGAGTTTAAAGAACCCTCTTGGAATGTTGGTGATGCCCACAATTCCACATCCCATGGTCATCATTACCTGTATCTTTTATTGTCCACAGGCACAATATCCATTGCTATGTAGTACTGCTGGTGTGGATCCAGCCCAGTGATTTTTACTCTCATGGCAGGAAACATTCTCCTGTGAAGGAGAAGAAAGTAATAGGCTCAACAATCAGAGGGGGAGAAATAGCAGGATTAAAACCTTGAAGAGACTCTTCTTATTAGGAACCCTAAGCATACCAGAGCCCAATGTTCTCTAATTCTCAAAGTTGGCTTTTTTTTTTTTCATTTTGTAAATAACACTATAAAATATGCTGGGAACTTATATTGCTGAAATAGCACCTCTTCTCAGCTTAAATTGATGTATTTGATGAATCATACACTCATAGGGCTCTTATCATACCTGTTTCATATTATTAATCTAATATGTCTGTATAGCTATATGTGTGTATATCCATACATATGTTTCCTACCAGACTGTAATTTTCTTGAGAATAGGTACCATAATTTATACACGTATTACCCAAATAGCTTATCACAATTTATTGTGGGTGAATGTGAAATATTTTTTTATTACTTAAGTCTATTCAAAAAGACTAAAATAAGCTCTCAAGAAAAGAAGAATAAAGGAAGGTGCTACCTGTCCCCAAGTAAAGGGCCAGAACTTTTTTAAAGCACAAAACTGTAGAAACATTTCTGAGAGCTCTCAGGCTTTCAACGTGTGCGTCAGAGGAAGGAACCTATGGAGTTGGAAGCCAAGACCAAGTGAATTCTAGTGGTCTCTGGGCAATACCTTGTTTCTTCCACAATGGCTTGTTAAACTTGCCAAAGTGAGGTTAGGATATGGCACTTTACAACCACTCTCCTAATTGAAGAGAGGAGAGGAAGGAGCAGCCCAAAAGAGGTATTGAGTTTCAAGTAGTCTAGAATAAAGTTTACCATTCTTCTGTAACCATCAGAAAAAAAGAAAAACATCAAGATTTTTTGTGTGTCATTCATTTAGGGCCAGACATAAAAAGTGCTTAGTTCAAAAATGTGGGCTGCCTTGAATGTACTCTAGGGTACTTGTACACAAAATGCTGCATTAAGCTTAACCATCTGGGGCCAGTTAGCGGGGCTGGGCAGAGCACGGTGCTAATGAGGTCAAGGTCACAGGCTGGATCCACATCTGGCCTAATTGGCTGTGCTCCATTTCACGGCCGTAGACCACAGTCTGACCCCAGTCAGCCATCTTGCAAGTGTGCGCGGGCGGGTCACATGTGGGCCTCTGTTCTGGACACGCAGTCCACCACTCCTCTTGTAAAAGCAAATGTCCTCTGGTAGAGGGTCAGCAACATCATAATCATATTTGAGAGAAAGCACAAGAGAGACCATAGATCTTTAACAGGTTTTGTACATACGTAAAAAAAAAAATTTGCAACCATTTCTTCTTTATCACTTTTTTACTTTGCAGAAGCTTATGTTGGTATATTTACTTCCCTTAACCTTTGCAAATTTAATTACAAAACCTATACTTTAGTCTTGCCCAAATGAAACTTGATGGGCGTGCTACACATAATGACTAACTCCAGCTTCACTGTAGGTGAGGCACTTTGAGCTACATTAATTCTTTCCAAAATCTTGGGAAGCTCGGTCTATGCGTTAAATGCAGATCGCACCTTTCCCATCTCAATAGCAATGACTTACGATTAGCCTGAATATATAAATAATCAGAGAGCATCTTGGGATAGGGAAAGGTCCTCTCACTTGCTACCTAAGATAAGAAAACGTGGTTCCTCTTTGCCACCTACGTGGCTGTGTTATATTGAGAGACCTATTTCTTTTCTTGGTGACTTCCAGAAAAAGAGATAGATGTTTTTAAATTCAATACCTGTTTTGTCTGCAACACTTGTTATGTGACCTTGAGTGGAGGAGCTACTCATCTCTTCCCAGTACCCAAGTTCTAAAATGAATGAGCTGTGTGATTTTGGATAAGTAATTTAACTCACCTATAAAACAAAGGAATAGGACTAGATAATCTCTAAAGTCCCCTCCTACTTTAAAATTCTGTTTGAATTCTCTTCCTAAAAATTTAACCAAGTTGCCTTTATTTTTTGCCAGTATTTTAAGAAAACCAAGTAAAGTCATTAAAAAAACTCTGAAGAAAAATTAATCTTTCATATTTTACAAAATGATATGTGCGTTTGGTTTTAATTTTATGGCTAAATTTAGGCCAGTTCTTTATCTTCCAAAGCCATTCATCCCCGGCAGGCCTCTGTCCATGGTGCTGATTGCACGGTGCGTGTTGGTGCAGTCAGAGAGTGCAGGCTCTGTAGACAGTAGTAGCTTTAAATCAACAGGATTACAGTTTGGGGTGTGGCAAGAAATGAGAGTGATTAAGATCTTCTGAAGAGGAAGAGCGACAGAGGGTCATGCGTCCTAAGAGAATGGAAATCGTAATAAAAATCAAAAAGGACACCGTTTAGGAAGAAAAATGAGGTGAGAAGGAAGAAATTTCCTGGGCCAACGAGGGGAAGATGAAGGAAATTCACAGAGGAGAAAAGCCTTTGTAAGCTTCTGAGTTGTTCCAGTCTCATCTGCACAGAATTACATTAGTAGCAACAGCAGGCCCTGAGGCAATCCAATACAGAGGCAATGAATGGTGTTTCTAAATTTAAACAAATAATTCCAATTTGACTGCATGTCTGTGTCAGGGAATATCTGTACATATACAGGTGTGAAAGTGAAGTTTTGAATACAGAGATATGGAAAAGAAACCTTTGCAGAAGGACTTACGAGACCAGGACTTACGTGGTCAAGGATGGGCATTCTCCAAAGAGCAGGGAGGGAAGGCTGTGGTATTAGGGAAAAGAGTGACTGAACACACAGACCCAAGAGTCATGAAGTGAAAGCCCAAAATAAAAACTGGAAAATCTTGCAGACGAAAAATACATATTTAATATTGTCCCTCTCACCAAACTAACACCACGACCAGAATCATTTTAAAAATTAAAATAAAAGCACTTTCCTTGAATTGTTCTGTTTTCCTTCAAGCTTTACTATCATAAAATGGAGACCAGGAACAGCCTGTGAAGTCCAAGCAGTGAAGAGGAGACAGTGCTCCTCCTAAGAACCCTTTGAATGGTTTCACTCACTAAGAAAAATTAGAGAAGGAAAAGCGTTCCAGAATAAAGAGAAAACCAATGAGATTTCATGTCCATGGTAACCTGAGGCTTTAAGCACGCTTCACGGTGCTGGAGCGGTTTCTCTGCGTGCATTCAGGTGAACTGGACCCCATTAAGTCTTCTACTTTAAATGCCCACGTACATTCAGACCACTTGGGAGGAGTGAGGTGAGTCTGCCTAGGTCTCCAACGCATGTGACACTATGTGGAATGGCTTTGAAAATATGAAAGTCACATAATCTTTTGGGTTAATTTCAATGAACTATTCCTATATACTCAAAGCTTTGTTTTTCCTAATTCTTTTTCATTTTGAATGCAAAGGGCAAGAACAACAATGGTTTCTTTGTGGTGCAGAGTCATAAACAGTGAAAACCTCGCTTTAGAGCCAGACAAATTAGTGTGGAATTCTGGAGCTGCCCCTTCCCATGCCTGTGGCCTTAGTCAAGTTAATTAACCTCTTTCAGAGTCCGCCTCCTCATCCACGTATGGGATAAGCATATCCTACCTCATACTACTGCTGTGAATTTTAAATGAGATAATTATGGTGAGGGTCCCCACAAAACAGGGACCTGACTATGGGAAACTGAAAGATATCTAAAAAAGAGCAGCTTGATTAAAAACGTTTATGTCAAGAGAAACTATATTCTTAAATTCTTTGTCATCCTAGACATATTTTTTGCAACAATTTCCACCATGACATAAATAAAGATTTGTAATAATTTCAAGCCAACAATAAAACGTAAGGGGCCAACAAGCAGGGCTTAGAAGATGCACAAAGCCCACTACTTAAACAAAGTTCTTACAAAAACACCTGGCTGTTTTAAAAGCTTTAGAAAGTGCCAGCTCTTCTTTGGGGAGTGAATGCTTTCTTTTGAAAATACCGAGTGGTGAAGGAAACACTTGCTTTGAAAACATATCTTTTGGTTGTTGGGAGTCCACGGACCGAAACGTTTGCAAGGACGGAGTGAGTGAGGGTTGAGTGGCCCGTACATAGCCAAAGCACGTAAAAACAACTGCATCACTTTACCAAGAAGTCCAGATCCAGAAAATCGTGTGCAAGTTGCTGCGGCTTCCCACAAATAAGCGACGATAAATAATAATAATAATAATAAAGAACCCTGCTTCTGTCCTCCGGTCTGTGCATGCGGCCGCTGGAAGGAACTCGCCCTCACCTGCCTGCTTTGGTGATGATCATTTCCGTTCCGATGTCGTGGAACCTCTTCCAGAGGTCGGCGCACTGCAGCTCCACCTGGATCTCCTCCATGGAGGCCAGGGCGGCAGGCCCGGGGCCCGCGGCGCCCGGGGCCAGCTCGGCATGCGCCTCGAAGGAGCAGGAGGACCGCTCGGGGAGCGCCTCGGAGTCGGACCCGGTGCTCTGCTCGGAATCTGCCAAGGGAACAGTGGAGCCTAGGTGAGACACGCCGAGTCCCCCACCACAGCCCCCCAGGCACACCCCACCCTACAGGGCCGCGGGTGGGGCGCAGAGGGGCAGGGAGGAGGGGGAACAAAAGGAGACTTGAGCTAGGAAGCTCCAGAGCACAGCACTCAGCCTCTTTTATTATTTCTTTTATGGTTTGTTTTTGTGATTTATGACCTTCTCTCGGGTTTCGTGTTTCCAACATGACATCTGGCATTTTAGTAAGTTTTAGCAACAGCTGAAGAAAACTGGCCCACAGCAGGCAATATAAAGAGTCCGCACGTCACCATGTTGAAGAGAATGAGGCCAAACTGGGGCGACGGAACAAATAAATGCCAATTAAAAAAAAAAATTACAAAATCTAGCTCCAAATACAGATTAGACAGTTTCATTTGGGACAAAAATGCTAGCAACTCTATTTTCTTTAGTTCTATACCACTCAGCACCAAGGTCCTTCGGTCAGTGTCAACATAGCAACTTTTCCTCTGCATGCCCTGATCCTCAAAAAGTAAAGAAATGTTATTTAGGATCTTCAGAAGCACTTTGCTGTAGGGGGAGTAAATGGCTAAAAGTCCAATCAGGACATGTTGGATGGGAAAAAAAAAAGGCTGCAGTGAGGCAAGGATATAAGCATATGGAAAAAGTTACCCGAGAAGGCGGCTGAAACAAAAGGAATACATGAGTTCAGGAGACACCTTGATTGGTTTCTGAAGTATGGGCAGAGGGGGGCGGTGAGCCCAACAGGGAGGTGGGACTGAGAGCGACCAAATAAAAACCTGGCGTGCTGCGCCAGATGGTCTTTTCCTATGTCTTCTGCACCGATGGAGGAGGAAAGGAAAGGGCGGGGATAAGAGGGGGAAGGAAGGCTGGAGTCAGATTTACCAGAAAACAGTTTTCTGTCATTTGCAAATTTTGCTTTTAGGGACCTGGCACCAAGATTTGCAGGTCCTGAGACCTTCCAAACTCATAGGAGCTAGTATGATTTTCTGAGATCAAATGATGCTGTAAACTAAGCCTAAGAACATATTTCTCAAATCCATCGTTACAACCCAGGATTCTGGTTGCGTCACCAGTAAATAAATACGTATCTAACAAAAGGCTGGAAACAGCAGTGGTCTACTCTGATCACCGAGTTTTCAGTGCTCCCAAGGGTCAGAGGTTTTTTGGCATCATTCCTTGACACTACTGGGATGGAAGGAGGATGGTGGAGAATCCCACGTCACCTCGCTGCCATCCCCACTTCCCTGGGGCCAGTGTTCACGCCTGTGGACGACCCACCTCGCAACTGCTTCCTTTGTCCTTCTTTCTCCTCCTGACAGTTTTCTCTCTCAGCCTCTCTGACAAGAGTCCCCCATAGCTTTGCCACAGCCCACGGGGGACAAAGCGTCATTCTCTCCACCTTCCCCTGTTCTTCCCCCCCCACTTCTGAAGGACCTTCAGGATGCTGCGGAACAGCACTAAATGCCTAAAGAAACGAGAAGGTTCTGCCCAAACACTTTAGTTATCCATGAGCATTAGCCCCAGTCACCACAGTCATGGGGGAAAAAAGCTAAAAAGTTTTATAACTTTATAAAGTTATAACTTTATAAAGTTTTTTTAAAAAACTTTTATAACTTTTGAGGGCCCAGCCTACATTATAATTTTATACTTTGGGCTAAAGGTCTCTAAGACAGGAGCTGTATTTGGTCTCCCTGAAGCACAGAAAAGTGGAACTACTTATCTAAGAGGAGAGCTGCTGTTGAGTGACACACACCTATCCTGGGTGGAATCTATATGCCTTCCAGTAGCAGAGCCATTACAGCACACACTCAGCCAAACGTAGTAATTCAGAGCCCCTGAGAACGTGGATTCCCAAATCCCATTCTGATTCTGTGATATCGCAAGAGCTCCTCACTTGTCATGAATATTGCAAATTTCTAAAAATCTTCTTACATCAAGATTTTAAAAAATTTTGTAAAGCCTTTTCACTGCCGAGTATTACAATTACAAAAACATTTGGAAATAGACACCCTAAGCAGGGTCCAGCAGGAATTTTGGACAAATCATTTTCCCAGTGTAAGTTCAAGAAGGGAGAGGAGAGGGAAAGATAACGATGCACGACGTGACAAATATTGAATGGTAGCAAAGTTGAGGTCGAGATTGGAATGGGGACTACAGGAAAAAGAAGCCTTATTTTCTATGAGGCTCTAACGTTAGCATGCTGAGTCATAGGGAATGAAATTGGGACTCAAATCTAACTGCGAAAAGGGATAATGAGTAACCCTGGACAAGTCTCTTAATCTGGAGGAGCCTGTTTTCTCATTCCACCATTAGAGGGACTGAGCAAAAGTTGTTTATCATCTCTTCCGCCTCCACTGACTTAAAGAACGTATGAATCCTCTCTGGTGCAAGTCTCTGTGATAATAAGCAACCTCAATTAGAACTATCAATTTAAAAACTGTTCGGGCAAAAAGACAAGTTAGTGAGGAAAAAGATCAGGGCCTGGATTCACATTATCACAGGAGTTAAAAAAATTGAGTGTGTTTTATACGGGTTTACAGTTCAAATAAAATCAATCAAAAAGCACCTATTAACATGTGCCCTTATATGAGGTACCACGTAGGTCATTTAAAACAGAACCCCAGATCTTGGGAAGTTTCCCCATTAATATTGATTAATTTTATGTTTATTGAGTACATACTATGTGCCCAGCACTGTGCTACATTCTAAGAAAGACCAAAGTACATAATAGGATATTTACATTACAGTTGGAGACTGTGAGCATTCACAAATAATCAGACACCAAAATAGACACTACCACAAAATTCCCCACACCATATTATCCTATTTGTCTCCTAGGACTTAAAAAAAAAAAAAAAAAAGTGGGGGGAGGGATCTGAGAGGGTTAGAATAGTCCTGGGTAACCCATTCTTAATAGGAAAGAAATGTACAAGTCTGTGGACGGAGAGGTGGTATTGGTCTACATGAAGAGAATTTTCAAGTAGTGGACGTTTCCCTAGAAACACTTCCTGAGTGCCTAGCTTCTCACTCCCTCACAAAACAGAACCCAGTGACTTTTATACAGAGATTAGAGACATGGTCTCTACATAATTATTGCAAATATTGCCCACACTTGCAATACCATGAAAGAGCCATGAATTCTCCACTCTGAATTGTTCCTTAGAAATCATAACTTAGACATAAAATGTTATATTTTATGTGTTTTTTTTAAACTCCCAGAGGAGTTAGTCCATCTGTGAAGTAAGCTCAGGACAACACCCTCCAAAAAATCTTTTCAGAGTCAAGATCAACAGCCTGGGTAAAAACAAATTTCAATCTTGTGAAATGCATTTCAGAATCACAATGACATAAAATATTCAGGCTAATCAGATCAATAATTGTACGTTAAACAATAAGCTATTAATCAGAATGTATAATCAAGTTACCTAAGTCATAAAGATAAGAAATACACAGTTGGCTATTTCAATCAAATCTTATCATCCATTCAGAAATATAATCAGTTGCCTGAAGATCAGAAAACAGCTCTGTGTTTTCAAGTCCTTTATTCTTGGAAATCTGTGACTTCCTGTCTTCAAAAATAAATAAATAAACACCATTAGGCGCTCATTTGAATGACCCCAGAAAGACTTCTTGGCTATCAGATACTTCTTACAAAATCGTATTTTAACAAGGGAAGTTTCAGTGAATGAGGAACATAAATGGCAACGTTACACGAAACCAAGAAAATTAAAGGAGTGACCTTAGGAAACCTGCTCTGAGCCAGTCATAAGAACAAAGTATGACTCACAGGCCCAAACCAACACATGTATTCCCCTCCAGAAAGCTACCTTCTATTTCTGACCTATTTCTGCCTGGATAAAATGGATACTATAACACTGAGGTCCACAGAAAGTGTCAGTCTCAATTCACAGAGCGAGCATTATAGACTTTCTCAATTTACATTTTACTCATTCCCTAGTCTGCCCTTCAGGCTAATGCGGTAGACATGGCACATGCTTTTCTGTCCACTGTGGACTTAGAGAAACCGAGAGCTAGCTGAGCTAGAAGGTGGTCCTTGGCCTCCAGTTCCAACGCTCAGGTCTTCCAAGATCATATTCCAGGTGCAGCGCTGGACGGAGCAGCCAGCAGTTCTGCAGCCCCTCTCACATATTTGACCATTCTCACAAAATAAATGGTTTAAATAAATACCTTTGATCTTGGCCAAGTCACATAACTCTTCTGGCCCCCAATCTCCTTCATCGCTGTAACACAGCGCACACATGCTTAATTAGAGGAGTTGAGAAGTCCCTTTTACCTCTCATGTTGAGCAGGTGGCGCAGATGTACAGCTTAGCACCACCAAGTCTAGCAAGAGCAAGCTGACTGTCACAAGGTGATTCGGTTGTTACATAACATACAGAAAGCGCCTTAAATTACAGTGTACTTTGATTTTATTTTTTTAAGATTTATTTTATTTATTTCCCTCCCCTTTCCGCCCTTGTCTGCTCTGTCCATTCACTGTGTGTTCTTCTGCATCCGCTTGCATTATCAGGCGGCACTGGTAATATGCATCTCTTTTTTGTTGCGTCATCTTGCTGCATCAGCTCTCCATGTGTGCTGCACCACTCCTCAGCAGGCGGCGCTTTTTTCACATGGGGTGGTTCTCCTTGCGAGGCGCACACCTTGCACGTGGGGCTCCCCTACTCGGGGGACACCCCTGCGTGGCAGGGCACTCCTTGCGTGCAGCAGCACTGCTCATGAGCCAGCTCCACACGGGTCAGGAGGTCCTGGGATTGAACCCTGGACCCTCCATACGGTAGACGGACGCTTCATCAGTTGAGCCACATCCACTTTCCTGATTTTAAACTTAATACCACACAGGACATTACTAAATCATATTATAATCCATCAATGATTTGTATCTCCATTTAACACATTCTCTTTGAAGAATTATTCATTACTATAGTGAACAAGGCACATTTACTCCTGGGGCTCTGTTATTCATGGGCAGTGGGATCTTGAAAAGTCTCTTCAGTCCGCTGAGCTGTTCCTTTATCTTTACTCTAAGGGCCTGGGGACCTCAGATGTCTTCCTGCTCAAAAAACAACATTTATATTTTTATGATCAAACAGAACCTAATGATTCTGTCGCTAACATTATTATTGACTTTGGACAGTGAGAGGAATGTGAGCCCACAAGAACTATCTCAACCAGAAGATAATGGTCAACATATACTGAGCACAGACTGTGAGTCAGGCACTAGACTAAGATTTTGCATTCATGATATCACTTAATACAATAAATCAGAGTTATTATCTCCATTAATAAATTGTTGACGCCCAAGTCCAGATAATATTATGTGGGGAGCCACCCGCTGTGAGGTCTGTTTACAGCCTCCCACAACATGGCGGAGTTCACAAATCTGCCCTGTCATTTCCTTATTCTTCTCCTCCCTGCTTCTTTGTTCTCCCCCTCCCGCCACTACTCAGGTGACCACAGCAATACGAATGCGCAAGGCGCGAAACTCCACAGACCCGGTGCGAACTGTCGGCCAATCCCCTCCTTGGACGTCTGCCACCCACAAGACCAGCCTATCACCTATGTACACGTTCCCTTCCCTCTCTATGTATTCCCGTGTTCTACCCCCAATAAACGAGGCTTGATCAGAACCCTGTCTTGCCTCCATTCTTCTCTCGACTCCTGCCCCTCCCCCTGCTTCTTCCCACAGGCCCCTGGACTCGCCCCCGCCAGCTCGGGCAATATTACATTACATCTGCCTCCTGAAGACTGCAGGCTTATAGGGCTATATCTAGTTCCATTTTTATTTCACCAAATATCTCGGTTTTCTATGGTCCAGGTTATATGCTAATGGACCAAAACAAATAAAACAGGTTCTTGCTCTGAAGGAGCTCACAGTCCGGCAGGCGCTTGTCCCATACTTGGTAGAGCATGTGAGGGAAGTGGGAGGTGAGACAAGATATGAGGGTCAAAGGCAAGTTAAATTCAACTGAACAACTATTAAGTGAACACTTTCTACATGCCAGTCACTGTCCTAGACTCTTGGGAGTAAGAAGCAAAAACCTCTGCCCACGTGGAGACTGCATTCTGAAAGGCCCTTGGATGCTGTGCTATGAAATTTAGACCTTATTCTACATATACTACAATTTTCTTTTAAATGAGGCTAATGATAGTTCTGTCTTCTCTTCCATACTATGAATTCCACAAGCTGAGTGTAATGCTTTGACACATTTCCTGTATGAATGAAGAATGATTGTTCATCATCCACCATCAGTGATGATGGTAGGTTATAGAAAGCTGCCATCTAGTCAGGTAAGTGATAAAGAATTTTCCGAGGTTAAATGCAGAGTGCTGCTATAGTTTTACCCCAAAGAAGAAAACAGTTTTAAACAACTAAAGAAGGAAGGCCCAACTCAGATGACAACTGAACACTTCGTCATTCTTTTTTTTTTCCCTGCCCAAGACTGGTGCGCGACTACAGTACGTGGTATTTCCTACCTACCTGACGGGGCCGTGCTGACTCCTTGGTCTACTTCCTGTGTCCCAAAGTCTCTAGAACCAAGGCTCCCACAGCCGTCTCAGGACTCCCATCCTCACCAGGATGGACAGCTGAAGCTTCTAACCAGTCCGCACCCTCCGTACCAGGCTTGAGCAAACTCCTATTTTCCAGAGGACTTCTGCAGTAGCAATTGCTCCTGAGCTGTCAGATTTTCATCAGGGAGCTTAGAGAAAGCTGGTGATGAAACGTTTCACAGCATAATTCTAAGCAGGGCAGAGGCCGAGCATTTGGCGCTGGTCGAGTGTGGACTGAGCCCAAGTGAGATACCCAGGTGAAGAGCCTCAAGGGAACCCAGGTTGGATTAAACTAAAATTATGATGCTCGCAAACCCTCAGATGAGCCTGTGAGATGACCTTAGTACTGTAATGGAGCCCCTGAGCTCTCGAGCCCCCCCAGCTCGACTTGGGGTAGGGGGCAGGTAACCCGAAGCCTGCAGTGCCCATGCCAATAAACCAATTAGGGAGACTAAGAGCACATCTCTCTCCAGCTGCCTAAAGTGCTCTCCCCCTGACCACCAGCCCTCTCTCAGCAATACTCAGAGCCACAGGCAAGGATCCAGAGTCATCCCAGAGATCTAAGCCTTTTAAGAGGCTTTGCAAAGAAGGCACAGTAGCAGTTCTTGTATCTATTTCTTGCTGCGCAGAGAAAGGTCCAATGTCATTAAAGATTCAATCTCCAGTGCCCCGGTAGAAGCAAAAAAGGAAGCAAAGTGAAGAGACATTGGACTAGGCACTCGATATGCATTACCCCATGTAAATTTCACAGAAACCCTAGAAAGTAGGCATTATTGAAGCCATCGTACAAATAGGGAAACTGAGGCTTGGCAATATTAAGAGGCTTTTCTCATACCATAGAACCGGAAGACGTCAGAGCAGGGTGGGAGTTGGTCTCACTCCAGACTTGATGTTCTTTCCATTAGCCACTGTTACCTTGTTTTCAAAACTAGAACTGCAGAGCTGTGTGCTCCCCAATCTGAACTCAGAAATGCAGAATTAACAATCAGCCTGCTTAGTCAGAAGATAGCTCTTTGGAGAAAGGAGAAAATGCAAAACAAGGACAGTTTTCCTTTCTCAGTACCAGGCAGTTATGTTCAGGAATACTTGAATAAGTAAGAACAAGTGTGAAAGGACTTCTTTTGTTGTATCTCACTTCCTGTTGCTAGTCCCATCTGGTTAAAAGACCCAAATGTGGCAGATCACTGAAGGTCACCATCAATGTCAAATCACTCTTTTACTTTAACCTAGACCAATAAGCAAAATAACACTAGAAGGTACTTGGAAGAATGTTAAGACTTTGAGAAATTTGTAATGACAGCATTGAAAGACAGGAAAAGCAGCCATTTATTAAGGCTCAACTCAATTCCGAGTTCAGGGCCCAAAAGTTTTTAATAGTCTTAAATGGATAGTTATGCTTGAGGAGAATTCATCTGCTAATAATACATGTGAAAGCACTTTATAAACAGTAAAGTGTCAAATAAACATATAAGATTATATTCCAATGATCAAGTTTGTCAGGAAGGCAAAAAAAAATAAGGAACAAATATGGGTCCTGGATTTTCTAGAACCGTCTTAATTTCATATATCCTATTTCATTCTTTCCATAAAATTAATATTTGTGAGACCAATTTTTGGTTCAGAAAATATTCCTTGTGAAAGCACAGATATTTGCAAATTCACCACAAGTCACATGGCAATATCTAGTCTCAAAACGCCTCTTGCACCAGGCGTCCTTCAAAAGTTGATTCTGATTGACTGGGTGGTCCTCAAGATTTACCAGGCGAATTTAGGCCAGCAGCTGTCAACACAGACTCCTTGCTGAGGCTCATGGCATTTTTGCTGGGTCAAGTGACATATTAGCTCATCACCAAGCCACTGCTTGTTTGCTCTTTGCAACCACAACCACCCACCACCTTCTACCCACCTGTCCACCCGCCTGACCACTGCCATAGCGCCATTATACATGTGCCATAGCAGTCTCTTAATTTCAGGGAAGTGAAAAGCAGGCCCGCCATAAAGGTCACTTGCTTTACACCACATTCGAATGTTCCCATTGAGCACCAATAAACAAATAAACTCATGCTGATGTGCTAAAGGAAAAGAACCAAGAGGCTAATTTCCAAGCAACATGTACACTTTAGCAGCCACTTCTGGAGACAGGGCTACTGGAGGTGCAATTTCAAAAATGGAAGTAGGATAGATATTCCAGCACAGCCAGGGACATGCACCACCTTTCCAATTTTATTCAGAAGACCACTGGCTACACTAAGCTTCAGATCCACCAACCTGTCATGCCAAACACAGAGAAGCATCCTGTCTCAGGAATGTAACAACTACAGGCCTGGTGACTATATGGCAATCTCTCCAGCAACCTTCTGAATTCATCTATTCAATCAATCATTTATTTATTCAACAAATAATGTTTTTTATTATCTAGCATAGTCCTGGTAATGTGTTAGGTACTGTGAGGGGAACACAAAAGCATAAGATACGATCCATGTCCTCAAGAGCTTAAAAAATCCTGTAAGGAGACAGTATGAATTTTTAAATAAATCCGATAAAAGTAGAATGGTCAAAACCCAGTATGACACCTAACACATTTGGGATGCAAGGAATTCAAATGATGTAGTTCTAACTCACCTCTTCTCTTTCCAGCCAAACAAGTCATTTAACTTCTTTGAGCCTTAATTTTATCATTTTTTAAATGAGGGTATCATTAACACCTATGCTGTAAAATTTTATGAACAGCTAATGAAGCTGTATGGGTGTGTTTATGTAAATTCCTTATCAACAGTAAAACAGATGTATGAATACTAATTTTCATGTACTATTATCTAAGAGAGGTAGCAACAAAACGCTATCAGAGTATAGAAGTAAAAGGAATCTCTGACAGTACAGGGATCTTTTCTGGGTCTAAGGAAGAGATGTCTGTGAGATTCTGCAGAGGTGAGGGATGGAGGAGAAGGAGCTTCCAGGAAAAGGGAATTTGGTGGCAATGTCATGGCAGTAAAATCCACCAGATATGTTTAGAGAACAGCACATAATCCAGTCTACATCTGTGTTATTCCTCTTATATCTCTAGTACTTGGAACAGTGTCTTGCATCTGTTATTGGTGCAATAAAATCTTGTTTAAATGAATGAGTGAGTGAGTGAATGAACGAATGCTGTATGCTTAGCAAAGTATGAGAAGGGACGTGGCTGGAGAAGAACTGGGAGGTAGGCTGGAGCCAGATGAAGTATCTTGAATGTTATTCTTCTTCTGGTGTCTTCCAGGAAACCAATATATCCCTAATAATGAGGTGTCTTAACTAACTGCCATGTTCCCAAGGAAATCCCAAAAGAGTCACCTCCTGACCTCACAGCCCGAGCTACCAAAGTCCTTCCAGTTTTTCCTCCCATGACTGTGAGAAGCATGAAACTGCCTGACCCAGGGTCTTCCAGGGAATTTATGCTGGTCATGCCTGCTTGCTGGACGAGTTCAGTCGTCCTGGGGAAGCAGACAGTCAAGCATCTACATCTCCCCACGTGAACCTAAGGAGTGACGGTGCCCGCCTGTCACAGAGAAAATGGGGAAGGGCCCGCCCGTGGGCGAGTGCTGGAGCTGTGATGCTGAGGGAGAGCTGCCAGGCAGCTGTGCCCTCCTCAGGAGGTGGTCGCTCCTGCACTCACCGCTGCTGCGTTCATGCACCCCCACACCTCTAGTGACCCTGCTGTCCACAAGGAAGCCCTCCAGAGATGGCAGGGGAGGCCTCCCTGAGAGCCCTCAGACCCCGGTGTGTGGCTCTGGGCAAGCGACTCCTCTCTGAGCCAGTTTCCTCATCTGGATAGTTCACGGTTAAAGCCCCTGGTAGGGAAGCAGACTTGGCCCAGGGGTTAGGGCGTCCGCCTACCACATGGGAGGTCCGCGGTTCAAACCCAGGGCCTCCCTGACCCGTGTGGAGCTGGCCCATGTGCAGTGCTGATGCGCGCAAGGAGTGCCCTGCCACGCAGGGGTGTCCCCCATGTAGGGGAGCCCCATGTGCAAGGAGTGCACCCCGTAAGGAGAGCCGCCCAGTGCGAAAGAAAGTGCAGCCTGCCCAGGAATGGCGCCGCACACATGGAGAGCTGACACAGCAAGATGACGCAACAAAAAGAAACACAGATTCCCGTGCTGCTGACAACAACAGAAGCGGACAAAGAAGAACACACAGCAAATAGACACAGAGAACAGAAAACTGGGGCGGGGTGGGGAATAAATAAAAAAATAAATCTTTAAAAAAATAAAAAATAAAAGCCCCTGGTACACAGTAGTCACATGTTAAATGTTAGTTCCTACCCTCAGTTGGAAACGGAGGTGACATTTTCCATCTCCACATGATGAGGAAAGAGGGTTTGCATCCTTTTAGGTGGATAAAAATAAATCCCAATAGCGAAAATTAAAACATTTAAGAGGAAAGGACCACAAAGTAAAGAAAATCGCATGAGGGCCTGCAGCAAAAACTATTAACCTTGAATGGCATTAGAAGGAGAAAGGGTGGCAAGGCAAAGACACAGAGAAAATGACAACTAAAAAAGCTTGATTTTGTGGGGGTTTCCTCAAGGAATGCCTACCACACTATTTAAAAGGGAAGGGACTAGAATCTGAAAGAAGAGGGAGCAGGGCAGACCACTGCAGCGAGATGGATATTGGAAGTTTAGTAAGGCAGAGGGCCAGGAAAGCCCACTCCAGCCTTGAACAGAGAAGAGAGAGATCAGCCCAGGCTGAAGAAGTAGCCCAAGGGCTGCCCCATGAGAAGTGGAGGTGCAGAAGAGAGCTGGGAGCCTGCAGGCTACAACCTCAGGCCCCCCGGCACAGGAGACAGGAGGTACGCAGGAAGGAGGCAGGCTCTAGAGCTGAGGGAAGGTCCCAGGGAGCGTGAGGGTGAAAGCCAAGAGCTGGGCACTCTGATTTTCGCATGGGAGGTAACTGAGACGTAGACAAGGTGACGTGCCCAGCACCACCACCAGCAGGACCAGAGAGAAGAAAGGGAGCTGGGTGCCTCTTCCTCCAAAGCTTGAACTCATTCAATCATCCCCCTCCACCTTCGGAAACCCGAAAATCAAGTGTTTTTACAGCAGAAGAGTCCATTTGGGGAGCACAGAGAAAGTTTTGAGAGTTCAACAAATACCCTGGGTTAACTGTATTTTTTTTTTAAGGGTTAACTGTATTAATAGTAGTGTCTTCCTGTTTAAAACTCACCAATGCCAATTTAAGATATTCATGAGCAGGAGAGTCCCCCTCTCACATCCCAAGTTCCCACCTAGAAAAGCTGGGAAGAGTCCACCTTTCAAGTCTCTCCTGCCTTTCATTTTTCCTCTAAAGCCTTGCCCAGAAGCAGGTGAATCAAAGGATTTTTGACCCCAGAATGGATTTTTGGTGATGGCCAAGAAGAAGAGGGTGGAGTGAGGAAAGGCATTGCCTAACACCGTCCTGTGCATCGGAGGCTGGTTTGGCCATCCCCAAGACGACGTGGTATTCCCAAGTCCACTCCTTACTCGTTGAGTCATCCTGACCAGGCCACTCAATCCCACTCGTTTCTCCGCCAACGCCTGGGCTGTCGCATGGCTCGGTTTTCCCCAGGGCTACCTACCTTGAAGGGGCAGAATGCCCCTGACAGAGGCAGTGTCCTCCAAGTGCGTCAGCACTTCAGAACCTGACAGCGTCTCCAACAGCCCGTGTGTGGCTGGGGGTCCGCTGCCTCTGAAGGAGTGGGAATGTCGCCGAGGCAGCAGGATTTCCCGCCCCAAACTGCGCCTGCCCTCTCCCCATGAGGCCCCGCGCCGCCTCTCTCCATCCCGCCTGGGAAGGCTGTGGAATAAGCGCTCTCAGAGCTCCCACCACGATCCTCCCCCTGGTGCCAGGCCAGCATCTGTCATGATGACCAGCCTGAACTGTATTTAGAAGCTTCGCACATGGCACTCTGTCCCAACCCGTCTTAGAGCCGCAGGAGATTTCCTGAGCACCTGGACTTGGGGTTCAAGGGCGCCGCCTCCCAGGGAATGGAGGTCAAATTGACTTTCCTCTAATGGTCCATTTCCTTCGGGGGAGAACAGCTCTCTGTTGGAAGCCTCTGGATCAATGCTGTTATAGAATGCTATCTTAAAAGCCCATGCTTCCTATAAAGCTTGAAATACACGGCAGTGGAAAGAAAGAATCACAGGAAATGGATGAGGAAAGTGAGACTGGTATTCTGCTGGTGGACTCTTCTCACAAAGATGAATTTCCCTGGAAATCCACCCTGGGGGTGCACAGCATCCACCAGCTATTGCTGATTAATAGAAAGAGACTGGCTCTGCCCCTTCACTTCTAAGGGGACAGCGGATAATCATGGAAAACCTTTATGCCAGTCCTGAAAAGGCCGACTAGAGTCAAAAATTGTAAATTAGTCCTGGTTAGTGGTAAAGAATGAAATCCCATTTATTTAAACTTTAATGTGATCTCCATCCAGATCAGCAGACTGGTCACTGTATAAACCTGTTCAGCTGGGCCGTGTGGGAGTTCTGCACACAGAGTGGGTCTAGCTCCTCGCTGACCGCCCGCTCTCTGCCCGGTGTCCCTGCACAGAGTCCCATGGAGACACCCTGTCGTTTAAAAGGCATCAGTGTTTGGCCTCTCCCCATTTCTGGGCAAAGCCCCAGTGCTCAGAGAATGTGGTTTTAGGATCATGGCATCTAAGCCATTTAAGGATTATTTTCCCCCCTACTGCTCAGATGGGTGTGTTAATCATCACCTCCCTTTGTTCTGCAATAAATTCAGCCCCAGCTAATTCCAGGCCTCTCTGCATCAGTGGAGTTTAAAGATGGCATTTTGACAGGTCAGATATTTAGAATCAATGGACCACCAACCACTCAAAAATCTTAAGTAGTTTTAGGAACATGTGGAAGTAATTTTTCCAAGAATTCACAAGTCTTGAGGATGAGATCTTACTTGATGGCATATGGGCTGTTGTTCCTATTAAAGTATTACTTTATATACCATATTCTACCTATAGTCAAAATCTATTTAACAGTGAAAGCAGTTCTTCCTCATTGTACCAATTATTTCACAAGTGTTATCTGTTATCAGGCACAAATTACAATGGAGTACACACTACAGAACATATTTCAAAAAGCCAGTAAAAGACCAAGGTAAAAGTATAAGTGACTGTGAAATGACTACATATTTAAAATATAAATGTTTCATCCTACAACATTTTCATAAAAATCATAATATTTTGTGTGATGCTGTAACCATATACCTACATTTTAGCTTACAATCCTTTCAAATGCATTCAGAGAATCTTCTGTGAGGGAAAACATTATTTCATAGAACAGTCCTTCCTAATTTTCTACATGAATAAGTTATTAACCTGAAGTCAATGGATGGACTTTGGGAATCTCTAGGTCACTTGAAGTTATACATAAAATTTGTGAGAGCTTGCACTTCTTCAAAAGGCCAAGACCACTTATTTGGTGGGTTTCCTTCGGGTGGGGCATACTTCCATTTTTCCAAGCTCTCTTCTGCTCTAATGTGTACTGTTTCCTCTTATCCAGATGTTTCCAGTGGGGGAAATTTTCAGAAGAATAAGAGCCGGAATTCTGGTGGTGCATCTTAATAAAAATAGATTCTGTGTCTCCACATGAAGATGAAATGGCCGGGTTTCTCTGTGTGGGGAGTGTTAAATGGCCAAGTGGGACCTCTTCACTTTCTCGGCATGGTTCCTTACTTCCCATTTATCTTTATTTTAACCACATATAAATATCAGCGGGGTTTTTTTATTATTATAATCCACATCAAATCTGTGTGGGAAGTGGGTGGATTATAAATGATCTTGAAGTGCATTTTTACAATTAAATAAAAACAGGGCTTTGCTTGGGCTTTGCTGCTTGTGATTTCCTTCAGACACTCTCGCTCTCCTTCCCCTGTCTCCCAGGGAAACCCTCTCTGGCCCAGGACCCAGACTCGCCGGCTTTTCCCCTCCATGAGCGCGGAACCCACAGCAAGCTCCTGCCGTGGCCGCGTGGCCCAGCGAGACCCCTCCCTCACCGGGGGTGTGCTTCCCACGGTTAGTCCCCGCACCCAGGGAGCCGTGCCCCGACCCCCACCCGCGTCCCCAGGGCAGCGCCTGCACCTGGCCCTGGAGGCGCGAAGCCGCTCCCCTGGGACAGCCGGACCCGGAGAGCCGCCGGCCGCGAGGCCTGCCAGGGCTGTCCTACAGGCCACGGCGGCCAGGCCCGCCAGGGAGAGGAACATCTTGTTGAGCTCAGTTTGTTTGCTCCCGAGAACCTTTCTGCCCGCACATCTCCATCTATTTTTACCCCGCCGTGACGGTGAAGGCTCTTTGCTGTCATTAAAGGAGATGACAAATAGAGCAAACTCTGCCTTACCTGCCAATCTACAGTGAAAGGAATCCCGGATTCAGAACCAGAAGGCAGCGGGTCGAGCCCGGCCCGCCTCTTCACAGCCCTGTGACCTTGAGGCAGCCACTGGCCCCGCCCGCTCCCCCCCGAGACCGTCTTGAAAAGTGGACAAGTCACCCAACCCCAGGCCCTCAGCACTGGAGCGCGCTGCCGAGGAAAGTACTTTGTAAACTATGTGATACCGTAGAAATGTAAGTTAACAGCGTTAGTTTCCTCTAAACGCCATGCTAAATCTGTCCTTATTTTCCAGAGCCTATTAAAGGCAAGGAAACTGAGACTCAGAGCAGCAAGGTGGTGAAAGGAAGAGGGCAGGCCTCTGGAACCTGCGTAATCTCCCCTCACTCAGCCCCGCGTCTCCCCGCGTTGTACGCCTAATTCGTGCTGGCTAAGCAACCACCGCCTGGAGAGGCTAATGGAGGTGGTAACTCCTAGCTCCCGCAAGGCGAAGATCCAGATGAATCAACGACCTTCTCCCTCCGCGACCTATCATTCTAGGAGATGCGCCCAGGGCCACAGAGTTGCTAGTGGTGGAGAAGGGACTAGCACCAGACACCCTGACCAGTCATCTCACTGCACCCATGGTCTCTGTCCACGGCACCTGGCTCCTTCCCCAGTGACAACCCAACTACGACAAGATCCTGGATTATCAGTGAGAAAGCACAGTACGATGGGAGGCTCTCCCTAATCTACGTATAATCTATGCAGTAACTTGTCCATGATCAAGCCAAATATCCCATCCCCCAATGGGGCCATGCAGATTTCTTCTTCTTTCAATGGTCAGCTGACAGCCCACTCCAGGAGACCAGTTACATCACACTCTGCTTTATACGGAGGTCACTAAACTGCAAGAGAGTTACTACAGCCAAGTTGCTCTAAGTATTATCAGTGATAAGAGGCTGTGTTCAATCCAACGGCAAAACATCTTGCATACAAGGCCCTGGCTTACAATCCTAGACCTGTGGCAGAGCGGGCTTTCTGCTCCCCTACTGTGAGCCCGAGACCGGTCCAGGGAAGCCGCAAGCTTTCCACAAAGTTCATCCGTTTTTATGGGATCCAGCATTCCTGACTCTTTTCTCCCGCAGGCCTCAGTGCCGCTCTTCTTTCAAAGCACTCTTCACTTCTTTTCAGCCCCACGGGGTCACTGCTGTGGCAGGGCCTGGCAATATTCGCAACTTCCTGTAAGCTCCATGAAGAAATGCCTAACGAAGCATGTTCTACTGATCCTCACTTCCCAAACAGCCCTTCTGAAATATGCTCTATATTGCTTCAAAGGAAGCGGTTTTACTTCCCTTAAGAAATATCCTACCACAGTTTGGGATGGGATTACAAATCTGAATTCAGTCTTCACAAAGCTAGCTATCCATAAGACAAATATGCTAATGCAGTCCATAGAAGAAAGAATGCGATGTCTCTCGCCACACTCCTAAACCACCTGTGAAAAAACCTCCTCCTTGTTACAATGGATAATTTAATTCTTAGCCAAAGTGGTCCATGATAAAATCCATCTTCTTGGATGGAGAGGGCAAATGAGTGTCAATATAGATGTCAACTCTGATGAGTTGGTGGTGGTTGTCAAGAGCACAGAACTGAGGCAAGCTTAGAGGGGAGCGCACCAGACTGATGAGTGATGTCTGCCATGGGCACGGGAGTAGGAATGGCACTGTACATGTTACACATTCACTAACAGGTATTTGCAAAGGTTCTTCTGAAATGCTGTCGTGTATGAATCCTCACAATGTCCCTCGAAACCTGCTTTAAGGTACAAAAGGTCTTTGTGTCATTGTTCATATTTTGTGTTAACGCTTCCAAGTAGTCCAGGTTTTCTAGGGGCACCAGATAGGCCACTAATCTCTCTCCTCTTGCAACCAGGTCATCGTGTTTGCAAACTTCCTCTGCTCTGACACTGTTGTGGTTTTAATGGAGAACTAATGTCTTCATCAGTATCTGTGCTATTTCACACTTCATTTCCTTCCCAACTCTTGGATGAAAACCATCCAGTCCTGGTGATTTACTTTGTGGGAGCTTCTTTCAAGCTGGTTTCCTTCTCCAGGGATGACACGCAAGCATTTTCAGGGCTCCAGCTGGGGCGCACCCAGCCTTGAACAGTCTGCGATCGAGTCAGTCCAGAAAGCCAAGGGCCTTGGCAGGGACCTGGCAGGGAGGCTCAAAACCGAGGCCTTCACATCGGAGGGCAACAGAAGCAGCTGCTGCTCTTCCTGTCCTCCGTCAGCACCAGGTCAATGGCCCAAGGTTGTCCAGGTCGCCAAGACTGTGAGGGCAAGGAGCAAATGGGGAAACCACAGATGCCTTCAAACTGTGATCCACGATGCCGTCTGTTCCAGATCCTTCAGTGAGGTCATGAGGTCTCAAAAGAGTGCTCTTAAAGTCTCCTATATGCCCCCAAAGTTGTAGCAAGCATCCAACCCAGATTCTCTAAGCCAGTCCTAATTTCAAATATTCTACACTATGTTCCTTGAAATACACCGGCATTTAAAAGAATATGCTTACCATCAATCGTTTGCTGTCTGGCTTATTTCACTCGACATAATGTCCTCAAGGTTCATCTATGTTGTCATTTGCATCCCAATTTCAATTCTTCTTACAGCTGAATAGTATTCTGTTGTATATATAGACCACATTTTGTTTATCCACTCATTGGTTGAGGGACACTTGAGTTGTTCCCATATTTTAGAAACTGAATAATTTTGCTGTAAATACTTATACAACACACTTGTTGTTTACTGATGTGCATGTATGATTGATAAACTTCAATTTTAAAAAGCTAAGAAAAGAATGTTTCCAAATATACGGCTTGGAAAACGAGCACCTAGCACAGCTACACAATAAGTACTTTACTTTTTTATTTAGTAAATCAAAATTCAAATGAATGAATAAGGAAAAATCACAACTTCAGAAAAAAATGTAAAGGACAGAAGGCATCCCTCCACGGAAGTAGCCATGCAGCCTTGGCTTTCAGGCAGCCCTGGCTTGTGAAGGACAGGCTTCTCTGCTGACCTGAGGTCTGTGGCTTCATGGGGGTGGGGGTTATGTCAGTCTTGCTCTCCACTGAGAGAAGACAAAGGATTCACAGGAGAGTGGCTGTGGCTTGAGTGGTTGAGCACCTGCCTCGCACCCAGGAGGTCCTGGGTTTGGTTCCCAGTGCCTCCTGCAAAAAACAAACAACAAGCAAAAGCAAAATGAAAAATCCAACACAGGAAAGCTGATGCAGCTCAATGGTTGAGCACCAGCTTCCCACATATGAGGTCCTGGGTTCAATCTCTGACACTGGTACCTCAAAAAAAAAGGGGGGGGCAATTGACAATGAAGGACCAGAGATGAAGCTTACAATGCAGATCTTGACCCACTGGCATAAAGAGAACCTCTCTCTTCACACATCATTGGCGTAGAAGCACACATGCTGTGGTCTCATTTGGGGTCTTGAACATAATTTAAGAGCAGACCAGAGCCGCCCTGAACCACTGAAGTATCTGCCAATCACAACAGAAGAAAAGTCCTCAGTGCAATTCCACACAGAGGTCAAGCTGAGGCCTCCCTAGACAGGCACTGGCTGTGTGGTTTCGCTGTCAATTCTTTGTTATTTAAATGAATTTCTGACATTTATACATTGATAAGTATGGGCTTCTCCTCACCAGCCTCCAGCAGGTGCTTAGTTATTACTCAGAATGCTAGATATTGTTAAAGGACTTTCACCAAGAAAAAGAACGGCTTTGGTGTCTCCAAGTATGCTGGATAAAAACACAACGAGCAGTCTTCATGCTGCAACAAATTTAAACTTTTAAGAACAGATAGAATCGTTAGACATTTGAGATGCTACATAGCTATGTGTCATAAGAAGAGAATATTTGTGGAAACAGATGACAAGAAAAACTATATCAATAATGTCATAAAATACGCAGTTTGGGATAAATTTCATTGACAGCAGAAAAAAGATTCTCCTTACCCAAAGACTAAAAGCGCCTTCAGCTCCCAGAAGGATAGCAAAATAATGGGGATGAAATTTACTTCCCGACAGGAGGAGACGCCTTCTCCCTGGTAATCTAACTTCCTAGGCTGCTCCTACATCCTGTGGCGCTCCACACGCGAGCCGCTGCTGACAGACGAGTCCTAAGAATAAGAAGCAGGGGCGCGTCGCAGCTGGGAACGGAGCCGGGGCCACCCAAGGGCGCGGCTGGGGAGAGGCGCCACGGGGGTTCTGAGTAGCAACAGCCATGGTCCTTTCGGCTCCTGGGCCTGGGGCAGGCTGTGGAACACCAGGCCCTGGAAATGCCCCTCCACATGGCTTTCGAGTCCTCCTTAAAGTTCACCTGCCGCAACCACAGGCGCCATTTTCTGCTTTGCTTCAGGCCTTGGCTGCAGCACTTCATTGTTCTGATTCTGGGTAGCAAAGTCTTAAAGGTCACCATGGACCTGGGCCAAGACTGCTTCCTGCTCCCATCCTGGCAACTTGCACGGCACCCTGCCCAGGTCCCCAGCTTGAGGTCAGTGCCCCCTGTCCTCGCTTGGCCTCATTGTTTCTCCGTACCCACAGCTCCAGGCCATCCCCGTTGCCAGAGGGGACCTCTCCCCACCACGTTAGACATCTTCGTGGGACTCTCCATCAGCGTCTTCAGCTTCCAAGAGATAGGGCTGGGTTGGAAGATGATACAAATATGCTACAAAGGAGTAAAAATTTTTCAAATGACTTTCTAGGCTTAAAATTAGCCATGTCTACAGATAAAAGCCAAGACTTTCAATTCTCTCTTACTTCAAAGGTTAGTTCTCCTCTCACCCAGGGTCCTCGTTGAAGGCTACAGGGAAACTGCCGTAGGTCCACTCTCCTTTTATAAGCGCTCTAGCCTGTAGTCAACCATCAGTTCCAGGTGTCTGTCCTGCTCTTTCCTATGGGCTGCCTACCCAGCACCACCTTAAACACCTACAAGTGCCCAGACGGGCATCCACAGGAAGCACGGCTGCACTTCCCACATGGTTACCATAGGAGGCTCATCAAGAGAACAGGAGCCACTCTTTGGTTCAAGGACTTTTTCTTTGACCAAAGAGGCTGTGCTGGAGCCCACAAAAAGATTGAACTCAAGTACTTTTTTACTTGAAATTCTGCAGTCTCAGAAGAACGGGCACAAAACCACCAGGAAAGACTATGAGTCAGAGGCCTTTAGCTCATAAAGAGAACTGGAGGAAAGGGAGGTACTTCATTTTTTAAAAATATATAGACCCAATAATGACATTTTCCACATTGCCAGGGGATGGGTTTCTGGAGAAAGTCTATGATCAGCCTAGAGCATTCTCTTTGACACTTAGACACAATTTTGTGACTAAATTCATTATGGCCACTGATACTTTTCAGACTAGTCACTCTTTGGTTGTCCTCTGAAACTTACTGTAGCAGTTTGATATAGTCATGAATTCCAAAAATAGATACTGGATAATATTTTTAAACTGGTCTGTACCTGGGCATGTTTCAATTATGATTAGGGTTTTGGGTCACATCAGGGTGTTGAGTCCCCGCCCTTGGTGGGTGAGACTCACAGATGTAGTCATGGCAAAGGACAGAGTTGCAGAGTTTGGTGTTGGAGTTTTGATTTGGAGTTTGATGCTGGAGTCTTGAACTGGAGCCCTGGGAAGTAAGCACACAGAGGAAAGAGAAGCAGGCCCTGGGAAGAGAGGACCTGAGCCAGGAGAAGAGCACAGAGGGATAAAGACGGCTCCTTAGACACGGCAGAAACCCCAGGGAGAGAGACAAAGCTGTTCACCTGACAGTCTACAGCTGACCTTGTGGAGAGAGGCAAAACCTAGAGAGCCTCATAGTCTACAGCTGACCTTGTGGAGAAAACAAAGGAGCTGAGCCTAGGAGAGAAACAAATCCTGAGAAGAGAGGAACCCAGGAAGCCTGAACCCTGGCAGTCATTGGCAGCCATCTTGCTCCAACACATAGCAGTAGACTTTGGTGAGGGAAGTGACTTACGCTTTATGGCCTGGTATCTGTAATCTCCTACCCCAAATAAATACCCTTTATAGAAGCCAACAGACTTCTGGTATTTTGCATCAGCACCCCTTTTGCTGACTAATACACTTACCTCACAAATGAGTCATCAAAATTGAATTCTTCTGAATTCTCCCCTCTGTTTTAACCCCTTTAATACTTGATTCAGTCACCAACCAAATATGAAAACTAAGATCTAGTATAAATATTAGTATAGAGTGTAAAAACAAGAAGATACAAAGTTGTGTCCACATTACCACTCTTCTACACCCCGCCCCCAGAGGAAACACGGGTCTCCACAGCCTTACTTGTTCCCTTCTCCCCACTTACATTCTGGGCATTCGCACCCTCACATCCTCATTTCAACTAGGAATAATGGTAACGATGACTAAAATTCAAAGTATAAAACACATTTCTAAAATGCAGTCTCATTATTTCAAAACTCACACAGTAAGATTCATATGGGCATGGAGGCTGGACGCGAAAGGCTGTGTGCCTCCGGAATCTGTATGGCATCACAGACACGGGATTGCCGGAAGCCCGCGTCTTCTTAACCGCAGTGGTTTGGGCTGTAAGTACCCCAGAAAAGCACGTCCTTAACCATTGCCCACTCCTGTGGGTATGGACCCATTGTAATGAGGACCTGCTGCTGCGCTGACTTCAGTTAAGGGTGTCCCACCTCAATGAGGATGGGTCTTAATTTCATTACCAGAGTCTTTTATAAGCCGAATAAAACTCAAGACAGAGAAAGGACAGGAGCAGCCAGAAGCCAAAACTCAGAGGAACCCAGAAGAGAACAGAGAGGTCAGAAAAGGCCACCACGTGCACTGCCATGTGACAGAGGAGGCAGGAACCAAGGATCGCCAGCAGCCACCCTAGAATACCAGCCTCCAGGAAGAAAGCATCGCCCTGATGACTCCTAGATTTGAGCTTTTCCCAGCCCCAAAACCAGGAGCTAATAAATTCCCATTGTTTAAGCCAACCCATTGCACAGTATTTGCTTAAGCAGCCAGCAGTACGACTAACCCGGCACTAGAATTTTACACATGAAGTTGTTTCAAGGTTTTTTACCCTCTTTCTTTCTTTTCTTTCTTTGTTTAAGTTTACTGGTCTTCATGCTCAAGAAAGTCAGCAATTCTCTTCACCACATGAAATTTTTAAATGAATACTGATGAATATTTTCTTGCCCCCTAAAAGGGCAGGCATAATTTTAGCAGATCTGAATTAGTTCTAAAGAAACCATCTTAAATTTAACAGGTCTTGGTATAGGGGTGGACTTCACACAGATCTATAATATATCTATAGTTGTCCTCCTAACCTCTCATAGCAAGGAAGACCAAGTAAGAGCCAAGGTCCCACCCCTCAAGTATTGTCACACTACTTGTGTCGCACTACTTGTGACAATACTTGAGGGGTCTGCCAGGCAGTGACTGGGAGGAGCACTAGTCTTCTCATGGACTCTTGAAAGAGAACCAGTCTGATGAGCCTCTTTCAGTGGGCTGCCAAAGCCTTCATTTCCCCTAACCTGCAATCAAACTGTAATCTGAAGACTAGAGGTCACAAATGACAAAGTCAAACGGATCTCTGGGGACCAGGGAAAGCTAAGGAGTTCCCTGCTTGGCTTGCCAAAGAAAGGATCAAAGGAAGCTTGGAGTGGGTGCAATATCACAGCCCTGGAACGGAGGTCAGGTATTTGGCCTTTTCCTGGCTTCCAATGATATTGAATACAACAGATAAATTAAGATCAAGGCACAAGGCAGTTCTAAAAGCACCAGCCTGTCCCCAGGAGATCCCAGGGGCAGAGCCATCATCCACAGAGGCCAGATCATGTCGTCACTTGAAGGAATGCCTGTTAACCAGGGGATGGGTTGCATACAACAATATCTAATCAAAAGCCCCATCATGATCACAGAAGGGGGCAAACTCATCAAGGGCACTCACTCAGACAAGGAAGAGTTCCTAATACGGGCACAGGACAAAGTCCCCAGAACCTGTGTTCCAGCTCCTGATTAAGCATCTGTGTTTGGACAGGCGATTACCCAAAATAGCAAGAGAGCTCAAGTGCTTACGGGAAAACCTAACCCTTTAACTTAAGGCAAGCATGACCTACTAGTAAATCTCAAAGACAGGAAATATTTCTGGGATTAATAGCTCAGCCAATATTCATTTCACATTACAGGATTTCTCTAATCCAAGAACCCAAGTGTTGGTTTCTACAGTTGATGTACGCAGGCACCCCAGCTGGGAGCACAGCACAGTTTGATAGGTCCTTGTTCCATAGAGCTTCAAATGCTATCAGACCCACCCCCACCACAAGGAGGGCAGGGACCCAAGCACTCCTTCGCTGGAACATCTATATTATCAGGCTTCAAGGGTCATCAGGCCCAAACGCGCGTCTCCTAGGAAGACGGAAGTGTGACGAAGGGAAGCCATCTTCCCAGAAGCCATCTTTCCTGGCGGTGTACCAGTCACATAAATGGTGTCATCTTAGGGTTGACACAAAGGCCTCCCTTGCTACAGCTCAGCACTGGAGATCATCTGGGCCATGGTGGGTTTTTTTTATTTAAAAGGGACTTTTCAGTAAATAGGAATCCCTTTCTTTTAAAATCCCAAAATATTATGTCTCCCAAGACTATCTGCTTTTTTAAGTGGAGTAAAAAAAGAAAGAGAGAGAGAGATGCTTAGCAAAACGAAGCTCTGGAACTCCTATAGGGATGTTGCTTCTACAAGAAAATCTACAGCTACTCCAGGGCCCCTGGGTTAAGCAAACATTACACACACTTCATATTTACATGTTAATAAACCTCCTCACGTATTATATCTCCCACCTCATTCATTTTAAAGCAGGAGGGGCTGTTCTTTTTTACCAGTCAATGAACAGTGACTAAGCGCGTACGACAGCAGGATGCGTAACCCTGCCACCAAGGCATGCACAGTCTGTGTGTAGACAGCATTAAAATATGAAAGTGTTGGACCAGGAAGAAACTCTGTTGTGCTTTCTGCTAGGCAATATTCTTTCCGATTAGGTCTAAAAACACAGCTCACAGAACAATTTTACAAGCAGTAAGAGCTTCCTGCCCTAGCACCCTAAGGGGGTAAAAGAAGGCAGAAAATCATCTAAGTTCATCTTCTGCTTGACTCTGTGACCCTACACTAGGCTCCACGGAATACTTACATATGGAAATTTAGTGATGCCCAAGGCTTATTTACAGCAGCCCAAACTTTCTTATGTGTGTCCCACAGAGATTTAGAGCCCAGTTGTGAAAGGTCATCTATCCAGGCGAGATAAATGAGCAAGGAGTTCACCTTCTATATTCAAAGACCTCCCATCTAGTGGTTATGAGCTGGGAGTCTTTCCTACCTTTCCCCTGCCCCTGCATACCCTCGACTTCAGAACCGGCACCCACACAACATGGCGCAGAGAGGACCTTTCATCTGGCATTGACCATGATGTTGTGTAAGCCCTTCCTGTCTTCCCTACTAGAAAGCAAACTTCCTCCAAGCTATAGGTGCTACAGAGGATGAACAAGGGTGAAGCACTGAACTCACCGTCACTCTGCAAAAGCATATTCAGCTAACGCTGCAAACCAATGGCCCAAAACAAAATGATATGTCAGCGTAGCTGATGTTGCCAAGTTGGCAACTCCAAACTAAAGGAGAACAGTGGGTTCAGAGAAGACTGGCTGAGAATGCCTCTTTTCCAGGAGAAACACTGATAGCCTCAGAGACTGTGCTGCATAGTACAGTAAATACAACAAATCACACCCAGACAGTAGACTTGCCACATGGGACCCCAATCCCACTCTTAGCTAGGACAACCTCCGTTAAAAAGAAAATGGTTAATGAATTAAAATTTAATTGCATTGCTCTAGGGCTGGAGCAGGAGAGGTAGAAGATGAGCCTGGAACGTATTCTTTTTAATTTTTTTAAAAAGATACTTAGATTACATAAATATTACATTTAAAAATGTAGGGGAATTCCATATGCCCGACTCCGTGTCCCTCCCACACTTTTCCACATTAGCAATATCCTTCATTAATGGTACATTTGTTACCATTGAGGAACACATACTGGAGCATTGCCACTAAGCATGGATTATAGTTTACATTATAGTTTACACTCTCTCCTGCACAATTTTGTAAATTATGACAAGATATGTAACAGCCTGAATCTGCTATTGCAACATCACTCAGGACAATTCCAATGTCCCAAAAATGCCCTCATATTACACTTATTTTTCCCTCTCCCTCCCCTGAGAACCTCCAGTGGCCACTGCCTCCACATCAATGATAAAAGTTCTTCCACTGCTAGAATAACAATAAGTTTATAGTAGGTGAAACATCTTCTTACACCAGAGAGTAAGAAAGTGTTCAAAGAATAAGGGGACCATATCAAAAACACACAAAAGCTAGGTCAAAGGACATACACTGGCCAAATCAGAAACAATTTGAGTATCCAAAAAATAATAATAATCCATTTGAATAAAGCAGGAACACATGAGTCCATATCAAAATGAACGAATGAATAAATATATACATATTACACATACATATACCTAAGAAGGGAAAGTTCTTCCTTCCAGTAGAAGGTCGACTAATAAATATAAAAGAATGGTTTAAAAATCATCAATGGATGCTAAAATATGTGGATGAAAGTTTGATTAGGAGCAAGATTCTTATGTAGTATCAAAATCTCCCCATAAATTATCTATTAATTTCAAAGTTGAACAAACTAACTTTACAGTGGGGAGAACTGATTGATACCACCTTAATCAAGTGATCAAAGTTTTAACATCACCAAAACTGGAATAACATAGTGCACTCTGGTTATGGTGCATTGAGAAGGACACATCACTTCTGTGTTACTCCTGCCAAAAATGTATAACATGGGCTCTCTCTGCCTAGAGGAGCCTACACCAAATCTTGGTGTGTATTTCCTTCTTTCTCTCCCATTTCTCAGCAAGCTCTGTTCTTTCCCCTATTTCCCAAATAAATTCTTTTTACTGCCCTAAATGAAAAATAAAAAATATAAAAAATAACGTATAACATAAATCTAAACATGGGGAAACATCAGACAAATCCAAATTAAAAGGCAATCTACAAAACAACTGGTCTGTATAATTCAAAAAATAACATGGCCAAGAAAGACAAAGAAAGGCTGAGGAACTGTTCTAGATTAAAGGAGATTAAAGCGATTTGATGACCAAATGCAATGCACGGTCTTGGATTGGATCTCAGATCAGGAAAAGAGAATACCTATAAAAAACATGAGGACAAATGATGAAATCTGAATAAGAACTGTGGATTAGATGACAGATTGTATCTCCAATTTACTAAAAAATGATTCAAAATATATATATATATGCATGTTTATATATGTGCATGTGTGGGGAAAGGATAAAGCAAACAGAGCCAAATATACACAATTGGTAAAGTTGAGTAAAGGGTATACACAGTCAGAAGTTCCTTATACTGTTCCTGCAACTTTTTGGCACATTTGAAATTATAATAAAATAAAAAATTAAAAATGTTTAAACATATTGGATAAGCATCCAAAAGATTTTGAAAAACTCACATCATCAGAGAGCTGAAGAGGGAAGCAGATGTGGCTCAACTGATAGAGCATCCGCCTACCACATGGGAGGTCCAGGGTTCAAACCCAGGGCCTCCTGACCCATGTGGTGAGCTGGCCCACACACAGTGCTGATGTGTGCAGGGAGTGCCTGCCACGCAGGGGTGTCCCCGCGTAGGGGAGCCCCACGTGCAAGGAGCGCGCCCCGCAAGGAGAGGCGCCCCACATGAAAAAATCTCAGCCCGCCCAGGAGTGGCACCGCTCAGGACGAGAGCTGATGTAGCAAGATGACGCAACAAAAAAAAAGAAAAAGAGAGAGACAGAGAGCTGAAGAGACATTCATAGTTTTTAAAGTTAGATTAAATCTACTGACAAACCAAAGTTACTGAAGTCACAACAAAAGTCTGTAAACTATGGGCTATAGTTAATCGTATAATTGTAATAATATTGTTCACCGATTGTTTCAAAGGTACCACACTAATATAAAATGTGACTAATAGGGGAAACTGTGGAGGGTATATGGAATTTCTGTACTTCCTGCATGATTTTTCTGTAAACATACAACCACTCTAATTAAAAAAAAAAAACTTTAAGTTTGCCTAACTTAAGAAAGCTGAGGATTCAGGAGAGTTCTCTGGTTCCTGCCTACTTCCATTCATACAAGAAATTTAGGAATTTACACGTGATTATCATATATTATATTTAATTATTGCAGTGTTGGATGAAATGCAAAGTATTGTGGAACAATGGGAATAATTAATTGTTGAAAACGTAACTGTACACGACAATAATCAAGGAAGAAAGAGGAAATGAAGAGCGTGGTCAGTGTGGGACTAATCCAATGAGTAGTCAGACTTCAGCTCAGGGGCCTGATGGCCTTGGCGCCCTGGCCCACCCTGGGGCAAGGGGCTGAGGTTTCTCTAGAGCAAGGCCAGGAGCCGAGTCGCGGGGAGGGAGGCACTGGCCTGAGGTGCGTATTTAAGAGGGCACCAACAAATTCAGCAACCCAAGTGAATATTTTAAAGCAACATTTTTTAAAAAATCAAAATTAATGCAAAAGTCCATGATGAACAAAGCAGAAAAATACTGAATAAAAACATGGTCTGCATTGCTTATTTTCCCTTTTGCCTCAGGCTCCAGTATTGCTCCATTATTAAGACATTTCATTTATCCTGGACATTTAATTTTGCTACATCTACATTGCACCAAAATACTTTTTTTTTTAAGGTTGATTTTTTTTTTAACATTTATTTATTTATTCGTTTATTTCTCTCCCCTTCCTCCCCCCCCACCCCGGTTGTCTGTTCTCTGTGTCTATTTGCTGTGTCTTCTTTGTCCGCTTCTGTTGTTGTCAGAGGCACGGAAATCCGTGTTTCTTTTTGTTGCATCATCTTGTTGTGTCAGCTCTCCATGTGTGCGGCGCCATTCCTGGGCAGGCTGCACTTTCTTTCACGCTGGGCGACTCTCCTTATGGGTGCGCTCCTTGCTCGTGGGGCTCCCCTACGTGGGGGACACCCCTGCGTGGCACGGCACTCCTTGCGCGCATCAGCACTGCGCATGGGCCAGCTCCACACGGGTCAAGGAGTCCCAGGGTTTGAACCGCGGACCTCCCATGTGGTAGACGGACGCCCTAACCACTGGGCCAAGTCCGCCGCCCCAAAATACTCTTATCCCGCTACCTGAGGCGCGTTGTGCCTGCTCGTGCTGGCCCCACCCTAGGAAGCACAGCCAGGGCCTAACTCTGCTCCCAGCACGGTGTCCTGGCATGGCCCTGCCCAAGTGACCCTCCCACAGTTAAGCAGGGAACCCCATGGCTTCTGTGCCCGGGTCCTGCCAACACCTTGTCTTGTTGGGCCATGCCGAGGCGCCCGTCGGCTCCCCGCCAACCGCACTGCTCAGGCCTGTCCTCTCCTGTCCAGCGGCCTGGTTTGGAAGAAGGAACACCGTCCACAGACGTCTCCTGGAGGAGGCAAGGATAGCGGCTGTACCAGTAAGTAAAGAGGCAGGTGGACACGTCTGCACTGAGATCCACGAATACTGTGAACTCTTGTTAGCAGGGGCTCTCGACACCCGGGGAGAAGACGCCCCGGCAGGCGTCCAAGAGCACGTCTTCCATGAGAATGAAGAAGGCATCTGGGTCCAGCGTGGTCCGGCTAACTTCTTGAGCAAGGAGGCAGGCGTGGGGAGGGATCGGCCACTGCTGGCGCCTCCGCCGCCCGGGCCCGCGCTGCCCACTTGCCTTGGCCTTTCCAGAGCGGGGCTGCGGAGGGGCCCGGCCGCGTGCGGGCAGCTTCCAGGCGAGGGCGGCGGTGCAGCCGGGACACGGCGAGAGAGCCCAGCAGCTCTCCTCCTGGAGGGCAAGGGCCTGGGTTCTGCCAGGGGTGGGCGGCTCCTGTGCCTGACCGTGAGGCGTCTCCGGCTGGTGCGTGCGAGATGACGGTCCTCGGTGCTTCCAGGACCCGACCCCTGTCAGCACGGAAGGGGCGCCAGCCTCTGTGGCTGGGAAAGCCCAGCGTCCCTAAGGCAGCCAAGCCTGTGTCCTTTCCAGTGTGTGCCACCCAGCCCCGAAACCCCCCCAACACTGAGCGCTCACAAAATGCAGAGCGCCCTTCTCCAGAACAGCTGCCGTCCTGCTCCCGCCCGGATTCATCATCGTAAATAGAGAATGGACTCAGTTCAGTGAGCAAGGAGAGCGACAGAAGATGGAATGAGGAAAAAGAAAAGACGAAATCGGATTTCAAAACCAGAGTAAGCACGAAGAGCTGCAATAAATCCAACACGTACAAAAACATTCTGATTAAACTCCGAGTTAGGAGCCAATTTTTCCTCCTTCTGTGGACACCTGGAATTCATTGTCTTGGGAGTGGAGCAGAGAGGCTTGTTTCCTGGGCCCTTCCCAGACAGGAAGCCCTCGACAGAAACCAGCTTCTCGCACCCTCCTTGCGCTCCCAGGAAAGGTCCAGCAACTCAGAAACTGGCAAGACGATCTCTGCCCTGTAGGCTAGCGGAAGAGTCCCTGGAACAAAACAAAAGACGAAGAAAAACAGAGAGAGAGGAAAAAACCCAAAGAAGACCAAGAGGAAGGGCCACGCGAGGGAGAGGGACGTGGGGCAGGAGCTGGGGGATCTGGATGGAGCGGGCGGGGGACCCTCCAGCTATTTCTGCCCGTGCATTTGGCGGCCTCTCCATCTCACCGTGTTTATGGGTCTGACGTGACTTTCCACCCAAGCACACCCGCTAGGCTTGCGCTGGAAAACCTGCCACCTTCCGCCCAGTTCAGGTTTCATCTGGTTCGCACCAGGAAGCTCTGGTTTCAATAGCCCCGTGCATTTTTGCAGCTGAATGGAAACAAACGGATGCAGACCAGACTGAGAGAACACCTGCCGCGCTCCGCTGCTCTCGCCCCTGCATCCTTGCCACCAGCTCCCATTGCCAGCCTTGCGGGCGGCGGTCTCGGGCGTCCAGACCCCGTGACAGAGCTTCTCCAGGCCTTGGTGTCCACAGCCGCGAGCTTCCCAGGACCCGAAAAGAGGGAGCCGGTCTCAAAAGGCGCCAGAGTGCGTACACGACAGGGTGACCAGGAGGCCTGACTAGAGAATGAGGGGCAGGGCACGCCGGCCGGAGGCGCGGGGCGGTCATCTACAGGGGAGGACGCGGCCTCCCAAGCAGGCTCCTCGGGGAACCCGCAGTGTCCCTCAGGGTCGGGGCTTCATGCTCCCAAGCCGAGGAGATGGAAGGAAGAGGGGCAAGTGGCCCTGCTGACTCAGGCACACTGAACGTGGGCCGTTCCCCGCTTTGGACAGGGTGGGGAGGGCGCGCGCCAAGGCCTGGGTGACCAGCCATGGCTCAGCCAGCAGTGGGGCCACCCTGGACTTGGCCGTCCCATCTCCTGGTGGGAGGGACGGACCAACTGGTTGCCGCAGCGGATGACAACTCAGGGCAGCACAGCCGCAGGGCCGTGGGCCTAGGACCGGGGGGCAGTGGCACAGGGGCTGGGAGCACACACAAGGTGTTGCTTCGCCAGGCCCTGGGGCACGCTGGGGAGCCCGCTGTGGGAGACTGAAAATGACTCCCCGGCATTCCCTCCAGGCCCAGGCTGAGCGAGGTGCCCCCGCCTCCGTGCAGCCCCTCGGGGCACCGACCCCCAGCAGCTCAGGGTCCCGTGTGTTCCTCACGCCCACAGCACCTGCCTGCCCAGGTGAATGAATGTCTGCCGAATGCATAAAGGAGCCCGTCCCCGGATGATAAGGGTGGGCCCGGCCCTCCCTGGGACCTGAGCGCCCCCCCCCCCCGCCCCCGCCGTGCTGCGAATCAGGCTGACACCCATCCTCCCTGGAGCAGGTGTTACTCCGTGCACGTGGGGGGGGGGGCCAGGTGCAGAGTCACGATTTGAGCTAAAATGCAGATTTTTGGGTTTGACCATGGAGGCCCAAAAAGGCCCAGAGTTTCATCTCACTAGATCCCTTATTAGACATGTGAGGATTCTGAGGTCCAGGGCAGAAAAGCGAGTTGCTCGGTGCCCCAGTCAGTCCCGCAGAGCTGGGAGGAGAGGCTCTCACCAGCCCGTTCCGTCCCCTAAGCTGAGCCCCGGCTGTGAGCCCTTCTAAGGCCTGCCACGGGAGAGCCCCTCTGCTGGGCTCTGAGGGGGACGACGATGGCCAAGGCATCCCCCTCTCCTTGAGGGGGAGCGTCTAAGTGGGGACGTGGGACGCTGCTGCGCGTGCTGGGGAGATGCCCACGAGCGTGGCCCTCTTGAGACTCCAGATGAGAATGCTCAAGTCAGAACTTCTCCCTGATGCTAAACCCATTTTCACAAAAGCGCTGTAAGGTGGAAGGCAGGCGGTTGCCACTTATATTATGTGCACGTGCCATTTTCAAAACAGTTATAACTCACTGAACTCGATCCAACTGCAGAGAACGTCTTTCCTCTCTGAGGGCAGAGCGAGGCAGGAGCACGAGTCTCTCACAGCACTCCAGGGAAGGCGGCGTAAGGGTCAGCTGCTGCTGAACGCGACTGCTAACATTTGAGGTTACAGGTTGTTCCAGTTTCCAATCGGTAAGCATTTACCATAGCCTTTTTTATTATTTTTTTATTTTATTTATTCATTTTTTTAAAAATATTACATTCAAAAAATATGAGGTCCCCATTCACCCCCACCGCCCCCACCCCACCTCTCCCCCCACAGCAACACTCTCCCCCATCATCATGACACATCCATTGCATCTGGTGAGTACATCTCTGGGCATCGCTGCACCCCACGGCCAGTACCATAGCCTTTTTTAATGCAAAGCCAGGAGACAGTCCTGTACTTCTGTCATTTCCAATGTTGCCTACGGCCCCGGTTGCCCAATGACAATTCAGATGACGTGGAGCAGGGCCATTGCCAGCACTCCCCCTGAAAGGGACCCGCGGCTATGACTTCTGTCTCTGTCGCTGGAAACAGCAAACTCTTCTCCGCCACAAGCACCGCGTGGCAGAGTGCAGCTGGGCAGCTAAATCTGGCCCCTAGTGGTCAATGAGAAACACAGCCCAGCAGGGGTGAGAAGGGCTATAAGAACAACAGTCTATGTAAACGACAAGGATGCTTTGCCCAAGGCCCTCAAAAGCTTTTAGAAGGACAACAAGGACTGATGAGCCTCAACTTTAATGGACCACATAACTACCCCCAGTCAACGACGAAACCCTGGAGCCCTCAAAAAGACCAAGCCAAGGGCTGAACTCAAGTTTCTGTAGCCCATAAAACATAACGTACGGGATTTGGAGCAGTCCTCTCCACCCCTGCAAAATGGGTTCCTCACCTTATTTGTTTATCTGGCCATACAGCAGAGACACGAGACCCACTCCTACTTCAAGGGGAACTTACTAATACAAGGTTTATGCCAATGATGACCTTCCGAGAAATATCAATCACGAATACCAACTACTGCGGGAGCAGATGTGGCTCCCACCTTCCACATGGAAGGTCCCAGGTTCAGTTCCCAGTGCCTCCTAAAGAAGACAAACAAATAGCAAGCAGACAACAAGCAGACATGAAGCAAAAAAAGAAGTAGACAACAAGCAAAAATGACAAGGAAACAATGAGAAAAAATAAGCAGACAACAAGCAAAAACAATGAGCAAGACAACAAGCAAACAATGAGAAATAAGTGAGAGAAAAAAAATACCAACCACTCCATCAAGTAAATGTATAAATTTAGGAATGACTATTTCATGATTAAAGTAACAAGTCGTGAGGAGAGATCTCAAAAGCAGATCTAGGTCTTCTCAACCACTCAGTTTTCTTAAAACTAAAGCATTCGAGGAAAAAGAATGAAACTTCTAAAAGATTCACTTCCGAGGATGATGGGCTTGGAGTGGGACAAGTATTTGGAAAGTGGAAATAAGAATTAAGTCCTTTTTAAAAGTTTAGCATTCAAGATTGGTGCTAAATTATCTAATCTCTGAGAAATCTTTCTAATCATGATGCTGTGAAATCTCACATCCTTGTTAGAAAAAATAATATGGAATAAATGTATAAATAAATCAAATTATCCACAAAGGTACTTCACATCCTTGGAGCAAAGCCCAACTATAATATTAATTCAGATGAATGAAAAAAATAATAAGCCGTGTTTTCATGAGATAAAAAAAATAGCATAAAATTGAAGGATGTAGCATTACTAACCATGGACTACTACCTGCGCACTTGAAGAGTGTTTCTGATTGACTCGGTCCTCTCTGCATTATCTCTCAGCTGTCTTCTTTCTTTCAGACCTGCATTACCGCTCGCCTGGCTATGACCGACATCCTCCTACGTGATGTGTGGTCTCAACGACCCCGACTTCCCAGTGTTTACACCCTTGTGTTGTCTGGACTTGCCTGTGTTCCTTGATTTAACCGATCAGCTTTTGTAAGCGTCGTGCACGGCTTGGTAAGCGCTGCACACTGGAGAGGCCCTCCTGGAAATGTGCTCGTGGAGCCCCTGTGGCCATGCAGTGAGGAAGCAACATAGAGACGCCACACAGAGGAAGAGAGGAACCCGCTCCACCGCCGAGCCAAGACCGCAGCGCGAGCTGCCAGCATCGAGGCTGCCCCAGTCGAGGCTCCAGACAGCATGGAGCTGTTGAACCGTCCCTGCCATGCCCTGAATACCTAATCCACACAGTCAGGAACAAATAAAATGGCTTTCGCTTTAAGCCATGGAGTGTTTTAAGTCACTAAGTGCAGAATCTGATACACAAGAAATAAACCTGTATGTATGAAGCCACTAAAGTTTCAAGGCTTGTTTGTCACTGCAATTCAGCCTAACCTTTCCTGACTAACCTCGGATCTCCCCACTTCTTATCTTTCCCCATTCCATGCTTTCGCATCTTACTGCAACTGTTACCTGCATCTTTCTAAGATGTTACGTAATAATTACTAACATGAATTGATCGCTTACTGCAGATGACTATTTAATTCCCAAAACAGAGCTTGGTAGACAAGGAAATTGAGGGTTTGAGAAGTTCGGCAAGTTGTCCAAGTTTTCAGAGCTGGTACGTGATAGAGCCACTTACTCTAGCCTAAGCCCCGAACCACTATCCTCCTCAAAATCTTTCAGTGCCCCAAATGCCTGTTCAATTATCCTTTGTGCCCGGATTTTAAAGCCCTGAGAAAAGGGGCTGTTCCTCACTGATCTACATGCTGTAAGTGTTCAATAAATAATTGTTGGGATTTAACTGAATGAGCTATTTGTCCTGGACCCCTCATAAAAACAACCTGAAGAGCTTGTGCATGGGGTCAAAGAGGGCAAACGCTCTGGGATCAAATAGGTGTGTGGCTCATAACTGCTCCCAGCCACCCTCTGGAGAAATGTGGGAGAGCCGCGTCGGAGCCATATTCTGTGGGTCCCCTCCGGCTTTTCCAGTGGTTCTCGTTCTTTCCTTCTACAGGAAGGGATAAACACCCTTCATACATTTCCTCCCACCCCGGACTGCAAGAAAAAGAGTAGCACTAATTAGCTGTAACAGGGTGTTCATTTCACACAGGTCTCTCAGCAGGTTGCCCTGCTGTTCTTTGAAATGGCCTGGAAACAGCCTTGATTTTAAACATCTGAAGATAATTGAACCAAAGTTGCACGAAGAAACCGTGAGTGACATGCCTTTTATTCTCTCCCTCACTAACAAGAAAAGTTTGCTGCCATTTATTTACTCCACACCTTGAAAGCCTCTGGCACGGATGACTTATACCCCAGGATCCTGAAAGAATAAGTTAAATTAATGACTGGTGATAAATGGAGGCACAGGGAAGCCTGAGAGGTTATACAAAACGCTACTCCTACTTAAAGGGAAGAAGGAATTGCCCTGCGGACCTATAAACTTAAGTTCTGTACCTGGAAAAAACAGGAGTGTTGCATGGAGAGCTGAAGAGATTTTGCGACAGAATCAATCAGTAAGAATTTTCAAAGACAAAGATATGAGTTGGTAAAGAAGAAAAGATTTTCGAATATATCCCTGGCAAGCAGGCGGGGAAATAAGCTATCATACATTGTGGGTCAAAGTGTAAATTACCCTTTGAGGGGGCAATTTGGAACAGCCATCAAAATTTTAAATGCACACAAATTCAACTACACAAACTACACTACTCTACTTCTAGAATTGATTCTATAAATGCTATCACAAGAATGTCCAAAGACATTCACAGAAGCTTTATTTATAAAAGCAAATGACAGAAAACAACATAAAGGTCCATTAAAATAGATTCATTAAAAAAAAACTAGATTCACACAATGAAATACTATATGACTTTTTAAAAAGGGGAAGAGGGGAATCTCTAAGTATAGTTATTTACAATCTCTGGTACAACATCTTTAAAATCATGAAGTCCAAAGTCCTATGTTTATTATGCCACAATTTTTGTGTTTGCTTTTAAAGGTTTGTATGTGTTTAACATCTATCTGGAATGTGCAAAAGAAAGTGATAATAGTGGTTGATCCTAAGAAGAAAATCTAGGAGACTAGGGAAAGCTTGCTTTTCAATTTATGCTTTTCCCTATTTAAATGTATTGATCTGTGGGCAAATTGTCTGAGTTTACCATTTACTTTTTTAAAAAGAGTAGACTAAATTACACCTGTCACAGCCTATTGAAGACAGAATCTTGCTGAATGATACTATCTTCTAAGGTAGAGGTGGACTTGGTACTTTAAGAGGAAAAGAAAAATTAAACCTATCTTATCATTTTGAGGATTTGATTCATTCAGTCTTTCAGGAAAAATCTAAGAATACACTTGTCAAGCAGACAGTGATTTAAGAGTATAATCAGAGGCCCATTCCAAGAAGGGGACACCTAATGATCATCGTCACCAAACAGGGGTTTACCAGATGGTGCAGAGGAGGAGCTCCTGGGAAACATACAGGTCGACATTCTGGGCCCAGAAACCCGGGATTTCTTGAAAAGACTGAAGGAAAGAAACCCCCCATCTCACTACTGTGTGCCCAGAGACACCTGTGGACTCTGCCACCTTCAGAGGACAGCGGAGTGGAAAATGGAGTTCTGGCAGCCACAGCACATCCCCCAGCCCTCGTCCCCACCCCACCACCCAGGGTAAGGACAAAGAGGGAGCCCCGAGCCTAGGAAGGCTTAGTGGGGCCTTTCCCAGAGTTCTGCTCACGCCTGGCTCTGACCTTGGACAGATTGTCTTCATTTGTTTTCCTGCTTCAGAAACGACTAGTGGCTCCATTTTGTACAGTTTTGAGAAAATCAAGAAAGAGACTCCACATGATATTCCATCCTGTAGCAAACAGTATTTTGGGAAGAATAAACCTGCTATAGTAATGTATAATAGTAGCAATAAGACATGAGCAATTTTTTTCAGTGAAAATTCAGCAACTAAACTGAATTTTCCAGTCGGTTGTATCAAAAACAGTCAATCTGATACATAGCCAAACTTATACAAAACTCAAAGCTACAATTAATTCTTTAATTGAAACACAAAATTTCTGAGCATTTATTAGAAGCCAGGGATGGTGTAAGAACTAAAGATACAGAGTTGGAGAAGACAGACTCTGGACCTACAGGAAATACCAGGTCTAGTTAGATGGATACAAGTAAACAAATAATTGCACTCCTATATTATCACCAAGGAATTTTATTAAGAGATTCAAGCGAAGAGTCACAGGAGATTAAAAAAGGGGGGGGCGGGGTTTAACCCCATAACACAAGGTTACCTACAATATCGACTTTCACATACAGACTTGCCAAATACTAAGCATTTGACTAGCAACAATTGGCCGCCAAACTGCACAGTTATTTGTTGAGGAATCTGCAAGTGATTAGTCGTAATTTTTTGTAACAGGAGACTAATCAACATGTTTATTTAGTATTGTTTTGATTTTGTCAAGCATCTCCAATTGAATATTCTCAAAACTGAAGAACCAAAATGACTCGATAATTGGTAGTCATTTCAGATTTCACAGTAGTAGAAACACTGTGTAAAACTTTAGAAATGACTTGTAAGTTGCAGACTATTAGGCAATATTTCAATCAAAATTATTTAAAAGAATGCATTCACCATCATCGAGTGCAGGTTTTCTGTTCTCTGTGACCCTGACACATAGAGCTATATTATATCAAAAAAGGAGTTCATCTAACAATTCAGTGGGTCAAATCCATCAGTTAAGGGAAGGAGAAGGACAAAGATAAAATGGTTAGTATAATTGTTCGAAGCCAGGTCAACAAAAGAAAAAGTTAGCCAAACACTTCGCTTTTCAACTTGTGTTTTATTCAAATTGGTGTTTCATTCAGGTAAGAGTTGCAAAAGCTGGACAGAGCTCCCTCAGTTAAACTGCATAAAATTAAATTTAATTCTAATTTAATTCACTTCCAGAATGGTATTCTGTTGTCAATGTTAAAACCCTGAAGGAGTTTCATTTTCCATGACCTCTATAAAATAACAAGTTGTATTTGCCACAACCAGAAAAACATCCTGAGCCTCATTTGCCTAGGGAGTTTGAAATCAGATATTACCTACTGCCCACGTTATTTCAATAGCCACAAGTCATTCCTATTAAAAACAAAAAGTAATTTTCTGACCTTGCTGCAGCTATGAATGTTCTTGGCTATGGTATTTATTTGGTGCTGGCAGAACTGTTACAATGCTTTAAAAATACAGGTTCCAGCACATTCCCACCATGTGCCAAACATGCATTTTCCAGTCCCTTTTCCCCTGGACCTTCCATATGAAAAGATAATGGTTAAAAAAAAAAAGATAATGGTATACAACAGTGGTTCTTGAACCTGACTGCCCGTCTAACTCATCTGGGGAACTTTTCTAAAACAAGAACTTCAACCCCTCCTCTCCTACCAGACCTCTTGAAAGGGCTGTCTGGAGCTGAAGCCTCAGAATTAGGACTGGTCACATATACTTTTCAGGCGCATTAGGCAAGCAGCCTAGAATCAGACTTGGTTTAGTGTGTGTTGTCCTTAAAAGAACTGTGCAGGCAGGTTAGAAGAGAAATGTTGGCGGCAATGAGGGATTGAGAGTTTCTAAGCAAATAGGGGAAATAGAAATATGAACTAAGATGATATCAAGGAATCGGTATTGACAGTGTTATGTGTGATGACAGTGTTGTGCTTGCGACAGAAAATGGCCTGGTTTTGAGGTCTACTTCAGTCCTGAAGGACTTCGCGGTGAGCTGACACGATGTCTGGGGTTTGCGTTCAAATGCTCCAGCCAAAAAGTGAAAAAGAGAGATGAGGGATAAATGTGGAAAGCTGGGTGATTGGGTTCATGAGGGTTCATGATTCTCCTGTGTTCAGAAATTTGCATAATAGAAAGGTTTTTTTAAAGTCTGGAATAGAACAAAAAGGATAAAATAATAACCAGTGCCCATCTCTGCCATACACGGCAATCTTCCACTGCCCTGCATGGTGGCTGGCATGTGGCATTGTCTCCCACTTCTCTGGAGAAAAGGGATACAGAGCGGGTAAGTGACTCACTTGCACTGCCAATTGTCTGCTATTAGTGGGAGCCTGACAATTTTCCCTCCTAGGGCTCTTTCCATTGAATATTCCACTCTGAACATGGGATACACTTCCACAGCCATAAGTTAACCAATGTTTTAGAAGGTGACCTTCATAGGGCACTTGAATTTTTCTTTAGGAAATTCTCTGAGATAATCAAGGAAAACAGACACTTTAATTTTAACACAGAAATACACTGAACTGATGAGAAAATCAGTGCAGGAGGTGAAAGTCAAGTAATCAGACATGCAGAGTGGACCAATTTTTAAGTCCCAACATAATTCCAGAACCCATTATAAGAAGATATAAATTATTTCTAACAAACTTGATATAGGAAAGTCTGGCTTTACCAAAGGGAATAAGAATTTGCTTCATTTTATCAACAGATAGTCTGCCACTGCCCTGTATAACATTTCATTCTAGAACACCTAAAAACAGCAAACATCCTTTGTGCACTAAAACATAAAATTTACTCCATCATCCCAAAATACCTATGTACACAGTTTGTGAAAATTCACATACTTCAAAAAATGAGGTATACTAGCACCTCCATGTAAGTCCCACTGATTAAAAAACAAAGTATAGATTTATTTACAAAGACTGCTCCCAAAGAGCTAATGCCAATAATTTCTTGTACTCATAAATAAAATGAGTGGTTTGCTGATGCTGCCAGAAGAAGGAGAGACCCAGGAGCTCTTCGGATGGAAACTACGAGAGTCCAGTGGTTCTCATTGGGGCTTCTGAGGCAGGCTGTCGGTGCCGCACTCCCCACTGGAAGAGAAGCACGTGACGGGGACGCTGGGTAACAATCTCGAGTGGGCACGGCCTTGGAGCCTCCAGGCCCAGAAACCTCTCCTGCTTGCCCAGACCCACGTCCAGATAAAGACACCAGGCCTCAAGCTCAGTCCTGAGTACCAGGAGCTCCAAACATTCTTGAAAAGTATAAATGTGGGTGGGGTTAAAAGGAGTGGGAGAGGGTGTAAGCTACAGTGTAAACTACAGTCCATGCTTGGTGGCAGTGCTCCAAAATGTGCTCATCCATTGCAGTGAACGTACCTCAGGAATGAAAGGAGTTGTTAACGTGCGCAAAGTGGGAGGTGTGGGGAGTGGGGCAGATGGGAATCCCCTATAATTTTTTTTTAAAGATTGATTGATTGATTGATTTCTCTCCCCTTCCCCGCCCCCACCCACCCGCCTCACCCTGGTTGTCTGTTCTCTGTGTCTATTTGCTGCGTCTTCTTTGTCCGCTTCTGTTGTTATCAGTGGCACGGGAATCTGTGTTTCTTTTTGTTGCGTCATCTTGTTGTGTCACCTCTCCGTGTGTGCAGCGCCATTCCTGGGCAGACTACACTTTCTTTCGCGCTGGGCGGCTCTCCTTACGGGGCGCACTCCTTGCACGTGGGTCTCCCCTACGCGGGGGACACCCCTGCGTGGCAGGGCACTCCTTGCGCGCATCAGCACTGCACATGGGCCAGCTCCACACGGAACAAGGAGGCCTGGGGTTAGAACTGCGAACCTCCCATGTGGTAGACAGACGCCCTAACCCCTGGGCATTTTAAAAATAAATTTAAAATATATTTTTTAAAAATAAAATAATTTTTTTTAAAAGTCAGTTTGGGGATTCTCCTAAAGCAGCATGTGTCAAAATATCATGATCAATGTATATCACCTAGAATGGGCTGTGATAAGATCTGGGCTAAAGAGAAGCCATTCTGCAAACTGTGAACGACAACAGTACGTGGTCAGAGGATCTCTTTCCCCAGAGCATCTGCACCAAGTTCCTAAGCAGCTGGACAAACGTACCTTCTCCGAGTGAAGCTCAAAGCATAGGCCTCTCCCAATATCCTAAGGCCAAGTACATGCCATCTTCTCCCTCACTCAGTAAGGACCCACATACTTGTGAAACAGAAAAGAGGGCAGCCTAATCTGTGCATTATTCTAAGGGCCTCAAGGTAGGGACCTGGTGGTGACCTTTGATCATCTGGACCATGAGGAAGATCTGAACGGAAACCTATAATTTCAGTAAGGATCAGGGATGCCGATGAACGAAGAATGAACTTTCAAACGTCTTGTGGGAAATATATACTCCTTGGGAAGGGCCTCAGCATCTGAAGAGACCTGACGTCCCTCAGAAGTATGCCAGTAAGGGCCTTCGTGACCTACAACTGGAGCTCGGTGAGTCACCATGTACCCCCTCCTGGGGCTGAGTTCCTGGGTCATATTCCCTTTCTAAAGAGGATCCAGAAACAGCATGTTGGAATGGTGGCTCCCAACAGACACCAGGACATTCAGCAGTTCCTACAGCCCATGAGCTCATCTTGAAAAAAAGTATCTCATGAGTCACGGTCAAGGATACTCAACTAGAGAAAGACAAATTCAGAGTCAATAAACTTGTTTACACATAAAGTACAGAGAAACTCAAGGCACCAGCTCATCTCAGGTCTCCTGTTTGGCTCTCCAAGGCTGTATCCATGCTGCTGTGTTTAGAATGTAACAATGGCTTGAGGGTGCCAGTTCGGCAGCCCCCTGCTCCCAAAACTGAGCTGGCCCCAGCAGTAAACCATCACCACAGGCGTGGTGGCCCAGAACCCAAATGAAGGCAAGCTCAGAAACCCTTTTGCTCTAAAGCAAGTACAGCTACAGGCAATGGTAAGGCAGGTCGAAAAATGTGAGGGACAATAGGAAATAACAACAGAGTCCCATCCATCAGCCCTATGGGATCCAAGCCCCCTCTCAATTAGAGGTAGAGTGGTCATCACCATCTCAGAATCCACAGGATTGGGGAATGAATGATGGACTAGAGGAGACTTACTGGTATTCTAGTACAGGCTTATTGTGATCCTAGCAATGGAAGAACTTTTATCATTGATGTGGAGGCAGTGGCCACTGGAGGTTCTGAGGGCAGGAAGAGGGAAAAACTGGTAAAATATGGGGGCATTTTCGGTACTTGGGAATTGTCCTGAATGACATTACAATGAAAGATACAGGCCATTATATATCTTGCCATAACCTACAGAATTGTGTTGGAGAGAGTGTAAACTACAATGTAAACGATAATCCGCTCTTAGTGGCAATGCTCCAAAATGGGTTCATCAATTTTAATGAATATACCTCCCTAATGAAGGATGTTGATGGAGGGATATTATGGGCGGTGTGGGGGCCGGGACCTATGGGATCCCCCTATATTTTCATGTAACATTTATGTAATCTAAACATCTTTTTCAAAAAATAAGAAAAGATATACTAAAAAGAAAAAAAGGAAATAGCAAATTGAGGCTGTTTTCCCCCTTGATGATCTGAGCCAGGCCCATGACAGACTGAGGATTTTGTATGTCAGTCGACAGGTACCTGGCACTCTGTACCTCTGCTGAGTCTTCCTTAACCCTGGGCTGTGTCTGCAATGCATGTTCACAGAACTGCCTCCATCCTGCTCAGAGATCTCCTTGTGTCTCTGAGGGTTTCGCTCCCTCACGATGCTGACAACCTGCCTTCTCCCCCACCACGGGCCTGAGCGCCGAGCTGGGATCTCCTGTCAGCTCACTCATATCCTCCCACTGCTTGTATGATGGAAAAGCCTGACGAATTTCTCTCATTCTGCTCCAACTTAACCCAACTCTGCTTTCTCAAACATATGCAATCTGTCTTTCATTTAGGGATATTTTTTGCACTTCTGTTTAACACTGGGGATTTTCGGATTGCCTCTTATTCAATTTCTTTTCCTCCCTTGCTAGGCAGGAAACAGAGGCTGCTGCGGACATACAGCCTGAAACAAATAGGGAAAGACGGAACAGAATTACTCCATCAAACTAATCATGCTTCTAAATTCCAAGGCTGTGTCAGGAAAGAGCTCTCGAAACTGACTCCATGCAGATAGCATTCAGCAATTTCTATCTGCAAAAATGCCCTGTGAATAGTCCTTCTGACTGAAATGCAGTGGTCTTGTCCACACTGCAGAGACTCGGTAGTATAGAGAGATCACCTGGCACGTCCGAGATCACACCTGGAAGGGACTGGCAGGGCCCTGACTGCCTGGCGCTGGGCCTCCAGGCCAAATCGCCTGTAAAGTGGTGTAGCAGTTACAAAACCATCCCCAAAGTCTGACAACTACCAATTCCGTTTAACAAATGTTCACTGAGTGCTGATGGGGATTCAAAAGTGAGTAAAGCATAGTCCTCTCCAGGGCTTTCCAGTCTAGTCGGGTTTACAAAACAAACATGCCCCCTGGAAAAGTTAGCATTCGAGGCAAAATATGTTATGTGTCAAGAGAAAGGTACAAAGTATTGATTTTTATCGGCTTCTGCTCTATCTCTTCTTCCTGTGACCATTTCTAAAATGGAGGAAAATCCATGCAAAGCACTGCACATACATGTGTGCATGTATGTACACAAACACAGATGCCCACAGAGCAAAGAGAGCTGGACAAAGCCAAGCTGGGGGCGGGGAGGGGTACAGGTATCAACTGCCCAAGAGTCTAAAGGTAAATGCCCATCTAGTAGGACCAAAAGAAGATAACAGGTTTACATCCTGCCAAGAAGGACTAGAGCCAAATGAATGTCCTGATGGTGGCGCCGACGCCAAAGGCAGGATAGCCACCTCACCAGAAACAACCTGGTCAGGTTATTTGGTGAAGCCCTCCTTTTGAAGAGCTTCCTTGTAATGGTGGCTACCTGGGACCCCCTGAAGCTTTAAGATCTTGCTATACTCTGGGGGGTTTCAGATTACTTGGCTAGAACTCTCTTGTGACTATCAAGTCACAGAAGGACCCTGGCACCATTTTGAGAAGAGCCCATGTACAAGTCCCTAAGAGAGGAACTCCAAGGGAAGATAAGGTCCATGGCGTCTGAGAACTTTCTTCCGTTACGGCAATACCTGCAACCTTGCATGCCAGACATGAGGGACATAAGTACTTTTGGGAAGACATCACATATTTGAATTTGTACATCACATCAGTTATTACTGACATCAAACTATTCCATCTTGGAATAATCCTATCAAAGTAGGTGTTTAAGATAGGATTTGAAAGTTGGATAATCTTTCTTCAGAAGTAATACTGAGGGAGGAGGAAAAGTGCTCCAGAAAGAAGGAGTATAAGCAACAGCCTGGAGGATTAGAAAAGGTTGCCCTGTGTGTGGAGATTGTGAGCTATGGAGAAGGTAGCAGTGGAGATGAGGCCAGAAGGGGTAGTTTGGGGTGATCTTGTGCCGGACGCTCACCAAATGGTTTCTCCTAAGAACAATGAAGAGTTCCTGAATTTTCTTAACTCATCAAAAGCATAATTGTAAGCCAGGTAGATAGACGATGATAGTGAGCACTCCACCTGGCAGGAACTGTGCGGAGCAACTGACGTCCACTACCTCAGTTCTGACCACAGCCCTGCCCTGAGGAAGGGACCATCACCCTCAGGTTGCACCTGGGCACCCAAAGCTCGCGCTCTTATCCTCTGTGCAGTGCTGCTTCCTTGGCCTCCATCCACCGTCTTAGTCTCCCATACCAGGCAACTTCTTCTGCTCCTAGGATGTGCAGGGCCATCTGCTTCCTGGGACGGCTCATACTCATTTTCCAGTAGAAGCCAGCTGATGCTACCCAAGACGCATACGCAGCTGGCAAGGGGATGGACAGGGGGAAAAAATCAGAAAGAAACAAAAAAAGGATGGGTGAAAACCTCTCAGAAGTCTGTATCTACACATCTGCCCCAAAACTGCCCTTGCAATATGTGCAGCTCTGTCATTCTCAGCACTCACCAGCAATGAGCTACACAGCTGTGGAGGCCTAACAGTGCGGACAGGAAAACAGACAGGCAAAGAGAAAGGAGAATGTAGTCAAGCCCCAAGGAAAAATGGTTAACATCCGGAACCAATCCACCCACGCAGGCTGGGGAGCCGTCCCACCCCGTCCTCCAGAGCCCTTCAGCCCCCGGCTCGCCCCCACACCGCCTCTGGGCCCGCTTCACTACCGGCTCACCCCGACCGCAGGCAGACTGGCCCGCGCCTGCAGGAAGGGCCTCCCGCAGTACCACCCAGTCAGAGTATCACAGAGACGCCCTAAATCTCTGATGTCACAGTCTAATCTGAGTAATGCACAGTTGTCCCTATGGGGCGAAATGTTCCCAGGGTGGAGGCCGCCCCTGCACCGAGGGCTCTGGCTGCCAGAGGAAGAGTGCAAGGCCCTGGCCGATACCAGACCCTGCTGAGTCCACACATCGAGGTGCACAGACCGCGCTGCAGAGAGCCAGTAAATCAGCAGAGATCGCAGCGCTCATCTCATCCTCTGCCACACTCTATATTTCAAGATTCTGGCTCCACATGGGTTCCTTGGGAAAGGAAATGGGCCCAGAGATCCATGTGCCTCTGCTGCTGCAACGGCGTATCAAATCCCTTCAGTCAGCTGCCTGCGTGGAGAGGTGCTGGCAACAGGAGAAAGCAAAGCAGGAAAACAGAGATGGCCTATACAGCTTTCTCTTTTTAGCTTCTAAAAGCCACTCATCACTAGGTGCTGCCTTCAGGAATGTGACGGGTCCTACAGTTAAAGAGACCAGAAATGCATTAAGGCTAAAGTCCACACACTGAAAAGAGGGGCTGGCACTGTCTCCAAATCCCTGCTGGAGACATCAGACTTCCGAAGAGAGGAAGGTTACTTGGAGTGGGAGGAAATGGGACAGCAAGACAGTGAACAGGTGGGCCAAAAACAAAACCAGGACACCCGTCGTTAAGTTCTCTGAAGCGCACTCCTGGGATGGCATCCACTTCCAGCATGCTAGAGGAGTTAAGGAGCACAGGCCTGTTGATCAGGATGAAATATTTCCACAAATAATTGATCCCACACCATAGACGGCTGCTTTAGATAGAGCTGTTACTCAATAAATGAATCAGAGCAGTCATTCAGAGGTTAAAGTTAAGGCCGCTCCTCCGAGACAGGGTATACTTGCTGCGGGTCCTCAAGGCAGTTTCCTAATCCTCGGGCATTAAAAAGAAGCCACTGTGGAAATCAGAATCTCTTCCTCTGTAAATTCAATCCATGGCAAAGGGATTTCAGCTGTGATCCCCGAGTTTGAAAAAATCAGCAGTACTTAGAAATGCACGAACTGCCCATCACTGCAACTGATACGTTTCTAAGCTGTTCCATTTTGAATCAATTACCAATAAGATTCCAACCATCCCGTTGTGAATGGAGCAGAGAAAGGGTGAAAGAGAGCTGTTCAAGTTTCCCCTGAAATTCACTGCATGAGGGGATTTAGACTGGGGAGGGTTTAGATCAAATCTGCGAAGTAGCCAAACCACCTCCTTCCAGACACTTAGATTTCTGTGCATTTAAGTCAAAAGAGGGAACAGAGGGCTGAGAAGTCTGTACAGACCCCAATCCGCAGACCACGGCTTCAGCAGCGCAGCCACGTGTCACTGCCACGTAGAGGTTCCTACTGGCAGGTGTGGGGACGGTGCCTGTCAGAGGCACTCGTGACAAAGGTGGGAAGCAGGGACTAGAAAGGAAACAAGGTCTCTCTCATGATTTCTGTTTCTGTTTTGGGGACAGCACAGGATAGCAAGCACAGAAGAGTCCTCTGTAGGAGGGAGGCAAGATAGCCTAATGGTTAAGGACCTTGACTCTGGAGACAGAGGGACCGGAGCACGCGGCCATGGGTAAGGCATTTAATCTGTGTCCTCATCTATGAGGTCGGGAGACAATGACCTCCCTCCGAACGGGTCCAGTAAGAGAAGTGAATGAAATCGTCCTCACCGGTCCTGGCACAGGGTGGGTCCTCACTGCCCAAGAGCTCTTCCTGGTTTCTTCTGCAGACAGGCTAAGGTAAGAGGATGCCTGTGAAGATTTGGGGATGGCATTCAGGACTCACTGTTTTAGACCTCAAAGGTGGCGCGGTCTGCCTGGAAGACCGACCGCGGGATTCCTGCAGCAGGGCAGCCACCTCCTCCTCTGAAGGGGCCACGGCCACCACGGCCACCACGGCCAGCACGGTCCTGGCCGGGAACCGAGCGCTCCTGCGAGGGGCTGCAGGGAGGAACGAACCTCGCTGCGCCTCTTCCCCAAGCAGCCACCTTCTCCCTCTGCTGCCAGGAAACAGTATAAACAGAGTCTGGGGTGTAAGAACTTAAAAAAGAAAAGAAAAGAAAAAGAAATAGTAAATGATCAAATCCAGGCTTCTGTTTTCTAGAAGAAAGAAGACTGCCAACCAAGGCAGCCAAATGGGGGTTCTAACACAACGGCCGGGGGTTCTAACACAACGGCCGGAGCTTCTGCTCTTTCTCAAAAAAAAACAAAAAACCTTTCCCGTCTCTTCTTCTGTGATAGTGATTCCTCTAATGTTAGATTTTTCATTTTACCCGTTTTCTTGAACTTAACCAAGCGACACCTACCCAGTTCGTTCCTTGCAGCCTCGACTGATTGGCGCGGCTGGCTCGTTGGGCCAGAACCCTACATATCCATAAGGACCCAGGCTTCACCAGCACAAGGTCTTGTGAGGCTAAGGCTTGGTTTTCCAGGTGATAGAGCCTGGCCTTTATGGGATTTCTGAGTTCCAAGTGGAAACATCAGACAACTAGAAGAGAAACATGTTGTTATTCCACTTCTGTGCATCCGGAAAGGTCGCTCTGCCCGCTGCCTAAGCCCAGGTCCTGGGGGCCCAGGATTGCTGAGGCTCCCAGTGCCACCCTGTGCCTGCCCTCTTCCTCCCGCATGCTGCCCTCCAATCCCCACCCTGGGATGGCCTCGCTTCCTCCCTCAGATTCCCCGGGGCGCTGGCACTTGGCCTCAGGGGAACCCTCAACACCTCCAGCTCTCAGAGTTGACTTTACCCACACAGACCCAGATTCTGTACTCTGATCCCAACCAGAGGCCAGACACAAAGTGAGGATCCCAGTCCAAAACCTAAATGTTCCATTGAAAGCCACGGCGGGGGAGGGGGCGGTGGCGGCTGTAGACTGGAACTGGCAACAACTCTTTGTTCCAACTGGTCCCCGAGGCAGGTGATGACTATGGTCTGAGCTGATGGCCATTTTAGGCACTGAAGCTAATCCTTTGTTCCTTTGTGTGCATTCATCTCATTTAGTCCTCACAGCACCCCTTTGAAGATTATTTTATTATTGATTTCACAGGTGCAGAAACTGGGGGTAAAAGAGGTTAACTTGCCCAAGGTCATGCAACTAGAAAGTGTAACCCACAACGCATCTGACCCCAAGGACCTGAGTTTTCAACCACTATACGATATACACTCACTGCACCTAATAGGAATTTAAGCAATAGCAACGATTTCATACTTAGCACAATGCCTGGTCCAGTAAGTGTTCAATAAATGTTTCCATTTGATATAACTGTCCTTGTTCTGTTATCATTATCGTTACATTATTATCTACTAAGTGCTTGATATGTGCTCGTCACTTGTGCTAAGCTCTGGAAATACAAACACCATCAAGACAAGTTTCCTTGCCCTATAGAATAGTGGTAAAAAAGCTGAAGACCAATAAATCGGTAAGCTACATGATGACAAAAGTCAGCACGGGGGCAAAGCCTCTGCAGAGTGGGGCATCAAATGAGGGTGGTAGCCACGAGGGGGGTTGAGGCCCAGCTGCAGAAGTCTGTAAGGAAATCAAGCCTACTAGTGAGAAACATGAGCAACCCTCCTAGGTGTGTGCCGGGCCCAGTTTTGCACCTGACCCTGCCCTCAAGTTCAGCAGCTATGAATAGAGGTCTTGAATGCTAAGCTGTCTTCTGATCTACCCTGTTGACAAGCGTTTTGCCTGTTACTAAGTCATCCTTTTAGCATTCTCACATCTCTGCCAGATCAAGATCTCGGCTTAGTGTACTAGACATGGAAAATAGTTCCTAGTGCTTTCCATTAGGCTCAAGTGGTAAAGGGGGCAACTGGATTTGTGTGTGCGTGTGTGTGTCTCACCAATTCATCAGTGATGAATTTCTATTCTCAATCCTCATTTTTTCAAATCCACAGGATTTTTCCAGTTATTTCTGGAAAGGGCACAAAAATGTTCTAAGCAAGAATAACTGACATCCTTTAAATCCACCAGTCCCATAGAACGCTTTCGGCAGGGAGGCCCTGAGTGTTCACACAAGAATACAGTAAGTCAGACACGGAGGATGGCAGGCAAATCACCCATCTGAAACTTCCGAACACGTGCTATTAACTTGAACACTTTTTCTAGTGCTTTATGAAAACCCATTCTAGTTATAGAAATCAGGGTTTTTGTTGTTGTTTTTTCTTTGGCCTTGTGTTGCTATTAATATTACTTTCCAACTGCAGTAAAACTTCTCATTCCAACAAGGTAAGGGATAGGTCAGCAATGGCCAAAGTGCATTTGAACATATTAATAATTTTTTTAGTTAACAGGATCACAGACTCTTAACACTAAAGGGGCCTCAAGTGTCACTTGAGCCTGTCTCCCTCCTTGCACAGGCCAGGAACGGAGGCCCCGTCACACGCTATGAAGCCTCTTGGAAACATGCAACATTAATGTGTCTGCCTTTACAAGAAATAGTCCCGGTTTCAACAGTCATCACAAAGCCAGCATTAGAATCTAGGCCTCCTAACTTAGGCTACCGCAGCCCTCTTTTTACTGTAATACAAGGAGGTAACGTAGAACAGGAGGGGCTGGGGGAAAGGTTTTAGAGTGCAGCCAAGACTCAGATATCCACATAAGTAATTAAGGTTTCTGAAATGCTTTACAACTCAGCATTCCTCTGCAAGCTTGTTTACACCATTAGTTCCCTAGTAAGCCCTGTTTTTCTAAATAGCTCCTATGCAGATAGACCCTGGCCCCTACCCCGCTTAAAATTCACTGATTAGGCTTCTGATTTGAGGCATATTTGTTGAAGACTGCGAGAACACTATAACTGCTTATGACGCAATTGCTCACCTCTCCACACTGTGAAAATAAAATATCTTAATATAAAATAAAATAAGCCCTTAGCCATCCAAATCACCTAACTCCTAGGCTGACAATTCTGGGCCCTGGGGCCTGGGCATGACTAAATCTCTGGGGAGAGGATGTGGAGAGCCTTGAGCGCCCACCTCCCACAAGAGCAGTCCCAGTTTGGTCTAGTTCCCAGTTTGGGTAGTTCAGTGGCCCAGTTTGCGTCCTGAAAAATTAAAAAAAAAAAAAAAACGCAAAACAAACAAAAGAGCCAACTCAAGGGGAAATCGATGCGGTTCGGTGGCTGAAAGCCTGCTTCCCACAAATAAGGTCCTGGGTTCATTCCCCACACCCAAAAAGGAAAAAAAACCCTCTGGCCGGGGCTGCGGGGCCAGGCCCTCTCCCCACCGAGGCGGCGCAGCCGGCTCCTTGCACCAGGAGGCCGCGGGACCCGCAGGCGCTGCCCAATCTGCTTTACAAAGCCGGGTTGTCTCTTTTGCTGAAACGTATCTGTAATCAAAGAACTCCTCCGTCGCCGGGAGCCCCCAGCAGCGCCTGGCCCCGGCCGCGCCCCTGTCCTCGGCGACGCGGGGTGCGCGTGGGCGGCCCGCGGTTACCGGCCCTCGTGGAGCCGGGTGACGCCCTTTTTAAAGGCCGGCCTCGCTGCCCACCGGCCCCTGAGCCACCCCTTGGAAATGGGTAGGAAGCAGGCGTTCTTCAGGGCAGGCACTCTGGGTGTCTAGTTGCTCATGTCTGCAGTCGGTGCGATTCCTGCGAGATGGTCCCGCCTGATGCGAGCGCGAGCTCCGCCCCGGCGCCCAAGGCGTAAGCCCCTCGGGTTCTTCCGTGGTGGAGGGGCTGGTTTTGCCCGGCTTTCGGGCTTTTTTTGTGCGGATGTTTTGCTGATTTGGGGCAGGGGGGCATCCCCGTTTCCCCGAGTCCTTACATTTTCCAGAACGTAATTAGAGCCAAGAAGGACACCGAGCATCCCTCCGAACGCCAAACTCCCGGGTGTCAAGAAGCCGCCGCCTCCCGGTGCGCTCGCGGGCCCCAGGGTCCCCCGCCGCAGGGCGCGAGCCGCGCGCACCCAGGCGGGGAGCCGGGCCCCCTGCGCGCGCCGCGCGCTCGGCTGCAGCGCGTCCCGGCGTGCCGAGGGCACCACAGCGCGCCTGGCCTCCCCGCAGGATGGGTGCCCTGGAAAAGACGGGATCCCGGTTCCTGCCGCGCGGAAGCGTCACCTGGAATTTGTCTGGGTGGGGGAGGAAAGGACGTCGAGCGGGTGTCGGAGGTTGGGGAGCGGAGCAGTAAGCGGGGTGAGGGAAGGGAGAGGGGTGGGGAAGTAGGCGGGAGCTGCTTTCAGAGCCGGGTCTGCGGCTTCGAGAATACGTTCCTGGCTGTGGCAGAATCACGAAGGCAGTTGAAGGCAGGAAGGTTATGTGTTCACGCAGCTGAGAGCAGAGTGCTGCAACTCCAGGCTCTCGGCTAGGTACCCAGTGATAATCTAATGCTCTCTTTCAAAGGGAAATCCATGGTCATCTGTGTAGTCTTTTTTTTTTTTTTAAGAAAGCTGTGTTAGGATATTTCTTGTGAAATTGAGAATCAGTTTTTTTTTAATCATCTAATACATATGAAATCTTTGGAAATAACTTATTTGACCCTCAGGAACTGTACTGTAGAAAATATAAGAGACAAATAGGAAGAAGATTTTTACATATACTATATTTTTTATGTTCTCAAATTAATTTCCAAAAACCCCTATTTCTCTTAATTATTTCGTTTCGTTTCTGCATGAAAGAACATGAAATTATTCATGAAAACAAAAAGCAGTATTCTGCCCACCCAAAATAAAGATTACATTATTCACAAAATTAAGTGCCAAATTTATTTGGAAAAAGTTTCCACTCACCCTGTTTTTTAAAATTGCGCCTGTACAGTCTCATATTTTGGGGTGATTTCTCTTAAGAGTTTGGTCAAAGGTATCAATTAATTTGAGAATTAAGTGAAAATGCCCATTACCTAGAAGTTTCAAATCTGTGATTCTCTAGAATTGTCAAACAATCCTCAGTTGACCAAATTTCTGACCTCCCAAATTTTAAGTGTTCCCAATTTGTTAAACTGGCTACATACACACACACAAATGGCACATTTTTTTCTCTGAAATATTATCCATGTCCCATTCACGTAAATTTGTATAAAATTCATACTTGACTATATGCATTTATACACTTAAGCATAAAAGGCGAAGTTAGACGCTTGGGGCTGATATTTACAGCACAGAATGAAAATTAGATTGCGAGGTCTATTTTCAATTCTGGCATCAAAAGCTCATCACCGGTTTGTCGTCAGCAAAATGCTCTGCCTCAAAGTGAAGTCATTAATGGAGCTGAGTAAATGTTGATTGGTCATGAGCAGTTCCTTAAATTCTCCACCTCTGCCCATTGCACAGCGGGCCCTCCCGGCCTGGCCTCGTGTTCCACCCCCCGACACTCAGAGCGAGGACCTCACTTAAATTAACTGATTATCCTTCCCCAAAGAAGTGTAAACAGATCCCCATTTATAAATTTGCTAATTGCTGTTCTCAGTGCAGACCCCTTGAGTATCACAGCCGTGCACATATAAAATTACAGGCTCCCTAGCAAACAAGAAAAGCAAAACAAAATTAAACCTCGTGGATGAGAGAGAGAAAGGAGAAAGACTTCGCATTCCACCGGTTCCTTACATGTCCCTTTTGTGGAAAAATATCCCAAAATGTCAAAACATAAGCCTCAAATGGAGAAAGCCACTTAAATATTCTCTCCTGCTGAACTACTTTGTCTTTTGGAAACGGGAAAGCAATAACCAGCTACTCCCCTAGAATAAGCATCTGATGGATTTCTGTATTTTCCAGAAAGGAAAGTGAAATACCAATCTGCTCTTTATCCCTGTGGAATCTGCAGTTTAACTTTGCTTTTTTTTTTTTTCACTCATAACCACCCAGAGAAGAAGGAGTTAAGAAGCAATCATTTTTCCCCGGGTGTGAGAAATGATCTTTTACCAGAGCCCATAATCGGGGTCTCTAAAAAAGCCCCCTTGTTACTACTATTCTTTTTTGGCTGTACAGGAACCGAGTGTGGAGGTCCAGGGATACTTCACTCCTCAGTGGGAGCAGCACCCTTGGAGCGGTCTGGGTGGACACTTAGGCTTCTGTCTGCCCAGCCCAACGCATTTGTCTCCTGCTCTTGCTTCGGGGAAACGCACATCCACACATGCAAAGGAAATCAGATCAATGGGGGGACTCAAACCACCAATACCCAATATTTTCAGCTTGGGTTCCCACGCGCCGTGTGTATTAATCAAAGAGAACGTGCATTAATTTTTTTTAATAAGTAAAAGATGCTCATGGTACCACTGAATTGGTATGGAAGAGGGAACACCAGGAAAACGCCGGCAGGTCTGTGTGGGTGTCATCTCAGGTCCAGCTCCACTGGAAAGGATTGCACTCCCCCTTCCTGCCAGCGTGAAACGTCGCCCGTGAACTTGTCTCTCCGGGAATTTGACTTTACATAACACCAGTAAATCCAAAGGGGCCAGCTCTAAACCCCAGTACAGCATTCCGCAAGCTAGGGCGCGGGGCGGGGCGCCGAGGGCCCCAGGCCCGCCTCGCTGTGGCCCTCGGCTGCGCACGACACGGTCTCGGAAAGCGCAGCGCCGTCTTCGAAGCCCGTTAGGCCTGCGAGCGCCGGGGCGCAAACGCGGGCGGCGAGGCCGGCGAGGGCCGCCCTGCTCAGGGTGCCCCGTGTTCACGTCCAACAGGCGGACTCGGTAGCACCGGGGAGCGGACCTCCGCAGACCACACTGCGGGCATCAGGGCTCCCCGTTGCCTACCTGCCTGCGAGCAGTTTGCTGCTATCGCTTCTACAGGGTGGAACGGGTCGGAGGTACTTCCCTCTCCTGCTAGGTTCCAGGGTGCCACGCTGCAGGGCAGAAGTTTGACGCGGAGAGGCTCTGTCCCCCTGCCCGGGTCCCCTGCCCCGCGCTCTCCCAGCCCTGCGCGCCCCGCAGGCGTCTAATCTCGCCGCCGGGGGAGCGGGGCGCGAAGCAGTCTTGGCAGTCACCCACAGAGCGCGGCCATCCTCGCCCGCCAAGGACAAGTTCAGGCCTCGCCCCCCCTCGCACAAGGTCACTTACCAAGGGGCGCTGCCTCCGCCGAAGGCCGTTTTGACCTGACGGGGAGCAGCCCTGCGCGCGTCCAAGGGGCTCCAGTACTGGCTCTTTTGCGGATACTGGGGTTCCGAACCCTCGAGGCCCGCACCGGTATCGCGGTGCACACACCGATATCGGGGTGCACTTTGAGACAGGGGTTCATCCCTCGGGTCTCTACCCTACACGGACCCTGGGGCGTGCCGTGCCCGCGCGTCGCAAGCCCCCGCCCCAGGCCCACGCCCTGACTCGTGCTTGCCCTGCGCAAACAGATTCGCCCACCGCCTCCACGCTCATTACTTTTTCCTCGGTTACTTAAATGTCAGAGAAGAGTCACTTCCTCCTTTTGCACCCTACTTCCCAGTTGGGAGGTGGAGATGGGTAGATGAGTGCGGGTAAATTAACGAGGTTAGGACTGAACTCTCGGTGCTTCCCTCTGGGCCAACAAGCCATTAGCTGGCAAATTAATGCCCAGAACAAGTTGTTCTCGATAACTCGAGAGAAGAAAGAAAAGAAAGTGGCCTGGGGCAGCAGAGGTTTCTGTGCAGCCTTTTCCTGTCTAATTTTACTAGGGTTTGCGCCGGCGAATGCCCGTGAGGGTACCGGGCGACCGATGCATGGGCGCGTGTGCCCGGTCTGCCCGCGTGGTCTCGGGCGTGCCCACCCGTGTGCGCCCACCCGCGTGCGCCGCCACCTCCGCAGGCCCCCGGCGCGGCGCGGCTGCAGGGCCCAGGGCCGTGGGCTGCGGCTGGGAGAAACCCCTCGGCAGAAGGTTTGAATTATTTCGCTCAGCTGGCGCCCGGGCCTCGGCGGCGCTGGGCGGGGGGTTTCGGCGGGAAAGGCCTAGCCGAGAGTCGGGGAAGCCGGGTGGAGCGGGGCCGGGGCCGAGCGCAGTTGGCGCCGCCGCGTGCCTGAACGGAACGTCCAAGGCCACAGCCAGAGCAGTTGTTCTGGGAGATTCTGGCTCCTCACTTGCCCGGTCTCTGCCTGGAGGGAGGAGGGGGCCTGGCTCTTTGGAGACCGACCTTAAGGCCCTCCCCAGCCCGCAGCGGCAGTGTCTCGGCGGCCTCTCCAGAACTCGGCGAAGGCAGGAGAGGTGCGGTGGTGACAGGGCACCGCGCAGGCCTCTTCCCCAAACCCGCGGGCCTCGGGCCTTTGGGGAGCCACCAGGCTCGGCGGCAACTTTCGCTGACCATACTGTGTGCCCTGTGGCGTGGGGGGACCTGCAGCGCGCGGGTCGGGCTGCCGCGTGGGGGGCCCAGGTCGAAGGGGGCCGGGAGCCCCTCGCCAGCCCCGGCCGCTGGAGGAAAGGAGTACGGGCTGCACAGAAACAGAAGGCCGTGTCTTCGAGTACAAGCTAAGCAGTATTAAAATCTGCTCCCTGGGTTGTCTGGGGACCCCGGCAGCTTTGAAGCTCGGGCAGTGCGGGCATACGGTACGACCCCGAGGAAAAGGACGGTTTTTTAAAAAGACAGCCCGACACACAGTTGCTGGAGGCGAGTGCTGCGCCTGTCGGCGCGCTTCCGCCCTCCCGCGCCCGCGCACTGCTGGAGGGGAGGCTTTTTGCCTGTTCCTGGCTTCCTGCCGGGCCGCGGCCGAGGACTCACGCAGCGGCTCCAGGCCCCTCTCGGCCCCAGCCCGCAGAAGTTAACAGAATCGTGGGGCCCGGCGGGGCGAGCCGGCGCCCCGCACCCCAGACTCCTTTCAACGGGTCCCTGCGTGCGTTAGGGCCCTGGGCAGAGGAGGACATAACGAAAGGCCTACCGCGGGTCCCAAGCCCGCGCCGCGCCTTCCGCACCGGCCCGGGCCCCGCGCAGCGCGCGCCGCGGAGATCCCGCCGCGGCGACCCTTGGGCTCCCGGGACCACGGCGTCCCCACCACACCGCGCCCTTTCCCTTTAAAATCTTTTCTTGTAAGAAAGCCCTGGTCCCTGTGGGGAGCCGACTCTGGGATCCCGTGCGCCCGCGGCATGGCCAGGCCCGACTCCCAGCCCCGCTCTGCCGAGGGCCGGCGAGCGCGCTCGGCTTTCGGCTCCTTCCTCTTCCCGGTTCCTCGTCCCGCCAACAGATTTCGTTTTCTCTCCAATCCGCACGCCCATCTTTACCTTACTGCGTGTGATAAAGACAGTGGGAACGGAGCTCGCCGTGGCGTGGCGTTCTAGGTCAGGCCCTCCGCTCCCACCCGCCCCGCGGGAGCGAGGGAATTCTCGAGACCCCGTCCCCGCGTTCGGGCCCCAGGACTGGACTCCCCTTCACCCAACCCCTCGCTTTTCCCTTGCTTCCCGCTGCGAAGAACTGGCAGGAAGGAGAAAAGTGCGAGCTGAGCCCCGGATTTTAACCCAGCAGGGCTCCGGCTACCTGGGGCGCCCCAGAGAGGAGTTCCTGACGGCAGAGCGTCTGCAGCTGGAAGCTAAGGAAGGTCTGCCTTTTCCACCACTCGGAAAATAAAATAAAGGAAGCTCCCCAATCGGGGTTTGTCCTAAGGCCTAGAAGAACCTCCACTGACTGCATGAAGGGCCTAGCGAGACTCTGACAACAGAGAAGTGAGTGAGGAAACGGCGTCTGGTCCAAGAAGGGAAACACGTATTTGCCACGCGTCCCTTTTTAGATTGTGCGGGAAGGGGCCTGCGTGGACAAACATCCGCGTCCAAATACAGGGAAAGGCTTGAGTGGACCCAATAAATCTCCTTTTAATTTTCTTTTCAGCGACTAATAAAAATAATCCCCCAGCACTAAACCCAAATACTGTAGCCGGCCGCAAGAACACGGAGAATTCCTAAAACCCTGTGTCCGATGGTCACCCGCTAATCGTGTTATTATTAGCCCCAGGAGCATGGAAATTGAACTGTCACTGCCTACAGAGAAAATGGGAGCGACAGCTGTCCCTCCCCGGGTCGGTCCGCTTTCCGGCCTGGATCCTGAGATGGGTCCCCAAGCTCCCTGAGCCCTCGGAGGCCCCCACCCCACCCCTGTACAGGCCGCTGCCCCCTCCCCGGGCTTGCCGGCCAGCCGATCCGCGTGCACTCTCCAGCCCGGGCTGCCTGGCAGGCGCGCCCCCAGCATGGTTGTAGAAGTCCGGGCTGGAAAGTGTCACAAGTCGCCAAAGCAAGCTGTGAGCGTTGTGTGCGCGCGCACACAAGATTCTTCCGACAACAGCTGTTCCTCCGGGCTGTTTTGCACAGTTGGAAGCTTGGCAGTTGATACAAAACGTTAAGGTGTCATCCCCCCCGCGCTCCAGGGTTCTGCTAATATTCAGACGTCGGCACCCACCGGTGTCTTAGGCGTTGTGTGTACATACTATGCATAGAATGCACAGATTTAACAGCATGCCACACACAAACACACAACTACACAGAGCTGTGAGCCTCGACAGTGACCCAGGGCACAGAGTAAGGGCTCTAAGATCCATTCCTGTCACCAGAAACGCCAACGGAGTAGAACTATAATTATGCTCCCTCGTGGCCAGGAGCAAGGGAAATACATAACTTGGGTCTCAGAAAAGTTGGTGGGGGGAGGAGGAGGATCGAAATTGGAAGCTGAATAGGACAAACGGCATTTCCCCGGGCTGGCTGCCGGGGCAAGACTAGGGCGCCGGTTCCGGGGCAGCTCTGGGCAGCGCGGCCCAGCTCCCCTCGGACCCCGCTGTTGCCTTCCACCCTCTGCTCTCTTAACCCCTGCAGCTGCCGGCACCCCGAACTTTGTGCCCTGCTCGGGAGAGAAGGGATGCAAGCAAACAGGTCTCCTTGCTTGAGACTGGCTACGAAAATGCAAGGCCTCCGAACAGTACCCCTGGACGGGTCTCGGCGGGTTGGGGGAGGCTCGAAGCATTTGCACAAGAAAAAGAAGCCCGCATTAGAGCGCACGCTGGGCCGCCAGGGCCGCCCTCTCCCCGCCGGCCCCCCGTGGCCCGCCGGCCCCCGGTGGCTCGCCGGGCCCTCCTGGCCAGCCTCTGGCTGTCCGTCCGGAGGCACTCACCCGGGTGGGGCTCCAGGCCGTGTGCGGCCGCGTCCTCGTTGTCTCCGAGTGGGTCCACCGGGCTCAGCGCCTCCATGGAAAGATCCAGCCCCTTCTCCTCCCAGTCTCGCAGTTTCCGCTTTTTATTTGAGCCGATCAAGGCTTCAACGGAGAAGGCATGTGCTCGCGAGCTTAGGGCGACTGCAGATCTTCTCCTTTCACTCATCTTAGCCGCCCGCACCCCAGCCCCCGCTCGCCCCCGCTCCCCGTCAGCGGCTCGCGCCCGCACGCTCCGAGCGCCCGCCGGGCCGGGCCCGGGAGAGGCGGCGGCGCGGAGGCCGAGGCTGAGGCGGGCTCTGCGGGTCCTCTGCGCCCTCCCCCTACGCCTCCCCCGCCCTGGCCGTCCGGCTCGGACAGACGCCCCCGCCGCCCCAGCCGCTAGGAACGAGCGCCCGCAGCGCCGCCCGCCCGCTGCATGAGCGCCCGCGTCCTGCGTCCCACCCCGGCGGGCGCTCACAGGCCACACCGCCTGGACTTCATCTTGGTTCACTTCTCTTGCTCTCTCCTCCCTCTCCTGCTCTCTCCTCCCTCTCCTCCTCTCTCGGTTTTCCCGTCCTTTCTCTGATCCAAACTTCTGGGAAACTTTTTTTTTTCCCTAAAGCCTTCCCTTGCCGAGGAGCGGGGGCAGGCGGTGCGCTCCGGTCCGAGGGGCGAGGGAGGGGGAGGAAGAGAAAGACCGAGGGGAAAAAAAGCCAGCCCCCGACCAATGGCGAGCCGGGAACAGGAGAAACCCCGGGGGCGCGGGCCAATGAGGGCAGAGGAGAGACTGAGGCTCGGGCCAAGCTCCGCGCTGGGTCGGCCCCGGGATGCTCCCCGCCGGCTTTAACCCCTCGCTTCCCAGTTCCCAGTGGGCTTCTCGCGTGTGTATGTGTGTGTGGACGCGCGCGTGCAGGGAGCGGAGAGTCCAGGGCTGATCCGAGCTGTTTCAAACTCCTGCAAATCCCAAATCCGTACCTTTTCCTCCCAAATCTGTTGTGTCTAATGGGCGCTGCAAGCCTGCGGTCATTGGAGCCATTGTATGCGGATCTGGAATTTGGGGACTCTGACAAAATGCTAACCTGTCCACAAGTACCAGAAAACGAAGGATAATCTTAGGGCTGCCCCTGGGTGCTTTGAGATCAGCTGGTTCCCCGCGGGTGCCCCGCCCAGGTCCTTCCTGCACTTTTTCTAGCAACTACTGTTACCAGCAAAACGAAACAAAGCAAAAAACGTCCCGTTACTATCCAGAGTCATCTCATGCCAAGTCCAAAGAGCACTTTCTCTCCAGCTCTACCTTTCGACCTGGCGGAGGGAGAGACGCGGGCACCTCGGCGCAGGAGGCCGGCGGCGGGGCTCCGGGCTCAGCGCGCGCTCGGCAGGCCAGCCCGGCCGCAGCCCGCAGCCCCCCGCCTGCCCCGCAGCGCGGCCCGCGCCGCGCCACGCAGGGCTCCTGCGGTGGAGACCGCGCGGAGGAGCGGCGGGCGGAGCGGCGGGGCACGTACTGCCGAGAGGGCGCTGCTTCTCCCCTTCGAACCCCACTTCGGGAGCCTCTGCTCCCCATCGCCCTCCCAGCCCCCCGGGGTTTTTGTTTTTGTTTTTAATCTTTCAGATGAGTGCGTTCATCGGGAATTTCCAAGGAATTTAAAGTCCAGCACTCCTGGCGACTCTGTTTCCCACTCCCCTTCCCCAGGTCACGCCGCCGGCGGCAAAAAACTTAGCTCGCAGCCTTGCACGGAGCAAGCTCCAACCGGCTGAGAAGGTTGGGGATCCTGCTAAGGGGGAAACGCCTCGGATTTCGCTTTTGACGACCTAGCCAAACCTGATCCTCCCCTCGGAGCGCCTCGATCGAGAAGCTTCTTTCCCCCGCACGAACTGGGCCCGGGAGCCTACGAGGACCGAAGCGGCCAAGCGGACAAGCCGCACCGACAACCAGGCCCTGAGCAGGGTCGGAAGCCGCAAGCCGAGGGCGGGGGCCGGCCGGGGTGTGTCAGAGACCCCGACAGAGCCAGCCGGGGCGAGAGCGGGCGGCAGGCCGGGAGCCGAGGGCCTGGGCGCCCTTAGCGCTGGGCACAGCCGGAGCGCGCTCCGCGGAGCTGTCCCCACTGCGCCTCGGCCCTCTGCGGGCCGAGGGAGAAGAGCAAAGAGGCTGTTTTTCAAATGTGCCCCCTGCCAGGGCAGAAGGATCACGGAAAAGCCACCGGGTGACTGTGGCTCAGGCAGGCCTGCTCCTCGGGCCTCCCCGGAGCCTGCGTCTCGGGCCTGCGCGCCCGGGCGAGCACATCCAAGCCTGGAGCTGCCAGTCCGCCTCGGACCGCTCAGCGTCCCCCGCCGCTCTCGGACTCCGGGTGGCGAAGCGCAGCGGCTGCCACCTCAGGCGCCGCTCGGGTTGGCCCGCAGAGGCCCTCGCCGAAAGTGACGGCGCGTTCACGGTCCTCGCGCGTCAACAAAAGAGAGGCAGGCCTGGCCGGCCGGAAGGGCGCCGTTACCTTTCCCAGCCGCTCGTTCCTCGCTTTGGGCTCGCGATCCCTCTGTCCCCGGGCCCTCGTTCTCTACCCGAGGCCGGAGCCTGCCGGGATTGGTGCGGCGGCGGTAGTAGGGGGCAGGCTCTAGCTTTCCGGGGCTCTGTCCGCCGCCCCATCGCCTGTGTCTCCTCTGGTAGCCTCTTGCCTTTGCTCTCTCCCGGACCCCTGGTTTCGTTTGAAAGTGGATGCGCCGAAGGTCACACGCCCTCCCTGGGCCGCAAAAATTATTCAGAGGCCTTTTCAGTTACCCACGCACCTAAATGCAGGCCTGAGCCGTGTAGGTGTATGCACACGCGTGTGGGCAGACGCGCACGGCAACACCTTCAAGGACAGGCATCTGCACCCAACCCCAGCGCACTCTCCTGGAGGAGCTCTGCGGCAGCGAGTCCTGCGCCCTCTTCCCTTACTTTGCACAGAGGTGGCTCCCACTGCCATCCCCCGTACCTACATCTCCTGAAATTGTGCCTTAGGCCACGGAAACCATTCGGGCCCAAATGAAGCCAGGCTGGCTTGGAACACCATGGGAACAGGAGTCTTTCCTTTCAGTAACTGGGAGAGGCAAGAGAACTTTCTATTTGTGTCTCCGAAGGGGTCCATCTAAGTTTTTCCAAGGGGCATGCACTCCTCGGTGTGGCTCCAAGCGGACGGGAGGGAGGTCTGGGCAACGCTGGAGCAGGACCGTTTCATGTGTGTGACGTTTATAGCTGCACGCAGTTGGGGGTGAGGAGAAAGGGAAGGTGGAATGGTCAGATGTAAGAATCTGGGGGTGTGTGGTGCTTTCCCCTCACTGGTTACAGCAAAGGGCTAGTTTCTCTCTCCCGTGGAGTAAGAATGGGTCCCTAGGGGAAAAGGCGAATTCCCAAGGTGACCTTCAGGTTTCCAAGCCACAGATCCAGTCTTGTGCTCTGGTTGGAGCCGGAGGCCCCAAGGCTGACTCCATTTCAAGTCTATTTCAGGCCCGAAGCTGATCGACAAGGACCAGACTGACGACCTGGCCGTAGGTCCCGCAAAGCCCAAAAATGACCAGAAGGTCGTTAGGGGACCTGGGGAGCCAGAGGGGCACTGGAAGGCCTCACCGACCACATGCAGGGACACACAGGGCAGTGAGCTTCCAGGCCTGCCTTCGACAGCTGGAAAACTGGGAGGGCAAGGCCCCGCAGTGACTGCAGCGACCGCTCACCTGAAACTGACCTTGTCCAGATATTTTGAATTCTCAAAGAACAACAGAACTCTGCCGCATCATAGGACAAGAGTCATACACACAAACACGCTTTGCCAGAAATGGAGCTCCCACACCCTCCAGATTCCTGTGATTCCCTCCAATATCCCCACCCCAAATACTGCCCTAAGTACCACCACTAGTGCAGGAATACCAGGGTGACCCATTCTGGTTTTGGAGTATGGAGCAGATAATTGAAAATGACATTAAACGGAGTTGGGCAGTCGGGCAAGTTAGGCTGCCCCTACTCATGGACATTTTGTGGGTGTGTGTGGATTACAGCAAATTCTCCTGTCTAGGTAGACATAAAACATTATGAGACAACTGTGTGTATGGGGCGGGGGGGGGGCACTACAGGAAACTCGGAGGCAAGGTGGAGCCTGCTGACCCAGCCCTATTCAATTCCCCACTGTAACCTTAGGCGAGTCAATTAACTTTCCTGTGCCTTCCTTTCCCCGTCTGCAAAGTGAAAGAATCCTAAACACTTGACAACTAAGTAAAGCAGGTAAGCCCTCATCAGTCCCGGGCTGGACAGAAATGAACTTTTACTGCTGTGTTGGAATATTGGGGTAATGTTAGGCTGATGCTCCCCTTTTTTACTTATTTTTCCAACGGGAGCCCCCAAAGCAACAAAGAACATTAACCAGGACGATGTAACTGGCCTGGAGTCCTGTGGCGGGTTGGAAGGGTGTCATTTCTGGAAGCCCCTGCCCAACGCCAGCTCTGCCCAGGCAGCAGAGGCCCAGGCCTGCTACCAGCTCTCGCGGGGGCCTCAGGACCGGCCTGAGTCCTTGACCACCACCCCCCTAACTTTTTTTTAAAATGGAAGTCCGTGGGGGCGAAAGGGTCTTTAATGATGTTTTTTTGTTTTCACGGAATAAAATCTTTTGTTTTTATTTTAAACCAGCAACGTGCCCACCTCTCGCTCCTTCCAGATGTTTGCAATAAAATGGCAGGTTTTGCCTTTGGGACTGGAAATAAAATTTAACGGCCTTCACCCTGTAATTATTCTCTTAGCTCGCCCTTCATAAATTTATCTGCTTTCTATCGGCGTTGGGGCGGGAGGAGAGCGGGGGCGGGGAGCACCGATTTTATATTTGTGACTATAAAAAAGCGCCACCCGGTTTCCTCGCCTTCGGCCGCCGCGGTGTGGCCGGGAGAGCCGGCCCGGCGGCGGCAACATTGCACTATTGTTCGCCGGCCTGGGTCTGCGCCGCAGCCAGGCCCCTCCACAAAGGGGGCCTTGTGCGCCCCGGCCCGCAGCGCCCGCGCCCGAGGGCCGCGGAAATCCTCTTCCCCGAGGCCCGGCCCCGCCTCCCCCCGGCGTCCAGGGCCAGCGGGCGGCCGGACCTTCGCCGGCAGCCTGCGCTCGCCACGCCGGGCGTCAGCTGCGGCCCCGCGGCCTTCGCAGGAGGCGAAACTGCACGAGCGCTGCGCCGGCACCCGCCCCGGAGGCCAGGGAGCGCGCCCAGGCGCCACGCCAAGGCGGGCCTGGGGCTCGAGGCGGGCGGCGACCCTGGGAACCCCTCCCGCCGGCCCTTTCTCTCCTTGCGTGGACCGGCCTGGAAGGTAGCCTTGCGCACCCTCGGGAGCTCAGGGTCGCGTGGCGACCCAAAGTGCCCCATCAGAGGCCGTGGGTTTTAAGCTTGCACGCGGAAATGAATGTTGGGTCCATCAACACCCACCATGAACTCGTAGAGGAGGCATGCAAAGCCAGGCTTGTGCGCTCCCTGGTCTCTGGAAGCTAAATCCGTGTGGCCACCCAGTGACCCCGACGCCTTCATCTGCACGGGGCTACCAGCTGGCCAAGGTCTCCGCTGGGACAAAAGAAGGGTAAAGTGGGCCTCGGGCGGCGCGACCTCGGCTCCTCCCCCCACCGCCCAGAGCCACCCAGGGAGGGAGCAAGACTAGAGCTTTCTCCAAAGCCCAGGCCTGGGCCGTGAGAGGTGGCGGGGTGCAGTGGGAGCAGCAGGGGTGAGCTTTGTTTTCAATAGTGCTCAGCCCCCTGCGCGCCCTAGCCAGCTCCCTCCCGCCACGGAGCCCCAGCGCGCTAGCCAGATGGCCCGGGACAGGGGTTTGCTCTGCGCCGCACCCCTTCTCCAGTGCTTCCAGGCTCACCCTCTGAACGTAACTGGCTCTTCCTGCTGAGAGTGCAGGTGCTTGGTGAAGCGAGATTAAGAGCTCCCTTTGGTTTTGCCAGCGAGAGGATGGATTATCAAAAGTTTATGGGGGTAAAGAGGTAGGCCAGCACTAGGCCCCCAAGGCTGGCTGCCTCGAGTCAGGAATCAAGCCGAAGCACGCCAGGCCGTCGGACACAAAGAGATACCCCGAGATCCTGGGCTGGGGCGGGAGCAAGCTGTCAGAAGTGGGGCAGTGGACGGGGGCGCATAGAGCGCCGGAATGGTGCGGCGCCAGCGATTTGAGTCCTAAGTACTTTTTTTTCCCCCCTCCCTGTCGTGGATTTCACTTGTCACCAATAAAACGGCCTCCCAGGAGCAAAATGTCCTCGGCCAAACTGCGGGAGTCTGCCTGGCCCTGAGCCCTCCCTCGCAAACGCCGTGTGAACTTTTACAGCTTCCACACGAATCGACCTCCGTCTTTCCAGGAGTGGAAATGAAGTGCGCGTTATTGGAGCAGGGTGGAAAACAAATCTCCACCGTGGACCCGAACGGCAGCCCGGAGGCTGGGCTGGGGGCCTCTACACGCCCGTGAGGTCGGGGTGGCTGGGGAGGGCAGACCTGTGCTGGCCTCTGCCCTCCAACGGGGCGCGGGGACTGGCGAGAAACGTGAGCTAGCCGTGGGAGGCTTCGCGGGGTTGGCCCATCACTCACCTCTTCAATTCTACCTGGGAAAACCCACTCAAAGGAAGCGGGAACGCATCTGCCACGCCCGGCTCCCTGTCCCCACAGATGCCTACGTCTCCTGGCGTTGGGAGACTACCATCGCGGGATAGCGCGTTTCTGGAACAAACGAGCCCTCGAAATAGTTGGTTTATACCTGACGCTCTTTCAGAGAAGAGACACTCGCGTGCATGTCTGTGAAAAGAGGGGCACTGCCGCTGGGAGGGGGCAGCTACGCCTCTGGCCCTGCTCACACAGCTGCAGGGGACAGTGCACTCTGGCCCACAGCCAAGTGCTCGCAAAGCCCTGGGCAAGGAGATGTAACCGTCCCTAACCAAGAGAAACACTTGTTTAATTCAGACTTTCCAGGACCTGCTGGAATGCCCAGCAAATCCTGGCCAATAAGGTGCTCCCAGAGGGGAACAAGCCTGGACTCCACGTTCCCTATTTCTCAGTGGTGTCTTTGGCGCCTGGAACCCAGGAGGCTTCGGGACTCCTAGGGGACAGGGGCGGCACTGGGGTGGGCTCAGAACGGCACTGACCCCCACCTCACTACCATTGCCTCTGCATCTTTCTCTGCCGGCTGCACCCCTGTGAGCTATTATTTATTGAACCTGCACTTTGTGCCAGGCCGTGTGCTAAGTGCTTTGCACGGTCATTCATTCCATCCTCTTCAAGTCCTATGAACCAGGCAGGAACTAGTGTTACCAGCTCTGCGTAACAAGCAAGAAAACAGATGAACTAGGTAACTTGCCTGGCAGGCGTCCCACAGCTTTTAAAGCGGGTAATCTCAGTCTAGAACCAGAATTCTTAACCACTGTGCTCCCAGCCTCTCCCGGTGAACAGGCACACACCTGCGACGTGCAGATTTAGGCTCCCTCTGGCTGCAGGTGACCCAGGCACGGGGTCAGGGGCTGGCGTCCCTCACGGGATGTCATATCTAGGCCAACACACACCAGGCCTTCCCGGCTTGAGCAAAGCATCCTTGAGGGTAAGGGAGTAAAGAACAGGAGTTCCCGCCCCCTCGTTCCCTAGGAGAGTGACGGCCTCGGGCGGAGCCGAGCAGTCATCACAGCACCAGTTGCGGTACCTGCTTCCGGGCAGGGAACCCCGGGCGGTAGCCCCACCGGGGCTGGGTCCCCGAGGATCCGGCCACCGAGCTCTCTTTTGCCCTCCGGGCCCCGCGTGGCTTCAGGCAGCCTCTGCCCGCAGCCTCGCAGGTCTTGCCCTTGCCACGCCCAGGTAGGGGCGGCCGGAGCTGCTCCGCCGTGGAAACGTTGGCGTTCTGGCCTGGCGGCATAGCTGTGACCGAGCCTTGGCTCAGTCCCTGAGCCGTCTATTTTATGAAGCCTCCTCGCTGCTCCCCCTCTCCCCGCGGTAATCTCTCCGGTAACTGGGCGATTAGAGGGGTGGGAGTGAGGACAAGGGCAGAGTCCTCTACTGCCCGAGGAGGGCGTGCACCTGGCCACGGCCAGGGCGCCCGTGGGGGCGGCCTTCGGCTTCCGCCGTGGGTGCAGACTGTCCGCTCTCGGCCTGGGAGCCTCGGGGGGCAGGGCGTGTTAGAGCGCCCGAGGAGCCCCCCGCCACCTGCGTGACGCCAGCGAGATGCCCTCCCCACAGGTGCCTTCGCACTGCATCCCATCCCCACGCCACCGCCCCTCGGCGGGGCTCCCACGATTACTGAACGGCCATTCCTGCGGGTCAGACCCGCTTGAAGGGCAAGTGAGGAGCGGCTCCAGGTGGCGGCTGGCATCACTCTTCTACTTCTCAGAGCAGCTGAGGGCTTGGAAGTCGGGTCGATGCAGGAGAAGGATGGGACAGGGAAACACCAGGGCCTTGGGAGGGGAGCTCCGGCATTCGGAAGAAAAACTGCGGCTTGAAGAATAAAGCTTTCTGCTTAATTTGGCTTGAAAGGGAGGTAAGACAGAGGCCCCCGGCGCCCAAAGAGGGCCCCCCTGGTGTCCAAGGAGGGCCCCGGGGGAAGCCAGATTGTCCGGGAAGCCAGGACAGGAGAAGAATAGAGACCTGTCCCCAGAGTTCCCACCCCTGAGAGGGCGCCCCGGGGCAGGGAGGCCGCTCCAGAGAGGACGGGACTCGTCTTGGTTTGGGGGGTGACCGCAGCCTCCGTCCCGCCCCAAGGCCGCAGGCTGAGCTCTCCCTCGACCCCCTGAGAAGGCTTCCTCCTGACCTGGTCTGGGGAGCGGGAGAACTGAGCCAGCCCTGGGACGCCCCCCAGCCCCCACCCCGGGTGCTGGCCCCCGCCGGCGCTTCCTGCAGGCCCAGGACGAGGTGCAGGAGGTCTGTGCAACGCAGGGAGACGTCTCCTCCCTCTTTTTCCATTTTCCTGATTTCGGGTTTCTCAGCGGAATGTTGGCGGCGTCTCCTTTTGGGTTATTTTTCCCTCCCCCTGGTGGCACACTCGTCTCCCTGGCGGACTTGCTCTGTGCAAACCCTCCTTTAAAACTACTGCCGGGACAGTGAAGGTTGCCCCGGATAGATAGGGTGGAAAGTGCCCCAAGGGCGAGCCCCGCTGCTCCTCCATCTCCTTCCCACCCCTGCTAGTAACTGCTGCGGATGGCTAGTAACTGCTGCGGATGGCTAGTAACTGCTGCGGATGGCTAGTAACTGCTGCGGATGACGGCACCGTCGTAGCGGCCCTCCAGGCCACACATGCACCTTCCTAACCAACCAGCCGGCTGCGCCCCTTCTCAACCATCCTAGCCCTCCCTCTTGCCCTCTTTCCATGGGTTTTTCCTGAGTTTTTACATTATTGGTAGAAACCGAGCTTGCATGTCTCTGGGTAAGGGCAGACTGTGGGAGGGATGTGAGGTGGGGGGTGTTAGGTGAAGGAGGAGAAACAGCGGCAGAGGGGCCCACGGAGCTCTGTCCGGACCTGGCTCTCGGGAGGCCCTGAGGGCTCCGGCACTTGCCAGCTTGTTTCGCTCCCCGTCTCCTCCTGCAAACCCCAGGTTCTCTTGGGTTCAGGTAGGCAGGTCGGGTGGTGCCGCCTTGCAGCCTGAGAAACATGGCCTTTTAGGACTGACAGAGGCTGAAGAAAGTAAAAACCAGGGAAATACAAGAGGGGAAGGAAAGATGGAAGAAAAAGACAGAAGGAAGAAAGAAAAAAGAGAGCAAGAAAGGGGGGAGGGACGGTGGGACAGAGAAAGAACCTGGGCTGCAGCTCAAACCCTGAAGCCCGCCCCACCCCTGGCCTGCCCCCCACAGCACCCCCTCTTCCCCAGCAGCTGACACTAGCAGGATTTGGGTTCAGTCAGGATAAAGGGGGGGGGCGGGCCTGGAACTAGTCTTTCCGGAAAACGTGCCACTCACAGCGGAGTGCCCAGTGGCCGCACTTGAAGCCCTGGGCTGGTGAAGAGGCTCTTGCAGGGGCCACTCCTGAAGTCCCCGGAGCGGCCTGGCGGGCCGGCGCCCAGTCTCCAGGGCAGGGGCCGCAGCCCTCCGCGCAGGGTTGAGCTGCGCTCCTTGGGCTCGGAGGACAGGGACTGCGCGGCACCCCTAGGCCTGGGCGGCACCCCTAGGCCCGGGCCTCCTTCCTCTCCAGGCAGAGGAGTCGGAAAGGGCGCGGATTTGGGGAGGGGGCCGGGAGAAGGGACTGCGGACCCAGGAATAGGAGAGCCCGGAGGGCAGGTGAGCGCTTTCCAGCAGCTGGGCCAGGGCCCTCCACTGGCGTGAGGGCGGAGGAGTGACCGGAAGCTGCGCTGCTCGAAGGGCGCTTTACCTGATTCTTCCCAATCTTAATCCAGTTCGGGGATATTAGGCAAAGGGCCGGGAAGGTCACACTCTGTCTTATTTGAGCCCTTGGTGTCGGGAAAACCGGAAAGGAACCGGCTGACAGGGGCCCTCTGCGGGGGAGGGCTGTAGGGAGCCAAACTTCCCTCCCGAAGGGCAGGGCGGCCTTTCCTGAGAAAGCTCTGCTCCAGCTCCCTGCGGGCGCCTGGACTCGTCCGGCAAGCCACCCCACCCCCACCTCTCCACACCTTCTCTCCCAGCATCTCTAGGTCAAAGACAAATAAAGCCCAGCTTCCTGCCTGGGGTGAATCACGCCCACCGTCCTCCTGGGGAGGGGGAAAAAAATTCTGGCGAAGAGGAATGTGCTGCAAACCCGGGCGAACAGATGTGCCTGGCGCACTGGGCCCGCGCCGGCCCAGAAACCCGCTCCTCAGGGCTGCACCCGCGGGATTACATTATTCTCTCCCTACTCCAATCATCCTTTAAAAAAAAAAATTAAGAAATAAATTGCTGCTGTGCAAGATCAAAGCGCCGTTTTCTGGTGCATCTGGACCCGCAAGAGCCGGGAAATGGGGGAAGGGAGAGGGAAAGAGTGGCGCGTCCACAGTTGCCTGACTTCAAAGTGTTCGCATCAGTAAATTTGGTCAGTGAATTTAAATTCTCTTCCCCGAACTTTGCGATGTGCGCAGCGGGAAAGCGTGTAGCCCCTCTTGTTCCCAGCCGCGAAGAAACCGTGTCACGACCACCTCTGCGTCCCCTACCGGGACCCAGAGCCTCTAGACACGGACTCCCGGAGGGCGCCGGGGGCGTGGTGAAAGGGAGAGTGCGGCGGGCTGTTCTCGGACCCAGTATCGAATAAACTGCGTGGCTGCCACAGAGTCGCCGGGTCGGTCCTCCTCTAGCTGCCAGCGGCGCCTGGTCAGGCCAGCGGGGCGTTTGCGCCCCGGGGAAAGGCTGGGCAAGCGAGGTGAGGATGGACTTGTTCGGGAGACGCGGGTCGCTCCCGCGCGCTCCGGGCAGAGGGCCGAGGGGCTCGCGCTGGTGGTCTGTTTCCACGTGGCTGCAGTGGGCAGCTGCGCAGGCCTGCCCGACGAGGCCTGACACCCCCGGGTGCCCACAAGCTTTCTCCCGGGGGGGCGCGCGACTGGTGACGGCCAGGCGGGGAGCTGGGCAGTGCGGCCCGAGCGCCTGGCCGCGGCCGCGGGAGGCACGGCGGGAGGGGGCCGGGCCGCGGGTTTCAGCGAGCCGGAAGCTGACCCCGGGCGAGGGGCGCGCTGCTAGTCCTTCGGGAGGTGACGGGAGCCCAGCGGCAGAGGAGAGCGCTCTTTCCCTCGAGTTCTGCCGGACTTGCCACTCGAGCAAGGCGCGAAGGGGGACCGCTAGGTCCCCACTGAATTCCGCGCCCTTTGGATCGGTCCCGGGGACCACCCGGGGGACCCGACGCCTCCCGAACCGCTGTGGGCTTTCCTCTCGAAAGACCAAGCGCGCCAAGTCACCCCGATGCACTCGATCTGCACTGTCCCTGCGTGGCTATTTGTGATTTATTTTAATTTCAGATTTCCCTGCCAGAGCAGGATTGGTTAAAACAGCCAAGAGCGAGCGCACTCCTTCCTGCTTTGATTTCCCGGTCGCCTCAGCCGCCCTCGAACCTGCCCCTCTCTTAAGGGGCTCTTGCCCCCTTGGGGGGCGATGGAGGCTTCCTGATGCCATCATGCCCGTTTCTAGATAAGGAAACTGAGGTCCCTAGAACTTCGTTGACTGGTCCCACGTCACTGAGCTGACAAGGTAGGATCCTCGCCCAGGCCACCTAAACACTTGTTCTTTGCACTTCCCCGGAGGTGACTCCGCCGGCCTCGTGCTCCCTTCGCCCGACCGCGTCGTTCGAGGTCACCCGGCCCCAGGCAGCCCCGGCAGCGTGGCGCGCGGCTGTGCGCACCGCCCTCACCGCGCGCTCACGGCATCTCACCTCAACCAGGCAGGTGCAGAGGTGGCGCGTGCGACAGCCGCGGGTCGTCCGGGCGAGGGGCAGGAGCAGGCTGGCCGCCGCCTCCTGCCGCCCGTGGCTGGGGGCGTGGGGGGCGAGGCTGCGGAAACCGCCGTCAGTGGGCCCGGCCCCGCCTCCCGGGCACAAGGTCCAGGAAACCTTGGAACTTTCCATTGTCTGAGAACAAATTTGTCGCTAAACAAACTGTGGGTTGCTCCAAGGCTAGGGCTGCGCTGAAGCGCGGACAGCTGGAGGCCTGTGGGCAGGGCCGGCGCTGCCAGGCCCTGGAGAGCACTGAGGGGTGCCTGCCTGCTGCAAGGGTGACCAGAGGCTCTCCACCCCGAGGCGCCGGCGGGAGGGAAGGGCGCCGCGCCCCAGCATCTCCCGCACCGCCATCAGGAAGCGCAGGGCCCGACCCCGAGACCTCCGGCGTGGGGTGCAGTGGTGTCCAGGCCTGGACTCGAGCTTCCAGTGGGCAGTGGGGCTGGACCAGGCAGCAGCGCGCCTGCCAAGAGCGCGTTCCCCTCGGAAGACCCGGTGTTAGACTACCCACACCAAGAGCCGGGATTCCCGGTGTTTCAGGGGGGCTGATTTGTCCAGGACCCCATCTGAAAGGGCAGCCAGCGGTGGTGCTTCCCCTTGCTGTTTGCGCAGAAGCCATGCACCCCGCCCCACACGCAGGCATTTGCCTTCCCCCCTTTGCAAACCTCGGGCGTCCTGCTTTTCCTGGCATGCGCCCTTCTGCAGCGCCACCCTCTTACCCCCACCTGCTCTAGGGACAGGCTCCCGAGAGGTCCAGGGGCTCCTTGAACGCAAAGCTGCTGTTCTCCCGGCCATGTCGGGTGAGACACCCACCGCCTTCTCTGGGGAGACAGTCGCATGTGGGCGTGACCCTCACAAGTCTGCTGATTACCCAGTTTACAGCCCTCATGTGTAAAACTCGGGCGACCCGGGCACCCACTCCATGCGGACCCACTTGTGCACATTCACACGTCTTCCCACGTTGACTCCTGCACAAAATCACACGCCGGCCCTGTTCCACCTTCCCAGCTACTTTCCCAGCTAGCTGGGCTGGTTTCTGCTGGGTGATTAACGACCCCAGATAGTGTAAGGAATTCGGCTTCTCAAGCTCAGCATTTTCAATTCCTTAATTTGTCCCCAGGTGAACGTTAGCCGTCGCGGCTGTAGATCAGGCCGAGGGCGGGCCAGGTAGAGCGCGCAGCTGGTTCAACACTGTTGAGCAGGGGGTGGGTTTCGTTTTTAAAGGCGAGTCAAGAAGTAGCCCCCGGGGAACTGGGAACGTCGAGGCGGCCAGCAGCGAGCCGCGGAGGTCCCCGCGCTGGCTGCCTTGGGTTGTCACCACTCTCTTCCTTTAAAAACTCTACAGCCCAAGAAATCGCAAAGCCCCTCTCTGGGCCCTAGCCTCTGATGTGCCCGGGGGAGGCAGGTGAGGAGACTGAGGCTCACAGGTGCTCCCCTCAAATCAGAGGCCTAACTTGGAGAACTGTGCTGCTGGGCAGGCTGGTTTCCGGCGTGGCTCCTCCCGTAAAGCGTCCCTGGAGCTGGCAGGGAGTGCTCCAGGGGCCACCAGTCGGGTAGCTTTCCAGCTGTTAGGGTTTGCCCTGCCCCACCTCACCGCCCCCTTAGTCTTGACCGCTGCGCCATCCGTGCTGCGCCTCCTGAAGGGCTGGGGATGGCGTCTCAAATACCCCAGGTAGCCCTTAACAGCCCCCACTGTGCTTCCTCATACTTGTGTTAGCTCATGTTTCAAAACACTCCTTCCGGCCCGTCTCTGCCTTCCAGCAGGCAGGCGCGTGCTCCGTGGGCAGCGTCTTTAGAGACCTCTCCCACCGTCATCTCCCCGGACGCCCCCATCCTAAAGGGAGCGTGAGAGGGGCGGTGGGAGGAGATGGCAGTGAGGACAAGGAGAAGGCACGGGGGAGAGTCTTTATCCTTGGTTTCCCAGGTGTTTCAGGCTGAACAGACTGATTCAGGGCAGAGTGGGCGGAAAGCGGCTTGTTCCTCCCCTGCAGCCCCTGGGGCACTGGCTGATGCTCCTCTCAGCCTGCTCTGGGTACGGGTTTGGGGGTGGCGGGAAGAAAAGGGCGCGGGCATCCTCTAGGTGGCAGCAGACCTGGCTGGGACGCAGCTCCCTGAGAGGGATGAGGACCTGGGGTCCCTAAGTGACGAAGTGAGACGCGGCGGGCTCTAAGGCCTTGGCGCCGGACCCCCTTTTCTGGAGCACCAGGTTCGTAATTTCTGAAGACACACACCATTGCGAATAAAACGCAAGGGTCTGAGACAAGTCTAAGCTGGAGTGGGGAACCCTGGTTTCTCTCCTCCCCGAACTGGCATCTCTGCTGTGAAGACCCTAAGTTTTCCTGAAACCCTCCTACACTGTGAACATGCTGACCGAGGCTGAGGTCTGCCAACGGGAGACCTGGCAGTCCACAGGCCCGTGACACCCAAGCAGTACCCCTCCTAGACCGGAGAGCGGGTGGTGGGGGGACTGCAGGATGAAATGAGCTGGAGACACCTCTACAGAAACAGGAAGCAAGAACGTGACCGAACGAATGAGTTAACTTTTACTGGCCAAATGACAGGCTCTGGTGAGAACTGAGTAAGTTTACCAAGTAGAGGCAGGGATGCACACCCAAGTAAGGACACGGAGAATGGGCTGCTCAGAGAACTCAGAAGCAAAAAGAGCTAGATAAAGAAAATTTCCCTATATTCTGTGCACACATTTTTTATCACAGATGTATTATAAATATGCATTATATGTATATATTGCATGTATATATTTGTATATACAAAACTCTGGTCTTTAGGAAAATCCTCGCACAGCAGAGACATACACCTAAGTTCATTCACTAAACAAATAATGGTTGACTGTCTACCATGTACAGCACAGTCTGCTTGGCTGTTCTTTGTAAATAGGCGTGTGTGCCTTGTCTGAGTAACCTCGAATTTGGCTTTACAGCACGTTTGAGAGACGTTCTGCTCCACTCTCAGTGGTGTGCTGAGACTCCAGCACGGACACACACGTTGGGTCACGGCTGGAGGTGGTAATGTGTGTGCTGGCACCCGAGGCATTCACACTTATGTGACAGTGGGGGAGGGCAGCCTTGAGCTCCCACTTCCAGTCCTGCTACCTTTGGGAAAACACAGAGAAGCAGGGTATTAAATCCCTTTTAAGTAATGCTTTCCTGAAGCCTGCTCCTCTTCCAGGAGCCATTCTAAGGAGCTTGGGAACCACAAACACTGCAACCAAGGAATTTCGTTTCAAAGCATACGCCAGAGAGGACAGGCTGATTCAGGGAAAATTCGATAAACACAATTCAGCAGCACGTACATGCATGCACACATACACAAACACACACAAGCACATTATAATACACAAATTTACTTACACAAGTGCCATCATACCTAGAAAGAAAACAGAATAGGGGGAGGGTGGTTTCAGTTATTTTCTCTACTTCCCAAATTCAGAAACTCCACAAGCAGGCTCCAAGTACCACTCAGCTTAGTCACTTTCATGTGCCTTTACCGACATATCTACTACATCAGTGTGTGACCAGGCCAAGAGAAGCATAACCTGGACACTTGGCCGCGACTGAGCCTTTGCTCACTGCCCTCTGCCCTAGTCGGTAAAAATCACATTCCTTGCTGTCAAAGGCTCAGCGCTCCTGCTTCCTGGAGCTGGGGGTAAGCATTCACACGGACAAGCATAATCCCCGGCAGTGGGTTTGAATTCTACGATGCAAGCCAAGCAAAGAGAGGCACCAGTCTTGGAATTCGGTCTAGAAGTGTATCCTTTGGGTAGACTGGGGGGAGGGCAAGGGAGTAACAAAGGAGTGGAAAGGAAGGTAAAATGACCTAAATGATGTAAGGGCCAGCTACAAGCAACAGAGGAAAATAATTTCGCTGGAGCGACAGGGGACAAAGCTAGTGGGAGGCGGGGAGAGGCGCAGGGTTGAACGCCACTGAGGACGCTGCGCTCCAGCACACCCCCACGCCAGGGGCCAGGGCGGTTACAATTCTCCCGATGCCAAGGAATGGAGGAAAGGGCACCGCAAACTGCAGCCTTTTCTTTCATGGACTCAGAGGACACTGCAAACTGCAGATAACCTTCTTAACGGACCGTTCTTCTTAGCTCTAATGATGCAGACAACGGAGGAAAGCACCCAGCTCCGTGAACCTGAAAACATTTTCACTTTCGCCTAAACTAGTGGAGCAAACGGGTTTTTCTCTTCTGAACACCGCCCTCGTTCTTCCGTGAGGCTTCTGGCATCGTGGCCTCAGACTTAACCGCACACACTGATTTCCCCTGCACCTGTACAGGTGAGACACGCGCGCGCGGCGGCGGCTCGCCGAAGGACCGACCCGTCCCGAGCCCGGGCTGCGGGCTTCCCCGCACGGCCCGCGGCGCAGCAGCAGGGCGCGCGGCGGGGCGGGCCGGCGAGGAAGGGGCGCCGGGAGGCGGGCGCTGCCGCACGCACAAAGGGCAGTTCTGCACCTTCGACCCGTCTGAGGCGAGGCGAGACGCCACGTCACGCGCGGTCGGGTCCAGCGAGCCGCCCGCGCGTCCGCAGCGTCCCCGGCGGAGGCCGGGCGACAGGGCCGGCTTTGTCCCAGGCGGGAGCCGCCGCTCGCTGCTCGGGCGCCCTGGCCGGGCCTCGAGACGGCAGCCTCTCCGTTCCAGGGCAAGTCCCCGCCGAGGGGCGCCGGGGCCTCCGGGTGAGGCGCCCGCCCCGCAAACCCGCCGCGCTGAGCCCCACGTGGGCGGGCCCGGGGGTGTGTACGGCGGCCGGCGAGGGGGCAAAAAGGCTCGCGATACAGCGGGGTCGCCCTCGCCCGGGGGACGTTCTCTGCTCCGCCATCTTGAGTTTTGCCTTTTCATTTTTCAGGTTTTGAAAAGCGACTGCCCCTTTCCCCCTCCGGCCGGGCACACAGTCCGGGGGCGCCTCCCGGGCCCAGTGCGCCTCGCTCCTGCACGACGGGGCCTGGAGGGCGGCGGAGGAGCCTGGGGGCCGCGGCCCGCGCTTAGGCCGCAGCCAGGCCCTCGCCTGACGTCGCCTTCCTCGGGGCTTCGCTCTTCCTGGCTCTGCGGGGCGCCCCGCGGGGAAGGGGGGAGCCTCGCGGAATTCCTTCCTCCTGAGCCTGGCCTCGGGGCAAAGCCCCCGCGGTTCTGCGGAGCGCAGCGCCGGCTTCCCCGGGCCCGCGCGCTCGGGCCGCACGCGCGCAGCCCGAAGGCCCGCCTGAGACCAGGCCGCTACCCCGCGGGCCTCGAGCAGCCCGGGCGCGCCCGCCAGCGCCAGCCCCGCCTGGGAAGGGCCCGGCCTGGCCCCGGGGCGCGGGCGCCGCGCTCGAGCGCTGCCCTCTCCCGCCGCGGGCCCGGGAGCCCGAGCCCAGCCTTCGAGGCTGGACCAGCCGGCGGCCTCGCGGGGCCCTCGGCCCTCGCCCCCACGTGCTGACGAGCTCCCGCCGGGGCGCCCCCGCCGCTCCCGGGGCCGCTCGCCTCCGCCACCCCGCCCCTTGAGGTCGTGGGCGTCCGGCACCTGCGCCCTGCGCCCCCCACGCCGCCGTTTCTGAGGCTTTCCTGCCACGTCAAGGAGCAGAGGACGCCCCTGAGCGCGCGGCAGCGCCGGCGCCCTCCCGGGCCTGACTCCCGGCGGGCTGGAGGCTGTGAGGCTCAGGTCCTCGGGGGCCGCCCCCCGCCCCCCTGCCCTCACCCCTTCAAGCTCAGATAAAGAGACGGGGCACATCGAGAAAGCAAGGAGCAAATGCGCACAGTGACTGTCAGTGCTGCAGTGAGGCAGAGGAAACTTAAGTCACAAGACTGCCCCCAGGTGATCGCTTTCAGAAGTAACCATTTCTGGGCGATTTCAGGTCGTTTTATCTCTCTTTTGAGCTAATGTCATCTGTGGTCGAAAAGTTATTGAATCCAAACGCTTACGTTAATCCCTCAAGAAAAGGGAAAACGGCCCGGAGAAACCTTCTCCAGCCCACAGACGCTGAAAAATTGGTTCAATTTGTCTTTCTAGCCCCACTACCATTAACATTTATGATAACTGCGTTTTCAAAACCAAACTCTGCCCTCCCCGAGAGGCAGACCTGATCCCACCCATCCCCTTTTCTTCTTTCCCTCCTCCTCCCTGGTTTCCTCCTTTTGAAGCAATCGCACAGGCTGCTGGAGTCAGTCCGATGATATAATCCTTAAGGCATTCACCGGGCAGACGACGGCCAGCTATCAAAGGGTTCAGCTTCTTTTTTTAAAGCTGTTTACTATTCAGGAAATTTGGTAATTATTTTTTCTTCTCTTCATGTATTACCCTCTTCCTTTTGATATTAGATCCTCTATGGGCTCTTAGCTTCGTGCTGTAGGAAAAGGAGAAAGATGAAGGGACTGGATGCTGCATCAGAATGTAATTTTCCTTTATGTCATCATTGCTGCTAAAGACCAGCCGAGGGTTTTCAACAGAGCAGGAACCCGTAGAGCAGGCACAGAGTCATGTTTCTGGGGGCAAAACAGTGCCAGTTCCATTTGTTCTCTTACACCACAAACTATTTTGTTATTCCTATATTTCACCAAAATACTTTCAGTATTTTTATAGTAGGATTGAAAAGGCATACAAGGAGGAGAAGAGGAAGATAAGCAAAAATTTAAAAACCATTTCTTTAGACTGCGTCATAGTTAATCGTGGTGGGTTTTTTTGGGGGGGGTGGTGGAAATTATTGATCAGTATTCATATATTTAGTGTGTTTATGCCTGCTATGGAATTCCCTGGGCTCAGCACATTGCCTTGCTTGTAACACAATAAACATTTGTTTCATGAATGAATGCTTGAGGTAAAAAGCAAAGAAGCACAAGAGAGATGGGATATTTAACTCCATTCAGTTAAAAACCCTCCATGATGGCTTTCTTGAGTTAATGTGTCCTACAAAGCAAGCCTGTTTTTGCTGGGTTGAAAGAACTCTGTTTAACATGTTTTCTCTCCCTGACTCAATTGTACCATAGTGAGACCAGAGACTCAATCTATTCTTTCATTATATAAAATGAGTGCATATTGGTGGTACATTTATCAGTTATTTTAGAATATGGTGAAGGGGAAGACTTACGAAGGATTATTTTTGGCCATTAATCCGTTTAGGATAGAAAATGTCAGGTGAGCTTTGATGGGCAGGCATCCACTTGGGTAGGGTCAGGTGTTCCCATAGGGACAGCAGTGGTCCGGGGGTAGGGACATTTTTGTTCAGAATCCTGTGACTGGGCCATACCCTTTCCGGCCCCAGTTCTCTCAGAACATTCTCCACTTCCCACCTCCCCACTTTAGGCTATGAAAGCATACAGAAGGGTGAAACTAAGGATGGCTTTTTTTGTGGCCTCACGTGTGGCTTGTCTAGCTGTTCCGTTTTAAGCTGGGATGGTTGCTTAGCTCGGCAGGTTTGGGTGGGTGCTAAGAAAATCATCACAAAGCTTCCATCCATTTGGGTCCTTGTTGGTTTGACCTTAATCTAAGCACATCCATGCACTTTAGGTGCATGTTATTTGGCAAAAGGAACTGAAAAAGAGCTTCCTTTAATATGTCTTTATGGTAGGCTTTATATTTGAAAAAGGCATGCTAGTCAATCGGGTTTGCCGTAGAGCAAGGCATCACATAGGCTTAGGTGTCAGGCTACATAATAAAGAGACGTAGAACCCACTTTTAAGGAGCTTTGTGTTTTCCCCCTTTTTAAAAATTTCCCCAAAGCAAAGATAAACCCTGGAGATTAAGCTTGTGGCTCTCCAAATCTTCTTTCTTGAGTTGCCATTTCATTAACACAGATTTAAAATACTGGCCTTCCTAGTGATAAATAGTTCATCCTTTGATTACTTATGACATTTCTGTTTTAGTATGTTAAAAAAAGCTATAAATATTCATATTGAATGTTGGTTAAATTAGAAGGCAGTCAGTGCTGGGTTCAATCCTAAATCTACCACATTAGAAGTACTTTTGGGAAGCAGGTGTGGCTCAAGCATTTGGGCACCCACCTACTACAGGGGAAGGGTTCTGAGTTCAGTTTCTCGTGCCTCCTAAGGAAGACAGTGAGCTGATGCAACAAGATGACACAACAAGGAGATATAACAAGGACACACAATGGAAGACACAAGCAGGGAGCTGATGTGGCTCGGTGCCTCCTAAAAAGAAGATGAGCAGCCACAGCACACAATGAACAGACACAGGGCACAGACAGTGAGCACAAACAAGGAGGGCAGGGTTGAAATAAATAAAAAGAAATCTTTTTTAAAAAGTACTTTCTATCTCAGCTTCACATTCTGCCTGTTATCTCACAGTGGGGAATAGAAACTGCCACTAATAGAGGGATATTACTTTGATTTGATCAGTTAAATTCTAAAGAATTGTAAAGGATTGAAAGCAGAGTGACTGGAAAGTAACAGGGCTGGTATTTTGAAAACAAACATACCTGGATTTATTTATTCTAATGAGAGTTGTCCTTCAAAGAAGTTCCCCTGGGATTCTAGATCTTATTTAAATGATTGCTCAAAACATTTTTGGGATGCCTCTTTTGGAAATGCCTTCAGGGACAGTTGATCAACCACATAACAGACTGCACCTCATTACCTAGTCCAGCACTCCCCCCCTCGCTGGCTAATATGGGTGCAATTAGGCTAACTGGGGCGCATTCTCAGAAATCAGAGTTGCTCATACTGAGGAATTAACTCTGAAAGCAAGGAGTGTCAGATGCGCTCTGCCTAGAGGAAGAGCATCGCATGAGTGGTGTCACCGTGAGGGAATGCACTGGGGCAAAGTGGTAACTGCAGTGGTGGGAAGCACCCCGCTGCTCTGGACCTTAAGAACAGAGCAGCCCCAGAAAATAAGAGCAGGTTGCTAGAGGGGTGCTTCTTTCCGGGAACTCCCAGGTACCCTGGGTCCCTTTATGTGAGAGAGAGCTCATTCTAGGGCAGCATCCCTTCTGGAAGTTTCTGAGATAGTCCACAGAGGTTGCAGAGGAATTGAACTAACTTAGCCCTCAATCCCCTCACCTTCCCAACTCCTCCAAACCAAACAAAAAACAAATGCTTCAGCCTGGGAGTTAGACTAGGAAGGCCAAGCAGCAGAGTTACAAATGCGAATTTTATTAACAAAGGAAAACTTTGCGAATTTGCTGCTAGCTTAAATGCTGACAGAGCACCTATCTGCAGGCTGAGAAATGATGGCCAGCCTCAGATTTCTGCATGGCTCTAACATACTCTTCCCAAGCGCAGCCCGAGGACATCTCCACGCCCACCACCCAGCCCAGGCCTCCCACCAGGACGGGTTCCACGCCCCAGTCTACGCACGACACAGGAGCGGGGTAAGGGGCTCCTTTGCTGCTCACTGATATTTCCAGACCGTTCTCCCTCTCTCCTTCCTGAAAGGTTTTGGATCTCATGTCATCACTCTATAGACTCCCAAGACCTCTTCCCCTAATTTCCTGAAAACTTTATTCGTGGTCCAGGCTCATCACCTCCAGTGTTACCCCTACCATAGCGTGCTTGGTTTCAGAGTTGAAGCAAATAATCTTTGCAGTACCTTAGCCTCTTACCCTCCTTTCCTCCACAGATCATGCTTTCCTCCCCACGTTACTAACAGTCATACCTATGGTCATACCCCAAATTTTGCCATTGTCAAGAATTGTACCCCCATCACCTTGAATTCAAGCACCCCACTTTCTGGCCCACATCTCCTGTTTTCCCTGTTCATCCCCTCAGTTCTTTGTCACCAGTGGGGCTTCCAGGCAACTGATCTTAGCACTTTTCCACAGCTCCTCAGCCCCTCTGTCCTCATTTCCCCATCGCTGCGTTAGGAAGCCGCGGCTCACTGCTACTCACGCTGTGGCATACGCACTCAGGGTTTCTCTTTTTGCCCTTTGTTGCAGTCCCTTGGCGCTAGCTAGCTCTAGGTTGGATAACTTTGCCTGCACTCGGCTATACCCACACAGCAGAACGTGGCTGGAGCAAAATGATCACGCACACCGACTGCTCTCGTTTTAAATTCGTGATTCCTAATCTCAAGAGAGCCCTTCTTGCTGCCTGGCAGTTCTCTTACCATTTCCTGGCCCATTCCTGTGGCAGTGTGAGATTATTTTAGGAGTCCCAAAAAGAGAGGATTATGTTTGTAAACTAATCTATTCTTCTGGGTGTGACACCCTTTTGATTATATTGAATTCAGTTGAGGGGCCTCTGATTAAGTTTACTTGATGGAGGGAAGCGGATGTGGCTCAACTGATAGAGCATCCGCCTACCACATGGCAAGTCCAGGGTTCAAACCCAGGGCTTCCTGACCCGTGTGGAGCTGGCCCACGTGCAGTGCTGCCACACGCAAAGAGTGCCGTGCCACGCAGGTGTGTCCCCCGCTTAGGAGAGCCCCATGGACAAGGAGTGCACCCTGCAAGGAGAGCCACCCCACATGAAAAAAGTGCAGCCCACCCAGGAATGGCGCTGCACACACAGAGAGCTGACACAGCAAGATGACACAACGAAGAGAGACACAGATTCCCAGTGCCACTGAGAATGCAAGTGGACACAGAAGAACACACAGCGAGTGGACACAAGAGAGCAGACAATTGGGGGGGTGGGGAGGCAAGGGAAGAGAAATAAATCTTTAAAAACAAATTTACTCGATGGAATCAATTTAGGGCTTCTGGTTGGACTATGCCAGTAAGACGGGACTCAGGCTGAGCCCCCGCCCCCTCGGTGGCCTGATATCACCAGCACTCACTCAAGAAGACACGCAGAGGAGAGGACTCGGTCATTCTGATCCTGCCGTGTGACAGAAAGGAGAAGGCTTCAACAGCTAAGGCCCCGGGGAGAGAGATGAGCCATTTGCCTGATAATTTACAGCTGACCTAGGGAAGAGGGCTGAGACTGATGCAGAAAGCCGGGAAAGAAACGAGCCCTATGCCAGGAGAGAGGAAGCCCTGAGAGACGAGCCCTGTGCCAGCTGCAGCTGAGAGAGGAAGCCGAGGGGGGAGAGAGCAGCAACCACCTTGCTTCAGCGGGTGGCAGTTGACTTTGGTAAGAAAGCAGCCTTGACTTGGACTCCAAGGACTTTGTACCTGTAAGCTTTTACCCCAAGTAACTGCCCTTTATAAAAACCAACAGATTTCTGGTACTTTGCACCGGCACCTCTTTGGGTAACTAATACAATTTCCTTTCCTTCCTTCCTAGGTGACTATCTCACGTTTACTCTTCTTCCTCTCTCCTCAAACCTCCAACGCCTCCCTCATCCTAATTCTCTCCTGAGGACCTCACTTCCTGTTCCACTAAGAAAGCTGAAGCAAGGAAGGACCTTCCACTTGCTTTTCTCCGCCATGTAAACATCCATCTGCAGCTGTGTCCATATATCCTTGCTTCTCTCTTCTCCATGCTCCCAAGTCCAACCTGCCTACATGTGCTCTGGATCCCATCCCTTCTCACTTAAAGAAATTGCTTCGTAATTGTCCTCTCCCATTCTTGCATCACGTTTTCCCTCTCTACTGAATCATTTCCTTCAGCATTTATATTAGTCTGCCAAAGGGGTGCTGATGCAAAATACCAGAAACGTGCTAGGTTTTATAAAGGGTATTTATTTGGGGTGGGAGCTTACAGATACCAGGCCATAAAGCATAAGTTACTTCCCTCACCAAAGTCTATTTTCACGTGTTAGAGCAAGATGGCTGCTGACGTCTACAAGGGTTCAGGCTTCCTGGGTTCCTTTCTTCCAGGGTCTTATTCTCTCTGGGTTCACGGTTCCTCTCTTCCCAGGACTTGCTTCTTCTTGGGCTCAGTGTTCCTCTCCTCCTGAGGCTTACCTCTGTTTCCTCTGTGAGCTTACTTCCCAGGGCGCCAGCTTAAGGCTTCAGCATCAAACTCCAACATCAAAAACCCTCAACTCTTGTTCTTTGCCATGCCTTTTATCACCCTTAGTGGGTGGGGACTCACTAATGATGTAGACCAATCAAAGCCCTAATCATGCCCAGGTACAGACCAGATTACAAACATAATCCAATATCTATTTTTGGAATTCATAACCATATCAAACTGCTACAGCATACAATCATACAATTATTTTTCCCATCTTAAAAAGAAACAAAACTCTTTCCTCCCCATATCACTGTTACACTGCCACATTTCTCTGCTTCTCTTTACAGCAGTACTCCTTGGAAGTGTTGTCAAGCAAACCCCATCCCAATTCCTCTCCTATTCTCTCTTGAACCTCTTCAGTTTGCACCACCACCTACCAAAACGTCTTTGATAGAGGTCATCAGTGACCTTCTCGCTGTCTTAACTTCCCAGGTGCAGTCACAAATTGCAGTCACGGTCCATGCAGTGGGTTGGCATGAGCCTCGGGAGTTCAGTGGCCTGCGGCTTTGAGGCTGGAAGTCCTAGCTCCAGGTGTTGGGCAGGCAATGCTTTATTCTGAACACTGTGGCTCTCTGGGGCACCTGCTGGCCATCCTTGGGCCCTTGGCGTCTCTGTCATTTGACAGTGCACATGGCAACGTCCCCTCCTTTTCCGTGTGGGTTCTGTTGACTTCCAGCTTATTCCCATGGCTTTCTCTTCATGAAGCCTCCAGTAACAGGATTTAGGGCCCAGGCTCGTTCGGGTGGGCCAAACCTGGACTAAAGATAGCACCTTCAAAAGAAGATCCTATTTACAGTGCGCTCACACCCACAGGAAGTAAGGTAAGGACATATTTTTTGGGGACACATCATTCAACCTATCACACCCCCACATAGCTATAGCTAAATCCAAAAGCCCCTTTTCGGTGCTTACTTTACTCAATGCAGATTAGACCTCTTCCTGAAAATAACTTTTTCAGTTGGCTTCCAACATAGCTCTCTTCCTGGCTCTCCTTTGGTTACACGGGCGTTTCTTTCTCAGCCTTCTTGCTGGATTTCCCCCCTGCTCTGTTTACCTGTAAACAAGGTCTGTCTTTGGATCTCTTCTTTCCTCTACCCATAGTCACTCCTTGGCAGATTTCATCAAGTCTTCTGGCTTTAAATGCCATCTATATATTGATGACTCCAAAATTAATACCTCTACCTGTACCTTTCCCTGGCATCCAGTTTTAAATGTCCAGCCATCCACTCAGCACCCCACGAACAAAAACAAACTCCTGATCTTTCTAAATTTGCTGCTCCCACCGTCTTTCCAATCTCAGTAACTGGCATCTCCATACTTCTAACTCCTTGATCAAAAACCTTGGTTATCCTTGACTTCTTTCTTTCTCTCAGATATCATTGCCAATCCATCAGCAAATGCTGCCATCTCTACCTTCAAACTGTACCCCAAATCTGATCATGCCTCACCACTTCCTTATCCAAGCATTTCCTCTTGCGTGGATGATGAAGTAGCCTCCTAACTGGTCTCCCCACTTCTGTCTCTGACACCTATAGTCAATATTCCAACATAGCAGCAAGCTGGAACCTTTCAGAACTTAAGCTTACAATGGCTTCCCAATCCATCACCCTAGAGAATAAGCCAAAACCCTTCCAAGGCCCGTCGCGCCTTGACCGGCTACTGCCCTCATCTGCTGCTGTCGCCCTCTCATCCACCCCACCCCTTCAGTGGCCTGTAAGCACGGCAGGCACGCTCCTCTCTCAGACCTCAGTGCTTGGTGTCCTTCTGGCTGGACACGTCTTCCCCAGATCCTGCATTGCCAGCTCCCTGCCTCATTCAGTTCTTTGCTTAAATTTCAGCTCAGTGGAGCCACGATTTACAACCCAATTTAAAACAAATACTCCAGGAAGCGGAAGTGGCTCAGAGAATGGGCTCCCGTCTACCACATGGGAGGTCCAGGGTTCGATTCCCAGGGCCTCCTGGGGAGGGCAGGCTGGCCCATGCAGAGAGCTGGCCTGAGCGGAGCGCTGGCCCGCACGGAGAACTGGTGCAGCACGATGACGCGACAAGAAGAGACAAATAGGACAATAAGAGATGCAGCAGACCAGGGAGCTGAAGTGGTACGAGAGACTGAGTGCCTCTCTCCCACTCCGGAAGGTCCCAGGATCGGCTCCCAGTGCCGCCTAAAGAGAAGACAAGCAGACATGGAAGAGCACACAGCAAATGGACACAGAGAGCACACAACGAGGGGCAGGGGGAGGGGGAGAGAAATAAATAGATCTTTGAAAAACAAACAAAAACACCCCCAAATACTCCAGCCCATTTTCTTACATTTCTATATAGCACTTATCAACTTTTGGCCCACATTTAATTTCCATGTTTATTTGTTCATTATCTGTCTCTCCCCACTACAATGTCAATTTGTCCATCACTCTCCCCCCAGTACTCAGAACAGTGCTTGGTACATAGTAAGCACTGAGTAAGTATTTGTAAAGTGATTTAATCAACTTATATACTTACCTGTCCTCTAAGCCTTTCGAGCTGGTACCCAGCCTCTTCTCGTCTCAGGGTTGAGTCCAAGCAATGAGCTTGTATTTAGTATCTACTCTGGGCCCAGGGCTGTGCTTCAGAATATGAGTAATTTATAACAACAAGGCAGCAATAAAATCCTAATCTTTTTTTTTTGTGCAAGAATTCATGCTGAAAGGCACTTATAAACAAGTACGTATCAGATAAAAATAATAATTTATGGTACAAAACTTTAAATACAATAAATAGGTTAATCTGTGCCAACGTGCCCCGGGTAACAATTCCTACGTATTATTTAGGTTTGTGAATATGAAATATGGTTACAGTTTACCAAACACTTCCTCATAGGTTAAATTTGGAAAAGACTTAGAAGTTATGAAAGTTAAGACAGAGACCTCTGGGGGCCGCCTCACCCTCCCGGGAGAGGTGGGGAGGCGCAAGGAGTTGAGCGGCCGCGCGGTGCCGCGCCTGTCGGGGAGCGAGCCAGCGCGAGCAGCCCGCAGTGGTGCAGCCCCTGAAGCCCGAGCCGCGCTGGGGTGCAGCGCGGGGTGCCCGGCCTCACAGAGAAGCCCCTCTCCAGCCTGCCCACGTAGTTCAGTTTACTCGCAATAAAAACGCAATAAAAAGCTCCCTTGCCTCCAGACTGTTGAAAACTTTTGACTCCAAATTATTTGGCATAGAAATCCTGACTGACAGTTTTTTTCAGAAAGAAGGTGGAAGAAGTCGACTTAAAGGGGAAAAAGGAGGAAAAGAAGGAAATAAAATGGCCATCTTTTACCAAACTACACGGTAGTTTAAAACACTGCATGATTTAAAAGATGAACCTAAAATAATTTCCAGGAGCAAATGACAGGCATGCAGAGTGGCTTTCGTGCTGCTCACAGGAGGTGGGAGAATTAAACCATTTCTCCTAAAGCTTCACCTTGCTTTTGGGAAGGCGGGCACTGGTATCTGCTACCGCTTCGTTACCATAAAAAGTCTAGATTCGCTGGGGTTCAAGTTTGATTAGTTTCTGGATATGCTTCTATGCTTTAGTGCTTTCCAGAGTGTTCAGCTTCTATGACAAAGTTGTAAGATCAGTTTGCCATGTACGATAATAATATTTTATTTAGGTTTTGGATTATCTATAGACTTCAATGATCTGGATTGCCTCTTACTAATAAGAATAATGGCAAATGGGCTTTAACCTGAAATCATAAATTCTTTTATGTATTGCATCCACGGTCTTCGTTATTTCCTCTATCACATCTGAAGTGTGTACAGGTCTTATACAAAACACACTAAATACAAGTCTTTATTCTCGGGCAGCCTATCCCCCCCCCCCCAATACCACACTGCCGTCGTCCGGTTTAGCCAAGTGTTGTGAGCACAGAAGATTATGCTGATAAGGGGGTGACAGCAAACACGCCCGTTTCTTTCTATGTACTGACGTCAGGCACTTTCAGAAATAATTTTAACATTCCTAACTTGGACCTACTGCAATTTTATGACTTTCTCACTCATAAATTTAATCCACACTCAACTGTTTTTATTTCTAGGCTATATAACCCTTTACAGGGTAGTAAGTCCTGTAATTTTATTACCCACTCTGTAAAATAACTCCCATTCTTATTTGTCTCTCTTGGTTTCAGGAGATCCTCATTAACTCTAAAGCTGGTGATCAAATCTTTACTCTATCTACACACGTAACTTAAATTATTTCCCCTTTTAGAATTTGCAAAGGCCCAAATGACCTAAATTTTTAGATTGTCTATAAAGAATCATACTTGTAAACAAAACAATCTACGCTAATTATTATTTTTGAGGTTTTGGAGCCTGGGATTGAACATGGGACCTGTTCCATGGAAAGCTGGTGGCTGACACCGGCTCCCCTCGTAGGTTTTTCCATTTGTTGGCTTGCTTGTTTTGGTTTTGCTTTTAGAAGGTACTGGGGATTGAACCTGCAACTTTGTGCGTGGGAAGCGGGCGCTCAACCACTCGAGCTAGATCCGCTGCCCTAAGTTAAATTATTTTGATGAGAAAGGGGAGCAGACAGGAAATAGCAGGTAGTCAAGGCAACAAATGAGTTCTTAGACTGATGACCTATCGGCACACCCTTCTGTTCAACTAAAAATGTAACCCCCTTCCAGACAGGGGCTGGGCTTTATCCATTTTTTATCCCCCAAACAAAGTGGTTCTTAGTGTGCATCAAAATTATATGAAGTACTTTTTTTTCTCCCCCTCCCCCCACCCTACTGATTTTTGCTGTCTGTGTCCATTCGCTGTGCAATCTTCTGTATCTATTTCTCTTTTTGTCTTTTCTTCTCATCTTTCTCCTCTAGGATTCACTGGGATTCGATCTTGGGGACCTCTGATGAGGAGAGAGGTTCCCTGTCACTTGTGCCACCTGCGTTCCTGGTCTCTGCTGCATCGTGCCTTGACTCTCCCCTTCGTCTTGCTCACGCGGGCACTGGCTCGCCACGGGCATGCTTTTTTTTTTTGCACCAGGAGGCCCCAGGGATCGAACCCGCATCCTCCCATATGGTAGGCGGAAGCTCTATCACTCGAGCCACATCCACTTCCCTGAGTACCTTTTATTTTATTTTATTTTTGTCTTTATTTTTTTAATGTTACATTCAAAAAATATGAGGTCCCCATATAACTCCCCCTCCCCCCATAACAACCACCTCCTCCATCATCATGGGACATTCATTGCACTTGGTGAATACATCTCTGAGCACCGCTGCACCTCATGGTCAATGGTCCACACCATAGCCCACGCTCTCCCCCAGTCCACCCAGTGGGCCATGGGAGGACATACAATGTCCAGTAACTGTCCCTGCAGCACCACCCAGGACAACTCCAAGTCCCCAAAATGCCCCCACATCTCATCTCTTCCTCCCACTCCCCACCCCAGCACCCTGAGTACCTTTTAAATCACAGATTGCTGAGCCCCACTCCAGGTTCTCAACCTGTAGGACTTGGAAAGAGCCCGAGGATTTGTCTCTCTAACCCGTCCCCAGGTGAGGGTGCTGCTGGCAGGCGACGGGGCTTCGAACACAGCTGAGCACAGAAGGGATCTCGCTGAATGTGGGTTGAACTGAAGTGGCCTGATCAGAGGGAGGGCATGAGACAACAGATCAGTACGATTAGCATATTAGCATATGTTACGTGTAAGGCCAGCATCCGTTACCGCGGAGGTGCTGCAACAAGGGCACGTGTTTAAACATGATGCAGGTTGATTTCTCACGTGGCCGATGGGCGGTGGCCGGGCCGTCAGGGCTGACAGCTCTGCTTGCTGGCTCCAGCCGTCCAGGTGGAGCAGCTGGTGTGCCCCTCGCACCTGTTGCCTCAGTGGGCCCAACACGGCTGTTCCAGGACGCAGGGAGAGCAATCTCCTCCACAAAGAGACGGGCCTGGAAGTGGCACTTTCCCTGTGCTCATACCCCGCGCTAGAGCTGAGTCGCAGGCCCGTGCCTCGCACCAGAGGAGGCTGGTAAAGCGTCTCCACCTGCGACCCCGCGTTTGCTAAAACCCAGCGAGAGTTCCCTCCTAAAGGGTGGGGGCAGCCTGGGTGGGGGGGGTAGCTCTCAGTCTCTGCCACGACTTTATGGCAAGTCCATGCAGAAAGTGACCAAAATCTAAGCAAATTAACTCAAGAGGGCTCTCGGCGTGATGGCCGATTGTGTGTGTGTGAAGATGGGGTGGAGTGGGGAAGCAATGGAGGTGAAGACAGGTTGTTAATTTGGTATTAAGGTGGATCAAAGGTCCTTTCACCTCGTGCCAGTGCACCTTAGAGGCTTCAGAATGTGCCTTCTACAGCCCAGGAACGTGGAGCAACAAGTGGGGTTGGTGAACGGGAAACTGTCGGAGCGGGGCCTAGCACAGAGGTCGCGATGGCGGGGGCGCTGAGAGAGGGCGGGCAGGTGGCACTTGGCAGTCCTTGCTGCAGGCGAGGGCCGGAGGAAGAGGACACACGCTCACGAGGGATGCGAGCGAGCGGGGGCAGCTCGCCTGGGCTGCGGTGGCGCTGCACATCAAGGGACAGCGGGCGACAGTAATAAAACCTACACGGCAGTCAGGGGAGCCCCTGACAAGAGCAGCTTAGGTGGTGATACAGTGTGGGTGGCAGTTACGGAGCCTGAGCCAGACGAGGGCAAAGCTGAAAAGGTCTCAAGAAGGGGCTTGTTCTGTTTGCTTGCTTCTCCAGCAACCAAGTAGAAAAAGCAACAGATAGCATGAGAAGCCGCAGCAGCACCTGGCCTGGGCGTCGACTTGGGTATGGAGGGAAGGGGGCGCCTGGAGTCCAGGTGCCCCGGGGCAAGGCACGTGGACCTTGTTGACACACGGGTGCATGCTGATCAAGGAGTGCCTCGTCTTCGCCCAGAACTTGCAGGAGCTTTCAGATGACCGGAAAATAGCAAGAAGAAAAGGCAGACACAGAAACAATGAAAAAAATAATAATTCCCTGGGGAACCAGCATTCCAGACATTCCAGTGTGTTAATTTTTCTAAGTGGGACTCAGGAGGGGAAACTATCATAAAACAACCTGGTGCCTTGCACTCGCCATTTAGTGCGAGAGCTTCCTTCGGGAGTACTGCGAAGGACCGCCCCCTTCCGGCTCGCTGGTGGTCTGAGTTGCAGGGGGCGTTTCCTTCTCCAGGCCCGGTTCCCATGGTCATGTCTGGACATGCAACACAGTTGTGTGTGCATGTGTGTGTGTGTGATTTTTTCCCCCCTGAGTTGGCTCCCTCGTCTGTTTGCCTATTGTTTTGCTTATTGTTTGCTCATTGTTTTTTCCTTTAGGAGGCACTGGGAACCAAACCTGGTCCTCCCACGTGGGAGGAGGGTGCTCAACTGCTTGGGCCACATCTGCTGCAGTGTGTGGTTTTTAATCATCACAGGAGTGCCCCCTTTTTTGGAGGGGGAGGCTACTGCAAACCCAGAGAACTCTGGATAACCCATTTATTTGAACAGTCGTTCTCAACAGGCTCCCCTGGGGGACAGGCTAGTGGGGGGAGCCTGCTGGCAAATGCTAGGCACAGCAGCGCTGCCGTCACTGCCCAGACAGGGAAGGGCAAGCCTTTCCTCCCAGGAAGGGTCTGTATTTTAGATTTTACTCAAAAAAGGAATGAGGGTGAGTATGATGAGTTAAGACGATGACTGTGCAACACAGATCAGTTTACTCTCATCAGAATCATATAAAAAGCCACATCATCTGCTTTTAAGGAACAATTTTTTTTTAAAGAAACATCATGCAGAAAGTACAGAGTCCCATATACCCCACTCTCACACATCCAGTTTTCCCTATTATTAACATTTTGGATTAGTGAAACTATATTATTATGATTATGCTATTAATTTTCATGCACAGTTTACATTGTTGTATAGTCCTATGGTTTTTTGTGTATATGGTAACGTATTTCCCTTTTTGCTCCCTTTTCAAATATACAATTCAGTGGTGTTAATTACATAGAGTTGTCGTTCCATCCCCATCATCCATTGCCAAAACTTCCTCATGACCACAAACAGAAACCCTGTAACAATGAAACATGAACTCCCCTTCCCTCCCCGACGTGGCCCCTCCAGGGGCACTTGTAGAAAACGATGGCCATGGGTTTGGTTTACCATGTAGGCGGGTGTGTGGAAGGTAGAGAGGAAATAGAAAAAAAATCAGTTAGCATATCATAGAGCCAACGCTGATATGCCAAATATTAAATATTCTATTTGAGGACCCCTGAATGAATGTGACACCCAGAAGCCATATTTCAAATAACGTCACAGCTGACGCACCCAGGAGCGGGACAGCGTGACAAACTCCCGTGCTCTGCCCACACGAAGACTGTGTCTGAGGAGTGGACGCAGCATAATTGACGTCCAGGGAAACTAACATGTGTTTGTGAAGTGACCAGGGAGAATCTGTGAGGAAATACTGAGAGTTAAAGAATTATTTTTTTCTCATGATATGTGACTGTTACCAAACAGAATGCCTAGGTTTGGGGTGCCCCAATCAGAAAACCTTAGTTCTAGTTCTGTCTGCCACTCACTGGCTTTCCACGCACGTCTGCACAAGACAAGGAGCCTGACGGTCGAGAGCGTGTGTTTCACTTCTGACTCTCGGTGCCTGGATGGTGCCTAGAAAACAGGTGCTCGATGAAGCTTGTTGAGCTGCACGGTGCTGCCATAGTTATCGGTGGGAAAAAAAAAATCAAATATCGACAGTTTCACATGATTTAACCTAATTTTTCCATCCTTTTTTCTACCTAGTGTATGGATTGGCATTTCCCTAAATGCTTTCATGTGTCTGTGCGCTAAGTTTCTGCCTGGAAAGCCCTTTCCCCTAGTATGTTTCGCTCATGTTCCTTCCCGATCATCCTGGTTACTCACTCCGTGCTCATACAACGTTTATTAGCTAGTGTCTCTGTGTGTCCTCTAAACCTTAGGCATATTTTGTATTTCTCCTGTGCCTTTCACAAAGTAGACCTCACATAAACATTGGTCCTATGTTGAATTATGTATGCGAAGACAAGTCACCAACGCTCTGCACCCCAATTTCCTTGTGTGGCAGTTTGAGATGTTTTTTGTGAACCCCAAAAAAGAGAAACGTTATGTTTGTAAACTGGTCTTTCCTCTGGGTGTGATACTCTTCGATTGTATTAAGTTCAAAGGTTTTAAGTTTACTTCATAAAGTCAATTTAGGGCTTTTGATTCGACCACGTCAGTGAGGCATGGCTCGGGTTGTGTCCCCCCTGGTGGGCCGACATAAATAGACACTCACTCAAGAAGACACACCGGAAGAGAGAGCGCTCCACTGACGCCCGAGGAGAGAACTTGGTCATGCCACAGGAAGGAAAAGGCTCAAACAGCTCAAGCCGGGGAAGAGATGAGTCACTCATCTCTGCAGCGCTGAGAGTTTGCCTCTGAAGAGAACAGAGCAGCTGAGCAGCTGAGAAGGCCCAGAAGGAAACGAGCCCTCGGCCGGAGGCTGGCACAGGAAGCCCTGAGAGGCCAGGCGGAGTGCGCCGCCATCTTGCTTCAGCACGGGGCTACTCACTTTGGTGAGAGAGCGACCTTGAGTTGGAGTCTTGAGGGCCTTGTGACTGTAGCTTTACCCCAAATAAAAACCCTTTATAAAAGCCAAGGCATTTCTTGTACTTTGCATCAGCACCCCTTTGGCTGGCTAATACACCTTCCTAGCCAACATAACAAAATCATTGAGAGTTGACATATGAGGGCTTAGAACGATTAACAGTGGAGCCTCAAGGTTGTTTTTTCATGGGGGAGGGCTGTAAAAAAAGTTATATGTTAGTGATAAGCAATCTGTTCTCAGCTCAATTTCAGGGAGAAATCGACTCTTCACACCAAAGAAGTTTTAAGAAAGGCTCATCTGGTTGGCAGAGTGGGAAGGGAATGTGGGTCACAAAGGGAGAGCACACAGTCAAGGACAGACGAGATCATCTAAAGAGACAGGCAAGAGTTGCAGCCTAACGGTCACTCCTTCACCAGGAGCAGACACAAGGCTCTTGGGAACTGGAGGGAAAGAGCCACCTAAAGACTGTGCTGTGTGCACAAACTGAAAACTTCGGGGGGAATAACTGGATGAGCACTGGATCAAGGAGAGGAGAAGGAGGAAGGCAGGCGGGAAGAGAGAGGTGAGGGCTAAGAGCATCCTGGGACACAGGAGAGGACCACGTGTGCTGCGAGAAGCTGCACTAGCGAGGAACAGAGGCAGACCGTGACCTGGATACACTAGTGAAGGGGTAATACTGGGTTCTTAATTAGGAGAAACGAGAGACTAATTAAACATATGTGACTTCCACAACTGAAAGAAAGCTAGAGAATAATTTAGGGGCTGAATATCAAAGTGAACCCAGAGGTGGATGAGAATTGTGGTTGATGATACAGATGCAAGAGTGTCCTTTGTGAGCTAGAGCAGATTTACATCACTATTGCAGGGTGGTGGGAATGGGGAGCATGGGAAAAATACAGCTGGAGTGACCTATGGACGGTGGTTAACAGCAGGACTATAATAAAGCTGTGCCAAAGCTGTACTGTGTTGATAATGGAGGTGTATGGAGAAAGTGTGCCAGATGCATGCTATGGACCATGGTTGGTGGTAATAGTCTGTAGCAAATGTTCCACCATGGTGTGGCGGGTGATGGAGGGGTGTTGTATGGGAATTCTACACAAGTGCATGAGTGTTTCGTAGTTCACAACTTCTGTGATAAAAATATATTTAAAAATATAATAGGGTGGTTGGGGGAAAAATACACCAAACGTAAGATATGGAATATGGTTAGTAGTAATATTTTGACGATGCTCTTGCATAGTTCGTAACAAATGTTTCACAACAGTGCAAGATGTTGGTGGTGGGTTCATGTATGGGAGCCCTGTATGATGTTATGCATTTGTTTTGTAAGTCCACAACTTTTCCTATATACTTTTGTTTATGTATATCCATGTGTGAATTATATACTTCAAAAAAAAAATTTTTTTTTAAAGATTTATTTCTCCCCCCCCCCGCCCTGTTGTCTGTTCTCTGTGTCTATTTGCTACGTTATCTTCTTTGTCCACTTCTGTTGTTCTGTTGTTGTCAGTGGCACGGGAATCTGTGTTTCTTTTTGTTGCGTCATCTTGTTGTGTCAGCTCTCCCTGTGTGCAGCGCCATTCCTGGGCAGGCTGCACTTTCTTTCGCGCTGGGCAGCTCTCCTTACGGGGTGCACTCCTTGCTCGTGGGGCTCCCCTACGCGGGAGACACCTCTGTGAGTCAGGGCACTCCTTGCGCGCATCAGCACTGCGCGTGGGCCAGCTCCACACGGGTCAAGGAGGCCTGGGGTTTGAACCATGGACCTCCCATGTTGTAGACGGACACCCTAACCACTGGGCCAAGTCTGCCACCCCCAAAAATTTTTTCTAAAAAACCAGAATGAGTGAAAATATAGATGAACAAAATAGAAAAATAAATAAGTAAAATCTGGTGAAAAATAAAGTCCAATTGTTGTCCTCTGGGGGGTGGGGGGATAAATGACTTCCAGCAAGTTTCTGAACCTTAGTTTTCTTACTTGAAAAAGTGGCACCAATAGTTTCACTAAGGATTACATAAATATTAAATGAGTTACTGCATATAAATGTACAGAGCAATGTGCCCAACATATAGTAAGTAGTTAGTACTTGCTAGTTATTGTATTGTTTGGGAAACTATGTTACTCCCATTACAGTGTGCTGCTGTTACTCTCAACTAACCCTTCAGTTATCTTCCCCACGTCCCCAGGTGAACTCTCTAGGTCAAGTATCTACTTGACCTATTAGAGGCTAAATCAGTAAGGCGCATGCCTTCAAGCACAGTGTCCAGCAGCCGTGTCTGTGCTGAAGGAAGTGCTCTGTAGCTGTCCAACACAGTCATCATTAGCCACGTGCGGCTGCCGGGCTCCTGAAAGCTGGCTGGTGCTGCTGAGGAGGGCTTTTAATTGATTAACTTTTTTTTTTTTTAATTTTTAAATTCATTTTGTAAAAATATTACATTAAAAAAATATGAGGTCCCATTCTACCCCACCGCCCCCACCCTCCACTCCCCCCCCAGCAACACTCTCTCCCATCATCATGACACACCCATTGCATTTGGTAAGTACGTCTCTGGGCATCTCTGCACCTCATGGTCAATGGTCCACATCATAGCCCTTACTCTCCCGCGTTCCATCCAGTGGGCCCTGGAGGATCTACAATGTCCGGTGATTAACTGATTAACTTTTGATTAAAGTCAAACAGCCACACATTCCACACACACCCGGAGGCTGTGCGGGGGTCTCCTGGGTCAGGCGCCGGGGTCTGAATCTGGCCCCTCCTCTTTAGGGCTGCACTGTCTGGAGCAAAGGTTTGCTAAGGCTGCCAGGGCAACTTCCCAGAAGTGGGCTGGCTGTGACCACGGGGGTTTGCTAGTTTAAAAGCTTACAGTTTCGAGGCTGAGGAAAACGTCCACCTCAGGGGCTTATCAGGAGTGCTTTCTCCCCGCGCTGCAGCTGGAGCCACCAGGTGGCGGGCACGCGGCCGTGCCTGCCAGCCCCGGCCTCCTCTGCACTCCGCTGCTTGCAGCTCCTGGCTGCGGGGGCCTCCTCTCTCAGCTTCTGGGAGTTCTTCTCTGTCCCTGCATGCTGCTCCCGTTTGTGAAGGACGCCAGTAGGAGGATCAAGGCCCACCCTGGGCCACGCAATCTAAGCAAAGGCCCTTACACGAAGCGACTCGATCAAAAGGGCTCATGCAGGAATGAATCAGCAGGAAGAACAGGGCTTCCTGGGGCCCGCCCAGCCTCCGGCTGTCACAGCAGCTTAGCCAGCCTCCATGACTCGGCTTCATCCTTAGTAACATGAGGCTGACGGCAGCCTCTGTTTACTAGATTATGAAGATTAAATTAAAAAAAAACCCACACATAAAGCAGTGGTTCTGAAGCTTTAGCATGCATTGGAATCGCCTGCAAGGCTTGTTAAAACAGAGGTTGCTGGGCTCACTTCCAGTTTTTAATTCAGTAGCTCTGAGGGCCTAGAGAATACGCATTCCTAACAAGGCCCCAGGGGGGAAGTGGACTTGGCTCAACAGATAGTGTGTCCGTCTACCATATGGAGGGTCCAGGGTTCAAACCCAGAGCCTCCTGACCCGTGTGGAGCTGGCTCATGCGCAGTGCTGATGTGCACAAGGAGTGCCCTGCCAAGCAGGGGTGTTCCATGCACAAGGAGTGCACCCCGCAAGGAGAGCTGCCCCACGTGAAAAAAGTGCAGCCTGCCCAGGAGTGGAGCCGCACACATGGAGAGCTGACGCAGCAAGATGATGCAACAAAAAAACGAGATGCAGTTTCCCGGTGCCGCTGACAAGAATGCAAGCGGACGCAGAACACATAACAAATGGACACAGAGAGCAGACAACAGGGGGAAAAGGGAGAGAAATAAATAAAATAAATCTTAAAAAAAAAAAAAGAAAAGTGCTAGGGGTTGCTGATGTCGCTGGCCCAGAGGTCACTTGGAAAAACACTGCTGTGGAGATTCTGCTCAGTGCCGCCGTGTGGGTGTTGGAGTGCCGCCGTGTGGGTGTTGGAGTGCCGCCGTGTGGGTGTTGGAGTGCCGCCGTGTGGGTGTTGGTATGCCATTGTTTCATGTACGCAGCCTTACGGTATGCACCTGGAGGGGTTCTGAAAGAAAGCCACACCTCATTAGGAATCTCTGGCCTATTTCCTGACATCATCTTTTTTTTTTTTCTATTTTTTTATTATTATTTTAAAAGATAGATTATACAAATGTCCCATAAAAAAATATAGGGGATTCCCATATGCCCCGCCCCCATACCGCCCACATTTTCCCACATTAACAGCATCCCTCATTAATGAGGTACATTTATTGCTATTGATGAACACATTTTGGAGCACTGCCACCCAGCATGGATTATAGTTTACATTGTAGTTTACACTCTCTCCCACCCAATTCTGTAGGTCGTGGCAGTTATACAATGGCATGCATCTGTCATTGCAATGTCATTCAGGACAATTCCCAAGTCCCGAAAATGCCCCCATATTAACCTGTTTTCCCCTCTCCCTGCCCTCAGCACCTCCATGGCCACTGCCTCCTCATCAATGATATAATTTCTTCCATTGCTAGAGTCACAATAAGTCTATAGTGGGATACCAGTAAGTCTACTCTAGTCCATAGTTCACTCCCCAATCCTGAGGATTCTGGGATGGTCATGTCCACTCCCCCTCTAAGTGAGAGGCGGCTGTGATCCCACAGGGCTGATGGATGGGACTCTCTTGCTTGCCGTTGCAGACTCTCTAAGTTCCGTGGTGTGGCGGTGGTTCTGACATCATCTTGATAAATGTTTATGAAGCACCTACAAAGGGCAGGACACGAGTGTCCTGAGGGACAGGTTCGCCCAGTGGGCTTGAGGCAGGGTTTGCCAGTGGGTGGGGCTACAGAACAATGGACTACCACACCATCATTACTACTTCTTCACTATTTCAACTCCCCACAAAACGTATGGAAAGTAACAATTAAAATCACTTCTGGAGGTGAGACACAAATTAGATTCTCTCTCTGACTCCTCATCTCAGTGAAAAAAGCTTGTGTTGAAGCCTATAAATGGTGAGCAAAAATAGACCTCGGATCTAACCCTGACACTCTTATCAACTTCCTGAAGTCACTGTGCAGGTCTCTCACTTGTTACAGGCCAATGTTGGTCTCCATGAGTCCAGTCATCGAAAGGGTCGCTTTCAAAGAACAGCAACGTGATGCACACAAGTCCATCCTCACCTGTGCACGGGCTTTACTCCTTGAAAGCTATCACAGGCCATCTGGTTTTTCTCTTCTGAGAGTATTTCCATGGTGCCTTTGGGTCTTTGGAGGAAAGGTATTTATTTCAGAGGGGGTAAGCACACACACAAAGACAAATAAACAATTGGCTCAAAAGAGCCATCTTTAATTTTGTCACTTTCTAGTAGTCACAGGGTTCCTTTGAAAGGAATAGAAAAAAGAAGCTTAGAAGAAATATCTAAGCATATTTCTAATGACACCCCATACCAAGAAAGGCAAAATGTTTCCTTCTCTCAGGAGTCAGGCGAACTCCAATAATCTGAAAAAGGGCCTTTCAATTTGTATTCTGGAATGCAGTCTTTTTGTGGGATTATAGCTGTTTTGATACAAGGACCATTCTACTTCCATCTCTTAAGAAACATGGGCAAAAACCCTTTGCCCAACATACTGGTCTCTTATGTGTAAATGGTGATGATGATACTCATCAGCAAAAAACCATACAAGCAAATTCCATGACAAAGTCCATCTTGTTAACAGGCCCTCATGGCACAGGTCGGGATTATCATTTCCATTCGTAGGTATGGGAAATCCAAGTGCAGAAAAGCTAGGTTTTAGGATGACTTGTTATTACTCAGCAAAACTGAGGCTAAGGCAAGAGGGGAAGCTTCCACCTGTCACTGAGAGTATCTTCGTCAGGCCTCAATTCAAATGTAATCTGGCAGAACGTCCTTTGGAGTGTCTCCACAGTGAGTCCAGGGAAGACGCCAATGAGCACGGGGCCCTGCCTGGGGGATTCCGAGGAGCAGATGAGCCCAGGGTTGGCTAAACCCACATTTCAAGGGGCAGCTATTGGCAGAGTTGCCCATGACAGCACAGCAGCGCAGGCCCTGAGCTTCCAGGACGTGCCTTCAAAGGCAGGATTTGGGGATCTCAAACATGCTGCCCTTTAAGGTTCTGTGCTCCCTGAGGAAAAAAGCACAACTCTTTGGAATGAGGAATAAAGGATTTGCTTCTTACTGAGTGGTATTGTACAAGCTAATTGTACTCTCTGAGCCTCATTTCCTCATATGTAAAATGATAGTTCTCATATAGTTCACAGAGGGTTGGTGAGACTAACCCGAGAGACAAATGCAAGGACTCACTTATTAAGAACATAATCCAGGGGTCTAGGACCCCTTGTATAATACATAAATTGAGTTAAAATAATGCAACTTTTTCAGAAGAGCACATTATGTATTCATGAATTTTAAAAATAAGCTTGCTGGAACAGTGTTGTCTTGTGGAAACAAGTTAAGCAGCTTACATACATTGAGGCTGGCACCATCTCAATGACAAATGAACTGTAAGAGTCAACTGCTTTTTTTGATATATCAGTACAAATTGGTACAAATGGCATCCCATGGATTATAAGTCTAAAACCTCTAAGTATGATTTAAAAAAATTTTTTTTCCTTTTTTTTTAATTTTAAATTTTGTATTAATTTTTAGAAGGGTTGGGATAGGAAGGACCTGTGATAGCAAGTACTGCACAAGGAAACACAAGTGATATCCACAATTGCCAAATTACATTGCACAATCACATTTGTGTAGACAAATTCAGGCCAAAGATTGTGTGCCTCAGATAACTGGGGTATCAAATAGCTATTCCTTCTTTAATTTTTTTTGGTTGGTACAGCATTTTGTTGATGGGATTTGGAACACTGTTCTCTTTGAAGGCTACAAAGCATTATTCATTTAACAAAGACAATACTCAGACGATCATTTTTTGCTCTGCGAGGAGAGCCGCCTTTATCGGCGCGTACAGACCACAGTAGTTTTTTTGTGACTTGCTGGAACTTTCTATAGAAACCCCACCAGCCTCTTTACCTCCTGACACACAGGATATGCTAATTCCTTGGCTTTTGCCGACCCTGCTTGTAAAACCTTCTCTAAATGGCCCTTGTCCGTCTTCAGTCTTTCGATCTCACTCTTAATGGGGGCGAATTTCTCGATGACCGCGTCGGCCACCACCAGCTTGTAGCGCCTGGTGTCCAGCCCGGCGCCCTGGCGGACCACGTCGTCCACCGAGCGCCCGGTCACCGCAGCGTGGATGGCCACCAAGTTGGAGACGCCCCCGCGGCGGGCTGGGTCGTAGGTGACCTGGGAGGTGCCGTCGGTCACTGCCTTGCGGAACTTGAGCACGATCTCCTCCGGGCTGTCTGTTATTCTGACGGTGGCCAGCTTGTCGGGGTCTGACTTGGACATCTTGGCAGAGGGGTCACGCAGGGATTTCACCTTCTTCATCGATGCTAGAAAAGACCAAAACGCACACACCAAAGCCAAACACACAACCAGAGAGAAAAGTCAGTCTCTAGGTCTTAAAAAGGCCGAAAATAATCATTTGCATCCGATGAGAAAAGTATCAAATGCTTCTGGTAAAAAATTCAAGCAATTTATATAAAAATGAAAGTAAAGATCATGTGAAATATTTTCAGCTGGTTTTAAGTATTCTTAGTGTTTTGTTGATGGTCTTTCATGCACCTTTAAATGTATCTATTAAATTTTCATAAACAAATGAATTGTATCAATCCTGTTCTTTTTGCTGTGTTTAAAAAGGTAGTGTCTTTTCTTTCCTCTCCTTTCCTTCTTCTCTTCTTCCTTCTTCTTCCTCTCTAATTACCCTCACTACACTATTGCCCTTGCTGACCCTAAGCCAATTTTGACAATCTGTGGCAATCTTTTCATGCCTTTATCCATGATTACATGAGCACATATACCGGTGCACACACACAGGACCAGTGATTTGTCTACTGCTCTGACAGAATCAAGATGCTAAACTGTGCCTCATACACCAGTGGTATTCGTCATGGCCTGAATACTTTATGGCTATTACGGAAGTATAGAAAGTTGAAATAGGTAAAATAATAATAGGTCAAAAATATGAAAATATTACTTATTGCTAAAAGAAGGTTGATTTCAATGCATTGGATGCTCTGGATTTATTTTGTATCAACGGTTGGAAAAACTTAGACATTCAGACATTCTTTATGTTTCTAAATTGATATCTGGCTCGTGGTACATGTCTTTAACATGCCATCAGCTTAATAAAGACGGACAGTTCTTAGGTCCGGGGATGTCTGTCACTGCCACAGGTTTGCACTGCTACCGAAACGCTGATAGATTTACAGCTCCTTTCCTCAGGATTTCAGACTGGCCCGGCCCCGCGTGCTGCACGGGAGGTTTCGGGTTCAGTAGATGGACAGCACACTCACTTCCCAACATTTGAGAAGACGGAGGGTGAGGGTCAGCAATTCCTCCTATTTTTCCTAGATTATGGTTCAGCAGGTTTTACTCCTTTGAAATTGGTTTTCTTGTGCACAGGGAAGGCGAGGTACCCTGGCATTCAGGCACAGGAACTGTGCAGGGGCCAGTTTCTGCCATAGTCCCTGGTCGTGGACCCAAAGTTAGCCTTCGCTCTGCCTTGGTTTCCTCATCCATAAAATAGGAGAAGATACCCGCTTTTCCAAATAAGACATGTCTTTATAAATCATGTAAGACATTGTTATTACTACCTATCGATTATGGTTTTTAGTCTCTTTTTCACTTTTCAAACTTTCAAAAATTATATTGTTCAATGATACAACCAAGTCTACCTGTCCTACATTGCAGAAAAAGAAGGGGATTCTAGTTATGTCATAAACCCTGCAGCCTGTCCCTAGAGAAGCCAAGCCTCTGTCTACTGTCCACTCCTCTCTTTTAAATTGCACCTTGATTCCACAATCACACGGCTGTTACTTACTTAGAATAGACTTGGGCACAGAGAAGAAGTCCCCGTACTTCTTGTTGAAACCTCGTGCTAGATCCTGAACTAGCTCCATGTGCTGCGCCTGGTCCTCCCCGACAGGAACGTGCGTGGACCTTTAACGGGAGACAGACAGACAGGCTCAGCAGGGCTCCTGCTGGTACTCCAGTGATGCCACGAGCAGCTGCATTTCCTGCGCTGCCCTGACTACGGATGTTCAGCAAATGTTCACCAACTACAGAGGGAATGTTGAGACACAAATGATTATCTGTGTACAAGACCAATGACAAAGAGAGGTTGGTCTGCTCTCGTTCTGTTTCTTGCAGAGCAGGTACAGCCATCAACACCCACGTGACAGGCTGCGTGGGGAGAGGGCTGGGATCTTGACGAGCGTATGCTCCAGCCGTAGCTGTCCTTGAAGGACACAGCTTGCTCTCTCCTAGTCAGCACGCAGCATCCCAGCGCTCGACCAGCAGCTTTCATCTCAGAGCTTGCACTCATGCTTGAAAGATACGCCACCCTACCCCTCAAATCTAAGATGGCAAAGATTTACTTATTAATCCCGACAGACAACTGTGATAGCTCAAGAGGCTTTAAAAGGTTTTTGCATATGTTACTTCATTTTCAAGGAAATGCAACCACAGGACAATTAAAATGCTGCAGGGTACTTAAATAAAAAACGTCCTAGTACAACGTAGATCTCAAAGAACAATGTCAAATAAAATAAGCCAGTTGCATACGACATCCAAACTGGCATTTATGAAAAATTTAAAAGTATGAATGAAAATACCATGTATTATTTATAGACACACATATCGTAGTAACAAATATAAAAACACATAGTGGAAGACCCTCCTTTCCCCCAAATTCCTGATAGTAACTACCTCTAGAGAGGAGGGGGAGGGAAGGGGTCTGGAAAAAACAAAGGGGGTTTCAATTCTATCTGTGCTATTTAAAAAAAAAAATCTAAAACAAAACAATCAAACTATAGGGACTCCACATAAAGTCTGCAGTGTTGGATCTTGATGAGGTACATCAGAAGAAGAGAGGGATTGATCTTAATCCTGAAGTCCTGGTGGGGAAAACTTTACACTGCAGGGTGACTGGAGGAGGGCGCGGTGACTCAAGTCTTGAGTGCCCGGCTGGGAAGCTGAGATTTGATAATACCATTAGGAAAATGCTGTCGTTTCTGGAGCAAGAAGTTTCACATCCCCTCTGTGAAAGCAGTGAACTTGAGTATTTAAGTAATTGTAGATTCTGAGTGGAAAAATAGCAGCTTTGCAAAATAGCCACACACAAAAAGGAGAACCGCTTGGAAACTACTGTGCATTGCTCCACGGAGGGGCGCCTCCAGGCGGTGGTCAACGGGCGGCTCTCGAAAAAGTGGCAAAGATCTCCTTATTTTTCCTTGTGAACTGCAGTCCACAGGCTACCACTCCCCTGAATATAGCAGTCTAGAGTATGAGGAAGTCAAGGTAGTTTTGACCAGTATAAAGACTGGCTGCCTTGCTACTGAGCAATATCTAAGAACATTTTGAAAAATGGGAAAAACCCTCATAATTTTATAACTATTTTTGCAAGTTATTTTGTAGGGCTTGTTCTTATCCATAGAGATGCTTATTTTCACGTTAACTGCAGTTAAAATATTCATACTATTTTTATGTTAACATTATACACATTTTCCATGTCTCTATGTGGTCTTCCTTAATAGAAATTTTTTTTTTAAAGATTTATTTTATGTATTTATTCCCCTGCCCTGCCTCATAGTTTTGTGCTCGCTGTCTGCTCTCTGTGTCCATTCGCTGTGTGCTCTCTGTGTCTGCTTGTCTTCTCTTTAGGAGGCACCAGGAACTGAACCCGGGACCTTCCATGTGGGAGAGAGGCGCTCAATCACCCAAGCCACCTCTGCTCCCTGCTTTGTTCTCTCTCTCATTATGCTTCCTCTTTGTTGTACCATCTTGTTGCATCAGCTGTTGCACCAGCTTGCTGTCTTGCTTGTCTTCTCCAGGAGGCACCAGGAATCAAACCTGGGACCTCCCATGTGGTAGGCAGGAGCTCAATCACTCAAGCTACATCTGCTTTCCTAGAATTTTTTTTAAGATTTATTTATTTATTAATCCCCTTGCCCCCCATCTGCTCTCTGTGTCTATTCGCTGTGCATTCTTCTGTGTCTACTTGTCTTCTCTTTAGGCGGCACCAGGAACCAATCCTGGGACTTTCTGGAGTGGAAGAGAGGTGCTCCATCTCTTGTGCCACCTCAGGTCTGCTGTGTCTCTTATTGTCTCTCCTCTGTGTCTCTTTTTGTTCCATCATCTTCCTGTGCCAGCACTCCATGCAGGCCAGTACTCCTGTGTGGGGCAGCACTCTGTGTGGGCTAGCACTCCTGCACAGGCCAGCCTGCCCTCACCAGGAGGCCCTGGGAATCGAACCCTGGACCTCCCATATGGTAGATGGGAGCCCAATCACTTGAGCCACATCCACTTCTTTAGAATTTTAATAGATAGACTAGTGTTGCTGTTCTATGGTATAAAACCATAAGGATTTTATATTATTTTGTGGAAGATTCTTTTGAATGTTCATATAGGGTAAAATTTGATTTTTGAGTGAAAAAAAATTTCTTTTACCTTAAAGTCCCGCAGAGGCAAATCTGGTGAATGAATGTTCAGTACTTTCTGGTCAACAACAAGGTATGACTATCAATTAATGAAACTAATATATATTTTTCACATCGTAAAATAATTTTGAATTTATTTCCAAAAGAAGAGTTGCAAAATGTTTCAAATTCAAAGCAACTCTTTCGACACTTCTTTTGCATGGAAATGAAAATTTAAATCCTGCATATTAGTTATGTTTCCTTACAGCCCCTCATACACTTTTGTGTGTGAGTGTGTCGGGGAGGAGGTGATGGGGTGGGTCGTGCAGTACAGAACTCGATTAGGAATACAGCTTTGGAATCAGGCCAGCTTCAAATCCTGACTCTGCCACTCTGGTTTTCTGTGTCTTTGGGTAAATAGTAGCATTTCTATCATATGTGGGTTTTTTGACTGTAAAATGGGAATAACAGCATAGTATTCTTGCGAAGTGCTTAGCACAGTGCCCGAAACTTGTTGAGCCTTCAAAAAAATGGTCACTCTGTCAAGGACAGAAATTCTAAAGTGACAGATTAGGCTCCAGAAAGCTGTTCAAGATGCAACCCACATACAACTAGAAGTTCAGTCATTCCCTGACTCTGATTTCTTTTCGAGAGGGAAAAAAAGTCCAGGGCCATCATGCATATTCAGCAAGCTGGGTAATTAAGACCTGACTACTTGTTTATTTACTTACGTGTAAATTTTCACAGGGGAGTAAAAGGAAAAGAGAGTCAACAGAGAACAGAGCGCATTGGTGTATTTTTCTCCCTTTGTTCCCTAAAGACACAGCCACGGCCTTCTAGGTCTCTCCTGTCTTTGGAGAGAACTTATCGGCTCTCCTGGGAGGTACACGCAGGGCTTCTCCATGACCTCTGGACATCTCTCGCCACGCCACTCTCTGGAGGGCTAGGACGGTACCTCTGCCTTTCTCCTAGATAATGGCATAAAGTATCTCACATTTACTCCAAACTCAACACTGGAGGTCAATGTTCCAGGCTTTAAATGATGCTGGCCTTGCAGTCCAAGACAACCTGATTAAATTTCCTACTGTAATACCCAAGAAAAGAGACAGAAAAAAATTACCAAAAACTAGCATCAAGAGTTAAAACTAATAGAGCATATGATAGAATTTCAGAAGGCTTTTCATCAATTGTAAAGATCAACTGAACTTTAATTACGTTCATAATGCTGTGCTACCATCACCATTGTCCATTACTGAACTTTTCCATCATTCCCAATAGAAACTCTGTATACTTTATTAGCATCGAATATATACATGAATTGGTTAAAAGGGGAAATTTTAGGTTGTTAATATGTTACTAGAATAAAAATTTTTTAAAAATTCCATATAGGACTGTACAACAGACAGTGAACCCTAAAATAAACCATAGAGTATACTTAATAGTACAATTAAAAAACGTTCTTTTATCAATGGCAACAGATATACCACACTAATGCAAAGTGTTACTAATAGAGTGGTATATGGGATCTTTATATTTTATGTATAATTTTTCTGAAACATACAACTTCTCTAATAAAAAACCTAATCTAACCAAAAGATCAACAGGACTGAACTGGAAAGAGCAACTGGTTGAGCGGCAGGTACTATATGACCAGAAATAGAGCCAGTGCCCCCACTGCTGGAGACCTGGTTGACACAAGACCCGCTCCAGCTGGAGGGCAGGGCGAACACCATCCCACGCATGGCGGCGCTTTCAGAAGCATCTAGAGTGAGACTGCCCCTTTCTCCTCACAGCCTGCTTGCTTCTCCATTCATTCACGACCACAGCTCTCAGGACGGAGCTGCAGCAGAAGTGGCGGCGGCAGGAGCCGGCCACGCCATGTCCCATCCTCGCAGAATGAGAAGGTAAGCTCCACAAGGACAAGGGCTTGCCTTGCTCTCCGCTGTATCGCAGGACTAAGAGCAGTTTGTGGTTATTTACGGGCAGCATTCAACTGGAAGGTGAGAGAGTAAAGCAGTTGAGACCTGGTGGCATCCGGGGGACTGTCCTTTATCGTGCAACACAGGTTCAGAGAGTGAAAAAGCCGGGCACAGAGGAGGAAAACCTACCTTCCGCCGGCAGCACTAAATCACTTGAGGGCAAGAGGCAACTGAACTGGGAACGCTGCCTCTGAGTCTGCCCTCCTGCTGAAGCCTGAGCAGAGCGCTCAACTAGTGCCCGAGTGGACAGAAGGGAGAATGGAGGGCTTTGCCTGCATTTCACCTATTGGTGGACACTAGTTGAACATATTTTCTCTAGTTCAGTATGAATTTAAAAGATATCTAACACATAAAAAGACCCCCATATGGGGCTTCTGACAAATATTGTGGAACAAGGGAGAGGACTTTAGACTCAGAAGATGATCAGGCATTTGAAAATAAATGTTTATAAGAAACAGAGTAATTAATTAATTACAGAAAACCGCTGGTAACCTCAACGGGATTCAAGAACAAGGCTGTTAGTAGACAAAAGCAAGAAATCATAAATGGAGAACAATACAGATAGTGATAGAAAACAATACGAAGAGAAGTAAAGGGATGAAACAAAGAAAACAAAACACATAATAAAAGAATCAGGAGCAGCAAGGAGCAGAGCTGCCCCGAGGAAATCATGTGGGTGATGTGGATGAGAAATCGGAAGCACTTAAAGGAATCAGAAATCAGAAATGGAAAAAAGAGGAAAGCGATAAGACGAGGATGGGTTGCAGGACAGTCCTCCAATCTAAAATTGGAGGTTACTCTTAAGGAAGAAATCGTAACTGCTTGAACAGAGACAACATGCAAAAACTGAAGAAAACTTTTACTGAATTAAAAACAAGTAAGCAAACAAATGAAAAAGCCTGAGTATGCACATCCTCAACAAGTTCCAGGAGAAAACAATGTCAGAGAGCCTCACCTAAACACGACCCAGGAAATTTTTTGAATAACAAAGCTAAAGAAAAAATCCTACATGCCATTATCAGAAAATTTAAAAAAAATTATGAAAACTCAGGTTAATAAGACAATGGAGCAACATTTATAGGTTTGAGAGCTAAAGTCGGAAAAAACCTAAGCAGACTGACTTTTGCATATGAAATACAATAATAATAATAAAATAGTTAATAGTTACTGAATGCTTCCTACATGCCATACACTTTGCTAAGCACTTTATATGTATTATTATAGTTAATCTCATTTTACAGATGAGGCAGTTTGAACAGAAAGAAATTTTCATATATGCAAAGGATTGGGAAAATTGTATACCTGGTCTCTAATTCTGACCACCTGAAAGATGACTCAAAACTGAGAACCCAGAAACAACAACAGTCACAACAAACAAAACTAAGAACTCAAGAACCCAAAAGAGAGATGTTCAAGTATAAAGACTGGCTGTAAACACTAAAGCAGAGATAAGTATAAAATCTGGTTACAACTTAATGGAAAAGTCAAACTTTCTTGAAAGAAAAAAATAATTCAATCTAAAATCAATCAATTGATAACAACAATCTTTGCTGAAAATCCCAGGTTAGTTAATGTGATCAGGAGGGAGAGTGACTATAGACTGAGGATATGAAGGTGTGACCAATAACCCATCTTCCCAGGTACCATTTCTTTGCTTTGAATGATTTACAAAAGACTGAAAGAATATGTTTGAAAAGGGAGAGGCTGTATATACAAATTGTATAAAAGTAGACAATAGTCAGACCACATGTGTCAGAAGAACTCTGAACCAAAACTCTGTACCAACCAGCCTGGGAAGCCGAACTTCAGCAGTAGCTGACTCGGAATGGCGAAGACCTGTTTTGTGCTCCAGCTTCCAACTCAGGACCTAACACGGAAATGTAAACAAGCCGCCCACCCAAGCACATCGGTGTCCTGCTTCTAGTTACCCTGCCTGCAGCTTCCCCACGCCATAACCTCTAACCAGAGAGTACCTGAGGCCTTCTCTTTTTTCACTATAAAGCTTTCCCACTCTCTTTCCTTTCAGTCTCTGTCAAACACAGGTGATGGTGGCCGACTGCAGTACTGTACCAAGCTCTGAATACAGTCTATTTGTTCTCTTTTGGGTGGTCTTCGTTTATTTCTATGAAAGTTTAAAGATAGTCACTAGTAGAATGAAAAGCAGAAAGTGTATCTTCCAAATCACTGGAATAGATAAAAGCAAGACAAATTCAGTCTTTGAGTCATTCAGGAAAAAAAGGAAGCATGAAAAGCGGAAAATACTTACTGATGTAGAAAAATAGAAGACAAAAAAATCAGGATGAAAAATCTCTGGAAAATACATATAACACACACTCATGCAAAGGAGAAGCAAACATGGTTCAAGAGGGTGTCATGCCCTCAGATCCCTGCTCTGCCACTCACCAGAGGGGCGTTCCCAGGCACATTATCCCACCTCCCTAAATCGCATGCTTTTGTTGTTGTTTTTCACATTGGTTAATAATAGTTCCTACTCATGGGGCTGTTTGAGGAATAAGTAAATGCATGCCAAGGGCCTGGTAACATGCCAGGAAGAAGCAATCAGGGGGTTGTGGGAAGATGGTGACGACTGATGGGCAGAGCTGGACATGCTCACAAAAATAACAAGGAACCAACCAAAGGCTGTCCCAGGGACATGCGCTGGAGGTCAGCAGACGAGGACAGTGCCACACAACTCCCAGGAGGGTGAGGGACAGAGAGACCAAGAAGCCAAAAAGACAAACCTGAGCTCCCGAGCCCCACATCCGGAAGGGCTCCCCCACCCCAAGGGGTTAAGCTGGGGAGCCCCCGTCTCGCTGCAGTGGACTGAGGGGGAGACACCTTCCTCCCCGTCAGCTGCTCCAGGGAACAGGGAGGGGAGGCGGGGGCTTTTCTCGGCGAGTTGGGCCAGCAGAGCCCTGGACTCTCCGTTCTGAGACTCATCAGGAGCACAGGGGAGCCCAGGCTAACACCTGGTGGAGGGGGCGCCGACGGGCGCCATCTGCTGGCCGGCCTGGACACTGCGTGGACAAAACTGCTCAAGCGCTCTGTGTCCAACCCCTGGGAGAAAATCTGACTCGTGAGTCCCTGGCCCAATTTTGAACACCTAAGCTGCTCAATTTTAAAGACTGAGAATAAGTTGAGCCAAATACCAAAGAGAGCTGTGGGGGAAAAAAAAATAGGCAAGGGAGAGAAAATAGCCATCAGAGTAAATTCACCAACATATCCAGATGCCTAGACATCCGCAAAAATTACAAGTCAAACTAGGAAACAGGAAGAGATGGCCCAGCCAAAAGAGCAAACCAAATACCCTAAAGAGATACAGGATTTAATACAATTAATGACAATCACACAACTCTCCTAAGTCACTTCAAAGAATTTAAAGAAAATATGACTAAAGAAATAAAGGATATTAAGACATTGGGAAAATATAAAGAACAATTTGCAAGCTTGCAAAGGAAAGTAACGAACTTATAGGAATGAAAGACACAATGGGTGAGATTAAAAAACAGTAGAGGCATGTAAGAGCAGATTTAAACTGCTTGAAGACAGAATTAGTGATTTCCAGGACAGAACATCTGAACTGGAAAAGACAGGAGAACAGAAAGAGAAGAGAATGGAAAAAATGGAACAGGGTCTCAGGAATTGAATGACAATGCAATACACACTAGCATTCGCATTATTGGTGTCCCAGAATGAGAAGAGAATGGAAGAGGGGCAGAGAGAATATTGAGGAAACAATTACTAGGAACTTCCCAACCCTTATGAAAGGCATAAATATCAATATCCAAGGAGGACAATACACCCCAAACAGAATAAATCTGAATAGACCTACCCCAGGACACCTACTATTCAGAATGACACCACCAGAGATAGAGAGAGGATTCTGAAAGCAGGAAGAGAAAAGAAAAGCATCACATATGACGGAAACCCAATAAGATTAAGTGCTGACCTTTGGTCAGAAACCATGCAGGACAGAAGAAAGTGGCATGATATATTTAAGGTACTGAAAGAGAAAAAATGCCAGCCAAGAATTCTGTATCCAGCAAAACTGTCCTTCAGAAATGAGGCTGAGTTTAAAGTCTTCACAGACAAACAAAAACTGAGAGAATATGTTGCTAAAAGACCAGCTTTGCAAGAGATACTAAAGGGGTTGCTGCAGCCTGAATGAAAAAAACAAGGTGAGAGATTTGGAGAAGAGTTTATCAAAGCCTGATGAAGGAAAATGCATAGCATGAATTATTTCAATGAGTCTTTTTTGAATCTCATTGAAAGTTTTAGACACAGGGACATTTATTCTGGAGAAACAGGGCAAAACTCCTGTTTGTAAGATAAGTCTTTCAGATGAAGCATATAAATCTAAATGGTAGCATTACTGTATAGCATATGGACTATGCTTTGATAAGTTATGGTTTATACTTAAGATTAGAATTCTGGGGAAACAGTTGTGGCTCAACTGACAGAGCATCCGCCTATCATATGGAGGGTCCAGGGTTCGATACCCAGGGCCTCCTGACCCGTGTGGAGCTGGCCCACATGCAGTGTTGCTGGGTGCAAGGGGTGCCATGCCATGCAGGGGTGTCCCCTGCGTAGGGGTGTCCCACTCGCAAGGAGCGCACCCCACAAGGAGAGCCGCCCTGCACAAATAAGGCGCAGCCCACCCAGGAGTGGTGCCGTGCACATGGAGAGCTGACACAGCAAGATGATGCAACAAGAAAAGCAACATAGTTTCCGGGTGCCACATGACAAGAATACAAGCAGACACACACAGAAGAACACACAGCGAATGGACACAGAGAGCAGACAATGGGGGGGGGGGTGAAGAAATAAATAAAATAAATCTTAAAAAAAAAAAAAGGGTTCTGAGCATGTTTTTGATCTATAAACTTAGTTTAATCCAAATATATGGTGAATATATTTAAAAGACACAACTTGAAAAGCAAATTCTTGAATAGAAAATAACTTATCAGTGTTATTAAATGTTGACTCATTGACTTTTGTTTTATGATAAAGGAAATAAGTGATTGCTTTTCTCTTCTAGAAATATACTGCTGTTACTATTAGCTCTGTTTTCCTTGCTTCTGTAGAGTAAGTTTGTCACAAGGCTTAAATGTTTTTAATATTCATTTTGATTCAACGTTGTGGTTTTATGTGAAATCTTTGAAACTTCAGCCAAAAATGCATACAAATGTGAACATTCTGAAGTTTCTCTTAATTCTGATTTGTGCTTAAGTTTTTGGCCTTAAAGAAGTTGTAACAATGGTAGTTGCTTCCTTCGATATTTGTTAGATGAGTGAAGTACTGATAACTGTCACAACGATGGGTTATTTTTTAGATTATCACTGTAGGTAGGTTAATCCTTACTACAAGTGAGTTGTTTTTTTAAATGCGCATTTTTTTAATGAGCAGATTTTACAGATACATCATTGTAAATTGTACTGCTATGTTTGAAAAAAATAGGGGATGATGTAGGAGAGGGAGGGGGGTACACGGGAATCCCTCATAATTTTGATGTAACTTTTCTGTAATCTAAAACCTCTTTAAAAATAAAGTTTATTATATATATATAGATATATACAAAAACAATTAGCTTAAAAAACTGGCTCGAGACAAATATTGTATGATCTCATGTGTATGAAGTAATTAGAATATGTAAATTCAGAGATTCAGAAATTAGAATACAGGTTACCAGCGGCGCTGTAAGGCATGGGGAGTTAAAGCTTAGTTGGTATGAAGTTTCTGCTTTGGGGGATGGAAAAGTTTTGGTAATGGACGGTGGCATAACATTGTGAATATAATTAACACTGCTGAATTTTATGTCTGAAAGTGGATAACATGGGAAATTTTAGGTTGTATATACGTTACCAGGATAAAAATAAAAATAAAAATAAAAATAAAAACAAAAAAACTGGCTTGAATGAAATATACCAAAGTTAATAAGAGTTAATTAATGATAACAGAAATTTTTAATTTATTTTTCTCTACTGAACGTAAGAAACAACATTTAAACTATATTAGAACATTGCGATGAATGCGCAAGAGACTGCTGACTCTCTCGTGCCTATACCCTATCATGAAAGAAAAGGCAATCATGTGTCCTGGCTGGTTTAGAATTCCAATGCCTAAGGCAGGAAGGTGGATCCAGCGAATAGATCACTTCCTTATCCTACTGGAATGTTCTTTCCTTAGCTCTTGGCGCAGCTTGTCCCTTTCACTTCGGGTCTGAGTTTAAACAGCACCTCAGCCACACTACCCAAGGTTGGTTCCAGCTCCTATTCCCTTTCTCAGCACCCTATTTTCTTTATAGTATTAATCCCAAGTTAATTATTTTATGTCTTTTCTTTGTTATTCAATTGTATATTCAATTGTTATTCATAGCTATCTATGAAATAAGCTCTTGGAGAGCTTGTCTACCTTGTTTCCGAAAGTATTGCCAACACGTAGTAAAGTTGCCTGGGTATGTATGAAGAGCTCAATATGTATTTGTTCACTACGTGAATGATCTTAGGAGGAAGTCACTATTATCTACATAGTGTCATACCAAGAGGAAATGGTCATGAGATCAGTTGGCGATCAGCATAGTGGAGAAGAGAATGGGCTCAGAAGCTGGGCTGCCTGAGTCTAAACCACAGCTCCGCCGCCTTCCCAGCACGCGTCGCGCCCTTCCTCAGCTGCCACCAGCGCTGCAAAGTGGGGTCCTGCTGGTGCTTCCCTCATGGTTGGCTTAAGCACTGAGTGAGGCACCCAGGCGATTCTTGCGAGGAAGAGCTCAGGGAATGCTATCTCTTGCTATAACACATTCGTTAATATCTGACACGATGAAGGAAGAAACAGTAAGAGAAAGATACTATAAGGGATCCTGGTGTGGGGGTACATCTTGACTTTTTTCAAAACAGGACTATTTTCCTGTTTGATGGCTGACTTACACCAACAAGCCTAAACACCTGCCTGTAATCCCAGGGCCAGCCACACCTCTGGGCAGCAAGCCTGATATGGGGAGAGCACATACTTGAGACTGACTGACAGTTCCCGCACCTGATTGGGTAATCCCAAACTAGCCACAACAGGTTATGGGCACTCAGAGTTAAGGAAAACAGGAACGGACCAACCAGTGCAGAAGAAGAGAAACCAATTCAGATCCAGATTGGAAAAGGTTTCTCTTCTTCTAAGCTCCGTAAACGAATTTAGGAAAGTCTACGAATGGAACGACTAGCAGGGCCATGTCCATTGCTCTCTTCTACATTGCCTGGGGCAGAAAGTCACTGGCTCAATGAGTGGTAAAAACAAAAAATTTTGCTTACTTTTTGTTCTTTTATGTTCCTCGGTGCCCAAAACCCTGCCTGGCGCTCCTCTCCGAGGCATTCCTGAGCACGCCTCACCTTTGAAACATTTCTCTTCCGGACTGGACTTTGCTATTCCCATCTCGTAATTAGAGTGACGCTGACATGGAGAGGGCATCTCGACTCCCCCAAGCCAAATTAGCCACCAGGGCAGGTCAAAAAGCAATTACAGTAGCCCGTAGGAAATTACAATGGACTGCAACTAACACAGAAAAAACAATTACCATAATCAATACACTTTAAGCACATCAAAATGAATATTTCCACATGTCAAAATGGTTCCAGATTCACAAAGCAACCAAACTAAACAGAAAACACATTTAGTTTTCGTAATGACTCTGCATGCGCTGTTGCCCTGTGTCAGGCTCCTGCCTCTCCCCTTACGATTCTGTGGGGTTTTGCTTTATAAGAAAGGATTGAAAAAATTTTAATTTTTTTCACCTGGCCCTATTGTTCATCTCGCCTTTTTCATCTGATTTTAGTTTGTTTGTTTCTAATCTTCCCGCCCGGCACTCCTGCTTCTCCTTTCACCTCCTATAATTTATCCTGGCCCTTACTTCTCGTCCACTGAGTTTACACTTTACATTAATTCAGCCTGTCTTTGATTATTTTCAACCTCTCTCTTCATAGGCTTCCTTTCACTTCAAATAATTTAGTGCCATCCCTTTAAAATTTATACCCTGCATAATGATATCCACATTAATACTGCTGCTCTTTTTTCTCCATTGTCTTTCTTTTTTTCTTTCCTTACCCTGACTGTGCTTTCTTTAGACACAACGTAAAACAAAAGTCTTTCATAATTTTGATTGTTATAGCTTCTGTCATATGAAATGCGTCTGATCTTCTTCTTTGGTGACTAAACTATTTTTCATTTGCTGAGTTCCTTGTTGCATCTACATTCATTCCGGATCCACTCCACCCCTCCGCCAGAATTAGTGTCCGGATGAATAATCGTTGCCTACAAATATCTGCTCACTGAAAGCTGTTATTTTTTCTACTTCTTCAGCAGTCCCCTCGAGTCTTCAGGCCTGCTGCCTTGACCAGCTTGGCTCGGCACGGGTTCAGCTGCTTTTACTTTCACGAGGGATTAGTCCACCGTCACCGGCTGCTCCTGGGCTGTGCTGCAGGGAGTGGAAGGCTCAGTTTTAGGGGCTCGATTGTCCCAGCAGTCCCCAGGGGCAGCAGCTGGGTCCTCTGCCTCAGTACGTTAGGCTGTAAGTGCCTTCGGATGGCTGGCCTGAGCTCCAGGAGGCCAGTGGGCCCGGAGGCCAAGGCGGGGACCAGGGAGCGGGGGCCCCGGGCGCAGGTGGCAGCCTCTGGCCGTGTTTTGTTTTGTTTTTTGTCTTTATTTTTTAATATTACATTCAAAAAATATGAGGTCCCCATATAGCCCCCACCCCCCTAACCCCACTCCTCGCCCCATAACAACCACCTCCTCCATCTTCATGAGAATTCATTGCATTTGGTGAATACATCTGTGAGCACCGCTGCACCTCATGGTCAAAGGTCCACACCATAGCCCACACTCTCCCACAGTCCACTGGCCGTATGTTTTCGAGACCTTTAAGTGGCAAAAGTAGCTGGCTTGATGGATATGGGTTCAGGAAGAGTGAAAACAACCTACATCGTGTGAAAAAAACTTGCACTTGACATGCAGATCCAATACAGTGGCTACTGGCCACGTGTGGCTATTTAAATTTAAATTAATCAAAACTAAATAAAATTTGAAATTCAGCGCCTCCATTGCACTAACTACATTTCAAGTGCCCGGCAGCCACTTGCCATGGCTAGGTGCTACTGTAAGTGCATCACAGACGTTACATAACTGCAGCAAGTCTTACTGGAGAGCAATGCTTTCGGCGTCTAGGGCAGGGGTTCTGAACTAGGAGTCCATGCGTGTGGACTGAAATTCAACAAAACACTGTTCTGGTGAGGGCGTGTGGGTGCAGGAGTGATGTATCTGTTGAACAGCACAGTACAGTGTGGCCTTAGTAAGGGGTCTGTGGCTCTCACCTGACTGGCAAAGGGGTCCATGGAATAAAAAAGGTTCAGAACCCCTGGTCTAGCCTATAAGAAATCAACATTTATTAAAACTCTTGAAGCGTATTATTTGGGAACTCTTATGTCATAGTGGTTAAGAGCACAGACTCTGTATCCAAACTTCCTGGACTCGAATCCTGGTTCCAGACCTTGCTGGCTACCTGATCTTGGGCAAGTTCCTAACTGCTCTAAGCCTCAGTTTCCTCATCTGTAAAATGGGGGTGATAATAGTGCACATTTTATAAGGTTGTTGTGAGGATTAAATGGGTTCACGTACGTAAGGAACTTAACAACAGTTTCCAGCCCAATAGTAAGCCCTATTTAAAAGTTGTATCTCTTACAACTATTAGTTTCACACTGAAACCTCTCTCTGTAATTTAGGATCTATTACCAGGAATAGGCGGAAGCTGATGCGCCTGACTTGTTCTGTACTGCCACCCTACCCTGGCGAGCCGGGGCTTTTCCGGGGAGGCCGGTCCGCTCCCAGGCCACCGCGTGCGCGCGCCGTGGGCCTTGCCTCTCACCTGTACAGCAGGATGTCGGCGGCCTGCAGCACAGGGTACGTGAGCAGGCCCGCGCTGCCGGTGAGCTGCTGCTTGGCCGTCTTTGCCTGTGGGGTGAGAGGAGAGGTGGGGAAGAAATCCATCAGCCTAACGGTTCTGCTAAATCACAGACGTCTCAGGAAGGGGGGCGTGGCTGAAGCCCCCTGGTAGCACAGCGCCGTCCCTCAGCCCCCCTGACCATCCCCAGCCGGCCCGCCTTGGTCCTCCAGGCTTCAGCAGAAACAGGGGTAGCCCACTGCCCCCTGCCCCTTTAGGGCGCTGTGCGCCTCACTATTTCTCACTCACTCCATTAGGGCAAGGGCACAGGGGGAGCCCACTGCCCCCTGCCCCTTTAGGGCGCTGTGCGCCTCACTATTTCTCACTCACTCCATTAGGGCAAGGGCACAGGGGGAGCCCACTGCCCCCTGCCCCTTTAGGGCGCTGTGCGCCTCACTATTTCTCACTCACTCCATTAGGGCAAGGGCACAGGGGGAGCCCACTGCCCCCTGCCCCTTTAGGGTGCTGTGCGCCTCACTATTTCTCACTCACTCCATTAGGGCAAGGGCACAGGGGGAGCCCACTGCCTCCTGCCCCTTTAGGGCGCTGTGCACCTCACTATTTCTCACTCACTCCATTAGGGCAAGGGCACAGGGGGAGCCCACTGCCCCCTGCCCCTTTAGGGCGCTGTGCGCCTCACTATTTCTCACTCACTCCATTAGGGTAAGGGCACAGGGGGAGCCCACTGCCCCCTGCCCCTTTAGGGCGCTGTGCGCCTCACTATTTCTCACTCACTCCATTAGGGCAAGGGCACAGGGGGAGCCCACTGCCCCCTGCCCCTTTAGGGCGCTGTGCGCCTCACTATTTCTCACTCACTCCATTAGGGCAAGGGCACAGGGGGAGCCCACTGCCCCCTGCCCCTTTAGGGCGCTGTGCGCCTCACTATTTCTCACTCACTCCATTAGGGCAAGGGCACAGGGGGAGCCCACTGCCCCCTGCCCCTTTAGGGTGCTGTGCGCCTCACTATTTCTCACTCACTCCATTAGGGCAAGGGCACAGGGGGAGCCCACTGCCTCCTGCCCCTTTAGGGCGCTGTGCGCCTCACTATTTCTCACTCACTCCATTAGGGCAAGGGCACAGGGGGAGCCCACTGCCCCCTGCCCCTTTAGGGCGCTGTGCGCCTCACTATTTCTCACTCACTCCATTAGGGTAAGGGCACAGGGGGAGCCCACTGCCCCCTGCCCCTTTAGGGCGCTGTGCGCCTCACTATTTCTCACTCACTCCATTAGGGCAAGGGCACAGGGGGAGCCCACTGCCCCCTGCCCCTTTAGGGCGCTGTGCGCCTCACTATTTCTCACTCACTCCATTAGGGTAAGGGCACAGGGGGAGCCCACTGCCCCCTGCCCCTTTAGGGCGCTGTGCGCCTCACTATTTCTCATTCACTCCATTAGGGTAAGGGCACAGGGGGCTTCCAGGTTCCGAATCAAATACATCCCAGATTTCACCAATCAAGTCGGCGAAAGAGCGCCCTCCACAACGCAACACTTGCTGACCTCAAGGCCTGGCGGCCGCCCAGGACATCACACTCCTGTCGACTGACAAGCCTGGAACGTTCCCTTAAAAGTCACAGCATTTTCAACCTGACGCTGAAATAAGAGCAATTTTAATCTACGCACTTGTAATTATTTTGTCTTAAGAAAGTTGAAGCAGCGAGGGTCAAGTGATTCCTGAATGGAGACGGTGATGGAAACACTAGGAGTGACATTAAAAATAGTTACTAATGTAACTGGTGAGCAAGGGGTGCTGACTAGAGACTGCTAGTAACTAGCGGGTACCAGCCGCACGAGCCCGGGGCACGCCGCCGTCGCCGCAGGGAAACGTGCTCACTTGTTTCTGGCTCTCTGAGAAGAGCGCCTTATTAGAAGGTGAAACTGGGCACAGCGCACTGCTGTTTGCGTCCAAGGTCTCAGTGCACCCCTTCTTGTAAGATAATGGGTATTTGAGTATGGACATGAAGCTCATTCAATTAATTAATTTAATTACTTCCCTGAAGTCTATTTCTGAATGGGCTGACCAAATGCATTTACAAACTTGCACGATTCCCGGGGTCAAGTTCACCCTCAAACATGCAGCTATACCCTTCGAGTCTGGGCCTGAAAAAGCAACAGCTTTTAAGTTCAGTGTTTTATAATTTAGTTACAAACAACTTTTCTGGTTATATCTCAAGTAGTTTCTGGCTTCTAGCAACTAAAGCTTTGGGCCATTCAAAGGAAATCCAGCAGTTTCAGCACACAATTCCTTCAGGGTATTCCCTCATTTCAGTGCCCATGATAAGGGCTATTTTGCCATGTTTCTGGGTAGAGATAATAGTGAAATTTAATTTGGAAAGGAGCAAATGGGAAAAAAATTGCTACCATATTAGATTTACAGTTTTTCATATTAGACTATTGGATCTTGACATTACAAGGGAAAAGGGGATGTGGAGAACACTACTGTTTATTGAGTGCCTACTATGTGCCCTACATGTTTGACACATGCTGTCCTCTCATGAATCCTCCAAGTAAGCCCGGCCCCACTTCCCACCCGTCGTTCCACTCCTCACTGCCCCAGGCAAAACCAAGCAGGGTGCTCTTAGCAAATCCTCCCACAGCTCTGGAATTCCCCGAGAAGACTTTTCACACTTTCTTCTTGATGGTGAAATCTACGACAAGCCTCCTGAAGGCAGGGGCTGTGGCGGTACCAGCCCTCCCAGGAGGCAGCGCTTGATTTGCTAAGTTAGGAACGGCCTTAGAAGGAAGTACCATGCCTGGGGATAAGACGGATTTGAAATCCATGTTTCTCCCACAAACCAAATCATGGGCTAGTGGGAAGTCTTCTCAGAATATCAGAGCATTCTCCAGTAATGTTACCAAAAGATCCTTAGGAGCTACTTTACTGTGGGGACAGGTCTTGTTAAAGACCCAGTTCCTATGAGAAAGGATTTTAGCGTTGAACTTAAGAGTAGTACGGTAACGTGAGAAAGTCTTGACTAAAGCCAAAATAAAGTAGGGAACATCATGAAATTTTGTTTTTAATTCTTGGCAGGTGATGATTCTGCAGCACTACTGGTATCTTTCATTTAGGCACTGCCACTTTAATATTCAGTTTGTTTCTCCTTGCAGCATATGTGAAGGCTTCTCAAGATCAGCTTTTGAGGAATCCGATGGCCCTGAAAATATGCTCAAAAGAAGCTTGAAATTGAAATTAGTACTGACAGAGTAGGGGCGACCTACCCTTGGGTTATTCCATTGCAAAAGCAAATGGAAGTAAAATACTATGAATCACCAATTGATCTTTCTCAGTTGAATTTCCTAGAAAAAGTACAGCCCTAATATTTCGGTGTGTTTGAAATGAACTTGCTTAAATGACAGGTAAAATGTGTTGTCTCTTCTTTCCAAAATGCAAGAATTTTTGTCTGACTGCAAGTTAATGCCAGTAGAGACAGGAGGCAACTTCGATGTCTGGTAATGCAGAAACTGCAGATTGTTTGTTAATTATAATGTAGTAGGCTCAAAGGCATTACCGAGGCTATCCAAAGGTAAAAACAAGCAATAGGATTTTTCACTTAGAAGGAATCTTGGAGACGCCTTTTACTTTACGTCCAGTACCCAGAAGCAGGGAGGTGAAGGCGCTGGTCCCCGCCACGACTGAGATGCAGACCTGGGAAGACAATAAACTCAGGATTCACAGACCCTATAATGCAAAAATAGACAGAAAGGGGAAATGGCTGGAACGGGGAGTGTGAACTCACTTCTGCTGATGAGTGAGATGCGGCACTTACCTTCCACTGGTGTAGATGCTGTAACCGGGGCAGTCTGACCATGCAGGTAAGTATCCAACTTAATTGCGTGTGTTCAGACACCTAAAGAAATGGGACAGAACGTTGACAAAGGTAATCAATGCTTTCATGCATGTAAGCCTAAACTAAACAGACAGCAGGTATTATCCTAAATGGCTGCAAATACCCCAGATTAAGAGAAGTCAAGGACAGAGTGGGGGGGGGCTTAGCTCTGCGTCACAGCACATGGACTGATAGGGGAAGACAAAATCCTCAACGTTAACCAGTCCAGTCACTAGTAGAGTGTTTAAATCCTCTCCATGACATTCCTCGCAGGGGCTGACTGGACTCTAACACCTTCCGTGAGAGTTTCCCAGTGTCCTGAGGCAGCCGCTCTCTTTTTTTAAAAGCCGAGGTTATTAAGAAGACATACACATATACAAACACACATGAAATTTTCATTGTTGGCTCCAGCCCCCTCTATAAATAACTTATTTTTTTAGATTTATTTCTATTTATTTCTCCCTCCTCCCCCCATTGTCTGCTCTCTGTGTCCATTTGCCGTGTGTTCTTCTGTGTCTGCTTGTATTCTCATTGGGTGGCTCCGGGAACCGATCCTGGGACCTTCTGGAGTGGGAGAGAGGCGATACTCTTTGCGCCACCTCAGCTCCCCTGTTAGGCTACGTCTTATTGTCTCTCCACTGCGTCTCTTGTTGCGTCATCTTGCTGCGCTAGCTCTCTGCACAGGTTGGCACTCCTGTGCGGGTGACTTTTTCCTGTGCGAGGCGACATTCCCGAGCAGGGTGGCTCTCCTGCACAGGGAGGCATTCCCGCGTGGGCCGGCACTCCATGTGGGCCAGCTCGCCCTCAGCAGGAGGCCCTGGGCACTGGACCCCGGACCTCCTGTATGGTGGACGGGAGCCCAACTGGTTGAGCCACATCTGTTTCCCTATAAATAACTTCTAAATACATGAAGGTAGTTGTGACACCTTACACATAAATGCTAGAAAATGGTGCTATACTGAAAATTAAATTTTGAATCCTTTAGAACCAGAGTGACTTGAAATTTGCAAATTACTCTTATCATCTCATCATCCCAAAGGATGTTTTTGTCATTTCTACCTTCTCTGCTGAAACTGGCAAAAATGACCAACTAAGGGGAGTGGATGTGGCTCAAGCAGTTGAGCACCTGCCTCCTGCACGGGAGGCTCCAGCCTCAGTTACTGGTGCCTCCTAAAGAAGATGAGCAAACAATGAGCAGACAACGAGCAGACATTGAGCAAAAACTGTGAGCAGATGAGAAAAAACAACAAGTAAACTGTCAAGGGAGCCATGGAGGGGGAGGCGGGGATTAAAAAAAAAACAGAAGATAATTTATTAAAAAAAAATGACCAACTTAGGAAGAAAACTCCTTCTTCCTTTGTAAAACAGAGGTCTACTCAGAAGAAAACATAAGCTTTCCCCAATTTGTTATTTTGAAAAATGTATTTTATTTATTTTCCTTTATTTATCCCCCCCTCCCCCAGCTGGTGCTCTCGTCTGTCTGCTCATTGTCTGCTCGCCTTCTCCAGGAGGCACCGGGAACTGAACCTAGGACCTCCCACGTGAGAGGCGAGTGTCCCACGGCTTGAGCCACACCTGCTCCCCGCGGGCTGCGGCGTCTGCTGGCCTGTGGCCGCTGCTTGTTGCAGTGGGAGGTGGCATCTAGCTCGTGGTGACCAGAGGTGGCGTCTGCTCCTCTTTTTTTAGGAGGCACCGGGACCCGAACCTGGGACGGCCCGTGGGGTAGGCAGGTGTCCACGTAGCTGAGTCACATCCACTTCCCTGCAGTTTTTATTTTAAACAAATATAATCAAGTGACCAAACCTGCATCGACTGGGGTGACTCTTGAGTCCACGCCAAGTTCTAAGGGATGACCTAGAAGCTAGGGCCTATGCGTCCCATTTCTGGACCCGGAGGATTCCTATCCTGCAATGATTGTGGCTTTTCTACAGCCACATGATTTCCTTAAAAAGCAGAGACTAAAGTCAGCTCTGAAAAGTGGCCCCAAATGTGCTCTTTGTGGGGTTTTGCAAAAGGAACATAAAGGAATCAAGCTGAGTGAGCCCAGGCCTACTTCACTAGCAAGGAATCCCCATCTGGTGTGAGATGGTTTCTCATTTCCCCCCTCAAGTCAGAGAGAGAGAAGAATTGTTTTTCATGTTTGACAAGGGATCAGTTTTAAAAAGTTCTGCAAGTCATTGGGTTGAATCTGTCATCTTCCTTCCAAGAGGCATTTGGGTTTCATCGAGGGCAGTGGCTTTGACAGCACTGTCCCTGCAAATTGCTAACTGCTGCTGTAAACAAACAGCTATCAGACAAAAGCAGTAATTCTGGATGGAAGCAAGCAGATTATAGTTGCTTCCAGTCATCAAGCAAAACACATTCTCATTAGAACTAATAAAACGAGAACTATATTTTTGGCATGAAGCAGGATAGAGTTGTCTTCTTCTTCTTCCTCTTCTACTTTATGGAACTGGGGGAAAGGAAGGAAAACACAGAAAATAACTATAGACACGCTGAAAGAGACAAGATGACTACTTCTCTTCCACTTGAGCGCAAATGTTTACCTGTAGTGGGAAGTGGACTTGGCCCAGTGGTTAGGACATCCGCCTACCACATGGGAGGTCCGCGGTTCAAACCCCGGCCTCCTTGACCCGTGTGGAGCTGGCCCACGCGCAGTGCTGATGCGCGCAAGGAGTGCTGTGCCACACAGGGGTGTCCCCCGCGTAGGGGAGCCCCATGCGCAAGGAGTGTGCCCCATAAGGAGAGCCGCCCAGCACGAAAGAAAGTGCAGCCTGCCCAGGAATGGTGCCGCACACACGGAGAGCTGACACAACAAGATGATGCAACAAAAAGAGACACAGATTCCCGTGCCACTGACAATAACAGAAGCAGACAAAGAAGACGCAGCAAATGGATACAGAAAACAGACAACTGGGGTGGGGGGGGGAAGGGAGAGAAATAAATAAATAAATCTTAAAAAAAAAAATGTTTACCTGTGGAGATATGCAAAAAGCTACCACTATGTCTTCATGAAGACAAGGATTTTCCCTTGGAGTAGCTTTTCATTTGGACACACAGAATGAAACTTATCTAATATTCTGCAAAGACCTTCCAGGCGTTTCCAAAATAGGGGGCATAAAATTAATTTAAATAATTCCAATAAAGAAAAAAGTAGGGAAGTGGACGTGGCTCAACTGATAGAGCATCTGCCTACCATACAGGAGGTCCAGGGTTCAAACCCAGGGCCTCCTGGCCTGTGCGGTGAGCGGGCCCACGTGCGGTGCTGCCGTGCGCAGAGTGCTGTGCCACGCAGGGGTGTCCCCTGCGTAGGGGAGCCCTATGTGCAAGGAGTGTGCCCCTCATTGAGCCATCGCATGTAAAGAAAGCATAGGCTGCCCAGGAGTGGCACCGCACACATGGAGAGCTGATGCAGCAAGATGATGCAACAAAAAGAGAAACGGATTCCTGGTGTTGTGGAGAATGTCAGTGGACACAGAGAACAGACAACGAGGGGGGGGGGTGGGAAGGGGCGAGAAATAAATAATAAAATACATCTTTTAAAAAAAAAAGTAGATAGAAGGTGCAAGGCAATTGATTTAGACAATTCATCATTAAGAGTTATACAAGAAGGGTAGTAGACATCAGGATTTGGTTCTCTTCATTCATTCATATTCATGACAACTGCATGGAAAGGTTCAGGTTTCTGTCTGGGGAAAAGTGAAAATGGTATCTAAATATAATGTTTTCTGACAAACGATATGACCTGTTTTAGCCAAAGAAAAACAAAGACATGGGACAAAGAAGTCATCTGTTGACCATCAACAAACAAGTCTGCAGTGATGAGTGGAGAGACTTCTGACCCCCAAACGGTAACAAGTAAAGACACGTGCATTCTTCAATCTCAGCGGTTTAATCTGTTTTACCCCCTGCTGTAAAACAGTGTGGTGGCTGAGAACTACGTACACCAGAAAGAAAACATGTTCTTAAACGCAATCCTTTCCTGTGGGTGTGACCCTGCTGCCAAGAGGACCTCTGGATGAGGTGAGCCCAGTGAGGTGTGGCCACTGACTCGGGACAGTCTTCCTCCCAGTACTGAAGACCTCACGTGAAGGCCACAGAGAGAGGGGAAGCCAGGGGGCCGGGACAGAGAGCAGCCGGCAGGGCCAGCGCGGGCATCGCCAGGTGGTGGACAGGCCAAGGGCCAGGCTCGCCGGCAGCCCCGGGACGCCACAGCCTTCTGGGAGGAAGCATCGCCTCGAGGCCGCCGTCACCTGGCCTTCTCCTAGCCTCAACCGCGAGCCAGTGAAGTCCTGTCGCTTAAGCCAGCCCACAGCATGGTACCCGCTTCGGCTGCCAGGAAACGAAAACATTACAGGCGCCTAATAAATTCTCCTTGGAAGTATGAACAATGTCAAGCGTTGCAGAAAGAATGATGAGAGTCCAAAAAGACCTGTTAGATTTGTCAACTGATTTGTTGGTGGAAAAAGCAGTTTCAGGAGCAGGACTGGGGTGGAAGCTACATTACACTACATTACTATTGAAGAGTGACGCTGAAGCGGACATGAAGACAGACACACGAGCACAGCAGAGTGGCGACAAGCTCTGTTCCTGGAGCAAGGCTGCTGGGTTCATTTATTAGTTGGATGACCCTGGGTAAGTGACTTAATCTCCGCGTGCCTCAGTTTCTTCATTATATGGTGTGGTTAACAGCTGTACCCACCTGACAATGCTTAGACAATGCAGTACCTAGGACCTAGTTAGCCTTCAATAAGTGGTGGTTCTAATTACTATAGATAACTTTGAGAAAGACATTTTTTAAACTTTGCATTTTGAGATGATTATAGATTCACATGCAGTCAGAAGAAATAATACAGAGAGACTCCATAAACTCTTCACCAGGTTTCCCCCAAGGGTAGCATCTTGCATGATGATGGTACTACATCACAACCAGCTAACTGCATTTGATAAAACCCACCCACCTTATTTTAATTTCACCCGTTCTACATGCAGGCACTGTGTGTGTATGTGTATTCAATTCTAGGCAATTTTATCAGACATATGCAAGGCATCTTTTTTTGGTGGAAGGCCACAGACGGGGGATAGCTAGCAGAGAATATTAATTTTGTTTTGATTTTTAAGGTGGAAGAGACTCAGAAAGGGGAAGGTAAATATAGATGAGGTAAATCTAACGTGCTGGGAGTGGAGGCTGAAAGTTGGAGGACTTCACATTCTAACTATTTCTGTTATCTCTGAAAACAGACACAGGTGCTTGGAAACAAGTAGGATAAGAAATATCCTCAACAGAATTGCTGGGCTTGGAAGAAAGGGAAAAAAGGTCTTTTGGAATATAAGGCTTGATGTTTTGTACATGTTTTTTGTGAATGAAACAGGACAGTTTGTGAATGAAACAGGACAGTGATTCTTAAACTCTCGGGGAAACACTGATGGCCTTCAAGGTAGCCTAACAAGCTCTGCCTAAATAATAATAGGAATTTTAAAAATTTGCAGAAAAACATTAAATTATTTTTCTGTATTTTCAATTTCCTTTGGTCAGCAAAGATTTTGAACAGGTACCAAAAGAGAAAGAAAAAAAAACTTGATAAATTTCATTACAACTAAGAACTTCTCTTTATCAAAAAGGGGTCAAATAGAAATTCTAGAGTCAAAAAGTATAATAACTGAAATAAAATAGTAAAATGTGTCACATGAGGGACTTAGCAGGAAATGTGAGTTGCTATAAGAGCCAACAAAGTTGAAGATCAATTGAGATTATAATTGAAAGATCAATTATAATCAATTGAGATTATACACTTTGAGGAACAGAAAGGAAAAAAATGAAGAAAAATTAACAGTGCCTCAAGAGACCTGTGGGATGCCTTCAAGTGTACCAATATACACATAACAGGAGTCCCAGGATGATGATGGCCAATGCCCATCCCAGGAAACGGAGAATGTCTGCAACGGCAGGCAATACAGCTCCATCTGCACCATGGGTTCTAAGCCCCTCTCATTCGGAGACAGGATGGGTATCACCATCTAAGAATCCTCAAGACTGAGGAATGAACAAATGTAAGGGTGGAGAGCAACTATGGACAAGAGCAGACTTATTATTCTAGTAATGAAAGAACTTGTATCATTGATTCTGGCCACCAGAGGCTCTAAGGGGAGAGAGAGGGAAGAATAGGTGCCTCACTGGGGCATTTTTGGGACACTGGAATTGTCCTGCATGATACTGCAATGACAGATACAAGCCATTACACAGACCTATAAAATTGTGCAGGGCAAAGTGTGAACTAAAGTCCTTGGCTAGGACAACGCTTCAATATGTGTTCACCAATTGTAACAAAAGTACCACAGTAATGAAAGATGTTGTTAATGTGGGGATGGGTAGGAGGGGGTTGGGGGTGGGGCATATGGGAATCCCCTATATTTTTGATGTAACATTTATGTAATCAAGCTTCTTCAAAAATTAAAAACAACAAGAACAACAACAACAAACAGCAGTCCTAGGAGATGAGAGAAATGGGTAGAATGAATATTTGAATAATGGTGTAAAACTTCCCAAATACGATGAAAACCGTTAATCTACACATCAGAGAAGCTCAAGAAACCCCAAGGAGGATAAAGTCAAGGCGGTCCATAAGAAGATACATCGTAGTCAGAGGGTCGAAAGCCAAAGACGTAGCGAGTCTTAAAGCAGCAAGGGAGAAGTGACTCATCACATGCAAGAGACCCTCACAAAGATTAACACCCGGCCTCTCATCAGAGACCATGGGGGCCGGAAGGCTGCGGCAGGCTGTGTTCAAAGTCGTGGAGGAAAAAGAACTCCAACCAAGAGTCCCAAGCCCAGCAAAATTATCTTCCAAAAACAGAGAGTGGCGTCAGCCGAAATGGCGGCGCGGGCAGTCCCGAGGGCCTATCCTTCTGCCAAAAGCATAGAAAAATCAGACAAAGCTGTCAGGAGCAACTTTGCTAGCGCTCTAGAAAACAGTCAGAGGTTTACAGCAGCCAAGTGAATGCTGGATCAAGAAGAAGGCCACTGACGAATGACAGGAAGCTCTGTGGCATTTTCATTTGCCCTTCTGTCCCCCTCCCCAGTCTGGTGGTGGCCTTGAAGATGGCAGGCTGTGTTTCCAGGTGGGCACGTGTCCTGAGCTCTGGAGGGAGCAGCGCAGACCTTATTTGAAGGGAATTGTGTTTGTCTAATCTGTGAGCCATGTGAAGGACTGACACCAGATGCTTATCTTTTGTTTTACCTAACAAGAATTCATGGCAGAAAAGCAGTGCCAATTCCTTGAAAACATCTGAACAGACCAATAATGAGCAAAGAGATTGATTATATTAGCATCTTTAAAACTTATCACAGAGAAAAGCCCAGGCCATATGAACTCACTGGTGAATCTTACCAATATGTAAAAAATAATTAACACCAATTCATCACAATCTCTTGCAGAACACAGAAGAGGAGGGAATACTCCCCAACTCCTTCTTTGAGGCCAGGATTACCTTTATACCAAACCCTGACAAAGATATTACCATAAAAGAAAACTAAAGATAAATATCCCCTGTAAATATAGATGAAAAAATCAACAACCATCTTTGAAAAATAAACCTGCCACACTTTTTATTTCCTTGAGAAATCAATAGGCTAGAAAAAGAACAACCTCAAAGAAAGTAGACTGAAAATATAAGCAGAAATAGAACTTAATTACAAATCAAATAACTAAGAAAATAATCCAAAGACCAAAATGCCGATCCTTTGAAAAGACAAACATTTCTTTCATCTTAAAACAACACAAGACAAAGCAAAACAAGACAAATTTCTTTGAATCCCCACTTCTACCACACTTTCCTTTGTTCTACTTTGCAACAACACTCAAAGTTGTCAAACTTGTCTCTAGTTCCTCTTCTCCCACTGACCTCGTTTTCTTTTGCCCCAACTTAAAATAGAGCTAGATGCCTCAATGCACGAATCACATGCTCTGTCTGCTCGCAGTGCTGACACATGAATCACGTGCTGTCTGCTCGCAGTGCTGATAGAGCGCAGTGGCTCTCATTCTCCCTGAGTGAGCCTACAGTGAACTCAGTGAACTTTAGTGCACGTATACAGCAGCTCCAACATGACTCTTTAAAAGGCTGCCACTAAACTGAATTGCTAAAATACTGGTGTATTAGTCAGCCAAATGCGTGCTGATGCAAAATATGAAAAATTGCTTCATTTTTATAAAGGGTATTTATTCAGGGTAGGAGCTTACAGATACCAGACCATAAGCATATGTTACTTCCCTCACCAAAGTCTATTTTCACGTGTTGGAGCAAGATGGCTGCTGACATCTGACAGGGTTCAGGCTTCCTGGGTTCCTCTCTTCCCAGGTTCTGCTTCTTCCTGCGCTCAGCTCCTCTATTTCCTCCACAAGGGCAGCTGTAGACTATGAGGCTCTCTAGGCTTTGCCTCTCTCCACAGGATCAGCTGGAGACTATCAGGCGAATGGCTCTGTCTCTCTCCCTGGGTCTCCAGCTTCAGCATCAAACTCCAACATCAACCCGCCAACATTAAAAGCCCCCAGTTCTGTCCTTCACCGTGCCTTTTATCTGTGCCCTACTGGCACAAGAGGTTTACATAATTACTTAATCAAGTAAACCTATGAATCCAATATAATCTAACATGCCCAGAGGAAAAAATGAGTTCACAAACATAATCCAATATTTCTTTTTGGAATTCATCAATAATATCAAACTGCTACAAGTGGGTTCTTCAAGTTACTCTGCTTGTTGGTCTGGTTACTCGGTATGCTCAGTGGTGGTTCTATAAAAGCCACCTCCAGCTGGAGGTACTCCAATCTGGGATAGCCATCAGATTTTCTTCTTAACATGTTCTCTAAGCTTAGTCATGACAGGGTAGAAGATCTTCTGGAGCTCTTTCAGCTAAGGTCCATATTCTTCTGATTGATGTACAGCCACCTGATTTTCCTCTGATTTTTGACATTTTTCTAGAACTTGTTGAGAATCTACTGTTAATCTTCACCACTGATCTTGCCTTGAAGTTTCCCATCTTTCACCGTGGCCCCTTGCTGAAGGCACAAGATTCACCTGAGTTTGGGAAGATAACGCATCTCTCTGCCTCTCACCTTCAGTTTTAGTCTTCTCAGCCTCCGTGAATATTGTTTCCTCATTCAGTTAGCGTTTATCCTGTCAACTGTCCATAGCAGACATACGGGCTTGTTACAGAAGTCAATGGACCTCGTGTGCAGGGTGGATGTCTCTGAACTGAAACTTACCAGCAGGCTGTTAACCACGGTCTTTGTGCACTCACCTGCACACACCTGGTTGATGCCATGGTAGTGATCGTCTGTTTATTCTTGGTAGGAATGCTAGCATTGTAGTTGATCTAAGCATCCTTTACGCCACCACGGTTTTGATACCAAAGCAAAGAGGAAGGATCTTCAAGAGGAGCAAATACTGTACACAAGGAGATGTCCTGGATCTCAGTTTCACAAAGGCTGTAAACTGACACCGTGACGGGCTCTCTCCCTAAGGCTCCAGGTACCACACATCTGACCACCACTGAACTCTTTAAACTGGGCGTGTCTCTTGAGAGAGGAAATCAATCTCACTACTGCTCCGAGCACTGGAACGAAGCATCCTTCGTACACTCACAAGAGGTGGGGTGAGTGGGCAGGCAGCCCTCTAATTCTTATTCACTTTCTCCACATGCTTGCAACAGAATATGGCAATGAAATGGTTGATCTTTTGATTGTCAAAATCTTTTCCCTCTAAATGGGTAACCCCAACTGGAGAGCTACCTTTAAAGAGTCAACCTTAATTACTAAGGATGGAAAATCAAATCAGTCATCTTCTAGGTCAAAGAGCAACATATTCCTTTTTTTTTTTTAATTAAATGAAAAGTTAATTTTGCTCTAGAAAAAGAAAATATGGATAACTTAAATGTCCCAGTGTTTTTTTCTCAGAGCAAAGCTATTTAAGCTCTATATTTTAATAGAAGAAGGAAATGTAGATTCTAGTTTTCACTTAATGAAAGCATCTTGAGTGTTAGCTAATGTAATGTCAAAAATGAATATTTTGGGAAGTAGACTTGGCCCAGTGGTTAGGGCGTCCGTCTGCCACATGGGAGGTCTGCGGTTCAAACCCCGGGCCTCCTTGACCCGTGTGGAGCTGGCCCATGCGCAGTGCTGATGCGCGCAAGGAGTGCCCTGCCATGCAGGGATGTCCCCCGCGTAGGGGAGCCCCACGCTCAAGGAGTGCGCCCGCAAGGAGAGCCGCCCAGCGTGAAAGAAAGTGCAGCCTGCCCAGGAATGGCGCCGCCCATACTTCCCGTGCTGCTGACGACAACAGAAGCAGACAAAGAAACAAGACGCAGCAAACAGACAGAGAACAGACAACCAGGGGAGGGGGGGAGAATTAAATAAATAAATCTTTAAAAAAAAAATGAATATTTTGAGTACTTAATAAATGCATGATTAATCAGAAAAGAACTTAATCTTTATTAACTTTAAAGAAGCTTAGGTTAAAAGAAAATAAGTATTTTACATAAGAACATCCTTTGACTAGTGTAGCAACTTCCTCAAATTGTTATATGAAAGCATTTTGGTATGAACCATACCAAAAAAATTGTAAAATATTATTTACATTACTGTTGTTCTTTTCTTTTCTTTTGGCACCAACATTTTTACAAACTATAAGAAACAGCATTGGCAACTGGATCACTGATGATTCTGGGGCTAGCAACACTCCCAGCATCTTTGGTGGCCGGCACCTTTGAGAGACATTAAAATAAGCTGGTACCATAACAACAGTGTTGGCAATAATCTTTTCAAGGTGGGGTTCTGTAACATCCTTCATTTTTTGTCACAAGCACAAAAAAATAGCTCCTTTGGATAAGAGCTTTTATCTCCCTCTTGCATTCCACTTGGACCTCTGGCCTCCTGCATCATTTTCTACCATAAAAGGCCTATGTGTCAAGTCTAACTGGACACTGCACTATCAAATCCGAATCAAACTGTTTAACTTTAAAAACAATGTACGTATCAAGATTTTAAAAACTTGTGCTTCAAAGGACACCACAGGAGGTGACAAGACAACCCACAGAATGGGAGAAAAATTTTGCATATCAAATATCTGGAAAGGGACTTATATCTTGAATAAATAAATAATGATTACAAAACTAAATAACAAAAAGAAAAAGAACCTAATTAAAAAGTGGGCAAAGGATCTGAATAGATCGTTTTTGTATGTCTCCAAGCAGATATACAGATGGTCAATAATCATGTGAAAAAATGCTCGTCATTAGCCATCAGAGAAATGAAACAAAAACCACAATGAGAGATTCCAGGAAGATGGCAGACTAGAAAGACATGGGGCTCTCTTCTCCAGAAAAAGAGCTGGAGGATGAAACAGTCTGGAAAAGGATCGCCTAGGGTTTAGGACACCAGGCGAAGGTTGGACACCGCCCAGAGGAGGGAGGGACAAAGGAGGGGAATTGCAACAACAGAAGTGTGAGTGAAACCAGCGGCAGCGCTCCTCCCTGCCTCCCGCTAAAGACACTTAGAATACTCAGGCCCCAGGGCCTCCCCCTGCAGCGAAGGCTCAGGGATCCACCACCCCAGGAAAGAGGACAGAGAGGGACACAGCCTAAGGCGGCCTCACTGCTGACCCACAGATCTGGTCCGCTGTGTCCCAGGAGCCCTTCCAGGCAGGGGGGTCAGGGTCACCATTGCTGGCCTTGGGAGCTGGGAAGGGACTAAAGATATAAGACCTTTCCCATCTCCTCTACTAACCAGGACTGACTGTTGAAGACGCAGAGGGGAGTGAAAATATTTCTTACCTGGGCAAGGGGAGGGGGCTGCCAGAGAAGGCAGAAGAGCTGTCTCTGAGAAAGTCTGAATTACAAGGCTCCTAGCCTCCAGGCAGAGCTCTATCATGCTGATCCAGTCTATGTTGCAATAAATACACTCCAAGTGGACAATGAACTGAGAGGGCTGCCTAAGAGTGCCATCTTCTGGCAGAACAAGGAAGTGCATGTAAGAAAATTAAAAATAAGTAAGAGAGGCTTTTTCTGGTCTTTATAGACTCCCTCCCCAAGGACTAGAAAGCAGGTCTGCAACCAATTACTGGGTCCAGAGCCTAGTTTTGAGCAACTAGCAGGTACAATCCTAACAATCCAGGTTGAGCCAAGAATCAAAGAGTAGCAGTAATACACAGCCTCCCACCACTAAATCCCTACAAAAAAGAAAGAAATTGAGCATCTGAGTAAACTACATCCTAATCAAATGCCTGGACATCAGCAAAAACCTACGAGCCATATTAAGAAAGTGGAAGACATGACCCAAGAAAAGGAATATATCAAAGCCCCAGAAGACAGACAAGATCTGAGAGAACTAATTAGCAAGATGTGCACAAATTCACAAAATCAATTAATGAGTTGAAAGACAATATGATTAAAGAGATAATCAAAATTAAGAAGACACTGAGTGAGTGTAAAGATGAATCTGAAATCCTGAAGAGAAGAGTAACAGAGTTCATGGGAATGATAGACACAATAGGTGAGATAAAAAATACCATTAGAGGCATACAACAGCAGCATCAAAATGATAGAGGAAAGAATAAGTGATACCGAAGGTAGAACAGCTGACACTGAAGAGAGGAAAGAATGGGAAAATTGAGCAGGGGCTCAGAGAGTTGAATGACAATATGAAACACAATAATTTAAAAGACATGAGAGTTCCAGAAGGAGAAGAGAAAGGAAAAGGGACAAAAAGACTATCTGAGGAAATGACAGCAGAAAATTTTCCAACTCTCACAAAAGATATGGGCTTACATGTCCAAGAAGTACACTATATCCCAAACAAAATAAATCCAAATAGACCTACTCCAAGACACATACTACTCAGAATGTCAAATGTCAAAGATAAAGAGAAAATTCTGAGACCAGCAAGGGAGAAGCAAACCATCACACACAAGGGGCACCCAGTAAGACTTAGCGTGGATTTCTCATCGGAAACCATGGAGGCAAGAAGACAGTGGAATGATACAATTCGGATACTGAAAGAGAAAAACTGCCAGCTGAGAATTCTTTATCCATCAAAATTGTCCTTAAATATGAAGATGAGTATAAAATATTCACAAACAAACAGAAACTAAGAGAGTTTGTAAAAAAGAAACCACCTTTGCAGGAAATAATAAAGGAAGCTTTAGAACCTGAAAGAAAAAGACAGGAGAGAGAGTCCTGGAGGAAAGTACAGAAGAAAGAATAGCAGAAAGATAACCAAAAGAATAAAAAGACAGACAAAAATATGATATGACATATAAAAACCAAAGAATAAAATGGTAGAAGTAAATAATATACTTATAGTAAAATCATTGAATGTGAATGGATTAAACTCCCCAATCAAAAGACAGAGGCTGACAGAATGGATAAAAAAACATGCACTATCTATATGCTGCTAACAAAAAACTCACCTTAGACCCAGGGATACAAACCGGCTGAAAGTGAAAGGCTGGAAAAAGATAATCCATGCAAACAGTAACCAAAAAAGAGCAGGCATAGCTATACTAATATCAGACAAAAGAGACTTTGAATGCAAAAAAGTTATGAGAGATACAAAAGGCCTTCATATATTAATGAAAGAAATAATCCGCCAGGAAGAAATAACAGTCATAAATATCTATGCACCTGACCAGGATGCCCCAAAATATATGAGGTAAACTCTGGCAAACTGAAGGGAGAAACAGACATTCTACAATAATTGGTGGAGACATCAATACTTAACTCACATCATTAGATAGAACAATTAGACAGAAGGTCAACAAGTAAAGAGAGAACTTGAACAATATGATAAATGAGTTAGACCTAACAGACGTATACGGAATACTGCATCCAAACACAAAGGGTTATACATTCTTCTCAAGTGCCCATGGATCTTTTTCTAGGATAGACAACATGTTAGGGCACAATGCAGCTCTCGATAAATAAAAAAAGGTAGAAATTATACAAAGCACCTTCTCAGATCATGATGGAAAGAAACAAAAAATCAAAAATAGGAAAAAGTAAATCTGCAAATGGGTGGAGGCTAAACAACACACTTTAAATAATCAGTGGGTCAAAGAAGAAATTGCAAGTGAAATCAGTAAACATATTGAGACAAATGAATACTAGAACACAACTTATCAAAACTTATGGGATATAGTGAAGGTAGTCCTGAGAGAGATATTTATAGCCACTAAACACCTGTATTAAAAAAGAAGAAAGAGCTAAACTCAAAGATTTAGCTGAACAACTGGAGAAACTAGAAAAAGAATGGCAAACCAACTCCAAAGCAAGCAGAAGGAAAGATATAATAAAGATTAGAGCAGAGGGAAGCAGACTTGGCCCAGTGGTTAACGCGTCCGTCTACCACATGGGAGGTCTGCGGTTCAAACCCAGGGCTTCCTTGGCCCGTGTGGAGCTGGCCCATGCGCAGTGCTGATGTGCACAAGGAGTGCTGTGCCACGCAGGGGTGTCCCCTGCGAAGAGGAGCCCCACGCGCAAGGAGTGCGCCCCGTAAGGAGAGCCACCCAGCGCGAAAGGAAGTGCAGCCTGCCCAGGAATGGTGCCGCACACACGGAGAGCTGACACAAGATGACACAACAAAAAGAAACACAGATTCCCGTGCTGCTGATAAGGACAGAAGTGGTCATAGAAGAACACGCAGCAAATGGACACAGAGAGCAGACAACTGGAGAAGGGGGAGGGGGAGAGAAATAAATAAAAAATAAACCTTTAAAAAAAAAAGCCAGAACCATAAAACTTGTTACAAGATAATATAGGAAAACATTTTCAAAATCTTCTGGTACTGGGGGTCTCTTAAACCTTACTCCCAAAGCATGCACAACAAAAGAAAAAATAGATAAATGGGCCATCCTCAAAATTAAACACTTTTGCATTTTAATTGACTTTGTGATGAGGGTGAAATGGTACTGACTCACACATCTAATAAGGGCTTAAAATCCATGCTATACATATATAAAGAGATCCTACAACTCAACAACAGAAAATCAAACGACCTGATTAAAAAACAGACGAAAGAGTTGAATAGACATTTTTCCAATGAAAAAATACAAATGGTGAAAAAACACATAAAAACATTTTCAACCTCATTAGCTACCAGGGAAATGCAAATCAAGGCTACAATGTGATATCACTTCATACCTATCGGAATGGCCACAATTGAAAAGACAGAGAACTACAAGTGTTGGAGAGGATGTGGAGAGATAGGAATGTTTATTCACTGTTTACGGGAATGTAGAATGCTATAGCCACTGTTTGGCAGTCCCTAAGGAAATTGAATACAGACTTGCCATGTGATCCGGCAACACCACTGCTAGGTATATACCCAGAAGAACTAAGAGCAGTGACACAGACAGACATCTGCACACTGATGTTCACAGCAGCTGGAGACAGCCCAGGCGTCCCTCAACTGACGAACAGATAAACCAATTGTGGTGCGTACACACAATGGAATATTCTGCAGCTTAAGAAGAAATGAAGTTGTGACGCAGATGACAACATGGATGAACCTGGAGGACAACGTTGAGTGAAGCAAGCCAGACGCAAAAGGACAAATGTGATCTTGCTATTATAAACTAAATATAATGTGCACACTCACGGCATTAATAACTAGGATATAGGTCACCAGAAAAGAGAATGAGGTTAGAGAATGGAAAGCTCAGGTTTAATCTTGGCAGAATTGATAAAAATATTCTTGTAAAATTTTTGGAAATGAATAGAAATGGTGAAAGCACATCCTAGTGTCTGTAATTAGCAGTGCTAATATATGGTTATGATAGTGATTAGAATGGAAAGTCTAAGATCCTTTATACCACTGAAGGACAGCTAATAAATGCAACATGGGACTGTAAAGCATAGCAATCCCTCAAGTGGAAAGTGAGCAGGGTTACTAGTATACATATACATAAGAATGTTTTTCTCTGAAACAGAACAAATGTATGTTATTGTTACATGATGTTAATATCATTGTGATATTGGGGCAAATATACAATCAAAACAAAATATGGACAGTAGTATATGGTAATATATTAATAATCTTCCATCAATGGTAAAAAAAAAAAAGGAAATATGCTAAGTGAAAGAACCTAGACAAAGGGTACTATATATTGTTTGACTCTACCTCTATAAAATATAAATACAAATAAATTAGAGAGATGGAAATAGATTGACAATTATGTATGGGAGGGGAAGGACAGAGAGATCGAAAGGTGACTACTAAGGGATAGAGTTTTGTTGTTTTTGTTTTCTATTATTATTTTTGGAGTAATGAAAATGCTTTCATACTGATTGAAGAGGTGAAGGCACAACTCTGTGATTATACCGCATGCCATTGATGGTATACTTTGGATGGACTGTATGGTTTATGAATGTTTCAATAACATTGATTTAAAATAACATTGCTTTTGATTAAGTGAACTCATTTCATGGTATTTACATGAGCAGTCTAGGAAGCTAGAACATTCTCTAAGCTTAATCATTTCTAGCTTTTGATTTTAAGTGAGAGAGGTGCAACTCTCTTCCACTTTCGCACTGAGAGGCCCTGCTCGGTTAGTAACTGGCCTCCTGGCAGTGTTGCTGTGTCTCAGGGAACAGGCAGGCCTGAGGGGAGGGAAGGAGAGAGACGGGAGCGGCTCAGTGGAGCAGTCGGAACACACACAGCCTTCATCTACTAAGTCTTCAGTCTTATACGGGGGCAGTTTATGGCGCCCCAAAACAACTACAATAGTAACATCAAAGACACTGACCGCAGAATATCAGAGCAGCTACAATACAGCAATACTGGAAAAGTTTTAAATATTGTAGGAATTACCAAAATGTAACATAGAGACATGAAGTGAGCACATGCTGTTGGAAAAATGGCGCTGATAGACGCTCAATGCAGCGCTGCCACATACCTTAAATTTTAAAAAAACCACATAATATCTGCAAAGCACAATAAATCCTAGTACAGTAAAAGAAGGTATGGGGAGCAGATGTAGTTCAAATGATTAAGTACCTGTTTCCCATGTATGGGGTCCTGAGTTCAATCCCCTGTACTTCCTAAAAACAAACAAAAAAAAACCAAAAAAACAAGGTATGCCTCTTTATCATGTTAAGGAAGCATCCTTCTATTCCTAATTTTCTATATATTTTTATCAAGAAGGGGTGGTGGATTTTGACAAATGCCTCTTCTGTGTGAAATGAAACAATTGGCTGGGTTTTGTTCCCTTTTTTTTTAACTAATGTGGTGTATTACATTAATTTTTCTTTGTCGGGAAGATTTTGATTACTGGATCAATCTCTTTACTTCTTCAGTCATTGCAGGCAGTTATGTTTCTAGGAGTTTGTCCATTTCTTCTAAGTTATTTGAGTTGTTGGTATAAATTGTTCCTAGTATACTTCCATGATCCATTTTATTCCAGTGGGGTTGGTAATAACGTTCCTCCTTTCATTTCCCATTTTAGTTATTTGCATGCTTTTTCTATTTTAGCCTAGCTAACAGTTTATTTTATTGATCTTTTCAAAGAACCAACTTTTGGTTTTGTTGACTCTATTGTTTACTATTATTATTATTATTCTGTATTTCATTTCTCATTTCTCTCCAGACAAATTTTTCAAATATTTTCTTTATAGCTACCATGGGGCTTAAATTTAACATCCTAAATCTATAACAATCACATTTGACTTCACACCAACTTAACTTCAATAGCATACACCTCCTCTATCCCTAAATCCCTCCACACTCCACCTTTTTGTTATACTTGTTACAAATTATATCTTTATATACTGTGTGTCCCAAACCATAGATTTATCATTACCTTTTGTACATTTGCATTTTTTAATCTGTAAGAACAAAAAAAGTAGAGTTAATACCAAAAACGATTCAGTAGTCCTGGCACCGGTAATGACCCACACGGGTAATTTACCAGGGGTCAGTCTGAGGCCTTCCTCCAGCACTGCTTGTGGGACAGTCTGGTGATGAACTGCCTCAGCTTTTGTTTATCTGGGAATGGCTTCCTCAGTTTTGAAAGACAGTTTCACTGGATATAAAGTTCTTCCGTGGCAATTGTTTCCCTTCAGCACTTAAAATTATTTCATCCCACTGCCTTCTCTCTTCCATGGTTTCGGACGAAAATCAGCACTTACATCTTACTGGGACTCACTTTTCCATAACGTGTTGCTTTTCTCTTCCAGCTTTCAGAACTCTCTCTTTGTCCTTGGCACTGGACAATTTGATTATGTTTCTGGGTACAGCTCTCTTTGAGCTTCTTGACACCTTGAATGTGTATATTTCTGTCTTTCATTAAATTTGGGTTGTTTTCTGCTACCATTTCTTCGAATACTCCATCTGCCCTTTCTTCTCCTGAACTCACATATTACATAAATTAGTGCACTTGATTTTTCCCACAGGACTCTTAGGCTCTGTTCACTTTTCTTCATTCTTTTTTCTTTTTCTGCTCCTCAGCCTGAATCATTTCAATTATCTTGTCTTCATAGTCACTGATTCTTTCTTGTACCAGCAGAAATTCACTGTTGAAACCTTCCACAGAATTTTTCATTTCAGTTTTTGTGGTCTTTAACTCCAGTATAACTGTTTAGTTCCTTTTTAAAGTTTTCATCTCTTTATTGAGATTCTCATACTATTCATTCATTGTCTTCCTGAAATCCTTTAGTTCTTTCTGTGTTTTCTTTTACGTCCTTGAGCATATCGAGGATCATTTTTCAAAAAATTTTCCCCCATATATCAAAAGTCTGATCTTCTGTATTGATGGGTTTGTATTTTTATCATTCGTATACAGCTAATGCTATGACAAGGATTTGAGTATTGGGAGCTAACAAAAACCAACCAACCAAGGCAAAACACACCATTCATGGTCTCTGCAAACCAGCTCTGTCTGGCTGGTGTTCTATTTTAGAATGTAGCCCTCTTTTCAAGAAGATCATCCCAAGGTGAATGTGAAGTGCAGGTTTCTCTCCCTCTTTTCTGAACCCGCCTCTTGTCTTGTGGTAGTTCTTGCTCGTGGTCCTAGGAATTCCCCTGTTTACAGGAATTCAAGTGCCTCCTCTACTCCCTCTGAAATAGACGTTCTCCCCGTCATGGGTGCTCTTTTGTATGACTTAAAACAGGTACTCCTTTGCCCTGGATGCTTGGCTGAATTGTTTCTTATACTGCTTTAGCTGCCCACAGCTGCTTCTGCCTGCAGGGCAAGTTGAGAACTGTCCTGGTTCGGCCCCTCAGGCTGCCACCCAACAGGCTGACACTGACATGCCAGTGCCCCCACATGCCCACAGGGTCCCTCTGCTTCCTCCTCCAAGAGGGTCAGCCCAGGCTGGCACCACACTCCACAGGGAGGGGGTCACACCACGAGCTTCACCCACCCTTTGTAAGGCTGTATTTTCTTGATATGGCACTCACCCAGTTACTTCAACCATTTCTGGCATTTCGAAAAAGAGGACTCCGCTAGTTTTTATAGTTTTCAAAGATTCTGTACGGGGGAACAAACCCTGGAGCATCTTACCCAACCACCCTGGTCAACCAGAAATCACCCAGCTTTTAGAATCTCACTACTTTTCACCACCTCTTCTGTTATGCCCTGGTCTAAGGTACCATGAACTCTTACCTGAATTACAATAATAATCTTCTAAATTGTTTCCCTGTGTTTCATTCAGGGTTCTCTAGAGAAAGAGAACTTACTGTGTATGCGTGTGTGTGTATGTCTGTGTGTGTGAGATTCCACATGACTGTGGAGTTGGCAAGTTTGAATTCTGTAGGACAGGTCAGAGGCTGGAAATTCTGGTAAGGGTGATGCTAAAGTCTTAGGGATGCCAGCAGGTTGTAAATTCTGGAAAGAGGTGATGTTCAAGTCTGGAGTCCAAAATCAGCCCAGGAGGTCAGCAGGCTGTGAAATCAGCGAGGAGTAGAGAACGTAGCTTTGAGAAAGAATTTCTCCTCTCTGGAACCTTCAATTCTTTGCTCTTAAGGCAAAGAACTTTGGATGAAGTTCACCAAATTATTGAGGGTAGTTTTCTTTACTTAATATGAACTGATTGTAGATTTTAATTCCATCTATAAAATTTCTCCACAGCTGACTTCATAACCTGACTTCATAACCTAGCCAAGTTGACACATGAAATTAGCCATCACACCCTGCTTCCACTCTACAGTTTATCCTCAACACAGGAGCCCTTTGAAAACACAGATCATATCATATCTTTTGCTTAAAATCCTGTACTGACTTCCCATTTCCTCAGAGTAAAAGCCAGAGTCCTCCCAATGGCCTGTAAGACCAGACACGATCATCTACTCCCACTTCCGTGATCCAACCCTGGACCCTGTGACTCAGCTCCTCCTGTCCCTCTTCTGCAGCCAGGCTGGCTTCTTGGAGTGCCACACACACTGCTGGCTCAGGGCCTTTGCACTGGCTTTTCTCTCTGACAGGAACTCAATCCCAGATATCTACCTCAAGTTTTTGCTCAAATATTACCTTATCAACAGGGCGCACACAGACCACACCACTTACACTAGCAACATGCTCCCCCTCATCACCATCCCCAATTGCCTTGCTTTTTTTTTATTTTTAAAATATTTTTAATGCTTTTGTTTTTTGTTTCTTTTTAGTTTTAAAATTTTTATTAGTGTTATTTATTTGTGTGTGCATAGTCCCTTACTTTTTCTTTAGCACATATCACCTTCTAATATATTTTAGGTTTGACTTATTTATTATGGTTATTATTTGTTACCTGTCTTATCTCAAGAAAATATAAGTACCAGGACAGCAAGAATTTTTGTTTATTTTACTCACTGATATAACACAAGTACCTGGCATTGTATCTAGAACATAGTAAGTGCTCAATAAATACTTGTTTATTGAATATACAAGTGAAATGAAAGGTTCATTAATAGGGGAATATCTAAATAACATGTATGTGACATGTTTATATAATGGCTTACTATACAACAAATAAAATGAGCCAGATTTACATGTATCAACATGAGTAGATGATAAAAATATACTGTTGTGTGGAAAAAGAAAACTGCAGAAAAGCTCTACAATAGGACACCACTTGTGCACATTTTTATTAATAAAAACCATACAATAAAAATATATATTGTTTATGGACATTATAGATAAAAACAAGTGTGAAAATGAATAAGATTGATACACACCAAATTTATGATCTTGGATGCCTGGGGATGGAGGAAAGGGACATGGGAAAGAGGGGTACGGGAAGTGGGCAAGGGAAAAGATTAGAGCAGCCTTCAACTTTACATATTTTTTTAAATATAAGAAAGCAAAAATAAATATGGCAAAAGTTTAATATTCATCCTGGGTGGCAGGAACATGAATGTCTGTTATTACTCCCTACTTGGGCTGTATTTTAAAATACTTTTCAAAAATATTTAATTTTAAAAAAAAGAGTGCAGGTTATGATGATTCCAAAAGATGGCGTTGCGAGGTATCAGTCAAACTCATTTAAGCAACTATCTGATTCAATAAATCTTGGGTCAAATTCCTAAGATACTCTCAGTGTCCCACAGGATTTTACTATTTCCTGTGTAAATGTTATCTTCCCTGGGATCAGGTCCTACACATTTTGGTTGGGACACTTGGAAGACTATCTGGGCTCACAAATTCCCATTTATCACTTCCTCTTGGAAAGTAGCAATTTCATGCAGAGTTATTTTTATTAGACTTTTATCATCCCCACGACAAATCACCTTAACAGGAACCTTGTTTAGGGATCTGATTTTAATTAAAAGACCTCTGTATCAGTGATAAGCTCTGACTCTCTTCAGCTGGTCTGCTGCCTGCCTCGAGTTGCTTTTGCCAATGAACATCTGTCTGTACACATTTGTATTTCCCTACATTTACATTTCTACAAGTCTAATACTTCTAAAGCTAAATCAGCAGCTTATCTCAGTTTGCTCCTGACTTAAAAACCATCTCCAACTAAATTCTATGCTTATCATGTGTGTACGCACATGTAGGGGTGTGTGCACACACACATAAATCGACATCCATTCATCCATCCATCCATCCCATACACACATACATACGGTATTATACTAGCTTTTGCGAGCCTATGCTGGGTAACAAGTAATCCCAAAATTTCAGTGGCTTAAAACAATGGTTTGCTTCTTGTTTGCATGATGCATGGGCAGCTGTAGGATGGCTTCAAATGTCACCTCATTCCAGGATCCAAAGTGAAGAAGCAGCCCCTATCTGGAACATGTCATGCTCACATCAGAGGGAAAAAGAGAAAGAGGAAACATGGGATAGCTTTTTTCCTCCCCCTCCCCCACTGCCCTGCTGTTTTTGCTGCCCCAGTCCATTTGCTGTGTGATCTTGTGTGTCTGTTTTGTTTTTTTTTGTCTTTTCCTCTCTCCTCTGGGCTTCGCCAGGATTGGATCCCAGGGCCCTCCGACGTGGGAGAGCAGTTCCCTGTCACTTGCACCACCTCAGTTCCTGGTTTCTGCTGCACCTTGCTGTGACTCTCCCCTGGGTCTCTTTTGTTGCGTCCTCATCTTGTTGTGTTGCTCGCCATGCGGGCCTGGAACAGCTTTCTAAGATTCGGCTAGGCATGGTATACAGCATGCCCACTCATGTTCCATCAGCTGAAGCAAGTCACATGGACAAGCACAACGCATCATGAGGTAGGAATGGATACAGGCAGTGCTGGTCACAGGGCAATGGGTGAGGACACATATCCTTGTATACAAGGGTCACGAAACTACAGCCCACAGGCCAAATCTGGCCCATGGACTGTTTCTGTTTAGTACTGGAGCTAAGAATCATTTTTGTTTTTTAAAAAGATTTATTTTTATTTATTGCCCCCCTATTGCTACTCGCTGTCTGCTCATCTTTTTAGGAGGCACTGGGAACTGAACCCGGGACCTCCCATGTGGGAGGGAGGAGCCCAATCGCTTGAGCCACCTCTGCTCCCCACTTTCTGTGTCTTTCCTTGTGTCTCCTTGTTGTATCATCTCGCTGATTTGCTTGTCTTCTTTAGGAGGCACTGGGAACTGAACCAGGGACCGCCCATATGGTAGGTGGGTGCCCAACTGCTTGAGCCACATCTGCTTCTGAAGAATGATTTTTAAATTTATGAAAGGTTGTAAAAAAAAGAAAAGAGAAGGAGGAAGAGGAAATAGGACAAGGATGTATTTAGCCTGCAGAGATGAAAATACTTTCTATCTGTTCCTGTACACAAAGTTTACTGATCCCTACTCTTAAAGTGAGAATGAATTACTGGGAGTAATAGCAACCTGTTCTCTTCAAACCTTCCCTTAGAGTATGGTCAGAGGCTGAAGTAACTGCCTTCACAGTGCTTCTTGCTGATTTAAAATCTATAACATTTTAAGAAGTACAGGAAACATGAATGTCAACAAGCAAATAATTAGTTTACTGGCTGCACTTGTGAGAATGTTCTTTCTTGGTTTCATGGTGAATGGGTGATTTGAAGTCCAGATGAAATTTTAAGGCCATATCTATTTTGTCTCTGCAATTTTAAATGTTGGGGGACAGATACTGAACTACTTGTAGCGGTTCCACATAATTCCATGGGATTTTCTTCTTTCTTTTGGTTTATACAATGACAGTCTACATTCAAACTTCTATATTTATTTTTAGTTATTGGATGAAAATTTTAGTTAGACAATTTACAAACAATAAGATGCAACCTGTAGCAGTTTGATATGGTTATGAATTCCAAAAATAGATATTAGATTATGTTTGTAATCTGTCTATTACTGGGTGTGACTGAGTTATGATTAGGGCTTTGATTGGGCCATGTCATTAGGGCGCTGAGGTCCCACCCCTTGGTGGGTGGGGACGCATGGATAAAACGCATGGCAAAGGACAGAGTTGGAGCTTTTGATGCAAAGGTTTTTGATGTTGGAGTTTTGATGCTGGAGTTTGATGCTGAAGCCTTAAGCTGGAGACCCAGGAAGTAAGCACACAGAGGAAAGAGAAGCCAGCCCTGGGAAGAGAGGAACACTGAGCCCAGGAAGAAGCAAGCCCTGGGAAGAAAGGAACCTTGAACCCAGAGAGAAGTAAGACCCTGGGAGGGAGGAACCCAGGAAGCCTGAACCCTCACAGGCATTGGCAGCCATCTTGCTCCAACACGTGGCAACAGACTTTGGTGAGGGAAGTAACTTATTCTTTATGGCCTGGTAACTGTAAGCTCCTACCCCAAATAAATATCCTTTATAAACACCATCTAATTTCTGGTATTTTGTAGCAGCACCCCTTGGACTAACTAATACACAAACATTTTAGCTGTTTAGTGCAATGAATTTAAACACATGTGTAACCACCACCATGACCACGATACAGAACATTTCTGTCTCCCCAAAAAGTTCCACACCTTTTTGCCATCAACACCTCACATCCTGCTCCTGGAAATCACTAACCTGTTTTCCATCACTATGGATCAGTTCTACTTATTCTAGCATATCATATGAATATAATTTTACAGTACTAACTCTTTTGTGCTTGGTTTCTATCACTCAACATGTTTCTGAGATTCTTGAGACATATATCAATAGTTTATTCCTTTTTATGGTTGAATAGCTTTCCATTGACTGCATATGCCACAATTTCTTTATTAATTCACCTGTTGATGGACATTTGTAGTGATTTTCATTTTTGTCTTTTATGAATAAGATGGCTATGAATATTTGTGTATAAGTCTTTTGGTAGACTATGTTTTCATCTCTCTTGGGTCAATACCTGAGTGGAATTTCTGGGTTACATGGTAAGTATATGTTAAACTTTGTAAGAAACTGCCAGAGTTCTCCAAGGCAGTTGTACCATTTTATACTCTTACCACCAATTCTAGTTCCTCCACCGTCTCACCAAACCTGGTATTGCCAGTCAGTTTATTATTATTTTTTTCATTATTAGAGAAGTTGTAGGCTTACAATTATGCATGAAATACAGGATTTCCATCCATCACACCATCACCACCATCTTGCAATGATGTGTAACATTTATTACAATTGATGAGAGTACATTTTTATAATTGTACTATTAACTATAGTTCATTATTTAACTTAGGGTTCGCTGTTTCTGTAGTATGGTCCCATGGATTTTTTAAAATAATTTTTATTCTGGTATCTGGTATACATTCTAGCATTTCCACTTTTAATCATATTCAGATATATTTCAGTGTCGTTAATTATGTTTACATTGTTGTACTCATATCCCTACCTTCCATTGTTAAAACATTTCCAAATAGGAGTTCTGTACATTTTAAGCCTTAATTTCCCATTCCCTAACTTATATTCTAGATTCTGGTTCTATATATTTGCTTATTCTAATTATTTCATATCAGTAAGATCATAAAATATTTGTCCTTTTGTATCTGACTTATTTTACTCAGCATGATGTCTTCAAAGTTCATCCATGTTGTCCCATGTATCAGAACTTCTTCCCTTTCTGTGGCTCATTGTATGTGAATAACACATTTTATTTATCCATTCGTTGTTTGACAGATACTTGGTTTGCTTCCATCTTTTGGCAAATGTGAATATTGGTTTGCAAATATCTGTTTGAGTCCCTGCTTTTCATTCTTTTCGGTATATATCTAGCAGTGGGACTCATGGGTCATATGGTAATTCCATACTTTACTTTCAGAGGAACTGCCAAACTGTCTTCCACAGTAACTGCACCATTGTACACTGCCACCAGCAATGAAGGAGTGTTCCTATTTTTCTGCATTCTCTCCAACACTTGTTATTATTATTTTTTTAAAATAGCAGCCATTCTAATAGGTGTGAAATGGTTATCTCATTGTGTTTTTGTTGTTGTTGTCGTTTGTCTTTTTTAGGAGGTACTGGGGATTGAACCCAGGACCTCGTACATGGGAAGCAGGCGCTCATGCTCAACCACTGAGCTTTGAGCTACATCCGCTCCTCAGTGAGAGTTGGTTTTTCAGTTTGTTTATTTATTTTTTTAGGAGGTACCAGAGATCAAATCTGGGACCTCGTACATGGGAAGCAGGCACTCAACGACTTGAGCTACATCCACTTCCCTCTCATTGTGGTTTTGACTTATTTCCCTGATGGCTAAAGATGTTGAGCATTTTTTTACGTGCTTTCTGGTCAACTGTATCTTTTCTTTGGAGAGATGTCTATTCAAATATTTTGCCCATTTTTAAATCGGGTTGTTTTTCTTTTCATTGTTAAGCTGAAAAAATTCTTTATATATTTCTGGATATTAAACATTTATTGAATAGGTGATTTCTTAATATGTTTTCCCATTGTGTATATTGTTGTTTCGCTTTCATGATAAAATCCTTTGAGGTACCAAAGGTTGTAATTTTGATGAGGTCCCACTTATCAGTTTTTTTCTTTTGTTGTTTGGGTTTTGGGATAAAGTTTAAAGAACCATTGCCTAACACAAGATCCTGAAGTTGCTTCCCTATGTTTCATTTCTAAGCGTCTGATAAATCTAGCTCTTATATTTAGGTTTTTGATCCATTTTGAATTGATTTTTGTATATGGTGTGAGTTAGGAGTCCTCCTTTTTTTTCTTTTCTTTTTTCAAATGGAGATCACTTTTTCCCAGCACCATTTCTTGAAGAGAGACTATTCTTTCCAAACTGATTGGTCTCTGCCCCTTGTCAAAACTCAGTTGGCCAGAAATGTGAGGGTTGACTTCTGAGCTCTCCATTTGATTCCACTGGTCTATTTGTCTCTCCTTGTACCAGTGCAATGCTGTTTTGAGTACTATGACTTAGTAATAAGTTTTAAGATCAGGAAGTGTGATTCTTCCCACTTCATTCTTTTTTTTTCAAGGTGGATTTAACTATTTTGGGCCCCTTACTCTCCATATAAATTTGATGATTGGCTTTTCCATTTCTGCAAAGAAGGATGTTGGAATTTTGAAAGGGATCACAGTCAATCTATAAATTGATTTGGGTAGTACTGACTTCTTAACAATATTTAATCTTCCAAAACACTTATTTAGGTCTTTTGGTTTGTTGATTTTCTCTATTTTTCATTTTCTTTTCATCCTTTTCTCTATTTCATTTATCTCCACTCTCTAATCTTGTTATGTTCTTCCTTATGCTCACTCTGGGTTTAGCTTCCTCTTCTTTTCCTAGTTCTTCCAGCTTTGAGATTAGGTCTCTGACTTGAAGTCTTTATTCTTTTTTAATGTAAGCACTTAGAGCTATAAATTTCTCAGCACTGTCTTCATTTTATCTCATAAGTTTTTAGTATGTTGTATTTTCATTTTCCATTGTCTCAAGATATTTCCTAATTTTGCTTCTGATTTCCTCTTCAACCCATTGGTTAAGAGTATGTTGTTTAATTTCCACATATTTGTGGATTTCCCATTTCTTCCCGTTACTGATTTCTAGCTTCAGCCCATTGTGATCAGAAAACATACACTGTATGATTTCAATATTCCTGAATTTATTTAGATTTGTTTTGTGACTCAATATATGGGTTAACCTGGAGAATGACCCATGTGCACTTAGGAAGAATGTGCAGTCTGCTTTTGTAAAGTATTCTTTATATATTTATTAGGTTTAGAGTATCATTCATGTCTTGTACTTCCTTATTATTATTTCTTTAAATCTTTTAAATCTTTCTGGCTAGATGTTCTATCCATCATCAAAGGTGATGTATTACAGTCTCCTACTATTAATGTAGATCCATCAATTTCTCCTTTCAAATCTGTCAGTATTTGCCTCAGATATGTTGGGCTTGGCTGTTAAGTGCATATATATTTATAATTGTTCTATCTCCCTGTTTAATTGTCCCTTTTATCAGAATATAATGACCATCTTTGTTCCTTGTGTTTTTGACTTAAAGTTGATTTTATCTGATATTAGTATAGCTATTCTTGCTCTCTTTTGGTTTACTCCTTGCATGGTATATATCTTTTTCTATTCTTTCATTCTCAATGTACTTGTATCTTTGAATTTAAGGTGACTCTCTTGCAGACAACCTATAGTTGGGTCATGCTTTTTTATCCATTCTGCTGATCTCTGCCTTTTGATTAGAGACTTTAATCCATTTACATTTAAAGTCACTACTATAATACAGGACTTTCTACTACCATTTTGCTGTTTATCCCTTGTAAGACTTATGCCTCTTTTGTCCCTCACTTCCATTAATATCTACTATTATACTTATTTGAGTTTTGTGTTGTACCATTTTGAGTGCATTCTCATCTGTATCTGGATATATATAGATAGATAGATATTTAAATCTGTTTTCCTCTTGGTTACCATGGGCTTAAAATTGAACATCCTAAATATGTAACAATCATGTTCAGTTTGATACCCACTTCACTTCAATAGTGTGCACATATACTTTTCCTACACTCCTCTGTCCCTGCCACCTTTTTTTTTTGTTCTTTGCACAACTTATATCTCTGTATATTGTAAGTCCAAAAACATAGATATCATTACCTTTTCTTTCCTTTTTAAAATTTTTAATTAAATTGTCCTTTTATTTAAAGATACATCGATCACAAAAAGTGTTACTTTAAAAAATAAAAGGTTCCCACATCCCTCCTAGCCCCCCCCATCTTTACCTTTTATGTATATGCATTTTAGGACCTGTAGGAAGTAAGAAGCAGAGTTACATACCAAACAATATACTACAATAATACTGGCATTTATAATTACCCAAATGGTTACCTTTATTGCAGGTCTTTCTTTCTTTATGCCACTTTGACCCACCGTCTAGTGTCCTCTCCTTTCAGTCTGTAGAACCCACTTTAGCATTGCTAGTTGATCAGGTCTAGTGGTGATCAACTCCCTGAGCTTTGGGAAACGGACTTGGCCCAGTGGTTAGGGCGTCCGCCTACCACATGGGAGGTCCGCAGTTCAAACCCCGGGCCTCCTTGACCCGTGTGGAGCTGGCCCATGCGCAGTGCTGATGCGCGCAAGGAGTACCGTGCCACGCAAGGGTGTCCCCCGCGTAGGGGAGCCCCACGCGCAAGGAGTGCGCCCATGAGGAGAGCTGCCCAGCATGAAAAGAAAGTGCAGCCTGCCCAGGAATGGCGCCGCCCACACTTCCCGTGCTGCTGATGACAACAGAAGCTGACAAAGAAACAAGACGCAGCAAATAGACACTGAGAACAGACAACCGGGGGAGGGGGGGAAATAAAAAAAAAAACAACAAAAAACTCCCTCAGCTTTAGTTTTGGAAAGAAACTCTTGCTGGTATAAAGTTCTTGGCTGCCAGTTTTTTTCTTTTCTTTTCTTTCAGCACTTTTTTTTTCTTTTTAATTTTTTTATTCATTTTTTAAAAGATATTACATTACAAAAATATGAGGTCCCATTCAACCCCAGCGCCCCCATCGCACCACTCCACTCCCCCCACAGCAACACTCTCTCCCATCATCATGACACATCCATTGCATTTGGTAAGTATATCTCTGGGCATCGCTGCACCTCATGGTCAATGGTTCACACCATAGCCCATACTCTCCCACGTTCCATCCAGTGGGCACTGGGAGGATCTACGATGTCTGGTAATTGTCCCTGAATCACCACCCAGGACAACTCCAAGTCCCGAAAACGCCTCCTCATCTCATCTCTTCCTCCCATTCCCCGCACCCAGCAGCCACCATGGCCACTTTTCCCACACCAATGCCACATTTTCTCTGTGGACCTTGGACTGGTTGTGTCCATTGCACATCCATGTCAAGAGGAGGCTTAGATTCCACATGGATACTGGATGCAATCCTCCTGCTTTCAGTTGTAGGCACTCTAGGCTCCATGGTGTGGTGGCTGACATTCTTCAACTCCATGTTAGCTGAGTGGGGTAAGTCCAATAAATCACAGTGTAGGAGATGAAGTCTGTTGAGGCTCAGGGCCTGGCTATCATATTGTCAGTCCAGAGATTCAAATCCCCTAAATATATCTTAAACACCAGCACCAACTACAATCCCAGTAAAGTAGCATGAAAGTCTTGTGAAAGAGATCCCATCTGTGTCCAGCTCCATCATGCAGAAACACCAGCTCCAAAGAAGGGCCATCTGATATGGCAGTAAACCCCATCTGCCATGACCATAGAACCCGTGGGTCTCTTTATCCCTCAAAGGAACTAATACCTGGGGTTGTATCTACTTTATCTGTCTCTGAGACTATACTCAGATGTGCACAAGGGCAATCCTTCTGACAACCTCCAGACTCTTTTTTAGAGACTCATAGCCATATAAACTCATTTCTCCTTTCCATTTCCCCCTTACATTAGGTCAAACAGCATTTTAAACTCCTGTTATTATATGTAGACAGGGATATTCTGCTGGTCCGCTGGTACTTGGTAGAGATCCCTCGGTGTCAGGGAGGCTCATCCCCGGGTGTCATGTCCCACGCTGGGGGGAATGCATTGCATTTAAATGCTGAGTTTGGCTTCGAGACTGGCCACATTTGAGGAACATGAAGGCTGACAGGAGGAAACTCCTAGGCACAGTGCTGCTCTAGGCCTTCTTCTTATTTCAGGCGTATAGGCTCACAAGCACAGTCATTATTTTCAGGGGCTCACTGTTGGACCCTCATTCCTTCCTGGTCCTTACCGTTGTACCTGGGAGACTGCCACTGCTCCCCTAGGGACCATGACAGAGCAACCCCGGCCAGGAACCTAGTAGCCCCCCAGCTGTTGTTTTTAATTGTTGCTACTATGAGTATATCCAAACATTACCATGCACCCTGGACATATGCCCTGTATAACTCCCTGTCAACCATATATCACCTGCCAATAACATCCTATACCAGTTTTCCTCCACTGCCATTGTTGAACCACTCTGTGATCCAAAACTTCCTGAAAAGTGAAGCCCAATATAATGTCAGGATCCCTTACTAGTAAAATGGAATATAGAGATGGGTTTAAAGGTTAGATATAGAATACGTATTTATTTGGAAAAATTCTACATCCTATCTTTTTCTTTTCTTTTTTCCTAATTATTGAGCTTCTCTTCACAGGAACCCTAGATCACAGTAATTCATATATACAATATACAGTACTCCCACACATCCACCATAAAACCTTTTCCCTTTCACAGCAATATTCTTATAACTTATTCATATCATATTTACTTAACTGATGTACAGACTCTGAGACAATAGCTTTCAAACAAGGTGACATCTGTGCTTACATTGTGGTCCATACTTTAGGATATACAGTTTTCTAAAATTTTAGTTATCCTATGTTTTACATTATGGTTTACGTTGTTAGTCTGTAGTCCCCTATATGTTTTTGGTGTAATATTACATGTTTTATATTCATTCTCGTGTACTCTCGCGAAACTCCTCTCTTGCCCCCACATTTACCTTGGGTCCATCCATTCAACATCCATTTTCCCCTCCCCTTGGGGCCAACAGCGACAGCCAATCTCCATTTCCCGAGGAGCCACGTCCAGAGATACTTGCAACAGTGTTCAGGGCCTGACTTGCTCAACTCCCTAATGCCCTGGGAGCCACACTTTCTCTCGAGAGATACAGTTCCCTCTATTTGATGGCATTAGTCCTCCCCAGGATGTGGGTCCACCCCCCACTCTCACTACTTGGGTATCTATCCAATGGTACAACCCACCCTGGCAAAATGAGCATTCAGACATTCCCCAGGAGTCTGTCCCGTGTCAGACCATCCCCTCTGAGCATCCTAAACAGGTAACCCTCTTAATTATATTTTGATACAGTTTTCTCAGCATTTTACTCTCAACCAACAACTCTCCTATGTTCGTATGATGCCCCTCCCTCCCCCCAATTTTTTGGGCAATATTACCCATCCGCCCATCCCCAGCCCCCCTCAAACCCGCAAAGCCCCACCCAAAGGCAACCCCTTGCCCCCATTTTATCTCTTCTTTGTGCTCATACTTACCACCAGCTCATCATAGATTCCACCCCTGCAGACGTCGACTCACATCCTTCCTCCACTCCCCGATTTCCTGTAAGCCTATTTTCCAATCTCTAGCTCTCTGAGGCAGCTTGCTTATTTCATATCATTGAGGTCATGTAGTATTTGTCCTTCAATACCTGGGTTGCTTCACTCAACATAAGGTTCTCAAGATTCATCCATGTTATCACGTGTGTTTGTAGTGTATTTGCTCTTAAAGCTGAGTAGTATTCCATTGTATGTATATACCACATTTTATTGATCCACTCATCTATTGATAGGCATTTGGGTTGATTCCAACTTTTGGCGATAGTGAACAATGCTGCTATGAACATTGGTGTGCATATATCGGTTTGTGTCCTTGTTTCCAGTTCTGCTGGGTATATACCCAGCAGTGGTACTGCTGGGTCATATGGCAAATCTATGGTTAGTTTTTTTGAGAAACCGCCAAACTGTCCTCCAGAATGGTTGGATCCTTCTGCATTCCCACCAGCAGTGGATGAGTGTTTCCATTTCTTCACATCCTCTCCAGCATTTGTATTCTTCTGTTTTCTTCATAGCTGCCAATCTTATGGGAATAAGATGGTATCTCATTGTAGCTTTGATTTGCATTTCCCTGATAGCTAGAGATTTGGAGCATTTATTCATGTGCTTTTTAGCCATTTGTATTTCTTCTTTGGAGATGTGTCTGTTTAAATCTTTTTCCCATTTTTTAAATGGGTTGTTTATCTTTCTATTTTCAAGATATAGGAGTTCTTTATATATGCAAGTTATAAGTCTCTTATCAGATATATAGTTGCCAAATATTTTCTCCCATTGTGTGGGTTCCCTTTTTTACTTTCTTGACAAACTCCTTTGAGGTGCAGAAGGCTTTAATTTTTGGAAGTCCCATTTATCTATTAGTTCTTTTGCTGCTTGTGCTTTTGATGTGATATTCATGAAGCCATTTCCTATTACAAGGTCCTGTAGATGTTTCCCTACGCTGCTTTCCAAGGTCTTTATGGTCTTGGCTCTTATATTTAGTTCTTTGATCCATCTTGAGTTGATCTTTGTATAAGGTGTGAGATGGTAATCCTCTTTCATTCTTCTGCATATGGATATCCAGTTCTCCAGGCACCATTTGTTGAATAGGCCATTCTCTCCCAGTTGAGAGGGTTTGGTGGCTTTATCAAATATTATATGGCTATATATATGAGGTTCTATATCAGAACTTTCAATTCGATTCCATTGGTCTGTGTGTCTCTCCTTATGCCAATACCATGCTGTTTTCACTACTGTAGCTTTGTAGTATGTTTTGAAGTCAGGTAGTGTGATTCCTCCAATTTCGTTTTTCTTTTTCAATATGTCTTCAGCTATTCAGGGCCTCTTTCCTTTTCAAAAAAATTTCATAGTTAGTTTTTCTAGTTCCTTAAAGAAGGCTGTGTTGATTTTTATTGGGATTGCATTGAATGTGTAGATCAGTTTTGGCAGGATAGACATCTTAATAATATTTAGTCTTCCTATCCATGAACAAGGAATATTCTTCCATTTATTTAGGTCTTCTTTGATTTCCTTGAACAGTCTTGCATAGTTCTCGGTGTATAAGTTTTTTACATCTTTAGTTAAATTTATTCCTAAATATTTGATTTTTTAATTTACTATTGTGAATGGTATTTGTTTCTTGATTTCCTCCTGATCTTGCTCATTATTGGTGTACAGAAATGCTACTGATTTTTGTGCATTGATCTTATAACCTGCGACTTTACTAAACTCATTTATGAGTTCTAGAAGCTTTGTTTTCTATGTATAGGATCATGTCATCTGCAAATAATGAAATTATGACTTCTTCCTTTCCAATCTGAATGTCTTTTATATCTGGTTCTTGCCTCAGTGCACGAGCAAGTACTTCTAAGACAATGTTAAATAGAAGGGGAGACAATGGGCATCCTTGTCTTGTTCCTGACTTTAGAGGGAAGGATTTTAGGATTTCTCCATTGTAAACAATGTTGGCTGTAGGTTTTTCATATATACTTTTTATCATGTTCAAAAAATTTCCTTGTATTCCGATCTTTTGGAGTGTTTTTATCAAGGAAGGGTGCTGTATTTTGTCAAATGCTTTTTCTGCATCTATAGATATAATCATGTGATTTTTTTCCTTCAATCTCTTTATATGGTGTATTACGTTGATTGATTTTCTTATGTTGAACCATCCTTGCATACCTGGAATGAATCCCACTTGCTCGTGATGTATAATTCGTTTAATGTGTTGTTGAATATGATTAGCAAGTATTTTGTTAAGTATTTTTGCATCTAGGTTCATTAGAGAAATTCGTCTGTAATTTTCCTTTCTTGTGGTGTCTTTGTTTGGCTTTGGTACTAGGGTAATGTTGGCATTATAGAAGGAGTTAGGCAATGTTCCTTCTGTTTCCATTTTTTGGAATAGTTTCAGCAGGATTGGTGTTAGTTCTTTCCGGAATGTTTTGTAGAATTTACCTGTGAAGCCGTCTGGCCCTGGGCTCTTCTTAGTTGGGAGGTTTTTAATGACGGATTCTATCTCTACTTGTGATTGGTTTGTTGAGATCATCAATTTCTTCTTTCATCAATATGGGCTGCTTATGTGTTTCTAGGAATTTGTCTATTTCCTCTGAATTGTCATTTTTGTTGGAATATAGTTTTTCAAAGTATCCTCTTATGATAGTCTTTATTTCTGTGGGGTCAGTGGTGATATCTCCTTTCTTATTTTGTGTATTTGCATCTTCTCTCTTTTTTTCTTTGTTAGTTTCGCTAAAGTTTTGTCAATTTTGTTGATCTTCTCAAAAAACCAGCTCTTGGTCTTGTTTATCTTTTCAAGTGCTTTCTTATTTTCTATTTCATTTAGTTCTGCTCTTACCTTTGTTATTTCCTTTCTTCTTCTTCCTGTTGGATTACTTTGTTGTATTTTTTCTAATTCCTCCAAATGTGCAGTTAGTTCTTCAATTTTTGCTCTTTCTTCTTTTTTGATATATGAATTTATGGCTATAAATTTCCCTCTCAGTACTGCTTTTGCTGCATCCCATAAATTTTGGTATGTTGTGTTACCATTATCATTTGATTCAAGGTAGTTGTTGATTTCTTTTGAGATTTCCTCTTTGACCCACTGTTTTTCTAAGAGTGTGCTGTTCAATTTCCAAATCATGGTGTGAAATCTGGGCCTCTGACTCTTGCAAATTTCCAGCTTCACTCCACTGTGGTCAGAGATATTACTTTGTATCATTTCGATCTTTCTGAATTCATTAAGTCTTTCTTTGTGGCCTAGCATATGGTCTATCTTGGAGAATGATCCATGAGCGCTTGAGAAAAATGTATGTCCTGCAGTGTTTGGGTGTAATGATCTATATATGTCTATTAGATCCAGCTGCTCTAATATACTGTTTAAATGTTTTGTTTCTTTAGTGATTCTCATTTGAGATGTTCTGTCCAGAGTTGATAGTGGTGTATTAAAATCCCCCACTATAATTGTAGATGCATCTATTCTTTCACTTAGTTTTTCCAGTGTTTGCCTCACGTATTTAGAGGCGCCCTTGTTAGGAGCATAAATATTTATGATTGTTCAATCTTCTTGATAGATTGTCCCTTTCACTAAAATGTAGTATCCTTCTTTGTCTCTCACAATTGTTTCACATTTAAAGTCCATTTTGTCTGATATTAATATAGCTACTCCTCCTTTTTTTTGGTTATTGTTTGCTTGTATGATTGTTTTCCAACCATTCACTTTCAACCTCCATGAGTCTCTGGATCTAAGATGTGTCTCTTGTAGACAGCATATAGATGGGTCATATTTCCTTATCCAATGTCACAGTCTGAATCTTTTGATAGGTGAGTTTAATCTGTTGACATTCAGTGTTATTACTTTCAAGGAATTATTTGTGTTAGCCATCGTTTGATTGGACTTGTGTTTGTCATATTTTGTTTGCTTTTTTTTTTCCCCCTTCTCTTTTTGTCTTTTTTGTTGCTCTTACACTCTCTTCCAACTCTGCCTGTCCTGTTTTTTCCTTTCTTCCTGCAGAACTCCCTTTAGAATTTATTGAAGGGGAGGTTTCTTGTTGGCATACTCTTTCAGTTTCTGTTTATCTGCGAATATTTTGAACTCTCCATCATTTTTGAATGCTAGTTTAGCTGGATAGAGTATTCTTGGTTGGAAATTTTTTTCCTTTAGTACCTTGACTATATCATACCACTGCCTTCTTGCCTCCAAGGTTTCAGATGAGAAATCAGCACTTAATCTTATGGAGCTTCCCTTGTATGTGATGGTTTTCTTTTCTCTTGCTGCTTTCAGAATTTTCTCTTTGTCTTGAGCATTGGATAATTTGACAAGTATATGTCTTGGGGTGGGCCTGTTGGGGTTTATGACGATTGGGGTGCGCTGTGCTTCTTGGATATGTACATCTGTCTCTTTCAGTAGATTTTGGAAGTTTTCAGCCATTATTTCCTGCAACACTCCTTCTGACCCCTTTCCCTTCTCTTCTCCCTCTGGAATCCCTATAATACGTATGTTTGAGCGTTTTGCATTATCATTCATGTCCCTAAGTCCTAGCTGGATTTTTTCTATCTTTTTATCGACCGATTCTACTATCTGTTTGATTTCCGATGTACTCTCTTCCACATCACTAATTCTCTGCTCTGCCTCTTCTAGTCTGCTGACATTTGCTGCAAGTGTATTTTTGATTTCTTGAACTGTGGTGTTCATTCCCATCATATCTGTTATCTTTTTGCGTATGTCTGCAATTTCCCCTCCAAGTGTTGTCTTCATGTTGTTAACCTCTTCCTTTACTTCATTAAATTTGTCGGTGATAAATGTTCTGAGATCTTTCATTACTTGTGCGAAGTTCTGCTCCCCTTCCTGATTTTTAGTTTGTTCATTGGATTCAGCCATGTTTTCCTGATTACTGGTTTGGTTTGTAGATTTTTGTTGCTGTCTGGTCATCATTTTATCTTGACGGGTTTAATCAGTTCCTTAGCTTCTTTGTCTAGTCTTGGGGATTATTAGCTGTTGTTTTTGTGTAAGTGTTATATCTTCTCTTTGTCACTTTGTTCTTCTTATTCTAATTTCTTATTGCTGGTTGAGTTCACTTTAAAGGAAAGTATTAGGGCCAGGGAAAGGCAATTGTGTAAGCAAGGAAAAAGTGTAAAGTAGTATTGGTGATAAATGTTAACAGAGCGGGAAACGGACTTTGGCCCAGTGGTTAGGGCGTCCGTCTACCACATGGGAGGTCCGCGGTTCAAACCCCGGACATCCTTGACCCGTGTGGAGCTGGCCATGAGCAGTGCTAATGCGTGCAAGGAGTGCCGTGCCACACAGGGGTGTCCCCCGCGTAGGGGAGCCCCACGCGCAAGGAGTGCGCCCATAAGGAGAGCCGCCCAGCGTGAAAGAAAGTGCAGCCTGCCCAGGAATGGCGCCGCCCACACTTCCCGTGCCGCTGACGACAACAGAAGCCGACAAAGAAACAAGACGCAGCAAATAGACACAGAGAACAGACAACCAGGGGAGGGGGGGAAATTAAATAAATAAATAAATCTTTAAAAAAAAAAAATAAATAAATAAATGTTAACAGAGCAACAATATGAGATCTGGGAGGATGGATATTAGATTCATGTAAGTTGTGTAGAGTTATAGCAGTAGGTAGAGTACCTATAATGAGGTAGTCGACTGAATATGGGAGGAATATGGTATGAATTAAAAAGCTAGTATTTTCGTGAGAGAGGGAAAGAGAAAAGAAAGGTAATAGTTTCAAGAGTGGATAACAGAAAACAGAACAAAGGTATTAGAAATTAAGAGTTAGACACTTTGTGGATCAAAGAAAGGGAGGTGGAATATAGGAGAGATAGTAGATGATGGAGGATATCAAGATGTAGGGGGAAAGGGGATAGTGTAGGTAGCCAAAATCAATTCACACAGAGATGAGGCAGTGGAGGATGAGGAAACCTAGCAAATGTGAGGTGTTCCCTGCAGCACCTTCCCACTAAATCGATGTCCAGATACTTTCTGCCCTGCAAAAATCCTGAAACAGCCTGGTCCCGGAGAACCTCCAATGCTGCCCAGCCACTTCTTTGCAGGAGAGACTGTCAGGTAAGGTCACTCAGCCACCATCTTGCCCCACCCCCTCTTTCAACACTTTTAAGTATTTCAGGCCAATACCTTCGTGCCTCCATGGTTTCTGATGAGAATTGGCAGTCTAATTAAGACTCTCTTGTATGTATCATGTTGCTTTTCTCTTGCAGTTTTCAGATTGTGTCCTAGTCCTTTTTGTTTAATACTATGCTCAATATATAATGAAATACACATAGTCTTTCAAATTTTCATCATTCGAGTAGTTGTAGAATGGTAGCCCATTGTGGTTTTAGCTTATATTTCTCTGATCTTAAACCTTCATGTACTTATTGTCCATTTCCCTCCCCTCCCCCCCAAAGGTTGTCTGTTCTCTGTGTCTGTTTGCTGCATCTTCTTCTTCGTCCACTTCTGTTGTCAGCGACACGGGAATCTGTGTTTCCTTTTGTTGCATTATCTTGTTGCGTCATCTCTCCGTGTGTGCGGCACCATTCCTGGGCAGGCTGCACTTTCTTTCACGCTAGGCGCCTCTCCTCACGGGGCGCACTCCCTGCACGTGGGGTTCCCCCACGCGGGGGACAACCCTGTGTGCCATGGCACTCCCTGCGCACATCAGCACTGCACGTGTGCCAGCTCCACACGGGTCAAGGAGGCCCGGGGTTTGAACCGCAGACCTCCCATGTGGTAGACAGATGCCCTAACCACTGGGCCAAGTCTACTTCCCTTCTTATTTCATTTAAATTCCCAATCCTTTATTCACATATATCTCACATTTTAGCAATATAGGAAAATGCAGACTCTGAACTGCATTTTGTAATGACAGAAGTGTTTTTTTGTAGTAAGAAATCTTTATCTCCCCTCAAAGCCTCTAAGGCTATGTCTATGGAATAGTAAGAGGGATATTGGGTTCCATGGGGAAATGAGAGTTCTCAGCCAAGATGGATGGGTATTCCCACTGATGTGGACATAACCTTCTTACACTTCAGCTGCCACCTGGAGAGAAAACGGCCCTGGGCCTGTATGTGTGCAGTTGCACAGACTACTGTGTAAGGACTCCTGCTTAGAGGAACTGCCTTGCCAGCAAGCTGAGGTTCTCATCCCACACCTCCTAAGTAGAATAAGGACAAGTCTGGCCTGAGGTACTCTTGTGATACTGAATATCTACTTGGACCTAAGAAGATAGCCTGGAGGGAAGCAGATGTGGCTCAAGCAAGTGGGCTCCTGCCTACCTTATGGAAGGCCCTGGGTTCAAATCCCAGGGCCTCCGAAGGTGAGCTGGCCTATGCTGTGGAGAGCTGATGGCCCACACCGTGGAGAGCTGAGCTGTCATGGCAAAGTGACGCAACAAAGGGAGACACAGTGGAGACGCAGTGAGAGGCACAGCAGACCAGGGAGCTGAGGGGGCTTAAGCGGTTGGGTGCCTCTCTCCCGTGTTGGAGGTCCCAGGACCTGGTGCCTCCTAAAGAGAAGACAAGCAGACACAGAAGAATGCACAGTAAATGGACACAGGGAGCAGACAGTGAATGCAGGCAGCAAGGGAGAAGCATAAAAAATATATATATATATATATATATAAAGAGGATATCCTGGTGGCTGCTAGAGAGCAGCAATTAAAACAGTGGACTTGAAATTGGGATTTATTAACCTAAGACCATTCACTGTAACATAATAGGAAAACATCAGACTTTTACTTACACTCATCTTTTATCTGATTGTTTTTATTTTTACCTTATAGATAAGTTTTTAAATGTACATTATATATATATATATATCTTTAGGGTAAGTTTTCAAGAAGTTTTTACTGATAGGAGTGAGTGAGCAAAAAATATTTGAAGATAACTGAATTAGAAAACACAAATTATTTTCAAGGACACATAGAATTATAAAAATTCAGTGATAAAAATTGGCTACTTACTGAATTCAATTTTAAAAATTCCAAAGAACTGAAAACTATATTCTGTGACCAAATACAATGAAATTAGAAATCAATAAAAAAATAAAAGCTGTTTTCAAAAAAGCACCATGTATTTAGAAAATAAAACACACACACTTCTAAACAAATCATAGATTAATGAAGAAATAATAATGGAAATTAGAAATTACTTAGAACTGAGTGATAGTGAAAATACTACATATCTCAACTTTGTGAATGCAAGTAAAAACTATACTAGAAGGAAATTTATGGTCTTGAATGTTTATATTAGGAAAGAAGCGAGGTGGAAGATTAATGAGTTCAGCTGTAGAAGCCAGAAAAAGAACTGCAGAGTAATTTAAAAGATATAGATGGAAGGGAGGAAATAATGAAAGTAATGAAGTAGATAACAAAGCCATAACAGAGGCTTACAAAACCAAAAGATTGTTCTCTAAGCTTTTCTCTTGCAGCTTTCAGAATTCTCTCCTTGTCCTTTTCATTTAATAGTATGATCAACATGTAATGAAATACAAAAGTCTTTTTAATTTTAATCATTCAAGAAGGTGTAGAATGGTAGCCCATTGTGGTTTTATCATATATCTCTCTGATCTTAAGCTCTTTACGGGCTTATTGGCCATTTATTATTTTTATTTGTGAAATGTCTGTTCATAAATTTTACCCATTAAAAAAAATTGGACTATTTGTCTTATTATTGAGATAAGACAAATATTCTAGATACAAAGTCTTGTCAGATCTATATACTGGTAATATTTTCTCCCAGGTTATGGCTTACATTTTCATTTTCTTAATGGAGTCTTTTTATAAAACAGAACTATTTAGTTCTTCATTCATAAAAGGAAGAAAGGCACTTCAAGGAAAACAACCCATAGTATGTATTGTTAATAATAAAACTTGAGAATTGCAGAGAAAATCAGAATTTTGGAAAATAGGTATCTGTCACAATGAGATTCCCAAAATTTAAAACTTTCCTGATGAGATCTGTGCTGATATTGACAAACATGATTTTTTTGGCATTGTAAAAAGAAATGTGTCAACATTAATAAGATTTGCATATTCAGTGAACCAATATTTTCTAAATGACCAATACATAATGTTATAAAATCATGCATCAGTAAAAATTTCATTCAAAGTACAAGGTAGATCAATGGTTATTAATGTAACAGAGTAGAAAAAAGTCCATACATATAGTTTTAGATTCCACATTTCAATAACCTTTAAGAAACTATCCCTTGCAGAATTTTAGGGTAGAATATCCACCGTTATCTGAAAAGGTTATTATAATAATACTTTCCCCTTTGGCAACTACATATCTTTATGATGCTGGATTTTTTCATATAGTTCAACCAAATCAACATATCACAACAGATTGAATGCAGAAGCAGATATGAGTATATCTTTTTTAAAAATCAGACATTAAAGAAATTTGTGAAAATGTGAAACAATGCCTCTTTTTTCTGGAGTCCTAATCATTTTCAGAATACTGTTGACATGTGTGTAGAAGGGAGGGGTTGGGAGTCTACCCTAATAATATCAAGACTTTTACAAAGCTACGGAGACTCAGAAAATGTGGTACCGACACAGGGATAGAGAAATTGCCACAGACCAATTAAAAATAACAGAAAGCCTAGAGATAAACACAGGCATAAGTAGAAACTTGAAATATGAAAGAGGTAGCACTGCAGACAGCAGGGGAAAGGCGTACCATTAAGCAAATAGCTTTATTATAATTATTCACAGAGGAAAAGCAGTAAAATTTTCACACATACCCCCTCCCCACACGCAAATATAACTTACCAGGGGTATTAAAATCTTAAATGTGCCAAGCAAAACATTAAAAAATTAAGGAGATAATAAAGAATAGCTTTATGGTATTAGGCCAGAGAAGAATTTCCTTAAAACATACACCAGAAGCCCAAATCTGAAAAGGAAAAGATAGAACTGGCTACATTAAAATGAAAACTTCTGAACTACAGAAGACAGCATTTAAAATTTGAAAAGAAAGCCACAAGCATTTAAACATTGAAAATAGATAATACACAATAGACACAAAATTAGTAAAGAACATCTACAAATCAATAAGGAAATACAAATAATAAAAACTGGGCATTTTTTTCAGAAGACATGGGTTAAAACATGAAAAGCTCCTTATTAGTCTGAGGGAAATGCAAATTAAAGCAATAACGAGATATTTATGTTCCACCTGTTACAATGGCAAAAAAAAAAAGTCTAATAACACCAAATACTTCTGAGCTTATGCACCAACAGGAGCTCTCCTCTTGGTTGACCATGTATCTATCATACATCCTCAGGATTCCACTCTTAGGTATACACTGTTGTTGTTTTTTTAAGGCATATACTTTTAGAGAAAGTCTTCCATATGTGCACTGTAAGGGATATACAAGTAAGCCACTATAGTATTGCTGTAGTGACAAGCTGGAAAAAGAAACTAAATATCTTTTGCCATGAAAATGTATAATAAATTGTGATAGAGCCAGATAATGTACAGTGGTCAAAATGAATAAACCTCAACTACATAATGTTATGTACATAAAAAGATGCCACAAGATATGTGCAGCATGATACCATTTCTATAAAGTTTTAAAACTTGCAAAACAAATAGTACAGATTGTTTAAAGCCACATCATATGTAACAAAAATATAAAAATATACAGAGGAATGATAAATATCAAATTCAGAATACTTCTGAGGAGGCAGAGAGGGGAATGGGATTGGAGAGAAATAAACAGGAAGTTTCTACTATACCACAAATGATTTATTTGGTATAAATAAATAAATGAAAATCAACAACTATATGAAGCAAGTATGCCAAAAAGTCAGAATTTCAAAAAGTGAGGTAGTAAGGCCATTTGTTTTTGTATGTTTCTGAATGTTTGAAACGTTTCTTAAAAGTTCCCCACACATAACTGACAACAAATTCTTCTGAAAGTGTTTATTACTGAGGAGAAAGCGAGGCACAGCCATTAATTTGTCTTCCAAGCCCACTCTACCTTTACACAAATCCTTCACATGCTCGAAGAGCCTGAGGTGGGCACAGGAGGGGCACAGAGTGGGATAAGGGGAATAAAAGTTAACATTTGCCAAGCATTAACCCACCATCCTATTTTAGCACCCCCATTTCAGAGACCAAAAAGGGGGTTCAGAGAGCTTGAGAAATTTGCCCAGTGTCTCGACCGAGAAGAGGTGACACCGAGCAGGCCAAGTATGTCTGGTTCCAAAACGTGTGCTCTTTCCATTCCTGCTCTGGTAGTAAGAAAAGCTCTCTTCTTGAATGTACAATTAGGATTTGACCTTCTCCTGGGGTCCAGGATGTAGAGCAGTAACACATAAGGAGTTTGGTTGTATATTGATTTTTCTAACTTTTTATTACTCCTGATTTGGGCCCCTTGAGAGCCTTTCTACGGTGCTAGGGAACTCTGGAGGTGACGCCAATTTTACAGATAAATTCCCAGAGTCCAGGAGCCCATGACATTGCCTGCTCCCTTCCTATTACGAGTTACATGTGCGGACAGTAGTCAGCCTAACAACTGTGAGAGTTCCACCAACATACACACGCGCTCAAACGCGCTTCCCACGTCACCAGGATAAATGGAAACGCCGAGACTCCCACTCAGGGCCTCGGCTTCACACCTCCAGGGAAGGGACGAGGGCAGGAATTGCTTCTGTTTCTGTGCGGTGAGCCAAGACTCCCGGAGGCAGCCCCCGCGGCCTTCGTGCGGAAGCCGGTTCTCCTTCAGGCCCGTTCCCTCGTGATTGTTACTGATTCTAGTTTCCTGGCAAACCAACGACAGCTGGAATTAGAGGAGGCGGCCACCCTCCCGGCCGCGGCCCCCTCTGCCCTGCGCCTCTAGCGCCAGGTCCCAGGCCGCTCGGGCCCCTTCCCGGCTGGGAGAAAGCCAGGGCGAGGAGCTGCCGCCTCCCCTTCGACCTCCGTCTGCACGATGCTCAGCTTGTAGGGAAAGCGACAAGCGAGGATGAGGAGCCTGCACCAGGACACCTGTGGGCGTCGGGCTGGATCTGCTCAGGCCTGCGGGAAGCACTGGGACGGAAACTGCCACACACTTACGGGGGCCCGAATTCTCTCTCTCTCTCTCCCTCACACACACCCCACCACAACTTTCAGAGGACTGGGTCTGTAAAATTCCCCACATGTGGCAAACACATTTTAGGGGAAGCACCAAGACCAGAGGCCAGTGGGAGAGAAAGAAAAAGAAAATAATGAGAAAAATCTTCAATATGTCTAAATTGTTCGAGTCAGACTGCTAAGAAAGAATGCAAAGTTTGGAGATGAAAATTATTGGGAAAATCAGCCGTTATAGCACGGCTACAATCTCCCCTTATTCCATATGACTACTAGAACTCATCTTGATGTACAACAATAATACATGGGGAAAGAGTCTTTAAAATTTAGCTGCACTGCTTCACTAAACACGATGGATATACATGAAAAGAGCACACTGTGTAATGAAAGAAATATTTTTCTCTAACTCACAATTTTAAAAATCCTTAATTTCTACTTGATTAATGGTCACTCCTGAGGACATCTTCCAAAAGTGGTGCCTTAAAAAAAAGAGTCCTGGTTTTGCCTCCTACAAGCTGTACAACCTCGGGCAGTTAATTAACAAGTTACAACTGCGGAACATTTCCTGAGTACCAAGGACTTCCCAGGGATGCTTTTAAGTATACTTTCTAATGTATTTAATTTCTTCATACCTTAATTTCTTCTTCTGTAATAGAAAGGTAACAGTGATTCCTAACTCATATGCCTGTTTTGAGGATCTAAAAAGAGGTCATAAACATGAAAGGGCTTGGCAAACCTTAAAAATTTGAAAATATTAACTTTCTAAGAAACGTGTTTTTTTCTAGATCTAAAAACAACAACTGTTTATCTTCAGCCTCCCTCTATTGGCGACGTCACAGGCTGGTGAACACAAACAACAGTGTTAGCTGTGGGCCTTCATAGCACACAGTGAGTAAGCACACCTCCGTGAGCCTTGCCCCTGCCGAGCGCAGGGCAACAGGGGGCCGTGTGTAAAACAGCACCGCCGCGGGGCAGCTGGCTCATTCCACGCCGCTCCTCTCTGAGCTGGGTCCCCGCCCTCACGGCTACAGGACGGGCAGGAGGGCCAGCCTCACCCCGGACAACCTGAAGGCCCTTCCAGGGTCTCTGGGCACGGTGTCCCTTCCGATGGCTGAAAACGGTGCCAAGCAACTTCGCGCGACGGCAGTTTACAGCCACCAAGCAGCACCTAACGCCGATCAGTGAGGAGACAGCAACAAAGCACCTTTGAGGTTTCTGTTCTAGGCTCAGAAAAATAAACTTTATAGCAAATGAAAGAAAGCTTGATCTGCATATCCAAGGCATGAAAAGAAAGTGGGAGCAGAGCATCAAATCAGGTTTCTTGGGTAATTTTTTTTTTTGATACAAAAGGACAAACTTTATAGGAAATAAAATACAACTTGATCAACAAATCCAAAGGCATGAGAAAAAGAGACTTAAGAGCCACAATCAAACGGAATGTGCGAACCTTGGCCAGGTCAAGCAAATCAACCACAGAAGACATCCTGGGAAAATCATGGGGATTTGGATATGGACCGGGTATTAGATAACAACGTGGAATTATCATTAGTTTTGTTACGTGTGATGATCATGTTGCTGTTATGTAGGAGAACGTCTCGTTTTTAGAGATGCATGCTGACATCTTTACGGGGTTAAAAATGACATGATACGGGGTATTGGCTTAAAAATCCTTCAGCAAAGAAAACAACAGTGATGATACAAATCACCCAATATTAAGTCTGGGTGATGGATATTTGGGGCTGCAGTATACTATTCTCTCTATAGTTAAAGCTCTTCTTAATATTTAAAAAGGAAAGGAAACCTGAGAAACCTTAAACATTTTGATACATTGGGCACTTAAAAAAATTATTAAATGTGAGCAAGAACTGAGCAACCCAGAGAGGCATGGCTGACGAGATCGCCGCGTCCGGATGAGATTCACAAACATTGAAGCAGAGTTTTAGACGCATCTGTCACATCTACTTCCTTCCACTGTGATCCTAATTGTAAGTACTTGAAATAAAGACGTTATCATATGGGAAAAAAAAAGACCCAGTTCATCCGTGGAGTTGTAATAAGTTGGTCACCTGAGACAAAGAGGACGGAAGAGAGCCAGAGTGCCCTGAGGTTAGAGAACCTGAGACGTCTCTCCCCTTATCTGCCTGGCACACACATCGAACGAGGCCGAGTCTTACCCACAGACCAGCACAAGCCCCCACAGGGCGCTGAGGGGAGGGAGAGGGGGCACTGTCAGACAGCCGAGGAGCTGCCCTGGGGCCTCCAAGCGACAGGCATGGGCGGGCAGCCCTGGTCCGGGGCTCCCCAACCTGCACCACCACCTTCAGAACCATCGGCTCATTAGGTGCTGCAGAAAAAATCAAAGGGAAGGGGCTTTTTTAAAGATGACTTATTTACTTTATTCTTTTCCCTTTCCTCCCCCAGATGCTTCTCTCACCTGTCTGCTCACTGTCTGCTCACCTTCTCCAGGAGGCAGTGAGAACCGAACCCTGGACCTTCCACGTGGGAGGCAAGAGCCCAACCATCCGAGCCACGTCCGCTCCCCGTGGGCTGCAGTGCCTGCTGGCTTGTGGCCTCTGCTTGCTGGGTGCGGTGTCTAGCTCACTGCGGCGGGAGTGGCAACTGCTTGTCTTCTTTAAGGAGGCACTGGGACCAAACCCGGGATTGCCTGTGTGAGAGGCGGGCGCCCAACTGGTCGAGCCACTCTGCTTCCTAGGAAGGGGGATTTTATTATTCCCCATGTATGAGAGAGGTTTTACAAAGTCGCCCATATGGTGGGTTATTCTTTCAATTGCTCTTCTTTTTAAATAATAGAGTGCCATGTGGGAGAAGATTGCCCTGAAAGACCTCGATCATTCCAAATTTTAGATGTTTTTAGGGGTCCCTTCCAAAAATTCTTTAAAAGGGAGAAAAAAATGATGATACGGTTGCTGTTCTAGCAGTATGAGCTCAAAGTGCAAGCGTTGGAGGTGTTCGCAAAAAGCCTTTCATGTTAAAGGTCACTTGAAAAGGCAATCTGGTAAGTGGTGGCTGTGGAGATTAGCCGTATTCGCCTACAAGAAGTGTGGAAATAGATACCTGTGCCTGAGAATACAATTTTTAGCAACTGCACTGCACACGGATCTAAAGAGAACTTGTAAGAACAGCCTCAGTGGAGATGTCAGAGCAGGCAGGGAGGGCGCCCAGAGGGCCCGCTCCCGCAGGTCTCAGCCAGAGCCCACAAATGCCAGTCAACGAAGCCTCAGACGGAGGCTCCTGAGGTCCCAGGACGTGTGGACGCCGGCCAGCCCCACGGCCCCAGAAGTCAGCACCCGCAGGGGCCCGACCAGGGACTCGTATGTCGTGTCCCCAGTATGACACAGCCGTGTTCACTTAGAAAGGCCCTGGTCACGGCGCGTCTACTCCTTTCATCCAAGCCTGTCATCTCCAGTGCACCTGCTCAGTATACTTCTCAGAAGCTTGAAGTCCACGGGTTGCCCATGAGCCGGCTGAGCCCCGAAACCTACACATAGGGTGGCGACTCCTCCTCTCCATTTCTTCAAGCCCCAAACAGCTAACGAACGGTGAGCATGGACCAGACCCGCCCCAAAAGCAAGGACTGTCTTCAACTGCAAGCAAAACAGTTCCATTCCTGTGCCCAAAATATCGATGTCCCTTCCAGCCTGAAGCAGAGTGGACACCGTCCCACACCCTCAAGACTAAGAAGGAACAAAACCGGAGGGGGAGTATAACCACTGACCAAAGCAGACGGGTTGCTAGTATAGTTATTACCTTGGGTTAATTGAGTATCTCGTAACATGGATATAAAAAATAAATTTTTTTAATTAAAAAAAAAACAGCTTAGATGGAGTGAAGATGATATGTTTTGGAAAATGCCACGGGCAACTCGAAAGGTTAAGGCAGGTATGTACTAGGGTACGGGCCAGTTAAAATGCTCATCTCTGCTAGGCTATCTCTTAACTGCCCTGTCGCAGGCCAGGCTACCTGCCTACCCACGAGTAAAGGGATCACCCCTAGTGAAGATACAAGTCAAATAACTTGGCTCTGCGCTGAAGCTTTCTTGGCTTGGACAGAGGACACTGGCCCTTGGCTCCCAGTTTCCCAGCTGGTTATCTCAAAGTCCCTGCAAAGCTACTACACAGAGAATGACCAGGGAAAACTGTCCAACAGGCTCTGCAAACGCAATACCCAACAAACCGGCACCGCAATTACAGACAACCATCGGCCACTAAATTCTATTCTTCACACAAGGAGATCAGTCAATAGCACACGTTTCTCAATTTAAATTCAACCCAGTATGGACAAACGATTTCAGAGCTGGAAGTATTAACGAGATTATCCTTTTGGTATATGAAGGACTATAAACTTATCGAGGACAGAGAAGAAAATGTTAACAATATTGCATTTTATAAAGATCCTTGATGACGTGAATACAGGGAAAGCATTAAAACAAAACCCTCAAGTTGCTCAGTCACCCTTGAGCAGCTAAAACAGCACCAACAGGAGCTCTAGGAGCGCTCAGATTTTTTCCTCAACCTGAAAAACAAACGTTTTCTCCATTCCCACCTGACGAGCTGACCTGCGACTGCTGGAAAAGGACGCTCCTGTCGGGGTCGATGCCGCAGGCGAGGAGGGCGGCCGCCGTGTCCAGGACGCCCTGGCGGAGGCCAGCGGGGTGGTGGGGGACCGTGATGGCGTGCAGGTCAGCGATGCAGTACAGCGCACAGCCGTACTCGTCCTGGAGCCGCACCCAGCTCTCGAGGGCACCCAGGTAGTTCCCGAGGTGCGGGATCCCCGTGGGCTGGATGCCAGAGAATATTCGCTGCACGCCGTCTTTCTGGAACAAAGGGAAACAACAAATTTACTTCGGAGGCTGAGTTTGTGGCTCCTAATGCCACCTTCCAGGGCAACAACCTGAGAGTCATCGTTATTAGATATTTATCTTGTGCCTACTCTGTGCAAAGCCCTGTGCTAGGAGCTGTACGGGATAGAAAGGGCTATAAAGTGGGGTCGTTTGTTTGTTTTCACTCAAAAGCTTACGAAGACAAAGGCACACAGAAAAGGTCTGCATCCCCGAGAGAATTCCCTCGAACTGGAGGCAAAGCAGTGTTCATGAAAGGAGAAGGAGCGGTGCGACGTGGCAGGAGAGTCACGACCAGTTGGGAGAGAGAAACTGCGGGGTGCAGGCAGGTGTTCCCAAGACGGAAAGACAACTGTGCTCGGCAGGGTCTGCGGGAAAGGCTGCAGACCTAGAATCAGATTTCGCTAGAGACTAAAGGGCCTCCAAGGTTTTCCAAGTAACTTCATTTATTTTACAGTTAAGGAAACAAAGGCCCTAGAACTGGGGATAGAGGCTGCTGAGAGGCTGCTGCTAGTTACCTAAGGTGGTTTAAAAAAATAATTACTGACATTATAATTTCGTGTATAGAATCCTGGGCTAGAAATCAGCTATATTTGTAATTTCTAATAATACTTTTTGATCAGGTTATTTAACATTTTTCATGCTTTTGATAAAACTGTACTGTTGGAGCAGATGTAGCTCAAGTGGTTAAGCGCCTGCTTCCCATGTATGAGGTCCCAGGTTTGATCCTCAGTACATCCCCAAAACAAACATGCTCACCGCAGAGTGGATGTAGCTCAGTGGTTGAGACCTGCTTCCCATGTACAAGAGGTCCTGGGTTCAATCCCCAGAATCTATTTTAAAAAAAAACAAAAAACCACCATATTTGGTTTTTCATTTCTTCAAAAGAAGTTTTTAGTTCTATATAATTTTTAAATTATAAAAATAACTTTTTTTTTTAGCAGGTATCAGGGAGTGAAAGCAGGACCTTGTACATGTAAAGCAGGCAAGAGACCACTGAGCTACACCCACTCCACTATAAAAATACTTTTGTCATGGCCATGTTTCACCACTGGTTTGTACTTTATAATGTTGAAGTTACAATAGGAAAATGAGAAGAAGAAAATGTAATACAGATTTATTTAAATGAATGTTATTTCCCCCTGAATGATTTTGCATTTCACAGTGAAATACCAAAAGAACATGTATCAGAAAATGAGCTGTAAATAAAAGTATTGAAACATGTATCACAGCATTTTTAACCAAAAAAATATCAATCATAGCAGTTGTAATTTACCACGACAACTATGTTGCACTCATGCTCAGTGCTTTACACATCTTGATGCATTTAATCCTTACAATACCCTACAAGGTGGGTGCTACAGGCTGAATTAAGTCCCCGTCAGGTATATTCAAGTCCTAATACCCATACTCCCCCTTATTTAGAATAAGATCACTGAGGGTGGAATCAGTTAGTTACAATGGTCATCTGGAGGAGGGCTAGCTCTTAACCCAATGACTGATGTCCTTGTAAGAAGCGGGAAGAGACAGACAGACACAGGAGAGACCCCGAGAGGGCAGCGGCACAGCTGAGATGCCGCCGGGCCGCCCACGGCTCCGAGGAGGCAAGGAAGGGCTGCCCCTGTAGGCTGCAACGGGAGCACGACCGCCAGCACCCGGATTTTGGGGTCTGGCCTCCAGGACTGCGAGGATACATTTTTGTTGTTTTAAGCCACCCAGTTTATGGTACCTTGTTATGGCAGCCCTAGGAAACTAACGGAGAAGGCGACTTATTACTTCCCATTCACAGATGGGGAAGCTGAGGCTCACAGACCTGGGGAGACTGCCCGAGGTCACCCCGCTAGGAAGTGGGGGGGCTGGCACTTCAAGCCAGCAGTCACGGCTTTCAAAGCCCGGCCACGCTCTCGATGCTAGCTAGCATGCTTTACGTAGCTGCCATCTATTATTTTCGCAACTTTCCTGTAGGTTTGAACATTTTCAAATAGAAAAGTTTGGGGGGGGGGGAGGCAGGGAGGAAAACATTTTTGTACATGTAATTTTTGTACTAGGTGCCAAGTTTCTTTAGTGTATGTAACTAGGGATAGAATTGCTGGGTCATAAAGTAGGTACATTTATCTTCAGCTATACTACAGTATGCTAATCTATCCCTAAGTACGTAACAATTTCCATTTCCACACCACCAGCTCCCGTTGTCCCACTTCCTCAGCAGCACTTGGTATCGTCAGTCTCACCTTGAGCCAGTCTGGTGCATGTCAGTTTCTCATTATGGTTTAACTGCATTTCTCTGATAAATAAACAAGTTGACAATCCTGTGATCACTGGCAATTTTATTTCCTCTTTTGTGAAGAGCCTATTCAAGTTATTTTTTCCCATTTTCTAGAATTGGATAAGTAACGTGAACGGCAAGGCTATTTAAGTTTTTGCCCTTTCCTTTCCCCAAGAACTCAAAATCCTATAAATAGCAAGAATTCTCCCCATATTTGCTCATAATCCTCTCTTGAGATGAGGGCCCTAAAGCGGGTTATTATCTCCTTGTCCCACGAGCCAGAATTGCACTTGACCCAAGCACCCAGGACACCCGAAAATCTGTGTCTCGAGGATATGGAAAAAATCTTTTAAGTAACTGAGAACAGATATAATCTTACCTTTTAAAATCATACACACACACACATACACACAGGAGAGGCCTTTGAATGACTGACTCCCCAAACCCCAACTTCGATACGCTGTTTTCAAATAGTTGCCATCTGGGAAGCTGAGGCTGGGCTGGGGGGCAGGGAGGGGAGTTGGCCGAAAAGAGACTAAGTGCCCAGGAGCAAGGCCTCCTCCAGCACCAGGGAGGAGCCGGCGGGGGCCACCAACACGGGCGAGGCCACGGAGCCAGTGCAGTGAGACAAAATGATTAATGGGCTTTAGGGAAGGACTGATGGAGAGAGAGAGAGCAGAAAAACAAACCCCGAACTTAATAAATGGAAGAGAGAAGAAAATACTCCCCAGAAATTCTTGATCTAGGAAGAAGAGGGGCTGTTTACGTAAGATTAAGACCAAGAATATTAAACTGGAAAAAGAATACGAATATTTCTGCATGAGATCAGGAAATTCCTCCATGGTCAAACTAAGAAATTATTCCCCAGGAGAAATGGAGGGAACTAATTCTTGAGAAAACTAGAAGAGAAAGGCACTGGAGGACAGACTGTGGGAAAAAAAAGAAAGAAAGAAAAACTGTGACCAGTGGGAATGGACGAGACATGATCTAATACATCTTTTTTGTTCTCTGGTTTCTGTGATTCTATACATCGGGGCAGAGGGAATGATGTTATCAAGGAATAAGAGCAACAAGAAATGTTTTGTTCCACTTTCGAGGAGCTATTAGGAAAATACGGCCTTTAAATGAGAACTGGATTCCTGGGCTTAAAAATATACAGAGCCGGCCTGCTCCTCGGCGGTGAGCGCCCCGCCTGGCCCCCACGGGGTCCGCAGGCGGCCTGGCGGCCTGGCAGGGGGCAGGCCGGGCACCGTGAAGTCACAGGGCTGGAATGTGGGCTTGGGTGGCGGGAGGGTGGGGGCTCTGTGCTCCACAGCGCTAGCTGGAAGAGAATGAAAACAAAAGACGCACGGGCTTCCCCAAGGGCAGGACGCAACCACAAGGAAAACAGCTTCTAGACCTGCCCACAGCGCTCCCTCGCTGGGAAGCCTGGAGCACCAACCTGCAATCCCAGCGCAGTGCACGGGGGATGGAAACAGGAGCATTTTACCGACCAGGACTTTGTTTTCATTTCAGGAGCGCTTCTCTAACAAACGCCACTTCCAATCACTGGCTGATTTCAGCACGGGATCAGAACCAGCAACCGGCAGCTTCAGCCCTGGGCTTTTGAGCTGTTCCAGGAGAGGGGGTGGTGTTCGCATCAGAGGTAGAACATTCCCTAAAAAGTTGATGGGCATAGCTAAAACTACTCCTGTGCTAATGTGCTGAGCATTCCAAAAGTCATATTGATCATAATGTTAATAAGTACCCAAAATAAGTGAAAAATAGTAAGCCGCTAATTATAGCAAAAGGCAATTTTATGATTGATTAAAGAGAACTTCTGCCCTTAATCTCAAATGACTAAATTACATTAAAAGAAGGATGCCAGGAAGCGGATGTGGCTCAAGTGATTGGGCTCCCGTCTACCACATGGGAGGTCCGGGGTTCGATGCCCAGGGCCTCCTGGTGAGGACAAGCTGGCCTGAGAGGAGAGCTGGCCAGTGTGGCGAGCTGGCCCATGCAGAGTACTGACATGCGTGGAGTGCTGCCCCACGCAGGAGTGCTGGCCCATGCAGAGTACTGACATGCGTGGAGTGCTGCCCCACGCAGGAGTGCTGGCCCATGCAGAGTACTGACATGCGTGGAGTGCTGCCCCACGCAGGAGTGCTGGCCCATGCAGAGTACTGACATGCGTGGAGTGCTGCCCCACGCAGGAGTGCTGGCCCATGCAGAGTACTGACATGCGTGGAGTGCTGCCCCACGCAGGAGTGCTGGCCCATGCAGAGTACTGACATGCGTGGAGTGCTGCCCCACACAGGAGTGCTGGCCCATGCAGAGTACTGACATGCGTGGAGTGCTGCCCCACGCAGGAGTGCTGGCCCATGCAGAGTACTGACATGCGTGGAGTGCTGCCCCACGCAGGAGTGCTGGCCCGTGCAGAGAGCTGGTGCAGCAAGATGACGCAACAAAAAATGACACAGAGGAGAGACAATAAGAGGCACAGCAGACCAGGGAGCTGAGGTGGTGCAAGAGACTGAGCATCTCTCTCCCACTCTGGGAGGTTCCAGGATGTTCCTGGAGCCGCCTAATAGACAAAGAAAGCAGACAACAGGGGGGATAAAAAAAGAAGGCTGCCCAGCAGCTTTGACACACTTTCTATGTTGGTACAGTGGTAGGAACGAAACGCGTGAAGCTTCAAGACTGCTTTTACAAAGTCTCCTCTGCAATAAGCTGTAACATTAGCTGCTCATTATCACACGTGTGGTTTTTTCTATCTGGCCGCAACATCGTCTTTTTGGTGTGTCGCTTCCCCACGGGGCATGTGCCTCTCCATGCTGTGCAGATCTGGGACATCTTTTTTCTTTTTTACCACGAGGTCCCGGGGCTCGAACCCGGGTCCTCTATATGGTAAACAGGAGCTCAACTGCTTGAGCCACGGCTGCTTCCCTCACACCCCACACCTGGTTTTTTGTTTTTGTTTTTTAATTTTATTTATTCATTTTTTAAAAAATATTACATTCAAAAAATATGAGGTCCCCATTCACCCCCTCCGCCCCCACCCCACCAGTCCCCCCACAGTAACACTCTCCCCCATCATCATGACACATCCATTGCGTCTGGTGAGTACATCTCTGGGTATCGCTGCACCCCATGGCCTGTGGTCCACACCATAGCCCACATTCTTCCACATTCCATCCAGTGGGCCATGGGAGGACACACAATGTCCGGCAATTGTCCCTGGGGCACCACCCAGGACAACTCCAAGTCCCGAAAATGCCCCCACATCTCATCTCTTCCTCCCATTCCCCGCACCCAGCAGCCACCATGGCCACTTTTTCCACACCAATGCCACATTTTCTCAATTATTAACCACAATAGTTCATGAATAGAATATCATTAAGTCCACTCTAATCCTTACTGTATTCCTCCTTCCTGTGGACCTTGGCTTGGTTGTGTCCATTCCACATCTATGTCAAGAGGGGGCTCAGATTCCACATGGATACTGGATGCAATCCTCCTGCTTTCAGTTGTAGGCACTCTAGGCTCCATGGTGTGGTGGTTGACATTCTTCAACTCCATGTTAGCTGAGTGGGGTAAGTCCAATACCCACACCTGTTTTAACTACAGTCAAAGGTAGATAAAAAACCGGCTGAATAACCACTATGTCTACCATCTATTCAGTGCCATGACTGGCATCTTACTGCAGATTGTGAACAACAGAGTAATTGCCAACAACACTGCCAGCTAAAAGGGACTGTACTAGTCAGCCAAAGGGCGCTGATGCAAAACACCAAAAGCTGGTTGGTTTTCATGAAGGGTATTTATTTGGGGTAGGAGCTTACAGACACCACGTCATAAAGCATAAGTTACTCTCCTCACCAAAGTCAATTTCCATGTGTTGGAGCAAGATGGCTGCCAACGTCTGCAAGGGCTCAGGCTTCCTGGGTTCCTCTGGGCTCAGCTCCTCTGTTTGCTCCACAAGGTCAGCTGTAGTCCATGAGGCTCTCTAGGCTTTGCCTCTCTCCACAGGGTCAGTTGTAGACGATCAGGTGAACAGCTCTGTCTGTCTCCCCAGGGCTCCAGCTTAAGACTTCAGCATCAAACTCCAACATCAAAACTCCAACATCAGAAACCCTCAGCTCTGTCCTTTGCCTTTTATCTGTGAGTCCCCACCCACCAAGGGGTGGGAACTCAATGCCCTAATGACATGGCCCAATTAAAGTCCCAATCATAACTCAATCAGGCCCAGGTACAGACAGATAACAAACATAATCCAATATCTATTTTTGGAATTCATAACCATATCAAACTGCTACAGGGATGGAAATTTATTTCGGAAAGTCTGTTTATCTTGCCAGTTGTGCCCAGATTAAAAGCGCTGCACACAGCTCTCCCTCTGCAGCTCTGTGCTCCTCCATTCTACCTGGAACTTGCCTCGCTCCCCTGTTCCAATCCTAGGCTCCTCAAATACATCTCAGCCTTTCCCTGACCATGCCTCAACTACCAGGTAATGATTTAGGAGTGCAGACAGGAGAGCCATCATGCAGGAATAACGCTCTAGCACTGGCTCGCGGGAGCCGGGTGCCTTTCTGAAGGCTCTGGCCACGGCACAGCACTGCTCTGCCATAGTCAGCTCCTTCTTCCAAAAAGTACTGAAAGCCTTGGGTCTGGAGAGAGAATGCCAACTTACCACCGAGAAAAACGAGTTCATCTATGCCTGAAAATGAAACCGGATGCTTAGCCCTGGGAATCAATACATTAAACATTAATTCAGTATAAGAGAAATCAGATCTTAAAATGACCCTGAATTGAGAAATAATATGTAAGACCAACAATTAAAATTGAAGGGGTAGTGATATAACTCAGTGGCTGAGCACCTGCCTCCCATATATGAGATCCTGGGTTCAAGCCCCAGTACTCCTAAAACAAACAAACAAAAAACCTACAAAAAATTGAAGAAGCATTTTTAAAAAGAAAGACAAAGGAGAAATTAATTCCATCAGGCAGCGAGCTCTTTTAATGGCATATGATAAGCATTTAATATTTATCATTAGGCTGGTGAAAGAGTTCAAAGGGAACAAACTTGATTTTAAAATAAAAAGTTTTCCTACAGACTTATTTAAGCTGCTTCCAAATTCCAAGAGCTATGCACCTGTTTTCCTTAAGAGCACTATCTCCTCCTCGAGCACTGGAAGGCTTTCACAGTGTTTAACTGGTGATGAACTTTAGCTAGTGGAAATGGTCCCTGGTGCTTCGTGCCCCTCCTCTTCATAGAGGTAGCAGTTATTGGCACCACTTCCTAGGGAGGACACTCCAAGGTCAAATGACCTGCACAGGTCAGATCCAGCTCTGGACTCCAAGTTCTGCTTCTCCCTCCGCTCCGGGAACCTGAGACTGCAAGGTGGGCCTTTAAGAGCGCCCACACCCACCAATCCCAGCCACTCCACAAACACCCTGCCAGAAGAGCAACGTGTGCCCCAGAGGGGTGAACCAGAGGCCAGGAGCACCCAGCTGGGGCAGCCTGGGCCCAGCAGCCAGGCCATGGAGTTTTCTACCCCCGGTGGCTTTCTTATTTTTTTTAAAGATTTAGTTATTTATTCCTGTCCCCCCCTACCCCACACACACCGTCTACTCTCTGTGTCCATTCACTGTGTGTTCTTCTGAGTCTGCTTGTCTTCTCTTTAGGCGGCACCAGGAACCAATCCTGGGACCTTCCGGAGTGGGGGAGAGGGGCTCAGTCTCTTGCCCACCTCAGCCCCCTGGTCTGCTGCATCTCTTATTGTCTCTCCTCCAGTCTCTTTGTTGCGTCATCTTGCTGCACCAGCTCTCCACACAGGCCAGCTTGCCCTCACCAGGAGGCCCCGGGCATTGAACCCTGGACTTCCCTCAGGGTGGACGGGAGCCCAGTAGCTTGAGCCACATCTGCTTCCCTTCTCCTGGTTTCTACACTTAGGTTCTTTCCCTCTGGAGCTGTTTCTTTTTTACCTGAACTTCTTTTTAGTTCTTATTTCCTTAGCCTTTTTCTGTTTTCTTGCTTACATGTCAAACAGCTTCTCAGTGAGTCCCCCCCAGCTCCCAGCAGAAGAGATGATAAAACATAAAGTCACGGGAGCTTTCCCTCCCAGGGAAGACTGCATTGCTCACGGCAGCTAAGCTACCCTCAAATGGAAAGGATACAGGTTAGTGCAGAAGCGACTGGCAGGTCATTTCAGGTTTTCTTGGAAAGGTGATTAAAATAAAATTAACGTACTATCTATGCATGGCATGAATAATTACATCATTATTATAGGATTCCTGACAAACATTTTAAACAATGCCACTGCGTTATTTTTACTTTAATGGAACAGTAATACAGGTAAGAAATCAAGAAGTACTAACATTTTAAGAATATAAAGAATGATCTGAAATGTTTAAGGAAAGATGTTTTCTCTTGCATTTCACCTCCAGGCATAAAGTCCAAACCCCTGGGTAGTTAATGCCCTTTCCCAGCATCCTCCATCGCCCACATGGGAAGTGGATTTGGGTACTTGCTATTCTTTTTTTTATATCATTTTTAAAAAGAAAGATTTAGTTATTTATCCCCACCCCTACCCCTCGCTCCCCCATTGTCTCCTCTCTGTCTGCTCTCTGGGTGTTCTTCTGTGTCTGCTTGTCTTCTCTTTAGGCGCCTCCAGGAACCCATCCTGGGATCCTCTGGAGTGGGAGAGAGGCACTCAATCTCTTGCGCCACCTCAGCTCCCTGGTCTGCTGTGTCTCTTATTGTCTCTCTTCTGAGTCTCTTTTTGTTGCACCATCTTGCTGCACCAGCTCTCCTTGGGGGCTAGGACTTCTGTGCACGGCGGCACCCCTGCATGGGGTGGGCCAGCTCTCTGCATGGGCCAGCTTGCCCTCACCAGGAGGCCCTGGGAATCGAACCCTGGACCTACCATATGGTAGACGGGAGCCCAATCGTGTGAGCCACATTAGCTTCCCACCTGCTAGTCTTACATTTGTCTTTGCATTCAGGCTGTTCCAGCTGCCTAGAATGGCCTCCACCCCTTCTCTGCTAGGGAACCCCACCCTGCCTTCAAAGTCTAACTGGTTCCCCCTGATTGTAAACCTCTTACACACACCCCTTCCCCCTGCCAAACGCACACACACACATGCTCTCCTCTCTCCTCCCTCACTTTCTCTTTCTTTCTAGGTAGAACAGAGTCGTCCTTCATCAGCTCCTCATTATTGCATATATCACATTGGAGCGTAGTAAGACTTTCCCAACTAGAACACGAGTTGCTCTAGGGTGGGCCGTTCTGTTTCATCTTTGTATCTCCCATATACAGCAACAGTGCCAGGACATTGTGGGCAGGCAATAAATGTTAACTGAATGATGACGACAAACTCCTTCCCCCACTTTGGCTCCAAACGTAAAGGACAAAATAACTAAAAACCAAATGAATCAAATGCTCCAGTTGTAGGCAGTCCCTAAACAAGTCATGATCTAAAAGCTTGTTTGAAAATTGGTTTTCTGCAATTCAGAAACCCAGTTCTTTAAGTGGTGATTAGGCTCCTGGTGAGCTAAGCCCACCTCGCTCCTGAAGAAGGATTTTAGCAGCACAATTTCGGCCGTTTCTAAACACCATTCATAAAACTGTGTCTGTGGGAAAGGGAAATTCGAGTCTCCATTTTGGTATACCTGCAGCCGACCCTGTCCTGGCCCTAATGCTCAAGTAGGGGGAGTTTGGAGGGGAGCAATCTGACTTGAACAGGAGGTTGTATTTGCATACAGGATAAATGGCTTTTAATTCCAGTGCATGGTTTTTTGGAGGTGAAGCAGTAGGGAGAGCTTCCTCCAGCATCCAGTCGCTTTCCTAACACTGACACTGCGGTGTGACCTGCCCTGGAGGCAGTTGCCCTGGATACCATTGGTGGGAAAGAAAAAAGCAGAAGGAAAATGGAAGGAAGGGATTAGAGCAGAGGTTCTCCAAGTGTGTTCTCCATTCCAGCACATCCCGAGCTCGAGCACGCTAGCTTGTTAAAATGCACGTTCGGCTAGCTTGTTAAAATGCACGTTCGTTGGTCCCCACCCAAACCTACAGAATCACAAACGCTAAGGGTGAGAAGAAGGAATGAGAAGAGTTATGCAATCTGTGCTTTCACAAGCCTTTCAAATGACTCTGATGCATGCTGAAGTTTGAAGATCCCTGGATTAGGGGCTATTGGCCATCAATGCTCTATTATTAACATTCACTTCAACAGCATAAAATGAGGTACAGATGAAAATGCTATGAATGACACAGAGAAGGAAGCTTCTAGGCCAACAGTTCTCAATCTTGGCTGCACATTAATCACCTGGGAGCTTTAAAAAATATGCCTGCCTCTCATCCCCTGAGATTCTGATTTAATCAGCCAGGGATTTGGCATGAGCATAGGAGTTTTAACAGCTCCCCAGGTGACTCTACTGAGCCGCCAAGCTTGAGAAACCACCGTTCTTAAGCCAAGCACTATATAATTATTTTCCAAAGCTGCCAACCTGCTAGGAAACAAGGAAACACAGACTGCAAATAAAAGGATTATAAAAACAGGAAGAGTAAATTCACTTGCTGATAATTTACATTTCAAGGTAACAAAATCCCTGAGACTGTCCCTCACTAGAGTATGGCCAGAGGCCCCTTTTGGCTCAGGCAGTTGTGATATCAGATTCAGCGGCCACAAAGATCACGTAAATTACGAAGGTGTGGCCTCGATGAGAAACGGCACCTGGAGCGGCAAGTAAGCACACCTTTTCTGACAGTCAGGTAGACCTACTTGGTAACGCCCAGTTCCATAAATCCTGATGGCTCAAGGAAGCGTACATTGGGAGTGTGTACACTACAATGCAAACTATTATCCACGCGGTGCAGCAGTGCTCCAAAATGTATTCACCAAATGCAATGAACGCGCCATGATGATGAAAGAGCTTGTTGATGTGGGAGCAGTGGGGGGTGGGGTAGGTGGGACCCTCTTATATTTTAATGTAACATTTTTTGTGATCTATGTATCTTAAAAAAAAAAAAGGCAATTTAATAAAAAACAAAAATAAAATAAATAAAAAAGAAAGAAAGCACATGTGGCCTGGACTTCGCCAAGAAAATATTTCCACAAAGACGTTTTTGTCATGAGAACTGTAATGAGTCGAAGACAAAATTATCTGCCTAGCCTGCTCTTTTCCACCCGCTTCTCTGCCTGGCAAACTCCCTCTGGTCCACAGCGGAGGCAGGTTCAAGGCTCACCAGCTGCAGAGGCTGCTCCAGGTTAGCGCAGTGGCTGCCTGAGGCTGGGACTCACAAACGGCCTTGGCCAAGGGAAGCTGAGACTGCACGCCACGTACGGCCACCGCAAGTGTTCTGCCCTGTAAGGCAGACACCAGGGAGTTCTTACAAAGTACCAGCAGGGCAAACACTGCCTCAGGTTAAGTTCCTGGCATAACGGCAGTTCACCCAAGCAGCCTGTCGAGCTGTCCTGAGCACTCCGAGGCAGAAGACGGCTCTTTTCCCGGCTCCCTTTCTCCTCGTCCAGCCTGCACCAGGGTAGCTTCCACCACATCGAACACCAGTTCCAGCCTTGCCGCCCACCCGCACTGTTCCCTAACTTCAGGGTAAGTTGGAAAAGTGGCGAGGCCACGTAGCAGAATATGCTTAGACTGACTTGAGTGGTTATCAATCACGGGTAAGAATCTGGTTCTCCTGCCAGATTTCCTGGGTTCAAATCCTCGCTTTATAGTTACTAGCCATGCAAAATGGGGATAATTACCACCCACCTCCCAGGGTGGCTGAGAGGCCTGCGGTGAGCACAGTCGCGCTAAGTACATAGTGCTCTGCCACGCAGGTCTGGAGGGAAAAAAACTCAACTGTTTAGGGAGAAGTGGTAGCTCAGTGGTTGAGGGCCTGCATCTCATGTACATGATCCCTGGGACATCCAAAATATATAATTTAATGTTCATATATTTTGGCCCAACCATTCAACGTAGAAATTTGTCCTACAGAAATACATGCAAAAGAACGTAAGGCTACCTGGTGTTCCCTGTATTGTTATTTAATAATCAAAGAACTACAGGCAAATACAAGTCCACCCGTTGGGGAAGCATTAAATAAATCACAGTATTTCTTTTTCTATGGAATACTATGGAACAGATATGAAGAACGTAAGTACTTTAAGTACTCTGAGAGGCAAAAGCAGAGGAGATGAAAAGCCAAACTCTGGAGCCAGAAGGCCAGAGCCCAGTCCCAGCTCCGCCGGGAGCCAGCTGTGTCTCCTTGTGTGAGCACTGGATTTCCTCATCTGTAAAGTGGGAGAAATAAGAGCGCCCATCAGGGTCGAGAACAACGCTGAGTCCACAGTAAGTGCTCTCCGGACGGCTGTCAAACACTAAGCACCGACAGGAAGGAGGGACGCGCATCAATCAGAGCGGTTACTCCAGGAACTGGGTTAATGGCTTACTTACTGACACTCATATTGTTACACTTTTCTTTTTAAGGGCATGAACTACTTCTGCAGCCAAACTTCAAAATATGCCTAGTTTTCCCACATACGGCTTCATTATATTAACTGACATACAATTACAAAATTCTTGTACTAATAGGAATGTCAATTATTACCATTTCCATTCTATATAATGGGAAATAAAGACCAAAAGATTAAATTAAGCAATTTACTAAGCTCACACATGAGGTTAGACTGGAAACAATACAATGCAATGTAATAGAAAGGGCATGAGGTTTGGGAATCAGGGTTAAATTAAAATTCCTTCTCTAGCTCATATTAGCTTGCACAAATTATTTAACCTGCCTGAACCTCAGTTTTATTATTTGAAAAATAATGTTAAGGACAATTATAATTAGCTAACATTTATTGAGTGCTTACTATATGCTAAGCACTATAGCAGGAGCTACACATATATTATTTTGTTTAATCTTCAAAAATTCTATGAGGTGGGTAGTATTAGCATCCCTGTGTTCACAGATGAGGAAACTGAGGCACAGGGGGGTTAAATGAGCAGTACCTAGCTAGTCATAGTGGAGCCAGGACTTAACGCAGGTAGACTAAATTCAGCCATACACTTTAGAAGACATTGAGAACTCATTTACCTTCTGATCTGCGAAAGCATTATCTTTTGGTACACAGGACCTAATATCTACCTTGATTTTACGTTAATAATAAACCCGTAAGAGGCGTGTGGGCCTTTCTCCCTTACTGCTCACAGCACAGGTAGCTGCCCTGTGCACTCCTCGCTTTCATTTAGGGGTGCTGGCCCAACCGGGCAGGTGATGAGGACAGTGGCTCGTGTCCATCTGGGCAGCAGCCTCGGTGCTAATTCTAAACACAGGTGGTGAGAGAGACAGCCAACAGGAAGGGGGAAGGACTCACTGCTGACATGTGCAGCTGGGAAGATTGATGGTTTTCCTCTCCTTCTCCCCAACGCATCAGCCCGGGGGCAGACATGCAGGAGCTGCCGGGCTGGGGACAGGAAAATACACAGTGCAGTGTCTACCTCGCTGCGGCGCTGATTAATGAGACTGAAATGACACAGAAAACAGGCAGTGCTTCAGAAGAATTCACAGGCGCTGCTTTCTTTAATGGTTTCCACAAGAGCAGTTCCCATAAACGGCCGGGTCTGAACTGGAACACCCCGTGGTCAGAGCAAGGCAGGAGTGTATTTGGCAGAACGCGTGGAGCGAAGGGGGAGAGTGCGAGGGAGTTTATTATAATGAAGTAAATTCACTTATGGTCGGGTAGGTTTTCCTCATGAATTCCTCTCCTATAACTGCTTGGCCAAAAAATTTCACAAAGTTCCAGGTAAGTCAATTATTTATCCACCGAACAATGCGAAGACACCACGAGAAAACACGAGCATGAAGATTTCACCTTCACTATTAAAAGCACGCTTGCTTTGTAAAATCAGGAGATGGGCACTAACTTTTCATGTTTTACCACAACTGTAGAGTGTATTAAGCTATCATTGAGAAAAGATGATTTTTTTTTTTAAAGATTTATTTATTTTTAATTCCCCCCTCCCCCGGTTGTCTGTTCTCTGTGTCTGTTTGCTGCGTCTTGTTTCTTTGTCGGCTTCTGTTGTCGTCAGCGGCACAGGAAGTGTGGGCAGCACCATTCCTGGGCAGGCTGCACTTTCTTTCGCGCTGGGCGGCTCTCCTTATGGGTGCACTCCTTGCGCGTGGGGCTCCCCTACGCGGGGGACACCCCTGCGTGGCACGGCACTCCTCGCGCGCATCAGCACTGCGCATGGGCCAGCTGCACACGGGTCAAGGAGGCCCGGGGTTTGAACCGCGGACCCCCCATGTGGTAGGCGGACGCCCTAACCACTGGGCCAAGTCCGTTTCCCTAGAAAAGATGATTTTTAACATCAAATATTATCTCCCAAACTTACTGTCTATTGATATATCCACTTGAATTTCCCACAAACTCCTCAAACTTAACATTACACCTAAAACCAAATCGACCGACTCATGACTCCCTGGTCAACCTCCTCCAAACCTGCTGTTTCCATCATCTCAATCCTGGTCAACAACCACCCTTCCAGGCCCCCAATCCTGGTTTTTATGCCCAATTCCTTCTTTTCTCTCACCAGACTTTGTGGTTCAAATCCTGACTTGACTCATTCCTAGCTTCGTGATCTTTGGCAAGTAGTTGTGCCTCAGTTTCTTCATCTGAAATCAAGATTTTAATAATACTATTTAATAGGGTTATTGCAAGAATTAAAAAGATAGCACATAAAAACTACTTAGAACAGTGCCTAGCACATAGTGCTCAAAAAATATTAGTTGTTATATCTAATCAATTAATGAATCTCCAGGGGTACTGCCCAATACCATTTCACTACTCCATCAATGCAATCTCAACCTTAGTCACCTCGCCTGCACTGCTTCAATATGTTCTATCTACCCTCCACACCACCAACTGCACTACCTTCTTAAAATAATGACCCTCCACTGGCTCTTCCTTTCCAACAGGGTCAAATCCACACCCCTTAAGTTAGCATGTAATATCCTTCAGCATCTATTCTTACACAGAGACAGATTACTCAGACATGGTATGCCAAGGATCCTCATGAATAAATCTTACGCAAGTGAAAAGTCTTATGAGAAGTTTGGGGTCAACATTTTGTGTTTATTTTACAACATGTTCTATTTCTTCAATCTTGCTACTCTAGACTTAACATCATATCCAACTAAACATAGGATAATGAAAGAGTAAACTAGGATCTATGAGTTAAAGTTCAAAATGTAAAAAAAAATTTATATACCAACTGACATTCTTCTAGGTAAGATTAAACGTAAAGTGTTTCCATCAAGTGGTTAATGCAGCAATTTCTGATGCGATGAGTCCTTGAGGGTCCATAATCTGGTTACCACCCTCCAGGGTCATAAGCCAGGCTACTGGACCTCCTTTTTTGGGCTGTGCAAACCCTGACTGGGGCGACGCAGAGGACAATGTCAGCATTCCGCGTTGACTACCATGACTGGCCCAACCACAACTGTACACCGGTACTAGTGATGAAGTGCAAGGAGCATCAGATAAACAAGCAATAACAATTAACACGGGGTGTTATCATAGATGGAGCTGCAGTTACTTTGCTCTCAAAAATCACGTTCTAGGATCATACTTGCACTGATTATATAAAATTACAGCACATGGCTGACTTTGCTCCACTTATTTCTTCTGTTTAAACCATAGCTCTGAAATTTTTACTGTGCTGTAATCACTAAGAAAAATGTACATTTAAACTTAGTAAACAGTATTTCCTTTGGTAAAAAATGTTAATCGTAAACCATTTTTCTAATGAAGTGTATAGCATGCACCATGATCTAATGTCCTCCTCTTAGATGACTTTGTTTTCCTTTGAAACCTTAAGAGATTGTTTTCTGGCATCACTGCTGAAGTCCAAATGGTTCTGATACATCGTTTTTCTTTGAAGGTAAGCAGCAACCTATTTCTTTTACTTTTAAAAACAAAGAAAATAATTTAAATTTGAAGCTCTTCAGAAAGACTTTTTTTTTTCCCCTGGGCTGTATAATGATTTACTTAACTGGATTATCAACTACTATTTTTTTTTTTATCTCTTTTAATGTTACATTAAAAATTTAAGAGGTTCCCATATACCCCAGAAAGGGGTAACACTTTGTATATATATAATAAATAAACTTGGAGGAAAAAATCAAATTTGGAAACTCATGTCAGCCAATAATTAATTCATTAACCCACTTTATGTCGGAATAATTATTTCGAGTTGCTGGAAACTCTCAGTCACAGCATATTAGAGAACAAAGAATCCAATACATTTTTCCTCATCTTTTTTTTTTTTTTTTGGAGGTACTGGGGATTGAACCCACTGTACATGGGAAGCAGATGCTCAACCACTGAGCTGCATCTACTCCCCTAGAATCCAATATATTTTTGACATGCCACATAGCTTTCTGCATGTCACAGCTTTGGCCTCTTATACAAACTTTTAAAAACCTGGTAATCTATATGCAGACAAGGGTGCAATCAAAGAATTGTTGGTATAGGGGCATTTCAGAGTTTTCAATTCCTCTACTTTAAAATTTTGTATCATTGAGTATTTAGCTCTTCCCCTAAACTTCTACCACCTCATTCAATTTTCTACTCATGCTAAGTGGCACCATCATGGTTCCATGTGCACTTGCTTTGTGTGTGTGTGCATTAAATAATGCTACATTCCTTAGCCAGTTGTCTCACTGAGTCAACTAAAATCCATGAACATTTCTTTACTTAAGAGAGTCTTTCCTGATTGTTCATACAAATTAATGAAAAATTTTTAATTTTGTTAAGTTGCCTGATTACGTATTGTTTAATAAGCTGAAGAAACACTTTTCTCATTTATAAGGTAACGCAGCACCTGACTTCAGTTTCTCTAGATTTTGTGTATTCTTACAGTAATCAATTTGTGAATGTATAAATCAAATTAATTTTTCTCTTTTATATTTCAGCTTGATTTCAAACTCCAAAACCTGTCATTATTCACCAATGAAATACTTATTATGCCTCTCTTGCAGTAAACGTTGTTTCCCAATAAACAACTTCCACCTCTGATTTTCAAGCATATTCTATTTTCATAAGTATGTTTTGAATTCAAGATAAAATATTTTCAACAGCTTTACCACAGAATCAGTATTCCCATTCAAATTGTAATGATTCATTTAAATTTTTTACTTTAAAATGACTTCAAACTTACAGAACAGTTGTAAAAAAAAATAACAAAATAAATAAATAAAACCTCACAGAGAATCCTACCTAGATACCCAGATTTACCAACTTTTAACATTTTGCCATATTTGTTACATCATTCTACGTCCCTGCCCACCTACCTACTTACCTAGCTGCTATCAATCATCTATTTTCTAAACATCTGATAGTAGGATGCATATATTATACTCTTTGAACACTCAATTCTTTCATGTATTCTTTTTTTAGGAGGTACCATGGATTGAACCCAGGACCTCATACATGCGAAGCAGGTGCTCAGCCACTGAGCTACATCTGCTCTGCTTTAATGTACATATATATTTTTAACAGGGGCATTCACGTAAGTAACCTTGATTTATCAACAAATTGAACGAGAGAGAGTGGGAAAAGAAAGGAGGGCGGGAGGGTGAGTCAGCCACAGGAAGCAAGAAGCTGAACCTGAACCTGGAAGAGGAGAGACCACGAGTGCTGCCACGTGCTTTGCCACGGGACAGAGGAGCCCGGGATCACCGGCGGCCGGCCAGCATGTCACAGTCCTCAGGGGGACACAGCGCCTTGATGATGCCTTGATGAGGACATTTTCCCAGCCTCAAAACCGTGAGTAATAAATACCCATTGTTTAAATCAAACCATTAAAGAGAGAGAGAGAGAATAAAATGATAAATCAAACTATTTCTTGGTAATCGCTTTTAGCAGCCCGGGCAATTTAAAACAATGTCCTTTTGAGCATTTTCTCCTCTGTTATTAGATCCACTCCAGGATCATGCTTGTTGTTTTACATTTAATTGTCGTTGTCTCTTTAGTCTCTCTTTTTTATAAGTGTGGGAACAAATATTCAAAGTAAAACTTTGTCATTTCAGCCTCTCTCAAGAATACAGTTCAGAGGGATTAATCACAGTTACAATATTGTGCTACCCTCAACACTATCCATCAACAAAACTTTGCCATCACCAGAAACAGAAAGCCTGCACCCATTATGCACTAATTCCCCATTAATTCCCCATTCCACCTACCCCAGGTAAATGTTACTCTTTTGCCTGTCTCTATCAATTTGCAAGCTCTAGTTATTTAAGCGAAATCATTACAATACTTCTCCTTTTGTGTCTAACATTTCAGTCAAAAGGAGTCTTCAAGGTTCACCGAAGTAGTAGCATATATTTTCGTTTGTTGCTTATGCTTTTGTTGTAAACTCTAAGAAATTACCAAATATTTCCCTATGTATTCTCCTAATACTTTTATAATTTTAGCTCTTAATGTTTAGATCATTGGCCCATTTTGAATAGTTGTACACAGTATTACATAGGGGTCCATTTTCAATTTTTTGCAGGTGGATAATCCAGTTTTTCCAGCACCACTAATTGTAGACACTATTCTTTCTGTATCGAGTGGATTTGGCATGCCTGTCAAAAGTCAATTGGCTTGCAGAGCAGATGTAGCTCAGCGGTAAAACGTGCGCTTCGCGTGTACGAGGTCCTAGATTCAATCCCCAGTACCTCCTGAAAAAAAATCAATAGGCTAAAGATGTGTGGACTTGTATCTGAACTCTCAATTCTATTTCATTGGTGGATGTCTGTCCTTGTGCCAGCATCACACTATTTTGATTACTGTAGCTTTGTAATAAGGTTTTCTCTTTTCCTTTCTTTTTTTTTTTTTTTTTTCCACACTGTATTAGGATAGAATGGGCCAACCCAGTATTTCTTGAGACTAAAACACTTCTATCACCACAATCATGTTAGCAAACCTGGTTCCCCTTGCTTGTGCAACTTCATGCAGAGCTAGTGATCGAGTTTTTAGTAAGTTTTAAAATCAAGAAGTGTGAGTCCTCCAATTTTGCTCTTATTTATCAAGATGGTTTTGGCTAATCTGGGTTCCTTGCCCTTCCATATGAATTTGATGATTAACTTCCTTATCTGTAAGTAAGACTGTCAAATTTAGATTGAGATTTTTGGTTATATCAATTCTATTGTTCTTATAATCTCTGTTTCACTTATCTCCACTATAATCTTTATATGCTCACTTTGGGTTAGCATGCTCTTCCTTTCTCATTCCTCCAGGTGTAAAGGTTAGGTTACTGGAGCAAGATCTTCCTTCTGTTTTAGTGTAAGCATTTACAGCTGTAATTTCCCTTACAGCACTACCTTTGATGCATCCCTTAAGTGCTGGTATGCTGTGTTTTTGTTTTCATTTGTCTCAAAGTATTTCCAAATTTCCCTTTTGATTTCTGCTTTGACCTATTGGTGTCTAAAAGTGTATTGTTTAATTTCCAAATTTTTGCAAATACTCCAGTTCTTCCTCTATTATTAATTTCTAGCTTCTTTCCATCATCATTGGAGAAGGCACTTTGTACACTTTCCAATCTTTTAAATTTACTGAAACTGGTAACTGTGACCTAATATATCATCTATCTTAGAGAATAGTTGAAATATACATAAGAAGATGCATTTAGCTGTTGTTGGGTGAAGTGTTCACATATATTGTTAGGTCTATTTTGTTCAAGTCCTCAATTTCCTTATTAGTATTCTGTTAGATTCTCTATTCATTATTGAAAGTGGGGTACTGAAGTCTCCTCCTATCAATGTAGAAACTGCTATTTTTTCCTTCAAATCTGTCAACATATGCTCCATATATTCTGGGGCTCTATTTTTAGGGCATATATATTTATAATTGTTATGTCTTCCTGTTGAATTGACCCTTTTATCAATAAGTAGTGCCCTTGTCTCTCTTAACAGCTTTTTACTTAAAGTATGTCTGACATACTTTAAAGTTTTAAAGTTTGTCTGACATTAGTATGGACATCCTTGCTCTCTTTCGGTTTCTTTTGCTTGGGTATTTTCCCCAATCTTTCACTTTCAACCTACTTGTGTCTTTGAATAAGGTGAGTCTCTTGTAAACAGCTTATAGTTAGACCTACCAATTTTTGCCTTTTGATGCCATTTTCATTTAAAGTAACAGCTGATAATGAAGGACTTTCTGCCATTTTGTTATTTGTTTTTTCTAAGTATTACACCTTTTTATCCCTAAATTCTTCCATTAATGTCTGTTTAAGTATGAATCATTTAGAATGCCTTCCCATTTCCTTCTGCATGTTTTCTGAAATTTTCTTTGTGGTTTCCATGGAGCTTACATTTAACATCCTAAATTTATAATAATCTCATTTATTTTTACGCTATCTTAACTTCAGTAACAAACAATGTTTCTATGCCTCTCCAACCTCCACCTTTATGTTTTACTTGTCCCAAATTACAATGATCCAAAACCACAGATTTATCAATACTTTTTAAAGAAGACTTACTATTTTTTTATTTGTCCCCCCACTCCCCCACCCCCTGTTGTTTGTGCTTGATGTCTGCTCTCTGTTGGTCTTTTTTTAGGAGGCACCAGGAACCGAATTCAGGACCTCCCCTGTGGGAGAGAGGCATCCAATCACTTGAGCCACCTCCTCTCCCTACTTGTTGTATCTCTCATTGTGTTTCCTCGCTGTGTCTCTTTGTTGTGTCATCTTGCTACATCATCTTGTTGCATCAGCTCACCACGCCAGCCCATCGTGTCAGCTCGCTGTCTTGCTTGTCTTCTTTAGGAGGCACCAGGAACCAAATCCTGGACCTCCAGTGTGTTAGGTGGGTGCCCAGCTGCTTGAGCAACATCTGCTTCCCTGTAAATATTTTTAATACATTAAAACTTTAGATCCTGTAAGAGCTGGAGTTACAAAGACACAATGGTATTTATATTTACTCAAGTCATTACCTTTTTCAGCAACCTTTATTTCTTCATCCTGGTTTGACTGAATGTCTAGTATCCTTTTCTTTCAACCTGAAGAATAGCCCTTAGCATTTCTTGTAAGGCCACTCTAATGCTGACGGACTTTCTCAATTTCATAACCTGGGCATGTCCTAAACTCTCATTTTTTCCCCATACTTTTCTTTCTAAGAGAAGCTGTGGGTTTACAGAACAATCATGCATGAAATACAGGCTTCCCAGTGTGCATATACACTTTTCCTGTACCCCTCCATCCTCCCATTTTTAAAAACACTTGTTACCAATTCTATCTTTGTATATTTTATGTCCAAAACCATAGATTTATCATTACTTTTTATGCATTTATTTGCATTTTAGAACCTGTAAGAAGTAAGAAGTTGAGTTACATACCAAACGACAAAATAGTTCTGGAATTTATAATTACCCAAATGGCTACCTTCACTGGACATGATTATTTCCTTATGCTGCTTTAAACCACGGTCAAGCGTCCTCGCCTTTCAGTCTGAAGACCTCTTTAGCAATGCTTGTAGGACAGGTCTAGTGGTGATGAGCTCCTCCAGCTTTGGTTTATCTGGGAGTGCCTTCATCTCTCCCTCACTTTTTAAAGAACGTCTCACTGGATATAAAATTCTTAGTTGACAACTGTTCTCTTTCAGTACTTCAAGTATTTCAGCCCATTCACTGCCTTCTTGCCTCCATGGTTTAGGAGGAGAAATCAGCATTCAATCTAATTGGGTCTCCCTTGTATGTAACACATTGCTTTTCTCCCTCAACTTTCCTTGTCTTTTGCATTCAACAATGTGATTAATGAATAATGGGGTGTGTTTCTCTTCATGTTTATCCTGTTTAGTAATTCTCTATTTCTTGCATGTCCATATTAACATCTTTGGCTAAATTTGAGAAGTACTTTGTCATAATTTCTTTGAACATTCCTTTATTCTCCTTCTAGGACTCTCATAATGTGAATTTTGGCATGCTATCAAGTGTCCCAGAGTTGTCTCAGGCTATTTTCGCTTTTTATAATTATTTTTTCTTCCTGCTCCTCAGCCTGACTCATTTCAATTGTACTGTCTTCAAGTTCACTGATTCCTCTGCAAGGTACTATCTGCTTTTGAAAGTCTACTGGGAATTTTTCATTTGAGTTAGTGTGGTCTTCAATAGTTGTTCTGTTTGGTTCCTTTTTAAGATTTTTATTTCTTTACCTAGACTCTCTTGTTCATTCATTGTTTTCCTGATATCCTTTAGTTCTTTCTCTGCATTTTCCTTCATCTCCTTGAGCATTTTAAAGATCATTTTAAAAAAACCACTTTATTTGGTTTGTCCACATTCTGGTCTTTGTTGGTGTTTTCTGGATTTTTATTGTCTTCTTTTGGATGGGCCATTATTTCCTGCTTCTTTGTTTGTCTTGTTACTCTTGTTGCACGTTTTAATATTTTAATTTTTAAAATTTTTAAATTTTTTTAATATTTTAAAATGTGAGCTCTGGGATTTATTCCCTGAAATGTCTGCTTCTTGATTTTGTAACCAGCTGGTGATAAGACACCATTGATAAATTCATTGAGCTTCTTGGATATATATGTTTATGTCTTTTGTTGACTCTTGAAAGTTAACAGCTGTGGTGTCTTCAAATATTTGTTCTGTCCCTTTGTTTGTTTTTATTGTCTTTTTTTAAAGATACATAGATCACACAAATTGTCACATTAAAAAATATAAAAGGCTCCCATATACCCTCCCACCAGACCCCCCCATTCCTCCCACATCAACAACCTCTTTCATCAGTGTGGTACATTCACTGCATTTGGTGAATACATTTTGGAGCACTGTTGTACTGCATGGATTATAGTTTACATTGTAGTTTACACTCTCCCCCAGTCCATTCAGTGGGTTATGGCAGGATATATAATGTCCAGCATCTGTCCCTGCAATATCATTTAGGACAATTCTAAGCCCCGAAAATGCCCCCACTTCACACCTTTTCTTCCCTCTCCCTGCCCTCAGCAACTACTGTGGCCACTGTCTCCACATCAATGATACAATTTCTTCCATTGCTAGAGTCACAATAGTTCTATAGTAGAATACCAGTAAGTCCACTCTAATCCATTTTTATTCCTCCATCCTGTGGACCCTGGGATGGTGATGTCCACTCCACCTCTAAGTCAAGAAGAGTGTTCTGTCCCTTTCTTTTCTCTCCTCTAGTAATCCCATAATGCATATATTGGTATGCTTAATTTGTCCCACCAGTCTCTCAGGTTGTGTTCACTTTTTTTTTCCCAGCTCCTCAGACTAAATAAGTTCAATTGTCCTATCTTTGAGTTCACTGATTTTCACTTCTCCCAGCTCTAATCTCCTGTTGAACCCCTCTAGCTAATTTTTATTTTTTGTTACTGTGGTCTTCAACTGTGTTTATTTCTTTTTTATGATCCCTATCTCGTTATTGAAACTCTTTTTGCTCATCAATCGTTTTCCTGGTTTCCTATAGTTTTTCATCCTTTTCTTTTAGATCTTTGAGCATATTTAGGACAATTTTTAAAAAGTCTTTGTCTAGTATATTTGAGGTCTAGTCCTCTTCATGGAAGGTTTCTAATGCTTTATCTTGCTTCTTTATATGAGTCATTGTTTTTCATTTTTTGCATGTCTTCTAATCTTTTGTTGTTTACTGGACATTTTGACATTTTAATGAGTTCTCTCTGAAATTTAGTCACTGAGGTGTCTGTTCCATAAGCTTGTATCCAGCTAGTGTTACAGAAGATTTCCTTGAATGCCAAGAACTAGTTGAAGAAGAAGCAGGAGGAGGAAAGGGAGGAGGGGGATAGGGAGGAAGGGGAGGGGGTTTTTAGCTGCCCTACAAGCCACCTTGATGTACAGGGCAAGTCCTGGGGTCCTGGGACCCTGAGCCTGTGATGAATGTCTTGGTTCACTTTACTCCAACATCTTGGTGATGTTTAATCTCCAAACTGCAATGATTTTAAGTGCAATTTACTTCAGAGTCTTTGGGAGGCCCTCCTTTGCCTCTATGCCTCCCTTGGACAGTTCTTTTAGTCGTACATGGCTCTCCTCCAAGAATAAATTTTAGTAAGTAAAATAATTAGCATAAATAATAAAATATTGCTCTTAATTTCAATGATTTCCAACACATGGCTTAAAAGTGCATGGTTTTAAAAATCTACTTCTATGACAAATCACTGTACACTAAATACATATTAATGACAACTAATAATTTTTTTTGGTATAAGTAACAAAACTGCTTGCCTCAATAGGTAAGCCCTTGGACAGTTTTGTGAAAGTAGCACTGACTTTTGTTTTGAAATTACTCTCAAATAATCATAGTCACTGAGAAAGAACTGCAAATGATCATTTTTGAGCCATCAAGTACTTAAGAGTGAGGTATGGAAGAACCAAGGAGAACAGTGCTGTTTTGTATATTAATAGAGAGGTAACACCAGCTGGGTAAAGACGGTGCTGTGGAAATGTTATCAGTTGAGTACAGTAAAGCGATTTTCTTTATTTTTATCTTGATGAGAAGTTTTTTATTTTCTTTAATACAGTTGCAGAAGAAAAAAAAAAGCCCAAAGTACTATCAGATGAATTTTATGCTAAAAAAAAAAAAAAGATATTTTGCAAGTTCTTTCTTGTTTCTAACAATTTTAAGATTTTTTTTGCCAGCCCTCCCCCAAACCCACTCACACTAGGCTCAAGTCTTTTTTATGCCCTTTTCTTCTATTAATCCATGCTGTGAATTCTCTACTTCTCTTAGTTCCCTGAAAACGCCGTACCCTTTCTGAACTCCAAGCCTCTGCACGTGCAGTACTGAGTTGCATGACTTCCTCCATCTGACAAATTTCAATTTATCTTCTTTTAAAATCCAAGTGAAATTCATATAACATAAAATTAGCAATTTTACAGTGAAGAATTCACTGGCATTTAATACATTCGTGATGTTGTACCACCACCACTTCTAATGTTTAGTTCTAAAACATTTTCATCCCCTCAAAAGAAAACCTCATACCCATTAACCAGTTACTCCCTCCCACCAGACCTGGGCAACCACCAGCCCACTTTATGTCTATGGATTTACCCATTCTGGATATTTTTATACTGATGGAATCATACAGAGTGTGGCCTTTTGAATCTGGCTTCTTTCACCTAGCATATTTTTGAGATTCATCCACGTTATAGCATGTATCAGAACCTCATTCCTTTTTATGGCTGCATAATAATATCCCATTATATGTATATACCAAAACTGGTTTATCTGTTTAGCTATTGATGAACGTAGGAATGCTTGTTTTCAATACTTCCGGGTAAACACCTAGGAGTGGAATTTCTGTGTCATATGGTAATTATATGTCTAGCTATCCATGGAACCAAGAAACTGTTTGCTTTTTTCCAGAGCAGCTAAAGCATTTTACATTCCACCAGCAATATACAAGGGTTCCAATATCTCCACATCTTCACCAATACTTAATTCCATTTTAAAAATAATTATGTTTACCTTAATGGGTATGAAGTGGTATATCATCACGGTTTTTATTTGCATCTGCCTAATGCCTAATGATGATGAGCAAGCATCTCTTCAGGTACTTGGTAGTCATTTGTATATCTTCTCTGGAAAAATGTCTATTCAAATCCTTTGGCTTTTTAAAAAATTGGATAGCTTTGTCTTTTTATTATTGAGTTGTAAAATTTCTTAATATATTCTGGATATTAGGATCTTTATCAAATATATGATTTGCAAATATTTTCTCCCATTCTGTAGGTTAGCTTTTCACTTTCTTGATGATATCCTTTGATGCACAAATTTTAAAATTTTGATGAAATTCAAGTTATCCATTTTTGTTGTCGTTGCTTGTGCTTTTGGTGTCATTGATTAAGAAACTGCTGCCAGAGGCATCTGGACACTACAGGCAGGGCACACAAGCCCAGGAAATTGGTACCCTGTGGGGGCCTCGCCTTGGAATATATGGTAACCTATACATTTCCCCAATGTAACAGAGTTAGACTCATTTACTATTTCCTTATGTGTGGTTCTTCCGCCACTTTTATTTGAATCTATAATTAGCACGGTACCTGTTAAACATATGTCCCAGAGAATTAACTCTTTGGTCTCTTCATATGCTGGCTGAGCCCTGGACCTCAGCAGAGATGCTGCACCTACTCTCCAGTTCACTGGACTCGCCAGGACAACTAACAAAATGATGTCGATGGACATGCCCATCCCAAAAGACAGAGAGTGTCTACAGCTGCAGGCACGACAGTTCCTTCCATCTGCCCCATGGGTCTAAGCCCCCTCTCCATCGGAAGTAGAGTGGACATCACAGTCCCCAAATCCTCAAGAAGGAAGAATGAACAAATGTAAGAGGGGAATGCAACTATGGACCAAAGTAGACTTATTATTATTGTAGTAATGGAAGAACTTGTGACATTGATATAATGATGGTGGTCACCAGAGGTTCTGAGGGGAGGGAAAGGAAGGAATGGTTGCAACATGGGCAGTATAGGGACATTAGAATTATTCTGCATGATATTGCAATGATGGTATAAACTATAGACCATGGTTAGTAGCAATGCTTCAATATTTGTTCATCAGTTATAACAAATAAACCACACTAATGAAAGATATTATTAACAGGGGAAAGTGTGAGGGGGGAGGGGATGGGGTATAAGGGAATCCCCTACATTTTCAATTTATCTTCCCTGCAATCTAACACTCCTTTAAAAAGAAACAAATTGGCAATTTCCTTTAAAAAAAGAAAAGAATCCACTGCCAAATACAAGATCACGAGGATTTACCCCTATGTTTTCTTCTAAGAGTTTTATGGTTTTAGCTTTTATATTTAGGTCATTGATCCATTTTGAGTTAAATGCTATATCTTGTATGAGGTAGTGGTCAAACTTCACTCTTTTGCATGTAGACATCTAGTTATTCCAGAATCATCAACTGAAGAGACTATTCTTTCTCCCATTGAAAGGTCTTTGCACCTTTATTGAAAATCAATTGGCCATAGATGTATGGGTTTATTTCTGAAATCTCAGTACTATTCCAGTGGTCTGTTGTCTAGCCTTATGCCAGTACACACTGTTTTGATTACTATGACTTTGTAGTAAGTTGTGAATTCAAGGAGTGTGTGTCCTCCAACTTGGTTATCTTTTTCAATATTGTTCAGTTCAACTTATCTTTCAAGACCCAGTTCATAGTCACCACACTTGGGAACTCTTCTCCAGCTCCCCAAGGCAACGGGACCGACTTACTTGCCTCTAGAAGCACCCACGATACTTTGCTCTCCTTTCCACTAAAGCATATGGTTAAGAAAAAGAAAATAAAAACAAAATAGGGGGAAAAAAGCATATGGTTGCACTGTAATTTATTTTCTTATAAATCTACTACCCTTAACAGCCAGTGAAGTACTCAAGGGCAAAATCCATGTTTTTAACCCTAACAACAACAAGGTGGGGATTCAATATATAAATATGAATACATTATGAGGCTTATAGAATACAAGAGCTGGAAGTTCTGGACTTAAGCCCCCATGGAACTCAATGGCCCCAGGGGGCAATCGGGTAAAGGGACATTTTAAAATTATCTTTTTCCAGGCTACCGTGCAAATCTAGTCATCTTTTAACCAATAATACCTATGACTACAAGAACACTTTTCCAAATTCATAAGGTACTGTAATTTTAATTCAATCTATAAGAATATACTCAGCACAAATGTGCTGAAAAAACATTTCTATAAACTTCTTGTAAAGCTGCTTCACTCTCTTTAGAACGCAAGCAGTCTTAGCCTAGAATTCAGAATGGATCGTATGCAATAATTTCTGGTATTTTATTTTAACTATGTGGTGCTAAAGAGGCATTCACAAGCACCCAGGGAGCTTGCCATGCAGGTTAAAGCTGATTTTCTGGCGAGTGCCTCGGAGCGTGTGTCTAACCGACACTGCGGAGCCATCCCCTGTCTTCTGGAAGACAGGGACCATGGGCATGCCACAAGGCACCCAGAAGCACTCCTCATACAACCGGGGCAGAGTTACAGCACAGCACCCCAGGGCAAGGACGCGCTGAACTGATTTATAGGATGGGACTTATGGGAAAGCTGAGTGGAAATGTTTTATGCTATTTTAATCTGAATCTTTAAAAAGAATAAACTAAGAATCCCAAAATCAACATCACGTGTTGTACGATGATTCCAATGCTACAAATAACATTTTAAAACAAAATATTTTGAAATCGAGTTCCTTCTTTGCTCACCTGCTGCTGCTATGGTTTAAGGGGTCAGAATTTCCACTGTGACAATTCCTAACAACCAAAGCAACCTGAAAATAATGCTTTGGTCCTACTAGGGCCCCTCATAGCAATGAAGAAACAGCAAACTCCTAATATTAACCAGTAAGGAGAAGAAAAATATGTATTTTGCCATCAGAATCATTTCAACTGTCCTTCATTAAGAAATGGCCAATTTTGATTATTAGCTTATTGATTTAAAATCAAAACAAGACCCATTATGCTTTTATGATGGACAATATTTTTTTTCCCTAAGAACAGATCACATTTTATTAGCCTCATCTTAAAGAGACTTCCTCTATTTACAATAGGTGTTCAGTATATAATTATTGAATGAATGAGAAATAAGAGAGCGTCATCTTCAATTTCCTTTTTATTCTCATAGAAAAATGAAAGATTGGAAGCCTTTTTCTTTTCTTTTTCAAGCAGTATCTGTTGCCCTGTCTTTCTCTCTCTTCAAAGTGTTTTACTGAAATAAAGGCACATGCCATTAAACCCATAATCTGGGTGTTTACTTATCACATCTGATACAGAGCCTCTCTAACACACATGCTTGTCATTTCGTTTTAAATAGAAGATCTGAATTTTCCCAAGGTTACTGGAACATCCAGATGAGAAGACAAGAAGGGGAAGAACCAGGGAGGGTCCTTGGGGACCATGAGAGCTGCAAATAACATGGGCCCAATCATGACGTTTCTGAACTTGGGCCAGACTCCAGAGCGACAGGCAGCCGAATAATGTGTGCTCCGTCTAACAGCTCATGCTTTTTGTAAAGCAGTGCCCAAATAAAACATTACCACCATCCCATGTCCTAAAACCAACACATAAAGGTTTAGCTTATAGAAAAGAATGCTATCTACTTTATTAAGTCGTTTCCATGTTGTAGACTTATGGGCTTAGTTTAATGATTATCTTTAATTTCATTCCAATCCTTGTTAGTGGACAATTGTTGTTTAACTTAATTAAAACGAGCACATACTCGATACCAGACCCTTCATCTGTCTGTCCATCCATTTGTCCGTCTGTCTGTCCATCCATCCAAATATTTATTGAGCATCAACCACGTGCCAAACATTATGTTGGGTGGTAGGTTTGCTACAGTAATAAAACATAGTCCCTGCCCTGCAGAAGCCTACGTCTGGTGAGACTGTGGCTGGCACAGCTAAGTCACCGGCCCGTCTGACGTACAACTGATTTTAAATCTCCAGCCTACTGAAGCTCCCTCCTCTTACCAAGCAGTCTCAGTTTCTGCTTTATGGAGTTCAATATATGGTACTAATTTCTCTTCTCTGTACCTCCAAATGTTTCCACATCGATAACCATCCTCTCTCCTCTTTTGTTTCAGAGAGAGATATCCCTCTAAGATTATTCCTTACTCACGGTACTACCGATTCTATCCTTTCCTGTGTCTTAAGAATACTTTTTCACCAATTTTTCTTTCTCTTTCTTCCATCTTTAATCTCCACTTCTTGTCCAGGTCCTTCAAGTCTTTTCTTCGAAGTATGAACATAAAGGAGAGAGAGTCATTCATTCACCAGCTACTGACTGAGCACCTACTGTGCAGTCCTGGTATTATGGAGCCTAACTTCCAGTAAGAGATATACAACAAATGAGTAAAAAACAAATAACCATGATATTGCAGAATGTGATCGGTGCCATCAAGGAAAGACAGGGTGAAATAACAGAATAATGGGGAAGTGTCTGTTTCGGATAAGTTAGACATGAAAATTATTTCAGAGGAGATGACATTTGAACTATTATTGCCTGAAGAATAAGAGCGAGAACCAGCTGTAAGAGGAGGCAAGGCGAAACTATTCCAGATAAAAGAAATAAAAGGAGCAAGAACAGAGGGGAAGTCAGTGTTCCTGGTGTGCAACAAGCAAGCCAGGAGAGGCAGGAAATGAGGTTAAGGAAGCAGGCAGGGACTAGATTACAGAAAACCTCACAGGCTCTGGCAAGGAGTGTGGGTTGAGAACTGATAAAAGCATTTTAGGTGAGGAATGACATGATCAGAGGTTACCTCTTACAAGGATCTTTCCGGCCTTTAGATCAAGAAAGAATAGAAAGCAGTAGCAGCAAGATCACTGCCGATCAAAGAGTCCAACAGAACCCTAGACCTGCCACCACCACTTCAACTCCACAATCTACCTGCCTCCTGCCTTAATTTCCCCCAACCATCTCGCTTCTCACCCATCTCAATTAGTTACTAAAGCTATTCTAAAACCAATAACCACCTCCTAATCCTCTAATCCAATGGTCTTTTCTGTCTTGTTGCTTTTGTAAGGTAAGTGATGATGGCTTTGATTAGGGTATTGACAGGCAAACAGGGAGAAGTGGACAGATTTGGAAAATATTTGGAAGGGAACTTCAATAAGACTTGCTGATAGAATGGAATGGATGCAGGGTTGACAAAAGGGTTGTACCAAGGATGAATCCAAAGGATTAGTTGGAGAAACTAAGTCCATGGTGCTACTTTTGGGAATGGGAGAAAACATCAAAAGTTCTATTATGGACAAGTTTAAGATGCTTACAAATCTTCAATATGGGAATGCTAATTAGGTAAAAGGATTAAAATAGGCTGCATAGAAGGGAGCTGGAACTTTACCTTTAGAAATCATTAGCACATTTGTGTTATTTCAAGTCTTGGTACTAGGTGACCCCACTGACAGAGTGTGGCAAGGGCAGAGAGACTCAGATCATGGCTTAGGGACAGTCAGAGCGTAGCAGAGGCTGAAGAGAACCAGCACACGAGACTAACAGGCATGGCCAGGGAGGCTGGAGTGAAGTCAGGGAGCCCTGGCAGCACACATAGAAAAAGAGGAGGGTGGGCCAGCTGTGTCAAATGCTAATGACTGATCAAGTAATATGGGTACTAAATAGTAACTGGATTTGGCAACTTGCAGTGATTGCAGACTTTGACAAGAACAATTAGGGCAGAGAGGTAAGTCTAGAGACTAGCTTGAAATGGCTATTTGGGAGAAAGCAAAAATAGACAATTCTTTTAGGAATTTGAAGGGGAGCAGAATTGGGGTAGCAGCTAAAGGGAGTTATAGAACTAAGACACGGTGTTTTAAGATGTAAAACAATAGAGCATTCTGTATGCTATGGGAATTATCCAGAATAAAGGGAGAACTTTACGATGCATGAGAAGAGAAGGAGAATATAAAAATAGGGGTGACATCCTTAAGAAGGTAAGTAGAGAGAGAACACAGAGCACAGGTGGATGAAGTACCAAGGAAAGGGGCAGGAACACATCTTCCCTTGTGACTTGAGATGACAAGAGAACATGTGCTCAAAAACCAAAACAAAACAAGGAGTTCACCTCATTCTTATTATTTTCTTAAAGAAGTAAAAATACTACCTCTATGTCCAAAGGTAAGAAGAGGTTTATGAACAGAAAACAGAATAGAGTCTCAGAAAGTGGGGCAAATCAACTTATTAGAGAAATCTAATTGCCAGGCAATACTAATTGCAATTTTCAAGATTTTAGTCAGGAATTTAAAGTTGAAGCAGCTAGCCTGCCATGTAATAATTGGCAGCAGAATTTGGCTGCTTGGGCAATGGGAGAACACAGTGAAGAGTACGGTGGGTTGTTGCTGAATGCATACAACAGAGAGAGGAACTGGCAAAGGGATTGGAGAGTTATTTGCAAGGGAATGATAATGGTGGATCATGAGAAAGGAACTGGGCCAATAGATTAGGGGACCTGATGAGGTCAAAGCCTAGTTGGAGTGAGCCCCTGCCTGAGAGCTGGAGGTCAGTAGGTGAGAGGTCAGAACGGGGGATGCCGAAATGTGAGAGACGTGACGCTATGCAATTAGCAGTGATGACAAGATCCAGAGGTAAGGCCGTGCGTATCGCTCAAAATTCTTGACCACCAGCAACAAATTGACTCTGGCTAACTACAGCAGAGGGAGCAGGTATCAGAAACAACGCCGCCGGGATGACGCCACTGGGCACGCTGGGCCCTGCGGTCGCGCCCCCACCCCTCCTCTCTCAGAGTTCCAGGCCGGCGAGTCCCAGCGCTCCAGCCTGGTCAGGAGCCTCTCCGGGCCCCCCTGCCTGGGGGCCGGGAAAGGAAGACGCCCCTCCGCTGGCTTCCGCAGTGCAGGACAGGGCCTGCTGCCCACGCGGACTGGAGGGACTAGAAACGAGCAGGGCGTGCGCGTGCCCGGGGTGGGGGGTGCGAAACTAGGCGGGCGTGCGCGTGCCCGGGGGTGCTAAACTAGGACGGCGTGCGTGTGCGGGGTGGGGGGGGTGCAGCTAAACTGGAGAGCGTGCGCGTGCCCGGGGGTCCGCTAAAGTAGGAGGGCGTGCGCATGCTCGGGGAGTGGGGGGCCGCTAAACTAGGGGGCGTGCGCGTGCCCGCGGTGGGGGGGTGCTAAACTAGGGGGGCACACCTGACAGATCAAGGCAGGGGGGAAATGTAAGGCAAAAAAGCTAAATGCCTCCCTCTCCTTTGGTTTGCTGGTTTGGTTCCGCTGACCCACGGGAGTTTGTGAGGAACTGAGCTGAGATCGGGAGACTGAGATGTCACCACAAAGGACGGGCAAACCCAGCCCCTGCCCTCCTGGAATGCTCACTGGTGGGCGCGAGCCCCTTACTCTTCCCCGCACACTACGCTTCTGCTACAGCTTCAAAGCCAGCGGGGCAATAATGTGACTTTAAGGATCTTCTGTGCTTCATCTTTCCTGCTTACTAATCCTTGAAATTCTTCCAGCAGAACTTAAAATCCTTCATCTACAATAAATAATAAAAGGCATAAGAGGCTAAATACTTGACTGAGGTGAAAATAACTAAACCTGTTTATATTCAAGTATATCAAATAATAATATTAACAACAAGAGCAACAATGGTAAATAGATACTGAGTCCCTCCCCTGCTGTGCCAAGCTCTTTTCTATTAAGTTAGTAGTCACAACAAACCTCTAACACCGACAGAATTATTCCCATTTTAGAGACAGGGAGACTAAGGCTCAGAGGACTTAGGCAACTTGGAAGGTCACAGGGCCAGCAAGTCTTATCCCAGTAATGACTTGATATTACAGCGCTTTCTTTTTTTCCCTTCTTATTAAATAAGGGAGGGGCTCTGAAAACAGGTTAAGACTAGAGAAAAAAAAAACGAGTCACTATCCTGCAGAAAGAAATGCCTAGCATAAAAGTGGCCAGAAGATGCTATGAGCAGAAAACAAAAACAACAAAAAAGAAGCTATGAGCATGTGTACACAGCTGAGTAAATATAATGCTGCTAAGAATCGTCAACATTGCTTGGCTTGATTTATGGTTTGGGAGGGATTTTGTTTTCCTTAACCTGGGAGACCTACCTGTTGTTTTTCAATACTAGGAGATCCGAAGGGCAAAAAGAACAACAGAAAGACTGAGAGTTAAGTTCCTGAATGACAAGGAAATGGGAGTGCTGAGAGTTTGGCGGAGAATAAGATAAAGAACGTCACTTTGGATCTGCTGGAGAACCTGAACCAGATACACAATCTGAGTGCTACTTTACATGACCACCTTTTAGTAAGTTGGCTAGAACCCAGCAAGGGTCTCTCCAGCTTCCTAGCTCAGGAGATTTGGGAGCTACCATAGTATTTTGGGTAAGCTTGGAAACCACTCCTGTCTACAAAGAAAAGCTTTATTTGTGGCTAGGGTTTGGCAAGTCTTCCCACCACCTCATCTCTGGGTCAGAGACAAAATAACAGTTGCCCTACAGTTTGACCTACTGCAGAAGCTATAAATTCGTCCCCAAGCAGATCCTGGAATGGGGCAAGCCAAAGCCTGCTTTGTCAGAACTTAGAGTTAGATGGCCTCCAGCTACCTGACAAGGCAGCCACATGCTCCCTGACGGTACAGGGTTCCTCCCAGGCCCCAGCAGAAACCAAATGACATGCCATTGCTCTTGCTTCCTAGCCACATTTTCAAATAACTGAATTAAAAAAAGAAAAATCCAGCCACAATTGGCTCCAGTTGGTGTGAATAATGAGACGTGCTTGTCAGATTCCTGGAAAGCTGCCAGCAAGGTCACTGGCTAGCCAGATCCTGGGCCCACTTATAAAGAGGGTGATGAATCTAATTTCCAGTGAGGTCAAGCTTAAAGAGATCTTCCATTTGGGATTTGGGTATGGGATGAAATGATCTATGAATTAGAACCCTTCTTAAAGGGGATAGATTGGGATGAGGGGAAATGGCGCTTCCTCAATTTTGAAAATCAAGCTTTGCCCAATTAAAATCTGGTCCTTTTTTGAAGTATATGATGGAAGAATCCTAGCTTTGACAAGCTGGCAGTAATCCTTGTGATCTATTTTACTGGGATATATATTGTCACTGCAAAAATAAAACATACTACAAAACTGGAGAGCAGACCCTTGCCTGTGATCATTAGAAAGACTGGACCAAGTGCCTCGAGCCTTTGATGCCCCTGACATATTATTTTCTGGATGGTGTCCAGCAACCCAATGCAGAATAGCTTTTTCTCTACTGTATCCAGATGGCAAATGGAAGAGATCAAATTCAACAGTTTCACGGCTAAACTTAATGGATGTGAAAGGCTGGCTCCTCTACTAGCTTTTCAAGGGTCTACAACAGAAAAAGGGAAGAAAAAAAAAAGGCCTTTGAACAAAGAGACAAATAATTGGCTTCCCCAACCCCTTCCCCCCCCCTTTCTTCAAAACTAAACCATGGATGTGGTAATCTGGTTCAAATCCATCTTCTGGTTGAAAAGGACAGCCAAATATCTGATCAGTTTTAATCACTGACGCTCTCATGACACTTTCTGTGAAGTTTGGATGGGTTGCTCTTGATATTCTGGACAGCTTTTTAATTTTTCCCTTCAGGCAAATATTTTCACTCTTCCTCTATTTCCTTCAAAACTTTAGCCAAATATAGAACTATTTATATATACATTCTCTTAAATGTTTAGGCAGCACCATCTTAGAACAAGATGCTCACACAGCCCCACTAAAGGCTGAATTTCAGAAATGGCTGGCATGAGATTTATTCATTTGTGTTATTATATAAGCATACACTAGAGTTCATCATAAAGTCATTCATACAGGAAGAAATATGGTATGATGATCTGCTTCACTCCCCAGATAAGAGATTTTACTTATTGAAATATCAGAAATGCCTCAGTATAAAAACAATTTCACATAAAAGTCCTAAGACTGGATTATAAGACCAGCTTTGTGGTTAGCAAGCAGTAGAGGATGCAACAATGAGGAAGGGGAGTGCAATATTTGAAAAGAAGGAAATATGTTTACCTTCTGTGAGTTGGTCTATAAAACAGAGATAAGTCAACTTAAAGTAGGAATTCTTTTTTCTTTAAATAACTTTAATTCAAATCCAAAAGAATAAATAACAGAAAAAGGCAGCTCAACAAGGTATTAGATGCATTACTCCTAAAAAGTTCTGTCTAGGCAATTTTACCTCATCTAATTCCAACTAACTCATTGTTACTCTAGTGTTCAGAAAGATATACAGATGAAAACATATTAGTTAAATGACGTATTCAAGGTTTCCTTATTAATGAAGACAAAGAAGAGAAAAATGCTTAATCATATTCATCTCACACAATTAAACTCCATATATATATTTTTTGACCTTTGTAGCTTTTGCTACAAAAACAATGAATGTTGCTGTTAACTATAGTCTATAAATTACGTTAGTTATATTTTCCCCATGTATCACCACATTCTTAACACCTTGTAGTATTTAACTACAATCTTTAAATACTGCCAAAATCATTGTTATACATTCCCTGTATTATCCTCCAGCTATGCTCCAACTAACATTAATCTCCCTAGACTACTTGTTTCAGCCACAATCACATCCATAAATCAACAGTGTTTGTTATATTCCTTAGCATGTGTTACCAGCAAATCCAACCATTACCACATATTCACATTTGACCTTATTAAACATACTACATACATCCAGCATCATTGCCCCTTCCCATCCCACAATCTATCTACAGTAGGAATTCTTATTCTGAGTTTACGGACTTGTGAAATTGTACAAAAAATCTAAATGTGTATGTACACGTTTTTCTGGGTAGAACGTCTACATTTTAATCAAAGGAACTAGTGACTCCCCCAAAACTACAAGAATCCTAAGGACAAGACTTAATAGAAAGAACATTAGGTAAATTAACCTACCTAAAGAAAGATGATGTTCACTTGAGGGGTGGAAGCTTAGAAAAAGCTTTATTGGGAACCTCACCAAGTGTTCTGAAGAACTGTCCAAGGGAAATTGTGCTGCGACACGGGTCAAAAATATGTTGCCCAAGAAGCAGGTATGTCCCATACTGGAGGTGAATCTTTGGGTTATTATAGCTTGATGACACTAGCCAATGATGTGATTCAATTAACTACCTTTAATCTGATTCCACACTTATCAAGCTACTGTATTTAGTACCTTGGCTTCCCAATTACATTTGCCAACGAGTAGAGATCATGGCAATCGGTGAAGAAAAATGGCTGGTACTCCTGATCTTCATATGGAAATGCAGTGTGTACGTGTGTACACAAATTAGTCTATGAAACATTTTCTTCATTTGGCTTACAGAGTGTCATCTACTATTCCTTCTACCTGGCTACTCCTACATTGGTTGGTTCTTCTCATCACCCCAACCTCTTAATGTTAGAATGCTCACTGGCTTAGTACTTGAACCTCTTCTCTTTCTAAACACATTCCCTAGATGGATCAAAGCTTTAAACACATTCTCTACTGAGAACTCTCAAATGTATATGTCCAGTCTAGATCTCTTTCCAAAACTTGGTCTTAAATATCTGTTGACTTGACATCTCCACTTAGCTGATCCCTAGGCATCTGAGCTCAACATGTCTAGAACTCCAGTCTTGATCTTCCCCCCAAAGTTTTGTTCTTCTTAGAATCTTTACCATCTCAGTAAGAGGCAAATCCATTCTTTCAGCTGCAATGGCAAAAAAAAATCTTGGAATTATTCTTGATTCTCTTGTCTCTCATTCATCTTACATCTCATCAGCCAGAACATCTTGTTGAGTCTCTCTCTCTTAAAATAAATACCCAGAATCTGTCCACTTTTCACAAAACCACCTTTACCACTCACCCTTGTCCAAGTCACCATTATTTCTTGCTTAGATTTTTACACTACCCACCTAAATTATCTCCCTTTCTCCTCTATATTCTTTTAAATGTTAACAGAGTATGGCTTCAAACCCTAACTCAGATCATGTCATTCTGCCTTACAAAGCCGAACAGTGCTGTTCTAACTCAATCCACATAAAAGTCAAAGTCTTTAGAATTGTTTACTAAGTTCTACACAACTGACCTCCCCACTTCCACCCTCTTATTAGCCATCTGACTTTATGACCTGCTGTAATAATAGGTAGCATAATGGAACACCACCTCAAGGTTCAAATCTTGGCTCCTACCCTTTTCAGTAGTGTGCTCTTTGTTCTTTGTGTGACAAGTCACTTAACATCTGTTTTATAGATTCTTATCTGTAAAACGGGGCAAATAATAGGACACCGCCTTACAGGGTTGTTATGAGAATTAAATGAGTTAATATTTGCCACACATTTAGGAAAGCCTCTGGCGCACAGTAAAGTGCTATATCGTTAATGAAAACACTCACTCTCCTCCAGCCCCACTAGCCTCCTTGCTAGTCATCAAGCATGCCAGGTTAGTCCCACCTTGCAGCCTCTCCATTCTCATTTCCTCTACCTGGAGTGCTCTTCCCCAGATACCACCTTTAGGTAGATCCTCAAATGCCACTTTCTCGCAAGCCTTTGCTGACCCCCAATTTAAAAACAAGGGAAGCGGATGTGGCTTAAGCGATTGAGCCCCTGCCTACCACACGGGAGGTCCCGGGTTCAGTTCCTGGTACCTCCTGGAGAAGATGAGCAAGACAGCAAGCTAGTGTGGTCAGCTGATGCAACAAGATGATGCAACAAAGAGACACAGAGGAAACACAATGAGAGACACAACAAAGCAGGGAGTGGAGGTGGCTCTCTCCTACAAGGGAGGTCCCAGGTTTGGTTCCCATTACCTCCTAAAGAGAAGACGAACAGACAAAGACAGCACACAGCGAATGGACACAGAGAGCTGATAGCAAGTGCAAACAACAAGGGAGGTGGAAGGGAGGTGGGGAAGGAAGGAAGGAAGGAAGGAAGGGAGAGCGGGAGGGAGGAAGGAAATCAATATCCCTTGGAAGCCATATTACTTATTATCATCTAACATACTGTATAATTTAATTACATGCTTATTGTCTGCCTCTCCTACTGGAATGTAAGATTTTTGTCTTTGTTCTTCACTGCACTATCTCCAACACTGAGCATGCAGTATGTGCTCAACAAATATTTATTAAATAAATCAATACACATAAAGTTTTCAGAGTCCACCAGGTAACAATTTCAGAGGCTGGGCAGCATAGGCTTTAGTTTGGCTGGTACCTGCCTCAGGGATGGGAGGAGGTCCACACTCCCTGGGGCAGGCTGGAGGTTGGGTGATACAAGGTTGACAAAGTGTGGTCTCCACAGGGCAGACCATCACAGGTTTATCTGGCAAAGTCTCAGCAGAATTTAGGGTTCCAATGTCCCCAACAATATCATCATCATCTTCATCCCATATGTCTCCATTTCAATCCTTTCCTTTCCAATCTATGCCTTCACTTCAAATGCAGATACCTGTAAGGTTGAGATTTTAGTTTCCTTTGTAACTCTGCTACTTGTACAATCAGAGTCTGAGTCTGGTTTTCAGAGATTTCAAGCCTGTGGCTACATGAAACAAGATTTACTTTCAGAAGACACATAGAAACTTTCACATCATTCATGCGGCATTTAACTTGTAAATTTGAAGCCTTTAGTTCATCCCTTTCTTTTATAACTATATCCAGAGTATCTAGGAGGAGCCAGCCAACATTGCTCCAAAACACTCTGTTAAGGTGTTGAAAACACTCTCACCCAAATCCTTGCCTCTTGTAAGTGTGGAAGTAGGGGAATCCAGTGATGATATTTTGTGTCTCCATTGCCAACTCACACCATGGACTATTAGCAGTTTCTTCATTATTGGGAAGGGAGTCATTAGTACCCTGGAGTCCAATTACAGTAGAGAGCCATTTGCAAAACTCCCAGAACTACTTCAGACATCCAATGTTTAAGACTCTGTTCCCCAAGAACCACTCCTGGTACCAAGCTGTATTAGTCAGGCTTCTCTAGGAAAACAGCATCAATAGGAGATATCTGTAAATAGTATGAGATTTTATAAAATTCTCTCACGTGACCATGGGGATGCACAACTCCAGATTCTGCAAGCAAGCTGCAAACCAGGGGCTCCACTGCAAGTCCAATGAAGGTCCTTGATGAGTTCCCAGGAGACACTGGCTGTCCAAAGACAAGCTGGGAAATTCTCTCCAAATGCTGAAATCACTTCCCCTTTTAAGGCATTCAACTGATTGGATAGAATGTCACTCACTGATGATGGCAATCTCCCTAGTTGATTGTAGATGTAATTAGCCATCTATGCAGTAAACTCACTGATGACTAAAGTCCATAAATGTCCTTGTATTACAACTAGCTCAGTGCTTGCTGGACCAAACAACTGGACACAATTACCTGGCCAAGTTGACACATTAGCCTGACCATCACAACATCCAAATAATACTCTACTGAACAGGGTCTTTTAATAGTTCAGGAGATGCCAGGTACAAGTGGTCCACAATATCCTACATGAGCACCAATTTGGGAGAAGAGTATATGTTTACACATATTCAACTCTTTCTCTTTGTTGGCATCTTCCCACCTCTTAAGTAACCTCCTAAACCTAAATTGATTAAAGACTTAGGAAGCTAGCTCACGGACCATCATTCTTTCTACCACAACTTCTGCTTTATCCAAGAGAGTTCAATTATCAAGTTGGCTACTCATCTAATACCCTAGCATCAAATACAGTTGTTTGATCTCTTAAACCTCAACCACCTATCCTCATGGTCATACCCTGGGCCTTGTCATCACACAGAATTCCCCCATTTTAGAAACTACCAAGGTCAGTATTCTCATCAGTCTCCAACCATCCACCTTTCAACTCTCTCATGCTTTCAATCCCACTATAACCTGCTTTCCAAGCTCATTTAGAAATCTGAGCCTCTGATTTCCCCATTTTCTGCAGGTGAAGCAGTCCTCATCTGACCTCTCTTCTTCCTTACTTGCCAGCCCCCCAAGGTCAATCACTTGGACTCTTCTCTCATGAGGAACCTTAACTTCCTTTGCCATTATTTCCCAACAATCAAACAAAATTCCAATCCTGGATCATGGCTAGTGAGCTGATTCTTTAATTATGTACCTTGGCACCTGAACACTTTTGGAAAAAGAAAAAACTCAAAGCAATATAGAATCTACCACCTCAAATATATGGTTTTTAATCTCAATCAAGTTTTCAGTGTTGCTTATCAAATCCTTTTTCTTAACTTATATAGTGCCTGATACTATTCTAGCCACTTACAAATATTAACTCACTTAATCCTCAAACTAGCCCTATGAGGTAAATACAATTATTGCCCCTATTTTACAGATGAAGACACAGAGGGGTTAAGCGACTTGCCATTATCATGCTGCTAAGAAGTGGTGCAGCTGGGATTGAAACTCTGCAATCTGGCTACAGAGTTCAAGCTTTTAACTCTATGCCCTTCTGCACCTTACAGATGATGACAATAAAGTAACTTGCCAAGGACACTCAGTTATCAAGTGGAAGAACTTGGATTTTAACCTAGACAAGACGGCTTTGGAGCCTATACACTAAACCATTAACGTATACCATCTCTTTAGGACTTAACTCCCCTGAGAAAATTATGTCCATCACATTTTGGATTTCCTCAGTTTACATCTAGACCTTTGTCTAACTCTACCTCTTTCTCCCAGCCTCAGTGTTGACCTGTCCCTCTCCTAGTGTTCAGTCACTTACTCTGGACTGCATTTCTTCCATTTCTTTCCTTATCATCAACCACTCCATCTGTAATGGCTATCAGCACGCTCAAATCTCTTCCATCTGAAAAGACCCCACTTCCAGAAATTTCCCTTGGTCAGGCCATTCTTTAAAGTGGCCTTCACTCTCCTGACACTTCTTCTCAATCAGAAGCAAGGACTCCAAAGAGCAGTCTCTTACTTCCTCACTCTCATCTCACTGTAAACAGCCTTCTAAACCATTAACTCTTCTAAGGCTGTTGTTGCTAATATTATTAGTGATACACTGACTGTAAAATCTAATGGATGGTTTTCAGTCTTTGTTTTACCACCCCACTATCTTGCTTTTCATTTCTTCTGGAAATTCTCTCCCCACTTGGAATCGTCAGAACCACACTCTAGGTTCTGCTCCCTTTTGTCTCTTTCTTGAATTCTTCAACTCTGGTCTCGACCCCAGGGTTTAAGCCCAGGTCTTGATTTTTAAAAATTATTTTTAGCCATTTACAGTCTTTCCTTGGTGATTTCTCCATAAAACAATTCAAATTTGAGTACTATTCAGATGACAGAAGAGTAACCATGGCTTTGTTACTCCTTTTTATAAATATACTTAAAAAAAATTTTAATTTATTTATTTCTCCCCACCCACTTGTTTTTCACTTGCTGTGTCTGTTAATTTTCCTTGTTTCTTTAGGAGGCATTGGGACCTCTGACGTGAAAGGGAGGTGCCTAAATGCTTGAGCCACCTCTGTTCCCTTGGTACTCCTTTTTGAAGAGCCGCTCCTCTCTCCCATCCCCTCTCCCATGTGACCCAAATGGAAGCTGGCTGACCTTGTTCCTCACATGGCTAGCCCAAAGGCAGGCATCTGACTTTCAAGAAGAAGTCTGGAACTCTGACCAAAAAGTCTCCTATTTAGACAGAAAAATAAGACTGCAGGACAAGATGCATGTCTATTTGAGTCATAGATATGTTAATATATTCCTAATCAAAATTAAGGACATATGGTCTGTTAAAGAATTTCTGTTCCATTTTCAAATGTAAAAAGCAGTGTGGGAGATGTCAATGTGGATGCTGAAACACTGGAATTTCCAAGATATTTTAAGATTTATGGGTACAACTAGTCCTGGGTTTTACAAGATGTCTGGCCACTGCAGTCATGGAGCTATCAGGAAGACACTGCAGACATTCCGTAACAGTTCTGTGCTTTTGCTAGGTTGGTTTAAGCGATTAAACACGTAAATGATAAATTGGTGAGCAAGTACAGCAATAAAACTTTCCTGACCAATTACTAAAATGCCACTAGCTGCTTTTAAAAAAAGACGACAAATTCTTTGTAATATCTAGGTCATAAATCCTACCTGGTTCGCATCACTCTGCTCTTATGGTGCATAGAAAAGTGAAATTACATTGGATTGGAAGCTTGCAAACAGCCTTACTATCTACATCATGTAACAGTGTGGTGAAATTTAAGGCTGCTTACTATCTCTATGTAGAGCATACCAAGATCTATACAGCAAAGGTGCAAGGCATAGATTGAAAGGTTGCTTTAAAGGGATTGAGGTGGGACGTGAACAAAAATGGCACTACCAATATAATAAATAAGCTTTATAGTTTCCTTCATAAGTTGAAGAAAGCAGATTTTGGGGTATAACAGCAAAAAACACAACATCGGTTAGACAATATATTAATAGAACACTTACTGGACCCGACAGTCTCCTGAGGTAAAATCATGCTTAAAATAAAATCTTCTCATCTTAATTCTCAGGATGTCTCAATGCTTTTCTTTTTTTTTTTTTTTTAAAGCAAATCAATTTTATTGATACATAGTAATAAAGTATACAATTCATCAAAGTGTAAAATCAGTGGTATTTGGTATAATCACATAATTGTGCATTCATCACTTCAATCCCACTAGAGCACTTCCATTCTTTCAATAATTATAATAATAAACAAACAAAAACCAGACAAACTCAATGCTTTTCTATATGCATAGGTAAACTCCAGTATGATATACAGAGGTAGTAAACTGACAGAATTAGCTGTACCTGTGAAATCTAAAATTAAGGGTAAAGAGACAATAAAAGTCAGTTACAGGAACAAGTTGGAAATTCACAGCCTACTTGGAAAACCATCAAAATAAAATCATATTTTCTTCCAATCACTTATAAACATCTAGAGACTCAGGGCCTTTTTCAGACTACTTATCAACTGCAGCAAACATCAAACATGTTCTGTAATTAAATACATAAAAATACACGCAAAAATGTATTGTTTAAATTCAGCAATCTGCCAGATGCCAATGTTAGGCACTCACTCTGTGTTACCTCATTGATTTTTTCATTGAATTAACACATTCAATAAATACTCAGGAGCTCCTTCTGCAACAAGAATCTCTATGCCAAAGAATTAATAATTACCGCATTTTCTCACACATGTAACTTTCATAGCCAAGGCCCCACAGCCGGAAGCCTGCCTGCCCTTTCTCTCACGGCGGCCGTGTCCTCCAGAAACAGGTGCCTGGTGAGGAGGTGCCCACCCACGGGGCTCCTGCGGAACAAAGGCCCCAAACGGCTCCTGCTTTACCCTCAGTCAGAAAGCCAGCGAGCCTGAGAAAGAAAGAACATGCTATTTTTTCTGTCCTCAAAGCAAATGCCTATCAACAGAGACTGAATACAAGGAAGGATGCATCTCTAAAGGTGCGAAGCCCTAGACTTTCAAAACGGGGCTCTCCCAGCTGCGGAACACGGTCTCCCGGTCCCGGGTCCCGTCTCCTGACTGCTGAAGCAGCAGCGCGCTCACGCTTTCGGGCCGGATCCAAGGCCAGGAGGTCGCGGGCGGCCCTCCCGGGAGGCGGCGTGCGCGCGGCGGCGCGCGGGCCTCGGTACGTCCCCGTCCCTCGGCAGGGCCGCGGGTCCCTGCTGCCCGGCCCCCCGGCCCCCCGGCCCGCCGACCTCCAGCCGGCGCCCTGCGGCTGCCCCCTGCCGGAGCGTCACTGCTCACGAGGGAGGCCGGCGCCAGGGGCCCTCCTGACTCAGCGGGCGCGCCCTCCCCACCACGCGGGCCCTCCACAGCCTCGCCGCCGCGGGGCGCGCCCGGCGTGCGGGGCGTGCGGGGCGTGCGGGGCGTGCGGGGCGCGCCCGGCCTGCGGGGCGCGCGGGGCGTGCGGGGCCTGCGCCCCCGCCGCCTGTTCGCCGTCACCCGCCCGGCTGTACGGTCAGGCCTCAGTCTCCAGTGAGGAGACCCCTTCCCCGGTTCTGGGGCGCCCTGGTCACACCCATGGGGTTCTGGAGCGCGGCGAAGGCCGCGGGCACAGCACGATGTCCGCGCGGACCAGCGACGCCGAGAACCTCGCCGCGGCCCCCAGGAAAGGCCAGAGCAGGGCTGGCCTAGAGCGGTGAGCCGAGGGCCGCGTTCCCAGGAGCCGACCTGGACGGCCTCGCCTGCTCACGTCGCCTCAGGCGCTGGACTGCGGAATCGCTGCCGCTCCTCAGGGGTTCACTGCATTTCCTTTCACTCCCCATTTCACAGGCAAAGCAGGAGAATTTCTAGTGGAGTGTCTTGAAGCAGACTGATTCTTTACGTCATTTCTGGATGCAATTTTTAAAATTCTTTCATAACCCTATTGAGTGTTTTGGTTTTTTTTAAAAAACTAAATTAAAATGGCGCAAATGAACTGCCCAGCTCCTGGGGAAGTCACATACAAGACCTTGAGATTTCTTATCACACACCGTCCAACCAATGCGGCCTTAAGCAATTTCTAGAGGAACTTAAGAAGTGTGGAGTTACAATAGTAAGTGCGTGAAGCACCTTGAGACACAGCTCTTGTGGAGAGAGAAAGACCCGTGTTCTCCACTGGCCTTTTGATGACCGTGCACCACCATCCAGCCAGATTTTGATGATCGGTTGAGTCTTGTAAAAGTTACGTGTCGTGAAGAGCCCGGCTGCTGCAGAGCTGTGCGCCGTGCTGCAGGTCTTGGGAGAGCCCCAGCTCCTAAGACAAATCGGCAGAGCTTTTAACAGCAGGCGACTTTTGTATTTGGAGAAGTATCGTCCTAAAATGAGGCTGCGCTTCAAAGACTCCATTGGTCACAGAAACAACTGCTACATTCAGTAAAACTGGGTGCCTGGTGCCATTGCCTTGGAAGTGGAACTTGGAGAGGACCTAACTTGCTGTACGTATTAGCTAACATGTTGGTAAATAAGTCTAATGAACGAGGACTATTGAAAATAAATTTTACCAGTTTGAAAGAATTGCAATCTCTGTGGTTACAATCAGCCTTTCTGAACACTTAGCAAATAATTTTTGCTGGTCAGCATTTAAAATGGGCTCTTCATTTGTAATAATTGAACTTTCCTGAAATCATGCAGTATTGAGTTATAAGTTGTCTTTAAATCTATTCGCATGCTGGAATCTTATCAACGTACATGAAAATTAGAGAGATTAGGTGTCAAAATACCCAGCACAATACTTGTATATTTTTAGTATTGCACAGAACTTAAAATCCCAGAAACTATGAACACTCTAGACCTTATGTGGTTTATTCCTTCAGTCATTTCAATTCCTGAAATAGGGCCTATAATAGTTATTTGCCTGTTCACTTTATGTTTACATCTCCCACATTTGTACTGGTATACATCAGGTTTGTGGAACCACTGAATTTTGGGGGTATTTTTACCAAGTCTTATGGTGATTATCTGATGTTTATCCATAAATCTCATTTTACAACTTTCAAGAAAATCTCCATTTTAGAAACCTGCATTGTACAGAACCTTATGTCTTTAATGTCTCCACACAAAAAAACCTACCTTACTGTTATCCACCTAATCACGTTTGAACATCAGGATCTCTTCCAACATGGCCCAGGACAACTCATCAAAGGAGATCTTAGCTGTGTATCGAAGGTGCAGTCACACTATATCCACAGCAGATCAGCTGAAAATTCTCACTGATGCTTTCAACCACAAACCTTACCTGAGTTATGCTATTAAACAAAAACTTGCTTTAGAAATTAACACTGAAGAGTCGAGAGTCCAGATTTGGTTTCAGGATCAAAGCGCTAGATGTACTCAGAGAAGAGCAGACAGTGAGGAAGCCTTAGAGTCAGGCCGAGGTCACAGGCAAAAGCACCTTGCAGAGGCTCACGCTATGCTAGTAGAGAAACCAGAGGCTGCTGCACCTCCTCTACCTCCTCCCAACTGGGCACTCTCATCACGGCATTTGAGAACAGCCCTTACCCTGGGCTGGATTCCAGAGAACAAGATATTGGGGTTCCAGAGTCAAGAGTCCAAGTCTGTTTTCAAAACCAAAGATTTAGATTCCATGGCCAGGGAAAAAGAGAACCTGTTGAGATCTTAGAACAAAGCAAGACCAAGGATGAAACCTCTGACACAAGAGAATTCAAGGTGTAGAAGCTACACAAAAGATCACCAACCTCCCTAGCAACTGTGTGATTTCCCTGGAACAGAATGAGGGGGCACAGAAGCAAGGTCAGTCTATCTCATAGCACCACCCTGGGCCCCGAATCTCTCTCTCTCCTTCCTCCTGGGAACGCATCCTTCCTCTGAGACTGCAAGTGGAGCATCCTGGAAACGGTAAGCAAGGCTTCAGGAGCAGAGGCGGGCAGGAGGCCCTGCAGGGCACCACTGCCCAGGCTGGCTCTAGAGCTCTGCCGCGCTGAGGAGAGCGGAAAGAAAACCAACAGAGCATTTTGCAAAAATCATCAGTGTACGTAAAAAACCTTGAAATGCCTGTTTTATGAAGAAAAAGTTATATATTGCCTCAAAGAATCTTTCCATAGATGACTTATAAATTACAGAAGGAAAACTGGTGAATTTTCAATGGAGAAACTTGGCACACTTCACCTAACCAAGCACTCAAACAGTTACACAGACAGACACGATTGTGTCAGACTGATATTTATGTGAAGCATCTAAGAAGGACATAATAGTCTTTCTGTGGTATTACTGATGAAAACATAATCATTTAAATAAATAACAAAAAAAAACCTTACTATTAATTTAATGTTTGCACTTAAGGGTACAACTTAATCGGCAGGGCCTGACAAAATGAATGGGAGGGGGCTATTACATATTTAATAAAATGTTGCTTTCATTTCATGCAGAACATGTAGAATGTGCTCTTTAATTTAATAAAAAAATGTTTATAAAGTAGAGATGCTTTGTCAGGGTAGCTGCAACAATTCTTAATCATAAAATTTCTGAAATCCTTATCATTTTTTCCATATCTATTGGAAGTCATTTACCAGCTATTATTTTTTAAGTGTGGTTTTCTTCCCTTCTCTTTCCAAACTCTTGCAAAAAAAAAAAAGTAGGTTTCTGCTAATGAATTCGGCAGACATCTAATATTTTACACGCCTTTTGAGCTGCGTAACTTAATATTTGGATACTTAATATTTTGTTTTATTATGTAACTGATAAAATGTTCAACCATATATTTCTACTGTCTGGGAATGTGTTGTTACAGTTCTGTGCGAGAAATAATGTGTCAGTGTTTACCAGCTTGTAAAAACCTACTGCAAGAACTTAAACATCTAAATAATGAAATAAAAGAAAAAAAAAGGTTCTATTTACAAAGGGTCCATATCCACAAGAATGGATTAAGTTTAAGTTCATGTTTTTCTGGGTACACAGCTCGAAGCCACCACACTGTGTTTGGGTTGTGCTGTTTGTTTGCTGTTTTGGTGCTCTGAAAGAGTAGCGGCAGGCAAGCGTGAGAGGAAAGGCCTTTCCCAGTGGGCGTAAGGACACCCACAAAGGAGCCCAGGGTACCGCTCTGAGCACGCTGAACTTTCATGAGCTCCAGAGCAAAGGATCCATGGACGGTAACAATGGCCTAGCGAGTTATTTAGGAGCCCGGCAGTGGAAGGTCTTAAATGTTGGACTCTAAGTAAAGTCTGGATTTCTTTCTGAGCAACCTGAGAACATAATTAGAGCTCTTCTTTGGGGAGATTAATCTGGCCAGACTAATTTTTTTTGTTTTTTAGAGAATGATGTAATGAATCTTGTTAAGATTGATAAGGGTAGAGGGGGAAAGGGTTGCTGAGTAGAATTATATAGTATTGAAGAAAGCGTCAACAACCACAAAGGACCCCGGAGGTGCTCTGGATGGGCCAAGGCACTTTACATACATGGCAGGATCTCGAGACCGTGTAAAATTCCTGAGTGTGAGGGAATTATTAACATGTTACTGATGAGAAAGTCTGCTGGCATTACACAGTTAAGAAGTCGTGGAGCCAGTTGACCTGCCCAAATAGTCAAGCGCCTTCTGCTTCACCACACCTCCTCTCAGCACAGAACCAGGCGACTCAAACATGACAAGCACGATGTTCGTGTGAACGTTTAGCCTCTGCAAACTTGCTTCCCTAAGCGACCGAGTCTGAACATTCAATACTAAAAATTTGGCAGGGGGGGTGGGGGACAGCTGGAAGGTTGCCAACTATCGGAGAAGCTGAAGTTGCCTGCAGAGAGGGATTTTCCAAGATGGCCAGGTAACTCGCATCCAAATCAGGATAGGAATCCATTTCAGGGATTTGGGTAAACAGCTCCATTCCCTTCACCATTACACTCTCCTGTTTCCCAGAGGAGCCCCGCGTGGCGTGTTGGTCAGGAGGGGGCTGAAGGATTATGATGTAGGATAGTCCACGTGGTCTCCGCTCATGGGAATGTAAGAGGCTCATGAGGAGCCCCCTTTTTTGGTGTATGAAGGAAGCTATATTCAACGTTGCCAATTTTAAAGCCTCATCACAACCTAACCAATGTACTACTAATGCTAAAAAATTCTTTCATACTCTATCATTGAATTATAGACCTCTTTAAGAATTCCTTGGAATGAGAATCCTTTAGAATTCTTACATATCCCTCCCCAAAATGGCCCACATTAATGACGTCCATCTTTTCCATCTTCTAAGATTGCATCTCTGCTACCACTTGAAGAAAGTACCGTAGCCACAAATCCCAACTAGACTCCAGACCAGGGGTCCTTAGCCTTTTTTGTTCCACGGACCCCTTTGCCAGTCAGGTGAAAACCACAGACCCCTTACTAAGTCCACATCATTTATAAATAGATCACACCCACACCAACACCTCCCCACAGGAACAATGGTTTTTTAATTAAATTCAAGCTCACAGACCCCTTGCTCAGAAGCCCTGCTCTAGACGGCGCTCCCCGAGTCACCCAGCGTCTCCAGCATCACCACGTCCCCCTGCCTGCAGCTTGACCTTTCAGCTATGGACTGTGCATAAGCAGCTTCCGACATGCACCTTGGGACTCGAGTGTTAAAGCCCTTATTTCACCCAGGATAATCCTATAATCCTAGTGGCAATAGCCAAAGAGAGACATGGAGATAAACTTACAAGTCAGCTTTGCTCCTTTCTCATAATTCATCAAGCCAAACAAAACTGTTGGAACACCAAAAACAAAGACTGCCTTATCATTTCTATTCTGCATGCCACCATGGCAAGATACATAAGTGGCTTCCATGGAACAGATTTAAAAGTTGTAAGGCAGCAAATTAACATGTGCAGTTTGTTTTGGAATTTACCATCTCCTTTTTTTTGTAGTTAGTCCACAGAATTTGGAATCAGGGTACCTGGATTTATATTTTGGCTCTGAAACTTCCTAGTCATAGTACTTGGGTGAATTATTTAACCTCTCAGCATCCTCATCTATAAAATGCGGCTATCTCATTGAGTTGTGAGGATTAAATGTGCTAATGCATGTTGAGTGTTGAAACCACGTTGGCACTTGCAGAGCATCCATTTAACAAATGTCTGCCGTCAACACCCCCGTCACCATCATGTTTAATAATAACGGAGGGAAGCGGCTGTGGCTCAAGCAACTGAGCTCCCGTCTACCATATGGGAGGTCCAGGGTTCGATGTCCAGGGCCTCCTGGTGAAGGCAAGCTGGCCTGTGTGGGGAGCTGGCCCATGCGGAGTGCTGCCCCGCACAGGAGTGTTGCCCCATGCAGGAGTGCTGGCCCACGTGGAGAGCTGGTGCAGCAAGATGACACAACAAAAAGAGGTACAGAGGAGAAACAATAAGAGACGCAGCAGACCAGGTTGCTGAGGTGGCGCAAAAGAATGATCGCCTCTCTCCCACTCCAGAAGGTCCCAGGATCAGTTCCCGGAGCTGCCTAATGAGAATACAAGAAGACACAGAAGAACACACAGCGAGTGGACACAGAGGGCAGACAATGGAGGAAGGAGGGAGAAATAAATAAGTAAATAAATCTTTAAAAAAATATAAAATAATGGAAATGATTGCAGTCCTCCCAGGCCAGGGCCCAAAATGGAATTAAAGATTTATTTATTTTATTTATTTCTCTCCCCTCCCTCCCCACCCCTGCCAGTTGTCTGCTCTCTGTGTCCACTAGCTGTGTGTTCTTCTGTGACGGCTTCTATCCTTATCAGTGGCATGGGAATCTGTGTCTCTTTTTGTTGCGTCATCTTGCTGTGTCAGCTCTCCGTGTGTGCGGTGCCATTCCTGGGCAGGCTGCACTTTCTTTTGCCCTGGGCGGCTCTCCTTACGGAGCGCACTCCTTGCGCGTGGGGCTCCCCTATGCAGGGGACACCCCTGCGTGGCAGGGCACTCCTTGCGCGCATCAGCACTGCGCATGGGCCAGCTGCACACGGGTCAGGGAGGCCGGGGGTTTGAAACGCAGACCTCCCATGTAGCAGACGGACACCCTAACCACTGGGCCAAGTCCACTTCCCCCAAAATTGAATTAAGCATTAAACTAATTTTAGTATAAATAAGACAATAAAACCCACTGAACTAAAACTTTTTAAGAAAACCAATATTTAGATTTATTATCACTAGAGAACTGGCAAAAATGGGAAGGCGGAGTAAAGATTTAATCCTTGATGATGGACAACCCCAAGCCCAAAAAAATAAAGAGTATCTATAACTGCAAGCAAAACAGTTCCTTCCATCTGCCCCATAAGATCTAAGCTCCCTCCCAATCTGAAGGAGAGCAGGCACCCCCATCCCCAAATCCTCAAGACAGAGGACTGAACCAATGAAAGGGGGGAATGCAACCATGGACCGAAGTAGACTTATGATTATTGTAGTAAAAGAAGAGCTTGTAACGTTGATATAAAGATAGTGATTACCAGAGGCTCTCAGCAGAAGGGAAAGGAAGAATAGGTGGAACACGGGGCATTTTTAGGGCAATGGAATTGTCCTGCATGATATTGTAATGGCAGATACAGGCCATTATACATTTTGTCAAAACCTATAAAATTGTGCAGTGCAAAATGTAAACCATAATGTAAAACTACAGACCTTGGTTAGTAGCACCGTTTCAATATTTGTTCATCAATTGTAACAAACACTTAATGTAAGATGTTATTAATAAGGGAAAATGTAAGAGGGGAAGGGGTGGGGTATATGGAAATCTCCTACACTTTCAATGTAACTTTTCTGTAATCTAAAACTTCTTTAAAAATAAATTTTAAAAAAATAAAAATAAATTTTTAAGTAAAGTTTATTATATGAAAAAAAGATTGAAAACAAGAACGAAAAAAGATTTAGTCAGTGAGTAAAAATTTTATATGACTAAATAATAAAACCTTTTGTAGGCTATACTCAAGATTAAATGTGGAGCATTTTGGAAAACAACTGACCACTTACTAAGCCCACACTATACTGTGTATTATTTAATAATAAATACACAATGAACACATCCCCACAAGAATAGTTTTCCCTTGTTAGGAACTCCGGCCCTAACGTTAGATACGTTAGAAAGGCTCTGGGGCCAGCAGCAGTCTTACTGTTTCGGCGTCTCCTGGCTGTGGCTAGGTGAGTGTCCTCAGCACTTACCTCCTGTCCCACCTCTATTCTTTCCACAGTTATCATGGGTAGTTTTCAATAGCAGGTCAGGGATACTTTCAAAGACAGTTTCTAACAAGCTAAGTTCACAGGAACAACAACCTTAAAGAAGGTTTTAAAGAAATGGGTTTATAGACTGATTGAGCTTAAAAGAGGTTTTAGAGTTGATGCACCCAATGCCCTAATTTGCCATTTAAGAAGAGGACAGAGGGGTCAAATGACCTGATCAAACCGACAGTTAGCAGCTAGCAAAATGCCCAGATGGACCTAAGTTCTTGATAGCTTTCCATATTGCTCAGCTCATGCTGCATGTTGGATGGGCAATACACGGAGAGAAACACTAAGGGAAAGGTGAATGGGAGCTCTACCTCAATTTTTAATGTCATTAGGATCACAAAAACTTACAAAAAACAAATACTAATTGCAAATCTCCTTTCCTCCCTGGCTGCCTGAAGATTGCGCGCATCATGAATGACACTGTCACTATCCAGACCAGGAAGTTTATGCCCAACGCACTACTTCCACAGAAACACAGGGTCATCGATGTCCTTCACCCTAGGAGGGCAACAGCACCTGAGACAGAAATTCAGGAAAAAACAGCCAAAGTGTACAAGACCAGGGGGGCAGATATGGCTCAAGGAGTTGAGTGCCCACCTCCCACATGGGAGGGCCCGGTGTCTCCTAAAGAAAAACCAAACAGACAATGAGCAGACAGTGAGTAGAAAAAACCAGTGAGCAGACAACAAGCAAACAGATGAGGGAGCTCTCAGGGACAGGCGGGGTAGTGAAACGTACAAGACCACACCTGATGTCATCTTTCTATTTGGATACAAAACCCATTTTGGTGGTGGCAAGACAACTGGCTTTGGCATGGTTTATGATTCCTTGGATTATGCAAAGAAAAATTAACACAGATGCACACTTGCAAGACATGGCATGTATGAGAAGAAAAAGACCTCAAGAAAACACGAAAAGAATGCAAGAACAGAATGAAGAAAGTCAGGGGAACTGCAGAGGCCAATGTTGGTGCTGGCAAAAAGTGAGCCGGCGATTGGATAATAGAAAGAGTAAAGATTCTTCAGTGAGTGGATGAGGGATCATGCAGATTTTTTTGCCAGAAGATTAATACAACTATAAAAACTTAAAAAAAAATACTAATTGCAAAATATGGCATAAAATACCAACAGTAAATTTTATCCTCCTAACTCCATCCACTATTAAGTGGTGGGCGTTAGGCTAGGTATTTACCCAAAGTCGATCTCCTCATCTTTAAAATAAAATGTTAATACCTGCTTTTAAGTTTTGTTATAAAAAGCATCTCTTCTGGGAGAGTCTTGCCCAAAATCCATAACCTCAGTTTAATAATGAGAAAACATTATACAAACACAAATCGAGAGATATCCTACAAAACAACAGACCAGAGCTCCTAAAAAGTGCTAAGGTCAGAAAGCAGATGTGGCTCAGGTGACTGGGTTCCTGCCTCCCACACGGGAGGTCGCTGGTTTGGATTCTGATGCCTCCTAAAGAAGACAGCAAGCTGGTGAGACAGACAGGCGTGGTAAGCTGACACAAGAGATACTAGAAGAAAAAACGTAAGAGACTCAGCAAAGCAGGGGGCAGAGGTTGCGGGTGCCTCCTAAAGACAGTGAGCTGACGTGACAGGCAGGTATGGCGAGCTGATGCAACAAGAGATGTGGGGAGGAAAAACAGAACAAGAGATACAACAACACAGGGAGCAGAGGTGACTCTAGTGATTAGGCACCTCCCTCCCACATCAGGGACCCGGGTTCAGCTACCGGTACCTCCTAAAAAAACAAGAAAGATGAACAGACCCAGCAAGTGAAAACAACAAGGGGGTGGGAAGAAATAAATAAAATAAACCTTAAAAAAAAAAGTACTAAGATCATGAAAGACTAAGGAAGTGTCACACATTGTGGGGAGACTAAGGAGAGAGCTAAATGCAGTGTGGGATCCTGGATTTGATCCCAGACTGAGAAAAGGATCAGAAGGAAAACACATGAAATGTTAATTAGGTCTGTAGTTAATTTAATTTGGCCTGTGGTACCCAACATCAATTTCTTCATTTTGATAACTATACTATAATTACATAGGAGAAATTTGGTGAAGGGCACTCAGGAATTCTCTGTACTACTTTTGTAACTTTTCTGTAAATCTAAAGTTATTTTAAAATAAAGTTAAAAAAGAAAGAGAACTTAAAAAAAAAAAAAGACTTGTGAGCACTAAATACAGGAACAAGAATTTAAAGAGTGCCTGTTTCTCGCAGGCATCATTCCTTCATCTACTGGCAATACTCAGTGGTCATTAACAGTAGGAACTGTATGCTATTCCTGGCCCAAACCAGGTTGGGGACAGTTAAGAGTGAAGTGTGTTACTCATCTGCAATAGAATGTGGACATTTTATACTTTGAGTGATTGCAAATAATCTTGCAAAAGTCAACTAACCATCAATATCTCACTCTTTGCACAGTCATGAGTCAACGCTTAAAGAGGTAAGAATCTGTGTTTTGCCAATGATGACAGGCTTAAATTTACCTAATACCATCAGCATTTAAACAAAACACGTCAGATATTCATTCCTCTGACTACTCTCATCTTGTCAGACTTCAACAGTTTCCTGTCAGGCAACACCTGGCAAAATAAACCGTTTCATATAAATTGCAGATCTCTCACAATAAGTACTGCTATTCCAGGTTTCCCCCTATTTTTTATTTTGAATTTGAATTTCATCTACCCTTGAAAGGCAAAAGCCTGTCTTTGAGATAAGTAAAGCTCTACAATCTCAAGATTATTACCCATGATTTTGTTCAAATTAAAACAAAACAAAACACTAAAATAAACCTAGGAATCACAGGACTCTATAAGTCGCAATCGGTCCTACAGTTCAACCACTTTTGCTTCTCATCTCAAGGAGTAACTGAACGGTCAAAATTAATAACAAGCAATTCAGCTATGCCTTAGTTTTAATACAATCATCCATATGATAAATATACATTTCTTTCTATTGTACTGAACGCGGGCTAAATAATTTTTGTTTTTCACAAAGGTTATGAGATGTCATAAAAATGTCTAATGCATCTGTTTCAAGAATCCAATTCTTCCTTCACATATTTCTGCATCTGTTCACAGAATCCCCTTGACTTCAAAGGAAGCATTTCAAGAAGAAAAGAAGATACATATAGGAATAGTGGCCATAAATTTTTAGTAGTCCTTTTCTAAGGTCATTTTAATAATAGCACTGCTGGTTCTATCTCAGAGACTGAAAATACCATAAATGATATTAATGACTACACATTTATATAGAGATTTATGCTATAAAAAGGCTTTTTCTGGGTACAAAAATGATATATCTTCCCTCAATTTAGAAAATGTGAAAAATATGGAAAGCTTAGAGAAGAAAACTTAAATTACCTTTTTAAAAAAAGATTTATTTATTTTACTTCTCTCCCTTTTCCCCACCCCCGTTGTCTGCTGTCTGTGTCCATTTGCTCTGTGTTCCTCTGTGTCTGCTTGCATTCTTATGAGCGGCACTGGGAATCTGTGTCTCTTTTTGTTGTGTCACTGTGCTGCACCAGCTCTCTGTGTGTGCAGCGCCACTCCTGGGCAGGTTGCACTTTTTTTGCATGACACGGCTCTCCTTATGGGGTACACTCCTTGCACGTGGAGCTCTCCTATCGAGGGACACCCCTGCGTGGCATGGCACTCCTTGCACGCATCAGCACTGTGCATGGGCCAGCTCCACATGGGTGAAGGAGGCCGGGGGTTTGAACCCTGGACCTCCCATGTGGTAGGCAGACACTCTATTGGTTAACCCAAATCCGCTTCCCTTAAATTACTTTTAATCCACTACTTAGAGAGATCAAAGTAAAACAAAAAAGTTAACAATGTCTTTTTCCTTCCAGTCTTCTTATCTGTGCATATATTTATATAAATATTTACATATGAACATGATATTGTAATACTATGAATAAAATTTGGGGGAGCAGATGTGGCTTAACCAGTTGGGCACCTGCCTCCCACACAGAAGGTCCTGGGCTTGGTTCCCAGTGCCTCCTAAAGAAGACAAGAAAACACAACGAGCAGAGACAGTGAGCCAACACAGTGGGTAGAAAATGAGCACACAGATGAGGGAGCCATGGGGTGGGGAGAACCAATTAGAAAAGAAAAAATAATTTCTTAAAAAAAATTTTTTGTATGTTTTCTCAATTAGTCTTTCAAATGACTGCATTAGTCTTTCAAAACATCATTTCTAATGGCAGAAAACTATATGTAGATTTACACTTAAAAAAATACTCCTGCTTATATTATCTCATTTGATTCTTACTCTACTCAAAGCTAAATTAAAGATGTGCAAACACTAATTTGTTCTGGAAATTCTACATCTTGAAACAATCCGGATTAACAGTTGATTACTTTAAGAATCATTTTTATTTATTCATGAATATCAAAGAAACAATAGTAAAGGCTTAAGATAGCACTTCTTCAGCATTTATAGTGATTTAGGGCCTTAAATGTCCTCATTCAATCACTAGTGAGCTCGTTTGTTTTTCTTTTCTTTTTGATTTTCTAAATTCATAAAATCCTCAACTCATTTGGAATGAGGGAAGTTTGGTTCTAAGGCTCAGTTATTTTGGTAGTGTTTGTTTTTTGTTTTTTGAGGTACCAGGGGCGAGCTCCAGGACCTCATATGTGGGAAGCCTGCACTCAACCACTAAGCCACACTGGCTCCCGAGTGGGTTTTTTTCATTTGTTTACTGTTTTTTTGTTTTTAGGAGGCACCAGGAACCAAACCCAGGGACCTCCCATGTGGGAAGCAGTGGCTCAACATCTGTTCACCAGCAGTGGTTTTGTTTGGTTTTTAGAGATTTATTAATTTGTCTTTATTTATCTCCCCCCCACCCCCCCACCCCCCATGGTTCTCTTGTCTGTCTGCTCATTGTTTGCTCACCTTCTGCAGGAGGCACTGGGAACCCGGGACTTCCCACATGAAAGGTGAGTGCCCAACGGCCTGGCAGTAATCCAGATCTGCTCCGGGCAGGCTGCAGCTTGTGCCATGTGTTTATTGTGGCAGGGGGTGGTGTGTGTTTGTCTTCTTTTTAGGAAGCACTGGGCCCTGAACCCAGGACCTCCCATGTGGTAGGGGGGCACCAACTGGTTAAACCACATCCACTTCCCACCCCAGCATTCGTTTTAATATGCAATATAGTAATCATCCAGCAATATTTTGGTGGTTCTGCAAAATCAAACTCTCAAACCTCAAGGAGAGGAGTATTTGATGGATTTACCTAATTTTGAATCAATTCTTACCTAATATTGCTGCCTGAAATTTTAAAAAAACATTTGAATATTTTTTTTCATTAATAAAGAACTCTCCTCTATATTATCTCCTTTATTTTTACAAGAATCTGGTGAAGTTCATTTCAATGAGGAAAACTTAAGTTCAGAAATTTACAGATTAATTCGAAAAATTAACTTGAATTTAAGTCTTGGTTTTCATAATTAATCTCATTGGCTTTACTCTGGTTTCATAATCAAGAGCTACAGATTTTTCCAAAGCTTGAAGAAGCTAAGTATTTCAGCACAACGCTCCCCGCCACCCATTTTCCTAAAGAAAATAAGCCCAGCGAGGTTAAGTCGTCCCATCGCACAGCTAGTAAGCGGCAGACAAAGCCCGGGACCTCGGGCTACCCAATTTCCAGTCTAGGGCTCTAACACACCAGTTAAAATACGAATTCTGACATATAAGATTATGACAATGAATATGCAAGGACCCCAGAAAATCATCTAATTGCTACAGAAACTCAAATTTTCTTTCTAGTTCCCAGAAGATGTTTCCCAGGTAATGTATGTCAAATTGCCTACCACTAAGATTGCACTTCGAAGATGCCCAGTAAATGCCTCAACGAGTGAAAAAGAATTTTTCCTCTTTTTTTTCCACAGGAGTAAAATTCTGAATACTGATGAGTTACGCCGGGTCCCGCTCTCAGCACGGAGAGTAAACGCATCAGCTGTGCAGCCACGCCCGGGCTCGGACGAGGCAGTGTGGGGGCTCGTTTTCACGGTTTCACAGCCTGCTAGACGCCGGGCTACGTGGGAGCAATGAAGAGGAATGTGGCTGGAAGATGCTCAGACACTTCCTACGTGCTGAGCTCGGCGTAAAGAAAGCAATGGGGCCATCAGAAAGAAGCCCGGAACGACAGGGTCTCTGATCCCGGCTCTCTCCTAAGGGACAGGCTTCTCGCGTTGCCGGGCAACAGTAGCAGTGGCACGCTCTCAGCTTGACAGGCGGCCGCCACAAGGGCTGGCGGCGGCGCGCCCCGCCCACTACGACAACGTAACGTCATCACGCACGCTTGCAACGTCGCCGCGTTCCGAGCCTTAGGCAAGACTACCCTAAGAGAGAAATGGCTGGGTACTTTTCGGGGAAGGCGGGAAAAGAGGAACGGATGAAGGGAAGGAAGAGAAAGGAGAAGGACCTGGCGAGGTGGGAAGCCGGCGGCGGGAGAGGGCCTCCTTCCGTTACCTGGGCAGCGGGAGCAGCCACGGGTTCTTTGTGAAATGCCCGGATGAAGCCCCTGCAGCCACGCGCCTTCCGCCTTAAGTGCAGCGCCATCTTGGGAAGGGAGGAGCCGGCGTGGCTTGGGTGACGTGTGCTCGGGAGCGGGTCCCGAGCCCGCGTGCGCTTGCTGCGCATGCCCATGCCCTGGGGGCGGGCCTGCGCGGCCGCCTCGGGCGGCGGTCTCCGCCGGGCAGGTGTGGCCAGGTTCGGCCCGGAGCGGGTGGGTTGCCTCTAGTGCTTCTCGGGAAGGCCCAGCCTTTCGCAGTATTCTCAGAGGGAGACGCCTTTAGAAAGATTAGATGGAGCGCTTTGGTCTGGGAGGGAAGTTGAGTAGGTTTTCTTTCTGATAACGGCCTTTGGAAAGTTTCTCTAAGAATGGGGACCCCTAGTGTTTTTGGAGGGCAAGAAGTAACCTGTTAGGATCTGTGTGGCTCGTTAAATCATCCAATCTGCAAACGTTTGTTGAACCTTGCTGTGTGCACTGAAGGTACAAAAATTAGAAAAGCGTGCATCTTGCCTTCAGTAAGTGTCCTACATCCTGTTGGGGTAGCAAATAAATAACTGATACATTGATCACGATGGAAACAAACACTGAGTTGGGAAGGAGAGTGGGGGGGCTGCGGTGGTGGTAGTTTTACCTTCGTCCAAGAAAGAAGGTGATACGTCATCGCTGAAAATGTTTTGTGTTAAATTATGGAAAAGACTAATACAGTTCTGCTTCCTTAATGTACCTAAAATATCTCCCAGAAGGATAATACTCTAATGGTAAACATTTAACTGAAGGAGAGTCCTCAGAATTACATTATGTATGTATGTTGTTGCATTCATCTATTGAATAAATACTGAAAATTGCCAGATTTGGGGTGGGGAGAGATGATGAGGTTGAAGTAGGAGATAAGTTAAGAGATGCCCACAGTCTTAAGGAGGGAAAATCTAGTAGAGAGGGTAAGGCAAAACTAATAAATTAAAACCATTCCATAAAGTCTTGTAAGTGTGATACAAAGTACTGGTGAAGTTCAGGCATAATTGGTGTAATTGAGAAGTGAGCAGGAGAGAAGAATTGTAGGGATGAGGGGTAAAAACAACAAAAACCCTGAAGAAGTCAATTTCCTGTTCTGGCAAAATGGTTAGTACCGTTTTGTCTCTTTAATTTGAGGTTCTTATAGTTATCCAAGTGCACTGCCCGTTAGGTAGTTATATATCTATGGGCATATGTCTATAGATAGTTAAACCTCTCCATAGATATATATAGATGTAACTCAGTAGAGAGGTCTGAGTTACAAAAGAAATGGCAATTGAAACTAAGGAAAGCTTTTTTAAAGATGTGTTATTTTTACTGAATTTTTATTAGAGAAGTTATAGATTTATTGAAATACAGAGAAAATACAGAGTTCCAATGTACCCTTCCACATCCGAAATTCTCCCTATTATTAATACTTTGCATTACTGTGGAAGCAATGTAATTATACTGAGTATAAAGGTGTGTAAAATTTAACACTTTAAATACAGTTTTAAATAAATATGGTTCAGTACATGAAAAGTATATAAAGTGAAATTTTGCTTTTGGGTCCTCTGAGCAGTAACTGCAAAATGCACAAATGTTCAAAGATGAAAGTATTTATCAATGTAGATGAAAGAGTCAGAGTCACTCAGCATCTTTTCAAATGTTCACATTAAAACCTGCCAGCACAACACAAAAAGCTATAAATACATTTGTCGTCATAACACAACTGCTTGACTACCTGTCTTTTTCATAACGCTCACTTTATTCTTTGATTTTAAAAATTTCTTTTTTTTAAATTTTATTTTGAAAGAAGTTTTAGGTTACATAAATGTTACATCAAAAATATAGGAGGTGCTCTCTTCAGCACATATACTAAAATTAGAATGCTAGAAATGAGCAGGGCCCCTGTACAAGGATGGCACACAAATTCATGAAGCATTCCATATTTTTAAAATAAGTATGTATGGGGGATTCCCATATACCCCACTTCCTCCCCTCCCCCCCTCCACTTTTCCCCATTAACAACGTCTTTCACTACTGTGGTACATTTGTTACAATTGATGAACACGTACTGAATCATTGCTACTAACTATAGTCCGTAGTTTACATTTTATATAGTTTATCTTTTATACCACACAATTTATAGGTTTTGACAGAATGTGTAATGACCTATATCCATCATTGCTTTGTCATGCAGTACAATTCCAGCGTCCCCAAAATGCCCCATGTTACACCAATTCTTCCGTCTCCCTCCCCTCAGAACCTTTGGTGGCCACTGCTTTATAGCAATGATACAAGTTCTTCCATTGCTAGAATAATAATGTCTACTTTAGTACATACTTGCATTCCCCCCTTATGTTTGTTGACTACTCAAACTTGAGAATTTTGGGATGGTGATGCCCACTCTTTCTGATTGAGAGGGGGCTTAGCTCTCTTGGGGCAGATGGATGGAGCTGTCTTGCAGTTGTAGATATTCTCTGTTTTTGGGGGGATGGGCGTTGTCCATCATCATCCTTTCCCTAGTTGTCCTGGGCAAGTCCCCTGGACTGGAGAGTAGGTGTTGGAGCTCTGCTGAGAATCAGGGCTCAATTGGCATATAAACAGACTAAAGATTTATGTCTCTAGGACATATATTTAATGAGTGTAGTGCTAAATATAGGTTCAAATAAAAGGGGTAGAAAAGCCATGTGTAGTGAAATTACAAATGAGTCTAACTGTTACATTGGGGAGCATCTTTTCCAAAATAAGGCCCACTGACAGAATGATGAATTCCTGAGCTTGTCTACCCTGCTTATAGTGTCTAGATGTCCCTAGAGGGACGCTGACTTGGCCCAGTGGTTAGGGCATCCGTCTACCACATGGGAGGTCTGCAGTTCAAACCCCAGCCCTCCTTGACCCGTGTAGAGCTGGCCCGTGTGCAGTGCTGATGCGTTCAAGGAGTGCGGTGCCATGCAGGAGTGTCCCCACATAGGGGAGCCCCACGTGCAAGGAGTACACCCCGTAAAGAGAGCTGCCCAGCACAAAAGAAAGTTCAGCCTGCCCAGGAATAGCACCGCACACACGGAGAGCTGACACAACAAGATGATGCTACAAAGAGAAACACAGATTCCCATGCCGCTGACAACAACAGAAGCGGACAAAGACGAACATGCAGCAAATAGACACAGAAAACAGACAACTGGGGCAGGGGAGAGAAATAAATAAATCTTTAAAAAAAAAAAAAAAAGATGTCCCTAGAGCCTTTAGGAGCCCTGCTGTTTGAGGCACTGTTTACTCTGGCAGTCAATGAGATCCCGCTGAGACACGTGTAAGCATAATATCTGGAATGACCTACTGACTCACTTTGAAATACCTTAGCCATAAAAACTGATTTTTATTTAATATTTGCCCCTTTCGGTCAAGGTCTTTTTCCAGATGCATTGCCAGTTGGTGCTTGGTAATAAGCCCTCAGTGCCAGGGAGGTTTATACCTGGGAGTTAAGTCCCACACCAGGGGTTAGGGGGTAAGATATTGCATTTACATGCTGAGTTTGGCTTAGAGAGAGGCCACATTTGAACAATAAGGAGGCTTTCAGGAGGTAACTCTTAGGCAGTATGTAACAATAGGCTAAGTTTCAATTTCATAAGTACAAACATCAATATCAAGGGCCTGGCATGTTGGCCTGTTTGCTAGGCACTGCCCGTGTACTCAGGGAATTCTTGCTGCTCTATTAGAGAATGTGGCAGGACTTCCCAGGATGGGAATACGATCTTCTTTTGGTTATTGTGTGGGTGTCCACCCACTGAGACAATCCCCCATGAACACTTGAACCAAGGAAAGTTTTGAGAACCACAGGAAGAGTCTGTGGAAAAGAAGGGGTCAGAGGATGAAAATAAAAGGAGTAGCCAACAGATGTTGGAGAACCCAAAGAATACAGCATTACCGAAGACCAGGATAAAAGTGATTATTGATCTTATAAAAATATACAGTATCCCTTATAAACATGCAGTATTATAAATGTCTTAAGTGTTTAGTATGTACAGCAAAATGTTGCAGTAGTTTTTTACAGATAAGTTATTAATTGGATTTATGATTCTAGGAATTAGATTAGAATTCTGGCATCCTTGGACATCAGATTGCAAGATGAAACAATAAAACTCAGTGCCACAGAAAGCTTCAAAGGACTACCTATTTTATTCCTTAAGCATTTCTTCACCTTTATCTGCTAAGATTCATGTGACTAATGATATTTTCATGGGAGATATTTCTAAGACATTTCCACTGAACAAGTTATGTAAGAATATAAGTCTAATCACTTCAATACCTATTTTTAAAGTAAATTGTTTGTAAACTGTAAGGCTTATTAGAAATAGTAAGTTGTGTTTCCAACCACACTCAACTGTCAAGGTTGACCATTGACTATATTTTATTTTTTGTATTTCTTCTAGCACCTAGTATAGTATAGAACCTTGTGCAGAGGAGGCACATCTTTTGAATTTAAATTTTTTTTTACGTTATTTTGTATATTTAATGATTGAAGATATATATAAGTACAAACTAAAAAGAAAACAGTTGAATAAAAACACCCATTTTTCAATTAAATGTACTGGATACATTAAAAAAATTTTTGAATCAAACAATATGTTACACAATATATTTGTTTCATAGTAACAGTCATACAGTGTTTCTATACAGACTGTGTTAAAATTGAAACGTTCGGATTATGTAGGAGTAAGTTTGGTTATGTGGGAAATTCACTTATGGAATATGGAATACTTGATATTCCAACAGTGTTGATTAAATGAAGCACCACTGTGTTTACTGGCAGTATTTTACTGCTGCTAAAAGCTCATTTGCATAAACTAAAGAACTTTAGGAAAATGTGATATAAATGTATTGAAAGCAGACTTTAGATATACTGCAGGAATTTTTATAGTTGTATACTTATGGTGTGCACTTTATGTCTACATATGTTCATGCTTACAATTTTGATCACTTGTTTAAAAATTTGATTCCTCATCAACACTTTTATTTTATGGTAAATTCTGGTAATTTTGCTCTCCCCTTAACACTCCCTGCAAATCCCGTCTTGCTAGAATCAACAGATTAAAACCAGACTGGCAGTTGTGGAGTGATTTCTATTGCAACCATGTGTGTCAGAAGAAAGGATTAGGTTTCCTTGTTCAGGAACATCAAGGGGAACCTCCACCTCTGCAGACACACCTCTACTCCCCAGTAACGGAGAGTTTATACCTCGTTAGATTTAAATGGGATAAGGAAAGACTTTAAGTCCACTCTTAACTCTAGTAGTACAATCAGCCCTCAAGTCTCAAAGTATCCAATTTTGTTTCTCTTTGTTTCTCTAATTTAATTCTAAGTGTCAGGTTGGTAATAGATGCTGATCAAGGCAATGGAGAGTTACCCTACACATTTATTCACTTAAAGAAGAATTTTGCAGGCTGCAAGGACTAGATGGCATCTGTGTTCAAAACATACTTAAAGCACAGTCCGTAACCCCTGACCTTTCATTTATATTGAATATGCTTTTTTTTTTTTTTTTTTTGAAATATGGAGGAGATTCCACAATGGAAGCAAACCCTTCTTTTCACAATTTGGAATATAGCTACAGCTTTTCTGGCCATGCCATCTGATCCTGGACCCATTGTAAGAACCCCAAATCAAAGTGAGGCAGACTCTGTCCTTGAATGAGATAACTTCCAGGAGTCATTAAAGTATATGGGAAACCATAGAGTGATATGTAAATTGTTCTTTTTCATCTGTGGCTTAACTCCCATCCCACCTCTCATTTTATTTTATTTTTCTATAGTTTTTTCTATCTTAATATTCATTTTATAACTGAGGAACCCGCCAGTCCAGAGATATTAAGTACCATGACCAAAATCACATGAGGAAGAGCAGGCATAGGAAAGAGCCTCAGGCTCCAGTAGGGCTCTACCTTAAGTGCTCTACGCCACTGTAAAGCGGAAGAGGCCGGGGCCAGGGCCGGTTCATGTGGGAGAAGGTCACACTTTGGCCAGTCCTCAAAATCAAGACACGTAAATAACCCATTTTTAGAGGGGCCATGCTCTTATCTCCCTACCTCAATGTTCAGGCATGTCATCTTTCCATCCCCAGTAGTTTTGAGGCAGTGCAAGTGACAGCATTTTCAGTCTATCTGTATTAGATCCCTTCGCCTCCCTGTCCTGGAAAACGGCTATCTGGTGTGATGATGGGACCCTAGCTGTGGCTACTGAAAGCCAGACGTAGTGCTTAGATCTTGATCTTTCTAGAGACAAGATCAAAAGAGATCTTGATCTCTTTAAAAACAGTGCAGTATTAGCCTCACTGTCTCAGTCGAATTCCGTCTCAATCACTTAGATTCTCTTGGCCTTCCTAAAACCCGTGGGTGGTTGCCACCAGCAATGCTCTTCACTTTTTGTCCTTAGTAAGTAAAACAGCACGAACTCAGAAAAGACCTGCGTGCTAGTCCCATTACTAATCTCAGTGAATCATTTTACCTTCATGAGCCTCTTTGTCCTTATCTTTAAAATTAGTAAAAATTTATTTATAGAGGCAGGCTGGACTTGATAAATGTTATAAGTGTTATGGTTCTATGCATTAGTTTTTGCTTAGTCCTGAATTAGGTTCATTTAGAGCCACGGAGATAGGTGTTATAGTCAGGTTCTGAATTTCAGAGCAGGGCCCCTGTCCCCACGTGCATGACAGACAGTGAGATACCCACACTGTATTAGGGTTCTCCTGAGTAATTCCTTCAAAAATAAGGAGCTGGCTCACACGACTGGTGGCTGGCCTGCAGCCATGGGGGCGGCAAGTCCGAACCTTGTCGGGCAGGCAGCAAGGTGGAAACCTCAGTAAAGGTGGTAGTGAAGTCCTTGGCCCACATTCCCTGGGGAAGCTGGCTGGAAATTCCAGCCAGAACCAATGTTGAAGTTGAGGCAGAAAGTCTTTTGAATCTGAAATCCTTAATTCTTACGTTTAAGATCTCTAGCTGATTGGATGAGGATAATACCCCATTACTGAGGGCATTCTCCTTTGTTGATTGTAGATACAATCAACTGGCTGTAGATGCACCCAACTATTAATGATTGCAAATCCCATCTGTGGAATATCCTCACAGTTGTAAGCAGGGCAGTGCTTAACCAAAAACTGGAAACCATAACCTAGCCAAGATAAAACATGAAATTAACCACCATACTGGTAGAAGGGGCTTCAAGATTTTTCTCAAGACTGTGTTTCAGGCAGCTACTCTCAACCAAATAAAATTGGCTATCCTCATCCTGGCATGGCAGGTTTCAGTTTATGAAAGACGGAATATGAGGCTTCTCTTACCGACTTGTGAACCTGAAGTGACTTTCTACAGGTCTTTTTGCAAAGGGTAAGTAGGGAGAACATCCTGACTCTCTTTCATTCTGTCTAGCTACTCTGGGTAGCAGGTCCCTTAGTTCCCAACTGTGCTGCTTTTTATTTCTGAGAAATGTGCTCCTTATTTGGCAGTTGGCAATCACAGTGATTTCTGTGACAGTTATTAACTCAAGAGAGTTCTAGGAGAGGTCTCCCCAACAGGAGCTGTGGCCTCTAGTAGAGGAAGATCTCCACAGTCAACCCACAGCTGGGCAGGAGCAGGGATGGGGCAGGTAAATGCCCCTGCCCCGCTCTTCTCCCACCCTGTGATCTTCTGATCTTCTGCTTCCCACCATTCACTGAATCTAAGGGCAAAGGAGCATCATTTATCTGATCCATCGGATCAGCCATCCTCCCCACCCCGCCCCCCACAGGCACAGAACAAGGTGATAGAGTGGCTGCGGAGAACCAAATGGAAATACTCAGAACTAGGAAAATACGGAACTAGGAATCTATCTGTGAACACGTGCTAAATCTCAATCTCCTGAGAATAACTTTAAGACCACGTCTTCATCTCTGACTCAGCAGAGCACTTGGCACATCATAGAAGGCTCAGTAAATTTTAGCAGATTGATTAAATGGGCAAATGAATATATGTGGATGGGGGAGGAAGTAAGGCGTATAGTGGGATATTTTAAAGATAGGGCAGGGAATTGGGCAAACGTTTTTGAGCCTAAGATAAACTCTGGAAGCATTTTTAAAATCTGATGTATGTTTGCTTTCTTGAGGTTTTCTCTTTTTGCTAAAAGCAGAATGCATAAAATGTTCTGATTAGTTGAGAGTTATTACTTAGATTTCAACTAATGTTTTATATATAAATCTCAGTTACCACTTTTTCTCCATTCTGCTGCTTTTTCTGTTTGGTCAAATCCCTGTGGGAGGGAGTAGCATTCCTGTGGTGGGTAAAATAATTTCTATGGAAATTATTCAAAATGCAATTTCTGGTAAACACAATGTGAAGATATGATTTATTTCTGGGTTCATCCCTTGCACTTACATCATCTTCCTATTTATCATCAAGTTCTGTTTGCCAGGATCTCTTTTCAAGGGTTTGGCTATATCAGTTGTGCATCCAAGAGGATAAATTTCCATGAGAAGGTTGAGGCAATGGGAAGCAAGAGACTGTTCCAGGAGGCAATGGTGTACTGTGAATAGAGCATGGAACTTTTTTCAAGTCCCAGCTCTGCCATAACTAGGAAAGTGACATCAGGAAGACCTCACTTCTGAGCTTTAGTTTCTTATTTGAAAAAATGGAAGTGGTTGAACCTGATGATTCTTAAGTTTCCTTCCACCCTTAACTATATAAGCTTATGCTATTGCAGATCTTGTGTTTTTAACCCAAGGATCTCCAGTTCCTTTGGAAATACTTCTAGAGGTTGGAACTATCCTCCCATTTTGACAGTCGGTCCTGCCGGGACATGAACAGTTCTCTAATTGTTACATTGTGAATCTGTGAAAGGGCCAGGAACCACGTCTTAGGTAATCCAGTCCTGGAGGAATCCTATCACACTGTGACTGACTTGGAGAGAATGTTATTAGGGAAAACACCATTAGGTAATGAATTTAAAACAAACATGGAATAAAGAATTTTTAAACATTGTCACTTGCATCTCCTCAAGGGTGGGGGCAGTTTGGGAGCTGCTGCCAGGGAGGCAGAGTATGAGCTGGAGGAGATGGGAGGACCATTTAACTGCAAAGGTTGTCAGGCAAAGGTGCCTATATGTTTATTCATTCATATTATTCACTCATTCAAAAACCATTTAATGCACTCTCTCGCATGTGCATAAAACTAAACGGCTAAAAAGATAGTCTTTATTACCACAAGAACAACATACGCTACTTTCTATATATTACCATACATATCACCTTCTTTTCTTGGCTCTAGTTCCAAAGTTCCCTCTCTGAAAACCCAGAGACAAATAGAATTGGACAAACCAGTACTCATAGAATAGAATGCAAGTGCCATAGGAGCAGGGACTTTTACATTTTATTTTATACATGCAAATCTTAGAATGTGCCTGGCTCATAACAAACTTGCTGAATGAATTTCATCAGTTTACAGATAAGGAAAATGAGATGCAAAGAGAAAAAGCTAATGAGGTCACACTGCTTCTAGAATAGAATTTGGAATAAGACAGAATAATGGCACCCCCAAAGATGCCCACGCCCCAATCCCACCACCACGGCAGAAGGAACTTTGAAGATGTCGTGAAGTTAGGGCTTTTGAGATGGAGAGATTATCCTGGGCCCAGTGTAGTCAAAATAGTCCTTATAAGGGACAGAGTGGGGCAGGAGAGTCAGAGTCAGAGAAGGAGATGTGACAATGGATGTAGACATCAGAGTGGGCCAAGGAGAGGCTCCAAGCCCGGGAGTGCAGGTGGCCTCCAGAAGCCGGGAGAGGGAAGGACGGCTTCTAGAGCCTCCAGAAGGAACGCAGCCCATCTACTACGTGACATCAGGACTTCTTATGTCCAGATATGTACAGTGATACATTGGTGGTAATCTGTTACAGCAGTGTATATTAGTCAGGGTTCTCTAGGGAAACAAAACGGACAGGGGATATCTGTAAATAGTATGCGATTTTATAAAATCGTCTCACGCGACCATGGGGAGGCACAAGTCCAAATTCCACAGGGCAGGCTGCAAACCAGGGCCTCCACTGGAAGTCCCTGATGAGCTCTCAGGAGATGTTCGCTGTGCAAAGTGGAGCTGGGAATCCTCTCTGAGTGCTGAAACCACATCCCCTTTTAAGACTCTCAACTGATTTGGTGAGACGTTATTCAATGCTGACGGCAGTCTCCTCAGTTGATTGTAGATGTAACCAGCCATCTCTGCAATCAACTCACTGATGATTGAAGTCCATGATGTGCCCTTGTGTTAGTTAACCCAGGCTTGCTTGACCAGACAACTGGACACTGTTACCTCCAAGTTGGCACATTAGCCTAACCATCCCAAGCAGCAATAGAAAACTAACACAAACTCTATTCACTGCACCTTAAGAGAAAATGCTGGCAGGTCTAAGACAGGGCCAGTCTGTTTGTTCATTGTTTCATAAAGAGCTATTGAGTGCCCCTCCTTTCTTTTGGAGGAACACTGCTCCTGAACAGTGTGTAATAAACACATGGAAAGAAAATAGTTGCTGTAGTCAAGAAGCTTACCATCTAGCAGCTTTACCTATGGTTAGGGGTGTTGAACCCTGAATTCCATGGGGAGAAATTTGTGCCTGACTCCAGACTGATGCTCAGACCCCAGACAGAAGTTGGCAGCATCTTCTCAGAGCTGATTTCCAACAGAGGAAGGCATTTGCTTCCTGTCCCTGCATAGTTATCCAGGCCGTCACATTTTAAATAAGCCTCTAGCCAGGCTCAAAGATGCGTCTCACCTGTGGAAAACATTTTAAAAGGCAACTAAACCTAAGTGGCTGTGCTATTTTAGTATCGAAATTCACTTGGAGGGGAGTAAGTGTAGCCCAGTGGTTCAGTACCTGCTTCCCATGTACAAGGTCCTGGGTTCAGTCCCCCTACTTCATTTTTTTAAAAACAAAACAAAACATGAGAACTTCTTGGAGCATTGTTCTTAGGTTCTTTGGGTGCTTTTTGGTTATTGGCCTAACTTCTGACTTTCCTCCTCTTGACTCCTTTAACTCTATTAGATTTATTTAGTCACTCATTACATCACTCAGCCCACGTTTACTGTATATATTGATATAACAGCAAAGGAAAAAGGAAGGATATACAGGTGGGGGGACTGGAACCATAATAGGGGAATTGCTACATCTTTATGTTGTTGGTTTTTTTTTAAACAGTGGCATAAATGTGTATATGTGGTGCATGTTTCATTGTGTTGGGGAGAGGGGAATTCAATGATTTTTAGTTTCAAAACGGAAATTTTTTCTTTTTTAGTGGCACTGTGGTAGGCACTAGAAGTAAAAGAGTTCTCAACTACACAAAATTGCAGCATAAAAAGGGTGACCAGTGAACAGAAGATTGCCCCAAGACAGCACATGCACCGGGAAGGGAAGCAGGGTCTCTGTGGTGGCCCAGAGGGGCCAGCCCAGCGAGCCTGGCAGGTAGGGTTGGGTGGATCAGGTAGGAATCCCAAACCTAACATCTCCCGTGAAGGGCCTGATCATGCTCAAGGTCTGGGCTCCCAGGCCCCCGCCTTCCCCTGCCGGGGCTGTTTTGCTGACCAGAGCCTCCTGCTACGGTGTCCCCTCCTGCTCTCTTCACTCACTGCCTCCCGTGCCCTGGCATGACACAGGCATGTTCAGGGCCATTCCTGGGAATCTACTTAGAGCAGCATCCTGTGCAGCTCATGAGGAGTCACAAGCCCATGATGTGATAAGAAGAGGAACTTGGAGAACTTGGAAAAGCACAGGATGATGAACGTGGACAAAGCTGAGGGGAAAATGTGCATATATGGTAACCTTTGATTGTATTAGATTCAGCTGAGATGTCTGATTAAATTTTGTTAAGATTAGAGCTTTGATTGAACCACTTCATTAAAGTGCAACTCAGCATTGAGTCCCAGCTTCCTTGGTGGGCTGATAAAAGAGACTCTCACATGGAAGTAGACACACAGAGAAGATACACAGAGAATCCTGCGGCCCAGGAAGAGAGATGAGCCTGATAGTGTACACTGACCTTGTGAAGAGAGCAGAACAGCTGAGCCCAGAGAGAAATGAGCCCCCAGGAGAGAGGCAAGCCCTATACCAGCTTTACGATGAGATCAGAAGAAGCTGGGCCCATGGAGCCTTAAGAGGAAGCAGGAAGGTTGAACCTTTACAGACGTGGCCTGCCATCTTGTTTCAACTCATGGTCAATGACTTTGGGTGAGGAAGTGCCTCTTATGGTACCTTGTGTTGGACTCTTTAGGGCTTTTGGAATGTAAGCTTCTACCCCAGATAAATACCCTTTATAAAAACCAACAGAGTTCTGGTATTTTGCTTCAGCACCCCTTTGGCTGACTGACACAACCAGTTTGGGTACATTTTGAAACATCTAAAGTCAAATTCTTTTTTGGAAGGCTGGAAAAACTCTTCTCAGTGTTTATTGATTATTTCTAAGGAAACATGGAAATGTTCTCACGATTCTCAAATAGCCACCAGTGGCATTTTCAGCCTGATATGACAGGCTGAGGAGGAATACAGGTGAAGTACATAGTAAAAACTATACTTTAATTGCCCTCTAACTTGTGGTTGTATATGCAGAAGGAACAGAGAATTTGTCATAAGGAAACGTGCTGAGAGCTCTAAAGTGGGCTACAGCTGTTAGTTTATGTTCTCACGCAACTGAAACAAACTGCCCTTGCACTCAGTCACTGACACACTGACACAAGCATCCGTGCTTGTATGGGACGGAGGAGTGGAGGAACTGCCGCTTGTCGCACACAGCGTTGCATCGTTCTGGGCCTAGCTGGGGTGCAGATGGCTTTCCCTCAGTGGAGCTGGTGAGGCACAGTGAGAGACAGGCCCGGCTTTGCTTTCACTTAAATCGGTGGTGCTGGCTTTCAAGAGATCTTAGAGCGCTAATACTGTTAGGGACTCCTTTAGGAAGGTCAACTCTTGATCTGTATTTTTAAATTCAAATCAAGTGACAGTGGCTTATCCTCGTGCCGTTTTATACCATTGCTGACTTTTCAGAAGCAGTTGATACCATTGTCTTCTGCAGGGGCTGCTAGCTCTTGCTTTGCAGCAATCCAAGGAGCCTCCAGTCTCAAGGAGAATTACAGATACTTACAAAATTATCCACTTTATATGATTTTACTTATGCCATCCAGCGCTTTGAAGGATGCCAGTACCGTGGAAGGACGTGGCCAATCGTAAAGTTTTGCAACTGAGCTACAGCCGTGGATTCTCATAATAAGATTTTGTTGGCCCTGTAGCTCAACACGATCTGATTTTCAGCGTGGCCCACTATGAGAGTTAGCCAACAATTATGTCTGTGTGTGGCAGGAGAAGATATTGTGGGTCCAGAATGGTCAGCGATTATTTTGAAACAGCACAGTCTAGTGAGTTCTAGTAGTTCTTGCTCTTTCTCAAATAAACTCTGGTCAAGTCTTCCATAAGAAAAAGCTAAATAGATATCAGCATTTTATTATGGTTAATGTAATTTTGGTATGATAAAACCTTTCACCATCTCCAGAATCTAGAAAGTAAACGTAACAATAAACAATGTTAAGAGGATGGTAGAGGGGGATGAGAAGTTCGGAACATCTCTGGCTCTAGCTTTCCACCTCCGATTTCCTGCTCTTTTCCATTTTGCTTAAGAGTGTCCTGGTGTGTTACCAGTTTGGGTATGTTATAACAGAACTAAGAATTACGTAAAACAAAGCCAACTTGCTTCTCTTTTTCTCTTACCTTCCAGTCCTACTATTTTTTTGACAAAACTCAATCATTTCCACCCATTATGTAGAATGGTGTATTAGTCAGCAAAGGGGTGCTGATGCAAAATACCAGAAATTGGTTGGTTTTTATAAAGGGTATTTATTTGGGGTAGGAACTTACAGATACCAGGCCATAAAGTGTAAGTTCCTTCCCGCACAAAGTCTATTTGAAGCAAGATGGCTGCTGATATCTGCAAGGGTTCAGGCTTCCTGGGGTTTGCTTTCCTCTGGGTTCAAGGCTCCTTTCTTCCTGGGGCTGGCTTCTCTTTCCTCTGTGAGCTGACTTCCAGGGCTCCAGCTTAAGTCTTCAGCATCAAACTCCAACATCAAAACTCCAACATCAGAAACCCTCGACTCTGTTCTTTGCCCTGCCATGCCCTAATTGTAACTCAGTCATGACCAGATACAGATCAGATTACAAACATAATCAAATATCTGTTTTTGGAAGTCATAACCATATCAAACTTCTACAAGTGGCTATTGAAAAGAAAGGATGTAGGAAAAAGAAAAAGTCAGGGGACAGTGGGAAATATAATGCATAAGGGTCTAATTAACAATTTCCTGTAAATAGGCATCATTCCCAAGAACATGGACACGGTTTATTTAAAACACACTTTTTTTTCAATTTCAAATGGCATATGGTTAAAAAAAAAATCAAATTATAAAAGAAAATACAAAATAAGAAGTAAACATTCACTTTCCAATATCCTATTCCCAACTCCTCGATCCCGCTGCCAAGAGAAACATTAGCTATTTGTTGTGCATCCTTCCAGAAGTATTCTGTGTATATTACAAAGATGTCACAAACACCCACATGCTTTCTTCCCCTACATCTTGATTTTTTTCCTTTTAAAAAGCAGCTTCATAGTATTCCATTGAATGAGAGTATCATCATTTATTTATTTGTACAGTTTTTTTGTGAACTTTGGGATTGTTTTAGGTGGCTACTATTAAAAACAGTACTTCAGTGAACATTCTTGAAATGCATATTTGTACAAATGAGAAAATAAATCTAATTTGTTTATTCTGCTACCAAAAATTCCTGTAACATTAAATAGCTCATATGCAATTTGGCAAATAGGAGAATGATGTCACTATAACATGGAATTTATAGCAGTCACATGATTTTCCTAGCTGAGGAGAGCAGGAATAAAATTACAACCTTCAGTAGGAAAGGAAAAATTTGCAGTGTAGCTGCTGGTAAGCAGTAGCTCTTCTAGTTTTATTTTAAGAATATTAAAAATAAATGATTGATTGCTGTGTAAAACTATATAAACCCTAAGGAGTGGAATTTAACAGTTCCTAGCAAACGAACATATGATTTATTCTTGAATGCATACAGCGCATTGATATACTTCCACAAAAATGAAATGACATTAAAATTATTCCTGTGGTAGTAATATTTGTGAGCAATGTTAAGAATAGAAACAACCTAATGTCCTTCCAGAGAAGACTGGTTGAGTAAACTATAGTATATCCACACAATGGAGTATGATGCAGCCATAAAAATCAGTGAAAAAGAACTTTGTCACCTGATAGTGATTTCCAGGATATACTGTTAAGTGAAAAAACAACATACAACAGAGCATGTAGAGCATGTAACATTTTATGTTAGACAGAAGGGGAAATAAATATGTATACATGTAGATGCTTATTTTTTAAAAAGTAAACACAGGAAGGCTAAATAAAAACTGAATGGGAGTGGATGTGGCTGAAGTGGCTGAGTGCTTACTTCCCACATGGGAGGTCCTGGGTTCGATTCCCAGTGCTTCCTAAAAACAACAACAAGCAAACAAAAATCAGGGAGCCCATGTGGCTCAGTGGTTGAGCACCAGCTCCCCACATGTGAGGTCCTGGGTTAATTCCCTGGCCCTGGTACCTCGAGAAAGAGAAATGGCATTGGTTACCTGGGCCAGGGGCAGGGGTGGGTGTGTGTGTGCAGGTTATGAGGTAACAGGGATGAGAATGAGGTATCCCTAGTATACCTGTCTTAGTGTGCCAGAGCTGCGGTCACAAGTGCCAAGCATGGAGTGGCTTACACAAGAGGAGTTTATTAGCTCAAGGTTTCGAGGATACAAGTTCAAAATCAAGATGTCAGCAAGGCTTGCCCTCTCCCCGAGGACTGTAGCATCCTGGGGCTCCTGGTCTCCCTGTCACGTGGCGATGTCCCCTCCTTTCTAGGTTCTGCCACTTCTGGGTTCTCTTTACAAGGCCTCCAGTAATTCAGATTAAGACCCACTCTCATTCATTTGGGCCTCACCTTAACTACATTAATGTCTTCAAATGATCGGACTTACAATGGGTTCATACCCCCAGGGATCGCATGAAGATGGAGAACGTGCTTGTTGGGATGCATAATTCAATCTACCACATATCTTTTTATGTAATTTGAATTTTTGAGCTGTATAAATGTAAATTTAAAAGACAGAAAGAACCAAACTTTAAAACCAAATACAAGGAGAAAAAATAAACATAACCATTAATCAAATTGATACATAATGACACAGGTAAAAGAATTAAAGTATTTTGAATACAGTGTTCTGACTGGGGTATAGTCTAAAGACCAAAAGATCTCTAATAAAATCTGAACTTTACTTAGTAAGCTTATTGGTAGGACTGCTATTGGAAAATGAGACTATTTCACATGAATTGGAGGATAGAGCAAATGAATAAATATGTTTAGTTTGTTGGAAACCAAGGCTTTCACTGTTTAAGAAAAGAGATATAAATACAAATTGGGAAAGGTGAGGAAGAACCCTGAATTTGGAGGATATCGTTTTAAACACTCTGCCAGTAACACTGAACATACCTAGAAATTAGGTCTTTGTTTCTAAATACCGTTTGTTTTAGTTTTCTAGGCTGCTGAAAGCAGATGCCGTGCAATGGGTTGGCTTAACAATGGGAATCTAGCTTACAGTTTTCTGGGCTGCTGAAAGCAGATGCCGTGCAATGGGTTGCTTAACAATGGGAATCTAGCTTACAGTTCTGAGGCTGAGAAAAATGTCCAAATCAAGACATCAACAAGGCGATGCTTTCTTCCCAAAGACCTGCAGCCAGCGGTCCTTGGCTCCTCTGCCGCACGGCAGGGCACATGGCGGCATCTGCTGGGCTCTTCCTTCTCTTCTGGGGTTCACTGCTTTCGGCTTCTTGCTTCTGTGGCTTTTTTTCCCTCTGTATTCACCCCTTTCATGAAGGACTCCCATGAGGGGATTGAGACCCATCCTGATGAGGCAGGTCACACCACAGCTGAAGTGGTCTCATCAAAAGAGCCTACTTATAGCAGGTCCACACACACAGGACTGGAATAATTTTAAGGAAATGCTTTTCTGGAATACATACAGTTTCAAACCACCAGACCATTCTTCACTAAAATCAACAAAGCTGCTTGGAGAAATAGCCAGTTCTAAGTTTGGAGCACAGAAAGCCAAAGATAACTCTGGAACATCTTGCGCCAGAAATCAAAGTGTTCAAAGACTAAACAAGACAAGTCCAAAGAATACAGAAGGAAGCTTGAAGGGGCTCCCACTGGCCACATATTGGAGACAATTTAAGCATCCCAAAGAATAACATATATAAAACATAAATTTAAAAAAAATTCCAAGTGCCCATAGTGTTACTAAAAAAAAAAGAGGGGGGGGGGCAAGGAGTTAGGGAGGAAAAGCTCTTCTTTACAGAAGAATGGCAACGTGTATGTATATAGGATAATATAGTTACAAATACATTACTTTGCAACCACCAATGCAATAACTGGTTCAAGTAAAAATTATCAATGTTACTAGAGAGCAGGTTATTCCTACAAAGTTACATCACACATTGCTTATTAGTTAGAAAGGGAAAGTTCCCCTCAGGATGGAGAAATTCAGCAGGTGCTCCCCAAGCAAGGGATTACATTTAGCACTGATGGGACAAACTGACAATAGGTACGTCTGCTGTGATGCAATGGCAAGTGTACAGCATCATGCCTGTGGTGTACCTGCCAAAAATACTTAACCTGCATCGAAACTTGAGGAACCCATTAGATGAATCCAGATTGTGGGACACCCTTCAAGACTATTAACATCGGCCTTTGAAAAATGTCAACGTAATAATTTTTTTTTTTTAATTTGGGGATGGGAGGCTCTTCCAGATTGTAGGAGATAAAGAGACATGAAAAGTAAATGTAATGCATAATCCTTTATTTGACCCTAGATTGGAAAAAAAATACCAAGAAGATATTGTTGGGTCAGTTAAGGATATATGACTATGGGCCGTATATTAGGTAATACAGCATCAGTGTTAACTTTATTGGGTGTGCTAACTGAGGGGGGTAAGTAGAATAATCACTTCATTTTTCAGATACATGCTGAAATGCTTAGGGTTGAATTGTCATACATCTGTGACTTGCATCAAATGGTTCAGCAAATAAGCAAACTAGTTCTTGAGGCTTTATAATTTTAGGTTTTACATTTAGCTGTTTCATCCATATTGAGTTAATTTTTTGTATATGGTATGAGTTATGGGTTGATTTCATATTTCATATTTTTGCATATAGAATCCAATTTTTTCCAGCACCATTTGTTGAAAAGACTATTGTTTCTTCACTAAATTGTGTTTACACCACGGCAGTTTATTTTTACATATGGTAAAAGTCAGTTTACCATATGTGTGTGGGTCTCTTCCTGGACTCTTTATTCTGTTCCCTACATCTATTTATCTATGTTGACACCCATCTTTATTACTACAGATTTATAGATTTATTATTACTATAGATTTATAATATGTCTTGAAGTTGGTGTAAATCCTCCAACTTTGGTCATTTTTTTCGTTGTTTGAAGTATTTTAAGGCCTTTGCACATGAATTTTAGAATTGGCTTGTCCGTTTCACAATGTTGTACTATCATCATCACCACCCATTACAAACATTTCCATCATTTCCAGTAAGAACCCTGCACATTTTAAGCCTTAACTTCCCATTCCCTACCCCCACCTTATCACCTGCTAACCTGTATTGTAGACTCTGACTCAATCCATTTGCTTATTCTAATTGTTTCGAATCAGTGAGATTATACAATCCCTGTGTCTGGCTTATTTCCCTTAACATCATGTCTTTATGGTTCATCAATATTGTCAAATGAATCAGGACCTTATTTCTTTTTATGGCTGAGAAATATTCCATTGTATGTACATACCACATTTTATCTGTTCATTTGTTGCTGAACTTGGGTTGCCTTCACCTTTTAGCAATTGTGAATAATGCTGCTATGAATATTGGTGTGCAAATATCTGCTCAAATCCCTGCTTTCAATTCCTTTGGGTATGTACCTAGTAGTGGGACTGCAAGGTTGTAGGGTAATTTTATACTTAGCTTTCTGAAGAACTGCCAAACCATCTTCCACAGTGGCTGCATCATTTTACATTGCCACTAGCCATGAACAAGTGCCCTCTCTAACATTTATTTTCCATTTTTTAAAATAGCAGCCATTCTAATGGTGTGAAATGGTATCTCACTGCAGTTTTTTAAAAAAAGATTTTATTTATATCTCTCCCTTCCCCGCCTCCCCTCCCCCATTGTCTGCTTTCTGTGTCCATTTGTTGTGTATTCTTCTGTGTCTGCTTGCATTACCCAATGGCACTGGGAAACTGAGTCTCTTTTTTGATGGTGCTGCATCAGCTTTCCGTGTGTGCAGCACCACTCCTGGGTGGGCTGAGCTTTTTCTCACAGGGTGGCTCTCCTTGTGGAGTGCACTCCTTGCGTGTGGGGCACCTCTATGCAGGGGCACCCCTGCATGGCCTGGCACTCCTTGCGAGTGGCAGCCCTGCATGTGCGCCAGCTCACCACACAGGTCAGGAGGCCCTGGGGATCCAACCCTGGACCCTCCATATGGTAGAGGGAGACTCTATCAGTTGAGCTATGTCTGCTTCCCTCACTGCAGTTTTAATTTGCATTTATCTGATGGCCAGTGATGTTGAACATCTTATCATGTGCTTTCTTGCTATTTGTGTATTTTCTTTGGAAAGATGTCTTTTGCCCATTTTCTTTTTTTTTTTTTTAAGATTTATTTATTTATTTATTTCTCTCCCCTCTCCCCCACCCCGGTTGTCTGTTCTCTGTGTCTATTTGCTGAATCTTGTTTCTTTGCTTCTGTTGTTGTCAGCGGCATGGGAATCTGTGTCTCTTCGTTGAGTCATCTTGTGTCAGCTCTCCATGTGTGCGGCACCATTCCTGGGCAGGCTGCACTTTCTTTCGCGCTGGGTGGCTCTTCATACAGGGCGCACTCCTTGCGCGTGGGGCTCCCCTATGCGGAGGACACCCCTGCGTGGCACGGCACTCCTTGCGTGCATCAGCACTGCCCATGGGCCAGCTCCACACGGGTCAAGGAGGCCCAGGGTTTGAACCGCGGGCCTCCCATGTGGTAGACGGACACCCAATCAACTGGGCCAAGTTTGTTTCCCATTGCCCATTTTCAAATTGGGTTATTTGTCTTTTTGTTGGTGAGTTGAAAGATATCTTTATATATTCTGGATATTAAACCTTTATTGGATATGTGGTTTCCAAATATTATGTAGGTTTTTTAAATCTTCAAAATAAAGTCCTTTGAGGCACAAAATTTTAAATTTTTATTTAAAACTGATTTAAAATTTTGAGGTCCCCTTTATCTATTTTTTTTCTTTTGTTGCTTATGCTTTAGGTGTAAAGCAATTTATAAAGTCAATGCAATCTCAAAAATTCCTAAAACCTTTTTTGCAGAAATGGAAAATAATCAAATTTACATGAGGGAAGCAGATGTGGCTCAACTGATAGAGCATCTGCCTACCATATAGGAGGTCCAGGTTTCAAACCCAGGGCCTTCTGGCCTGTGTGGTTAGCTGGCCCCCATGCAGTGCTACTGCATGCAAGGAGTGCCCTGCCATGCAGGGATGTCCCCTGCATAGGGGAGCCCCATGTACAAGGAGTGCACCCTGCAAGGAAAGCCCCCCCCCATGCAAAGAAAGCACAGCCTGCCTAGGAGTGGCACAGCACAGAGAGCTGATGCAGCAAGATGACGAAACAAAAAGAGACAGATTCCCAGTGTCGCCTGACAAGAGTGCAAGTGGATACAGAAGAACACAGTGAATGGGCACAGAGAGCAGACAATGGGGGGGAGGGGGCAAGGGAGAGAAATAAATAAAATTAATCTTAAAAAAAAAAATTTTACATGAAAGGGCAAGGACCCCCAAAAAGCTAAAGCTATCTTGAAAAAGAAGAGTGAAGTTGTATGACTTAAACTTCTGTATCTTAAAACTTACTACAAAACAATAATCAAAACAGCATGAGGGAATTAGAAACAAGTGATGACTAATATAAATAAAAGAGAAACTGATGTCCATTTAAAAAAAAAAAACCAGCATGGTACTGGCACAAGGATAAGCATATAGGCAAATGGAACTGAACTGAGAGCTCAGAAGTCAACCCTCATTTTTGTCCCGCTAATTTTTGACAAGATGGCAAAGACACTCAATTGGGAAAGAAGTCTCTTCAACAAATGGTGTTGGGAAAACTGGACCTTCACGGGGGGAGGAGTCCATGTCCTTAATTTTAATTCATGTCTCTGTGGGTGTGAACCCATTAGGACCTCTTGAAATATATTTTTAGTTAACGTATGGCCAGTTGAGTCACGGTAGTTCCTAATCCCTGCTACTAGAGGCCTTGTAAAGAGAGGAAACCAGAAGGCAGAGTCAGAAGTCCGCTTGGAGAAGCAGAACAGGAGAGACCCTAAGAACAGACCAGGAGGGAGCCCTGCTGTGTGATAGGAGGCTGGGGTTCAGACCAAGGAGCCCAAGGGTCCTGGCGGCCAGCCCCGAGCACCGCGGCCCCTGGGGAGAGCGCGCCTTCTGCTACCTGCTTCCAGTCCTACAACTGCCGGTCCATACATTCCTGTTGTTCAGCCAGAACCACTTTGTGATATCAGATCTGGTCAGCTAAGACACTCATATTCAGAAATGCAATTGGTTTTTGTCTATCAATCTTGTATCTTGTGATCTTCCTAAACTTACTAATTAGTTTTGTTTGTTTTTTTTTAGTTTCCCGAGGATTTTCTACATGCATGAGTTTTCCTTCTTCTTTATTTGGAGGATGCCCTTTCCTTTTCTTCTTTTCTTTTCTTTTTTTTTTCTTTTGGCCTTATGGTGTTGGCTAAAACCTTCAGTACAGGTTGAGTAGAAGTAGTGGACCAGACATCCTTGAATTTTTACTGATCTTGGAGGAAAAACATTTAGTCTTTCATCCTGTAATACAATGTTAGCTGTACATTTTCCAGGTTGTTTTCTGTTCCTAGTGTGCCGAGGGTTTTTAAAGCAGGAGTGGAGTTTGGCTTCCGTCAGATGCTTCCAGCTGGCCCCTCCTGCGCCCCCCTCCCCCCTCCCTCCCCTCCCTCCCCCCCATCCCCCAGGAGCCCGGCGCTGGGGAGGGCCGCAGCGCGGGAGCCAGAGCGCAGGGGCCGGCTCCCGGCCCGCCCTCGGCAGGGTGCGCGCCGCCGGGCAGGCAGGGCAGCACCGCAGGGGCGGCTGGGCTGGGGGGCCTGCGGTGTCACCAAGGGCATCTCCTTTCCTCAAGGCTCCCCGCGGCCGCAGCCCTCGGGAGCCTGCCCGCTGGGATGCTTGAGGCCGGGGAGCCCTGGGCCTCCCCGGGCTCCTGTTCGCAGGGTCGCGCCCCCCCGGATCCAGCGTGGCCCCTGGCCTGCTGCCCCCTTCCCGCGGCTCGGCCGGGGTCACGGCCCTGAGGGCGCGGCGGCCGCGTGCGCCCGCGCTTGGGCCCCAGCCGCCAAGGCCCGCTCCACGCGGGCCTCGCGCGCCTCCTCGCCTTCGGAGCTCAGGACCCCCGGCGTCCACGGCCTGCGCCCTCGTGTCGGGGGCACCCCTGAGGCGCCGGGCGAGCTGCCGCAGGCGACGAGGCGCGCGGCCGCGGGGCGGGCAGGCCAGGCGCATGCGCCGTGCTGGCTGCGGGCCCGCTTCCGCCTGCTCCTCACCTGCGCGCGGTTTCTCTGTTATTTTAGCGGCTTCTTTAGGCTTTATGGTATACATCCTTAACTGACTGTAGTTTATTTACAGGTATATGACAAAACTTCAGTTTACTGTAATTGCCTTCCGTGGAATCCTTCCATTTCTTCCCTCCTAGCCACGGTGCTTTGTTGTCTGTTTTACTTTCGTGTATGTCCTAAACTCCATAATACATTGTTGTTATTTTCTGCTTTAAAAGGTTTCTCTTTTAAAGAATTTAAGATAATGAAAGAAGATTTGTATATTACCCATGTAGTTACCATTTCCAATATTCTTTATTTTTTTGTACAAACCCAGATTTTCTTCTGGTATCATTTTCGTTCTGTGTGGATAGCTTTCATAACATTTCCTGTGTTTCCCAGTGTTTTTAAAAGATATTTTCACAGGTTAAAAAATTCTATTTAGCAGTCTTTTATCTTTGAGGGCTTTAACGAAGTTGCTACACAATCCTTGTTTGCATAGTGCCTGACAAGAAACCTGGTCATCCTTACTGTTACTTCCCTCTGCAATGCGTCGCTTTTGTGTCTCACAAATTGTAAGCAATTTGATTACGCTGTGTCTTGGTGTATTTTTGTGTGTATGTGTATTTCTCGTGTTAGGGTCCAGTGAACATCTTGGATCTATGTATTTATATGATTCATCAAATTTAGAAAAAGTTCAGCCATTGTTTCTTTAAGTATTTTATGTTTATCCCTTGCTTTCTCTACTTGAGATTCTGATTACACACACATTTGGTCACTTGAAGTAGCCCCAATGACAATGTTGCTTTGTTTGTTTTTCTCTTAGCCTTTTTTCTTTTTCGAACTCTATTTTACTTTGGATAGTTTCTGTTGCCATGCCTCCAAGTTCATTTATCTTTTCTTCAGTGCTATCTAACCTGCTGTTAATCCCACCCAGTATATTTTTATCTCAGATATTTTAATTTTCATCTGAGTAAATCTGATTCTTTAAAAAATGTCTTCCATGTCTCTACTTAATATGTTTCATCTTTTCTCTAGCTTTTTGAACATATGGAGTGTAGTTAAAATAACTATTTTAATGTCCTTGTCTACATAATTCTATCTTTTTTGAGTAATTTTTGATTGATTTTCCTCTTCATTATGGCTTTTATTTTCCTGATTCTTTGTGTGCCTGGCCATTTGTGATAAGATGCCTGACATTATGAGTTTTATCTTGTGGGATGCTGGGTATTTTCTTAATCTCAAAACTATTCTTGCACTTTGTCCTGGAATGTGGTTATTTGGAAACAGTTTGATCCTTTTGGATCTTGCTTTTAGGCTTTGTTCAGTGGGAGCAGAGCAACGTTTAGTCTAGGGTTAAATTTTCACCATTTCTGAACCTTATCATAGCTAATGTAAGCCCCCTGAATTATGAGGGTTTCTGCTCTGGATGTAAGAATAGCCAGTATTTCTGGCCCTCTGTGAGCCCTGGGGGTTGTTCCCTTTTCTCAGCTGTTCTTTGCCTGGTTTCAGGTGGTTTCCTCACGCAGATGCTTGACCAGTTCTCAGCTGAATTCTCGAGGCGGGTGTGTCCTGGCAGTTCTGGGGAGTTCTCTCTCTGTGCAGCTCTCTCCTGTCTGCTACTCATCCTGAAAGCTCTAGCCAGCTGGCCTTACCTGGACTCCCAGCTCCCGCTCCTCACCTCACAGAGTCCGCAGGCTTTGTCCGGGTTCTCTGCTGTGCATCACCACCTGGACGCCCTCTCCAGGCAGTAACCCAGGACAAGCTAGGGTCCACCTGGTTTGTTTTCCCTCACCCGGAGATCACCGTCCTTTGTTGCTTATTTCCAATATCTTGTGAGCTATTTTTCGTATATTTTGTCCAGTTGTTTAGACTTTTTATATGGTAGGGTAAATCCAGTCCCTGTTACTCCATCTTTGCCCGAAACAGAAGTCTCATATTTTTATTTTTATGCCTGTTTAATATCCCCTGAGGCCACTCCAGCTGAACTGCTTTCCTGGGATGTCCAAGTTATCTCCCAGGTAATAACTGCCATTTGTGTTAGTGCTGGCCTTACAGAATTGGATAGGTTTTTCCCCATTAATGTTTATTTTAATGTGACATTTCTATAGAATGCAATGTTTTTGAAGAATGCAGATGTAGAGCAGCTAAAGCTTGTACAACTTAAGAATCTATGTTATGATTGACAATACTTTAGGCAAAAGCAGAGAGTACACAAAGACAAGCTTTACTGACATTTTAAAAAATGAGACTAGATCAGGGATTCTTAACAAGGGGTCCAAGAGCTTGAATTGAAATTCAAAAAAACATTATTTTTGTGGGGATGTATTAGTGCAGGTATGATATGTTTATTAAATAATACACAGTATAGTGTGGACTTAGTAAAATGTCTTACTAACAAAAAAAGGTTAAGAACCCCTGGACTAGTCAGATATTTGAGGGTAGGTATTGTCTAGTATTAGTCATTTTATTTCCAATAGTGCCCAGAACATAGATCCTTAAAAAACTACCTGTTGTTTTGCAATAATAGGTTTGTTGGTAGTCTAGGAATAATGTTGTTATTGTTACTATTATTACTAGTTATTTATTGATTGTCTACTTACGTTAGGCTCTCTGCCAGGCACTATATACAAAACATCTAACTCAATCTTTATTATGGCCCTGTGAGAGAGAGAGTTTTGGTTGCCCTTTACTGATAAGGAAACAAATTCAGCAAAAATAAATAATAAGTAACTTGCTCAAAATCCCACCACTAGCATCCAGTACAACTGGTATTCCAAACCCAGGTCTGTTTGATTGAAAGCCCAAACACCTCCTGTTTTATGCTCTGTTTATCATAGAACATAATGAAGCTCAGTGGTTCTTTCTCTCTTAGGAATAAAAAGAAAGTAGTTTAGAATAAGACAGTCCAACGTACGGCAGAGCTGTTTGCATGAGTATGCATCTTGAATTTTCTGAATTTACGTGGGGTGATTTCACTCGCTATATTATACCTGAAGATCAGAAGCATGATTTTTAAAATGCCACATAAAGAAAATAAATAAAATAAGAAATAACAACAACAATATGCCTGAATCTCGTGTTCTTTTAAAATAGTCTTAAAAGGTTTCTACCAATAGAGAGATATTTGTTTTTCAAGCACACCCCAGTTCTTTCAGTCTTGTATTTCACTTGGAGACGTTTTCCAGAGCTACACAGGGGCTGCTCTTAAGAAAGACCTAAACTAGATGGAAAGTTGAGTTTGGATCTCAAAGAGTTTCCCAAATAATGTTGTGGTGTGGGATGAGCAGGCGTGTTCCCTGAGAAAGGGAGGATAAGATGATATCGACCTCGCAACGGCACCGTTCTCCGTTCCCCTGCTTCACTTCGCCACGACCGGGAAGGCAGGTTTCATGCTCCTCGCGGGCTGGGCTTGGGCCCCCAGGCTGTGGGCAGTGGGCCTGTGGGCTGAGCACGTCAGGGACACGCAGGGAACCCGCCCAGGCCATCCTCCCGAGAGGCCCAGAAGCCTGCGCTCCTGGGCAGGGCAGAAGGTTTATCCGAATTGCCTCCAGCCTCAGCCAAGGCTAAGCTCAGGTCACTGCTGACTCTCCCGGAGGCAGCAAGGCTTATTTTTATTAAGTACTTCGTGTTTGTCCAAGAGCTTTCAGTCGTTAATCATCTCACTCTTGTTCCCCGTGAGACTTCTGTGGAGTAAATGGGAAAGAAATAGCACAATTCTTCTTTTACAGATAGAGAAATGAAAGCATTTTTGTTTGCGACTGTTACACATGGAGAGGGCGAAAGCTGTACACAAGAATTGGGGGATACAGGCCGGGAGTTTGATGAGTCTTTGTTCCACCACAGAAGTGAGGTTTTCTGTTTTTCCATCAAATGAACTTGCTTATTCTTCATTTTGAAAGCAACATGAGAGATATTGAGATGTATTGAATTGAAAAACAGACTTCACCTCTTTTATGTTACATGGTCTGAAAATTTTATTGAGTTTCCACAAAGCTTTTGGAATAAAAATGCACAAGTAAGTTTAAGTAGTACAGATTGTAAGATATTGCTTGCCTCGAGTTCCCTAATAAGGAAGAGAATATAAGCAAACCCATCCAGCATGGCTGTGAAGAGTCCATAGCAAGTTACCAAGGGATCCTGAGAGACGGCATGGAATTTGGCTGTCTGGAAATAATCTGGTGGGCTTCCTGGAGGGGGTGTGTTTTGAATTTTCTTAAAAAGAAGGATTTAAAAGATCATATATCCTTCAGCCCAGAGGCTTTGAAATGTCTTTCCTGCTTCTTTCTATGGTGTGTAAACACCACAAAAAATTTTGGGTAAATATTGCAAGAGGGAGGAATTGCCTGAGGGATCCGAAAGGGCACATTTCAGAGTTCTGGAGAGGAAATGAAGAGAAGCCTCCTGACAGTGAGTCTCTCAGATCTATTCACAATGAGGTAGACAAGGGGACAGATGGGGGGGAAGTGGAGGCGGCAGATGTCAGTGGAAGCCATTTAAACTGGACTAGATAAAGCACAGAGAGGTGGTGTTGGAAATCAGGGAGGCTTCTAGATGAGGGAGGGGTGGATAGTTAGTACCAAGACTAACCCATATCCTTGGGCCTAGCTAAACCTTGGATTCAAATGCGTTTCGTAGCTGTGTGACTAAAAGTCTCAGGTTTCTTGTTTATAAAACTGTATGAACACTACCTACCTCGTAAAAGTGAAATAAAAGAAAGTCTGAAAAGTACTTAGCAAGTTTCATGGTAACATGGACAAATCTGGGTTATATGGGGTCTGAAGCTCATACAATTTTGGAGGGCTTCCTTTAAGGAAAAGAATACACAATTCTGAATATAAAGTAGGTAGAAAGTGGATATTTATTTGGAATGGGAAAGGAAATCACAACAAATCACTAATTTTAAAAAAAATTGGCAAATCCACCAACACCCCAAAATACAGAAAAATAGCATGAGTTTTTATTTAATAACTGCCTGACATACCTCTGCTATACACACACACAGCATGCATGTATTTATTGGTTGCATATTCTGATGTCCTCTTCATATGACAACAATTTTATAATATCATATTCTACAGAGAATGGAAACATTCCAGTTTTCCTCCAGCATGATTTATCAAAATTTGTTTTTTATTATTGATAGTTTAAGAGAAACTCTTTCAGCACCACAACTTCTTGCTCATAATATCATGCAGAATTTTAAGATTGTTGTCAAATTTGGGAAAGCATTTATCAAGTTTTTTTTTTTTTAAATGTAATCGTTGTAAGATTTGGATAATTTTTCATGGCCTATCTTCTGGCTCTGTGTATTTCGAATCTTGTTCCTGTTTCACAGTCCGCCTATCGGGCTCATTCACCTCCCGCTGAGATACACATTTGTACCCTAGAGTCCCGGGTGAGAAGTCAGTGATACGGGTGACTTCCATGCTTACACCGAATCCATCCTTACAGTGGGGTGGCAGGCAAGACACAAGATGATCATGACCACATAATACGCACTCCGCCCAAGCTAACCGAATCCCCAGCTCGCTTCCAGTGCTGCCCTGCACAAAAGCCAGTGCGGCAGAGGGAAGCCAGGGCCAGTAAATTATCTCAATTTTGCAAATTTTACAGAAACTTAGGATCATGTCTGCAGCTTAACAGGGCCCTTACCGGGTACTTGGGCATGAAATTAGCTCCATGGTCTGCTGCCTCTACACGTCACATCAGTGTGCTGAATAATTCTTCTCCTTCGTGGCGATTCTTGCTCAGAGTGAGCAAGATGGCGGTGGGGATTTGGGCTCATGCATTCGTGAGAATCTCTGAAGGCGGGAATGAGGTGCATTTCCTTCAGCGGTGGTTAATCTAGATTCAAGTGAATCTGGAGGAGCTGATGGTGGCATATCAGAAAACAGTTCCTTTTGTATTCTACTGTTTTCTTCCACCCAGATTGGCCAGTTACGTTTGGGTTCGAAAATCCTATTTGAAATTGCTTCGAACTCTAGCATCTTTCAAAAATTCCTTGTTGGAGTACTATGATCCCCTTCCTGCAAAATGGAGATGGTGGACGTGGCTGGCGAGCTGGTCACACCTGCCTCAGCGCCGGGCTGCGCAGCCCTGGGGAGAGATGCTTCCGAGGCTGGTACCAGCAGCGGTTGGGAAACAAGGGGCCTGGCGGTGGGGTGGCCATTCCAGAAATGTAACCCCTCTGAAACGTGCTCCCCAGGCCTTTGGAAGAAGGGTAAAACAAATAAAGCTGCTGCCTGTTTGGAACATGGGCTGGCTCCCTTCACATCTGCAGGACATTTAGTTCCTTGCATCTGGTAGTGTTTGTGCAAATATAATTCCATATTCACTAATAATTCCTGGGGCTAAAGACGCCCCCCCTCGGGTAACCTTGTTAATATTCTCTCAAGGCCTGGTGTGAACGCCTCATAGCATTTTGATTAGAATTCAATCTTGTGTTTCTTCCCCCCACCCCTCGTCTCTTTCTCCCTCTCTCCTCTTGAGCTCTTCTGGCCCCTGGTTTCCTGGCCACCCACATCAGGAGACAGTCTCCCTCCCTTCCAGGCTCAGTTTCAAGGAATTTCCTCGTGTCAAAGGCAAAGTGTGATTGACATATTTTCCCCCTCTCCAGAGCAGTCCTCTCGGTGTTGGACTTAACCATCTCCTTATGGGCTCACACGCTCATTACCTGGGTGAGAAAGACCTCCTGCCCGCCTCCTGCGCCGGCTCCAGCCTCAGCGCACGCGGCCCAGTGCTGTACAGACTCTTAAACTGCTGCTCTCCTTTCTCTTCTTTCCCACTTTTTTTTTTTTGGGGGGGGGGGGTTGGCACTAGCAAACGACCTGGTGAGTTGTACCCGGAGCCTAAAGAATCTCAGGTACCCGCAGGCAGAGTGACCAGCGCCTCCTGCCAGTGCCTTCTGCATCCGCCCTGCCGCGCCCCTGGGGGAAGGAACGGGCACGAGATGGGACAGCAGGCTCTTGCTTTGGAATTCACTGACTCAGCGAGTTTTCTGCCTTGGCCCCTTGGTCTTCGTTGAGCAGCTTATTGTCTCTCAGGAGAAGAAAACAGACAACAAAAGCAAAAGCAAACAAGCCACAGCATGAGGATTCTATTTAGACCCGAGGAGAATTTCTTGGCAGTGAATGCTCTTAATACTGGAGCGAGAGGTTCTGGAATGTGAGGTCTCTCTCAGGGTCTTTCAAACAGGCTGCCTCATCATCGAATTACTGCGGGCTCGATAAGCTTCTGCCTGAAGGGGACAGCCATAGGACTCTGGAGGGTCACCTGCTGCTTCCCAACTCAGGGGCAATCCCCTGCTTTTTCCGTGAAGGTGGCAGACTTTTGCGCAGCGTTGGAGCAGACTTTCTCTCGAGGGACCTTCTCACGTCTCTCCAGAAGTTGCCCAAATCATGGCACACCATTTCCACCTAATAAATCACACCTTCTTTTACTGGTTATGATGTGCCGTCTACTCAAAGCTCCCCCTTACAGGCAGTTCTGTTGTAGTGCAAGAATTGTCTTCTTAAGAAACCCCCAGTGACCCCTGAGCCCCACTGTTTCGGAGGGCAATGAAGCACTAGAAGATGGAGGCTTGGATTTGCACTAACAAAATAAAGGTAGCTTAAAAAAACACAGAACTCTAAGTGTATAGCTACAAAACCTTAATTCACTGTGCGAAGTCAGTAATCACTGTCATTTCACTTTTGATCAGGGGTAATGTCCTGTCCTGAGCTCATCATTGAAATCACTTATGAGCATATCGCATTATACTTTCTTTTTTTAAATTTTAGCAGTTTTTAATGGAGGTTGTACGTAAGATTCTTTTATTCCTGCAGTTGTTTCTTCCTTATATTTGCCCTTTTCCTTTCCCACTTGATGAGATTCGGCTTTGCATTCGAGGGTTTTTCGCGGTTCTCATCCAGTCTGAGCCAAGTGAAAGCCGCCTTGCTGGGTGAATGCCCCATGGACACGTGCCACCAGCCTCCCCCGGCCGCACCCGTTCAGTGTAGAGGACACGGCTTCCTGTAAACCTGGACTACTTTGCAAATGGACTGACCTTTGCAGTATCCTTGCATAACCTGACCTTCATCGTCTTTTCGGATGGGTATGGGTCGAACATTGTATTTCTATCTCAGCTCCTTGGAAAGAGAAGACATAATCTTCCTGCAAATGTGGGGAGGTGCGTTGAAATGCCCCTTTTGGATTTTGCTCTGATCAGAAGTCACAAAGGGATTGAACTTCATTTTGGCCACTGCTGCTTCAGCAATAGCTGCACACACACAAAAAACAACTTTTTTAAACAAAAACGTTTAAATACTTTCTTATCAGTTAGTCTCACTCAGGATATGATAAACAAAGCATAAAGCCTACAAGCAAAGCAGGTGTGTGTTCTTATATTTCCGACTGGAGCAGTGTGTGCATTATAAATTATGTTTTTAATTGGCATTATATCTCATTGTTCTAGGAAAACCTGGCTGTAAAGGAAAGAATAGTACTAGTCATAATTGAAACACCCCAAAAAATGCATGCATATCAGTTCATGGTCCATCCGGTCCAGCCTCTGAGTCTGAAAGCAGAGTTTTCAGATTGTGTGTGAAAAGTCACAATTACCCTCAAATTTACAGACTGCCAAAGTTAGAAAGTACCCCAAGACTTTTGTAGCTTATCTTAGTTTCCTACTATAAGTTTACAAGAGTCATTCACTGAAGTAAAGATCCAAAGAACTCATGTGGTCCATAAATGTATCTAAATCTTTCCTGTACCTAATTTATATTTTTCAGCTTGAATGCTGACTTGAGAAAATAAGTTTCATAAATTTCAATACCTGCTTTATAGAATAGTACTACCCCTTATTTTTTGTGTACCTGCTTATTTCAAACTCAAAGAGTTTCATCAACTTCTAGTACTGTAGGATTTGGTTAAAGAATCTATGATTCACCCTTTCTATAGCTTTCAGGACCAGATAAACTTTAATTAGACTTTCATCATACACTCCACCTACCCTTACTCCCTCCACCACTACTCACACCTTTCCAGATGGATAAAAAAAATAATTTTCAAAGCCTGTCTTCATATGGAATCCCTCTCCACCTAGATATTTCAGTTGGTCATGTCTGGAGTTTCCCTTAGTAAGGAGGTGAGGTGACCACTGTCGCAGATCTTACTCATGCTCGGGTAGGCTTGGATTTTCTAGAAGAGTAGGTACAACACACCCATGGGCCTTTAGTCACCATTTCTGCAAATTTTTCTGATAATATGACCCATATTATTAGATGATCAGCATTAGTAAGTTCACTACCTATGTCAGTAATTCTAGGTATTTCAGCAGTGGAAATAATTTTTCAAATGAAAAGTTACATGGAATGCAGCTGTGTATGGTATAAGCAGCAGGGGTTGGGGACCAAAGTCTAGCCCATCTGACCTCTCCTTGAAGACACTCCACAGAAACCAGAGAGTTCCATGAGACATGCTTTGAAAAACATCAAGCTAAACAACCAGCACTAACTTTAATAGGCTGGCATTTACCTAGTCCAAAATACATACAGCCACATTTTCTTAACCAACTCTTCCTTTACAAAATATGTAATTTTGAAATGTGTCCTTTATTTTGTGTCACTAAAATATCTTCCAAGCTTCACCTGTCCATGATTACAAATGAGGTCACACACGTGGTTCAACACAAAGTTTGCTGACCTGTACCCCTCACCTCTGTGACAGCAGGACCCCAGCCCCAATTTGGAGGGGTTCTCGGAGAATATTTTGGAAGTTTCTTGCTTGTGTCCCCCCATCAGTAGGTGACAACATCGATGAAATCTCTACCCATTACTCGTGAGCGTCAAGTGGCCCTGGGACTCCAGGAAGCTCTTCGTGCAAGGCAGTGCTCTGGGAGACAGATGGAGTCACCTCTGCAGTGCCCTCTGGGTGTCGCCCTCCCCTTTGCCCAAGAGTGGACACATCAGAACTCTAACATCCCACGCACAACCAAAAACAGGTTTAACATTTCATATGTGGTTTTGTTTGTTTGTTTGTTTTTTGGTACAGGCACAGAAATAACCAAACAGAAGCTTACACCAAAATCACCCTTCATCTGCCACCTCTACATCCTCACGGAGGGTTTGCCACAGGGCACATTTCCACCCAGCTGTTGCAAAAAAATTTCCCATCTAAATCCATTCTTTCCTCTTCTTTAGTTACAAAAAAATTTTTTACTTGAGATAGTAATCTTTTCCAGGCACTTTTGGAGCTAGGTATGACCATGAGCCTAAACTCTGGCTAATGCAACATAAGTGGACTTTTGGGATTCGGCTGAGTGAGCCCTCCTTTGTATTTCCTTTTGCTCGAAATGAAGATGTGATAAGATTGATGGTAGCCAGCTTGGAATAGGAGGCGATTTTGGAGCTGGAAGACCCAGATGCTGAGGATGGTGGAGCAGAGAGAGAAAAGGAGAAAAAGTCTTGATTACTAGGTGAAGCCACCACTGCATCTTCTGGACATCTTTGTGTGTTCAGGCCACTGTTTTGTTTTGTTTTTTTAAGGTTTACTGTGTACATTTAATAATTGAAAATACGAACAAAAACTAAAATGAAAACACAGTTAATAAAAACATACATTTCTCAATTAAATGTACTGGATACATATACATTTTTTAAAAATCATACAATATGTTACTCTATATATTTTTTAAATTGATTTATTGAAATGTATCACTCTTATATAAACATACATAAACAATAAGTGTATATTAGTAGTTGTGAACTTACAAAACAAACATGTATATCATCATACAGGACTCTTATAACTCACCCTATCTCCAATAACTTGCATTATTGTTAAACCTTTTTAATGAATGATTAAAGAGCATTGTCAAAATATTACTACTAATCAAAGTATTTTCTCCCCAACCAACCCTATTATTATTATCTTTATATCATTTATATATGAACATACATAAACAATCAAATGTATAGTAAAAGTTGTAAGTTACAAAACAAACATGCATAACATCATACAGGGGTCCCATCCATCAAACCTCCACCAACACCTTGCATTGTCATGAGACGTTTGTTACAAATTATGAATGAATATTGTCAAAATCTTACTACTAATCATAGTCCTTATCTTACATTTGGTGTGGTTTTCCTCCAACCCACCCTATTATTATTTTTAAAATATATTTGTTTTATGGCAGAAGTTGTAAACTTATAAAACAATCATGCACAGGTGCAGAATTCCCAAACAACACCCTTCCATCAACACACCACACTGTGGTGGAACATTTGCTACAGATAATATCATCTGATTGTTATCATGTCCATAGTGTACATTTGGCTCACTTTTTCCATACTGCCTCATTATCAACACAGTACACCTTACACATAGATGCAAGAATATTATATTATTACTGCTAACCACAGTCCATAGGTCACTCCAGCTGTATTTTTCCCATGCTTCTACATATTCCCAACACCCTACAGTAGTGATATACATTTGTTCTAGCTAACAAAGGGCACTCTTGCATCTCAATCACAATTCTCATCCACCTCTTGGTTTACTGTGCTATCCACTTCCTAGATTATTCTCTAGCATTCTGTCAATTGGCATTTACATAACTAGACTACCATTTTCAGTCACATCCCCATTTATAAATTAGCTCTTACTATGTGTTACCATCTACTCTATACATTTCCATACCTTTACAGTAAAGCTAATTAAAACTTCTACAAGTATTAAACATCAGTAGTCCATCTCAGTCTTTCTATCTCCTTTAAGAATCCATCATCTACCAACAGGTCTTGAAGATATTTTCCTACAATTTCTTCTGTAAGTTTTGTGGTTCTTGCTTTTATTTTTAGGTTTTTGATCCATTTTGAGTTAATTTTTGGATAAGGTGTAAAAGAGGGGTCCTCTATCCTTCTTTCAGCTATGGATATACAGTTCTTTCAGCACCATTTGTTGAATGGATTGTTCTGCCCGAGCTGTGTGGGTTTGACAGGCTAGTCAAAAATCACTTGACCATACATGTGAGGGTCTGTTTCTGAACCATCAGTTTGGTTCTTTTGGTCTGTGTCTGTCTGTATGCCAGTACCATGCTGTTTTTACCTCTATAGCTAGGTAACATGATTTAAAGTCTGGAGATGAGGGTTCGCTGTTCCTTTTCATGATGTTTCTGGCTATTCAGGACCCTTTACCCTTCAAATAAATTTAATGATCATGTTTTCAAAAAAAATTTTTAATGCTGGTGGAATTTTTATTGGGATTGCATTGAATCTGTATATCAATTTGAGTAGAATTGACATCTTAATGATATTTAGTCATCCAATCCATGAGCATGGAATGTTCTTCCAGTTATTTAGGTCTTTTTTGATTTCTTTTAACACTGAGTTGCAGTTTTCTGAATACAAGATCTTCACACATCATTGGTTAAGTTTATTCCTGACTATTTGAGTTTTATCTGTCATATTTTATTTTCAGCACTCTTTTGACACTTTGTTACTTTTATTGATATAATCTTCATTTCTAGACTCTCCTCCAGGCCCCTCTCTCCTGTCTTTTCTTTTCAAGCTCTAGCACACCCTTTAGTATTTCCTGAAAATCTGGTTTCTTGCTTAGAAATTCTCTCAGTTTCTGTTTAAATGTGAATATTCTAATCTTGCCCTCATTTTTGAAAGACAATCTTGCCGGATATAAGATTCTTGGTTGAAAGTTTTTCTCTTGTAGTATCTTAAATATATCAGACCACTGCCTTCTTGCCTCCATGGTTTCTGGTGAGAAATCAGCACTTAATCTCATTGGGTATCCCTTATATGTTATGCATTGCTTTTCTCTTTCTGCTCTCAGAATTCTCTGTCTTTGGCATTTGACATTCTGATGAGTAAGTGTCTCAGAGTAGGTCTATTTGGATTTTTTTGGATGGGAGTACATTGTGCTTCTTGGACATGGATATCTATATACTTCAAAAGGGTTGGAAAATTTTCTTTCTTCAAATATTCCTTCTGCCCCTTTTCCCTTCTCTTCTTCTTCTGGGACACCCATGACATGTATGTTTGCATTCCTTTTGCTGTCATTTAGTTCCCTGAGACCTTGTTCAATTTTTTTCCATTTTTTTCTTCATCTGTTCTTTTGTATGTTCACTTTTAGAAGCCATTTCTTCAAGTTCACCAGTCCTTTCTCCTGCCTCCTCAAATCTGCTATTATATGATTCCAATGTTTTTTAAATTTCATTTATTGCACATTTCATTCCCATAAGATCTGCTGTTTTTCTGTGTATGCTTTCCATCTCTTCTTTGTGCTCATCCAGTGTCTTTTTTTTTTTAAGATTTATTTTTTATTTGTTTCTCTCCCATTCCTGCCTCCCCCCACCCCCTCCCTGTCTACTCTCTGTGTCCATTCACTGTGTGTTCTTCTGTGTTCTCTTGCATTCCTGTCAGCGGCACTGGGAATCTGTGTCTCTTTTTATTGCATCATCTTGCTGCATCAGCTCTCCGTGTGTGCTGTGCCACTCCTTGGCAGGCTGCGCTTTTATCACATGGGGTGGCTCTCCTTGCAGGGCACACTCTTTGTGCATGGGGCTTCCCCTACGTGGGGGACACCCCTGCGTGGCAGGGCACTCCTTGTGCCCATCAGCACTGCACATGGGCCAGCTCCACACGGGTCAGGAGGCCCTGGGTTTGAAACTTGGACCTCCCATGTGGTAGGTGGATTCTCTATCAGTTAAGCCAAATCAGCTACCCCCATTGTCTTCTTAATATCCTTAATCTCTTTAGCTTTCTCATTGAATTTATTAAGGAGATTTGTTTGAACATCTATGATTAGTTGTCTCAACTCCTTTATGTCATCTGGAGGCTTATCTTATTCCTTTAACTGGGTGATAGCTTCCTCCCTCTTGGTGTGGATTATAATTTTTGTTGGTGTCTTGGCATCTGGCTTGCTAGAGTAATTATTCTGGGTGCAGTTTTCCTCTTTAGTTTGGGGCTTCCTGCCATTTCTCCCTTGCTGGTTGTGCAGTAGGAGCCAAGGATGTAATTGGTGCTATAAGCTGTGCAGGTTCAAGCTGTCCCTCATTGTGCCAGGGACCAATGAAGCTTCTTCCAACTTTCTCCTTTGTCATGGGTAGGGACAGAGTCACAGCTGTGTGGAATAATCCAAGTCATGCAGGCCTAGACTGTAGTTGCCCAGAGAGACTGATGAAGCCTCACGCCCCTCTCTCCCCTGCCCAGGATGGGGTTGAAGCTGCAGGTGTGTGCAGCACTGTAAGCAGTGCAGGTCCAAGATGACTGCAGTTGCCCCAGTAGACCTCTGATTATTCAGTCTGTGCCAGGGACAGGCACCTGCAGTTACCTGAACAGGTTGCTGCAGGGCCCACCAGTCTCCAACCTGCAAGCAGTGGGGCTGAAGCCTAGGCTAGGGCTGCAGGCCAATCTAGGTTAAGGAAATTGGTTCCTACCATCATTGTGATTGTCGGTCAGCCTGGCTTCTCCTCTGGGGACAAAGCTAGAATAGCAGCCACCGGCCTCTTTCTGACTTGGGCAGATTCACACCCAATTGTTTACAGGGTTATATCTTAGCCAGCTGGGTCTACCAATCAGTAGCTGAAATCAGCAGCCAACCATCTCCTCCTCCTCAGTTTTTGGGAAATGGTGCTTCTAATTCCAGCCACAGAACAGCTCCTGGGGCGGCTTGTGCCACCAGAGTAGGATGATCACCAGCCTCTGTGGCTTGGCCAGTAATTTCCTGGATAGACTGGTGCAGGTCTCTGCAGCTTCTTCCCTGCTGGAGGTGGACTGGGGCCTAGGCTAGACCTGCAATCTGACCTGGATGGAAAGAAGCCGGTTCCCACCAGTTCTGTGATTTTCAGTCCTCTCTGCTTCCCCTTGTGCCAGGCATGGAGTTAAGATGCGGCTCCCAGCCTCTTTCTAACTTGGACAGGCTCCAAATTTAGCTGTTCTCAGGATTATACTTTGGCCCACTGAATTTACTCTTCAGTATTTGAAGTTGGTGCCCAACCATCTCTTCCTCCCCCCATTTTGGGAAGTGGAGCTTTCAATTCCAGCCACGGAAGAGTTCCAGAAGCGGCTTGTGCCTCCAGTGGAGGAATGGCACCTGCCTCCGGGGCGTAGAGCCTCTACTTACGAGTCTTCTCTGCAGATGGGCATTTCCTCCTTCCATTCCTGCAAGCATGTGGCAGGATGCTCTTCTGGCCTCCTGGAGTCCCCAGACAGATGCTTCAGCTAGCTCCAGAGAGCTCTGGGTGGTTACCAACTGCCCTATAAGCAGGAGCTGACCCTAGGAGCACCTTACTCTGCTGCCATATTTCTGGTTGTCTCTACACAATATATTTTTTGAATCATAAAATATGTTATACAATATATTTGGTTCATAGCAATGCAGTCATACAGCATTTGTCCTGTTGTGTCTGGCTTGCTTCGCTCAGCATAAAGTCCTCCAGGTCATCCATATTGTCATATGCTTTACGACTTCATCTCTTCTTACAGCTGCAAAATATTCCATCATGTGGATACACCAAAGTTTGTTTACCCGTTCATCGGTTGATGGACACCTGGGTTGTTTACAACTTTGGCAATTGTAAATAATGCTACTGCGAATATCCGTGTGCAGATGACTGTTCGTGTCACTGCTCTCAGTTCTTCTGGGCATACACCCAGTAGTGGTATTGCAGGGTCATGGGGCAAGTCTATATTCAACTTCTTTAGGAACTCAGGCCACTGGAATTTGGAGCTTTCTGTAATCTTCAGGCAAACCTAATCCTGGCGCAGCACCTACGAGCATGCCTGTTTCCCTTACTGCAGGTCTGACCTGGCTCCATAGGGCAGATTCAGCTTCTCTCCATCCCACGGGAAAGGCCTTTCATACTTAGGCTACTCAGAGTCTCCTCCCAAAAGAACCAAGGCCACGAGGGAAAAAGCCCTTCTTATCCATAGCCTGAGGCCCAACTTCCGATTTCTCATTTAGCCAACTTCCGATTTCTCCTAACCCTGGAGCTGCCTCTTTTCCAGGATAACTGAGAGTCATAACTACCCTATTACCTGCCCACAAGAGTGTGACCTCACTCTGGTAAACGCAGAGTAAACACATCAAGGTCAAGTTTCAGCTGCGGCTCAGTTTCCTCACCTGATAAATGGAAAAATAATAAAGGAATCTGCACCCAGGCCCTCCCGGGTGGGAGGCAGGCACTCAACCGCTCGAGGCACATCCGGCCCCTGGCCACCTCTTGATGGCGCTACAGCGAGCAGGTATGGACTCCTTAGTGGCAGCAGTGAACTGCCATCTGCCTTCCCAGTGGGCATGGATGGAATTGTGTTACCCTAAAGGACAAGTCCTATGAATGTGAACTCATTTAGAAACAGGGTCTTTGAAAGGTTATCAGATTAAAACGAGGCAGACCGGATTAGGGTGGGCCCTGATCCAGTAGGACGAGGGTCCTTTTCAGCAGAGGAAATTTAGACAGTGGGAGCGCGACGGGGAGGGAGATGGCCGTGGATGGAGCTGGAGACTGGAGTCGCGCGCTGCTAGCAAGCCACGGCAGAGCTCTGCAGACTTCAGAGGAAGCATGCCGGCCCCTCAATTTCAGACTTTCAGCCTCCAGAACAGAGCAACGAGGAATTCCTGTTGTTCCAAGCCATCCATTTTGCCGTACTTTGTCTCCCCAGCCCAGCTGACTAAGAACCAGCCTCAATACAGCCCCAGCGGGGTTTTGAAATATGAATGCATGATTAACAGACGCTGCACAGCACCCCCCAAAAGGCAATCCCAGCCTCCCTGGGTGTGCGTGAGCAGTGAGGACAAGCAAGCACCATGACCGCTCGGGTCCAGGAGACAGGGGTTCAAGGCAGGTGGGTGGTGGGGAAGGGTGCCTAAAGCAGAGATTACAGATGTCTTGATGGTGCCTCCGCTTTCGCATCCCCCTGGCCTGGGAGCTGGTGTGGGCGCACTCTGCAAAGGTGAAGCTTTCCTAGGGATGCTGTCCAAGGAACACGCCATCCAGTATTTCCCTGGAGGGGCTGCTCGGAAGGTAGAGACAGACAGACCAAGACTTTTGTTTGGGTGTCTCTTCACCTTTTTTTCTTTTTCATGTTCTCTCCTATTTATGTCAACTCTTCCTTGCCTTCCCTGGTTTTTGAACTTGTCAAATACTTGTATGTGCTAACCACAGCCTAGCCCTGCTGTCATTTAGCCAAATTACACACATTTGGGTCTTTTCATCTTTCTTTATAAACCAGCCTCTCCAGTCTATTTAATCATTTGGCAGTTCTTTTCTGAATTCCATCCAATTTAAAAATAAGCTGAATTCTCTACCCCCGTGGATTTAAAAGCAGCCTATGGCAAACCCATACAGAATTCCAGCCTCGGTTTTATGCACACAGAGGAAAGATATCCCTGTGATTTTCAGCTCTCTACTCTCAGTTTTCCTAGAGTGACAGCCTGTTAAAGGCCAGGAGAGGATAGAGAGGAGCAAGATTTGGGTGGCCAGAGCTGGCAGGCTTGGTGGGATTCGGTATTTATATATGTACTCATTTACTCATTCATTCACACCTGGGTCAGCATTCAAAAAGTACAAAAGCATACACAAAGAACAGCAAGGCTTGCTTATGCTCCTGGACCCCAGCCCCCCAACTCTGCAGTGGCACCAATGTTACTTGTTTGTATGTGTATCGTTCCAGAGATATTTTATGCTATACAGTTAAGTGTCTGTGTGTGTGAGTGTACACATCTCTACATCTCTTCACCTCCATTTTCATACAAATGGAAATATATGCGTCATTTCCCTCCTCGCTTTTTCTCTTAGTAGTAGATCTTGGAGATTGGTCCATATCATGACAGCACCTTCACTCTTTTCTGTGGTTACCTCGTGTCTGTATTATAAACACACTGTAGTTTTGTAGTACACTATTAGTGAGCATGTAGATTCTTTCCATTTTTATAGTCACTTAATAAATACTTAGGATTTTACTAATTTTTATTGCTAACAATGACTCAGTGAATGCATATGTGTGAGTAGTAATGTAGAACACAACTCCTGGGTTAAACATATGTGCATCAGTAATTTGATACCAGCTGATTGATTGTATCGATTTCTATGCCAACCAGTAATGGATGAGAATACCTGTTTTCCTGTACCCAAACCCATACAAAATTCTTAGAAATTTGCCAGTCTGATGGGAGATGAGAAGTAATTCATTCATATCTAATATTTCCTTTATTATGAGTGTTGTTGGATTTATTTTCACAAATTTAAGAACTATTTGAATTCCCTTTTCAGTGGACCATCCATCCCCTTTGCTTACGTTTCTATTGAGCTCTTGGTCTTCCATTGATTTAGAGGAGCTTTTCATATCTTATGAAGATTAGCTCCTTGTGACACAAACTGAAAATATATTTTCCTTTCTGTTATTCTTTTCTATTTATGCAGATGACTTATTCATCTTTTCCTTCATGGTTTCTGGGTTTGGGTTTTGTGACATAGAAAAGTTTTACCACTTTGAGATTATTTTTTAAAAAAATCACAACACCATGGTTTCTTCTAGTACTCATAAAAATGAGAGATCGATTAAACAATTTTTTTTCTAGATAGGTATCCGGTTGTCCCAACTCCATTTATTGAATCTTTTCTCCTTAGATTTTAATTGTTCCTTTTATAATACATAAAATCCCCATATGTATTTATGTCTAATGGGAGTCCTAGTTTGTCCCATTAATCTCTCATGCCAGAGTCACATTATTTTATTTGTAGATGTGCAATTTGTTTTATTATCTACTAAAGATACTATAGTCCCCTTTCATTACCTTTTTTTGGAATTTTCCTATTTTCCTGAGTTTTCCATCTGAATTTTTAAATCAGGTTGTTTAGGTTAATTTTTTTTTTTAAAGTAATTTTAGCATCTTTTTAAAACAGATCAGGGGAGCGGATGTGGCTCTGATGTGGGCTATGGGTAGGAGGCTCTTTGTCTCTTTGGAGATAACCTTAACCTAATCTGTCTGTCCTGACTTGTGGGTGTGGGATGGTAAGAGGCTGCAGTCCTGCCCTTGGTGACATGGCAACAACTCCAGTCCCAGGAGGCAATTTAGCAATGCAAACTCTATATACATACCAGTCAGTCCAGGGAGACTCTGATGGTGGTGATGCCAAAACTTAAGGGAACTTGGACTTGGCCTCGAATAAGAAATATAATATAGCCCGTGCATAAATTCAAAATCGTCTAATTCTATATCCAAGTGTGCCTAGTCTCTAGAAATCCAGTTAAGTGATATGGGCTTTGAATGTTCAGAAAGGATGTAAGACTGAATGTGTATTCAAGGTTGCATCCGGACAGAAGGTGGCAAGATGCTAATTCAGGCTCACCTGAGGTGTGGGTGATATGTTAATTCAAAACCTACCTGGTACTCAGGCAAAGACTTAACTAACAAAGAAAGTAGTTTTCTTTGATAAAAGCACCATTTGACTCCCCACCCTGTATAAAAGGACCTTGAAAACCTCCATCCGGGCTCGGGTTTGCTACAAAAAGCTCCCGAGTCCCGCCTGCCGTCAATAAACCATTTTTCCTTCTCAAAATCATTCTTGAGTCCTGGCCTTTCTATACGCAAATAATTGAAGCTCTCTCAAATTCTACAGCAACTCAAGTGATTGAGCTCCTGCCTACCACATGGGAGGTCCCAAGTTCAGATCCCAGTGCCTCCTAAAGAAGACGAGCGAGACAGTGAGCTGATGCAGTGAGCTGGCACGACAAGAGACATGAGAATAACTTAATGAGATATACAACAAAGCAGGAAGCAGAGGTGACTCAAAATTAGGCACCTCTCTCCCATACCAGAGGTCCCAGGTTTGGTTCCCAGTGTATCCTAAAAAGACCAGCACACAATAAACAGACACAGCAAATGCAAACAACGGAGGGATGGAGAGAAATAAATAAAATAAATCTAAAAAAAAAACAGGTCATGTTAAATTTGTAACTTTATTTAGAGAAAGTTGGCATCTTTATGATACTGCTTGTTCGTCCTCAAGAAGATTATATGCTTTTTTGTTTGTTTATGTGTTTCGTGTGTCTCTCAGGAACACTTTAATGTTTTATTCTAAAAAAATTGTCCCTGTTTCTTAATAATTTTATATTTTTGGTTGCTGTTTTAAATTGGGATCTTCCATCATCTCTTCTAATCAACAATGTGCATTTAATAAAAAATGTGCATTTAATAATGTGCATTCTTTATGAGGTCAGAAAGATATCCTCCTATATTACGTTCTAAAAGCTCTAAAATTTTGCCTTTTACATACAGGTTTATTTTATTTTATTTTATTTTTTTTAAGATTTTTTATTTCTTTCTCTCCCCTTTGCCACACCCCCCAGTTGTCTGCTGTGTCCATTCGCTGTGTGTTCTTCTGTGTCTGCTTGTATTCTTGTCAGCGGCATGGGAATCTGTGTCTCTTTTTGTTGCGTCATCTTGTGTGTCAGCTCTCCGTGTGTGCAATGTCACCCTGGGCAGGCTGCGCTTTTTGCATGCTGGGCGGCTCTCCTTACGGGGTGCACTCCTTGTGCGTGGGGCTCCCCTACGCGGGGGACACCCCTGCGTGGCAGGGCACTCCTTGCGCACATCAGCACTGCGCACGGCCAGCTCCACACGGGTCAAGGAGGCCCGGGGTTTGAACCGCGGACCTCCCATGTGGTAGACGGACGCCCTAACCACTGGGCCAAGTCTGCTTCCCAACATACAGGTTTTAAAATAGATTTTTGGGAATGGTGAGGTATTCACTCAGTTTCATTCCCTTCTCCCCTCTGCCTTATGCATATTGAATTGTCCCAGGACTATTAATGAGAAGACTGTACTTGACCCCTGACCCTGACGTTTCCCTTCTGTCGAGTGTCTGCCTATGAATGGGACTGTTTTTCCTCTGTTGCATTGGGCCATCTATCTAACCCTGCTCCAGAAGCATTTCTTAATTACTATGGCTTTCTAATAATCTGATAGGTGGATCCACTCTCTTTGTTCTTCTTTTAGAATGTCTTGGTTTTTCATGACTCTCTGCAATTTATTGCTTATTGAACAGTTTGACAAATCACTCACACTCACACTCACACAAGTGCACTCAGATGCAAGCACACAGACAGGCAGGACCCGTTTTGAGTTTGATTAAATCTGTAAAGCAACTTGGGACATCTAATATCTTTATAACATTGAATTTTCCAAATGATAAACATCATCTTCCTGCATTTATTTAGGCATTCTTCAAATGCTCTATCAATAAAATATTATTTTCTCTTCAGAGTTCTTGCACAACTTTTGTTAGATATATTTCTAGATATTTAATTCCTAGAATGCTACTAAAATGTGCCCTTTCTGTATTTTTAACTGTTTATGTCTGATATGTGAAAGTAAAAGTAATTTTTTGTGTATTGATTTTGTTTTCAGTGACTTTGCTAAATTCTAATTAAATTAATTAGTTATCTGTAGTTATTTTCATTTTCTACATAAACGATCATGTCATCAACTGATAATGAGCTTGGCTTCTTTTTTCCAATTCTTTCCCTTATTATTCCTTTTTCTTGCCTGATTGTTCTGCTTAAGACATCTACTGTAATGTTGAAAGGAAGTAGAAGGTAGAAATAGCAGACAGTGGACATCCTTGCTTGTTCCTTACCTCAGAGGAAAAATCTCTAATATTTCACCACTATGTGCGATACTTGCTATAGGTTATCACATTTCAAAAGTTTCTTTTTGTGCAGCAGGTGTAGGTCCGTGGTTAAGTGTGTGCTTCACAAATACAGGTCCCGAGTTCAATCCCCAGTACCTCCTAATCTAAAACAAAAGTTTCTTTTCATTATAAGTGGATGTTGAACGTTGTTTCTGTATCTGTTGATATAATCACATGGTTTTCTCCTTTATTCTGCATATGAGATAAATTACATCAGTGGATTATTTTTAAATGTTAAATTAAATTTGCTTTTCAGGAATAAACTTACATATTGCTAACTTTTCTTTGCTAATATTACCTTAGGATTTTCGTATTTCTGGTATGGGATTGGCTTATATTTTCTTTTTTGGAATTGATTTGGTTAGCTTTTGATTCCAATGTTTCTCTAGCTGCAGTTTCTATTTTCTGGATGAGTTGGTGTAGGCATAGAATTACTGCTTCCAAGAAAGTCTGATGGAAGCTGCTATTGAAGTCCACTAGCTGGAATTTTCTATGAGGCTTTAAAAAAATATTGATTCAATTTCTTAAATGGCTATTTTGCTGTTTGAGTTTCTAATTCCTTGTCAGTTTTGATAAATTATATTTTTCTAGATCTGTGTCCATTTCATCTAAATTTGTCAATATACTGGTATAAAGTCATTCATAAAAGCCCCGTTGCCTCTAATTTTGACAAGTCTCTAATACTGTTCCCGTTTTCATTCCTGATATTGATTATTTTTGGCCTCCTCCCTTTTTCTTAACTAGCCTCCCAGAAGTATATCAATTTTTATTATTCCTTCCCATAAGTCCATTTTGGGTCATTGTATGTTTGGTTTCTGTTTCATGTATCTATCTTTATTACCATCTTCCTTTTTTTTCTTTTGAAGAGCTGATGTGATACAGTCTGGAAGTTCTGGACTCCAAATAAATTTCACTTTTTGAACATTCGACCTGTTTGTTCTTAGCACCTGATGTTGACCTGACAACAGATTGACAACCTTCCCCACTGGCACTTGAATCTACCTAATAACAAGTCCTTTGCTTCTGTCCTTCTCCCAGGAAATGGCCTGCTGCCCTCCTCTCTGCCCAATCTCAGCCTTGCTTTCCACTTCTCTCTCTCTCCCTCCCCCCACAATCTGAGCAACCACTGGCGATGGTAAAGCTAGGGTCGATGATGTGGTCCACGCAGTTACAGAGACAATATTCAGTGTGAGAGTCTAGGCGAGTCCCCAGCATGTCACGTGGGGTCACAGCTCCAGGAAGTTATGCGCCTGCGCAGTGAATGGTGCCTTCTGTGTTCTGCTACCAGCAGGTGCTGCGTGCCGCTCAGTGCGCTCCACCAAGCTCTGCCAGCGTCTGTGTAGGGCTGCATCTTCTATCTATGTTCATTTATTTTAGTGTTCCTTTTTAAAATTTATTGAGATGGCTTTGTTCGTTAATCTTCAATCTCTAAGTAATGCTTTAATTGCATCTCACAAATTTTACTGTGTAACATTTTTATTATTGTTCATTTTAACATATTTTCTAATTTTTAATCTCCAAACATATGGGGGAATATTTAGTTATCTTTTTTTACTGTTGATATCTAGAATAACTGTCAAAGAACATACTTTGCATAATTTACATCCTTTGAAATTTGATGAGATTGGGCCCAGTGTATGGTCAAATTTTGTAAAAGTTCTGTATCTGCTTCTTAAAAAAGTTTATAGCAGCTAGATACAGTGTTCTACGGATGTCAAGTATGTTAAGTTTTTCATTGTGTGTTTAAATTAATGAGTCCCTTACTGATTTTTATTTGTTTGTATTTGGTCAACCTGTTTTATTGGATTCTGTAAAAAGATGTATTATGTTCTCCCACTCTTACTATAGACTTATCTCTTTCTCTTTGCAGTTCTGTCATATTTTCTTTTCATATTTTAGAATTTGAAGACAGTTGATTAGATCCATATACATTCAACTTCCTGATGAATTAAGGGAAGTAACTCTCTTTTAATAAAGTTTTTTTTTGCCTGCTATTAACTTATCTAGGAACTTATATTTGGCTTGTGTTTGCAAGGCATATCTTTTTTCCTCAATATTTTTGTGTTCTTATATTTTATATGCATCTCTTGTAAACAGATTTTTGTTTTTGTTGCAATTTAATTCAGTATGACAATCTCTGTTTTTAACTAGGCTATTTAATCCATTAAGAGTTAATGCAATCACTGTTACTTAGATTTAAATCTACATCTTATCTTGTTCTTTTATCTTACTTTTCTATTTTATTTTTCTTTTCTGTTTGGATTTCTTTTGGTTGCTTTTCTTCTGCTTATAGTTTTGAAGGCTTCCTTCCTTCCTTCCTTCCTTCCTTCCTTCCTTCCTTCCTTCCTTCCTTCCTTCCTTCCTTCCTTCCTTCCTTCCTTCCTTCCTTCCTTCCTCCCTCCCTCCCTCCCTCCCTCCCTCCCTCCCTCCCTCCCTCCCTCCCTCCTTCCTTCCTTTTTTTGTTATTACCTGTTTTAGTTTTCCAGTTGCTAAAACAAAATACCTTATACTGTGTTGACTTAAACAGTGGGAATTTATTAGCTCACGGTTTTGAAGTTAGTAGAAGTCCAAAACTGATGTGTCAGCAAGGCAGTGCTTTCCTCCTGAAGCTCATGGCTTCCTGGCACTGGCTGCCAGAGATCCTTGATCCTTGTCTTTTCTGTGACATGGCAGTGTCTTTTCCTGTCTCTTCTGGTTCCATTGACTTCCAGTTTTTTGTTCTTCCCATGTCTTCCTCTTCCATGCCCAATTTCTTTTGCTTACAAGGACTTATAGCCATATTAGACTAAGGCCCACCCCTATTCAGTTTGGACATGCTTTGTTACGGAACATAGTTAAGTGACTTGGAAGCAGTTCGATATATTTGGGTCTTCTTTTTCAGCTTTGTTAAGCAGATACAGAGCATATTTAGAATAGAACTAATTCTTCCTAGTACCCCCCCAATGCCCTATGAATTTTGAGGTTTTTCGCTCTGGTTGGTGGAAACAGGAACTATTTCCAGCATTGTTCTCTGTGATCCTTTCAATGGTTATACTGAGCAGCATTTGGTTGAATATTCCAAGAATATCCTCTGAAGATCTCTAGAGCTCTCTGTCTTTGTGCAGCTCTTTCTTCTATGGTACTCCACCTGCCTTGGTCTTCCTGGACTCCCAGTTCCATCTCCTCAAACTAAGGAGACCCCTGGGCTCTGCTGGCCTCTTTCGCTGTGCCATAGCCTGGAAGCTCTCTCCAGGCAGTGAGCTGGGGAAATCTTAGGGCTCATGTCATGGGTTTCTTGTCTCTCAGGGATCACTGCCCTTCCTTGCCTGATGTCTGATGGTTTAAAACCATTGTTTCTTATATTTTGTCTGATTTTTTTAGTTTTTTTTCCAGGTTGGAAGTATGAAGAAATTATTATTCCTCATTCTTCTAACTCTTTGACTTTTTACATTTGTATCTTAATCCATCTGGAAATTATTTTTGGCAAAAGAAATATAGTTCTAATTTTTTCCCAATGGTTATTCAATTGCCCATCATATTTTGAATTTCTCTCTTCCCCTTTCATCCAACTTGAACTGCTGCCTTTATCATAAAGCAAAATTTCATTGGTATTTGAGTTTGTCTTTAAATTCTTTATTTTATTCCACTGGTCTTTCTATTTTTTCAAATCTAATACTGATCCTTTTTACTTATTGAGATTGCAAAATATATTTGTTATTTAGTAGGAGTAATCATCTCTCACTTCTCTTGATTTTCAAGATTTCCTTGAGTATCCTCACATTTTTTTTTCTGCATGAACTTTTAAATATAATTTTCAAGGTCTTCTTCAAACATTACTGATATTATTTATTGGTATTCATTAAACATATTGGACCATGGTAAGTTTGAAGATGGCCAAGTGGAAAGCTGGGAAATGTCAAGTACAAAGACCTCACATTTCATGGTAATCTTGGAGGCAAAAACATAAGCTGAGAGTGAGTAGGGCCGGAGTGAGATACATACTAAGGGTAGATAATGAATGTTCAAATGAATCATATGTACTGTAATGAGAGGGGTGATTGGATCCCAGATAGGGAGAGCTCTTGTGGGTATACAAAACTGAATATTACAGGGCTAAAAATGAAGAGTCATCCATGAGTATTTCCATGTTTCCTTTCTCTGAAAATATAAAATATGCCAAGATATGGAGACCCAGAATTTCATTTGTTGTAGTCAACCCCTGGTACTCCTAAACAGATTTCTAGTCATCCAGTTTCTTTGAAAATATATGTCTCTCCATTATATCCTCAGTACCAAACCTCTTGCCTGTTCATAGTTGGCATTGAATAAGTATTAGTAGAATGACCAAATTAATTTCTGAGTGGCTTCCTCTGACTTCTGTTGAAGGTGCTGTGTTGTTATCTCTGCCAGTCTTTCTTCAGTTTCATGGTAGCCCTTATCTAAGCAAAATATCCAAATGGACAGTTCTCCAATTGCCTGGGAATGGGGCACTTATACAAACTGTTGTATGAGAAAAGACTTAATTCAATATTTGCTTTCTTAAACTTTCTTTCCAAACTACCCCTAGCAGGCTCATGGGAGAACAAAAATAAAAGAGAATTTAAGATTGAAGTCACCTGTTTCTTTCAACCATCTCAATAATACTGATAAAGAAGGGAACAGGTCCACATTTTATTAATGAGTGATTCTACTTAATGGGTCCTCAGTGAACTCCATCCTCCACTATTTGAACTACTCAGTGGTTTTGAGAGTGGGTTCTCTTAGTTAAGTGTAGTTTCCCAGTAATGGTGTCTTCAATTAGGTGGTTCAATAACAGGAAGAATATTGAATTCCCATCCTGGGGAGTTCTGCTACATTCTCTAATAGGACAGCAAGAATCCCCTGAGTAGAAGGGCAGTGCCTCATGGAGAAAGACAAACCATTACTTCAGCCCTTGATATTGAATATTGTACTTATGAACCTTTTCTTGTGAAAATGAAACAGCCTAGTATTATATACTGCCTAAGAGTTACTTCCTGAAGGCCTCTTTGTTACTCAAATGTGGTCTCTCTGTAAGCCAAACTCAGCATATAAAAGTACTATCTTCCCTCCCTGCGTGAGACATGACTCCTGGGGATAAGCCTCCCTGGTACCAAGGGATTATTACCAAGTGCCAACTAGCAATGCATCTGGAAAAAGACCTTGAACAAAAGGGGGAAATATAAATTCAAATGAGTTTTTATGGCTAAGAGATTTCAAAGTGAGTCAGGAGGTCATTCCAGTGGTTATACTTTATGCAAGTCTCAGCAGGATCTCATTGACTGCCACAGTAAACAGTGCCTCAAATAGTGGGACTCCTGAGAGCCCTAGTGACATTCAGACACTATAAGTATGGCAGACAGCTCAGGAATTTGAAACCTTGTCAGTGAGCCTTACTTGGGAATTTATGCTCCCTAGTGTAACAGAGTTAGACTCACTGAAAGATTCTCTACGTATGACTCTTCTGCCCCTTTTATTTGAACCTGTAATTAGTGCTATACTCAATAAATGTATGTCCCAGAGATTTAAATCTTTGGTCTGTCCATGTGCCAATTGAGCTCTCAAGTTCAGCAGAGTTGCAACACCTTCTCTCCAATTTATTGAACTCACCCAGAACATCTAACAAGGAGATGATGATGGACAACACCCATCCCAAGGAATTAAGAGTGTCTGCAACTGCAAGTATCTCCATCTGCCCCATAGAATCTAAGCTCCCTCTCAATTAAAAGCAGAGTGGGCATCACCATTCCCAAATCCTCAAGACTGGGTTATGAACAATGGACTAATGTAGACATTATTATTCTACTATAGACTTATTATTCTAGCAAGAAGAACTCTTATCGTTGATGTAAAGGCAGTGGCCACCATGGGCTCTGAGGGATGGGAGAGGGAAGAATAGATGTAACATGAGGGCACTTTCTGGGCATTGGGTTTGTCCTGCAAGACCTTACAGTGACAGATGCAGGCCATTGTACATTTTGTCATAACCTGTGGGATTGTGCGGGATAGAGTGTAAACTATAGTGTAAACTGTAGTCCATGGTTGGTAGCAATCTTTTAATGTGTTCATCAATTGTGACAAAATGTACCACACTAATGAGGGGTGTTGTTGATGTGGGAAGGTGTGGGAGGGGGAGAAAGTGGGACATACGGGAATCCCTCATATATTTTTTATAACATTTATGTAATCTCAAGCTCCTTTAAAAATAAAAATAATATATATATAGATATATATATATAAAGAAGCCTGTGGTTTAAACTGGTGCAATACCTTCACTCTGCACCACCTGGAGGTGAGTTTTGATGGGAAAAACAAGGGCACTCTGCTGCAGGGACAGTTTCTTCTTCTGAGGAAGATAGGTTTTAAGCATCCAAGGCAGTTGCCATGTAAAGTCACTGTTAAACAGGAAAAGGAGAATTAAGAAAATTCAAGACTCAGACTTTTTAGATCTTGGACCGATGAAAACTTTTGTAGGCATGTAGATTCACTTGGAGCCTACTTCCTCCTTTCCAGATTTATTTTATTTTAAGGGAAGCAAAGCTTGAAATACTTTAACACCCCCGCAGAGACTGTTTGTCTATTACATAGCCCATAAAAAGCAATTATTTGGATGATTTAAATGGAAATGAATCAGAAATTTAAAAGGTCAGTTTTTCTTATATGACAAGATTTTTTCCCCTCAGAGTCTATATAAATGGCTCTTAAGGTAAAACACATTTTGGATTTTATTAAAACAAAAAAATATTTTCCATGCATTCGGACATTAATGTCTATTTTAAAATATGTTGATTTAAAAACAGACACTCAATCTTTCCTTTTTTTCCTTTGGATTAACAAGTGATGTAACAGTTTTTCTGATTTCTGTGGAAGGGATCGTTTTCTTGTATTGAATCTAGTTGATTAAATTCTCTGTTTAAGAGCAGAGTGGAAATGTGATCTCAGTTCCCAGAGGATGTTTTCGTGAGGTTTCTCTTAAAAATTATTTTAAGCTTCTCAGGTATATACCCTAAAGGGGCAATGAGGTATAGTCCAGAGGGTCCCTGCACTTTGTTGTCAATATTTTAAGTATTCCTCATACAGGTAATATTTATCTCTTCTTTCATTTAAAATACGATTTCCATCCAGTCATTGGACTTGTGTGATATGAGCATTTTGAAGTGCATTAAGAAATGGCTTTACCATCTACTGAAGTAAAGGAAATGGGAGCAAGACCCTGGCTTTCTCTCTGACGCTGCCGGGGCCCCTGAGTCAAGTCCATCGTGTTTTTGGGCCTGGTCTCCTCTCTGTAATGAGGGTGGTCGTTACAGAAGTAAATGAGGATGTAGGTGAGCTCTAGCCTCCCTTCCGCTGCTGACATGCAGTTTTGGCCGACAGTAATTACTCATTAGACGGAGGCATTTGTTTTACTGATAAGCCTGCTTCATGGCAAATATCAGAAAATCTTTATTTTATATTCTTCTGAGATAAATCATGTTGACACCTATTTGGCTAATTATTAATGATCTTTCTACAAATATTTATACATACCTTCCAGATGTCAGCATGGCGTGGTAGAAAGAGCCTGGGATTTGACTCAAAAGCCTTGAACTTGTATTCCTGCCTGAACTATTTAATAGTTGAATAATCTTGGGAAATGTTCTTAACTTTTTTTAAAGACTCAATTTCTTCATCTGTCTAATGGGGAGGAAAGTAATACTGTTGGGCACAATTCTTTGTTGTAAGTAAGAGACTCCATTTTGGCTAATTTCGACAGAAAAAGGTTTGTTAAAAACATTAAGCAACTGTCGGAATCCCCTGGGGGGCTAGAAAACCAGACTTAGACACACCGCATCCAGAAACAACACTAAATCGCACCGTAGAGTCTGCTCCAGTGCAAACACGTTCGCTGCCAGCTCTTGGCAACGGCTCTGCTTCCTGCAGAGTCTGGGGCTTACGCTGGCCCTGGATGGAGGGAGCTTGGCAGCTGATCGTGGGGTCCTGCGCCCCGGGGGTGGGTACATGCACTGCGACAAAGGACACACTTGAACCCTTAGTCCGCCTCTCTGGGGGTGTGACCCCATTTGTAAAGAGACCCTTTGGAAGATGTAGTTTTAGTTAAGGTGTGGCCACCCGATCCAGTGTGGCTGTAACCCATACGGCCTTAGAGCAGGGGTCCTGGGCCTTTTCATTCCACGCACCCTTCGCTAAGTCCACGCTATGTTGTAAATAATTACTTATTATTTAATAAATACATCACACCCGCACCAACATGTCCCCACAAGAACAATGTTTTCTTCATTTCAAGTCAAGCTCACAGCCTCCTTGTGAAGAAGCCCTGCCTTCTAAAGGGAAGAAACGGCAAGTGGGAAGTCAGAGAGAGCCACTGGATGGGGCAGGATAGCGGAAGTTAGTGGACACCGGAAAGCAGACGCAGACACAGGAGAGGAAGGTCATCTTCTCTTTATTTTTCATTTTTATTCTATTTATTCCATACACACTCTCCCCCCCGGCCTCATTGTTTGCACTCGCTGTCTGCTCTCTGTGTCTGTTTGCTGTGTGCTCTCTGTGTCTGCTCATCTTCTTTTTAGGAGGCACCCGGAACCAAACCTGGAACTCCCATGGGGCAGGCAGGCACACAACTGCTTGAGCCACATCTGCTCCCTGCTTGTTGGGTCTCTCATTGTGTTTCCTTGTTGTGTCTCCTCATTGCGTCGTCTCGTTGCATCAGCCCACCATGCCAGCCCACTGTCCTGCTCGTCTTCTTTAGGAAGCACTGGGAACCAAATCTGGGACCTCCCATGTGGTAGGCAGGCACCCAACCGCTTGAGCTATATCTGCTTCCCAAGATCACCTTAATTGGAGGCAGAGATGTCAGTCAAGGAGCCCCAAGGGCTGAGGCAAGCCAATATCAAAATTCTGAAGACTTTGGGGAGAAAGCACGGTCTTGTCCATGCCTTGAATTGAGACTTGCACCCTCGAAAACCTGAGCCGTTAAGTTCTTGTTGTTTAAGCCAATCCACTGTGTGTGTTTACAGCGCAGCCTGGCAGGCTGAGCCAGACGCCATGCTTACCCGCCTTCTCACCCGCTACCTTCCGGGCTGGGCGCTCACGTGGATGCCTCTGATTGGCAAACGCTACTTCATTTTTCTGATGTTAGCAGCAAGGGAAGCTGGAACCACTTGTCTTCAAACTCAGACAAGACGTTCCTCAAACTACTTCAGCCAAGTAAGAACCCCTCTTTATAGGAACCATGATTACTACCTTTTAAAAGCTAATTTTATATTCAAATGAAAACAAGGTAGATGAAGTTTGTAAATGAAAATTGCAAGGGAATCTAGTCAAATGCACTTTCATTTGTTTTCCTTGAGTATAAACACACACACAAACACACATATAATCGGTATAAGACTATAAATATATTATCATTATAAAAATTTCAGAAAAATTTTAGGGAAGAAATAAGTAGTAGCCAATAATCCTACTACCTGAAAACTATTATTAAAATTTTTGGTTCATACCCATCCATACACACAATATAGTTGTAACTACATATAATATGTGTATTCTCTATGTAAATGATATGTATATACATACAGTTTTAATACATATACACATGTAATAATTATATATGATCTTGTAACTGATTTTTAAAATTTAAATAATATGTGGTGATCTTTCCCTGCAGGCCAGTTTGCCCTCACCAGGCGACCCTGGTGATAAATATTGATCAATATCATCATTTTAAATAACTGCATATTATACAGTTGTACTAATACACAATAATTTGTTTCACTAATCTCCTTTTCATGGGTAATTTCTGAATTTTTGCGTTTCTCAAGATAGTTGAGGTGAATATACATATAGCGAAAATATACTTTGAGAAATTCCTTATAATGAATTTATTGAAATAGAGGTGCTCTAAAGCACATACAATTTAAAAGACTCCTGATATATGTAGTCAAAATGTCCTCAGAAAACTGGTCCCAATTTACACTTCATTATGCAACACGTGGCTATTTCCCCACATTGTCACTGATGCACGATATTCTCAGCCTTTTTTGTTTTGGTAAATGTGTGAGGAGAAAAAGATCTAGTTAATGTTCAATTTCCATTTCTTGGTTTATTCCTTAAACATATTTCATATATACTTATTTTCCACTTATATTCCTTTCTTTATGAGCTGTGTATTTATGTCCTTCATCCTGTGGTAGATTGGTGCTTTTTATTTATTGGTTTTGAGAATTCTTTATATATAAAGGTATGAAATATTTGCCTTTCCTATGTCCTCCAATACCTTTTCTAAAGTTGCTGTTGCCTTTTTGTTCTTGAGGTAAAGTGTGCATATAGAAATGTGTACAGATCTTAAACATGCAGCTTGGTATATATATTTCATATAACACGCCCCGGATCTGGAAAAAAAACATTTCCAGCACCCCAGAAAACTCCTTCTCGCTCCCTTCCCTGCAGAGGTGACCAGTCTTCTGGCACTGCAGATCAGTGTTGCCTGTTCTTGAACTTCATATAAATGGAGTCATGCACGGGCAGGTGTCCTGGCTTCTTCCAGTCACTGTATGTCTGGGACAGTCAGTCATGTTGAGGCAAGGACAGTAGTTCACTTTTCACAGCCACCATCCACCCACCGGTAAAATGGGCATAATAATAGAACTTACCTCAGGGTCCTCTAAGGAAACAGAATCAACATGAGATATCTGTCCATAGTAAGAGATTTATCAGAGTATCTCATGCAGCCGTGGGGAGGCACAAGTCCAGATTCTGCAGGCAGACTGCAGCCAGGGGCTCCAATGAAAGTCCAGTGAAGGTTCTTGACAAGTTCTGGGAGATGTTGGCTGTCCAAAGATGAGCTGGGAAATTCTCTCTCAATGCTGGAGTCACTTCCCCTTCTAAGGCATTCAGCTGATCGGGTTAAGCATCACTCTTGCTGATGGCAATCTCCCTGACTGATGAAACTGTAATCAGCTATCTGTGATTTACCACTGCAGTAAAGTCAACGGTGACTAAAGTCCATAAATGCCCTTGCATTACAGTTAGCCCAGTGCTTGCTTGACCAAACAGCTGGGCACAAGCACCTGTTGATAACATTAGCCTAACTATCACACCTCATATGGTGGTTATGGGATAGATAAATGAGTTAATGCAAATAAGGCACTTAGAAGAGGGCTCAGCCTGCGGTAAATATTACTTAATAAATGTTGGTTGCTATTATTATACTGCTGTTAGATTTGGTGATTTTTTAATGTTTATTGTAGTGTTTTTCTTTTTTGTGCTTTATTGTTTGCTAACTTTTTATTTAGTTTCTTGTAAGATTTATTTATTTATTTACTGTTACCTGCTCTCCGTGTCCACTCACTGTGTGTTCTTCTGTGTCTGTTTGTCTTCTCTTTAGGCGGCTCCAGGAACCCATCCTGGGATCTCCCGGAGTGGGGGAGAGGGGCTCAATCTCTTGCGCCACCTCAGCTCCCTGGTCTGCTCTGTCTCTTATTGTCCGTGCTCTGTGTCTCCTTTTGTTGCATCATCTTGCCACGCCAGCTCTCCGCACGGGCAAGCTCTCCTGTGTGGGCCAGCACTCCGTGTGGCCCAGCTCTCTGTGTGAGCCAGCTTGCTCTGCAGGCCAGCTTGCCTCCACCAGGAGGCCCTGGGAATCACACCCTGGACCTCCCATATGGTAGACGGGAGCCCAACTGCTTGAGCCACGTTTGCTTCCCTGTTCAGACTTTTTATGTTGATATTCATAAATGAGTTGAAGTCATGCTTTAGCGTGTGTGTGCATGTGCCAGTCTTGTGTTTCCATACTGGGTTATGCTAGTAAATTACACCTTGACTTACCCAGTTGTTTATTCCAGAAGTTGTGGAATGAACCCTAACCCCTCGCATCCATCTGAGAATCCTATCAAATCTGCCTCCCAAACGTTATCTCAGATCTGCTGGCATTTCTCCATAATAACCTTCACTCTAGTCCAGCCTCCACCACCACCCCCTTTCTTAGTTGGCCAGAATTGCTATTGCAAATACCACACAGTAGGTTGGCTTAAACACCCAGAATCGATTGTCTCAGTTTCAGACGCTAGAGGCCCCCAGTGGAAGTGCCGCGAGCCGGGGCTCTCTGGTCTGGCTCGCTGCAGCCCGAGGACTCCCTCCGTGGCCTGCCTCTCCACCTCCCGCACGTGGGCTCCCACCCTCCTAGTGTCGGCTCTCGGATTCCGGCTGACTCTGGCTTCTGGCTCCTCTTTACAAGGCCTTCAGCAACTCAGAGTCAGGCTCACCTGATCCATTTGGGCCACACCTAAGTAGGATTTAGAAAATCCTGGTCCCGAATGCACCCACCCCTTCACTGATCATTCATCCTGAAGTGACCTATATTACAGATAAGCTCAGCTCCCCCGAGCGAGGATTAAGATTCGGAACACGGCTTTGTTGGGTATCTACTTCAAGCTACCACACTCCCCTTGTCCACTGTGAGAGCTGCCCGATGGGTCTCCGTCTTTCTAAGCAGGTTCCCCTTCCTGTTGCCCTCTGGCTGAAGACCTCGGATCCTTCTCAGGTCTGGCCCTGCCCGCACCAGTGTCCCTCTCAACCCCGGCGCTGGACGCACTCCCTGCCAGCACCACTCCCCCCCCAACCTGCGCAGTCCCTACTCACCCTCCCTCACTGCAGCCCTTCCTGATGCCAGACCACCAGGCAGAGCTCCTAGCTCTTCCCTCTCCTTCCCTGTTGCTCTCGTCCCTTAGCACTCCTGACATGTGTACTTTGGTATCATTTTTTTTGTAGTTGTACAATATATCTCTTAGGTCTATGCGATAACTATTGTTTCCCACTTTGTCTAGCATTATATCAGATAAATGGGAACAGATATGGCTTCAAGTGGTTGAGCGCCCTCCTCCCACAGGGGAGGTCCAGGGTTCAGTTCCTGGTTCCTCCTGAAAAAAACAAGAAACAACAAGTAAAACAAATGAAAAAACTAACTCAGGGTAGCCGATGTGGTTCAGTGGTTGAGCACCAGCTTCCCACATAGGAGGTCCTGGGGTCAGTCTCCGGTACCGAAAATGAAATTAGATCAATGGTCTTGACAGATGCTCCATTCGTGTCTTTTTGAATGAATGAATGAAGGGCTCGGTGCCTAGTGGTGCAGACAGTAACAGTGAGAAGAAGAGCCTAAGCAGGTGTATGGCGATGTCGGGGCAGAGGGAAGTGCCTTGGCGTTAATTTTCCCATGATTAGTATTTCGATGCCACCCTGTTGCTGTTCAACCCACGGGGGATGAGCTGGCCCCACACCGTGTCCCTGATGCACAGTCCCCGAGCGGGTCAAGGAGTCAGGAATCCGCCCGTGCTCGCGGCTCCCACGCGCGCTCCCGGCTCCCACGCGCACTCCCGGCTCCCACGCGCGCTCCCGGCTCCCACGCGCACTCCCGGCTCCCACGCGCGCTCCCGGCTCCCACGCGCACTCCGGGCTCCCACGCGCGCTCCCGGCTCCCACGCGCGCTCCCGGCTCCCACGCGCACTCCGGGCTCCCACGCGCGCTCCCGCTCCCACGCGCACTCCCGGCTCCCACGCGCGCTCCCGGCTCCCACGCGCGCTCCGGGCTCCCACGCGCACTCCCGGCTCCCACGCACGGCGCAGCTCCGCGGGGGCGGACGTCCCTGCCCCGCTGCTTGCTCATTTGTCGTCCGGCGGAGGCGGGGCACAGGCTGCCGCAGCGGCGCGCCCTGCTGAGTATTCACTGACCCGGGAGGGCGCGCTGGCTGACGCGGGCGCGGGCAGGCGGCGGCTTCTGCGCAGGCGCGCGCCCCGCCCCGGGGCTCTGGGGCTGACACCTGCCCGCACGGGCCCCGCTTCCCCGCAGCCCCCGGGGCCGCCGCCCACAAATGAGGCCTTTTTCTCTCTTAGTTCTGGTATTTTCTTCCCATTTTCTGGATTCTCTTTCCTATCTCTACCATTGAACCTGACTTTAAATAACTAAATTTTTATGTTTAAATCTTTCTTACTGTTAAAAATAAGGTACAGAATATCATATAAAGCGAATGTTCAGTTTAATAAATTGTTTTAAGCCTAACACTCTTGCGAGAGCTACACATCATCAGGGAATTTTGGCAGCTTCCCTGCAAGCCCCGCGTGCCTACTTTCAAACACAACTCCTTTCTCCCTGCAAGAGTAATCACTATCTTAGCTTCTACGGTAATCTCTTTCTTTTTCTGTAGCTTTATCACCTAAATGTATATTCCTACATACTACACCTTTAGATTAGATAATTTTGGACAGACCCCCCCCTATATATATATATATGTACATATAATTTATTTTTATATTTTTTTATTCTTAGCAGGTACCAGAGATTGAACCCAGGACCTCATTCACGGGAAGCATGGGCACTCAAGCACTTGAACTATATCCACTCCCCAGGGTAAATTTTTAAAGTATCTTTTAATCTATGTGCTATCTCTCCATCTCTTTATTTTTCTTTACAATTTATTTATCAAAGAGATTGGGTCATTTATCTTGTAAAATGTCCTGCTGTCTGGCTTTTGCTGAAAGCATCTCTGTTGTAAGTTTAACCTGTTCCTCTAGTCTCTTATGTTTCTAGTAAACAGGTGGTCACATCTAAAGGCCCAGTGTAGGTTCTATCTTTTTTTGTTGGCATGATGACCTCATGGGTGATGTGTTGTTCTTCATCCGGGTACATGTGCCTCAACCTCTCTCCTTCTGTGAGTTAGTAGTTATTGATGTTCCAAGTTCTACTTCTTAATTCATTAGGATTACAGGAATATTCCAAATCTATTACTTTTTCCTTCATGAATTTGTTAACATACTACATAAAATACTATGTGGTTGTTTGTTTTTTTCCCCCCAGGGGTAGAACTTGTAAAGGAAAGGCAGGATTAATGCTTAATGCTTTTAGTTTTACCAGCTTTCAAAATAAGCTGTTGGTTCCATAGCGTCTTCCAAATATATCAATTTTGTTTTCTAGAGCTGACTTTTTAAGTAGTTAGATAAGTACCTACTCATGTATTATACCTTGATATTTCTTCCTCTATCTCATACAATGTAGGGGAGAGAACGAATTCAAGAATGGTTAATTTTATGCTTTGTGAATTTCACACATAGAATTTTCTGGGTCATATCATAACTCTATGTTTAACTTTTTGAGGAACTTTCAAACTATTTTCCAAAATGACTGCACCATTTTACACTGCCGCCAGCATTGTTTGAGGGTTTCAGTTTCTCCACATCCTTGCCATCCTTTGCCTGCCTTTTTTATTTTAGTCCTCCTAGTGAGTGTGAAGTTGTAGCTCATTGTGGTTTTGATTTGCATTTCCCTAATGACTAATGATGTTGAACATTTTTTCATGTGCTTAGTAGGTACTTGTATATCTTCTTTGGAGAAGATTCTTCTTTTAAAAATACTGACCATACTCCTGGAGAGATTTGCCTTTTGTTTCTAGTTCTCTCTAGTTTTCTTCCTTTGCCCTCTCCCATGCCCCTGTGGATATCACGAGGGAGCCTAGACTATTCTGAATGCCTTCGTCCTTTGCGGTCACCCCTCGGGCTGAAGTGTGGTTTGCTGGCCTGGCGGGGGAGCAGCCGCGGCAGGCCAAGCCGCTGCCCCCATAATAGGGTGGTTGGTCGGACTCACCGCCACCCCTGAAGGGAGCTCGGCATGGGTGCAGAGTGCCCTCAGGTCTCCCCTTCTCGGCAGCCATGCTTCCACGGCCGCCCCTCCTCCCGGATGGCGCCACACGATGCCTTGTGGGGCAGCACCCTTCTTCTTCTTTCTCCCTGCGCAGGCACAGGGCGGAAAACTCCAGTCTGCCCTTTTCCCCTCCCCCGACAGCAGCAACAGCCAGGCGTGGGCGGGAAACTCAAGTCTGCCCTCTACCCCAGCAACAGCAGCCACCAATCCCCAAACCCTACCACTTCCCCCAGCAACAGCAACAGCCAATCCCTAACCACCACCCCTCCCCCTTTCAGTACCTCCCACTGACCTTTCTCCCCAGTAACTGCTTGCGGCAACCAATCAGAACAGGGCATAAGCTTCGACCAATCAGCCTTCCCCAGCCCCTATAAAACTGTAGCCACTTCCTCAATAAAGTTGGACCTTCGTGTTTACCTCGTCTCCGTGGTAGTTCTTCTGCCGTGCGCCCTCCAGTCCTGAGAGCCCCCGACAAGGGCCTGGCCTCCCTTGTCCCCAGTTCGTCGCCTGCTTCTCCGGGTGACACCTTCGTCGCCGGCTTCGCTGGGCGACCCCGTCAGCCGAACCGCGCAACCCCTGTGAGACCGACCCCTCGTCTGCTGCTGGACCGATCCCTCGTCCCAACCCGGACCGACCCCTCGTCCGCAGCCAGACCCCACCGCCACCGACAGAGCAAGCCGCAGCAGTCCTTGATCTCAGCTGGACCTTGGGAGAATTGTACAGCAGACACAGAAGCAGGCGAGGAATGAGAGTACTTGACTATATAATGGGGAAAAATCCCTATGTGGGAGTGAAAGACTCCTGTCATGTTTTTGAACATTTCCTCCTCTAATATCTATAAACCTGCGAGAGGGAAGTGGGGTCCTGAAAAGCAAGTTTCTGTTCCTTGGATGAAGGAGAGAGCTAAGAGAACTAGTCCAGGAAAGGGCTGACGGCATGCACGGCCAGAACTCGTCCTAGCATCCCCTTGCTCTGACCACAATCCTTCCCCAGCTCTTTCCTGCCCTGGCACCGAGAGGTTCCTGAGTGGTCCTCAAGTGTCCTTTCAGCGAAAGACATCGCAAACTCCTTAGTCTTGAGCTGCCATCCTGTCCCCCAGGGCAACAGATGTTACAAAAAGGCTGACGAATTGTGTGCTTAGCACCGTGCTGGCTGTGGGGATGAGGGTAGAGAAATAATAGATGAGTTTATCCACACACACCCCCAATGTATTTAACAAACATTTTTGAGAACCTACTATGTGCTAGACTCATTGCTTCCCTAAGGAGACAGCTTGAGGAAAAATAACTCAGAATTCAAGTCAATGTTTGATGTGCTCCATGTGGATGGTCCCCATATGAAGTAGAGCCCCGGGACAGAAGCAGCTCAGATCATGCAGAAGACGATTTTATTCCACATAAATAATAGTATTTATGGAGTCAACAAGTAAACCTAGTCCATCTTCAACTGCTAGGAGGGAACTACCACGTAACAAAATAATTTTATTAAACTCCCTGCACCTTTTTGATTGGCATTTCCTTTTTAGTCAGTGTCAATTAGTTCTCTGTTGCTGGTTTTAGTTTTCTACTCGATAAGCAATGGATTTGACTCCATCTTGATTAAAGCAGTGAGGCCCCAGTTCCAACCTGCCAACTTCCTTTGAAGTTCATGCAAACTCTGTATTCAGATCAGCGGCCCAGGGCACAGAGAAAGATGAGCTATGAGCTGTGACAACATGAGGGCGCCAGGCCAGATGCTTCAAGGCAGTCTGCTTCCTTTGGGGGAAGAGGATCCCTAGAGATTTTCATCTCTCTGGAATGGTTTAGGTGTGGTTGGGAGAAAAAAAAAAAGAAAGAAAATGAGATGCTCTCTCAGGCCTCTTCCTGCCACTCGCATTAAACCGCACTGTCAAAATTAAGTAGGATTTATTCATTGAAGCTGGTGGTAGTCTTTCCAATGCTTGGGATTGCCTAGAAATCTAGATTCTTCCACAATGTCCCATTTAGTAAATTGGAGGGTCAGTTCATTATTCAGAGGATGTCAAGAAAGACAAGGATGGGGCATTGTTAAATATGTGCTATGGTGTTTTTTTTCATATTTGTGCATCAACCACTCTGTCTTCTACCCTCTTAGAAGATTGCCCTCTTCTCTTTCTCAGTTCCCTTTGTGTTTTCTTTCTTCTTTCCCCATCCCTATCTCTCCTTCTGTCTGCTGAATCATTATCTCCTTCCTCTGCCTCTTCCTCTTCTACTTATTTTTCCTCCCTCTACACATTTTCAAAAGTCATGGCTCTAATACTAACTAACTATACCTCTTTGGGGCACAATTCTTCATGTGTAAAATATAAGGATTCTTAAATTTCCCTTTAATGCTAATGATTCTATGCTTGTTTGAATTACCTGTTTTGTTCAAATAACCAAACTTTCTTCTTAACCCCTTGAAATCTGTGGAAATTAACTATGTCATGGCTGACAAATCAAGTGATAGCTCAATCTCCTTTCCTTTTTCTTTGAGACGCCTTTGCCCTGATACAATATTGGAAGAGTTAAACACAATCTTTGACACTTCCTGCCTGCTTTCCAATCCCAGAAGCCTGCAAATAACAGTGGTAGGCAACTGCAGCTGCGGATTCATAAATTTTATCAGCATCGGAGCTCCCAATCTGGGGGAGAGGGATAAAGAAGAGGAGAAAATTGGAAAAAACACAATTTTTTAAAAAGGAGAAATTCTTTGTGGTTGTTGGACTCCCACAGATGATTCTGCGTAGCTCAGATAGCATGTCCCACTTTCTATGCTGTGTGTTTTCAAGTTCTTCTTCAGATAGAATATCTGAGAGACCCCTTAAAAGTAGAATTTTTATTTTCCATGTGGTACATGCTAGTAATCCTGGCATTTGACCACATCTGTGTAAATAAGCAGAGATGCCTATAAATTATTGGGCTTATCCCAGTTTGGATTTTCCAGCCATGTACTATAATCATTGCAGTTGTCCTTACTTTAGCCTCAGAATTTACTTTGGTCCATTTCTATGGCCGATTAGTCATGTAGATAGTAGACTACATTGATAACATTGTTAGGGTCAGGGAACATAGCAGATATTCACTGGAGCCACCAGGAATCTATGAGCAAGCCAAGAGGTCTGCAAACTGGTAGAAGTCTCCAAACCCGAGCATTGGCAGCCCAAGGACAAGCAGGCCATCAGTCCCTCAGGGCCATCTCTGCACTTCGAGATGACTTCGGGAAGACCTGAGCTCTCCCCCAGAGCATTTTGATCTAGGAGTGAAAGAAGTCCTGGAAGGTGCAGCCTCAATTTTAAAACTCTGGGCCCCAGCCGACAGATCTGGGGCTGGCCGGTAGGGAGGGGGGCTTGGTGCGTCTTAATAATAGCTATGTGGGAATCTTGGCAGTGGACACTTCACTGGGCTTTCTCAACTCCCCATCCCGCTTCCCAGCTCGCCCCAGGTAGCACAGGCTGAGTGCAGTCTCCCGGCAATGCAGGGCTTTTAGCTTGGTGCAGCCATCTGGGACATCCTGCGGCGGGTGCCCTGAAGTTGGTGCTGCCTCCCCGAGACCTTCTGCTGTTATTATTTATAATTAACCATGACGTTTATTTACGTAGTATCCTAAGAATTAAACTTTTTCCTCCAAAGTGTTTTTATAAAATTCTATCCTGTATTTTATTTTACTTATAAATTTGATCCCCGACAACCGCCAGGTGAGGAAGCCTGTCTAGATGGCTGAAATGGTCTTACTAAATTTAGGTATGGAGTCAATCGCAGAGACTGGTCAGAAGCCACCATCGTGATGCTCAGACCTGAGCTCTTGCTCTAAGAGTTCTTTACAAAGAGGATAATAATAAACAGAAAACACTTCTGCCATCCCTTTTATTTTCATTCTCCTCTTTAAAACTTTGACATGCTTTATTTATGTCAGTTCTCCAGAGATCAGTTTTCATGAAACTCTAGTGTTTTACTGGCCGTGCTCCATGCTCAAACAATGCTGGGTAGGCTCTCCAGCCTCGTTCTGATTTATTCAGCAGATGGAGAGTTATTATCAATATTTCCTCAGTTCGAGGGGGTATTTTGGGATGATAAGGTTAGTTTCCATTTATCGTCATCTATCCCCGGGGCTGGCCTGGGGGGCTCTGATTTGTGTTGCTGTTGTACGCCTGTGACCCTGGAGGTTGTGTGAATCGTGGCTGTCGTCAAAGCCGGAAGAATGGGGCCGGGAATCCAGAAACGCAACGCGCGGCGGCCTGGGGCGGGGAGGCGGGCGCGGGAGGGAACCGTCAGCTCCTCTGCTTCAGGCCTCTGCTCTCCCGGGGCAGGCCCCGAGGCTGGAGCTGCGGCGCGGGAGGGCGGTGCGCTGCGGCCTGAGGCGCGGGCCGCGGCCAGGGCCTCGCGGGAGCTCAGCTCGGCCTAGCGGGCAGCGGGGGGCCCGCCTCCCCGCCCGCCCGAGCCCGCGCCGTCTCCCTCGGGTCTCCTCCGAGGGCGCGAGGACCGGCCGCTGTGCGCGGCCGCCGCGTGGGGAGCCCTGCCCGCGGCCCGGCGTCCTGCCTGTGGGCCGGCGGGGCGCGCACGACCCCAGTCCTGCTGGAGCCGCAAGGAAGGCCGCCGAGAGGCTGCCCGCGGAGCCGCGGACGGTGGCAGGGCCGGGGGGGACGGCTTCGGGCCGGGCGGTCGCGGCGCTCTCGGGCCCAGGGAGCAGCTGCTCGCCGCTGAGGGCGGCCGCGGCGGGGCGGCGTGGCCCACCCGCGCCCCCCGGCCCCGGGGGCATGCCGCCCGCGCCCCCGCGCCCCCGACCCCGGGGGCCTGCCGCCCGCTCCCCCCCGAGCCCCCCGACCCCGGGGGCCCTGCCGCCCGCGCCCCCGCGCCCCCGACCCCGGGGGCATGCCGCCCGCGCCCCCGCGCCCCCGACCCCGGGGGCCTGCCGCCCGCTCCCCGCGCCCCCGACCCCGGGGGCCCTGCCGCCCGCTCCCCGCGCCCCCGACCCCGGGGGCCCTGCCGCCCGCAGCCCGCGACCCCGACCCCGGGGGCCCTGCCGCCCGCAGCCCGCGACCCCCGGCCCCGGGGGCTCTGCCGCCCGTTCCCCGCGCCCCTGGAGCCCCCCGAGCCCAGGGGCCCTGCCGCCCGCAGCCCGCGCATCCCGGCCCCGGGCCCCTGCCGCCCGTTCCCCGCGCCCCTGGAGCCCCCCGACCCCGGGGGCCCTGCCGCCCGAGCCCCCCGCGACCCCCGAGCCCAGGGGCCCTGCCGCCCGAGCCCCCCAAGCTCCCCGAGCCCAAAGGCCCTGCCGCCCGCAGCCCGCGCACCCCGGCCCCGGGAGCCCTGCCGCCCGCGCCCCCCGAGCTCCCCAACCCCGGGGGCCCTGCCGCCCGCTCCCTGCGCCCCCCGAGCCCAGGGGCCCTGCCGCCCCTCCCAGCGCCCCGGCCTGATAGGCTCCCCTCGCTCAGGGCAGGCGTGTAGCGGGGCAGGACCTGAGGTGACTAAGAACAGCTCTGGTTTGGGGAACCTGCTCTTTTCAGGCAATCAGTGGAATTAGAAATGAGGTATCATCTGTAACTGATCACATGTGTGTGGGTTCTTAGGCTAGGAAGAGTTTCTGACAGCAGCTCCTTCCCGGGTGAAACCGTGTCCCAGCACCGTGGGCAGTGCCGACACCTGTACACGGCCAGGAGCTCTCTCTTCTGTGCCCTGGAAGGTTCAGGACAAAGAGCCCTCCGCAGACGCTTCCAGGCCGGCCCTGGTCTGCTCTCCAGTGGCCAGACTTGCGACTAGTCACCCCCGCGCGGCTTTCAGCAAGGGCAGAACTTCCCGCGCAGCCCAGATGGAGCTAGGCCTGGAGGGAGGCGGCTGCCCTGCTGCGGGTTTGCTTACGCTCAGAGACAGCGTGTGTGGACAGCCAGCACATCCTGAAAGGGTGGTTTTGGCTTTGTTTTTGTTTTCTAAAACTTGAAGCCTCCAAGTGAGTTTGCAAAGATAGTCAAATGAACTGCCGTGGGCCTTCGCAGTCGGCGTGAGACGGCTGGGCAGGTTTTCCCGGAGGGCCACGGGCAGGCCGCTCCACGTGGTCCCTGACAGCCACATCAAACCACCCTCGGCCCCCTTCACCGGGGCCCGGGCTGCGGGCGCTGCCCTTTGAACGCTCGCCAGGTGCTCTTTACGAGCCGACACCTGTGACCCACCGCCCTCGCCCGCGGCCTCCCCCGGGCCAGATGTCTCTCCGTTCACCCCCCAGGACCCGGGGTTCCCAGCCCCACACGTCCTCAGAATACCGTGCTGACGGCACCTCTCTCCAGGCCACGCGTGACACCTCCGGAAAAATTAACACGGACAAGCAGCCCGCTTTCTTTTTCTAAAACAGGACTCTTCCTCTTAGCCGCTGCGGCTGATCCTTACTCGAACTCAACCGACCTGCACTAAAATTAAAATCTCATGTTCGGGTTTTTGCCAACTTCTTAATACTTAAGTTTAATTTATGATTCACGTCGAGAGTGGGTTTTTTTTGTCCTGGGCCTAGGCTTAAGTAGAAACGCCCTCTGTGAATTTATTTCAGTGTGGGTAAGGGGTGCGAACTCGGGCACGTCCACACCACACCGGTGGAACTCTTAAATGTTAACATTTCAGTATTTCGAAGGGAGCAAAGAACAACGTTAAATTTCCGTTCTGGAGAGTCTAACACCAGGTCTTGTCTACAGTTGTTTGTGTGTTGTGGTCTGCATCGTGTCACTTAAAGAGTTAAGGACACGGGGGGTGGGTGAAATGGGGGAGGTGGACAGTGGCGGTCAAGGAGTGCCCAGCACTAGGTGTGGACATGCTAGAGTCGCCATCACGCAGCAGAGTCACGGACAGGCAAGATACTGCAGCCCACGCCCGTGCCTTCAGATCAGTAAATGTTTCTCGCACACGTCTGCGGCCCTCACAACACCGTGCGCAAGGCTGCGCCGAGCAGGTGCTCGGTGGGAAGGCCACTTGGCTTCTGAAGGCGACGTCGACGCAATTTCGGGGCTCGGAGAGGGACAGCGGACCTGCGAGCCTGCCCCAGGCGCGCTGCGGCCTCCCCTGGGCTTCTGCGGCTCACGACCGCCAGCCTGCACCGCTCCGGGGCCTGCGTGTGCTGGCCGGGGAAATGGGGCGTCTGCAGAGCCGGAGCCCCGCGCCTGGCAGCTCGGCAGCCCTGGGTGGCCGCTGTCCGCCAGCCGCCGGCGCGGAGCACACAGCCCTGCCGTCGTTCACTCGCTCACAGACGCTGCTCGTTCCCCTACAGGCTCAGGCTGCTTTTCCAGGGAGGCCTAGGGCCACTTTCCTTTAGGGAATTGATCCTGATCCTCCTCAGCATTCCTAACCTAAAAGTATAACAAAAGCGGAGAGGATCTGGGACCTGTGTAAATTGAAGACATTCCCTTCGTTGAGGTTCGAATGGGAGCCTCAGAGTTATGGCTCTTGGAGAAATGCAGGATAAATATGATATTTGGGGCACACGCTTTTTCAATTACGGGCAGCTCAAACCCACGATTGCTCCTCATCCATCTCAATCTGAGGGCTGGCGGGCAGGCCGCTCCGCAACATCTTTGCACACTTAATCTCAAAGCCCACTCATGCAGCTTCTAAACTTTTACGAATTAATCAAATCTAAGTCTCGCAAAGTGTACACTCTGATTTATATGGGTTTTGGCAAACAGGCACACCTAATAAAAACCTTCTTAGTTGGAAATGACAGCATTAGGGGAACGAGGGCTGGAGAACAATGCCAGGGCACAATGAGCCGGTGGAAGCTCCTGCATCACAAGAGGGAGACTCTCAAGTTGGGATTGTATTAAGGCAGGAGCCTCTAGGTGATATAATGAAGATTGGTGTGTTCTCCCATCCTTACATGAATTTTCTCGTTCTGGGTCCCATGGAGGAAAATTCCAGAATGTCCAAGTCTTAGAGGAAATGGCACCAAATTGTGCAGCGTCCGTGTTGTCAGTGCTGGAGGCAAACGGTGGGAAGCTGAAAGTGGGTCCAGCTTGGGAACCCACCTTCTAGAAAGATGCTCGGTTGCCCAATGTCTAGGGCTCAGAGGGGCCAGTGCGTTCAGACTTGATCAAAGCTGTTGTTATCCAAGGGCTGAGCCAACGAGTCTTATGCGGCAGTAAAATTGCTATAGGACAGGAATGTAAACCGAGGCCTGGTGTATTCGTCAGCCAAAGGGGTGCTGCTGCAAAACACCAGAAACTGGTTGGTTTTATAAAGGGTATATATTGGGGGCAGGCGCTTACAGATACCAGGCCATAAGCAGAAGTTACTTCCCTCACCAAAGTATTTCCACGTGGTGGAGCAAGACGGCTGCCGACGTCTGCCAGGGCTCAGGCTTCCTGGGCTCCTCTGGGCTCAGCTCCTGTTTTCTCCACAAGGTCAGCTGGAGACTAGCAGGCGAATGGCTCTGTCTCTCTCCCTGGGGCTCCGGCTTCAGCATTAAACTCCAACATTGAAAGCCCCCAACTCTGTCCTTCCCCTTGCCTTTTATCTGTGAGTCCCCACCCACCAAAGGGTGGGGACCCAACACCCTACTGACAGAAGAGGTTTACCTGATCACTTAATCACGGAAACTTATGAATCCAACTTAATCTAATATGCCCAGAGGAAAAGATCAGTTTACACACACAGTCCAGTATTTCTTTTTGGAACTCATCAACAGCGTCACACTGCCGCGCTTGGCGACGAGGTCCTGGTTCTGGAGACCATTCCAGCGCGAGCACTTCCCTGCCGGGATTACCCTGCGCCCAGCCGCAGGCTCAGGCACACCTGTTTGTCTCCCAAGAGCGCTTCCGCTTGGCAGTGCCTGGGACAAAGATCCCCCGCCCCTCCCCCTGGCTCCCGGGCCACGGGAAGGGGACGAAGGGGACAGACAAGGCTCGGGCGGCTTCCAGGACCCTGGCTGCATGGGCTGGGGCTCAGGGCTCGACAGGAAGCTGAGGCAGAAACCCAGCCACATGCGTGTAGCATCTGAGGAACACAGGGACAGCTGCATCTCGTAGGCCGGCGCCAGGTACACCAGGTCGGGTGCCTGCAGCAGCCAGTCAAGCTCCAGACTTACTGATGCATAGCCGGGTGCCTGGTCGGACATCGACCTTTGTCAGACAGGGGTCAGGTGTCTGATAAAAGGAACTCTGTCTCTCGGATATATCACAGGGGCAAGCCCGCTGTTAGAACAGCAGCAGGTTTTTAATTAGCGCGTTGGGAATAATTTTTAAAAATGGGTTTGAATAGCCCCTGGTATGCTGTATTCTACATTTTCCTTGAAAATTTTTTTTTGTAATGAACGACTGGACTCTCTCGACGCATCCCATGTGCTGAATTTTTTTTCTTGAGACAGAGAAATATCAGCAAAATCATGCACCTCCTTCTATAGTAGGTAGTGGGAATTCAGAGCACAGGACCACCTTGCCCGAGCTCCCTGCTCTGGGGGTAGGTTTAGCGGCTCAGCGGGTGAGGACCAGGCAGCCTCAGAGAGACGCGTGATAGATGAGGCGCGTGGTCCTCGGTATAAGGCCTCAAGGACCCAAGGATGAGTGGGACGCGACTGCTGGGGAGACAGAGGGCAACAGCCCTCAGAGAGGCATGAGTCAGGGGGCACTAGAGAGGTGCCTGCAGCAGGAGGAAGAGGGAGTGGGGACGGATGGAAAGGAAGCGGGCACTTTAGAGCTTTCATCTTTCACTCTACTCAGCCCCGAAAACCCACCGGAGACTTGGAAAGCTCTCAAACCACTTCTGAGGCTTCAGATCCACTCAAGGGCAAAGTCAAGGATATAGAACGATTTCAGCGTTCACACACGGCCAATAAATCCAGGCCAGAAGAACAAAGTGGCTTTGGCCTAGAATTTGGTTGAGGTTAGCAAATTTTTTTGCGTTTATTCCCCGGAAAGTTCCACACTGCTCTATTATTAACAACAGTAATAATAATAAGAGCAATAATAAGCAAACTCTTGCGCTCCGTGCCAGGGACTGCTTAAGTCATTCCAATATATTAACTCATTTAATCCACCCATCAAACGGATGAAGTCGGGACAAGTATCATTCCCCTTTTATAGATGACAAAACGTGGGCACAGGGAGGTTAGATCAGTCTAAACCCAGCAGGCTGACTCCAGAGTTCCTGTCCTTAAATACCCCCTACCTGCCTCCCATCAGCTGCCACTGGGGGGCCACAGGGTGATGGAATGGCCCGCGGCCCAGCTTGGCTTGCAGTGCTTTGTTTCAAATTACTCGTTCCCTTGTTCTTAGGGCCATCTTGGAGGAAATATTTAAAGCTGGCGCCTTGCTGGGTGGAGCGTCCTCTGGGTCTAGCTGTGAGTGGGGAGCTTCACAGCCGCTCTCCTCCCTGCCCTGGACCTCACGTGCCATAACTGGCCGTAATATGAAGGGGCTGTATGCCCGGGCATGGTCTTTTTTTTTCTTTTACCCCCACTTGCAGCTGCTTGTTTTCTGCTCTCTGTGTCCATTCGCTGCACGCTCCCCTGTGTTTTTGCTCCTCTCCCTTTTTGTTGTGTCACCTTGCTGAGTCGGCTCTCTGCGGCGCTTGCAGGCCGGTGGCGCGCTGCCGTGCCCAGGCCAGTGGCTCTCCGTGGCATGCGGGCGAGCCTGCCTTCACAAGGAGGCTCGGGACGTGAGCCCAGGGCCTCCCCTATGGTAGGCGGGAGCCCAACTGATCGAGCCACAGCCGCTTCCCTGAGCATAGTCTTTTAAATATAGTCATGTAATTTTTTTTTTTTTGCAGACCTCTTTGAACCATTCCTAAATTTATGATGGCCGGTGGAATTTCATGCTAAAATGCTGCTCAACATCACAAATTTCAAACAAAAAAATATTTTAATGTAGTGTCTACATTTTACTCTTGAGGAGTGAAAATTACATTTAGGTGGTAAAACTCAGGTTACAAATACAAGATAAATATCAATATCATACTTCCAGTTTACTAAAAGATAAGTTACAGCTCAGTGAGCTAAGGACACTGCAAATCTCTTACACTCAACAATATAGTTTAAATCTGGAAAGTTTAAGGTGAAGAAATACTTGTTATTCATAATTACCTTTAGATATAATTGAAACTACACTGTTACACTTAATTAGGTCCATTACTGGCATGGTTAATTCCAGTTCCCATAGGATGTATTTATTGGTCATCAAGAGCACAAATTTTTATGCTCCGAAAGAATTAGTGATCTAGTCAAATGGCTACATTTAACTTTCTTTTAAAGATAGATGAACTAAATTGAAGGAAGATTGTCTTCTTTCTATAACTTTTTCAAATTACTGATAATAATTTACCAAAGAAATAATTATATATTTTGCATAACATCAAATAATCTGTAAAAAGTTCCAAGGTAGATGCATTTCTTGTTCAGTTTCCCAAAACAGAGGCTTTCCAATGTAAATGAAAGCATTTACATGCCTAGCTCTCTAAAGTAAACATTAAAAAGCAAAGTACAAAAAATGATCTCCCTGCTTTCGAATAGCTCACTTAGTTACAGAAAGCACTTTCTGTCCCAACACTTCCTCAAATTTAAGAGATATTTATTTACTTTCTAAGGACATGACAGTTCTATCATTGATATGGAGACAGTGGTCATAGGAGTTGCTGAAGGCAGGGTGAGGGAAAAAGAGGTGTGATATGGGGGCATTTTCGGGACTTGGAGTTGTCCTCAGTGATATTGCAGGGACAGATGCATGACACTATATATCCTGCCATAACCCACTGAATGGACTAGGGGAGAGTGTGAACTACAATGTAAACGATTATCCATGCAGTGCAGCACTGCTCCAAAATGTATTCACCAAATGCAAGGAATGTGCCACACTAAGGAAAGAAGTTGTTGATGTGGGAGGAGTGGGGGTGTGGGGAATGGGATATATGGGAATCTCTTATATTTTTTAATGTAACATTTTGTGTGATCTATGTATCTTTAAAAAAAAGATTAAAAAAGATTTGCTGACCGATGGGCTAAAGGAAAAAAAAAGAAGCATGTATTGAATATGTCAGTCATTCTCAAAGAAGGTGTCCACTTCCACATTTTTGGGGTGTGCCATAACTGATACCACCTGTAGAGGATTGCTAGACCTTTTAAGTTTAAATGAACTAACAGTTTGGAAGACTACTTACTTTAGTTTCCTTATGGGCAATAATATTTTTGAAAGCATGTGTTTTATGTGCTAGCTATCCATAATTTAATCCACATTTAAACATTCATCTAATAAATGTTTATTTTTTAACTAATAAAATAACAGTGATTGTCCACGTTAAAAAAAAAAAAAAAGGACCTTACAAACGGTCTGCAGGTCAAACCCAGCAGTCCGTTTCCATGGCAACAGTGCGGGATTCCGGGCTACCCTAAATCGTGTGAGTTGACCGTGGAATTTCTTAATCTCCTTCACATCTTGAGTTTGGTCTGTGCTCTACCTCGCCGGCTGCTTCAATGCACAGACCCCATCTGAACGCCCGCACTTGAGCGCCCCACGTGCCTTCCCGGGTCCGCGAGGGGGGCCGGGGCTGCCCTCCCCTTGTCTGCGGCTGCGCACGGGGAAGGGACCCCCCCCGCCCCCCTGCCTCCCCGCCCCGCCCGTGGGCGTGGTCTTCAAAGTGCGCTTCAAAGTCCACCTGCTCGTTGGTCAGAACATAGAAACCTTCAAGCCCAGTCTTTTATCTCTCTTCAGGTATTTCATGCATTCAAACGATTCTGTCAGAATATAGGTATTCTGATCATTGTATCCGATCTTTAAAGAGTTTCAGTTTCTTGAATTTTATGGTTTGTTTACTTGGAGCAGAGCTCTGTAGGGCTTTCTGAGATATAAGGACAAGTAAGAAAAGGATTCTGACCTCATTTACAATGCTGTGGAGTAGGCAGAATAGAAGAAAGTAAGTGTAACACACAGCCAAACAATAAGGATTTGGAGTTGAAAGAGCTGTGTGATTGGGGCTAGTTGCCTAACTGCTCTGAGATTTGCTAATTTGTACAATGGAAAGAATAAAAATTCATCCTTGCATTGTGAATAAATTAAATATTTTTATAAGTGCATTGTAAAAATGCCGAGAAGTGCTATACAAATTTTAACTACTATATTTCAAATATGATCAGTGCTCTAATAAAAATATCATGTGTTAAGGAAGGAAAATGGCAGCCGTCTAGTGGAAGCATCTATTTGCTTTGACTGTAATGATACACTTTTCCTATTTGACTCTGTTCTAGTTATTTTTCACTTTCTCTTTTGGCATATGGAGGCTCCATGGTCAAAAATCACACTTACATGGAGAACTAAAGGAAAGTCCCAGGAAGCAAAGGCAGGGAACAGCAGTGAAAGAGAGTGGAATAATTTGGTTCATGAATGATTGACAGAGTTTATGCTAAATCAGAAACGCGTACACCCACACTCACCCACTGTGTGTACACATTCAGGTATTAACCAGGGCGTGTTCTGAATAAGGCAAAGCTTTGAAGTACACCTGTTCTTTGGTGGGAAAAATTGAGCCCTCAAAGATTATTCTTGTTGGAGAAAACACGGCGCTTACTGGGACGCGGAGACTGAAATGACTATAGACAAAGAAAGATTTATTGAGAAGCTCTCCCAGTGGAGGGGCCTTGAAGAACAGACTTCAGCCCCCCCACCAGCATGGTGGGGTCTGCAGAGAGACTTCAGTCCACTCCTGGAAGGGCGGACTTGAATTTATACAGAACTTTCCTAGGCGGGGAATGATAGTTGGTGGGAGGGGGTTGAGGATCCGAGTGAGGTGCAGGGGCGATAGGAAGCCCTAGAGGTGAAAACTGTCCCTGACAGTGACTAGAAGGTAGTGGGTTAGGGAGTTATGGCTTCTTGGAATGCTGCAGGAGCAGCTGTTTCTTTGTTCTGTAGGAATTTTATCTCCCTCTGATATGTAGGTGGGGAAGGTCTCCATTTCCTTTACTCCCTCTCTATGTGGTTTCTTTGTCTAACCTGTGGGGAAGCGCCGTGCCCTTGGACACATGGGCTTATGGGGGGTGGGGGTAGCCTTTCCCCAGTGCACATTGGGGGAAACTGAGCTACAGCTTGTTGATTATTGCAAACCTCTAACAATTCTTAATTAGTCTTTTCCTTTAATTATATCCAATCTTCAATTATAGGATCAGAAACAAAGTCAAAAAGACACCTACTCGTATCTCTCGATCTTCTTTTATAAACATTTATTCATTCACCAAATGTTGAGCATCTACTATGTGCCAGGCACTGTGGCAGTCTCCAGGGCTTCTGACATGGGTAAGACACAGTCCCTCCTCTTACTGCATTTCTGGCCTCGTGGAAGATGCAGACAAACAGGCAATTTCAAAATGATGTGCTTGGCACCACCAAAAGGGAAGTAAGCCTGCCCCGGAGCTCAGAGACACAGCACCTCACACAGCCTGACCGCAAGAAGGAAAGCCTTCCTTAGAGAAAGCGGTGGCTGCAGGTAAACTACTGGTGAGTCTGCTCACACGGAAACTGCCTGTCGTTGAGGAGTCTTGAATGCCTTGCATCATTTTGGGGCTGTTCAAAGCCAACCCATGCTTCAGTCTTTCCAAAAGAGCAATTTTGGAAATGAACAGGCATTACCTCGTATTTGCCGGTGAGTAGAACAAGACCTGTCAGTGGAGATTTCTTTGGAGGCTTTTGGGCCAAGCAGAACACCAGTCGTTACACTGTCTAATGTTCACTGAGCCCTTTGTGCTATTATTTTATTTACTCACCGTCATAACCCCATCGGCAGGTCTTGCCATCTCTATCTCAGTGGGCGATGGAGCCTGCCCACAGTGTGGTGTTTCGCTACTCCCTTACGACAACAAGATCGGGACAATAGTTAATCAAGCAAAGGAAAATAGGGAAAACGAGTGATTTGCAACCAAAATTCAAGGTTCTGTTTAAGTTCCGTAATGGTCCCAATTCTTTGCTTCATTCAGATATCCAGGTTTCCACAGTATTTTACCCCAATCCTCTTTTCAGGGAGAATATGGTTAGTGTAATATTAAAAGTTACTATAAATATCATAAAACATTGAGCAGAAAGTTTAGAACTACTTGGCTACAGTTGATCATTCAGGTTAATGAGACTAGCTGGAGCTTGTAACTGCTTAAAATGAGCAAAAGGCATTCTCCCAAAAGCAATTCTATTGTGATTACACATTTTTGGAAGCTTTCTATCAATTCAGTTCAGTACACATGCATTGAGCAGTTACTTTGTGCCAGGTGCTGTGGTCAAGGCTGGAGAGATAAAGGTGAAAAAGCTGCTGTTTCTGCCACAATCTGTTGTCCCTTTAATTTGATGCATCATAAACATACTGCTAGGGAAGTCCAAGGGGAAGATGGAATAATTCTGCTTGGGGTAGGGCTAGGAGGAAGGCCTTACAAGAGAGCTAAAAATGGAAGTGGACCTGGAAGTTTTCATGGGGTCTGACTGGACTAAAAGATGAAGAAGCATCATCTTAGGATGAAAAGGTGAGGGAAAAACACAGAGGCCTGGCAACATATGGTGCATTAGGCAATGGCTACAAAAGTAAGAAGAAACTAAAAATTTTTAGCACTTTCCTGTGTCAAACACTTGACAAACAATGTTTTCTTTAATCTTCACTACATACTTTGAGGCACTTTTGTCCCCATTCTAAGATGAGAAAATCAAAATCGACAGTGAATTCATCCTCAATTAGTGAGCGACAGAACTTGGCTTTGAATCACATGTCTACACTGACTCTAAAGCTCATGCTTTGTTCCACTGCACCACACTGTTGAGAGCACGTAGTAGGGGCTTACAAAATGGGTTTTGGGGCAGGTGCCTTGCTCATGCTTTTTTCTCTGGTAACCATCCCAACCCTCAGTCAAGGGCCAAACTGAGACGGCCAGCTTGTAACACAGGCTTCCGGGGCCGCGGCTGGTGGGACCACGCTTGGTCCAAGCTGGACCAGTCAGATTCCTCTTTCCGAAAGTTGGAACTGGAGCACTGAGTGTCTGAGTCGTCCTCTGTGGGAACCAGGCTGAAGGGACAAGCAGTCAGGGCCTGAGCCCACCGGGTGCAAACCAAGTTTACGTGCAGTCTCGAGAACGGGGGGCAGCCCCGCAGTCGGAAGAAGAGCCTGTGTCCTGGGGAGAGGACGGAGCCGCACGAACAGCACCAGAGATGGGGGCTCCCACGGCCCAGAAGAGCGAGGTGGGGAGAAAGCCGCCCCAGCCCCTCGCAGCCCCCGGCCGTCCACGCCACTTCACGTGAGATCTTGGTCTCTTAGGACAGACCCCTTCTGTGTTTAAATTACCTGGCCCTCCAATCAAAGAGTCTTGACCAAAACACTTGCGCCGTGGTCGTGCATCTCTGAGCGCACCTCTAGACGCCTTCATCTTGAGGAGTCTGCTGTACTTTATGGATGTCAGTGTGATTCTTGCCAGTTTCGTTCCGGGAACTTTGTTCTCCATGGATGGATGAAAAATGTTGTGGAATCATCCACTCACCCAAGATGGCCAGCAAGATACTGGGACAAAAAGGTTAGGAAAGCTTTCATGGGAGTTTCGGGCTATTTTAAATGGTCTAAATACCTGTGAGTAAATCATACAATGTTGCTAAAAAAAAAAAAACCCACATAATGCTTTATTTCAGTGTATTTTTAAGAATCGAGTTTAGTTAGAGGCGAGGATTTTTGGTTTCATTTTTAATAATAACAGCAGAATGAGGTTTTTGACATGAAGCAATAAAGAAATGCACAGGAAAGCAAAGAACATCATTCGTGGGCTTAGTGGGGAAAAAAAGGAAAAAAAAACAGTGACAGATGACATATTTCCTTAGAGGAAAAGTCCTGCAAGTGGATCTTAAGACTCAGGAAGAGGACTACTTTATCATCCCAGCATCCTGGGAGGAAAGAGCGTCAAGCGCTGCTTTTCACAGCAGGCAGGGGAAAGGGGCAAGGTTGAAAGAGGAAAACTGATCTCTCTTTTTAGCTCTCCTTTTTAGAAGTCTTGTCCCAAATTTTATTTATTAGCCTTTTGTGTTTGTCTTTTCCTTTTTAAGTTGTTTTTAAATTGTCATTTTTTGTCAGCCTTTTAAATGCAAATCTATGCTACTGTAAGCACATCTTTTATGTTGTTGCTTAACACAAGTTTATTTTTGTGAAAGGAAGGCTGTATCCGTAGGAAGGGTGCTATCATCTACAGGCCTCCGTTTCTCAGGCCTGTGGGGTCCAGAGCGTTGTGATACTGCGACTGGAATCCAGTGGCAGCTTTCCTAGTAAGTGGGCAGAAAAGAAGCATGGCCTTTGGAATCAAATACTAGTCATACTGACCCATACCAGGCAGACATTGCGCTACCACTTTCCAACACACTGAATTTATTTCTCGGGTGAATTTTGATACATGGAACCTTTGCCAGCTGTGGAGAAAATGGAACGTGCATTGCACTTGAAGTCAGAAGCCTGGGTTGCCATTTGTCACGGCCACTTACTTGCTCTGTGATCTTGGGCAAACCATTTAACTTCTCTGAGCCGCAGTTTTCTCATTGGTAAAATAGCGATGACAGGAGAGAGGGCTTTGAGAAGTCTTCATTTTCTAGTAGTATGGGATTGGATCTTCTAGAGAGGTTGTGAAATATTTTGGCAACATCTTTTATTTTCGCAAAAAAATTTTTTTAGCAAAATCACATATTTAATGTAAATTCCATAGCTCCTGGAGCCAAGTGAGCCCTCCAAAAACACTCCCTCCTTCCTTTATTCATTCGCCTAACTCTGAGAACTCACCTGGTTCCAGGGAGGCACTACCAAGAATTGCCCGCTCTGCGCTAGCTCACCCACCGTCTTTCTGCTACTTGGTGGGTGGGAAAACGTGAGCCACCGATGCTACCTGAACAAGTAGAAACCATGTCTCTCGGGACTTCACACACTTGGGAACCCACGGACACTTTTCAGTCCATATGTGGACTTCAAAATAAAACCTTTAAACTGAATGAAGATCTCCTTTAGGGAAAATCCATTGGCATCATCAAGTGGCTCAAATGACCAGTGCCTGAGAAACAAAACGATCAGTGGCATCAGAAAAAGCGGCCCGAGCTGGAGGTGGGCCTGGGCTGGAGGGCGTCGTGGAGGGCTGGGAGGAGGAGAAGGCTGCCTCCACATTCCTCTGTCAACTGCAAATTGCTTCGGAAGGGCCGAGGGGATTCCCCATTTGCCATCAATAAGCGGTTCTCCACTGATACTCTTTAAAGCATACCCAAGTGTGGAAGCAATCACGGCGTGGGGGGCACGGGCCCCAGGCATGCTCAGGTGAGGAGTGAAGGCTGCCCAGAGGCTGATCAGAGAGGAAGGGCAACAGCTGTGAGCGTTGCTGGAAGGAAGAAAAACGTCCTCTGCACGCTCAGGGCGAGAGAGGAGCGGCAGATGGATCAGCAGACGCCGCACGTTGTCATGCATTTCACTTTTGAAAGCATGATGATCTCGTTAAAAAAATTAATTTCAGGAACTGGTTCACACCGTATATGACATTTTTAAAAAAATGAATAAACAAGTCAGATAACTTCAGGATTTAGCTTAAAAATGTAATGCGCCCCCTTGTCCTCTGTCTTGCCAGCGTGGGCTGGACAGTAGCCAGCAGATCTGTAATAATACCGCAGGAGACGTTAGCATTAGGTACTGTATTTACTATGTCGCTGTAATTGAGCAGTGCCCGGTTCATGCCCAGAGGATACTGGACAGACGCGCACCCTAGATGGACACGCGCTCCAGGCGCCTCCTGCTTGCGTGGGCTGAGGAGCGCTGCTCTGCGCAGTGCCCACCGGGTGACCAGCGCGCTGGGGTGAGGGCTGGCGAGGGCACGCGGAGGCCTGTTCCCATGCCCGGCCATCGGCTGCCCGACGCGGTGCTCGCCAGGCCCCGAGGCCACCGTGCCCTCTGCCCTGGGGCACGCGCTGCGCCCACAGAGCATCTTAGGGGCGTCCCCGGGGACACCCCTTGGACACCGTGCCAGCACTTTCAGATTTGCTTCTCAGACCCACCCCAGGCAGAAGAAAGCATTCAAACTGAGACCCACCTGCCCTCGGCGGACCTCAGCGGCCGTCTGGGAACAGAGCTGAGGGTTGCCCTGAGTTCCCTGCGAGGTGGAGGAGGAGGCGAGAAGAAGGCGGGAGGAAGGATCCCCTGCCAGCAGCAGCCCTCGCTGCCTCCCTCCGCCGGGCACCTCTGCGGGTTCTCGGGCCCTGCCCGCAGGCGTGCGGCCACTCGGAATTCCTCGGCCTCCCCACGGCTCGTCCCTGGAGCCACCTGCACTTGCAGGCCGCTGCACTGCTGCTCAGGAAGGAGACTGCTGCAGAAAGCCCCTCAGTTCACGGCCCGCTCCCTTCACGTCGACGAGCTCACACGTCAGGGGCGGCTGCGAGGTCCTCCAGGGAGGGTCGAGGGGTGGGAAAGCCCTAGAGAGGTTGTTCGCCCGCACTACTGCTGTTCTTACCACGACAGAAGAAGCCGCTGCTTCTGCTGGACCTGCTGGTGTGGACCTACGTTGTCTCACATACTCCTGCAACAACCCCATGAAGGAAACATCAGTCTCATTCTAGGGACAGTGAAGGCTCGGGGAGGTCAAGAGGCTTGCTGAAGGTCACAAGGAGTGGCAGGGCCAGGGCACCATGCTGTCTTTTTTAGGAGGTACGGGGGCTTGAACCCAGGGCCTTGTACGTGTAAGGCAGGTGCTCAACCACTCAGCTCCACCCCCTCCACTATCGCCGATTTTTTGGGACTCAAGCGTGTGGTCTTTCTACTTTGCGGTAGGGTCTTTCAAATCATCCCCGTATCAAAATGGGGGCATGAAACCTGGGCTCTGGATTTGAAAGCTGCTGCTTTCCTAAGTGAAATTCTTCCCCTGTAAAGTTAGCTCCCACCCCGACCCCACACCCTGAGATGAAGTCACAGGTCAGAGGTCGGACAGGCGATGGCCCCTTCCAAGGCATCTCCCAAGCATGTTCTGGCAGCCCTGGGGCCCCGCAGGGCCAGCCTCACCTCCGTTCTGATGCTAACGTGATGCTGACTCTTCCTTCCTAATTACTCCTGCGTTCACTCTCTTCTACCGAATCCCGCTGTCACCGCGCTCCGTAGTATTTCAGTAGTCTCCTACTTTTCCTTGCCTCCAGGCTTTCCCCCGTTCTAAGTCCTACTGTTAGAGCAATCTTCCCAAAACATCATTTTGTAAATGCTAGCTCTCATCCAGAAACATTCCATTCACATGAAGCAGACGTTTAGGCTGATATCAGAGAGGAACATTTAATGACATGCTATGGAAAAAATCTTCAGAGTATGTTATTAAAAAGAAAAAACAGGTTACAGAATACACCAAAATGTTAACACTGGTGATCTGTGTGCAGTAGAATTACGCTTGCCTTTATCTTTTTCTTTTTTTGGCTTATCTGTAGGTCCTAAAATTTTTCAATAAACATTATTCTTGTAATGAGATAAAAAGTAGACGTTACTATAAAAACAATGAAAAGACACAGGGTAATACAAAGTAGAACAGTAATGAGATTCCATTTTTTACCATTCGATTGGCTAAAATATTCAAAGAATTATAACAGCCAGTGTTGGAAGGGCGAGGGAAAGGGCACTGGAGCTTGTCTCCGTGGAAGACACTGTACAGCATCCATCGAAGGGAAAAAAAGATGCATAAGCTTTGGCCCAGCCACTCTCACTTCAGGACGATTTTCTATAGAGAAGCCGTTCCCCAAGTGGGAGCTGCCCCAGCAGCTTTGGCAGCTCCTGAGAGCGGCAGCCGTGCGGTCTCCAGCCCCGTGCCCACCCGCTGGCTCAGGACGCTGCGACCCGCAGCCACGGTTTACTGCGCCCTCGGGCGATTCTGATAGTGCTGAGTTCAGAAACCCCCGTCCTGAGAAGACGGGCAACTGCACCCGGAGATTCATTAGCACCTTATTTAGGGTTAAATTACAAACTACCTTGGTACGTAATAAGGAAATCACTAAATAAATTATCCTCGTTATCGTGGGACATACTCTGCATTGGCCAAAGAGCCAAAGTACTGGTATAGAAAGATTGTTAGTTACATATGGCTTAGTAAAACAAAAAGAGAGAAATTTGCAGAAATCTGTATCTATAATACGATTAACCATATTCAAAGTATACTTTATATACTCATGTTTTGATTTGTAAACAATAGATATCTATCCATGTATTACTTACATTAAAAGAAAATGCTTCCCACTGGCTCCTATTGCCTGTAAGACAGAATCCAAACTTCTCAGCCTGGCGATGACGGCTCTACCTCACACCCCATCCCCCACCCACGCCCCTCGCCACCCCCCAGCATCGTCACAGAGAAACTTTGCTGCTTCCAGACTGTTCTGAGGACGCAGGATTTAACAGTTTTGCATATGCTGTCTTGCATAATGCTTACTCTCATTTCCGTGTTGTAGTTGAAGAAACTGAGAAATGCAGAAGGTGAGTGACTCCTTGTCCTTATCACATGCACAGCGAGAGAGGGCGCCTGCCCAGGGTGCAGGTGATGGTGCTCCCACTCTGGCGCTCCCCCTCCAGTGCTCCCGCTCCAGCGCTCCCGCTCCAGCGCTCATTCCACTTCTCCGCAGCCGCTTGGCTGAATGTCTCCCCGCACTCTGGAACAGTCCCAGCTCTTTGCTCATGCCATTTTCTTTTCTCAAAGTGCTCTGACTCAAGTCTTATGTCCTGCACGACGCCTGGCTCAGGAGCCCCAGTGAGAGGGAGTCCCGCCACGTGCTTAAACTCTCTGAACAGCCGCGCAGCCTTGGTCACCTGAGCTGCTCTTCAAGTCCATGTCCATACCTTGTGGGCAGGGCTGCTCTGCTCCTTCCCGTGCTCAGTAGCTAATCCCCAATAAATGGCTGTAGTTCACGAAAATGGCCATAGGTTTGTAGCAGCACATACCTGAATTGCTACGTTGAAGATGTGACTTAGGTAACGGACGTGTCAGCAGTGGAGAAGCAGGCTCCCAGCAGAACAGTCCTTGGAAGTCAGACGTTGGATCAGGGCTGGGAATGAGGCTTCTCCAGGCATGGCTTTTCATGTTGTTTTGACTTTGGAGTTATAGATATATTTATTCACAAAATAAGATTAAAGGCAAAAGATGAAAAGTAAACCTTAGAACTGAAATCAAACAGAAACAAATTAACTGTGTATCAGATGGAGAGCCTAACCACATAGAGAAAAGAATTAATTCTCATAAAATTCTGAACACAGTAATCTATACACAGTCAGTGGGAAATATTATAGAGATATAAAGAACTTCAGGGAAGCAGACTTGGCCCAGTGGTTAGGGTGTCCGTCTACCATATGGAGGTCCGCGGTTCAAACCCCGGGCCTCCTTGACCCGTGTGGAGCTGGCCCATGCGCAGTGCTGATGCGCGCAAGGAGTGCCCTGCCACGCAGGGGTGTCCCCCACGTAGGGGAGCCCCACGTGCAAGGAGTGCACCCGTAAGGAGAGCCGCCCAGTTCGAAAGGAAGTGCAGCCTGCCCAGAAGTGGTGCCACACACACGGAGAGCTGACACAGCAAGACGACGCAACAAAAAGAAACACAGAGTCCCAGACTGCTGACAAGAATATAAGCAGACACAGAACACACAGCGAACGGACAAAGAGAACAGACAACTTGGGGCGGGGGAAGGGGAGAGAAATAAATAAAAATAAATCTTGAAAAAAAAAAAAGAACTTCAGTGGAATTTCAACTTTACTTAGCTGGTTATTTTTTAATGATTACAATGTTATTGTAATTCTGAAACTATTCTACAAATACTGTTGATAAAGCAAATAAGTGACTACAGCAATGTCATTATAGGGCAGGCAGAGTAATGCCCCTCCTGCCCCCCCCTACCCTTTTCCTGCCCCCCCCCCCCGAGATGTCCACAGCTGGAACCTGTGGCTAAGTGAATCGCGTGGCAAAAACAGAAACAGAAACCTCTGCAGATGGACTGGGGCCCCTTCACTTGGGGAGGCTCTGCTGGACCGCCCCAGGGCGCCCGGGCTGTGGCTTGGTCCCCTAAGTGTGAAGCGGGAAAAGGGGGAGGAGAGCTCTGAAGTGCGGGAGGGACGCGGCCTGCCCTTGCGGCCTTGAGCGAGGGGGACAGCCCCTGGAGGGCGGGGAGGGCCCTGCTGTGACAGCGGCAGGGCCACGGCGCCCTCAGCCCTGCCACCCCAGGGCCCAGGAAAGAGCTGGGGCCTCCCCTGGCACCCCCGGAAAGACCCTCGGCCCTGCCAGCCCCTTGCTTCTGGCGTGGGGGGCCGCGCTGTACAGCTTACCCGCAGAAAGCGAGATAACTAATTTGTGTTGTTTTAAGCCACTAAATTTGTGGTAATTTGGTACAGTAGCAATAGAAATCTAATATGTATTAGAGACCAGGATTTTCACTGCAAGAGAAAAAAAAGATATAAAATATTTTATTTTAATGGAAAATAACTTGACGTATGTGGCTATCTTCCCCCCCTTCGCCATGTTAAGGGAAAGCTCCGGGAGGCGACGACGCCTCTGCCGCGAGGCGCGCCCTGAGCGCCTGGCCCTGACTTCCAGCAGCGTTTCCCACTGCAGTCCACCTGCGCTCCCTGAAGAGATGGCTGCCTCTGGCTCTGGGGCAGCGCGAGTCCCGCGAGTCTGGGGAATCTTGTTGTGCCAGAGAGAAAGGAAATGCCTCAAGATTAATGGGGTCATGTCAGAAGGACCCGGAATCCTGCTTGAAGGAGTTCCCACCAGCCGAGGTTGGGGTCATTTGAACATCAAAAAGAAAACGACAGTAATGGATGATAGCCCATTGAATTTTTTTTTAAAAATCCATGAGTCCATAATGATGGGAAAAAAAGGACTTAAAAAGAAACATGTCATCTTATAAATGCAGAGGGAGTGATAGAATGAGGAAACCACCACAGAGCAGCCAGCACAGCGATAACTGATCCAGCAAAGAGCATCAGTGGGTGCTTAAACCATTGGGTGAAAAGACTTGGGGTGATAGCATATTCCCGCAGCCTCAATATATTACTCCACAAACTATTCACTAATTACAGAGGGGTACGGGTCTTTTTGTGATGGAGAGACTTGGTGGCTACTACCTTTAGTAAACGTTCCGACTCAGCATCAACAACACTGGAACAATCTGACCGTGTGTGTGCCTCCCAACGGGGTACGCCCTGGTAGGTGTACACCTATAGAGTATTTTAACAAAAAAATGTTTCACTGGAATCTAACCCTGGTGAATCAACAATACAAAGCCAGAACGAGGCATATTCTGCAGACAACTGGCCTGGGCTCTTCAACAAGTCAGTGTCATAAGAACTAACAACTGAAAAGAAAGTTAGGGGGTACTACGCTAGGTTAAAAGGAACAACAAAATGCTACATGCCAGCTTGGTTGGATTCTGGATTTTCTTTTAATGCAATAAAAGGCAGTTGGGCAACATATGGGGTAATTTGAATGTGAAATGTATATTAGATAATATTAGAAAACCTATTGCTGATTTTTTCTTAAGTGTGTTAACGACGCGATGATTATGTTAGAGAACGCGCTTGTTCTTGGAGCTCTCATGCTGAAGTACTTGGCTCAGCTCTATGAAATCTGCACACTATTTAACGTGGTTCAGAAAAAATTGGGTGTGCAGGAGCTGGCTCTCACCCATTCATGGGAGCAGATAATTGAATTCTCAGTAACGATGCAAGGCAGCAGTGAACCCATTTGAACTCAGCCAGGGTGGGAGTCGTTAGATCCTAGAAGTTGGCAACTGCTACAAACGAGGCCTTTCCCCGCTAGACACCTGGTCGTGGGCACCCACTGCATAGAGTCAAATGCCAACAACTGAGGGAACGTCTGAGCGTAACAGTGTTCACTAAGGCATCGTTTCAACTCTGGTGAAGATTTGAATATTTTCAAAATAAAAAAAGTCAGGGGAGAAAGAGAGGGAAATGAAGCCCTTCCCTGCTGGGAATCCTGAAAACACAAAGAGAAGGCGATGGGAGAGAGCGGCCACGGGGCGGCCCCGCCTGGGCTCCCCCGAGGGAGGCTGGAGATGCCGCTGGCCCTGACCCGCTGGAAGGGCTGCGGGCGCTGCAGGGAGCCAGGCAGCTTCCGCGGGGCAGGTGGGCAGGTGGGCACCTGCCCCCTTCCCTCCCTTCCTCCCCCCCGAGCTGGCAGCATCCCCCCCGAAGCCCCCGAGTCCAATTTCCCTGAAGAGAAGGTCCAAGGTAGGGGCAGGTGGGCCTGCGTCTCGCGTGGCGCTGCGGCAGGTGTGAGTGACACCCGGGCTGTCTGTTCTCTGTCCTCTGTCTTTCCCTGGCTTACTCTGGGGTCCTCCTCACCTCTCAGCCGCTCCTCTGTCCTACCCACCCCCTGCAGGGACGGGCTCCGCTCCTGCGCCCACCTCAATCCCACCCATCCTTCTAGGACAGCGTCAGGCCCTCCTCGGGACGCCTCCCTGCGAGGACCTTGCCGCGACCTTATCGCTCGTGGCACTGCTGTCCTACCTGCATTGGTCAAGAACTGCGCTGTGTGACTAAGGCTGAATTTTCTAGCTGGTCTGTGAGGTCCCGAGGAGCTGGGACTGGATTAAACATTTGCTTGCTCTGTAAAAAAAAAAAAACCCAAAAAACCCCAAAATAAAACACATGCCTTTTGCCTAACAGAGCTGGCATCAAGTAGCAGTTAGATTCAGCTGGACTTCTCTCTTCTCTTTCTCTTCCCAGTGTTCTTCTTTTTCTGTTTCCCCCTTCTTCCCTTGCTCATTTTTTTTTTTTTAAGATTTACTTATTTATTTCTCCTCCCATCTTATTGTTTGTGCCCGCTGTCTGCTCTCTGGGTCTGCTCACCTTTTAAGAGGCATCAGGAACTGAACCCAGGTCCTCCCATGGGGGAGGAAGGCACCCAATCGCTCACACCACATCTGTTCCCTGCTTGTTGTGTCTCTCATTGTGTCTCCTCAATGTGTCAGCTCGTTGCATCAGCTCATTGTGCCAGCTTGCTGTCTTGCTTGTCTTCTTTAGGAGGCACCAGGAACTGAGCCCAGGACCTCCCGTGTGGGAGGCAGGTGCCCAGCTGCTTCAGCCACATCTGCTCCCGTCCTTGCTCTTCTTTTATTCCCTGTATGTGCTGCAGGCTTGCTAGTGCTTCCCTTAAATTCTTTTTTTTTTTTCCATTTTAGAAACAATTTATTGAAGTATATCATTAACATACATAAACAATATGTGAATAGTAAAAGTCATGAACTTTCAAAACAAACATGCATAACCTCACACGGGGTTTCCATACATCGACATCACCCCACCACAAATACCTTGCATTGTTGAGAAGCATTTGTAACAAATTACGAAAGAGCATTGCCAGAGCGTTACTGCTAAATGCAATCTGTATATTACATTGGTTGTATTTTTCCCCCAACCACCCTGTTATATCTTTTATTCATAAACCATATCATTTGTCTAAAGGGCTTAATCAACGGCATTTGGTATAATCGCCGAGTTGCACTTTGCACACTTATCACTTCAATCAGTATCAGAGCATTTTCTTTTTTGGGGGGAAGGGGAGAATTTCCATAAAAAAAAAAAAGAGAAGGAAAACAACAGCAAGCCAGGCCTCTCACAGCCATGGCTAGTGCCTGACCGCAGGTGCTTCTTCGGCTCGTTGCCCCCTTCCCTCCTGCGCTGGGCCACTGCGGGGCCGCCTGGCGGGGCCCTGGCTCGGGGCTCCCCTTGCTCCTCGGAGCCTCCGGGCACTAATTCCCCAGGACGAGGAGAGACGGCTTGGGAGACCCGTGGGGCGCGGGGCTGCCCACCCGGCTCGGCGCGCCGGAGGCCGCGGGGGGGGCGCGCACATCTGCGTCCCACATTGCCGCCCCCGCCCCCCGCCCCGGAATGCCCTCGGCGGCCCCGGGAGCGACCGCGCGCGTCTTCTCAGTCCACACGGCAAGCAGGGCGGACAGCGCAGAAGGCTGACCCCGCGGGGCCAGGCGGGACCGGGCCCTCGCACAGGCGCCAGGCCGCCCCCGACCCCCGACCCCCGACCCCCGCGCGCCCGCCCGGGGGAGGTCACCGGAGGCCCGGCGCCCAGAGTGTTCCGAGGACCCCCGCCTCCCGGCCGGCCCCGCGCGTGGCGACACGTGCTCCTGGGCAGCTGCCGAGGCCGGGGCGCACCCAGGCCGGGCGCACTGCGGGGGCACTGCGGGGGGCACTCTGGGGGCACTGCGGGCGGCGCTGCGGGGGTCACTCTGGGGGCACTGCGGGGCGCTGCGGGGGCGCTGCGGGGGTCACTGCGGGGGCGCTGCGGGGGGCACTGCGGGGGCACTGCGGGGGGCACTGCGGGGGCACTGCGGGGGCGCTGCGGGGGTCACTGCGGGGGCACTGCGGGGGCGCTGCGGGGGTCACTGCGGGGGCGCTGCGGGGGTCACTGCGGGGGCACTGCGGGGGGCACTGCGGGGGTCACTGCGGGGGCGCTGCGGGGGTCACTGCGGGGGCGCTGCGGGGGGCACTGCGGGGGCACTGCGGGGGGCACTGCGGGCGGCACTGCGGGGGGCACTGCGGGGGCACTGCGGGGGGCACTGCGGGCGGCACTGCGGGGGCACTCTGGGGGCGCTGCGGGGGGCTCTCTGGGGGCACTGCGGGCGGCACTGCGGGGGCACTGCGGGGGGCACTGCGGGCGGCACTGCGGGCGGCACTGCGGGGGGCACTGCGGGCGGCACTGCGGGGGCACTCTGGGGGCGCTGCGGGGGGCTCTCTGGGGGCGCTGCGGGCGGCACTGCGGGGGCACTGCGGGCGGCACTGCGGGGGCACTGCGGGCGGCACTGCGGGGGCACTGCGGGGGGCACTGCGGGCGGCACTGCGGGGGCACTCTGGGGGCGCTGCGGGGGGGCTCTCTGGGGGCACTGCGGGCGGCACTGCGGGGGACACCGCGGGCGGCACTGCGGGCGGCACCTGCGGGGGGCACTGCGGGGGCACTGCGGGCGGCCGAGCCCGTGGGCAGCGAGCCCGGCCGCTCTGCTCCCAGCTCCGCCTCGCCCTTAGCGCGCAGGGGGAAGCCCCGCGGGGTGGGCAGCGCCTCTCAGCTTCTCTAAGGCTGATGTAGCCTCTTCCTGAGTACCGTCGTGGCCTCAGAGTTTCGGGGGTGTCTGCAGCCCCCCTCCCCAGCACCATCCAGGCCCCAGGAGTAGAAATTCTGTGAAATCCTTGGGACTCTGGGTGAGGGGGTCCCAAAGCAAATCTGGAGGATTTTCCACTAAGGCTGAATTGTGAAGGCTTGTGTTACAGATGACCAGTGTTCAGAGAGCTGCTTACAGTAAAAACATCGGACACATTTTATAGAGCAGAAATAAATCCGTTTAGGTTCAATCAGAGACACTTTCGGATCTTATAAGATGGCAGGCTTGTTTGGGTTGATACTATTATATGGGGGTGAGAGACAAGACCTGGTCATTTTAGATTTATAGCTGATTAGATTCTAGATGAATGTAGTTTATTTTGTGATTTGCCACATGTCGTGTCAAGGTCCTATCTAGCAGGGAAGTCTGATTGTACATTTTTGCATTAGAATCTTATTAATAGTTCTTTTCTGAAGGACCAACGCTTGTTAACAGAAGGTAAACTTTTTAGTTGATCAAGATATGATTATTTTAAGATTTTGATGATTATTTTAACGTATTGTTGAAGGTACCTGCCAAAACAAAAGTTTAACAGGTCACTGAGATCTGTCAGGAAGGCCAGGCTTCATCTAGAATCAAAATCCAATCCAAATCGTCTTGCTTGTTTGGGCATCTAGAAGAGCTTCATACTCCTTCTTTCTTCACGTATGAGCTGATCACTTCTTCCCCCAGATTCTTTTAGGGGAATAAATGACCCACTGAAAACAGTGGGTCACTTATGTATGTATGTATGTATGCATGTATGTATGTGTTTATTTATTGGGAGGAACGAGGGATTGAACCCAGGACCTCGTCCATGGGAAGCAGGTGCTCAACCACTCAGCTACATCCATGCCCTATTTATTTATTTATTTATTTACTTATTTATTTATAGGAGATACTGGGGATTGTACCCGGGACCTTTTACTTGGGAAGCAGGTGCTCAACCACTCAGCTATACCCCCAATTTATTTTTTATAATGTGTGAAAAAACACAAGACCATTTTGTTGTCCCTACAGTGCAGCATCAGTGCAGGGCCCCAAGGACTTGGAAATTGGGTTGTCCTCTAAGAGGTGAGTTACTACAGTCCACCCTCATTGGCAGCGATGAGCCGTGAGTTGTAAGAAGAACAACTCCAAAAATGATTACAGCAATAAAAATTACATTAAGAACTTGACTGTGCGTGTGTGGACCCAGGCACTCTGGACCCGGGTGTCCTCCCGGGGCGTCAGGACTGACGTGCAGGTGTGGTTGTGCAGGCAGTGAGCGCTCGGCTATCTGGGCTGCCGTGTAAATAGAGATGGACTCTGAAGGGTGAAAAGGGAAGCCTGAAGAGTTCTCACAGGTATAGGTCGATATGCCTGGGGGCATTGTGGATTTCTTGGTAAAAATTTTCCTATAGTGAAAGGTCATATGCAGGTAGGCCAAGCCTGGCCCACAGACAAGTTTTGCTTGCTCACAGAGTTGGTTTTTTTAAATTAGTTGTTAACTAATGTCACCTAGAAAAATCCAGATGTCTCGCTTTTCTTGAAAAATTGGGAAGACCTGGGTTAACTGTGCTTGCCTGGCAGCAACGGGCTGCAGCTGTAAAGTAGTGCATGCACCCTCTTTATAGGAGCAGGCACGTTCCAGTTTGCCGTAGTCCCCACTATGCCCTATCATTGCCTACTTTCTAACCTGCTTCACTCAGTTATGTTACATTCTTTTAAGGCCATATTGGCTTAAAAAAAATTTTTTTTTTTAACCACCTGAAGAATTCTTTGAAGTTTAAAAATTTGGGTAATACAGACTATAGCTGTGCAAGTTTCCATACATCAACAGATAATAGAGAACTTAAATTATGGTCTCTTCTCAAAAGGAAAGGAAATAACACTTCCTCATAGGAGTCTTTTCTTTGTATCTTAAATGCCAATGATTACCAAAAATTCTGGCTTCCCTTCACTCTCAGGACCTGCGTTGCTGAGTATGTTACTGCCTTGACTTCAGCTCCCTGAGGTGCCTGGACGGTGAAGACTCTTCTCTCCCTCCACTCACCGTAACTGGAAACCTCTTTGATCAATCCTGACCACTCCACCTCCGTGGGTTGGGGTTCCACTTCTGCTGTCTGACGGGGCTCAGCGGTGCCAGTGTCTGAGTCGCCGCACGTGCCCACTGCTCATCGCTCAGATGTTCCTCCAGAGCGTCTCCCCGCGCCCGTAGCTGGACCTCGGCAGTGTGACCCCAGCACTCACACTCCCTGTTGTCTGGAGGATGCTTGGCCTCGATTGCCTTCTGCTCCTCAAATTGCAGTCACTCCCATCGTCCTCCTGCTGTGCCAGGATTGTGCCCTGGTGGCTTTCGAGCGTGGGACCCTTAGTGGGCACGCCTGCCTCGGCTGCTTGAGCTGACATGACCTTCTGAGGACCCCAAACTCTCCTTGCTCTGCTTCATGCCCAGCACGCGTTCCTGTTGAGAACCTGGCCTTCGGGTTGGCTCTCCTGTGAGGAAAGGACGCCTCGAGCTCCGTCCCTGAGCAGGCTGGCCTTCTAGGAAGTGGCAGAAAGGAAGGGTTCTGCGGGCAGGGGGTCTGCTTCGCTTCGCTAGACGAGACCGCCACCAGACCTCTCGGCCCCCTGGAGCCGTCGCCTCAGGCCATGTATCTGAATATCCGAATATTCAGTTTCTGAAAACTTGTTAAACATTATTTTACTTTGTTTTTATTTTAGGTATCTCTCTGCACCCCCAAATTGCTTGCACTTGCTGTGTCTGTTCGTCTTTGTGTTTTCAGGAGGCAACAAGAACCGAACTGACCTCCGATGTGGGAAGGAGGCGCCTGATAGCTTACGCCACCTCCGTTCCCTCTTTGTTCTCTCTGTCATTTGTTTTTTTTAAAAAAAAGATTTATTTATTTATTCCCCCCCATACACATCCTCTTTGTCTGGCACTCTCTGTCTGCTCTGTGTCCCTTCGCTGTGTCTGTGTCTGCTTGTATTCTCATTACGTGACTCTGAGAACCAATCCCAGAGTGGGAGAGAGACGCTCCATCTCTTGCACGGCCGCAGCTCCCTGGTCTGCTGCGTCTCTTATTGTCTCTCCTCTGTGTCTCTTTTGGTTGTGTCATCTTGCTGTGCCAGCTCTCCTGCATGGGCCAGCACGCCACGTGGGCCAGCTCGCCTTCACCAGGAAGACCAGGGAATTGAACCCTGGACTTCCCATATGGTAGACGGGAGCCCAGTCACTTGAGCCACATCCGCTCCCTCTCGTTATGGTTTTCCTCTTGTGTCTCTTGTTGCGTCATCTTGTCGCATCAGTTCAGCATGCCTGCCCCTCACACCGGCTTACCATCCTGCTTGTCCTCTTTAGGAGGCACCAGGAACCTCTGCTCCCTGCTTCGTTCTGTCTCTCGTTGTTCTTCTTGTGTCTCTTGCTGCATCATCTTGTGTCAGCTTGCCACAACTGCCCACCACACCAGCCCACTGTCTTCTTCAGGAGGCGCTGGGAACTGAACCATGGGTCTCCCATGTGGTAGGCAGGAGCCCAATCGCTCGAGCCACATCCAGTTCCCAGAAACATTTTTTTAAAAAGATTTATTTATTTCTCTCCTCCCCCCTCCCCGGGTGTCTGTTCTCTGCGTCTATTTGCTGCATCGTCTTCTTTGTCCGCTTCTGTTGTTGTCCGCGGCACGGGAATCTGTGTTTCTTTTTGTTGCGTCATCTTGCTGTGTCAGCTCTCCATGTGTGCGGTGTCATTCTTAGGCAGGCTGCACTTTCTTTTGTGCTGGGCGGCTCTCCTTACGGGTGCACTCCTTGCGCGTGGGGCTCCCCTACGCGGGGGACACCCTTGCGTGGCACGGCACTCCTTGTGCACATCAGCACTGCACATGGGCCAGCTCCACACGGGTCAAGGAGGCCCGGGGTTTGAACCGCGGACCTCCCATGTGGTAGATGGACGCCCTAACTGCTCTGCCAAGTCTGCTTCCCCAGAAACATTTTTTGTAAGTAAATTTGATAGCTCTAAGTCACAAATCAGAGTCACACAATAAGCAAACAAACAAGCTTTAATTTCTCTGGAGAGAGAGCACATCCAAAATGATAGCAACCTATAGAGCAGAACCTGAAACTCTGCAATGGTGGTCTGCTCTTGATAGGCAGTGGGGGAAATGGTGGATGGACCATGGAATTTGAACCTAGGAGCCTTGTTCTTTCTTTTATTAACCCTGTGAAATTAAAGAAGTCATTAATGATCCTGAGCTTTCAAGATAATGATTCCTGCCCTATCTATCTAATAAAAACTTCTTGTGGGGAGCGGGTGTAGCCCAGTGGTTGAGCACCTGCCTCCCATATACAAGGTCCTGGGTTCAATCTCCAGTACCTCTTAAAAAATAAAAAAATAAAAACTTCACGCGGATCAAATGAGACAAGGTGGAATGACACTGTGTAAACCGTAAACTGCCTGGACTTGCTAGCATCAACGTTTCCTAAGCTCCACTGGATGCGGGATGAGAGGGACTTGATGCTCCCACCGGGAGCCAGGGGTCAGTGCAGGCCTGGAGCGCCCATGGCCGTCGCCTGGAGTGTGAGCCAAACCAGGCTGTTCATGAAATAAGCAGTCTCACCCACCCATGAGGGGGAACGGGGGGGTCACAAACGCTGTCGGTAGACGTGTGAGCCACAACAAAGAGCGCCATTTGGCAGGACTACTGAAAGTTTAACTGTGCAGACCTGTTGACTCAGCAGTTCCCTTCCAGCAATTTATCCTGCAGAGATCCTTGCACAAGTGGGCAAGAAGCCCTCTACAAGGATGTTCAAGGCAACGTTATAAGAGTAATAGGGGAATGGCTAAAAACTCTGCATGTTCTTACTATGATTACTATGTTGCCATTTGAGAGAACCATGTAGGAACATATATATTTACTGAAATGGACTAGTGTCTGGAGTGTGTGAATGAGTAAAAAAACTCAAGTTGCAGTACAATTATACAACATGACCATATGTCTTGTCAAAAACGATGTATACATATGTTCATAGAAAATTTCTAAACATATACAGACCTAATTTTTAACAGTGGCTTATGCTGGGGGCTGGAGTAGAATGCAAGAAAGGGACTCACTTTTATTTTTATACTGAATATTTTACAGTGATCATGCATTCCTTTTGTAATTTTAAAAATGCACCTAAAGGAAGCAGAAGTGATTCAAGCAGTTTGGTGCCTGCCTCTCACATGGGATGTCTAGGATTTGGTTCCCAGTGCCTCCTTAAAAAGACCAGACACAATGAGCAGATGCAATGAGACAACACAATGAGCTGACTCAATGAGCAGAGACAACAAGCAAGCAGTGTATGTGGCTCAACTGCCTCCCGCATGAGAGGTCCCTGGTTTGGTTCCAGTACCTCCTAAAGAAGATGAGCAGATACAACGAGCAGACAAGGAGCAAACACAACAAGCAGTCACAGTGAGCAGACTGATGAGGGAGCCATCTCAGAGGGGGGGATGTGTTTGCTTTAAAAAAAAAATGCAACTAATAATCAAAAAGGGAATTCTTAAACCAATAGCTGAACTAGAAAAAGTGAAATCTAATTAAAGAGCTAAGCTGCCAGAAAGAGTGAATGTGATTCACCCGCCCGGGATCTCCCTGGTGGGTCTCCCCACAGGTGTGGCCCTGATGTTTCGGGGCCATTCTTGTCCTCCAGGACTTGGTCAGCCCTCGCGGGTCCTGCTGCTGGAGGTGGGAGTGGGGAGCCGTGGAGCACGGGGGACACCAGGCCTTCTGTTCTGAAATCCAGGGGTTACAACCTTTGCCTTCAAGACCAGACCATGCCCCTGAGGCAAGGTGTGGGTCTCAGAAAGCGGCCTGCTGCAGTCAGCTCCCAATAGGTTGGCTCCAAGCCAAGGCAAGGCAGAAGTTAACGAAATAATGGGACCGAGAGTGGACACAAGAGAGGAGATAAAGATGGGACCAGGAGACTCACAGCTTCTGGAGCTGACAGCCCTGCAAACTCCCGAGCAGCTGTTTGCTGTCAGAACTGCCACATCATCTGTAACAGGGAGCAACGGCCACATCTACAATAGAACAGGGAAGCCATTTTCCCACATTTCTCCCTTTTTGTTTTTGCAAAGTCTATGCAAATGATTAACAAACTTCCTGCATAATATTTTTGCTTTTAGGTTTGAACAATACTCATTAAATTTTTTTCTCAACACATTTAGTGCCAGGATTGTTCAAACTTAAAGCAAGAGATTTATATAGTCAACCAGGTACATGTATCACTTAGAGTTCATCAAATCACTTAAGTACACAATATGTTTATTATTAAAGTTCTGATTAGTATTTAAGCATTTTATACATAATCCATAACTGCAACAACAAACAATGAGACTTCCAACTAGCAGACATTTAATAAATGGACTTTGGTTTCTCATGGGCTGAAGATTCCAGCTAACAAGGCGATACAGGCCAGTGCTCAGTATGAGTGCGGCCACGTGCAATTCGCAGACCCAGCCGTTCCAAACTCCACTAACACGAGGAAACATTGCATTTACCAACTACAGCAGAGAATAGAGTTTTTCTTACCCAAACATTTAAGAATTTGATTGAGCAGCAGGGAAAGGGACCTTACAGCTTGTCCCAATTGTTTGCCTTTTCCAGGCCCTTAAAATCCCATGGTCTCTGATGTTTCTTAGTAGGTCACTGCCGCAGGTTTCTTCTCTACAGCCAGAATCATTGCCGTCAGGCCAGGGCAGAAAGCCTTGAGGAACTGCAGAAGTCCATGGCTGACCTTTTCACACAGTTTTTGCACTTTTTTTATTCGTTCAGGCTTGTTTTACTTTTACAAAACACATAATCTTACTGAATATTATCACAATATTTTTACAACTTACTATATTCATACTAGTTCTGTCCCACATATTTTAGGACAAAATACACCTTATAACATTTCAGTTAGCATTCCCACAAGCTTTTTACCTTTTTCAATATTTGCTTAACTTTTACATCTTTCATTTTATCCTTCCTTTCTTTTTTCTACCTTCTTTTTCTCTTTTTTCTACCTTCCTTTTTCCTCTTTTCTACCTTTCTTTTTCTTTTTCTCCCTTTTTCTTTTTCTTTTTTCTTCCTTTTTCTTTCTACCTCTTTTTGTTGAACAATTACACACACTGAAACAATTATAACACCACAGATATTGAACAAACACAAAAGCATTCCAAATCTATTAATCTAGAATTTCTTCATTGCTTCCTTTTATAATTCAACATTTCCTTTCCAGTTCTCCTCCTCTCAATCTCCTTCTTACTCTCTTTCTGTCCCCAAGTCATGCTTGCTTTATGATGCCATGCTTGAACAGGTTCTGTAGTTTAGATACTCTGATGTAAAGCCGTTCTAGTCTTCCGAATGAGACCCAGCTGTGCATTTAGCAGTGTTTGTCTCTCCACCTGCGTGACTAGAGGTTCTGGGTCCCACAGAAACTTGCCTCATCTCTTGGCGTTCATGGTTTGGCTTTGTCCGACGAGCTGGTACCCACACAGGACGTTCTCCATCTCCTGGGGAAATACAAGCAAACCCCCGAGGACTTGGAAGGCTTTCCAAGCCACGCAGGGCTCTGGCCGTTACACCCACTTTAGTTCCGCTCGAGGCGATGCCTCTTCCCTTCGGGTCCCTGGTCCAGCCCCAGTTGCTGGGAGCCTTCTTTCCTTCCAGCCCCACGTGGGGGGCCACTAGCTGCAAGAGCTCACAACAGGTTGGCTCGAAGGGAAGGCAGTGCAGAACTTTATGAAATAAAGGGACAGAGAGACACCAGAGAGGAGACGAAGCTGGGACCGGGGGACTCACAGCTTCTGGCGCTGGGGCCTCCACCCTAGTTTCCACCTCGCATTTACTGGAAACTCCCGAGCAGCCGTTTGCTGTCGGAACTGCCACATCACCTGTGACAGGGGTCAACGGCCACAGCTACGACAGAACAGGGAGTCCCGTTTCCCGCAAAGAGGCCCCCCTGGGGCGGCTCTGAAGTCGTCCGGGCCGCCGGGGGCTGCGCCGGCAGCCCAGTGTCTTCTCCTGGCCCACCGCTGCCCCGTGTGGCCCCTGGCCCGCCCAGCTCCTCCCGGGGGCGCCCCGGGCCCCTGCCCGCCGTCCTCTCGGCAGCCCACCCCTCCCAGCCCCACTGCTGACTGCCTCCCCTGCCTCAGCGTTGGCGGGCCCACCCAGCCGGGAGGCCGGGGCCCCGGGGCCTCCTCCAGGTCACTGCTCAGGGCGGCCCCCGCGGGACCCTGGGCGCTAGCACTGGAGGGTGTCCCCAGCTCGCCGTGGGCCCGTGCTGGGCCTGGAAAGGAGGCCCGCTCCCCCCGAGGAGTGGCAGGCTGGGCAGCGGCCGGTGCCCGTGCTCCTGGCAGCGCCAGCCTGCGGGAGGCCCCGGGCCGCGGTGGCACGAGCGGGCAGCCACGACCATGCGGGAGAGGGGAGCGCAGCCCCGAGCTGGCCCCCCGCAGCACGCCCCACAGCCCCCGAGCCGCGGGGTCCCCGTGGGCTTCTCATGTCCCCGCCCAGGAAGAGCGTGCGGGAACGTTTCAGCCACAGCGCGGGCAGAGCCCTGGTCAAGGGCCCTTCTTCCCGCGCTTGGCGAAGAGCAGGCGGGGTGAGGTCTGCCCGTGGTGGGAGGGATGGCGAAGGGACCCAGCGTCGCCCAGGACGGGACCCGCACCCAGCCCCAGGCGGGGCAGGTGCTCGGGTAAGGGCGCACGGCCTTCTTGGCCCTGCCAGGGGCGGACACGGACTCTGCCAGCACCCACAGCAGACGCGCTCTGCGTCAGCCTCCCTGGCACGGCCACTTCTCTGTGACTCCTAAAATAACTCTTCTGCTTACGGGGTCATTTTCCCTTTTGAATCCCAGCCGTGGATTTCCTGTCTGTCGAGAGCTAAGGAGGAGGGAAGTGGACTTGGCCCAGTGGTTAGGGCGTCCGTCTACCACATGGGAGGCCCGCGGTTCAAACCCCAGGCCTCCTTGACCCGTGTGGAGCTGGCCCATGCGCAGTGCTGATGCGCGCAAGGAGTGCCCTGCCACACAGGGGTGTGCCCCGCGTGGGGGAGCCCCATGCACAAGGAGTGCGCCCCGTAAGGAGAGCCGCCCAGCGCAAAGGAGGGAGCAGCCTGCCCAGGAATGGCGCCACCCACACTTCCCCTGCTGCTGACGACAACAGAAGCGGACAAAGAAACAAGACGCAGCAAAAAGACACAGAAAACAGACAACCGGGGGAGGGGAGGGAAGGGGAGGGGAATTAAATAAATAAAAATAAATCTTAAAAAAAAAAAAGAGCTTAGGAGGAGAGTTGAAAGGTCTATAAAAGGAGAACATGTTTTTCGCCCTGGTTTTGATGTATCAGAAAAACCGTCATATCTGGAGTCCACCAGGAGTGTGCTTCTGCACGAGCCACATAGAAACAAAGGACATAATGATAATAATACATCTCTTACCACCATTTTGTTGAGAAGCTATAAAAGGACACTGTAAAGTGTCATACAGGTATTATTTTTGTTATTATGTGGCATGAATGACATACTAGTAGCATGTTTTATGCCTTCAAGATATGCTTTTTAAAGTAGGATAAAAACAAGAACAACAACAGCAAAAAACAAAGTGCAGTACATAACCTCACTGTACATTTCCAGATGTGTAAAATGTTCCTTGTTTTCTTATCAGACCCACCAATTATTCATAGGCTGTCTCTAAACTTCTGAAAGGAAAGGTTGCTTCTCTCTCTGAACATGAATAAAAGATTTCTTACCAAATGGAAATTGTTAAGTATGTTTGCTACACAAAGAAATAATAAGCTATTTTTTATATATGTATGCATGTAGATAGATAAATAGATAGATGATAGATAGATGGATGATGGATGGATAGATAGAGAGAAAAAATAGGAGGAGAGCCCGAGGAAGAGAGTGAGAAACGCCTTCCTGGAAGACGGTGCTTCTGCTGCTGTAGAGGCCTCGGCTGGTGGCGGGCACACAGCTGCGGGAGCCCTTCCCTGGCCCCTGGTGCGTGGCTGAGAGCGGGGCCTGCGCTGGTAAACGCGGCAGCTGCGGTGAGAACGAGGCGTCTGGCGGCGGGCAGGCAGGCAGATCTGTACCCCGGCGCCCTGGGAGGGGGCGCCAGGCAGCAGGTCCCCGTGTGCCCACGCCCCGGGGAGACACGCCCCGTCTTTTCCAGCCGGCCTGTTCCGCGGCAGGTCAGACACACACCAGCCGGCAGGTGCCGGCTCGCAGGTGCTCGTTCCGCTGGCAGGCCTTGGGCCCTGGGCAGGCGCCTCTGCTCAGCACTGGGACGTCAAGATGACAGAAAGGAAGTGCTTTCCCTCAGGCTGGGGCCAGAAGAGCCGAGCAAGCAGGCACTTAGCCCACAGCACTCCCAGCCGGGAGGGAGCCCAGGCCATTGCCTTTGGGAACTGAAAATTCAAAACATACACATGGCAAAAAAGGAGAAAGTATCCACGGCCAAAGTTCAAGGATAAATAACAACATATTTGGGTAAAAACATCCAAAGCAAGCATGACAGGTAGAAAGCTAATTTCCTTAGTTTTCAAAGGGCTTTTCCAAATCAAAAGAGAGAACAAACGCATTTTTAAAAAAGGCAAAGCACATAAACAGGTAGTTCTCAAAAAAAGATGAATTACAATTGACCTGAAATATATGAAAAGATGCCCAACCTTACTGGAAAATATTTAAATGCAACTCAAAACCATACACACAATACACAACAAACAGACAAACATTGAGAAGTTTTTGGTATCGGAAAGAAAATATCAAAATAAGCAGATTCACGTACTATTGGTGAGATTTTAAATTGGTGTAATTTTTTTGGAGTTCAATTTGACAATGTTTCAAAATTTTAAATGTCCTTTGAACACTTGCTAAGAATTTTTCCTAGAGACATACTTTCAAAAGTACCCTAATAAAAGGGAAAAAACAAGAACAAAAATACCCTGAGATAGATAAATCATATAAAAAACCTGGAAATAACCTAAATATTCATTAATATAAGATTTTCAAAATAAAGTTATCTTAGACTGATACAGTGGAATACCATTTGGCCACCACAACTGTTAAAAAAAGTAGATGCCTGTTTGCTGGGATGGATATTTAGAAGTGAATAAAGCAAGATGCAGAACAACTTGTGTAGTATTATATCACTTATAAATAAAAAGGATGTTATATCTACATGAATAGTGATATAAGCATTTTCCTGAAAGTGCTAACAGTTGGTCAAAAAGATATGTTCAGAAGTAGAAGCAAGATGTTTTGCTTTTTCTATTTACACCTTTCTATATCCTTTTTTTTCAATAGGAAACATTACTGTTATTTAAATGAAACAAATTTGACAGTGAGGACCGCAGTGTGTTCTGTGGTAACTGCAGGGGGTGTGTGCCATGGGAACCCAGAGGACATGCCCCTGACCATCAGGGAAACCTTTCTGGATCAGAGGATGCCTGGGATTAATTTTTCAGGATAAGAAACTCTTAGATGAAAATCGGGGTCAGGGTGCTCCAGGTAACGGGAATGGTATTTGCAAACAGACATGGAGGGAAGTGGAGGTGGCTCAAGCAGTTGGGTGTCCGCCTCCCACAGGGGAGGTCCCAGGTTTGATTCCTGGTGCCTCCTAAAGAAGACGGAGCTGATGCGGCAAGCTGATGCAACAAGCTGATACCACAAAGAGCCACGATGAGGAAACACAATGAGAGACACAAAGAGCAGGGAGCTGAGGTGGCTCAAGCAGTTGCGAGCCTTCTCCCACTGGGAGGTCCCGGGTTTGGTTCCCGGTGCCTCCTAAAAAGAAGAGGAGCACACAGCAGACACAGAGAACAGACAGCAAGCGCAACAAGCGGGGAGGGGAGAAATAAATAAATAAAAAGAAAGACATGGAGATGAGAGAAAGCAAGACATGCTTAGGGAATTAAAAAGGAAAAGTTTAATTGGAGTATAGAGGATTAAAGAAAAAGCTGAGTAAGTAGGGACCAGGTCACTTAGGGCCTTGATGGCCGTTGCAGCAGTTTGACATGGTTCATGAATTCCAAATGTAGATACTGGATTATGTTTGTAAACTGGTCTGTACCTGGGTGTGATTAGATTATGATAGGGCTTTGATTGGGCTGTATCAGTACAGTGTTGCGTCCCCACCCCTTTACCTGTGAGTCCCCACCACAGATAAAAGATGTGACGAAGGACAGAGTTGGAGTTTTGATGCTGGAGTCTTATGCTGGCGCCCTGGGAAGGAAACACACAAAGGAGCTTGGTTGTGAGAAAAGAGAAGCAAGCCCTGGGGAGAGAGGAGCCCCGGAAGCCTGGACCCTGGCGGACGTCGGCAGCCGTCTTGCTCCAGCACGTGGCAACAGACGTTGGTGAGGGAAGGAACTTACGCTTTATAACTTACGTTTTATGGCCTGGTGACTGTAAGCTCCTACCCCCAATAAACGCCCTTTATAACAGCCAACTGACTTCTGGTATTTGGCATCAGCGCCCCTCTGGCTGATGAGTACAGCTGTCCTAAGAAGTTCGGACTTACTCTTCAAGCAATGAGAAGACACTAAAGAATTTTAAATGAGGAGGGACCTGATTAAGATTTATGAACTGTTATTTGGTGTTCTTAATGAATTGGAGGAATACCAAGGATAGTCACTTAACTTCAGAAGGAATAACAGGAACGGGACACCTAAAGATAGAAGCTGGGCCTGGAGAGCGACACTAATCAGTTATTGGGCACGTGGCAGAAGCCAAGTAAATGGCTGCATCCTGACTGATACAGATGTCACAGGACGGAATAAATAAAAGAAGTAGTGAAAGGCACACATAAACGTGGTCTTAACCAATAAATCTTCCTTGAGTGCAATTTTTTTATTGCCAGGGTGGCATGGATCTTCCTCAAATGTCCCTTTCTGAAACAATCAGGAGTTACACTGCTACTGCTATCATATCCTCTATTGACCACTTCTGTGGGATCTTCCAGCTCAATTTATTACCAAGGAAAATTCAGTCAGGACTTCCTTGGTTGCATGTGACGGAATCCCAAGGCAAGCTAGCGTAAGCCAAAACGGCCCAGGAACCTCAGCGGCCAGAGCTAGGACGCTTGAATCTGGCAGAACCCTCTGTCTTCTAGGTTTCCCCCTGTGTGTTCTCTCTCTGGTTTCTTTTACATGGCAGGTTTCACAGCTACTGGCGGTTTTTGGCTCATATCTTTCCAGCATTTGTTTATCTATTTACTCAATATTTGTTCAGAGTCCACAAGTGCCTAACAATTCTCGGAGCAGGAGATACAGTGGTAAACAAGCACAAAGGCTCTGCTTGATGTTGGGGAAACAGACAAAGACAAATACATAATATGGCATATGGCCGTATTATTATGTTATTTGGAAGAGGAAAAAGGGTCTTCCAGCTCTAATTTTAAAAGTAGGATTCTTACTGCACGGCTTTGGGTTAGGTGCATACCCTGTGCTGTGACGGGCAGCCCTCGCCCACGTTACATGCTTGCAGCTGATGAGGGACAGAAAAGCAGATCCGAAAAGTACCAGGACACATTTCTTAGAAAGGGAAAAAAAACAATTATATCATTCCATGGTCATTATATTCAAATACTGGCTTATTGTTTCATCCTGCAGGACACTCAAGAACATACATCCCATGAATTTAAGGGTAATATTCTTTGGAGCACCAAAAAGAAATGAGAACAGAGCAGATGTGAAGTTGTGCCACAATTCAACCATATTAGAAGACGCCTTGTGTATACAGTATCACAGAAGAGCCATCCGAGGGTCATACGACCGGGATATGAGAGGAACGATCGAATTCCTTGACAGCAATTTTAAAGACAGGGGTTGTTCACAGGTCGTTGGGTCGTTCATTAATCATTCATTTCCATCACAATAAAATGAATGTATTCTATAGTGAGTATATTTTGTTTATATGCTCCGACAATTTTTTAAACCCATAAACAACTGGAGGCTACTGAAGGTTTTGAAACTGAAGGGGTGTCACGAGAGAATCTGTTTTAATAGAAGCTGTGGGGAGGAGGCTTGAAAAAGAGCAAGTGTGAAATTGGCCCTTTAGGAGTCCTGGCAAGAGATAATAAGAAGTGCACTTGGTCCAGGGCATGGGACTGAAGAGAACAGGAGAAAGCTGAGAAACAAGTCCAAGGCGGGTGGCGAGGAAATGGTTTCTGAATTTCTGCCTCGTCCCCAGACCCTGAGACAGGTGTTGCAGAGTCTGTGTTTTATTTGCTCTTCACATTAACCCTGAGGGGGTGTGTTATGACCCCTTTTCCACGGCCTAAGAAATTGGCCCTAGCAAAGCTCCATCACTCACGTCGCACAGACACTGAACGGCAGAGGCAGGATTTGAACCAGTGTCTGATGAGAGCCAAAGCCCCTGCCCTCTGTAATATACTCTTCTCCCTACTTAGATTCAAAGGACTTGGTGGATGGTTAAATATTTCCTCCATTTAAGGGTCCCTCATCCCTCCCTTTGACTAAACCTAGTGGGAACCAAGGTATGGCCTGACAAGCTCTGGGGGAGAAGGTTTTGTCGAGTCACCTTTGCTGAGTGGAGGAATACTTCTTTTATTGAGCAGTTGGGTGGCAGTCCAGTGCTCACCCCGTCCAGGCCTGAAGTAGATTTCTATTGATGTTGAAACAAATTACCACAAACTTAATGGCTTAACACACTACCAAGGTATTATTCCAGCTCTCTAGGTTGGAAGTTTGACCTAGAGCTCACGGAGCTGAGATCAAGGCGTTGGCGGGCCTGTGTTCCTTCCTGGAGGTCTCAGGGGAGAATTTTTCCCTTGTCTTTCCTTCCTCCAGCAATGACGAGTTGAGTCCCTCTTGTGTGACCTTGAGCCGTCCTTCTCTTCTGCCTCCCTCTTTCACTTTTGAGGATCCTTAAAAGTGATTCCATTGGACTCACTCAGACTATCCAGCACAGTCTCCCTAATTTCAGTTCAGCTCACTAGCAAACTTACTACCATCTTAAACCTTAATTCCCCCTTGCCATATAACATAACATCGTCACAGGTTCTGGGAAGTAGGACGTGGAAATCTTTGGAGGGCCATTACTCTTCCCACTCTAAGGGCCTTTATAGTATTTTGTATTTGAGTCTTGTCTTGTTCAATCTGGACATTTTCAAGAAAAGGGTGAAGGAAGCAGTGGTGAGTGAAGAGTTAACTAGTCATCCAAAAAGCACAATGATCTCTTGACAATGTTGAGTGTGGTAGGGACCTGTGGGCCAAGAGTGGGCGGTTGGGGCAGGCGGCTCACATCTTGGGAGAAATGCTCATCCAGCCATGGCCAGTGTAAACTAGGACGCCAGTCACCTGGGGAACCAAGTAAACATAAACACACAGCCATCCATCACCGCCATCTGGGAGAGATCGGCGAGCGAGGGTCTCGCTCCAGTATTTATTTGTGTAGCTGGAGATCCCAGACCAGGCTTTCTGTCAGCGATGCTTCAGTGAGGAGTACGGGACCTAACCCCAGCCTGGAATTAAAACATACCACCTTTCTGCGTGCCTGTGGACGTAAATATTACCAGCAGGCGGGTCACCCAGGAGAGAGGTGTCCAGGTTCCCAAGTCCAAACAACCCCTGGGAGTCACGCGGGGGGCCCGCGCGCTTGTTGGCGGTAGGGACTTTTAGAGAAGTCTGAATTCCAGTCAGCGAGCTCTGTTCAGGGGCTCTGGAGCCCACCTGTCCCGCCGGCTCCACCTGGTCAGCTGCTCAGGGAGGCAAGTGTAGGGAGAAGTTGGGTCCGCGGTCCAGGGTGACACCTCCCAAGAGGCCTCGCTGTTGGCCAAGACTGCGCTTTCCCGTCACTCCAGCCATGGTGATGGAGTGGCCCTTCCTTGACAGGCTGGCGCCCTGTGCCCCAGGGATTCCAGGCACATTGGCTGGGCAGCTGGCTGGCGTGGGCAGAGGCGTGTCTGCGGCATGGATCAGAGCAGAGTGAAGCAACCCACACGGAGGACAAAGCTACGACGCCCCCCGGCGCCCTCTCCTCCCCGGCTCCCCGTCCAGGTCCACGGGCAGTGCAGAAGCACGAAGCCTGCCTCGCTGCAGCCAGCGGGTGTCCAGACAACCCAGATGGCTTTGTACGGCGGTGTTTCCTTCAACTTGCAGGTACACTCAGGGACCACTGACGTGGTGGCAGCGAGCCGGAACCAGCCTAACACGACCTTTAGGATGGTGGTGTGCTGTGGGCACCGGGACACCGTCCCACGCTCGCGCAGGTGCAGTGTGCGCTCCCCAAGGGCGCCGGCCCGGCCCTGGTCAGTACTTGGCACGGAGCAGAAGCTCAAGACGTTCTGATGAAATACTTTTTTTTTTTAAAGGATGAGTCGTGAGATAAATAAATCCATTGTATATCCTGACTTTATTTTTAAAAGCGGTTAACGTGGAGAAGCATGGGAAAAATACAATTAATGTAACCTTTGGACTATAGTCAACAGCAATTCTGTAATATTCTTGCATCACTGTCAAAGATGTACCGTGCTAATCATAGGGGGGATATGGAAAAATATGCCAAATGTACATTACGGACCAAGTTAGTGGTAGTAGTGTGATGCTATCACCTCATAATCTGTAACAAGTGTCCCACAGCAGTGCAGTGTGTTGGTGGAGGGGTGTTGTATGGGAATTCCACACGTGCATGATGGTTTTCTAAGTTCACGACTTCTCTAATAAAAGTATATTTAAGAAAAAAAAGAAAAAGAAATGGTTCTCCAAATCCTGACATTCCTTACCACAAGGTTCAAGTGATAGCCCAGTGCTAATTGAAAGATAATGTAAGCCCCAAGTGCAAGCCTATGGATAATTTAAAAATTTCTAGTAGCCAGGTTAAAACAAGGAAAAGGAAGCATGTGAGATTAATTTTAATAACCCAATATATCCAACATAGTATCATTTCACATGTAGTTCTATAACAGTTCTTAATGAGCCAGTCTTCTTTGTACCAGTTCTAGCAGCACATGCCCGTTTGTCCTGGCTGCGTTTCCAGGGGCCCCACGTGCTGTCACCACTGCATGACAGTACGCTCCTGACACTGCCCCGCGTTGCTCAGTATTGCTACTACCTGGATCGCCTTGGTAAAGAACCTGCGCTTGTATTAACTCATTGGCCATCCTGCTGAGGAGTGCCTCTACGTCCCCTCTCCAGATGAGACGCTGAGGGTCAGTGTCTAGCGAGTAGCTGAGGGTCAGTTTCTAGCGAGTAGGTGGAAGACGCGGCCTGGAAGCCGGCGATCCGAGCCCGGCTCTCCTCGCACCACGTCGTGCCCTCCCCATCGGAGCGCTGGGCCGCCTGCGGACAGACGCACAGACGGCTGGCTTCTGAAGAGGCCCAGTGGGTGCTCCTCGTTTCAATTACGGACCATTGTTCAGTGAATTTAGACCAAACGGTTTAGGCAGACACTGCTGTGTCATAAATGTCATTACTAAGTAAGACTGGCCGAGGCTCACGGAGCCGCAGTCTTCAGGTGAGAGCCGTTGCCTGGTTGTCTTTCCTCCTCTCCCCTTCCTTTCTCTCCCCTTCCTGCCTCCCTCTCTCTCTCCCTCTCACTCCCTCTCTCTCCTTCTCTCTTTTTCTCTCCCTCCCCTCCTTCCTCCTTCTTCTTTCCTTCCTCCCTCCCTCCCTCCCTCTCTCCTTCCTCCCTTTTTCTTTTATCTTTATTATTATATGACAACTATTTTTAAACAGTTCACATACATTTTTCTACCGCAGGATCTTTTCTTAGCTATTGATTTCAGCGTGGCCCTGGTCCTATAGAGATGCACATGGAACGATGAAGGCCTTTTGTTTGCAACAGTCTCATGTACGTATGCATTGTCAATCAAATTGATTTTTCTAGAGGATCTCACTTAATTACAGCTTAATCACACACTCAACCTTTTGAGTCTGCTTGTTTGAATGTAATTATGTAGTTATGTATGTTGTTTTTAAAGAAGACCAATTTAGAATTCATCAATTACTTAATTTGAATTTTCAACTTTCACTTCCTTGAGTACATAAATTCAGCAATATTAGTATCTACACTTGAACCACATAGGAACTTGAGTTTATTAGTCTAATATAATTTCTAATCCCAAGGCAATACTCTAATTTTCTAGGAATCATAGACCTAGAACTCTGCTCGGGCCACCCTTGGAGTTCTTAAATTTTTTTTTAATCTTTCTGATAACTAGGTATCATGCTTTCAACGTGATAATTAGGCTGTTTGTTAGACATCATTTAAGTGTCTCTAGTTCCTTTCATTAAACTGCAGTTAAGTCACTGTCATCTGCAAGGTGCCAAGAGCCCATCTCCCTAATGTGCACAGAAGCTTTTGAGAAGTTATGTTCTCCAAACACACGAGTCCCAAAAAGACATGCACAGATGTGATGATTTATAGGGAAACTGAGGGCAATGAACTTTAAAAGGCAAAATTTCAATTCTAATAAGTCAATATTATGCTATATGTAATATATCAATCATTTTTACTTCTATTCCCTGACTGTATCATGCCTGGCCCAATGGCACAAAACAGAGGGCCAACAAACCTTTATTAAATTAAATTTTTAAAAAACAATAAAGAAAATGTAATTCGTGTGCATTTTGTGAAACAAGTATATTATGTATAAGGGATAATAGAATAGAATAAAAGAAGGAAACCACTTTCAAGTTTGACTCGCTGAGATAATTTGGCTAAATTACTGAAAGGATCTTTAGTTGTACCTCTCTAAACATGTATATATCAGAAAAATCATAGTTTTCAGTTTGGAAAAAGTGGAATTAAATTCATCAGATAGGTTATTTTTATAATAAGTAGTGAAAATAATTTAATGAGTCCTTAAAATAGCAAGTTGTTCAGTCAAGATTTGTGAAACACCTACTAAGTTTTAGATGCACATGTGAGATGCTAGTGATTGAATGTTAAAGAAATAACCATGACCCATGCCCTTGAAAGATTTCAAGGCAGGGAGTGACATGATAAGGTCTGCATTAAAAACAAAACGAAAAAAGCAACTTTAACCCTTCCGAAAAGACAATGGATGCTCTGTCTTCCAGCACTATCCTTTTATGAAGGTTAATTGGCTTATTTTCCCTTTCTTTTTTTAAAAAATTGGCTTATGAATATCTCACTTTGTTCAAGAGACAGACATGTATTTATTTATATATTATATAAAAATATATTTTATATATATATTTGTCATATATTTAAGTTAATTGGAAAAAATGGTCTCACTGAGGAAAAAGTCTACTTCTTAAACTTGTTTTTCACTTTAATATAATGTTCATTAAAAAAAAAAAACATGGATCAAAAAAGAATATACATAAGAAAAAAAGACCAAGAAGGAAACATCTCAAGTAAGCAAACAGGGCGGTAGAATTACGGTGTCTTTTCTATTCTATATACTTCATGTTTTCCAAGTACTCTACAGTAAGCCAGTATTACTTTTATAATTGAAAGTATCTTTAGCATTAAAAAAATTCTATGAGGCATATTTAAATTTGAATCTCTTTAAATGAAACCCTGTTTTACCATTATTTAAACTAAATTATCTTTTAACTTGGAGATGAAATAAATTCATTTTAAATGAATTAAAAAAAAACACTTTAGCTGCAACGTGGTCTATGAATGAGAAGTGGGCAAAAGTGGATTCAGGGACCTCCATTTGGAGGCAGCAGTCCAAGCAATAGATGCTGCTTCGTTTTTCAAACATGCTTGAATATTTAGATTTAGAGGTAGACTCGGGATAGTAATAGTGTTTGGCAAAGGTTCCTGGCGATAAGTCAGGTGGAAATCGTAAGAGGCAAAGGAAACAGCAAGTACCGAGTCACAGTGGCAAGAAAGAAAATGACATGCAGAAAATTAAAAGTAATTCAGCAAGTGTGAATTATAAAGAGCCTGTTGGAAATAGGCGAGAAATAAAATTCTAAAACTTAGGCAGGGGCAGCCCCTGAAAGTTCTCTTGTATCACAGTAAGACACAGAGTAGTACCCCATACGTGAAGGGGAGCCAGGCTGCTGAATGCTGTTCTTTTGCGTGGCTTTCTTTTTTCATTTTAAAAAATTAATTTATTTTTTTAAATTAATTTATTTTTAATTAATTAATTTATTTATTTTGTCTTTATTTATTTTGTGTGGCTTTCTTTTTTTAAAAAGATTTATTTATTTATTTACCCCCCCCCCATTGTCTGTTCTCTGTTCTCTGTTCTCTGTGTCTATTTGCTGCGTCTTGTTTCTTTGTCCGCTTCTGTTGTCATCAGAGGCAGGGGAAGTGTGGGCGGCGCCATTCCTGGGCAGGCTGCACTTTCTTTCGCCCTGGGCAGCTCTCCTTACGGGGCGCACTCCTTGCGCGTGGGGCTCACCTACGTGGGGGACACCCCTGCGTGGCAGGGCACTCCTTGCGCGCATCAGCACTGCGCATGGGCCAGCTCCACACGGGTCAAGGAGGCCCAGGGTTTGAACCGCGGACCTCCCATGTGGTAGACGGACGCCCTAACCACTGGGCCACGGCCGCTTCCCGTGTGTGGCTTTCTGAAGTCCAGGGCTCAGCAGCTGCCCCAGCGCTGCAGGCTACTTTGTGGTTCTGAGAAGAAAAACCCAACTTGTGGGGAGAGACTTTAACTCGCTATTTACAGGCGACTCCTTACTTTCCATTATTTTATTCATTTCAGAGCTCCAAGAAACTTGACTAAACCTCCTAGTCCGACTTCTAGAAAGAAAACTAACCCAGCTTCATTCCTTCTTTCTGATTTCCAAACAGTGGCGGTGCTTGCCAGCGTTTTCCAGCTCTACCCCGAGCTGCCTTGGCCCCTGAGCAGTGGTTCTGGTTCCTTGGCTGCGCTGGGCATGGCACCATGCGCCTGGCCTCCAGCGCTCCTCTGCTTGGCACTCTGGTGCGGCGATTTTCCTCTTGGAATCCAGATTGATTTTGGACAAGGCCAGCAGCTTCTCGCGGAGCTCCGTGCTGGCGGCTCTGCTCCCGGCCCAGGGCTGGGTGGAAGAGGCTCCTGCGCTGCACAGTGGGCGCCTGCAGTCTCGCGTGGGCCCAGCTGCTTCTGGAGACCAGGTCCACCTCCCGCCCCGACAGCCCCCCGGGAGGGCCCGGACAGCTTCAGGCACCTGCAGGGCAGGCACGAGGATTGTACTGGAACACACATGGGATCCTGTCTCCTCCTGATCACACTGAAGGGCGCCGGGAGGCTTGAAGCTGAACGTACCCCAGAAGAACGTGGTTTCCGACCTCCCCCATCCCTGTGGCGGGAGCCCGTTGTGAGCCGAAGCTTTTGTGAGGTTCCTGCGGTCCAGGTGGCCCACCTCAACCGGGATGCGTCCTAATCCTGTTATAAGCGGTGCCTTTTATAAGCGGGATGACCTTCAGGCAGAATGGAAGCCACAGAGGGGGCGGCCAGGAGCGGAGCAGCAGGGGACCCAGGAGAGGAGGCGCGGCCGAGGCTGCCCGCTGCCCGCTAGGTGCCCAGGCCGGCCGGCCTCCCTGTGCTTCCTCCTGGCCCCCGAGGCCCTGAGCGGAGTGAGAGGGACAGACAGATGTGCCATGGGCCGTCTCAGGATGTTGGAACAGTGCTACACGACGTTGTGATGACGGATACAGGCCCAGATGTGCACTGTGCAGCATTGTGCAGGAGGAGTGTGCAATGTGAGCTGTGGCCACGCCGAGTGGCAGCGCTCCAGGACGTGTTCCTGGTTGTCACAAATGCACGCACTACGGAAGGACACTGTGAATGTAGGGAAGGGTGGGAGGGGGAGGGAGGGGGCATGTGGGAATCCCCTACATTTTTTATGTAATGTTTATGTAATCTAAAGCATTTTTTAAAAAAAATTTTAATGCATTAAAATGAAAAAAAACAAAACAGAACAAAACAAAACAAAACTGAGCAAATAGATTCCTGTTGTTTAACCTGACCCATTTCACAGTTTTGTTTTTTTTTAAAAGATTTATTTATTTATTTAATTCCCCCCCTCCCCTGGTTGTCTGTTCTTGGTGTCTATTTGCTGCGTCTTGTTTCTTTGTCCGCTTCTGTTGTCGTCAGCGGCACGGGAAGTGTGGGCGGCGCCATTCCTGGGCAGGCTGCTCTTTCTTTTCACGCTGGGCGGCTCTCCTCACGGGCGCACTCCTTGCGCGTGGGGCTCCCCCACCCCGGGGACACCCCTGCGTGGCAGGGCACTCCTTGCGCGCATCAGCACTGCGCATGGCCAGCTCCACACGGGTCAAGGAGGCCCGGGGTTTGAACCGCGGACCTCCCATGTGGTAGACGGACGCCCTAACCACTGGGCCAAAGTCCGTTTCCCCCATTTCACAGTTTTTGAGTTGCAGACAAGGAGCGTCAACGTGGCATATGCTCTACACAAGGAAGCCCGAGCTCTGTCCTACCTCCCAGCCTCCTCTCCTGTCACACCTCGAGGCCCTGCTCCACCCGCTCCGGGTCCTTGGCTTCCTGAAGAGGCCTGAGCTGGCACACAGACCCGTGCCCTCCCGCCGGAGCGGCCTCCCCGTGCCCTGCCCGCACGCTCACGGCCACGGGCAGTCTCCCCGGCGCCTCAGGCAGAGCGCCCTCTCCTTCCTATGTGACTCCCAGCGCTCCTCCGTGAAGCTTAGGCCGCGTGGCTGCACCCCACACGGGTAAGAAAGAGGCACCTGGAAGCAAAGTCCTCGTCTTAGCGGTCAGATCTCCTTTGTCTATAAAGATGCCTGGTGCTTGAATAAGCATTTTGTCTACTTATGAGGGGAGGACAGACAGTTGTTACCGAGGCAGAGAGATGCCCCACCGCAGGGAAAGGACCATTAGGGTCAATGGCCCCTCGCCCAGCCCCCCTTCTCTTACCTGAGAAGTGTGTATCTCCAGGAGACATTTAGAAAAAGCTTCCGGGATTTTTTCGTGGCCTGACAGGTCAAGGGCTGCTGGTGCACCTGGAGGAGGCAAAGCAAGTGGCTGATTACGTAGCCTTTCCTTTGGGCTTAAAGGAAAGTGATCAGAGAGACAGCTATCCATTTTAGGTTTCCCAGCTTAGCTCAGCAGGACAAAAAAGGAGGCACGATTCAGGGAAAGGGCCTTTCTCGGAAAGAAGATTCCAAGTGACAGGAGCCTTTCCTGATGAACAAAGTCGAGTCAACTAAGGAGCTCAAATTTCAGTTTCCCTTTAAAACCAGGATGGGGGATTCCTGGATCATCCCTTGAGCCAGGAAAATACTGCAGGGTCTGAAATTATTGGGGGTGATTTATCTCAGACTTATAGATTCTAGGGAGGAGCTGCTCATAATCTTGTCCCTTAGAAAGGATTACACTTCGTATGGAATAGATCTGATAATTTTGGGGTCCTAGTGGTAGGGGTTAGAAAGAAAAGTATAATAGTTGAGCACCTCTTCTCATACCAGCCTTCATGAAAAACAACCCTCTGTATCTCTTACGTGTGAATATACACTATTTACAGGCACTGGAGAGTGATCAAAGGCAGGAAGATACTGAGGGAGTCACAAGGAAATGGCATGGGTAAGTTTCTATATTTTATACCTTCTAGACTGGGCACAGACTCTAGACTGCACCATGCAGAGTGGATGAAACCCAGATAGAAAACCCATGTTCTTACTGGCAAGAAGAACCAGAGTATGGGGCCACTATAGAGACTAGAAAATTAAGGTGCAATCAGGAAAGAAGAGGTACAAGGGAGGCCTCCAATTGCCCCAGATCTCTAACTGATCCATGAGGTACACTTGTATAAGGCAGGCACCAAGCAGCACAGCTAAGCTGGTGGAGCTGCTGCCTCCAACGGGGAACACTTTGGAAAAGATAATAAGGAAATATAATGAGCAACTTCACACCAATAAATTTGGCAACTTAAATGAAATGGAAAAATTCCTTAAAAGATGCAAGTTACCAAAGTTAACTCAAAATAATCTGCAAGGTCCTTGTACCAATTTGGCATTATTAATGAATTTCAAAAATAGATATTGGATTATGTTTGTGAACTGGTCTTTTCCTCTGGGCATGTTACATTATATTAGATTTGGAGGTTTCAATTTTACTTGATTAAATAATGATTGAGGCTTTGATTGGGCCACGCTGGTAGGACCTTGAGTCCCTGCCCCCTTGGTGGGTGGGGACTCACAGAGAAACTGCACTGCAGAGAAGGGAGGTTGGAGTTTTGAGCTGGAGTCCAGGAAGTAAACACAAGGGAGAGATCAGAGTTGCTGAGCTTGGAGAGAATCAAGCCTGGGGAGAGAAGTAACTCATGCTTTATGGCCTGGTATCTGTTAAGCTCCTACCCCAAATAAATATCCTTTATAAAAGCCAATAGATTTCTGATATTTTGCATTAGTACCCCTTTGGCTGACTAGTACAGTCCTATATCAAATTTTTTTTTTAACAAATCAACTTTATTGATGCATATAAAGCATATAATTCACCCAAAGTGTACAGTCAATGGTATTTGGTGTAATCACATAGTTGTGAATTCATCACCTCAATCATCATTAGAACATTTTCATTATTTAAATAATAATAATAATAAACAAAAAAAAAAAAACTAGCTAACAAGGATATTCTTCACCCTGTATCTATTTTTTTTTTAATGAATTCATAGTTTATAGCCTCCTCAGATGACAACTCCAAGCCCAGATACTTCACTGGGGATTTCTACAGTCCATTTATTGAAGATGTTATATAAATTCTACAAAAAACAGAAGGGAAAGAAATCTTCCCAACTAATTTCATGAGGCCAGCATTATCCTAATTCCAAAATCAGACAAAGACATTATGAGAAAATAAAACCACAGAGCAATATTCCTTTTGAACACAGATGTTAAAAAATATGCTACAAAACATTAGCGAATCAAGTGCAGCCGTAAATTAAAATGATATTTTATGACCAAGTGGGGTTTATCCTAGAATACTATATTGTTCAACATTTAGAAGTCAATCAGTGTAAATTACCATATCAACAGACTAAAAGATAAAAACCATGTAATTATTTCACTGGATGCAGAAAAAGCATTTGACAAAATTCAACAACCATTCATGGTGAAAAATCTAAGCAACTAGGGTTTAAAGTAACTTCAGCCTGATGAAGGGCATCTATGAAAAACCTACAGCTAACATACGTAATGGTGAAACAGTGGATACTTTTCTCCTAACATCAGGAACAAGACAAATACGTCTACTCTCACCACTCCAGTTCAACATCATGCTGGAAGTCCCCTTCTGTACAATAGGGAAGAAAAAGAATTTAAAAGGCATACAAATAGGAAAGGAATAAATAAGATTATCTCTCTTCAGAGATAACATGACTATCTATATAGAATCTATATTGATAGTTACTAAACTACTAGAAATAATAAATTAATTTAATAAGATTGAAGAATAGCATAAGGTCATTATACATTTTATATTATACATTACATGTTGTATATTATGCATTATATATTGTATATATATGTATATAATGTACAAATTGTACATTATACATTATACTTTTTTCTACATAGTAGCAAAAACCAGTTGAAATTAAAATTTTTAAAAGAAGCACCTTTTAAAATTGCAACAAAAACATGAACTATTTAGGACTAAATCTAATGAAATGTGCAAAATTTGTATTCTGAAATTCTAATCGTAATATGAGAGAAATAAAAGACAAAAGAAATAGAAAGATACATGGTGTATCTAAAATGAAACCTTAATATTGTGAAAATGTCAGTTTTCTCCAAATTGCTCTACAGAGCCCAGGCAATTTTAGAAAAATCCCAGCATATTTTTTTGTAGAACTCCACAACATGATGCTAAAAGTTATAGGGAAAAGCAAAGGGACAAAAATAGTTCAAAACAAGTTTGAAAGAAAGAACAAGCCGGGGAGATTTATAACACGATTTCAAGACTTGCTATGGAACTACGGTGATCAAGTGTTTTCATTTCCTAGGCTGCTCAAGCAAATGACATGAGCTCGGTTGGGTTAAACAATAAATGGGAATTTGTCCACTCATGGTCGGAGGCTGAGAAAAAGCCCAGGTCAAGGCCTCATCAAGGCGATGCTTTCTTCCTGAAGACGGTGGTGTCTGGGGCTGGCCGCAGGTGACCCGTGGTCCTTAGCTTGTCACATGGCACATGGCAGCCTTCCTGGTCTTTCCTTCTCTTCTGGGGTCCATTGGTGTTCAGCTTCTGGCTGCTCCCTCTGTGACTTTCTCTCCCTGTGTCTAATTTCATTCCACTTATGAAGGGCTCCAGTAATAGAATACGACTAAGCTGCATCCTGACTGAGGTGGGCTGGACCTTAACTGAAGTAACTGCACTCTGCTTTCAGTAGTGCACACCCACAAGAATGGGTTAGGCTTAAGAGCACGTTTTTCTGGGATTCGTACTGTTTCAAACCACCACATCAAGACAATGGGATAGTGGCAAAATGGCGGACATAAAGATCTGCAGCACAGAATGAGAATCCAGAAATAGATCAAGGAACTTCAATGATGAAAGGATAATCTTTTAACACATATGCAACAAAATGAATCCTGACCCCATACCCTGAACAATATACAAAAACTACCTGGAAATGAATCATAGAACTATTTGTAACACATGAAGCTTTAAAACTTCTAGGAGAAAAACATGAGAGAAAATCTTTGTAAACTTGTGTAGCAGTTTGATAAAGTTATGAATTCCAAAAATAGATATTGGATTATGTTTGTAATCTGGTCTGTTCCTGGGTATCATTAAATTATGATTAGGGCTTTGATCGGGACACATCATTAGGGCATTGAGTCCCCACCCACCAAGGGGTGGGGGCTCACAGATAAAAGGCATAGCAAAGGACAGAGCTGAGGGTTTCTGATGTTGGAGTTTTGATATTGGATTTTGATGCTGAAACTTTAAGCTGGAGCCCTGGGAAGTAAGCTCACAGAGGAAAGAGGAGCAAGCCCCAGGAAGAGAGGAACCCTGAGCCCAGGAAGAAGCAAGCCCTGGGAAGAGAGGAACCCTGAACCCAGAGAGAAGCAAGACCCTGGAAGAGAGGAGCCCAGGAAGCCTGAACCCTCACAGACGTCGGCAGCCATCTTGCTCCAACACGTGGAAATAGACTTTGGTGAGGGAAGTAACTTATGCTTTATGGCCTGGTAACTGTGAGCTCCTACCCCAAATAAATACCCTTTATAAAAGACAACCAATTTCTAGTATTTTGTGTCAGCACCTCTTTGGCTGACTAATACAGAATTTGGTACTGAGGAGTGGAGAAGTGTTTTGCAATTACTAAAATGCTGGAACAGTTTTATAAATGGGTAAGGTATATTTTTTTAGAGGAATTGTGAGATGCTTGGAAGAAAAGACCTACAGTGCTTTGAAAAGACAGTTGATTGCAATATGGATGCTAAAGAGACTTTTATGATGCCTTAGAAGAAAATGTTGAAACTATTATTGGAAATTGGAGGAAAGGTGATCTGTGCTTTAAAGTTGCAGAACTCAGCACAATTAACTCCTGGTGTTTTATGGAAGGCAGGATTTGATAATGGCAAGCCTGGGCATATAGCTGAAGAAATTTCCAAAGTAAACACGGGGAATGTGGCTTGGCTTCTGCTTGCAGCTTATAGCAAAATGCTAGATGACAGAGATACACTGAGGACTGAACTGTCAGGCAAAAAGAAAACAGAAACTAATTCTGGAAATTCCAAGTCTCTGGAAATCAAGCTCCCAGAAGAAAGTACTCTATTAGAGGACTTAAATAAACTTGGAGCTTGTAAATCAGGATTGAAGATACAGTTATCTCAGAAAGATTTGTGGAAAGTCTTACTGTCTGGTGGCTTGGATCCCTGCTTCTTGCATGCTAAACCAACAAGGTTTTTGGGAGAACTTTATTAACAAACCACTGTTGGCTTAGACTAAAAGGGACATGGAAAGGAGGGATTGAGGGAGAAACAGCTTTAGTAGGAAAACCATGGCAGCTGAGATCTGGAATTAGGACATCACCTTGGGCCAAGAGAGGAACCCCACCCTTGTGTACAGAGAAGGGTGAGTTTGCCCCAGCAGTTGAAGAGGGTGGATGTTCCTGTCCAATGTTCTGGGAGAGTTTTGCTGCCCCAGGGTACAGAGAGGGTGGAGCACATTCCTCAATTAGGGCAGTTTAAGTCAGAGGCCCCTAAGTCTGAGAGGGGTAGACCTCCTCCCCATGGATTAGGGAAGGCCAGGTGGTCAATTCGATGCTCTGAAAGTGTTGAGCCTGTATGCCAAAGGTTAGGGAAGGCCAGGTGGCCAACTCGTTGTTCGGAAAGGGTTGAGCCTGTTTGCCAGAGGTTAGGGGGAATGTTGTCTTCATATCACTGTACTAGGGGGGTTCAGACTGTAACCCAAAGATTGGATAAGTTGTGGTAATCACCACAACACTCTTGGAGGGTGAGGTCTGGAGCTTGGTCAACACCCAGATGCTTGATGAGGGTGGAACCAAGATAATGGCCATTGGGCAAGCATGTGGAAAGGGTGGGTTCCCATAAGGCCCCAAGGAGAAGAAACCTTCATCTTAAGAATGACTCTCAGACTGAAATTCAGTGGAGGATGCCCTACAGGTTTACTGAGTTGTAGAGGACCCATTTCCCTCCCAGTTTCTCCTTATTTTAATGAAAATGTTTACCCTTTGTCTGTCCATTTGTGTGTTAGAAAAGATAAATTGTTTTGTAAGTTTCAGAACTTACAAAAGCACAGGACTTACAAAGTGCAGGACTTTGCCCCAAGACACACTGTATTTCTTTAAATTGATTGTGATATGGTTCAGTACTTGTATTGTTACTGATTTAAGGGTTTTTTGAATATTGTAATGTCTTTTTGGAATTCAGAGGGTGGAGTGTAGCAGTTTGATATGGTTATGAATTTCAAAAATAGATATTGGATTATGTTTGTAATCTGGTCTATTACTGGGTATGATTGAGTTATGATTAGGGTTTTGATTGGGTCACATCATTAGGGCATAAAAGGTAAGGCAGAGGACAGAGTTGGAGCTTTTGATGCAAGGGTTTTTGATGTTGGAATTTTGATGCTGGAGTTTGATGCTGAAACCTTAAGCTGGAGCCCTGGGAAGTAAGCTCACAGAGGAAACAGAAGCCAGCCCCGGGAAGAAAGGAAATTTGAACCCAGAGAGAAGCAAGACCCTGGAAGGGAGGAACCCAGGAAGCCTGAACCCTCACAGACATCCAGCAGTCATCTTGCTCCAACACGTGGAAATAGACTTTGGTGAGGGAAGTAACTTACGCTTTATGGCTTGTTATCTGTAAGCTTCTACCCCAAATAAATACCCTTTATAAAAACCAACCAATTTCTGACATTTTGCATCAGCACCCCTTTGGCTGCCTAATAGACTTTGGGATAGGTAATATTTCTTACATAGGACACTAAAAGTACAATCCATAAATGAAAAAAAAATGATAAACTAGAATTTGTCAAAATTAAAAACTTCTCATGTCTGAAAAATGTTGCTTAATAAGTGTAAATTTGAGATGCAGAATAGAAGAAGATATTTTCAAAACACATGGATGTCCAGAATTATGAAGAACCCTCACAACTCAATACTATAAAATCAAACGACCCAATTTTTAAAAATGGACAAAATATTTGAATGAATGTGCCATCAAAGATAATACATGGATGGCAAAGAAGCACATGTAAAGGTACTTTACATCAGTAGAAACTGGGGAGATGCAGACTAAAACAACAAGGAGATATCACCTCTTAGAAAAGCTTAGAAAATACTGACCATACCAAACCAAGTGCTGATGAGAATGCAGAGCCCTGATCCATTGGTGAAGAGAATACAGGATAGTCTAGCCACTTTGAAAAACAGATCGGCAGCTTTGTATAAAGTTATGTGACTACTTATGACCCAGAAATCCCACTCCTGGATATTTATCCATGACAAATGAAAACACACATCTACACAAAGCCATAGGCACAAATGTTTATAGTGACTTTATTCATAATTGCCAAAAGCTGGAAATAATTTACATGTTCATCAACGAGTGGATGGATGAACAACATGTGGTACATCTGCACAATGGAATATTACTCAGTAATAAAATAGAATGAATAACTGATACATGCAATGACAGATATAACTCTCAAATGTATTATGATAAGTGAAAGAAGCCAGCTCAAAAGCCACACACTACATGATTACATTTATATAACATACTTAAAAAGACATGTTTTCAGTATGTCTTTCTAAGACAAAAAACAGATTAGTGGTTGTTTTATGGGCTGGGAGTTTGGGAGGGGTTTGACAGCAAAGGGGCATGAGTGAACTTTTGAGTTGAAGAAAATGTTCTATACCTTGGTTGTGGTGGTGGCTACTGGACTGTATGCTTTTGTCAAAATTCATTGAACTGTATACCTAAAAAGGGTGGGATTTTGCTGAATACAAATTATTTCTCAATAAACCTGACTTTAAAAAAAGAGAAAACAGTAATAATGTCCTATGTGACAAAGTAAAGCCGTTTTTTCATTAGGCTGAAGAAGACACAAATCTAACCTCATTCTTCCTATTTGACCTCACCCCTTGATAGAAAACAGAAGATAGTGAAATCGATATTTGCTGAATGGAAAAGAAAACATGAAGGCTTTTTAAGTGTAGAAAATTAAGTATAAGTTTCAAATAATGAAATAAGGATGCATTGCAAAAACTGAATTAAGGGTTATGAAAAGGGAAATGAACAAAGGATACTTGAGAAGTGTATGAAAACTTTCTCTTATCGAGTATCAAGTAAAGTTTACTTCCCATATGAGGTTACCATGGTCTGTAACTTAAGAATTAAAATTCCCAGTACTAACCTTTAAAAAATCAACATCTTTTGTTGTTCTTCCTTTTGGCTAGAAAACCTGAATCTAAATTCCATAAGAAAGCTACCTTTTAGGCAATTTACACCAGTTCACTTATAACTGAATTATAGTGTCACTTTCAGAGGCATTTTTTATACTAAAGGAAAAATTAAAAAAGGCTTATGCAATTTTCATGATATGTAATTAATAAAGAGGGTCAATTCAACCATATTTCAACTATAGATAATATAGTCAATTATAATATATATTATAATATAATATAATTATAATAATAGAAAATCAGAAACTTTGAAATTGGTAAAATTTTATAATTTGGAAAACATTTTAAAAATTCTTATCATTTAAATTTTATAAAATTGAAATTAAATGGATAATATAAGAAAATATAAGTAAATATTATATAAGCACTATTTTAAAGGAACTTTTGGATTTAGATTTGGACAGTGTTCTGCAGTTTTCTCTAGTTTCCTATTTCATTTCATATAAATTCAAAATAGTGAATCTAAAAAGCATATGAAATAGCAAAACCTGTTTATGTCAATAAATTTGACATTTTAGATGATATAGTCAAATTACTTAGATAACATGATTTACAAAACCTGATATGGAAAAGTCCTACACATAAAGAAAGAAATTTATTCCATAATTTGAAACATTCACAGGGGTTCCATTTCCAGTAGCTTGTATTTGAAAAGCCTTCTTGTAATAAAACAATTATAAATTCTGGAGGAAAAAAAAAACCTACTTGAAGGCACTGGATAGTGATCAAAGCAGGCAGAGCCTGGAGGGAAGATGTGCTTTAGGAGACAGGAATTGTTCTGGGAAAGATTTACTTTTATATACCTTTTGTCTGAGGATACTCTTAAGACAATACAATAGAGGATAATAAGAAGTTAAGTGGAGAATATCAGTCTTATCAATTTGAGAATTCATTAAACAGAATTTGGGTTTACCAGAGCAGGTATAGAGTGAGGGAAGAAATCTCAGAAAGAGACTAGAGAAGCCCAAAAATGTGCCTATAAATGCTGCCAAAATCTCGATGACCCCTCAACTGTACATGAGTAGAAGAAACTCCAAGGAGCCCAGTGAAAAGCAGTGACTGGGAGTCTGAAAGAATTTAGTAGAGATTTCAGCTATCACCCATCATATGGAAGAGATTAACTTTAATATTAAAAAGTAACAAATGGAAATTTCAAAATGAAAGGAAAAAATATTTGGAATAAAAATAACTACCTGGGCTTAAAAGTGGATTTGAAAGGGCAAAGCAAAGGTCAGTAAACTTAAAAATAGACAAGCAGAAATTATCCAATCTGAACGGCAAGGAAAAAAGATAAGAAAAATGTATTAACAAAGCTCCAGTGACCTGCAGGGCAATAACAATTGGTCTAACATAAGAGTAATTGGATCCTCAATAGGAAAAGAGAAAGAAATGTAGCAGAAAAAAATATTTGAAGAAAGAAGCTCAATTAACCCCAAGTAGGATAAATACAATGAAAACCACAGCTAGGCATGTCATAGTTAAACTACTGAAAACCAAGAATAAAGATAAAACCCAGAAGCAGAGAAAAATGAAACATTGTTCATGGGAAATGACAGTTGGAACGATGGTTGACATCTCATCCAGAAGCAACAGAACAGAAGACAATGGAACAATATCTAAAGTGCTGAAAAGAAAGAACAAAAATAACTATAAACACAGAATTTATAGCCAGTGAAAATATTCTTCAGATGAGGGCAAAATTAAAATATTTCAGATAAACAAAATCTGAAAAAAATCATCACCAACAGAACTAAGCCACAAGAAAAGAAAGCCAAAGGTGGTTCTTCAGGCTAAAGGGAAATGACATCAGATGGGAACTTGGACCAATGGGAAGGAATGATGGCCAGTAGAAAAGGTATATATGTATTTAGAAACAGGTTTTTTCTCTTAATTTTTAAAGGGACATGGCTGTTTGAAATAAAAACTATAACATAAGTAAATGTGTGTGCACGCAAAATGGCATTAATGGTATAAATGGAAATATACTTCAAAGTTCCTACATTTTACATGAAATGGTACAATATTAAGTACAAGTCTGCAATAACTTTATTTTTTTATTTCTCTCTCCTTCCCCCTCACCCCACCCCCCCATTGTTGTCTGCTCTCTGTGTCCATTCACTGTGTGTTCTTCTGTGTCCACTTGCATTATCCGGAGGCACTGGGAAACTGCGTCTCTTTTTTGTTGCGTCATCTTGCTGTATCTGCTTTCTGTGTGTGTGGTGCCACTCCTGGGCAGCCTGCGCTGTTTTCATAGGGGGCGGCTCTCCTTGCGGGGCGCACTCCTTGCGCATGGGGCACCCCTACATGGGGGACATCCCTGCGTGGCACAGCACTCCCTGTGCGCAGCAGCACTGCGCATGGGCCAGCCCCACACGGGTCAAGGAGGCCCTGGGGATTGAACCCTGGACCCTCCATAGGGTTGGTGGACACTCTAATCAGTTGAGCTATGTCTGCTTCCCTACAATAACTTTCAAACAAATATTGTAATTCCTAGAGCAATCAATAAAGATAATACAGAGGGATTATAGTCAGAAAGCCAAAAGAGGATTTAAAAAGGAGTGCTAATGGCATTGTATTAACGTCCCCACCCCAAATGAAAAATAAAAAAGGAGAAAAGGGAGAAAAGAGGACCAACGGCAGATAGACCTAAATTCCTATCTTCACCCTGAATCATTAATTACATTAGATGTTAATGAGCTTGTATTAGGCAGGGTTCTCTAGGGAAATAGAACAACAAGAGATATCTGTCAATAATATGCGATTTTATAAGAGTCTTTCATGTGACTGTGGGGATGCACAAGTCCCGGTTCCGCAGGCAGGCTGCAACCAGGGGCTGCAATCAAAGTCCAGTGAAGATTTTTGACAAGTTCTGGGAGACGCTGGCTGCCAAAGATGAGCTGGGAAATTCTCACTCAATGCTTTTAAGGCATTCAACTGATTGCATAAAGCATCCCTCCTTGCTGATGGCAATCTCCCTGATAGATGTAATTGTAACCAGCTATCTATGATTTACCACTGCAGTAAACTCAACGATGACTAAAGTCCATACATGCCTTGTATTACAGTTAGCCCAGTGCTTGCCTGACCAAACAGCTGGGCACAATTACCCGGCTGAGTTGACACATAGCCTAACCATCATAGAGCTAAACTTCGTACTTAAAGGAACAGACTTTTAACTGGATAAAAAGGCAAGACCCAACTATGTACTATAAGTACAAAAGGCGTATTTTATCTTAAAGACACAGATAGATTCGAAGTGAAAAGACAGAAAAAGATATTAACTCAAATACTAAACTAAAGAAACCTAGAATGACCATATTAATATCAAACAAAATTTACCTCAAGACCAGGAGTATTACCATAGATAAAGAGGATTATTTCATAATGATGAAAATATCAATTCTTGAGGAAGATATAATAATTATAAATACATATGCACCTCATTATAGAGTTTCAAAATTCATGAGGCAAAAATAGGCAGCCTTAAACAAGGAATGAGACAAATCCACAGCCATAATTCAAGATTTTAACTCTTCTCTCTCAGTTATTGATAGCATAACTAGACAGAAAATCAGTATGGCTATAGATGTGAACAACGTTATTAACCCCCTTGACCTATTTAATCATAGCATACTACATTCAATAACTACTCAGTATATATTCAAATGCAAATGGGACATTCGGAAAAATAAACCATTGAACAAGTCTTAATAGATTTAAAATGACTGAAATCTCACAGAATGTGTTCTCTAATAAAAAGAGTATTAAATAAGAAATTATCAATAAAGTATTCTGAAAAAATTTCTTTAAAAAGCACACTTCTAAATAGCCCAAGGGTCAATTAAGTAATCCCAAAGATAACTAAAATTTATTTTTATTTGAATGGTAATTAGAATACAATCCAGCAAAATTAGGGAGATGTAGCTGAGCCTAGCAGAACTTAGAAAGGGAAATTTATAGCATTAAATAGAGATGTTAGAAAAGAAGAAAAGTTTAAATGATTTAGGTTTCCAACCTAAAAAGCTAGAAAAAATTGGGTAAAATAAACCCCAAGTAAGTAGAAGTAAGGAAAAAAATTAACTATAAGAGTTGAAATCCATGAACTAGAAAATAAAGAATAGAGAAAATTAATAAAGTCAAAAGTTAGTTCTTGTAAAAGAACAATAAAATTGATACACCTCTGACAACATTGATGGAAAAAACCCACACACTCCTAAAAATCACCAATATTGGGGGTGACAGCCTATCATTATAGCTCCTACAGTCATTAATATATAATGAGAGAATATAATGGCAACTTTATGCAAATAAATTTGACACAAAGATAAAATTGACAAATTCCTTGAAAACTACAATTTACCAATACTGATAAAAAATAAAATATAAAATCCAAATAGCCCTATGTGTACTAATTAAATTGAATTTGTTATTTACAAAATCTTCCACAAAGCAAACCTCGGGCCCTGATTATTTCACTGTGAATTATATCAAACATTTAAGGAAGAAATTATAGCAATAGAGTTGGTAAGAACACTGACCAACTCATTTTTATGAAAGCAGCATAACCCTTATATTAAAACTGACAAAGCTATTTCATCAGTTCTAGTCCGTAGTGATATAAATTAAAAACGAATAACAATTGAATTTACTTTGTTAACATAAAGAATAGAAGTAACATTGTATATATTCAGTAGATGTATAAAAACCATTTAGTAAAATTTAGAACCCATTTGTGATTTTAAAACAAAATGAAAAGAAAAGAAGCATAACTCTTTGAACACCAGTAATATAATAGAAAGGAGCAGGAATGTCCTTAACCCAATAAAGGGCATCTGCCAAAAGTCTACAGCAACTATCACACTCGACCTTGAAATATTAAAAATTTTCCCTAAAGATTAGACATGAGACAAGGAGCCTACTCCCATCATTTCTGATTAACATGGTACTGAAGAGAGAATGTTGCAATGATGCAGCAAGGAAAGAAAGGGAAATAAAACATAAAGATTGGGAAGAAAGAATATAAAATTTTTAAATGTGCATACAATGTAAATCTGTAGATAAACTTTTAGAGTTAATATGTTAATTTGGCAAGTTTACTGGTTTCAAGGACAATGAAAATTAAGTGTACATATGGTAGCAGCAAACAACTAGAAAATGAAATTTAAAGAAAATATTTACTAAAACTTTTAAAATATTAAATACCTAGGAATAAAAATAAATTGTGTAAGATCTTACACAGAAAACTATGAAATGATATTGGAGAAATTATAGAACTGCTAAAACAGATTCTTGACTTTGGAGACTCAGTAATATAAAAATAGCAATTCTCCTCGAAATGGTCTATAGATTCAATGCAATCTCAACTGAAATTCCAACAGATTTTCTTTTAGGAGTAGACAAAATTTATATGAAAATTTATATGACAATGTAGAGGGATAGGAATAGCTAAGAAAATCTTTTTAAAGAAGAATGTAGCTGGAGGAGCACTTATTCCTCCATATGTAAGAATTATTATAAGGCTATTATATGAATAGGTGTGAGTAATGACACAAGACTCCACCAGGGGAGGAGGTGTAGCTCGAGTGTCTGAGCACCTGCCTTTGATGTACAAGTTCCCAGTTTGGTTCCTGGCATTTCCTAAAGATGAAACAAACAAACAAGCAAATGCAAAAACCAACTCTTAGTCGGGAGTGGACGTAGCTCAGTGGTTGAGCACCACCTTCCCATATACGGGGTCCTAGGTTCAATCTCCCTTACTTCCTAAAACAAACAAACAAACAAACAAAAACTACACCAGTGAAACAATAGAAAGTCTAGAAACAGACCTATGCGTGTGAGGACCCCACTGGTCCCGCAGAGTAGTGGGAAAAGATGCCCATTTCTATCCATCTGGAGATCCATACAGGAAAAAAAAAGAATCTTGACCCTAACTCACATTTTATTTTTAAAAAATCAATTCCAGGTGATTTTTGATCTAAATAAGAAATATAAAAAAATAAAGCTTCTAGAAAATAACAGAGGAAAATATTTGCATAACACTGGAGTAAGCAAGAATTTCTTAAACAAGACGCAAAATGCACTATCTATAAAGAAGAAGATTTAAAATATTGATAACTTCTGTTCATCAAAAGATACCATTTGAGAATGAAAAAGGAAGCCCCAGACTGGGAGAAAATATGTACAATATACCATAAAAATTTCCTAAAATTTAATAAGAAAAAGTAAGAACATCTATTAAAATCGCCATTATTTTCTTCACAAAAGACAATATCCACAAGGCAAGGAAGCATGAAAAAGCGCTCAACCTCATTAGTTATCAGGAAAAGGCGAATTAAGCCACAATGACAAATACAATACACCAGCAACACAGCTAAAATTTAAAAGACCAATATTACCAGGTGCTGATGAGACTGCCAGGTAACGAACACGTGTGTGTTGCAGTTGGGAGTGTGAAGTGGTGGAACCACATTAAGAAGCTGTCAGTACACACCCAAGCTGAACATAGGCACACCCTATGCCCCGGCAGTCCCTTAGGCAATGAGCATTAGTGTGTACCAAAAGACAAATACAAGGATGTCCACGGCATTATTTAAAATAACAAATCCGGAAATAACTCAAATTTCCTCAAACAGTAGAATGGAAAAATAAATTGTGGTAAAAGGAAGATACACAATAGTGCAATGAAGAAACTACCACTACATACAGTAGCCTGGATGATTATCACAAATATAACGTTGAGTAGAAGAAGTTGGATACCAAAGAACATATATATACTTCATTGAAAATTCAAAAATAGGTGAAGCTAATCCATGATGTCTGAAGTCAGAAGAGTGGACAGAGTGCAGGCATCTCGGGTGCTATTGAAGTTCTGTTTATTGCTCTGTGTGATGATTCCACGAGTAGTTTGAGTGGTAGTTACGTGAGTGGCTTTGTGCTACATGGGTACTTTTCTGTGTGAATGCTTTACTTCCATAAAAAGAGTATTTTAGGGGAGTGGATGCAGTTCAGTGGTTGAGTGCCTGCTTCCCATGTATGGAGTCCCAGGTTCAATCCCTGGTTCCTCCTTAAAAGAAATGTATTATAAAAATTGGGTTAGGAGACAAGATGGAAAGACAAAACTTGGAGACAAGGGAAATTGTCTGAGTTGACAAGTTCTTTGGCGTCAGTTGTTGGCACTGGTGAAGCTGAGAGAAGAGAGAAAGCTCTGACATCTAAGCTGGGCAGAAGGGTTTTCGTGGGCTTGGTTGGCATTGATTTGGGGGCGCAAGGCATTCCAAGTAGGGAGACAAGCAGTCTGAGCTAGGGTGAGGCTGGGTGGGGGCAGACTCTGCCTTGACAACGAGGGTCCTGGTTAGAGGAAAAGATTCTCTCTGGAGAACCTAGAGTGGACCCCATAACTCATCTTACCTTTATACACCTTAATGTTATACCTATACTTTACATACTCCATCTATTTGATTATAAAAACCACTCTATTTTTTGGAGGGAAATTAACACCCAAGTTGGGGTTCTTTTCTGGGTCCAAGGAACTGCTGAGCTGCAGCTGGGTCCATCCCACCCAAGGACATAGTGGCCATTGTGGTCTCAAGCAGTAGGTCAGGACAGCATGGAGTAAATGTAGGGTGTGACCTGTGGATACCCACATTTGCCGCAGACAGATTTGTTAATGCAATATTTCCTTCTGTTGAGCTAAGTTCTGTGTTTCCCATGGTTGACAACATACTTCAGTATCCTGAAGCCTTAAACGTAAGCATTTCCTAATTAAAACCCTTCACGGAATTCCAAGGAAGTGTCTAAGAACAGGACAATTCACACGCATCCTTGGGCTTGTGGGCCACTGTGACCCAAAGCCATGGTCTCTTCTTGGACTCTGGAAAGATGTCTTGACACACCAAGCTGCAGAAGCCTTCCCTGGTTCCTCTTTTCTCTGAAGGGAAAAGAAAATTCACCCGTGGTACCCTTATCCTTTGAGGAAAATCCAACGCAGGTCTAAAGCCATCCATGCGCAGATGAGGCTATAATCACGACTTCCAGATCTCATTTTTAGACTCACAAAACCTGTGGCAAGTAAGTGACCAACTTTGAATGAATGTGGCAAGTGCCCTGCCCGTTTCGCTGCATGGAGCCCTGTGTTCTGGAAGATATGCTCACCAAGGATTAGTCTGACTTGTTATCCTAGGGAGCTTCTTTCAACCCAGGTATAATATTGTCTAGAACAGCTCTGAGCCACCATTCTTTCAGCAGGATGAACAATCAGATCAGTAACCAAAAGAAAGTGCACCATGCATGGCCAGAGATAAAGGAGGAGTTGGAAGTGTATGTGTTCAGATTTACTTTTTCTTTTAAGTTCTTTTTTATCATTAAAAGGTTATATGTGCTCATTTTAGAAAATAAATAATACAAACAAATGCAAAAAGAAAACCAGAACTTTCATTGTCTTTTTTTATGTAGCTCTATATCACATCTGTTACATAGCTACATTTATAATGCATTTATAATTTTATTTGCATCCTCCATTCTTCTCAAACATAGACCTGCTTGTCCCCAAAATATTCAATAGATTTTAACTATAGAGATCTTCTATTTAAAAACTTGACTTGATGGCCAAATCATTACTCTCTTATTTTAGTAAAGTTAAATAGTTGGTGGTTTTTATAAAATCTACAGTAGATTTCAGGGAGCCTTGATTATACCAACGCCTATCGCTTTGTGCTAAGAAAGAGGATGTGTAGCGTGTCCCCGCCTTATTTGGCTATGGAATCCTTTTATGTGGATTAATAACTTCAAGAATTTGAAACACGTTTTGTGAAAAATTGGCATCGTCCCCTGTATACTAGATATTTATTGGTCGTCTCCCTGGTATCCGTTTCCCACACTTCCCTGCCCAGTTGTCTCTTTCCATCTGAGGATCTGTGTGGTTCCAGGAAGCCAGCTCCATCCTCGCTTTTGGGATAAAATGCACTAGACCACGGACCTGCAATCCAAATCTTGCCCTCTGTTTTGGTAAATAAAGTTTTATTGAAACACAGCCATACTCTTTCATTTACATACTCTTTCTGCTTTTGTATTTCCTCACCAAAGTTGAATCGCTGCAACAGAGACCGTATGGCCACAAAGGCTAGGTGAGAAGTTTGCTAATCTCTATGCTAGACTAAACAATTAGTATTTTATGTGTTCTGGCCCAAGGATTGGTTCAAGAGTGGGTATGTGATACGTAGAAGAATGAAAGAGGATTACCATCTCACACCTTATACAAAGATCAACTCAAGATGGATCAAAGACCTAAATATAAGAGCCAAGACCATAAAGACCTTGGAAAGCAGTATAGGGAAACATCTACAGGACCTTGTAACAGGAAATGGCTTCATGAATATCTCACCAAAAGCACGAGCAGCAAAAAAACAAGTAGATAAATGGGACTTCCTCAAAATTAAAGCCTTCTGCACCTCAAAGGAGTTTGTCGAGGAAGTAAAAAGGGAACCCACACAATGGGAGAAAATATTTGGCAACCATATATCTGATAAAGAGACTTATAACCTCCATATATAAAGGACTCCTATATCTTGAAAATAAAAAGATAAGCAACCCATTTAAAAAATGGGAAAAAGATTTAAACAGGCACTTCTCCAAAGAAGAAATACAAATGGCTAAAAAGCACATGAAAAAATGCTCCAAATCTTTAGCTATCAGGGAAAAGCAAATCAAAACTACAATGAGAAAGCATCTTACTCCCATAATATTGGCATCTATGAAAAAAACAGAAGAATACAAATGCTGGAGAGGATGTGAAGAAAGGGGAACACTCATCCACTGCTGGTGGGAATGCAGAAGGATCCAACCATTCTGGAGGACAGTTTGGCGGTTTCTCAAAAAACTAACCATAGATTTGCCATATGACCCAGCAATACCACTACTGGGGATATACCCAGCAGAACTGAAAACAAGGACACAAACCGATATATGTACACCAATGTTCATAGCAGGATTGTTCACTATCGCCAAAAATTGGAATCAACCCAAATGCCCATCAAAAGATGAGTGGATCAATAAAATGTGGTATATACACACAATGGAATACTACTCGGCTGTAAGAACAAATACACTACAAACACACGTGATAACATGGATGAATCTTGAGAACCTTATGTTGAGTGAAGCAACCCAGGCATTGAAGGACAAATACTACATGACCTCAATGATATGAAATAAGCAAGCTGCCTCAGAGAGCTAGAGACTGGAAGATAGGCTTACAGGAAATCGGGGGGTGGAGGAAGGATGCGAGCTGACGTCTGCAGGGGTGGAATCTATGATGAGCTGGTGGTAAGTATGAGCACAAAGAAGAGATAAAATGGGGGCAAGGGGTTGCCTTTGGGTGGGGCTTTGCGGGTTTGAGGGGGGCTGGGGATGGGCGGATGGGTAATATTGCCCAAAAAATTGGGGGGAGGGAGGGGCAACATACGAACATAGGAGAGTGTCAGGTGTTGGTTGAGAGTAAAATGCCGAGAAAACCGTATCAAAATATTATTAGGAGGGTTACCTGTTCAGGATGCTCAAAGGGGATGGTCTGACGTGGGACGGACTCCTGGGGAATGTCTGAATGTTCATTTTCCCAGGGTGGGTTGTACCATTGGGTAGAGACCCAAGTAGTGAGAGTGGGGGTGGACCCACATCCTGGGGTGGACTAATGCCATCAAACAGAGGGAACTGTATCTCTCGAGAGAAAGGGTGGCTCCCAGGGCATTAGGGCAGTTGAGCAAGTCAGGCCCTGAACACTGTTGCAAGTATCTCTGGACGTGGCTCCTCGGGAAATGGAGATTGGCTGTCGCTGTGGGCCCCAAGGGGAGGGGAAAATGGATGTTGAATGGATGGAATCAAGGTAAATGTGGGGGCAAGAGAGGAGTTTCGCAAGAGTACACGAGGATGAATATAAAACATGTAATATTACACCAAAAACATATAGGGGAAGACAGACTAATAATGTAAACCATAATGTAAACATAGGATAACTAAAAAATTTAGAAAACTGTATATCCTAAAGTATGGACCACAATGTAAGCACAGATGTCACCTTGTTTGAAAGCTATTGTCTCGGAGTCTGTACATCAGTTTCAGTAAATATGATATGAATAAATTAAAAGATTATCGCTGTGGAAGGGAAAAGGTTTTATGGTGGATGTGTGGGAGTACTGTATATTGTATATATGAATTACTGTGATCTAGGGTTCCTGTGAAGAGAAGCTCAATAATTAGGAAAAAAGAAAAGAAAAAGATAGGATGTAGAATTTTTCCAAATCAATATATAGTCTGTATCTAACCTTTAAACTCATCGCTATATTCCATTTTACTAGTAAGGGAACCTGACATTATATTGGGCTTCACTTTTCAGGAAATTTTGGATGACAGAGTGGTTCAACAATGGCAGTGGAGGAATACTGGTATGGGATGTTATGGACAGGCGATATATGGTTGACAGGGAGTTATACAGGGCATATGTCCAGGGTGCATGGTAATGTTTGGATATACTCATAGTGGAAACAATTAAAAACAACAGCTGGGGGTTACTGGGTTCCTGGCCGGGGGGGGGGGGCTCTGTCGTGGTCCCTAGAGGAGCAGCGGCAGTCCCCCAGGTGCAACGGCAAGGACCAGGAAGGAATGAGGGTCCAACAGTGAGCCCCTGATAATAATGACTATGCTTGTGAGCCTATACTCCTGAAATAAGAACAAGACCTAGAGCAGCACTGTGCCTAGGAGTTCCCTCCTGACAGCCTCCGTGCTACTCAAATGTGGCCAGTCTCGAAGCCAAACTCAGCATGTAAATGCAATGCCTTCCCCCCAGCGTGGGACATGACACCTGGGGATGAGCCTCCCTGGCACCGAGGGATCACTACCAAGTACCAGCTGGTGATGCAACTAGAAAATTACCTTGAATTAAAGGTTCAACACGGACCAGCAGAATATCCCTGTCTACATATAATAACAGGAGTTAAAAATGCTGTTTGACCTAAATTAAGGAGGAAATGGAAAGGAGAAATGAGTTTATATGGCTAGGAGTCTCTAAAAAAGAGTCTGGAGGTTGTCAGAAGGATTGCCCTTATGCACACCTGAGCAGAGTCTCAGAAACAGATAAAGTAGATACAACCCCAGGTATTGGTCCTTTTGAGGGCTAAAGAGAGCCACAGGTTCTATGGTCATGGCAGATGGGGTTCACTGCCATGTCAGTTGGCCCTTCTTTGGAGTTAGTGTTTCTGCGTGATGGAGCTGGACTCAGATGGGATCTCTTTTCACAAGCCTTTCATGCTACTTTACTGGAATAGTAGTTGGTGCTGGGGCTTAAGATATATCTAGGGGATTTGAATCTCTGGACTGACAATATGATAGCCAGGCCCTGACCTCAACAGACTATAGCTCCTACACTCTGATTTATTGGACTTACTCCACTCAGCTAACATGGAGTTGAAGAATGTCTACCACCACACCATGGAGCCTAGAGTGCCTACAACTGAAAGCAGGAGGATTGCATCCAGTATCCATGTGGAATCTAAGCCCCCTCTTGACATAGATGTGGAATGGACACAACCAAGCCAAGGTCCACAGGAAGGAGGAATACAGTGAGGATCAGAGTGGACTTAATGATATTCTATTCATGAACTATTGTGGTTAATAATCGAGAAATGTGGCATTGGTGTGGAAAAAGTGGCCATGGTGGCTGCTGGGTGTGGGGAAGGGGAGGAAGAGAAGAGATGTGGAGGCATTCTTGGGACTTGGAGTTGTCCTGGGTGGTGCCCCAGGGACAATTGCCAGATGTTGTATGTCCTCCCATGGCCCACTGGATGGAATGAGGGAAAGTGTGGGCTGTGGTGTGGAACACGGGACATGGGGTGCAGTGATGCCCGGAGATGTACTCACCAGATGCAATGGATGTGACATGATGATGGGGGAGAGTGTTGTTGTGGGGGGAGTGGTGGGGTGGGGGCGGTGGGGGCGAATGGGGACCTCATATTTTTTTTAAATGTAATATCTTTTTAAAAAATGAATAAATTGAGTAGAATTTGAAAAAAAAAAGAGTGGGTATGTGGCTTTAGTGGGTCTAATCAGAGAAAATATCAGGAATTTTGCTTGGAATACTGGGTAAGAAAATGTATTTTCTTCTGGACGATGGGAGTTTGCCTATTTGAGGCTTCAAAATGCGGCAGCCAATTTGCCTATCGTAAGGGAAACCCGTGTGAGGAAGGAGCGGCACATGGAAAAGATGAGAGTGAGAAATAACAGGCTACTGAGGGCAGCGTCCTGATGGTACTGCGACTGTGTGCCAAACCAGGCCTCAAGGCCCGTGGCTTTTTTTCTTCGGGATTTTTTTCATTTCAGGAACCCATTAGTGCATTATTGCTTAAAACAACTTGGGTTTGGTTTTCTGAATTTGCAACTGGCATCATCCTAACTCGTGTACTGTTGCTACACGCTTTATAAACTTTGTTCTAATGGCTGCATAGTATTTTAGCTTAATGATATATTTTACTTAATCAATCTCCTAATGTTTAATATTTAGATTCATTTTAAGCTATTGTTAATAAACCTACATATTAAAACTTTGTCTGGATTTCATATTATTTTCTTAGATTCTCAGAAGTAAAATTACTCTGTCAATAATATTTGAAGGCTTTAAATATGCATTTCCAATTTGCGTTTTTAAAATGTGGCCAGAAAATTATGAGCTTGTCTGCTTAACCGTTGTTATTGTGTTTGATCTTTGCTGTTTTCGGAATGAATGGCACATTGTTGGATTACTTTTCTTAATACTGAGGGCAAACATTTTTATGTGTTTATTAGCAACTTGCATTTTCTTGTTTGATGAGGTTTTACTCATGTCCATTGCCCATTTAGGAGAACTTTATAGAGTTTTGAGTTTTGAAAAAAACTAGAAAAATTCTTCATGTGGACAAGAAGGGAAGCACAATCAGAGAAGAAACAGTATGTGTGAATGCGAAAGTGTGAAAAGTGAGGTGTGTTTTGAGGGCTGGTCTGTCTGGTATATAAAGTACAAGGTCAAAAATAAATTAACAAATAAAGCTGAACGATGGGGAACAGGGATGGCTCAGTGGCTGAGCACTAGTCCCCCACATACAGGGTCCCAGGTTCAATCTCTGGCCCCAGTAGTTTAAAAAAAAAACGTCAAAGTACAAGGTACTGGGGAGGAGAGAAGAGCGAGGAAAGGGGTAGTCTTGGGGACTTGACGCAGCAGGAAATGGAAGGAGCAACCAGATGCTGGAAAGCGTAACAGATTTTGTTAATTAAATTTAAGTTGCCAATACGACTAGAGGGGAATATTTTGCCCACTATTTTTTTTTAGCACTTCCAGCTTCTCCATTTGTATTCACCTAATTGGTGTGTTCATTTTCCATGTTCTTAAGTCTCCATTACTTCCCAGCATTGCGCCAGTTGCCTGGCGTTTGATAACAATAAAACATGCATTTAAATATTCTAGAATTCAGATCATTGATCGGTTTACAGTCTCATCCCTCCTAGCTGCAATGAGATTTGTAAGATGTGCCTTTTACCTACTTGATGTGCCTTTTACCTACTTGAAGAGCGTGCGTGTGGCCGCAGCCTAACACCCCTACACTCCGTCGGGACGACGTCTGGGAGGCCAGACCGCCCGCTAGCGTCCGCAGGTGACCCGGCGAGGGCTGCGAGAGGCGTGCAGCCGGAGGCCAGCCTGGCGCTCTACCGGCCGTGGGGCTGCACTTGCCCACGCGCATGGGGTCAGCGGCCTCTGCCCTCCGCCTGGAGCACCGGCTGCTCTCACCTGGCCGACGCCCGGCAAGACTCGGGGGCCTGACGCCTGCCCGCCGGTGGCCGTTGTGGCTGAGGTCGCGGGGTTCTGGTCGAGTCCTGGGCCTGCCACTGGAGTGTCGGCTGCCCTTGGGGAACCTCGACACCCCTCTGTCTGCAGCACCTCCCGGGGTGTGTGTGGTGAACAGCCACCTGCAGCTGAAGAGTGGGTGGGTGCTGGGGCGGGCGAGGAAGTGTGGAGGGCTAGCTCTTCAGGTCTTTCTCTCATTGCTTTAGGTGAGCATTTTTTCAACCCAGGCTATACATTCGTAGCAACTGAGGGAACTTTAAAAAATGCCAAAGCCTGAGCCTCGCCCTAGAGCAGGGGCTCTGAACCATTTCTGTCCCATGGACCCCTCTGCCAGGCAGGTGAGAACCACGGACCCCTTACTAAGTCACACCGCACTGTGTATTATTTAATAAAGCTTTCGTGCCCGCACCAGCGCGTCCCCACTTGCGGACCCCTGGCCAGGAAGCCCTGCCCCGGAGGCTCCCGCGTGCGGCTGACCTCAGTGTTTCTGGTCTAGCTCAAGGCCCTCGCCGTGGGGCCAGGGGGTGACCTGAGGGCAGCCACAGCCCTGTTCGGGGCAGCGGGGGGCTCTGTGGCTCTCCTCGTCAGGCTCCCCGGCTGCCCAAAGGCCCGGCTCTGACCACCTGGTGACTGAGGCGGCCCTAACCATCAAAGGCTTTCCTAGTCACAAAAAGAAGATGCTTGGAGGGTGGGTGTGAGCGGGACAGGCGCTCCCTCTCCTTGGAGCTGTCACAGAAAAACCCCTTTCTATTAGGAAAAGAAAGCAGAACAAGCCGGCTCCCGCTCTGGCCAGCAGATGTCGCTGTCGGCCGTGCCCTGCCCCTAGGTCTCCCCGTCAAGCACTTACTCTTTAAGGGTCTATTTGCTGTGTTGTGCATGGTTTTGAGCTTGTTTATCATCTTTTTAAAAATGATTTATTTATTTATTCCTCCCCACCCCCTCACTGTTGGCACTTGCTGTGTCTGTTCATCTTCCTTGTTTCTTTAGGAGGCACCAGGAACCGAACCTGGCACCCCTGATGTGCCTGATCACTTAAGCCACCTCCATTCCCTGCTTCGTTGTGTCTCTCGTTATGTCTTTCTTCTTGTGTCTCTTGCTGCATCGTCTTTTGTCTGCTCGCCATGCCTGCCTGTTGTGCCGGCTTGCTGTCTTCTGTTGGAGGCACCGGGAACTGAACCGGGCACCTCCCATATGGTAGGGGAGAGCTCAGTCACTTGAGCCACAACTGCTTCCCTTCTAATCATTTCTGATTTTACATACCTGAGAACACAAAAGCAGCAAGAGCTTTTAAAATGTTAGTGAGAAATGAAGGACGATTATGACAGAACAGAAGTGGAGGGGATGTTTGAAAATAGTAAGTGGTGAGAAAATAAATGGGAGGTTGCTCAGGCATGTGGAATTAATTTTTAGACAAGAAGCAATTCCAAGGGCAGAGCGAATTGGGCAGCCTGAGAAAAATGCTGTGCAACTGACAAAAAGCAGCAAGAGATGCAGACTTGGAGGAGATGGAAAACTTTGTCATGTGTGGCTGGAGGATTACAGTACCTGGTGCGTGCTCTATCCCACCACCAACCATACAAGAGCCTTCTCTTTCCTCGTCAGCCTTCCAGCCAAAACAAACCACGCCAATTAGGCTGTTTTTAATTCTGAAGAAGGTGGGGAGTCAGCTCTAGCATGTGGAACTCAGCACGGTGAAAGTTCTGCTACTTGAACTTCTAGAATAAGTAATGGACAGCTCCGCCGTTTCAAAGCCTGATCCTGTCTGGTGCACTGCTCTGGTGCTGGCCGTCGTGCTGAGGCGTCTCCCCCCACCCCTGCACAGATGCCTGAGGAGACTGTAAAGTCAGTGGCTTAACAGACCCACCTGGTCCAGGTAGGAAGAGCCACCTGTCGGACCCCACAGCAGTAGGGTGTGCCTGACTTGAGGCTGGGAGTCTGACCCCACTTCTTCCCCACTCATCCTGAAAATGAACAGGGGACCTGCACGTGTAAATGCTCTCGGGCATTTTGAATTTACAAATAGGTTTATAAACGGCACATCAAGAGTGATCATGTGGAAGTGGACTTGGCCCAGTGGATAGAGCATCCGTCTACCACATGGGAGGTCCGCGGTTCAAACCCCGGGCCTCCTTGACCGGTGTGCAGCTGGCCCACGTGCAGTGCTGATGCGCACACGGAGTGCCCTGCCATGCAGGGGTGTCCCCCATGTAGGGGAGCCCCACGCGCAAGGAGCGCGCCCCGTAAGGAGAGCCGCCCAGGGCGAAAGGAAGTGCAGCCTGCCCAGGAATGGCGCCGCCCACACGGAGAGCTGACACAGCAAGATGATGCAACAAAAAGAAACACAGATCCTGTGCTGCTGACGACAACAGAAGTGGACAAAGAAGAACATGCAGCGAATAGACACAGAGAACAGACAACTGGGGTGTGGGGGGGAGGGGAGAGAAATAAATAAAATAAATCCTAAAAAAAAAGAGTGATCATGTTTAAAATTTTAAAAAATGATCCTTTTACTCCATCTTTATCATTTTCATCCTTCCACTTTCTTTGAATTGTTCTAATTACACTTTACATTTTCTATTTACGCATTTCAATTTTTCTTATTTTTCAAAGCAGAGATATTAAACTCATAATATAATAAGAAAAAAAAAATAACCTATCAGTCGAGCTTCCACCAGAGAAGCAGAACCAGGAAGATTTATCCATCAGGAGTAGAAACCTGGCTTCCGTGACTGTTGGGGTGAGGCTGAACTCCGCGGGCTGCCGGAGCTGAGCTCTGTCCCCGGGGGTCTTTCTTCCTCAGAGAAGCCCCCGCTCTGCCTCTAAGCCCTGCCGTGAGCTGGATCAGGCCCCCCAGGCTATCAGGATAAGCGCCCTTGCTGGCTGGGGATGGAATCACGCCACGGAACAGCCTCCCAGCACCCCTAGGCTGCCGCCTGACTGTCCCGAGACCGTGGCTGCGCCGCGCCGGCCCGTCAAAAGACCAGTGCCAGGGTGTTCTGGCAATTCCCGCTTCTGACAGGAAGGGCGTCTAGGCAAGGAGAGCCTAAGGGGCTCCGGCCCTTCCTGTGGCGCAGTGTGAAGAGTCCTCTCGCAGGCGGTCAGTCCCCCGGGCTGGACTTTGCCTCCCGGCAGGAAGGAGAGCCCTGCGAGGTGAGGTGACGTGGGTCGGCCGGCTCGGTTCCCGGCACAGGCTAGCGCGCCAGCGACAGTGAGTTGCCAGCTCCAGATCTGCCCCTGTTGGCTTTACCTCAGCGTAGCCTCAGGTCCGGGGGACCGTTCTTCAGAGGGAAGAGCCTTGCTCACGATGAACCCTATGGCCTTGTCTAGCGGGTTCACCGTGAAATAGAGTCAGGTGCTCTTGGCCTGTGTTTTCCCAGAGCAGGCGTGATTCCCAGCGCTTGGTCTCTTTCACGGTTCTCTTGAGCAGACCTGCCAGGTGTGGCTTCTACGCAGGCGGTGTCCCTCCTGCAATGGGTTAGTGGCTCAGACAGTGACGGCAGTGCGCTGCATCAGGGTACAAATGAAATAAGGCCAGGACACACACAACCCCCCCACGGACTTCTACAGGGTGCTGGTGGAGGAGATTTCATCATCCTGCCTTTGTTTCAACCTCAAAATGTTCCTGTATGTGCATAAGGTTGTGAACCCTTTAAGGAGCCTCAAAATGTCTGAATTTGGGAAGCGGATGCAGCTTGAGCAGTTGGGCGCCTGCCTAGCACATGGAAGGCCCTGGGTTTGGTTCCAGTGAGTCCTAAAGAAGTCGAGCAAGAGAGTGAGCTGACGCAATGAGCTGACACAATGAGGAAACATAATGAGAGACACAACAAGCAGGGAGCAGGGGTGGCTCAAGTGACTGCTTGCCTCCCTCACACTCGGAGGGTCCTGGGTTTGGTTCCTGGTGCCTCCTAAAAAGAAGACGAGCAGATACAGAGAGCAGACAACGAACAGACACAGAGAGCAGACAATGAGTGCCAACAACGAGATGAGAGAAGTAAATAAATAAAATAAATCTTAAAAATGCCTGAATTCGTTCCTGTGTCTCTTGGCTCTAGCACAAAGCAGGTGCCTACTAAATCTTGCTCGATTTCGTATTTGTTAGCACGTGCCCTCCCGCAGGGCTGGCGCAGGGCTCTGCATTTCTTGCTCCCGGCTATGAACTGTCTCTCTATGGGGGCCGTTGCTTAGTGCTCGGGGCGCCCGGTGGCACACCTGCAGCCCGCGGTGTGTGTCCCCCTGCAGACGGGGACGAAGGCACCAAGACCCAGGAATTCTGAGTCACGCCTTCCGAGGAGGACATGCGCGGCAAGGGGACCCGTTTTTAACAACAGGCTCCGAATTCTGCGTCGGAGCATTAACTGCCGCCCTGCGCTCTCCTGGAATGTGGCCGCCAAAAAGCCATTGCCAGGGGGGGAGGCCCGGGGTGGGTCCACAACTTTCAAATGCCAGCTGGACTACAGGAAGGGTTTGCTGCGTTAAGTAATTTATGGGGTGCTAAGAAGTTCCTTAAGCTATTATTAAAAACATGCAAACTCCTACCTGGTTAGACCTCTAGTAACTCAGACTTCTAACTAAGCAGAACTGATGGCCCCGTCTTTTGAAGTTTAATGAGTTCTGCAGCAGATGTGAGATGAGATAGACAGGGCAGTGGTGGTGATTTACTGGTCATGAAACAAAACGATGAGATCCCTCTCCTGAAAAAAGAAAACGTAGCTGGAAGGACAGGTCTCCCCCCGCTGCCTCCCCCACCCATCCCTCGCCCTTCTTTCTTTGCGCATGTGTTTCTGATTTCCTCAGCCCGGTGCCTCTCGGTGCTGGGATCATTTCCATGCAGGCACACACAGAACACTGCAAACTAATTAGCCTTGGATACAGCCACAGGAAGTCAGGCTGCCAAATCCTCTTCCCCCACAATTCCTCAACGCACTCCGCCCGCCTCGGGCCGGCCTTTGCCGGGCCTCTCTGTAGAGGTTGCCAGTTCTAATTTTGCAATTTCCCTTCACCTTATCAGCCTGCCAGGGGACGGGGCGGGAAGGCTTTGGAGTCTGTCTTGTCCCCTGGACTTTCTCCTCCGGCCCCATCTCTGCTTTCTCCCCACAATTAGGGAAACTCGTTTGGATCCGGTTTCAGTGTTGACTTGTTCGCCTGACCTTGGTTAATGCTTTTTAAAAGAGAGCCCATCGTGCAAAATCCAAGGGGCTTCCCCACTGGCCTCTTTCACCCACCCAGGGGCCCTGTACCCCTGACCTTCCTCAAAGGGTAGCCCATTTCCCCACGAGCTGCAGGCGTCAGCTCTTCTCCAACCAGTTTCTCTGCGGAGCCCCGGACTTGCTTGGCACAGCCTCTGAAGGGGAGATGGAGAGAGGAGAAGGGGCCGAGAGCGCCTTAGAGGACAGCCTGGGCTCCGGGGTTCCAGAAGGGCAAGCGTGGCCCAGAGGATCAGGCGCGGGAGGGCTGCAAGTGGAAGGCCTGGGTCTGAGGCCTCAAACTGGTAGCTCGCAAGGAAAATCGGAGCCCTGCGACAGAAAATGAATCGCCAACATTTAAAAATCACTGTTTCCATGTGTAAATCCAAATTCCTTGCTTCACCAGGAAATACTGAACCTGGCACCCCTGGGCCACCGTGCGTGGCCCCTGGACTGCGAAGGTGCAGTGCGGGCCCTCTAGGTCACTAGAAGCCTAAGAGTCTCCCCTCCTTCCTGGGGTCTTGCTTCATGTCACCGCCCGGGGCCTGCAAGTATTTGAGTTTGCTGCTCCTGCTCTACATGATGAAGGGAACGTTTAACGTGGAATTCTAAGAGACTGGGCAGAATTTTTCTCCAGTCATTTGGTCATCTCAAAATAGAGAGCATGTTCTGGCAAGTGTCTGCAGAGGTCTCGGGCCTCCTCCCCTCTGGACTCTGACCCTGCCGTGGTCAGGGGCCGCAGCTGCTTTGTCAACGCTCCACTCCCGCCCTCCGCACAGAGCCTGGCAATTCGTATGTGCCCAACGCGTTTTTGTTAACATATTGTTGATTTGCTTCCTCATGTAGCAAGCGTTTACTGAGAGCTCCGTGTTCTGCGCTAGGAGTTAGGTGTGATTCCAAGGCTGGGAAGCACGTCCCTTCATGAGTTCAGAGAGTAGGAAATAAGGATGTAGGAAAAAAGATATACATGGAAAGTACAAAAAAAGTGTGCTTTTGGTGAAGTGAGTACCAAGGGTAAGCTGTGCAGAGGAGGATGCTTTTGATCACGGGTTTGTAAGGTGGGTAGACCTTGGACGCCGATCTACTCCCTTTAAACCAGTCCCTTTGTCTCATCTTTGAATTACAAAGCTCATTGTCTGGGCTCCAATTTTTATCTATCTAAATCTGCCAGCTGCACATTGTATTAATTTCTAATAGTTATTTAGTGGTGCTGTTGCTGTGCGGTAGAAGGCCAGAAGGATGAAAAGCCTTCAGCCTCAGCCAATTCTGTGGTAGGTCAAGCAGACAAGGAATAGATGTATAATAAATTTATGTGGCGATAATGGGGCAGATTGTCGAAGATCTTGATAAGGATGATGATGAAGTAGCATGGTGTATCAGTCAGGGTTCTCTAGGGAAGCAGAATCAACGAGGGATATCTGTCGATAGTAAGAGATTTATCAGAGTCTCTCACGCAGCTGAGGGGAGGCACAAGTCCAAGTTCCGCAGGCAGGCTGCAAGCAGGGGCTGCAGTGAAAGTCCAATGAATATTCTTAATGAGTTCTGGGAGATGTTGGCTGTTCAAAGATGAGCTGGGAAATTCACTCTCAATGCTGGAATCACTTCCCCTTTTAAGGCATTCAGCTGATTGGATAAAGCATCACTCATTGCTGATGGCAATCCCCATTGATGTAATTTTAACCAGCTAGCTATGATTTACCACTGCAGTAAAGTCAATGGTGACTAAAGTCCATAAATGTCCTTGTATTAGTTTGCCCAGTGCTTGCTTGACTGACCAGCTGGGCACAACTATGTGGCTGAGTTGATACAATAGCCTAACCATCACACATGGACAGAAGGTTTAAATGTTAAGTTATAAAAAGTGAGATGTGAAGAAGAAAAATCATTCTATCTTCATGAGATGTATTAACAGAGATTTGTAGGAAGCGGATATGGCTCAACCGATTGGGCTCCTGTCTGCCATCTGGGAGGCCCTGGGTTTGTGTCCCAAGGCCTCCTTGTGAAGGCAGGCTTGCCCGCGCCCATGGAGAGCAGACGGCCCACACCGTGGAGGGCTGACAGTTCACACCTGCAGAGAGCTGATGGTCCACGCCCGTGGAGAGCTGGTGCAGCAAGATGATGCAACAAAGAGACAAGCAGACACAGAAGAGTGCGCAGCACATGGACATAGAGAGCAGACAGCAAGCAAGCAGCAAGGGGACAGGGGCGGATAAATAAACGAAATAAATCTTTAAAAAAAGAAGAGAGATTTGCAAGGTCACCTAAGAGGGGAATGCTTTCCTGGACCCTTTGCCACTCAGTGGAGTGTGTGCTGGGTAGCCTAGTCCACCCGTCCTTGTGAATCAAAGAGATTCCTCTCTTGGGTTATCTGCATTCAGTGCTTGGAATCCCCTTTCCTAAAAACCTGCTGCCACTCTGAGGGGGATAGTCTTAGTGAACCTTAGCTCATGGGACTTAGTTCCCGAAAGGCAGGGATGTCATGGGTATGGAAAAGGGCAGGGAGCTGGTCAGAAATATTTCATAAGACGAAAATATGGCAAAGAAAATAAATCTATGTCTAACACATTTTCTTTCATAATTGTTGGCTAACACTGTACTTAAATAAACATTGAGATAGCCTCATTAAATATACTTTTGAACTGTGATCAAATTATGGTGAGTATTATCAGAGAAATACCATGAAGGGAAAGTATTAACAACTAACTATATGCAGTTGATAAAGAAATACTCATCCCAGGAGCCCTATAGCAAGATATCTGCAACAGTCATTGTCATTAGGTCTTGGACCTGTGGACAAAATGGAATTTTGATATATATATTATAATATTATAGACATGTCTAGTATAAAGTGAAAATATCAGGTATAGTGGTATTACCTCAGACATTTAGTCATCGGTTTAGACTGTGGCTAGGAAATACGTGGCATACGTGTTGCCACTCACCCCTCCCGTGCCCATTGCAGACACTGTTAATCAATCATAGAGTTTATTCCTGTTGTACTAAGATTTGGCATCAAAAGACTTCTCAGTACTGTGCTACTGAATTAGTGTTCCAGTTGAAAGCTATTTGTCATCCCTGATTTAGATTGTCACAGAAACAGACTATTTTTGACGACATGTTTTAGATCACCCAGTGCTTTAAACTGGTAGAATACATCAGAGTTCACATGCATTGAACAGTTTAATCTACCGAACATACATGCAAGTAAGATATTATAATTCCAATTTCACAGATCAAGACATTGAGACTTGGTTGTTATGAATGATTTGTTATCAAAAGAAAGGATACTCATCACAAACAAGTCCCTGGTCGTAAACCCAGTAACGACCTGACTATATAGAGAGGACCGAACTGCTGGGCCATACTAGGATTCCCACAACAGTTTCTCAGATGAACCCAGCTCTTCACTCTCTCTTCCCAATACCTTACTCTGCGTTTTGGAAATCATGTGTGTACATGCTCATACACAGGCATATGCATCTTCTTTCATCTTTTCCTTTAGCCACTGTGCCTCTTTTTTTCTTTTTCTTCTTTCCCCAAGGCTGTTTGTGTCTGGAGATTATAGCACAAGACAAGACCTCTCCATCCCAGCAGAGAGGTAGACTCCCTCCCCAGGCACGAGCTTCAGCACTCTCTCGGGAGGACAGTGCAGCCCTGCCACTGGCCACGGTTAAAGCTGGTTCCAGTGGACAGTTCACATCCAAAGACGTCTCTGTCTTGGAGACTGTTGGTTGGGAATATCCAGACACCAAGCGAGCAATCAGACCAACCTGTCTTCAGGTCTCCAGTTCTCCAAAGAGCCATCAGGTGTGTATTAGTCAGCCAAAGGGGTGCTGATGCAAAATACCAGAAATCGGTTGGTTTTTATAGAGAATTTATTTGGTAGGAGCTTACAGCTACCAGACCATAAAGCATAAGTTACTTCCCTCACCAAAGTCTATTTCCACGTGTTGGAGCAAGATGGCTGCCGACGTCTGCCAGGGTTCAGGCTTCCTGGGTTCCTCTGGGCTCAGCTCCTCTGTTTCCTCCACAAGGTCAGCTGTAGACTGTGAGGCTCTCTAGCTTTGCCTCTCTCCACAAGGTCAGCTGTAGACTATCATACGAATGGCTCTGTCTCTCTCCCCGGGGCTCCAGCTTAAGACTTCAGCATCAAACTCCGACATCAAAACTCCAGCTTTAAAAGCCCTCAACTCTGTCCTTTGCCATGCCTTTTATCTGTGGGTTCCCCCCCACCAAGGGGGGTGGGTGGACTCACTCAACACCCTACTGGCACAAGAGGTTTACCTGAATCCTATATAATCTAATATGCCCAGAGGAAAAGATCAGTTTACAAACATAATCCAGTATTTCTTTTTGGAATTCATCAATAACATCAAACTGTTACACTTCACCCTCAGAATTCCAAAAAGAAATTACAATATTAAAAAAAAATAAGTTACAATGCAAGTACTAAATCATATCACAATCAATTTAAAGAAAAACAGTTTGTCTTGGGGCAAAGTGCTGTCTGCTGTAGACCTCTGAAACTTAGAAAGCAATTCATCTACTTCCAATACACAAATGGACAAAGGATAAACATTTTCATTAAAATAAGGAGAAATTGGGAGGGAAACATGAGTTACAGTTTCTTTACAGTTCAGTAGATCTGCAGGGAATCCTCTGTTTGATTTCAAAGTCCTGGCATCATTCTTAAGAAGATGGTTTCTTCCCCTTGGGGCCATATGGGGATCCACCCTTTCCACCAGCTTCCCCAATGGCCATTTTCTTGGTTCCACCCTCATCAAGCATCTGGGTGTTCACCAAGCTCCAGACCTCTCTCTTCAAGGGTGTTGGGGTGATTGCCACGCCTCACCCAATCTTTGGGTTAGAGTCTTAACCCCCCAGTGACGGGAAGACAACATTCCCCCTAACCTTTGACAAACAGGCTCAACCCTCTCAGAGTAACGAGTTGACCACCTGGCCTTCCCTAACCTTTGGGGGACAGGTCCACCCCTCTCAGACTTGCGGGGTGCTGACATTAACTGCCCTAATCCTTGGGGAATGTGCTCCACCCTCTCTGTACCCTGGGGCAGCAAAATTCTCCCAGAACATCAGACAGGAACATCCACCCTCTTCAACTGCTGGTACAAACTCACCCTCTCTGTACACACGGTTGGGGTTCCTCTCTTGGCCCAAGGTGATGTCCTAATTCCAGATCTCAGCTTCCATGGTTTTCCTCGGGAAGTCATTTCCCCTTCAGTCTCTCCTTTCCATGTCCTTTTTATTCCTGGCTGGTTTTGTTCCTACAATGCTCTCAAAAAACTTGTTGATTTAGCATGTAGAAGCAGGGGTCCAAGCCAACAGACAGTATGACTTTCCACAAGTCTTTCCAACATAACTGCATCTTCAATCCTGATTTACAAATTCCATGTTTAGTCAAGTCCTCCAACGTGGCACTTTCATCTGGAATCTTGATTTCCAGAGGCTTGGAATTTCCAGAATCAGTTTCTGTTTTCTTTGTGCCTGACAGTTTAGTCCTCAGCATATCTCTCTCATCTAGCATTTTGCTATAAGTTGCAAGCAGAAGCCAAGCCACATTCTTTAGGTTCATTTTCAAAATTTCTTCAGCTAAATGCCCAGGCTCGCCATTTTCAAATTCTGCCTTCCATGAAACACTAGGAGTTAATCTTGCTAAGTTCTCTGCAACTTTAAAACATGGATCACCTTTCCTTCCAGTTTCCAATAATAGTTTCATCATTAAGTTCTAAGACATCATAAAAAGTCTCTTTAGTATCCATCTCACAATTATTTCCTTCTAAGGCCTCATCAAAAATAACTTTAGGCTCCATAGTGCTACCAACAGTCTCTGCAAAGCAATTTAGGCCTTTTCCATCAAGCATCTCAAAATTCCTCCCAAAAATACCCTTTACCCATTTCTAAAACCATCCCAGCATTTTGGTAATTGCAAAAGCACTACCCCACTTGTGGCACCAAATGGATTGGGACTCAATGCCCTGGCACAAGAAGTTTATGTAATTACTTAATCAGGTAGACCTATGAATCCAATATAATCTAATATGCCCAGAGGAAAAGATCAGTTTACAAACATAATTCAATTTTCTTTTTGCAATTCATCAATAATATCAAACTGTTACAGGGTGCAATAACAAGCTTGAAATTAGCCAGAAGACTCTTCTCCACTTGCAGCAGCCACTTAGCAGTTCCTGACGTTTCCCCTCCTCTGGTTGACACATGAGTGTTAGTTTACACATGACCTTCCTCTGTGTGTACGCAGAATCGGGGGTGGGGGGGAGTGTTTAAGGAGCTCCAGATTCCACAGTAGCCCCGAGAGAGTGTGTAGGACACATTGTTGAGTAGAAGGATCACACTGGCACAAGTATCACTTTGAAAAGTATTGTTCCTTGAATTGACAGGAATGTTGTAGGAGCTCTCTTCTCTCTTCAGCATAACTAATTTTGAAAAGGCACCAACCCCTAAGGAGAACATCCAGTTTGGCAGGCTACTACCTTAGCTCATCAGTACAGTTTTTCTGAGGTTTCAGTGGGATTCAACCACAAAACCAAATAAAAATCTGGGGAATACAGTTGTCAGGGCATTATTATCCAAATAAAAAATATGTATTTAAAAGTATATAATTAGACAACCAGCAAGATGGTAGCAGAGTAAGGTGCTCCTAGGGTCAGCTCCTGCTACAGGGCAGTTAGTAAACACCCAGAACTCTCTGGAGCTAGCTGAAGCACCTGTTTGGAGGCTGCAGGAGGCCAGAAGAGCATCCTGCTACATCCTTGAAGGAATGAAAGGAGGAGACTGCGCACCTGCAGAGAAGACTCATAAGTAGAGTGCTCCACGTGCTGGAAGCCGGTGCCCATCCTCCACTGGAGGCACAAGCTGCCTCAGGAGCTGTTCTGTGCTGGAAATGAAAGCTCCACTTCCCCAAAACCAGGGAGGAAGAGATGATTGGGCACCAACTTCAGTTACTAATGAGTAAATTTGGTGGGCTAAAGTAAAATCCCAAGAACAGCTAAAGTTTGAGCATGTACAAGTCAGAAAGAGGCTGGAAGCTGCCATCTTAAATCTGCACCTGGCACGAGGGAAAGTGGGTGGACTGAAAATCACAGTGCTGGTGGGGACCGGCTTCTTTCCATCAAGATCAGATTGCAGGGAAGCAGACTTGGCCCAGTGGTTAGGGTGTCCGCCTACCACATGGGAGGTCCGCGGTTCAAACCCCAGGCCTCCTTGACCCGTGTGGAGCTGGCCCACGTGCAGTGCTGATGCACGCAAGGAGTGCCGTGCCACGCAGGGGTGTCTCCTGCGTAGGGGAGCCCCACGTGCAAGGAGTGCACCCCATAAGGAGAGCTGCCCAGCATGAAAGAAAGTGCAGCCTGCCCAGGAATAGCACCGCACACATGCAGAGCAACAACAACAACAACAACAAAACTCAGATTCCCATGCCGCTGACAACAACAGAAGCAGACAAAGAGAAGAACATGCAGCAAATGGACACAGAGAACAGACAACTGGGGCGGGGGGTGGGAGGGGAGAGAAATAAATTTTAAAAAACTTAAAAAAAGATCAGATCGCAGCTCTGCCTAGGCCCCAGTGCCACTGCCAGCAGGGAGGAAACTGCAGAGACCTGCCCCAGCCGCTCCCAGAAATTACCAGCCAAGCTGCAGAGGCCAGTGATTATCCTACTCTGGTGGCACTAGCCATCCTGGAACTGTTCTGTGGCTGGAATTGGAAGCTCCATTTCCCCAGAACAGGGGAGGAGGAGGTGATTGCCTGCCCAGTTCAGCTACTGATTGGTAGACTCTGCTGGCTAAGATATAACCCAGGGAACAGCTGGGGTGTGAACCAGCCCAAGTCCGAAAAAGACCAGTGGCCACCATTTTGACTCTGTCTCCAGCCTGAGGAGAAGCTGGGCTGACTAAAAGTCAGCAATGATGATAGGAACCAGTTTTTTTCACCCAGATCAGCCTGCAGCCCTAGCCTAGGCGGCAATCCCACCTCTGGCAGGGAGGAGGCGGGCGGGCTCTGCACCAGACTATCCAGGCAACTGCAGGTACCTTTGGCTGACACAGACTGAATAATGAGAAGTCTACCAGGGCAATTGCGGTCATCTTGGACCTGCACTGCTTACACTGCTGCCCACACCTGCAGCTCCATCCCCCCCCAGGCAGGGGAGAAAGGGGTATGAAGCTTCATCAACCTCTCTGGGCAACTACAGTCTAGGCCTGCATGACTTGGATTATTCCACACAGCTGTGACTCTGTCTCTACCCCTGACAAAGGAGAAAGTTGGGAGAAGCTTCATCTGTCCCTGGGGCAATGAGGGCAGCTTGAGCCTCCACAGCTTATAGCACCAATTACAACCTTGAATCCTACTGCGCAAGCGGCAAGGGAGAAAGGGCAGGAAACTCTAAACTAAAGAGAAAAACTGCACCCAGAATAAATACTCTAGTAAGCCAGATGCTAAGACACCAACAAAAATTATAATCCACACCAAGAAACCGGAAGCTATGGCCTAGTTAAAGGAACAAGATAAGCTTCCAGATGACATAAAGGAGTTGAGACAACTAATCATAGATGTTCAAACAAATCTCCTTAATAAATTCAATGAGATGGCTAAAAAGATTAAGGATATTAAGACAACACTGGATAAGCACAAAGAAGAATTTGAAAGTATACATATAAAAATAGCAGATTTAATGGGAATGAAAGGTGCAATAAATGAAATTTTTAAAACTTTGGAATAATATAACAGCAGATTTGAGGAGGCAGAGGAAAGGATTGGCGAGCTTGAATAAATGGCTTCTGAAAGTGAACATACAAAAGAACAGATGAAGAAAAGAATGGGAAAAATTGAACAAGGTCTCAGGAAACTAAATGACAGCAAGAGGTGTGCAAACATACATGTCATGGGTGTCCCAGAAGAAGAAGAGAAGGGAAAAGGGGCAGAAGGAATATTTGAAGAAATAATGTTAGAAAATTTCCCAACCCTATTGAAGGACATAGATATCCATGTCCAAGAAGCACAACGTACTCCCATCCAAAAAAATCCAAATAGACCTACTCTGAGACACATACTCATCAGAATGTCAAAGGCCCAAGACAAAGAGAGAATTCTGAGAACAGCAAGAGAAAAGCAATGCATAAGGGATACCCAAAAAGATTAACTGCTGATTTCTCACCAGAAACCATGGAGGCAAGAAAGCAGTGGTCTGATATATTTAAGACACTACGAGAGAAAAACTTCCAGCCAATTATCTTATATCCAGCAAGACTGTCTTTCAAAAATGAGGGCGAGATTTGATTATTCACAGAGAAACAGAAACTGAGAGAATTTCTAAGCAAGAGACCAGATTTTCAGGAAATACTAAAGGGTGTGCTAGAGCCTGAAAAGACAGGAGAGAGATGCCTTGAGGAGAGTCTAGAAATGAGGATTATGTCAATAAAAGTAACTAAAGTGTCAAAGACTGGTGAAAACAAAATATGACGGATAAAACTCAAATAGTCAGGAATAAACTTAACCAATGATGTGTGAAGAACTTGTATTCAGAAAACTGCAACTCATTGTTAAAAGACATCAAAAAAGGCTTAAATAACTGGAAGAACATTCCATGCTCATTTGTTGGAAGATTAAATATCATTAAGATATCAATTCTACTCAAATTGATAGATTCAATGCAATCCCAATAAAAATTCCACGAGCATTAAAAAAATAATTATTTGAAAATATGATTTTCAAATTTATTTGCAAGGGTAAGGGGTTCTGAATAGCCAGAAACATCATCAAAAAGAAAAGCAAACCTTTATCTACGGACTTTAAATCATATTACCTAGCTATAGTGGTAAAAACAGCATGGTATGGCATAAAGACTGTCACATAGACCAATGGAACCAAATTTATGGCTCAGAAACAGACCCTCACATGTATGGTCAAGTGATTTTTGACTAGCCTGTCAAACCCACAGAGCTTGGGCAAAACAGTGCAATCAACAAACGGCACTGAAAGAATTGGATATCCATAGCTGAAAGAAGGAAAGAGAACCCCTATCTCATACCTTATCCAAAAATTAATTCAAAGTGGATCAAAAACCTAAAAATAAAAGCAAGAACCATAAAACTTCTAGAAGAAATTGTAGGAAAATATCTTCAAGACCTGGTGTTAGCTGGTGGGTTCTTAAAGGAAATAAGAGGAGGACTGAAATGGACTACTGATATTTAATGTGTGTAGGAGTTTTAAATACCTTTACTGTAAAAGTGTGGAAATGTATAGAGTGGATAGTAACACATAGTGAGTAACAGCTATTTTATAAATGGGGATATGGCTGAAAATGATAGTCCAGGGATGTAAATGCCAATTGGCAGAATGCTAGAGAATAATCTAGGAACTGAATAGCCCAGTATAAACCAAGAGGCAGATGAGAATTGTGGTTGATGGTACAGATGCAAGAGTGTCCTTTGTGAGCTAGAGCAAATGTCCATCACTACTGCAGGGTGTTGGGAATGTGGAGAAGCATGGGAAAAATACAGCTGGAGTGATCTCTGGACTGTGGTTAGCAGTAATAATATAATAATCTTGCATCTATGCAAAAGATGTACTGTGTTGATAATGAGGTAGTATGGAAAATGTGAGCCAAATGTACACTAAGGACATGGTAACAATCAGATGATATTACCTTATCTGTAGCAAATGCTCCACCACAGTGTGGTGTGTTGATGGAGGGGTGCTGTTTGGGAATTCTGCACATGTGCATGATTGTTTTATAAGTTTACAACTTCTGCCATTAAAAATATATTTAAAAATAATAATAGCATGGGTTGGGGGAAAAACACACCAAATGTAAGATAAGGACTATGATTACTAGTAAAGTTTTGACAATATCTTTCATAACTTGTAACAAACGTCACATGACAATGCAAGGTGCTGGTGGAGTGTTGATGAACGGGACCGCTGTGTAGCTATGTGTGTTTGCTTTGTAAGTTCACAACTTTTACTATACACTAAATTGTTTATGTATGTTCATATATAAATTATACAAAGATAATAATAATAATAATAGGGTCAGTTGAGGGAAAATACTTTGGTTAGTAGTAATATTCTGACAATGCTTTTTTATTATTAGTTAAAAAGGTTTAACAACAATGCAAGTTATTGGTGGTAGGGTGAGTTATGAGAGTCCTGTATGATGTTATATATGTGCATTTTGTAAGTTCACACTATTATTATACACTTATTTCTGTGTATGTGTGATATACTTCAATAAATTTTTTTTTTAGATTTATTTATTTATTTCCCCTCCCCCTTAGTTGTCTGCTCTCTGTGTCCACTCGCTGTGTGTTCTTCTGTGACCACTTCTATTCTTATCAGTGGCACGGGAATCTGTGTTTCATTTTGTTGCATCATCTTGCTGTGTCAGCTCTCCGTGTGTGTGGCGCCATTCCTGGGCAGGCTGCACTTTCTTTCGCGCTGGGCGGCTCTCCTTACGGGTGCACTCCTTGCGCGTGAGGCTTCCCTACGCGGGGGACACCCCTGCATGGCAGGGTGCTCCTTGCGCCCATCAGCACTGCGCATGGGCCAGCTCCACAAGGGTCAGGAGGCCCAGGGTTTGAACCTTGGACCTCCCATGTGGTAGGCGGACGCTCAATCCATTGGGCCAAGTCCGCTTCCCTAATACATTTCTAAAAAAAGAATTAAATATACCACAGTAGAATAGGACACACTATAAAATATGAGTGTGTTACACTATGAATATTGCACATAGTAATGCTCCAGAAAACTTGTGAGTTCAGGTTTACCGGTTTCAAGATGAAAAAAAAAATTTATGAGATCCTGTAGAAAGAAAGAAAGAAGAAGGAAGGAAGGAGGGAGGGAGGAAAGAAAGAAGGAAGGGAAAAAGAAAGAGAAAACCATCACATCTATCTGTATTCTTAATGGAAGATTTTCTGTTTGGGAAAATATATAGTAATTTAGGATTGATTTGCAGTGGTACCTAATTTTTGAAGCAAGGCTCAACTAATAAACAATTCTTCCTATCAAAAAAAAAAAAGAAGTATATAATTAGACATTTTATCCAAAGTGTGAATGGTGAACAAGGCTTGATCTACGTGGGTCAAGCTGAGCCACACTTCAGTAATTTGGAGGCAGTTACGTGATTACAGTTTTCTCACAGTTTTATAGGTACCTTAGAGGCTGCACTTATCCAGGTAGTGGTAGAAACTGGACTTAAGAATGTATTTGTCTGAAATCCTGTAAAACATAGAAATCTTTGAGATATATCTAATACCTAAGTTTATATGACCATGCCAAATTCTTCTTTGAAGGAGCTATTTTGATTACGAGAAGGTATTTCCATACGGTTTCTTCAAACTATGGGTATCCAATCTCCCAGGAGAATCATGGACTCTATTGGTTTCTGATGGAGTGAAAGAACTATCATGGAATGCTACTTACTGGACAGAAACTTTGTGCTCCATGTCTACTTTCGGTTACTGATTCACTGTTGGTATTTAATAAATGAACAATTCAAATGCATATCACCACCACATTATTCGTTTTAACAGCTGCTGTCACACCTGTGAGTGTTTTTGCCCATGGGTGGCAAGGTAGACTACAGATCTGGACATCTGGTTCAAGAAATCTGGGTTACGTTTGTTTCAACATACCTTGACTAGGGACCACCTGTGTAGCGGGACACAAACCCAAAGAGAATGGTTAGTGATTTATTTTTAAATAGGAGAATATCCCCTTCTTGGCCTCAACAACACAAAAGCAATCGTAGAACCCTGGTCTAGAACAGCACTTGTTTCCTCCTGTCATCCGTTTATATTTCATATGGCTGTTCTCAGAATGCCCTCTATTACTGAGAAGTAACACCACACGCTATTGAATACACTGTCTGCAAATGGTCCTTGTTTACTAAAAATTTTAAAAATCAGATGAACAACATCTTAGATCAATTTATTCTCTAGTGGAGCAGAAAACCATCTATACAGATGTTATCAGCCCTATCAACACCACCGTCATCGTCATCAAAAGTGCTTCCTCACGCTGTTAAAACCTAGCTCATATTTCAGTCTAGCTGGCTGCCAAGGGTAAAAGTGATTATAAATAATTAACTAACACAATTAGGGGGCACTTTAAAGGTTGAAGGTCGCTGCTAGGCATACATTTTTATTCCTATAACAATTATTTTCCGAGCATGTGCTTTGTGTCAAGGAGTGAACTAGATGTTGGAATTCAGTAGTGAACGAGATAGATGAAGTTCCTGCCTTCAAGGTGCTTATATTCTAGCTGATAGATAAGCAAGCAAATACATAATATAGCCATTTAATTAAAAGGGTTAAATTAACAGCTGTCTGTGGTCTCATTTCACTTGAGTCAGAATGCCGCAAACACTGTCATCTTTGAGAATTACTCTGCAGATTGTGATCATGGAAATCAGACAATGAACAAAAGTTCACTTTAAGTTTTCGCTCTTCACCTATTCCTGTAATGTTACAGTTTTAAGCACAAAAACCCTAAACTTAGCATGGAGGGAGGGGCAGGAAGGAGGGGCTGGTGTGTCTTTTTATTGGTCACTGATAGATGAGTTATATGGGATTTTTTTTGTTCTTAATCATCTTTATTGAGGCATAATTGACATACGATAAACTATACACAATTTTTTTCTATTTTTAAAGCATCTTTTCATTGCAGAACTTTGTAACAAGTCATTTGCATAATCCAGGATTCAGTTGCTCTGGTTATGAAATTAGCTCCAAGCATGAATATAAAATATGGTTTCTAGAATCACCTCAATAACACTCCTCCACATATAACGTGGGAATAGGACTGAAAGAAGCTCTGACCTAACACGAAGGTGTTTTTGGGTGAAAATTATGCTCTTTGGGTATGACTCCAGCATGACGATCAGGAGGCATGGGCTGCAGCTTAGCAGAACCATTGAATTGCCAAGTAAACCTGGGCAAGTCAGTGAGCGATTCCAGTCTTGGTTCACACTAAAATGAAGGGGGAATTGAATCCATCAGAGTCTTACATGTTCTTTTTAGCAGCATAACCTTTTCTTTAGCTGGAAACTCGACATACAAAAGTGAAAAAGTAACATTAAAGCAATATTGAAGTTGTAGGAGGGTGAGGCTGAGAGAAAGGCCAGAGGGAGATAGATCCCTGCCAGCTCAACATTTCCTACCTCACTTCCTGCAAATGCTGCTAAAGCATCTCTTTGGAACCCCTAGGGCTCCATGGTGCACAGTTTGAGAACCAATAGAAAGGATGACCTCTAAAGTTCCTTCATTTCTAATATTGTATGGATTACGTAGGCTTCAGGAGAGAAGGCCTCTTAAAATTGCAAAGTGGATGGGACCATCACCAACTCAAGACAACTAGCTATCAGGCAACATATCAAGAGTGTGTGGAGGGGAGCAGATTTGGCTCAATGGATAGAGTGTCCGTCTACCACATGGGAGGTCCAGGGTTCAAACCCCGGGCCTCCTGACCCATGTGGTGAGCTGGCCCACGTGCAGTGCTGATGTGTGCAAGGAGTGCTGTGCCCTGCAGGTGTGTCCCCTGCATAGGGGAGCCCCATGTGCAAGGAGTGCACCCTGTAAGGAGAGCCGCCCAGCGTGAAAAAGTGCAGACTTCGGGGGTGGAGCCGCACACACAGAGAGCTGATGCAGCGAGATGACACAACAAAAAGAGACATGAGACACAGATTCCTGGTACCACTGACAAGAATACAGGCAGATACAGAAGGACACACAGTGAGTGGAAACAGAGAACAGACTACTGGGGGGTGGGGAAGGGGAGAGAGAAAAAAAAAAGACCCTTAACTTAAAAAAAAAAAGTGGGGGTGGGAAGTGCATGTGGCTCAAGTGGTTGAGGTCCTGCCTACCACATGGTAGTAGTCCCAGGTCCCAGTTTGGTTCCTGGTGCCTCCTGAAGAAAACGAGCAATGCGGCAAGCTGATGTGATAGGCAGGTGTGGTGAGTTGATGCAACAAGAGACACAAGGAGAAAAACATAATGAGAGACACTAAGCAGGGAGCAGAGGTGGCTCAAGCAATTAGGTGCCTTCCTCCCACATGGGAAGTCCCAGTTTGGTTCCCGGTGCCTCCTAAAAAAAGACCAGGACACAACAAACAGACACAGCAAATAAAAACAATGGGGGGGGGGAAGAATAAATTTTTAAAAGAATCTTAAAAAAATAGGGAACTGAGGTGGCGATCAGGTGCCTCTCTCCCACGTTGGAGGTCCCAGGTTTGGTTCCTGGTGCCTCCTAAAGAGAAGATGAGAAGACAAGCAGACACAAAAAAATGTGTAGCGAATGGACACAGAGAGCAGACAGCGAGCACAGGCGGCCGGTGTGTGTGTGTGGGGTGGATAAATAAATAAAATAAAAATAAATCTTTAACGAAAAATTTAAAAAGTGAAGGAAAAAAAAGAGTGAGGGCAAGAGCCTGATCAAGAGGCATGAAAACCCCTCCAGCCCCAACCCAGGGCCCGCTGCGCACAAAACACCCAATCACACCACTAGGTGGAGCCCAGACCTCAGCATTACAGGAAGGGCAGCCGTCCCGGAAACCCCTGTGCAAATTCTGGATGAGAATTGTGCTCCCTGATAGGTTGAAAAAAAAACAAGGCACACCAGGAGATCATGTGTCTGTATTCATGCTCTGCCTACCCACTTAAACGCTTTGTGAATTTAGAAGTCAAGGGCTTCAGTGTTTAAGCTACTGGTTGGTCTTCACTGCCACCTGTAGAATTCTTGGAGTGTCCCATTCAGCCACTCCACAGGAAGAACGTGTGAAAGCACAAGGAGGCTTAGGGGTCATCAAATCCAACCACCTTGAAAAGCCCTTCCAACCTTGGCTTACACATCTCCAGGGATGGGGAGCTCACTAACCTTGAGGCATCCTGTTTCTTGGTCTGCCACATGTAGTTGTAAAAATTCTTTCTTTACATTGAATCAAAATTTGTTTCCATTTTGGTTTCTGGTTCTGGTCCCTGAAGTTAAAGGCAATGAGCCAAATCATCTTCATGATAATCCTTCGAGTATTTGAAAAGAACTAACATGCTGTCTGGGTGTCTTCAGTTTTCCAAACCAATGTCCAGTCCTTATTGTTTATTCCCTGAGGCACACCATTACCTTCTCATTTTGGCAGTAGAATCATCTTCTTGGCAACTGATTGACACAATATAGCAGAGGATTTTGATCTTAGATAAAAAGCAGCAGAGGTAGGAAAGACAAGTTGGCCACAAGGCACCAAACAGAATTTGGACCCAAGTCTTTAGTCTCCATGAAAGTTTCTACTACTAAAACCAAGCACACAGAGGCTGTCCCATTTAGAAGCACAACTCCACCATTCGTGAAACTAGAAATATAGAGAAGAATGTTTGAAACCTTAAAGTCTTAAAGGAAACCCAAGCTTTCTAATTAAAGATTTGATTCCAAATATTAGGAGAGAACATGGTTTGGTTTGGTCATTAATAAATGGCTAAGAGGTTTCTTTGATGTCAAAATCTCCAGAAACAAGAGAAGTACATTCGGTGTTAATGAAATGATTGCTTAGAATCGAGTAATTTCCATCTCAAGAAATTAACTTTCTGTATCAGACGTATCTTAACCTGTCTCCTCAGATTCTCTTAGCCTTGCTTGCTGCCGGGCCACGAGCCAGAGTCTCTAGTTCCTCCCACCACTTCCAAATTAGGATGAAGCATCACTTCCCAAGGCATGGACGTTAGCCAGGCCAGGAGACAAACTCTCTCCAGTTCCCTCTTCGATCTCCTGTTCTGAGACATGGTTTTCTGCCAGCTCTATGCAACCAGCTAGGACTCTTCAAGATAGAGCGACTAGTCAATAATACCACGCCTTGGCTATGCTCGCCAACCTTCCCTGCCACTCTCACCTTTTCCCTCCTCACTCTTGCTGCCGTGGGACTGTACCTCCCAATAAAGCTTTAGTACTCAAGTCTTGCCTTGAGCCGTACTTTCCAGGGAATCCTTCTCTCCCTCCTCCCTTCTGCTGGGGAGTTGTTTCCCTCCTTAGAGATTTTTTAAAGGGTAGACACATATGAATTTTAAGTGGTGTTAGTACTCTCCTCCTGGGGGACCCTTGGACATACACATTTCATTGAGCATGGCTAGGGCTTCGGCGGTGTAACATAGGTTGGATCTTCTTTTTGATGGACGCTGAAATGCTGTATTCAGAAAAGCACAGAGAAGGATGGATGGGTGGTGCCTTTATTTTTCAGCTTCTGGTGCTTTTGAAATATTCCTCTGCACACATTTTAATGATGAAAACATTCATTCAGTTTTTATTACTATGAGTAATAAAAAGAAGTGTAAACCCAAGGTGAGCGCACAGAGCTCTTCACTTGCTACTATGTAAACACACATTTGTACCAGGCACGATTACATGTGCTTTATGTACCTTCATTTAATTGATTCTTAGCGAGCCAAGAGGTAGATGTTAGGGCCGCTTCCACTTTCTGGACGAGAAGCCGAGGCTCAGAGAGCTTAGGTCGCATCCACGGTGACAAGGCACATGAAGGAAGCCAAGCCAAGCCCAGGGAGTGGAGCGGCTCAAGCGGCGGAGCACCTGCTTCCCAAACGGGAAGTCCTGCGTTCAGCTCCCTGATGCCTCCTAAGTTCAAGACAAACAACGAGCAAACAAGTGAAAACCCAACTCCGGGAGCCGTGGCTCAGTGGCCTTGCGCCGGCTTCCAACTTCCCACTTACGGGGTCCCGGGTTCAGTGCCAGGCCCTAGCACCTCAAAAAGCAGCCCCCTCCTCGGGTGCGGGGCGCGGGCTCTCCACCCGCACAGAACCGCCCCGGCCGGCGTTCCCCTGCGGCGCGGGTGGCCGCACTCGCAGTCCGCGGGGAGGAACCGGGCGTCTTGGCCATCGAGAGACCCCGGTTCCACCGCTGCATCTGAGGCGGGAGCTGCCGAGGTCAGGGGTCGCACTGCCTCCCCCACAAACTGGTGGGAAGTTGGGGGCTGGGGGGCCGCGGCTGGGCACGCCCCCTTCCGTGGCTCCTGGAGCCCCCGGGGAGGGGAGGGCGCGGCGGCGGCGCCACCCTGGGGCCAAGCGCCCTCCCCCGCTCCCCGCCGCGCAGCCGGCTCGTTAGAGTCGCGGGGTCTCGGGGCCCCAGAGGCGCGCGCCCCCCGCCCCCCGCCCCTCGCTCTGCGCCCCGCTCTGGGCCTCCTGCTCGCCCTGCAGACCCGCGCCCGCGGCCCCGGGCCCTGCCCCTCGGCCCGCGCTCCCGGCGCCCAGCGGGCCAGGCCGAGCCGCCTCAGGGCCTGCCCCGCCAGCCCCCCGCCCCGGCCCGGCCGCCCGGCCCCAGGACCCCGGCCCCCCGGCCCCCCGGTCCCCCTGCCCCCCGGCCCCCCAGCCCCGGCCCCGGCCCCCCCGGCCCCCAGGTCCCCGGCCCTCTGCCCCCAGGCCCCCGGCCCCCCGGCCCCGCTAGCCCTGGCCCCCGGCCCCCGGCCCCCCCCCCCCCCCCCCCGGTCCCCCGGCCCCCCGGCCCCGCCAGCCCCGGCCCCAGGCCCCCGGCCCCGCCAGCCCTGGCCCCCCGGTCCCCCGGCCCCAGGCCCCCGGCTCCCCGGCCCCGCCAGCCCCGGCCCCCCGGTCCCCCGGCCCCAGCCCCCCGGCCCCGCCAGCCCCGGCCCCCGGCCCCCGGCCCCCCGGCCCCCTGGCCCCCCCGGTCCCCCGGCCCCCCGGCCCCGCCAGCCCCCGGCCCCCGGCCCCCGGCCCCCCGGCCCGCAGCCCCCAGCCCCGGTCTCCTCAGCGGCGCGGCGCCGCGCACGACCCCGCAGGGCGAGCTCGCGGGGCAGCTGAAGGGGCAGCTGAGGCGGCGGCGCAGGGCCCGGCGCAGGCCACTCGCGCACACTCGGCGCTGCCAGGCCCTCCCCACGGCCTCCGCGGAAAACCCGCGCGTGCGCCGGCCTCCACCCGGCGCCGTCCACCCCGCGGGCACGACCCGAGGCAGGGCCGGGCCGCCAAGGCTGGAGGGGCCGGGGGCGGCGGCGAGGGCAGCGCTGCACGGGGACGGCCAGCCCGCCCTGTGGCCTCCGCGGCCGAAAGGCTTTCGGGGGTCCAGTGAGAACTGAAGTGCATCCTAAACAAGGCGCTTTTCCTGCAGAGTGGGGTAATGTGGCTTAAGTTTCTGCCTTTGCAGGAGGGGTTTATAGTCTATTAAGAGTTAGTTCTTGGGAAGTGGACTTGGCCCAGTGGTTAGGGCGTCCGCCTACCACATGGGAGGTCCGCGGTTCAAACCCCAGGCTTCCTTGACCCGTGTGGAGCTGGCCCACGCGCAGTGCTGATGCGCGCAAGGAGTGCCCTGAGAGGCAGGTGTGTCCCCCGCATAGGGGAGCCCCACGTGCAAGGAGTGCACCCCATAAGGAGAGCCGCCCAGCGCGAAAGAAAGTGCAGCCTGCCCAGGAATGGCACCGAACACACACGGAGAGCTAACACAACAAGATGACACAACTAAAAGAGACACAGATTCCCGTGCCACTGACAACAACAGAAGTGGACAAAGAAGACACAGCAAAATAGACACGGAGAACAGACAGCTGGGCGGGTGACAAGGAGAGAAATAAAATAAATCTTAAAAAAAAAGTTCTTGGGGAGGAGCACATGTGGTTCAAACAGTTGAGCACCTGCCTCCCACAGAGGCCCCAGGTTTGCTTCCTGGTGCCTCATGAAAAACAAAAAAAAAAACAAACAACAAGAAAAACAAATGATAACAACAAACAAATCCAGGGGAGCTGATGTGGCTCAGTGGTTGAACTCCTGCTTCCTGTGTAGAAGGTCCTGGGTTCAACCTCGGGTACCTCCTTAAAAAAAGTTAATTATTTACTTACTCCAGCTAGATAAATGAAACTCTAGTGTTAGAATTCAGGAATCAGTGTGTGGGCAGGAGAAGGATTTGCAGACCTTAGAAGGAGTCTAGGAATCACATCAGGAGAATCACTCAAAGCTTGACTTCCACATTCCCGTCAACTAGTTCTCCGTAACTTGAAGAAAAACACTAACAGCAGAAGAGAAACCCAAGTCCCTGGGACGCCCCCCCCCAGCTCCCTCCCCCTCTTGTGGAAGTTTTCCGTGGAGAGCGGTGACCAAGAGGATCAAAGCACTCGCTTCCTTCCTTTGATGTGTGCGGGGAGACAGGCTCTGATGTCAGCAGCGTGTTGCATTTCATTAGACCTGATTTTAAGCTCCCCCGAGGTCAGCGCAGCCACGCCACGCGGCTCTCGCTTGCCTATAAGCAGGTTTACTTTGCTGCAAGTATCAGGGGCACCCTGTACAGGTAAAGGCATGGGATTGTAAAAATATTTTCTTGCTCTATGCCGCTGTTTTCAAGCTTGCTTCTCTACCAACAGTGCGCTGATGCTGAATTCTGAGTTCATATGCCCTCCTCCTGTCGAGGTGTGGAGCTCGAGCAGGTAGGGGAGGGAGGTTTTGGTTTCAAGCACGCCGTCTTCAGCTGAGAGAGCCTTTTTCCCCTAAACAACTTCTGCATTCTCAGGCGACGACAAGCGCTGGGTTTTCCTTTGGCCAGCTGAGGTGAGCTCTGGGTGATGGCACCGGGTTCGCCAGGGGTACGGGAAGACCTAGAGCACAAACTTCAATTAGCCTTTTCTCTGGAGAAAATTGTTAGCCATAAATTTTCTCCTGTTATAGGACAAGCTGTTTAAGCTGAACTTGTGCCCCCAAAGGAACACATTTCTCAGCACATCTTGAGGACAGGCTGCATTCAGAGCTGGCTTCGGGGAAGCACATTTAATGGAAAAACTGAGACTTTAGTCTAGCTCTGCTTCTGTCCCAGGCCAGATAGAGGGCTTGGGCAAAGTCCCTGGTTTATCTCTGACGTAACTGAACTTGCCTTGTCTGCTGGATGGGGCTGTCAGCGGCAAGAGATTACCCAAAGACATTCTTAGGACACTAAATAATACTAATATTAATAATATTAATAACTCCAAGTTATCATCCCGAAGGGGAAAAAAAGAGAACTGGTCTGGAGTTCCTTATAATTGCTTTATGGTTTTGTAATTCTTTCATTTTTTCTTGCGGTTCCGTAGGGCTTCTAAGTGTTTTCATCCGTCTGACGAGTGGACCTGGTGGCCCTTCAGCGCAGGCCCCTTCCTGTGCCTGAGCTGTGGGGCTGAGCCCCTTACCTCCCGCTCGGGGGGCTGCCAGCCCCTCCGTCCTCTGAGCTCCAGCTCCTGGGCACCAGGCTGACGCCCCTGCTCTGTCATGACCCCCCGAAACAGTTACAGGAGTCCTGTCCTTTGTAGACGTTATTTCCTGCTAATCTTCTGGGGATGGGGTTAACTGAAAAAAGCACGTGTGGGGAGTTTACAAGGTCAAGGCAGCCCTTGCGCTGGATGCTCTTAGCTGAGGCCCCAGGCGTGAGCTGGAAACTGCAGCGCTGGGCTTAAGTCCTGTCTCCGCCTCTCAGAGCCGGGTGACCTCGGAGACCCCTAATCACTCTCAGCCGGCTCCGTCTTCTCATTTACGAAATCTCCTCGGAGCACCATTCGAGGGTAAAACGAACCACGGCAGCATCACGTGGCTGCTGGACATGCGCTCTGCCACGCTTCCCCTCTTCCTCTCCCTCTAGGCTCTGCTCTAGCCCCATTAAACTGAATTTGACGCACCCCAGTTCTTTTTTATTAGAATGCACTTCTCCCCTTTCCCTGCTTGGCAAGTTCCTATCCCGTCCTTAAAAATTCAGCTCTGTTTTCTCTGGGAAGGCTTCTCTGAGCAACTGTTTCCTCTTCTGTGGTGCCCTAGTATTTTGACTTTGCATTACAATGTGATAAGTACCGTAAATTTATCTACTGTGTCAGCTGGACTAAAAACTCCTCAAGGCAGGGATCGGGTATTTTGCATTTCCCTATCCGTATTCTGTAGTAATAATCAGTGCCTTGAATTTGCCATGCACTAGGGATGTGCTACTCATTCCTTCCTTCACTCCTCACTTACAAATGTGCACTGAGGACCTGCAGGAGCCTGTGAAGCCTCTTTTAAACCCTTACCACGTGCGTGTGTACATAGATCCAGGAGAACTCAGCGATTGTAATGTAGAATACAGGGCGTGTGTCTCTCCACCCTGCCTTCTGCTCGAGGTAGGGGACCTTTGTAAATTGGGAAATGCCCTCCTGCTCTACTCTGAATGCTGACCAGGACTGGTGAGGGGCAAGCTCTCTACGACACATTATAATGAAAATTAAGAACGTAAAAAACAGCTTCCAGAAAGAAAAAAATGAAGCCTGCTTACAAAAGGACAAGATTCTAATTGCTATCATGCTTCCCAAAACTGAAAACAAAAGACAAAGGAGTATTATTACCTTCGAAATGTGGAGGGAGGGAAAGAGCTATGAACTTGAAATTTAATAGTCTGCCATGAACTGAGAAGGGCACCATGAATTAAGGAATAGGTTCAACTCATTCTGTACCTTGAGGTTGACTGAGAGAACATGAAAAATGTAAGCCAGTGGAGAAATTTCAGCAGAAGAGATGAGGAAGAGAAATGTCTTGTTCCCCCAGACCCTCTGTCGCAGTGACGATACGTGTCATCGGGATTCCCTGTTTCCTCCTATGACAGCTTACGGTACCAATGAGCGTTGTGATGGTAGCAACAACCCCACACTTGAGGTGCTGCTGTGCATGGCCAGCAATTGACTTCGGCATTCCCTCCTTTCTCCCTGGTGATGGGAGGAGCAACGGCGTTCCATGCCCTTCCAACCAATGGCACAGTGGCCAGAAACATTTCTAATCCCACCCCCCAAGTCCTGTGGAAACCCTAAAGTGAGCCCAAAGAAACCAACCAGAATGGCCAGGTTCCAGGTGTGTGCAACCTGATAACAGAATCCCCTTTTCTATTCCCCGCTCTAGGCTGTACGCTAGTGGTTGGACGTCACTCTAGTAATAGAAATCGGGGCAGTCATTGAACAGGGATGTCCCTAGGGGCCCTGCTAATCTGCTGAAGAGCAGCTGGAACCTTCCCTTCAGCTAACGCGTATATGTTCTTGTTGCACCAAGTACCCTTTTGGTTATGACTAATAAATCTCTTATTTAGGTAACAGATCCCTGGGCTTGTTACTTTTACTTTTGGCAAACCAAAAAGAGGTAAAGTCAACCCACATGGTTTGAAGGACAGGGCATAAATCAAATACAAAGACCAAACCTAAGAATGAGGAGAGGGGCTTTGACTAAAATTGACAGTGGCAACTCTTGGTGGTGAGGCAGTGGGCCAGGTGCTGGGAAGACACAGGAGAACAAGGCAGATCTTTTCACTGTTCTCAGAGTATGCTAGATAATATCCAGGATGCCACCATCAGTTTCTTCCCTCCCTGTATGGGCATCGATGAGTGGAGTTTATTTCTCCTTCCCCTGAATTTATGACTGCTTAGGCCAAAAGAATGCAGCAGAAGAGGTAGTCAGGGATTTCTGAGCCCAGACCTTTAGAAGACTTGCCATTTCTACTTCCTTCCTCTTGGAATCCAGTAACTATGCTGTGAAAAGTCCAAGTTACATGGAGAGCCACATGGAGAAAAACGGAGGCACTCCAGTTGACAAGCTTTGCTGAACTTCTGGCTAACAGCCTGCTAGATGGATAAGCCATCTCAGACACTCCAGCCCAGTATTCTGGCTGGAGAACAGAAGAATTGCACAGCCAAGCCTAGGCATCCCACGGACTCTGGAGAGTTAATAAAATAGGTGATGTTTTAAGCCACTAAGTTTCGGGTGGTTTGTTACACTGAGGCCAGCTCCCGGTGATCCTGGGTTCCTCTGTCACGTTGCAGGGCATATGGTGGCACCTGCTGATCTCTTCCCTTTTCTTCCAGCTTGATATCAGCTTCTTGCTTCCATGGCTTTCTCTCGCTCTCTTTCTTCCTCTCCTCCCCTCCCACCCCGTATTCATTCTGTTTATAAAAGACCTAAGTGAAGTGCCTGGTCAAAAGGTCCTACTTACAATGGGTCCACACTCACGGGAATGGATTAAATGTAAGAGCATGTCTTTCTGGGGGTACAGTAATAAAATGTGGTGTGTCCAGGGTACTAAGGGAGTAGAGTATGATTCTGAGTTGAGACCGTAAGGAATTGACATAACTTTAGTACAACCTGACCCTGAAGTGGGAGGAGGAGGAGTAAGATGAGGGAAGTGGCATTTAATACTTGTAAGTTACCATTAATGCAGTGAGAAGTCTTTGAAGATTCATACGCTTAAAAGTAACACAAACTGCTTTGTGATAAAGTGTCATCTCAACTGCAATGTAATGTGTATTAAGTCCTAACAAACCCAGCAAGTTACTATTATATCCATTTTCCAGGTGAATAGATGGGGAGAAGACTCCTTTGGAATGTGACACCCCACGTCAGCTCTCCTGTCTGGTTTGGGGCGTGTGGTACTTTTATTCTTTGTTCATCCCCAGGCTTGACTGATCTCAAGTTAGCTAGTGGGTGGCACTGGGATGATGGTTCCCATATGAGGTGCCTCTGAAAGGCTCTTTGCACGGGCTGGTACGACTCCATCTCCCGTCTATCCCAGACCATTCCACCAGGAAATTCCACGCCCCTGGGCCAACCCCATTGTTTGAGTGCCCCCTGAACATCTCCTGAGGACCTGCTCTAAGGCCCAGCCGGAAAGAAGAAATAGATGCTACCCAAAGGGACTGGAAAATTTAGGCAGGAAGCAATAAAATGAGATGCAGCTTGGAAAAATACAGATTGCCGCATCTGGGAGAAAAAATAATATATCACTAGCAACCCCTGCATCCCCCCGCCAAATATACAAATATATTCAAGTGTAGGAGCAGAGGTAGACTACTGTCAAGTTAGTGAGGCTTAAGTTTCATGCCTTTCTATTGAAGAGACTCCTGCCAAGGCCCAGGAGGGCCTAGTAATGTTCTGTTTCTATGTTTTTGTAAATTTGCAAATGCGACATATTTTTGTATTCTTTTCCTTGAAGAGGCTCCTCCAAATCCTGCCACATGAAACCACATGACACCTGGATCTGTCCTGGGCATGCAGAGCAGCAACAGTGCTGGTGGCCACTCTGCTAACTAAGAAACTTCTCATCCTGCAAGGAGTGGTCACCCAGGTGTCTGGAACTTGGTGGCTTATTCCTCTTAGAAATATCCCGAAAGAAGACTATGGAAAGATGGCAAACTTAACACCAATAAATCAGTCCTTGGTGATATGCTCTCAAGCAGCTACAGAAGAGTTTTGACTTTGTTTTGCAGTGGACCTTTCCAGCACCCTCAAATCATCATTCTCCATAGAAGAGGGAGGCCCGACCAGGAATGCCCGAAGAACCTCAGGGTGCCTGAGAGCCAGCTGCCTGGGATGTGCTGAGACGTCCCCCCTGCCAGCGCTGCTCTGCTTTGGGAGATGGACAAATGACTTCCATATCCTAGAGCGGATTCCTTGCGCTGAGCTCTACTCTTTTAATTGCAACTGCAATGTCTCTGCCTAGAGATTTTTAAATTTAATTTTTTCCCTTTTTAATTTTTTAAAAATGTTACATTAAAAAATATGAGGTCCCCATATACCCTCACCCCCACCCCACTCCTCCCTCATCAACAGCCTCTTTCATCGTCATGGCACATTCATTGCATTTGGTGAATACATTTTGGAGCACTGCTGCACCACATGGATAATGGTTCACATTATAGTTTACACTCTCCCCCAGTCCACCCAGTGGGCCATGACAGGACCTACAATGTCCAGCATCTGTCCCTGCAGTACCACTCAGGACAACTCCAAGTCCTGAAAATGCCCCCACATCATATCTCTTCTTCCCTCTCCCTATCCTCAGCAGCTGCCGTGGCCACTTTCTCCACATCAATGCTACATTTTCCTCCATTACTAATCACAATAGTTCCAGAATAGAATATCAGTAAGTCCGCTCTAATCCATACTCTATTCCTCCATCCTGTGGACCTTAGAATGGCCGTGTCCACTCCACATCTATATCAAGAGGGGCTTAGGTTCCACATGGATGCTGATGCAATTCTCCTGCCTGCAGCTGTAGGCACTCTTTTTTAAAGAGACCCACAAATTTCTATGAGCTTCTTGCCCACTCTGAGAGAGGCCTCTGCCAAAGACCTTCTGGGGACCTTGACGACCAGTGCCCTGTCTCTTAGGAAATCCGACCCAGCTCGGCAAGGACCTTGGAGTCCCATGAGAGAGGGTCTAGCCTCACATGAGACATTTGTTCATAAGAGGCCTCATAGGTTTTTTCCTTGCCTTGCCTTTGAGCTCACTTTGTTCTCTGACTCCTCCCACTTTTTCTTCTAACTGTCCTCTCCTCTGCTCCATACACACACACACCATACCTTCCTTCCTTCCATCCTGGTCAGCTCTCAAACTTCCTGCTTTGTTCCCCAGCTGCTCCTGCAAGGCATGGCTCGTCCTGGGAATGCTAACCCTGCCTGCATCATACCTGGCCTTGCCTGGGAAGAGCCCGAGTCCAGAGCTACCCCTGCCTAGATCAGCCTTGGAAATCCTGGCTCAAACTGCGGTTCCTAGATACCTAAGATCCCTGGAGAGTACAGAAAAGGATTGTCCAATAATTGCACATAAATCCGGGTTATAGGAAAAGCACCAGCTGTGATTTCGGATCAGATGAATAACATGCTAAAGGCAGTGAATGGAAGGAGGGTGACTTGGAGCATATTTACCTATTTCTACTTTTGCCATCTTTAACTTTTTGCTAAAGTTAAAGATTACTCTGGCTGGCTAGTGCCAGCGGCCGAGAATAAGGCACTGAATTTCCAAGTAAGCTTGGCAGTAAATGGAGAGGGCTTCTTAGCACACCGGGCTGGCCACGTCATGGGGGTCCCTGCCTCCTGTAACAGCCTCAGGAAACACGAAAAGCCTGCACCCTGGCTGCCTTCCCTTGCCCTGATCCCGCACCTGCTCGAGTGGGCCTCACTTGCTTGGCGTAAGTGTGACAGCCTCTTTCTGTTTCTCTCATTCTGGTTTGGGCTGAAACTGATCTATTCCGAAATCTGTTATATATTTAGGATTTCAATGCTATTCTGGTAACTTGTACAATTAATTATACTTTATTTACGGGGTATTAGAGCTTGAGGGGGCATGAAGCATGTCTATTGGTCAAGAATGGCCTGCAGATGGTGTGTAACAACTAAATCAAGAGCTAACATTTGCGCAGCGTACCGTAGCGCACAAAGGACTTTCACACGCATTATCTCTTCAGCGCCTCACAACAACCCCCTTGAGACAGGTGACAAGAGTTAAACATTATTATTTCCACTTTACAAATGAGGAATGTGGGACACAGAGCAGCAGAGTCAGAACTTGAGATTCCAGATCCCACTGAAGAACTCCCAGGCTGCAAAACATGCTACTTCTGCTCCTTTAAGTACTTTAGTTACCTTGTTTGAAATTCTCATGTTAGCCTGCATTTATTTTTTACTTAACATCTTTATTGAGGTATAATTAACATTCAATAAACTGTGTATTTAAAGTGTATAATTTGATGAGTTTTGACACATACACACACACATATACACCCGTAAAATCGGCACTAAAATTAAGCTAATGAACATATCCGTCACTCTCAGAATGTTCCTGACTTCTACCTACGTCCACCTCCTCACTCCCCCCACCGTCCCCAGACAACCCCCATCTGCTCGCTGCCACTGTATATTAATTGGCATTTTAGCATTTTTATAAAAATAGAATCGACAGTATGTACTCTTTTAAAAAATCTTTCACTTAGCATAAGATTTATTCACGTTGTAGCCTGTATCAGTAATTAATTTCTTTTTAATTGCTGAATACCATTTCAGTCCATTCTTCATTTGATCTAGTCGCCTGTTGATGGAAATTCGGGCTGTTTTCCGTTCTTGGCTACTATAAATGGAGCGGTGTGCGTCTTGATGTGGACAAATGTCTTCATTTTTCCTGGGCAAATCTGTGGGAGTGGAATCTCTGTTCCATGTGATAGGCATGTGGTGAGCATTGTAGGAAACACGAACGACTCCTGACAGGCGGTGCCTTTGTACATCCCCACCTCCTTGCCCACGCCAGGCAGGGCAGGCTTCCCGTCCGCCCATCGATAGAGGCGGAGTGATGTCTCACTGTGTTTTTAATTGGCATTTTCCTAATGACTAATGATGTTTAACAGCTTTTCATGTGCTTATTTGGCATCCCCAGATCTTCTTTTGGTAAAGTGTATGTTTACATCTTTTTCCTATTTTTTAGTTGGGTTGTCTGTGTTCTTATTAAGATTTGAGGTTTCTTTATAGATACGGAATACAAGTCCTGTATCAAGTAATGCTTTACAAATATTTACTCAGACTGTGGCTTGTCTATTCAGCTCTTAACAGTGTCTTTTTTAAAAATTGTGATGTCCAATCAATTAATTTGTTCTTTTATGGATAGTACTTTTGGTGAGGTTGTATCTCTGAAATCTTTGCCTATCCCAGAAAGCAAAAGTTTTTCCAATGATTCTCCGAGAAGTTTTTTAGATTTAGGATTTACATTTAGGTCTGAGATCCATTTCTAGTTAATTTGTTATGTGGCAAAAGGTACTGATAAAAACTAATTTTTTTTTTTTTGCATGTGGATATTCAATTGATCCACTGTATAAAAGACCACTTGGTCCCACTCTCTGTCATTGTGCATTGGTTGAAATCACTTGTCCTTATGTGTGTAATTCTATTTCCAGATTCTGTTCTATTCTATTCCATCAATCCATTTATTTGTCTTTATTCCAATACCACATTTTCTTGATTACTGTAGTTTTATAGTAAAATTTCAAATCAAATAGTGTCAGTCTTCTTACTTTGTTCTTATTTTTCAAAGATTTTTTAGTCTATTCTAAGTCCTTTGCATTTCCATATGAAATTTAGAAAGTTTATGAATATCCTCAAAAAACCTTAATGTAATTTTAATCAAAATTGTTTTGGTTCTGTGGATCTATTTGCAAAAAAAAAATGACATCTTAATAATATTGAGTCTTCTAACCCATAAACATGGTATATCTCTCCATTTAGTTAGGTCATCTAGCTCGCCATTTATGTAGTTCTCCTTTAATTTCTCCAAGCAGTGATTTATAGTTTTTCATATACCAGTCATATTTGTTCTCAGATTTATCCCTAAGTAATTATGATAAAATTATTTAATTTTAATTTCTGATAGTTGGTTGCTTGTATATTGAAATTATACACACACACACAGATATGATCTTGCAAACTTGCTAAATTTACTTATTGGGTCTAGAAGATTTTTTTTGTATATTCCAATGGGTTTTCTACATAGTGGTTCTACTATCAGCAAATAAATATTGTTTTTCTTTTTCTTCTCAATCTGGATAATTTTTCTTTCTTGAATACACAACTGAATAGAAGTGGAAAGAGTGAATATCCTTGTGTTGTTCCAAATTTTCATGAATAAGTATGATGACAGTTGAGGATTTTTCATATTCACTCTTTATCCAATTGAGAAAGTTCACTTCCATTCCTAGTTTGCTGTGATGTTTATCAAGAATGGATGTTGGATTATATCAAATGCTTTCTTCAGCATCTATTGAGATAAACATATGATTTTTCTTTTTACAGTTGTTAATAGAGTGAACTACAGTGATTAATTTTCAAATTCACACCAACCTGGAAAACCTCCATGTGGTCATGATGTATTTGGCTTTTAACAAATTAAATTTGTTAAAATTTTGTTTAGAAATTTTACCTATATGTTCATGAGAGAAATTGGTCCTAGTTTTCTTTTCTTATAACGTTTTTGTCTCATTTTGGTGTGAGGGTAATGTTAGTCTCACAAAATGAATAGGGAAGTATTCTCACCTCTTCCATTTGTGCTTATTTGTATTTCTTCCTTAAGTTTTGGTAAAGTTCACCAGTGAAGCCATCTGGGCTTAGAGTTTTCTTTGTGGGAAACTTTTATACTACAGATTCAATTTCTATAATAGATACAGGGCAATTCAGTTTATTTGCTTCTTCCTACATGAAATTTCGTTGTTTGTGATTTTCAAGGAAGTCGTCCTTACATCTGAGTTGTCTAATTTATTGTCAAAAAATTGTTCATAGTATTCCCTTATTATTCTTTTATATCTATAAAATCCTTAATGAAGTCACCTCTCTTTTTCCTGATATTGATTAGTTGTGTCTTCTCTCTTTTTCCTTGATCAGTCTGGCTAGAGGTTTAGCCATTGTATTAATCATCTCAAAGAACAAATTTTGTTTCATTGATTTTCTCTATTGTTTTTCTGTTGTTGTTGTTGCTGTTTTTAATTAGATTCCATTCTGGCTTTTATTATTTCTTTTCTTCTATTTACACTGGGTTTCATTTACTTTTTCTAGTACTTAAGGTGGAAGTTCAGATCATTGATTTGAGAACTTTCTACTTTAGGTTTTAAGTGCAATAAATTTCCCCCTAAATTCTGCTTTATGGGCACTGCAAAATTCTGACATGTTGTCTTTCAAAATACTTTCTATTTTTCTTTTGATTTCTTCTTTGACCCATGGGTTTAAAAGTGTAGTATTTAGTTTTCAAATATTTGGGGATTTTCCTGGGAACTTTCCATTATTCGTTTCTAATTTAATTCCATTGTGGCCAAAGAACATATTCATATGACTTGAAATATTTTTTAACTTTACTGAGATTTGTTCTATGCCCAGAATATGGTCTATCTTTGTAAATGCTCCATGTCTACTTGAAAAGAATTTCTTTGCTTTGAAATCTACTTTGAGATTAATACTGCCAGCTCAGGTCTTTTTTATTATTCTTAACACAGTGTATACTTTTATATCTTTTTTTCTTTTAACCTATTTGTTTCTGTATATTGAAGTGCATTTCTTGTAGCCAACATATAATTTAGTCCTGATTTTATCTAATCTGCCAATCTGTCTTTTAACTGAACTGTTCAAACCATTGACATTTAAGTGTGATTATTGAGATGACTGGTTTATATTTATTATCTTGTTCTTTGCTTTATATTTATTCCATCTGTTCTTGGTTCCCATTACCTCTTGTTCTACTTTCTTTTTTTATTAATTGAGTATTTTTATGATTTCATTTTATTTTATTTTTGTTGGCTTATTAGCTCTAACACTTTAAGTTATTTTGTTGTTGATTTAGGGTTTTTATTATGCATCTTTAACCTTCCACAATCTACCTTTGAGTGGTATTATATCACTACATACATATAGTATAAGAACCTTATAATAATAAGTTCTCATAGCTCTCCTCCTACCCTTTATGCTAGTAACATAATTTTTACTTTTACCAATGTATAAACAATTGTTATTATTTTTGTTTAAACTATTGTTATTGTTTAAACATTGTTATTATTTTTGTTTAAACTATCAAATATCCTTTAAAATAACTTAAATTGTAAGGAAAAAGCATGTATTTACTCATGTAATTACCATTTCCAGTTCTCTTCATTCGCTGTGCAGATTTGTATTTTTATCTAGTTCTTCTTCCTCTATTTCTTGTATTGCAAGTTTCTGGTGATGAATTCTTTCATTTTCTGTATGCTTTACATAATCTTTATCTTTTTTTTGGAAAGGTATTTTTGCTGGGTTGGAATCCAAGTTTGACAGTATGTTTTTTCTTTAAGTACTTTAAAAATGTTGCTCCACTGTCTTCTCACTGGTATTGTATCTGATAAGAAATCTGCCATCATTCTTATACTCTGTATGTAATGTGTTTTTGTTCTTTAGCTGCTTTTAATATTTTCTCTTTATAACTGGTTTTGAGCAATTTTATTATGATGTCCCTAGGTGTAGTCTTCTTCATTTTTCTTGTTTTTGGTGTTTATTAAGCTTCTTGGATTTTTTTTTTTTAGCATAGCAAATGACTTATTTAAACTTAAAAGAAGGAAAGTGTTCTTAATTCCATTTATGTTTTCAAGACAAAGTTTGACCTAATTGCAAAATTTTCTATTAAGGAATTAAACTAAAATACCCCAGTTATTAAATCAAAGTAGTTATAGCAATTTCAAATTTTATCTTACCATTTTCCAACATCTGACATTCTGATAGTCTGTCAGTTTTTAGTCTCCAACAACTTTTTTTAAAAATTATTTATTTATTATTATTTTTTAATTACATTAAAAAAAAATGAGGTCCCATTCAACCCCACTGCCCCCACCCCCCACTCCCCCCACTCCCCCCACAACAACACTCTCTCCCATCATCATGACACATCCATTGCACCTGGTAAGTTCATCTCTGAGCATCACTGCACCCCATAGTCAATGGTCCACATCATAGCCCAGACTCTCTCACGTTCCATCCAGTGGGCCCTGGGGGGATCTACAGTGTCCCGTAATTGTCCGTGAAGCACTATCCAGGACAACTCCATGTCCCGAAAACACCTCCACAAGGCTTCTTGGATTTGTAGGCTTGTAGTTTTCATCATATCTGGAAAATGTCCAACCATTATTCTCACGTAGTTTTTCTGTCTTACCCACTCCTTTGGAGACTCCAGTTATTTGTATATCAGGCAATTTAAAGATGTCCCAAATATAACTGATGCTTTGTTCATTTTTTAAAAAATTCTCTCCTCTTTGTGTGTTTCCTTTTTTTTTTTTATTTCCCTCCTCCCCCCCAGTCATCTGCTCTCTGTGTCCATTGGCTGTGTGTTCTTCTATGACCGCTTCTATCCTTATCAGCGGCACCGGGAATCTGTGTTTCTTTTTGTTGCATCATCTTGTTCTTGTGTCAGCTCTCCGTGTGGCAGTGCCATTCTCGGGCAGGCTGCACTTTCTTTTGCGCTGGGCAGCTCTCCTTACAGGGCACACTCCTTGCACATGAGGCTCCCTTACGTGGGGGACACCCCTGTGTGGCAGGGCACTCCTTGCACACATCGGCACTGTGCATGGGCCAGCTCCACATGGGTCAAGGAGGTCCAGGGTTTGAACTGCGGACCTCCCATGTGGTAGACGGGCGCCCTAACCACTGGGTCAAGTCTACTTCCCTGTGTGTTTCATTTTTGATAGTTCCTATTGCTATTTCCTCCATTTCACTAATCTTTTCTTCTGCAATGTCTAATCTTCAGTTAATCTCATCCAGTATACTTTTCATCTTGTTTCCATCTCTAGATTTTTTATTTGGGACTTCTTCATAAAATCTCTATTCACTTTTTGAGCCTCTGGAAAATAGTTATAAGTGTTTTAATGTCCTTGTCTGGCATCTGTAGTTGTATAAGTACTGGGTCAGTTTGTTTCAACTGATGATTTATCTCCTTATTACAAATTGTGCTTTCCTATTTCCTTGTGTGCAATGATAAGTTTTGATTGGGTGGCAGGCATTGTGGGTTTTACCTTTTGGGTGCTGGATATTTTTGCATTCCTATGAATATTCTTGAGCTTTGTTCAGGGATCCAGTTAAGTAAAAAACTTAGAGAAACAGTTTGAGTCTTTCAGATTATGCTTTTAAAGTTTGTAGCAGTACTAGAGTAGTACTCATTCTTGGTCTAAATATTTCCCATGACTGAGATATGACCCTTCTGTGTGCACCACCCAATCCCCCAAGAATCTAAAGGCTCTCCAGTGTGGCTGGTAAGAACAGGTACCTCTAATCCTTTTGAGTGGTTCTCTCCCAGATCTCTGGTAAGTAAGTCCTCACACACATATACTGATGAGTGCTCAGCTGAATACTCAAAGGGAGCCCAAACAGATCTTCTGAGTTCTCCCTCTGTGCAGCTCTCTCCTCTTCAAGCACACCGTCCTGTGAATTCTAGCCACTTTGTTCTTCTTAGGCTCTCAGCTCCATTTCTAAACTCAGAGAGTCTACTGGGTTCCACCTGACTTCCCTCTCTCTACACTGAAACTCAAGGAAGTGCATTAGTCAGGGTTCTCTAGGGAAACAGAATCAATAAGAGATACCTATCAATAGTACGCAATTTTATAAGAGTCTCTCACGTGACCGTGGGGATGCACAAGTCCTGGTTCTGCAGGCAGGCTGCAACCAGGGGCTCTAATCAAAGTCCAGTGAAGGTTCTTGACAAGTTCTGGGAGATGCTGGCTATCCAAAGACGAGCTGGGAAATTCTCACTCAATGCTGGAATCACTTCCCCTTTTAAGGCATTCAACTGATTGGATAAAGCATCACTCATTGATGATGGCAATCTCCCTGACTGATGTAATTGTAATCAGCTATCTATGATTTACCACTGCAGGAAAGTCAATGGTGACTAAAGTCCATAAATGCCCTTGTATTAAAGTTAGCCCAGTGCATGCCTGACCAAACAACTGGACACAAGAACCTGGCTGAGTACAGGTACACAATAGCTTAACCATCACAGGACATAAGCTTGAGAACTGTAGTTCTCATCTCTTTTGCTTTCCATCTCTCAGGAATCATTGTCCTTCTTTGCCTGCTATCCAGTGTCTAGCAAACTTTTGTTTCATATATTTTGTCCATTTCTGGGAGTGTGATATGTTATAAAATACATGTTGAGTCAGTACAATTTCACTTCCAAATGAAGAAAACCAATTAAAATCAGCTTCATTTAAAAAGAAAAGAATTTATTAGAATGAATAACTAAAAAATCCAAGGGTATATGGCTTGAGCATGGCTGGTTCTAAAGAGCTCATACCCATTCTCTCTCTCTCTCTCTCTCTCTCTCTCTCTCTCTCTCTCTCTCTCTCTCTCTGTTGGTTTCAATCACAGTAGGGGTTTCTGCATATGGTGTACTCTGAGATCTCCAAACTTACACATATAGCTTGCAATCCCAGTTGAAAAAAGCTCCTTAATTTCACACTATTTCCAATAAAAAATTAGCCCAGAAATGAGTAGTATCATTGGGCTAAGCCATATATATATCCATACCAGAAACAAATACTATTGTATTGAGATACCCTGATTGGCTAGACCTGGATCATGTGACAATCCTATAGTGAGAGAAACTAAGATAGAGAGCAAAGACTGAGGGCAATAGAATTGTCACATCTTTTTCAAACTTCTCTTTGCAATCTCATATACCATTTGTTTTCCCATTTTATCCTTAAGACTCTTCTGTTGACTGCTTTCTACATTTCCTCTTCCCTTAAAATAATCCTAAACTTTTGATTCTTTCTCCTGAAACGTTTTGCTGCTCCTTAATTGTTAGTTCTTTCCCGAGTTCTAGTTTATTGCTGTCACTGCTGGGGTTGCATCAGCTTTCAATTTGGCTTCTTTGTGAATCTCATTAATATGCAATTATCACCTCTCTCCAGATCATTAACAGACATTTAAAAAACCTAACTAATAATGAAGTCTGAAGACTCTGAGGCAAAAAAAAAACCCTCTCACAAGGGACTAAGAAACTCAGTGGAGGAGGAATTTGAGTAGGAAATTGGAAAGGACCTCCTTTCCTGACACAGTTTTCATCAATTCCAAAAAGAGGCTTTAAGAGAAAATAGGAAAGAACCACAGTGGAAGAACAGTAGAGAAAGAGAAATGTATCCCAGCATCTCTTTCTGTAAAATTAGGGTAAAAATTAGTCATGAGCAGCGACAAGGTTCTGAGATCCAAGGTTCCAAGCTACAGTTGAAATGAGCATTCAAACAGCAAGGCTAAATGGAGGAACAGTTAACAAAGGACTTTGTCAGTTGTTGGCTCTCTTCCTTCCTTCTCTGGATTCACTGCCTGATCGTAGAGCTGTCTCAAGTTGCTTTTCCTGGGCTGCTGATTCAGTTTTAGCCTGACTGTCACCTATAGTGTGATATTCTTACCATTGCTGAAAAATATGAGCTGCTTCTGTCAACCCACAGTTGGAATTTTTCCAGGAGCTAGAGCTTTTCGCTGTCTCAGTCTTAACCAGTCTTCAGACTCTTCAGACTCCGGGGTTCACGCCCTTGATCATCTCTCACCTGAACTCCTGCAACAGCTTCCCAGCTGCTCTCCTCACCTTCTGCTCCACTGCCGTTGTGCTCCCAAACTCTTCTTCTGTAGTAGAGGGATATACATAAAACACAAATACGATTGTGCCCCTTGCTTCTTTCACCGATGCAGCACAGAGAGAAGTGATGTAGTGGGGCCCACGTTATTACCAGTGGCCAGCTTTGGTATATGGGGCTGAGAAAGTAAAGAAACAAAGCTACTGAATGGATTACAGATAGGACCCTTTGAGCTTATTATGGTTGCATGACCAGTTCCATCTGATAACTGTGGGGTGAAGCGGCCCGAATCACTTGGAAATTGGAGCACTTAATTTCCAGCGTAAGAGCCTTCAGTTCTGTTCTTCTCCTGCTGTGTTGGGAGTGTGATGATCAGCCTGGCTTCTTGAGTGTTTATTATGAGCTTTATTGCCAACCTCCACTGTTATTTTAAACCACTAACATTCTGGGGTGGTTGTTTACCAAGGCATAACCTAGACTATTTTAACTAATACAGATTCTGGAGCTGGAAAAAAGGTGCAATTGTAACAACAGCAACAAAAAACCCAATGTGGAAAAAAAACTCAAATATATGACAATGACTTACTGGCCAGGTAGTGAGGTAGGGAGACAACTGGTATTGGAGGTGGGGAAGTTGATAGTCCACGTACTTTAGCGGCAAAGTGTTTGACAAAGCTGTGACACTCCATCATTGCAGAAGGCATATCATGTTACTAATTAATTTATAGTTCTATGAAAAGAGGTTTAAAAACAAATTTTACAGTGTGCACTGGTTGCTGTTGGCTACATTTGGCAAGGTGTTATAAGAAAGATGAACTCAGGAAAGTGGGCTGATTTGCAGGCAGGAATAGAAGAGAATAGAGAGAGTCTAAAAATTCAGGAACTAGTGGGCTTGGAAAAGTTAACTCCTTCTCAATTCTCAATTATAAAAAATAAAAATGAGAAAGGCTGTGAGCAACAAATGCTAATTAAAGTTCAGCCTTGTGGGGAGGATAAAATTGAAGTTATAGCCATCATAAACAGTTAAAATCTCTAAATAGAGTAAGTGTTTCAAAGTAAAGATTCAGTGAAGGATGGGGTACCCAGTAAATCCTTTTAATTGGATAAAAGTGCTTAAGGAAAGAGAATAAATATGTGGCATGCACTTGAACTAAGTCTAGAAATACATGTGGGGGATAGGAAAGAAAAAAAAAGAAGAAAAAGCAAATATGAAGACAACCTTTTAGAAAGGACTGTAGATGTGGTTTGTGACATATAAAACTGACTGGAATCCAATATATGAGGAATCTCAGTTTACCTGTTTTTGAGAGAGTTGCACAGCCAAAGTAATCATGGATACTGACCTAAAAAACAAACAAACAAAAACCAAAACAAAACCCAAAAGTGTGACAGCTGAGACCTGGGCTTCTCATCCTCTAGGGCAGCTGTACAGTCTCCTTAGAAGGCATCTTCCCTAACACCTATTTCAGATGTAGCCGAGAGGGATAAAAGGAAAGGAAGACCCTCCCACAGGGTGGAAACATAGAGCGAGGAGGAAAAATGGATGGGGGAGCTCCTTTCAAGCTTAACCAAAGAACATTTCCACCCGAGTAGGGCATCTCAAGGGGTTAGTCCGGCATGAACCTCAGTGTCGGCTCTTTACCTCCCATTCATCCCCTTTTTCTGTGGTTATCCTGTCCCTATTCTATCATTGTGAATTGGATATGTGTGTTGGGGAGAGGGGAGGTGGATGGAGCACTTGTCTTTTTAGTTCCTAGATCTTGAGATCAAGAGATGCCACATCCAGATGTGCTGTAGTAACTCAATGTATGCGCCCTTGATGGAGGAACCAAGCATCATGTAGTGCCCTGAGTGGGTGACATATTTTGGTTGTCTTCCTTGGGGGAGGGGATGAATATGTTCCACAAGTATTAAGAAGAGAAGACTGACTATTTGAAGACCTAAGGCCGACATGTCAGATATTTTTACTGCTCACCAGTACTTAGTTTCTTTCTCCTTTGGGGAACATAGAGGACTGTACTTCCCTGCACCCTTGAAGTTAGACATAGCCATTTGATTAGTTTTGGGCCAGTGGGGTTTTGGCAGATGTGATGCAAGCCAGAGCATTTAAATGACAGTGCAAGACTCTCTGAGTCAACTCATCACCCACTGTGATGACTGCAAATTACTTTCAGATAACTTACTCCATTGAGGAAGGAGCCTTCATCAACCAAGGCCCCTGACTATATACCACAAGCAAAGCCTCCTTGCTAAGCTGATTTGCACCTGCAGCGCGAGTGAGAAAAACGTTTTTGTTTTAAGCCATGAGGTTTGGAGGCTGTTTTTTCTAGCATACACTTTCCTAATCTGAATGATATACTTACCTTTCCCAGAGTCATAAATAAGAGGTAGAATCATAGTATCAGGATTCAAACTCAGATCTCTCTGGCTCAGAGGTCAAAGCGAGGCTACTACTTTCCATCAGTTGCAAGGTGATTCCTAAAAACCAATTCATAAACTAAGATTGATGAGTAAAATTCAGTACTGCATAGCTTCAAAAGAGTAAACCATGAAGATGTTGATATAACTTCATGTAAAGAAGATGAAATTTAGAAATACTTAAAGGAGAATTACTCAGTGAATTGCATGGGATGAGCTATGGGAGTAAACACTAGTTCATTATGTCCTAGGAGAAGGGCTTATTGTAAGCTTTGAGTGACAGGTGATGGGTGGTGAGGGGTGGGATGAGAGTGGGAAGTTGGCTAATGGGAAAGAAGGAACTGACAATAGTTTGAATAGGTAAGTGAGCCAAATTTGATATTTCTAGAGAAATTTTAAAGGACTCTAACAGTTGCTGTTCTGGCTAGGAATTTTAGGTATTAAACAATTTTCAGGAAATACATTTAGATATTTGTAGAATTTGGGTACTTTAACATTTTCCCTAAAAAGCAGAGATGTTTTAATTCTTCCTTTATTTACTTAATGTTATCTGTTTTAATAGTTCATTTTCCATCAACACAGCAATGGAACTTACTGATTATAAATCTATAGGAGATTCAGTCTAAAGTTATAGTCTGGAACTCGGGCATGTGAATCTTGATTAGACACGTTATTACTTCACTGACATCTGGTGGCCTTGTAGATTAATTACAGTAATATTTTGTAGAGTGGCAATGAAACCTGTTGAATCAATATCCTCAAGTCATGGAGTAATAGCCATGAATGGTTTTTTAAAAAATTATTTCCTTATTCCCCTGTTACTTTATTTGCCTTCTTTTGGATTATTTTCCTCCACTCCATCTTTGTGTTTGTTTGTTTGTTTGTCTGTTTGTTTTTTGAGGTACAGGAGGCTGGGTAGTGAACTCGGGACCTCATATGTGGGAAGCTGGCGCTCAACCACTGAGCCACATCGGCTTTCCTCAGTTGGCTGTTTTTGCTTGTTTTTCTCATTTGCTTTTGTTTTTTCAGGAGGCCCCCAGGAACCGAATATGGGACCTCCCATGTGAAGATAGGCACTCAACAGCTTGAGCCACATCTGCTCCCCTCCTCCACTTCATCTTACTTTCTCTTTCTTCCTTTTATCTCAAATATAGCATCTCAAGATACACAGCAAACTTCTGAAAAAAAGTCAGAGAAATCACTGGACCTGCCAGAGATCTAAAGCCAGGATTTCAGAGTCTCCCAAACTTGTGTAGTGAGATATGTACCAGACCTTCCATTCATCCATTTATTTAATGTTTACCCAGGTGTGCCGGGCAGGATGGCAGGTGCTAAGAATTATGAAGCAAAGCTACAGTCCATGTCCTCAAGGATTTCACTATCTTAAAGAGAATCAAATAAATATTTTCAATATAGGAGGGTAGAAGTAGGCATGGGTAACTCTGAAGCATCCCAGAGGCTGGACCCTCGTCTTGCAGAGCAAGGATCTAGTAGGAACAGCCCATGCATATGATACATCACCATCCAAAGAGATGGACCCATCCTAGACTAGCCTCCTTCCTCTTCCATCAGTAGACCTGGTATAAGGAAGAAATCAAACAATGTATTTAAATGCATATTAAAGTGCCTAGGTCCTTGCCTGGGAGGTACTCAAAAGATTAGCTAATGCCATCTTCCATTCATGTATACATGAGAAACTATGCCAGGTGCTCTTCTGAGAGTTGGGGATGCAAAAATACAAAGACAACCCCTGAGTTTAAAGAGCTCATGAAACTAGTAGAAGATATATAGATAAACAAATGAGCAAAATTTCAATGCAATATGGTCATTGTTAGGTTAGAGCATGGTAAAAAGTGCAAAGGAGTGGGAGAGGGAGAACTATGTTAGTCTGGAGGGACCATGTATAGCTAGCCTTTGAACTGACTCAAATATGAATAAGATTTGGTGGGGGCATCAAGAAAAGAATGGGCATTTTATGTAGAGGGCACAGCATGAGCAAAAACACGGATATGCAAGAGCACGTGACCTATCCAGGGAGCTTCGAGTAATTCAGCGTTACTGATGCATAAAGTGCAAAGAGAGAGAAAGAGGGTTTGGAATGAGGTCAGGAAGGTAACAAATCCATATCAGGCAAAGTCTTGCAGAAAATACCAAAGGAATTTAAATTTATGTGGTACACCAGAGATGAGTCAGACTAGTGGTCTGAGGGGTCCATGACCAAGAGATTTTTTTGAAAATTGGATTGCTTGCTCTTTTATTGGGAGTTGTATGATCTCTTTATAGAGAATGGGAGTAAAACCCTTGTCAGATATGTGGTTTCCAAATATTTTCTCCCATTGAGTGTGCTGCCTTTTCACCTTGACCAAGTCCTTTGAATCACAAAAGTGTTTAAGTTTGCGTATATCCCATTTATCCATATTTTCTTTTGTTGCTCATGTTTTTAGTGTAAGTTTTAAGAATCCTCTACCTATCACCAGGTCTTGAGGATGTTTTCCTATATTTTCTTCTAGTAGTTTTAAGGTTCTGGCCTTTATATTTAGGTCTTTGATCCATTTTGAGTTAATTTTCGTATAAGGTGTGAGATAGGGGTCCTCTTTCTTTTGGTTATGGATAATCAGTTCTCTCAGAATCATGTGTTGAATAAACTGTTCTGCCCAAGCTGGGTGGGTTTGAGAGACTTGTAAATTATCACTTGACCAGCCATCCCAACTGGGCCATTGGGTACAATGTTAGCTGTGGGTTTTTCATATACAGCCATTATTATGTTGAGAAAATTTCCTTCAATTCCTATCTTTCGTAGTAATTTTATCAAGAGAGGATGCTGTATTTTGTCAAACCCCTTTTCTGTGTCAAACAATAGGATCATGTGATTTTTCTTCTTTGATTTTAATGTGGTGTATTACACTGATTGATTTTCTTGTGTTGAATCACCCTTTCATGCCTGATATAAAGCGCACTTGATCATGATGAATAATTCTTTTAAAGAGTTGTTGGATTTGATTAGCAAGTGTTTTGTTGAGAATTTTTGCATCCATATTCATTTGGGAAAATAGGTCTGTAATCTTTTTTCATAACTTCTGAATGAGTTTGGTAGTGCTCCCTTTTGTTCAATTTTTTCGAAAAGCTTGAGTAAGATTGGTATTAAATCTTCTTTGAATGCTTTGTAGAACTCATCTATGAAACTATCTGCTCCTGGGTTTTTCATTTTGGGGAATTGTTTGATGACTGTTTCAATCTCTCTATTTGTGATTGGTTTGTTGAGGCTTTCTATTTCTTTTAGGGTCAGTGTAGGTTGTTTATACATTCCTAGGAATTTTTCCATTTCATCTACAATAAATAGTTTGTTGGTTCACAGTTGTTCTTAGTATCCTCTTATGATCTCTTTTATTCCTGTGGGGTCAGTAGTAATGTCCCTGTTTTCTTTTTTTTTTTTTTTTTTTTTTTTTTAATTTTTTTATTTTTTATTGACTTTGTAATAATATTACATTAAAAATATATATGTGAGGTCCCATTCAACCCCACCCCCCCACCCCCCCCTCATTTTTTATTTATTTGCATCTTCTCTCCTTTTTTCTTTGTCACTCTAGCTAAGGGTTTGTAGATTTTGTTAATCTTCTTAAAGAACCAAATTTTGGTTTTGTTCGTTTTCTCTATTGTTTTTTTTCTCAATTTCATTTATTTCTTCTCTGATATTTGTTATTTTATTCCTTCTACTTGCTTTGGGAATAGTTTGCTGTTCTTTTTCTAGTTCCTCCAGCTGTGTAATTAGATTATTGATTTTAGCTCTTCCTTCTCTTTTTTTTTAAGATTTATTTTATATTTATTTCTCTCCCCCTCCCCGCCCCTCCGCCCCAGTTGTCTGTTCTCTGTGTCCATTTGCTGTGTGTTCTTCTGTGACCGCTTCTATCCTTATCAGCAGCACCGGGAATCTGTGTTTCTTTTTGTTGCCTCATCCTGTTGTGTCAGCTCTCCATGTGCGCGGTGCCATTCTTGGGCATTCTTTTGCGCTGGGCAGCTCTCCTTACAGGGTGTACTCCTTGAGCTTGGGGCTCCCCTATGCGGGGGACACCCCCGCGTGGCACGGCACTCCTTGCGTGCATCAGCACTGCACATGGGCCAGCTCCACACGGGTCAAGGAAGCCCAGGCTTTGAACCATGGACCTCCCACGTGGTAGACGGATACCCTATCCACTGGGCCAAGTCTGCTTCCCTCTTCCTTCTTTTTTAATGTATGCATTGAAGGCTATAAATTTCCCTCTCAGCACTGCCTTCACTGCATCCCATAGGTTCTAATATGTTGTGTTCTCATTTTTACTTGGCTCAAGATATTTATTGATTTCTCTCATAATTTCTTCTTTGACCCACTTTAAGAGTGAATTTTCCCTTTTTCCATCTCTTGTTTTTTCAAACTTTATTCCATTATGATAAGAGAAAATGCTTTGTATAATTTCAATCTTGTTGAATTTATTAAGATCTGCTTTGTGACCCAACATATGGTCTATCTTGGAGAAAGATCCATGAGCACTTGAGAAGAATGTACATCCTGCTGTTTTGGGGTGTAATGTTCTGTATATATCTATTAGGTTTAGTCCATTTATCATATTATTCAAGCTCTCTGTTTCTTTATTGATACTCTGCCCAGATGTTCAATCCAATGCTGAGAGTGGTGTATTGAAGTCTCCAACTATTATCATAGAGATATCTATTTCTTCCTTCAGTTTTGCCAATGTTTGCCTCATTTATCTTGGGGCATCCTTGTTAGGTACATATACATTTATGACTGTTATTTCTTCTGATGAATCGCCCCTTTTATTAACATATAATGTCCTTCCTTGTCTCTATTAACAGTTTTGCTTTTAAAGTCTGTTTCATCTGGTATAAGTATAGCTACTCTAGCAATTTTTTTGGGGGGGGTGGGGGGGAGTGTTACTGAATGTGTGAAATATCTTTTCTCAGGCTTTCACTTTCAATCTATTGGTATGCTTGGGTGTAAAGTGAGTCTCTTTTAGACAGCAAATAGATGACTTACATTTTCTTATCCACTCCAGCAGTCTGTGTCTTTTAATTGGGAGTTTAATCTGTTAACATTCAATGTTATTACTGTGAAGGCAGTACTTACTTCATCCATTTTGACCGTTGGATTTTAACTGTCATATTTTATTTTCACCACTCATTTTACACTTTTAGTTACTTTTACTGATATAATCCTCATTTCTAGACTCTCTTCCAAGCCTCTCTCTCCTGTCTTTTCTTTTCAGTCTGTAGCACTCCCATTAGTATTTCCTGCAAAGCTAGTTTCTTTTTTATAAACTTTCTCAGTTTCTTTTTATCTGTGGATAGTCTAAACTTGCCCTCATTTTTTAAAGATAATTTTGCCAGATATAAGATTTTTGGCTGACAGTTTTTCTCTTGCAGTGCTTTAAATATATCACACTGTTGCCTTCTTGCTTCCATGGTTTCTCATGAGAAAGTGGCACTTAATCTTGCTGGGTGCCCCTTATATGTTATGCATTGCTTTTTTCTTGCTGTTCTCAGAATTCTCTTTGTCTTTGGCATTTGACATTCTGATTAGTACATGTCTCAGAGTTGGTCTCTTCAGATTTATTTGAATGGGAATATGTTATGCTTCTCGGACACAGATATCTATGTCCTTCAATAGGGTTGAGAAATTTTCTCCCACTCTTTCTTCACATATTCCTCTGCCCCTTTTCCCTTCTCTTCTCCTTCTGGGACACCCATGACACATATGTTTGCACATCTCTTGTCATCATTAGTTCCCTGAGACTCTGTTCAACTTTTTCCATTCTTTTCTTCATCTGTTCTTTTGTATGTTTGCTTCTGGAGGCCATGTCTCCAAGCTCGCCAATCCTTTATTCTGCCTCCTCAAATATGCTGTTATATGCCTCCAGAGTATTTTTGATTTCATTTATTGTGTCTTTCATTCCCATAAGATCTGCTATTTTTCTATGTGTGCTTTCAAATTCTTCTTTGAGTTTGTCTTCTTAATATCCTTAATCTCTTTAGCCACCTCATTGAATTTATTAAGGAGATTTGTTTGGACATCTATGATTAGTTGTCTCAACTCCTTTATGTCATGTGGAGGCTTCTCTTGTTCCTTTAACTGAGCCAAAGCTTCCTGTTTCTTGGTGTGGATTGTATTTTTTTGTTGGTGTCTTGGCATCTGGCTTCCTAGACATATTTATTCTGGGTGCAGTTTCTCTCTTTGGTTTAGGGCTTTCTTGCCTTTTCTGCCTTGCTGGTTGTGTAGTAGTTGCCAAGGCGCTCTAAGCTGTGGAGGCTCAATATGCCCGTGTTACCCCAGGAACTGATGAAGTTTCTCCCACCTTTCTCCTCTTCCAGGGGTAGGGACAGAGTCACAGCTGTGTGGAACAATCCAAGCTGTGAACACCAAGACCATCCATAGTTTCCCAGAGAGACTGATGACTTCACACCCCTTCCTCTCCTGCCCGGGGTGAGGATGGAGCTATAAGTGAGGGCAGCAATCTATGCCATGTGAGTCCAAAATGACCACAGTTGCCCAGATAGACTGATGTAGTGTTGGCCCCCCACTTGCCCTGCCAGGGGAGGGGATGGACCCTCTAGGTGCCCAACAATTTAATCCATGTAGGCTGAACATGCCTGCAGTTGCCTGAGAGGCTGAGGGAGTACCATTCCTTTGGCCCTTTAGCAGGTGGGGATGGAACCACAGGTGCCCAACAGTTCAGTCTGTGCAGGCCAGAAGTGCTTGCCATTGCCCAGAAAAGCCAAGAAAACACAGCTCCTTTTCTGCCTTACTTGGGGGCATGTGTCTGACTATTCAGTCCATGTGGGCCAAAAACACCTACAGTTACCCAGAAAGCCTGGGGAAACACCACCCCCATCTCGTCCTACTGGGATTGGGGCACCCAAAGTCAAGTTCCTATAGGCCGAAATGGCCTGCAGTTGCCTGAAGAGGCTGAGGAAACCCCAGGCCCCTCCTATCCTTTTAGACCGTGGGAATGGAGTTACAGGTGTCTGAGTATCCAGTCAGTGTGGGCTGAAAGCACCTGCAGTTGCCCAGAGAAGCTGAAGAAACACCAGCCCTCTCTTACCCTATGAGAGTGGAGGGGTGGAGATGGAATCAAAGGTACTCAATAAACCAGTTCATATGGGCTGAAAGCACCTGCAGTTGCCCAGAGAAGCCAAGGAAACACAGCTGCTCTCCTTTCCTCTTGGGGTATGGGAATGGGCTACAAGTGTCTGACTATTCAGTCTGTGCCAACTGAAAGTGCAGCTACCTGCAGAGGCTGGTGCAGGGCCCGCCAGCCTCCTCCCTGCTGGAGGTGGGGCTGGGCCTAGGCCAGGGCTGCAGGCTGATCTGGGTGGAAAGAAGCCATTCCCTGCTATCACTGTGATTTTAATCAGTCCTGCTTCCCCTTGTGCCAGAAGCAGAGTTAAAATGGCAGCTGCCAGCCTCTTTCTGACTTGGACACGTTCAAACTTCAACTGTTCTTAGGATTATGCTAGAACCAGCTGAATTTACTAATCAATAACTGCCGTCAGTGGCCAAACATGTCTTCCGCCCCTGTTTTTGGGAAATGGAGCCTCTGCCAGCTGCCAGGGAACAGCTCCTGAGGCGGCTCGTGCCTCCAGTGGAGGATGGGCACGGCCTCCGTGGCGTGGAGCCTCTACTCACGGCACTTCACTGCAGATGGGCAGTCTCCTTCTATTCTTTCAAGGATGTTGCAGGATGCTCTTCTGGTCTCCTGGGCCCCCCGAATAGGTGCTTTAGATGGCTCTGGGTGATTACTAACTGGCCTGTAGGGTGAGCTGACTCTTATTTTTTTATGAACTTTTTAAAAAAGATTTATTTACTTACTTTATTTGTCCTCCCTCTCCTAGATGGTTCCCTCATCTGTCTGCTGATGTTTGCTCGCCTTCTCCAGGAGGCACCAGGAACCAAACCCAGGACTTCCCACATTGGAGGCAAGTGGCCTGAGCCACATCCACTCCCCACGGCCTGCAGTGTCTGCTGGTCTGTGGCATCTGGTCATTGTAGTGACGACAGCATCTAGCTTGTTATGGTGGGGCGACATTTAGCTTGTTGCAGTGGCTGTGGTGGAATCTGCTCATCTTCTTTTAGGAGGCACCAGGACCTGAACCTGGGACCTCCCGTGTGGTAGGCAGGTGCCTAACTAGTGGAGCTACATCTGCTTCCTGAGCTGACTCTTGGAGCTCCTTACTCAGCTGCCATCTTGTCTCAGCAACTTCAGCGGGAGGAGAGGACACTGAATGGAGAGTCTGACCCCAAGACAGACTTCTCCCTGAACAACCTAACCAAGTCTGACCCGCCTTTCCCCACACCTGGTCTTGCTGACTGTGTGTCCGTTCACCCCAGAGGGCCTTGGCCGCAGGTCCGCCTGCCGCTCCCGGGGGTACGTGGGGGAGTGACAGCAGCCCGCTGGAGAGGAAGGCGAACTGCTGAGAAAGGCGATGTTCCGCAGTGGGGCCGTAAGGAGGCCCCGCACTCAGCTGTCCCTCCGTTCCCTGAAGATCGTCTTCCTGGACACCAGGCGACTAAGAGCCCAGGAGACTCAGGTGAAGGCGGTGGAGGGGGACAGCCAGCCGCTGGCCGAGATGGCGGGGAGAGGACGCAGGAGATCTGTGTGGCAGGGGACCAGGCAAGCCAGACTGTTTCCCATACTTTCTGGGAGAGGAAACAGAGATGCCGCTTGCTGGGAAAGTTATGTGAAAGGAGTATGTCTCCTCCTCATCCCCAGAGAGCTAAATGGAACCACATTGGCCCTCCCGACACCGCTCAGGGAAGATGCTTTTCAAGGGAGTGAAATGTTTTATTGAACCAACTCCAAGGAAGGAGCAAAGAAGCCCTCGACAGGGGCAGCCTGACAGGTCAACAGATGGAAACAACCCTTTTCAGGCATGTGGCTAAAAGCTGAAAGTCGGTTCCTCTAAGGCGTAGCAGTGGTTCACAGAGCCACGATGCCTTTCATCTGGCTTCTCGAAGCCTTTGACTGATGGGGACTGGGGAAATTCACAGCAATCCCGTGAGAACAGAAACGGGGGCCCACTCCACGCCTCTGCTCAGTTGAGGGCAGATAGAGCGAGTCCCCGGGGTCTGTCACTCGGGGCTTCCTACTCATTATGCTGCTTGTATACAATGGCCATGAAGAGAGCTCTCTTACTGAGTGGTGGTGAAGATTAAGTAAAATTATGGATCGAAGTTGCCTAGTATGTATTAGGGCTAAACAATTGTCTCTTTCCCAGATGTGCTCAAGGACTGTAGGGCCAAAATGTCATCAGCTAGTCATTCACACCTTCCGTCAGCTTTCTCAAGTGAAAAGACAAAATGATGATAATGGCATCCTCTTCTCCTGGGGTACTAGAAGCCTCACATGCGAGTTCCCAGTTCACACAGGGCATGCTATTAGTTAGCGGTAACTACATTTTGGGTAAACCTCCTAAGTTGTGATATTAGCACAATATAAGGATATTAATGAATAAAAGTCTTACCTCGCCCAATTAGCAAATCATCAATTGCGTGAAAGACCTACTACTGCAAATAGAAAGGTGAGCGCTTTATTAACAGTAAAACAATTTGCAAACTGGGCAACACAAGTGAAAAAGCACGTGTTCCCAAGCCTCCTGGTGGCGCTGTGAATTGATAGTTCAAAAATAAATAAATAAATAAAGGGGAATCGCGATTGTTAGATGTGTTCCGTTCTAGTGGCTTATTGGAATGCTGAGGTAGAAGGAAACTTGTCCAAAGCCAGTTGGTCAGAGCTCAGGTTTCTTTTTCTTGTCCTGTTTCTTGTAAGCTTTGTCTAGTTCTCCAAGCTGCGCATGCCTGAAGTCTGATTGTAACAGCGCAGGTTGTCCATTTTGTGCACCTCCTTTGTCAGGAAGCTTTTTTTTTTTTAAGATTTATTTCATTTATTTCTTCCCCATGTCCCCATTCCCGTTGTTCGTGCTCACTGTCTGCTCTCTGCGTCTGCTCATTGTGTGCTCTCTGTGTCTGCTCATTGTTTTAGAGGCACTGGGAATGGAACCTGGGACCTCCCACGTGGGAGGGAGGTGCACAGTCACCTGAGCCACCTCCAATCCCTGCTTGTTGTGTCTCTCATTGTGTTTCTTCATTATGTGCCCTCGTTGCATCACCATGTTGTGTCATCTTGTTGTGTCATCTTGTTGCATCAGCTCGCCACACCATACGTTGCGTCAACTCGCTGTCTTGCTCGTTCTTTAGGAGGCACCAGGAACTGGACCTGGGACCTCCCATGTGGTAAGTGGTGCCCAACAGCTTGAGCCACATCCACTTCCCTGTCAAGAAGCGTTTTGTAACCCAGAGCCTGAAGGTCAATTTAGAATTCCTTTCATAAGTGTAAATGTATTAAAATTCCCATCCCCCTCCCCAAATATTATGAGACGAAGAAGAGTTCCCTAACTGAATTACCACAATTATTTTTAGAATACTTCTGGGATGTTCCCACACAGCTCTAGAATGACTATGTTTTCCCTCTAAAATAAAAATCCAGTTAATATTCATTCCAAGGAAATACTTCCATTAAAAGTTTCCCCAGGCCCCTACTGATTGCTAAATCCGGTGGAGGCTTCCGTCCTCACCCGGCGGCTACTCTGGCCGTTTGGCCCCCTGGCCTTCTTGGACCCCAGGCTTCCTGGGCTCGAGCGAGGCTGCTGGCTCCTACTTAACGCTGCTGGTGTCCCTTTCAGCCTCAGCCGTGGGCTCCTCCTCTTCCTCGTTCACCTGTCACTTAAAGGAAGCGTGTCCCTGGGTTTTCTCCTTGACCACTCTCTTTTCACTCTATGGATCCACCGGGGTTGATCCCGTCCTTCCTGGATTTATCTCCTTCCGATGTTCTGCCGCCTTCTACGACAGCGGCAGGGAGGCGCACCACAAGGAACATCTGCTCCCCTGCATTTCCCAGCTCCTGCAGCTAGGTGGGGCGTGAAAACAATTCTGCCCGTGAAATGTGAGCAGACGCGAGGTGCTTCTCTTCTAGGCTGAAGGAGTAAAAGGTCTCTGTATGAGTCTTGTCTTTCTCTTCTTCCCCTGGTGACTGAGAAGGCCTGTGTTCTTGATGAAAGTCACAAGGTGATGGAACCTCGTCGGCTTAGTACCCGAGTGACGGTGTAGAGGAGAGCCCACCCATTTCCCCAACAATACATATTTGAAATGCAGTATGTGAAAATCAACTTTTTTTTGGTCTTAAGCCATTAAGATTTGGGGATTGTTTGTCACCACAGCATCGTCTGTCCTATCTTGACTTTCAAGTCTGGACTCTAACCTAACATCTGACATGCAGTAGTTCATAAATTATTTTTAATAGACCAAATAAACATCTCTAGCCCTGATTGCTTCCCAGAATTTCTTAGTTATTTTACCAATCTGCTGCTGGACAAATCCATTTCTCAGGATCATTCTCAATCCAGCATTCTGTACCTTTGCTAGTAGCACCATAGTTTCTCTCCAGTCTCTGAATTCAGAAAGAAGACTCAGTGCTGCCTACTGTGCCCCAAGGCAGTCATCACTAAACGCTTTTAAAAGTACCTCCAAATATCTGTTTGGTTTCTTCCTTGTCAGTTCTATTGAACTGCCCTTGTTATAAGCTCATAATCCCTTGCCTGGAGCAGTGGAATCAAGTCTTGGCCATTTTCCCCATCTCTTTTCCTGCCCACCACACCAAATCCATCCCTCCTGCTCATATCAGAGTGAATCATCTAAATTACAAATCTGACATGTCTAAAATCACTTACAGGTCTCCCTCACCTACAAAATAAAGCCTGAGCGTCGTGGTTTGTCATGGCGGCTTCTGAGTGCAAATGATCTAGACCTTACACTCACCTCTAGCCTCATCTCTTACCTCTCCAACATTGTATCTTGCATTGCAATACCTCCTAATATTTGTACTAGGTTGGTGCAAAAATAATTGCAGCTTAGCATTGTTGAAATTTGCTGTTTGATATTGGCATACATTCTTAATAAATGTGGTTATGCTATACATCATTTTAATGTGCATTTCTTGCTTTATGTTTAACTAATGACTTATTACTTGTACTTTATATTTATTTTATTTTATTTTTAAAAAGATTTATTTATTTTATTTCTTTCTCTCCCCTCCCCTCCCCCACCCTGGTTGTCTGTTCTCTGTGTCTATTTTGCTGTGTCTTCTTTGTCTGCTTCTGTTGTTGTGAGCGGCACGGGAATCTATGTTTCTTTTTTGTTGTGTCAGCTCTCCATGTGTGCGGCACCATTCCTGGGCAGGCTGCACTTTCTTTCGTGCTGGGCGGCTCTCCTTACGGGGTGCACTCCTTGTGCGTGGGGCTTCCCTATGTGGGGGACACCCCTGCGTGGCAGGGCACTCCTTGCGCGCATCAGCACTGCGCACGGGCCAGCTCCACACGGGTCAAGGAGGCCCGGGGTTTGAACCGCGGACCTCCCATGTGGTAGACGGATGCCCTAACCACTGGGCCAAGTCGCCACCATATATTTATTTTAGACTATGGAAATGATGTTAGACAAAAAGCAAATTCAAGCGTTTTCTTTTTTGAGTTCAAAATGGGTCATAAAGCAGTGGAGACAACTGGCAACATCAACAATTTGGCCAGGAACTACTAACAAGCATACAGTGCAGTGGTAGTGCAAGAACTTTTGCAAAGGATTCGAGGGCCTTGAAGATGAGGAGTGAAGTAGCTGGCTATCAGAAGTTGACAACAACAAATTGAGAACAATCATGGAAGCTGATCCTCTTAAACTACACGAAAAGTTGCCAAAGAACTCAACGTTGAACATTCTATGGTTGTTCAGCATTTGAAGCAAACTGGAAAGGTGAACAAGCTTGAAAATTGGGTGCCTCAGAGCTGACTGAAAATTTTAAAAGTCATCATTTGAAGTGTCGTCTTCTCATAGTCTACTCAACAACAACGAACCACTTCTCTAACTGGGTCGTGACGTGCGACAAGTGGATATTAGACGATAATTGGTGATGACCAGCTCAGTGGTTGGACCAAGAAGAGGCTCAAAGCACTTCCCAAAGCCAAACTTGCACCAGGAAAAGGTCATGGTCACTGTTTGGTGGTCTGATCCACTACAGCTTTCTGAATCCTGGTGGAATTATTACATATGAGAAGTATGCTCAGCAAATCGATGAGATGCTCCAAAAAACTGCAATGCCTGCAGCCTGCAGCCTGCATTGGCCAACAGAAAGGGCCCAGTTCTTCTCCACAACAACCCCTGATCACACGTCACACAACCAATGCTTCAAAAGTTGAGTGAATTGGGCTTTGAAGTTCTCCATCATCCTCCATATTTACCTGACCTCTTGCCAACCGAATACCCTTCTTCAAGCAGCTTGACAACTTTTTGCAGGGAAAATGCTTCCAAGAGTTTGTCAATCCTAAAGCATGGATTTTTACATTCCAGGAATAAACAAACTTCTTTCTCATTGGCAAAAATGTGTTGATTGTAATGGTTCCTATTTTTATTAATAAAGATGTGTTTGAGCCTAGTTAAAAAGATTTAAAATTCTCAGCCCGGAGCTGCAATTCCTTTTGTACCAACCTAGTTCCATCCACCCATTTTGTGAGTTCAGCCTTCTTCCCAGACTCTGTCCCTCTCTGGGTTGTCTTAATTTTTAAGATTCACCCAGACATCATCTCTGCCAGAAGCCTTCTCCAACCCTTGCCTCACCCTTCCTCTGCATTTCTACAGCACCCAGTTTATATTTCCATCACACTGATAGTGACTCCATTGTACCCCATAGATATGAAGATAAACACTACTTTATGGACAAAGATAAGCCCAAGGAACGTTCTTTCATCGACTCAGGATGTATCTGATGTGGGGATTGTTTGGTTCTACAACCTCTGGCCAGTTCCCTTCCACAGGTCTCAGATCAGTCTATGTAGGGGTGCTCAATAGATAGTTTTCCTCCCTTTCTCCCTCCCTTCCTTCCTTTCCTCTTCTCTCCCTCCTTTTCTTCCTTCTTCTTCTCCCTTTACCTCCCTCCTTCCTCCCTTCCTTGTTCCTTCTGACTCTGAGATCAGAATGATTGGGATCAAATCCATGTTCTGCCACTTGTTAATTCTGTGAGCCTGGAAAAGTTGCTTAACTTCTCTGAGCCTTATTTTCTTCATTTGGAAGATGGTGATAGCCATGATTGTCATGTCACTGTATTATTGTAAGGATTATATAACATTAACACATAAAATACTTAGAGCAGTGCCTGATGCAAGGTAAGCACCAGAATTAATATTTACTAATATTGTTATCAACTATCTTTGATCTACTCAATAAATAGCTGAATAGTAATCTGCATTTAATAGTAATTCCTGCCCTGGAACCTAAGCTAATCAGAACTGGTGTTTTGGATTTGGATCCAAACTCTATTCACTTGCCCAAATGCCTCTGTCTAGGACGCTGCAACCAACATTCCATACCAGAGGTTCAGTCATTTGACTTAAGACTTGTTCCTCCTTAGAGCGCAAATACCACATCAAGTCCTATCAATCACTTATAATGCCCTCATTGAAGTTGTCCCAGACAACGCCAGCTGGAAATAATAATAACTCATAATGGTAAGGCCCTTTGCAATTTTCAAAGCGCTCTCCCATTCTCTTGCTCTTACGATCCTCAGGACGGTGCTGTGGATTAGAAGGAGCAGGCATGAGGATGATTATTGCCATTTCAGAGAGGAGAACGCTGAGTCTCATCAAGTTCTCCCATTGCTGGCATCGCTTAGGGCTGGGACTCATTTTCAAAGGTTGTGCCTCCTGGGCTCAAGCTCTTTCCACACTACCAAGATCCTGTGACCTCTGAAACTTGCCAGCCCAATGGAAGACTTAGACATCGTAGGTGCCTGTGTTAGTCAGCCAAAGGGTGTTGATGCCAAGTACCAGAAATCTTCCGGCTTTTGTAAAGGGTATTTATTTGGGGTAAAAGCTCACAGTAAAGAGGCCATGAAGAGTCCAACTCAAGGTTGCTTTCTCACCAAAGTGATTTGCGCTGTGTTGAAGCAACATGGCCGCCGAGCTCTGCCTGGTCTTCAGGGCTTCCTATAGCAGTCTCTGGTGTAGGGCTCGTTTCTTTCTGGGCCTTCTCAGCTGCTCAGCTGCTCTTTTCTCCTCAGCTACAAATTATCAGGCAAATGGCTCATGTCTCCCCGGGGTCCCAGGAGCAAACATAATGGAGTTCTCTCTCTTCCTGTGTATCTTCTTGAGTGAGTGTCCACCAAGGGGGCGAACATTCAACCTGAGTCATGTCTTACTGATGGTGGTCGAATCAAAGCCCTAAACTTAGGTAATTTAGTCAAGGGCCCCTCAACTGAATCCAATATAATCAAAGGGTATCACACCCAGAAAAGATTAGTTTACAAACATCGTCTTTCTCTTTTTGCAGTTCATAAATAATTTCAAACTGCCACAGTGCTTAACACAGGACTGGGGAGGCTGGTGATGGTGTTAAGTTGTTTAGAGACTTGCGGAATGTCGGAAAGGAATGAGACTTTAAAGATTATCTGTTCAAGAGCTCAGGACTGGAATCTGATTCACTAAGTTCATATCCAGCCAGCAGTGCCACTTACCAGTTAATCTTGGGAAGGGCGTTCAACTTCCATGTACTTCAATTTTATCACCTAAAAAACAGGGCTAATAATAGTAGTCATCTCACAGGACTGTGAGAGGATCAAGTGGAATAATTCATGTATAGCACTTAATTAAAGAGTGGTAGGTATTACTGTTATCACTAATAGTGTTATAAAATTACTATAATGTGTGGTAGCAAGGAAACACAAGGTAGAGCTCTTTTCTGCCAGAAATTTCTAAATGAGAATTGAAGGACTTTGGACACAACATGGAAAAATATTTGCAGCAAGTAGATGGTGGCGCAACTGCAGAGAGAGGCAGTTTAAAATGTTGTCCAAGACTGGCCCTGCCCGGGGCCACCCAAGGAGATGGGTGGGAAGGAGGGTGGGAACAGGGCAGGCTTTGCAGGCCTTGAGTTGTTCTTCCAGGCTATCAAATCTGGCAAAATGCCCTGGCATCTGGCTGACTGATCACTACGTCACAGGGGAATTCATGAGGTTTTTTTAGTCAATAGCTGATGTTCAACTCAAAGAGGTGGATGAAGACACGGAGGAGTATGAACGGAATTGCAGAAAGCAGCTCCACCATGTAACGCTCTTCTCAAGCCTTGAAGAAACAGGTAAAGCTCCCATGATAGGGCCTAGCCAGCACATACCAGGTTCTCAACAGTGTTACTTCCTTCTAACTTCTTCGAAGAGAAGGGGCACAACTTACCAACAAGCGTGGGTTGGTAAGATTATTTATAAATTCACTGCCTTTTAAAGATGAAGAGTCCCTAGGAGATCATCTGGTTTACCCCCACATTTTACAGGCAAGGAAAGTAAGAGTCAGTGAGCTATGGTAAATTATACAGCTTAGATGCAGCAACTGGAACTCAGACCACTGAATCCCTTTCCAGGACCTTTCACCATTTACTGTATGCTCGATCCTCTACTATCTGTGGAGATTATTTAGTCATTTAACAAATATTTGTGCCATACCTAGCCCTGAACTATCTGTATCTACTGTGCAAGGTTACACATATTTATAATGTAGCTGGATTGACAAGAGCTAAATAATAGCAAGACTTAAATGAGCATTAAGTTGGTAGAACAGCTATCACGAGGATATCAATGGAATACATGAAGCATGTGGGAAAGGAAAGTAATTGTCCTGGTTTGTCTTTTCTGGACCTCAGAAATTTATGATCTTAAGTTAACCCATCCCCATGCCTGCAAATGGAGTGTAGATGGAGCATTTTGATTAGATTCATTTAAGGGACCTTTAGTTAGATCACTTTTGATTAGCTCTCTTTAGGGCCTTTGATTGGACCACATCACTGAGGCATGTCCCAGGTTAAGTCTCCACCCTCTTGCTGGGGTCTTATATAAACTGAGAACTTAAAGCAGAAACAGCAGAAAAAGAGAGCCACCATTTGACCCTACTATCTGAGAGAGAACACTCCAGAGATCGGCTGCCATCTTGCCTTGCCGCGTGGACTCCGAGATCTGCTAGCAGCTGTCCTTTGGTAAGAGAGCATCTTTGATGATGCCTTGATAGGGACAGTTTTGCAGCCTCAAAACTATAAGCTTTTACCCTAAGACATGCCCATTATAAAAGTCAACTTATTTCTGGTATTTTTTATATTGGCAGTCTTGGAAAACTAAAATGTTATTTAATGATGAACAAGTATTTTATTGAGCTTCTAATTCCATCAGACTTTTTATGAGGTTTCAGAGATACCTGGTCTTATCCCCTGAAGGATCTCACAGTTTAAATGGAATGACATATTGTTAAATAAATAATTGCAAGACTATTTTTTAAAAATCCACGTAAAAGTATTTACAAGGACTGTGCAAGCATAGATGACTAAGGAGATTATTTATTTTTAAGTCTGCCTTGGTGAGGGAGGGTCAGGCAAGTGACATAGGAACTCAGTTTTGAAGTACAAATAGGAGTTTTCTAGATGAGTAATGGAAAAAAGCTACTTCCAGACAGAAAGAAAAGTCTTTGCAAAGGCCTGGACAAAGACAACTCCACCTGAGAGTTAGGATTTTATTGTGTAGAAAATAGGAACCTGGCACAAATTCTGAGCAGAGAAATACCAGTAAAGATATGGAGATATTCCTTTATTTCTTTGGGAATTCTGTAATATTTCTACACTGAAATTGGGTTACTACGATCGGAGGAAACACGTTATTTCAAAAGAAAACCATGGTGTCAATTTGGAGAGTGGACATTCACAGGAATGAAAACAGGGAGCCAAATTAGGGAGTTGTTATGGTCCCTCATAACGTACTGTTGAGGAAATGGACCCAGATTGGAAATGGAAGGAAATGGAGGTATCTGAAACAATGCAAAGGGAAGAGACTTGAGAGGAGCTGGGGACTGAGTGAGTGTTGGGTAGAGAGAGGAAAGGGTCTAGGGTGATTCTAGAATGATCCTGGTGTGAGACTCAAAAGCGGTGTCTGGCAGCTGCCTTCTGCCATTTCTATCTTCTCAGCTGCACTGAGAATGCCTGTGGGACAAAGACTGCCACCTCTTGGGTCCTCTTCCTCTGCCTGGTAACGGGCCCTGCTCTTCCCAGCTCTCTGACAGACTTGAAGGCTGGGAAGCACTAGATTGTGGCGAGTTCTTATTAGGGTCATCAGATAAAATACAGGACACCCAATTAAATTGGAATTTCTAAGAAAATAACATTTTAGTATGAGTCTGTCTCGTGCAAATTTGGGACATACTTATATTAAAAAGTATTCATGTTTATATGAAATTCAAATTTAGCTGGGCATCTTGTATTTTTTATTTGCTAGGTCTGGCAATCTTAGTTCTGGTGAATGTATGTGTACAGTAGGTAGCAGGAACAGACTGTTGCAGGGAGGTAATGGGATATGCAAAAGATGAAAATGACCTTAAAGAAACTCCGTTCTCTCAGGGAAGACAGGAAAGGCACAAGAGATGAAAACTGAGAATCACACCAAGGGAGGCAGTAGGGCGGAGTGACTTACAAGAATCCCTGTGTTCTCATTCCATCTTTTAAAGCAACACTTTAATAATTTGGCTTTTTATGTGACTTGCTGATGGACAGAGAATGTGTTGATCTGGGGACAAGCCCTTTCTGACCTAATATGAAGTAAAGGAAATTATTTAGTGCTTGGGTTTTGTTTTTTGATAGTCTGAATGCAAATTCTAGCTGCACAGCCTTGGATAAACCACTTGCCCTTTTAATCTGTTACTTCACATGTAAAAGTAAAATAATAAAACCTACCTCAGCAAATTTTTTTAGAATTAAATGTATGTGCAATGCCTAGTAATAAGATACTTTTATTATGATTTACTTAGAATAACGATAGTTCTCTATCTTCAGAGACTACTTTAGAGTCTTCTTATCCATTTTAATCACGCACATTATGGTTATCATACACGTGTAGCAGAGACAGGATGGGACAAGTCTGATTGTTCTCATAATATAGATTTTTTTCTAAAGAGGAGCATTAGCTAGTTTGGCCGAAGTCACCTTAGTATGGCTGCTTGGTACATTAACCAGGGCTCCTAAACTGATACATTATCAGGAGCAGATCATCCAGGTCATCCGACGTGGGCCTGTGGAAACGAGAGGGCATTTTTGATTGACACGATACCTGGGGAGTTCTGCTGGCACTCAGTGGCCATGTCCAAGAGCGCTAAACGTTCTCCAGTCTTCACAACAGTCCTGAACCTGGTGCCAAGAGTTTGCCATTGAAAACCGCTGGTATTCCAGTTCCCTTATTTTTCAGTTGAGGAAATGGAGGCCCCAAGAGAGAAGACGACGGGTTCTTTGTGGCTTTCAGATAGGAAATGATCAACAACTGTTTGATAAGGGGGAGATTAAAAAGAGCAACGGGCCCCACTGAAGGAACTTTCTGCTTCCGCACCTCTACTTGGCGTGCATGGTCCCCAGACCACTGCAGGAGAGGGCACCGGCTTCCAGTGCTCGCTGTGCAGTTGACCAAGCGGCCAAGAGTTCCCTCACTTACCTGGAAGACTCAGGTTCTCAGAGGAAGACGTGGGCCTCCCAGCCCATCCAGCGTCCCTCACCCAGATGTTACTGGATTTTGTCTAGGTTCTTGATCAAACTGCAAGAAATGAACGCAAGAGCAAGCCACGTTGATTCAGCCAGGAATGGTGAGAAGAGAAATGGGAGAAAATAACAGACCATGGGTTCCAGGGAGAGAGGAAGGGGCTGAAGACTGATAAAGAGGGCTGATTCATAGACTCCAATTTCCCATTATAGATTGTAAACCCCCAGGTTTAATTGCGTGTTGATCCAGGAGGGGGTGAAGAAGCCAGAATAGGGGTCAAGAGGCAAGAGAGGCAAGAGAGAGAAGAGGACTTGGCGCTTGCTTTTTGAACATCACTTACTCCGCCCTTTGCGCAGGGCAGGGGAGGAGTCCCAGCTGCGCGCTGTTTTGATTGTGACCCCAGCCATCGATCGTCCCGCTCCCCCTGCCCAGTGACAAGGTGCCTGGAGAGTCCCCGCGGCTTCCCCTGGCTTCCGAGGAAACCTGGTTCCTACGGGCTTCCGCGCCAGTCCTCCACCCGCCGGCTTGCTGGAGAGCATGGGTTAACCGCGGGGGCTTTTCTGCCAGGGGCGAGATCCGCATCTTGACTCTGGCCTGCTTCACAGATGTAGGATGTAGAATGTAGGATGTAGGAGCCCAGCAAGTGCCTCTGGAGGAGAATCATCGAAAGCAGAGCCGGGCTTCCCAGGCCTGTGGCTCTTGGGATCCTCCCGGCAAATGAAGGCACGAGAGCCTGGGGTCCCAGTGCCTGAGCAGGCCACCCTGGAGGGGGCAGGGGTCAGCAGCGCCAAGGCCTGGTGCCCACGAGAGCCTGGGTCCCAGTGCCTGAGCAGTCCACCCTGGAGGGGGCAGGGGTCAGCAGCGCCAAGGCCTGGTGCCCACGAGAGCCTGGGTCCCAGTGCCTGATCAGGCCACCCTGGAGGGGGCAGGGGTCAGCAGCGCCAAGGCCTGGTGCCCACGAGAGCCTGGGTCCCAGTGCCTGATCAGGCCACCCTGGAGGGGGCAAGGGTCAGCAGCGCCAAGGCCTGGTGCCCACGAGAGCCTGGGTCCCAGTGCCTGAGCAGGCCACCCTGGAGGGGGCAGGGGTCAGCAGCGCCAAGGCCTGGTGCCCACGAGAGCCTGGGTCCCAGTGCCTGATCAGGCCACCCTGGAGGGGGCAAGGGGTCAGCAGCGCCAAGGCCTGGTGCCCACGAGAGCCTGGGTCCCAGTGCCTGAGCAGGCCACCCTGGAGGGGGCAGGGGTCAGCAGCGCCAAGGCCTGGTGCCCACGAGAGCCTGGGTCCCAGTGCCTGATCAGGCCACCCTGGAGGGGGCAAGGGGTCAGCAGCGCCAAGGCCTGGTGCCCACGAGAGCCTGGGTCCCAGTGCCTGAGCAGGCCACCCTGGAGGGGGCAGGGGTCAGCAGCGCCAAGGCCTGGTGCCCACGAGAGCCTGGGTCCCAGTGCCTGATCAGGCCACACTGGAGGGGGCAGGGGTCAGCAGCGCCAAGGCCTGGTGCCCACGGGAGCCTGGGTCCCAGTGCCTGATCAGGCCACCCTGGAGGGGGCAAGGGTCAGCAGCGCCAAGGCCTGGTGCCCACGAGAGCCTGGGTCCCAGTGCCTGATCAGGCCACCCTGGAGGGGGCAAGGGTCAGCAGCGCCAAGGCCTGGTGCCCAAGCTGCACCGTTGGCTCAGGGTGCACAGCTCCAAGTGGCCTTGCAGTGTATCTGCTCCCAAACCAACATTGTGTAGATGAAGAAAATAATAAAAATGCAGCTATCATCTACTCACGAATTCGCTATCTATGGTGCTGGGCTAAGTGACTTACACGTATTATTTCATCTGATGCCCACTCCAGGTTCCATTAGGTAGGTATTTTTATTCCCAGTTACAAGGAAAGTGAAAGTAGAGTGCAAGTAACTTCACTAAATGCACCTGGGAGAAAAAGGCAGCCCTGGGATTCGAACCCAAGTCCATCCGTTTCCACAGCCAGCGCCCCTAACCTTCCCACTCTACTGCTTTCTTTTTTTTTTTTCCTTAAAGATTTATTTATTTATTTCTCCCCCCTTCCTCCATTGTCTGCTCTGTGTCCACATTTGCTGTGTGCTCTTCTGTGTCTGCTTGTCTTCTCATTAGGCGGCTCTGGGGACTGATCCTGGGACCTTCCAGAGTGGGAGAGAGGCGCTCATTCTCTTGCACCACCTCTGCTCCCAGCATCTCTTACTATCTCCCCTCTTTGTCTCTTTTTGTTGCCTCATCTTGCTGCACCAGCTCTCCACTGTTGTCAGCTCTCCACGTTGTCAGCACGCCACACCGGCCAGCTCGCCCTCACCAGGAGGCCCTGGGCATCGAACCCTGGACCTCCTATATGGCAGACGGGAGCCCAGTTGCTTGAGCCACGTCCACTTCCCTCTACTGCTTTCTGAAAAATCTGAGGCCCAAACTGGAAGGTGCTCGCCAGGCCCCTGCGGCTGGTGGGACAGGCCCCTCCACCCCACTCCTGTTTTGACGGGTGTTCTGCCAAGCCCCACTTGATGGGGCCTAGAAATCCCAGACACGGCAGTGTGGGGTGAAAGCCCCCCTCCTCTTGTGTTGCGGGGAGGTCGCCAGCAACTTCCTCTCCAGCTTCATTCCTGCCCAAGCAGCTGCCCAGAGCACAGGAGGTGAGTGGTAACGCTCCCGCTGCAGCGCGCCCGCCCCAGGCGGGAGCCGGGGGCCACAGCACTTCAAAGCCGAAGGAAGCGGGGAGGGGGGTTGCGAGTCCGCCCGCGCCCCGGGGCTGTGAACATCTGCAGGCCCCCGCCCGCTCGCCGCCAGGTGCCCAGGCTGCGCCCCCGCCCCGCCCGCGCGCGGCGTTCGTGCGGATCGAGGCCGGGAGGGCGGCGAGCCCCCGACCCACGGACGCGCCGAGACCCGGCTGCTGATTTATTGGCTTTCTGCACCTGCCGAGAACCACTAGGCCGATCTGGGGAAGGAAAGATACGGGCTCGCCTGGCGCCGAGCGGCAGCTCCGGCCGAGCACGTGGGCGCGCGGGGCCGAGGACGCCGGCCGGGAGGTGCCTCGGGCGGGGCTCCCCGGATCTGGGCGCGCGGTGCCTCGGGCGGGGCTCCCCGGATCTGGGCGCGCGGTGCCTCGGGCGGGGCTCCCCGGATCTGGGCGCGCGGTGCCTCGGGCGGGGCTCCCCGGATCTGGGCGCGCGGTGCCTCGGGCGGGGCTCCCCGGATCTGGGCGCGCGGTGCCTCGGGCGGGGCTCCCCGGATCTGGGCGCGCGGTGCCTCGGGCGGGGCTCCGCGGATCTCGCCGCGCGGGCCTCGGGCTTGCAGCGGGGCTGGGCTCCCGCCGTGCGCGGTGCCCGCGGGCGCGCTCTCGTGCTCACGGCCGGCCACCGCTCTCCGCTGTCCGGCGGGCCTCGGGGACGTGCGGCGACAGCCGTGAAGCGCGCAGGGCTGGATTACACGGCGCGCCTCGTGCTTAGACGGGGGCTCCTCGGCGAGGTCCCTCTTCTCCGTGCATCTTCGTCCTCCGCGGGAGAAGGGCAGCAGAGCCGTGGGGACAGTGACAGTGGGGCGGGCAGGAGCAATCGAGGAACGGAAGCTCCGCTGGGACGCTGAAGGGTGAGGGTGCTGGTGAGACGCTAGGAAGAGGGCAGGAGGACGGTGTGGCAGGGCAGGGGGCGTGGCGCATGAGCCCGGGAAGCCGCGCCACAGGCCAAAATACAGACAATGGCCAAGTACTTGAGGGTCTCGGGTGGAAATGGTGTGTCTACCCAGAGGTGAAAAGGACAGGCTGGCCCACCTTCGCGGGTGACTCCTGCCTGTGGCCGCCCGCTCCTCCCTAGCCGCCTTCCCTATTCAGTACCCAGTCACTCACCTGCGTTTCTCTAATTGCCCCACCTGCCTCCCACAGTAGAATCGTGGGTGCAGCAGAGCTTCTGTTAAGGCAGAGCTCAAATTTGCCTTTCTTAGGTCTCACAGTAGAGACTCCGGGTCACATAGAAGGATTGATTTTTGTATGGGGAGCAAAAGTAACTTACGGTCCTTCCTGGTTATATAAACGTGGAAGGCCGCCTCGTCCTGACCTTGGAAAACAAGAGAATCCTGGGAGGGGCCAAGACTACAAACCCTTCAGCGCTCTGGCAGGCAAAGCAGGTCCTCGCAGGGAGGCGCATGGATTTGAACCAGGAGCCCGGGCCCTTGCAGGAGAGAAGATGCCAAGGTTGCCAACCATGGCTCCCCAAAAGTGGACCCCAGCTCTCACTACTAAGGCCCAAGTCAGAGAGGGACAAGCAAGCCACAGAAACAACGTTAACTTAAGGGAAAGCGGAGCCGAGTCTCGCACTCCCAGCTCTAGGCAGGGGTCAAAAGACTCTTGAGGAGGTCTGGTTGGTCACGGGCAGGCTGATGCAGACCCCGCTCCGGGGCACGGAGGCTGTGTTTTGGGGAAGGGGGCCGAGCAAGATAAGGCAACTCTGAACAGGACAAGGCAATCCTAAACGCCCTGGACCAGGACGCCCTTGGGGCCGGCCGTCGTGGTGCTGAGCCTGACCAGGCTCCAGGTCTCACCCTGTGCACGCCAGGTCCTCTGGGTTCTCCGACAAGTCAGGTAACGATGGGGCACAGTAGAGGACCCTGCACTGTAGGAGGGACGGACTTGAAAAGTAGGGGTGGTAAAACTGTATCTGCACCCCCAAGTTGGTGGAAAAGATTGTATAAGCTTGATGAATACTGATATATTTTTTTAAAGATTTATTTTATTTATTTATATTTCTCCTCCCTCCTCTCTTGTTTGTGTTCGCTGTCTGCTTTAGGAAGCACCAGGAACCGAAACCAGGACCTCCCATGTGGGAGGGAGGTGCCCAATAGCTTGAGCACCTCCACTCCCGCTTGTTGTGTCTCTCATTGTGTCTCTTTGTTGCACCATCTCATTGCATCATCTGCGCATCATCTAATTGTGTCAGCTCACCACGCCAACATGTCACATCAGCTAGCTGTCTTGTTTGTCTTCTTTAGGAGACACCAGGAACCAAACCCGGGACCTCTCATGTGTTAGGCTGGCGCCCAACTGCTTGAGCCACATTCGCTTCCCTGATACTTCTTTTTAAATCACTGGTTGTTCTGTCTTCAGTTAGAGTATAAGTTTAGGACTGGGTACAAAGCAGTCAAGAAATATTTGTTGTTTTTTTCCCCCCAGAACTCCATTCTGCTGTGGTGTTTGAAAATGGGAATAATTCTAAATTTTGATTGCAGCAATTTTTAAACATTTCTAAATGGACATTTTAAATTGTCTAAAATACAACCACCATACCGAGGAACTGAGAGAATCTACAACTGCCAGCAAGAGAGCCCCATATCAGCCGCATGGGATAGAGGCCCCTCTCAGTTAGAGGTAGGTGGGCATCACTATCCCAAAGTCCTCAGGACTGAGGAATAAAGTATGGACTAGAGTAGACTTACTGGTCTTCTACCGTAGACTTATTGTGATTCTAGCAGTGAAAGAAATTATATCATAGATGTGGAGAGAGTGGCCACCGGAGGTGCTGAAGGCAGGGGGAGGGAAAAAGAGGTGTAATACAGGGGCATTTTTGGGACTTGGAGTTGTCCTGAGTGACATTGCAATGACAGATACAGGCCATTCTATATCCTGCCATAACCTACAGAATGCAGTGGGAGAGGGTGTAAGCTACAGTGTAAACTACAGTCCATGCTTGGTGGCAGTGCTCCAAATGTGTTCGTCAATTGCAGTGAATGTACCTCACTAATGAAAGGAGTTGTTAATGTGAGAAAAGGGGGAGGTGTGGCGAGTGGGGCAGATGGGAATCCCTTATTTTTTGTGTGTAACATTTTGTGTAATCTAAGTACCTTTAAAAAAAAACAAAACATACATTAAAAATAAAATAAAATGTCTAAATGTCTTGCCCCTCATCGTTCCTCCTGTTCATCCCCTGCCCTCCTGGCCTTGGGAAAAACCTTTATTAGGTAAATGTTCTGCTGGATGACTCCACATAGGTGTTCAGTGGGAAGTGGCTGAAGTGGGTAAAGGAAAAACACACAAAGCTACCCCGGCGAAGGCTGGGCACGTATTGCAGGGTCAGTGCCTAGCCCTCCCTGCCTCACCCCAGGAGGGGTGGAGCCGCTGGGCCTCCCCTCACCTGACCCCCGCAGGCAGGGGCAGCGCCAGCCCCCACTGCCCTCTGTGCGTAGCGGGCGCTGCCTGTCTCCAGTTCCTCGCCGAGCATGGAGCTTACGCAGTGGACAGTAGGCTGAATTTCAGCAGCCCTGGGTCCCTCTGCCGGGGTCTCTGTAGGGGTCAGCCTGCACAAGCACGTGGGGGCCCAGCCCTCCAGCTGCTCCCCTTCCAGGCCTCCTCGGAGCTCACGGCGGGCACTTGGGGTCCAGAGCTCTGGAGTTCTCAGCTCCCCCACTTACCATCTGCTGTCAACCTTTCTGAATTGTTTTCCTCATTCGTAAAAAGAGAAGAGGTCTCTCTCCTCCACAGGCTTTTTTATTTTTTTATTTTTTTATATTTTAGGAGCCAGGGATTGAACATGGGACCTAGTATATGGGATGTTTGGTTTGTTTTTAGGAGGTACCGGGGATGGAACCCAGGACCTCACACATGGCAAGCAGGTGCTCAACCACTGAGCCCAGCTGCATCCCAACAAGAGTTGCCTTTTTTTTTTCCATTTGCTTTTTTTTTTAGGAGCTAGCAGGAAGCAACCCAGGACCTTGTACGTGGAAGCAGGCGCTCAGCCACTTGAGCTGCATGTGTTCCCCGTTCATAGGCTGAGGGCGAAGTGATTCCTGTTGAGCAATAATCTGGAGATTCTAGCACCCCCCCTTCCTGTATCTAATGACGATACCGTCTTATAAACATGAGATGATCGTAAATCTCTGGGCTGGAGGGGGCTTTAAAGATACCTGTGTCCATTCCTGGCCGTAGCATAGGGGGTGATTGGACCATAGGTGGTCATCGGAGCTACGGCCTCAGGCCTCGTCTGCAGCGGGACTGCACTGCAGGTGTCAGCAGAGCCCTGGCGTGCCGCGTGCCCCCGCCGTGCGCCCCGCGGCTGTGTCTGCAGGCCCTCGGTCTCCCCGGCTCCCCAAGGCCTGGCCTCCAGCTCCGGGCTGGGCAGGACGCCGGCCCTCAGCAGAGTCTGCTGTGCGGGCTCAGCTGAACTGCAACGCCAGGGGCTCCAAGCGTCCCTTCCTTCATGCTGCCAGTTTGGGAAGCTTCCCAGAAGATTTAGACGGTGCCTCTTCTTTCTCCTGAGAACCCAATGACCCTCCTCTTTGTCCAACCCAGCCTCCTGGGCCATGGCACACACAGTCCCAGAAGACGGCGAGCCAAGAGAAGGTGCCACGGCCCGCGCTTCTGGCAAATTCCTGGACAGTCCAAGTGTCTGAGACTCTAACTTCGCAGCATCCTAGCAGGAATGGAAAAAAGACGTGGGGCCCAGGGAGCACTCGAGAACGGCTTCTCGTAGGCTTGGAGGACACGGGCGTTTTGGAAGGCTGGCGTGGGAGACGCTCGTGGGACCAGCCACAGCGAGCACCCTAGGGCCACTCGTGAGCCCAGGTTTCCAGAGGCCCTGAGCTTCCCCCTGAAACCAAGGTCCCCGAGCAGAGTATTTAAGACGTGGGCTTGGACTCGGGTTAGCGAGACTGAAGGTGATGACCCTTTGCAGAGAATTTATTCTTTATCTGTTTACCCATCCAAAAGTCGCAAAAAATATCTGTGCTTTCACCCAGATGATAATAAATCTAAATATTTATATAACGCTTCACTTTCCCCAATGGCTCTTTTTACATTACAACAGTTTCCTAAAGGTTTGTTTTGTTTGTGCACCCTTTTCAGACTGCTAACTGTGGCAAAATAAACAAACACATATGTGCTTTTAAATGTTAAGGTAAATGAGTTTAAGCTGCCCGCTTTCAGCCCCCTCAATGGGCACCGCGAGTCAGCACAAACCTTTCCCAGCGTCTGCTCTTTGCCTTAGGTCAGTAACCGGGGAGGGTCCCAGCTCTGAATTCAGATTCGGCCCCGTGAGAATTGAGAGCCTGCAGCCTTCCCCTGGTTTCCAAAGTATCTTGATGGACTAAAGGTTTCAAGACGTTATGTTTTGCTTTCTACCATTGCCTTTTGGTATTTCAGACATTTTCCACCAGGTGGCAGGAATCACACAGATGAAAAATATTGAAGACAGACAAAAGAACATTCTAATGAGAAGGCTGTCTATGTTTTGGATCTTGGAGAAGAAATCAGGAAGTCTGAGTCTACTTCCTATTTAGCCATTGATTCTCTATGTGACAATGGGCAAGACTTTTGTTCCAAAGGCATCTTTTTCTGAAAAGAGCAGGATAGTCAATGTATCAGGTACAGGGGCCATTATAGTCTGTCTCAACTACTCAATTCTAGCGTTGCATCAAAAGCAGCCACAGACAACCAGTAACGAATGGGTGAAACTTCGTTCCAACACACCTCTATTTACAAAAAAGGGTCAAAAGGCCATTTTTGTCTGAGGGCCAGTTTGTTGACCCCTGCTTTATACTTGCTGTGCCTCTGAGTGTAAAGACGGACATACAAAACCTCAGCTAGCAACAGCCAATCCTCCCCCCTCGCCCCTGCCCAGCCCCAAGGTCATGTCCAAAGAAGAGACTGGCTGGGCAGAGGGGCAAATAAAGGGACAAGTCAGGCCACACCCCGTGGAGAGGCCTGGGGCCGATGTCTCAATGTGGCACCTCCCTAGATAGTGCCTGGCACATTGGCCGTACTTTATTTTTAAATAAATACATATTGGATTAATTGATTTCTGGGAATGTGAGTTTGCCAGAGTGCTCTTGTTCTCCAGGTCAGTCGCCCGGTTCAGCGTCCTGAGTCCCACAACCAATCCTCTTTCTCAAGCTCAGTAGTGACAACAGTTATCCAGGGCTGTGTTTCAGATTGACACAAATGTCACCTCAGAAAATCGGAATGTTTTGAGGGGCCGGTGGGACCCAAGCATGTTCTGAATTTCCCGGTTTGTCACCGGTGCCTTGTCCTATTTATTACAAGCCCTTGCTCTTCGCCTCGTGCCAGTGGCGATCAGTAAATCAGCGACCACAGGCTGCTGATGGTTTCTGGAAGGTCTGCCTGCATCTCAGAACCGTAGCTCTGCTTGCCCTCCCCGGTCAGTCCTGGCCCAGCTGGACACGACACCCTAGCCAGGGCTGGGACCGGGCGGAAGGGCACCTGAACAGAAGGAAGATGGACCTCGCTGTCTTCTGGGACACCTGGATCACCTCCATCTGAAAGGAAAATCTCGCCTGAGCGCCTGTCAGGCAGGCAAATTTCCGGCGCTGCCGCATATTTCCAACATTACTTGTCTGCTGTGACTGATCATCTGTGACTTGACATGTTCTGTGCAGATGGGCATGTTGTACACATTGAGACATGCTTCCTGCATCAGGAGCTTTCCCCAGATTGAGGCCGTTCTCCTGGTTCAGCATGGAGACTGAACCAAAGCCCTCCCACCGGCCTCAGTGTCTGTTGAAGAGGTCTGGGCCCTTCTCTTCCCTCGGGGGGCCACCCCTGTTCTAGAGAGCAGCGGCCTTGGAGGGAGGGCTCCCCCTGGCCCAGGCCCCGGGGCCAGCTTGCTGACTCTGCAGCCACGGGGGCCCGGCCCCCTGGCGAACCTGCCCCGGGGGGAGGCTGGGCTGTAGCTCGGCTCACCTGGAGCGCCGCTGGTTGCTGAAGGGCTGGACCGAGGCTCCGAGACAACCTGATGGATCATCTCATAAACAGGGCCCACAGGAAGGAAAAGAAAATTATGCCAGCAGAATGCACTTAGGAGAAATAGATATGTGTGGTGCAGGGAGAAATGCTTTGATATTAAAATTTTTTTGTAACTTAAAAAGGCATGAAAAATGATACCGACCGCTAACTAATCAACATTCCTTTGCGAATGCAGCTTCAGTTCCTAACCAGAAACACATCCCTGCTATTGTCTTGTCTGGATCCAGATGCAAACATGATTAATTAAGCTTCGGGGAGGAGGGGAGGGGGAGCGCCCGGCTCGCCCGGGACCTTTTTCCTACACAGGGCTGGGGAGACTCCCGAGGCCGGGTTCCTGCTCCACCCCGACGACAGGGCCTGCCCTCCCTGCGCCGCGTGGGTCCTGGGTGGCAGGGCGAGGCTGCGAGGAGCGGAGACACGGGCCTGCGCACGCCCTGCTGCCAGCGCAGCGCACCTGCAGGTGGCAGCGCGCACGGGGCGCCCCTGCTCCCACCCCCCCCAACCGCGTGGGCCCGTCGGCAGGTGCGGTGGAAACACGTGCTCCCGCAAGGCGCTCCCACTTCTGGTCTTTATTACGGCGCCCGAGGTCCCGCACACCTCACAGGTGTCCAACAGTTGGTTACAGGTTTGGCAGCGAAGGTCGGCCTCGGGCAAAGGAGCCCCCGACGGCCAGGCCGAGCGGCCCCCGCCAGCACCCCGGCCCCGTGGCTGAACCGCAGAGGCTGCGCAGCGGGCGGGAGCCGGCAGATCTGCTTTCTCATACGTGCCTTATCACAGGCAGCCTAATATTGAGCGAGACATCTCTGTGCCTCAGTTTCCCCAACAGATGTTCCAGACCCAGCTTACTCCAGGGGGGTCGTGAAACCGAGCAGTGGCACTTTGCTAGCTGGTGGGAGAGGACAGGGACGGAGTCACGTGTTCTCTGGGGGGCCCCGCGCCTTGAGGAGTCCCAGGTGGTCACGTGTTCTCTGGGGGGGCCCCGCGCCTTGAGGAGTCCCGGGGGTCGGCCTGCCTGTGCCTGGACTTTGGCGCCCGGCACCTCGAGGCAGGCTCCGCCTCCAAATCACCTCCTCCACCTGCTGGTGTCAGCGCGCCCCGGGGACGTCGTGAGGTTTAAACTAACCAAAACGGGTAAAAGGCTTAAAACCGTGCCTGCTTTCGGCAAGCGCTGCCCGAGCGTAGCTGCTCTTACTGAAGGCTCCTGTCCCACCTGGTGCTCGCCACATTGGGCCTTCGGGGGTCCTTTCCCAGGGCAGAGCGACTATGCCCCCTTCAGTGCGCAGAGCCGGCACCCTCATGCGTCCTCGTGGGCGGAGGGTCTCTGCGCGCACCACGGCCCCTTGCTGGGCTTTGGGGGGGCAAGTTCATCTGTCGTTTCCAGCTTGGCTGAGAGCAGGCTCACCCGCAAAGCACGCAGTGGGCGTCCTCACGCACGGTGAGCGGGAGCAGGCCTGGGCGCGGGGCGCGGCGTTTTATAAGCCCCGCGCGACCCCACGGCAGGGCGCGTGCCAGGCACAGCAGCCACACCTTCCCATCGAAATTTAGGGCCCTCCCGTGGGGTTCGAGCCAAGGCTGGGCTTCAGAGAGCTGTTTGATGGGGGCTCCGTCCTAAAGCCAACAGAGTCCACGGGTGTTTGTTCCTCTCTTGGTGTCCGCTGTGAGTGACTGGCTTCTAAATCATTCGCCACACCCTCTCGGCCATTAGAACGATGGTGTAAGTTCTACGCTTCTTTTCAGTTCCAGAAGAACGAGGATGACGTTCACATCTGCGTGATTTTGTCACTGGGGGCACCCTTGAGATATGCAGCCTTCCCTTGACCTCCCTGGGAAGCCACTGTAAAAAATACCGTCTCTAATCCGCCTTCGTGCTTTGCAGAGGGAGCTCAGTGTCCCCGGTTCCCAGATGGGGCAAATGAGAGCGGCGTCGGGGCAGCTCGCTCAGGGCCCTGGAGCGCCGAGCGAGCTCGGTGGGGCCCAGGACGGGTTCCCACCCCCGGGGTGAGTCACGGGCACGTGAAACGCAGGCTCTAGATGCGACCCCCGGGGCACGTCCAGGGCACCCAGCGACCGTCCGGCTCTTGTGAGACACGGTGCAGGAATTCTGTGCTGCTCCAGGTGAGACTTAAGGTGAAGTAGATCTTCCACGGAGGATCCAGGCTCCCCCCACCCTCCCCATGGCCAGCGAGCGGCTTTCGATTCCCGTCCCTGAAGACTCAGCCCCTACAACGCGCAGGGCACTGCTCTGCGGGAGGTTTCGTAAAGGAAGCAGGAGGAGGAGAAAGAATTTCCCTTACAGCCGCCACCAGAGGTTCTGAGGCGAGGGAGAGACAACGATCGGTACAGCATGGGGCGAGCTTGGGACACTGGAGTCGTTCTGCCTGACATTGCAGTGACAGATACCAGCCATTACACGTTTTGCCAAAGCCTGTAAAATTGTGCGGGGCAGAGTGTAAACCATAATGTAGCTATACACCACGCTTAGCAGCGGTGCTTCAGGGTGGGTTCTCAGCTGTAAGAATGCACCACACTAATAAAGGAAGTGGTTCATGGGGAAGGTGGGGGGGAGTACAGGAGAATCCCCTATTGTTTTTTATCTCCTCCCCCCCTCTGCTGTGGTTTGGTTTTGTCTGGCTGGTCTCTGTGTCTGTGTGCTGCGCGCTCTTCTGTGCCTTTTTTTGCTTGTCTCCCTTTTTGTGTTGCGTCACCTGCTGAGTCGGCCCCCCGGGGGGCTGGTGGGCCTGCCCTCACAAGGAGGCCCCATATGGTAGGTGGGAGCCCAACTGATTGAGCCACAGCCACTTCCCTCCCCTATATTTTTGATGTTAACATTTATGTAATCTCAAGCTCCTTTAAAAACAAAAAATAAAAATTATTAAAAAATAAATATTTCCCATGAAGGAAAGGCACGAGGATGGGATTGGCGATGACATTTCTGCTCTCAGACTGTCCCTGAACTGGCCCTGTGTGTGTGCCCCGTGCCCCTGCCAGCCTGGAAGGAAGCCCAAGCACCCAGTGTGCTCCTCAGCAGCTCCCAGGGGGGCCTCCTCGCCCCACCCGGCGCAGCCCCTGCTCCCCGCTCCGAGTTCAAGTGGCTCCTCTTTGAACACCGCCTCTCCTGCCCTGGGACAGGACTTCGGTATTTGCGCTTGGTTTCCCCTACTTTTTACTCTCAAGTCCCTGGGCTGAACTCACCCCCCGGCACCCCCCCTGCCTGCCCAGGAATGCCTGCCTTACTTTTCCTCAATATGACCCTCCTCCGGGGTCTCAGAACCGGCGCGTGGGGCAGGTACCTGCCAGGAAAGAGGCCCCAGGCTCTGGAGCATAGCCTCGGCATGACCGGAGCTGGCAGGGCCTGGCTGGCACCTCGCAGCGCTGCCTTCAGGCCACAGGCCACCTGCTTGCTGCGTCCAGGAGCAGAGGCGAGGCTGGCCCTGGGGCGCCCTGAGCTCCCCGAGCTCCCTGCAGGGGCCATGGGCCTGGCATGCCAAGCCCCAGCGGTGTCCGCACACGCTCTGGCTCCAGCTCCAGGGGCGTCCGGCTCCCCCACGGCAGCCTCAGTCAGACAGAGCACTTTGCTTCCCGAGGGTGGGTCTCCTCTGGGTGCATTTAGGATGACCCTGCGTTCCTCGCTTGGGGGTCTCGCGCTAAGTATTTTACAACACCATCTCTAACACGCCCGCCCTGTGCGGCAGACGCATCCCCTGTTGACAGATTTAAAAAACTGGGTGGCCCAGAGAGTTTCTATGAAAACAAAGAATTTAAATTAAAAAAAAAAAAAGCGGAATCATTCAGCTATGAAGTTTGAAAACTGAAAGACTAGAATGAAAACCCAGATAGGTCTTTTTGCAGGGACAATGCTCTGTTGACAAGGATCTGCAAAAGAATGCTTATCTAGAGCTGGTCTGCAGCAAGGGCAGGCAGCCTTGTCCAGCAAAGCGCCAGCTGGGCTTTGTGGGCCACAGACAATCTATCTCACATTCTGCTCTGTGTGTGTGTTTAACAACCTTTTAAAAATGTACAAATCAGAGTCTGTAGACCATAGTTAGCTGATTTTTGGTGTAGAGGAATGAACACAAGATTTAACTTAGAAATACTGAATTCAAGGTGAATCCGGGACATCAGAATACCAATTGCAGGTCTCGGGGTGAATTTGTGTCACTGGCTTCCAGGTATTGCTGTCTGGCAGAGACTTCTGAATTGTTCTTGTTTTTCTTTAAACCTTGTAGTAGAATGCAGTCAGTATATGTCCCCAGTGAATAATGCTGCTTTGTTCTTTTTTTTGTTTTTGTTTTTTATTTTGCTGTTTTTTTTAACTCATTCATGAAAACCTTCAAATAAAATGATGAATGCAAATACTTCATTATCATTGCAAAGTTGATCTACTGCAACATTAAAAAACAAGACCGATTATTCTATAACCATATATATATTGCCTAAATTCTTTCACCTTCATGCATTTTTTAAAAGGCAACCTTTAAAAATTACAAAAAATGTCATTCCTGGGTCCAACATCCCTGGGACCAGAGTTAACAATCTATACGACTGGTTATTGGGTTGGCATTTACCCATCAGAAGTATGAGCCTTTGTCTTAAGTCTCCTCACCCAAGATTCTTGGGTCAGAAAGGGGTCTGAGGGGGTGGGGTGAAGAAAGGAATTCCTGATCCCTCCGTTCTCTCTTTACTTAGGCTGACCTGCGGGCCGTGCACTACCTTCCTTAAGCTTCAGTACAACTCAGCAGCTGTATGTTGGATGTCACGCACATACGCGGTAATGCTCGGGTTTACAGATCATTCAAGACAAGGACGCCGCTGCTTCCAGGAACTTACAGAGTGATCGGCAGGAGGAGAGGAAACGGGTCAAGTTTCTCTCACAGAATGGAGGAAAATCACACTCATCCACATGCATATTTGAAAACTGGCAGAAACTTGTCCCAATTCTGTTTACAAAGAGCTGCTTTCTTTAAAGGTGGATTTAAAAGAGGATAAATATTTGGTAGCATTTGATGGATTTTAGCCTTGTGGTAGGTAGAATGGAATGCTGGCAGAAATTGGTAAATATTTACTTGTCTTTTCAATGTAGAAGACAGAATGCTTCTATAAACAGGTTTTGCCCAGGGATTACAGGAGAGAGCCAACCATGGAGAAATAGAGAATTTATAAGGGGATATAGAGTTATTTTGTCAAATATCAGATCAAGGCTATGTTGCTATGAGATTGTATTACTTCACCTGGAATTAACTAAACTAATGCATGTGAATTGCTTAGAAGAGTGCATGGCCCATAACTGCACTACATGAAGGTTTACTATTATTATTGGAATCCTGTTTGAGAAAGCTTTAAATACCAGAATTCATAGGACTATTTTCCTTGTAAATAACCCGTTGATTTGTTGGCATCATTGCTAACTTTTGTCAAGAGCTTTCCATTCACAATCACCCCATTACTCTTACCAGGATGTCTGGGAAGACAATTAACTTTCCTCTTGTCTGACTTTCAAAAGTAAGATGTTTGAGGGATGTCGAGGATTTGGGAAAACAATCCTTGAGATTTTAGTTCTCCTTAAAGACACCAAAATTGCTTTCAGAAACAGGTAATGTTTCATAGCATCCTTGAGAAAAAGGCATTGTTATGCTTCTTATCCCTAATTTGAAGGTGGGAAGACCAAGGTTCAGAGAGCTGGGCCCTGAAGGTCAGCTAACAGTGGAGAGGCAGTGCCTGCTCTCCAGCCAGGTCACTGTCAAGGCCATTGCTCTCCTCCTTAAGCCATAGATTTTTTTTTTAGGTACCAGGGATTGAACTTGGGATCTCGTACATGCAAAGCAGGTGCTCAGCCCCAGATGCCTTTTTAGTGCAAACAAAACTTCTCTTCGGGAACCCTGCACATGGCGCTCCTGCCTGAGCAGAGCCTGACCGATGCGCAGGCTGAGCGCCAGGCCGGGTGGGCTGCGCATGTGTTAGTGGACACGCCCCCACACCTCGCGTTCACTTGTACCCTGAGTGGCCTCCCACCCTCCAACCACTCCAGAAAACAGAGCAAAGACTCCGGCCTCCTCAGCTGTGGACGGCACTGCTTATCCAGGCATAAGAGAAAGAAGAAGTGCAGGAAGGTGTAAGGAGCACGCCTCTTTCCTGCCTTCCGTCCATCTCCGTTCTTCTCCACTTCAAAGTCGACAGATGACACCCTCGAAGCTGGGTAAAGAGGGGAGAGCTGAAGAGAACAGAAGAGCATTAGGTGCGTGAGGACGTTGTGCAGCCTTTCTACCCCCACGCCGGCCGAGTCACCGGTCTGGGTGTGTCTGGTGGGGGCACACAGAGGAGCGCCTTTAAATCTGGGGGCCTGGGAAAGGCAAGGGCCTGCATCTCGCTTCCTGGATGCAGACCAGGGAGATGGGCGGCAAGCCGGATCCGTCGTTCTGAATCAGCGGTGGGGCAGAAGCGGGGCGTGACAGATGGGCCAGCGGCTGCCCTGAGTTTCCTGTATCTCTGAAGGGCATGGACAGCTACCTCGAAATAATCAGGGTTCCTGAGAAACAGAAGATACCTGGGAGAGAGCAAGCCCAGGGGCCTTGGGCCAGCCGGCAGGAAACCAGAAGGGTGCAGCTCCTGAGGCGGACTCGGCTGCACCGTGAAGGAGTGCGGTGAGCGGTGGGGTGCACTGCGGAGACACGGGATGGGGCACCCCTGACGGAGCAGGTCAGAAGAGGGCCAAGGCAAATCAGGACTGAGAAGTGGGTGCCCAGTCCCCTCGCAACCCACCCAGCCTCCGCCATGATGTGGGCAGCTGTGAGAGCAGTGGGCATTTCCATCACCCTCAGGCATGAAGAAGGAAGGAGACCCTCCTGACAGTGGCTCAGGTAGAAGCCACGGAGCTGGGAAATGGATTTTACCGGGGTTATCCCTGAGCGACTTCATTAGGTTTTCTACGTTCACTCAAGTGTCTCAAAGTGGAAACAGGAAAAAGTTGAAAAGCTGCTATTTCTTGCCCACATGCACCCTGTGTGTGTGTGAAATTAATACTTACTACATTAGCTGCTGTCCATAGGGGCCAACTTTATGCCAAGTCCTTTTAAAGTTCGTCTAATTTAATCCCAGCAACTTGATGACGTGTGTGTGTTACTGCCTTCGCTCTCTAAAACCAGGAGATCAGTCACCGGCCCGCGCTAACCCTGCTAATCGTCGCAAGACCAGGATTCGCATCTGTATTTGCATGACTCTAAAACACGCAGTATCAATCAAGGTTCTCTAGGGAAACAGAACTGAAAGAAAACACATGTGTGTGTAAATATGAAGAGATTTCTTTAATAGGAATTGCCTTAAACACTTGTGGGGGAGAACGAGTCCAAACTCCACAGGGCAGGCCGCAAGCTGGACACTGGTGAAGGCGGTCCGTGGAGCCCCCCGGGAAGCTGGCTGGCTGCAGTGGAGAGGGACATGCTCCCTCTGGCTGCTGAAATCAGCGCCTCTTCTCTTAAGGCCTCCAACTGAGTGGATGAGACTTATCTCATTTTTGGAGGAAAGCTCCTCATTTGATTATTGACGGAACCGGCCGTCAAGGCCATCTACTTACCGATGATTTAAATCTGTGAAATAGCCTCACAGTAAGAATCAGGCCAGCGCTTGCTTGAACAAACAACTGGACACCATAATCTAGCCAAGTTGACACAATGAACGTAGCTATCACACACACGTTCTTGGGATTGGAGGGGAAATTTTACCTAGTAGACCATTTATATGTTTGAATTTTAAACCATGTGACTATATTTTTACCCATATAACAATAAATATAATTTAAATAATAAAACTAAGGCTCATATTTTTTTTTTTACAAAATATTATCCTAGTCTCTGTGTTTTCCCTATACAAAAGCACACTGATACTCACAAACCATTGTTTTCCTTTCCCATATCATTTTTACAGGTATCCATAAAGCACTGACCCCAGTGAGAAGCAGACTTCACTGGACAAAACTGTCCTTTCATTGAAGAGGGATGAGCAGGAATCTCGATCCTTTCCTCAATAGCTGTAACTATCTGTAGACTTTGGGAAAGTAGGAAGAAAAATAAAAGGGGGAATTTAAGGAAGAATAAGAGAGTAGGAAAGGTAGATGAGACAGATTCATTTGTGAGCATTTTTCAATTACACATGATATTATTTGTGTTACCAGTTCAAGGTACATATATGACTATATATCAATTTTCCAAATAATCCCTAGCCCCGTGCGTGTTGTATTATCAGGGAATCTAGAATCTCATTTCTGAATCCTCCTCCCCAGCATCTCACTCACACCCTTAGATTATCCCAAAGTTCTGGCTGGACTCTTATGCAGTCCCAAGGAGGTTTATGATTATCTTCCAGGGAAGGAAGTGGGCACCCACTGCTCTCCTGTTGGCCCTGTACGAAGAGGCTGTTACTCTTGTCTTCTGATGTCCTGGTAGCCTTACTGACCTCTGTCCTTGCCAGGTCACTATATTCCTTTATGCAAAGATTGCAACTCTTTTGAGCTGACATTTCCTTGCCCAACCATCATTCTCCAGAGTGAAAAACACCAGTGCCCAACGGCTCATGTCTGGGGGTGCTGTCAGCAGGAGCCCCACTCACCCTCCCCCATTATGGCAGATTTCATCCCTGGTCCCAATTCTTCCCCTCTCCTTCTATCCATGCTGTTTACCACGTGTCTTTGCAGTTCCCTTAGTAAAGGAGCAAAGTATAATCTATGTCCCTTTGGATCTGGCATGTGACTTGTGTGCTAGTTCCAAGCCTAGGCCTTAGGGAGCCTCACGTATTTTCACTTGTGGAACTGAATCGAGCCGTCCCAACCAGGGCTGCCCGAGACTAACTGAGCTCCAGCAGACCCTCGTACTTGAACAGGCCTGTTGGAGACCAGAAGAACCACACAAGTGAGCCCAGCTTAGAGCAGCCGACCCCCATCGCCTAGCAAACCCCCGAGCTAAGTAAGTTCTTATTGTTTCTACCACTGATATTTTGTGGTTGATTGTTACACAGCGTGATAGTGGTCATTGTTAACTGACATGTGGACCATAAACTGTGCTAAGTGTAGATCATCACCTTCAATTCCTGCTTTCCTCAAGATAATTTTATCTTCTGGGGCTTCCTAGCCCTTCCTTATGCCTGTACTTGGTTGGGGGTTTCCCAGGTTGACCTCCAATGGCTCATGACCACTTTGAATCTTGGGAAACAGGACAGAGCTCTCAGTCCCTGTTTTTCCAGAAGTCCCCTGGGATCTTCTAGCATAGCTCCTTACCCACGCTTCCCAAGAAGAGATGCAGCTTTGTGAATTCTCGAAACTCAGAAAGTCCAAGTAAATCCTTCACCTGGAAAATTATAGCCCATCAAGGAACTTTTATGTAACTAAGAGTGTTTCTTCAAAATCTGCCTTTAAAGAGACACGGTCACTTCTCTGGCTTGAGAAAAGTCTCTGACAATATACTTATTATGTAAGTATAAGTCTTGCGAGATAATTTTACATTCAAGAAAACAAGGCTATGTGTCTCCCCAAATTCAATAACACCCAAGGAAAGACAGAACCAGGATCAGAACAAAGATTTTTGGGTTTCTCATTCAGTTTTCTTAACATTTCAATAATGTTGGAGTCTCTGAGAGATCCTAATAAATAGTACTTCTTTTTCCTGCCCATGTTCTGTACAAACTGACAAATAACTGGTGAATGGAGAATATACCTTTGTTTGTGGTAGAGACCAGGTTGGAGGATGTGGCTGTCTGTTAGCCAAGTGGATATCTTTTTCCAATTAGGGAACAGAACTCGCTCCCAAAAGAGTGAATATATGCCTTCTCTCTGTGGGAAACTCACTGCCAAGAGGAAGAAAGGAAGAGCTGAGCTGAGCATGCCCAGATGCATCAGTTAGTTAAGATACTCCATCTATCCCTGGGGAAGCATGAGTAATGGCGTGGAAGAGGCCAGGAGTTACGCTAAAAGGAAACATCAGGAGTTGGGTAAAAATGTTCCCCCAATGTATCAGCTGTATTTAATATCAATCTAAGTTAGGATTCATTAGAAAAGTCCACATCTCACCCACCCCACTTCCATAAATACAGAGTGAGCTGTCTTCTTTCTAATGTTAACGAAGGCAATAGCAATTTTTCAAACCTTAAACAAACTTGGAGGCTCTACTTGAAGCTGGAGTGGGATGGGATGTTCACTGAGCCATCTTCAGACCTGTGAAATCACTCCACCTTACCCAGCTATCACGTCTGCCTCTGTGTAAGGTTGAACTGGTTGACCTGGAAGCAAGGAAAAGCTCTCTGTATTTCATCGACCTGGTCTGAGGTGGAGATGGAAACTCTCCCTTCTGACTGGTAAAGACATTGTCCTTCTCCAGCCCACCCCACCTTCAGATGTATAACGGTCTTTCAGACCCAAATTGATTCATCTGCTAGAAAATCCCTCTGTTAGAAGAAATTGGATCTTTAATAGTTTGCCAACTCAGCATATTTGCAATCCGTTATCAAGTCGAGCTGTTTATTAGCTTCTTGCAGCCAATGCAACTCTGAGCAGTTAAAGAATAAGAAACGATAGACGGATTCGCCAAGCCACAGCAGCAAAGATTACTGATGCCAAGGCTTTTATAAAGTAGGTGGAGAGCAGGAATGGTTCTCATCATATCCTGTCTCCACCATCTTGATTCATCTACAGTGAAAAAGGAGGGTGTGGGTGTGGAAATGTGTGTGTGTATGTGTGTGTGTTTCAGATTGCATTCTTTTGGCTGTATCTTCAGTGAGATGATTAAAGAACTTTAGCTCTTTGCAACCAGCTCAGCCAAAAGCTTGACTATGTTTTGCTTTCCCAATATGGTTCTCATTTGCTTTCAACCTCATTCATTTCTTATTATTTGTCTTTCAGAGAAAAAGGCAGCAAGAAAAATCAACCTTGGGCTCCACTAATTAAGGCCTGCATTCTTGCCGGTATATTTCAGGAAGAAATTGGTTCCTTTTGCCCCACACTCTGGAGAACCGTATAATGTGGTTCTCTTCATTCATCAGGGCTCCATGCAGCTTTGGGGCCCACCCCAGTTTGGTGGTCCTTGGGTTCATTTTCTTAGGGAATTATAGACACCTTATCAGTTTGTAAAACCAATATTTCCTTTTGCAGAGCTCCAGCAAGCAACCACTAAGCTTACCTTATAAATCTACCCTGGCAAGAAGACAAGGAGCAGGGATTTTATCTGACTTTTTAATTTCCAAAAGAAAGAAAAATAAAAAAGGCAAGCATTAGACCTCTCGCTCTCTCGCCCACTTCCACGTCAAACGCCAAGCTTTCTAGCTCTGAAGTGCTGTTTGCCTGATATGTGAGGTCTTGACCATCTTAAGTTCAGTCTCGCTTTTCATGATGAACAAATCTAATGACAGAACACTCTGGGGTGATTTTCCCAAATGCAGAAGAGACATGTGGCAGGAAGAGAAGACATATCTGTCTCCCCAAAGTCTCTTTTCCTATTCACATGTAGGCCTTCTGGAAAGAAGACTGATATGGTTCAGTCAATTTGTCCTTTCAACCGGACTAAAACTTTCAGACTGGGGTTCCTTGGTAAGAGGAGACCCTTAAAGAAAGTTATCTATTTATTCCACAGATATTGTTCTATTTAAGGCCGTGGTGTAGGTACGGGACTGAAAAAGGAGACGGTGAAAGGGATGAGAAGGAGAGGAAATTAAACATGCTCTCTTAGGATGTTGATCTCACTGTTCATTTGTTTGGTGGACTTTTTCTTCATATAGCATCACAATTCTGAATTACTTTTCCTCTAGTGCTGTAACCAGGTCATGGACACACAGTTCCGGAGAAAATGTCCCATACACCCCTGGGGCAGGCGTGCCAGGCCCGTGGTCTGCTCCTCTTGTTTAGACTGGGTGATGGGGAGGGGCCTGATCAAAAAGGCAAGAGCAACTGGAAACATAGAATTCCCATCTGCTGAGAGGAGGAAGATTGCAGGGTTGAGTTCTGGAAAATGAAGAAGAACCCGCAAAGGAGACTGGGAAAGAGCCGCTAATGAGGTACAAGGAGAGCCAAAAGAGAATTATGGCCTGAAGGCTGACTGGAAAAAGAGTTTCAAGATAGTGATCTGTCTTGAGTGCTGCTGACAGCTCATGAGAACCGAGGTGAGTTTTGGGGTGATCTTGACCTGGAAACGTAGGGACAAAAGCCAGGCTGAAGTGGGTTCCAAAGAACAGAAGAAGAGGAGACAAGGATTATGTTAAACTCTTGAGTTACCTAATCATGTCAATGCTCCAGAATAATCATCTCCCTCCAGTCCTGTAGGGTTTCAGTTTTCTAGAACAATAATAGCTAAGGTTGATTGAGCTCTGATTCAGTGCCAGGCACTCTTGTAACAACTTTACATGCAATTTTTCATTTATTTAATTTTCATAACACCCCTTTAAAGGAATTATTACTATTAACCCCATTCTACAAATGAGAAAACAGAAGCAATTTGGCCAAGATAATACAGCCAGTGAGAGGTAGAGGCGGAACTCGAATGTGGCTACAGTGGTTCTTGAGCCCAGGCTCTCACCCACGTGTTACCTGTCCATGACCTCGGTTCTCTGGTGGCACCGACTTTTGAAACCATGGTGCCCTTTTGTCCAATGCTGCCTTGCTGGACGACTCAATTCCAGTCACGCCACGGAGGACAGAGGAACTGGAATATTGCCGAAGCTGTTTGCTCTGTTTTCAGCACTCTTACGAACTCTCAGGCAGTAGTCTCTTGCTGCCTGCTTTCTCCTACTTCACATCCAAGACCACAGCCACTGCCACCTGCGATTTGTCCAGAGCTGGAGGGGTAGTGGGACGCAAAGTAAGAGGGGGCAGAGGAGGCCGGAGGCAAGGCCAGGCTGCTGAGGGAGGCGTACGAGGCTGCTCCTGGAGCCCCGTGCCCCTGAGCCAGGCCCGTTGTTGAAAGCAGGACTGAGCTCTGAAGCCACCATTCCTACCACTCCTCCTGCATTATCCTTCACAAGGAAAAAGCTGATGCACCAAGAAAAGCCCTGGGGGCAAGGGAGGATTTTATTTATTTTTTAGTAAAGGAGTAAAATTTTATTAAGAAACAAGAAAAGATGAGTACACTACCTGAGACGTGGGTTGTGGGCGCGCTCCAGGGTGAGATACACGGGCAAGGGAGGGTCTTAAGGTCATCGAGTGGGCAGGCTGGGAAAGTCCCTTTTCTAACTGTCCCACCACTGGCCACTTGTCAGTTTAAGAGTTTAAAGGCTGTGTTATCATGTCTTTGCTTCGGTTGTCGGAGAACTACGTTAAGCTGTCTCACTTTGGGAAGGAAAACTCCGCACTGACAAAGCCTCCTTCTGGTTGTCACAACCAGCACCCTTCTCTCTCTGCTCCTATGCCTCTGCTTTTCTCGTGCCGCTACTTGAACCTGTCTCAACGTTTTCATATGCTCCTCTGTCTTTCCCAGTAGATTTTACACTCGCTGGGGACCAATATTTCCCACGGTTAGACTAGCCAGCTTTTAACCCCTTAGGTGCGCATGGAGTCGACAAAACACACGACTGTATGTAGGAACAGGGACACTCAAAAAAATAAATAGGAAAGGCTCCACTAGCAAGGAAGAAGCTGAGCGAGGGGCAAATGGGTGTGGTGTGTGCCGCCTGCAGTGTCTGATAAAATGATACATGGCAGACATGTTCACTGAATTTACTATCACCTTAGCTTGAATTATTTTACCAATTCTATGAACAGAGCTTGGAGGGCAAAGGACCCAGATTTGGATGAGGAGAGGGAAGTAAACACGTAGGAGAGGCTGAGGGCATTAGGCCCTGCCCTGCTGAAGGATGAAATCTAACCAGGGAAGCACAGGGAGCCAATGCTAGAAACTTCTGTGTACCAAGGACTGCTACCCACACCAACTACTCTACTTAAATCCTGAGGAAAAAGTCCTCCTGAAATACAAACTACTCTTCTCCTTTCACAGTTGAAGAAATCAAGGCTCATCGAAGCTGGGTGACTTGCCAAGGATTAAGGGCTGGTGAGTGGCAGGAAGAGAACGCTGTTGGCTGCCATGGGGGCTGCAGTCTTCCCACAGAACAAGGTCTCCACAGAATTTATGGGAGCAGAGACCTCAGCCAAACAAGTAATTTGTTATTATCTGAGGCTTTGGCTCCACGTCTCCACGAAGACTTCTAGTGAGAGAGACCATTTCTGAGCACTAAATGCTCCTGTGTGCTTCTGGCCTAAGCCCGAATGGAGTAAAAGTAGGCCGGTGAGACCCTTTCCCCTGGGCTAGTCTGCCACAAATATTTCCATGGAAATATCCACTCAAGCCAGGGATTGGAAGCTCAAAAGACCTGGGAAAATAACGATCTTTGCCAACACACAGCCTCCTTTAGCAAGTCACCCAGGCTGAGAATGATCTTGGGAAGTTCCCCTTAACTTCATCACTGTCTAAGGACATTACTTTGGGGAAAGAAAAATGAAAAGGCTCAGTGACCAGACCCAGCCTCGGAAAATAAGGAAACCCAGACCAGAAGCTATACTAGAAAAAAGACAAGATTTCCATGAGCAAGTTAAAAGAACAAGTCATAAGACATGGTAACAGAGGCCATCCTGGAAAATCAGGCTTCCTTAAGCAAGCTCTTAGAGGGCACAGGCTTGGTGACGTGGCTTAGTCTTCATCACAGACCAGGAGAAAGGAGGAAGGTTAGATACAGGGAGCAAGGCTGATGGCCAAGTGGGGCCTGGGGGAGCCTGGCTACCTGGCGGCTCAGCCTCCTGCGGGGGGAGCCCAGGGGGCAGGTCCTGGGGAAGGGGTGCCTGGCTCTCACAAGGATCCATGGGGGCCTGTGAAGACCACACACTAAGGCATGACCACCGGACAACAGTCTCCCTACCTAGCAGGCGCCAGTCCAGACAGGCAGATGCCAGAAAAACAGATGACTGCTCGAAACTCAACCTACCCGTTAATTTTAGTTCCGGTAAGAAGGTTTGTGTGTGTGTCAAACTGCATCCAGGAGCCCTTTAGAAATTACAGTGGGAAAATAAAGGAGACAGAATAAGAAGCTGATCCCATCTAGAGAGCAAAAACGCTTGATAAATCCACCTTTTGTTTCCTCTTAGCTGACACAGAAACTTCAGTGGGAGCGGGAAGCCAACACTCACCCCACCCAATTGTGCGTTCCCCCGGTCGGCCCAGGAAGAGCAGCAGAGACCCAGCCCAGAGCTCTGCCCACCCTCCTGGCCACCCTTCGCGCTCAGTGATGCCGTGTTTGATGCGGCTCCCCGGCCCTCGGGAGCCTCCTGCCTGGGTGAATGCGGTCAGGGCTGCGACCGGGGCCTCAGGGAGCGGGAGAGGGACCTTCTCCAGTCCCTAAGCCACCAGAAGGGTGGAGTGAAGGCCTGAAGGACCCAAGTGAACAAACGCTATCTTCTCCTCACGAAGCTCGGGGCAGGAGAATTTGTAGCAAAATTTGGAACCAGCTAAAAATACTTTTCTCAAAACAAGATGTATTGGGATTGAGGACGTTTTTCTCTAGAATTCCAGGGTGGGGCAGGGGTGTAGCAGGGGAGGGAGGCTGCGGAAGAGCAGATTGGCCTGGCAGGACTTCTCCCGGTGAGAAATGAGTCATCGGAGGCGGGAACTGGACGGCACTTTCCAAGGGCCATGGCATTGAGAGGAAGGTCAAGGGGGAAGAGATTGGCACGTGAAACGTCTGGGGGACCTGAGGGAACTGAGGGGGTCTGCTGTTGACCTGATGTAAAATTTGCTGTTGCAAAAATTAAAATTACAAACTCCCGGTTGGACTCCTTGTGGAAATCTGATGTGGGGGTAGAACCAAGAGGGTCAAGGAAAAAAAGGATTGTAGACTGTAGGGATGAAAGACAAGGGAATTCAGTGGAGACATCCAGTTTTTCCAGTCCTGGAATTGAGGTCTGAGTTGAAGTTTACTTATATCTCCAAAAAGGAGGGAGGCCCCAAGAGATGTGTGGACTACCTGGGGATTTTGCAGGATTGTTGTAAAGATCAAACCAGCTCTCCCACTCATTCATTCAATGATAATGGTTCGCGTTCATCGAATGCTCGCTGTGTGCCCAACTCTCTTCAGAACGCTTCAGGGGCCCTCCCCCCGCATCCTTGAGCCAACTGCTTGTATCTCCAGTTGACAGACACCTCTGAGATTCGGAGGCTGAGGGACTCACCAGTTGTCATGGCTTGCTTCGAATCCGAGCCTGTCCTCCTTCACAATTAACCAATAGACTCCCATGTACCAGATGCTGAACCAATAACCGGAGATGCAACAATGAAAAACAGGCATGGGGATTGCCCTCTGGAACTTACAGTTAAATGGGAGCAGCATGCAGAAAACTTTTGCAAACAGTATCCCTCTGCTGACATTAAAGATTGTCTCCTTAAAAACAGGATATATTATCAGCATGGTGGCTGCCAGTGGGGGTAGTCGAAATATTTGACCACCAGTATGTGGGCCAATAAGCGCTAAAGCCAGAGCTTCAGATGTGTATCAGAGAGCGAAGAATCTTAAATGCCAACTTAGTGAGTTTGAAATTCCCTAGAGGAGCTGAGGTACCACAGAGTACTGGAATGAAAAGAATTCAGGGAAGTGGCTCAAGTGGTTGGGCTCCCATCTACCATATGGGAGCTCCAGCGCTCAGTCCCCAGGGCCTCCTGGTGAGGACAGGCTGGTCCAAGTGGAAAGCCGGCCCATGCTGAGTGCTGGCCTGTGCAGGAGTGCTGGCCCGCGTGGAGTGCTGGCCCGCGCGGAGTGCTGGCCCACGCGGAGTGCTGGCCCACGCGGAGTGCTGGCCCATGCGGAGTGCTGGCCCGCGCGGAGTGCTGGCCCATGCTGAGTGCTGGCCTGTGCAGGAGTGCTGGCCCGCGTGGAGTGCTGGCCCGCGCGGAGTGCTGGCCCACGCGGAGTGCTGGCCCACGCGGAGTGCTGGCCCGTGTGGAGTGCTGGCCCACGCGGAGTGCTGGCCCACGCGGAGTGCTGGCCCGCGTGGAGTGCTGGCCCGCGTGGAGTGCTGGCCCACGTGGAGTGCTGGCCCACACAGAGTGCTGGCCCACACAGAGTGCTGGCCTGCATGGAGAGCTGATGCAGCAAGATGACACAACAAAAAGAGACACAGGAGAAACAATAAGAGGCACATCAGATCAGGTAGCTGAAGTGATGCAAGAGATTGAGCACCTCTCTCCCACACTGGAAGGTCCCAGGATTGGTGCCCATTGCCACCTAAAGAGAAGACAAGCAGAAACAGAAGAACACACAACAAGTGGACACAGCGTGCAGATAGTGAGTGCAAAACAACAGGAGGAGGGGGGCAGAAATAATTAACTAACTATTAAATAAATAAATCTTTTTTAAAAATTAATAACAGTAAGGGAAATGGATGTGGCTCAAGCAGTTGGGCACCTCCTACCACATGGGAGGTCCTGGGTTCCATTCCCTGTGCCTCCTAAAGAAGATGAGCAAGACAGTGGACTGACACTATAGAGATGACACAATGAGGAAACACAATGAGAGACACAACAAGCAGGCAGCAGAATGGCTCAAATAATTAAGCCTCTCCCTCTGGTTCAGTTTCCAGTGCCTCCTGAAAAAAAAAAAAGACAAGCAGACACAGTGAGCACAAATAATGTGGTGGGGGGGGAATATAAATAAAATAAATCTTTAAAAATATTAATAGCAGTAAAAGTAATTTAATATAAAAAAATTTCAGATGGTCCCATCAATCATGCCCAGTATCCAAGAGGTACCCAATAAATACCTATTGAATAATGACCCAGCTTAAAATCACCCCCATGTACTTTTGTTTCTTCCTGAGCCACAAGGCTATGAGCAAATTCCTTTCTAAAGTCAATTACATGGGGAAGCGGATGTGGCTCAAGCAATTGGGCTCCCATCTACCATATAGGAAGTCCAGGGTTCAGTGCCCAGGGCCTCCTGGTGAGGGCGAGCTGGCCCATGGGAAGTGCCAGCCCACATGGGAATGGGGCCCTACAAAAGTGCCGGCCAAAGCTGAGAGCTGGTGCAGCAAGATGACGCAACAAGAGACACGGAGGAGAAAAAATAAGACATAGCAGAACAGGCAGATGAGGTGGCTCAAGAGAGTAATCATCTCTTGCCCACTCTGGAAGGTCCTAGGATCACTTCCCAGAGCCACCTAATGAGAGCACAAGCAGACACTGAAGAACACACAGCAAATGGACACAGAGAGCATAAAATGGGGAAACGGGGTCGGGGGTGGGGGGGGGAGAAATAAATACAAATAAATCTTTAAAGATAAATTTTAAAAAATGAAGTCAATTATGTGGATAGGTGTTCTGCACTATTTTAGTAAGAGCCACAACTCCATCTTTTTTCTTAGGGTACAAGGTTGTCAAGTATGGTTATAGTATTATTTATTATCAACATCATCATTTGATAAGTAGCCACCCTGCAGAATGGGGCTTGGAAGATGGTGGGCCCATAACGTAGAGTCTGATGGCTCAAAATTATCCTCTGCTACTAACATTACCTAGGGGGAGAAAAAACAATGTGGTGTCTAAAAGTCATGGCATTCAAGGGGTTATAAAAAACAATGTGTTATAAAACTTCAACTTTACTTTCTTCCTGATTATTTGGCTATTGGGTTATTATAAAAGGCCTGTAAGAATTTCAGTATGTGTTTAATTCTATTGAATTTGAACACTAGACACCAAGAGCTAAAATCTTGGGCTAAAGCCGAGGCCTGCCTCCTCCTGGCTGCAGCACTGTAAGCAAGCTGCTAATCCTTCCTGGGTCACGGTTTCCTCAGCTGAAAAATCCATAATGCCTGCCACGAAATGTGGTTCTGGGGCTCGAATGCCACAGTGCGTGCGACATCTGAAAGCGGCCCTGCAGCCCTGCCCACACCGCTGGAGTCTCTTCAAGCGTACCTTGTAATATTGTCCAACTGCCTTCTTTATTCTCTTAATAAAAATTATTAAAATAAATATAATGAAAAAGAAATTACATGTACATTTTTGTGTGCTTCTGAGTGTATATATCCTTAGCTTGCTTACACTGTTGCCAGTGTAAAGATGGTTACACTTAATTTTATGGGACATAAATTATGACATTACTTCATAAATTCATGGTAATAGTTCCATAAATTTTTGCATTAGTATAAAATTATCATATAATTACAAAGTTCATAGGTATCTACAGAAGAAGTTACAGTAAAGTGCTAAAACCACAAATTATATTTTGGGTTGTATATTAAATCAAAATAATGCATGTCGTTGTGGCTCTTGAGTGTTAAAACGTGATAGACAGTCTGACTTCTGGGCCCTGTAAAGCAGCGTTACTGTAACACTGTGTTGCCTCCTGCCTTGTTGACATTAAACAGGATATTTGATAAGATTTTCCACTGAGCATTTTACAGGTTAACGACAGCGTTACCAGGGTCTGGGCTTCTTGGGCCATCCCCGAAGGGGATCTTCAGGCGGAGATTGGTGATCGTGCCCCTGCTCTCACGCCTGCAAAGGCACTGGGATCAAGTCCAGCCTGGCTGTGCTAACAATGCATGCAGGACTGAGAAGGGTAACCTAAAAATAAATAATGCGGTTGTGAAAAAGAAGTCCACGTGAGAAGCACCACATCAGCAGATGGCAATGGTCTTTGCAAGCCCCTCTGCCACCTCTCGGCCTTCCCATTCCTCCCCGTGTCTGGGGCCTGCCTGCGGCTTGTCCCTGCCGGTCCCTGCCCGTCCCTGCCACGCTGCCGTTGCTCCTGGCCCTGGGCTCTGCCGCTGCTCCCACTTCGCCCCCCGCCGCGGGCCTGGGTGCCTTCCCCGTGCCCTCCTGCGCTCCCGCCAGCTCTTCTTCCCGCAAGCTTGCCCTCCCCGCTGAGCCTGAGCCCCGCAGCCCTCGCGAGGAGAGGGTCCTCAACCGCTTAGAGCTCTGGCCCCTGCTTGGTGACTTGCCCCTCTGCTGGGAAGAGACTCCTTTAATCTCTGTGTCTTGAAAAATCCCTAGCCCCACTCCATCGACTCACCTTAATCTCTTATGGAAAATTCTCCTCTCCCATTTTCCCTTGTTCTCCACCCATCCACTCCTACCGACGACAACTCCCAGTTCCAGAGCCTTCCTGAGCCTCTGTTGCTCATTTATGTCTATAGAGAGAGAGGATATGTGTCAGGACAAGGCTTGAAGCTTTGGAGGATTTTGACGAATGCCTTTGCTGCATGCTCTACACCTGCCCTGTCCAATACGGGTAACGGCTAATCGTGTGGCTCTTAAAATTTAAACTTTAATTAATAAATTCAAAAGTCTGTTCTTCAGTCATGCTGGTCACATCTCAAGTACTGCATAGCCTCACGTGGCTGCTTCATTGTCCGTGAACATCGCTAGCGTTCTGTTTGTCAGCTCAGGTCTGTAGCAGTTGTCAGTGTCTTTCTACATCTCCCCATTTTATTATCAGAGCTTGGAATCCTAGAGGTGAGCTTTACTTCTGGAAAGTTCTCGTTCTTTCTCCGTTCCAGCTCAGCACCCGCGAAGCCTCCTGGCGGGTGGGACCGGGGCAGGGCTGGAGGGCGCTGTTCTGCAGCTGGCAGGCGCCGCAGGTGCACCGCGCGGCCGCGGCTCAGGCCCTGGCCTTGGCGCGGGCGCCCTCGAGATGCCGAGTGAGGGGAGTGGTGACATGTTTAGTGAAAGGTGCTATTTACGGTCAGTCTCCAGCAGATGGACTCTGGGGGAGGGGGCTCGGCGACACCGTCCACGCGGCAGCTGGAATCCCGTGGCTTTGTCTGGATCTCACCTGAGAGTTTGCCGTGTGCCTAAACTGGACCCTGTTGCTGTTCTGGAGCCACAGCAGGTGGGGCGCTGGGGGCCGAGGTGCTGCCAGCTGCACCCCAGCTCCAGAGGGCTGCAGTGCTCTCAACGCCCCGCCAGCGCAGCGTCATCTCCTGGGACGCTGCTGGCACCTAGTGGGAGTCAGGGGAGCAGCTCCCATTTGGCGGCTCACGAAGAGCGGCTTCTGCGGAGACCCCCTCTGTCCTGCGGGGTTCAGCCTTGACGCCCCTCCTCTGACAAGAGTGGTGGCAGGCGAAAAAGAGAAGCCAAAGGAATGAAACGCTGCTTCTCAACTCATCCGTACAATGCCCGCAGCACTGGCTCTCCGCAGTCAGAACCAACGCTCTCCTTTTATAACACCTATTTCATTTCTTCACTCACTGGCATCCTAAAACTAAATTCACATGTAAAATAACTTACCTGTGAACATTATCATGAAAATCAACACAACATCTAACTGTAAAATAAAGGTGAAAACATAGTAACGTATGATTAAAACATGCATTTCGATATGTATGTATTCAGACATGAAGGGATTAAAATGTAATTGTGTCACATGTCTGGAAAATGATCATTTGCATTTACGAGAAGAGAGAATATCAAAAGCAACTCTGTGCAAGAAGTGCAGGGAAATGAAGGTGCAGAAATGCGGGTGGACACTGGAATCAAACCTTGTGTTCAGATAAATAGTAAGAGACCAACTTGATGCTGTGGGTAGGTGATACAAGGAGATAACATACTGGAGGAGAAAAGGAGCTGGGTCTACGCTTGGGTCAATGGAGAATGGAAAAAAAAAACAGCTACAGGAAGCAAGAAATGGAGATGGAGAGTTCAGCCAAAGCAGGAAGTCGGGAAGCGTCTAAATGAAATGAAGGTCCTCTGAGGGTCCATCGACATGTGGAGGCAGAGGTGAGGGAGAGGGGGCTGGAGGCGGTCGGCTTGTCATTTCCTGTTGAAGCGACGGGTGGCCGGCAGGACTAGAGGACCGGGACGCCCAGGAGGACAGCCCACGTGTCACGACGCCTAGCCCGGGTAGGGCGGCCGTCCTTGTGAGCGGTATCAGTGCGCTGCTGTGCCCGGCTCTCAAGAGGGCCTCCGCAAAGGCTGGTCGAGATAGCCTCCACTCATGCTCTTGTGAACTGAGGTGAGCGGCTTACTCAATATCGAGGCTCTCATTTATTGAGCATCCACTGTCATCGGTGTTTTATATGCGTTATGTAATTCTCATAACAACCCCAAGGCACATATTACCATCTTCACTTTACAGAGGTGAACACCCAGGGATGGATTTGGAAAGCAAAAAAAGCCACATCGGTCAAGCTCTTGGTAGTATGTGGCAAAGCCAGGATTCAGAAGCAGCTGTAGGGGTCAGGAGTTTGGCTCCCTGCCAGTGGGCCCTACTTTGGAGTTTATGGTCCCCAGGGACAGAGTCAGACTCAGCTGTGGTTTCCCTACACATGGCTCTCCTGCCCCTTCTATCTGAACCTACTATACTTGATAGGTGTGTGTCCAAGAGACTTAAATCTTTGGGCTGTCCATGGGCCAGTTGAGACCTGAATTTCATCAGAGTTGCAACATCTACTCTCCAGGTCATTGCACTCACCCAGGATGACTAACAAGGAGATGATGATGGACAATGAACATCCCAAGGAACAAAGAAGAGCTGCAACTGCAAGCAAGATACCCCATGGGACCTAAGCCCCCTCTCAATTAAAGGCAGAGTGGGCATCACCACCCCAGAATCCTCAGGATTGAGGAATGAATAATGGACTAGAGTAGACTTACTGGTATTCTACTATAGACTTACTGTGATTCTAACAATGGAAGAAATTTTATCATTGATGTGGAGGCAGAGGCCACCAGAGGTTCTAAGGGGAGTGAGAGGGAAAAATAGTTGAAATATGGGGGCATTTTGGGGACATTGGAATTGTCCTGCATGATGTTGCAATGACAGAGACAGGCCATTATATATTTTGTCATAACCTACAAAACTGTGTAGGACAGAGTGTAAACTTAATCCACAGTTAGTGGCAATGCTTCAATTTGTGTTCATCAATTGTAACAATTTTAAGACACTAAGAGGGATGTTGTTAATGTGGGAAAGTGTGTGAAAGATAGAACGTTGGTCATATGGGAATTCCCTAATCTAAAGTATCCTTTAAAAAAAATAAAAATGTATTAAAAATAAAAAAGAAAGCAAGCAAGCAGGTGCATTTGAGTGTATGTAGCTCAGTGGTTGAGTACCTGCTTCTCATGTATGAGGTCCCAGGTTCATTCAGTACCTCCTAAACAAATCAGCTGTATGTGATTTGAATCTCACGCCCTTCCTACCAGGTAGTTGGGTAGAAACAGGTATTCCCACTCCCACTCGGTTATGAGTAACCTGAGGCAAAGAGCAGTGGTGTGACTTGCTCGATGCCGAGCAGGTGGTATGTAACTTCTGTTTTTAAACTGCTAAGTCCATGTCTTCTCCAGCATTCACATCATATCTTGTGAATAGATTTTAGGGTTCTCCAATATCAGCTGCAATTTAAGTAAATTAAATTAAACTGTAGTGGCAGGATATGAGCATGGTAATTTATCAACTGTTTCATAATAGGGACCAGAAATTTGAGTGTCATTTACTGAATTTAGTTAAGATCTGTGCTCAGTATGGGAACAATTAGCTAAACAGACTGCAAATAAATTCTCTGATTACTCTCAGGGATAGGATAGTGACTCATTAAAAAGCCGCTCTTGGATATGAGGGTGAACTGGCTTGAACATCTGTCACCAAATTGGTTGTTGGATTTGATCTTGCACGGTGAGCATTGCCTTCCTCTACCATTGACCCATGACCATCCTGCCTAAATTTTCATGCTGGGTCTAAAATCCCAATGAGGTCCCTTCAAGGGTATCCAAGTATGAAGTATCTCTTGGCATCAGAACATTCTGTGAAATCGTTCATGAGGACAATTTTGTACTTTTAAAGTGGTTATCTTTTATTAGTAACTATGGACTATTCGAATGAAGCCTAAATGAGCTGACATAACTGGAGCTCTCATACTTTGCTGGTGGGAATATAAAATGGTACAACCACTCCAGAGAACTGGTCCTTACAAAAGTTACAAATATGCTGGGTTATTCAGCAACTTTACTCCTAGGCATTTATCCGAGAGAAATGAAAAGAGGCTCCTGAAAAGAACTATATAAGAATGGTCATAGAATTTTTATTCACAATTGCCCCTCTAACTGTAAACAACCCAAATACCTACCAACTGGTAAATGGATAAGCAAGTTGTACTATGTTCACACAGTAGAACAGTAATCAGCAATAAAAAAGAGAAAAACTACCCATTGAAGCATCAACATAGATGAATCTCAAAAGCATTTAGCTGAGTGAAGGGAAGCACACATGCATAATTAGTTAATTGATTCTATTGATTTAAAGTGCTAAAACAGGCAAAAGGAAGCTGTGGCAATAGGAGTCTAACCAGTGACTGCCTCAGGGGGCGGGAGGGCGTTGACTGGAGAGGGACCAGGAAACTTTCGGAGGCGAAGGACAAGTTCAATATCATGATGTGGCGGTGGTTCTCTCAGTTTTGTAGAAACTCATCAAATGCTACACCTAAAATGGGTTTGTTTTATTGTATGTAAATTGTATCCCAATTTTTAAAAAATGAAACATGGACCTCTTTCAGCTACTGGGAGACCATATTGTGTTCGGTTTCCATGCTTACCTTCTCTTCCACTTCTCTTTTCCATGCTTCAGGCCATAAATGATCAAGACTCTTACAATCAACCTTTAGAGGAAGTAATTGGGACAGGGGCCTAGGGCCACGGGGTCAACCATAGTTTAATGTCTTTAAAAAATTGTCAATCCATGATGCTAAGAAATGGATTAATAAGCTTGTGAATCAAATGATTGCAGCCACCCTCCACCAAAGGAAAGAAAAGAAGCCAGGCAGAATGTCCACGGAATGCAAGTATGCTTAGTTTAGGGAATAAACTATGGGCAAGCACAGCAGACTTTCTGGGAAAGAGGACTTGGAATCCAGTGTCCCAGGGGAGAGGGGGAACGTTCCAGACCTCTCTCTTAAGCTTCCTTTCAGAGGCACAGAAGACTCCATTTACCCAGGGGATCTCATCAGAAACGTAGGACATTAAAAAGCTGCTCCCCCTGAAACTATCCTAACTAACGTGGACCTGGTATTCTCACCCAGAGTTTGACCCCCAAATCTGCTGACATCCTTGCTGGTTCACAAGTCCGACTGTTAATCAACAGCCCAGGAACCACAGCTGTCCTGACCTTTACGTTCGGTTGTCCCTAGCCTTCCCGTGGGAACCACGTGAGAAAGGGGAAGAAAGAAGAGAAAAAGCTGGGTGGGGAGGAGAAGGGCCATCCTATGCCTGCTTCTTTGTCTGAGAATTCAGGTTTTAATATCTGCTCTTTAAGTTCACAACCATCGTCGTGTGCCTACTACGTGCCAAACTCTGTCTGGGTCAGTGTGAATCAAGAATGAATATAGCACGAGTCTTGTCCTCGAGGAACTCAGACTTGCAGATGCCCCCACCATCATGAACCAACTGGAATACAGCAGAATGAGCTCCTCACACGCCACGTGCTCTGCCCAGCATTTTGGGGAGGACTTTCTGCATGGGGACTGTGGCAGTTTGAGATTATTTATGAATTCCCAAATTTTTTAAAAAACTATGTTTGTAAAAGGCCCATTCCTCTGGGGGTGATACCCTTTGTTTGCATTAAATTCAAGGCTTTTAAGCTTACTTAATAAAATCACTTTAGGGCCTTTGATTAAACCCCATCAGCAGGGCACGACTCAGCTTGAGTCCAGGCCCCTTGGTGGGCTGATATAAACAGACACTCACACAGAAGAAGACGCAGAAGAGGAGAGAGCGTGGGCATTTCGGTTCTGCCGTGTGACAGAAAGGATAAGGCTCAAACAGCTAAAGCCCCAAGAAGAGAGATAAGCCATTTACCTGATAGTTTGTGACCAAAGAGAACAGAGCAGCTGAGAAGGCTCGAGAGACCAGGCAGAGCCCGCCCGCCATCTTGCTTCAACACGGGGCAACAGACTTTGGTGGAAAGCAGCCTCGAGCTGGACTCTTTAGGGCCTTGTGACTGTAAGCTTCTACCTCAAACAACTACCCTTTATAAAAGCCAACAGATTTCTGGTACTTTGCATCAGCACCCTTTTGGCTGCCTAATAGAGGGACATACATCCACTGAGTGTTAGGGACAAGTAGGAATATTCCAGAGAGAAGGAAGAGTGAGCCCAAGTCACACAAGCGTGAAAACAAGATGCTTTGGTGCAAGCAGAGGCAAATGGGAGCCGTTAGACCTTTCCTGAAGACACAAACAGTCCCCACAAGTCCCTTCGCCCTCCACTGCTTTCAGAGGCTCCTGTTGAACACTACTCTTCAGCTCCCACTGCCCCAGTTAGAGACCCAAGGACTGGTGTTGGGAGGGGAGCAGGAAATAGAGAGAGCTCAATTCATGTGCAAGGACCACATAGCCTCTTGGCTAGACAGCTTTCCCCGGTCACCTCAGCCTGAAGTGCTTTCTCCCTTGTCTGGTCTCCTCTAGACCACTCTGTGCATTATTAACTAAGAGCATAATAGTCAAAGTGCAGACTCTGGACCAGATGGCCTGGCTTGGAATCCTGACCCTGGTGTTTGCTAGCTATGTGATCTTTTTTTTTTTCTTCTTTATTTTTTTTAAATGTTACATTTAAAAAACATGAGGTCTCCATATACCCCCCACCCCCCTCACCCCTCTCCTTCCACATCAACAAGCTCTTTCATCATCATGGCACATTTCATTGCATTTGGTGAATACATTTTGGAGCACTGCTGCACCACATGGATGATGGTTTACACTGTAGTTTACACTCTCCCCCATTCTACCCAGTGGGCCATGGCAGGACATCCAATGTCCAGCATCTGTCTCTGCAGTACCACCCAGGACAACTCCAAGTCCTGAAAATGCCCCCACATCTTATCTCTTCTTCTCTCTCCCTACCCTCAGCAGCTACTGTGGCCACTTTCTCCACATCAATGCTACAATTTCTTCCATTACTAATCACAATAGTTCCATAGTAGAATATCAGTAAGTCCACTCTAATCCATACTCTATTCCCCCATCCTGTGAACCCTGGGATGGTGATGTCCACTCCACCTCTGTATCGAGAGGGGGCTTAGATCCCACATGGATGGTGGATGCAATTCTCCTGCTTGCAGTTGTAGGCACTCTTGGCTCCCTGGTGTGGTGGTTGACCTTCTTCCCCTCCCTGTTAGCTGGCCAGGGTAAGTCCAATAAACCAGACAGTAGGGTTGCAAACCTGTTGAGGCCCAGGGCCTGGCTGTCACATGGACAGTCCAGAGATTCAGGTCTCCTGAGTATACACCAACCCCAGCGCCAACCACAGGTCCGGTAAAAGTAACAGAAGAGGCACGTGTAGAAAGGTCACATCTGAGTCCAACTCCATCACACTCAGGAACACAACTCCAAAGTAGGGCCAACTGACATGACACTGAACTCCAGAGCCATCTGCCATGACCATAGATACTTCTTCTCCCTGTGCCTCAGTGTCCTTATCTGTAAAATGGGGTAATGACAAGCACCAGCTAGTGATACAACTAAAAAAGACCTTGAATAAAAAGGGGAAATGGTAAAGACAATTTAGTTTATATGGCTAAGAGACTTCAAAATCAGTTGGGAGGTCATCAAAGGGGTTGCGCTTACACACATCTCAGCAGGATCCCAGAGATAGCCAAAGTAGATACAACCCCAGATAGTGGTGCTCCTGAGGGCTACAGAGACACCCAGGTCCTACGGTCATGGCAGACGGCTCTGGAGTTCAGTGCCTTGCCAGTGGGCCCTACTTTGGACCTTGTACTCCTGAGTGTGATGGAGTTGGACTCAGATGTGACCTCTCTACACATGCTTCTTCTGTCACTTTTACTGAACCTGTGGTTGGTGCTGGGGTCAGTGTATGCTCAGGAGGCTTGAATCTCTGCACTGTCCATATGCCAGCTGGACCCTGAGCCTCAGCAGAGTGGCAACACCTGCTCTCCAGTTCATTGCACTTACCCAGGTCAGCTAACAGGGAGGTAAGGATGGTCAACCACCACACCAGGGAACAGAGAACTGCAAGCAGGAGAATCCCATCCATCAGCCATGTGGGATCTAAGCCCCCTCTCGATTTAGAGGTGGAATGGACATTGCCATACCAGGGTCCACAAGATGGAGGAATAAAATATGGATTAGAGTGGACTTACTGGTACTCTACTATGGAATTATTGTGACTCTAACAATGGAAGAAATTATGTCATTGATGTGGAGACAGTGGCCACGGCGGTTGCTGAAGGCAGGGAGAGGGAAAAAGAGGTGTAATGTGGGGACATTTTGGGGACTTGGAGTTGTCCTCAACGATATTGCAGGGACAGATGCTGGACATTATATATCCTGCCATAACCCACTGAATGGACTGGGGGAGAGTGTAAACTGTAATGTAAACTATAATCCAAGCAGTGCAGCAGTGCTCCAACATGTATTTATCAAATACAACGAATGTGCCACAATGATGAAAGAAGTTGTCGATGTGGGAGGATGAGGAGTGTGGGGAGTGGGGTATGTGGGAACTTCTTATATTTTTTAATGTCATATTTTGTGTGATCTATGTATCTTTAAAAAAAAAAGAAAATTTAAAAAAGGAAGAGGGAAAAGAAGGGGTAATGATAATAACCTGCCTCATGAGTAACTCACATAAAGCCTTTAGAACACTGTCTGGCTCATAGTAAATGCCCCATGAATGCTCTTATTACTAATGAGGCGGGAACTGTACTATTTATCGGGCGTTTTTGGAACTAAGCACAGTGCTAGGTCCTCTACACCCATTGTCACAGTTCAGCCGTGAGGCATCCTGGTGCCTGAGCACAGAGAATGATACAGACTCGGGCAATTTTAGGGAGGACCTCGCTGCTTTCTCAACAGAAGTAACTTTCCCTCCTGCCCCCACCTTCCCTCCCCTGCCACCAAAGCAACCTAAAATTTTTGTTTCGCTCTGGATTTCCAAACAATACAGACCGACGGCTGGGTTCCAGTGGTTCTCACGCCAACAGGTTGTTGATAGCTGATCCCATGCCATCTCCCACAGGGACGCTGTGCCAGGACCCCACGCCATCTCCCACAGGGACACTCGTGCCACGACCCCACGCCATCTCCCACAGGGACGCCGTGCCACGACCCCACGCCATCTCCCACAGGGACGCCGTGCCACGACCCCACGCCATCTCCCACAGGGACGCCGTGCCACGACCCCACGCCATCTCCCACAGGGACACTCGTGCCACGACCCCACGCCATCTCCCACAGGGACGCCGTGCCACGACCCCACGCCATCTCCCACAGGGACACTCGTGCCATGACCCCATGCCATCTCCCACAGGGACGCCGTGCCACGACCCCGGCACCTTCTGGTCCTGTGCCAGGCACCTGCCTTCCTCTGTGATCTGGGGGGGTGCATGAACCAGCTCTCTCCACCTGGCGTGCCTCTATGGCAAGAAGCACGTCCGCCTCCGATCAAATCCCACCCACGTAGCAAACTTGACCGCTGGAGGGACCCTTTGCCTTTCTACTTCAGAACTCTGTAAAACAAGGACAATGCCACCCCATGATATATGTTCTTAGCCAAAACCAGGCCCTCCAGCAGGCCCTTCTTTCCCCCTCGGTTTGACGGAGCCCTGTCCGGGACTAGTTTTGCTTTTGGCTTCAACCACCCAAGGTTACCTCGAGTCTGACTGTGGCTCCAAAGGGTCAGGTGAATCTTTAACCTTGAGAGGCTTGAGCACAGACATGCAAAGTCCAGGGAGCTCATCCTGACTTCTGGAATTTGCTCAGAAAGGATGGCTAGCTGGATGGAGAGCAGGGAAGAGGAGGCCCTGGAGCGCCCTTCCTGTCTTCCATCAGGGCAATCGGATGTTCCGTCCTGCTCGTGGAAATACACTTGCTCACTAAGAGGCTGGTCGTGTCCTTTCTCTCTCTTCATCCAAGTTAGGCAGGTGCATTGGCCACCAGGTCCTGCGTGAATGAAACCCAACGTCCCTGCCCAGCCGTGTCCTGACACATCTTGCTAGCCTTCTGGTGCTGCACTGAGGGAATGTGTGCGGTCTACAAGGCTAGGCCAGTCTTCCCCCTGGCCCAACCTCTGGAATTTAAGAGATGCTGCAAATAGCCCCCACCTCAAATAGCTCTTCCATTTGCTATTAGATCATTTAGGCCAAAGTGCTGAAGGTCAGTGTTAAAATGCACCAGCTTGGAAGGGAGGGTAGTGCTTAGCTCAGCGCAGTTATCAGGTCCAAAGGTCCGCAGACTGCCCAGCTCTGTGTGATTATACCAAATGCCACTGATCGCACACTTTAGATAAACTGCATGGCTTACAAATTTTAAGAATGAGAGAAAAATAAAAAGGTCCCCAGCATGGTAACAGTTCCTCCTGGAGAATCTCCAGCATGCCAGGCACTGCTCTGTCAACTAGCCGCACCTTCTGAGCATTAGCTCACTTAATTCCTGCTTCGCTCCCCTGTGGCATAGCGCAGTTCTGAGGGAGTCGGCGCACAGCGTGACTAAGCAGCCTGGGGCAGTTGCTGAGTGGCCTTGCGCTTGAACTCAGGGGTTGGGCTGCAGGGTCCCTGTTCTTAAGCATCATGCTGCCCCGCCTCAGCATGGAGGCGAGTGGCCCAGGACTGGAAAAGAGTCAGGGCCGTTCTGGAGTCGGGGACAGTGAGAGGGTCACGGGACACGGAAGCTGATTGTGGATGTGGGTGTAGAGGCCGTTCGTGGATGGGTAAGAATCACTATGGAGAAAAGGCGTCTTGGGGCGTGGAGGCAGGCCAAGTGGTTGAGCGCCTGCTTCCCATGGACGAGGTTCGGCATTGGGTCCCAGGTACCTCCTGTAAAAAAAACGAAGGGATCTGCAGCTCCGAGGGTGGCCCGACGGGGAGCATTTCTGAGGTCGTACTGCCATCTAGTGGTCAGACCGCAGGTAGAACTGATGCTCCAAGCAACTCCAGCATGAGCCTTTTATGAAGACTCTAGGACAAATCCGCAGGGCTGTTTTGCTTTTCAGGGGCGCTGCCTGTGCTGAACAGGCACGTCCTGCCGCATTGCTGTTGTCACGGAAAGGCGAGCGGTCCAGGGCGTCCACAAGCCACCGTGTGGCGTGCCAAGTCTGGGTTCAAACCCTAACCGCCTGTTCCTGCTGGATGACTTTGGGTGAGTCACGTAATCTCATCTCCTTGCCTGAAAAAATAGGGACAATACTACCCACCCCTCTGGTTGCTGTGAGGATTCCATTAAATAAGGCATGTAAAGCGCCTGGCACATCCCAGGAACGTAATGACCGGTGGTCGCTGCTGCCATGCAAAGGCGAGACAGCAGCTGGGGCCGCCGCAGAGAGGAAAGGGGAGGGTGACTCAGAAATTAACTCATGGCCCGTGTTCCCTCCCGGAGAGCTCTTTTTCACTTGCACTCCTGTTTTTCTTTCCCAACCTTCTGCCTACGGTTCTCCACTCAAAATTATCAGCGGTTGGGGAGCGGATGTAGCTTAAGTGGTTGAGCGCCTGCTTCCCATGTAAGAGGTCCTGGGTTCAAGTCCCAGTCCTGCTGCCTCGAAACAAAACGACGACAACCACAAATCAGCGGTTCTCCTCGCCTCTGGAAAACTCACGCAGCGCACTCCGCCTAACCGGCGTCCCCTGCCCTCAGAATCCCAAGCCCTGGGGGCTCCTCCCCAGACCCCTCAGCACCTGCCCGAACTCCCCCTTCCTTTCCACCACAGGGGCTCTTGGAGTTCCCTCACCTGCAATCACCTCTCTCGTCTCTATCCAGCTTTGACAAAGAGGGAACAAAGTGTGATTTGGGAGTAAATAAGCAGCTCTCTTATTCTGAAATTTGATTTTGCGACCCACTTCATTCAATTCTGAAGTAAATTTGCAAAGCAAAGCTCATTTAAAATGCACCTTGCTCTGGTCTGGCTGCTCATTTACTCCAGAGCCCGTGGTGACCCTCTTAAGATACTAGCTCTGGGCCTTGACCCTCTTCGTTCCGCCTGGTGCTGTGGGGCAGCGCTCTGCTGTTTCCCGCCTCACACAGCAGGGCTTTGGGCAGCTGCCTCCAGACACCACTTTTCCTGAGGACTGGAAGACGCCGGAATCAGGTTTCCTGCTGGGGGGTCTTCTGCGTGCTTGCAGGTGGGGGAGGAGATGAAGGTCAGACAAGAACAGAGGCTAGCGAAGAGTGAGGCGGCTCAACCGGTTGAGCACCTGCTTCCCACGTGGGAGGTCCCGGGTTCCACCGTGCCTCCTAAAAACAAAACAGAAAGACAAACAACAAGCCAACAAACGAAAAAAATCAACTCTGGGGAGCCGATGTAGCTCAGAGGTTGAGCACCGGCTTCCCACATACAAGGTCCCAGGTTCAATCCCTGGCCCAGTACCAAAAAAAAAGAACAGAGGCTAGAGACTGACTTCTTTGACCCTCAACAGAAAGGGGTCACGTAGAGACCAGCAGTAGGGGATGATGGGAGGAATGGCAAGGAAAGCCTCTGCTCCAGAGTGACTATGGGTAGAGAAGGGTAAGTCTGCAAAGTCATGTCTTAGAACGACATGGTGGAATATATATATATATGTATATGCCCTTATAAGGGAAATGGGTCAAAATATGTTCGCCTGGAAGGGTTCTAGAAAAGCTGGACTGTATCATCCCTGCCCTTAGGGACATATCTTGACCACTGCTTCCTGGACCACAGGCAGAAGAAAAGAGACATGCCTACTGCTTCTAAACGAGCAGAGAAGTCAGTGTTCCTAAAATGTAGTTTCTTAGAAGGAATAAGCTTGTCTGACATTAGGCACAATTTCCCTCCAGGGGAGAGCTTTCTGGGATTGTAACTGGGATAAAGTTGAATCTGTAAGATCAATTTGGGGACAACTGCCATTTTAATAATATTGAGATTTCCAATCTCAATATTTCCATGTTTCCATGAACATGGAGTATCTCTCCCTTTATCTGGGTCTTTCTTAATTTCTCTCAGGAAATTTTTATCAATTTATTCTTGATATTTAATTATCTGTTGAAATTATCACTAGATAGTTAATGTTTTGAAGCTATTGTAAAAGGTATACTTTTAAAAATTATTTTTCTTATCCCCCCCACCTTGTGGCTTGTTTGCTGTCTGTTCTCTGCGTTCATTCGCTGCGCATTCTTCTGTGTTTTTGCTTGCCTCACTTTTTTTGTTGCGTCAGCTTTCTGAGTCGGCTCTCTGCAGCGCTTGTGGGCTGGCGGTGCTCCACGGTGCTCGGGCCGGCAGCTCTCTGCAGTGAGTGGGTGAACCTGCCTTCACAAGGAGGCCCCGGGACACAAACCCAGGGTCTCCCATATGGTAGGCAGGAGCCCAACTCATTGAGCCTCAGCCGTTTCCCATAAAAAATATACTTTAAATTTCAATTTTTTCAAATTTTGTTGCCTATGCACACACACAAAATTGAATTTTATATATAGACCTTGCATACTGTAGAATTGCTAAATCCTCTCATTACTAAATTCACTTATTCTAGTAGTTTGTTTGAGACGCCTTTGGATGTTCTACATATGCATTTAGGTCAACCGTAAATACAGACAATCTTACTTCTTTCTTTACATTCCTAAATATCTATGCTCCTAGTAAAAGCTCTTAAAAATACATGAAACCAAAATAGAAATTCAAAAAATAGATAAATACACATTTATAGAGATTTCAATATCCCTTCCTCAATAACTGATGTAACAGAAACACAGAAAATAAGGAATTTAACAGACTCAAACACAACAATGAATTCAACCTCCATTTACAATTACAGAACACTCCATCCGATAGCCAAATATACATTTTTTTCAAGCACAGATAGAACATTTACCAAGAACAACAATATCAAGAACATAAAAAAATTTTCCACAAATCTTTTTTTTCTCCATATCACTTACCTGTTTTATTTTCATTAAAATATTAATGTCAATCAGAAATGTTCATATTTCTTCATCTTCACATATTTTTAAGTTTTATTGATACATATTAACAAAGCACAAATCCATTCAGAGTGTATAATCAGTGGTATTTGGTATAGTCTGTAGTTTTTAAAAATTTTATTATTTTTTAAAAATTTTATTTTTCATTATCTTTTTTAAGTTAATAGATCACACAAAATGTTACATTAAAAAACATAAAAGGTTCCCATATACCCCATTCCCCATCCCTCCACCCCATCATATTTTTATTTGTATTTTTCTGAAGATACATAGATCACAAAAAATATTACATTAAAACATATAAGAGGTCCCATACACCCCCAGACATCTCCATGAATCTTAAAAGATTCAAGTCAGACAAAATGTGCCTTCTGACCACAGTGGACTTAAATCAGAAATCAAGAGGAGAGAGATCTCTGAAAAACTCCTAAATATTTGAAAACTAAGTAAACTTCTAAATAACCTCATTGGGTCAAAAAAGAAATCAAAAGGGAAGTTAAAAAACATTTTGGGTTAGGCAAAGATTTCTTCAGTGTGACACCAAAAGCATAACCCGTAAAAGAACAAGATTAATAAATTAGACTTTATCAAAACTTTAAAACCTAGCTCTTCAAAAGACACTGAGAAGAGAATGGAAAGACAAGCCACAAACTGGAAGAAAATATTTTCAAAGCATACATATAATAAAGGAGCAGTACCAAGAATATATAAAGAACTCTCAAAATTCAATAATAACAATTCAAACAACCCAATTTAAAAATTGGCAAATGATTTGAAAAGTCATTTCACTGAAGAAGATATGCAGATGGCAAGTAAATATGCTAAAAGGTACTCAACATCATTACTTATTAAAGAAATGCCAAATAAAAGCATAATAAGACGCCACCATCCATCTACTAGACTGGCTAAAATTAAAAAGACTGACCATACCAAGTGGTGGCAAGGATGTGAAGAAACTGGAACTCTAATATACTGCTAGTGGGAATGAAAAACAGTTTGTCAGTTTTTAAAAAATGTTAAACACACACCTGGCATTTCATCTAGTCATTTTTAAGCCAAGGAAAAAAAGCATATTTCTTTATATTCTGAATCCTTGTAACCAATTATTCCTAGCAGCTTTATTTGTAATGACCAAATATGGAAAAACCTAAATGTCCATCAAAAGGTGACTTGATAAGCAAAAGTGGCATACCCATATAATATAACTTTATTTGGCAATAGAAAATAATATATTATTAATACATGAAACAACATGGGCGAATCTCAGAATAATTATGCTGAGTGAAGAATCAGACAAAAAATGCACATATTGTATGATTCCATTTATATAAAACTCTTGAAAATGCAAACTAGTCTATAATGACAGAAAGCAGGTAAGTGATTGCCTGCGTGGAGAGGGGCCTGCAGGGAGGGATGGGAGGAAGGTGTCACAAAGGGTCAGGGGAGAACTTTGGGGAGTGATGGGCCGTCCCCTCTCTTGATTGTAGTCATGGTTTCATTGTGTGTACATATTTCAAAACTCATGAGAGTGTACAATTAAAATACGAGCAGCTTGTGAATGTCAATTATACCTCAATAACACTGTTAAAAAGTTTCTGAGAGAGGTGTATTGAAATCTCCACCCACGATTGTTGACTTTTCTATTTCTGCTTTTAGTTCTGTCAGCTCTTCCTACATGTACATTATCAGGTACACATATATTTAGGATTGCTATACCTTCCTCATAAATTGACCCTTTTGTCATTATTGTTTCTCTGGTCACATTCTTGCTTCAGAGTTTAATTTGTCTTACATCAATTGAACCACCAAGGCATTCTCAATATTAGAGTTCGTTTGGCATATCTTTTTTTATTTTTAACCTATTTGTGTCCTTATATTAATATTTAAGTCTCTCATGTTGATAGTTTGTAGTTGTAGTTGGGTCTTGTGTTTAGTTTTTGTTTTTTTTAATCAGTGTGATAAATTCCATCTTTTGAAAGTTTGGTTTGTTTACATTTAGTGCAATTACTGATCTTTTTGGGTGTTAATCTACCATACTACCATTTCCTGTTTTCCCCTGTCTTCTTTGTTTCTTTATTTTTCTTTTGGACCAGTCAAGTATACATATTATTCTATTTTATCTCTGCTTTCTAAGTTTTAAATTCTTACATTCTCATATATTATTTTAGTGGTTTACCTTGAGATTGCAATATTCATCCTTAATCTACCATAATCTACCTTAAATTAATGTTATGTTATTTTGTGAACAATTTAATCCATTTATCTTCTTGTCTTTGGGCTATGGTTATCATCATTTTACCTCCACATATACTATAAACATGCTTATACATTACACTATATTTTTAAAAAACGTTTTTTCTTCACAACTTTTTAAAAAATTTTATTTATTCATTTTTAAAAAAATATTACATTAAAAAAATATGAGGCCCCCATTCACCCCCACTGCCCCCACCCCACCACTCCCCCCACAGTAACACTCTCCCCCATCATCATGACACATCCATTGCATCTGGTGAGTACATCTCTGGGCATCGCTGCACCCCATGGCCTGTTGTCCACACCATAACCCACACTCTCCCACGTTCCATCCAGTGGGCCATGGGAGGACATACAAAGTCCGGCAATTGTCCCTGCAGCACCACCCAGGACAACTCCAAGTCCTGAAAATGCGTCCACATCTCATCTCTTCCTCCCATTCCCCACACCCAGCAGCCACCATGGCCACTTTCTCCACACCAATGCCACATTTCTCGATTATTAACCACAATAGTTCATGAATAGAATATCATTAAGTCCACTCTAATTCTTACTGTATTCCTCCTTCCTGTGGACCTTGGCTTGGTTGTGTCCATTCCACATCTATGGCAAGAGGGGGCTTAGATTCCACATGGATACTGGATGCAATCCTCCTGCTTTCAGTTGTAGGCACTCTAGGCTCCATGGTGTGGTGGTTGACATTCTTCAACTCCATGTTAGCTTAGTGGGTAAGTCCAATAAATCAGAGTGTAGTAGCTGAAGTCTTTTGAGGCTCAGGGCCTGGCTATCATATTGTCAGTCCAGAGATTCAGATCCCCTAGATATATCTTAAACCCCAGCACCAACTACAATTCCAGTAAAGTAGCAGGAAAGGCTTGTGAAAAGAGATCCCATCTGAGTCCAGTTCCATCATGCAGAAACACCAGCTCCAAAGAAGGGCCAACTGATATGGCAGTGAACCCCATCTGCCATGACCATAGAACCTGTGGGTCTCTTTAGCCCTCAAAAGGACCAATACCTGGGTTTGTATCTACTTTATCTGTCTCTGAGACTTTGCTCAGGTGTGCATAAGGGCAATCCTTCTGACAACCTCCAGACTCTTTTTTAGAGACTCATAGCCATATAAACTCATTTGTCCTTTCCATTTCCCCCTTACTTTAGGTCAAACAGCATTTTTAACTCCTGTTATTATATGTAGACAGGGATATTCTGCTGGTCCGCGTTGAACCTTTAATTCAAGGTCATTTTCTAGTTGCATCATCAGCTGGTACTTGGTAGTGATCCCTCAGTGCCAGGGAGGCTCATCCCCGGGTGTCATGTCCCACGCTGGGGGGAAGGCATTGCATTTACATGCTGAGTTTGGCTTTGAGACTGGCCACATTTGAGTAACATGGAGGCTGTCAGGAGGGAACTCTTAGGCACAGTGCTGCTCTAGGCCTTGTTCTTATTTCAGGCGTATAGACTCACAAGCATAGTCATTAGTATCAGGGGCTCACTGTTGGACCCTCATTCCTTCCTGGTCCTTGCCGTTGCACCTGGGGGACAGCCGCTGCTCCCCAGGGACCACAACAGAGCCCCCCCCTGGCCAGGAAGCCAGTACCCCCCCAGCTGTTGTTTTTAATTGTTTCTACTATGAGTATATCCAAACATTTCCATGCACCCTGGACACATGCCCTGTATAACTCCCTGTCAACCATATGTCCCCTTTCAATAACATCCCATACCAGTATTCCTCCGCTGCCATTGTTGAACCACTCTGTGATCCAAAACTTCCTGAAAATTGAAGCCCAATATAATGTCAGGTTCCCTTAATAGTAAAATGAAATATAGCAATGAGTTTAAAGGTTAGATATAGAATACATATTGATTTGGAAAAATTCTACATCCTATCTTTTTCTTTTCTTTTTTCCTAATTATTGAGCTTCTCTTCACAAGAGCCTTAGATCACAGTAATTCATATATACAATATACAGTACTCCCACATATCCATTATAAAACCTTTTCCCTTCCACAGCGATAATCTTTTAACTTATTCATATCATATTTACTGAAACTGATGTACAGATATTGAGACAAAAGCTTTCAAACAAGGTAACATTTGTGTTTACATTGTGGTTTATACTTTAGGCTATACAGTTTTCTAAATTTTTAGTTATCCTATGTTTTACATTATGGTTTACATCACTAGTCTGTCGTCCCCTATATGTTTTTGGTGTAATATTACATGTTTTATATCCATCCTTGTGTACTCTTGTGAAGCACTTCTTTTGCTCTCACAGTTACTTCGGTTCCATCTATTCAATATCTATTTCCCCCTCCCCTTGGGGCCCACAGTGACAGTCAATCTTCATTTCTTGAGGAGCCATGTTCAGAGATACTTGCAACAGTGTTCAGGGCCTGACTTGCTCAACTGCCCTAATGCCCTGGGAGCCACCCTTTCTCTTGAGAGATATGGTTCCCTCTATTTGATGGCATTAGTCCTCCCCAGGTTATGGGTCTACCTTCACTGTCATTATATGGGTCTCTACCCAATGGTATAACCCACTCTGGCAAAATGAGCATTCATTTATTCCCTAGGAGTCTGTCCTGCGTCAGATTATCCCCTTTGAGTATCTTAAACAGGTAACTTTCCTAATTATATTTTGAAAAGGTTTTCTCAGCATTATACTCTCAACCAACACCTGACAATCTCCTATGTTTGTATGTTGCCTCCCCCTCCCCCCAATTTCTTGGGCAATATTACCCATCTGCCCATCCCTAGCCCCCCTCAAACCCGCAAATCCCCACCCAAAGGTAACCCTATGCCCCCATTTTATCCCTTCCTTGTACACATACTTACCTCCAGCTTATCATAGATTTCACCCATGTAGATGTCAGCTTACATCCTTCCTCTACCCCCCAGTTTCCTGTAAGCCTATCTTCCAGTCTCTAGCTCTCTGAGGCAGCTTGCTTATTTCATATCATTGAGGTCATGTAGTATTTGTCCTTCAATGCCTGGGTTGCTTCACTCAACATAAGGTTCTCAAGATTCATCCATGTTATCACGTGTGTTTGTAGTGTATTTGTTCTTAAAGCCAAGTAGTTTTCCATTGTATGTATATACCACATTTTATTGATCCACTCATCTGTTGATGGGCATTTCGGTTGATTCCAACTTTTGGTGATAGTGAACAAAGCTGCTATGAACATTGGTGTGCATATATCGGTTTGTTTCCTGTGTTCAGTTCTGCTGGGTATATACCCAGCAGTGGAAATGCTGGGTCATATGGCAAATCTGCGGTTAGTTTTTTGAGAAACTGCCAAACTGTCCTCCAGAATGGTTGGATCCTTCTGCATTCCCACCAGCAGTGGATGAGTGTTCCCATTTCTTTACATCCTCTCCAGCATTTGTATTCTTCTGTTTTTTTCATAGCTGCCAATCTTATGGGAGTAAGATGGTATCTCATTGTAGTTTTGATTTGCATTTCCCTGATAGCTAAAGATTTGGAGCATTTTTTCATGTGCTTTTTAGTCATTTGTATTTCTTCTTTGGAGAAGTGTCTGTTTAAATCTTTTTCCCATTTTTTAAATGGGTTGTTTATCTTTTTATTTTCAAGATATAGGAGTTCTTTATATATGCAAGTTATAAGTCTCTTATTGGATATATGGTTGCCAAATATTTTCTCCCATGTGTAGGCTCCCTTTTTACTTTCTTGACAAACTCCTTTGAGGTGCAGAAGGCTTTAATTTTGAGGAAGTCCCATTTATCTATTTGTTCTTTTGCTGCTCGTGCTTTTGGTGTGATGTTCTTGAAGCCATTTCCTATTACAAGGTCTTGTAGATGTTTCCCTACACTGCTTTCCAAGGTCTTTATGGTCTTGGCTCTTATATTTAGGTCTTTGATCCATCTTGAGTTGATCTTTGTATAAAGTGTGAGATGGTAATCCTCTTTCATTCTTCTACATATGGATATCCAGTTCTCCAGGCACCATTTGTTGAATAGGCCATTCTCTCCCAGTTGAGAGGGTTTGGTGGCTTTATCGAATATTATATGGTGATATATATGAGGTTCTATATCAGAACTTTCAATTTGATTCCATTGGTCTGTGTGTCTCTTCTTACCCCATACCATGCTGTTTTCACAACTGTAGCTTTGTAGTATGTTTTGAAGTCAGGTAGTGTGATTCCTCCAATTTCGTTTTTCTTTTTCAATATGTCTTTGGCTATTCGGGGCCTCTTTCCTTTCCAAATAAATTTCATAGTTAGTTTTTTCTAGTTCCTTAAAGAAGGCTGTGTTGATTTTTATTGGGATTGCATTGAATGTGTAGATCAGTTTTGGTAGGATAGACATCTTAATAATATTTAGTCTTCCTATCCATGAACAGGGAATATTCTTCCATTTATTTAGGTCTTCTTTGATTTCCTTGAACAGTCTTGTATAGTTCTCGGTGTATAAGTTTTTTACATCTTTAGTTAAATTTATTCCTAAATATTTGATTTTTTTATTTACTATTGTGAATGGTATTTGTTTCTTGATTTCCTCCTGATCTTGCTCATTATTGGTGCACAGAAATGCTACTGATTTTTGCACATTGATCTTATAACCTATGACTTTATTAAACTCATTTATGAGTTCTAGTAGCTTTGTTGTAGACCTCTCAGGGTTTTCTATGTATAGGATCATGTCATCTGCAAATAATGAAACTTTGACTTCTTCCTTTCGAATTTGAATGCCTTTTATATCTGGTTTTTGCCTCAGTGCTCGAGCAAGTACTTCTAAGACAATGTTAAAAAGAAGGGGAGAGAGTGGGCATCCTTGTCTTGTTCCTGACTTTAGAGGGAAGGATTTTAGGATTTCTCCACTGTAAATGATGTTGGCTGTGGGGTTTTCATATATACTATTTATCACGTTCAAAAAATTTCCTTGTATTCCAATCTTTTGGAGTGTTTTTATCAAGAAAGGGTGCTGTATTTTGTCAAATGCTTTTTCTGCATCTATCGATATAATCATATGATTTTTTTCCTTCAATCTGTTTATATGATGTATTACATTGATTGATTTTCTTATGTTGAACCATCCTTGCATACCTGGAATGAATCCCACTTGGTCGTGGTGTATAATTCATTTAATGTGTTGTTGAATACGATTAGCAAGTATTTTGTTAAGTATTTTTGCGTCTAAGTTCATTAGAGAAATCGGTCTGTAATTTTCCTTTCTTGTGGTGTCTTTGTTTGGCTTTGGTACTAGGGTAATGTTGGCATCATAGAAGGAGTTAGGCAATGTTCCTTCTGTTTCAATTTTTTGGAAGAGTTTCAGCAGGATTGGTGTTAGTTCTTTCCAGAATGTTTTGTAGAATTCACCTGTGAAGCCGTCCGGCCCTGGGCTCTTCTTAGTTGGGAGGTTTTTAATGACAGAATCTATCTCTTTACTTGTGATTGGTTTGTTGAGATCATCAATTTTTTCTTTCGTCAATATTGGCTGCTTATGTGTTACTAGGAATTTGTCCATTTCCTCTGAATTGTCATTTTTGTTGGAATATAGTTTTTCAAAGTATCCTCTTATGATAGTCTTTATTTCTGTGGGGTCGATGGTGGTATCTCCTTTCTCATTTCTTATTTTGGGTATTTGCATCTTCTCTCTTTTTTTCTTTTATTAGTCTTGCTAAAGGTTTGTCAATTTTATTGGTCTTCTCAAAAAACCAGCTTTTGGTCTTGTTTATCTTTTCAAGTGCTTTCTTATTTTCTATTTCATTTAGTTCTGTCCTTATCTTTGTTCTTTCTTTCTTTCTTCTTACTGTGGGATTACTTTGTTGGTTTTTTTTCTAATTCCTCCAAATGTGCAGTTAGTTCTTCAATTTTTGCTCTTTCTTTTTTTTTGATGTATAAATTTATGGCTATAAATTTCCCTCTCAGTACTGCTTTTGCTGTATCCCATAAGTTTTGGTATGTTGTGTTATCATTATCATTTGTTTCAAGGTAGTTATTGATTTCTTTTGAGATTTCCTCTTTGACACACTGTTTTTCTAAGAGTATGCTGTTTAATTTCCATATCTTGGTGTGAAATCTGGGTCTCTGGCCCTTGCAGATTTCCAGCTTCACTCCACTGTGGTCAGAGATATTATTTTGTATGATTTTGATCTTCCTGAATTCATTAAGCCTTTCTTTGTGGCCTAGCCTATGGTCTATCTTGGAGAATGATCCATGTGCACTTGAGAAAAATGTATATCCTGCTGTGTTTGGGTGTAATGATCTGTATATGTCTATTAGATCCAGCTCCTCTAATATATTGTTCAAACATTTTGTTTCTTTAGTGTTTTTGAGATGTTCTGTCCAGAGTTTATAGTAGTGTATTAAAATCCCCCACTATAATTGTAGATGCATCTATTCTTTCACTTAGTTTTTCCAGCATTTGCCTCATGTATTTATAGGCGCCCTTGTTAGGAGCATAAATATTTATGATTGTTCGATCTTCTTGACAGATTGTCCCTCTCACTAATATGTAGTATCCTTCTTTGTCTCTCACAATTGTTTCACATTTAAAGTCTATTTTGTCTGATATTAATATAGCTACTCTTGCCTTTTTTTTGGTTATTGTTTGCTTGTAAGATTGCTTTCCAATCATTCACTTTCAGCCTCCATGAATCTCTGGGTCTAAGATGTGTGTAGACACATGTCTAAGATGTGTCTAAGACAGCATATAGATGGGTCATATTTCCTTATCCAATGTCCCAGTCTGAATCTTTTAATAGGTGAGTTTAATCCGTTGACATTCAGTGTTATTACTTTCAAGGAATTATTTATGTTAGCCATATTTTGATTGGACTTGTGTTTGTCATATTTTGTTTGATTTTTTTCTTCTCTTTTTGTCTTTTTTGTTGCTCTTACACTCTCCTCCAACTCTGTCTGTCCTGTTTTTTCCTTTCTTCCTGCAGAACTCCCTTTAGAATTTCTTGAAAGGGAGGTTTCTTGTTGGCATACTCTTTCAATTTCTGTTTATCTGTGAATATTTTGAACTCTCCATCACTTTTGAATGCTAGTTTAGCTGGATAGAGTATTCTTGGTTGGAAATTTTTTTCTTTTTGTTCCTTGACTCTATCATACCATTGCCTTCTTGCTTCCATGGTTTCAGAAGAGAAATCAGCACTTAATCTAATTGAGCTTCCCTTGTATGTGATGGTTTTCTTTTCTCTTGCTGCTTTTAGAATTTTCTCTTTGTTTTGAGCATTGGATAATTTGACAAGTATATGTCTTGGGGTGGCCCTGTTGGGGTTTATGATGTCTGGGGTGCGTTGTGCTTCTTAGATATGTACATCTGTCTCTCTCAGTAGATTTGGGAAGTTTTCAGCCATTATTTCCTGCAACACTCCTGCTGATCCCTTTCCCTTTTCTTCTCCTTCCGGGATGCCTATAATACATATGTTTATGCGTTTTGCATTGTCATTCAGGTCCCTAAGTCCTAGCTGAATTTTTTCTATCTTTTTATCGATTAATTCTACTATCTGTTTGATTTCTGATGTACTGTCTTCCACATCGCTAATTCTCTGCTCTGCCTCTTCTAATCTGCTGCTATTTGCTGCGAGTGTATTTTTGATTTCTTGAACTGTGGTGTTCATTCCCATCATATCTGTTATCTTTTTGCATATGTCTGCATTTCCTCTCCAAGTGTTGTCTTCATATTGTTAACCTCTTCCTTTACTTCATTAAATTTGTCTCTGATATATGTTCTGAGATCTTTCATTACTTGTGCGAAGTTCTGCTCCCCTTCCTGGTTTTTAGTTTTTTCATTGGATTCAGCCATGTTTTCCCGATTACTAGTTTGGTTTGTATTTTTTTGTTGCTGTCTGGTCATCATTTTATCTTGATGGGTTTAATCAGTTCCTTAGCTTCTTTGTCTAGTCTTGGGGATTAATTAGCTGTTGTTTTTTGTGTGTTATATCTTCTCTTTGTCACTTTGTTCTTCTTATTCTAATTTCTTATTGCTGGCTGAGTTTGCTTTGGAGGAAAGTATTAGGGCCAGGGAAAGGCAATTTTGTAAGAAAGGAAAATGTGTAAACTAGTATTGGTAATAAATGTTAGAGCAACAATATGAGATCTGGGAGGATGGATATTAGATTCATGTAAGTTGTGTAGAGTTATAGCAGTAAGTAGAGTACCTATAATGAGGTAGTCGACTGAATATGGGAGGAATATGGTATGAATTAAAAAGCTAGTGTTTTCATGAGAGAGGGAAAGAGAAAAGAAAGGCAATAGATTCAAGAGTGAATGAAAGACAGAAAACAAAACAAAGGTATTAGAAATTAAAAGTTAGACAATTTGGGGATCAAAGAAAGGGAGGTGGAATATAGGAGAGACAGTAGATGATGAGGATATCAAGATGTGGGGGAAAGGGGATGGTGTAGATAGCCAAAATCAATTCACAGAGAAATGAGGCAACGGAGGATGAGGAAACCCAGCAAATGTGAGGTGTTCCCTGCAGCACCTATTGTATAATTAAGATAAAATAAAATAAGAAGAAAATGAGGGACAAGAGGAAAGAAAAAAAAAAGAGAAGAAAGAAAGAGAAAAAGTGGGGGTGGGTAAAAAAAAGGGAGGGGAACAAATAAGGAAAAGAAAAGAATATATAGAACAACAACAATAGCAACGACAAAAAAGCCCTAAATAAATGAAAAAAAGACCTTGGGGGATACAATGGGAGAAAAGACTTGGAAATAATGCAATATTAGCAACCAGGACAATAAAAAATAAAAAATAGAAAATTAAAACTAAAATTAAAAAAAAAAGTATACGTTGAGGGCTAGGACAATCAAGGGCCTCAGATGGACCTCAGGGCATGGTGGATTCAGGGGTGGAAAGTCTGTGATATTGCAGACTCAAGAGGTGTAAATCTCTGTGGTGTGGGCCACCAGGGTTTAGGGGACACAGACCTGGCAACCTCAAATCCAGTTAACAGGGAGCCTGGGAGCACTGCAGTGCAACACTGCCTTCAGGGATCCCCGCAGCTGGGTGCCAGCCCTATGGGGGAGGTCACATCCACAAACTCTGACCTATGTGTCAGAAACCCACAATTCCCCCTCTCTCTGGGGTCTCTTTTGTGGCTGTATCACCAATTCGACTTCAGGACACCTCCCGCCCTGCAAGCCCCCAAAACAGCCAGTTGGGGGCGCCTCTATATTGCAGGTGCCAATTTAAGGACGCTGCACATCTGCAGCCAGGCCTAGGGGGCAGGGCTCTAGCCGGAAGCGCTGATATCAGTGTCAGAAACCGAAAATCCCACGCCTCACAAAAGATTCCCCTAATCAGCTTCCAGATGCCTCCCACCCTGCAAGCCCCCGAAACAGCCTCCTGGTGATGTCTCTTTATTGCGAGCGATTTAAGGCCACTGCAGATCGGCAGCCGGCCTTGGGGGTGGGGCTCTAGCCCAAAGCACTATTTATTCGTGTCAGAAATAAAAAATTCCTTGCCTCGCAAAAAACTACCGTCTGTCTCACCAAATCAGTTTGCGAAGGCCTCCTGCCCTGTTAGCCCCCCAATAGTCCGCTCAGGGCTTATGAATTCCCCAGTAATGCAGAGCCTCCAGGAATCGCCACCGTGGTGCTGGTGCTGTGGTACTGCCCACCCCAGGGGGGAGTGTCCCGCGCAGCCCCTAGCTCCATGTAAGAGAGCCTCAATTTTATCTTTTACACGAATTTTCTCTGTTACCTTCCCACCGAATCGATGTCCAGATACCTCCTGCCCTGCAAAATCCCGAAACAGCCTGGTCCTGAAGAATTTCTAATGCTGCCCAGCCACTTCTTTGCAGGAGAGACTATCAGGTGCACTCACTCAGCCACCATCTTGCCCCGCCTCCCTCTTCACAACTTTAAATCAGTTTACTGACACAGTAACACGGCACACATGCCTCCCTGTCACCCCCCTCACCCAATTTGGGTCTGGGTCTTCCCCACTTCCTCCCCACTTAAAATGAGCTGTTCAGTGAAAACAGAAAAAGGCAGGTCCCTGCCCCGCCTCCACCCCACCTGGGTCCACGGAACGGGGTCACGGCACTGCTCAGAGCTGGCTGGGGAGGGAGGGTGGCAGCCAGAGGCTCCAGTCCTGAGGAATGACCCCCACGGACCCCAGCCCCCATCGGCCGTTCCTCCATCTCTCTGCTCTGACCCTCGGGAAGAGACCGCGGGGCCTGCGCCTCCTGCCAGGAGCAAGAAATCCTGGCAACGAACTGAGAATGGGGATTCGGCTTGTATTTTTTAAGGCCCAGGTGCTCCCCAAAAGCCCAGGTGGCGGGGATGAATTTCAGTGCCCCTACTTAAAAAGCTTCAATGACGTTAACCAGATCAAGCTAGCTTCACCAAATACCAGAACACCAAGCTGTCAAGGAGGACGGGTCACACCTGCTCGACTCCAGGCCAAACCCAAAGACCCACGGAGAAGCCCAGGTGGGGCATCACCCAAAGGCCACAGAGAAGCCCAGGTGGAGCATCACCCACAGGCCACGGAGAAGCCCAGGTGGAGCGTCACCCACAGGCCACAGAGAAGCCCAGGTGGAGCATCACCCACAGGCCACGGAGAAGCCCAGGTGGAGCGTCACCCACAGGCCACAGGGAAGCCCAGGTGGAGCGTCACCCACAGGCCACGGAGAAGCCCAGGTGGAGCGTCACCCACAGGCCACGGAGAAGCCCAGGTGGAGCGTCACCCACAGGCCACGGAGAAGCCCAGGTGGAGCGTCACCCACAGGCCATGGAGAAGCCCAGGTGTAGCATCAGCCACAGGCCACAGGGAAGCCCAGGTGGAGCGTCACCCACAGGCCACAGAGAAGCCCAGGTGGAGTGTCACCCACAGGCCACAGGGAAGCCCAGGTGGAGCGTCACCCACAGGCCACAGGGAAGCCCAGGTGGAGCATCACCCAAAGGCCACAGAGAAGCCCAGGTGGAGTGTCACCCAAAGGCTCACGGAGAAGCCCAGGTGGAGTGTCAGAAAATGCAAAGACGCTGCCCAGGGGTTGGAACCAAGTCTACACCCAGGAGCTCCTGGGGTGCTGGGAGGCAGAGAAAGAAAAAGAAGACACAAGTCTTAAAAGCCAAAAAAGAGAGCCCAGCAGCAGCGGAAGCTGAGCCTGACTGCTGCCCTGGCCTTTCAGGCCTTACCCCTGCCCAGCCCTTGCCTCTGGGCAGTGTCCTCCCGTGGCCTCGATAAAGCCCCTTGCACAGGGCAGTTGAAAAGGCTTCAAATGCCTGCTCATGAACATCTTCATTTACTATTGGTGATTCCACGAGAGTAACATGTTTACGATGTGCTTCATGAAGAACAATTTCCATGCGTCAACTCTGAGAACACAACAGGCTGCCCCCAGCCTGAGCCCCTCAGTGTCCTCCCTTAGACAGCGAGGAGACCCCTCCTCCATCCCAGGGCTGCCTGACCTTCCCTCCTTCCCCCACTGTGGGCTTTTGGCCAACAATACCCCCCATGACCATTGGCTAACGTCCTCATCATACAAGTTCTGGTCCGGGGGGTAAACCATGACCGTCACATCTTGCCGAGGGGCACAGGGATGGCCTGGACGCACAGCCTCAACGCCCTAGAAGCTGAAGGCCTTCAGGAGCGGAGCTCTGTCTTCCCCACCCTTCCCAAAGCAGATGAAGACAGAGTTTGCGTTCATCTTCTCTCCAGCAAACTCTAACAGGGCGAACAATCCTTCTTTGCTCCCATCAGCTAATAACCCATCAGGGATTTCTACAAACAGGCTCTGGCTGGACAGGACTGCATCCCAGGAAGAGAGGTTCACCTCGGCGGCCTCATACTGGAGTGGATGGTGGGAGGTTGCCCATGAGCCTCTGCTTTTTTTTTTTTTTAAAGATTTATTTTATTTTTTTCTCTCCCCTTCCTCCCCACTGTCTGCTCTCTGTGTCCATTCTCTGTGTGTTCTTCTGCATCCACTTGCATTATCCGGCAGCACTGGGAAACTGCATCTCTTTTTTGTTTCATCATCTTGAGGCATCAGCCCTCTGTGTGTGTGGCGTCACTCCTGGGCAGTTGGCGCTTTTTTCATGTGGGGTGGCTCTCCTTATGGGGCACACTCCTTGTGTGTGGGGCACCCCTACATGGTGGCACCCCTGCATGGCACAGCACTCCTTGCCTGCGCAGCACTGTGTGTGGGCCAGCTCACCACCTGGGCCAGAAGGCCCTGGGTTTGAACCCTGGACCCTCCATATGGTAGACAGATGCTCTTCAGTTGAGCCATGTCCACTTCCCACGGTGAGCCTCTTGTCCTTAGAGATTAGAGCTGAGAGAGAAGGATCCCTGTCACACCCTCGCCCACCGGGGATCTTCAACAGTGGGTGAGGGGCATCAGGAGCACCACAGAGGCCCTGGAACAATGTGCCTGGGACCGTTACTCAAAGACAAAATACTATCGTCCTGGGTGATTATCTTCCTCAGCGGCTCTGCTCACGGAGCAAGGAGAAGCCACAGGGAGTGGGTAGGTGGATGAGTGGGTGGGTGTGGGGTTGTGCACATGGGCTGATCGCAGGCTAAGTTCCTGTCAGGCCATGGGCCGAGAGCCTCCTCCTGCTTCAGTGAGCGCCTGCCTCTTAAAATAGTTTATAGTCTTTGGGTTTGCTAATCCTTTCTTTTTCTGTGTCCAGTCTACTGTTAAGCCCATCCATGGAATTCTTTATTTTATTTACTTAATTCTTTCAGTTTCTGAATTTCCCTTGACTCTTTTTAGTTTTCATTTATCTGAGCAAATGATCTTTTTACCTATATTATCCATATTTCCTCTAAATCATTTAACATAATTATAACATTTAAGTCCTTTTCTGCCATTTCCAATATCTCAGTCATCCTTTGTTCTACTTCTATTGAGTATTTTGCTTCTTGATAATGGCTCATCGTTTCCTATTTCTTACATGTTTTGTAGCTTTTCATCATATGTTAGACATTCTGTGTGAAATAATAGTAAGGAATGAAATAGCTGTCCCCAGAGGAGGTATGCCCTTTCTTTGGTCCAGTAGCCAGGATGGAGAGCTCTTTTCTTTGACTAGTCAGTAGCTGAGCTGGGTTTGAGCTATGTTGCTGTTGGTCAGCTTCAGTTAACTCCTAGTTTTTTAATATCATGAGAACGAAATAAGGTCCTCCCACTCTAGCAAGGCTTGGGGGATAAAAGCATCATGAGACTGTGATTTCTCTGCTTTCCAGCCTATACCCCAGCTACATGTACCTCCATCTACTCAGAAAAAGTTCTACAGGTGAGAATCGGTGGACAGGAAGGATGTCTTTGCATTTGGGAAATCTCCAGTTTCAACAGTCACACTAACCTGCATGTCATTAAAAGTGTGGCTGTCTCCTGTTTTCAGCAAATTTCATCTACACTGTGGCAACCTAATTCCTCCACTTTTGTTTGTCCTCACGCTCAGTTTCTTCTCACCTAGGAAGGGCTTTTCCCTCTTGGAATTTAGTTAGTTTAAACTCTTTGCAATCGTGCACTTTGATAACTTAAAAAATACTTATGGTTTTTAATTGTCTGCTATTTTCTGTTTGTTACTACTGGAGAAACAGCATTTTGTGGTCTACCACCCTCTAACAAGAAGTGGAATTCCCAAAGCCTTTATACTCACTTACTACTATGCTATCCTGCCTTTTACAAGATCCCTTGATTCTCACAAGATCTCTAGGACACAGAGAGTAATATCCTAATTTTACAAATGAGAATTGAGGCTTACGTAAAATTAGATGGAGTAGAACATCATCTGTGGGATACCATTTGAGAGGAAATGAAAATATTCACAAATACCTGGGTAACTCTCTCTAGAAAAGGGCTTTTGTTACACTCCAAGGCATATACACTAAGAGGGAATGAGCTACTGAAGTCCATCTTCTGCTTTCATTGTAAGCAGAGACCACACGACATAGGTCTTTTTATCGCCAGTTTTAGCACAGTGCTTAACTAGATTAGGCTGTGCTGTAGTAAAGAATGAACACTGAAATCCTAGGAGTGTAACACACACACATTTATTTCTTGCTCATACTAAGCAGGTGCCCTCCAGGACCACACCTTCCCATGGTGCCTGAGAGGTCCGAGCAGCCTTTGCCTCTATCTATGCCTTCTGGACCACGTGGCCTCCAGATTGCAGTAATAGGAGGGAAAAAAAGAGATGAAGGGTAATATACCTGCTCTTAAATTCTTGGCCCAAAATTAATAGGTATAACTTTCACTCTCAGCCCATTGGCCAGAACTAGTCTATAACCCTGATTATCTTTAAAGACCTGGGAAACTCCTACCTCTGGTTTATTGGACTTACCCCAGCCAGCTAACAGGGAGGTGAAGAAGGTCAACCACCACACCAGGGAGCCAAGAGTGCCTACAACTGCAAACAGGAGAATTGCGTCAAGCATCCAAGTGGAATCTAAGCTCCCTCTATATCACCACCATTCCAGGGTTCACAGGCTGGAGGAATAGAGTGTGGATTAGAGTGGACTTACTGATATTCTATTCTGGAACTATTGTGATTAGTAATGGACATAAATATAGCATTGATGTGGAGAAAGTGGCCATGGTAGCTGCTGAGGGTAGGGAGTGGGAAGAAGAGATGTGATGTGGGGGCATTTTCGGGACTTGGAGTTGTCCTGGGTGGTGCTGCAGGGACAGTTACCGGACATTGTATGTCCTCCCATGGCCCACTGGGTGGACTGGGGAGAGTGTAAGCTATAATGTGGGCCATTGACCATGAGGTGCAGCGGTGCTCAGAGATGTAGTCACCAAGTGCAATGAATGTCCCATGATGATGGAGGAGGCTTTTATGGGAGGAGTGGGGTGAGGGGGGTGGGAGGGTATATGGGGACCACATTTTTTTAATGTAACATTTTAAAAAAACTAAAGACCTGGGAAATGTTGGAGAGCACATGGTGAGGCTGCAAACCTGGATGAATGGAGGTCCTTGATAAACGGTTAGATGATTTAATGAGTAAATCTGACACAGCATTCTAAATTCTACCATCACAGGATTATTTAGATCTTGCAGAAGCATTCAATTTACAGAGCCTTACCTGGAAATGCTCATGTCATCCATAGGAGGAATAATGAAAAGGCATCTACCATTTATTGACCATCTCCTTTATACCAGGCAGTGCCCTAGAAACTTTTTATGGGCCGTCGTGTTTACTCCTCAAAAAGGCTCTATGGGGTATGCCTTAATATTCTTCTTTCACAAATAACTTTTCCACGAAACTACAGTGAGCAAGTAGGAGAACTAGGATTTGATCCTAATTTTGCTAGTTTCCAAACTTATGAGAGTGTTCTATCTCCTACACCCTCACTAACTACCTCAGCTATTTTTTATTGTAATCATCATATTCTTTTTTTACATATATATATTTTGAAAAGATATTTGGATTACATAAATGTTACATAAAAATACAGGGGATTCCCATATGCCCTGCTCCCTAGCCCTCCCTCATTTTCCACATTAACATCCTTTATTAGTGTGGTACATTTGTTACTATTGATGAAAACATTTTGGAGCATTGCCACTAAGTATGGATTATGGTTTACATTATAGTTCACACTCTCTCCCACACAATTTTGTATGTTTTAGCAAGATATGTACTGACCTGTATTTGTTGTTGTAATATCTATCATTCAGGAAAATTCTTAAGTCCCAAAAATGCCCTCATATTTCACCTGTTTTTCCCTCTCCCTGCCCCCAGCACCTCCAGTGGCCACTGCCTCACATCAATGATATAATTTCTTCCATTGAAAGAATCACAATAAATCTATAGTAGAATACTAGTAAGTCCACTCTGGCATAGTTCATCCTCCAATCCTGAGGGTTCTGGGATGGTGATGCCCACTCCACCTCTAATTGAGAGGGGGCTTTAAGCCCATGGGGCAGATGGATGGGACTATCTTGCTTGCATCTGCAGACTCTTTCTGTTTCTTGAGATGGTCGTTGTCCATCATCATCTCCTTGTTAGTTGTCCTGGGTGAGTCCAATGAACTGGAGAGTGGGTGTTGCAATTCTGCTGAGATTCAGAGCCCAGCTGACACATGGACAGCCCAAAGATTGTAGTCTCTTGGTGTACACTTATCAACCCTAGTGCTAATTATAGGTTCAAATAGAAGGGTCAGAAGAGCCATGTTTAAGGAAACCAGAACTGAGCCCAACTCTGTCACACTGGGGAGCGTAAATTCCAAAGTGGGGTTCACTGGCAGGGTGCCCAACACCTGAGCTGTCTGCCCTGCCTATAGTGTCTGGATGTCTCCAGAGCCCTCAGGAGCCCCACTATTTGAGGCAGTATTTACTGTGGCAGTCGATGAGATCTTGCTGAGATGTGCGTAAGCATAACCTCTAGAATGACCTCCTGACTCATTTGAAGTTTCTTAGCATGTAAATGCATTTGTCTTTACCCTTTCCCCCTTCTGGTCGAGGTGTTTCCCAGTCGCATTGCTAGTTGGTGCTTGGTAGTGATCCCTCAGTGCCAGGGAGGCTCATCTCCCCCAGCTCTTAATGCCTATGGACCACTGCTACCAGCCGAAAGCAAAGCTCTTCAGAAATGCAGTCTGGGGTAGTTGCCACGGTGAGAGGTGCTAGGAGGAAGGCGAAGAGGGCCAGTGCTCTACTCTACTCAATAATTAGCTTCCTTTAACCTAGCCCTTTCTCCTCTCTACCCTGCTGCCACCCAGCACCTGCCACTGTTAAGATATCGCTTCACATACAAGACCTGAAGGCAATGAAAAGAATAGAGTTCAGAGCCTGTTTCAGCACTGTGCAGCTTCTGACCTCTGTTTTGCACACTCCATACTTTTTGAACAGATAGAGAGGAAGGGGCAGCGATCTGCACAAGGACACCTTTCCCAATGGCTTGGATTTGGTGGGACTTGACACAGGTCACTTCATGCAGTTCTTCTGACCCTACAGCATAGATAGAGACTTGAATGTCTCCCCGTTACCACGGCTACTTCTGATGATTCAAGTACGACACAAGCAAGTAAGAAGGACCCCAGGTCAGATTTTGCCATTCTTGTCATGTGAACTTGAGTTATTCACTTGGATTCTCTGGGTGTCAATTATTTTTCATCTATGAAAGGGACTTTGTACATCCACTCTCTGATCACCTTTTATCTCACTGGGTTATTGAGAACATCAAATGGGGTAATGTGTGGAAGAGTGCTTTGTAGACTGTTACAATCGATTTAAATGTAAGAGGCTATTTTTATGAGCAGTGAAATAATGAAGACCTTTTACTTTTTAATTGAGTTATGACTTCATTGAGAAATGGGAGCAAGGCTGCATATTCCCACGACATTTTAAACTTCTAAGATCCTTGCCAACTCTGTCATTCTATAAACCACACTTGGCTGCACACATTTTCTTTTTATAGTGCTTAAGCATTGGACCTTTGGAGTTAGAACACATGGGCAGATGTGTGAGCTCGGGCGAAGCATTCTAATGTTACTAACGTTCAGATCACTCAACTGCGAATGGTGATACTAATATTTGTATTTTGGGATTCTTATAAGGATTAAAACATTAGTGCAGGTAAAGCGTTTTACACAGTGTGTGGCATATCATAAAGCACTCAGCTTTATTATATAATTAAGGAGCCATTATGCTGACACTAAGGCTGCAATCAAATGATACAATCAAATGATTCCACTGCTTAATAGAATAAGAAAATCTCCAACCTTCCAAAATGCTACCTGAGTGGTTGGGCCAATGCCTCCCTCCCTCCCAGGACACCCTAAACTGTCCCCAACACCCTTTAGCAAGAACCCAATTTACAACATGGCTATGCTCCAAAGCTCTGCTTGGAAGTCATTTGTTTGGAACTCAGAACATACCTTCCCTTAGAAAGCAATCTATTAAAATAGTGGTCGAATTCCCAGGGTGGCCGAAAAAAACTACTTGAGCCACAAAGTAGCAAAAAGTTTGTGTATTTGCAGTGCAAATGAACCTAAGTTAATTTTGCCATATTGCTAGTCATTAATCAAAACCAAAAATCTGAGAAAACTCCAATAAATACTTTCTTTTCTTTCTTGTAAATGTTGACAATGAGGAAGAAAACAGGCTTAATTAGGGAAGAGAGTTTAGTGGAATCCTAAGGTACATCTGACAGTAACTTCTAAGGCATTTGAGGTTTGTTACTAGATTTACTGTGACTTCAAGCTTTTCTGACATTTTCGTTCTTGGACCAGTGTCTCCTAATATTAATCTCATCTGCCATGATGGAGTTACTTTTTGATTTGCAAATAGGAAAGGGAAAGAAGTCAGAGAGATTAGAGAAAGGTAAGAAGGGATAAGAAAGGTTTCCCTTGGAAAATCAGCCAATAGTTTGGAGAAACTGAGGAAGGAGGAAGAGGACTTACAGACAGCATGTATCAGTGCGGGAACACCATGTCTGCGGGAACCCCACACTCCTGCAGCCGGTCAGGTGCTTCCCCACCGAAGCCATAGGTGGCGGCACAGAGCCAGAACCGCTTGAAAAGTGAGGGCTGGCTGGGAGTGTTGGTGGTAGGAGGTAAGCCTAAACCGAGGGCTGGTCCCTTGTTCAGAACTTTATTGCCACACACACACACAAAGCCGAATCCCCACGTTAAGATGACCTCACCCACACAGAGGTCAAGGGAAGCACAGAGTGTGAGGACCTCACTTGGTTTCCAAAGGAAGAAACCGAGGCGCCAGGAAAAGAAATTACTTGTTCATGTCCTTAGAGCTCAATCTTGGCAAACACTATCCACTAACTAGAGGAAGTAACACTTGACTCTGCACCTGCGGCTGTCTTTGCCAACCTTGGTTCATCAGGGCAGTAGGAGTAAAGAGGAGTTGGAATGATGAAAGCCAGTGGGGATGAGTTGAGGCTGTAGACTCCTCAGCCTGTGCTGACATTAAGTGAAGAGAAGCCAATTCTAGTTGACATTGCCAGGCTATCCAGAAGCAATTGCAAGAATCATGTACTACTTCAGAAAGAGCACTGAGCATGGAGCAGGAGACCCGGTTCATAGTTTAAATCTGCTTCCCAAGACCTTGGGCTCACCTCTTCATGTCTCTATGGTCCCTCTCAGCGATACAAAGCATGACATTCTAATTGCCTTCCAGTTCACACCAGGCCGGATGTGTGGTCACTGTAGCTTGGAAGGATGGAACAGCCGGTAGCTAACGGTCTAATTCCGTCACAGTAGCTCCAGGATGAGCATGCCCCTAATATAAATATGCCTCCAGACCCTGAAAAAGCCTTCAAGGATGGTTATTATTTAAAAATTTTAAAAAAGAAAGAAAATGACAAGAGTTAGAGAGGATGCACAGAAATCAGAACCTCTGTGCATTACTGGTAGAAAGATAAAATGGAGCAGCTAGTATGGCAGTTCCTCAAAAAGTTAAATTCAGAGTTAGCACAGGACCTGGCAATTCATTGAAGATTCAAACAAATACTTGTACATCAATGTTCATGACAGCATTATTCACAAAAGCCAAAATTCAGTGGGGATGAGTTGAGTCTTATCTCCAACAGATGAATGGATAAACAAAATACGGTACATACACAAAATGTACAATTACTCAGCTATAAAAATGAAAGACGTTTCATGTATGCTGCAACATGGGTGAACCTTGAAACTATTATGCTGAGTGAAATAAGCAAGGGACAGAAAAATACTGTGATTCCACTTAAATGGTGTATCTAGATATAGCAAATTCATATACAGAGAAAATAAAAAGAGTTTACTAGGGGAAGGAGGTGAGGGAGTTGCTGCTAGGGGGTAACAGTGTTTCTAAATTTTAGAAATTTTGGAAAATAAAAAAGCACACAGAAGACCAAGGGTCCTAGAGTAAAACAAAGATAGGTGTCGTTCCCCTCTGACCACTTGCCAGGAAGGTTCTGAGGGACCCGGCACCTGTCTCCTCATCGCAGCCCGTGCCTTCCAGCCACACAGGGAGATTCACCTACTGGCACTGAAAACGGGCTCAAGAGTGGTTGAAGGGTGTGGGCTGAGGGTGAGAGATTATTCCTGTAAAAACCAAATAACCAGAAGTCGTCTTCATAATCTGGAAGCAGTCCCGAGTCCTTGGTCAGGCAGGGGCCACCCTGGGCCCCTCGGTGCTCTCATTCCCCAACAAACGGAATCCTTTTGTCCTGCCCTTTCCTCCCGCCCCAGGGACTCCCCCGGGCGCCCACCGGCCCTCCTGGTGGGGCCTGTCCATTTCACTGGCTCGTGTCTTCCCGGCCTGGCCCTGCTGTCCCCGCTCGGGCTCCCTGCGGCCCCCTCCAGCAGCACCAGGGCCCCTGCCCCTTCTGCCAGGCCTCCCTCCACGGCCAGGGCCTCCTGCACCTGCAGCCCCTCCACCTGCTGCTGTTGCCATGGGGACCACACCACCCTCCAGTCACCGCCCTTGAGGCTGGGGAAGCAGCACCCCACGTGCAAGACTAAAACACTTTCAGCCGACCTTGAGGAGTGTAATCTTTCAGACAAATCCCCCCCAGGGTGGCCTTGATGTTATCTCTACCCAGCCTTTGGGAAATGCGGCCTAAGGGCCAGTGTCAAAGCGTCTTGAAGGTCAAGCCAGCTGCAACACCCAGCCCTTTCCCCTTGAGCTGAGTCATCTCCCGCAGCCCTGTTTATTCCATCGCATCTCACTGGCCTGCCCTGTGACCTCAACCCCATAATTTCTTGCAGAATGCCTAGTTTTTCATACAACTGTAAATGCTGATCCCTCAGAGCTCATAAATAGGTGTAGTTGGGGGCATTTTAGGGACCGTGGAATTGTGCTGCATGGCGTTGCAATGATGGATACAGGCCATTGCACATTTTGCCATAACTTACAAAATTGCATGGGGCAGAGTGTAAAGTGCAATGAAAACTCTAATCCACAGCTAGAAGCAATGCTTCAAGATGTGTTCATCAACTGTAACAAATGTACCTCACTAATGAAGGATGTTAATGGGGGAAAGTGGCAGAAGCAGAGGAGGTGGGGCTTATGGAAACTCCCTATATTTTTTACGTAACATTTATGCAATCTAAAGTTTCTTTAAAATAAATAAATAAAATTTAAAAATAAAATAAATGTTACCCCTCATGAATCAAGTGAACCGACTGAACTCTTCAAAGGAAGACAGGCTGTTGGGGAGCCTAGCTGGGTTAGTCCACGCGGAAGCGAGCCAGCTCCGCCTTGCAATGCCCTGCTCCTGTGTGTGCCCGTCCACCGATCCCCAGTCAGGAGAGCTGAGAGCTTCAGCTTGTCAGCAACAGGCGTCCCTGACTGTGTTCCCTCTTAACTTCTTTGTCACGGTAATTGCACTTCAGCATTTCGTTTTTCACTTGAAGACAAAAAGTGTAAATAGATTAAATGAGCTAAAATGAGCCAAAGTTCCTAGAACAGAATCTAGTAGTTGGTCAGTGCACAAGAATGTTTTATTCTTTTTTCCTCTTTCTCTCCCTTTTGGGTCATTGAGGTAGAGGAGGGGAAAACATGGAGTGGGAATGAAAAACAAGGGGAATACAAGAAAACCAGAGTCTTGAATCCACCCCGTAATTTCTGGTGTTTTACATCTGATATTAATCAAGCTGAATATACAAAAACATAGGGGAGCAGATGTAGCTCAGTGGTTGAGCACCTGCTTCCCATGTACAATGTCCTGGGTTCAATTCCTGGTACCTAACAAAAACAAAAACAAAAACACAGAGTGCTAAGTTTTCTCTCCCAAACTTAGGAAAAGCTTGAACAAAGAAGTTAGCCCTCTCTTCAACTTTAAGTCTTAGGTTGAATTTCTAAAAAAAACCATACACTAAGTACTATACTAGGCTTTTCATACATGATAAAAATAATAAATGCATCATAATTGTATTTTTAATCTATAATAAAATTATTTTAAATTCAATGTACTAAGTAATTCAATGTACTAAGTATTTTGCAATGTACTATGAAATTGAAAATGGAGAACATTTATTTTAGAAGCTACAAGGAGACATGATTCCTGAGTTATCCCCTGTAATAATTTACTACCTGATCTTTGACTAGTTATTTCATTTCCTAGGTCTCATTCTCTTCAAATATAGAATGGAGAGACTAATACATTGTCTGCTTACTTCACAGGAAGTTGAGTAGATAGAAGAGAGGCTATATAAAATGTAGAAGTATAGAAATGTAATAAATTAATCTTTGGTATATAAGGATGTTGGGGTTAACACTTTAGTTCCAAGCAGTTTTTTTTTTAATTACAGACTTTATTTTTTGTTGCAAGCTTACAGCAAATTGAGTGGATAATAGAATTATTATTATGTACACCCTCTTTCTCCAGTTCACAGTTTCTCCTGTTAACAACTTGCATTAGTGTAGGGTAGTACAATTATTACCATTGATGAGCCAATATGGATACATTATTATTAACTAAAAAATCCATAGTTTATATTAAGGCTCATGCTTTTGTTGAAGAGTTCTATAGTTTTTTGTTTTGTTTTGTTTGAACTCAGGACCTTGTACATGGGAAGCAGGCACTCAACCCCTGAGCTCCATCTGCTCCCCAATGAGAGTTGGTTTTTCGTTTGTTTGTTTTTAGGAGGTATCAGGGCTTGCACCTGGGACCTTGTACGTGGGAAGGAGGCGCTCAACCACTTGAGCTACATCTGCTCCCCTCTGTGGATTTTAATAAATGCATAATGTTGTGCGCCTACCATTACGGTATCACACAGAATAGTTTCAGAGTGTGTCCTAAAAATGCCTTATCCTTCCCTATCCCCATTAACCCCTGGCAACTACTGGTCTTTTTACTGTCTCTATAGTTCCACCTTTTCCAGAATATATCATATAGTTGGAGTCATATAGTGTTTAGCCTTTTTAGACTGACTTCTTTCACTAAGCCATAGGCATTTAAGATTCTCCATGTCTTTTTGTGACTTGAGAGCTCAGTTCCTTTAATCACTGAATAATATTCCATTGTGCTGATGAATCACATTTTGTTTATTCATTTACCTTTTGAAGATTATCTTCGTTTTTTTTTTGTTTGTTTTTGTTTTTAATGTTTTTTGTTTTTTAATTTTTTTGAAGGCTATCTTGATGGTTTCCAGAATTGGGCAAGTATGAATAACGCTGCCACAAACACTAAAGGGCAGGGTTTTGTGTGGGCATGTTTTCAACTCATTTGGGTAAATTCTGAGTAGCGTAATTGCTGAGTCGTACAGGGAGACCATGTTCAGTTTTCTAAGAAACTGCCCAGCTTCCTTCCACAGTGGTGGTGCCATTTTGCATTCCCACCAGCAATGAATGAGCGTTGCGGTTGTCCAAGCAGTTTTCAAATGAAGCAATTCACACCATGCCAAGCAAGTAATTATGAGTGAGTCTCAGCCCTTTCTCTTGGATTAGACACAAACTTGCCTAATTTCTATACTAGAAATCTGTAGAAGAGCATTTCTGTGAGTGTGCAATGCGCAGGCTATGGGAGTTTGTTAAGACATTGGGAGTTGAAACTTGGTGGAGAATTCTCACCCAATAAGGCAGAGACGACCCGCAGTGCAGGCGGTGGAATGTGAGATTCCAGGGGCAGGCATTTCTGAACAGCAACTCAGTGTCAGGAATCTTCCTAGTTGCTGGGGATACACAGTACGTCTAAGGGTCCCAGACCACCCCTGAGATTCGGGGAGTCACTAGGAATCAGGAATCAGCATGTGGTTGTACTCAGGGCTGTATGTTATTACAGCACAAGGATACAAGACAAAACCAGCGAAGGGAAAGGACTCATGGGTGAAGTCTGGAGGAAACTAGAATAAACTTACAAGAGTCTTCTCCCCCAGCAGCCACTGGGGGTGCTGAAGGCAGGGAGAGGGACAAAGACGTGTAATATGGAGGCATTTTGGGCACTTGGAATTGTCCTGAATGGCGTGGCAATGACAGACACAGGCCATTCTATATCCTGCCATAGCCTACAGAATGGAGTGGGAGAGGGTGTAAGCTACAATGTGAACTGTAATCCACGCCGGTGGCCAGGCTCCAAAATGTGCTCATCAATTGCAATGAATGAGCCTCAGTAATGAAGGATGTTATAAATGCGGGGAAAAGTGGGAGGTGTGGGGAGTGGGGCACGTGGGAATCCATTATAATCGTTTATGTAGCCTTTTATGTAATCTAAGTACCTTTTAAAAATAAATAATGTATATATATTATATAAACAAAAACACCAGGAGTCTTCTCCCAGTGGAATCACTCAGGAACTGTCACAACACGTGTAAAATGTCATCTACCAGGCAAGCTCAACAGAGACTCAAGGTTTTCTGGGAGCTGGTCTCAGGGGCCCCCTCTGCCTGACTTGTACCCAAATCCGAGACTCGCAGAGGGGAAGGCGCGGCTCAGCGTCACGCCCGCCGTTGCACAGGCCAGGCGCGGGGAGCCGTTCTCATCCGGGGAGGACGCAGTCCCTCCAGAGTTCCGAGTCCCAGACGCCGGCCGCTGGAGCCGCCTGGTGAGCAGGCCTTTCCAGGGGTGGCGCTCTCAGGCCTGCTCGGTGAGCTTGTGTGTGGGCACAGAGAGGGAAACAATTCCAGTATGGTAGGATAAATGCAACGGTTAGTTCACTTGCCGAAGGCAGAGGAGCCCTTCAGAGTGCTGAGTAAAAACTAGAAACAGAGATGTGGCCGCTGCCCCTTAGCAGCCCCCCCCCCTCGGCCGGCGAGGTGCACGTCTGCCAACAGCCTCCGGGGGCTGGGACGGGCCCCCCTCCTGGCCTCGGTGTGGGGGGCCCCGCTCATCGTGGGGGCCCTGTTTTCCATCTGTCCGTCGTTTCTTTCTGCTTAGCCCCTTGGCTAAGCGCGCTGGGTGACCCTAGCTTGGCCCCAGCTGCCCTCCGGCCAGCTCTGGCCCCCCCCCCCCAAGTTCTCGGCACCTCACTCTTGATCCAGCACCCTTGTCTCCCGGCCCGTTAGGAGCTAACACATTTGTCTTGCGGCCACGGTTCCTGGGGCTCCCACTTACCCCCTTCCTTCGGTCGGTGGCCTGCGAGCCTTGCCGTGTCCACCCGCAGCCTTCGGCTAATTTCCGCGCCGCTGCCAACGGCGGGCAAGTGCCCGCGCCGCGAGCTCCGGCCGGCCCAGCCTCTCCCTGGGCAGTGCTCCCGTGAGAGAGGACCACAGGCCAGACGCGCTGCACCCTGCACCCAGCATCTCGCGGCTCCTGTTCTCAACCATCGCCCCTTCTGGGGAAAAGGACCGGTGACCCACACGCCCTCCTCTTTCAGGGGTGGTTGTATCAGAGTTACTAACCAGGTTGAGGGGCTTCAGGATGGGTTGGGCAAGAATGAAGGCAGCATAGGGTGCTTTCCTAGTCTTGAAATTAACAAAATAACGAAGAGGCGGGTGGAGAACGCCTAGTAACACTAAGCAATGTGCTCAGTGGCCAGGCCGAGGCGTCTCCAAGAGCCAGCTCCCTCCCCACTTGACCTGCAGGCCCAGGCAATTCAGACCTCCTGAGGCTCCAGACGGTGGGATCAGATCAGCCCCAAGACTCCCACTCTGGTGGGTCTCCTCCAAAAAAAAAAAAGGCACAGAGATACAAAACAGCCTTTTGGTATGCTCCAGAAATGCAAGTTGGGATTCGTATGACAGGTGCAAAACAAGCTCACCAAGGGATGACGCTGGCGGGGCAGGGAGGAGCCAGATTCTGAAGGGCTGGGAATGCCGTGGCACTTTGAAAGGCGAGAGGCATGATCAGATTTGCAGAAACCTGACTGTAGAAAGATCCCCGGCAGCTGGAGGGAGAGTGGATGGACAGCGAGCGCTAGGAGATAGACGAGGAATTCGTGTAAGATCCTAAAAGAGGGCAAGGGGTCTTCTACTGGACCAGAGGCAGCGGGCAAGAAGAGGACGGGCCAGACAGGAAGGTTTGGAAGACTGCATAATGGGGACTCCTAGAGCGCAGGAAGGGGGGTCCCAGAGCCCTACCTTCTGACCTGAGGTGACCCCATTGATACAAAGACTACGGCGGGACTCGTTGGCTCCAAACAGCTTCATCCTGTCTTTTGTTTCTTTGTTGTCCTTTCAAGGTCCAGCGATGCCCTTGGTGTGTCTGGCAGACTTCCAGGCCCACGCACGGAAGCGTCTGTCCAAGTCAACTTGGGATTACATCGAAGGAGCAGCCGATGAAGGCGTCACAAAGGACGAAAACATTGCGGCATTTAAAAAGTTTGTTCTTCTATTTTCCTTTCTATTAAGCTAAGGTGCGCTGGGTGACAGCTCTGTGGAAGGCAGCAGTCCGGGTTTCTACCTCCAAATAACACTGTGTACTCGAGACCCAATCATGGGGATTTTTTTTTTGGCAGGGGTTAAGGAGGGCGGGTGGAGCACAAGCTTATCTTAGTGCACCTGCAGAACGAGCACAAGTGTGTCATCCTTCCTCTAAATCCCAGCAACTTTGCAACCTGACAGGCTGGGACAAGAGTCCCCAGGCTCCTGTGAGGGGAGAAGCCTGCTGGGTGGATCTAAACCGCCTCGGTTTCTACACTTCCGGCTTGGAGGAGAAAATGTTAGGCAAAGAGAGGACTCAGGTTTGCAGAACACAGGACCTCCCGGGAGTCTCAGGGATGGAGAAAACGGAGGCGGGGGAGAGGAGCTGGACTAGGAAAGCAGGGGAGAGGGCAGTGTTTGCACACAGTGGCCCAGGCGAAATCTGGCCGCCACCGCCTGTTCTCTATGACCTACAAGCTCAAAATGACTTTTCGTTTTTAAATAGTTGGGGGAAAAAATCAAAACAAGAACAATAGTTTGTGATATGGAAGGAGTACACGAAATGGAAACTTCTGGGTCGAAAGTAGTTCCCTTGGAGCGCTGCCTCGCTTGGTCATTTACATATTGCCTACAGCTGCTTTTGTTCTGCCACAGCAGAGGTAATTGTGATGGACCCTGTACAGCACTCAAGGCCTAAAAGGTTTGTTTTCTGGCCCTTTACAGAAAAGAAAATAGCCGAGCTGTGGGATAGAGAGGTAAAGGGAAACTGGAAAATGGGCTACAAGGGCCACACCTTATTCAGTGTTTTCATACTTAATTAGCACCATACTGGGACCGGCTTCATCTCATTTTGTCATCACAAAGCTTTGGGGAAATTGAGATTACTACAGCTATTTCACAGCTGGAGTCACAGAAGCTAACTTCCTCAAGCGTGCGCAATTAGCAGTCCCACAAAATCTTTCATTTGTGCCCAGAAGTATTTGGTGGGGGGAAAAGCCAAGTATTTTTCGACCCAGAGTTGATGTATTCAGTGATCTTGAGAGTGTGTTTTATATACTGATTACTTGTGTACCTCCCTACCGTCTGCTACAAGCAGTATTTAAATCAGATCTTCAAACAGATTAGCCTCTGGCCAAAAAAAGCTTGGCATCCCTCACACCTCTTCTTCTGTGCTCTAGTCCTCACTGCACTGCATTGATCATATCCTCCAAGTGCTGAGACTGTGGCTGGGGGCACGGCAGAGCCAGACCCCTGAACGGCGGAGGCAGGCTGTGGAGGGAGTGGAGCGGGCTTGGGAGGAGCAGGGTCCACATGGGAGCAGGGGCGCTTCCGGCAGCTCAGCTCCGGCTGGATCCGGGCTGTTGAACCAGCTCTCAGCAGCCAAGGCCCCGGGAGGTTTCAAGAGACCCAGACGGGTGCAGCACCCGTCTGTGGCAGGCGGCCCCAGCCTCAAGCATCAGGCGGCCCCAGCCCCAGGCGCTGCCTCCAGCCTGCAGAGTTAAACCCACCAACAGGAAATATTTGTGTTGCCCACACAGAATCCGCCTCCGTCCCCGGTACCTGAGAGACGTGACCAAGGTGGACACCAGGACGACCATCCAGGGAGAGGAGGTCAGCGCGCCCGTTGGCATCGCGCCCTCCGGCTTCCACTGCCTGGCCTGGCCTGATGGGGAAATGAGCACGGCGAGGGGTACGGAGTCCCCCGCCTAGAGGCCCCCTTCCCACGGCGGGGAGGGTGCCCGGGCACCCCCAGAGCAGCCCGCGGGTTCCTCTGGAGACCAGCGCCCTGGCTGGAATTGGAGAGCGGGAGGGAAGACTTAAAGCTGAGGTTAACGTTTCACTTGAGTGAGGAACATCAATTTTGCATGATGAAGAACGGTCCCAGCCAAGGAGGGGCTAGTGAGTGAAGAGCAGGAGGGTGTGCATTCCCGCCTAGCCTCTCAGGACCCCGACCGTCTGTGGAGCAGGGGTGGCCCCCGGGGAGGGCTCTCCTTTGCTCCCCACGGGCTGCGGTGATCCTGTGAATTTAGCATGTGGAGGTAACCATTACATGGTGGCCTAACACAACCATTACATAGTGGCCTAACTGCAGGTGCCCTGGCCTAAGGTTTCATTTCCCTTCTCTTCCGTTCGCTTCATGGGCTTGTTTCCCCAAGTTTTCTGTTGGGTTATGTCTCCTTAGTGTTAGAAATAAATTTTCTTCTGGAAGAAAATAAGGCTCACCGAATAGTGGAGAAGAAAAGAATTTATTCTCAATCTTGCAAGAAGGGGTGCACAACCAGAAAACATGGCTGGTGTCCCAAACAAAGAAAAATGACACAATTTATACCCCCAAGCCTAGCACGCAAGCCCTTCCTCGGCTTCTCCATAGATTGGATACTTCAGAAGTTACAGCCTATCCAAGGAGATCTAGCTTTCCCGCACAAAAGTTTGTGATTACCCACTTCCCCCATCACATTCCAACCACTTTAGTTTTTACCTGCTCCCCTTTGCCAAATAAGGGATGGAATTTAGTGCTGAATTGGTATTGATTTAGCTCTTTTTGGGGCATCTTTTTATTGCCCATAGGACTGGCTTAAGCTGGTTTCCTTTGTTGCTGTTTAACCCAGGAGTGGGAGACTGAGGCAGTAGGCTGCCAGGTTACATTAATCAATGTTTTCTTCCTTTATGTGAAAACTAAACTAATCTTTGTTTCTTACAATTGCCCCTCTTTCTTTTAAATTCTTTTTAGTTTTCACATTTCTGTTCTTCAAGTTTTCTAAGTGCTATCTCACACTCTTCTTCATAAGAATCTCCTTCTTTAAGGGGGTACAGATCGTTTTGCCTACACTGTACGGGCATTTGTTTGGTTAGGGCGGTTTCAATGAAGTTTGAACTAGCTCTCAGGCACATGGAATGATACAGCATCTGACCGTGGTAAGCACCCCAGCTGAGATAATGAGGGAGGTTAAGATGGACAGTGCAACCCCTTTCCATTTTCCAAACCAATTTTCAAGCCATCCTGTGAGTGAATTGCTAATGTCAGAATTCTCTGCTAATTCCTCAGATAGGGCTGTTAGGCCTTGTAAAGCTTTAGTGATAGTTCCATTAGGGGCAGTGTTATTGGGGATGATGTACAGCAACTACCTCCAATCATAACACAGACTCCCCCTTTCTCACTAGCGCATAGCTAAGGCCATTCTATTTTCCCATGCCATTCTGCTAGTAGCATCTAATTGTTCTGCAATTCCCTTAACTGCATTCCTGGTGTAATTAATAAATCTCTGTTGGTTATAATAGATATAATTAATCCAGTCTACATTTTTATTAATGGTGACCCACCAGAACAAGAATGACTCAAACCCAGCTGCTACCTGATTTCTAGCTTTAAGCTCATCTGGGACTCCTCGGGGAGCTCCTATGTTGTCTAAATAGATCCGCTCATCAAAAGAACCAAGTAAACTTCTTTTCTCTCTCCCTCCCTGGGATGATATTCTCGCTTCTTTTTCAAATGCCAGGGTGAATGGGATAGCCAATTGGACTAGAGCACAGGTTCTGCCCCACCTCTCAGGCAGTATTGGCTGGAGAACACCCTTTCCACAGGACCACCACAGGTCTGCTTGAGGTCTGACCAAACTGGAGAAATTGTCAGTACGATCACTGCTTACATTCCACACTTGTGTACACGAGGCCATAGTTTCAAGGTCCTGGAATCCTTTCCCATGTCTAGAGAGACAAGCAGAGTGATTCCTTGGGCCCAGACGGGAGGGGGCATGGCCTTGATGTTTCCATTTTTGACTGGTGGGAAGAGAGAGGATAATGTACTATAATTTTCACCAGGAGTAGCATTTTGAAAGAGGAGCATCATGCACTTAAGCTCCTTTTCATGCTTTTCCATACTGAACGGAAAATATGAGCTGTGGGGCGGCCTGAGGCACAAGCATGACAGTTGCTTTTGTTTAGACTCTGGACTGTATATTTAATCCATTCTACCCAGGCATTTGCGTCCCCATATCCTGTCTCTATTTCTATGGTTTGCTTTAAATCTTCTGGCTTAAGTATCCTAACTGCTTTGGGATCATTTTGAATTGGGGAACTGGCCTTTGGTGGGTTTTCCTGTGGTGTTTCTGAAGGGTTAGCTGGAGAGGGTGTTGTCGATGTCATATCTACAGGGGGAGGAAGGACTCGGAAACGGAACCTCCCCAGAGGATCTTTACCTGTAACACCTCCTCCCATTCCATAGACTCCATCGACCACTTGGTCCCTGCCGCTGCTCCTAGTTTCTAATTTGTCTGCTTTCTTAATAGTTATTACTGCTGGATTGCACTAAGACTTTTGTAGTCTGGTGGGGTATTACCTTTATAAAAGGTTATCTTACCCTTTAATGGCCTTGAACTTGGTGAGACCCATCTCATATTCACGGTCCATCCCTTACACTGGGTAGTCCACCATGCATCATCCCAGGAGGGACAAGGGGGGGCTCGACCGTAACCATTCCCACTGGCTCTGGGCATAGGTGTTTATCTTCCCCACTCAGCCATCGCTGGTGCTCTAAATTCCCACAGTCTATTACTTGGCAGGCGTCAAACTGCACCGTCTGGCACTCCAGACCTTCAGTCACGTTTATAACTAATTTGATGGGGCTAGTTGCTTCTCGGGTTAGAAACATCATGGCTAGTAAGATTATTTTCACCTGTAACTTAAGCTTTGAATTTCTCCTCTGGTATTCTGATAGGACTAGGGCCATTATTGACAAGAACAATACACAGCTCAGCGCCCCCCCCCCTTCCCACCCCAGTTATTGTTTTTTCAGTGTGATCTTTAAGGGATCTGGGGCTGAAATTATTTTCCAAGACTCAGATGAAGTTGTTGGGTACTTATCATCCAGTTCAGGTACTGGTCCTTTACTCAAGTGTAATGAGTCCAGTCTTTTTCTACTGTGTAAACTGCTGTTTCAGTTGACATCAAGACTTGATAAGGTCCTTCCCAGGTGGGTTGGAGTTTGGACTCTTTCCACAACTTGATTAGGACCCAGCTGCCAGGTTGGTGTTGGTGGACTGCAAGTTCAAGAGGTGGAGTCTGAGGAACAAACCCCGATGTCTGAGGGATGACAAAGCAGAAGACAAGGCCAGTATACAATTTTGAAGAAAGAGATCCTTCAACTCAAAGGAGGGGAGTTCTCCAGGCTTCCCAGGGAAGGGCAGACCAAAAAGCATTTCATAAGGAGAAATTCCCAGTTCCCTCCTAGGGGCAGTTCGGATTTTTAACAGAGCTATAGGTAAACATTTAACCCATGGTAATTTGGTTTCTAAGACCAACTTAGATTTTTTTTAAGGTTTGATTCATTCTTTCCACTTTCCCTGAGGATGGTGAGTGCCAGGGTGTATGGAAGTTCCATATGACATTTAGACCCTGCATAATATTTTGCAACACTCTGGATGTAAAGTGACCACCATTGTCTGAATCTATATTTTCTACTAACCCATATCGGGGAATGATTTGTTCAAGGATAATTTTTGAAGTCCCTGATGCTGTAGCTGAAGCTAGAGGGTATGCTTCTACCCACCCTGTCAGGTGATCCACAATAACCAGAACATACTTTAGTCGACCTACAAGGGGCATTTCAGTATGATCAACCTGAGTGCTGTGGAACGGTCTGAGGCCCGGCTCCCTCCCCTCTGGCACTTGCTTTCTTAAAACTTTCTTATTAACTTTCTGACAGATTATGCACCCTTCACTTATTTGTTTGGCTATAGTATAAAGGCCCACACACCCAAAATGCTTGAGGACCAGGTCACACAGGGCCTGTGCTCCCCAGTGACTCCCTTGGTGCAAAACTGCTAGTACTTCCCTCATTATTTGCTTATTCAACATCTGCCAGCCATCTGGGAGGAGCCACTTCCCTTGGCTATCTAAGGTTCCCCCAGTTGTTCTAGTTCTTTTACTTCCTTTTCAGAGAATACAGGGATTCCAGTTTCTTTGGGGATGGAGGGTATCAGGACCATTAGTTCCAGAGGGGAACAGAGGGAAGCCTCTTTGGCCTTTTCATCTGACAACCTGTTGCCTTTTGCTTCAAAAGTGTGACACTTCTGATGCCCATTTATATGTACCATGGCTATTTCCCTTGGTAAGAGCAGACTGGCTAACACTTGTTTTACCAGTTCCACATGGACTAATTCCTTCCCTCTGTTATTGATCAATCCCCTTTCTTCCCAAATTTTTCTAAAGATGTGGACCACGCCAAAGGCATATTTAGGATCTGTGTAGACTGTACTATCTTTTCCCTCTAACAATTTAAGGGCTTGATTTAATGCATACAGCTCACAAGTTTGAGCTGACCAATCACTGGGCAGTCGGCCAGCTTCTTTCACCTCACAAGTTAGTCCATCAATAATAGCATAGCCATTGTGCCTTTTTCCTTCCAGGACCCTAGAAGACCCATCTATAAACAATTTTCCCCTGAATGTAAGGGAAGGTCCCCCAGGTCAGGCTGGACTTGGGTTTGGTATACAATTAAGTCGAGACAGTCATGTTCAGTAGTTTCTACTTGGTTGGGACCTTCCCAAAGTTAAGAAGCTGGGTTCAGACTACGATCAACTGTCAGTATTAAATGTCTTTTCCCATTAGAATAGCCTCATATTTCAGAATTCGGGAATCTGTTAACCATCTTCCTGCTTTTTGAGACAAAATAGTCCTGACCTGATGAGGGGGGCTAACAACTAAGGCCCCTCCAAAGGCCAGTGTCCTGCTTTCTTCTACTAAGAGAGCAGGTGCTGCCACGGCCTGAGCACACCCTGGCCGTCCCTTGGAGACAGGGTCCAGGATTCTGGAAAGGAAGGCCACGGGCTTCTTTTGGCCTCCAGATGTGGGTTAGGACTCCCAAGGCTGTCCCCTCATCCACTGTCACAAACAGATGGAAAGCCTTCTCGAGAGAGGGGAGGGCTAGAAGAGGGGCTTGCCCCAATGCCTGCTTGAGCCCCTCCAAGGCCTTCACTTCCTCCTCTTTTCACTCTAACTTGTCAGGCTCCTCCTCCAACAGTTTTTGGTGTAACCCTTTGGTTTGGGATGCATAAGAATCTGTCCATAATCTACAATATCCCACCAATCCCCAAAACCTTCTTAGTTCTCTTTTTGTCTGGGGAAGAGGTAATTTAGTAATGGCCTGAATTCTTTCTGGATTTATCTTCCTCCTTCCCTCACTAATGAGATGACCCAGGTATTTGACTTCTTTTTCTACAAATTGTAGCTTACCTTTTTGACACTCAGCCCTTGATCCCCCAGGAAATTCAGTAAGCTCTTTGTAGTTTGGGCCACCATCTGCCTTTCTTCACCTGATATTAGCATATCATCTGCATATTGTAAAAGGGAAATTTCAGGTTTCAGGTGGGACTGCAGATTTCTCCAATACTTTTTCCAGTTCCTGCCCAAAGAGGTTGGGGGATTCTGTGAAGTCTTGGGGTACAACTGTCCCCCTATACTGCTGTTTTCTTCCTGTAGAGGGATCCTCCCACTCAAAGGCAAACAAGTCCCTACTCTCTGGGTCAAGGGGACAGGTCCAAAAGGCATCCTTTAGATCTACTACACTAAGCCATTTATGATGGCAGGGATCTTACTGAGGAGAGTGTATGGATTTGGGACTACTGGGTGTTGAACCTGAATGATTTGATTAATGGCCCTAAAATCCTGTACCAGCCTCCAACTTCCATCTGATTTCTGAACAGGCAAGATAGGAGAATTGACGGGGGACATGCAGGGCTCCAAGAGTCCATCCCCAAAGAGGCCTTGGATGATGGGCTGAAGTCCCTGCCTCCCCTTAAGGGGAATGGGGTATTGTCTTTGACAAATAATTTCCCCTTCCTTTCTCAATTTGATTTTAATAGGGGGTACCTGCCAACCCCCTCTATTCCCTTCTCTTACCCACACTTCCTCTCTGATACCTTTTTCATCTTCTTCAGTGAGCATGGCTAAGACTACTTCTATCTGCCCATCCCTTACTTCCAAATGCAAACTCATGAATACTATTAAGTCCCTTCCCAACAAATCACTCCCGGCTTCTGGGATGTACAACAAAGGGCTTATAATTCGATTGTCTGCCCAACAAATATCAGTGGGAGAAAGAATGGGGACCTCAAATCCTTCTCCTTTTACCCCTGAGACTGTAAGGGAACTTCCAGAGAGTTTGGTCCCTCTGGGAAGATGAGTCAGAGAGGATTGGACTGCCCAGTGTCCACTAGAAATGTAATTTCCTCCTGATATGGCCCACCCTTAGACTTACTAAAGGCTCCCGGTGGGCTTTAGAAGTGAGGAGCCTCAGACCCCCTAATCCTCAAAATTCACGAGGGGATTACCTGACTCTCTTTCTTTAAACTCGGGCATTCCCTTTTGAAATGACCAGGGCTCCCACAGTGCTAGCACCCTGCAGAGCCTTGCCTTCTCCGTGTCCCCTTATCTAAATAAGCCCATTTTGCATCTTTTTCTTACCTCTACCTGTCCCCTCCCTGACTTGTCTCCAGTCTTTTCCTAACCATTTGATCCACTGTACTAATCATAACCTTTGCTTTCTGTTTCTGCTTTTCCTCCTCTCTCCTTACAAACACTTTCTGGGACTCTCTCAATAACTCTTCCAATGGCTTATTCATCCATCTTTCTATTTTCTGAATTTTTTTTCTGAGTATCAGGCCAAGACCCTTTCACATAGCTGACTTTTAACATTCCCTGAGCCACAGGATCATCAGGGTCCATCCCTGAATATTTCCTCACTTGGTCCCTCAATCGTTGCAGGTAAGCAGAGGGAGTTTCATCTTTCTCCTGGGCTACTTCAAAGGCCTTACTCAAGTTTTGAGATTTGGGTACAGCCAATTTGATCCCCTGTATAATGATCTTTCATTTGTGCTCTGTCCCCCAGGTCATTATTATCCCAGTTAGGGTCTGTGTTTGAGAACTTCTGTTCTGCTGCTATTACCCCCTGTCTGGGTGGATGCTGCCTTCCCACTCCTTCATAGCTGCCCTCCGCACCATTCCTCTTTCTTCTCCCGTAAAGAGGATATTCAGTATGGACATAAGTTCAGGCCAGGTGTATAAGCTAGGACCTAGGAATTGATCTACTTGTTCAGCCAGCCCCACTGGATCTTCCATTACAGACTTCATCTCCTTTCTGTACTTGTCAGTGGGGCACTTACATGGCCAATCTCCCCTGGCCCCACTGGTACTTCTCTCAGTGGATACAAAGGCTCAGTGGAGTTTTGCTCTTTCACTCTCTTTTCCTCAGATGCTCTGGGGAATGGAACAATTTGTATATCTTTCTTACACTGCTCCAATTCTTTCCTCGGCTGTTGGTGGTCCCACTTGATTCTCCGGTTCCCCAGGGCTTACAATGGGTTTTATCGGGCCCTCCAAATCTAATGGCCCTTCTCCTGGGGGTGGGGAGTGGGGAGGGGGAACATAAGGAGGAGGGAGATTAGACAAGGGGTCCCAGGGTTTAGTTTCTACATCTTTTGTTTCTGCAGCCTTAGTTTCTGCAAGCTTAGTTTTGGGGCCTGGATTCTCAGCTTTCATAGGATAGAGAGCAGCCCCCTTTCCCTTTAGCCAGCACATGGCATAGCCAGACTCTTCTTTGGAGAAGGGAGTTTTTCCATTAACATACAGTGCAAGGTCAGCACAAAGCCAATCCTCATCTGCCCCATATTTTGGCCGGAATACGCCAGGCAGTAAAATACTTTCCTTGGACCAGATACAACAGCAGCATTTAATCATTTTCTGCTTGTCTTTTCCCTGGTCCGATCACTATGGGTCCAATGCCTTAACATCCTCCCTAGTGGACTATCTGGAGGAATGTCTCCGGGGGATCCTACAGATACCCCCTCCCCTTTTTCCCAGTTGACTGACTGCCTCTATTTCCTCTTCTGAATCTTGTCAGGGTCTCTTTCTCTTGAATCTTTTGCTTTGTCCGTCTCCGGCCCTTTCCCTCACGGGAGAGGGGAAATGTGAATTGGGACTCCGCACTCACTCCACACTGTATGCCACACGTCTCAAGCACACACAGCGAACCTCAGACTCATCAGAATTCCCAACCACCAAGGTAATACTTAACAGCCTTTGTTCTTACCTTGGTCCATGCATGGAGTCAGCTGGTCAGCAAGAAGCAGATTTTCCCTTCCCTTTTTCTCATCCACAATCAGCAGATCTAAGCATCTGTTCTCGGGCCTCCTGGCTGCCAGAGGGGAGGCTCCCGCTGGTGGAGTCCAAGACTGCTTAAACAGCGGGGCGCGCCTCCCCCATTGTCCACCCCGGGGGTCCGTCTCTAAAGCCTCAGAATCCTGGATGAGCCCCCAAAGCTGTTAGAAAGAAATCTTCTTCTGGAAGAAAATAAGGCTCACCCGACTGTGGAGAAGAAAAGGATTTATTCTTAATCTTGCAAGAAGGGGCGCACAACCAGAAAACATGGCTTGCAAAACAAAGAAAAATGACACAATTTATACCCCCAAGCCTAGCACGCAAGCCCTGCCTCTGTTTCTCCATAAATTGTATACTTCAGAAGTTACAACCTATCTGAGAAGATTTAACTTTCCTGTGCAAAAGTTTGTGATTAACCGCTTCCCCCATCACATTCCAACCACTTTAGTTTTTACCTGCTCCCCTTTGTCAAATAAGGAGTGGAATTTAGTGCTGAATTAGTATTGATTTAGCTCTTTTTGGGGCATCTTTTTATTGCCTATAGGACTGGCTTAAGCTGGTTTCCTTTGTTGCTGTTTAACCCGGGAGTGGGAGACTGAGGCAGTAGGCTGCCAGGTTACATTAATCATTATTTTCTTCCTTTATGTGAAAACTAAACTTATCTTTGTTTCTTACATTAGTGTCTGGGTTCTGTACCCTGTACCCCCATTATGAGAGAGAGAGAAGGGAGGGGAGGGAAGGAGAGAAGGGAAGAAGCTGAAAATAGCCCTGCGACTCTTTGGTAATCCTCACTCTTGGTTTTAGTTTTCCAGTTGCTAAAACCAATACTGTACAATAGATTGGCTTAAACAATGGAATTTATTGGCACATGGGTTTGAGGCAGGACAAGTCCTAAGTGAGGCATCAGCAAGGTGCAGCTTCTCCCTGAAGCTGTGGCGTTCTGGGCTGGCTGTTGGCGCTCCTCGCTCCTTGGCTTTTCCGCATGTGGCGAGGTCTTCCCTCTCTTTCAGGTTCTGCTGACTTCCGGTTTCCTGCTCTTCCTGTGTCTTCTCTCTCTGTGGCCTTCTCTAGAAGACCTCCAGCAATTTGATCTGTATTCATGCTCATTTGGTTGAGCCACACCCTACCTGAAGGAACCTCCTCAAAAGCTCCCGTGAACAAGGGTTCACACCCACAAGAATGGATTAAAATCAGGAGCATGCTTTTCTGGGGAACATAACTCCAGACTACCACAAGGTCAAATCTTTTGTGTATGTCCAGGGCTTCCCTAGGGTTTTTTCCTTTGACCCTGTGATTCAGGAAGCAAGGAATCCAAATATTCCAGAATTGAAAGTGATAGCCACCTTGATGGGATTAGTCACCAAGTCTGGCAATTTGGAATGGAATTAGTTTGCGAAATCTTCATGATTGAATGCGTTGTGCTGGTTGAGAAACGGGGTAAGAGAATGTGGTCCCCTGTTGACAGTAAGAACTGAAAATACAACTTTTGGATCAGGCCAAATCTCATGGGGTATTCAATGACAGTGACATTAACCTACCATTGGAGAGACTCACTGAAAACGATTAAAGTAGGAAATGAGAAATATGCAAATCATCTGTAGCAGTAGTGTCACCATCATCACCACCATCATAATCAACCTCATTATATTAGCATTTGTGTAGTATGTCATTTTGCAATTTAAAGAATGCTTCCATATCTAGTATCTTATTTAATCTCCCAACAATTCTGTAAGATTTTTTTTTAAATTTCCCCATTTTGTGGTTAAGGGAAATGAGACTCAAGGTCACACAGCTGAGAAGTGGTAGAACTAGCACTCTTCTACTGTCAGATAGCATGCTTTCTCCACCACAACACTCAACCCGCTCTATGGGAATTGAATTTTCTCTTCCTCTGTTTTACTTAATTCCCTTCTGCTTCATCGTGGAGTTCGCAAGAAGCCAACTCACCTGCCCTCGGGCCACAACATACTCAACAAGGTTCTGGGAATGAAAGGACATCTCAAACTGGAAATATTTTGCTCTGGAGTGCAGGGTTTGTAAGATACGCTGTACAGAGGAGAACCCAAACAGCCTTGTGCTTGTTACAGATAGAATCACGCCCCCCCAGAGGACATGCTCAAACCCCAGCTCCTGGTCCTGTGGATGCGATCTTGATTGTAAATCGGCCCTCAGTAAAGAGGAGGCCAAACTAGATTAGCGGGGGCTCTAATCCAACACCACTGGAGTCCTTTTAAGCAGAAGAGGCTTGGCCACAGCAGGAGACAGCTGGCGATAGAGATGGCGTGTGACAGGCAGAGCCTGAGTTCCAAGTGTGGGGGCCACCCCTGAGCACCACAGACTTTCAGACCCTTCTGGCCTCCCAGACTGTGAGACAATGCATTCCTGTTTAAGCTGAGTAGTCTGTGGCTGCCTGTTACAGCAGCCCCGACCAACTAAGATAAAACTCAGTGTGCTCAGACCACCTCCTGCCCCTGCCCTATGGGAAGCACAGCGGAGCCAGCTCCAGCTCTACTCACAGGGCAGGCTCGTGGGAGGCAGTACAAGCTCCCACGGCTTCTCCCCCCGGTCCTGATCCTCCCTGCCCTCCGGTCTGAGTCGTGCCCTTTGTTTGGCAGCTGCCCAAGAAGCCGGTATCTGCTACACCACCAGTACGTATGCCTCCTGTACCCTGGAGGACATCGTTACTGCTGCCCCCAAAGGCCTCCGGTGGTTTCAACTCTACGTGCAAACGGACCGACTCCTGAACAAACAGCTGGTCCGGAGGGCCGAATCCCTGGGTTTCAGAGCTTTGGTGATCACTGTGGATGTACCTGTAGTTGGCAACAGGCGACAGGACCTTCGAAACCTATTGGACTTGAAGACGAATTTATTGCTAAAGGATCTTCAATCGCCTAAAGAGGTAGGAAGGATACCAGCTTCAATGGGTAGACATTGCGGGAGACAATTTTCCTTCCCTCTTTCCTCTTCTCCCTTCTTTCCTTTCACAGTATTTATTGTACGCCTGCTCTGTGCCAGACAGGGAGAGGCAGCAGTTCTAGAAACAGATCATGTTCCTGCTACCCAGACCTTCCAAAATATTCTCACCCCTGGCACCGTCCAACCTAACACTAGGAGTGTTCTAGCCGAGGTTGGACCTAAGTAACAGGATATATGTAGAAAGGATTGTTCCATGAAATAGGGGGGGCAAATAAAGTTTTCCAAAATTTTCTACTTTATGGCACTTATAGAAAAAGATCATTTTGGATGGTGCGCCAAGACTGACTATCTGAGGGGAATGCTGCAGACAAGGAGACGGGCCCATGGAGCCAGCCAGCTCGGGCCCGCCCCGCTGGGCTGTGGACTGGGGAGTGGACAGCTCTGCACACCTGGAATTCCTCCTCGGAGCACCAGGCTGCCACACATCCCGTGTTTGGAATCTCTGCAGAAGGCGTGTCCCCGTGTGGTGGTTTGAGGCGGTGTGTGCCACAGGACAACATGCTCTTAAACTTAGCCCGTTTCTGGAGGCGTGATGCCATTGCAAGGAAGGCCTTTTGAAGAGGCCACCTCCGCTAAGGGGGGCCCACCTCCGTCAGGACGGGGCTTCATGCCGTGACCGGAGCCCTTCACACGTGGGGTGGAATTCAGGCGAACAGAGAAAAGGCCACAGGAAGTGGAGCTGAGAGCCACAAAGCCCAGAAGAGAAGGGAGCGGCCGGGAGCGGCTGCCTGCGCGTGCCGTGTGACGAGCTAAGGGCCAAGAACCGCCGCCAGCGCCCCAGAGCCCGCGGTCTCCAGGAGGAAAGCGCTGCCTGGACGGTGCCTTCGTGTCTGTGAGCGAATGCGTTCCCACTGCTCGACCTCAGCCCCTCAGGGGCATCTGCTTGAGCAGCCTCGGAAACCGAAACACCTCCCAGGAAAACTCTACGGGAGAACGGGATGGAGTGTCCCAGAAAGCAAGCCGTGGAAAATCTGGACCTCCCTGGCTAAAGCAGAGCTAGCGATGTCGGCCTTTCTAGCCAGTGGGCAGTTGTGACACCGCGGCCGTGTGACTCAACAGCTCTGCCCGTTAACCACAAACTGGCCATGAGGAGCTCTGGGGTCCTTATCTCCAACTCCAAAGACGTGACATTTACGTGTGCTTGATGTAGTGAACCAAGGATAAATGTTGGATAATATGTGATTTAAGATTATTGATGTATTGCTTAGTTCTTACTACTTCGTGCGTTATCTCAACCACAGAACGTTACTTTCATTGAACTGCAAACTGTTTTGGTTAATCATCTCACCTACTATATTTTGAATTATTTTAAAGGTACAGACTGCAGCAGGAAACAGAGGTCACTTAAGCAATTAGGCTTCTCCTTCCCACATCGGAGGTCCTGAGTTCAGTTCCCGGTGCCTCCTAAAGGAACAAAGAAGCCAAACAGTCACAGCAAATGCAAACAACAGGGGAGTGGGGAGGGAGAAATAAAAGTACAGACTGTGCCTTATTTGTGTTGGTGTCCCCTGGGCCTGACGTAATTATTAAGCAGGGCAGGAGTAAAGATTAACGAATAAACCATCGAGGTAGAAATTCACGCACACGAATTTCATCAGGAAAGAAGCCAGATGTGTTTTTTGGATTTTATGGTTCCTCTTTTCAAGCTTATAAATGGAAGCCTCCCCGAAGGCGTCTCATTTCTGAAATGGGCCAAGCCGTGTGGAGAGAGTTGGGAACTAAGATTTCCTTCTATTCCCCACAGAGCAATTCAGTGCCTCATCTGCAGGTGTCTCCCATCGACGCGTCCTTCTGCTGGAATGATCTGGCCTGGCTTCAGAGCATAACTCAGTTACCCATCATCCTTAAAGGGATCTTGACCAGAGAGGATGCAGAGTTAGCCGTGAAGCACAGTGTCCAGGGCATCATCGTTTCCAACCACGGAGGGCGGCAGCTTGACGGGGTTCCTGCTTCCGTAAGTAAACGACTTCAGGGGGCCGTGCGGTCGAGAGCTCTTCTGTGTGCCATGCTCCCTGCGGCGTGGTGCACGCTGCCGCGCCTTTCCGCAGGCATTAACTGTGAGGGTCTATTCTAGGAGGTCCCGGGGTTTCAACTGGGGACCTCGACCTTGGGAAGCAGGCACTCAACCGCTAACTAAACCCGCTCCTGATTTTAAGGATTTTTAATCACTAACTACAGCCTAGCATGTGCCAGGCTTTTTTTTTTTTTAAACAAGCTTTACATATATCATCTCTACTCCTGAGAGCTGTCCTACAGATGGGCGATAATATCTCCCCTTTACCAATCAAGATACTGGAGTTTAGAGATGTTAAGCCACTTGTCCAAGGCCACACAGGTAATAAGTTACGATAAGACTTGAGAAGGGGGATGTTTCAGAGGCGGTGAGGTTTTGCTCCCTTCTGGCAGAAGCACTCAGCTTGAAGCTGGCCTGTCTGCGGGGACTGTATTTTCTCCTACGACACATCCCAAGAAGAAGCAGGTTTATTTGAGCTGGTAAATAATGGTCTTTCACAATAAAACTAAAAAATGCCCGAATGAATAATTTGCTGAAATCTATGACAGCCTGTAATTCTTTTCCATTCCATGAAGTTATGTCCACTATAGATAGAATTTGGGAGAAGAAAATGAGGAAGAGGGAAGCAGGGAAAGAGTCTTTAAATGTGAATTAGTTATCAATTTATTATTATGGAGATATGTAGGTTATATCTTTCGAGAGATTTTTCTTCTATGGATGCTTAACTCCTGTTAAGAAAAGGAAGTGTTTTTTTCCTCTCTATTTTTATTGGATAAATAAAATGTGTCCACTGCAATAAAGTATAAAATATACACAAGTAAAAAGCCTAAGATAAAATCACCCAATTTCATTTTTACCATTAATTTTAATATTTTAGTAGTGGTTAACCTTTTAATGCAAATAAAACTTTGTTTTTAAGAATGGAATTGTACTACACATAATACATATAACATTTTGTAATTTTCTTCTTTTCACTTACCAATATATTAAGAGTATCTTCATTTTAATATGTGCTTCTATTCTTTTTAATAGTTGCATAATATGAATGGACAATTTATTTAACCAATCTCCTATTGTTGAGTATTTGTATTGCTTTCACTATTTTAATCAATTTCAATGCATCAGAAACCCTCCATAAAGCTAAATATTTTGCACATTCTCATTACTTTTATTTTTTTATTTTGTTTTATTTTTTTAAAAAATTTTAGTTGTCTTTTTTTAAGTTACATAGATCACAAAAAATGTTACATTAAAAAATATGAGTTCCCAAATACCCCCCCAACCCCTCACCCCACTCCTCCCACATCAACAACCTCTTTCATCAGTGTGGTACATTCACTGCATTTGGTGAATACATTTTGGAGCACTGCTGCACCGCATGGATTATAGTTTACATTGTAGTTTACACTCTCCCCCAGTCCATTCAGTGGGTTATGACAGGATATATAATGTCCAGCATCTGTCCCTGCAATATCATTTAGGACAACTCCAAGTCCTGAAAATGCCCCCACATCACATCTCTTCTTCCCTCTCCCTAGTGCTCAGCAACTACTGTGGCCACTGTCTCCACATCAATGATACAATTTCTTCCATTGCTAGAGGCACAAGAGTTCACTAGTAGAATACAAGTAAGTCCATTCTAATCCATATTTTATTCCTCCATCCTGAGGACCCTGGGATGGTGATGTCCACTCCACCTCTAAATCGAGAGAGGGGCTTAGGTCCCACATGGCTGGTGGATGCGATTCTCCTGCTTGCAGTTGTAGGCACTCTCGGTTCCCTGGTGTGGTGGTTGACCATCCTCACCTCCTTGTTAGCTGGCCTGGGTGAGTCCAACGAACCAGAGAGTAGGAGTTGCCCCTCTGCTGAGGCTCAGGGCCCAGCTGGCACATGGCCAGTCCAGAGATTCAAGTCTCCTGAGCATACACCAACCCCAGAGCCAACTACATGTTCAGTAAATCAATTACTTCTTTAAGACAAATTTCAGGGAGTTAAAATGCTGGGTCAGATGGTTCGAGCGTCCCAAGGTTTATTACGCATGGAGATTTAAGGTGCGAATCACTCAGCTCATCCTCCAACCCATAGGTTAGAGCTCTGATAGCGAGCAGGGGACGTGGAGAGCAAGGCGCAGGTAATGCAAGTGCAATCTTAACATAGGCTTAAATCTAATCCATTCCTGTGGTGTGAACCCGCTGTAAGGAGGACCTTCTGATGAGGCCCCTTCAGTGCTGGGATTAAGGTGAAGTGAGTTAGGGAAATGCAGGTGTAGGATGGGCGCTTGTCTTTCTTTTTTTCCCCCTATGATCCCTTTATTTTTTTAAAATGTTACATTCAAAAAATAGAAGAGGTTCCCGTATACCTCCCACCCCCCAACCTCTAATCTTCCCAGACAAGGGCAAAAAAGCAAAGAGCCCCACCCCCACAGCCATCAGCAAGTGTCCAGGGTGGAAGATTGATTTTCAAAATAAAACTGACAACAACATAATACAATGGTGCCAGGCCCTCAGTAGTCGGTCTAGCTGGTCCTGCTTCCTCGGGAAGGACTGAATAATCAAAGGAGCAAAAGGTTTAGACTAATTCTTCCCTTCTGCTTCCTTGACAAAGAACGAGTGCGGGCAGAGTCTCTCTTTCCTACAGGCTAAGGCGTTTCTCCTGCTCCTTTATGCTGGTCGAGACGTTCTCTGAAACCATTTGACTTAGGACCTGAACCAGGGTCGTCCAGGGGCAGGATCGTAGTGGCACGACTCTAGGGAGAGACTCGCCTTGAACTCACAATTTAAGAAGGTGCTAAAAAAGCCTCAGGAATAAAGACAAAAAGTATTTATTATACTATTTTAAAAAATGAAAATTAATGCCAAAAAATTTCATGATGAGCACAATATCAACATTTTAAAGAAAGACGCCAAGAGGGCCTACAACTGCAAGCAGGAGAATTGCATCCATCATCCGCGTGGGATCTAAGCCCCCTCTCGATGTGGAGGTGGACTGGACATCACCATCCCAGGTCCACAGGATGGAGGAATAGAGCATGGATTAGAGTAGACTTACTGATATTCTACTCTGAAACTATTGTGACTAGTAATGGAAGAAATTGTAGCATTGATGTGGAGAAAGTGGCCACAGTAGTTGCTGAGGATAGAAAGAGTGTAGAAGAGATGTGATGTGGGAGGATTTTTGGGTTTGGAGTTGTCCTAAATGATATTGCAGGGACAGATGCAGGACATTATATATCCTGCCATAACCCACTGAATGGACTGGGGGAGAGTGTAAACTACAATGTAAACTATAATCCATGTGGTGCAGCAGTGCTCCAAAATGTATTCACCAAATGCAGTGGCTGTGCCACACTGATGAAAGAGGTTGTTGATGTGGGAGGAGTGGGGGGTGTGAGGGTGGGAGGTACATGGGAACCTGTTATATTTTTTGAATGTAACATTTTAAAAAAATAAAGGAATCGTAGGGGGAAAAAAAAGAAAAACAAGCCCTGACCCTACACTTGCATTACCCTAACTCACTTCACTTTAATCCCAGCACTGAAGCGGCCTCATCAAAAGGTCCTACTTACGGTGGGTTCACACCACAGGAATGGATTGGATTTAAGACTATGTTTTTCTGGGGTACCTATAGCGGCAAACCACCCCACTGAGAATTTAAAAAATCTATCACTTATTAGGATATGAATTTTCTCCAGTTGTACATATAAGTCTAAGACATATTCAATTCCTTAACATTTGTAAATTAAATCACAAAACCCTTTCCTGCCTGACTCCTTCCGCTCAGCGTCGCCTGAGGGTCACAGTGAGATAGATGTCCACTCCCTGGCTGCGCAAGTCTTCCCAGGGCCAGCAGTACCTGCCCTTCTCAGCTGCGCCTCAGAGACTCGGGACAGGAGGCCTGAGTCCTGGGGCCTTCCACGCCCATCAACCCTCTTGCCCTCCTGCAAGTCCTGGTTTGAAATGATATTAAAGAAGATTAAAAAATTATGTTAAAAGAGTTAAGAAACTAAGTCAAGTGGTGGAGGAACTGGGGAGACCCCGAGCAGGAGGCTCGGTGCACCCGTCTTGTCAAGGGGCCCGCTCCTGGGCAGGCAGGGCCCGTTAGCCGCAGCCCCTGGAAGTGAAGAGGCCAGGGAAGGGAAGCCTCAAGGGAGCGACCAGGTCAGCGTGGGAACGTCTCCTGTCTTGTCTTTCAGAGGCTTAAACTGTACCTTTCGAATGTTCCTCATGGAGCCCATGTGGCTCAGTGGTTGAGCACCTGCTTCCCACACGGGAGGACCCAGGCTAGGTTCCCGGTGCCTCCGAAAAACAAAACAAACAGCAAGCAAAACAAATGAACAGAACCAATTCAGGGGAGCGGATGTGGCTCGGTGGTTGAGTGCCAGCTTCCCACACATAAGGTCTTGCTTTAATATCCAGCCCTGTAACCTCCAAAATAAATAAATAAGTAAAAACCAAAAAAAGTTGCTGTTGCATTCCTGTCCCATTTCTCAGCTAAACAATGAGTGGATCAGGGAGGCGCTGGTCAAACATAGCTCATGAGGAAAGATGTGCTGCCCTGTTAACGTGACAGGCTGCGGCAGGACCTGCCGCGGTAGATTGTATTGTTTTGCCCAAGAAAACAATCCTCTCCTGCGCCCTGGAGAGCACCTCGAGCCATGTCATCTGGGAATCAGAAAAGGTGGGAGAAAATAAAAAGTCAAAATTTGCCTTAAAAACAAAAGAATGTGAAGGTGAGCCTTATAAAGGGGAAATGTCGTCTGGAGAGTAAAGGAGAACCAGCAGGTCTTCCAGCCTGCAGACAATCAAACAAAAGAGCCAGCGATCAGGCTGGACTCGAGTGAAAGCGGGAAAGTCTGGAGAACCTCCCAGGCCTCGGGAACCCAGAGCTTTGGTAACGTCGGCAGCGTTGAGCAGGCGAGGAGGAGCAGCTGTTAAAGCACGTCCTGCCCACGCTGCTGGCCGGCTCTGCCCAGGCCTGCTCAGACCTCTAGAGCCGTATGTGCGTCTCCTTTTCAGATCGATGCCTTGACAGAGGTTGTGGCTGCTGTGGACGGGAGAATTGAAGTGTACCTGGACGGTGGGGTCCGAACTGGCAACGACGTGCTCAAGGCCCTGGCACTCGGGGCCAAATGCGTTTTTCTTGGAAGGCCAATCCTCTGGGGCCTTGCCTGTAAGGTAAGAGTGTCAAAGTGAAAACGGAAAATCAGTTGGAAAATACAGAGCTTCACGTGCATTTTCACGTGTTTCTGTGGATTCCTTATCCGGCCTCGCCGTGTTTCCAGGTGCCAGAGACTCCTGAGGGAGAGTCACGCACACCGCCCCGCGTCTCCGTGCGCATCTCCAGCGCACGGCGGCCTTTCAGCAGCTCTCAGCTCGCTCTTTCCCACCGCTCTCTTTTATTCTCATCCAAGTTCCGGCTATATTCAGAACTTGACGCTCTGTAGCTGGTGAGAACGCTCCCTCTGAGTCTCTGATTTCTGTCTTGGGAGCAGGGGGAACACGGTGTTCAGCAAGTTTTGAACATTTTGAAAAAGGAGTTCCACACCGCCATGACCCTTGCGGGTAAGTTTCGATTTTTTTAAATAATTTTTTTTTTAAGATACATAAATCACACAAAATGTTACATTAAAAAAATATAACAGGTTCCCACATGACCCCTGCCAGTCCGTGGCATCAGCTCACTGCCTCGCTTGTCTTCTTTATGAGGCCGTGGGAATCAAAGCCGGGCCTCTTGTGGGAGGCAGGAGCCCAACTGCTTGAGCCACTTTCACTCCCCTGTTGATTCCTATTTTACTTTATTTTAGTTGTCACCATGACTACAGGGAGAATACTATAGATATTCAGTGCCCAGGGGCCAGGAGTGCTACATGTCCTAAAATGCTTGGAACTGTCTCGCAACAGAGGTCACCCCTTCACATGCCAATATAAGTGCAGGCTTTGAGGAACCTTTTGCAGAAGGAAACTCACAGCAGCGTGGGAGGACGGACGAGGTGGACCTCAGTAAGATGCCTCTTGGCTCCTCCATTCTAAAATTTGGTAACAACAGGGAGCAGATTTCCAAAAGTAATGAAATAGGAGTCAAGAGCTCTGAAGCGCAATCAACACCACTTTCGCTCCATTCACTTGTTTCCACGAATGTTCCTGAGCCTCTGCCGCGGTCCAGGCACGGCGTGTGATGTGCAGGCCCTCTCGGGTCCAGTTTTGTTTGGATAATTAGAAAACTGTCTTATACTCCGCATCCAAGTTGCATGTTATTCATTGTTGTAGTTTGCCAGAGCTGCCGTCACAAATATCACACAGAAGTTTGCCTTAAACAGCAGAAATTGACTGGCTCACGGTCTCGGCCTAGAGAAGCCCAAAATCAAGGTGTCGGCAAGGCAGTCATTTCTCGCCAAAGCCTGTGTGTCTGGGTGCTACCTGCCACAAGCTTTGGGCTGCTCTGGCTTGAATCTGTGTCTGTTAGCTCGGAGTGCTGTCCTCTTCTTTCTCCCTTCTGTGAGCCCCTTTGCGGGGCCTTCAGCAATTGTGTGACAACCCAGCCTTATTCAAGTGCACCATACCTGAACTGAAAATAACATCCCCCAGAGTGCCACACATCCTGGGAAGCGGATTAAGATTAAGAACACGTTTAGGGAGCAGAGGCAGCTCAAGTGGCTGAGCGCCTGCTGCCCATGTTCAAGGTCCCAGGTTTGATTCCCCAGTGCCTCCTAAAAACAAACAACAAACAGATGGAAAAACCAGCTCTCGTTGGGGAGTGGATGTAGTTCAGTTGTTAAGGGCTTGCTTCCCATGTACGAGGTCCTGGGTTCAAAAAAACATCTGAATTTGGGTATGTAATTCAACGAATTGTGTCCTTTGCGGCAGCACAATCAGTGGTTAGGCTTGAGGGGAGCTCTGGTCTGAAATGTGTCCCTCAAGAAGGTGTTCTGACGTCTAACCCTGATCCCGTGAATGTGATCTTATTTGCGAATAGGGTCACTGCAAAGGAATTATTTAAATTAAAATGAGGCCATGCTGGAGTAGGGTGGGCCCTTAATCCCCTAAGACAGGGGTCCTTACAAGACAGAGACACAGAGGGAGAAGATGACGTGTAACGATGGAGGCGGACTTACGCCCAGCCAGGGAACGCCAAGAGTCGCTGGCCACTGCGAGAGTCCAGGAGCGCGGCTGGAGCAGCTCCTTTCCCACGGCCCTTCCCACACCTTGACTTTATTTTTTATTTTTTATTTTGAGGTCCTGGGGCTGGTGATGGAGCCCGGGACCTCGAGTGTGGGAAGCCGACGCTCAACCACGGAGCCACGTTGGACTTTCCACTTCTAGCCTTGAGAACTGTGACAGTACACGTTTGTCGTTTCTAGACATTCGGTTTGTGGGACTTAGTTGTGGCAGTCCTTACGACACGCAGAACGAGCTAGAAAACTGAGGTGAGCGTTAGCACAAACACCAGACGTACTTCCACGGAGCAGACTCATAGGAACAAAGCACAGGGGTCAAGGCGTCCCGAGACCCGCCGTCTTCAGTGTCTGTGAAGGTAGAACAGTGACCGGCCCAGGGTCACCAGCGGTCTCGGCCCATTCGCAGGCACGTGTGGAGAGCTGTCACGCTGGAGTCTGTGATCTGGGAACTGAGCAGTGCGGAAGGATGGAAGGCCCTGTGGGCTTTTCTGGGTTGCAGGAGGCCGAGAAGGCTTCTGTGGCACCCCCCAAATATTTTCTCCTGTCCTCGTGAAATGATGGTTGAACTTTTTAAAACCAGAAACCTGTAGGGAAAATTCATTTAAACAGTGCTTTTTATTCCACCGAGAGCTTACTTTAAGAACCCCCAGGTGTAAAATGACCACTAGCAAAATTTCTTTTCTGAGATAGCATGGGGGGCTCTCGTTTAAAAAGGGGCAGGGGAAAAAAGAAAGAAAGAAAAGCAGGATTGTGGCACTTTCTTTCCTGATTTTTGTATTCTTTTTTTCCCTCCTTTTTTTGTTTTTATATTGAGAATGTGTTGTTTTTGTGTTTATAGAAAAAAGTAACAATCCCAACCAAACCAAGGGCAGAAAAGAGGAGGCAGGGAGGAAGAGAAAAAAAAGGAGAGGAAGTCTAGGCTGAAGATTCCTTGCTCCCGGGCAGGAAGAGGCCTGTGGTTTTTGGGGAACTCACAAAAACGCAAAACCATGATGTGAAATCAGCCCTTCCCTGCAAAAGGCCTGTGAAACACCAGACTCGCAGCCCTGCCCATAGAAGCTGATCAACAAATATGAGTTCTCTCTTAATTCCCCTTACAATGTGTGCTGCTTTCCTCTTGTGACCCTGTGATATCACAGACCTGGAAGGAGAACCTCATTTTAGCTACTGTGAAAAAAAAAAATTAGCAATGTCTTTCTAACTGCTAAACCAATTTCCAAAATCATGTTTGTAGAGAGGCTGCAATCACGACTTGTCTTGAAAAATGAAAACATCCATTTCTAAATCATATCCACACGAGGCTGCAAAGATCTCACCCCTGTCTCATCTCTGCTGAAGCAGGAGGCAGAATCCGTAAAGATGATGTATCTTTTAAATTTCTGTTCTTGGTTTGAGTTACCCGCTTTAAGTTAGACAAAACATTTCAGTGTAAACATGCTCATAACTCGCAATAACAAAAAAATAGAAATAAGCTGCAATCGTGCATACTCTCAGCGTGGTTTTACTGAGTCCCCGGCAAGTGCAAGCCAGCGTCCTCGGCACAGCCAAGGACCAAGGAGTCGATATGATTAGAGTTGACACTGATAAGCAGGCTACTTCCGTGAACGGTGACCGCAGTCAGCCGGCTTCCGTGCGCTCGGGGAGGCCGCCTCCTTGCCTCTCTCTAGCCCCTGCCCTGAGGAAGCGCAGAGCACTTCTCAAAATCCTTGTCGGTTCTGGCGGCGGGAAGGGGTCACCTCTGGAGCTGAAGCTCTGCTCCTGCTGAATTAGCTCCATTGACAGGAGTAGTTCCATTACTTCTCCCCGCCTGTTGTTTCTGGCCATCCGTTCTCATCAACTCAGGCCTGAAACTCAGCCTTTTCCTCCACCTCCAGTTCTAGAAAAAGACCCTTTCATTAGCTCTATTTTTGTGAATCGTACATCTTGCTAAGGTTCTGTTCTGGGAGGTGGAGGAGGGGTTTCGCTCATCAGTGTGGAAGAACTTTGCGTTACCAAGGCACAGCCCTGCTCTTCAATCCCTTCAGCCCTCTTACCACGGGGGACTTTTCACTGTCCACTTGACTCCCTAATTTCCCAGTCCCCCATCATCTCCTTTTCCTCTTATCTAGAGTTACTTTCTTCAATCCTTATGTTCAAGCTCAGCTAAAGTCCTAAATTTTCATGTACCTTAAGAGGCTTAGCAAAATAAAAACATTTCCATGTTACGGGGCTTTTCCTTAGGAGGCTGGCGCAGCCCAGCTCTCACGCTGCCCGCAGTCCTAGTCCTCCCTGACAGATCCTTTCCGCATCCCTGGGCCTTATCAGGGCCCACATCAAGGTCAAGTGTATCTATGCACGCAGCAGCTGATAACAACTACTCAACCGCTTTTCCATTTTCACCCTGTCCTCTGGACGTGGTTGAATTAGAGGACTGAGCGCAGGCCCCTGAAACAATGCTGATGCAATCAGGGCTCGTTCTGTACACACCACCTTTGACCAGAGAGAACAGGAGGTCAAGTCAGGCTGGTTCACTCTGGATCAGCCCTGGCTTTGGTGGGGTATGACATAGGTGTTTAGAGAAATGTCACACTGCTTTGTTCTTTCAGGCTGCCGGTCAGTGGCCGAGATCGGTCGGGACCTGGTCCAGTTCCCCCGTCTGTGAGGAAGGGCGACTGGCCCAACTGCGGGCGTCCGTGAAGGGCCCACCAGTCCACGGCCCGGCGCCCGCCTCCCTCCGCGGGCCGGCCAGCGGCTCGTCCCCTGCGCCTCTCCCCGCTCCTGCTGAGCTCCGTACCCTCCAAACTCCTCGGCCTTCTCCAAGCGCTGTGCCCCTCTGCAGCGCACTGAGTTTTATGGGTGGTTCTCTTGTGTGAAAGGCTCCTCTGAGGAAGTCGTCTGGTTAAGAACGTGGACTTTGTATCCACGCAGACGTGCGTTTGAACGCCCAGGAGCGGCCAGCAATCTCTGAGACTGGGCAAGGCTCCGCAGCTCTGGGCGTTGCTCTGTCCTCGTCTGTCAGACGGGGATTACCCTACCCAGCTCACGAGGTTGGAAAAAAGAAAAAGATGAAGTGAAATAATGTGTGTTAAGAACAGAGAACAAGACTTATGAGTCTAAGAAATAGTAGCTGTTATTTTTTTTATTATGATTGTTTAGCAAATTCTTATTCATCAATTAACATCTAACCTTAGCCTGGGCTACTTACTCTTTGCTTCCTAGTGCACTTTGCACAGACCACTATTACAATCCTTATTATATTATGTTATATTTATTTATTTGCATGCATCACTCCATAAATAGATTGAGAATGGCTCCAGGGAAGAAACTGTCTGCTTGGTCTTGGGCTTAGCATATAGTGGCATCTCAATGAACATTTGAGTTGATGGATAGGTGGGTGGATGAGTGGACAGATGGATGGACAGATGAAAGCAGGGATGGAAAATGCATAGATGTCCTATCAGAGACAAAGCGCCACCCCAGACTGGTAGTGAGTGAGAAGAGATTTCTAGAGCAAGGGCACGCAGCTGAATCAGCTCTGATCCTTGAAGACATCAGCAAAGTCAGGGCTGAAAATCAGTATCCTAATATTAATAAATAGCCTCAGAACTGGTTTCCACGTATTCACCTTTGTTCCCTTGTTACATTCTGTTCTCCATACAACAGCCAAAGAGAATTGTTCTTGTTGTTGTTGTATTAATTCTGTATTTCTTCTGTTTAAAACTTTTTTATGGCTTCCCATTGCATTTAGAATAAACTTTAAAATAATCACCAGCTTTATAAGGTGCTGTGTGATCTGGCTCATGCTGATCCTTTTAACTTACTTCCTATCACCCTCCCTTCACTGACTATGCCCCAACTATATTGGTCTCTTTTGTCTTCTCTCTTTCCTCTGGACTTTCATCCTAATTGTCCCCTCTACTAAAATGCCTTTCCCTGTCCTCTTCTCATGGTTGGCTCTTCTTAACATTGAGATCTCAGCCTAAATGTCACCTCCCCAACAAGGTGACATTTTCCCCGCCACTATATCTGGAATTAGTTGCTTGTCACATCAACCTTTTCTTTCCTCTCCTACCATTTATTACAATATGCAATTAATTTATCATACTGTGCCCATCAGTCTCCTGGTTTTGATAATGCAGTTATGAAAGATATCACCTATGGCAAAAGCTAAGTGATGGGTACATAGGATAGGAATGCTCTTTTTCTATTTTTGCAACTTCTTGTGAATCTATAATTATTTAAAAATTAAAAAAGTTTAGAAATACATATTTTGATGAGTTTTGACTAATGCATGTATCTGGGAAACTGCCATTACAATCAAGATAATTAATATTTCCATCACCTCCAAGTTTCCTCATGACCCTTGGCAAGCTCATAGTCTCCCCACACGCCCACTGTCCCCAAAAAGCCACTGTCTGCTTTCTGTCACAGTTGTAGAATTTTATATGAGTTGAATCATACAACATGTATGTATAAACTAGATGAGCACTATTGATTGATTGATTGCCCACATGGTGGATTTCAGCCTCCAGATCCACTGATACTGCACGACACAATGCCCCTACCCCACCACGTGGTTGGTATTTCTCATGTGGCCTGTCCTAACAATGAGACCAAGTGGGTATAGCCAGCCTTCATCCTAAATCACATTATCAAGACTGTCTAGTCTGAACAAAGTGCACTAGGCAAACAAAGACGCTCCTATCAGGCGTTGTATTCCAAGGACCCAGCAAGTACCTCCCAGGCGCCAAGGGCAAGGACCAGAACTTCTCTTTTGACACTGGCAAATTCTTTACTAAATAGGTCATGCCCTAGCCTTTGGCCAAAGCTCTCTTACAGCAAATGATCGAATGCCTGACATTTGGAGAAGCCAGCGTGAGACAGGGACAGTCTATAAAGCCAAAAGATACAGTCTCACATTTTTATACTAAGGTGATTATTCTCCTCCCCCTTGATCTACCACTATTTGTACATTATGATAAAGATAATGTAAGGAAGCATCTATAAGATCTTGTAGGAAGAAATGGTTTTGAAAATTTTATACCCAAAGCATGAGCAATGAAAGAAAAAAACAGATAAATGGGACCTCCTCAAAATTAAGAACTTTTGTGCTTCAAAGGAGTATGTCAAGAAAGTGAAAAGGTAGGCTACTCAGTGGGAGAAAATATTTGAGAAGCATTTATCCAATAAGGGTCTAATATCCAATAGATAGAGAGAAATCTTAAATCTCAAAAAATAAGGACACACAGTCCATGTTAAAAATGGGCAAGAGATCTGAACAGACAATTTTCCAAAGAAGAAATACTAATGGCTAAAAAGCACATGAAAAGAGGCTCGACATAAATAGCTATTAGGGAAAGCAAATCAAAACTACAATGAGATACCATCTTGCACCTATTAGACTGGTGGCTGTTAAAAAAACAGAAAACTGGGAAGCAGATGTGGCTCAAGGGATAGAGCTTCTGCCTACATATGGGAGGACCTGGGTTTGATCCCCTGGTGAAAAGGAAGAGAAAGTGAGCCTGTGTGGCGAACCGGTACCCATGTAAGTGAGTCACACAGCAAGATGATGATGCATCAAAAGAGAGACAAGGGGAGAGTTAAAGTGAAATGCAGCAGAAACCAGGAACTGAGGTGTCACAATTGACATGGAACCTCTCTCCACATCAGAGGTCCCCAGAATCGAACCCTGGTGAATCCTAGAGGAGAGAAAATGAGAAGAGAAGACAATACAGACAGCAAAAACAGCAAGGTGGGAGGAGGGGAAGGGGGAAATAAATAAATAAATGAATAGATAAATAAATAGATAAATCTTAAAAAAATAACCAGAAAACTGCAAGTGTTGGAGCAGACATGGAGGAATAGGAACACTCATCCACTGCTGGTGGGAATGTAGAATGGTGCAGCCTCTGTGGAGGATGGTTTGCTGTTTCTTCAGGAAACTACTAATGATAGAATTGCCATATGATCCAGTAATCCCACTACTAGGAATATACCCAGAATAATTGAAAGCAGGGACATAAACAGATATGTGCACACCAATGTTCATAGTGGCATTATTCACTATTGCCAAAAGTTGGAAGCAACCCAAGTGTGCATCAATGGATGAATGGATAAACAAAAAGTGGTGTGTGTGTGTGTATATATATATTTATTTATATAATGGAATATTACTCAGCTGTAAGAAGGAATGAAGTATTGACACACATGACAACATGGATAAATCTCAAAGATCTTATGCTGAGTGAAGTTAGCCAGTTACTAAAAGACAAATATTGCATGATCTCACTAATATGAACTAAGGATATTGAGCAGACTCACAAAGATAGAATCTGGAAAATAAGTTGCCAAGAGATAGGAAGGGAGTACAGAATGGTGACACGATGCTCAATCTGGGCAGAATCTATGATAAAGTTTGGCAGTGGATGGGGACGATGGTGGTGCAGGGATGTGAGTGGTGTTGATGGATGCTGGAATGTGAGGGTGAGCAGGCTTGGAGTGTGGATTGGGCTACCCATGGAACTGGGGAGAGGACTGGAGGAAGTATCAGGTGAAGTCTGGGGAGGTGGAGGTCTGTGGTTGAGAACATAACTGTGGGAATGTTCGTCTGGCAAATATGGTGGGGAAGATCACTGGTGCAGAGTGTCAATGGTGGGGGGGATGTGTGGGGAAGGGTGCCCCTGGGGCATGCTTCTATAGAATATGAATGTGTTCATCTTTTCATAGGGTATTATCTCAGTGGGTGGAGACCCACACAATAAACAAAATATTAAAGTCCCATACTGAGGAGTCCTGCTACATTCTCAAATAGAGGGACAAGAATCTCTCAAGTACAGAGACAGTGCCTAATAAAAGAAAACAGAGCAATATGACAAGCCCTCAATATTAATGTATGTACTTATGAACCTTATTCTTGTAAAATTGAAACTTTAACCTAATAATAATTCTTGCCTAAGAAGTACCTCCTGAAAACCTCCTTGTTACTCAAATGTGGCCTCTCGACAAGCCAAACTCAGCAAATAAATACACTATCTTCCCCCCATCCCCGATATGGGACATGACTCCTAGGAATGAGCCTCCCTGGCACCAAGGGATTACTACCAAGCACCAACCAGAAATGCATTTTTTTAAAAGACCTTGCTCAAAAGGGGGAAATATTAAGCACAAATGAGTTTTTTTTTATTGACTTTGTAATAATATTACATTAAAAATATATATATATGAGGTCCCATTGAACCCTACCACCCCCCCACAAATGAGTTTTTATGGCTAAGACATTTCAAAATGAATCAGGTCATTCCAGAGGTTACACTTATGCATGGTTCAGACAGTTCTTACTATCTGTCATGGCAAACAAAGCCTCAAATAGGGTGCTCCTGAGGGCACTATAGACAAGGCATACAACCCCTTGAATCAGCACCCTATCAGTGAGCCTTTCCTGGGAATATGTGACAACTTATTTTCCCAGTGTAACAGAGTTAGACTCATTTATAATTTCCTTGTACATAGTTCTTCTACCCCTTTTATTTGAAGCTATAATTATCACTATACTCACTAAATATCTGTCTCAGAGATTTAAATCTTCTCTCTGTTCAAATGCTGGTTGAGCCCTGAATCTCAGCAGAATTGCAGTCAACACCTACTCTCTAGTTCATTGGACTCACCCAGGACAATGAACAAAATGATGACACTGGACAATGCCCATCCCATAAAACAGAGTATCCATAACTGAAAGCAAAACAGATTCTTGTGTCTGCCCCATAAGATCTAAACCCCCTCTCAATCTGAAGCAGAGCCAACATCACCACCCCAAAATCTTCAAGTCTGACTTATGGACAAACATAAGGGTAGAGTACAACTGTGGATAAAAGAAACTTATTAATACTGTAGTAATGGAAGAACATGTAATATCGATATAAAGACAGTGGTTACCAGAGGTTCTGAAAGGAGAGGGAGGGAAGAATAGGTGAAACATAGGCATTTTAAGGCATTGGAATTTAGTGTAAACCATAATGTAAACTGTAGACCTTGGTTAGTAGCAAAGCTTCAATATTTATTCATCAATTGTAACAAATATACCACACTATTATAAGATGTTAATAGGGGGAAGATTTGAAGGGGAAGAGGTGGGGTATATGGGATTCCCTTATACTTTCAATGTAATTTTTCTGTAGTCTAAAACCTGTTTAAAAATAAAGTTTATTATATGAAAAAAAATTAAAATTTGAGATCTGTGCATTTTATTATATGTAAATTTTATTTAAAATAAACCATTGCAAACAAATATTGAACTCTGGTTAGATGATTAACAGTACTAAAATGACTTTGTTTTTATTTAGAATTGAACTAGTTAATAAATGAGTTCTGAATAATGGGCTCTCGACTCCTCTCTATTGGCAAGTGAGGTTACAAATATGAAAATGGGGAGGAATAGAATATTGGGTTGGAATTAGAGTTATCAGCATAACACATCAGAAGAAATGAGCTCCTTGAAGAAAAGGCTGATTCCACAGCTGAGGAAGGAGGAAAAAAACAAGATGAATCTGGAATATTTTGTATCACCAGACAGAATTCAAGGTCTCAAAATACAATGGGAAATATATCAAAAGGACAAAAGTGGCCAACTTATAGAAGCTCTCCCTGGCTATACCCAGAACAATTTTAAGACTCACAATAGATAATAGTAATGGACTATAATCCCTGAAATTAAATTAAAATTAGGACTTCTGAGAAAATGGAGGACTAGAAAGACATGGGTCTCTCTCTTCTCTCCCAGAAAAATAGCTAGAGGACAGGCAGAAATGGCCTGGAAAAAATCTTCTAGGTTTTAGGACACTAGGGGAAGTCTGGACACTGTCCAGAGAAGAGAGAGGGAAAAAAAGAAAAGAATTAGGAGGGCAAAACTGTAAGTTAGAAGTGTCAGCTGCTGCTGCTGGCGTCCTCCCCCACCCTATAGACACTTCTGAATTCTCAGGCGTCAGGGTGACTACAGACAAAGGGGCCCTCAAGGGTTCACCTCCCCAGGAAAGGGGCGAGAGAGGGACACAGCCCAAGGCTGACTCAGCCTCTGATCCGCAAGTGTGGTCTGCAGTGCCCAGGAGCCCTTCCAGGCTGGGAGGGGCAGCACCATGGTTTGCCTGGGAAGTGAGCACAGGACTAAAGAGATCCGACCCTCTCAATCTCCCTCTCTACTGACCGGGACATGTGGTTGAGGACACAGAGGGGAGAGGAATTATTTTCTAACTGGTAAAAGGGAGGGGGCTGCCAGCAAAGGTTGGAGAACTGCATCTGAGAAAGGAATCTCTGTCACATGACCTGGTCTGTGTTGCAACAGACACATCAAACTGAGAGGGCTTCCGAAGAGCGCCGTCTGCTGGCAGACCAAGGAAGTGCATAAGAGGAAATTAAAAGTAAATAAGCAAGTGTGGCATTTTGTGGTCTTTGCAGACTCCTTCCCCAAGGCCCTAGGAAGTAGGTTTGCAGCCCATTATGGGTCCAGAGCCCAGTTTTGAGCAATTAACAGGGACAATCCTAAAGACCCAGAACAAATTGAACCAAGAATCAAAGAACAGCAGTAACACAGCCTCCTGTCACTAAATCCCTGTGAAAGAGAGAGAAATTGAGCATCTGAATAAACTCACCATCCTAATCAGATGACTAGACAGCAGCAAAAAATGATAACCCATACTAAGAAAATGGAAGAAATGGCCCAAGCAAAGGAATAAATCAAAGCCCCAGATGAGACACAGGATTTGAGACAACTAATCAAGGAGAAATGGACAAATTTCCAAAATCAAACTAATAAGTTGAAAGACAATATGGCTAAAGAGATAAAGGACATCAAGAAGATATTGAGAGAGCACAAAGAAGAATTTGAAAATGAATTAAAAAGTAACAAAGCTCATGGGAATGAAAGACATGATAAGTGAGATCAAATACATATTAGTAACATAAAGCATCAGACTCAAAATGATAGAAGAAAGAGTAAGTGATACCAAAGACAGAACAGCTGAATTAAAGGAAAGAACAGAGAAAGAAAAGAATGGGAAAAAATTGAACAGGGGTTCAGGGAGTTGAATAACAATGTGAAATTAAAAACATACATGTCATGGAAGTCAGAAGGAGAAGAAAAGGGAAAAGGGGCAGAAAGAGTATTTCAGGAAATAATAGCTGAAAATTTCCCAACTCTCATGAAAAATGAACTTACACATCCAAGAAGCAAGTGTACCCCAAATAGAATAAATCCAAATAGACACAAAGTACTCAGAATGTCAACATCAAAGATAAAGAGAAAATTCTGAAAGCAGCAAGGGAGAAGCAAACCATCACATACAAGGGATGTCCAGTAAGACTTAGTGAGGATTTCTCATCAGAAACCATGGAGGCAAGAAGACAATGGTATGATACGTTTAAGGGGAAGTAGATGTGGCTCAAGTGATTGAGTTTCCACCTAACACATGAGAGGTCCCTGGTTTGGTTCCCAGTGGCTCCTAAAGAAGACAGTGAGCTGGCATGATGGGCAGATGTAGCAGGCTGACGCGACAAGAGACACAAGAAGAAAAACATAATGACAGACACAACAAAACAGGGAACAGAGTTTCCCAGTGCCTCCGAAAGAGGACAAGCAAGACAGAGAGCTGATAAGATGAGCTGGCATGGCAAACTAACACAACAAGAGGCACAAGAAGAAACACAATAAGAGACACAACAAAGCAGGGAATGGAGGTGTCTAAAGCAATTAGGCATCTCCCTCCCATATCAGAGTTCCCAGGTTTGGTTCCTAGTGCCTCCTAAAGAAACAAAGAAGATGAACAGACACAGTAAGTGCAAATAATGAGGTGGTAGAGAGAATTTTTTAAATAAATGATTCAATTAGGATACTGAAAGAGAAAAAATGCCAGCTGAGAATTCTTTATGCAGCAGAATTGTCCTTCAAATATGAAGGTGAGTTTAAAACATTCTCAAACAAACCAAAACTAAGAGTTGGTAAAAAAGAATCCATCTTTGCAGAAATATTAAAGGAAGCCTTAGAGCCTGAAAGAAAAAAACAGGAGAGAGAGGTTTGAAGGAGAGTATAGAAAAAAGAATAGCAAGAAGGGTAAACAAATGAGTAAAAAAAACAGATAAAAATAAGATATGACATATGAAAACCAAAGAATAAAATGGTGGAAGTAAACAATGCATTTTCAAATATCATTGAATGTGAATAGATTAACTCCCCAATCAAAGAATACAGACTGACAGAATGGATTAAAAAACATGAACCATCCATATGCTGCCTCCAAGAAACTTATCTTAGACACAGGGATACAAACTGGATTGAAGTGGTTGGAAAAAGATACTCCATTCAACAGCAACCAAAAAAGAGCAGGAGTAGCTATACCAGTATAAGACAAAACAGACTTTAAATGCAAAAAAGTTATCAGAGATACAGAAGGCCATTATATATTAATAAAAGGGACAAACCACCAGGAAGATATAACAGTCATAAATATCTATGCACCTAACCAGGATGCCCCAAAATATATGATGCAAACTCTGCCAATACTGAATGGAGAAATAGATATCTGTACAATAATTGTTGGAGACTCAACACCCCACACACATCATTAGTTAGAACAACTAGACAGATGATCAACAAGGAAACAAAGACCTTGTACAATATGATGAATGAGTTAAACCTAACAGACATATATAGAATGCTGCATCCAAACTCAGCAGGTTATTCATTCTTCTCAAGTTCCCTTGGATCTTTCTCCAGAATAGACCATATGTTAGGGCACAATGCAGCTCTCAATAAATATAAAGAGATTGAAATTATACAAAGCACCTTCTCAGATCATAATGGAATCAAAGTGGAAATCAATAACAGACAGGAAACAAGTAAATGTGCAAATGTGTAGAGGCTAAACAACACACTCCTAAATAATCAATGGGTCAAAAAAAGAAATTGCATTGAAATCAGTAAATATATTGAGATGAATGAAAATGAGAACACAACTTACCAAAAATTATAGGATACAGCAAAGGCAACTCCTGAGAGGGAAATTCATAGCCTAAATTCCCATATTAAAAAAGAATGAGCTAAAATCAAAGATCTCACAGAACAGCTGGAGAAACTAGAATAGAACAGCAAACTGCTCCCAAAGCAAGCAGAAGGAAAGAATAAATATTAGAGCAGAAATAAATGAAATTGAGAGCAACAACAACAAAAAGAGAAAAACATCAAAACCAAAAGCTCGTTCTTTGAGAAGATCAGTGAAATTGACAAACCCTCATGAAGACTAACAAAGAAAAATAGAGACGCTGCAAATAAATACGATCAGAAATGAAAAGGTACATTGTGGGAAAACAGCTTGAATTTGAACGTGGAAACCTGGCTCGAAGTTGAAACGTTTCCATAATGCAGATAAGAAGTGTGGACTTAGGAACTCTGGCCTTGACTAGCTGGAACGCTATCAGATCAGCACGAAAATTGTTTGCGTGAGGAGGCATTTGAACTTTATATGGCCTGTTCCCTAGTATTGCAGGTGTTGTGGCTTTAATAACAAGCACCCTTGAAAGCAAACATAGATAACTACTGCTTTGTAATTTCTGATAAATACGATGTGGAAACTAGGGTCGAGGCTCCCAGTTCCAGCAGCTGTTGAGTCCCCTAGTCCCATCTTTATTTTCTCTTTTGTGTCTTTCTTTCTGTTCTTTTATTTCTTCAGTTCTGTGTTGCCTTCCCTTTATGCAAACCTGTTGCTGAGCTGGTCTCAGCAACTGGTGCCCAAACAGGGACTTGAGGGGAAGAAGAATCGCTTCAAGCGAAACTAAAGGTGCTGTCACGACACAGAGCCCCGGTGGTTTAGAAGGCCTTCCAAGTCCTCGGTAAATGAGACACTCTCGGGTATTTTAGTAGGGTTACGATGGGAAAGAGATGGTTCACCAAATGTCTGTCTCCTCAAATAACTCCTCAAGGCAAGAGGCGCCGAGGCCAGTGAGTCTCGTATTCTAGAACTCTTAGAGATTATGGAAAAATATTGCTCATAGTTCCCAGCAATGGGAAGTTTAGAATTAGGAGATCAGGAAAGAGCAGGAAAAAGAGTTAAACGTATTACATATACAAGATGTTCCGCTCCCTGTTACTATTTGGCCCACTTGGACTGTTATTAAATCTGTTTTGATACTAAATCTAAAGTTTTGCCTTCAGCTCCTTCATTAATTGACTTTAAAATGTCACGTTCCCCTCCACCAACACCTCCTCCTCCTCCCATACCCAGAGACACTCTGCCAAGGTTGTCAGCTTTACAACAGGGCATCTTGCAGGCTGGAACGGAGGGAAATCATGTGGCGCCGCTTGTGCAAGGAGAGGTTATCTCACAAAAACAACATCCCGCACAGGCAAAAGTGTTGATAAGGCCCTTGTTAGTGAAACCATGCTTGTAAGAAAACTCTCTGCTAAAGTGTTAACTAAGGTAAGGAAAATATTCTGGCAGCAACTGTGCAAACCCCCTGCTGCCTACATGATAATGTGGCTGTGGGCTAGTGGGGTCGATGGAATTAAGCCACTGGAAGAGGAAGAAAACATGGCAACATTAGTGTTCTGTTTTGTTTCCATGCTGATTCTGATTGGGCCTATTTAGCCAAATTAATAAAATTAGTACAAAATTTTTATCAAGGTGTTAAAAGGAATTTTCGGTTTTGAATCAATAACTTACTCCTGAACTTCAAGTCTTAGTGTAGTCTTAAAGAGTAGTAATCCAAAAGATGTGTGTTAGCTGTCTAAACTGCTAAATAAGAGCTTAACTACATTTATGCTGCTCAAGGAATCCTAACTGGTTGTTGATTACTAATAAAAATGTTTCTAAGAACAAGCTTGCATGTTACAGGCAAAATGATCCCAAAAGAAATCTTAAAAGCAGTAAAATCTAAGATGTGAAAATGATGGAGAACTTAAAACAGGTATACCAGAAAAGTAAGAATGATGAGTCAAATTGTAAACTTTATGTTTCTGTTGGCATGTTGTAATTCTTTTGTGTTTGTCTGTTTGTTCAATGTAGTATATTTTGATACCTCCAGACGGGAATATAAATTAATAAATAAAAATTTCTAAAAGAGCTCTATTCAAATGGCCAAAAATTAAACAAGGACTTATATTAATACGTAAGTTTTAACTTATGTTACTTAAGTTAATACTTAAAACTTAAGTATTAAAACTTTTGATACTTAAAACTTCAGTATTAACATTAATTTAATATATAAGTTTAAATTTTAATAAAATTTCTACAATGATAAAAATTTTAAGTCTTGATTAATGAAATTACTATAAAGCTCTTCATAAAAAATAGTTCTTGCCTAAATTGAAATGAATAGTTTTTCTTCACAGGATAAAATGAAGGATGTAAAACTTAAATGAATATTAAAGAAGGTAAAAAGTTTGTGGGAGCACTGACTGAAATTTAATAAGTTTGTTTTAAAAAAGTATGTTTTGTCCTAAAATAAGATGGCTAGTTTTCATAAAATCAAAATGGAAATATGAGGGGCAAGACTTGAATGCATATGGCAAGTTGTAAAAGGTATGGTGGTTCCTTTAAGTAAGGGAATGTATTCTGTGAAGGTGAAATTTGTCTTAAAATAATATAATTATAGTCTATATGGTTATAAATAATTGTAAGAAGTTTGTGGAATCATTGTTTGAATTAAAGTGTTTAAATGGCTAATTCCAAGAAGTCATTATTAAATAAAACCTGAATCGATAATAATTTTATACCAGGAAAACTTGTTGGCAGCCAGTCTCCCCTGCCAACTTATTTCTAAAGACTGTTTCTAGTATTGCATGCTACTAGGTATTTGAAATAAAGGAAAGTTATATTTGCATGTAACCAAACTGAATTATTTAATAGTAATGGTATGTTGTAAGAAGTTTGCTTGGAGACAGTTTCAAAATCATTTTTGTAACTTACATAGGGTGTATAGAATGTGTTTTTATTATTGCAGAAACAGTAAGTAATTTTGTCCTAAGATAAAATGATTGGTTATTAAGAAAGAGTAAAATATGGAACTAAACCTGAATGAATACAGAAAATGCAGAAGATTCATGGAAAATGAATTTTTATGGTTAAAGTTGAGTAAGATTTGATGGGCCTATTTTTAAAAACTTTAGTATCAAATAGTTTACTGATGCAAAGTTAAAATTTTGCTCTTTTTCAGTTTCTCAAGTCATTAGTCTATTTTAGTAAACGTTTATAAAGAGTTTTCTTCTGAATAATCAGTATACAAAAAGTCTGCTTTATCAAAATAGCTTCTTGTAGTTTAACCTTCTCATTTCCTTGGTTTTTTAAGAAGAAACAAGTCTTATCACTTTTAAAGGAACTTAATGTTCAAACCTGCTTTCTCAAAATCAGATCCTGAAAAGTGTCTTTTTATTTCAAACTATTGCAAAAGATTTTTTCTTTTACCTTGAAAAAATTAAAGTAATAAAAGAATTAATTTCCTTTAATATGTTCTAAGTTGAATGGAAAATGTTTAAAAGTGTTACAAAATTAAAAAGATTATTTAACCCTCTGTTAATTAAAGTTGTATAAGTAAAAAGTTCATATGAATACTTAAAGAGTATATAAAATTCCTGGAAATTTACCAGTGTTTTAGCATAACATTAGAAAAAAATACGGTGTTGTTAATCATGGTTGTAATTATTTAATAGTATGTGTCACAGAAACAATCTTTTATGGTAAATTAAAGTACCACTATTGTAGTATGCAGCAGTCCCAAATATTTCTAGTTTGTTGCAAGAAATTAATATCCAACTGTGTCACTATCACTTTGTTTTAAAACTTGCTAAGACTTCTTTAGTATTTCCATAAGCAAATCAAGTCAGCCTGCATTCTTCTACCTGTAAAAAAGTCAACAATGGACTTCTGCAGTGCTTCCCCAAGGCTGTGTGCATAGCCCAGCCATCTGCCCTGGCCTGGTGGCAAAGAATCTGACTGCGTAGAAGACATCTGTGGCTGAAACCCCACTGATGACATTATGTTAACCAGTAATCCTTTCTTCAGAATTAAAAGAAATATCAGAAACAATAGTATCTTATCTTGAAAGCCTAAAATAGGCAAACTATTAGAATAGGCTGCAAGGTCCCTGCTGCTCTATCAAATTCTTAAATGTTATTTGATTGGGTAAGACAAAAGTATACCCTCTGCTGTAATTGATAAAGTACAATGTTTTCTCATGTTAATGAGTTTGTAATACTGTTGGAATACTAAAAATCTTTCATCCCTCACTTGCTCAAATATTAAAACCATTGTATGTGTTAATTGGGAAGGGTCCTTCCTGGGAGTAGGAGGACCTCCAGCAGGCTGCTGTAAAAAATAAGAAAAGAGAAGGGGACATTGACTTAGCCTGTGAATTGGACGTGGCCAGCACCAGTATTGCCTTTGGGTGGGGTTTGTGGCAGAGGCAGCATTCTAAACAAGTACCCCTTGGGTTTTAGTCACAATTCTGGGAAGGGGCCAAAAGTACAATATAAAAAAGTAATTGTGTGCAGTATACCCAGCCTGGCTGAAAATGAAAGATTTACCTCAATAGTGTCTGCTCACTCTGAAGACTGCCATCCCCATCCAGGGGTGGATTGCGAATACTAAAAACAAGACAGAAACAATGGACTGCTGTGGCTCGCCCTCTGGGGCAGAGTTCTTTGGAAGAACATCTGGTTCGCCTGCTAGCAGTGAAAGGTAACTGTCTGTCATGTCCCTGCCCAATCCTCTAACATCCTTTTCAGGATTGCTGAGGCAGATGCCCTCAAGAAGATCCAAAGCCATACCATTGAGACCTGAAAAGAAGAAGAGTGGCTACACCAGAAAGGCGAACACATTGAGTACCAAACCTTGTGGTGCTTAGCCCAGCAGTTCCGGCTGCCTGTTACTTGCCAACAGCTCACGGACTTCACCATGAGTGTCCTTCGTGCTCACGCCAATGACTGTGACATCAGACCCCTCCTGCTCTTGGGAGGGGCAAGGTATGCTTTCACTGCTACAGACACTGCATCGGGACTCTTATAATAAGACAGCTACTATTTTCTGACTAGAAAATGAATCCTCGTAACAATGGACTAAGTTTAAATTCAGCACTGAGTTGTGGCCCCAGGTCTAGTGAAGATGCTAACAGCAAGACCAAGGAAGGCAGTGGAATTATGAGATAAACTTCCAGCTGCCCCACAGCCCAAGATGGGGGAGTAACAATAATTTGTCACTGCCTATGCCTCAAACCATACCAACTGGGGAAAATGAGGTCATTTTTTATCAAATACTGGCCTATATAGCCTTGCTCATTGGAAATCTTTAGCCCATGAAACGTGAAAGTCTATTCATTAAATGTCTGCTAGTTGGAAGTCTTATTGTTTGTTGTTGTATAATCTACTGCTGTTATAGATTATGTGTAAAATGCAGTTTTGGGCTTGGAAGAATTACAAACTGTAAATATACACTTCCATGTACAATGTGATTGGAATATATCTAGTTTTTGTGTAACCCCTTATGGATATAATAGCAGTGATATTCCTTAGGAACCAGTGAAACGTCATTTGTATGGGCATAAAAACAATTTAAGGTTAGATATTTCTCAATTGCAAGTCCAAATAATAAGCATTCAACACGCTCATTTGCAATTGCTTTCTGCCTCACAAACTATGACATGAATTGCGGATAGATTAAGATCCCTGAACCTTATGACGTGGATTAAGGGTTGGGTAGGGGGTCTTCTAGGAGGTATATTATCTGTTCCTGTCCATTTTGTATGTATTTAGTCCTTGGATGCCTACAACAAGCCCTCCAGGGTATAAAGCAGCAAGAAATCACCAAATTGGCCTTTACAGCTTTGCAAAAACAAAAAGGGGGAAATATGGGAAAATAGCTTGAATTTGAACATGGGAACACAGGTTGGAGTTGAGACTTTTCCATAAAGCAGATAAAAAATGTGGGCTTAGGAACACCAGCCTTGCCTAGATGGAACACTATCTGGTCAACACAAAATTTGTTTGCGTGAGGAGGCATTTGAACTTTGTATGGCCTGTTCCTTAGTATTGCAAATGTTGCAGCTTTAATAATAAGCAGACTTGAAAGTAAACATTAATAACTATTGCTTTGTAATTGCTAATAAATACAACATGGAAGCTAGGGTCGAGGTTCTCAGCTCCAGAAGCTATTGAGCCCCCTGGTCCCATCTTTAATTTCCTTCTCATGTCTTTCTTTCTGTCCTTTTATTTCTTCAGTGCCATGCTGCCTTCCCTTCATGCAAACCTATTGCTGAGCTGGTCTCAGCAGGTCATAAGAGGATATTATGAGAAACTGTATATCAATAAACTAGACAACCTAGATGAAATGGACAAATTCCTAGAAATGCACAAACAACCTACACTGATGCTACAAGAAATGCAAGAACTTAATGAATGAATCACACTTAAAGAGATTGAATCATTCATCAAAAATCTCCCAGCAGACAGAGCAAGATGGTGGCAGAGTAAGGAGCTCCTAGAGTCAGCTCCTGCAACAGAGCAGTTAGTAAACACCCAGAGCTCTCTGGAGCTAGCTACTGCACCTGTTTGGGGGCTCCAGGAGACCAAAAGAGCATCCTGCATCATACTTGAAGGAATGGAAGGAGAAGACTCCCCATCTGCTGAGAAGACTCATAAGTAGAAGCTCCATGCCCCGGAGCCAGTGCCCATCCTCCACTGGGGGCACAAGCCATCTAGAGAGCTGTTCTGTGGCTGGAATTGAAAGTTCCACTTCCCAAAAATGATGAGGGAGGAAGAGACAGTTTATATTTTCAGTAGGCTAAAGTATAATCCTGAGAACAGCTAAAATTTGAACGTCCATGTCAGAAAGAGGCTGGTAGCTGCCACCTTAACTCAGCACCTGGCACTAGGGGAAGTGGGGCGGACTGAAAATCACAGCACTGGTGAGGCAGGCTTCTTTTCATCCAGGTCAGATTGCAGGTCTAACCTAAGCCCCACTTCCACCTCTAGCAGGGAGGAAGCCGGGGGAGGGGGCAGGGGGCATGCGCCAGACTCTCCGGGAAAATATAGGCCATGCTGCAGAGTCTGGTGAGCATCCTACTTTGGTAACACGAGCTGCCCCAGGAGCTATTCTGTGCCTGGAATTTGAAGCTCCATTTCCCCAAAACAGGGCAGGAAGAGATGGTTGGCCACCAATTTCAGCTACTGATTAGTAAGTTCAGCTTGCTAAAGTATAACCCTAAGAACAGCTGAAGTATAAACCTGTCCAGGTTGGAAAGAGGCCAGTAGTCACCACTTTGACTTCACCCCAGCATGAGGGAAAGCTGGGCTGACTGAAAATCACAGTGATGGTAGGAACCAGTTTCTTTCACCCAGATCAGCCTGCAGGCCTAGGCTAGGCTTCAGCACCACCGGTGGCAGGGAAGAGGCTGGTGGGCTCTGCATCCAGGTACCTTTGGCTGGCACACACTGGATAATCAGAAGTCTATGAGGGCAACTGCAGTCATCTAGGACCAGCACTGCATAGATTGCTGCCCACACATACAGCTCCATCCCTGTTCCAGGCAGGGGAGAAAGGGGCGTGAAGCTTCATCAGTCTCTCTGGGCAACTACAGTCTAGGCCTGCACTTGGATTATTCCACACAGCTGTGACTCTGTCCCTAAGCTGGCAAAAGAGAAAGTTGGGAGAAGCTTCATTGGTCCCTGGGGCAATGAGGGCAGCTTGAGTCTCCACAGCTTACAGCACCAACTACATCCTTGGCTCCTACTGCACAGCCAGCAAGGAAGAAAGGGCAGGAAGCCCTAAACTAAAGAGAAAAGCTATACCCAGAATAAATACTCTAGTAAGCCAGATGCCAAGACACCAACAAAAATTACAATCCACACCAAGAAACAGGAAGCTATGGCCCAATTAAAGGAACAAGATAAGCCTCCAGATGACATAAAGGAGTTGAGACAACTAATCATAGATGTTCAAACAAATCTCCTTAATAAATTCAATGAGATGGCTAAAGAGATTAAGGATATTAAGAAGACACTGGATGAGCACAAAGAAGAATTTGAAAGCATAAATAGAAAAATAGCAGATCTTATGGGAATGAAAGACACAATAAATGAAAATTTAAAAACATTAGAATCATATAATAGCAGATATAAGGAAGCAGAAGAAAGGATTGGCGAACTTAAAGAAATGGCCTCTGAAAGCGAACAACATACAAAAGAACAGATGAAGAAAAGAATGGAAAAAATTGAACAAGGCCTTAGGAAACTAAATGACAGCGAAAGACATACAAACATACATGTCACGGGTGTCCTAGAAGGAGAAGAGAAAGGAAAAGTGGCAGAAGGAATATTTGAAGAAATAATGGTAGAAAATTTCCTAACCCTATTGAAGGACATAGATATCCATGTCCAGGAAGCACAATGTACTCGCATGCAAAAAAATCTGAATAGACCATCTCAGAATGTCAAATACCAAAGACAAAGAGAGGATTCTGAGAACAGCAAGAGAAAAACAATACATAACATACAAGGGATACCCAATAAGATTAAGTACCAATTTCTCATCAGAAACCATGGAGGCAAGAAGACAGTGGTATGATACGGCAAGAGAAAAACTGTCAGCCAAGAATCTAATAACTGAAAAGATTGTCCTTCAAAACTAAGAGCAAGTTTAGATTACTCACAGATAAACAGAAACTGAGAGAGTTTACAACAAAGAGACTGGCTTTGCAGGAAATAATAAAGGGTAATAAAGGATGTCTTACAGTCTGAAAAGAAAAGACAGGAGAAAGAGGCTTGGGAAAGAGTCTAGGAATGAAGATTATATCAATAAAAGTAACTGGGAAGCGGATTTGACCCAGTGGTTAGGGCATCCGTCTACCACAAGGGAGGTCCATGGTTCAAACCCCAGGCCTCCTTGACCCGTGTGGAGCTGGCCCATGCACAGTGCTGATACACGCAAGGAGTGCCGTGCCATGCAGGGGTGTCCCCCATGTAGGGGAGCCCCATGTGCCAGGAGTGCGCCCCATAAGGAGAGCCACCCAGAGCAAAAGAAAGTGCAGCCTGCCAAAGAATGGTGCTGCCCACATGGTGAGCTGACACAACAAGATGATGCAACAAAAAGAAACACAGACTCCTGTGTTGCTGACAACAACAGAAGCGGACAAAGAAGAAGACACAGCTAATAGACACAGAGAACAGACAACCAGGGCAGGGGGGCTGGGGAGGAAGGGGAGAGAAATAAATAAATAAAATAAATCTTAAAAAAAAAAATAATAAAAGTAACTAAAAGTGTCAAAAGAGTGCTGAAAATAAAATATGACAGATAAAACTCAAAAAGTCAGGAATGAACTTAACCAATGATGTAAAGAACTTGTGTTCAGAAAATTGCAACTCAATGTTAGAAGAAATCAAAAAAGGCCTAAATAACTAGAAGAACATCCATGCTCACTGATTAGAAGACAATATCATTAAGATGTCAATTCTACTCAAATTGATATACAGATTCAATGCAATCCTGATAAAAAAATTCCACCATTTTTAAAAAATTGAGAACACAATTATCAAATTTATTTGGATGGGTAAGGGTACTGAATAGCCAGAAACATCTTAAATAGGAAAAGCAAATCTTCATCTCTAGACTTTAAATTATATTACCTAGCTATAGTGATAAAAACAGCATGGTACTGGCATAAAGACAGACACATAGACCAATGGAACCAAACTGATGGCTCAGAAACAGACTCTCACATGTATGGTCAAATGATTTTTTAAAAGATTTCTCTCCCCTTTCCCCGCCGCCCCCCCCCCAGTTGTATGTTCTCTGTGTCTATTTGCTGTGCTTTCTTTGTCCACTTCTGTTGTTGTTAGCGGCACGGGAATCTGTGTTTCTTTTTTGTTGCACCATCTTGCTGTGTCAGCTCTCCATGTATGCAGTGCCATTCCTGGGCACAGTGAACTTTCCTTCGTGCTGGGCAGCTCTCCTTATGAGGTGCACTACTTGCATGTGGGGCTCCCCTACATGGGGACACCCCTGCATCGCAGGGCACTCCTTATGCGCATCAGCACTGCATGTGGGCCAGCTCCACATGGGTCAAGGAGGCCTGGGATTTGTACCGCGGGCCTCCCCTGTGGTAGATGGATGCCCTAACCACTGGGCCAAGTCCACTTCCCATGGTCAAGTGATTTTTGACTAGCCTGTCAAACCCACACAGCTTGGGCAGAACAGTCCATTCAGCAAATAGTACTGAAAAAAATGGGTATCCATAGCCAAAAGAAGGAAAGAGGACCCCTATTTCACATCTTATCCAAAAATTAACTCAAAATGGATCAAAAACCTAAAAATAAAAGCAAGAACCATAAAGCTCCTATAAAAAATTGTAGGAAAATAGCTTCAAGACCTGGTGGTAGGTGGTGGATTCTTAAAGGAGATAAGAGGAGGATTGAGATGGACTAGTGATGTTTAATGTATGTAGAAGTTTTAATTAGCTTTACTGTAAAAGTGTGGAAATGTATAGAGTGGATGGTAACACATAGTGTCAGCTAGTTTATAAATGGAGATGTGGCTGAAAATGGTAGTCTAGGTATGTAAATGTTAATTGACAGAATGCTAGAGAATAATCTAAGAACTGAATAGCACAGTAAATCAAGAGGTGGATGAGAATTGTGGTTGATGGTACAGATGCAAGAGTGTTCTTTGTTAGCTAGAGCAAATTTATATCACCATTGCAGGGTGGTGGGAATGTGGAGAAGTATGGGAAAGATACAATTGGAGTGACCTATGGACTGTGGTTAGCAGTAATAATATAATAATCTTGCATCTATGTGAAAGATGTACTGTGTTGATAATGAGGTAGTATGGAAAATGTGTGCCAAATGTACACTATGGATAGGGTAACAATCAGATGATATTATATTATTTGAACAAATGTTCTTCCACAGTGTGGTGTGTTGAATAAGGGGTGTTGTTTGGGAATTCTGCACATGTGCATGATTGTTTTATAAGTTTACAACTTCTATCATAAAAAACATATTTAAAAAATAATAATAGGGTAGGGTAGGGGGAAAATACACCAAATATAAGATAAAGACTATAATTAGCAGTAAGATTTTGACAATATTCTTTCATAATTATTTTTTAAGATTTTAAAAATTTATTCCCCTCCCCCCACATTGTCGGCTCTCTGTGTCCATTTGCTGTGTGTTCTTCTGTGTCTGCTTGCACTCTTGTCAGCAGCACTGGGAATCTGTATCTCTTTTTGTTGCATCATCTTGCTGCATCAGCTCTCCATGTGTGTGGTGCCACACACGGCTGTGCTTTTTTCACGTGGGGCAGCTCTCCTTGCAGGGCACACTCCTTATGCATGGGGCTTCTCTATGTGGGGGACACCCCTGCGTGGCATGGTGCTCCTTGCACACATCAGCACTGTGCATGGGCCACCTCACCAAATGGGTCAGGAGGGCCTGGGTTTGAACCCTGCATCTTTCATATGGTAGGTGGACTATCTACCAGTTGAGCCAAATCTTCTTCCCTCTTTCATTATTTTTAACAAATGTCTCATGACAATGCAAGGTGTTGGTGGAAGGTTGATGTATGGGACCCCTGTATAATGTTATGCATGTTTGCTTTGTAAGTTCACAACTTTTACTACATACTTATTATTTATGCATGTTCATATATAAATGATATAAAGGTAATAAAAATAATAGGGTGGGTTTGGGGAAAATACTTTGGTTAGCAGTAATATTTTGATAATGATCTTTAATCATTAGTTAAAAATGTTTAACAACAATGCAAGGTATTCATGGTAGGGTGAGATATGAGATTCCTGTATGATGTTATATATGTTTGTTTTGTAAGTCAACAACTATTACTATACATTTAATGTTTATGTATAAGTGATATATTTCAATAAATTTAAAAAAAATCCTAGCAAAGAAAAGTCCAGGACCAGATGGCTTCACGGGTGAATTCTACCAAGCATCTTGAGTAAAAGTAATACCAATCCTGTTTAAACTTTTCCAAAAAATTGAAGAGGAGGGACAATTACCCAACACATTTTATGAAACTAGCATCACCTAATACCAAATCCAGATAAAGACACTAGAAGAAAAGAAAATTACAGACCAATCTCTCTAATGAACAAGGATGCAAAAATTCTTAACAAAATACTTGCAAATCGAATCCAACAGCCTGTACATCATGACCAAGTGGGATTTATTACTGGTATGCAAGCCAAGTTCAACATAAGAAAATCAATTATTGCAACACACCATATTAACAAATTGAAGGAAAAAAAACACCACATGATCATCTCAATTGATGTAGAAAAGGCATTTGACAAAATCCAGCATCTTTTCTTAATAAAAATATTACAAAAGAGAGGACTAGAAGGAAAATCCCTCAATACGATAAAAGGCATATATGAAAAACCCACAGCCAACATCGTACTCAGTGATGAAATGTTGAAAGATTAGAAACAAACAAGGTTGCCCAATGTCACCACTGTTATTCAACATTGTACTAGAAATTCTAGCTAAAGGAATTCTAAAAGAAAATATATGACTAAAGGGCATCAAAATAGGAAAAGAAGAAGTAAAACTCTCACTATTTGTGGATGACATGATCCTATATTTAGAAAATTCTGAAATGACTATGACAAAGCTATTGAGCTAGTAAACAAGTTCAAGAAAGTGCAAGATATAACATCAACATGCAAATATTAATTATGTTTCTGTGACACTAGTATTGAACAATCTGAGATGGAAATCTCATGATTTCCATTTACAATAGCAATAAACAGATTCAAAATCTAGGAATCAATGTAACCGAAGAAGTACAGAACCTATATGCAGAAAATTACAAAACAATGCTAAAAGAAAATTTTAAAAATGTAAACAAATAGAAAGATATTCTGTGTTCATGGATTGGAAGACTAAATATTGTTAAGATGTCAATCCTACCCAAACTGATTTTTAGATTCAATGCAATACCAACCAAAATTCCAACAGCCTACTGCACAGAAAAAGAAAAAGCAGTTACCCAATTTATTTGGAAGGAAAAGTGCACCTAAATAACCAAAAGCATTCTAAAAAAGAAGAGCAATGTGGGAGAAATTTCACTACCTGACTTAAACTTATTACAAGGCTACAGTGATCAAAACAGCATGGTACTGGTTTAAAGACAGATACATCAAGCAGTGGAATAGAATTGAAAATCCAGAAACATACCTAAACCTCTGTGGCCAACTGGTTTTTGACAAACCTACCAAAGTCACATTAATAGGACAAAACAGTCTCTTCAACAAATGGTGCTGGGAGAATTGGATATCCATAACCAAAAGAATGAAGGAGGACCCCTATCTCACTCCCTATACAAGAATCAACTCAATTGGCCCTACTTGGGAGTGTGTGTTTCTGTGTGATAGAGCTGGACTCCGATGGGATCTTTGTTCACAAGCCTCTCCTGTTACTTTTACTGGAACTGTAATTGGTGCTGGGGTTTAATATATACCCAGGGGACCTGAATCTCTGGACTGACCATGTGATAGCCAGGCCCTGAGCCTCCTACACTCTGGTTATTGGGCTTACGCCACTCAGCTAACATGGAGTTGAAGGTCAACCACCACACCATGGAGCCAAGAGTGCCTACAACTGAAAGCAGGAGGATTGCATCCAGCATCCAAGTGGAATCTAAGCCCCTTCTTGTTACAGATGTAGAGTGGACACAACCATTCCAAGGGCCACAGGATGGAGAAATAGAATATGGATTAGAGTGGACTTATTGATATTCTATTCATGAACTATTATGATTAGTAATAGAAGAAAATGTGGTCATGGTGGCTGCTGGGGGTGGGGAATGGGAGGAAGAGATGAGATGTGGAGGCATTTTGGGGACTTGGAGTTGTCCTGGGTGATGCTGCAGGGACACTTACCGGACGTTGTATGTCCTCCCATAGCCCACTGGATGGAACGTGGGAGAGTGTGGGCTATGGTGTGGACCACAGGCCATGGGGTGCAGCGATGCCCAGAGATGTACTCACCAGATGCAATCGATGTGTCATGATGATGGGGGACAGTGTTACTGTGGGGGGAGTGGCAGGGTGGGGGCAGTGGGGGTGAATGGGGACCTCATATTTTTTAATGTAATATTTTTTAAAAAATGAATAAATTGAGTAGAATTTGGAAAAAACAACAGCATGTAAATGGTTAACAGAGGAAGAGAACACTGAGATGTATGAAAGAAAATTAGCAGGGAGCCCCAAGAGGGAAATATGGTGAAGCCAAGATAGCAGAAGGGGAAGAACATAATCAAATCTGTAAAACTGCATCCATGTGGAATCTAAGCCCCCTCTTGATATAGATTTGGAGTGGACACAACCATTCCAAGGTCCACAGGATGGAGGAATAGAGTATGGATTAGAGTGGATTTACTGATATTCTATTCATGAACTATTGTGATTAGTAATCGAAGAAAATGTGGTATTGGTGTGGAGAAAGTGGCCATGGTGGCTGCTGGGGGTAGGGAGTGGGAGGAAGAGATGAGATGTGGGGGCATTTTCGGGACTTGGAGTTGTCCTGGGTGGTGCTGCAGGGACAGTTACTGGACATTGTATGTCCTCCTATGGCCCACTGGGTGGACTGTGGGAGAGTGTGGGCTATGATGTGGACCATTGACCATGAGGTGCAATGGTGCTCAGAGACATATTCACCAAATGCAATGAAAGTCTCATGATGATGGAGGAGATTGTTGTTATGTTATGGAGGGAGGAGTGGGGTGATGGGGGTGGGGGGTATATGGGGACCTCATATATTTTGAATGTAATATTAAAAAAATAAAGACAAAAAAAAGAATCAACTCAAAATGGGTCAAAGACCTACTTGTAAAATCTAGGACCATAGAAGTACTAGAAGAAAATCTTGGGAAACATCTTCAAGACCTTGTAGTGGACGTGGTTTCTTGGGCCTTACACCCAAAGCATGCACAACAAAACAAAAAATAGATTAATGGGAACTCCTCAAATTAAACATTTTTGTGTCACAAAGGACTTTGTCAAAAGGATGAAAAGGCAGCTGACTCAATTGGAGAAAATATTTGGAAATCATATGTTCAATGAGTGTTTAATATCCATGATATATACGGAGATGTTACAACTCAACCATGAAAAGACAAATGACGCAATTGAAAAATGGGCAAAAGACTTGGCTAGACATTTGTCCAAAGAAGAAATACAGTGGCAAAAAAACACACACAAAAATGTTTAATGTCACTAGCAATTAGGGAAATGCAAATCAAAACTGCAGTGAGATATCATTTCATATCTATAAGAATGGCCACTATTAAAAATACAGAGAACTCCAAATATTGGAGAGGATGTGGTGACTGGAACACTTATTCACTGTTGGTGGGAATGTAGAATGGTACAGCTACTGTGGAAGTCTTTCTGGCAGTTCCTAAGGAAGCTGAATATAGACTTACCACATGATCTGGCAATACCACTACTAGATATATACCCAGAAGAACTGAGAGCAGTGACACGAACAGACATCTGCTCACTGATGTTCATAGCAGCATTATTCATGATTGCCAAAAAATGGAAACAACCTAGGTGCCCATCAACCAATGAATGGATTAACAAATTATGGAGTATACAAATGGTGGAATATTAAGCAACTAAGAAGAAATGAAGTTGTGAAGCATATGACAACATGGATGAACCTGAAAAACATTCTGTTGAGTGAAGGAAGTCAGACGCAAAAGGACAAATACTGTATGATCATGCTACTATGAACTAAATATATTGTGTAATCTCATGGAGTTAATAACTTGAATATGGGTCACTAGAAAATAGAAAGTATAGAGAATAGAAAGCTGAGGGTTAAATTGTGCAGAATTGGTAAAAAGGATGTGTGTTAATCTATGGAAATGAATAGAAAGGTGAAAGCCCAATATAATGTCTGTAACTAGCAGTACTATTTTGTGGGTATGAAAGGGGTTTAAACGGAAGATCTAAAGTCATGTGTATTACTAAAAGGAAAGCCAAAAAAATGTAATGAGGCACTGTAGAGCATAATAAAACTGCATGTGAAATATGAATATGGATAAAATTGCATATACAAGGCTGTTTCTCTTAAATTGAACAAATGTATGTTAACACTATGAGATGTTAATAGACAAAAAAACATTATGCCAAATGAAAGAAATCAGACACAAGTATTACATATTGAGAGAGTCCCAGGAAAATGGCGTTGATGTAGGCCAAACTCAACACATGGATGCATTGCCTTGCCTCCCCTCACCCCCATGTGGAACATGGCTCCCGGGATGGGCTTCCCTGGCTCTGAGGGATTGCTACCAAGCACCAGCAGGTAATGCACTGGAAAAAGACCTTGACCAAAAGGGGGAAAGGATAAAGACAAATGAGTTTATATGGATAAGAGACTTCAAAGCGAGTCGGGAGGTCATTCCAGAGGTTACACTACGCACATCTCAGCAGGATCTCTCTGGCTGCCAAAGCAACTATTGCCTCAAATAATGATGCTCCTGAGGGCGCTGGAGACATCCAGACACTATCGTCAGGGCTGACAGCTCAGGAGTTTGGTGCCCTGCCAGTGGGTCCTACTTTGGAACTTACATTGCCCAGTGTGACAGAGGTGGACTCAGTTGTGGTTTCCTTTCCCACGGCTCTTTTGCCCCTTCTATTTAAACCTATAGTTAGTACTAGAGTTGATGGGTGTATGTTCAAGAGCATGTGCCAGCTGGACCCCGAATTTCAACAAAGTTGCAAACCTACTTTGCAGTTCATTGGACTCACCCAGGACAGCTAACAAGGAGATGATGATGGACAACGACCATCCCAAGAAACAGAGAGTCTGCAACTTCAAGCAAGATAGTCCCATCCATCTGCCCCATGGGATCTAAGCCCCCTCTCAATTAGAAGCAGAGTGGACATCATAATCTCAAAATCCTCAAGATTGGGGAATGAACAATGGACTAGAATAGACTTATTATTCTTTTACTATAGCCTTATTATTCTAGCAATAGAAAAACTTACCATTGATGTAAAGGCAGTGGCCACCAGAAGTTCTGAGGGGAGGGAGAGGGCAGAATAGGTGTCATATGGGGGCATCTTTGGGACTTCGGATTTGTCCTGCATGACATCACAGTGACAGAGGCCATTGTATATTTTGTCATAACTTACAAAATTGTGCCGGACAAAGTGTAAACTATAATGAGTAGCCATGCTTCAATGCGAGTTCATCAGTGGTAACAAACGTGCCACACTAATAAAGGATGCTGTTAATGTGGAAAAGGGTGGGAGGGGGAGGGTGTGGGGCATGTGGGAATCCCTTCTATTTTTTATATAACATTTATGTAATCTAAAGCTTCTCTAAAAATAAAAAAATAATAATTAAAAATAAATAAATAAACGAAGTGCCTTGAGCATTTGCATTCACCACTGGTAAGCGAAGCCCAGGGCAGCATTTATTCCTGCCAGGACTCATCTGTACCCTTCCAGGACTACCAGCCTCAGCGCAACTTGCCAGCTCCGAGCAGGGCCTTTCCCTCGAAGAATCTGCCCCATTGCTCTCTGCAGTCTCTGCTTGGCAGATGGAACAATTCTTGTTGGCATTTCCGGCCTTAGAGGGTGAAGAGGAATATGCCAAATTCAGCCTCCCTGCCCCCAGTGCCCATTTATTTCATGGACTCAGGCGGCCACCTCAAGCCACCTGCTCTGGCTCAAGCAAGCACACCAGCACAGCCATTCCTGGACTGGCAGGGGAGTCTTCTGATCGGTGTCGACAGTGCTGCTCTCACGTAACCCTTCCGTTCCCACGGTGATTTCCATCGGGTCATTCCCCAAACATGCATCCCTTTAATAAGCCAGTTTTCTGTTGCCCATCTGCCTGACCATATGACCAGGCAATTAATTAGCCACTGCCCATGAGTTAATAAGAAACTCAAGCACAGGGACAAACAGAGCATGCAGGGCAGTCCCCAAAGCTGATTTGTTTTTTATCTTCTTCAATCAGAGGCAACCTTCCAAACAGGATGCTATCCCGTCACCTAGGAACTGCCATCAGTAATAAGTCAAGCAGCTCTTTATTGCTCCATCAAGAGCTGTTCACAAGTGGGTGACAATAGGATCTGGCTACTCTTCAGGTGGTTCTAAATTTGGCCATAGGGGAAACTAGGCTCTCTGCCCTCGTGTTCCCTGGTAGCATGCTCCTGGATAAACCATTTCCATTTCACGATGGAACTTTTCTGGGCACTGTTTTCCCCATCACCTAAGATATTATGAGTATTTCAGGTTCCAAGCTTATTTTATTTTCTTCAATCACAGAGGCAGTTTTGATTAATGTCCCATAGCAATCTGGTAGTAATTGCCTGTCAAATGGAAATTTCCTGATCCAAAATCCCAGAGGTCACCCTGGGTGGCAGTCACTGGCTTTTTCCATAAACTCCATTCTGTGCCCCATTGCAGAGCTATTGTACAGCAAATGAACAACCTGCATGGGTGCAGGCAATCTTACTGGTTCCCATTTCGCACATCCAAACAATGTTGCCAATCAATATTGGAAATACTCCCTATTTTATAATACCAGGCAGGGCAAGTGTTCTCCAGTCAGGCATAATATCCATTCCCTTAATATATTCAGGTAAAGGAGCTACAACCACATCACGTAATACCTGCTCAAACACTCCTGTTTTCATCCAGGCTTTCACCTTCATCCCACCAGCTCTTGCATCGCCATATTTTCCAAGCTAAAGGTAGCCCAGTTAGGACCTCATCAACAGGTTTGGAAGACAATGCCTGGTGCTTTCATGTCAAAGAGCCCCACAAGCATCTCTTCTCTGCCCCCAGCCATTTTACCCAAGACGTGTGATGTCCCTCAGTCCCCAGCCCAGGGCTGGGCCAAGGCGCCCTGGCCCTTTGTCAGTCCTTAGCTTGAGGAGCCTCAGGGGATTCAAGGTCAGGATTTTTATTGTCATCTTTACTTTCCAGTTTGTTTGGGTTTTAATTTTCCAAAGGAAAGTTCATAAAACAGCCATGTTAAGGGGCCTTCTATGTTTGGGGACCCTCTGGGGCTTTCTGTGGTCCACCCAGCTTCCAAGGCCTTTGTTTTGAACCCATCGATGTCTGCTTTATTCATCCCTTTTCTTAATAATTGTTTTAAGATTTTCATCCTGCTGGGGCAAGTCTGTTGAATCTCCCTTTGTTTGTCCCCATTCTTTTGTGAATCAGTCCAACTTTCTTTGTTATTTGTTGTTTCAGTGTAACTTTTCTGATTGGAAGTGACCCTGAGGCTAATATCTGCAGCTCTGACAGGGCAGAATCCAAGCCATGTCCAGCCTCAGGATCTGCCCCCAACACTCTCTTTTACTTTACTTTTAGCTCTTAGAGATAACAATAACCAAGGGATAATATATTTATCTTTTCTCCTTGTTCCTTCGTTACTTTTCTTTTCATTATGTACCCAGTGAACTAACTCCCAGGAATTTGAACCCCCTTTTCTAAATTCCGTTGGTAACTGTTATCTCCAGGTAGGACCACAGCACAGTTGCAGATCCACACCAAGGCTGAACCTGGGGCTGCCCTGAAAATCGAGGCTCATCACACCTGCCCTTCACCCTTCTCAACCCACATGCTTCAGTGTAGGGGACACTGGTCGTTCTCGAGAATCCCACTTCTTCTGATGCCAGCTACAAAATTAGAGTGCACGGTACGCACAGAGGACAGCCCTGAACAAAGACACTCCTATTAGGCCTAACATTCTAAGGGCTCGGAGAAGCCCTCCTGAAGCCAAAAGCAAAGGCCAGAACTCCTCTTTGAATGATGTTTTACTCATACACCATACAATCCATCCAAAGTGTACAATCAATGACTTTCAGTATAATCACAGAGTTGCGCATTCATCACCACAGTCACTTTTACAACATTTTCATTGCTCAAACAAAAAATAAAAAAACATGTAAAACTCCATACCCCATGTACTCCCATATTATTGATTAAAATATTACTGGGAAGCAGCTGTGGCTCAAGCGATTGGGCCCCCCTCTACCAAATAGAAGGTCCAGGGTTTGATTCCTGGGGAGTCCCGGTGAAAGCAAGCTGGCCTGTGCAGCAAGCTGGCCTGAGCAGAGAGCTGGCCCATGCAGAGTGCTAGCCCACAGGGCAAACTGGCGCAGCAAGACGACACAACAAGAAGAGACACAGAGGAGAGACAAAAGAGACACAGCAGACCTGGGAGCTGAGGTGCCACAAGAGACTGGGTCCCTCTCTCCCACTCCAGAAAGTCCCAGGATGGGTTCCTGGTGCCACCTAAAGAGAAGACAAGCAGACACAGAAGAACATACAGTGAATGGACACAGAGAGCAGACAGCAAGCACAAACAATGAGGGGTGAGGGGAGAAAGAAAGAAAGAAATCTTTAAAAATATATATATATATATATATCACTGTTAACTATAGTCCATAGTTTGCATTAGTTGTATTTTCCTCCTATACTACCCCATTATTGACACCTTGTAATAGTGACATACATTTATTCTAGTTCACGAAAAATATTCTTATATTTGTACTATTAACCACATTTATCACCCACAGCTGGGGATACTATGTTATACAATCCCATGTTTCATCCTCTAGCTTTCCTTCTAGTGACATCACAACCCTAAGCTTCCCTTTTCAACCACAACCACACACATAATTTAACATTATTAATTACACTCACAATAATGTGCTCCCATCACTTCTATCCATTTTCAAACTGTATTATCAACCTTATTCTGCACAAATTAAACATCAGTTTCCTGTTCTTTACCCTCATTCTATCCCCTGGTAGCCTATGTTCTAATATTAACTCCATGAGTTTGCTCGAAAATAATTAGTTCATATTACTGAGATCATACAATATTTGTCCTTTAGTGTCTGGCTTATTTCACTCACTGTAACGTCCTCGCAGTTCATCCGTGTTGTTGCATGCCTCAGGACTTCATTTCTTCTTACAGCTGAATAATGTCCATTGTATATATATACCACATCAGTTTATCCCTTCATCAGTTGATAGACACTTGAGTTGTCATCTTTTGGCAATTGTGAATAATGCTACTATGAACATCGGTGTGCAAATGTATAGTTTATACTTTTTGTGTCCTAGTTAGGAAAACTTTTCCAAACCCAAGATCACTAAGAATTCACCCTGTGTTTTACTTCAGAAGTTTAAACATTTTAATTCTTACACTTAAAGTCTGTTATGAGTTGGTCTTCATGCATAGAATGAAGAAGTGAGGTTCACTCTTTTGCATATGGCTATCCAATCATTTTGTCACTATTTGCTAAAAAGATTATCTCCTCCTGCTCCCATCTCCATTGCACCAGTTGAATTACCCTGGCACCTCTGCTGAAAATAACTGACCATACGTGTGAAGGTTTGCTTCAGGAGTCTCTCATCCATTCCATCTTTGTGTCTATCTTTACCCTTCACATGTAGATATTTTTTGATTTGGCTATTTTGTATGTCTTCCATGTTTCTCCTAAAATACTCATGCTTTTTTGACTTTCTGAAACATATGGAGAACAGTTATCATAGCTGCTCTAATGTCATTGGCTACTAATTCTCTCATCTGTGTCATTTGTGGGTCTGTTTTTATTGATTGAGTTTTCTCCTCACTATATTCCTGCTTCTTGGAAAACCTGGTAATTTTTCATTGATGACAAACATAGACATTGTGAATTTTACATCCTTGAGTGTTGGATTTTTTTTCCCCCTTAAATGTTTTGAGCTTTAGTCTGGGTCACAGTTAAATCCTATTTATACCATTCTGTACTATTTGAATTTTATGTTAATATGTATTAGTTTCTTTCTAAGTAACTCCCATTTGTTAAACATTTTGATTTTGCTAACCACTGTGCAAAGAACACTACATTCAGTCTTATTCTTACTGCCACTGTAATGTAGATATTATTGCTTCATTTTTCAATTCTGTGGCATAGTTTGCATAGCTGGGTAAATAACAAGAGACAATATTTGAATTAAAAGTTATCCTATCCTGAGTGCTCTTAAAAACTGTTCAATACTACCTCCCGTACTCTCTTTCACTCCGTCTATCACTGGGAAAATATCCTTATCTTTATCTTTTAAATGTAAAGAGTTAGAGAAACAAAGTGACTCTCAGAATGTTCACACTCTAAAAGAATTTATCACAACCCCATAATTACCGCTACCATCACCCAAACACCCATCCCCATTTATATGTTTATTATCTTTTCCTTTTTTTACACATTTAATTAGAACAATTCCTCTATCTCTGGATTGGAGCAATTAATTGTACCAGTGGATATGCCATCAATGAGCAGTGACTGTTTTGTTCCTGTTGTCTTGGTGCACTAATATAATTTTTATTTTGTAAAAAAGAACATGTCAGAACCGTTTGATGATGGGCATACCACTTTTCAAATTTAGATCCTGGTTTCCCATCTCTAACATGATGGTGTTGAACTAGATAATTTCTAAACATGCAATTTATTGAAATTAAAGAACTCAGGGTATTATTGGGCACTTTTCCACTGATTTCCATAAACTGTCTAGGGCTCCTTCCATTCCCCTAAGTCCATAAGTTTGGTCTCATTATTCTCTTTACAACAGAAATAAGATGAGGATCTCTCAGTTCAAGATTGTCCTTTGTAGTGCAAAATGATAATTAAGCAGCCTTGGATATAGGGCTTGAAACCAGAGAAAACATTGGTATGATAGCATCCACCCTGCTCACCACCCCACAGCAATCTCATACACCAGAATTTTTTCCATACTCTGAATATCTTGTTGGCTGGTGAAAATGCTGTACAACTGCCCCTACCTTTCTGAGTAAGCATGATGGCCAGGCCATCCTTTCAGTCCTGGAATCTCCAAACAGCTGGAGACTTGGTTGGTCTTTCTAGATTTACTGGGGACAAGAGTGACACAAATCCTAATAGCACATGGCATTAAGTAAATTGCTATGCAGGCAATGGAGCTAGCTTAGTTTCTAAGAAAATTTAGCATAAGCTCTCCCTATATGCTTTTATCTTGCTGATAACTGCGCTCTTTGGGTCTTGGGCATGTGTGTGCTTTTTTTATAACTTACTTTTTCTTCTGGGTTCAGAGAGTTAGATCCAAGATGCCAAGGGAAGTGATCAAGGATATTATAATAATGATACCAAAAGGGTGGTTCTCCACTGTCACAGAGGCATGACAGAGGGAATTCCCACAGTGACCTGAAGACATTCAGATTAAATTTCAGAAAGAACTTCCTGACCCCTAAAAAGGTCCTCCCTTGGAATGCACGGGTAAAGAAGGCAAAGAAATAGTCTCCCCTGGAAAGTTTTCAGCGGTTAAATATCTAAAAGATAAGCACTGCCTACTGATTTGGGGGTCATGCTGGGGTCAGGCTGCATGATTGGATTCTGGCAACATTGTTCTCGAGGTGTAGGACAAGACTCAAAGCGATTTGTCTGTCTCTACTGAATGATACTACCGATTTCTTGGATTGACATTATTAAAAATAAATGATATGATATATGTAAGCACTTGACACATTGTGCCTCAATTAAGAGTAAAACTTATTGGGGTTCAACTATAGAGCTTCCGATGAGCCAGGAGACATCCTATAGGTCTCCAGATCCAACTTCTGCCCAGTTGTGGGTAAATAAGTACGATGTGCAGCTGGCAAGAAAGGTTTTGTGTAGAGAGATAAGAGAGATGCTGAGCAGGAGCTGAGGATGGGATTCTTTATCAACTGCTAATTATCAGAGAAAAATGATGATAAGCAGAATTTAATCATGAAACTAGCCCTGTCATACACTACTGGTGGAGTGTATCTAGAAATAATGCACTAAAAAATAATTTGGCAATGTGTACGTGTGTGTATCCACGCTCCAGTATACTCAATCAATCTACTTCAGAGAATTTACCATTAAAAATTTTTGTGTTCATTAAATTATTCAACCACTGTTAGTTGAATGCCTACTGTGTGCCCAAACTATTTTAGGTACTGAAGATACAGTGGTATATTAACTTCCTAGAGCTGTTGTAATAAATTACAACAGCTTGGGTGTCTTAAAGGAATAGAAATCTACTGTCTCCAGGTCTGTAGACCAGCAGGCCACAGTCAAAGTGTCAGCAGAGCCCTGCTCTGGGGAGGCGCCAGCCTTGCCTCTTCCTGGCTTCTGGGGTTGCCAGAGTCCTTGGTGTTTCTCGGATGGTGGCTGTGTCACAAGGTCTTCTTCCCTCTGGGTCTGTCTCCCGATCTCTCTCATTCTAAGGACACCAGACTCAGGGGCCACCCTAATCTACTATTACCTCATTTTAACTTGATTACATCTTTAAAGACCCTATTTCCAAATAGAAATTCAAGCCTATCTTTTGGGGGAATCACAGTTCAATCCACCTCAAATGGCAAGTAAGAACAGGCAGTTTCTAGTCTCATGAGGTTTAGTCTAGCAGATGATTATGTGTATACAAAGATGCTTATTATTAAGTGTTTTAGTTTCCAGGCTGCTAAGTCAAATATCATGCAGCGGGTTGGCTTACACAATGGGAATTCATTGGCTCATGGTTTTGAGGCTAGGAGAAGTCCAAAACCAAGGCGATGCTTTCCCCCAGAAGACTGTGTGTGGCGCTGTGGGGCTCGCTGCTGGCGATCCTTGGGCTAGGCTTTGCTGTCACATAGCAATGGACGTGGTGCCTGCACAGGCTCCTGGGTTCCATTGACTTCCAGCTACTGGCTGCTCTTTATCACTTCCTCTCTCTCTGTAGCCTTCCCTATATGGACTTCAGTAATAAGATTAAGACCCATCCTCTACTTCATTTTTTTTTTTTAGGAAGTCCTGGGGATTGAACCTGGGACTTCGTACATTGGAAGCAGGTGCTCAACCACTGAGCTCCATCCACTCCCAGGGCCCATCCTGATTAAGCTGAGTCACACATCGACTGAAGTAATCTACCGTAAAATCTTTTTACAAAAGTTCTCACCCACAGGAATGGATAAACTTAAGAACATGTTTTCCTGGGATACATAACTCCAAGCTACCACTTAAATTTTCTCCTTTTTCTTTTTTCAAAGTAAAAGTGACATTTATTTTATTATGAATATGATATTGTTCACACTCAATATAGTTTACTTTGATGGGATTGGACTATATTTGATGTTTTGAAAACTCTTTTTTCATACAACATGGGGCCATTTAGACCTCTCATCTTGAAGAATAGGCATATACATCAATGCCACCATAAATTCACTTTCTTCTATCTAATCATCCCTTAAAATAAATTTGCGCAAGTGGCATTGCTGGGTAAAGCGTGTGAATATTGAAAATATTCAGCTATTTTGTCAAATACGCACCAGAAAATTTGAATCAGTTTACACTTCCACCAATAGCATGCCTGTCATTACACATCTTCCCCAACACTTAGTAACTTTGGTTATGCTAATATTGGCTAAGTTAGTTGTGTTTTCAAACCAGGTTCAGTGAAAGGCTAACTAATATTGTTTGTAAGTAACTCAAAAGAAATCTCCAAGGAGGGAAGACAGCCACTTGAGGGATAGACAATCTAGCTTTCTTGCTTTCTTTCATAACGTTGGAGTGACAGCAGATTGACATTTTGTGATACCATGTTGTTTTTATTTGCTCTTGTGTTAGTCAGCCAAAGGGGTGCTGATGCAAAACACCAGAAATTGGTTGGTTTTTATAAAGGGCATTTATTTGGGGTAGGAGCTTACAGATACCAGGCCATAAAGCATAAGTTACTTCCCTCACCAAAGTCTGTTTCCACGTGTTGGAGCAAGATGGCTGCCGACGTCTGCCAGGGTTCAGGCTTCCTGGGCTTCTCTCTTCCTGGGGCTGGCTTCTGTTTCCTGTGTGAGCCCTCTTTCCTGCGGCTCCAACTTAAGGCTTCAGCATAAGCTCCAATATCAACTCCAACATCAAAAATCCTTAGCTTAGGGAAGTGGACTTGGCCCAGTGGTTAGGGCGTCCGTCTACCACATGGGAGGTCCGTGGTTCAAACCCTGGGCCTCCTTGACCCGTGTGGAGCTGGCCCACATGTGGTGCTGATGTGCGCAAGGAGTGCTGTGCCACGCAGGGGTGTCTCCGCTTAGGGGAGCCCCACGTGCAAGGAGTGCGCCCCGTAAGGAGAGCTGCCCAGCGCGAAAGAAAGTGCAGCCTGCCCAGGAATGGCGCCACCCACACAGAGAGCTGACACAGCAAGATGACGCAACAAAGAGAGACACAGATTTCCGTGCCGCTGACAACAACAGAAGCAGACAAAGAAGAATATGCAGCAAATGGACACAGAGAACAGACAACGTGGGGGGAAGTAAATAAATCTTTAAAAAAACAAAACAAAAAATACCCTCAACTCTGTCCGTTGCCATGCCTTTTAGCTAAGAGTCCCCACCCACCAGGGGGCAGGGAGTCAATGCCCTACTAACACAATATAACCTGAATCCAATATAATCTCACATGCCCAGAGGAAAAGATCAGTTTACAAACATAATCCAGTATTTCTTTTTGGAATTCATCAATAATATCAAACTGCTACAGCTCTTTTTTGATTACTTATGAGGTTGAAGATTTATGGTAATGAAAAAAAATAGGAAATCATCTAAATATCTCATGATGAGGAAACAATTAAGTAATTTATTGTACATTCATGTGATGGAATAGCATATAGGCATAATGTTTTCAAAGAATATTAATGACATGGAGGAATGCTTCTAAATATGGCCAAGTGACAAAAGAGGATCTAAAACTATATTTGTTTATACTGCTAGATTAAATTTTCTATTGTTCCCAATGCAATACACATATAAACACACATGCACGTACATAAAATCAGGCAAACAAAAAGGAGAGAAGGAAATACACCTCATTTCAGCAAAGGTTTTCTTTGGGTATGATTTTTAAATATGTCATCTGTATATATTTCTCTAGTTTCTAAATTATTTATTATAAGTAGTACTTGTTTTATACTGAGCTTTTTCCAAAAACAGTTTTGTTTTGTTTTTAAAGAGGCAGATGGAAAAGAAAGTTGAAGGTGAAAATGAGGACCAGGGAAGACTTTGATTTGCCAACAGACTCTGCACCCGCTCCCTGGATTCGATCCCATTCCCGGCCAAGACACAGGACCAGCAGCTGGGCTTGTCTTCAAACGGGTGTCGGTCAATAGTGGCTCATACTGAGGTTCTATCTTCCTATCTGTTTTCCACACCGTATTATCCACTCTTCAAGGAAAAGCCTGTGTCTTGTTCATCTTAGTGTCCCTATACCCTAGTGTAGCTCAAGCTACAAAGCCAATCCATGTGCGTGGTTTTTTAAAATTGATTTAAAAGAACTGTGAGGTCAATGGATCGTCCCGCCAAGCCCTCCCTCCACCTCCAGAGAGCAGGTGGTTCTGGCAGTAGTTTCAGCGTGGTGGACCCAGAGAGTCTTCCTTCACTTAAAAACCAAAGGTCACTTATGAGACAAAAAAAAATAGGCCTCACCACACTCGATTCCATCTGACGAGGCTGACTGGGGCTCGACTGGGACCCTGGACCCGCTCCCAGCGCAGGTGAAGAGGCATGCTGACCTGAGCCAAGCGGAAGGCGAGACCGTGGAGCTCCGCGCCCCGCCTTCATTCCCTCTCGCCTCTTCTTTTACCACAGTGCAATAGACACACTTTTGGTGGCTTAGAAGAGCAAAGAGGAATGGAAAAAAAAAAAAAATCCTCGTAGGAGGAAAAGAAATACAATGATCCTGCGTGCTGAAGCAGTAACTATTTTGAGAAAATGTAGCCAATACAAGATAAGAGAAAATGTCTGCGAGGACCTTCAGATGGTACAAAGGTTGGGATAAAACAGTCGAGAGTCTTGGACACATTAGGTCATCAAAGAGCATTTTTCACAAGAGTTAACCTGAGCATTTCCAAGGCCTCAATCCATCAGTTCTGACTGGAAGCCTTGATTCAAGGCTTTGAAATAAAGAGAAGAGTGCTTTGTTGCCACAAAGAAACCCACACAAGGCTTCTGTCTTAGAGACCAAGATCGATGATAATCATCAGCGTGACGTGTCCTTGCATCAAATCTGCATGACTCTGTGCCCTCTGTACTCTGACACTAGATAAAGCTCTCTATGTTACTCGAATTGAGTTTTGTAAAAATTGCAAAAACAGGCTCTCACTACCCCTTAGCCACAAACTATGTCAGCAACATAAAGCAGCAAAGGGCCTGGTTTTAATAAAGGAGTCTGTTTGTATTTTTTCCCAAGACATTTAGGTCATCTAGCATTCATTCATCCACCCACCATTCATTTATTCATCTACCCAACAAACGTCTGTTAAGCACCTATGGGTCAAGCATTTGGGGCGATTCAAATAGAAGCAAGACATGGATCCTGTGCTCAGAGAGCTTATTGCCAATGTGTTTGCCGAAAAACAGCTCTATGTTTCTGACAACATCGTAAATTAGGAAGCAGATTAGAGGCTGAAATTAGTGTTTAGCTATCAATTTTATTCCAGAAGAGTCCCAAAAAGGATCTCTGACAATCTACTCTGAGTTCACATTTCTCCCGGATTCTCTGGACTTCCCAGGGCTCTAACCAAATTTCCTTATATCATGGGCGAATGACCTGAGACACACAGGGGTCCGGTGACGTACCCAGGGCCACCACACGAGTTAGTAGGAGAACCAGATCCTGAGCCCAGGTCTCTCCTGACTTGTGTCCCTAGGTTTCCAGGGATGGCACACGGCTCTGGCTTTACAGTAACCTCTTGGTAAGGCAGGCTATGCTTTGTTCGGTCACTAGATCAACTTGCTCGCACGACCTGAGATCCCACAAGTATTAGTTCTCTATTGCTGGCAACAAATTACCCCCAACTCTGCTCCTTCACATCTTAAAAGCACATTTAATATTTCATAGACTATGTCTTGGGAATCCGAGTGTGGCTTAGCGGGGCTGTCCGCTGCAGGCTCTCTGGCGGGGTGCAGTCACGGTGTCCCCCAGAACAGGGATCTCAGCGGAAAGGCTAACTGGGGAGGGTGGGCCAGTGCCCACAGCTGTTGGCAGGACTCGGTCTTGGAGGGCTGTTGGACCGAGGGCCTCAGTTCCTGCTCGCTGCTGACGAGGACTCCTTAGTGCTGCCCCTGGTCCTCGCAACGTGGCCGCTCGCATCATCAAAGCCAGTGGGAGAAGGGGCTGTTAGCAAGACGGAAGGCAGAATCTTCTCCACCCTGCGTGCAGTGGGGACAGCCCCTCGCTTTTGCCATATTGTATCAGTTAGGAGCCGCTGCTAGGTTCCGCCCATGTCGAGGGGAGGGGTTACACAAGGGCATGAACACCAGGAGGGGGTCACGGGAGCCACTTTAGAAGCTGGCTGCAGTGCCATCTCGGCCAGTCTCGGGACACTTGATCGAATGGCATCCGTGTGCTCCCTACCCCCGAGTAACTGGCAGGCAGAGCAGGAGGTGGGAGGTAGGAAAGAGACCCCCAGTGTTACAGCGCTTCCCTGCCTTGTGGGAAAGACGGCCAAGTTGTCCTTAAAGTGGCAACAAGCTGTGGCCCTAGCCTTCCCTTACAATCCATTCTTCTTGACTCAATGAAAACTGGATCTTCAGGCACGCTTCCAATACTGGGGAGCCTACCATCACCATGCTTTCCGTGGGAGGAAAACTTTCTCTCCTCGGCACATTGCTTGAGCCTAGGCAACAGTCTCAGGCCCCCGCTAGCGTGGGAGGTCCTCCAGGACCCTCATTTGTGTGGCCACTGCTGTTCCTGCTTCTGTGTTAGTCCATAGGGTTTCCATAAGCACGATGACATTCTAGAGTCCTTGATTGTTCACCCCTTCTTCCACTCAGCTACTCATTCATTCAGCAAACATTTCTTAAGCTCCTTTTAAGTATTGGATACTGAGTTAAAGGCATATGAGTGCTGTAGATAGATGGATATATATTTTTTAAAGATTTATTTATTTATTTATTCATTTCTCTTCCCCCCCACCCCCAGTTGTCTGTTCTCTGTGTCCATTCGCTGTGCCTTCTTCTGTGACCACTTCTATCCTTATCAGCGGCACCAGGAATCTGTGTTTCTTTTTGTTGCGTCATCTTGCTGTGTCAGCTCTCCGTGCATGCAGCGCCATTCCTGGGCAGGCTACACTTTCTTTCGCGCTGGGCAGCTCTCCTTACGGGGCACAATCCTTGCGCATGGGGCTCCCCTATGCGGGAGACACCCCTGCGTGGCTGGGCACTCCTTGCGCGCATCAGCGCTGCACATGGGCCAGCTCCACACAGGTCAAGGAGGCCCGGGGTTTGAACCGTGGACCTCCCATGTGGTAGGCGGACGCCCTAACCCCTGGGCCACGGCTGCTTCCCCAATAGATGTATATTGTATTAAGAAATAAAAAGATAGATAAAACACAGGCAGTCCATTCAGTTGAATGTTCACAATTTTTGAATATTTGCTATGTTCTTTAAATGTCTTTAAAACAATACAACAGCAATAACTATAAATCCTTGACCCACTATCACACCTTTTTACTGAGTTCTTCATGGCAAAACTGTCTTCACTTCTTTTCTTTTGTTCCCCAGCACAGTTGGACTTTCATCTCCATCTTTCCAAAAGAACTGCTCTTGACTGGGTATTTATGAGCTCAATGTTGCCTAAATAAATGATTCATTCTCTTCGTCACTGCTTTTGATGCCTCGACAGCACCCAGCACAGCTGGCCGCCCTCTTCTTGAAAGCTCCTTCTTTGACTTTCATCACGCCGTCCCCTCCTGCCTCTCCTCCTGCCTCACAAAGCTCCTGCTCAGTCTCCTTGGCTGGCTCCTCCTCCTCCGTTCAGTCTCCAAATGTCAGTATCTCTGTTCCAGGGTTTATTTTTAAGACTTTTTTTTATCCAGTCCTGTAGCTTCAAAAACACCATACACTTTGTTTTCCAAGTTTACCTCTCTAGGACAAGGAGCCTAATTGTCCTAAAGTAACCAAACACTTAACAAGCTCTCCAGGAACTGGGATTCTCATCCTCCCAGCAAGAGGCACTGCACTCTATCAGCTCCCCACGGCACCTGTAGCTTCCTGTCCCAAACAGAGAGAATGTCCCGGGAGTCCCCAGGTGCTGGGCAACTGGCTTTCCTTCTAAACAGCTGACAGACCAAGTCCAGCCAGTCTGGTACCAACAGCCTGAGTACTCCTCCATGGACAAAGCTGTTTTTATGCTGACTGTTAGAGGTTTGCAATAATCAACAAGCTGTAGCTCAGTTTCCCCTGATATGCACTGGGGAAAGGCTAACCCCACCCCCCATAAGCCCATGTGTCCAAGGGCACGGCGCTTCCCCACAGGTTAGACAAAGAAACCACATAGAGACGGAGTAAAGGGAAATGGAGACCTTCCCCACCTACATATCAGAGGGAGATAAAATTCCCACAGAACAAAGAAGCATCTGCTCCTGCAGCATTCCAAGAAGCCATAACTCCCTAACCCACTATCTTTTAGTCACTCTTAGGAAAAGTTTTCACCTCTAGGGCTCCCTATTAGCCCCTATACTTCACTCGGACCCTCAACCCCCTCCCACCAACTATCACTCCCCCGCCTAGGAAAGTTCTGTATAAATCCAAATCCCCCCTTCCAGAGGGGGCTGGTGAGGGGGCTGAAGTCTGTTCTTCAGAGCACCTCCATTGGGAGAGCTTCTCAATAAATCTTTCTTCGCTATATTCATATCAGTCTGTGTCCCAGTAAGCACCATATTTTCTCCAACACTTACACTATACAGAAATAGAATAAAGGAAGTCAGTGTCCCTCTATAGGGATACAGACTCCTAATGCAGGCCCTCTAATGACCCGGGACCGCCCGCAGCCCGGGCCAACACGGGGGGGAATCTAGAACAAAGCAAATGACGCAAAGACAGGGACAAGACACACGAAGAATGGAGACAAGACAGGATTCTGATCAAGTCTCGTTTATTGAGGGTTGGTCAGGGGTATATATAGTCAGGGATGAAGGACGTGACACATACTGACGACAACGTATGTGTCGGTAAATGATTGGGTAACTAGATTTTGATTTTCGCGCCATACGCATGCGCAGATGGTTGTTTTGCAGCGTCCGCGGAAAGATTTTCGCACATTTTAGGGAGTGGCCAATAGGAGCGTGTCGCCTGAAACAGTGGCGGGAGAGGGAGGACACAGGGGAAGAAGAAAGAGGAAGTAGGAAACCAAGGAATGGCTGCCTTAGAGCGCAACACAAATGAATCATGGCGTTTTGTGTCGAGAGTGAGAGAGACGGCTCCCTACACTCTAATACCTCGACCATTGTATGTATGAGTGTGAGGTGATGGGAGGATGGGAAATCACACCTTCTCTTCCTTTGCTGACTCTTGGTCTTTGTGAGTTTTCTTAATATAGCATACTACTTTTCCCATGCTATGTAGTGTTGAAGAATTACTCCCAAAGGCTGACACCAACTGGCCAGGGCCAGACGGGGCCTCCCTTTTATGACATGCCCTAACTTCCCTGAACTCTAAGCTCATCTGTGTGCCCGTGGACACCCAGTTTTCCCAGCACCATTTGTTGAAAAGACTATCCTTTCTCCCATTGAATTGACTTGTCACCTTCATCAAAATCAATTGACCATATAAATTTACACCACTACCTTATACCAAACAGAAAAATCCCCTCAAAATCCATCAAAGACTTAAATATAAGGGCTAAACCATATCATTCTTAGAAGGAAATATAGGTGAAAATCTTCATGACCTTGGGTTAAGCAAAAATGAGTTGTAAAAGAAAACAACAGATAAATGGAAATCATTCAAAATTTAAAATGTTTGTGCTGCAAAAAACATCCTTAGGAAAATGAAATAAAAGCCATAGCCTGGGAAAAAACATTTTCAAATCATAGCTGTGATAAAGGATTTGTAATCAGAATATGGTACACTTACAACTCAGGAATAAGAAGATAAACAACCTGTTGGGAAAAAAACGGCATTCACTGGGACACAGAGACTGATATAACCACAGGCAGAGAATTTACTGAGAAGCTCTCCCAATGGAAGGGGTCTGAAGAACAGACTTCAGCCCCCCCACCAGCATGGTGGGGGTCTGCAGAGAGGCTTCAGCCCGCTCGTGGAAGGTGCAGATGTGAATTTATATGGTACATCAATAGGCGGGGAAATGGTAGTTCATGGGGAAGGGGTTAGGGTCCAGAGTACAGCCTTCAGTTAATAAAGGGATTGTGTATGGCTTGGGGGTGGTGGGCTAGGAAGCAGGGTTTTCTTGGAACGCAGGAGGGTTTGAGGGTCCAGAAGGGATGAGGGTCCTTATCTGCTCCATTCCCACTGTGATATGGCTCATTCTTGGGGGAGATACCCTGTCTTCTGCACGCAGGCAGCTTGCTCAATTGATCAGAATGGAGCCACAGCCTTATGACCTGGTGATCATTGCAAACCTCTAACACAACCCATTTAAAAAGTGGTGAAAAGGTTGGAAGAGATATTTCATCAAAGAAAGTATAGGGATGGCCAATAAGCACATGAAAATATGTTCAACATCATTAGAAATTAAGGAAATGCAAGTCAAAACCACAATGCAACACTACTGCCTGCCAATAGAACGCTGTTTTTTGAAAAAGACAATAACAGTTGGAGGATATAGAGAAACAATGATGTGGAAAAATTGAAACATACATTGCTGGTAGAAATGCAACTACTTTTGAAAAGAGTTTGGCAATTTCTTAAAAAGTTAAACATAGATTTTCTACATGACCCAGCAATTCCACTCCTAATTATCAACCCAAGAGAAATGAAAATATATGTCCGCACAAAGACTTACATGAGAATATTTATTAGTTTTATTATAGCAATCTAAAACATGGAAACACTACAAATAGCCATCAACTAATGAATTAATAAACAAAATGTGGAATATCCATTAAATGGAATACTATATGGCACTGAAAAGGAAGGAATTAGCAATACTTGTTACAACACAGGTGAAACTCAAAAATATGTTATACCAAGTGAAAGAAGCCAAACACAGAAGTCCACATATGTCTGTGGACATTGCTGACCACAGCTTTGTATCAGCCACATCAGATTGCTACAGACCTCACTCAGAGGGTGATCATTGTTCCAACCATCCTCAGGCAAAAGTGACAAAGGAGTCTTAAAGGTAGTTTCTTCCTCAAAACTACAAAAAAAAAAAAAAAAAAAAACAGTTAAAGGGCTAGATTTACTGGGCAAGTACCAAATCAAGAAAACATAGCTTCAGAGCGTCACTGGAGAAGCTCCTACCCCTTGCTGACCTCACCCCCCCCCCCCAGGGCAGTGTGGAGGCAGCTGGCACTCCGTTTGTGGGTCCCTGACCTGTGAAACACTGGGAAAGACAGTCCTAGGAAACAATTCTTCACAATCCACCACCTTAATTTGTCCTAAAAGCTGAAATAGTGTAAGAAACAGACAGCTCAGGTACCAAATCCCAGAGTTGACATGTTAAAATATTAAAATGCACAGCATGCAAAAAAAAAATTACAAGACAAACAAAGAACCAGGAAATGATAACCTATCCAATGGAAAAGGATAAATATCCTGAAAGCATTGGTGAAGACGACAAGACTGTGGCCATACTGTGGCCATACCAGCCAAAGACTGAAAAGAAAAGGTCTTCAGTATGCTCAAGGAGATGAAGGAAAATACAGAGAAAGAATGAAATAATGTCAGGAAAATAATGAATGAACAATATGATAATCTACCAGCAATTTTAAAAAAAGGAACCAAAAAGTTTTATTGGAGTTGAAGAGAACAATAACTGAAATGAAAACTTCCCAGGAGACTGGAGCTAAAAGAATAAAGAATCACTGAACTCAAAGACAAGACAATTGAAATGAGTCAGGCTGAGGAACAGAAAGAAAAAATAATTAGACAAAGCAAAAATAGCCTAAGAAATCTTGAGACACTATCAAGCATACTAATATACACATTATAGGAGTCCCAGAGGGAGAAGAAAGAAGAAAAGGGCAGAAAGAATATTCAAAGAAACAAAAAATGAAAAAATGAAAAAATAGCAATGTGCTATGTACAAGAGAGTCCCAATTAGACTAAATGTCAATTTCTCATCAGAAACCATGGAGGCAAGCAGAGTTGGTATAGCTCAGTGGTTGAGCACCTGCTTTGCGTATACACTGTCCTGGGTTGAATTCCCTATACTTTCTAAAATCAAAGAAGAAAGAAAGAAAAGGAAAAGGAACCATGGAGGGAAGATGGTGGTGGGATGCAGTACTTAAAGCATGAGAGAAAACAATTGCCACATGTAGCAGTTTGATATGGTTATTAATTCCAAAAATAGATTTTGGACTATGTTTGTAATCTGGTCTGTACCTGGGTATGATTAACTTACGATTAGGGTTTTGATTGGGCCATGTCATTAGGGCATTGAGTCCCTACCCCTTGGTGGGTGGGGACTCACAGATAAAAGGCATGGCAAAGGACAGAGTTGAGGGTTTTTGATGTTGGAGTTTGATGCTGAAGCCTTAAACTGGTGCCCCAGGAAGTAAGTTCACAGAGGAAAGAGAAGCAGGCCCCAGGAAGAGAGGAACTTGAGTCCAGGAAGAAGCAAGCCCTGGGAAGAGAGGAACCCTGAACCCAGAGAGAAGCAAGACCCTGGAAGAGAGGAACCCAGGAACTCAGAACCCTTGCAGACATTGGCAACCACCTTGCTCCAACACATGAAAACAGACTTTAGTGAGGAAAGTAACATATGCTTTATGGTCTGGTATCTATAAACTCCTACCCCAAATAAATACCCTTAGAAAAACCAACCAATTTTTAGTACTTTGCATCAGCACCCCTTTGGCCAAGAATTTTATACCCAGTGTGACATTCTTTCAAAAATGAGAGAGAGATTAAGACATTCCCAGACAAACAAGAGCTGAGAAGATCATTATCATTAGACCTGCCCTACAAGCAACGCTAAAGACTGGAAAGAAGGGACATTACATAGTGGATCAAAGTGGCAGAAAGAAATAAAAAAACTCAATAAAAGTAACCATATGATTGTTTAAGTACATGTTTTTCTGGAGATACATCACTCTAAACCACCACAGTCTACATCCTTTCCAGCCATTGTTATTGAAAATCTAGCTCATTTCACCTTTTCTAATGAGTTTGCACTGTTATTTGGTTTTTGTTTTACTTTGCATTCTCCCAATAATTCTGGTGGATTGAGTTTTGATGCACTGAATGTATTTTACAAGTGGAAAGAACATATCATTTTTGGGTGTGGAGGGCTGCCTGTGGTGGATTGAATTTTCTACCCCAGGCTGGACATGGATGTCACTTTAGTTAATTTGAAGCACAACTGTTTGGGATTTAATCTAGATTACTGGTGTTCTTTATAAAAAGAGTGAAATTCAGATGGAGGGAGAACAAATGGGGATTAGCAAGACTCTTGAAGACAGTGGAACCCAGGAGAGAAAGAAGATGCCACCATTTGCATTACCACGTGACAGGAAGTCAAGGAACCCACAAGATTGCAAGCCAGCTAAAAGACAGAACTACAGAAGGAAGTAACCTTCTAGCCTCTCAAACCATAAGCCAATCGTTTCCTGGTGTTGTCAACATTTTGTATGGTATTGTTTCAGCAGCTAGGAAACTAAAACAACCATTCTATCATGTGTGTGTTTGCAATCTGAATATATACTTTGGTGAGATATCAAAAAAAAGTAACCATTGCATAGTTATAATTGTTAATACTATTATATTGTATTTTTTTAATTTAATGACAATTCTACTAGAAGTGTTAAAATGCCAATGCATAAAAGTAATTATAAATCTATGGTTTTGGATATACAATTATAAAGTTATAATTTGTAACAAGTACAATAAACTGGAAGGAGGATGGACAGGTATAAGAAAGTGTATGTGTATGTTGTTAAAGTTAAGCTGGTATCAAATAAAATATGATTTGTTATATAGACAGGATATTAAAGATAGTATATGAAAATTTTATTCATAAAGAAATGAGAAGGGACTCAATATGGCACAACAAAACATAAAATAACTATGAAAGTAAGCATTCATGGCAGAATTGAGGGTCAAAAAAGGTTTAAGACTTAACAAAAACTAAATAGAATAATGGCAGAAGAAAGTCTTACACTAACATTACTTTAAATAAAATGGATTACATCATCTATGTGGAATCTAAGACCCCTCTCGATATAGAGATGGAGTGGACATCACCATCCCAGGGTCCACAGGATGGAGGAATAAAGTATGGATTAGAGTGGATTTACTGATATTCTACTATGGAATTATTGTGATTAGTAATGAAAGAAATTGTAGCATTGATGTAGAGAAAGTGGCCACAGTAGCTGCTGAGGGTAGGGAGAGGGAAGAAGAGATATGATGTGGGGGCATTTTCAGGACTTGGAGTTGTCCTGGGTGGTGCTGCAGGGACAGATGGTGGACAATGTATGTCCTGCCATGGTCCACTGTGTGGACCGGGGGAGAGTGTAAACTACAATGTAAACCATTATCCATGTGGTGCAGCAGTGCTCCAAAATGTATTCACCAAATGCAGTGAATGTCCCATGATGATGAAAGAGGTTGTGGATGTGGGAGGAGTGGGGTGAGGCAGACGGGGGTATATGGGGACCTCTTATATTTTTTGAATGTGACATTTAAAAAAAAATAGAGAGAGAAAAAACTGGTAAAAAATATATAAATGGATTAAACTCTCCTGTCAAAAGACAGAGAAAAGATGGTGGACCCCCTACAGCACACCATATCAAAAATCAACTCAAAATGGATCAAAGACCTAAATACAAAAATCAGAATTATAAAGCTATTTGAAGAAAACATAAGGAAACATCTTTAGGATTTTGCGTAAGGAACAGTCTATTAGACTTTATACCCAAAGCAAAAGCAACAAAAGAAAAAATAAATAAATGGGACTTCATCAAAATTTTAAACATTTGTTCCTCAAAGAACATTATCATGAAAGTAAAATGACAACCTACAAAATGAGAGAAACTGTATATGATAAGGGTTTTATATCCAGAATACACAAAAAATCCTAAAACTCAACAACAAATAGACAAACAACCCAATTAAAACATGGGCAAAATACTTGAATACATTTCCCCAAAGAAGATATACAGAGTCAAAAAAGCATATAAAAAGATATTCAACATCTTTAGTCACTAGATAAATGCAAATCAAAATCACATTGAGATATGAGATACCATTTCACACCCACTAGAATAGCTATTATTAAAACAATGAAATAAAATTCCAAGTGTCTGAGAAGCTGTAGAGAAACAGGTATACTCATTTATTGTTGGTGGGAATGTAAAATGGCAGACAGTTTTGGCAGTTCCTCAGAAAGTTAAGTATAGAATTACTATATAACCTGGCAATCCCATTTGTAGATATATACCCTAAAGAATTGAAAGCAGAGACTTGAACAGATATTTGCACACTCCTGTTCATAGCAACGTTATTCACAATTGCCCAAAGATTGGAAGCAACTCAAGTGTCCATCAACTGATGAACAGATAAATAAAATATGGTATCTACACACAATGGAATGTTATTCAGCCATATAAGGGATGAAGTTCCAAGACATCTTATTTAGTGAAATAAGCCAGACACAATAAGTATGATTTCACTGATATGAAATAATTAGAATATATAAATTCATAGAGTCAGAAACTAGAAGATAGATTACCAAGGGCTGGGATTAGAGTAGGGAATGGGGAGTTAAAGCTTAAATTGCACAGAGATTCTATTTGGGATGATGACAAAGTTTTGGTAATGGATGGTGGGGATGGTAGTACATTGAGAATGTAATTAACAGTACTGAATTATATATTTGAATGTGGTTAAAAGGGGAAATTTTAGGTTGTGTATATATATATTACTAGAATAAATGTTTTTAAAAATCCTTAGGACTGTACATCACAGTGAACTCTAAAATAAACTATGGATGATAGTAGTACAATTATAAAATGTTCTTCATCTTTTGTAAGAAATGTAACACACTAATGAAAGGTGCAAATAATAGGGTGCTATATGAGAACCCTATTTTATGTGTGATTTTCCTGTAAACCTACAACTGGCTATCCCCCACCTAACCCTTCACTTCCTTGGCATGGAGCAGTCTGTGCTCCCTGTGCAAATCCTTGCTCCCAGTTCTGGCAGGCAGAGTAACTCGTGCATTTACTGGGATCTTGTGTCTGGCCCAGTCTGTCTGTCTGGTGTTGCCTGAACTTGCCCTGTGTGTAGAAGGCAGCACAAAGAACTCTCCCACAGAACACTGTGGAGGAGAAGTCAAGTCCGGTTGCCTGGGGCATAGGATTGTTGGCTGTAGGTGCAGTACATAAACACCATAACGGACTGTTTCCTAGGGAAGAGGGGACATTTGGAACTGTGTGAACATGGGAATTCCTAGGGCCAAGTGGTCATACCCAAGACAAAATGCACGTACAGAAAGGATCAGGGAGGCCCCTATACTTTGGCCTGTAGCTATTCTTTAAACTCGTTGTATGGATAAGCCCTGAAGGAAAGCACTTGCACAGGTCAATCTGCAAAGACTTGGCAATGTGTCTTCTACTTCTTTTCTTCTTCTGCTTTTGCTAGTTCCTGGCAATCAAGAAACACTCTGTCATGATACTAATTGGTTTAATGTTCAGATGCCTCAGAGTCTAAACTCCAGGGATAACACATTAAAATATTAAAATGTCCAGGTTTCAACAAAAATTTACAAAACATACAAAGAAACAGGAATTGATGGCCCAGGCAAAGGACATTAAAGCATTAGGAACCATCAAGGAAGTGGACACAGGGAAGCAGACTTGGCCCAGTGGTCAGGGTATCTGCCTACCACATGGAAGGTCCACAGTTCAAACCCCAGGCCTCCTTGACCCATGTGGAGCTGGCCCATGCACAGTGCTGATGCACACAAGGAGCTCCCTGCCATGCAGGGGTGTCCCCCGTGTAGGGGAGCCCCACACACAAGGAGTGCACCCCGTAAGGAGAGCTGCCCAGTGCGAAAGAAAGTGTAGCCTACTCAAGAATGGTGCTGCACACACGGAGAGCTGACACAACAAGATGATGTGGCAAAAAGAAAACACAGATTTCTGGTGCCGCTGATGGGGATGGAGGCAGTCATGGAGGAACACGCAGTGAATGGACACAGTGAGCAGAAAACTGGGGTGGGGGGGAAGGAGACAGAAATAAATAAAAAATAAATCTTTAAAAAAAAAAAAAGGAAGTGGACACAGATTTGGAACATACCAAAGACTTTAAAAATGGCTCTAAATATGCTCAAAGAGTTAAAGGAAAACATGACAAAGAACTAAAACAAATCAGGGAAACAATAGATGAACTCAAAGAGGATATCAATAGAGATAGTAATTATGATAAGAAACAAAACATAGCTTTAAGACCACAGTAATAGAAATTAAAAATCCCTAGAGGGGTTCAACAGCAGATTGAAAAAAGAATCAAAGAACTTGAAGATAAGACCATTAAAATCATTCAGTCTGAGGAGAAGGAGGAAAGAATGAAGGAAAGTGAGCATAGCCTGAGGCACCTGTGGGACACCATCAAGCACACCAATATACACATTGAAGGAATCCCAGAAGGTGAAGAAAGAAGGGGGCAGAGAGAATATTAAAAAAAAAAAAAATGGCTAAAAAATTCCAAATTTTTAAAAAGACATGAATATATACATCCAAGATGTTCAAGAATTTCAAACAGAGTAAACCCAAATAGACTCACACCATGGCATAATAGAATCAAACTGCCAAATGCTAAAGATAAAGAGAGATTTCTGAAAGTTACAAGAGAGAAGCAACATGTCATGTACAAGGTAATATAAGATTAAGTGCTCTTTCCTCATCAACCATAGAGGCAAAAAGGCAGTGGGATGACATATTTAGTGTTGAAAAGCAAAAACGTTGCCAACCAAGAATTCTGTATCTGACAACACTGTCTTTCAGAAATGAGGAGAGGGGAGTGGGTGATTGCCTGTTTCCCATGTACAAGGTCCTGGGTTCAGTCCTTGGTACCTCCAAAAAAAAAAAAAAAAAAAAGAATGGAAAAGAGAAAAAGGAAAAAATGAGGGAAGGATTATGGCATTCCCAGATAATCAAAACCTGAAGGAGTTTGTCATCACTAGACTGGTTCTACAAAAGGTGTTAAAAAGAGATCTGCAGGTTGAAAGCAAAGGACGCTACATCAAAGCTGCATGAAGAAATGAAGATCTCCGGTGGTGGTAACATGAGTAAGGAAAATTCCAGTACTATTGTATTTTCGGTTTGTAGCTCCACTTTTGCTTCCCACAGGATCTAGAAGGCAAATGCATAAAACGTTATAAGAAAGTGGTGGTTTTTGACTCATAATGTGTAAACGTAATTTGTGACAAGAACTCTAAAAGTTGGGGGTGGGGAGCAGATGAAGCTCAAGTGGTTGGGTGCCTGCTTCTCATGTACGAGGTCCTCAGTTTGATCGCCAGGAACTCCTAAAAACAAAAACAAACAACAACAAAAAGTGTTTCTAGAACATTAACCTTAATTAGTGAGCAGATGTGGCTCAAGTAGTTGAGCACCTGCTTTCCACATGGGAGCTCCTGAGTTTGGTTCCCGGTGCTTCCTAAAAAAGACAAAAGCGAACAAGCAAAACAAATGAAAAAACGAACTCAGTGCAGCTGACATGGCTCAGTGGTTGAGTTCTCGCTTCCCAAACACAATCCCCAGGCCCCTGGTACCAAAAAAAAAAAAATATATATATATATATATATATATATATATGGGTCAGAGGGGTATAGAAACATAATTTTTGAACATTTTTTAAGTTAAGTTGGTGTCAAAGAAAATGAGTTTGTTATCAATTTAGAACGGTAGCCCCATGAAAACTACAAATAAAATATTGGAGAATATGCAGGCCCATAGAGACAGAAAGTAGAAAGCAGATTTCCAGTGGTAAAGGGCAGGGAAATGGGGAGTTAATGCGTAATATTGTCAAATTACTGTTTGGGAGATGGGAAAGTTTCAGTAATGGAAAGTTGCTAGGGTACCACATATTTTGAATGTGATTAATCCCAATAACTGGTATGTTTGTGAGTTCTCTTTTTTTTTTCATCCCTCCCTGCCACCCACCCCCCACTCTCTGTTTGTGAGTTCTTGAGAAGGGAAAGATTATGATGTATATATGCTCCTGCAATTAAGGAAGGAAGGGGGAGGAAGAGAATGAAAAGGAGGGTGGGGAGGAGGGAAGGAGGGAAACTAAAGAAAAAAGTGACAATTAAAAGCAATACATAATCCTAGATGGGATCTAGTAAGGAAAGAGCAAAAGCTCAAAAAGACATTATTTCACCCATGTAGGCATAAACTATCATCCATGCAGCGCAGCAGTGCTTTAAAATGTATCACCAAATGCAGTGAATGTGCCACAATGATGAAAGTGGTTGCTGATGTGGGAGGAGTGGGGGGAGATGTGGGGTATATGGGAACCTCTTATATATATTTTTTCTGTCCCCCCCTTGCAACTTTTTTTTTTTGCTTGCTGTTTGCTTTCTGTGTCCATTCACTGTGCATTCTTCTGTGTCTGTATTTCATTTTTACTTATTTATTCCCATCCCACCCCCGCCTTGCAGTTTGCTTGCTGTCTGCTCTCTGTGTCCATTCACCGCGTATTCTTCTGCATTTTTTTTTTTTTGCTTGTCTCTCTTTTTTCTTTGTTGTTGCGTCACCTTGCTGAGTTGACTCTCCACGGCACTTGTAGGCCGGCGGCTCTCCGCAGCACCTGGGGCAGCAGCTCTCTATAGCATGCAGGCCAGCCCGCCTTCACAAGGAGGCCCCAGCACACGAACCCAGGGCCTCCCACATGGTAGGTGGGAGCCCAACTGATTGAGCCACAGCCGCTTCCCACCTCTTATATTTTTTCATGTAACATTTTTTTGTGATCTATATATCTTCAAAAAAAAATACAATTAAAAAATACTATGAAAAAAGAAAAAATAATAGAATTATTATTTGAATCTTGTAAAAAAAGACATTATTGGGACATATATAGACTAAACTTTTTATCAATGTTAAATTTCTCAAACATGATAACTGCACATAAGGTGGTTTCATAAGACATTAAACGGCGTGGATTGTTCAAGGGGATCATGAGGTATAGAAGCTACACTCAAGTGTTCATGAAATCGATTGATAATAGATATAGATAGAAATATGATAGATATAGATAGATAGATAGATAGATAGATAGATAGATAGATAGATAGATAGAAAGATAGATAGATAGATAGATAGATAGAAAGATAAGGTAATGTGACAAAATTATGAAATTGGTGGATCTGGGTATATGGCCAGGTAGGGGTATGTTGGAGATCTTTGCACAGGGTTGGTATTATTTTTGTAACCGTCCCATAAGTTTGAAGGTAAGAGGTTAAAAAACACACAAATAAAAGAGAAGTAGTTATCATGGCCCTCATCTGCCTTATTTTTTATTTTATTTCTCACTTTGTATAGGGTTTACATTTATTGGGCCCACTCGGTGACTCTAAACTATTGATCTATTGTCCAAGAACATTGAGAAATAAAAACAAGAATGTGGAGGAGCAAAAAATACACTCAAGAGAGATTTTTCTTGAATAGGATATGAAATACCGGACCTTTTATAAATTACCTTGGCAATTTATAAATGCTTAAATGGACCACTCTTGTGATCTGGGATGTAAACCCTAAGACTGAACATGGGAGATTATGACCTTGAAGGATAATTTCTGATCACAGTAATTTTATCCTTAGGTGATTTTGATGTAAGACAAAGGAAATCAAGGAGCAAAATTCCTTGGCAATGGTGTGCAGACTGTAGCAAAGGCAGTTAGGGTTCAGCAAATATTGTGGGCCAGGTTCTCTAGAAAAATGACTGAGCCAGACATTTGAAGGCAGTATACTCATTTATTGGGGAGTGGAAACCTCAGATCAACTTTTGACATGAGAGAAGAAGGACTGGGCAAAGGAGAAGTCAGAATGCAACATACAACAAAAGCCTCCAAGGATCCCATGGGGAACTGTGGGGCTGGGATGGCCCTTCAGTGTTGTTTGATCTTGAGGCAAGGATGCTGGATTTTATACTCCATCAGGGACTGCTCACTGGATGGAGGTCACCGCACAGGAGGGGATGTGACCTTGAGCAAAGTGCACTCTATGGCTGAAGGCAATTACCAGAAAGACACTAGCTGAAAGCTACCAGCCTCCATCACTCCCAAAGGCTGGGGGAAGGTGCACTGCATGGCAGTGAATGGCGGCTCTGAATGGGGCAACACAGCATCCACTATAGCGGTATAGAGATGCAATGCTCCTAGGTGGTCTCAGACAGGGATCTGCCGGTCTCAGCCCCGAAGGCCATTGGCCAGTGCTGACTGTTTCAAAGAAAAAGCTTCTACAACTCAGTGCATCGGGTCAGCCTTCCCTAAGCAAGTGCGTTGGAGGTCCTGGGAGTCAGATCCAAGTAGGAAAAGGAAGACCTCCACACTAGTGTGGGGCCCGGAAAAGGCTCAGAGTAGGGAGTCAAAGCCAATCATTGGTGGAGCACTACTCCCAACAACTGGAGAAAACATTCCAGTGCATAAAGCATATTCACCAAGACAGACCATAAAATAAGACACATATTAAAGAATCAAAACCATAGAAAGTAGATGCTCTGACCACAATGATATTAAGTTAGAAATCAAAAACTAAGATGTCTAGAAAATCCCCAATTTTTTATAACTTAGGCAATATACTTCTAAATAACTCATGAGTCAAAGTGTGGGGAGCCCTGCAAAGCAGGGTCCCTGGAAGGCTGCAAAGCAGGCTCCACGGTTCACAGTAAGAAGGTAGATAAAGAAGGAGATGCCCCTGGGCAAGGCATTGGGCGGAACAAAATAGAAATAGGCTAAGTATGGAAAAGAATTCCAGGAAAACTGTTACCAGCGGGCTAATGAAAAGAAGAATAACTATTATATTTGTGGTGACCTAGGAATAAGAGCTTCCCTCGAGAACTATTAAAGGTGTTAATGTCACCTAAAGTATAAAATAAAGATGTTACAATGGAATACTACTCAGCTATGAAAAGGAATACAGAACAAACACATATGATAACATGGATGAATCTTGAGGACCTTACGTTGAGTGAAGCAAGCCAGGCATTGAAGGACGAATACTACTTGACCTCTCTGATATGAAACAAGCAAACCAAGCTGTCTCAAAGAACTAGAGACTGGAAGATAGGCTTAAAGGAATTTTGGGGGGGCAGAAACCCATCACCCTACATGGGTGAAGTCTATGATAAGCTGGAGGTAAGTATTTGTACAGGGAAAAGATAAGATGGGGGCATAGGGATACCTTTGGGGGGGGGGCTTTGTGTGCCTGAGGGGGGCTAGGGTTGGAAGGATGGGTCAGATGGCCCAAGGAATTGTGGGGAGGGCTGGGGGGAATGGTTGAATATGGGAGAATATCAGGTATATGGTTGAAACTATAAGGTTGAGAAAACTCTTTAGAAAATATAATAAGGAGGGATTACATGTTTAAGGTGTTTAAGGGGGGGCATCTGGCACGGGGGCACGCTGTTAGGGAATGAGTGCTCAGTTTGTCATAGTGCGTTAAATCGTTGAGTGGAGACCATACAATGAATGTGAAGGTGTATCCATGTCCTGGGGAGACCTGATGTTCTCAAATGGAGAGAATTGTGTCCCTCGAGAAAATCGGTGGCTCCCAGTGGGTTAGGGCAGTCTAGTATGTCAAGCCCTCGGCATTGCTACAAGTATCTGTAAATCTGGTCCCTCAAGCAGTGAAGACTGATTGTCACTGTGGGCCCCAAGAGGAGGGGGAGAGAGGTAAAGAATAGATGGAAGCAGGGCAACTGGGGGGCAATGGAAGTGCCCCACAAGATCATGTAATGATGGATATAGGACATGTAAACATACAACAAAAATGTATACAAGTTTATAAGCTAAAATGTAAACCATAATGTAAAACATCAGGAAATTAAAAATTTAGAAATGTGTACAGTCTAAAATATAAACCATAATGTAAACCAAAATGTAACCATATTTGAAAGCTATATATCAAAATCTGTACATCAGCTACAGCAAATATAACATTTGTTGTATTTCTCATTATGCTTTTTCTTCTTGTGTCTCTTGTTACTTAATTGCTGGGGAAGGGGGAAAGGGTTTGATATTGGATATAGGGGAGTCCCCTATATTGTATATGTGAATTACTGTGATCTAAAATTTTTCTGAAGACAAAATTAAAAATTAGTAAAAAATTTTTTTACAAAAGAACGGATGTAGACACTGAGGAAGAAATGAAACAAAGTGCCTTGCCACTGTACATGCAGAGCAACACCTATTACAGTGATGAAAGGCAAAATGTTAAAAACAAATATTTATAATATTGTTCATATTTATTAATACATCAGTTTATTTTTACTTTATCTTAATATTTCTAAATTAGTATGTATACTTCTAATCCTTAAACTCATCACTATATTTCATTTTCCTATTAATTGGATTTGGCAATATATTAGGCTTCATTGTTGAAGAAGTTTTGGACCACAAAAAGGTTTAACTATGGCAAGGGAGTAACATTGGTGTGGGGTGTTATTGATTGGGGGAACACATGGTTGGGAGGGAGTTTTCCAGGGCATGTATATAGGGGACATAAAAATGTTTAGATAACAGTTAAAAATGACAACTGAGGGAGTGCTGAGTTCCTAGCCAGGGAAGCTCTATCACATTCCCCAATGGAATAGCAACCATCCCCCAAGTGCAATGGCAAAGACCAACAAAGAAGGGTTTTCCAACAATGAGCCCTTGAAACTCATGAGTCTGTGTGCCTGTAATATGAACTAGGCCTAGAGCTGCAGGCTGCCTAAAAGTTACCTCCTGAGAACCTCCATGTTGCTCAAATGTGGCCACTCTCTAAGCCAAATTCAGCATGTAAATGCATTACATTCTCCCAGTGTGGGACATGACTCCCGGGGATGAGCCTTCCTGGCACTGAGGGATTACTAGCAAGCACCAGCTGGTGATGTAAATAGAAAAAGACCTTGAATAAAAGGGTCAACTCAGACCAGCAGAATATCTCAGCCCACATGTAGGATCATGTGTTAAAAAACTGCTTTTTGACCTTGAATAAAGGGAGGAAATGGCAAAGTCAAATGAGTTTATATGGCTAAGAGTCTTCAAAAAAGAGTCAGGAGATCATCAGAGGGGTCACACTTATGCATTCCTTAGGAGGACCCCAGAAACAGCCAAAATGGATACAACCCCGGGTACTGGTTCTCCTGAGGGCTACAGAGGCCCACAGGGATATGGTCATGGCAGATAGCTCTGGAGCTCAGTACTATGTCAGTGGGCCCAACTTTGGAATTTGTGTTCCTGAGTGTGATGGAGTTGGACTCAGATGTGACCTTTCTACACATGCCTCTTCTGTCACTTTTAATGAACCTTTGGTTGGTGCTAGCATTGGTGTATACTCAGGAGACTTGAATCTCTGGACTGTCCATGTGCCAGCTGGGCTCTGAGCCTCAGCAGAGTTGCAACTCCAACTCTCTGGTTCATTTGACTTAACGCAGGTCAGCTAACAGGGAGGTGAAGATGGTCAATCACCACACCAAGGAACTGAGAGTGTCTACAACTGCAAGCAGGAGAATTGCATCCATTATCCATGTGGAATCTAAAGCCCCTTCTCAATATAGAGGTGGAGTGGACATCACTATCCCAGGGCCCACATAATGGAGGAACAAAATATGGATTAGAGTGGACGTACTGATATTCTACTATAAAACTTTTGTGACTACTATTAGAAGAAATTATATCATTGACAGGGAGAAAGTGGCCACAGTAGTTGCTGAGGGTAGTGGGAAGAAGAGATGTGATGAGGGGGCATTTTTGGGACTTTGGAGTTGTCCTAAATGATACTGTAGGGTCAGATGCTGGATTTTATATATCCTGCCATAACCCACTGAATGGACCTGGTGAGAGTGTGAACTACAGAGTAAACTATTATCCACATGGTACAGCAGTGCTTCAAAATGTGTTCACTGAGGGCGATGAGTGTGCTACAATGATGGGGGAGGTTGTTGGTGTGGGAGGAGAGGGATGGGGGGATGGGCGGTATACGGGAACCTCTTATGTTTATAAAGTAACCTTTTTTGTGATATGTGTATCTTAAAAAAAACACGATTTACAAAAATGATGGGGGTGGGGGAGTGGGATGTGGGTTATATGGGAACCTCTTATGTTTTTTTAATGTAACGTTCTATGTGATCGATTAACATTAATTTTAAAAGTTTTATTAAAAAAAAAAGATAAAAAAAATAAAGTAGATGATTAAGCTGGGTGCCTGAGGTAGCTGCAAGCTCCTGCAAGCTCCTCATTGTCCACCTGGTCCCCATTATTTTGTGTCTTTCATTTCTTCACCTTTTCAACCCCCCTCCTTGGAACTGTACAGACCCTGTTCGGCTGTGACTGCACTGCGTGGGTTGCGGCATCAAAGAAGAAATCAAAAGGAATACTAGAAAATATTTTTATCTGAGTGATAATAAAAACACAACACAGGAAGTGTATGTGGCTCAAGAGATTGAGCTCCCACCTACCACATGGGAGATCCCTGGTTCAGTTCCTGGTACTTTCTAAAGAAGACAGTGAGCTGGTGCAACAGGCAGGCATGGTAAGCTGACACAATATGATGATGTACCAAGAGACACAGGAATAAAAAGCATACTGAGAGATATAACAAAGCAGGGAATGGAGGTGGCTCAAGCGATTAGGCACCTCCCTCCCACATTGAAAGATCTGGGTTAGGTTCCCAGTGCCTCCTAAAGAAGCAAGAAGCAAGGAAGATGAATAGACACAGGAAGTGCAAAACAATGAGGGGGTAGGGAGAAAGAAATTTTTTAAAAAAAACAAGGCATCAAAATTATTGGATGCATCTAAAACAATGCAGTGCTTGGAGAGAAATTTATAGCATTAAATGCTTATATGAGAAAAGACAAAAGGTTTTAAATCAATTTTCTAAGCTTTCACCATAAGAATTTAGAAAAAGAGTAACTTAAACACAAACACAAACAAAAAGAAGTGAATAATAAAAATTTTAAAAACCAGTGAAATAGGGAGGCGGATGTGATTCAAGTGATAGGACTTCTGCCTACCATATAGGAGGAGCCGGGTTCAATCCTTGGGGCCTCCCAGTGAAAAAGAGAAAGAGGAAGCATGCCCGCGTGGTGAGCCAGTGCCATGTGGTGAGCCAGTGTCCACACAGGGAGCCAGTGCCTGCACAAGTGAGTCATGCAAGATGATGATGCAACAAAAGAGAGATGAAGGGGAGAGTCAAGGTGAAGCGCAGCAGAGACCAGGAACGGAGGTGGCACAATTGACAGGGAACCTCTCTCCACATCAGAGGTCCCCAGGATTGAATCCCGGTGAATCCTAGAGGAGAGAAAATGAGAAGAGAGAGACAAAAAGAGAAATAGATACAGAAGATCACACAGCGAATGGACACAGACAGAAAAAAAAAAAAAAGCAGGGTGGGGGAAGGGAAGGTGCCTAAATAAATCTTTAAAAAAACAGTGAAATAGAAAATGGACAAACAAGAGAGAAAATCAGAAGTCAATTTTTCTATACTTCTTACACAAAAATAATTAGAAATGGATTAGGTCTTTAAATATTGTATTAGTCAGGGTTCTTTAGGGAAACAGAATCAACAGGAGAGATACATATATCACATATATATTATGTAAATATTATGAGATTTATTATAAGAATTGGCTCATGTGACTGTGTGGATAGGCAAATCCAAATTCCACAGGGCAAGCCAAAAGTTGGGAACTCCAATGAAGGTTTTCCATGAATTCCCTAGGAGAAGTTGACTGGCTCAAGTAAGGATGGAAATTTTTCCTTTTGACTGCTGAAATCATCACTTACTCTTTTAAGGCCTTCAACTGATTGGATGAGACTTCTCTCACTGTTGAAGGCAACTCCTCAGTCAATTGTAGATGTAATTAGCCATAGATGCAACTTCCTGATAATTTAACTCTACAAAATGTCCTTAGAGACCAATGTTTGCTTGACCAAACAACTGTACACCCTAACCCAGACAAGTTGACTTACGAACTTAATCATCACCATCCACCCCTTGTCAACCTGGCACCCATACACACCTCTTTAAACCATACTTAATTTCTAAATAATAAAAATAACAGTCAAATTTCACCTAGTAATACTCAACTGTCCTGTGTACAATCAGAAAGGCACTAACTTTCCCCACCAGAGGAAGTAAGTCCTGGGGAAATATTCACTCTGAAACGTGATATACGCTAACTTAAACACTACAACATAAAAGTTAACACAATTTATATTATATGGTAAGAGCACAAGATAGGGAATAAACCAAAAATTTTTTTTACAGATTTATACAAATATACTCAAAAGAAGGAAGAAATATTCATAATCAATAACAGACCTGTTTCTGTAACTAGATACATGGGTATGTTTATCACTACTTTCTTTCACTACCAATTCCATATTCCCTTTACCTTCAGCAAGCATCTCAGCTGGCCTTGGTTCTTTGCCTGACAGGGTGACCCAAACCTTCATTCTTAAAGTTTCTGGACCATTAGTAGTCCTACCTGGATTGAGTTGTTGCAGTTTTCCATTGACTTTAACTACAGGGCATGGAAGTACTAAGAGACAACCTAGGGCATCTTATATATTCCCGGCAAATTCTTCTTTATTTCCATTGTGTAATAGCAGTCCTATTTCCCCTTGATAATTAGGATCAAGCATCCCAGTCAATACTGTAATTCCCATCTTTGTCTGTTGATTCAGGGGATGGGGAGCCAAAGTGACTGGGTGGCAGTCTTAACTTCAACAGAAACATTGTTGTATCTCCTCCTTTTGGAACTAAGACCTGTAGACCAGTGGAGATAAAGGTTGTATGGACAGAAGCAAAATTTTTTTCTAGAGGATCATTAGGAGTAATAGTGCAATTCCCATTCCACCCCTTAATCTGTGGACCTGTGAAAACAGCACCATAAAGCGGAAGCTTATTTAGAGCACATGCAGCTTCCTGGGGAACATTGTCCAGCCCTTCAAGGCATTGCCATCCAGCTGACACTGCGATTGAGCTTCAAAAGGCCATCCCACCATTCTATCAATCCAGCTCTTTCAGGATGATGGTGAAGATGAAAGTAAGTCCAGGGAATGCCCGTTCTTCCACTTCCTTGGCCATGAAGTGGGTTTCTGGATCAGAAGCAGTGCTATGTAGAATACCTTGACTGTCGATAAGCCATTCTGTAAGCCCACAAATGTTAGTTTGGGCAGAAGCATTGTGTGTAGGGAAAGCAGACCAACAACCAAAACATGTGTCTATTCCAGTTAGAACAAAACTCTGCCCCTTCCATGATGCAAGTGGACCACTGTAACCAACCTGCCACCAGGAAGCAGACTGATCACCTTAGGGAATGATACCATTCCCTAAGGTGATTGGTCACCGAGTCTTGGACTCTGTGGTAGCTGTAGCCAGATGGGGCTTGGTGAGGGGAAGTCATGGTGCTGAGCCCATGCAATACCTCCATCTCTACCACCATGGCCACTTTTTCATGAGCCCATTTGGCAATGACAGAAATGGCTGGTGAAAGAGGCTGACGGGTATCCACACAATGGGTCATCTTATCCACTTGATTATTAACATCTTCCTCTGCTGAAGTCATCCTCTGGTGAGCAGTCACATGGGACACAAATATCTTCAAGTTTTTTGCCCAGTCAGGAAGGTCTATCCATATACTCCTTCCCAGACCTCTTTGTAACCAATTTTCCAATCATGTTCCTTCTAAGTGCCTGACCATCCAGCCAAAACATTGGTGACAGTGTACAAATACACCTCTAGTCATTTCTCCTTCCAAGTGAAATGAATAACAAGGTGCACTACTCAAAGTTCTATACTGGCAAGACTTCCCTTCACCACTGTCCTTCAGGGATGTCCCAAAAAAGGGGCATAGTGCTACCACTGTCTGCTTTTTGGTGGTACCTGTATATCATGCAGAACTGCCTGTAAACCAGGTCCATGTTTTTATCTTCCTCAGTAAACTGATAAGAAAGAACTCCCCAGGAGACCAAAACTGTGGTCTGGAAAAGAGAAGATAGTGTGGCATGAGTGGTTCTACGGCATTTGGGCCACTTCCTCATGTAATTTACTTGTGCCTTTGGGGCCTGCTTGAGCCCTACCTATATTCCACTTCTATTTTATGATGGAGTGCTGATGAGCAAGCCCAACGTTATGGTTTGGTGGTCAGACAATACCCACTTCATGATGGGAAACTAGGTCTCATGGTATCTTGGTGGTCCATGGTTTAGCTTTCTGTCTCTACTAAGGCCCAGTAGCAGGCCAAAAACTTTTTCTCAAAAGGAGACCAGTTAGCTGCAGAGGATGGCAGAGCTTTGCTCCACAACTCCAAGGGTCTGTGCTGTGGTTCTCCTATAGGAGCCTGCCAAAGCCTCCAGATGGCATCTGCCTTTACCACTGACTCTGCCAGCACCATTGGATCTACTGGATCATGTGGCCAAAGTAACAGACCACCTAGAACAACAGCCTGGAGAAGGGCCTCCTCTTTTTTTCCAGTTCCCCTCAAAACTAGCAGCTTTTCAGGTCCCTTAGTAAAGGGGCTGAAGTATAATACCCAAATGAGAGCTATGTTGTCCCCAAAGAGGCCAACGAGGCATTGTACTTCTATTTCAGTCGAAGGAGGGGCAGATGCAAAAGCTTATCCTTCACCTTAGAAGGGATATATTGACATACCCCACAACACTGGACACCTAGAAGTTTCACTAAGTAGAAAAATTCTGTATTTTTATCTCCCACCCCCTGACACACAAATGCCCTACCATTACGCCTAGAGTAGTTGCTACTCTTTTTTCACTAGGACAAACCAACATGACATCATCAATATAATGGACCAGTGTGATGTCTTGTGGGAGGAAAAGGTGATCAAAGTCCCTGTCTAGATTATGACATAGGGCTGGAAAGTTGATGTATCCCTGAGGTAGGACAGTAAAGGTGTTTTCCTGGCCTTGCCAGATGAAAGCAAACTGTTTCTTGTGATCATTACTAACAGGAATTGAGAAAAAAGCATTTGCCAGATCAATAGCAACAAACCAGGTATCAAGAGCTGTGTTGATTTGCTCAAGCAACAATTCCAAATCTGGAACGGCAGCTGCAATTATTGTCAACACCTGGTTAAGTTTACAATAATCTACTGTCATCCTTCAAGATAGATCTGCACAGGCCAGGTAGAAGAGTTGAATGGGCATGTGGTGGGAATCACCACCCCTGCATCCTTCAGGTCCTTGACGGTGGCACTGATCTCTGTGATCCCTCTAGGAATGCAGGGTTGCTTTTGACTTACTACTTTACTAGGTTGCAACAGTTCTAGCGGCTTCCTTCCACTTCACCTTTCTTACCGTAAGAGCCCTCACTCCACAAGTCAGGGATCTAATGTGAGGATTCTGTCAGCTGATAAATATGTTGACTCCAATTATGCATTCTGGAACTGGGGAAATAACCACAGAATGTGTCCAAGGACACAGGAGACCCACTGTGAGACACAGCTGAGCTAAAACTCCATTGCTCACCTGACCTCCCAAGCCCCTGCTTTGACTGGTTGACCACAGAGATGTTTTGAGTCTCTTAAAGTTAATGTCACTTCTACACCAATGACTAATAATTCCTCATCATTTCCTTTTCCCGAAAGCACAGTTACACTGATAAGAGGCTTTGGCTCCTTTGGGGAAGGCTAGGAGGAAGATTAACAGTATAAATTTTTGGTCATGTAGCAGGGTCCTTCCCCGAGGGTACCCAGCTTTCTCTTTATTCAAGGGTTTCTGGGTCTATAAGTACCTCAAGTCTAGGAATTGATTGAGGGTTTGGGCTGTTTTTGTAATTAAAGTTAGACTTTTGTTCACTTGACCTAGAACTCTTTTCTTTATAAAGATCAAGCAAGAATTTAGTAGATACCCATCTACTTTAATTCTAGGTACTCCAAGATCTATTATCCAACATCACAGATCTCTGCACGTCAAATTAATCTGATTACTTTTATAGCTTTGATTTTGCTGGGTATTACAGCAGCCATCCCCACCTAGTCATTTGAGATTAAGTGCCACCACTTGGTTTCTGCCACTCTGGGATCCAGTCATTCCTATTGTACTTAAACCCAAGTTCACTGAAAGCACTTCCTACCGTACTACCTGCCCTACAAGAAGAACCACCACAGAGTTTTCCAGGGATGATGGGTAGTCTCACAAATTTATACCTCAAGTCCTCGTGAAAGGTATTGTAACAGTTTGATATTATTGATGAATTCTAAAAAGAAATATTGGATTATGTTTGTAAACTGATCTTTTCCTCTGGGCATATGAGATTATACTGGATTCATAGGTTTACTTGATTACTTAATTATGGAAACATCTTGTGCCAGTAGGGCGTTGAGTTCCCACCCTCTGGCGAGTAGGGACTCACAGATAAAAGGCATGGCAAGGGACAGAGTTGAGGGTTTTGATGTTGGAGTTTGATGCTGAAGTCTTAAGCTGGAGCCATGGGAAGTAAGCCCACAGAAGAAAGAGAAGTAAGCTGCAGGAAGGGAGGAACCCAGGAAGCCTGAACCCTTGCAGATGTTGGCAGCCATCTTGCTCCAACATGTGGAAATAGACTTTGGTGAGGGAAGTAACTTATTCTTTAAGGCCTGGTATCTGTAAGTACATACCCCAAATAAATACCCTTTATAAAAACCATCCAATTTCTGGTATTTTGCAGCAGCACTCCTTTGGCTAACTAATACAGAATTTGGTACCCAGGGGTGGGGAAGTGCTTTTGCAATTGCTGAAATGCTGGAACAGTTTTATAAATGGGTAAGGGGTAGTTTTTGGAGGAATTGTGAAATGTTTGATGGAAAAGTCCTAGATTGCTTTGAAGAGACTGTGGATAACAATATGGATGCTAATGAGACGTTGTATGATGCCTTAGAAGTGAATGATGGGAAAGTGGAGGTGGCTCAACGATAGAGCATCCACGTACCATATGGGAGGGTCCACGGTTCAATACCCAGGGTCTCCTGACCTGTGTGGTGAGTTGGCCCATGCGCAGATATGCCACATGCAAGGAGTGCCTTGCCACACAGGGGCGCCCCCATGTGGGGGTGCCCCATGCGCAAGGAGTGCGCCCTGCAAGGAGAGCCGCCCCACAAGGAAAAAAGCACAGCGCACCCAGGAGTGGTGCCACACACACACAGAGAGCTGACACAACAAGATGATGTAACAAAAAGAGATGCAATTTCCTGGTGCCACCGAGGGTGCAAGCAGACACAGAAGAACACACAGAGAGTGGGCACAGAGAGCAGACAACCGGGGGGGGAGGAAGGGGAGAGAAATAGATAAAATGAATCTTTTAAAAAAAAGAAGTGAATGATGAAACTATTATTGGACACTGGAGGAAAGGTGATCCGTGTTTTAAAGTTACATAGAACTTAGCAAGATTAACTCGTGGTGTTTTATAGAAGGTAGAATTTGAAAATGGCAAGCCTGGGCATTTGGCTGAAGAAATTTCCAGAGTAAACCTGGAGAATGCAGCTTCGTTTCTGTTGCAGAGTATAGTAAAATGCTAGACAAGGGAGATATGCTGAGGACTGAACTGTCAGGCAAAAAGAAAACAGAAACTGATTCTGGAAATTCCAAGCTTCTGGAAATCAAGATCCCAGATGAAAGTGCCCCACTGGTGGATATAGCAGTTTGATATAACTGATGAATTCCAAAAAAAATATTGGATTATGATTGTAATCTGATCTGTACCTGGGCATGGTTGAGTTATGATTAGGGCGTGGTGAAGTACAGAGTTGAGAGTTTTTGATGTTGCAATTTTGATGTTGGAGTTTGATGCTGAAGACTTAAGCTGGAGCCTCGAGAAGTCAGCACACAGAGGAAAGAGAAGCCAGGCCCAGGAAGAAAGGAACCTTGAACCCAGAGAATAGCAAGCCCCAGGAATGTAGGAACCCAGGAAGCCTGAACCCTTGCAGACGTCGGCAGCCATCTTGCTCCAAATAGACTTTGGTGAGGGAAGTAACTTATGCTTATGGCCTGGTGTCTGTAAGCTCCCACCCCAAATAAATACCCTTTATAAAAACCAACCAATTTCTGGTATTTTGCATCAGCACCCCTTTGGGTGACTAATACAGAATTTGGTACTGAGGAGTGGAGAAGTGCTTTTGCAATTACTGAAATGCTGGAATGGTTTTATAAATGGGTAAAGGGTATTTTTTGGAGGAATTGTGAGATGCTTGATGGAAAGGCCTAGAATGCTTTGAAGAGACTGTTGATAGAACTATTGATGCTAAGGAGACATTTTATGATGCCTTAGACGTAAATGATGAAACTATTATTGGAAATTGGAGGAAAGGTGATCTGTGCTTTATTTATTTTTTAAGATTTATTTATTTCTCTCCCCTCCCCCCCACTCCCACCCTGGTTGTCTGTTCTGTGTGTCTATTTGCTGTGTCTTGTTTCTTTGTCCACTTCTGTTGTTGTCAGTGGCACTGGAATCTGTGTCTCTTTTTGTTGCGTCATCTTGCTGCGTCAGCTCTCCGTGTGTGCGGCGCCATTCCTGGGCAGGCTGCACTTTCTTTCGCACTGGGTGGCTCTCCTTATGGGGCGCACTCCTTGTGTGTGGGGCTCCCCTATGCGGGGACACCCCTGCGAGGCATGACACTCCTTGTGCACATCAGCACTGCACATGGGCCAGCTCCACACGGGTCAAGGAGGCCCGGGGTTTGAACCGCAGACCTCCCATGTGGTAGACGGATGCCCTAACCACTGGGCCAAGTCTGTTTCCCTGATCTGTGCTTTAAAGTTGCAGAGAACTTAGCAAGATTAACTCCTGGTGGTTAATGGAAGGCAAAATTTGAAAATGGTGAGCTGGGGCATTAAGCTGAAGAAATTTCCAGAGTAAACACAGAGAATGCAGCTTGGCTTCTGCTTGCAGCTTATAGCAAAATGCTAGATAAGAGAGAGATGCTGTTGACTAAACTGTCAGGGCACAAAGAAAACAGAAACTGATTCTGGAAATTCCAAGCCTCTGGAAGTCAAGCTTCCAGATGAAAGTGCCCCCTTGAGGGACTTAACCAACCTTGGAACTGGTAAATCAAGTTTGAAGATGCAGTTATCTAGAAAAGACTTGTGGAAAGTCTTACTGTCTGATGGTTTAGATCCCTGCTTCCTGCACGCTAAACCAACAAGGTTTTTGAGAGAGCTGTATGAACAAAACCATGGTCAGCCTGGAATGAAAAGGACATGGAAAGGAGAGATTGAAGGAGAAACAGCTTTAAGAGGAAAACCATGGAAGCTGAGATCTGGAATTAGGACATCACCTTGGGCCAAGAGAGGAACCCCACCCATGTGTACAGAGAGGGTGCATTTGCACCAGCAGTTGAAGAAGGTGGATGATCCTGTCCAATGTCCTGGGAGAGTTTTGCTGCCCCAGGGTGCAGAGAGGGTGGAGCACATTCCCCGAGGATTAGGGCGGTTAAGGTTAGCACCTTACACGTCTGAGAGGGGTGGACCTGTTCCCCAAAGGTTAGGGAAGGCCAGGTGGTCAACTCATTGCTCTGAGAGGGTTGAGCCTGTTTGCCAAAGGTTAGGGGAATGTTGTCTCCACATCATTGTACTAGGGGGGTTAAGACTCTAACCCAAAGATTGGGTAACACCCCAACACTCTTGGAGGGAGAGGTCTGGAGCTTGGTCAACACCCAGATGCTTAATGAGGGTGGAACCAAGAAAATGGCCATTGTGCAAGCATGTGGAGAGGGTGGGTTCCCACAAAGCACCAAGGAGAAGAAACCTTCTTAAGAATGACTCTCAGACTTTGAAATAGAATGGTGGATGCCCTGAAGGTTTACTGAACTGTAGAGGACCCATAACTCATGTTTCCCTCCCAATTTCTCCTTATTGTAATGACAATGTTTATCCTATGTCTGTTCACTTGTACTGGAAGCAGATGAATTGTTTTGTAAGTTTCAGAGGTTTATAGCAGTCAAGGCTTTGCCAAGACAAACTGTATTTCTTTAAATTGATTGTGATATGATTTAGTACTTGCATTGTAACTGATTTAAGTTTTTTTTTTTTGAATATTGTAATGTCTTTTTGGAATTCAGAGGGTGGAGTATAGCAGTTTGATATTATTGATGAATTCCAAAAAGAAATATTGGGTTATGTTTGTGATCTCATCTTTTCCTCTGGACATACTAGATTATGTTGGAGTCACAGGTTTACTTGATTAAGTAATTATGTGAACCTCTTGCGCCAGGAGGGCATTGAGTCCCCACACTTTGGTGGGTGGGGATTCAAAGATAAAAGGCATGGCAAAGGACAGAGTTGAGGGTTTTGATGTTGGAGTTTGATGCGGAATTCTTAGGTCTTAAGCTGGAGCCCCGGGAAGTAAGCCCACAGAGGAAAGAGAAGGAAGACCCTGGAAGGGAGGAGCCCAGGAAGCCTGAACCCTCACAGATGTCAGCAGCCATCTTGCTCCAACACGTGGAAACAGACTTGGGTGAGGTAAGTAACTTATGCTTTCTGGCCTGGTATCTGTAAGCTCCTACCCCAAATAAATACCCTTTATAAAAACCAACCAATTTCTGGTATTTTGCAGCAGCACCCCTTTGGCTGGGTACTACAGGTATAACCTCTGGACATTCGTGGGGTGGATAAGCAGGTTTTACATGATAAATCCACTCTAGCATTCCAGTCTCACTAAGTCTTTGGTTCCCAGTCCTTCATCTACAGGGTAGTTCTGGGATTTCAACTTAAGGCGATGTTGGCCATCTTTTGGATCATGCTTCAGCCAGGCACCTGAACAAACTGTGAGAGCACTTTTTAACCTCTACAGCTAGCTGGAATCTCTGCTTAGTGGGCCTATAACAATAAATTCAGACTGATCAAACTCTATGTGCCTTCCAGCACCCTCCTACTCAATTTTTAACCATTCCCACACATATTTCCCTGATTTCTGTCTATATAAATTGGAAGAATCATACAGGTCTTTTGGAGTATAACCCACTTCCTCACAGGTAATACTTTGTACCTTGTCTTTTGGGATCTGTTGAGACTTCAGTCTAGTTGTAGGTCTGGAAGAAAAGACCAGTGGTGGGGGTGGATCATGAGATAAATTACATGTGCCTTGCAAGCCATTTTACCTCAGGGCATTCCATTGCAATTTCATCTGGTGAAACAGTATTAATTTCGTCAGACAGAGTTGTGAAGGCTCTTTCCTCCAGGCAGGTGGTTACAGGTTTATCAGGTACAGCAGGGTTAGACTCTTCAGGTAGAGGTTGGTTGGCTGATTGCTCAGGGCAGACCATTACAGGTTTATGGGGCAAAGACTAAGCAGAATCAAGAGTTTCAGTGTCCTCACCATCATCAGTATTGACCCATATGTGCCCATTGTCCTCCAGGAACCCATATGTCTGCCAGAGGAAACTGACGTTTTGATCTTGCTTGGTGGGAAAGAAAGTCATCTCCCATAAAATCTGATGACCGGAGCTGCCATCATGGCAAATTGCTCAACTTTGCACGGCAGCAGTTCCATTTCCTGAGACACTCTGAGGGCAGAGACAGAGTGCCCCAGTGGCTTTTTCCTGCAGTTGGGCTACATGCCCAGGGCCCACATCAACATTTGGCTTGGGGACAGCTCCCCGTCCTCAGGTGCCAGGGTCCAGAGTCCACCAGCGGGCATCCCGTGCAGTTGAAACCAGGAGTGCTTGTCACGCAGTGGCCTTGAAACTCACTTTCCCTTCCTGTGCTTGGGAGGAATGAGAAACGGAACTCAAAGGTCAGGGCTTCTCTTTGGGGAGGAGGGACCCTGGAGGAGGGTAGGGCAGTGATTACGTAATGAGTGAGATCTCAAGGTGAAGAGGCACAGCCCAGGCCCAGGAGCCAGGCTGCGACAAGATATAAAGTCCTCCCTCGGGGTGGGGAGAAGAGAGCCAGGCCACTTCATCTGGCTTTCAGCAGTCTAACAGGTCAGAGCCTTTTCGTCCTCTTTCAAGTCCTCCTAGTCACGGTGGGAACATGGGACTTTTGGAAAAACAAAGTGGATCTGTGCAGCCTGTAACAACTTGACTGTTCTTTCTCATATCCTCCAGGGTCACCATATAATCAAAGCTGCTCCTCTGGGTTTTCTGGCTCCTGGCGAGCGTTCCTTTGGTGCCCGAGATTGGACATGGCTGGGTGGAGCTGCCTCGTAACGGGAGCAGGAGGATTCCTGGGTCAGTGGATCGTCCGCTTTTTGCTGGAGGAGAAGGAGCTGCAGGAGGTCAGGGCGCTGGACAAAGTCTTCCGACCAGAAGTGCAGGAGGAATTCTCTAGTAAGTGGCCTCAAGACCTGGGTGGGGGGCTCCATCTTAGCCCCTGCGTGAGGGTCAGGAGGGGCATTCTTGTCTTGCCAATTAAGGAGCATTGTGGCCAGATCAAGGCTTTGCCCATTTCCAAAGTCAGCCGAAAGGAGACTCTGTAAAATGGCACTAGACTGGGTGTCGGGTGGTGGGGTTCTTTTTTTCACCTTAAAATATTCTTTTTCATTGTCTTTTTTTTTTTAAAGATAAATGGATCACACAAAACAGTACACGATTGGGTTCTGAATCTGTTCTAGAACTAGAGGGTATGGCTGGGACAGCCGCTTCCGCCTCTTGATACCTTTTCTTTTCATCCATCAGATCTGTCCCTTGTCTACAGCTCTCTACTACTCTAGATTTTTCACGTGGGTTTGCTTCACGGTATCTGCAAAGGGGCAGGCAAGTCCCTTTAGCCTGGAGACCCCACCAGAGGGTCTCTGCCTGCCCTGATTGCCCTGGTCATGTTGTGCCTCCGGAGCATCTCCAGGGGGTGAAATAAAAGCAAGTAAATGTGAACTTGAATGTACGTATGTCTGTGTGTGTGTGGGGAAGAGGGACGAGAAGCAGAGCCCCGGCACCCCTCCTTTGGATTTCTTGCACATCTCTTTGCACGATCCGTCTCTGTGCCTCATCACCACATAGAAAGTGGCAGCAGAATTTGCTGTAGCAGCACTCTGCTCTCTTTCCAAATTGCTACCCCAGGTGCAAATGCCAAAGCTGGATTTACAGCATGTTTTCCAGCCCCCTTCGTGGCCGGATCCTCAAAAGAAGCCCATGAGACAAGTAGGAAAGGTGGGGCAGGAAAGGCAGAGTGACCGGGCCAGGTCCCCTGATGACGGGGGAGCAGAGCCCAGCGCAGGGCCCCGCCCCCAGCCCGAGCGCTGACTCTTGGAAAAGGGAGTGATGGTCAGTCTCCTCCCTTCCAAACCAATTCCCTGTCCCCATCCCCAGCCAGAGGCCCTGAGGCTTCCACGCCCAGGCACCCCTGGCCAGCTCTCCTGGGCTTCCTTTGCTCTTCTCTGACCCCTTCGAACGCCCTGTTTCCTCCATTTTCTACTTCTGTGGCATTTCTGAGAAACAAATTCATGCGTGACCACCGTGTCTGCAGTCTTGGCAATCTAACAGCTGTTGCCAAGAAGGGGCGATGTTTAACCTAGAAGAACAGTCCCTGCCCCAGGGAAGATCCGGGTGGTGTGCTGGGCAGGCAGGGGGCTGTGGAGAGAAAATCACAGAGAACACACAGTCTTCCCTCTGGGCCAGGCGCCTCAGGGAGGGTTTCGCATGTGTCAACTCATTTGCTTCTCCGAAGAGCCCTAGGGCACAGGGACTCTGCCACCCTCCTTTTCCACAGGTGAGGACACAGGAGAGGTTAATTAACTTGTCCCAGGTCCCGCAGCTGGCCTGAACGCAGGTGCCCACTGCAGCCGCTGTGCTCCTAGACCTGGCCACCAGGCCAGCTCCCGCCTTGTAAGCACCCGCGGAGCCCGCAGCGCCTTTCGGAGAGGGAGTCAGAGCTCCTCACCAAGGCGTCCGTGGCACCCTCTCCTGGTCTCTCTGCAAACTAAGGAAACCTTTCTTTCTGGGCTTTCTGCTTCTCTCCCCTTGACATATCACTTCCACTCAGCCGGGCTGCCTGAGGCCGCCCCGGAGGGGAGGCAGAGCAAGCTGAGATGCTCAGGCAGCTCGCCCTCTCCCCCACAACCTCCTCCCAGCCTTTCACCCCATCGGGGCCTTCTGGGGTTCCTGACAGCGGGCAGGGGCGGGGAGGCAGACGGAGCAAATGCTGCTGCTCCTGACCCAGGAAGGAGATTCTCCAGCCCTGAATTTTCCCCTCCAAAGTCAGCGTCCACCATTCTTTAGCTTTCGTTGCCAATTTCAGGGAAAGTGGCTTATCCTCACCCTGCCTTAGCAAAGTTGCTCCCCGACAGCCAGGGCCCTGCTTGCGTCAGAGGGGGAAGCGAAGAACCCTGGCAGGCAGGGGGCAGGCTGGCGTCCTCTGCCCAAGTACGTCCTCTGACGTACCCCTTCACCTCTCAAGCCTCAAGTTCCTGAGCTCCAAAGTGGACGTCATACTATCTATCTCATGAGGTAGCCGAGAAAGAGAAAAAAGAAAACCGTGAAAGGTACGTGCAAATCACAAAGCACAAAACGAGCGCATGTTTTTCTCCAAACGGTGTGCAGCGCGTGGCTTGCTCGTGGGCTAATCGGCAGCGCCGTCCCTGGCGGTCTCACTGCCTGGGGTCACAGAGGAGTCTGAAGGCACGGTGGTGTCCACTGCGCGTGCCCGGACGGCTCGAGTGGGGCTGCCTTGGCGACAAGCACCTCCAGCGCCGGTAGCCGCAGACATTTCCCATCACAGTCCCTCCTCGGGACCCTGCCCGGCCCCCTGCCCGGCCCCCTGCCTCGACTGTGCCTGGTCCCCCAGGCCAGGGGATCTGTGGCTGACTGTGACTTCTCCTCTCATCTCTGTCCAAACAGGACAGGGACCCGGTCAAGGAAAGGTCTGTAACTCAAACCTTCTGTATCCCCCCCTTCCCTGGTCGCGTTGCTTGTTCTGCCCTTGTTCTGCTGTTCCTTGTCTGAACTTTGGTAAAGGCATTTTGATTAATCTTTTTTTTTTTTATTTTTAAAATTCTCTTTTTTTAAAAGATACATAGATCACAAAAAATGGTACATTAAAAAATATAAGAGGTTCCTATATACCCCACTCCCCACTCCCACTCCTCCCACATCAACAACCTCTTTCATCATCATGGCACATTCATTGCATTTGGTGAATACATTTTGGAGCACTGCTGCACCACATGGATAAGAGTTTACATTGTAGTTTATACTCTCCCCTAGTCCACTCAGTGGGCCATGGCAGGATATATAATGTCCTGCATCTGTCCCTGCAATATCATTTAGGACAACTCCAAGTCCCGAAAATGCCTCACATCATATCTCTTCTTCCCTCTCCCTGCCCTCAGCAACTACTGTGGCCACTTTCTCCATATCAGTGCTACAATTTCTTCCATTGCTAGAGTCAACAGTTATTTAGTAGAATATTAGTAAGTCCAGTCCAATCCACATTTTATTCCTGTGGACCCTGGGTTGGTGATGTCCACTCCACCGCTGTATCGAGAGGGGGCTTAGGTTCCACATGGCTGATGGATGCGATTCCCCTGCTTGGAGCTGTATTTGATTAATCTCTCAATCATCTTGCTCTTTCTTAGTTTTGTATGCACTGCACTCTACTCCATTTTCTACACTGTGGCCAGGATTAGCTTCCTCAACCGCTGTTTCTCCTTTTATTCAAAATCCATCCACGATTGCTCATGACCTACACACTTAAGCTCAGATTGTTTCCTGTGATGTCCAGCTTCCTCAGTCACCCTGTTCTCCTTCGTCATGTCCCGCTCCTCTCCTGAACCAACACGACGTTCCGGGCACACTGGGCCGCTCAGACTCCTTCTTCGGAATGAGCGGGAATTGTGAACAGATGTTTTCTCTTTCCCAATAAAGGCTGCCCGTTCTGCCTTCTGTGCCTTCGTTGGCTTGGTCCTCCCATCTGGACCCTGCTCCTCTTCCCCTTCTAAGGCCCAGGTGAACTGCCACGGAGCGGGACAACGCCCTCCCTGCCGGCCCGGAAAGCCCCAGCCCCGCCGTGTGTCCCCACAGGTCCCCAGCACAAGGGCAAGCTCACCGTGCTGCAAGGAGACATCCTGGACAAGCAGTGCCTGAGGAGAGCCTGCCAGGGCGTGTCGGTCGTCATTCACACGGCCGCAGTCATCGACCCCGGGGAGGCCCTGCCGCGGGAGACGGTCATGAACATCAACCTGAAGGGTATGTGCCAGGGCCGGACGAGGAGGGCAGGCCCGGGCCGCAGGGCGGGCTCAGGGCAGGAGCGCCCCGTCCCCCACTGCTCCTCCCAGCTCTCGCGGCTGTCCTGGCTCTTGGCTGTCCTGTGGGACCACGACTCGGGGCCACAGGGAAGGGCTCCCACGGTGTCTAAGTGAGAAAGTGAGGCTGTCTCCCTAGAAAATCAAATTTCACAAAGACCCTAAGAGGTACAAAAGCATTAAGAAAAAAATACATAAATGAAAGCTTTTCTTTCGCCCAGGCATGGCCTTCCGTCCTTCCACCTAAGGAGCTCCGGGTCCCTTCCCGGGGCGTTTTCGCCCCTCGCAGCTATTACCACCAGGGGGCGCGCTCTCTCCACGCCTCCCCGGGGTCTGCGCAAAAGGCGGGCGCAGGGCTTGGGGGTGCTGGGTAAAGGCAGGGCCGCACCCCCACTTCTACCCCTGCGTAAACGGAGGCCCGGCCCGAAGCTGAGGTGGCCTTCACAGGAAGTACACTGCTGGAGCTGAGTCTGTTCGCAGCCCCTTCCCACAGCCGTGTGCTCAGTGACTCACCTCGTGGCAAGGTTTTTATTGGTCCTCCACAAAATGAGAAAAATATAAAAAGGTTCATGTATGTTCAAGAGTATTACTGCCTCTGCCCAACGGTGCGTGGGTGAGTCTGTGATGGGAGTTCCTCAGCTGTCCTTTTTGGGCACAAGCCTCCGATTGTCTGTCTTCTGAGATTACGGCCTCTGAATTCCCTCATTTAAAGTGGCCTGTGTTTAATAAAATGGTAGGGGTGACCCGTGGTCATTTTTAACGTCCATAGTGGCAGCCCTACGTCCTTGTCCAAATTTAAAATACACACACACATCACAGGCCCACGGAGTCTGAGAACCTAGAAATTCCGGTCTCTTTCCCCCGGTGTGCTTGTCCGACGGCGGCTGGGGCGTGCAGCGACACGCTCCTGCCCGGCGTCGCCGGCCGCGGGCTCCTTCCCGACGCTGACGGTGCGCTCCCCGTGCCAGGTACCCAGCTCCTGCTGGAGGCCTGTGCGCAGGCTAACGTGCGGGCCTTCATCTACACCAGCTCCATCGAGGTGGCGGGGCCCAACTCCTACAGCGAGGCCGTCCGGAACGGGCGCGAGGAGGACAACCACGAGAGCCGATGGGCCTCCGCCTACCCGTACAGCAAGAGGCTGGCCGAGAAGGCCGTGCTGGCGGCCGACGGCTGGGCCCTGGCGGGCAGCGGCACCTTGCACACGTGCGCGCTGAGGCCCATGTACATCTACGGCGAGGGCAGCCCGCTGCTTCACGCGGACGTCACCAGGGCCCTGGAGAACGACGGCCTCCTGCACTACAACACCAAGCGCTCCGTGGCCAACCCCGTCTACGTGGGCAACGTGGCCTGGGCCCACATTCTGGCCTCGAGGGCGCTGCGGGACCCTGAGCAGGCCCCGCGCGTCCGGGGACAGTTCTACTACATCTCAGACGACACACCGCACCAGAGCTACGGCGACTTCAGCTACGCCCTGGGCCGCGAGTGGGGCCTCCGCCTCGACTCCAGGGCGAGGCTGCCCGTGGCCCTGCAGTACTGGCTGGCCTTCCTGCTGGAGCTGGCCAGCTTCCTGCTGCGCCCGCTGTGCCGCTTCCGGCCCCCGTTCACCCGCCACCTGGTGACGTTGTCCAACAGCGTGTTCACCTTCTCCTACGAGAAGGCCCAGCGAGACCTGGGCTACGAGCCGCCCTTTCGCTGGGAGGAAGCCAAGCAGAAAACCGTCCAGTGGGTCGGCTCGGTGGTGGAGCAGCACAGGGAGGCCGGCAAGGCAAAGACCGGCTGATGGGCGGAAAGGGGGGTGCGGGCCTGGGCACCGGTGCAAGGCGCTGGTCGAGGTGCCCGGCGTGACTTCATGCGCACGGGAACGGGGGCACACGCCCGGCGCCCCTGTCTGTCTTTCCCGAGATGCCGTCAGAACGCTCCCCCCGCGGCCCGGGCCCCCAGAGGGCGGCAGCTTCTGTCGCCACGTCCGCGCATCTTTTGACCTGGAGTTATGCCTATTACTTCCAGTTCCCTCTTACATGCTAAAGCATTTCTTTTTCTTTTACAAACTCGTGCCTTCACACTGCTCAGAGAAAAGAACAATAAATCGTTTTGTTCATAAAATGGTTTGGTAGTGGTCTGTCTTTCCCCTCCATTACCAGCTGTCCCTGTCTCTAGTCTGGAAAAGCAGAAGGGGACGAGCGCGGGCAGGAGTGGCGATGGGGCCAGGAAAGGAGGCACGAAGGTTTATCACGCGTCGGCAGCGTCTCAGGCCCGGACGTGGGACTGATGTGTTACACAGCTACTCCTTGCCAGACACGGTGAGGCAGCAACCACTACTCCCCCTTTGTCAACAAGGAAACATGCCACAGTCGCATGAACTGCTAAGGAGCTGGCCAGGCAACCCTGAAAGTCCATGCCTTTCTATTTTTCTTTTTCTTCTTTTCTTAAAGATTTATTTATTTATTTCTCTCCCTTGCCCCCACCCACCCCAGTTTTCTGTTCTCTGTGTCTATTTGCTGCGTGTTCTTTGTAAGCTTCTGCTATTGTCAGCGGCACGGGAATCTATGTTTCTTTTTGTTGCGTCATCTCTGTGTCAGCTCTCCGTGTGTGTGGCACCATTCCTGGGCAGGCTGCACTTTCTTTCGCTCTGGGTGGCTCTCCTTACGGGGCACACTCCTTGCACGTGGGGCTCCCCTATGTGGGGACACCCCTGCGTGGCAGGGCACTCCTAGCGCGCATCAGCACTGCATGTGGGCCAGCTCCACACGGGTCAAGGAGGCCCGGGGTTTGAACCGCGGACCTCCCATGTGGTAGACGGATGCCCTAACCACTGGGCCAAGTCCGCTTCCCCCGTGTCTTTCTACGAAAGCATCCAGCCTGAACTGACTGAATTATGTGGCAAAATGTCAGGGAGAGGGAGGGGACAGGGGGCTTGCCACTGACCCAGCAGGGCCAGGAGCCCGAGGTGCTGGTCCTGACCCAGCAGGGCACCAGAACGTGAGGTGCTGGTCCTGACCCGGCAGGGCCCAGCCTGAGGGGCTGCTCCTGGGGAGAGCTCCAGGTCTTGGGTATGCATGTGGTGCTCAGTCCCCTGCAGGACACTCCCCAGGTACCGGAGATTCCCGAGAGGTGTGTGGGAGGGTTTGGATGCCCTTACCAGATGTTCCCGGGCGGGGAAGGGAAGAGCAGGGAGCCACTGGCCTCCACCTCCAAGCCCAGTTCCCTTGGGGCTTTCTAGAACATGCCTGGATGTACATTTTTTGGTCATTGTGATCATTCATAATCTTATATTTCATCCTTTCAAATCACAAGCCACAGCATATAAAACGGAGGGACCAGGTATGAATCCTCCCTGAAAACGTGCTTCCTGCTCTACCTGAAGAGCAGAGGCCCAAGAGCCCACCCTTAGAGAGTCCACTTCTTTTTCTTCCTTCTCCCTTTTCTCCCTTGCATCGCTCTTGCTCTCTGCCTTTATCCTTGCACCCCATTGACCTCTTTCCTTCCCTCCATCTTCTCCTCTACTGGCCTTCGTCCTTCTCCATTTCTCCAAGGAAAGGAGCTCAACTGAGGCAGGGCTGGGGGCTTAATGGCGACACGTTCTTTACGTGAATGGAGGTCACAGCCCACTATGGCCCAGGTCAGCAGGACAGTGGTGGACAGAAGCAGGTGGAGGGTTACCGTGCGACTCGAGGGGGCGGGCAGGAGACCTGCCTCCACCTCGACCTGGTGGTGCGCGTCTCCATTACCACCGCCAGGACAAGTGTCCAGCCCGCCCTCAGGAGGCCGCCTGACCCCGGGGGAATTCACAGACCAAGACTGCAGCCGCATGGGATCGCCCTGAGAGTTCAAGCATCCATCCTGAGGAACAGAGCAGTCGCCTCCTGCACATCCAATATGCCTCGTCCTCTCTGGAGAGAGACCGCCCGAAGGGAAAAGAGCTTGTCTCCACGTCCAGCAGACCTTGACCGTTAGGCTGAAGCGCCTGGGCATTACTCAGTGTGCAGCGGGGCCTGTGGGACATCAGGGTCCCGCCGTCCTTGGAAGGTCACTTGGGCAGTGTTGCCAGGATGGATCCATGCAAAGTAGAACTGCCTGATTTATGCATTAGCAAAACAGAAAGGGGGCAGCTGAGGCAAGGCTGAGGGAGGGCGGACAAGGCTGCAGGGATGCTTGAGTGTGGCCACAGCACCCCCAGCACCCACCTCCTCGAGCCAGAGCCTGATGCCAGCTCCCTCAGTCCTGCCAGTTTCACCGCCAACATCGCTCGGCTGTGAAGTGCCCTCTCCACCCCCGACACAGCCTTGGCTCAGGTCGGCACCGTTGCCCGCCTGACCTTCCACAAAGGCCTGTGAACGCCATTCTCTTCACATTTTTCAGCGTTCTCTACCCAAATTGCAAATCTGACCGTGTCAGTCCCTTCCTTAAAACCTTTGAATGGGGCCCCAGCACCCTCAGGATGAGCTAAAACTCTCAGAATAACAAGTAATGCCCTCGAGATCTGGCCCCTGTCTAACTCCCCAGATAGATTCTGCACTATCTCCAGATTCTCCAGCTTTGTGCTCCAACAATATGCCAGACTTGGCATTCCCTGTACATATCCCATGCTGGACGTTGTTCCATGCCACTGCACGGTGCTCCTTCCACTTAGAGGGTGCCCGCCCGGCCTGTCGGCACATCGTCCTGACCATCCACAATTTTCCACTTCACTGCCTCTGTGCCTTGTGCATGTCTAATTGCACTATATTTATTCATTCTATATTCTGCCTCCCTTGCTACACTGATATATCCTTGAGATCAGAACTCACCATTTCATCTCTACATCCCTAGTGCCTGGCCCTGTGCCTTACCCAAAGGCTGGATCCACAAGAGGTAGATATGGAGGCAGGTTGGTGGGTAGATAGAAAGGCAGGTAGGTGGTGGGTAGATAGCAATAGATGATAGACAGGTAGGTAGGTTAGATAGACAGATAGATAGATAGACAGAGAGATAGATAGATAGACAGACAGACAGACAGACAGACAGATAGATAGATAGATAGATAGACAAACAGACAGACAGATAGATAGATAGACAGATAGACAGATAGATAGATAGATAGACAGACAGACAGACAGATAGATAGATAGACAGATAGACAGATAGATAGATAGATAGATAGATAGATAGATAGATAGATAGATAGATAGATAGATAGATAGATAGACAGATACATACATACATACATACATATATACATAGGTACATAGATGGATAGATGGATAGGTGATAAATACATAACAGAAAAGGATGATATAGAGAAAGATAGATTATAGAGACAGATGATAAATGAAAGAGATAAATAGATGTTAGAGATAGATGATAGTTTGATGATAGATATAGATAGATGATAGATGACAGATAGAAAAGCAAAATTAAATAGCATTGCTGAGGTGGACAGGATAGGAAATTAAGGAGGCGGAAGGAATGACAAGGAAAGAATTCAAAGTCGTCTTCAAGCTATCAATGAGCCTGAGGAAAGTTGGACCAAAATTATGAGAATGAGGAAAAAGAGAAGCAGAGTCAGGAGGACTGGCGTAGAAAACGGAACTTATTTATACCATGCATAAGAGAGTGAGCCAAAGGAAAGGAATATGAGAAGGAAGAGAGAAGAGACTTGGATGAAGGCAAAATCTGGCTCTGAAAATTTTAAGGGGGCTGGAAATAAATATAAAATTAACTATGAAATAATGAAATACCCAGAGAGGTTTTGTTTTGTTTTGTTTTAGGAGGTACCAGGCACTGAACCCAGGATCGTGCCCACACAAAGCAGGTGCTAAACCCGCTATACCCGCGGTGCTCCAGAGCTTTATACTACAAAAATAAAGAAATTGTTTTGTTTTGTTGTTTTACTAAATTCAGAAGAAAATCTCCCACCATCTTAAGTGACTCAAGTTGAGGACAAGCCCAAGCCTCCTCGGGCTCCAGGTGCTTCTTAAAACATCTACTCATGAACTATTGTGATTAGTCATTGAAGAAAATGTGGCCTTGGTGTGGAGAAAGTGGCCATGGTGGCTGCTGGGGGTGGGAGTGGGAGGAAGAGATGAGATGTGGGGGCATTTTGGGGGGTTGGAGTTGTCCTGGGTGGTGCTGCAGGGACAGTTACTGGACATTGTGTGTCCTCCCATGGCCCACTGGGTGGCCTGGGGGAGAGTGTGGGCTATGATGTGGACCAGTGACCATGAGGTGCAGCAGTGCTCAGAGATGTATTCACCAAGTGCAATGGATGTCCCATGATGATGGAGGAGGTTGTTATGGGGGGAGGAGTGGGGGGAGGGGGTGGGGGTATATAGGGACCTCATATTTTTTTAATGTAACATTAAAAAATCAAATAAAGACAAAAAAAAAAAATCAGGGAACCCTAGGGGAATTTGGGGGGAATCCTTTGCCTTTACCATGACCCAAGGTCCCCCGCAAGGGTAATGGGCAGCGAGTGGAGTTTGCGTTTTGAGGCATGAAAGAGGCTCATTGTGAGGGAGTGGACAGGAAGGGAGGATGCACAAAACACTCTGCCCCGAGGGCAGGGGCGCTGGGTCAGCTGCAAGCCCTGGGACAGTCCTGAGTCTGTTCTGGAAACCAGAAGCTCCCCGAGAAGTCAGGCTTTGCTCAGGAACCAGCACCAGTGAAGCCAGTAGTTCCTCGCAAATAGGCACCGGTGACAGCGGTCAAGACTGCAGGGGGCACGAGGGCTAGCCGGAGCCCAGACCTCGCGGGAACGCGCTTCTCGTGAACGCAGACCTAAACCCCTCCTTGCAGCCGCTGGAGACGGTAAGGTCGCGGGGGCCATTACGAGCAAGGCAGTTTCAAGGACATGTGTCCTGGGAAGTCACACGGGAGCCTGTGTTTGGTTTGAATATCTGCTGTGGCTGTCCTGAAATTCTTAATAATTTCTGAATAATAGGCCCCACATTTCATTTCACAAAATTGACCCCAATATTATGCAGCCTGTCCAGATTCTGGGACTTTCTTTCCGCAGCAGGCAGAATAGCTATAGCTTGGTCATAGGTAAACGGGGAGTCCCGTGTCACCTCCAGAGGGAGATCCAAGTGTTTGTGAAGGTCACATTTGAGGGCTAAAAAGGGGCCCAGAGACCTTTACTCCAGCTTTTAACTACGGGCTCCTTCTCCTCCCTCATTTTAAAAATAAGAAACTGGAGGCCTGAGAAGTTACGTGACTTTCCCGGGATCACCCGTCAACCAGCAGCAGAGCTGGAGAGACAACTGTCCCAGCCACACCACGCCTCCACCGTCACCCCGCCGGCCCCCCCTCCGTCCCTGGGTGCCCTGGCCCCCACCGCTTCCTCAAGTGCATCACGCTGCACCTCCGGGACGTCTGCAGACCCTGTCAGGAGGGGCGGAGGGTCCCCGAGGCGCCCTGGCCGGCCACGTGACCCACCGTCAGCTGCTCACGGTGCAGCGTGGCTGCTGATTAACTGGGGGAAGGCACCACGGGGACCCTGCACTGACAGCCCGTGCACAGCGGTGACCCTGCAGCTGCCCCATGTGGCGATTTACTTAAGGAACCAAGCAAGGGGAGCAGATGCGGCTCAACCAGTTGGGTGCCTGCCTACCACATGGGAGGTCCCGGGTTTGGTCCTGGTGCTCCCTAAAGAAGAGCAGACACCCCTGTCCCCCCTCCTGCGCCCGCCATGGTGAGCAGCGGCCACAGCCAGCAGATGCCGCAGCCTGGAGGGAGCAGATGTGGGTCAGGCGGTTGGGCACTCGCCTCCCATGTGGGAGGTCCCGGGTTCGGTTCCGGGTGCCTCCTGGAGAAGGTGAACAGACAGTGAGCAGACAGACGAGAGCACCAGCTGGGGGATGGGAGGGGTAAATAAAGTGAACAAACAAATCTTCAAAAAAAACACAACAGAACCAAGCAAAAGGACTCTGGACCAGAATAAACGGGATTTTAGGAAGTGGGTGGAAGTATTTCCAGCATGAGTGTCCCCCAAGCAAGACAAAGTTGGACTCACGATCTCCGGTCATCGTGACCTCTCATTCGCTAGCCCGAAGCTGGGCTCAAGAGTGTGGCGCTGAGAAGGGAAGGCGCTGCCTGCTCTGGAGGCCCAAAAGGCAGAGGGCCCAGGGCTCCCCTACCAACGCGACTTACGCAAGAACCCCGGGGAAGCGGGCGGAGGGCGGCCAGCAGGCACACCAGCCGCCCGGGCCTCAGCTGTGGCGCAGGGACCTGCAGGCAGAGGCAGCGTGCTGGGGCGGGGGCGGGGCCGGGGAACGGGGCCCAGCCTCCTGTTTCTGAGGGGGACTATTTCCACAAATGAGGGAACTCTCAGTTTCCATTTCAGTTTTTCCATCAGAGTCAGGCAAATCTCACCACCTTCCTAGACTGTTGACTCCTATGTAAAAAACGGAGGTGGTGGCCCATTTCTTTTTCTTTTCTTCTTTTTATTTTTTAAGTATGAGGGGATTGAATTCAGGACCTCGTAGGTGGGAAGTCGGCATCCAGCCATGAAGCTACGTCAGCTCCCCTGAGTTGGTTTTTTCCTTTGTTTGCTTTTTTCTTTCTTTTTAGGAGGCACAGGGGATCAAACTCAGGACCTCGTAAGTGGGAAGCAAGTGCTCAGCTGCTTGAGCTACACGCACTCCCAGTTGTCTGCTCTCTGTGTCCACTCGCTGTGTGTTCTTCTGTGCCCACTTATATTCTTGTCAGCAGCACTGGGAATCTGTGTCTCATTTTCTTGCTTTGTCTTGCTGCGTCAGCTCTCCGTGTGTGCGGTGCCACTCCTGAGCAGGCTACGCTTTTCTCATGCTGGGCGGCTCTCCTTACAGGGCGCACTCCTTGCACGTGGGGCTCCCCTATACAGGGCACAACCCTGCGTGGCAGGGCACTCCTTGCACACATCAGCACTGCACATGGGCCAGCTCACGACACAGGTCAGGAGGCCCAGGGTTTGAACCCTGGGCCTCCCATGTGGTAGGCGGACACTCTACCTGTTGAGCCAAGTCCACTTCCGGTCTGTTTCCAGTAACGCCAGGCAGCTCTGCGCCGGCACGGCAGCCTCCGGCCCTGCCCGGGACTGCGGTTAACCTGTGTTAGAACCCAGCCCCCAGGGCTGACTTGTTTGCTGGAAGGCAAAGCTGTTTAGAAAGGGGTTTCCTGAGGCCCCCAGCTCGCGTGGCCCTGCGCCTCACCAGTCTTGAATCAGGATGTCAGATACAGTCTGCCTTCCTTGTTGGAGTGACATCTCCCAGAAAGCAGGGGCCTTGCCTCGGCACTCTCAGATCCTCCTAGTGCCCAGCTGAGGTCCTGTGAATGCCCCTTAAATGTTTTTCAAGTGGAATTTAAGCAAAAGTGCATTTTACTTGTTTAGTGGCTACTTCTCAAAGTCATGGATTTTATTGACCTCATATTTCGATTAAAAGATTAACATGCATTTTAATCACAGACTGGGCCCTCCTACCTGCCCCAGGCCCCTCCCCCCCGTGTCCCCAGCACAGGCTGGGCCTCCCTCCTGTCCCAGGGCCCCACCCCGGGGCCCCACCCTGCACCCCCACCCCGCGCCCCCAGCACAGGCTGGGCCTCCCTCCTGCCCCGGGGCCCCACCCCACGCCCCCACCCCGCGCCCCCACCTCACAAACCCAGCACAGGCTGGGCCTCCCTCCTGCCCCGGGGCCCCACCCCACGCCCCCACCCCGCGCCCCCACCCCACAAACCCAGCACAGGCTGGGCCTCCCTCCTGCCCCGGGGCCCCACCCCACGCCCCCACCCCGCGCCCCCACCCCACAACTCAGCACAGGCTGGGCCTCCCTCCCGTCCCAGGGCCCCAACCCGCGCCCCCACCCCACGCCCCCAGCACAGGCTGGGCCTCCCTCCCGTCCCAGGGCCCCAACCCGCGCCCCCACCCCACGCCCCCAGCACAGGCTGGGCCTCCCTTCTGCCTTCCAGGCCCGGGAAAGCCAAGGCCCACCGCTCCCCAGCCAGCGCCAGAGGCCCCGAATCCCAGAGCTGGGGTTCACGCACTCCCCGCAGCGGCCTCCGCCTGCTGCTGCGCGCCCAGGAGCCCCCTGACTTCGGGGGTGACCGCCCCCGCCCACCTCGCCTCCCAACACCTGCTCAGCCTCCAGCCCCCCACGAGCCCCCCGCACGCCCCTCATGCCCGCGTGGCCCCACGGCCAGCAGGCGCGGCCGGGCTCCCTGTGGTGGACCTCTGCGGGGCTCTTCTCGGCCCGCTGCAGGCGGCGGGGCCTCCTCCCGCAGCGCTGAACAGGACACCTCCAGGCGGGCCTGGTCTCCCCGAGTTCCGGCTCCACTCAGACATTAGCTCCAGTAAAGACACCCGGTGAGAAACACCCAGCCCAATGCTTCCCTCCCCTTCCCCCAGGGTCCACGGGCCCCTTCCTCCCACCCACCAAAGCGGGAGGCGGTGGGTGTTGCCAAGGGTGGGTGAGCGGGTGGAGGCGATCTGACTTGACCCGGAGCCTCTGCTGAAGGTACCATCTCGCTCACAATAGCACTTGCAGATTGCTATTAAGAGGTTCCTCTTTAAAAATAAAAATTAAAAAGTAGGGCTTTTCCAGGGGCTGAATTCCATAAATCATATTCACAGTCTGCAAAATAATCCACAGGGGTCTGATGGCAGGCAGGGAGGACAATTCAGCCTTGACCTTCACCGTATGTAGGTTAAACACGCAGCCTCTGCACACCTCTACCCCAGCCCCGAGCTGCACCTGGAGCCTCAGGAGACGTACAGGGGGCCTGCCCTAGCCCTGCCCCAGCCCTGCCCGAGCCCTGCCCCAGCCCTGCCCCAGCCCTGCCCGAGCCCTGCCCCAGCCCTGCCCCAGCCCTGCCCGAGCCCTGCCCCAGCCCTGCCCCAGCCCTGCCCCAGCCCTGCCCCAGCCCTGCCCGAGCCCTGCCCCAGCCCTGCCCCAGCCCTGCCCCAGCCCTGCCCCAGCCCTGCCCTCACTGAGCCGCAGCCCTGGCAGGGGGAGCCTGGGCACACAGGTAACGGCGTGGGCTGTCACGGAGCGCTGCTCCCAACTGCCCGGCCCTAGCCCGCTAGGGCAGCGCCTCAGGGCAATACCTTCCATGGACAGATGTGCACCAAACACCCCGGGTGCCCAGTACCGGGGAGGCCTGGGGCTTGTCAGTCCTTTCGCCTGGGATGGAAACCCTCTGAATACGCGGGGCTATGCCAGCGTGAGCCCTCGCGCCCCGAGGTCTCTTCCCAGCCTTCCCAAAGCCAGGGCAGCGTCCCTCCGAAAGCCGCGGCTTCCAGTTCGAGGCCGGCTCAAGGAGAGGCCAAGCAAAGCTCAGTGTCCCTGCTGCTGGGACGAGGCAGGTCACCAGACGGACCAGAGGGCCGTGAGCAGCAGATCGGGCCCTCGGGGCGGCTGGAAATTGAAAGCCACTGGAATTTGCTTTGGGGCAGCAGAGGGGACGTGCACACCCAGGCTGGCAGCAGGGAATCATCATCTGCAAAGCACTGGGAGCTCTGGAAACACAAGAGCCACACGCTAGGTGTCTGTGCTCTCCCTCTCTCTCCAGGGCCCAAAATGCACAGGACCGAAGAATTACAAGGGCAGCTGAGAAGAGGAGTAAAGCATGGAATTTCCCCCCTCACCCCCCAGATGGCTCCCTCGTGTTTGCTCGTTGTCTTTGTTCCTTGTTTGCATTCCTTGTCGGCTTGCTGCTTCTTTTGGAGGCACCAGACACCAAACCAGAGCCCTCCCGTGCGGGAGGCAGGCGCTCAACTGCTCGAGCCCCATCTATTCCCCAAAGCATGGGCTTTTGCTTTGTTAGGGAAGCTGGGTGGGGGGATGAAGATCAGAAAGAAGAGTTGAAGAGGAAGGCAGGCTGCATTTAGCAAAGGTGGAGAGAGGCCTACGGCAGCCTCCAGTGCACATTCTGGCCTCAGCCTCTGAGCACGACAGGGCCTCCTCCTGGCCCATGCTTGTCATCTTAGCTCTTCTGCAGGGGCCCCGGGAAGCGGGCCCAACAGGAGGCAGCGGGCAGCCAAGCCCGCTGCCTGCTCCCTTCCATAATGGAGGAGTCGCGGCTTGCCAGAATCCCCCCGGTTAAAAACGTGCCTACTTGGTCCTGCACCGTGCTCAGCCCTGGTTCCCGTTAAAATCACCTGGGGAGCTCTTAGAAAACCAGATCCTCAGGCTTTACCCCAGACCAATGACTCACTCTCCGGGGTTCTAGAGGGCAGTGAAGGCTAAGAAAACCTCTGGCCTAACCAGACCCCTGGATTGCAAGTGCACCCGACACAGTTCCTCTAGGAACACGGGCGCAGGCTCTGTCAGTCGAGACCAGTTACCTCTCCAGGTGTCGCTCCGAGCACCAGGTGTGCTGCTGCACTCCCGCAGGGCCCTGAACCAATACTTAGCTGAATGCTGTTTATCCAAGAGAAGCAAAGGGCACCAGGGGCTGGTCTAGTCGCGCCGAGCCCCAACAGCTGGCCCCGGGAGAGAGGGCTGTGGCCACAGGCTGGATGGCCCTGCTGGGCAGGAGAGGCCTTGGCAGTGTTCAGACAGGAGAGCTTTCACCATTACAAGGAAGTAAGTCATTCTATCATAGACTCGTGATTATTCAAGCAATGGAAGAGCATGAATCATTGATATAAAAGCAGTGGCCAACAGGGTTCTGAGGGGACGGAGAGGGAAGAACAGGTGCAACGCGGGGCATTTTGGGGATTTTGGGATTGTCCTGCATGATGTTGCGATGACAGATACAGGCCATTATACATTTTGCCCAAATATATAAAACTGTGCAGGGCAAAGCGTGACTTATAGGGAAGCAGATGCGGCTCAAGTGATAGGGCCTCCGCTACCACAGGGGAGGACCCAGGAGCGATCCCTGGGGCCTCCTGGGAAAAAAGAGAAAGCGTGCCCGCGTGGCGAGCCAGTGCCCGCATGATGAGCCGAGTGCCCGCGTGGTGAGCCAGTGCCCGCATGGCGAGCCGAGTGCCTGCGCAGCACAGTGCCTGCACAAGTGAGTCATGCAGCAAGATGATGACACAACAAAAGAGGGACAAGCGGAGAGTCACGGTGAAGCACAGCAGAAACCAGGAACTGAGGTGGCATAATTGACAGGGAACCTCTCTCCCTATCAGAGGTCTCTAGGACCGAATCCCGGTGAATCCTAGGGGAGAGAAAATGAGAAGACAAAAAGGAAAACAGATATGGAAACCACACAGCCAGTGGGCACAGACAGCAAGACAGGAGGGTGGGGTAGGGGGAAAATGAATATGTTTAAAATAAATAAATACAGACCACGGCTAGTGGCAGGGCTTCAGCGTGCTCACCAATTTCAGCAAACGCACCACGCTAACGAGAGGTGGTGTCAGCGTGGGGGTGTGAGGGCGGCACTACATGGGAATCCCCTATGTTTTTGATGTAACATTTATGTAATCTGAAGCTCCTTTAAAAATAAAAAATATATTAAAAAATAACATACAAACCCAAAAAAAAGGAAATAAGGCCCTCGCCATTCATCTTTCCTCTTTCTTGCCGATTCCCTCCTTACGAACTGCGGTTTCATTGTTTCCATAAAGTAGGGCAGAGACTAGCTAAAAAACAGCTTGAGCCAAAGGCGTCTAGCTGATAAAATTCCATTCAATATTATCAGCAGCCGTTGTTACATTTCTGAAAACTAAGGGAAAGAAAATACTTTGTTTTGTGAACCCAGAAGACATTTCTTTAGGGAAACCAGGCCTGAGACAGTCTCTCCTTCTCCCTAACTACTGCCCCCGCCCTGCCCCTAAACTTCCGCCACAGATTGGCTCTTACAGCTCTCTGGAAATCAACACTAAATGTTTAACACTGGCACACTCCCAAGACCCCCGAGTCCGGCTTGCAGCAGTGTTCCGCTGAGCTGCTGGGGAGCACGGGCAGGCCCTGAGACATGGCGAGTCCAGGCTGACGGAGGGGCCACCTGAGCAGCCTAACACGGGCCGGCAAGCTTCTGTGAAGGTCCAACAGTAAGTATTTTGGGCTCTATGGGCCAGGCAGTCTTGGCCACTGTACTGTGAAAGCAGCCAGAGAAAATATGAAAACGTGGCTGCAGGGGCGTGGCTGTCTTCCAATACAATTTATTTATAAAAAGAGGCAGGCTGGGTTTGGTAGTCTGCTGACACCCTCTCTACCAAGACATAACTTCCATAGATTGAGCTGAGCGATACCCAGTTGGTGACAAGGAAGGAAGAAAGCAGACCATGGTAAAGACTGATATGGATTTAATGACAAATATTCCATATTGGTTGCTGAACACCAGAATGCTGTCCAAGGAACCATCATTAAATAAACCAACCTGAAAACTGGGCAATTCTCATGTACACAAGCACACACTCACACAAAACGTGTTACTTCTAGGATCTTTAAATTATTCACTATTTTAAAAGTTGTAAAATAGTATTACAAAGAAGGAGAATGTACACACACTTTAGAAACACAGTATAGATTGTCTATGAACACAGGTTCTTAGATTGGAATTTTTCACAGCCTCTTGATCTTGAAGAGACCACATGGCTCAAAGGGTTAAGGGCTCACCTTCTTCCAACTCAAAGCTCAAGATTTAATCGAACCATTGCACCTACTGAAACTGCTCCAGGTTTTGCTCAGTGACGGGCAGAAGAGGCCACCCACGCTTGCCCAACTCCCCAGGCAACAAATAATACATTTGCCTCTCGTCATTAAGGAGTTGGCGAAGGAGTCTTCCAAACAGATGAACATTTCCAAGGTGAACCACAGATAACAGGGATTGCTGAAGAAATACTATTATGCTAGTACTAGATATAAGAAACAACTTCCTGAATGCATTTAACCCTCACTTAATGCAGATATGCTCCCTGAAGAAATGCAAGGAAAATGGAATCACACTTCAAACGTACCGTGAGAGAGGAGCATAGGTGGTTGAACTCTTTTCTTATAAGCGATTTTTTCACAGATTACTGAAGTAGTAACTGACCTTCTTATCCATGGAATAGAAAGACTAAGAGAGGTATATGAAATCCAAAGATTTCCACTGCACTAAATTATTTTACATTAGCTTCGATCACCTCTCTACTTTGAACTTTCTCTAAAGCTGATATGTAACATATTTGATACAGATGAGACTGTGCAAAAATACAGAATGGCAACAAAGGGCCAACAACCCATAAAGTGGATAATCAACCCATGAATCATCAAAAGTTGGATGAGATTTCATAGGCACAGACTTGAGAGAACTTAAATCACCTGGAAGAGGTAGATATGCAGGGAATAAAAAAGGAATAAGATCACCTACAAATTGGCTATGTTATTTTAGGATGGGTATTAGTATTCGGACGACATGAGTCAGAATAAACACTGGGTGCTTACTTTGCTTATATTATCCTTCATTAAAAGAAAAGAAAGAAACCGTGTCTTCCAAATCTATCCGTATTTTGAAAATCTGTTTGCATTGCTGAACAACAATAAACTGATGAGGACATTATCAACAGGCATTGTATCAACGGAATTCTCAGGAACTTAACAACAAAGAAAGTGTTTTCATTCATAATGGCAAAAACATGCTTTCAGACAGTCCCCAAAGAGTTTCTTTGCTTGAATACATGTGATCAAGTATAAATTATCAGCATCCTCAGAAACTTTGCCAGAACTGTTGCAAGTGGTAATAATCTTGTAGCTTTTTTTTTTTCTTCAAGTGTGTTCAAGGTTGAGAAAATGCTTCCATGAAAGGTATAGGGTAACAATTGCTAGTGTAGAAAATAAGACCGTTTTCACAGCCCTAACGGCTAATGGCTACCCTAGGGGAGGGGTTTTCAGCACAGGTAACTGAGAGCTACACGAGACACCTAACTATAGTCTCCTACCAGAAATGGAACATAGCTAGGACACCCTAATTAGGAGACAAAGACCAGCTCTGTCAACAAGGACATCTTTGGCCCTTCTAGATGAGTCTTCAGTTTTCCATTTAGCGTTAAGAATTTTCAGTGTCCTTACTTCATTACACAAGTTCACGGCAGGTTAAGTCTTCCTAGCAGCTGAGCTGGAGAGCCCAAATGGTCAGACCACACCGCTTCACGCTGCCCCAGCTTCTTTTCAGGACGGGCCACAGCACACCCGGGATAGGGGTCATAATACTGATCCACCTCACAAAGATGTGAGAAACAACCAAACAATCATTAAAAAGCATAAAGCACTGTGCTCATATCCAAGTGCTAGTTTGGCATTTGTAGAACCACCAGAGAACATTCATCACTTGTGCTTTTGGCAATTTTGCACTTACACCTCTCCCTGACCTCACCCTCCTTGTGTAAAGCCTTGAGATTTCTACACGAAGGAAAAGAGAAATCCCTGCTCGGACCAGGTTCCCCATCCGTAAGGACAGCGCTGGAGGTTCGGGTCTTTCTCCCGCTACTAAAGTACGGGAGGGGATGTCACAGAGCCAAAGTGACGGCAAATGAGACAAAGGAGCCTTCTGCCCCAACTTCTGAGCACCTTGCTCTCCTGGATTTCTTACCCAAGGACAGCAAACCTCGGGGCTAGGTGACTTCTGCCGCAGTTACACAAGCATCCAGCTGATCTGGGAAGGGGAAAAGCCACACGTGGCCGGGAATGGTTCCATTTTCCTGCATTTAGAAGATGACAGTGTGACCTGACTGGGGCTGGCACACACGTGGCACGGAGCAGGGGACTGACTGGTCCTCCGCATAGACCACGTGACTAGCACGAAGCGAGAGGCCTGCCAAGGAAGGAGCAAACACCCAGGAGCAGGGCCCGTCCTTCCCAGGGCGCCTGAGAACCAGTTAGGAATGAACCGCTAAACCCCAGAGGCTGCTCCTTGAAAGGAGGATGTGGTTTCTCGGCCCCGTTTCCCCCGGATGCCTCACTACAGCAGCGAACTGCGGCTCAGAGAAAGGGAAGAGGCAAGAAGGCATCCCCTCCCAGAGGGCTGACAAGGGTCCCTAATTCTCACGGGACCAGAGTTGGGGTGGGGGACAGGGCAGACGCCGGCCTGAAGTCCAGGGAAGGCGCCCTTGCCCCATCCCCCTGGTTCCAACCACAGCCCCTCTCCTGAGTGCCGCGGGCCGCCCCAGCCCACCCACCCTGCTGCCTGTCACCCTGTCCCCCATCCCCGACGCCCCTTCCTCGCCATCCTCCGGATGCCTGCACCAGACCCCGCATCCCCCTAAAGGCGTGGAGGAAGCCACCGCTCTCGGACGTCTCAGAACAGTTCTTAGGTGGCAAGGCGGCAGGCAACGAACTCTCGCCCTCCCCTCCCCTCCCCGAGCTCCCCAGGGACGCTCAGGCTGTCCCTCCCGCCCACCCCCCACTTCTCCCTCCAGGGTCTGCCCCCAGGACACCTCCTCTCCCGCGGGCCCCCCGGGGGGCGCCTCCCGCCCCCTGCCCCTAGCACAGGTGCAGCTTCTGATGCTGCGCCAGGTGCGTCTTGTAGCGGAAGCCCTTGCCGCAGCCGGCGCACTTGTGCGGCTTGTTGCCGGTGTGGATGCGGCGGTGGCGGATCAGGTGCGAGCTCTGGATGAAGCTCTTGCCGCACTCGATGCACGTGTAGGGCTTCTCGCCCGTGTGCGTGCGCTGGTGCTGCGTGAGCGTGGAGAAGTCGCTGAAGCGCTTCTCGCACTGGCCGCAGCGGAAGGGCTTCTCGCCCGTGTGCACGCGCAGGTGGTTCACCAGGTGCGAGTTGCGCCCGAAGCCCTTGCCGCACTCGCGGCACACGTAGGGCCGCTCGCCCGAGTGCGTGCGCTTGTGCGTGAAGAGGTGCGAGCTGACGCTGAAGCTCTCGCCGCACTCGGAGCACATGTAGGGCTTCTCGCCCGTGTGCACGCGCTGGTGCTTGACCAGGTCCGAGCGCCAGCTGAAGCGCTTGCCGCACTCGCCGCAGCCGTGCGGCTTCTCGCCCGTGTGGATGCGCTGGTGGTTGGCGAGGTGCGAGCGGCGCACGAAGCCCTTGCCGCAGGCCGCGCAGGCGAAGGGCCGCAGCGCCGCCGCGCCCGCGCCGCCCGCCGCCGCGTGCGCGCGCCGGTGGCTGAGCAGGTGCGCGCTGAGCGCGAAGGCCTCGCCGCACTCGGGGCACGGGTAGGGCTTCTCGCCCGTGTGCAGGCGCCGGTGCTTGAGCAGGTCGGCGCGCCAGCTGAAGCTCTTGCCGCAGTCGGCGCACAGGTTGGGCCGCTCGCCGCTGTGCAGGCGCAGGTGGTTGCTCAGGTACGTGTTGCGGCTGAAGCCCTTGCCGCACTCGCCGCAGCGGAAGGGCTTGTCGCGCGCCGGCCGCGCCAGCGCGGGCCCCGGGTCCCCCGCGCCGCCCGCGCCCAGCGCCCCCGCGCCCGCCAGGTGCAGCCCCGCCGCGGCCGCCGCCTCGGCCAGCCGGTGCGCGCGCTCGTGCTGCAGGAAGGCGGCGCCGGGGCTGAAGCTCTCCCCGCAGGCGGCGCAGATGGTGGGCGCGTCGCCCAGGCCGGCCCCCGGGCCGCCCAGCTCGCCCAGGCCCCCGGCCGCCGGCGGGGGCGGCCTGCGGAAGCGGCGGTGCGCAGGCTTGTCGCCCCGGAGCCGGCTCCCCAGAGACAGGTGCCGCCGCCAGGGCAGCACGGGCCGCGCCTCGGGCCGGGCCGCGCCCTCCTCGGCCGCCGCCGGGCTCCGGGACAGGCTGTCGGACGCCGACAGTCCTGGAAACGTGGCCGTGCCAGCCGCACCGGGGGGGCCGTCCTCTTCCTCACGGAGCACGACCCCTTCTGCCTCATTCAGCAGCGCCCCTGCAAGAGAAGAGGGCGGCAGTGAGGGGACCCGCTCTCCGCCCTCGCGAGGTCAGGAAAGCCGGGGGCGCAGATCCGACGGTGCAGGCGCCGCAAAGAGCAGCTCCTCCCTGGACGAGCTCAGGCCTCTCCACCGCCCCTGCCCAGCCCCGGCTCCCGCGCACCTGGGCCCCCTTGAGAGAGGCTCTGCCACCTGAGGAAAGCGCCCTCGAGGCCCCCGGCGGCAGCCGCTGCCTCAGGGCCCGGGCCCACCCACCGCACCCGGCTCCTGAAGGCTTGGCGTCCAAGGGCCTGTGCTCGAGGTGGTAAAGTCAGGGCCCGGGGGCACTAGGGAGGATCCCCGAGAAGAGGCCTGCACTTTCCCGGAGCTCTAGCCTCAACAGACAAGTCCAGGAGCGGGTGTGGCTCCAGCGGTTGAGCGCCCGCCTCCCATGTGGGAGGTCCCAGTTGGCTTCTGGTGCCTCCTGAAAAAACAAACAGCAAGCAAAACAAACGGAAAAACCAACTCAGGGAAGCTGACCTGGCTCATCAGCTGAGCACCGGCTTCCCACATACGAGGGTCCTGGGTTCAATCCCAGGCCCCCCACTCCTAAAAAAAAAACCCAGTCCATTGTCACCAACCACAGGGAAAGATCACCCGGCATAACCAGGCCCTGGGCTGGTTTTGAAAATATGATCGGTCTGGAATAGCTTGAGGTGGAAAAACAAACATACCTACCCCTGTGGACGCGGGGGCGTGCTACGGTGGGGAAACGGGGAGCACAGGGCGCAGAGCTGCCGAGACCACGAGAGCGCGCACCTGTGGCCCCTCGCCACTCCCAATCGGGGCTCGCAAGGAGGCTGCTGAGATGTGAAACGACCGCCTGCGGGCACCGAGGGGCGGCGGGAAGCCCGAGGCCGCCCAGAGGCAGAGGAGTGGATCCTCCTGGTCCCGGCAACAAGGGGCTCGGGGTCGCGCGTCTCCACGGGGTGTGGGGCGGCATGAAGCAACAGACCGCGCCAGCAGGCGGGCGCGGCGCTGACTCTCCCCGGAGAGGCCGCCGGGGTCTCGGCGTCCTCGGCCGCCCGGGCTAGGCAGGTGGCTTCCCAGGGCTGGCCTGCCTGAGCGGGGCTGACGGCCGCGCCTCTAAACGCAGCACAGCGCGGGGCTCCGCTGCGTGTGGGTGGGAGCAGCCCGCCGAGGCAGGTGCTAGCGCCACCTGTGCTGCCTGCCCAGGTGCCGCTACAGCGCTGCTCCCACGGCAGGGTCCTGAACTCCGCGCGGTGCCACCCCGGGCGCCACCTCCCGCCCCCAGGCGCGCGCAGCCCCGCGGGGACGCCCGCCGCCTCACCTGTCTCCCGCGCCGAGGCCCCCGGCGCTGCGTCGTGCGGCACGGCGCCCATGTGCGCCGCGTGGCGCTGCCTCCTGGCGCTGCCCCGCAGCGTCGAGCCCATTCCTCCTCCTTCCGCGTCCCCTTCCCTGTCCTCCGCGTTCTCGAGGCCGGAGCCCATGCCCCTGTCGTCGGAGTCCTCGGCGTCACTCACGCTCTGCTCGTCCTCTTGGTCCATACAGGAGGACGCGGGCCGGGGATCCCTGCGCGGGACAGAACGCACAGAGGGGTCACGTCAGTGTGGCCTCGCCCCCTCCCCAGGGCTGGGCTTGATTTCCAAAAAAACCAGCCCAATAAAACGTAGTGCCCAAGCCCCAGGTGGCCAAGCTCGGCGTTAGCCCACGTCTCCAAGTGAAAGACCCGAATGCGAGGGCGCTGGCCTGGCAGCCTCGTCCTGAGGCCGCGCTCCCTGGCCTGCGCCGTCTGTCCTGCCTGCGAGGTGGTGTCCTCAGCGCGGTTTCACAGTTTTACCAGCGGGGCGAGCACTACCACGTTAGGCTGAGAGCACGAGCTGGACGCCGCACCCGGGCTAGCCTCACGACACCCGGGCTAGCCTCAGCACTGCCTCGGCGGGCGTGGAGGGGCTGGCGCGCAGCAGAGCCGCCTCGGGCAGCGCTCTCCTCATCGGCTGGCCCTCTGCAAGCCACAGGAGTCCCTGGTGAGGAACTCGGCTAGTTATGGGTGGGCCTGCATGGAGCTAGAGGAAAAGCACATTCAGGACATGAGAATAGGAAAGCGGCTGTGGCTCAACTGATAGGGCGTCTGTCTACCACATGGGAGGTCCGCGGTTCAAACCCCAGGCCTCCTTGACCCGTGTGCAGCTGGCCTATGCGCAGTGCTGATGCGCGCAAGGAGTGCCCTGCCACACAGGAGTGTCCCCCCTCGTAGGGGAGCCCCATGCGCAAGGAGTGCGCCCCGTAAGGAGAGCTGCCCAGCGTGAAAGAAAGTGCAGCCTGCCCAGGAATGGCGCCGCCCACACAGAAAAATGCTACAAAAGAGAGAGATTCCAGTGCCGCCTGACAAGAATGCAAGAGGACACAGAAGAACACACAACAAATGGACAGAGAAGACAATGGGGGGGGGGGGGTGAAGGGGAGAGAAATAAATAATCTTCAAAAAAAAAAAAAAAGACATGAGAATAACAGAAGTGTGGGCACAGTAACTTCCCGTCCGCGTCCCTGTGGAGGACGGCAGCAGCCTGGCTATGGGGTGAGGAGCTGCTGCCACGCCAGGAGCGGACAGCCAAGACGACTGCAGCTTCAGGTGACGCACTGGGCACGGGAGGAGGAGGCACAAGGTCTCTACAGAGAGACTCTCCACGGTCCTTATTGCATCTCTTAAACATTTTCATTGCAGAGAAACTTCGCCCTGCGTGTATTAGGCATCGTCTGTGGTCCCTGTACGGAAAAGGCCAGCGTGTGAACTGGGGGGGCGGGCATCAGATTGCTGAACCCCTTATAGATGGCAGGTTTACATTTCAAATTTAAAGGGCCCCCTGCCAAGACTGAGCAGTTAAGCCAAAAATAACTTCCTTCTGTCACCCATCTCCCCTCCACTGGCGCTCAAAGCAGCCAAGCGGTCTCGAGGGCGAGAATCTTACACTAGGCCTTTGAAAAGACAGGCTTTCTCGCTGCTCACGGGCCCCAGCGGGACCTGCGGAGACGACGCTGCGAGGCCGGCGCCCCCGGCCTGGCTGGGAGCTGCCGCCTCAGTTGGGACGTGCTCCCCAGGCAGCCGGCCGGCTCTCGGGGCTTGGAGAGGAAGGCGGCAGTTCCCACGAGAGGGCGTCCCTGCTCGGGTGCCATGCTGCCTGGCCCAGGGCACGCCCGTCAACCTCACGGTGTTTCAGTGTCCATCGGGATTGAGGGAGGGCGTCTCTCTGGAAGATCCCACCACGGGTAATCCATGCCTTGAGTTTGAACAACGTGGGATCCGTGCGCTGTTTCTTTCTCAAGTCCTGACGCTAGTCCAGCACGCCTCAAGGACACACTGGCCCATCCATCGCCTTGGCAGACCATCGCCCTACATAGCACCACATGAGAGCCTTTCTCAGGGATGCTAATACACTCCCTAAAGTGAAGAAGCAAGCCCTTCTCTTAAATGTCACAGGGAAATGGCTAGGTCTGAGGTTGGAAGGTAAACAGTGCAGCAGTCTCTATAGATTAATACAGTTTAAAAATCCAGGTGGGAACAGAGGTGGCTCAAGCAGTTGAACACCTGCTTCCCACATGGGCGGTCCCGGGTTCCGTTCCTGGTGACTCCTAAAGAAGATGGGCAGATACAACGAGAAGGGAGCAGATATGGCTCGAGCAGGTGGGCACCTGCCTCCCACATGGGAGATCTCAAGTTCAGTTCCCCTGCCTCTTAAAGATGAGAACACAATAAGCTGACACAGCTAGCAGGGACAACAAGGGGACAGAAGGAGCCATTGGGGGGGGGGGGGGAGAACAAGAAGAAGAAAAAAAACACTCAAGGTTTCATAGTTTCATACACTCAGGTTTTCTTCTGCCAGATGGTAGGAGAGCAATCCCACTAGGGCCATAACCTTGTAACCTTTTAAGAAGTCTATTCCATAAGAGACTACTGGCCCCAAATCACTTCTCCCCATCTCCTTGCCTCCTGGAGCCCAGCCTCCTAGAGAAGGACGTCCCTCAACTCTCGACATGGAATGCAGCCCCAGGGGAGGGGGCGGTAAAGAGATGAGTTTTCAAGCCATGGCTTGCTGGTGGCTAAAAGCAGGGCGAGGACCGGGGCTAATCAATTGTTTCTCCCAGTCTAAGACCACAAGAAGAATTCTGCATCAGTTGCTAACGGAATCCAAGAAGGCAATTGCCAGCAACTCCCAAAGCTAAGTGGCGGGGACTGACGGGGCGCCGGCGCCCACGTGGCGCAGGAGGAGGGCTTGGGGCAGGCTGGGAAGCAGGGAGCAGCTCTACCTGGAGCCCCTTTACCACAGCGTCTTAGCGCCTCAGGCTTGGCGAGTGCTGACCCTGCCCACTTCTGCTTTCTTAGGAACCTAGAGAGAATTCTTATCAGACCTGTTAAGCAAGGAGACAGTTTTCCTAGATTTAAAAAGAACAGAGACAGTACACGTCCCCATTTAGAGCACACCTGGAATTTGAAAGATTCTGAACCCCGAAGGACGCATATCCCAACGCTCATTACCACCAAGAGAGAGGACTGGGTGTGATCTGGAAAGGGTGGGCAACTCCTCACCTAGAGAGACAATTCATGGCACAATATCTGCTCAAATCTATTGAAAACTGCATATATGCCTGTGCGAAATAGGCATTCTGCATACCCAGCAATAAGGATTGCTTTCCATGCCGTCACGTCATGGAGTACTAGAGGCAAGGTATCAAGGGGCAGAGAAGACTATTTAGAGGTAAGGAAGGATGGTGACAATATATTAGACGAAAAATAGCTGACCAGGAAAGAATTCATTTTTGTGTTTCTAATATGCATGCACCAGCACACATGCATACACAAGTCAGAGAGGAAAATCGGGTTATTACAATGTCAATAAACATCTCTCGGGCCCTTCTGGGGGATTTATAGCAATTAATTTAAACTTAACCCAATGATCCTAAAAAAAATTTTAAGGGGAGCGGGGGTAGCTCAGTAGTTGAGTGCCTGCCTCCCATGTACGAGGTCCTGAGTTCAATTTCTGGTTCCTCCTAAAAACAATAACAAAAATGACTTTATAACAACCCAGTGAGGTGTAGGGTATTATTTCTACCTCTGTAGATAAGGAAACAGGCACAGAATTTGACTAGCCCAAGGTCATACCAGCTATAAGGATTCAAATCCCTGAAGTCTAGCTCCATTGCACACATTCGTAACCAGATTTTCCTCTCATGCACTGTCTGAGAAGACTTTTCCTCCCGTGCGTGTCTGTATTTTCTCAATAAACACGTATTTTTATCACCAAAAAAAGCTAGCTCTGTTTTTAGTGCAAGAGAATATGTTAAAGGAAAAGCTATGATTATCCAAGAAGCAACAAAGAGGAAGACATAATAGGAGATATGATTACCGCAATCTAGAAGACAATTTTCAGAAACATTACTTAGACACTGTGCTAAAACAAGTGTCAATCAATACAGTAGACACCCAGGCACATTTTGTTCCAACGCCTCTTCCACTCATTCTCAAAATAAAAACTAGCAACATGCTTTCCTCGGCAAGGCCAGGGCTGGCTAGCACGCGGGGCGCTGGGGAGTGTGGCAGCTTTGTGGCCAGGCTGACCTGGCCCGCCTTCTGCTGTGTACTGGCTGTCTCACCTCGGCAAGTTACTTTCCCCTTGGAAACCTCAGCTTCTGCGTCCACCACCAGGATGCCGCCACCCACCCCGCAGGGTTCTGAGAGCCACCTAAGATGGTGTTTGCAAAAGCAGCTGGCACATAACAGAGACTCGATGGAGGGCGTTTGTAAACCGAGGCCAACGCCTTAATTTAAAAAAAATCACACCCCCCCTCAGCTGCAGAGCACCGCGGCAGCTTGACCCCGTCACTGAGGGGCGGCAGCTTGACCCCCGGCTCTGCGGGGCGCCCCTGGCTGTGCGCGGGCTGGCTCCACCCGGCTGCCGAGGCTCTACTGCAGAATGGGTCACCCAGTGGAGGTAAGAACCCGGAGGGGCTAGCTGCCCGGGGAGCTGGAGCAGGGGACGAAGGCTCCGTTCCCGGGGGCTTGTAGCTGCTGATAACGCATCCCGTGCATAGCACAGGTCAAAAGCTGGATGCAGCAGGAGGTGCAGTTCCACAAACCCCGACTTACAGTCCTGTGCGGCGTCCCCACCCCCACCCCCGAGTCAGAAGGTAGAGGGGTTCAAGGGAAAAAACATGTAATCATTCACTCCGAAAGACACGATTTATTCTGCATCCAGTTCTGATCACTGAGGGAGACAGAAGAGCAGTGAGTACTGAGGGAGAGACCCCATTTTTTTGTTTTTTCCCCAGCCAGCCATGGGGCTGTGTGACCTTGGGAAAGTACTTGCCCTCTCTGAGCCTCTTATTCAAAGAAGTTGACACCTCTTCTAGCTGTAGTCATGTGATATAGTTTCAGCTCCAGCCTGTTTACTCAACTCCCACAGCAAGCTATTAACTCCTGAAATACCCAGTGGCCACCACAAACCTCTTGCTTGGCACGCAATACAGGATGGGATTGGGCAACTTCCACCAAGACTGCTCAAATCTCAGTTTCCAGAACTTGCAAGAGTTTTGTGTTCTTTTGCCCACCCCATACCCCCCAAGAGAGTAATGTTTCTTACCTATAAAGTCACGAGGAAAATGCACAAGGGTCCTCTAGACAACTCAACCCCTTTTAAGAACTAAACCGGTCACCGTGAAGACTATTTAGTGGAAGTAAATGTGATAAAGTGTCTTTAAAAAGAAGGGAAGGAGGGAGGAGAGAAAAAAAGGGGGGGGAGAAGGATGTACGGGTGGGGAAGGGGCCTGGGCCAGCAGCGCCCCGCCCCTGGCACATGCCTCCGCCCACGCTGGGCTGCCTGCAAACGCTTTCTCACACACCTGTGGATCCAACCCACCTTCCCGGACGATGCTGGAAGACGCGCCCACACCCCTCCGCACCTGCCCAGGCTTCACCGCCAAACCGATGCTGGAAATAACCCCGTCTCACTGCCTCTAAAAGGCAGCCCATCGCAGGGCCCTCTCCTACCCAGGGCCCGCGCTTCGCGGGGACCCCGCGCTATCTGCAGGCCAGCACGAGCGCAGCAGAGCCAACGAGCAGAATTTGGGGCGGCGTCAGTCTGTGCAATTTAAGCAGCACCTGGCAGCTCGAGCTCGTTTGACCCTCGTAACTGAGCGATAAATTGGGCTCACCTGTTTTACGTGGGGAGAAAACGGCTCAGGAGAGCCAAACGCAGCGTGGGGGGGTCGCTCGGCCACCCCATCTCCACCCCGCGGGTCACCCCGGCATTTGGACTGGGAAGAGGAAGGCCGGGCTGGAAGGAGCCCTGCGGGCCCCCTGGCCCCACCGAGACGAGGGGACCCTCCTGCGGGCAGGGCTGCCCGGGCAGGGGGGTGGGTGGTGGCTGGCCCGGGGCTGGCTGTCCTGACCGCGAGCTGCTCCTTCCCGTCTCCCCTCATCTCGCCGCCCCTTCCTCCCTCCTCCACTCCCACGCCCCTGCGCCCCCGCGCTCCCGGGGGGGGGGGGGTGTTTCCACGCGCGGGGCAGGGGCGCCCGAGGGCGAGCCGCGGGGAAACCGCGGGAGCTGCAGTCCAAAGGCCCGGCTCCCGCCCCGGTTACCCGTGTCCGCCCGCAGCGCCAACAGAGCGCTGGGGGGCCGCTCCGCGAGGAGCACAGCGCAGGGGAGCCCGGGGGCAGGGGGCCGAGCGCGTGTCCCGGGCCGCGGCACCAGGCAGCAGAGCATCCCCCGCGCAGCCCGGCCGGCCGGCTTCTCCCGGGCCCCTGCCCTGCCCCCGTGCGCGCCTCCCCAGCGGCTGCGGGGGCCTAAGCGCCACCTCCGGGAGGAAACCCGAGCGCTTCTGCAGCTAAGCGGGACGCGCTCCAGACAGAAGCTAAAATTACACGGCTCCCTCCTTGTGGTTACTGCTTTTTTCCCTTCTCTTCTCTTTTTAAAGCTGGAAAGGGAAACCAAAGTTGAAAGCAGGGCAACAGAGAAATCCACTTAAGCCCCCACCGGCCCAGGCTAATCCCAGGCCGTCTGATCTCTGGGTCAAGAGCAGCACAGACGGCCTCGGGGTCAGGCCTGTCCCTCAGCGCCTGGGCTAGCGCCCCTGGTTTGGCCTGAGGACCGCAGCCTGGCAGAGCTGTCAAGCCCCCCTCCCAACTCCCCGCAAGAAGAAAGAATTACTGCGCGCAGGGCCAGCCCAGGGCCCCTCAAGGCTGGAGCGCGCGTGCTCGGATTGGAAGGCACCAGGGAGGCACTTGCTCACCCACGCTTTCCCCTGAACTGATGAGAATAGCCCCCCGCACAGGGAATCCTGGTCACGACAGAGGGCAGCCTCTGTACTTGGCACCACCACAGCCTCAGCTTTTTTTCCTTTCTTTCTTATTTAACAGGAGAAACCCACCCTGAGCAGTTCTCAATAGGTTATTTTCGGATACCTTCTCTGGCTCAAGTGTTCAGTGTTCGGATTTCATGGAATCACAGACCTTGGAACTCCCTTAGTTCAAATTCCTTTTACAAACAAAAAACTGAGGCTCACCGAGGGCCAGGGGCCAGGTTAGAGGCTGAAGCCAGGCTGGCAGAAGAGCTATGGCCAGAACCTCAGGGGGCCGCTGCCTCCAGGGATCTTCGCACCGCTTTCACGTAACACACCGCTTCAAAAGGACGGCGGGGTCTAGAGACATTCGCTTCCTTGGTCTTTTTTCTTTGGAATACTGTTGCTAAAAAGCATCGTCTCTAATAACCCTATGATACTTTATCCATAAAACCATCTCCGTTTTCATGAAGGCCATTATTAATTAGCTGAATGGGGGCCCCTAGAGGGGGCAGAAGGAAGAATCTAGATTAATCTCAGGATCTACAGAAACACAAGTGTGTGCGCAACACCCACAGCAGAAAAAGGTGCAATTTAATCATCTCTTTCACTGAAAGACAAAAGAGAAAAGAGACTTAGAATGCACAGGTTTATATAAGATATGGAAGTTGATGGAAGCAGATGTGGCTCAAGTAGTTGGGCACCCACCTACCACATGGGGGGTCCCGGGTTTGGTTCCTGGAGCCTCCTAGAGAAGATGAGCTGATGCAACGAGGAGACGCAATGAGGAAACACAATGAGACACCACACATGGGATGCGGAGGTGGCTCAAGTGATTGATCACCTCCCTTCCACATGAGAGGTCCTGGGTTTGGTTCCTGGTGCCTCCTAAAGAGACAATGAGCATGCAAAAAAGTGGACACAGAAAGCAGAGAGTGAGCACAAACAACAAGGGTGTGGGGATAAATAAATAAAATCTTTTTTTAAAAAAATATGGAAGTTACTAACAAAACAAGCTTTGTTTGGTGAGAACTGATGCGGAATCCTGTGTTAGGGTTGCCAGCTAAGGCCTGGTGACCTCAGGAAGTTTTTCCAACCCAGATGATTCTGTGATCAGATTTCCACTGGAATGAAGAACACTCAAGAGAATGTTCATCACAGCAAATAGGGAGAGAAGAGTGTTTTCACCAAAGTGCTTGAGGAGCCCATTCAATCATCCCAGCTTCCCAGATTCAACAGAAGAAACTGCTCTTCCAATGCTCTGCCCAAAATAACTGTTTAGTGTTGTTGGTAAGGAATGGCTGGCGTGCCCCGGCCCAGTACCTGTCAGCAGTGGGTAAGTGACCCTTCTGCATTCTGTCTGCCACAGCATCATCCAGCAAAGAGAAGGCAGGAATAAAAATGGGAAGACATCATGTCATTTGTTTCTTGAATTTTCCTGCCTGGAGTTCTTCACTCCATACCTAGATTCTTTTCAGTTTAAACTGAAATATTTGCATAAGTTTAAATATACCTTTTAAAAATTACATACATATTGTGTTACTATTGTTTCCTTCAAAAATAACAGATTATCAGCAAAAACCAAGATTGTGGGAAACTATTTAAGACACACAATCCAGTTTCTTCAACAGCAGCAAAAAAAAAAAAAAAGACCCCCTCCCCTCCCCCCAAAAAAGAATAAAAAGAAACGGAGGGAAACCTATAGGTTAAAAAATTTGAGATATATCAGTCAACCTCAATGGATAGACATTACTTGAATCCCCTTTCAAATAAACAAATACAAAAACAAAGTATAAGACAATTTGGGAATTGTGAGTGCTGATTAGATATTTGATATTTCAGGATTACTAATTTTGGGGAATGGATATGGCTCAAGTGGTTGGGCACCCACCTCCCACATGGGAGGTCCTGGGTTCAGGTCCCAGTGCCTCCTAAAGAAGACAAACAATAAGCAGATAGAGCAGACATCAAGAAAAAACAACGAATGGACAAGGAGCAAAAACAATGAGCAAGACAACAAGCAAACAATGAGCAGAAAAAAGAGATCAGGCAGTGAGCTCAAACAATGAGCAAAAGCAACAAACAGAGAAGGGAGCCATGGGGGGGCTGCGGAATAAATAAAATTTTTTAAAAAAGAATTACTAATTTTTAAGGTATTAGCATTTGATTAAGTTTACAAAGGGATCACATACCTTTCAGAGATATATAATGAAATAGTGTCAGGTGATACGATACATCTGTAATTTGCTTCAACACAACTCCAGGGCAAAGGTGAGTGGGTGGGGGTACAAGTAAAACAAGATTGCCCATATCTTGATCACTGCTGAAGCTGGCAAGGGCATAGAAGTTCTATTATACTACTCTATCTACTTTCGTCTTTGCTAGAAAACTTACATGTAAAAAAAAGTTTTAAAAATGGAAACCATAAAAGATTTTATATTTTTCTGCAATTTAAGGTTAATTATATTCACGTAAAATCTGGGCACACCATAATAAAATGTAGGTGATTTCCAACGAAAGAAATAACCTACTTTTACAAATCACGCCAAATCAGGGGTGATTACTATGCTTAACATGGAACAGAGACAGTGGTAATTAGGGGGAGGGCAGAGGGGCAAACGGATCAAGCAAAGAAACTTAAATATATGATTTGTTTTTCTTTTTTAAGAGAGCGCAATAGTGGTTACGTCCAAAATAGAAGCAGAATCCTGTTCCCACTTCTGTCTGCTTTGTGCTGGCCACCACTAGGTCAGCAAATCCATCCTCAAAACGAAGGGGAGCGGCAGGCTGGGGCCCTGGGAGGGCGCAGCGCTCTGTCCCCAGGACGGTGACGGGCATGAGATGACGCGAGTGCCCAGCAGGTGAACTGCCAATCACTGGTCAACCCAAGAATGACCATCCAAGGCACGGAGACCCAGGGAACGATTTCAGGGGGCCTGTGGGCTTGAATGGAAAAAAATCTACCTCTTATCTTTATTTTCTCTGACCTCAAACTGAAGTATAGCATTTCCTTCACTTACGAATGCAGGCAGTAAATAACAGTAGTGTTCATTTCAGATGTTGCGTATCTTGAAAAATCACTTACGCCCATCTATACTTGGAAATTCTGGTAGCTGTTGACCGGACGCTAGGTGAGCGTCCTAAACTATCTGCCGCTCCATTCTGAGAAGGGGCCCGTGGTTTCCTCCTGACTGGCAAAGGGGTCCATGGAACAGAAAAGGTGAAGAGCCCCTGCTCTAAGGGGATGAAAAATGCAAGCGTATGTGTAAGCTGGAAATGAAAACCGCACACTAGCGATTTATGAGAATGTGACTTCTAGTTATGAGCCCCGGCAGGGCAGGAAGTGCTTTCCGGGCCCAGCCTTGGATCCCTCGGCTGAGACAGTGCCCTGCCGTCCGCGTTTCCTCGCTGAACCAGAGCCAGCGCCGGAGCCCTCGCTGCCCCGCTCTGAGGTGGACGTCAGGAGCGCACGGTGGTTTCCGTGCAGCCCCGGGAGCACCGCGGGTCGGCTACAGAGCCAGTCAGAGGACGCAGCCTTCGCCCGGGAGGCGAGCCGTCGTCTCCAGAAGGATGTGCAGCAGCCCGGGCCGCTCCCCACGCCGGGCGCCGGCCAGTCCTCCCTCCCGCTGGCTGCCGGGCTTCCTCGCACCCTCTCGCCCTAGCCCCGAGCTCTTCCTGAGAGCGCAGCAGCACACTGACGCTTGTGAAACAGAACAATGGCATTTTCTAGAGCCTGGGTTCTCCAGAGTCCACGAACTCCCCGAAACCTTACGGAGGCACGTTTTTCTGAAGGAAAGACCCAGAGCTTTACCTTGCACTCTGAAAACAAACGAGACCCAGTCATAGACCAGTACGACAGAGAACTCTTGATCAAATTCCTTACCCTAGTACTCCAGAATAGTTAGGGGAGGAAGTAAGAGTGACTGCACCACTCTAAGCCAGGAGACCTTTTGGTGGGCTGGCGGAGGAGGGGAGATACTGACAGAGACATCATTATATTTCAAAGAGGCAATGGGGCAGAGTGGGAACCTGACAAATGGAACCTGCCTGTTGAGTTCAGGCTGGGGTCTGCTGAGCCAGCACCCTATTTTACAGACGAGGCAGGCAATGAAGACCCAGAAAGGTTAAGTGAATTACCCACGAACACACCAGTGTCAGAGAGAGAGAAGAAACATTATGGCATCCCACCTTCTGCTCCAATGCCCTTTCTACTCAACCCAGAAGAGCCTGCGGCCACTGCCACTGGTGACTCGGTTCTCCCAGCTTCATCAGTCCACCTGCTTTCCACTTGCTAATCATTCATTGTGTGACAGGCGCACCAAGAGGAAGTTAGATTGCTCTTCGCACCTCTAATGGGGAAGCAGATGTGGCTCAAGCAATTGGGCTCCCACCTATCACATGGGAGGTCTGCGGTTCGGTTCCTGGTGACTCCTAAAGAAGACAGCAAGCTGGCACGATGGACAGGCATGGCAAGCTGATGCAACAAGACAATGCAACAAGAGACACTGAAGAAAAAACATACTGAGAAACACAACAAAGCAGGGAGCAGAGGTTCCCAGTGCTTCCTAAAGAAGATGAGTGAGATCGCAAGCTGGCACAATGAGGAGGCACGGCAAGCTGATGGAACATGATGATGCAACGAGAGACACAAGAAGAAAAGCATAATAAGAGACCCAATAAAGCAGGGAACAGAGGTGGCTCAAGCAATTAGACACCTCCTTCCCACATTGGAAGTCCTGGGTTCAGTTCCCGGTGCCTCCTGAAAAGAAACAAGACGAACAGACACAGCAAGCACAAACAATGAGGGGGTGGGGGGAAATAAATAAATCTTAAAAAAAAACAAAAACCCTAACACAGCTAACACACCGCCTCTCTGGAATGCATCTAATTTATGCGAGTTTGACACCAGATTTATGGCTCCCGTCAGCTGCTTACTCGGGTCCTGAGAGAAATCATATAAGTCACAACACACCCAGTACACGGTGTGCTGCGTTAGTTAATCCTTCCCAAAGGAAAAAGAATTAAAATTGGGCCAAAGCCACCAACTCCTTCCTAACAATCTTCAGGTGTTAGCAAAGTCATCCTGCCCGCAAACAATAACATGGAAACCCCTGAGCGAAGGAAGGCGACTCCGGGAGCAACTCAGCGGACGTGCAGGTCACGTTTAACACCAAGGAAAGCGCGCCAGGCGGCAAGGCCCTGGCGCGCCCAGCAGCCCCACGGCTAGATGCACCGCTTCTCAGAGGCACCCTCCGGGGAGCGCAGCTTTCTGCTCGCTTTAAATAGCTTTGCATTCTGTGTGGGAGGTGGTGCACGAATGCGCCAGGCCACCTCTTCCTTTCTATTTTTCTTGTTTTCTCCCGAACTCCTGCTAATTCTTTTTCTATTGTAATTTTAATTATTTTTCCCCTAAAACCCATAGAAAATGCTCTTCAAAGGTAACTTTACATGATTCTCAGAAATGGTCTCTGATTTAGTGATTTTTGATTGACTGTCTCTGAGTCAGTGATTTTTGGATCCACTGTTTTGTTTTCTTCTGAGGTGCCTGGGCTGGGGACTGAACCTGGGACTCGTATGTGAGAAGCCGGCACTCAACCACTGAGTTACATCATCTCCCCTGAGTTGGTTTTCTCATTTGTCTGCTTGCGGTTTGTTTATTTTTGTTTTTAGGAGGCACAGGAACTGACCCCAGGACCTCCCGTGTAGAAGCAGGCCCCCAACTGCTTGAGCCCCATGTGCTCCCCTCAACTGTTTTCACCAGGAAAAAAAAAAGCAGTTGCTCGAATTGGGACTGACTTAATGGAGTGTCATGGTAAGCAGTGAATAATTCCAAGTTTTTTGTGCAGCATTTGAAAGAAAAGTCACGGAGAGAGAAAACAAAGCCCACGCAGTCTCGACCTGAAGAAGCAGCACCGTTAATGCCATTCGAAAAGACTCTTTAAAGATATTCTCCACTCAAAGCACGACAGCCTCTCGCTGCCGGGGAGGCGTCCTCATCCGAAGCAGCACTGACCGGCCACCACCTGCTCTTGTAGAGAACCCAACCACCGCTTCCTGGGTGCGCCGTTCCTTTTTTTAAAGATTTATTTATTTTCAGATATTAACTTATTTTATTTGTTTGTTTGTGCTCGCTGTCTGCTCGTCTTTTTTTAGGAGGCCCCAGGATCCAAACCCGGGGCCTCCCATGTGGGAGGGGCCCCCACACCCCGAGCCCCCGCACGGCCACATGGGCCACTTTTGACAGTTGAGCTAGTCCTTACTGCCCACTTGAGGGAGCGGGCTGACGCCGGCGGCGGTCCTCCTGTCCTCCCAACCCGACGGCCCCCGCTCCGCGGGTCTCCAGCAGGCCCCAAGGAGCCTGTACCGGTCAGCGAATGACCGCGGGGGCCCCGGGGGTCAGCGAATGACCACGAGTGCTCTGGGGTCAGTGAATGACCGCAGGGGTCCCGGGGGCCAGCGAATGACCACGAGCGCTCTGGGGTCAGCGAATGACAGCGGGGGCCCCGGGGGTCAGCGAATGACCACGAGCACTCTGGGGTCAGCGAATGACAGCGGGGGCCCCGGGGGTCAGCGAATGACCACGAGCACTCTGGGGTCAGCGAATGACAGCGGGGGCCCCGGGGGTCAGCAAATGGCCGCGGGGAGCCCCGGGGGTCAGCGAATGACCGCGGAGGGCCCTGGGGGTCAGCGAATGGCCACGGGGGCCCCGGGGCGTGCTCCTTGGAGGGCCTCCTAGGGCCCCCGACACTGCCCTGTCCTGGAACGTCCCTGATGCACCCGCCTCCTCTGAGCCCCTCCAGCAGGCTAAGGCTCCAGATTTCTTTTCCCATTTCTTCTCCCTCTCCACCCCGGCTAGGACTAACTAACGGCTTAACCCGAACCTCCAGCGCCAACTGCTGCCAAAATTGCCAACTGCCCAGACCCACATCTCTAGCAGAGCTGGGGGACGTGCTGCGCGGAGGAGCGCGAAGACCCCTGCCCATCCCCCGGTGCCCCCTGCCAGTCCCCCGGTGCTCCTGCCCGTCCCGCAGTGCCCCCTGCAGGTCCCGCGGTGCTCCTACCCGTCCTGCGGTGCTCCCTGCTGGTCCAGGTCCCCCGGTGGCCCCTGCCCGTCCCCCAGTGCCCCCTGCCTGTCCCCCAGTGGCCCCTGCCCGAACCCCAGTGCTCCCTGCCCGTCCCGCGGTGCTCCCTGCCGTCCCCCGATGCCCCTGCAGGTCCCGCGGTGCTCCTGCCCGTCCCCCGGTGCTCCCTGCCCATCCCATGGTGCCCCTGCCCGTCCCCCGGTGCCCCCTGCCCGTCCCCCGATGCCCCCTGCCCGTCACCCGGTGCTCCTGCCCGTCCCCCGGTGCCCCCTGCCCGTCCCAAGGTGCTCCCTGCCCGTCCCGCGGTGCTCCCTGCCCGTCCCGCGGTGCTCCCTGCCGTCCCCCGATGCCCCTGCAGGTCCCGCGGTGCTCCTGCCCATCCCCCGATGCCCCCTGCCCGTCCCCCGGTGCTCCTGCCCGTCCCGCGGTGCTCCCTGCCCGTCCCCTGGTGCTCCTGCCCGTCCCCCGGTGCCCCCTGCCCGTCCCCCGGTGCCCCCTGCCCGTCCCCCGATGCCCCCTGCCCATCCCCCGGTGCTCCTGCCCGTCCCCCGGTGCCCCCTGCCCGTCCCCCGGTGCTCCCTGCCCGTCCCCCGGTGCCCCCTGCCCGTCCCACGGTGCCCCTGCCCGTCCCGCGGTGCTCCTGCCCGTCCCCCGGTGCTCCCTGCCCATCCCATGGTGCCCCTGCCCGTCCCACGGTGCCCCCTGCCCGTCCCCCGATGCCCCCTGCCCGTCCTGCGGTGCTCCCTGCCCGTCCCGCGGTGCTCCCTGCCGTCCCCCGATGCCCCTGCAGGTCCCGCGGTGCCCCCTGCCGGTCCCGGCCTGCACAAGCTCAGACAGGAGCAGCCACACCGCTAGAGCAAAGAGCCCTAGGCTCCAGGACAAGTTTTGCTGCTTATACACAACAGCCCTTGGGACAGTTATCTGACCTCTTTGAGTATCAGTTTTCTCATCTGGACAACGGAAAAAAAAACCAAAAACAACGACTTGAAGGTAGTTGTCGAGCCGAAGTGAATGTCCCTTTGCAACGCATCTGTCCCAGGCAAACTTAAAGCAAATATTAGCTCCCCGCCCCGGTCCTCTAAATCAGCTCCTCCTGACCAGGCTCACTTCCGTGAAGGCCTTCTCTTACCAGGCTCAAAACCCAGCCTCGACCCCACCCTCCCCGTCAATCACAGCGGCCCCCACGTCCTCCCCCACCCTCCCCGTCAATCACAGTGGCCCTCCTGTCCTTTCCTCTACTTCTCTTATTTCCCACGGCCACTCCTACCGCAGGAGGCTGTCTGAACAGTCAGTGCTCCCATGCATAGTCCAACAGGCCAATCCCAGAACCTCGGGGCCGCTCCATTTACTCTCCTGCTCAGAAACCCCCCCCCCCCGATGACCCTGCCTGCTCTGCAGCGACGCCAGCTCCCAGTCCCCAACAGTGGAGCTCCAGGACCCTCGCCTCTCCTCGGCCTCTGTCCCCTCACTCCACCAGAAGAAGTTGCTCTAAATCACTCGCACGCACCCTGTTTTTCCTCTCCGGCCATGCTTTTCCTCCTCAAGAAACCTACCGCAAGCTCTCCTTTCCCCGAGGCAGGCAGGACCTGCGGGGCTGGAGCTCGGTTCCGGGGCCAGACCACCTGCTTCAGGCCAGTCTCTGGCTCTGTAATCTGCATGACCTAAAGCACGTTGCTTGACCTTTTCAGCCTCGACTTTCTCATCCACACAATGGAAACAGAAGGACCCAGGTCAGAGGGTCAGGGTCAGGTTAGGTGAGTTACTAGCAGTACGTGCTCAGGCTGCATGAGCACTACCTTTTTCTTTTTCAGTATTATCTTACCTTGTATAGCTCTTTATGGCACTTTCCCTTATCTTATTCTGCCTAATACTAGTTTTATTAGAATAATGAATGTTACAATAATCCATATCTTAGTGTCTTCCTTCCACAACACCTCTCAACTGTCATCCAGGTGGGGACAAGTCATGTCTTTTGTGATTCCCTCATCTATTGGGACATCAGATATCTCTTGAAATGGATAACACTGGGTACAATTCTTTCTCTCCCTCATGCCTCAAATTGAAGAACTAGGAGAGAGAAGAGGAGGAAATCTAGGGATCTGCTCAAGATCTCATCAGGTTAGGCAGAGCCATGGAAACAGCTAGCTCTCCTCACTGGATCCAATAACCTGTCAGCAACAGGAGCCAAGTAAGGAGAGCTTACTTATCCTGCTAGACGGTGGTCAGAGCGGAATGTGGCCATCAGCTTCAGAGGTGGAAACAGAGCGTTCTCAGAAGAGAACCCTGCATCCTTTGGCGTGATGTCAGCAGCCCCCACCCCCACCCCCGTGAAAGTCCCTCCCCGCCCTCGCCCCGCGGGACCTAACACTCACTCCAGGCAAGCGAAGACCAGAGGAGCACAGAGCTGTTTGCGTTGGTGCTGGGAAGTGCTGCTGGCCTCTCCCAGTCTCCTACCCCTGGGGGAAAAGACAGGACCCACCTAACAGCAGCTTAAAACTCAAGGAGGAATGAAAGCAGAGCAGCACGCCAGCCTTTTGCTGCAGCCCCTGCACACCGCGAGGCACTAAGCGGCCCTGAGGTCAGAAGCTCTCCTGGCCTGGAGAATCTGGAGGGGAAAAGCAGGTTCCCACAGCCCCAGGAGATGGCTTCCATCCTGAAGTGGACAATGGTGCCTCCACCAAAGAGGAGAGGCCGCGATCTTTCCCCATTCCTTAGGAATGCAAGGAGCATGAAGCCCAAACACAAACGCCACACAAGTTTTGCTCTTGTCAGGGGTGAAAAGAGAATGCATTATCACCCTTCCTTATCACAGTCCTTTTTTTTCTGCATACCTAGAGAGTCAAGAAAGCCCCTCTAATTTCAGGGGTGCAGCAAAAAGGGTTTTCCTGAAGACATGGCAGAGGAGAGTGAGCGGGTGGGGACCGAAGCAAGGCACCCGCCACCCAACAGCAGTAAGGTGCCTTGCAGTAAGGTGCCGCGATTGCTCCGCGCCGGTGGAGGGCAGCTCCCACAGCTCCCAACACACAGATCTGCTCAGGCATGCTTCCAGAGGGCGCTCACAGGAAAAGGATGAAAACTAACTACGAACAGGACTGTCCCGTCTTCTGAGCCATCTCCGACAACAGCAGCAGACCATCAACATGCACATGGAGTGTCACGTCTTCATTTCGGCATTTTCAGTCATTCCCAATTCGACGATTCCCAGATCCTCAGAGCCCCCGGCGTGCCGGGCTGTGCTGAGGACACACAGTCCCTGCACACCCAGTGACTACGGAAATAGTCCCGCAAGCTGCTGAAGCTGGCGCGCATCCACTTTTTTAAAAAAACTTTTCTAATAAGACGAGATTGATTCAATACCCTAGTAAAAGTTTTGATTATAAGGATCCAACAGTATCAAAAGCACAAAGCAGATTTGTAGATTTCTAATACAGTAATACAAAGTGTATGACTACGTAGAGTACAGGCAAAGAAAGGGGGAAGGGGGAAGAGAAGATGGGGGCTCCAGGCCGCGCCCCAGGTATTTCAAGGAGAGGCTGAGGGTAGGCTGGGGTGGTCAGGAAGGGAGCCTTGGCCAGGTGGGAGGGGCAGAAGGAATTCAGACAGGCTGGAAGAAAGAGGGAAAGTCTCCACGCAAACCTTCTGTGCCCAAAGGCTTTACTGGAGATTCTGAAGCCCGTCTTTCCAACTGAAGTCCACTGGAGTTTAAGGACATTAAAATAGTACATTTGTGGGAAAACCAATGCTCCTCAGAATGAGATCCACTGAGAGTGACTTTAGAAACAGTTTTTCTGGCAGCAAATCTGGGAAGTCGAGAATCTCAGAGGAAGATGGAGGAATAGAAGTCTATCTCTAGTATAGACTCAGACTCCAGAGAAATTTCCTAATTTTTCTTTGAGCCTCAGTTTCCTCATTTTTAGAAAGGAGACAGTAATGAATAAATCATGAAAATTAGTTCAGGAGCTGATATGTAAATGCTCAATAAATAGTGACCCACAATCATGTAAAAGAAAGCATGAAAAATTGCCAGTTGCCCAGTTATAAATAAGTGAGGGATTACTAAATGGCAATGTCTTTGGGAAAAGTTCGAGAGTCTGATCTGTCTTGCACTTCTACCTACTACCTTTTAATTCTGGTAGGTTTGCTTTGGTTATAAAAATCAAAGCAGGGGAATGGCGCATGTGGCTCAAGCAGTTGAGTGCCCACCTCCCACACGGCAGGTCCTGGGTTCAGTTCCCAGTGCCTCCTAAAGATGACAAACAACGAGAGACAACAAGCAGACATCGAGCAAAAACAACAAGCAGACAATGAGCAAAAACAAATGACCAGGGAGTAGATGTCACTCAAGCAGAATCAAGCAACATGTAGGATGTCCGCAGCTTAGTTGCATATAGCAAGGCAGTCTTTCTAGTGGTGCTTTTAAGTGAGCACATTGTACCTTCATAATTGGGAAGAAAGTCACCTTCTTAAGTCTAGGAACATGGAAAAAGTCATAGGTTATCTGCTTGGGATTGGTCCTACATGCTGCCAATCAAGTCTGAAATTTAGATTGTCATCAAGGAACCTATTTTAAGGAATGCCTTTGTATTAGACATTGTGATTAGGGTCTCTTAGGAAAGAGATAACTTAAAATGTATCCATCCTTTCACTCATTCATTCATTCATTCATGTTCTCCAAATCAAACATCCTTTCTGCACCCACTAGGCATAAAGCACCGGGTGGAGTGGGCTGTAACCCTCCAGGAGGAGAGAGATGAACATCTAACAGATGACCTTTATCAAAGGGACACAGAGTACCAAGCGGATAAGATTAGTTCTGACCGGGAGGCCTAGAAGATTTCCCTGAGGGAGCTCCATCAGCTAGGCTGGGATCTGGACAAACAGCATCAAGGACCGTGCGGGGATCAGCAGGCATGCGTCCAGTCTGGTGAAGGAGAGGCAGAAGATCAGCTGCCGCATCTGGCATGGGGAGAGGTGTGCTGCAAGGACGGGCGGGGAGTGTGGGGGCAGGTCCGGGGGGGCTGGGGGTAGACAGCACTGAAATGGGAGGGGTTTTGAATACTGAACTAAAGTTGTTTTGTTCACTACATCAACACTGTGTAGTGCTGGGTACTAAGACATCTATTAAGAAGGGGAAAAAAGGAAGGTAAAAGGAAGAAGGATCTTCAGTATCAAGAAGAGCCCAAATGCGCCGGCCACTAGCAGCATTGCAGCTTTTCCCCCTGTATATGTGAGCAGGCTCGCTCTCTCTTGCCTTAATTTATCATCTTTGTAACCAATTTCAATGCTTTCTCCTTCCCTTCACTGGACACTAGAAATTAGGAAGCCTGTTGATTCTGAGGGACTCCAGAGAGCCTTTAGGGGAGCAGGGCGAGGAAATGCGATGCGACCCCTCGGCCTCCAGCGAGGCCGCCCTTTGCCACCTGAACGCAGGTCTCTCCGCTCCCTGCTGACCCCTTCTCTCAGCCTGAAGGCCTCTACGCTTCCTTCTTCTGTAAAGGAAAGGGCAGCCGCACGTCCTGTTTATGGTCTGAGTTCATTCTGGCCTCATCTTATTCTCTTCTGGGCGAGGCTCAACATCGGACACCACGTTTCCCTGGACAGCGACACACGGAACCGCTAACACGGTCCGGCTGAAACCACCTGGCTCCAGGAGCGCTTCCCTTCCCGGGAGCGGCCTCGCCCTCAGCCTGGACAGCGCGGTTTCTCTCCACTCCATTCCTATCTTAGTTCAGATACCTCAGCGCTCCCAGAGAAGTCAGCCAAACGCACTCGGGCCTCGGCCACAATCCTTTCACACGGGGGCTCGGCGCGCCGCGGCCCCCTCCCGCCGGCCCTGCCCGTCACGGGGCCTTTTAAAAGGCGCGCCTGGCTCCTAAACGAGCGCCACACTCGGTCACATCCCTCTGTCGGCTTGTTGAGGGAGGCAGGCGACAACTGGGACGGCGCAAAGCGCAGACGAGACACCAGCAGAGGCACGAGGGCGAGGCCGGGCGGAAGTGGCCGGGGCCGCAGGCGCAGCCGGGCTGCTCGGCTGTCCTCTCGCCCACCGCTGCTCCGCGCGAGCCGTTGTCCCGCCGGCGCCCCGCTCAGCCCCGGGGAGGGAGGGCGCCCCGACAGGAGAGGGCCCCCGCAAGGACACGTCCCCAGCCCACCCCGCCAGGCGCTCCTGGAGGAGAGGGGGGTGATGCTCTGCGGGGCGGGGGTTGGGTACAGTCAGGCAAAGGAAAATCGCGGAAAGCCCGGGAGGCAGTGGGCACCCGATTCCCGGAGCCTGGCCCTAACGCCCCCTCAGTGCCCGGGCGCTGTCCCCCCGCGGCCGTCCTCGGGTCCCAGCAGCCCCGCGCGCCGCGCACCCCCTGGGCGGCGGCTCCCCCTAGGCCCGCCACCCCGGCCCACCTCGGGCAGACGAGGCCCTCCGCGGGGGCCTGCCGGGCGAGGAGCAGGCGGGCGCTGCCGCCCATCCCTGCGGCCCCCGCCCTCACGGTGCCATCTGCCCGGCCTGGGGGCAGCCAGGCGGCGGGCCGGAGCCGGGACGAGGGGCGGCGGGCACCAAAGGAGGAGCACATGTCGCCAGGGTCCTCGGGGACCGGCGGCCCCCCCGCCCCTCGGCCCGCGCGGGCACCCTGAGCCCCGGGAGGGAGGGGCGGGCGCGCGCGCGGGGTCCGCGGCACACAAAGCCCTCCGCCTCCTCCCGGCTTCCCAGCGCCTCCCTGGCTTCATCCTTGCGGGGGTCCCCGAAGCCCCCCGGGCGGCCGGCGGGACGCTCCGGCTCCCTCTCGCCGCGCCGCTGCCCGCCTCCTCCGCGCCCCTCCGCGGAGACCCCCGAGGGAGTGCAGCCCGGCTCGCGGCCGCGAGCGCCCCTGCGCGCGGGGGAGCCGACAGCGGCGCCCGGGGGGCACCGGGTCCCGGCGAGGGCCGCGGGGCGGCGACCAGCCCCCCCCCCCCCCAGGCGGCGCGGAGCCCCGGGCGACGCCCCTACCTGCGCGGGCCCCGGGCACGCGCCCGGCCCCACCCCGCGTCTGCCCGCGGCGCCCGCGGCTGGCGGCACAAGGCTGGCGGCCCGCGGGTCCGCCGCGGCTTCCTGTGGGGCTGGACAAAGGACATTTCCTGGGAGGAGCAGGGCCGTTCCCAGCATGCCTCGATTTGTAGTTCCCGGGGACTTCCTGGGCCCCGCCGCGGGCGCCCCCAGGTAGCTCCCGCGAGCCTCCGGCCGGGACTCGGGGACCCCTGAGCACGGGGGGCGGGAGGACAGCGGCCCGGGGGTCCTGCCCGCCCGCGCCCGCGCGCGCTGCCCGAGGTCGCCGGGGCCCGGCCGCGGAGCTGTCGCCGCGCGCCCAGGGCTCTGCGCTGGAGCCGCCTTTTCTTTCGAAAAGAGGAAGGCTGGGGTGGATTCGATTTTGGATGACTTTCATGAGATCCGCGCCCCCCCCCCCCCTTTTTTTTTTAAGCCGCTGGAATCCTGCTCATTAAAGAACTTGACTGCTCGCAAGGAATTGGGGTTCCTGGAGATCCTGGCACTCCATCCCTGAAACCATACGGAGCTGATTGTTTCCTGACCCTGACTCGGCGACACTCTTCCCTCCGACGCTGGCCTCGTCCCAGGCATCTTTTCAAGAAAAGCAATTAAGTTAAAAGATGGAAAATAGATGACACGGTTTAATTAGGAGACACATAAACACCCTGTGCTGCTGAATTAGGAACGCGCAGGGCTTCCTGCTTCTTTTTCGCTCTTCCCTGCTCGTGTCCGGGGTTCTGTGAAAGGCAGCCACTGGGCAGCGAGGGAGCGCGGGCCGGGGAGGCGATGGGCGCAGGGGAGAACTAGACTGCCAGCTAAACCCACCCGCCCTGCCCCCGCAGGCGCCTGGCTAACCTGGGGCTGCCTACCCAGGACCCTCCCGGGAAATTCAAGGAAGGGCCACACGGAGACAAAACGAGTGCTAGCTGTGTTCTCTCAGGCAGGGTGAGAAGGATGAATGAACCCCCCTAGCAGGCAGGCCTCCCTAAGGCGCCCTGACTCGTTTGAAAGCAGCCGGGGAAGGTCCCAACACCTGCCATCTCCACCTGGCCTCTCACCTTTCAAATCCACATGAACCAGCACACTCGGGTGAGGGGTCAGCTTACATTTAAGAAGTCTCTCCATTTCCAGAATGTTCTTTCTCTGGAGAGCCTTGGCCGCAAGGATGAAATGGGCTGGACTAACTGAAGGGGCAGAATGGATAAGAAGCCTCCAGATGGGATTGTCCACCGCCCAAAGTTCCTGCTGAGCCTCGCCCTACTGAGCGCTTAAATCAATGGAGCTGTGATCCTCGCCTTTTCTGAACCCTACAGATTCCTGCCTCTCTCGGGGGCTTGCAGTCTGGCAACATTCCACTGAAACCTCTCCCGCGAGGAGCACGGAGAGTGCTGGACAAACCCAGCAGCCTGTCCTCGGCGTCATTTAAAAGGCCAGGAGGCTTGACACAGCAATTGGCATCATCTCTGCCCTCTTGCTGGAGCTCTTCTCCCTTGCTTCTCCCGTACCACTCTTCTCCTTCCCCTACATTTCTTTTTTTTTTTTTATGGTTTATTTTTGTATTTTTTTTAATATTACATTAAAAAATATGAGGTCCCCTATTCCCCCCACCCCCCTCACCCCACTCCTCCCATAACAACCACCTCCTCCATCATCATGAGAATTCATTGCATTTGGTGAATACATCTCTGAGCACCGCTGCACCTCATGGTCAATGGTCCACATCATAGACAACACTCTCCCACAGTCCACCCAGTGGGCCATGGCAGGACACACAATGTCCAGTAACTGTCCCTGCAGCACCACCCAGGACAACTCCAAGTCCCGAAAACGCCCCCACATCTCATCTCTTCCTCCCATTCCCTACGCCCAGCAGCCACCATGGCCACTTTCTCCACACCAAGGCCACATTTTCTTCGATTACTAATCACAATAGTTCATGAATAGAATATCGGTAAATCCACTCTAATCCATACTCTATTCCTCCATCCTAACTCCCGCTGAAGGCTACGTTTCACGCATCATCGTCACCTCCTTACCAAACCCAGTCCTCCCGTTTTGTGGCCAGTCACGTTAACTAATTACTTCAACAAAGATTTATTGAACACTTACTAGCACTAGCTCCGTGCCTGGAGGGGACAGAAGGTACCATTCAGCAGTGGGATAGTTACTGAGCAGGTTACGAGTCAGCAGCCGGGAACGTGCGCTCCAGGGGAAAGGCCGAGGTTCCGCGGGCCATCTCCGCCTGTGTTCGCGGGCCGGGACAGCCGCAGGGGCTAGGGTTCTCGGAGCGCAGGCCCTGTAGTTCCAGGAGAGGCCGGGGGCCGGGGGCGCGGAGGGCTGCGGGCGGGAGGCCAGGGCGGGCAGGCGCCCAGTGCCGCTGGTGGCCAAGGCTTGGTGGCCGGGAGAGGAGTGGGACCCTGGTTTTGTGTGGGTGGCGCTTGGCTTTAAAGACTGGGGATCCTTGGAGAGGTCGAGGCGCTGGTGGAAGGGCCTGGGAGGGAGGCGCAGGGGAAGCCAGCGCAGAAAGGGGCGGGTGCGCCCTCAGCACGCGCGGAGGGCTAACCGGGCTCCACGGCACCTGGGTGAGAGGGAGAAGCTGGACCTCGAGGGGAGAGGCGGGTCGGGGGCCCTGGGGAAACGACATTCCTCTCGCGGCCCTCGCCAGCCCTCTGTACCCTCAGGGGACCGTAATGACAAACGGTGAGAGGAGGGAAACAAGGCCTTTCCCACTGGTGAATGCGTGAAGCTCTTCCCGTCGTGACAGTAGGTTTGAAAGGCGCTCAGCAGCTTCCGAAAGTCTAAGCTTTTTAAGCCTGCGACTTTGGGTGGTTGGTTTTTTTTTTAAGATTTATTTGTTCCCTCCCGCCCCATTGTTTTTTGTTTCATTTTGTTTTGTTTGCACTCACTGTCTGCTCTCCGTGTCCATTTGCCCTGTGTTCTTCTGTGTCTAACTGTCTTCTCTTTAGGCGGCTCCGGGGAACCCGTCCTGGGACCTTCCTGGGTGGGAGAGAGGTGCTCAATCTCTTGCGGCACCTCAGCTCCCTGGTCTGCTGCGCCTCTTATCGTCTCTCCTCTGTGTCTCTTCTCGTTGTGTCATCTTGCCGTGCCAGCTCTCAGCGCCTGCCTGCTCTCCACATGGGCCAGCTCCCTACACGGGCCAGCTGGCCTTCACCAGGAGGCCCCAGGAATCAAACCCTGGACCTTCTATGTGGTAGATGGGAGCCCAATTGCTTAAGCCACATCTGTTCCCTGGGATCTCTTTTTAAATTAAACAAATCTTTTCCCCTTACCTCTTTTTCCTTCACCACCAGCACCTTCGGGGAAATAACCTTCTTTTCACCTTTAGTCCTATGGATTACAGAGTTGCAGAGACCATCTGTAGCTCCACTTCAGTGGTGGGTATGTGAGCAAGACCTGCTGATGAGTGAATTCCATTGCTGTATGAGGGATAAGCTACCAAAGGGAGCAGGTGTGTGTGTGTAAGAGAGAGAGACAGAGACAGAGAGAGAAAGCATAAGCAAATCCTTATGAAATGAAATTCTTTTATCATACCCGAAGCCAAGATACTCCTAGACTTTTTAAAATATTCCCTTTAGGGCTTAAGCTATTTTGCATTGAGTTCTATCTAATTCTTGCAGCCAAAAGCATTCTGCTGCTGGGCGGGGATGTTGCAGTGCAGCTACTTAAATGCACAGTTGACTGTGTTGAGAAAGTGTGACTAGGAAAGATGCCTCTGTGCCAGGCTAAGGGATTGGAAGTCCTGGTGGTGTGGTAGCCAAACAACTGGATGAACGGTCACCTGCTCTACTTGGCTCCCAGACCCACAGCATTCCACGGGTGGAGTTTTAAAGGACTTGATTGAAATGTCAGGATTTTAGAAGGTTTGGGCCACCTGTAGGTTTTATAAATATTCGAAAGGAAGAGACAGGCTCGGTCCTAAATAGAAGCAAAGAAGAAGAAATTACAGCCTGGCTAAAAGATATCCTTTCTTCCTGTAGCCAGCAATCCCAAATGGTCAGGAATCAGATCTGTTGAACTGTGCCAGGTTGGAAAAATGAAATTCTCTGCCCCTTGCTATGTAGGTAGTGATGGCACGACAACAGAAACACTGTCCCCGGGGTCCGCATCCAACTCCTCCTGATCTGAAAAAGGGAAGAATTAACCCCAATTTAAGTAGGGTAACCATATAATCTAAACTGGGGCAATTTTGATCGTGAGTCGGGGTGCTATTAATAATTCCACCCGCTATGAAGCAGGTCACCCTAATTACGAGCTATCCACCAGCATCTAGCCTGGTGTTCACGAGGCAGATTCGTCAGTGCTCCTCACCCCCAGATAATTATTTCAAATTGTTCCCAGACAGAGGCCAAGATCGAGGCCATTAACCCGAAGCCTGGAGAGTGAGTCAGCCCTAATGCCTTTTGGAGAAAGAAACTCCCAGGCCAGGGTCTCGAGTGAAGACAGCTCCGTAACTCGAATCCAGTCTCAAGTGGGCGGCCAGGGCAGCTCCATCCCAAGGAAGGCGGGTCCTTTCCAACTCCCCTCGCACTGGTGTCATGCAGGAAAAGTGTAAGAGTTTTTCCCACTTAGCGGTCAGCACAGGTCCCGAGGGGAGGGGGACGGAAGAATGGACTAGATGGAGCGCAGGGCGTTTTTAGGGTGTTAGAATGGTTCTGCACGAGCTTGCGATAATGGATACGGGCCATTTTAAATTTTGTCAAAATTTATAAAAGTGTACATTCCAAAATGCAAACCATAATGTACATTATTGACCATGGTCAGTGACAATGCTTTAATGCCTGTATATCGATTGTAACAAATGTACCATCTGCATGTAAAATGTTAATAATAGGGGAGGGGGGGAAAGGGGGAGGTTGTTGGGTGTATGGGAATCCCCCCTATTCTGTGCATGACTTTTCTGTAACCTAAAGCTTAAAAAAAAAAAAGAAAGAAAAAGACACTGGGGGAATATATGTAAGAAAATATCATTGTATGTACAACAGATCTCACAGTGATGAAAAACATAATGTCAAAAAATATTTTTTATTTCAAATTTTTTCAATTTTTTTGCACTTTATTTGTAATTTTTAAAACTACCATTATTATTTCATTTTCTGATTAATTGTTGGCTTCACTTTTGAAGAAGTTTTGGATCACAGAAGGCTTACAACTGTGACAGGGAAGGACCATGGGTACAAAGTGTCAGTTCTGGGCATGCAGGGGGGAAGCTCACCTGGGGATACATATAAGGCACATAAATGTGTTCAAGTGTTCATGGGGCATTGTCACGGTGGGTGGAGAGTCACACAATCACCAACAGAATATCCAGTCCCCGTGCTGGGGAACCCTGCCACATTCTCTAATGGAACACAAGAACCCCCCAAGTACAGGGACAGTGGCTAGTGAAGGAGGACGGACCACTGACAGGCTCTTGATATTGATGACTGTGCTTATGAACCTTTAATTTTGAACTTGAAACTTAGCCTAGTATTATAAGGTGCCTAAGAGTTACCTCCTGAGAACCTCCTTGTTACTCAAATGTGACCTCTCAAGCCAAACTCAGCATATAAATGCATTACTTTCCTCCCAGCATGGGACATGACTCCCCGGGATGAGACTCCCTGGCACTGAGGGATTATTACCAAACGCCAACAAACAATGCACCTGAAAAAAGACCGTGGCCAAAAGGGAAAAAGGGTAAATACAAATGGGTTTTTATGGCTAAGAGATTTCAAAGTGAGTTGGGAGGTCGTTCAGAGGTTATGCTTATACACATCTCAGCAGGAGCTCTTTGACTGCCACAGGAAATAGTACCTCAAATAGCAGGGTTCCTGAGGGCTTTAGAGATGTCCAAACACTACAGTCAGGGCAGACTGCTCAGCAGTTTGACACCCTGCCAGTGGGTCCTGCTTTGGAATTTACACTCCCAAGTGTGACAGAGTTGGATTCAGTTGTGGCTTGTGGCTCTCTGCTCCTTCTATTTGAACCTATAGTTAGTACTAGACTTGATAGGTGTATGTCCAAGAGGTTTAAAAATTTGGGCTGTCCATGTGCAAGTTGGGCCCAACTCTCCAGATCATCGGACTCATCCAGGACAACTAACAAGGAGATGATGATGGACAATGCCCATCCCAAGGAACAGAGAGTCTGCAACTGCAAGCAAGATAGTCCCATCCATCTGCCCCATGGAATCTAAGCCCCCTCTCACTTAGAGGTGGGGTGGGCATCACCATCCCAGAACCCTCAGGATTGGGGAATGAGTGATGGACTAGAATAGACTTACTGTTATTCTACACAGGCTTATTGTTATTCTAGCAGTGAAAGAACTTTTATCATGATTTGAGGCAGTGACCACTGGAGGTTCTGAGGGGAGGGAGAGGGAAAAACAGGTGTAATATGGGGGCATTTTGGGACATTGGAATTGCCCTGAATAACATTGCAATGATAGATGCAGGCCATTATGTATTTTTTCATAACTTATATAACTTACCATACAGTACAGAGTGTAAATTATAATGTAAACTATAATCCATGCTTAGTGGCAGTGCGCCAATATGTGTTCATCAATTGTAACAAATGCACCACACTAATGAAGGATGTTGTTAATGTGGGAAAGTGCAGAAGGGAAGGGAGTGGGGCATATGGGAATCCCCTGTATTTTTTATGTAACATTTATGTAAGCTAAAGCATTAAAAAAAAAAAAAAGGCCTCTTTCCCCTGGATAACCCTTGCTATTTCCTGTTAAAAGAATTTGATACATGCTGTGGGACAGCCTCACTGCTTACTATTTACCCGTTCCCTTTGCTTTCACGGAGGAGCTACCCTATTTTCTCCTCCATTATTTTACATTTACTATGTGGGGAGTAGTCAAATTTGTCGTTTAGTTACAGGCTGTCAGAAAGAGAGAGCATCACTTAGAGGTCATGGGCCAGGGGCTCGTCACAAAGGAAGCTTGTCTCCCTATGGCATGAGGAAGAGTGCGTTTCCAGTCGTGGGCAGAAACACCAAAAGCCATTAAGTGGGGGCATTTTAAAAACCATATGTGTGGAAGAAGGGAAGCCAAGAAATGGGCTGCAGTGCAGGTTATTGTTTTTATTAATATATATGTATTTTTTTACACTTTTTAAATTAAAATTAATAGATCACAAAGAATGTTACATTAAAAAACATAAGAGGTTCCCATATAACCCACTTCCAACTCCCATCACTTTTGTAAATTGTATTTTTAGAAGATATATACATCGCAAAAAATGTTACATCAAAAAAACATAAGAGGTTCTTGTATACCCCCCCACCCCCCCACCCCACTCCTCCCACACCAACAACCTCCCCCATCATTGTGACACACTCATCGTACTCAGTGAACACATTTTGGAGCACTGCTGCACCACATGGGTAATAGTTTATGTTGTAGTTCACACTCTCCCCCAGTACATTCAGTAGGTTATGGCAGGAAATATAAAATCCAGCATCTGACCCTGCAATATTATTTAGGATAACTCCAAGTCCCAAAAATGCTCCACATCACATCTCTTCTTCCCTCTCCCTGCCCTCAGCAGCTACTGTGACCACTTTCTCCACCTCAATGCGACAATTTCTTCTATTACTTATCACAATCATTTTATAGTAGAATATCAGTAAGTGCACTGTAGTCCATATTTTATCCTCCATCCTGTGGACCCTGGGATGGTGATGTCCCCTCCACCTCTAGATCAAGAGGGGGCTTAGATCCCACATGGATGATGGATGCAATTCTCCTGCTTGCAGTTGTAGGCGCTCTTGGCTCCCTGGTGTGGTGGTTGACCATCTTCACCTCCCTCTTAGCTGACCTGGGTAAGTCCAACGAACCAGATGGAAGCAGGGCAACTGGGGGGCAGTGGACGTGCTCCACAAGATCATGTAATGATGGATATGGGATATGTTAACATACACCAAATGTGTATAAAAGTCTATAAGCTAAAATGTAAACCATAATGTAAACCATAAGGAAACTATTAATGTATATTTTTATTAGAGCAGTTGTGAGCTTACAAAACCATCAGGCGTAATGTGCAGACTTCCCATACCTCACCCCTCCACAGCACCTTACATTGTTGTGGAACATTTGTTAGATTATGAAAGAACATCATCAGACTATTACCACTAACTATGGTCCATAGCACACATTCGATATATTTCCCCACACACCGCCTATTATTAACATGCATTAGTATTGTACATTTGTTGCAGTTCAGGAGAGAGCATTCTATTTATACCATTAACTGCAGTCCATTTCCCACCACATGCTGCACTGTTACACCGTCCCATGAGTCGTTGTACAGTCTACCCAAAGTGCACACTCAGTTAGCTCTCACTTTCATCTCAGAGCTGTGCAGTCATCACCTCAGTAAATTTTTTAATGTCTTCCTTAGTCCAAAAGAAAAAGTCCCATTGATCCTTAGGGCTGACTCTGATGCAAGACTATTAGAATATTTCTGTTAACTATTGCCCGTAAGTTACATTAATTCTATTAATGCATCACCATATTCTTATGAACTAGATGAGGATTGTGGTTAATAGTGCAAAAAGAGGCTATTATTTTTTGTCTTGTCATTTTTTTACTTTTTAAAAAAGTACTTAGATTACGTAAATGTCACGGAGAATATACAGGGGAGCCCCACAGGCCGCGCCCCGCACCCCCACTTCCCCACGGGAGCTGCGTCCTCATCAGCGTGGCCTCGCGGCTGCTGATGGACACACGCTGGGCACTGCGCGGCGCGGGTGACGTTTTTCCTGCAGCTCCCACTGCCGCCCGCTCCCCTCAGGTGACATGGGAGAGAGCAGGGCCCGCCTGTCCCCGCAACACGCCCCTCCTCCCCCAGCTCCAGGCCTGCCTGTGACCCAGGCCGTGCCAGCCGGGAGGGCGGGGGCTCAGGCCGGGGGCTCAGGCCGGGCTGGGACCCGAGGCCGCAAGGCTCGCTCTTCCTGCTGGAACTGCTGCTTGAAAAAGAGAGCAGAACGGGACGAGGCTGCACGTGGAGGCAGCCCAGAGGAAGAAGAGCAGAGCAGGGACGGGCAAGGGCGCTGCGCCCAGCTCCCGGCAGCCAGGCCCCCTGGACCCCCGACTGCCCTGCCGAGTCCATTCAGGCCCCCCGCCGTTCGGTGCACTTATCTAGTGTGAACTGCATTTCTGCCTCTTGCAACGCAAGCAGGGCTGTCTAAACCCAGAGACTTCAGTGTTTTCCATGGTGGAAACCCTCAGGGAGGGGAGGGCATGGACGAGCTGGGCAGCGTCGGTCGGCGAGGGGTCCTCTTCCCAGGAGATGTCCTCGTGTGCCGCCGCCAGCTCGGAGCCCGCGGTCCACATGGGAGCTCGCAGCTGTGCGTGGTGAACCGCCCACTCCAAGGTTCAAATGACGGGACACTGGCCAGTCACTTCCTAAATGGAAAACAAAAACCTTTTTTAGTTCTTTTACTTGAAAGGAAGGGAGGGAGGAAAGAGAGAGAGAGAAGCAAGGAAGGAGGGAGAGAGGGAGGAAGGAAGAAAAGGAGAGTTCAGCCTTTAATGTTATGGTTTAGCTTGACTGGCTTACTACTTGGGAATGGACAACATTGTTTTCTGTTTCTGTGTTCTGTTTTGCTTTGTTTGTGGTGGAGTTAGCTCCTGCTGCATAAGTCTTAAGAGGTGTACTCCACACGAGGGCCTTTTCCCTGCTCTGCCTAGAGTCAGCACTCCATTGCCAGTCCAGCCTTCTGTGAACAGACCTTCTCATCCTAAATGTGAACGTCACCTCTTTACACAGACCTTCTGGATTAGCCAGCCGGACGGGTGCTGATGCAAAACACCAGAAATTGGTTGGGGTTTTTTTTCTCTCCCCTCCCCCCCCAGTTGTCTGTACTCTGTGTCTATTTGCTGCGTGTTCTTGTTTTTTGTCCACTTCTGTTGTTGTCAGCGGCACAGGAATCTGTGTTTCTTTTTGTTGCGTCATCTTGTGTCAGCTCTCCATGTGTGCGGCACCATTCCTGGGCAGGCTGCACTTTCTTTCGTGCTGGGCGGCTCTCCTTATGGGGCGCACTCCTTGCACGTGGGGCTCCCCTACGTGGAGGACACCCCTGCGTCACATGGCGCTCCTTGTGTGCATCAGCACTGAGCATGGGCCAGCTCCACACAGGTCAGGAGGCCCAGGGTTTGAACCGTGGACCTCCCATGTGGTAGACAGAAGCCCTATCCACTGGGCCAAGTCCGCTTCCCTTGGTTGGTTTTTATAAAGGGTGTTTATTTGGGGTAGAAGCTTCCAGATACCAGTCCATAAAGCATAAATTAACTTCCCTCACAGAGTCGATTTTCCCGTGTTGGAGCAAGATCACTGCTAGCGTCTGTGAGGGCTCAGGCTTCCTGGGTTCCTCTGGGCTCAGCTCCTCTGTTTCCTCCACAAGGTCAGCTGTGGACTATCAGGTGAACGGCTCTGTCTCTCCCCCCAAGGCTCCAGCTTAAGACTTTAGCATCAAACTCCAACATCAGAAACCCTCAATTCTGTGCTTTGCCTTTTATCTGTGAGTTTCCACCCACCAAGGGGCAGGGACTCAACGCCCTAATGACATGGCCCAATCAAAGCCCTAATCATAACCCAATCACACCCAGGTACAGACCAGATTACACACATTATCCAATATCTATTTTTGGAATTCATAACCATATCAAACTGCTACACATCTCTGACTATTCTCTTTAAAGTAGCCTCCCCTTATTCTCTGTCAGTGCCTTGCTTGTTGTCTTTATATTTGAAACACTTTAAACTTCCTTTAACTGTTTTGGTCTCTTTTCTGCAACTAGCAGGAAAACAATAGGGATCGTCTGTCTGATTCATAACTGTGCCCCTGAGTCTAGCCTAGTGCTTAGCTTTTAGAGGAGAATTTAAAAGATACTTGCTTAATATGTTTAATGAAGAAATTTTTTTGAAGCAGCTGGAAGGAGCATCAATGTTCGTTTGTGAGCAGCTTTGCTAGGATATGTGCTTTAAAAGTAAACTATTAAAGTATAGCCTATAAAGTGAATATTTTATTAAAGAATAATGTATCCAAATATTAAAGTTATTTTATTCCTCAGAAGAGAATTTGGGGGAGGGGAAATGATAGTGTTTTCTATCTGATCAAAGGAAGAGGTGGGAGGATCCGGGGATATTATCACCAGTACTAGCTGTACTGAGAGCTGGCTCTAAATCAACCCACCTCCTGCAAATGCCTCCACTACCAAAAGCCTCTTTTGGGTTCCGTGTAGGCTGGAGTCTCTTATCCCTCAAGGATGTGGAGAGGGGGAAAATCAGTTGCAAGTCACAGGATTAAACAGGTAATATGGGTCAAGTTACAGATTTCACTCTCCTCCCTACTCCAGAGGCTAGAAAAATATTTAGTCCAGTCAGCTTTTAAAATCCATGTGCATCACGTTCCATGGAGAACCTTTAGATGCCCTCTCTCGAAGATGAGCAGCAAGATTAGGATGCTGTCCTCAAACTGGTCCTGGAAATCCACGCCACCCCACTGGGGTGAAGAAGAAAATCAAAGGTGTGAGGCTGGAAATGAAGAAGCACAACTGTCATTTGCAGGCAATGTGATTGTCTCCGTGGGACTTATTGTACACCAGGTGCCATCCCATTTATTTCATGTTCATAAATATTTCCATTTCACGAATCAGGAAAAACGAGACTCAGGGAGGCTACATTTATTTGAGAGTGCTGAACAGGAGACCACAGAGGCTGAATTTAAACCCTTCAGGCAAGAAGAGAGAAAAGCAACATCCAGAACAGGAGCATGGAGGGCCGAGCCGGAAGTGCCCTCGCTCCGTCCCTCTGTCCAGCTGGTCGTTCCTTCTCCAGTTGAACACTTACCATGTTAGTGCCTGCCTGCCCGCTTCCAGGCACAGTCCTCAGCACTGGGACAGCCAGATGAAAGGCACAGCCCGGCAGGATCTGGTGGAAGAACCCCAACCACGTGAGGAGACAATGTGTAATCTGTAGAAGAAGCTGGGAGGGCCAGAGATGGCTTCCCTGGGGGCAACAGCTGAGCTGAGCCGTGGATGGTGGAGGCAGGTTTTCTGGATCATGAACTGTGCAATTCAGGCAAGGACAAAGATAAGAGACTCTTTTTTTTTTCCTCATTGAGGTTTATTTATCTGTGGGAGGGGAGATAAAGATAAGATAGGAGATTCTTAAGGGGAAGGCGGGTACTCACAGAAAAGGTGGATGCATGGAACGGCAGTGCCTGAGGCTGAGGAAGAGGGTATGGCCCAATCCTAAATGACAGGGCAAACCCTGCTAAGGCGTTTGGACAGTGGCGGCCACCCTGAGGTAAAGAGGCAGAGAGAAGGAGAGAAAGTGTCTGTGTGGTAGACAGACTGGGGAGAAAACGGCGGATCGCCCCACGTTGAGCCAGGGAGGAGAGCTGAACTGCTTTGTTCTCTTCCACTCTGTGCATGCTCGTCTTGGATGCCAGGCTGCTGTGACGAGTACCACACCATGGGTGTGAGGCAGGCTGGTTTAGGGAATGCAAAGACGAGTCTGGGACCTGGCAGAGAAACACAGCCAGGAAACACGTGGGCACGGAATTCCCCCTGAAGCTCCTCTGAGTGAAAGACCCCTCCCCACCAGAAGCTGCGGGAAGAGCCCTCCAGCCTTCGCCGTGAGGAACGGGACTTCACCCTGGATCAAGGTAAAGCCCACGTATTCTCAGAAGGCTTTGTCTTTGGACCCCCACCAGAGGTAATTGACGGGTGGGTAATCGATCAAAACAGCGAACAACTGGGACCACTCTCCAGTCGCAAGTGGGGGGAATAATAAATGGCTTAAAGAGCAAGCGCAGAGAAGTGGATGTGGCTCAAGCCACTGGGCTCCTGCCCACCATACAGGGGGTCCAGGGTTCAGTTCCTGGGGCCTCCTGCTGAGGGCGAGCTGGCCCGGGTGGAGAGCTGGCCCATGCGGAGTGCCGATCCGCACAGAGTGCTGGCCCACATGGAGAGCTGGCCCACATGGAGAGCTGGCACAGGAAGATGACGCAACAAGAAGAGACACAGAGGAGAGGCCATAAGAGACTCAACAGACCAGAGAGCTGAGGTGGTGCAAGAGATTGAGCATCTCTCTCCCACTCCAGAAGGTCCCAGGGTTGGTTCCTGGTGCCGCCTAAAGAGAATACAGACAGACACAGATGGACACACAGGGAATGGACACAGAGAGCAGACAGTGAGTGCAAAACAAGGAGGCTGGGTGGGAATAAAAAAATGTATACTTTTTTTTTTTAAAGCAAATGCAGGAAAGCAGATGTGGCTCAAGTGATTGGGTTCCCACCTACCATATGGTTGGTCTGTGGTCTGATTCCTGGTGCCTCCTAAAGAAGACAGCAAGCTGGTGCAACTGGCAGATGTGGTGAGCTGACACAAGTGACACAACAAGAGACACAAGAGGAAAAACATGAGAGACACAACAAAGCAAGGAGCAAAGTTTCCCAGTGCCTCCTAAAGAGGACAAGCAGGACGGCAAGCTGGAGTGATGGCAGGCATGGCAAGGTAACGTGACAAGACGATGCAACAAAAGACAGAAGAGGAAAAACATAACAAGAGACACAATAAAGCGGGGAACAGAGGTGGCTTAAGTGATTAGGCACCTCCCTCTCACATCGGCGGCCCCAGGTTCAGTTCCTGGTGCCTCCAAAAGAAACCAAAAAGATGAACAGACACAGCAAGTGCAAAACAACAGAGGGGTGGGGAGAAATAAATAAATAAAATAAATCTTAAAAAAAAAAAAGAAAGTGCAAAAGTTAAATTGCTCCTTTTCCCGTCTCTGCCTGGACCAGCCTGCAAGTACACCTAGAAAACCATAATCTGTTATTTTCTCCCATTTCTATTCTCTTCCCTCAGTTTCCTTAATAAACTACCGGCCTTACTAAATCGGCATGTTTTTAAATCCTTTTATGTAACATAGCCAAGAACCTGGAGGAAATCCAGCACCAGGGTGGCTTGAAAAACGGGAATTTATTGGTTCACAGTGTTGAGGCTCCAGCAAGTCCAAAGTCAAGCGCCTGCTGGGTTTGTTTTCTCCTGGAGCCTGGCATCTGGCTGCCAGCATCCCTGGGTTCCCTGGCGTGACTCTCCACCTTCCAAGGAACGGCCTCTGCATTCTGACTGCTGTGGCTTCCGGGTTCTCTGCGTTTGGCCTCCAGTAAGACGGATTAAGATCCACCCTGGGGAGCGGAGGTGGCTCAAGGGCTTGGGCTTCCATCTCCCACACGGGAGGACCCAGGTTCAGTCCCCGGGGCCTCCTCACAAAGGCGAGCCACGCCCGCACGGCGAGTGACACAGCAAGATGATGACGCACAGGAGGGAGGCGCAGAGGAGGGTCAAGGCAAGGCGCGCCAGAAAACAGGAAACGAGGCGGCGCAGGCGACAGGGAGCCTCTCTCCCCATCAGAGGTCCCCAGGATCGAATCCCAGTGAAGCCCAGAGGAGAGAAGAAAAAAAAAAAAGAGAGAGAAACAGACACAGAAGATCACACAGGGAATGGTCATGGACAGCAAAAACAGCAGGGCGGGGTGGGGGAAAATAATTAAATTAATTTTAAAAAGGGATCCGCCCAATTCAGCGGACCACACCTTAACTAAGAACGACATCTTCAAAAGACCGTGTTTACACTCACGGGGGCCTGGCTTGAGAGCAGGAACTGTTTGTTGGGGTACAAGGGAAGTACTCGACAGAGTCAGGTACCACTTCCCCTGGTGTGCTAACTTCCCTGTGATTTACCACTATGCACGGCATTTTAAATGGTTTTAACAAAACTTTATCCTCTGTTGAAATAGGTTGCTTTAGCATCTAGCAAACTTGGCCAGTCCCTCCCTCTCCCCCCCAAGACCCACCGTCTCATCTCTGAGCTTTCCAGGGCTTCGTTGTCATGTCAGAGGGCTGCCCTGTGTGGCTTCAGTGAAGGAGAAACGATACATCCACGGATGCAACCAGTGTTTATGGGACAGTTACAGTGCTGGGAACACAACGAGGAGACTATGAGCTTTTCAAGTCAACCAGGCAGGTAAGAATAATAATATTTAACATCAATATTAGCAAAAACATATGATACTATGTGCCAAGCCTTGTTCTCTATGCTTCTGTCTATGAATCCTTCAATAACTTACTTCTCACAACGCTATAAAGCGGGTACTCTTATTATCATCCACACCCAATTTGCCGGACTAGCCAGCTGGAAACCCCAGTGGGCCAAGAAACGGTTCTGGGAAAGTTTCGAGGCGAGCCTGGAAAGAGGAGTAGGAGTCGCCAGGATAACAGACGGAGGGAGGGAGGTGGTTCAGCGTCAGAGAAAGCTTGCGTGCTAAGACCTTGAACCTAGACTCCCGGGCACTCAGAAGGACTGCAGAGCATTCTGGAAGGCCAGAGTGAAGCCAGGATGAGGGCGTAGGGGTGGAAAGGAGTGAAAATACAATGAGCTGTTCTAGATCTTAAATTTTTAGTGCTGGAAGAAATGGCATAGATGAAGCAATGAAGCCAAGTCCTAGAAAATGCCAAATCTAAATATCAAATCCTGTTCAAGGCATGATCACCTTTTTTCCTCATGCCAAATCAGAATCATTTTTGAGTTCTTGGATATCTTTAGGTATTAAGCCTTAGAAAAGTAGTTCATATTAATTGTATAGGATTGTATTCATCTTTGTAGACAAGAATAACATTGCTTTAAAAGAAATACAAAATTATCCCATATATCAGTGAATACTATGATTGAACTGTCATTATTATCTTCAAAAAGTATCTATTGAATACCTACTGAAGGATACCTCAGTGAAGAAGACAAGCCCCTGAGTTTATAATGTGGGTCTTTGGTATCTTGTATATCTTCGATAGTCTAAAAAGCATTGCTTTCGTCTTTATAGAATACAAAAGGGCTTTTATCCAAACACCTCATTTTACAGATGAGGGACCTAGCGAGCTTCAGTGGTACACTGGCACTTGTGCCTCTCAGCTGAACGTAGTGTTAGGACTTCCAGGCCGTCGCTCTTTTTAGCACCGCCCTACTCCCCACATGTTCTGAACCACCAGTTCACAAGGGTGCTTGGCAAGAAGTCAAGGGGCGCCATCGGTTGGGATTACTTTATTCGTTAGGATACTACTTTACCAACATAACATTCTCCCCCTCTCATAAAACAGCACGTGTGGCAGCAGCGGCTGACCTACAACGACGTCTTCACATGCCTTACCTCGTCTGGGTGGCAAGCGGCCCTAGAAGCTCGACTGTGCAGATATTAATATCCCCAGTCTCCAGATGAGGAAACTGAGTGTTGGAGTGTTTCCGTGACTGAGTTGGGTTATACGAAGCAAGAGCCGGAGTCAGGGCAGGGCCGGCTGCCCCAGCTCCTTCACAGAAGCGGTGGGACATCACCAGACTTGATCAGAGGCTCAGCGCCGTTAACCCGGGCTTCGACCGAGCCGGTGGTGAAATGTCAGTAGGCTCCGACCCACTCAAGGGAGACGTGTCCTTGGATGGATGTGTAGAAGCACTCCACCATCTGTGGATTTATCCTGGTTGAGGTCTTCTGTGATACTGACACGCACGTTTCTTGATGTAATTAGAGCCCTGTGCCCATGCTGAGAAGACCTGGCCTGGCAGCTGAAATCCTGAAACCAAATGAAACGTGGTTTCATTTGTACAGGGTTTAAGAGATTTTCTTAACTATGAATTTTAATCCCTTTAATATGCCTCTCATGAAGTCATCTGGTTAGGACTTTTAAATGAAAACTGAAGAGACAATGAAAACTATAGAAGAGTGCTAAATGTGCTGTTGTATCCAAGCCAATCAATGAATAACAGTGAGGAAACTAAAAATATAGTTAAGAGCATAGATGAAAAAAATAAAAAAATGTATATTTAAAAAGTATAGATTACAGAAGTGGTATGTGGGAGCAGGTGTAGCTCCGCAATGGAGCACCTGCTTCCCATGGACACGGTCCTGGGTTCCATCTCTGATACCTCCTTTAAAAAAAAGTGATGTGTGAATGTATTCTAGCTAATAAGGAATCAAACAATGAAGTTTTTAGGCTGAAAAACAAAGTCACACTTCACATGCCCCTGTCTTGCCAGTCTTCCAGTGATTTAAGAAGAATATTTTTTAGAAACATGCTTCGAACCAGCCCAGGGACCTACGCCCGAGGACGTGCTCTCCCGCCTTGGGGAGTCTGAGCGGCTGATGCTCCCCCGTGATCAGTGCTGGGAAGACTGCGAAACCCAAGGCACTTCCAGATGCGTGCAGTGTCCCCTTACGGCTAGTGTGGAAGTAAACCCCCTATTTGAATATAAAGAAGGGGGCCTCCGCTTTCACTAACAGAGGTCACTTCTCCCCTCCCTAATAAAGGATGTTAATCTGAAGTGACACCAAATTATCCAGAAGCCTGGAGACTTCTATCCAGGCGCTGAGGCTTTCTTCTTTCACCTGAAATGCCTTCCTCCTTCCACTATCATATTTCACACCCACCCCCGTGAATGCCTATGGTTCTTTTTTTTAAGAGATTTATTTTTTATTTATTTCTCTCCTCTCCCCCCAACCCCCCCAGGTGTCCGCTCTCTGCGTCCATTCGCTGTGTGTTCTTCTGTGTCCACTTGCATTCTTGTCAGCGGCACCAGGAATCTGTGTTTCTTTTGTTGCATCATCTTCTGTGTCAGCTCTCCGTGTGTGCGGCGACATTCCTGGGCAGGCTGCACTTTCTTTCACGCTAGGCAGCTCTCCTTACGGGGCACACTCCTTGCGCGTGGGGCTCCCCTACACGGGGGACACCCCTGCATGGCAGGGCACTCCTTGCACGCATCAGCACTGCGCATGGGCCAGCTGCACACGGGTCAAGGAGGCCTGGGGTTTGAACCTTGGACCTCCCATGTGGTAGGCGGCCGCCCCATCCACCGGGCCAAGTCTGCTTCCCCGTTGTTCTGATAGGCCACAGAACACCAGGGCAAGGGCAGGCCTCCTGGTGCCCTCCCTGCCTCCCCTCAGGATGCAAGGCAGCGAGCACGGTGCCGGCCACGCGTCCCTGCTGGGAGGTGGTCCCTTTCTCCCACCACTCAAAAGCCACGAGCTCTCGTCCTCGGTCCAGAGCTGGGCGACAGCCCCGGGGGACGTGGAGGCCGTGATGGCCCTGCCAGAGCTACGTCTGGGCGCCCTGGATAAGGGGCGCTGTGCACTCTGCTTCCCCCGCAGGCCCTGCTGCTCAGGGCGGCCTTCCCGTGAGCCTGCGGGTCACTGTGCTCAGGCTGCCTCAGTTTGCTGACTTCCTGAGAGTCTCAGCCGGAAATCTGCTCCAGCCTTCCACTACAGGAACACTTCTGATCTCTCTGTGTCTTCCTCTTTACTCCTGGATTCCCCGTGTGAGCTTCCAGAAAGAACTTTATCTGCTGGCAAAGGCCCTTCACGCGTTACCAGTGGACTCTTTGGCCGTGGCTTTACTCAGGAGCACTTAGAGTTATTTATAGCTTGCCCCGGCAGCCGGCCAGGCTGTGCAGTGGGAAGTTCTGCCCATATGGTTGTGCCTCGTGCACTGAGACTGCACCGACATGTTCTCTTGTCTGGAAGATTCATCTGTAACTTTGAAGAGAAAGTCAGGCACTTTTTTTCCCTGTGAGATTTTATTCATGGTCATTTGCTTTGGCAATTGATAAAAAGAAACTAGTCTAACAGCTTCAAAAGGTCAACTGAGAAGGAATCAGTCAATCTGTGTATGCATTATAAATAAATGGAAGAATTATGGAGAGTCGTTACATTTTATGTCAAGAGTTTTTTGGGAAGTCTTGTGGAATGGGGGTAGGATGGGAGATGGATGGCTAATTGGGATTTTGCCCTTAGCTACATCTGTTGTGATATATGAGTTTACTCTGTGTGAAGAAGCTGGAAAGTCAGAACAAGAATTTTTCCCAGATTGGAGTCTTCTTTAAAAAATTTCATTCATTTATTTCTTTCTCCCCACACCCTCTTTGTTTGCGCTTGTTTCTTTAGGAGGCACAGGAACTGAACCCAGGACCTCTGAAGTGGGAGGGAGGTACCTAAATGCTTGAGCCACCTCCATTCCCTGCTTTGTTGTATCTCTCATTATGCTTTTTCTTCTTGTGTCTCTTGTTGCATCATCTTGTTGCACCAGCTTGCCATGCCTGCCCGTCATGCCAGCTCGCTGTCTTCTTTAGGAGGCACTGGGATCTGAACCACAGACCTCCCGTGTGGTAGGCAGGGGCCCAGTCGTCTGAGCCACATCCATTTCCCTGGAGTCCTGCGAGATAAAGATACAGGAAAGGTTTTGAAAACACAGAATCCAGGGGAATAACTATCCTAAGAGTTCTGAGGGTTTCGAAGAGGGTAGTTTTAACCTGAAACCAGGTGTTTCCAAGGATCATATTGAAAAATTGGCCAACCAAGTAGAAAGGGAAAGCACTGGTGCTGGAAAATCAGAATTCAGCTACTCAGTCTGGATTCGATGCCCGCCGTTAATACCGGTGGCTTCTTCATCCGTTTGTTGCCTACCTCAAGTCCAGGCCCTCATCCCGGGGTAGAACGTTTGTAACCCTAGTACCTGGAGAGTGACTTGGTTTGCTAGCCAGTTGCGACGGTGGAGGGAGGAGGGGAACAGAGGGCATGGCTAAACCGCAGCCCTCAGTCAGCAGTAGAGCAAACAGGGGGTGCTGGGTCCTGGGGGGCAGGTACAGGCACCCAGGGGCACAGGGGCATCAGCCCAGCAGACCAGGGCACAGCGCTGTTTGCTGCGCCGTCTCCAGTCTGAGCTCTCACGCCTGCTGCGTAATGTGGAGCGAGAGGGCAGGAGAGGAAACACCGGTGTTTCCAGGTCCCACCTCCCCGTTGCAGCGTTGGTGCATGCGCAGGGGGTGCATCGTCCGCGTCTGGGGAGCCCCTCAGCTGGCGGTGCACACGTGGTGGGGTGCTGCTGACATCAGGGACGGTGCCTGACGCGTAGCAGTAGAACAGGGTCCAGCCTGTCTTGACTGTTCAGATCCCGTGCTCAGCTAGGCTCAGAGCTGTGGAAAACAGTGGCTGACAATCATTCAGAGCCTAAGAGGAGCCAGGCGCGGTGCTTTACATGTTTCTTCTAACTTACTCCTCGCTGCAACTCGGTTAGGCAGGTGCTACATTTTCCCTCCTAAATATGTGAGTACTGAGGCTCCGAGAGGTTCTGTGACTTGCCCAAGGCCACCGAGCCAGGAAGCACAGTCGCGTTTCACACTCAGGTCTGACTGGCGATCTCGCTGCTGGTCATCGCGTCGTCCTAGGAAAGGCGCCGTTAGCTCACATGGCTGAAGGGAACCTAATAGACAATTCTTAGCCTTGCAGTCCTAGGTTAAAGCAGATGTAGGGAGGTGGATGTGGTTCCAGCAACTGAGCTCCCACCTACCACATGGGAGGTCCTGGGTTCGGTTCCCGGTGCCTCCTGGAGAAGACAGCAAGACAGCTGACCCAATAGGCAGGCGTGGCGAGCTGACACAGCAAGATGATGCAACAGGGAGACACAAAGAGGAAAGACAATGAGAGACACAACAAAGCAGGGAGCTGAGGTGGTTTGAGCAATTGAGCACCTCTCTCCCACCTGGGAGGTCCCAGATTCAGTTCCAGGTACCTCCTGAAAAAGAGAAAGAAGAGCAGAAAGAGCGAGCACACAGCAGACACAAAGCGCAGAGAGTGAGCATAAACAACAGTGGTGGGGAGAAATAAATAAAATTAATGTTAAAAAAAAGCAAATGTAGGGGCAGCAGATATAGCTCAAGTGGTTGAGCACCTGCTTCACATGGACAAAGTCCTGGGTTCGATTTCCAGTACCTCCTAAAAACAAACAAACACCAACTCTCAGGAAGTGGATTTGGCTCAACAGATAGAGCATCCGCCTACCATATGGGAAGTCTAGGGTTCAAATCCAGGGCCTCCTGACCCATGTGGTGAGCTGGCCCATGTGCAGTGCTGATGATGCACAAGGAGTGCCATGCCATACAGGGGTGTCCCTCACATAGGGGAGCCCCACATGCAAGGAGTGTGCCCCGTAAAGAGAGCCACCCCGTGTGAAAAAACGCAGCCTGCCCAGGAGTGGCACCACACACACAGAGAGCTGACACAGCAAGATGATGCAACAAAAAGAAACACAGATTCCCATGCCGCTGACAAGAATCCAAATGGACACAGAAGAACACACAGCGAATGAACACAGAGAGCAGACAACTGGGGGGGAGGGGGAAGTGGAAAGAAATAAAATAAAATAAAAAAACTTTCATTGGGGAGTGGGTGTAGCTCATAGTTTAAGCACCTGCTTCCTATGTATGAGGTTCTGAGTTCAATCAATCTCTGGTACCTCCTAAAAAAAAAAAAAGCAAATGTAAGTTTAGCAGTTCCTCAAAAAGTCAAAAGTTAAACATAGGAGTTAAATATGACCCAGCAATTCCACTCTTAGATATATGCATCAAAGAATTGAAAACAGGGACGCAAACTTACTTGCACACCAATGATCACAGCAGCATTAGTCACAATAGCCAAAAGCTGGGAATAAGCCAAAGGTCCATCAACAGGAGAACGGATGAGCAAAATGTAGTAGACGCATGCTGTATCCAAGATGAACCTTGAAAACATTATGGCTAGTGAGAGAAGTCAAACACAGAAGGACAGATATTGTAAGACCCCACTCACGTGAAGTATCTGGAATAGACATTCATGGAGACAGAAGGTAGATCCGCAGTCCCGGGGGCTGGGGTGAGCAATGGGCAATTACTGTCTAATAGCACAGAGGTTCTGTTTGGGGTGATGTAAAAGTTTTGGGAATGGATGACAGTGACGGCGGTGTGCAACATTATGAGTGTAATTAATTCCGCTGAAATGTACATTTAAAAATGGTTAAAATGGTCAAGTATCTATATTTATAACACCACAATTTTTTAAAAAGATACCTATTTCCTTGCACTGTATACCCAGGATACTTCGTGTCATCGCCTTTCACACCACAGACCCAGGTTTTTCCAGTATTGTGCTTTCAGTTCCACGCCGAGGTGTGGAAGGAGAGAAGGGTTTATTTTTACGGAGGAACGCTCTTCAGTTAAATCCACCCCTGTGACAGGGCACCAGTGTGGACGGCACACGACGGCAGGGTGTGCAGGGGACGCACAGTCCTCGCTCCCAGGAAACTTACAACCTTCTTTAGAAAATAAGGCACGCCTATAAAAAGATAACACAGGGAGCGGATGTGGCTCAAGCGATCGGGCTCCCGTCTACCGTGGGGGAGGTCCAGGGTTCAATTTCCAGGGGCTCCTGGTGAGGGCAAGCTGGCCCACACAGGGGTGCTGGCCCGAGCACAGTGCTGTCTCGCTCAGGAGTGCCGGCCCACACAGAGAGTTGACGCAGCGAAATGACGCAACAAAAAGAGACACATCACCAAATCCCGGGTAATGAAAATAAAATTTCAAATTGGTCACCACAAAAAAAAAAGAGAGAGAGACAGAGGAGAAAGAGAGAGAGATGCAGCAGACCAGGGAGCTGAGGTGGCACAAGAGATTGCACGCCTCCCTCCCACTCTAGAATGTCCCAGGATGGGTTCCCAGAGCTTCCTAAACAGAAGACAAGCAGACACAGAAGAACACACAGCGAATGGACACAGTGAACATGGGGAATACATAAATAAATAAATCTTTTTTAAAAAAGGCAACACAAGGCAGCATATGATAAGTACTAAATCAAGAATAAGTAATGGAGCAGATGTAGCTCAAGTGGTTGAGCTCCTGCTTCCCATGTTCAAGGTTCCAGGTTTAATCCTGAAACAAATCCTAAAATAGTATCTCCTGAAAAAAACAAATGAAAAAAACCAACTCTCGTTGAGGAGTGGGGTAGTTCAGTGGCTGAGCTCCTGCTTCCCACGTGTGAGTCCTGGGTTCAGTCCCCAGTATCTCCTAAAAAAAAAAAAAGATAAAGTACGTACATTTTGGAGGAGAAAGAATTCAGCTCTGAGTGGGTGGACAAGGCAGGGTTCCTGCAGGGCAGGCAGGATCTGAAGAGCGAGGGAGGCATGTATTTGGAGGTAGTGGAAGCACGAGAGGGAGGCACTAGCAGGAAACGAACGGTGTGTTTGGGAAGTGGCAGGATCGGGCTGACGTGAGCTAGGCTCACTAGGGGAGAGGTAGGAGCCTGAGATTAAACTGTGCAGGTACTCAACAGTGCAGTCGCTTGCACTCACTAAAGTGAACTGCCGGCTTGTGCAGGCAGCTGGCCTCCTGGGAAGCGCTGTGCAGTGCTAGGAGGTCAGGAAGGCTCTGGAAAGCAGTCAGCTCTGATTTGATTCTTGCTCTGCCATTTACTAGCTGTGTGACTTTGGGTAGCTACTTAGTTGTCGAGTTTCAGTTCCTTTGTTAGTAGAATGGGTATAATTCCCACTTCACATGGTTATGGACCAGGGGCCAGAAAACTTTCTGTAAAAAGTCAGATTGCAAGTATTTTAGCCTCTGCCCTTGCAGGATGAAAGCAGCCCCAGGCGATACACAAATGAATGGGCATGGCTGGGTTCCAATAAAACTTTATGAATAAGAACAGTCATGGAAGCAGATGCGGCTCAAGCACTGGGGTGCCTGGCCCCCACATGGGAGGTCCTGGGGGTGATTCCCGGTGCCCCTAAAAGAAGATGAGCAGACACAGAGAGCACACAGCAAATGGACACAGAGAGCGCACAGCGAGCGCAGACAGTGAGGGGAGGGGAGACGGCCAGGCAGCTGAAGTGGCTCTTGGCTGGTGGCCTGCCAACCCGTTACACAGGATGGTGTGAAATCATGTCTGTAAAACACCTAGCACAAAACAGATTTTAAACAGCCACTCCCGGCTCCCTCTGGCAATTCATTTGTCCCCCAAAATGGTTGCACCCCCTACTGCCCTCAATGCCTATGTTCTTTATCACTTGCCTTCCCGCAATGCTGGCCCTGGAAATCTACCAACAGGATTTTTAATGGTGTTATATGCTAAAGGCATAAGAAAGGGGCCTTCTCCTGGGCATCATCGCTAAGGGGAGGGAACGAGACTGCGTCTTCCCTTCCCTTGCCATTTAAGACTGAGGAAAACCAAGCCCGGGAGTTGCAGCTACGGCGTTGTGTAACGGGGCGTGCAGGGCATGTGGAGGGCAAGGGCGCCCCCTACTGGGCTTCGCAGAACTCGGTCGCGTTCTGCCTCTCCCTTAGGGTTAGTCAAGAACTGTCCCCTGTTAGCAGGTGGCTCTTTACCAGCCCGCTCCTGCGTCGCCTCATCTGATCAACAACTGTGTTGTGGAGGGATTCTGTCCCTGAGGAAATTGAAAAATAAGTGGCTCAGGCCTGGCCCGAGGTCACCATTACGGAGCAAAGCCATGCAGGGAGAAGGCTGGTTGTTGCAGCAGCTGCAGGGGCTGCTGGGGCCGGTGGAAGACGTCGCCCACCCCCCCCGCTGTGGCTAAGGCCGGCGCCACCCACGGCCAGCGGGCCACACCGAGAGGCCGCCGGCCCGGCATGCGCTCCTTCACCCCCACCTCAGGCAAAGCCCACCGGCTGGAGAGCCACAGCGCCCGGAGGGAAGGCCGCCGGCTCTTGCTCAGCTGCCACCTGGAGCCATCTGCAGCGGCCTCTTCTCATCTTCCCTCCCCAGCAAGCCTCCTCCTCGGCTGCCGAGGGCGCTCGAGTCCCCGGAATCCACTTTGCAGAGTCACCAGTCGCCCCGAAGCCCCTGACAGCCAATTCCTCTGCAAGAACCCAACGCAGAAGACAAGAAAGAAGCAGGGCCGTGTCAGGAGGCTGGAAACAACTCTTGCACCGTGGAGTAAATCCTCAATAAACTGGACATCCGATTCATCTTTAAACGATTTGAACAACAGGATTTGCAAGGCAAATTAAGAGCCAAACAAAGACTGTGGTAGTAAATGTGTAGCTTAAGGAAACAGGTCTGAAGCGACCTGAAGCACCACCGTGCTGTATTCTAACGCGCCTTACCTTTCCTTAAAGCAAAGATTCTCAAATTCAGCCCCTATTTCTCCCATAAACTAGTGGTGGTGTTTTTTTAACTGCGAAAATGAAATAATGGTGACATTTCTCCAGGAAGACAAACAGGTTAATGGGAAAATTTTTCTTAATTGTGGCCGAAATTGCTTGCCTTTTACTTATACTAAAATCCAGTGTCAGCACAAAAGTATTCCCCTAGTGAACATGTAAGCTAGCAGCATTTCTGGCTGTGTGTGTGTGTGTAGCATTTGACTACAGCCTGCTATTTCCCTAACCACAGGCACAGATCACTGCCTAAAATCAACACTGTACAGGTGCCATCTGAGAACAGTGTGCTAGTTAATATTTTATTAGCCTTCAGCGTTTTCTAATGACGAGAAGCCTCCACGTGGATGCAGTTTGGCCAGCGCAGCCTCCCGCCTGCACTTTGAAGCCCATGAGAAGGATGTCCTCTCCTTGGGGACCCCGTTCTAACCTCAGCCCCACGGCCCCGGGCTCTCTGACACGCCGCCAGCCAGCGTGGGTCTCCGGGCCGCCCGTGGTCGGCATCCCTCACCTCTCTCTGGTCGCCCCCTGCGATAACCGCACAACCTGGCCGGCTTCCTGGTGGCGGTGCCTTCATGACAGGGACCCGCTCGGGAGAGCCAGCGGACGTTCTAGCCACCCAGAACCGGCTAGACGTGGGACACGCAGGCCAGGCCAGGCTCTCCGCTGGACGGGGTCCAGGGGTTTCTGGTTGTTTTTCTAGTTCTCAGTTTCCCAGTTTCTCCCCCGGCTCTGGCTAAGAGGCTTGCGTGTGAGGGAGCGGTACAGTCCCCTCAAGGTCCTAGGTGTGCCCTGGACCTAGCGGCCTCCCAACTGCCAGGGAAGGTTGAGGGGGAGTCACGCGGGGGTCTCGCTGCATCGGTTCCTGGGGCCCAGAAGCTGTCGGGAGGGTGACCGGCGAGGGGGCTCCTGGGATTTGGGAGTCAGTGTGAAAACTAGGAAACTCATGGATAAACTGGTGAGCTGGCCAGCCTACTAGTCTGAGAGAACTAGAACGTTGTCTGTAACGTTGCCTGTAACTACAGAGCTGCCTAAGACCTGAAGAACCCAGGGAGGTGGGCGCCAGGGACTCTCGGCGGGGCCCTGGAGAGCAGAGCTCCAGGAGGAAGGAAACACACCGGCATGAGTTCAGCCGAGCAGCAGGACCTGGGGAGGGCAGAAGCAGGGGGAGGAGGGAGTGGGAAGGCCACGTGGACTGTGGAATGCGTCCTTCTCTCCCTCCCCCCGTAGCCGTGAGCCCTGGTAAGGTAAGTGCTGGAGAAGAACGGCCATCACTGGGACACAGAGACTGAGTGACCACAGGCAGAAAATCCACTTACTGAGAAGCTCTCCCAATGGAGGGGGCTGCAGAGGGACGTCAGCCACTCCTGGAGGGGGGACTTGAATCTATAGAACTTCCCTAGGTGGGGAATGGCAGTTGCTGGGAGGGGGCTGAGGGTCCAGTGAGGTGCAGAGGCCAACAGGAAGCCCTAGAGGTGAAAACTTTCCTGATAATGACCAGAGACTAGTGCAGGGAGTTATGGCTTCTTGGAATGCTGCAGGAGCAGATGTTTCTTTTGATCTGTAGGGATTAAAGGGTTTCTTTATTTCCTCTGCTATGTAAATACGAAGGTTTCTGTCTACCCTCTGACCTGCAGGTAGAGGTAGTAGAGATCTCCATCTCCCTCTGACGTGCAGATGGTGAAGGTCTCTCCCTGTACTCCTGTCTCGACAGGTTTCTTCATTTAACCTGTGGAAACTGCGGTGCCCTCAGACATGGGGGAGGGGGTTGCCTTTTTCCCAGTGCACATCAGGGGAAACTGAGCTACAGCTTGTTAACTACTGCAAACCTCAGACAGTAAGGCTGTGCTAGAAACACTAGAATTATGTCATGAAGTCTCACATAGTACAGCTGTGCAGGCCCTCCCCGAAAGATCTGGAACTGTGCATGCACTGGTCAGAAAAAAGAGCGCACAGGAGACTGGAGACCGGGAGCGACGCAGGCCCCTAGAGAGGCAGCGGTAGCAGACCAGGGAGCAGCGAGCAGCAAAGTGGTTGCGGACAAGAGAGGAGGTGAGCGGGGCTCTGATGACAGGGGAGGCGAGGGTGTCTGGGTGTCAGAAGACCATGGAAAACTGGTGCTTCCACTTCAGTTACATGTGTCTGGGAATCCTGGACGTAGCTGGAGGAAAGAGGAGCCTTCCGGCTGCCCAGCAGGTGTAGGCGGGGGGACTGCGGGTGAGCCTGTGGCTACCCCGAGGCCCCGGGCTGCAGTTAAGGCTTGCCTGGTGAAGTGTGTGATTACATGAGGCTCCTTTTTAAGCCAGCCTTCCACGAAGTCCAGGTACTTACAGAAAAGCACACAAACCCCAGGTGTCCAGCGCCATGGATTCTCCCAAAGTCCAGATTAAGAAAGAGAATGCTATCATCCCAGGGGCCACCCACAGCCACCTCTAAGGGCAACTACTCTCCTGACGTCTCAGCCCAGACATGGGTTTGTCTGGTTTTGAACATTATGTGAACAGGAACATACCTGCTCCTTGGTGCCTGACCTCCTTTGCTCCACGTTACGGTTGTGAGATTCATCCGTGTGGTGCCGTGAGATGGGGGCTCCTTCATCCTCCCTGCTGCCCGGGTTCCTGTGGCACACAGCGCTGTGCACTGATCCATTCCACTGCCGGTGGGCGTTCGTGTTATTTACAATTTGGGGTTCTTAAGAATAGGTGTGGGAAGTGGGTGTGGCTCAAGCGATTGGGCTCCCGTCTACCGAGTGGGAGGACCAGGGTTCGATTCCCGGGGCCTCCTGGTGACAGCAAGCTGGCCCACGTGGAGAGCTGGACTGCGCGGCGTGCTAGCCCGAGCAGAGCGCTGGGTGTGCAGGAGTGCTGGCCCATGTGGTGAGCTGGCCTGAGTGGAGAGCTGGCACAGCAAGAGGATGCAACAAAGAGAGACACGGAGGAGAGACAGTAAGAGACACAGCAGGCCAGGGGGCTGAGGTGGTGCAAGAGATGGAGCACCTCTCCCACCCCAGAAGGTCCCAGGATTGGTTCCGGGTGCCAACTAAAGAGAAGACAAGCAGACACAGAAGAACACACAGTGAATGGACAGAGACAGCAGACAATGGGGGGGGCAGATAAATAAATTAAATTAATCTTCTTAAAAAAATAATTGAATAGTCTTGCCCTGGACATTCTAGCTCATGTGTCTGGAGACTAGACGATGTGGTTTTACTGGGTTTTACCTTCGAGTGGAATTTCTAGGTCGTAGGACCTTGGTCTGTTCACTTTAGTAGGCACTGCCAGGCAGTTTCACAAGGGGTTGTGCTGGGGGAAGCGGCAGCGGCTCAAGCAACTGAGCGCCTGTTTACCCTACGGAGGACCGGGTTTGATACCTGGGACCTCCTGGTAAAAAAGAAAAGAAAAAGAAAAAAGGCGTCCCAGATCTGCACAGTGCAGAGAGGTGCACCAAAAAGATGACGACACAACCAGGTAGACCAAAGAAAAAGTGGTTATGCCAGGAAAGCGGTGGCTCGAGCGATTGGGCGCCTCCCTCCCACGGGGAGGCCCCGGGTTCAGTTGCGAGTGCCTCCTGAAAAACACAGAAGATGAGCAGACAGAGAGCACAAATGAGGAGGGGAGAAATGAATAACTAAAAATCATTTTTAAAAAGTGGTTATGCCAATTTGCACTCTGACCAACAGTGTTTGAGAGTTCCAGTCGCTTTGCATCCTCTTCAACATGTGATAATATCTGACTTGTCTTTCCTTTTCTTTTCTTTTTTTTTTTTTTTCCATTTTAGCCATTTCATTAGTGTGACATATACATAAAACTTGAAGTTTTATTTCCAGATCTGGCAGATTCCAAAGAGTAGGGCTAATAGCTGTGTGTGATTCCAATATTGGCAGACATCCAGAAACTTAACAGGAAGAGGGTCAGGGAGAGAGACTAAGGCAGCCTGGCTACAACCGCTGTCCCCTCTTGGGGGATCAGAGGAGGACGGGATGTTGGGGTGACCGCAAGTGCCCAGGAGGCGCCCTCCGGTCAGAGGCTGCGCACTGCAGGGCCAGTAGACTTACTGCACTAGTCCAGCCCAGTCACCAAACGGACAAGAGAACAAGAGCAGCAGCGTGTCCCAGGGAGGCGGTGGCCGGTTTTCAACAAAAAGTTACACGGCTTGTGAAGGGACAGGAATGTGTGCTCCACGTACTTGGGGAGAAAGCAAGCAGTAGAAAATGCCTTTGGAGGGCTCCTATTTTGGACTTGACAAAGACTTCAAAGCACCTATTATAAATATGTTTAAAGTGCTAAAGGAAATCATGCTTTTCAAGATTAAAGGAAAGTGTATTAGTCAGCCAAAGTGGTGCTGATGGAAAATACCAGAAACTTTATTTGCAGATGACATAGTTTTGCTTTTAGAAGATCCTAAAGGAATTCTATTAGAACCAATAAATGAGTTCAGAAAGGTTTCAAGATTTAAGATTGATATACAAAAATTAAGTGTGTCTCTACTCGCTAGCAATAAACAATCTGAAGATTAAATTAAGAAAACAATTGCATTTATAATAGCATTGAAACGAATAAAATAAAGTGAACAAATTAAGTTTAAAACTTGTTCTCTGAAAACTATAAAATATTGTTGAAAGAACTTAAAGAAGACCTAAATAAATGGAAGCATGTCCTATGTTCATGGATCAGAAGACTTAATAATGTTAAGATTTCAATATTACTTAAATTGTTTTACAAATTCAATACATTCCTAACACTTCCACTGGCTTGTTTGAAGAAAGTGACAAGTTGATTATAAAATTCATATGTAAATAAAAGGTACCCAGAATAACCAAAACAATCTTGAAAAAGATTTCAAAACCTACTACAAAGTAATAGTAATCAAGAGAATGGGGTGCTAACACAAAGATAGGCACATCAGTCACTGGAATTGAAAGTCCAGAAATAAACCCTTCCATTTGCTGTCAGTTGATTTTCAAAAAGGGAGGCAAGACAATTCAACAGGGGAAGAATAGCCCTTTTAAGAAGTGGAAGAGGGAAACGGACTTTGGCCCAGTGGTTAGGGCGTCCGTCTACCATATGGGAGGTCTGCGGTTCAAACCCCGGGCCTCCTTGACCCGTGTGGAGCTGGCCATGCGCAGTGCTGATGCGCGAAAGGAGTGCCGTGCCACGCAGGGTGTCCCCCGCGTGGGGGAGCCCCCACGCGCAAGGAGTGCACCCCGTAAGGAGAGCTGCCCAGCGTGAAAGAAAGTGCAGCCTGCCCAGGAATGGCGCCGCCCACACTTCCCGTGCCGCTAACGCCAACAGAAGCGGACAAAGAAACAAGACGCAGCAAATAGACACCAAGAACAGACAACCAGGGGAGGGGGGGAAATTAAATAAATAAATAAATCTTTAAAAAAAAAAAAAAAGAAGTGGAAGAAGTGGTATTGGTACAATTGGATTTCCACATGCAAAAGAATGACTTTGGACACCTCCCTCACCATACATAAAAATCAAATCAAAATGGAACAGAGAGGTGATAAACCTTTAGAAGAAAACATAGGACTAAATCTTTGTGACTTTGAGTTAGGCAAGACCTTCTTAGATATAATACCCAAAGCACAAGCTACCAAAGAAAAAATACATAAATTGGATTTCATCAAATTAAAAAAGCCTTGGGCTTCAAATGATACCATCAAAAAAGTGAAAAGATATCCCCTCTCAAGTGCAGATGCAAAATGATGGAGTAGGGAGTTTTACAGGTCATTCCCTCCACCAGAAAAATGAGCTAGCTGGAAAAAGAGGTTGGAATTAACTAGATGGTAACCCTGGAACCAGAGTGGACGTTTAGAACAAGCGCGGGCGTGCGAGATGAAGGGAAAGTCTGCTGAGAGTTCAGCTCTTGTACATCTGGTTGAGTGTGAACCAGCCACCAGCTCCCTTTTCCTTCCTATAAGGCTTAACATTCAAATTCATAGAAGCAACCATAAACCTTTTTTATTAGGCAAACAATGGATAAAGATGTAGTTTGGAACAAAAACAAAAGGGGAGGGGCAGCAGGATATAGGCACAGAGTATGTAGGTTATTAAGTTGGTATCAATACAAACTAAATTGTAATGGATTTAGTATACTAAATGCAATTCCTGTGGTTCTTATGTGGAACTCTGAGGAATCCCTGAGGTCCTATTTGAACTTAGCCTGACAGATTGTTACCAAGGTCTATGTGTCCAGGTAGAAAGGCCGAACACTTTGAATGGTTTGCTGGCTTGAGTCAGATTTTAAATACTCAGGCCTCTGTACGTGAACATGGACCTGTCTTAAGCCTCGGTTCATAAAAGAAAGGCTTGTGACCACAACCACCTTGTTTCCATGGTAATTCAAGGAGGGAGTAAAGGAGAAAGAGGCAATTCAGAAAGGGTGTGAAGCAGGCAGAAAGAGCAGAGGTTCCAGGAGGTAAGATGATGAGGTAACTGATAAAGAACTGCTGAAGTTCTCAGTGTCAGAAATGTGGGCTTGTAGGGGAAGTACAGAGAAATGCAGGAAAAGTGATCATGTGCCCCCCAAAAGAGAGAGAAGAGGATGGAAAGCAGGGAGAGAGTAACCGTAGGGTGGCAAAATCCAAACTCCATGAGGGCAGAACCCTGGCAGACACGACAATTTGGCTACCACAAGCTGTTTACAACCTCCTCCTTGGCCCTTTTCTGTAACAGAGGCTGGAAGGCTAACATACTCAATTGTCCAGCTTCCCTTGCAGATAGGATGGCCATCTGACACATTGTGAGATGTCACTGGAAGTCCCTGCAAAAGGCATATATTTCCCCTCTATAAAGGTACAGTCTCACCAGGAGAAAGCGTTCCACTCCTTCACTCTTGCCTGGAACCAGGACATGATCTATGGAGGGGCAGCAGCCATCTTGCAACCATGAGTCAACAATAATGACTGGGAAGGACTATACCCTAAGTTTGGTGGAACAAAAATATGGAAACTATGTTGGATCCATGATGGCATCCTTGAGCTATCATGCCAGACCTGGCCTTCTTATTGTGAGAGACAAAGAAACTTCTGTCTGTTTAAGCCTTCCTAACTAGTCCAGGAAATTGACCTGTTTTATTATCACTGTTATCCAGTGCCAAGACTGTGTGTGGCACACAGTCGCTGTTCTTTAAAAATTTTTTAATGAACGAATGGGCAACTTTTGCATTTCCACAAAGCCTAGCTTTACTTTCTTTTGCGGTTCTCAGAGGCTCCCCTGAATCCTTATTCTAAGCCCTCTATTTTACTTACACCAGATAGAGCAGTCGCTTTTCCTGCAGCCCAACAATCCTCGTCAGGAGAGAGGGGTTAAAAGAAAAATATCTGGTTAGGACCAGTTAACGAGGAGTGAGCAGAGGCCGGCCCGGGGAGGGGAGTGGACAGCTGGTCCCACTTGTGTCCCTCCGTCCATCTCCACACAGCGGTCAGAGGAGGCCTTGAGAACCAGAACCCAGGCCACCACCGGCCCGCGCGCCTCCCCTCCTGCAGGCTCTGCCCCCAGAAGGCCACCAGGCTCGTGCCTCGCCCGCCCCGCCAGGTCCACCTGCCCTCCCTGCGAAGAAACCTCCGCGCTGGACGGCTGGCCCAGCGTCTGGCTTCCGTTGACCTGTTTCCTGGATGCTGAGCTCCCAGAGGGCGGGAGTTGCTCTCTGTTGGCTCCGGCACAGAGGAGGAGCTGAGACGATAAGTGCACATCGAACGACTAAACGCAGAGGGGCAGGGAGACCTCAGCCTCAGCTCTGCTGTTTCCTTTTCTCTCTCTGTTCTTTTTGGGGCGTCCCTTCGGTGGAGGGGAGGGAGGGGGCTTGTCTTAAAGGTCTAGGAGGTCCTTTTTCTTTTTCTTTTCTTTCTTTTTTCACCAGGAGGTCCTGGGGATCAAACCGGGCCCTCCACAGGGTGGACGGGAGCTCAATTGCTTGAGCCGCAGCCGCTTCCCGCTCGGCTCTGCTTTAACTCTGGTCAGCACCTCGGGGCCTGCATTTAACTTTATCGCTGTGATTTTGGGAACTTATGTGAAAACCCGTAATTTAATGAGTTCTGGTCTAATGGCAGTGATGACAGGAGCAAAACCTACAGCCTGCAGGCACTGTTGAACGTGTTGCCCATGGATTACTTTTTCAATCCTCACAAATCCAGGAGGTGGGTCCCTTGATGGTCCCCCCTTTCAGAAGTGAGGCTCAGAGAGGTTCAGTAACTCGGCCCAGGTCACACAGTCAGGAAGGGGAGGAGCTAGGATCTGAGCCGTTGGTCCCAGGGTCTGGAGCTCCTGGACCCCTACAAACGGCCCAGGGACCCTGCTCCTGGGACGGTGCGTCCACCTCCTCCTCAGGGGGCCCTGCCTCTGCACCACCCCGCGCCCCGCGCTGGCTGAGCCGCACCAGGGGCTGCGCCCGTGGGGGCCGTGGCTGCGGATGCTTCTCTCCGTGGCCCCTTGGCACGGCCCAGAACTTCAAGGGCGGGACCTGCTCCTGGGGCCGCTGGGACTGGCCCTGCGGGGAGTAAGGGGGGGCGCGCCCAGGGCCCCCGGGGCCACCCACCAGCCGGCGGACACCAGCCCAGAAGTGCCGCTCCACCCTGCGTGACAGCGACACTTCTACTCCCCGAGGCTAGTCGGTAGAACGAGGAGGAACCGGCAACACCGACAGCCGGGATGGCTTGGTCCCGGGTCGGTGGGAAGGGACTCGCCGTGCCAGCGGAGAAGGCGCTGGGAGCCCGGGAGGCCAGCACTGCCCCTGAGCAGGGCAGGGCCCGGCGGGTGGCGTGGCCAGGGCTGGCACGGCGGCCTGGGCATCAGCTCACACGCACTTGACTCGTTCACTAACAGAGGCAGCCAGACCGCTGTGCTAGGAGCCTAAGTCAGGGCTTCACAAAGCCAGGTTCACCCGTGTTCCACAAGGTGGGGCCAACGTATTTCCTAGTCTCTTCCTGTCCATCCCATCCCAGTAAAATGCTTGTTGCAACCCAGTGAATTGATTTCTTAACCTGCTAATACGTCATGGCACCCCATTAACCACTGGCAGAGCACGTTAGTCTCAAAACGTGCTCTGCCAGTGGTTAGACCCTGAACCCACAGTCCCCCAAAAAGCAAGTACAGAGATCCCAGGGCGGGGGCTCAGGGCAAGCTGACAACATGAGCTCACATCTAATAAATCCAATTCTGGGTTTGGGGAAAAATGACTCATTATAGAAGACCACCTAAACAAAAAGGAAGGCAGAAATGGAGGAAGGAAAGGCCATAAAAGGTGTAAGACATGCACAAAATGATTAGCAAAATGACAGAAGCAAGTTTTGCTTCATCAGTAATTATCTTAAATATAAATGGATTAAACTCTCCAGTCATAAGCAGGATAGTCACAGAACGGATGAAGAAGTATGCTCTCTGTGCTGTTTACCAGAGTCACACTTTAGATCGAGATACGTTGAAAGTAATAGGATGGAAAGAGAAATTCCATGCAAATAGCAACAAAGAGAGCTGGTGTGACTATACTAATATCAGACAAAACAGACCTTAAGTCAAAAACTGTTGCAAGAGACAAAGAAGAACATTATACGTAGATAAAAGAGGCAATTCAACAAGAAGATATAACAATTGTAAATGTATATGTCCCTAAACAACAGGGGCCCAAAATACATGAAGCAAGCTGACAGAATTGAAGGGAGAAACAGACCTCTAAATAATCGTTGGAGGTTTTAATACACCATTTTTAATACTGGATAGAATATCTAGAGAAGAAATCAACAAGGAAATAGAGGACTTGAATGACACTATAAACAAACTAGAGCTAACAGATATATGTAGAACATTTCAACCAACAACAGCAGTGCACACGAATCACTCTTTGGATAAACAATATATTAGGGCACAAAAGAAGTCTCAATAAATTTTAAAATATTGAAATCATCAGAGCAACTTCTCTGAACACAATGGAATGATGATAGAAATCAGTAACAAAAGGCAAACTAGACAGTTTACAGATACGTGGAAATTAAACAGCGCACTCATACACAACAAATAAGTTAAGGAAGAAATAATAAAGGAAATTAGAGAATGGAGACTAATGAAAATGAAAACACAACATATGAAGACTTAAGAGACAGAACAAAAGCAGTGCTCTGAGGGAAAATTATAGCTATGAACATAATGAAAAAGAAAAAAGATCTCAAAGCAATAACTTAACCATACATCTGGAGGAGCTACACACTGAAGACCAAAGTAATTCCAAAGCAGCAGATATAAGGAAATAATAAAGATTAAAGTGGAGATACATGAAATAGAGAAAAGAAAAGCATTGAGAGAATCAACAAAACTACAAGTTGATTATTTGAAAAAAATCAGTAAATTTGAAAAATCTTTAGTTAGAAAAAAAAGAGGAAAATACCCAAATAACTAAAATCAGAATGATAATGGTGATAGCACCACTTACCTTACCAAAATAAAAAAAAAGGATTATAAGAGAATTCACTGAACAATTGTACACCAATAAATTAGATAATCTAGATGAAATGGAAAATTTAGAAACATGCAAATGACCTAAACTGACTCAGAAAGAAACAGAAAACCTTCACAAACCTATAACAAGTACAGAAATTGAATAAATAATAAAAAAAACTTTTCACCAAAGAAAACTCCAGGACCATATGGCTTTACAGGTGATTTCTACCACATTTAAAGAAGAATTAACAGATTCAAGTGATAAATGCACAAACACCCTTGACTGTATGCTTTAAATGGATTTACTAATTGGCACCAATAAAATTGATTTGTTAAAAAAATTAATTAAGAAAAGAATTAACACCATCCCTTTTTTAAAAAAATATTTATTATATTTATTTATTCCCCCTGCCCCCATGCCCTCCGTTGTCTGCTCTCTGTGTCCACTTGCTGTGTGTTCTTCTGTATTCTCATTAGGTGGCTCTGGAAACTGATCCTGGGACCTTCTGGAGTGGGAGAGAGGAGCTGACTCTCTTGCGCCACCTCAGCTCCCTGTTCTGCTATGTCTTCTTATTTTCTCTCCTCTGTGTCTCCTGTTGCGTCATCTTGCTGCACCGGCTCTCTGTGTCAGCCCGCACTCCTCCTACGTGGGACAGCTTTCCCACGCAGGGAGGCATTCCCCTGCAGGGCGGAATTCCCACGCAGGGCAGCACTCCAGCATGGGGCTGCATTCCCGCATGAGCTGGCACTCACCATGGGTGAGCTTGCTGTTGGGCCAGCTTGCCTTCACCAGGAAGCCCTGTGCATCAAACCCTGGACCTCCTATATGGTAGGTGGGAGCCCAATTGGTTGAGCCACGTCTCTTTCCCACACCATTCCTTCTGAAACTCTTTCAAAGAATTAAAAATGATGGCACACTTCCTTATCCATTCTGAGGCTAGCATTACCCTGATACCAAAGCCTGATAAAGATATCAGCAGAAAAGCAAATCATAGAACAATTTCCCTTATGACTATAGATGCGAATGTCCTTAACAAAATACAGCAAAATAAATCCAAAAGTATAGTAAAAAGATAATAGACCATGACCAAGTAGGATTTATCCCAGGAATGCAAGGGTGGTTCAACATAAGAAAATCAATCAATGTACTATACCACACAAATAGAACAAAGGACCAAAAAACACATGATCATCTCAATAGATGCAGGAAAGGCATTTGACAAAATCCAGCACCTTTTTGATAAAAAACACAGAAAACTAGGAAGAGAAGAGAACTATCTCAACATATGAAAAAGCCTGAAATCCACATCATACTCAGTGATGAAGAGCTGAAGCCTTTCCCCTAAGAAGAGGAGCAAGACAAGCTTGCCTGTGTTTGCCTCTGTTGTTTGGTATGGTACTAGATGTTCTAACCAGATGAATTAGGCAAGAAAAGGAAATAAAAGCTTTCCAAAGGGGAAAGTGAAAGTAAAACTATCACTATCTGCAGACAACATGATCTTGTATGTAGAAAACTGAAGAAGCCCATAAGAAAACAATTAGAGCTAATAGACAAATTCAGTAAAGTGGCAGTGTACAAGGTCAACACACAAAATTCATTTGTGTTTTGTTCACTAGCAATGAACACTCCCAAGCAGGAATTAAGAAAACAATTCCATTTACAACAGCATCTAAAAGACTAAAATATCTAGGAAAAAATTTAAGTAAGGATGTGAAAGACGTGTGCACTGAAAACTACAAAATCCTGATGAAAGGAATTAAAGAAAGCCTAAATAAAAATGGCAAGACACTCATCCTCAAGGATTGGAAGACTTAATAGTGTTAAGATGTTGCTACTACCCAAAGTGATCTATGGAGTCAATGTAATCCCTATCAAAATTCCAGCAGGATTTTTTGCAGAAATGGAAAAACTGATCCTCAAATTTATGTGGAAGAACAAAGGATCCTGTATTAGTCAGCCAAAGAGGTGCAGATGCAAAATACCAGAAACTGGTTGGTTTTTATAACGGATCTTTATTTGGTGTAGGAGCTTACAGAGACCAGGCCATAAAGCATAAGTAACTTCCATCACAAAGTCTATTTCCACGTGTTGGAGCAGGATGGCTGCTGATGTCTGCCAGGGTTCAGGCTTCCTGGGTTCCTCTCTTCCAGGGTCTTGCTTCTTTCTGGGCTCAGGGTTCCTCCCTTCCTGGGGTTTGCTTCTCTTTCCTCTGTGAGCTTACTTCCTGGGGCTGCAGCTTAAGGTTTCAGCATCAAACTCCAACATAAAAACTTCAGCATCAAAAACCCTCAGTTCTGTCCTCTGCCATGCCTTTTATCTGAGAGTCCCCACCCCTTGGTGGTGCCTTAATGACGTGGCCCAGTCAAAGCCCTAATCATAATTTAATCATGCCCAGGTACAGACCAGTTTACAAACATAATCCAATATCTATTTTTGGAATTCATAACCATGTCAAACTGCTACAGACCTCAAATAACCAAAAACAATTTTGAGGAAGATCAAAGCTGGGAATGCACACTTCCAGATTTCCCAACTTATTACAAAGCACAATAATCAAAACAGTGAGCCATGGGCATAAGGACAGTTAAAAAAAGGACAGTAAAAAGCGGGCTAGAATGGCAGGTCCAGAAATAGACGCACACATCCACGGCCAGTAGATTTTCAACGAGGCGCCAAGTATACACGAAGGGAAAGAGCAGCCCCTTCAACACACGGTGCTGGGGAGACACATGTGCATGGACAGAAGGAAGCTGTGGAACTACCTCACGCCATATAAAAAATTAACTCAGCGCAGATCAAGGGTCTAAATACAAGAGCTAAAACTCTACAACTCTTAGAAGATAAAGAGGGGCAAATCGTCAGGACTCGGGATGCAGAGATGGATTCTTAGATATGACACCAAAAACCAGAGCGACGGGAGAAGCAACGGACACACGCGACTTCCTCGAGTCAAGAGTTCTTCTGTGTCTCCAAGGGCATTATCTGAAGGCTGAAAGGCCGAGCAGGAGTTGAGGGCGCGGCTGCGGGCTCCGAGCGGCCCTGCCTGGGTGGTGGCAGTTCTAGGGGTGCCCGGGGCCTAGAGCCCCCCTTCCCCGGCAGAGAGGAGCCCGGCTGCAGCCGGGGCTTACCTGGGGCCTGGAGCGGCGACGACCCCGGGAGGGCCCGGCTGGCGGCCCTGCCAGCCCCCGCGCAAGGGCCTAACAAGAGCTCGGGAGCCGGCACCAGTAGGCCCGAGAGAGCGTAGCTGCTGCATGCAGGAGCAGAGCTGGGCCCCGGGCAGGGAGGGTGAAGAGGAGGGAGAGCTACAGCGCCCCGCCGCTCTCTTCCCAGGACCCAGAGCACAGGGGGCCGGCGAAAAGGACGGTGGGTGGGGTGAGCCTGCCCAGCCGGGGCCCCTGCCTGGGCTCGGGCCGTCTCGGACGCCCGGCAGGAGGACGTGGTGAGAGGCCCTCCAAGCCCGGCAGGCGGGCCCTGCCTGGAGGGACCCCAAGAGCTGCCTGCCCTCCTGCGCTCCAGGCCAGCACAGGGCCAACGCATGCCTGTGTCAGTGTCCACCTCCACCTCCACACCAGGGCATCGGCCTCTTCCCTGAGCCCCACCGAGCTCTGTCCCCACGGGGACCCCGGCCCGAGCCCCACTCACCGCAGCTCGTAGCGCGCTGCAGGAGATAAAGCCCCTCGCACCCGGGCCCGGAGCCCAGGCTCGGCCCTCGCCAGCCCCTGCCCCTCCAGGCGCCCCGGGCAAGGGGGGGCACGATGGGAAGTAAACAGGGGTTTGGGAGCGTGGGGGGTGTTGGAGGACAACATACAGAGTGGCAGAAAATAGGTGCACACCACATACCAGACAAAGGCTTAACGCTGGGAATACATCCACATCGTGAGGTAGCTCTGGAGAGCGGTGCTGTTCTGGAGGTCAGCAGTCCGGAAGTGGGTCGTAGAGAGCTAAACTCCTGCGTTTGGGTTGTGCTTCTGGAGACTCTCGGAGAGAATCCGTTCCTTGCCTTCTCCAGTTTCTAGAGGTTGCCCGCATTCCTATATATGTATACATAAATACATTCCTCATGTTTTTGAATGGGGTTAAAAGGGGAAATTTTAGGTTGTATATATATTACTAGAACTAAAATAAAAAACAGCACAGGACTGTACAACACAGAGAATGTAAACTATGGACAACAGTTAATGGTATGATTATAATGATATTCTTTCATCAGTTGTAACAAAGGTATCACTAATACAAGGCATTAAAAATTTTTTTTTTGGTGAACTCACAACCTCTCTAATTTAAAAGAATGTATTAAAGAAAAGTGTTGGTCACAGTGTGGAGAAATTGGAATCCTCATACGCTGCCGGTGGGAATGTGAAACAGGCCATCTGCTTTGGAAAACAGTTTGGCATTTCCTCAAAAATAAACGGTTACCGTATGACCCAACAATGCTACTCCCAAGTATATATCCAAGAAAAGTGAAACACACATCCATGCAAAAACTTGTACACAAATGTACATAGACACATTATTCATTATATTCAAAAAGTAGAAATAACTCAAATGCCTAGCAACTAATAAATGAATAAGTAAAATGTGGTGTACCCATACAATGGAATATTATTTGACTGTATAAAGGCATGAACTCCTGATATATGCGACAACATAGACAAACCTCAAACACCTCATGCGAAGTCAAAGAATTCAGTCATGAAAGACCTATCTATCGTATGACTCCTTTTATATGAATTACATGGAATGTCTAGAATAGGCAAATCTCTAGGCATAGGAAGTAGAGCGTGGTCGTCTAGGGCTAGGAAGAGAAAATATGGTGCTTGAGGGGGTGCAAGGGAGGAGAATGGGGACTCCTAATGGCATGGGTATGGGAATCAAAGATTCTTCCTTTTCTTTTGTTTTATTTTGTAATACAAGTTTATAAAGTGAGGGAACTTGTTGCTGTGAGCAATAAATGCCTCGTTTAAATATGCCATTACTGATGTGAGGTTAATCTGGATTTTCTTTAGAATTCAGCCTCCAGGCTAAAATATGTGCTGGCACTCACCTGTTGCTGGTGGAATCCTCCAGGTCGGCTCTATATTCATCTCTGTTATCCCACTCTCTATCACAGGGCTGCTGGATCCACAGTGAGTGCTCTTAGGTATTTGCTGAGTGTACATTTAAGTAAATAAGGGACTATCTTTTCCTGTGCGGTCACTGTGTGTGGTAGATGAGAAATAAGACAGATAAGGGTGATCTGAGTGGAAAAAAAATTGTGAATTAAAAATAAAACATCAGTGACTTCCCTTCCCTACATACACATGTAGATTGAAATAACTCATTTTCACAGACAGACTTAATTCATCTGTTTTCAACCTTTTTCTTAATCTTCCAATGCTTTCCTTCAAAGAGATAATGTTATCTCCTGCAAGATGCTATTTTTTGGGTGTATCAGTTAGTTAAGGCTAGGTTGTGCTTCTGTAACATACATCTCCTAAATCTCAGTAACTAAAAACCATAAAGATTTATTTGTTGTTTATGCCACATGTCTATTGAAGACTGGCTGATAGCTCTATTCACTCTGGCACCCAGGGTGATTGTAGTAGTTTGATATTATTTATGAACTTCAAAAGTATTATTAGTAAAACTGGTCTGTTCCTCTGGGCATGATACCCTTTGATAGATTTACATTCGAAGGCTTTACATTTACTTGATTAAATCAACATTAGGGCTTAGATTCGACCACATCATTAGGACATGCAGGGTTGAGTCCCTGCCCCCTTGCTGGGCTGTATAAATAGACGTTCACTCAAGGAGAACACAGAAGTAGATACACAGAGAAGATACACGGAGGAAGAGACATGCAGGGGCCCCAGGAAGAGAGAGACGAGACTTTCACCTGATAGTTTATAGCTGAAACTGAGGAGAGGGGCTGAGAGCAGCTGAGCCCGGAAAGCAATGAGCCCTGGGAAGAGAACCCTATGCCAGCCCACAGCTGAGATCGGAAGAAGCTGGGCCCACAGAGGCTTAAGGGAAAGAGGAAGGCTGAACCATCGGAGATGTTGCCCGCCATCTTGCTCCAACATGCGGCAACAGAGCTTGGTGAGAAGTAACCTTGAGTTGGTCTCTTTAGGGCCTTGTAACTGTAAGCTTTTACTCCAAATGAAGACCCTTTATAAAAGCCAACAGAGTTCTGGTACTTTGCATCAGCACCCCTTTGGCTGACTAAGACAGGGATGGGGGAACCACTGTCTGCAATGTTGTCAGTCATAGTCTCAGAGGAAAAGAGAGAGAGAGAAAACTTTGAGTGTCTCACAGTGGCAACTAAGTGCAATGGCTGCAAACTCATATCTGCTCACAGATCATTGTCCAGAACTAGTCACGGCCTTGTGTTACAAAGGGGCCAGGAAATGCATTTCTACCGCGTGCCTAGAAGACAGAAGACAGGCAGCACTTGGCGAGCAGCACTGACGGCGACCTCGCTGAGTAACTCTAGAATTTAGACAGAACTCCAGTATTTGGGTGCTAGACCTACATACTTTTGGATGGCCTCTCTTTGCCCTATTTTGTGCCCACCGCTGCCAGATGGCTAGCCAGCAGTGCAGCATGGAGGGGGGAGGAAGTGGAGATCTGCTGTAAGAGCGGAGCTCTAGTTCAGACTAATTTATCTATTGTTCACCCTTATGAAATCCTCCCTGGGGTGTGTATCACTCAGGAGTCTCCAGGGTTCTCTGTATGTATCTACGTGTACGGAGATGTGGATATCTCCTAATGGTCTCCCCTCCCCTCCCCTTCCCCCTCCCTCCTCCCCTCTCCTCTCCTCTCCCTAGACAGACATGGATATGGATATATGCATAAAGAGACGTTTTAGGGAATTGGCTAATGTGAACGTGGGGCTAACAGGTCTGCTGCATCTGTAGAGTAAGCTCGCAGGCTGGAAACTCAGGCAGGATTTTATGCTGCCATCTTCAGGCAACATTTCTTCCTCTTTTGGAAACCTAGTTTTTGCTTTTAAGGCCTTCAGCTGATTAGATGAAGCCCACTCACCTCATCATGAGTGATCTCCTTTATTTAAAGTCAACTGGGGAAACGGATTTAGCTCAACAGATAGAGCATCCACCTTCCACATAGGAGGTCCAGGGTTCAAACCCAGGGCCTCTTGACCCATGTGATAAGCTGGCCCATGCACAGTGCTGTTGCTCGCAAGGAGTGCCCTGCCACGCAGGGGTGTCCCCCACATAGGGGAGCCCCACGCACAAGGAGTGCGCCCCATAAGGAGAGCCGCCCCATGTGAAAAAAGCATAGCCCGCCCGGGAGTGGCGCTGCACACACAGAGAGCTGACACAGCAAGATGACACAACAGAAAGAGACACAGATTCCCAGTACCACTGACAAGTATGCCAGCAGACACAGAAGAATACACAGTGAATGGACACAGAGAACAGACAATGGAGGTGGGGAGAGAAGGGGAGAGAAATAAATAAAAAGTAAATCTTAAAAAAAAACAAAGTCAACTGATCGCACATCTACAAAACACCACCTTCACAATGGCAATGAGATTAGTATTTGACTAAATAACTGGGCCCTATTGTCTAGTCAAGCTGACGCATAAGACTAACCATCTTAAGTTGTTTTTTCAAAAGATTTGTTTTCGCCCCTTCCCCTCTGCTGTTATTCCTGTTTGTATTGTCTTCTCTTCTCATTTTCTTTCCTCTAGGATTTACCAGGATTCGATCTTGGGGACCCCTGATGTGGAGAGAGGCTCCCTGGCAATTGTGCCACCTCCGTTCCTGGTCTCTGCTGCGCCTCACCTTGACCCTCCCCTTGTCTCTCTGCTGATGTGCCATCATCTTGCAGCGTGACTCACTTCACAGGCACTGGCTCACCACGCGGGCACTCATGCGGGCACTCAGGCGGGCACTGGCTCACCACGCCCGCGGGCACTGGCTTGCCATGCAGGCACGCTTTCTCTTCTTTTTCACCAGGAGGCCCCAGGGATCGAACTCAGGGCCTCCCATATGGTAGGCGGAAACTTTTATCACTTGAGCCCCATCCGCTTCCCTCAATTGCCTACTCTTCACCTCGTGAAAGAACTGATCACCTTCTCCTTTCTACCCCACTGTACCCCATATATGCATCTATTGAGACACCTGCAATGTTTTCTTACATGCGTTTGTTCACATGCCCATGTTTTCTTTAGCAGCCTAGTGACCATAAAAACATGTGCATCCTTAGCACCTGGAACTATGCAGAAGCTCAAAACACATTTGTAGAATGAAAGCATTTGTGAATAAAGTGACAAAGCTCAGAAAAGTTGCCACGGGCAGCTTGAAAGGTCTAGAATTGTAAGTAAGACACACCACAGGAGGGAAACACTTGGAAAAGGGGTTGGTGGACTGGCTCCAGGTGCTGGAAGAAGGGTCGGTTAGGCAGAGCTTGGATTCAAGTGAGCAACGGGTGCTAGCGCCAACAAATTATTGCCATCGTGGAGGCTCGCAGAAAGGATAGGAGAACTCTGGAGGAGGAGAGCATACTTCCTAGGAGTTTGAAAGCAGGCAGAAGTTAAAGATTCAGACAAGCGGCTGGCATTAGAAAGGTCTGACAGCAGGAACCATCATCTTTTTTTTCTTTTAAGATTTATTTTATTTATCCCTGCCTCCTCCCCCTTTGTTGTTTGCGCTCACTGTCTGCCCATCTTCTCTCTAGGAGGCACGGGGAGCTGCACCCGGGACCTCCCATGCGGGAGGGAGCGCTCTATCACTTGAGCCACCTCAGCTCCCTGGTATGTTGTTTCTCTCATTGTTTCCTCTTTATGTCTCTTTGTTGCATCATCTTGTTGCATCAGCCCTCTGCGCCCACTGCTTGTGCCAGCTCACTTCATCCAGGGGGCCCTGGAAACTGAAGGTAGGACCTACCGTGTGGCAGGTGAGAGTGCAATTGCTGGAGCCACATCCGCTTCCCTGGAAGGATCGTCTTCACGTTCCAGCACCGAGCAGAAGCTTAAGGAAATTTTTATAGTGAGTAAACAGTTCCTGCCCTCCACAGACTTACAGTTTCATTGGCGAACAAGACTAAATCTGTGGCATTAAGAGCTGTAAAGAGGAAGCAACTAAAAACAAAAGCAAAAACAAAAACAAAAAAAGGCAAAAAAAGAAACAGAAAAAAAACAACAACAAAGAAAAAGGAAGAAGCATTTCAGGTGACAACTAGGTAAGTGTGTTCCTAATTCTCTCCTTGCAGCCCAACCCAAATTTCCCCACAAAGATTTCTGATACCTAAGTGTTTCTGAGGGAAATGCTGCTAACATAACGCTTTTTAAACATTTCAGGTAACCTCTTTCCTGTTTCGTTTTATGTGCCTCCTTAGTAACATGTTTGTTTGGTTGTTTTTTGTTTTTTGTTTTGGTTTTTGTTGTCTTAGCTTATGTTTTTATTTATTTTTTAACTGTTCTTGTTACCAGTACTGGGAGAATAAGCTCATGTTTGGAAAATTGCATAAATCTGGTTTCAGTTGATAAAAATAGAAAGTTATTTTTAGACAATGTAGGGAAATCTTCTTTTTCGAGCCAACTAAGCCCATATACAGCAGAGATTTACTGATAGACTTGAGAACCCCCATTCCCTCTCAGCCTTTTCAGTGTTCTCACACACCAGGCCACATATGCGAAAACTCTCAAAGTCAACGGTTAAAGCAAAGGTGAGAATTGTTCTGCAGAACCTAAAATCCCTAGGTCAAGAGTGGAAATAAATGGAGAAAACCAATCATACACACTTAAAAAAAAAAATTAAAGCAGTTGTAGGTTTACAGAACTACCATTCAGAACATAGCTGCTGTACCCCACCTCCAGCCCCTCGCAGTTTTCCCTTTATTAACATTTTGTGTTAGTGTGGTTAATTGAAGAAACAGTATTATTATAGCTAAATTACTAACTATAGTCCATAGTTTACTTTGTGGTTCACTCTTTGTGTTGTATAGTTATTTGAGTTTTTTAAAAGAAAGAAAATTACTGTGGCAACATACATACAACCTAAAATTTCCCACTTCAAACACTTTCAAGTATATAATTCAGTGGTGCTCGGTACCTCCACAATGTTGGGCTTCCGTCACCACCACATGTGGCCAGAACTGTGCCATCGCCCCAGGCAGAAGCTCTGTACCAAGTAAGCATTAACTCCCCACTCCTCCCCCACCCCTACCCCTGGTAGCCTGTTTTCTAATTTCTTACTCAAATGCATATGCATTTTATGCATTGATCTGCAGAGAAGAAATTAGTGAAATCCCCGTTCCACTCCCAGATTCGTTTTATTTTTTTTTTTAAGATTTATTTATTTTATTTATTTCTCGTCCCTTGCCCCCCACCCCCACCCCGGTTGTCTGTTCTCTGTGTCTATTTGCTGCGTCTTGTTTCTTTGTCCGCTTCTGTTGTTGTCAGCGGCACGGGAATCTGTGTTTCTTTTTGTTGCGTCATCTTGTTGTGTCAGCTCTCCGTGTGTGCGGTGCCATTCCTGGGCAGGCTGCACTTTCTTTCGCGCTGGGCGGCTCTCCTTACGGGTGCACTCCTTGCACGTGGGGCTCCCCTACGCGGGGGACACCCCTGCGTGGCACGGCACTCCTTGCGCCCATCAGCACTGTGCATGGGCCAGCTCCACACGGGTCATGGAGGCCCGGGGTTTGAACCGCAGACCTCCCATGTGGTAGATGGATGCCCTAACCACTGGGCCAAGTCTACTGCCCCAGATTTGTTTTATTGTCTGCTATTTTTTCACAGCAGATCATTTCCACTTACATTAACAGAGCTGCTCCTAGGAAATAGTCTACAAGAAAACAAGTCTTCCCTTTCAAGATCACCATCCCAAGAAAAATCCTGCAGTCCTTCCACTAGTGGCTCAGGTCTGCAACAATAATCTTCTCGGTTCTCGGATGCGTGGGCTAAATTTCCGGTCCATATGGTAGGCTCTTTTAGCAAGACGTCTGCGGAGATGCTGTCCCTCAGCAGAAGGAGTGTAAGTGTTGAGCCTTACTGCACGTAAGGTACTTAAAGAACCAGCTCAGGAGGGAGGGACGCTCAAAAATAGGAGCCCTCCAAAGGCATTTTCTACTGCTTGCTTTCTCCCCAAGTACGTGGAGCACACATTCCTGTCCCTCCACAAACTGTGTAACTTTTTGTTGAAAACCGGCCACCGCCTCCCTGGGACACGCTGCTGCTCTTGTTCTCTTGTCCGTTTGGTGACTGGGCTGGACTAGTGCGGTAAGTTTACTGGCCCTGCAGTGCGCAGCCTCTGACCGGAGGGCGCCTCCTGGGCACTCGCGGTCACCCCGACATCCCGTCCTCCTCTGATCCCCCTAGAGAGGACAGTGGTTGTAGTCAGGCTGCCTTAATCTCTCTCCCTGACCCTCCTCCTGTTAAGTTTCTGGATGTCTGCCAATATTGGAATCACACACAGCTATTAGCCTCCACTAATTGCTAGCTCTATTTTAGCTCTATTGCTTTTTACAATGCTTTGGGCCTTAATTTCCCCCTCAGTCAAATCTATTTAATGCCAGGCCCCTTTGCAGGGGAAGGGTTGGGAACAGTCCTCGAGGCTGGCTCTTACCCAGGAGGACTCTTCTCAGTTGACTGCTCCTGGTCCTCATGGCTAGATTTCCTAGTTAGCTGTGGTAGTTAAGTTCATGCGCCAGCGTGGCTAGGTTATGATGCTCAGCTGTTTAGTCAAGCAAGCACTGCATGACTGTTACTGTGAGGCTATTTCATGGATTTAAATCATTAGTCAGTTATTGCATTTGTGACTGGTGTCACTTATAATCAAAAAAGGAAATTGCCTTCAGCGATGATAGAAATCTCACCCAATTAGTTGACGACCTTAAATGATGAATTGATGATTTCAGTCTTCAGAAAGAAGAATTTATCTCTCTACTTCAGTCACCCAGTTTCTCCTGGGGAATTCCATAAGAGTTCCCAACTTAGGGCTGACCTTATGAAATTCAGATTTGCCAATTTGCAGAATCCCATGAGTCAATTCCACAATAAATCCCATGAGATTTTCGTATTACCTGATGGGTTCTGTTTCTCTGCAGAACCCCGGGTAATATATTACTATACCACTTTTCTTATTTCTAAAACCTGTCCTTCGAGGCTAGCTGCAGAGCTCCGTGTTCTTATGGCCTCCCTTTCCTTTTGAGCAGAAGCTTTGCCCCCTGCTCTGGAGCTGGAGCTGGAGACAGGGCCTGCTTTTGGAGTGGCTCCCTTGCTCTACTGATGGGCAAAAGAGACAAGACGAGAAGACTGCCCCTGGCGTTCTCAGTGGCCTCTCCTGCAGTGGAACGTCGGTCCTATGAATGAGCTGCTCAGTATTATCAGCCTGTCACGCCTTGAGTAGAGCTACTTCCCTATGAGTGAAGACTTGGGAGAGGAAAGAGCCCAAGATTTCTAACCGGTGCTTGCCTGGAATAGGAATTCTGCAACATGGAACTGTGAGGGGATCAGAATTACCAGGATCCTCCCCTCCTAGGGGGAAACCCTAGCTCTTGACTGGGACTTCAGGGAGAGAGAGCTCCATGCCTTGTCTGCATCCACCCCAAGGAGAGATTGTCACACCGAGTTGGGGGTGAAGGGGAAGGAGTGACTCGTGACTCAAATGAGGCCATCTCTCACTATTCCTACCAGGATTTAGTACGTTTTCTTGAATAAATGTTTCCCCATTTGTTGTATGTCCTTAGGACAATTTCAAGAGACTTCACCTGGTTGCTCTTTGTTTTGATAATTTTTGCCACTTATGGTTGTTACTCTGGGGAGAAGGTCCATGGAGCTCTTCACATTGCCATTTGAAAGTGCTTCACTCTTCTCTATTTCTTGGAAAGTTTTTTTCTTTTTATCAGTTTTATTGATACATGTTATCAAAGCATTCAAAGCATACAATCATTGGTATTTGGTATAATCACATAGTTGTTTTTTTCTTTTTTTAAAGCAGTTTTATTGAGATATATTCACATGCCATATAAGCTATCCAAAGTGTATAATAAATGGCTTTTAGTATGATCACAATGTTGTGCACTCATCACTTCAATCATTAGAGCATTTTCATCCTTCTAGTAATAATAATAATCACAAACAAAAAAGCTCTAGCCCTTAATAATCACGTCTCAATCTCTCCATGCTTCCCCTGCCACTCAAAGCTCTTACTCTGTTTCTGTCTGCATTAATTAGGATTCTCTAGGGAAAGAGAACTGACAGGAGATCCCTGTAAATAGTATGAGATTTTATAAAACAGTCTCATATGACCATGGGGACGCAAAGTCCAAATTCCACCAGGCAGCCTGCAAGCAGGGACTGCAGTGAAGATCCCTGATGAGCTCCCAGGAGAGGCTGGCTGGCTGAAGCTGAGATGGAATTCTCTCTGAATGCTGAACCACTTCCCCTTTTAAGGCCTTCAGCTGGATGAGACGTCACTCATTACTGACTGCAATCTCCTTAGTTTATTGTAGATGTAACCAGCCATCGATGCAATCAACTCACTGAAGATTAAAGTCCATGAAATGCCCTTGTACTATAGTTAGCCCAGCCCTTGCTTGACCAGACGACTGGGCACCATTACCTGACTGAGTTGACACATTAGCCTAACCGTCACACTCTCTTTCTAATATATTTATATTTTTTGTCAATGGAGTCAAACAATATGAAGTACCTTTGTCCAGGTTCTTTAACTTAGTCTATTTCCTTTTTATACCCTTAATGGAAGATTATTAATATATTACTGTAGCAGTTTGATATAATTGATGAATTCCAAAAAGAATGATTGGATTATGCTTGTAATCTGATCTGTACGTGGGCATGACTGAGTTATGATTAGGGCGTGGACTCCCCGCCCCTTGGTGGGTGGAGACTCACAGATAAAAGGCATGGCGAAGGACAGAGCTGGAGCTTTGGATGCAAGGGTTTCTAATGTTGGAGTTTGATGCTGAAGACTTAAGCTGGAGCCCTGGGAAGTAAGCTCGCAGAGGAAAGAGAAGCCAGCCCTAGGAAGAAAGGAACCTTGAAGCCAGAGAAAAGCAAGCCCCAGGAACGTAGGAACCCAGGAAGCCTGAACCCTCACAGACGTCGGCAGCCATCTTGCTCCAAATAGACTGTGGTGAGGGAAGGAACTTATGCTTTATGGCCTGGTATCTGTAAGCTCCCACCCCAAATAAATACCCTTTATAAAAGCCAACCAATTTCTGGTATTTTGCATCAGAACCCTTCTGGCTGACTAACACACTACCCATATTTTGCTTTGATTGTGTTTTTGCCTGATATTAACATCTTGTAACATTAACATACATTTGTTCAATTTCAAAGAAAAATAGTCATATATGCAATATTACTCATATTCATGTTTCACATGTGGTTTTGCTATGCTATACAAATATATATGTTACATTTTTTTGGCTTTCCTTCTAGTAATATACATGACCTTACACTTTCCCTTTCAACCACCGTCATACCCATACATTAACACTGCTAGTTACAAATGCTACGATGTGCTTTCACCTTTTCTATTCATTTCCAAAGATTTATGAACAACGTTTTTACCAATTCTGCACAGATTAACCCTTGGATTTCCATTCTCTAACCTTATTCTATTATCTGATGACCTATATTCTAGTCATTAATTTCATGAGTTTTCACAATGTATTTAGTTCATAATAGTGCAGTCATACAGTATTTGTCCTTTCGTGTCTGGATTGCTTCACGCATAATGTCCTCCAGATTCATCCATGTTGCCATATGCTTAACGACTTTATATCTTCTTACAACTGCACAATATTCCATCACGTGTATACACCACAGTTTGTTTATCCATTAATTAGTTGTTGGACACCTGGATTGTTTCCATCCTTTGGGAATTGTGAATGCCTCTGTGAACACTGGTATGTAGAAGTCTGTTTGCCTCAGTGCTCTCAGTTCTTCTGGGTATATATCTAGTAGTGGTATTGCTGGGTCACATGGCAAGTCTATATTCAACTTCCTAGGAACTTCCAAACAGTCCTCCACAGTGGTTGTACCATTCTTCAACCCCACCAATAGTGAATAAATGTTCTTATCTCTCCAACACTTGTATTTTCTGACTTTTTAATAGTGGCCATTCTAATAGATATGAAAGATATCTCATCATAGTTTTGATTTGCCTTTCCCTAATCACTAGTGATTTTGAACATTTTTTCATGTGTCTTTCACCATTTGTATTTCTTCTTTAGACAAATGTCTATTCATCTTTTGCCCATTTTTTAAAAAGATTTATTTTATTTCTTTTTCTCCATACCCTTCCCCCCCCCACCCCACCCCCCTTTGCATTTGTACTCACTGTCTGTTCTCTGTGTCTGTTCGTCTTCTTTTTTTTTTTGGAGCTACCGGGTTCAGTACCCGGTACCTCCCATGTGGGAGGGAAGTGCCCGATTGCTTAAGCCACATCTGCTCCCTGCTTGTTGTGTCTCTCATTGAGTCTCTTTCTTGCATCATCTCATTGCATCATCTCATTGTGTCATTTTGTTGCATCAGCTCACCATGCCAGTCCATCATATCAGCTCATTGTCTTACTTGTCCTCTTTAGAAGCACCAAGAATTACACCCAGGACCTCCCATATGGTAGGTGGGTGCCCAACTGTTTGAACTACATCTGCTTCCCTTTTGCCCATTTTTCAATTAGATGCTTATCTTTTTGTTGTTGAGTTGTAGCATCTCTTTATATATCATGGATATTAAACCCTTATCAGAAATGTGATTTCCAAATACTTCCATTGAGTTGACTGCCTTTTCACCCTTTTAACAAAGTTCTTTGAGGTGCTATAGCAATTGATATGGTTATGAATTCCAAAAATAGATATTGGATTATGTTTGTAATCTGATCTGTACCTGGGCATGATTGAGTTATGATTAGAGCGTGGAGACTCACAGATAAAAGGCATGGCAAAGAACAAGAGTTGAGGGTTTCTGATGTTGGAGTTTGCTGAAGCCTTAAGCTGGAGCTCTGGGAAGTAAGCTCACAGAGGAAAGAGAAGCAAGCCCCAGGAAGAAAGGAACCTTGAACCCAGAGAAATGCAAGCCCCAAGAAAGGAGGAACCCAGGAAGCCTGAACCCTCACAGCTGCTGGCAGCCATCTTGTTCTAACACGTGAAAGTAGACTTTGGTGAGGGAAGTAACTTATGCTTTATGGCCTGGAATCTGTAATCTCCTACCCCAAATAAATACCCTTTATAAAAACCAACCAATTTCTGGTATTTTGCATCAGCGCCCCTTTGGCTGACTAATCCAGGTGCCAAAGAGTTTAATTTTGAGATTAAATTTTTTATCTATTTTTTCTTTTGTTGCTCATGATTTGAGCATAAGGTCCAAGAAACTGCCACCTACCACAAGATGCTGAAGATGTTACCCTATATTTTCTTCTAGTAGTTTTTTGGTCCTGGCTTTTATATTTAAGTCCTTGATCCACTTTGAGTTGATTCTTGTATATGAAATGAGGTAGGGTCCTCTTTCATTCTTTTTGGTTATGGAATCCAGTTCTCCCAGCACCATTTGTTGAAGAGACTGTTTTGTTCCAGTAAAGTGGACTTGGTAGGCTTGTCAGAAACCAGTTGGCCGTAGAGGTGTCTATTTCTGGACTCTCTGTTCTAGTCCACTGATCAATGTGTCTTTTTATGCCAATATCATGTTGTTTTGGCCACTGTGGTTTGTAATGTTTCAAGGTCAGGCAGTGAGGGTCCTCTCACATCTTTTTTCTTTTTTTAGATGTTTTTGGCTATTCAGATATGCCTTCCCTTCCAAATAAATTTGATAATTACCTTTCCTATTTCTGTAAAATAGGCTTTGAATTTTGACTGGTATTTCATTGAAGCTATACATCAATTTGGGTAGGATTCACATCTTCATGGTATTTAGTCTTCCAATCTTTGAACACAGAATGTCTTTCCATTTAATTTCTTTTATATAGCATTTTAAATATAGTTTTCTAAATATAGGTTCCATATACATTTGATTAAATTGATTCCTAGGTATTTGAGTCTTTTGTCATTATTGTAAATGGAACTGTTTTCCTGATTTCCTCCTCAAATTGTTCAATACTAGTGTACAGAAACATTATTGATTTTTGTATGTTGATCTTGTATCCTGCCACTTTGCTGAACTTCTTATAAATAGCCCAAGTAACTTTGTCATAGACATTTTGGGATTTTCTAAATATAGGAGTATGTTATCTGCGAATAGTGAGGGTTTTACTTCCTCTTTCCTATTCGGGAGCCTGTTATTTTTTTCTTGTCTAATTGCTCCAGCTAGAACCTCTAGTACAATACTGAATAAGAGTATTAACAGTGGGCATCCTTGTTTTGCTCCTGATCTTAGAGGGAAAGCGTTCAACCTTTCCACACCAAGTACGATGTTGGCTGTGGGTTTTTCATACATGCCCTTTATCAAATCGAGGAATTTTGGCAGCCCTCTCAGTTCAAACCCTGGTCAGAATGTGTTCACTGCAACACCGACAGCAAAAACATGAGAAAGATCCTGCCTCAAGGCTGCTCAGAGCTTCACAAACGAAACTTTCTCAGAGGCTGTTCACACTTTGCCAGCAGCCCCCTCCTTTTTCCCAGGTAGGAAATAAGCCCACTCCCCACTGCGCTCTGCGCAATCTGTCCCAATCAGCAGGGAGGTGTTTGTGGGGGCTGGCTCTCTTTCACCCCTGGCCAGCTCACAGGGAAAAGCATGGTGTGGTCCTGTCTGGCCTGGAAGGGTTCATGGGCTCAGCAGTCAAAATTTGTAGGCCAAAAGCTCAGTCAGTCGTAGGCTGTGTCCCTCTCCCTCCCCTTTCCTGCAGAGGTGGCCTCCTGAGGCCCCTTTGTCTGCAGCCACCAGCCAGAGGCCGGAGAACTCAAAGCTGCGCGCCCGAGCGTGAGTGGGTGGGCGCCGGCAGCGCAGCTACCGCTCTTACTCACAGTTTTCCTGCTGAGATCCTTTTCCTTGGCTCCTCTCTCTCCCGGGTGGTGCCAACCTTCCCCTGGTGCCCTAAATCCTAGAACACTCTTTTCAGGCCATTCCTGCCTGTCCTCGAGCTGTTTTTCTCTGGGGAAGAAGCGAGTCCCGTGTTTCTCTAATGCTCCGTCTTCCCAAAAGTCCTCTTGGGAGGTTTGAAGCCTGGTGTTTAAGGGCCCGCCAGCCCTTCCTGGCTCCTTCTCATGAGTTCTGAATCTCTGACTCTTAAAGGAGTTGTACTGTGTAACGTGCTTGCTATACTCCTACCTCTTCTGAGAAAAGCGGCAGAATGGTTTTTCCTCTTCAGATTGACATTCCTTGTGCCTGTTAACTCTGTGACCCTGGATGTAACAGCTAGAACCAGGAGTCTGAGCCAAGAGAAATTCATTGGCCCATGAGTTGGCTTGGCATAAGACGGCCCATCTGAGGTGCTTCTTTAGATGGCGCCAGAGTGAGGACATTGAGAGCAGCCGCAGGTGCCTGCTGCGGAGAGAGTGTCAACCACGTGTGTTCACAGGGCTGGGATCAGAGCCACCTGGCGACCTTGTACTGCTCCTACACTGGACCGCACTTTGAACTGAAATACTGGGTGTGGGGCTGAAGAACTGTATTTTTCAGTTCTTTCAACTCCTTGGTTGACCTTGACATAGCCAAGTCAGTTCTGGTCTGTAGAATCTGCCTTTGGAAATAACTGTAAGTAACCAAATATGCCAAATGTGTCTTAAATGACAATGAATCCTTGTCCCAGTTCCCTGTAAGATTTGCTACTGAGCCAAGAACTTGGACTCAGAGTGACTTATTATCAGGAAAAAAAAAAGTTTTCTCTGTGCTTTCCTATTTCCCAGTGCATCCTTATTTGAAAATCTGAGAGAGCATATCCTTTACAATCTGAAAAAGACAAAAGAAGTGTTTGTCAGAAACAGATTTTTGAATATTCAGAAAGAACACAGAGCTCCTGGCTCAAATGTAAATGGGGGAATGGCTCAGAAGTGTTTGGAAAGTTCTCATGAACACCTGTCAAGACAGATGGCAATAGAAAATTACAGTTCAACCTTATGTAGGAGCTTGTATATAAGAATCTTGAGCAAAAATATCAGTAAATCAAATATGACAGTACCATTAATAGAAAATCACAATCATAGATGGGGTTTCTATCAGAAGAAAGGGCATAGTAATATTTAAAGGTCTATTATATCAACAAGAAGTCAAAAAAGAAAATCATACCAACTGAATGGATGGTAAAATAACATTTAATAAAATATCTATTACTAACAAAGACTTTTAAAAGTACATATAGAAGAATGTTTCCTTAAAATCTATAAAGAATATGTACTTCAGATTGTAATTAATGATGAAATATTGGAAGTCATCCAACTATAACTCTACTTATTACCTATTATCATTTGAGAAGATAGGGCTAATATGTTAAGATATAACATGGAAATAAATGGGATAATATTTAGAGGGATAAAGACAAAATAATTTCTATTTATAAATGATAAAATCCACTAGAAAACACAAAGAAATCAACTGAAAAGAACTGTTAAATTAATAAGAATGGAAAGTAAAATGGTGAGGCCCAAGGTAAATATAAGCCAATAGTTTATTTGATAATAATAGTAATACTCACATTATGTAAGCACATGTTGTGTGGCAGGCACTGTACTCTGCCTGATTTAATTTTTGTAAAATCCCTCGGTAATTTATTTTAAGATTTTATTTATGTATTCCCCCTCCCCCCACCCCATTGTCTGCTCTCTGTGTCCACTCGCTGTGTGTTCTTCTGTGTCTGCTTGTCTTCTCATTAGGAGGCTCTGGGAACTGATCCTGGGACCTTTGGAGTGGGAGAGAGGTGATTACCCTCTTGTGCCACCTCAGCTCCCTGTTCTGCTATGTCTCTTATTGTCTCTCCCCTGTGTCTCTTGTTGCATCATTTTGCCGTGCCAGCTCTCTGTGCTGGCCAGCACTCTCGCACGGGGCAGCACTCCACACAGGCCAGCTTGCCCTCACCAGGAGGCCCTGGGCATCAAATCCTGGACCTCCCATATGGTAGAGGGGAGCCCAATTGCTTGAGCCACATGCGCTTCACCCTCAGTCATTTATTGATGAAACTTCACAACAGCCTTCATAAGTTATGTACTATCATTATTTACATTTTATAGAAGGGGAATTGGAGGCTTAGGAAGGCAGAATCACTTGCCTAGGTCACAAAGGATGCGTATGATACATTATTACACATTTTTGGTGAATAAGATTTAAATATGGAGAACCTCTTAAACCATTAGCAAATAATCTGGAACAAAGTCTGATCTCTGGATGGGAAAGAACATTTCAAAATAACTTTCAAAAACTTTTAAATTTTCATATACTTTGACCCAGCAATTTAAAAAGATGTAAGCTTCTTTTGTTGAAATTAAACTTGTGTGGCTCTAAGACCATCATCTATTTGCTTATGGCTGCATCCACAGCATGGGAGACATATAACTGGAAAAAATATTGCATGAGAACTTAAATTTGTATGGGTAAAGATGTCATTGTGAGAAGCAGACATGGCTAAACTGATAGAGCATCCACCTACCATATGGAGGGTCCAGGGTTTGATCCCAGGGCCTCCTGGCCCGTGTGGTAAGGTGGCCCATGCACAGTGCTGATGAGCGCAAGGAGTGCCGTGCCACGCAGGGGTGTCCCCCGCATAGGGGAGCCCCACACGCAAGGAGCATGCCCCGTAAGGAGAGCCGCCCCGAGTGAAAAAAGTGCAGCCCACCCAGGAGTGGCGCCACACACACAGAGCTGACACAGCAAGATGACGCAACAAAAAAGAGATGCAGTTTCCCAGTGCTGCCTGGTAATGCAAGCGGTCACGGAAGAACACACAGTGAATGGACACAGAGAGCAAACAGCGGGGCAGGGGGAAGGGAAAAGAAATAAATAAAACAAATCTTTTTTTTTTAAAGATGTCATTGTAACCCTGTCTGTGTGACAGTTGCAGTTGACAATCATTCTATCCCTTGAGATCTAAATCCAGTGGTCTTGAGAATCCTAACATCCCCTGTAGATGTTCATTGTTCTCCCCGTGATTTCTATGAATTTTAGTTGCTCTCTTTTCTTTCTTTCTCAGATTTTTCAGATCTGTCTGAACATTTAATCTCACTTGCATTGCAGCTCTTATAGCTGGCCTCATCTGTTTGACCTAGATGTGTACCTCAGTCCCCTTTCCTTGATTTTTCCATCTTCTTTAACAAAACAAGACAAAGCAAAATAACAAAAAGATCTCTCAAGGGAGGTGGATGTGGCTCAAGTGTGTGGGCTCCCGTCTAACACATGGAGGGTCCTGGGTTCAGTTCCTGGGGCCTCCAGATGAAAGCGAGCTGGCCCACGTGGCGCCAGGGAGCTGAGGTGGTCAAGCGATTGAGTGCCTCTCTCCCACGTCTGGAGGTCCTGGGATTGGTCTTGGTGCCTCCTGAAGAGCAGAAGAGAAGACAAGCAGACAACGGGCACAGAGAGCAGACAGCAAGCACAAGCAGCAAGGGTGGTGGAATAAATAAATTAAAAATACATCTTTATAAAAAAGCAACACCTCTCAAGGCATCTGAATGTGTAGCAACATTTACAGGTTGAGATGGCAAATAGGATTTTTACAACCACACAAATTATGACATTCAAAAATTAATATTAGACCTCCCCATGCATAAAATCTTTGCCTGCCCTGCCGTAAGGCAGAGGCTGAAGTCCTGCAGCCCTGGTGCCTCTCTGTTTCAGAACTTCCCTCACAGCTCACTAGTCTGTTTTTCATGGCTTGCTTCTTCTTGCACTACTTAGGATTAGCCAAGGAGCCTCGCTTTTCTGCATAACAATTTTGCTTTCCATGTACTCCCCAGTGGTGGGCCTATCTTTGCATATCTGAAGCTTCACTAATACTTTTCAAAGGACCATTAATTTGGCGTCAAACGTCAGCAATACAGAAAACAAATTGAAGTTTCCACACTGCAGCCTTTCCTCTTTCACTCCCAGGATTTATAAGTCACGGGGAGGAAGTAGATACTTGCTTTCCTTTTGATAATGCTTTTCCTCTCCCCTTTAATGGCAGAAGTGACTGCACACAGTTTTAGTGTTAAGTCAGATTTTTGCCCCAGCTACCCTTGTGGTAATAAGAAATTGGAAAAGGCGCACATGGTCATCAAGAGAAGATATCAATTACTTAAAAGTATCTAATCGATTTATACGTTACCATATGAAAGAAGACTAAGATCTGTTATCAGGTTAAAAAAAATCAGTTTGCAGGAAAGCATTTATGGTGCAAACTGTCTGGCAGAGCCTGGAGACAGCGTTGGTAGTCCCAGCTGCGGGGGGCGGGGGGGAGAGTGCCGCTGGGTTCTGGGGTGCAAGCGGGGGGCTCTGCAAATGCCCCAGGGCACACGGCAGTCCCCCTGCAGGGAGGCGTCCTCCCGCCCAGCTTGCCCGCGCTCAGCTCCAGCGCTCTCTTCCGGATGGACCCACACGGCACTCTCAGCCGTCTCTTCCAGCACCTCCTCTCTAAGGCATTAGCTTGTGTGTGCGTTTCTTTTCATCTACTATAATCAGATTTTTTTCCTGAAAAGCTGTGAGCAATGGGAAGAGATCTTGCATTTTAAAAATCCATGTATCTGGGAAAATCACGCAGAGGAGGAGCAGGCGTGAGAGGGCGCGCCCGGAGCGGGGGAGACGGCTCGCTCCAGCGCGGCGGGCGCGGCGGGGCTCGGTCAGCCTCGGTCCCCCGGGACAGCTGGGCGCCCCCCCCCCCGGGGCGCTGCACCTGCGGGGGCGAGACGCGCGGGCCGCGGCGGGGCTCGGTCAGCCTCCGTCCGCCGGGACAGCTGGGCGCCCCCCCCCGGGGCGCTGCACCTGCGGGGGGCGAGACGCGCGGGCCGGGCCGGGGCTCGCGGACGCCGGCGCCCTCCCGCCCCGCGGCCCGCGCAGAGCCCGCGGCTGGGGACGCCGCCCCGAGCCGCCCCGCGGGCGGGGGAAAGGGAGCCGCCGTCTCACCCGAGGCTCACCCGAGCACATCGCCTCTTCGGTAGCCGTTGGGTCCGGCCGGCGTTCGAGCGCCGTCTGGTGGGCGGCCGTCCCCCGGAAGGTCGCGCGTGCTGCCAGCGCCTGCCCTCACGGTCACGCGGCGCCCCCGCCTAGGCTGCGGGCTCCCTCCGCGCGGGCCCGTCTCAGCCGCAACCGCCCGGGAGAGCGCGGGCGGCGCCGTGGCTGCGCGCCTGCTGCGCACGCGTAAGGTCCTGGGCTCCAGCTCCGGTGCCTTCTGAAAAAAAGAAAATCGACCAGCACCCAGCACGTGTGCAGCTGGCACGTTTAAGCAGCCAGAAACTGTTGAAAGAGTAAACAGTGATCCATTCCAAGCTGGAGGGGGATAATGAAGGTCTGTGCTGCTGTGGGGAAGGAAGGAAGACGCTGAACACCACGAGTAAGCCGTGGGGGTTGCAGTGGGTGAGGTGGACCCCAACAGGCTCCTGGGGACAGGCAGTGAATTCTTTTGGAGCTCAGCAACTCCTGACAGCAGACGCCGGGCTGTGCACAAACGCCGCGACGTGGCGTGTTCCTGCCACCTCAGCCCTGCACTAGCAGTTTCCGGCGTGAAGGAAGCACCTCCTGGGGAAGCAGCAAGCACGTTCGTCTTCCAAGAGGACAGCCGCCACGGAGGGAGTGCGCCTGCCAGGACGGTGCAATGTTTACTGGCTTTTCACAAGAAACTGGAAGTCTTGATCAATGTGTAAAATCCCGTAATTTCCCAAGGCTGCTCAAATTACTTTTTTTTTTTTTTACATAAATTAACCCATTTATTACAAGCTAGTGAGGTTGCACTTTGTGCAGCTTCTAGGAGCAAGGTGGCTCAAACAACTGGGCAGGCTCCTCCCACAGGGGAGGTCCCGGGTGGGTTTCTAGTGCCGCCTAAAGAAGACAAGCAGATGGCCCTTCTATGGAGCTGGTGTTTCTGTGTGATGAAACTGAACCCAGAGGGGATCTCTTTTCACAAGCCTTTCATGCTACTGTGCTGGAGTTGTAGTTGGTGTTGGGGTTTAAGATATATTTAGGGGATTTGAATCTCTGGACTGACAATATGATAGCCAGGCCCTGAGCCTCAACAGACTCCAGCTCCTACAATCTGATTTATTGGACTCACCTCACTCAGCTAAGATGGAGTTGAAGAAGGACAACCACCACACCATGGAGCCTAGAGTGCCTACAACTGAAAGCAGGAGGATTGCATCCAGTAACCATGTGGAATCTGAGCCTTCTCTTGACATAGAGGTGCAATGGACACAACCAAGCCAAGGTCCACAGAGAAAAGGTGGCATTGGAGTGGGAAAAGTGGACATAGTGGCTGATGGGTATGGGGAATGGCAGGAAGAGATGAGATGTGGAGGTGCCTTTGGGACTTGGAGTTGCCCTGGATGGTGCTTCAGGGGCAATCACCGGACATTGTAAATCCTCCCAGGGCCCACTGGATGGAATGGGGGAGAGTGTGGGCCATGATGTGGACCAATGACCATGAGGTGCAGAGATGCCAAGAGATGTACTTACCAAATGCAATGGATGTGTCATGATGATGGGAGTGAGTGTTGCTGGGGGGGCGGGGAGGGGTGCAGTGGGGGTGGTGGGGTCGAATGGGACCTCATATTTTTTTAATGTAATATTTTTACAAAATCAATTAAAAAAAAATCCTAGCTAAACTAGGTAATTTTAAGAAAAAAATCAAGTATAAATTAAATTTCTTTGGAATTCATTTTTAAGAATTATTTAATCTGTAAATTCTGTACTTGGGAACTAAACATATCAGTTGAAAATTCTGCCTGGGTAATGTAAAGCTCTCTTCCACAGTGTATAGATGTAGGGCTTATGAATGCAGCACCATGGAGTAAAGCATGGTGTGATAAGAGTTTTAGGAGAAGCTTTATTTGCCATGGGACCTAAGACAGCAATCACTCCAGAAGTTACAAACAAAATGAGAATGGGTAACTCTGGGTACATGCGGGTAGGACTCTGTTCTAGGCTTTGTTCCATGCTTCCACAGAACACACCGTAAGCACCTTTGGAAATATATAAATATGTGAAATAAACAAAAAGGCAGAATATACTAAGACAAGGCCAGCACTCATAGCCAGGATAAAACCTTCAGAAAATCAAACAGTTGAAGAGGATATCCAAAAATTTAGAGGTGAATCACTGAAATATTGGTGGATCACATTTGACGCTGTGAAGGGAAACCTGAACATTGTCCCAGCATGATGGACAGGCATCTAATCAATAAATAATGATCAACAGGCATAAAATGAAGCCACAGTCTCCTTTTTCCATGGAAAAAATGAATTCAAAAGAGTATTCTGGTGGACAATATGCATGCCAAAAATATGCTTCCTGAGGTTTCCTGACCTTTTGAAAATAAAATTTAATGGAATTTATGTGTCATCACTTCTTAATTTTTTGCTGTTTTTGTCACACTTTACACTCTTAATAATGAAAAAGGCACCATGAAAATTCTATTAAGTGAAAGATAGCTATATATATACATATCCTATATACATACATTTACCATATTAGAAATTAAAAGGCATACTATTGTAAATGATTTAATTTAATTAACCTAATGAACCCTATATACATTAATATATTAACCTTTTGTCCAAAATACATTCATTTCTAAAACCAGGGCATAATGAGAAATTGTTTAGGACTTATGAAAATCTCTTTAAACCAAGAGATTTAGCATGTTAAGAAAGAGCTGGAATTTGCTACTCATGTCTTTTTTTATTCTTTTGAGAAAAGAGAGTATCACACAGACATGTTGTCAAAAAATGGACTATTTGATGAGTATTTTTAAATAATCATTAACAGTTTTTCATAATATTAAAATTCTACAAAAAATTGAACAAGTGGTTACTTACAAAGAATAATTGTAGCTTATAATCTGTAAATATGCAAAAACTTTCATATTATGTTAAATTTAAATTCATTGAATTAAAAACATTGAATATTTTCACAGGCATGCATGATTTTGTAACACTATGTATTGCTCATCTAGGAAATATTTACATATTTACATATTTGGTGAACTTTCAAATATGAAATAATTCTTACACAATAAAAATATGAAATATACATTTATTTCACTAAAAAAAAAAAAAAAAAAAGACAAGCAGCCGCTGCAACGAGCAGATGCCTCCAGGAGCACACGCCACACCCGCAGGGAGGGCACTGGCCCAGGGCTGGGGCGCTTGCCCCTCACCTGGGAGGGCCTGGGTTCCGTTTCCGGTGCCTTCTAAAGAAGATGAGCAGACAATGAGCAGAGCCGAGGGGGCACCCCAGGGGGAATAAAAATAATAAATAGATAAGTACCTCGTAAAATTATATAAGAAGTCAAAGGTGTGGCGCTTCTTCCGGTCTTTCACTTCCTCCAGGCTTCTGAGAGTAGACTTCACTCTGTCCGCAGAGGTGGCATTTGGGTCCAGGCACCTGTGACCAGCTATTGTTTTTATGCAGGAACTGCAGGGCCAGATCCCCACAGCGCATCTGTTCATTTTGGTCTTGGCATGTGTAGCAATTTGGCATTGTTTAAGAATTCCAAAAGCAGATACTGGATTATGTTTGTGGACTGGCCTGGATTGGACTCAGAGGCTGCACTTTTGCTTAATTAAATTGTGATTAAGGCTTTGACTGGGCCATGTCAGTAGGACATTGAGTCCCCTCCCACAAAGGGGAGAAAACTACATAGCAGAGGAGTCAGCAGGAGTTTTTTGTTGTTGTTTCTCGTTTAAAGATTTATTTATTTATCTCCTCCCGCCTTGCTGTTTTTGCTGTCTGTGCTATCTTCTCATTTTCTCTCCTCTAGGATTCACCAGGATTTGATCCTGGAGACCTCTGATAGGGAGGTCAATTGTGCCACCTCAGTTCCTGGTCTCTGCTGCACTTCACCTTGACCCTCCCCTTGTCTCTTTCTTGATGCATCATCATCTTGCTGTGTAACTCATTTGTGCAGGCACTGGCTCACCATGTGGGCACTTGTGTAGGCACTCGTGCAGGCACGGGGCTCACCACGCAGTCATTGTAAGGGCACTGGCTTGCCGTGCAGGCATGCTTTCCCTTCTTCTTTTTCACCAGGAGGCCCCAGGTTTTGAACCCAGATCCTCCCATATGGTAGGTGGAGGCCCTATCACTTGAGCCACATCCACTTCCCCAGTAGGAGTTTTGATCCTGGAGCCCGGGAAGTAAGCACAGAGAGAACCAGATACTTGAGGAAGGAGAGGAGTCCCCATTAGACACGGCAGAGGCCCTGGGCAGGGAGACGAGCTAGTCACCTGCTAGTCTACAGCTGGCCTTGTGGAGAGAGCAGAGCAGCTGAGCCAGGAGAGAAATGAGCCCCCAGGAAGAGAGGAACCCAAGAAGCCTGAACTCTGGCAGACGTCGGCAGCCATCTTGCGCCACCATTTGGCAACAGACTTTGGTGAGGGAAGTAACTTACGCTTTATGGCCTGGTGACTGTAAGCTTCTACCCCAAACAAATAGCCCTTATAAAAACGAACAGAGTTCTGGTATTTGGCATCAGCCCTCCGGCTGGCTAATACAGCATGGAGGGGGCACGTGTACTTGGCCTGCTGGCTGATTTCAACTCTCTTTACCACTTCCCTGAGTGCGGTGCCATAACAGGTTTGTATTTACCTATGACTCTGACCTTCATGGTGCATCTATCCATGTCGCTGCAAACCAGCTCAGAGCAGAGTTACAATTACTTTTTGCAACTCTGTGGGTCACCCCACCCACACACACATACACAAAAACACCCAAACCAGTTAGCCAGTTAGTGACCCATCAACCGGAAGCCTCCACGCTTCTTTTGACCCTTCTGACTGGCTGTGACACTGACCTCTGTCCACATCCATGCATGGTGGCTGGGCCTTAAAATGAGATCAATGTATAATCCTAGGTCAATTTTAACCACAAGGTCAAGAGTGTGCTTTTTTTGAGGTTTCAGGATAGTCAGTTTCTCTTTAGGGAAAAGACAGAAATATTTCTCTTAGGTAAAATACCTCCTGTAGCACTTTGATATGGTTATGAATTCCAAAAATAGATATTGAATTATGTTTATAATCTGGTCCGTACCTGGGCATGATTAAGTTATGAGTAGGGCATTGATTGGGCCACATCAGTAGGGCGTTGAGTCCCCACCCACCAAGTGGTGGGGACTCATAGATAAAAGGCATGGCAAAGGACAGGGTTGAGGGTTTCTGATGTTGGAGTTTTGATGCTGGAGTTTGATGCTGAAGACTTAAGCTGGAGACCCAGGAATCAGCATGCAGAGGAAAGAAAAGCAAGCCCTGGGAAGAGAGGACCTGAGCCAGGAGAAGAACACAGAGGAATAGAGATGGCTCCTTAGACACAGCAGAAACCCCAGGGAGAGAGACAGAGCTGTTCAGCTGATAGTCTACAGCTGACCTTGTGGAGAAAAAAGGAGCTGAGTCCAGAGGAACCCAGGAAGCCTGAACCCTGGAAAATGTCGGCAGCCATGAAACTAGACTTTGGTGAGGGAGGTAACATATGCTTATGGTCTACTATCTGTAAGCTCCTACCCCAAATAAATACCCTTTATAAAAACCAACCAATTTCTGGTATTTTTTATCAGCATCCCTTTGGCTGACTAATACAGAATTTGGTACTGAGAGTGGGGTAGTGCTTTTGCAATTACCAAAATGCTGGAATGGTTTTATAAATGATAAAGGATATTTTTTGGAGGAATTGTGAGATGCTTGGAAGAAAAGACCTACAGTGATTTGGAAAGACTGTTGATAGCAATATGGATGCTAAAGAGAATTTTATGGTGCCTTAGAAGTAAATGATGAAACTATTATTGGAAACTGGAGGAAAGGTGAACCATGTTTTGAAGTTGCAGAGAACTTAGCAAGATTAACTCCTGGTGTTTCATGGAAGGCAGAATTTGAAAATGGCAAGCCTGGGCATTTAGCTGAAGAAATTTCCAAAGAAAGCCCAGAGAATGCAGCTTGGATTCTGCTTGTAGCTTATAGCAAAATGTTAGATGAGAGAGATATGCTAAGGACGGTACTGTTGGGCACAAACACACACAAGAAAACAGAAACTGATTCTGGAAATTCCAAGCCTCTGGAAATCAAGCTCCCAGATGAAAGTGCCCCATTGGAGGGCTTAACTAAATGTGGAACTTATAAATTTGGATTGAAGGTACAGTTGTGTGGAAAGTCTTACTGTCTGATGGCTTTGACCTCTGCTTCCTGCATGCTAAACCAACAGACTTTTTAAGAGAACCACAGTCAGCCTGGAATAAAAGGGACATGGAAAGGAGAAATTGAAGGGGGAATGACTTCAAGAGGAAAACCATGGAAGCTGAAATCTGGAATTAAGACATCACTTTGGGCCAAGAGAGGAATCCCACCCATATGTACAGAAAGGGTGAGTTTGCCCCAGCAGTTGAAGATGGTAGATGTTCCCACCATCTGGGATATAATATATTCTGGGAGAGTTTTGCCACCCCAGGGTACAGAGAGGGTGGAGCACATTCCCCAAGGATTAGGACAGTTAAGGTCGGCACCCCACAGGTCTGAGAGAAGTGGACCTGTCTCCCACGGCTTAGGGAAGTCCACGTGGTCAATTTATTGCTCTGAGAGCGTTGAGCCTATATGCCAAAGGTGAGGGAAGGCCAGGTGGCCAACTCATTGCTCTGAGAGGATTGAGCCTGTATGCCAAAGGTGAGGGGGAATGTTGTCTTCACGTCACTGTACTAAGAGGGTTCAGACTGTAACGCAAAGATTGGGTACAGTGTGGCAATCACCCCAGCACTCTTGGAGGGTGAGATCTGGAATTTGGTTGATACCCAGATGTTAGATGAGGGTGGAACCAAGAAAATGGCCATTGGGCAAGCATGTGGAAAGGTGGGTTCCAACAAGGCACCAAGGAGAAGAAACCATTATCTTAAGACTGTCTCTCAGATTGAAATAAAATGAAGGATGCCCTGCAGGTTTACTGAACTGTAGAGGACCTGTGACTCAGGTTTCCCTACCAATTTCTCCTTATTGTATGAAAATGTTTATTCTTTGTCCATTTGTGTACTGGAAACATATAAATTGTTTTGTAAGTTTCAGAGGTCTATAGCAGACAGGACTTTGCCCCAAGACAAACTATTTCTTTAAATTGATTGTGATGTGATTTAGTATTTGCCTTGTTACTGATTTAAGGTTTTATTGAATATTGTAATGTCTTTTTGGAATTCAGAGGCTGGAGTATAGGAGTTTGATATGGTAATGATTCCAAAAATAGATATTGGATTATGTTTGTAATCTGGCCTGTACCTCGGGGTGATTAAATTATGATTAGGGCTTTGATTTGGTGTTGAGTCCCCACCCCTTGGTGGGTAGGAACTCACAGATAAAAGGCATGGCAAAGGACAGAGTTGAGGCTTTCTGATGTTGGAGTTTTGATGTTGTAGTTTCATGCTGGAGTCTTAAGCTGGAGCCCCAGGAAGTCAGCACACAGAGGAAAGAGAAGCAAACCCTGGGAAGAGAGGACCTGAGCCAGGAGAAGAACACAGAGGGATAGAGACGGCTCCTTAGACACGGCAGAAACCCCAGGGAGAGAGAAAGAGCTGTTCACCTGAGAGTCTACAGCTGACTTTGTGGAGAGAGGCAAAGCCTAGAGAGCCTCATAGTCTACAGCTGACCTTGTGGAGGAAACAGAGGACCTGAGCCCAGAGGAGCCCAGGAAGCCTGAGCCCTCACAGACATTAGCAGCCATCCTGCTCCAACATGTGAAATAGACTTTGGTGAGGGAAGTAACTTATGCTTTATGGCCTGATATCTGTAAGCTCCCAACACAAATAAATACCCTTTATAAAAACCAACCAATTTCTGGTATTTTGCATGAGCCCCCTTTGCTGACTAATACACCTTCCAAAGCAGAGCCTTAACCTGACTTGACTACGTCCCCCTCCTGTGCTTCTCTCTGCTTCAGATCTCCGCAGTGTGCATCTGAACTACATCAAGCCCTTGCATTCTGATCTTTTCCTAAACTTTCTATTTTCATATAGCTGGAAGCCTATGATATTAACACACTGATAAAACCAATTCCAATCAAGAACCACATGCTAGGGAAATGGATGTAGCTCACATGGTTGAGCGCCTGCTTCCCATGTCCGAAGTCCTGGGTTCCATCCCTGATACCTGCTAAAACAAAACAAGCAAACAAAAAAAGAAAACCAGTTTGGGGCAGCCAGTGTAGCACACAATCCTCAGCCTCAATACCAAAAAAAAAAAAAAAATGACCTGCTAAAGTTAGTGAATCACTATGCGAGTTGGCCTTTAAAAAGAACAACAGGGTTGAATGTAGATCCTGATGGATTATATATGTAGAATTCATTGTTTATCTATTATATTCAAAATACATGTCTTAACTTTATTCTTAACTTGAAAGTTCTAGCTAACTCAGTGTGGAGTTAATGAGCATCTAAAAATATCGGATTCCTTAATTCACCCATGCTGAATTGTAGGAAAGTTTCTAGTTTGTTGGTTACAAACGCCTATGAGAATCTGACCTGAGCAGCTGAGCCTCCCCTCAATAAAAGCATTCACACGCATACTCTTATCCAAATCCTGTACATAGACCCATAGGGATATGTGGGCTCCAGGCTCAGAAGTCCTGATGTATAGATGAGGCGTGAGGCAACTGCACAGAGTCTATAGATCTACTATACTGGAAGATAACCTGTTGACCAAAAGCACTCCCTGAGTCCATCACACATTCCAGCAGAACTGAACCAAGGTTCTAAGACATACTTTCCATGCTCCTGTAGGATCTCAGCACCATGCATAGCTTCCCTGTACTATCCAGGCCCTAGGATCATATCCAACCACTAACTTCCCACCTAGCCTTTCCTTGGGTCCCATCTCCACTATTCAACCTATCTTTCTCCCATCTGCTGAGTTAGGATGGGTTTAGGATCAGAACCAGACTTCAGTTGGCATCAGTGATGGGCCAATAAGGGAAAGGCTAAGACCCCCACACCTGACCATTCTACCAGGTTGGAGCAGGTCTCAATAGTAGGTACATGAGAACGTCCAGGGAGCTGCATCAGGTAAAGGACCAGGCAGTGGGTAGCACAGAGTCTTAAGAGCCTGGCTTGTCAAGATGCCAATAGCAGGAACCTAGCAGAAGACTGACTCAGTACCATGATTTCAATCTCCAGATCTGGGAAAAGCAAGACAGAAATAGAGTTCCAAGCCAGGACTAAGGTAGGAAATTAGGGGGAACAAAACAGTCATCCAGGGTTCACAGTATTGTATGTGGTATCTTTTAATTTTTATTACATAATATATATTACTTAAAATTTTCCTTTTTAACCTCATTTGCATATATAATTCAGTGCTGTTAATTACACTCACAATGTTGTGCTACCATCACTGTCATCCATTTCCAAAATATCTAACAGCAACCCCATGACAGCGTGTTTTGTGAATCCCAGAAAAGGTCACGTTCTTTGAACTAATCCATTCCCATAGGACTGTATTAGATTCAGTTAAGGGACCTTAATCGAATCAATTTGATTGGCTGGCTTTGATTTTTGGGCTACATCAGTGAGGCGTGACCCAGATTGGGTCTCCACCCTCTTGCTGGGATCTTATATAATCTGGGACCTGAAAGCAGAAACACACAGACGGCTGCCATCTTGACCCTCTGGTCCATGTGAGAGAGGACTCCAGAACTGTCTACAGCTGCAGAAAGACAGAGAAACCCGGAGAGGCTGAGGGAGGCTGGAAGCTGGAAGCAGTGGAGCAATCTGAAGGAAGGAGAAGCCACCATCTTGCCTTGCCACGCGGCAGGAGTCAGGATCTGGCCCGCAGCTGAGTTTTGGTGACAAAACCTCTCTGATGATGCCTTGATTTGGACATTTTCACAGCCTCCCAACTGTAAGCTTTTACCCTATTAAAGCCCATTATAAAAGTCAGCACATGGGGGGACAATACACTAAGTGTAAGATACGGACTATAGTTAAAGGTAATACTTTGATGATGCTCTTTCTTAATATGTTACAAATGTCTCACAACAGTGCAATATATTGGTGCTGAGGGGAGGTATGGGAGTCTTGTATGATGTTATGCACGTTTGTTTTGTAAGTTCACAACTTTTACTATACACTTATTGTTTATGTATGTGCATGTATGAGTGATAGACTTCAATAAGTTTTTAATGAAAAAAAAAGTCTAAATGACCTATGCTGCTCAAAGAAAGCTAGCTAAAAAAAAAAGAAAACCCAAAACAACCTGTTAAGTAAAGTATTCCAGTAAAAGAAAGGGTCAGGTTAAATTCACTGCAAAATATCTCTGTAAACTGATGTTGGATTCCTTTCATTTCCATGTTTCCTCTATTCTGAGAGGCATAGTCCTGTTAATGTAGGAAAATGGTAAATTTGTGAGGAGAACTAATCCTCCTTTATTTGAACAAATTGCATTTTCCCCTTGCCTCCTAACCTAAGTAAATAATAAAAAACACAACAAATACAACAAAGATCCAACACATTCATGGTATTTTTGCATCATTTAGCAAACTAAAACAAACTGCAATAGAAATTCTGTACAATTTAAGCATTAACTTACCATTCCCTACTGCCAACCCATCCCCTGGTCACCTATATTCTAGATTCTAACTCTCTAGGTTTGCTTTTTCTAATTATTTCATATCAGTGATATCATAAAATTTTATCCTCTTGTGTCTGGCTTATTAGTTCAACATAAGGTCCTCCAGGTTCATCCATGTTGTCACATGAACAGAACTTCGTTCTTTTTAATGCTGAAATATATTCCATTGTATGTATATACCACATTTTGTTTATTCATTCAGTGGTTGATGGACCCTTGAATTGCTTCCATCCTTTGGCAATTGTGAATTTTGTTTTTTGTTTTGTTGCTTTTAATACTAGTTATTCCAGTGGGTGGTATCTCATTGTGGTTTTGATTTGCATTTCCCTAAGAGTTAATAATGTTGGGCATCTTTTAATGTGCTTTTTAGCCATCTGTATATCCTTTTTGGAGAAATGTCTATTCAAGTCTTTTGCCCATTTGTTAATTGGGCTGTTTGTCTATTTATTGTTCAGTTTTAGGATTTTTAAATACATTCTGAATATTAAACCTTTATTGGATATGTGGTTTCCAAATATTTTCCCTCATTGAGTAGGTTGTCATTTCACTTTTTTGACAATGTTCTTTGATGCACAAGTTTTAAATTTTGATAAATCCCGTGTATCTATTTTTTCTTTTGTTGCTTGTGCTTTCGGTATAAAGTCGTAGAAACCATTGCACATGGAAGATCCTGAAGAGCCCTCCCTACATTTTCTTCTAGGAGTTTTATAGTCTTGGTTCCTATATTTAAGTCTTTGATCCATTTTGAGTTCATTTTTGTATGTAGTTATCTAATTTGTCGGCATACAGTTGCTCATCGTGTCCTTTAATGAACCTTTTTATTTCTGTGAGGTCGGCAGTAATACCCACACCCACACACTTCTGGTTTTATTTATTTACCTCTTCCCTCTTTTTTCTTTGTCCCACATTACCTCTTTATATTTCGCATGTCTATTATCAGAAAATATGCCTTTTTCTTGTTCAATTTTATGCTGACTTTTACAGGAATTAAAGAGTTTATGAGGACACAGTTCTATTGGGTTTCACATTTACCCTTTTAGTTACCTTTCCTGAAGACTTCCACTTCTCCACACTCCTCCAATGCACTCTCTCCTGTCTTTTCCTTTCAATCTGCAAAACTCCCTTTATTATTTCCTGTAGGGCAGGTCTTTTGTTGACAAACTCTCAGATTCTGTTTATCTGTGAATATTTTAAATTCCTCCTCTTTTTGAAGGACAATTTTGTCAGTTGAAGAATTTTTGGCTGGCAGTTTTTCTCTTTCAGTACCTTTAATATATACCATTGTCTTCCTACTTCCATGGTTTCTGATGAGAAATCAGCATTAGACTTATTGAAGATCACTTTTATGTGATCAATTGCTTTTCTCTTGCTGCTCTCAGAATTCTCTTTATCTTTGGTATTTGAAATTCTGATTAGTATATTTCTTGGAGTAGTCTATTAGGGTTTATTTTGACTGGAGTATGTTGCACTTCTTGGGCATTTTATTTATGTCTTTCATAAGAGTTGGAAAAGTTTGGGTCATTATTACCTCAAATATTCTTTCTGCCAGTTTTCCCTTCTCTTCTCTTTCGGGGACACGCGTGATGTGTATATTTGTATGTTTCCTGCTGTCACTCAAATCCCTGAGAAACTGCTCAATTTTTCCAGAAGATTTTGCCAGCTTTTTCAATGCAATAAAAGTTGCCAGATATGGCTCTGTCTTATCTTTTTGAAAGCAATAGAATACTAATGACTTTAATGGTTATACATTCTAGCTAATAAAGAACATTTACAAATACCAGAAAGCCAGTTTTGAAATGTATGCATTTCTTTGAATAGAATCAGTATTTTGTGGGTTTATTTTTAAAAAAGGCCTCAGTTTGAACTCATGACCGACTGATGTGAAACACATTTCTGCTCCAAGGAGGGAAAGACAGAGGGATGAATGCTGCTCTTCTCCACTGGCCCCAAAAGTGCTCAGTTCACAAAGGGGAGTGGATGTGGCTCAATGACTGAGCTCTGACCTATCACATGGGAGGTCCCTTGTTCAGTTCCTGGTGCCTCCTAAGGAAGATAATGGGCAGATGCAGCATACTGATGCAACAAGATGACACAACAAGAGACACAAGAAGAAAAACACGATGAGAGACACAACAAAGCAGGGAGCAAAGGTTCCCGATGCCTCCTAAAGAAGACGAGCAAGACAACAAGCTGATGCCACAGGCAGGTGAGGCGAGCTGACACAACAAGATGATGCAATAAGAGACACAAGAAGAAAAAACGTAATGACAGACACAACAAAGCAGGGAGCAGAGGTGGCTCAAGTGATTAGGCACCTTCCTCCCACATCGGAGGTCCCAGGTTTGGTTCCCAGTGCCTCCTAAAGAAGCAAGGAAGACTGACTTTCTCTGTCTTTCAGGATTCCCAGTTGAAGGTACTCCACTGTCTGTCAGGATTGTTGAAACTGGCTTTCAGGACTGCAGTTGCTTGCTCTTGTTCACAGCCATAGACATGATCTCGGTTACCACATTCTCCTAAAACTGACCTGCCACAAGCACACTTGTTGCTTCTTCAAAAGATTTGGCCCAGAAGAATCTGATGTGCTGTAGCTGATTTTGAGCAGGTAGCCACGTGGTGTCTGTGCTTGCATTTCTGCAGGTTTCTCTTGTTTAGCTGCACCAGCAAGAGCAGGTTCAGAAGATGCTGTGTTGATGCTGGAATGATGGCTGTAGGCAGGGAGGTGGGAGCCAGAGCTGGGGCAGGGGTTGGGGCCTGAGCCTCGGCTGCTTTGGGCTTCCTCACCATGAGCACCACAAGGTTTTCTCCTCAATTTCATATTCTTTGAGAGCAGTATCATCCTTAAGGGCTTTGCCTGCAAAAATTCGTTTTGGGCCTCCTTCCCCCTTCCAGACTCAATCTTCTCTTTCAGTGCGTTCCCTGGCTCCTCGGGGCAGATGTCCATCTTGAAGGTCTGCTGCGGGGGGGTCCGCAAGGGAGGACGGCGGCGGGGATTCGGCCCGGGAGCGCCCTCGCCTCTGCCCTGGCTCTGCGGCTCAGCATCTGCTGCCCACCCGGGGCTCCGACCGCGCCTCCCCCGCCGCCTGCAGGGGACGCGAGGGACGAGCAGCGCTCCCCTGACCGCGGGGCGCCCCTGCGCAGCCCCGCGGCACCACGTCTCACCCTGCACTTTCCCTGCAGTGGGCCCACCTCCAGCAGAAAGCTCCCTCGTTCCTTCCCTGGAAATCCGGATCTGTTCTTTTTTGGTGCAGGACTTTTCTCCCTAGCGCCTGTGACGCGTTTACATGCTGTCTCTCGGTGTCCCTTTTCCTTACACTTTTCAGTGCCGGGCCCCATCCTGTCGCAAAGCAGCTCAGACCTTCTTTCTATTTTACCTCTTCCTGTTAGGCTTTTCTTCCCCACTAGGGTATCCCGCCCTGGGGACCAGGGACTGCCAATTCGGAAAGGCCTGTCTGGCATTTCCATGGTCCGGTGGCCGGAGCCTGGATTAAGCGTGCACACCTGCGGCCCACAGCTCCGCGCGGTCTGTCTGTCTGTCCCCCGGGGGCCCTCGTCCCTGTGGCAGCCCTCTGCAGCTGGTGCTGGGCCAGGATGCGTTTGGAGCCGGGTGCCTGGGCCTGGGTGCGCCCGGGTCCCAGCTTGCTGGACGGTGCGTGGCTCTGTCGCCTGCATCTGCAGCAGGAGCGACCCAGGCGTGCTGCCTCTGGTGACCCCACGTGGGGTGGACTGAGCAGAGGAGGAGGCTGGCCTGGCAGGGCCAGGAGGGAAACCCCTGCCTGACCCTGGAGGTTCTTTCCCTTTTCCTTTGAGTCAGTGTCTGTGGAGCCCCCTCCAGCCTCCACCATCCTCCAGCGTTCTAAACTAGTGGGATTTGTCCTTTCATTAGTGGGCTCTGAAGGAAGACGTTTCCAGGCCGTGCCTGGTAGTGCCATGTTGATGACTTTCCTGCTGCGCGTTTTGCGCATTTGAACTGGCTCAGGCCTCTGCGTTCTGGTCTTTTCCTCACGTTGCAGCCTTTTCTAAGCTTCCTGTTTTCATGCACCTACAAGCCTATGGTGTTATCACACCGATAAACCAACTCCAATCAAGAACTCCAGAAATAAAAATGCGAGGTCCCAGCAGGGCTGATGTGAAGTTCTAAGTCAGGCAGCTTTGACCCTGTAGCTCTTCAGTGCTTCCTGGGGGTCCACTCTCGCCAAGCAGTTGGAGGTCAACCGGCACATGGGGACCGACGGATGTGCTTTGGGGATGTGGAGAGCCAAGCCGGAACCAGAGGGAATATCCCTGGCATTGCCACCCCTTAGGAGCTGTGTCAGCCAGCCAGAGGGGTGCTGATGCAGAATACCAGAGATCACTGGCCTTTATAAAGGGTATTTATTTGGGGTAGAAGCTTACAGTTAGCAGGCCATAGAGTGTAAGTCACTTCCCTCACCAACGTCTGCTGCCATGCGTTGGAGAAAGTTGGCTGCCGCATCTGCCAGGGCTCAGGCTTCCTCTTCTTCCTAAGGCTCTGTGGCCCAGCTGCTTCTTCTCTCAGCTGCAGGCTGGCAGAAGCCTAGTCTCTCTCCAGGCTCAGCTGCTCTGTCCTCCCCACAAGGTCAGCTGTAGACAAGTAGGCTGTCTCTCTTCCTGGGGCCTCTGCTGCATCTAGGAGCTGTCTCTATTCCTCTATGTTCTTCTTCTCTGTGTATTTACTTCCCAGGGCTACAGCATCAAAACCTCCAACTAACTTCTCTGCCGTGTAGTTTTCTCTGTGAATTCTATTGACATGGCCCAATTAAAGCCATAATCATAATTTAATCAAGTAAAAGTGACACCTCTGAATCCAATACAATCTAATATGCCCGGAGGAACAGACCAGTTGACAAACATCTGATACCTATTTTTGGAATTCATAAACAATATCAAACTGCCACAGTAGTATTTAAAACAACAATCGGTTTGGGAAGTTAGCTGAACATATCCTAGGCCAGAGACAGATAACCTAAGGATATTTTCTTGGTTTTGTATATTTCTTTGTCTTCCACACAGCAAGTAGAAAGACAACAGAGTGCTATGGTAGTAATTGTGAACTTTAGAGTGAGATGCCTGCGTTCAGATCTCAACTCTGCCATGAGAATAGCTGCATGACATGGGAAGGTTTTTAAATCTCCTTGCCTCATGTTAATATAATCACTGCTGTACTAGGGAGAGTAGTAGCAGAACCCACCTCGCGGGGTTGTTCTGCGTAATAAATGAATGAGTGAATGTAAAAGTACTGATCACAATGTCTGGCACATAATGTAACACTGTAAGTATTGAACTATAAATAAAGCAACTGAAAATGTTTTATGACTCAGGCTACCTTAGGATGACCCATGTCAAGTGAAATTTCTGTTGACAAGGAGCACAAGGCCCACAGTGGCACCAGTGCTTGGAGGACATGAGGTGATGACCACAGGACTGCAGGGCCCTTCTGAGACTTTCCCCTAATATATTTGGGGCTTGAGTTTCTGAACCTCAAAGCACCTCTGTAAGAGTGAAGAACACGAGTCAAGATGTCAACAGAGGACAGGCACCCAGCGATCCCGCTGTTCTGTCTCTGTCTTCAACAGTATTTGAACACAACAGACCTGGGACCTGCTGCCCCACCTCTTCAGCGTTCACCACCTTCCAACTGCTTCTCCAGTGGCAATCTCCAGAGCTAACTTCACGGCCCTCCCCTGCTTCCAGGACTGGTTTACACCATTTTTTTGTGGTTAGCTCCTCACCGTCGACAAACCATGAGCTCCCAGATCCGCCAAAGCGGAGCCTCTGTTAGCCACCTGGTCAACCTGCAGCTGCAGGCCTCCTACACCTGCCTCTCTGTGGGCTACTCTTTCGACCCTGACGATGTGGCCCTGAAGGCCTGGACCACTTCTTCCTCGAGGTAGCAAAGCGGAAGCGTGAGGCGCCCACAAACCCCTGGATACCATGGAAGCTGCCCCAGTCCTAGAGAGGAGCCTGAGCAGGCCTTCTGGGTCTGTGTGCCCTGGGATCTGCCCACACAGGCCCCCATCTCTGTGACTCCCCGGAGGATCATCTCCTAGAGGAGGAGGTGAAACTGATCAGGAAGGGGTGGCTTCTCCAGAACACACAGAGGGCGCCTGGAACTCCCCAGTCTGTGGAGACCTCTGGAAGCTCCTCCTACCACATCCTGAGGACCTGACAACTCAACTGGTTTCCTTAGTATTACCCCTGCAGCAAGAACTGGGGAAGCCATCGAGGTATTCCTTTGAAAAATGGGCTCGGGCATCCCAAAAGGCTTCCAGCAAGAGCTTGCCAGCCCCACCTGCCTGAGCTCCTGACAGACCACTCCCCAGAGGCGGGGGCACAGCTCTTGTAGACCCTGTCTCCACCTGTCCTGGGAAGAAGCTGAAACTCCTGCCAAATGGCCCACATGTAGGGAAACCTCTCAGCAGGCAGACATCAGAACCAAGATTCTTGTGAAGAATCTGGAGTCCTATGCCAGACAAGCAAGTTTCTGCCAACCTCTGAGCTCTGAAGAACATACATGGGGGACACACAGGGAGATCTCCTGTGAAGAGAACAAAATCCTGCTGTGTCTGCTCTGCTCCAAGTCCCAGGAGCACAGGACTCACAAACACTCTTCCACAGAATGGGCTGCAGAGGGTTAGAGGGAGAAGCTCCTGAAGCAAATGAGTTCTGTATGGAAAGATCCAAGAAAACCAGAGAGATCCAAATGAGGAAAGCAGGATAATCAACATGTGGAATGAGTCTAAGGAAAGAGATTACCAAAGCTTGGCATAGGAAGTTGCATCCTGTTCTCCCCTAGGAAGAAAAACAACAATTAGAGAGACTGAAAAAGGAAGGCAAAAAGATTTGACAGAAACTCGTGAAAAATGAAGCCACAATGGCTCAAAAGAGGAAACACTTAAGAGAAATGTGTGAGGAACTGATGAAAATGTGCCAAAACTACCTGTGGAGATGCTCCAGGATTTGGGACACTTGTTAACAAGGAGTGAGTCAGAGCAGCTGCACACGCCCCAGCCTCTGCACATGTCCCAGCCTCTGCACACACCCCAGCCTCTGCACACACCCCAGCCTCTGCACACGTCCCAGCCTGTGCACCCAGAGCCCATCACTGCACCAAGAGACAGGCTCAGCCCTTACCGAGTGGAAATTTCCCTCAATAACAAAATACACAATCACAGTATCAACTGCTTGGTGGTTTAAGAAGGTTGGTGGCATGTAGACACGACCATCAAGACATGACTTTTAATTCTCAAAGACCTAACTGTGTGGCTGCCTGGGGACCCAGGCCTTCACCTCTGGCAAACGTTCCTGGGAGCTGGATGTGGACGGTTCCTGCTACTGGGCTCTAGGAGCCTGCAGGGATTCCTCTATGAGGAAGAATGGCCCTTGCATGGACTCTGAGGAAGGATTTCTTCTTTTGTGAGTGAAGAAGGATAGCCATCAGAGTCTCGTCACCCAGCCCAAGGTTCTATCAGTATGCATGGAAACCTCCGCGCCGTGTTGGTGTGTTCCTTGATTTTGACAGTGGAAGTATGAGCTCTTTGAATGTCGCCAAAGGGTCCCTCACTTGGAGGTAGCCTGGTTCCCCTTCGGTTTCCCACTTAGGCCTGTCTTCCTCACCCACCCCAGATGATCAGTGGTGAGTCAGGAACCAGACTGTGTGCCTGGGAGCTCCGTGTCTGAGGGAGCCCTTCTCTAGCAAAGCAAATAGTGCCCTGGCTCTTAGGCTTGTTATACTTTAAGGCAATATCCTTTTATTGTTAATAATCATGAAGATAGTGCAAAATGAAAAAAACAAAAAAGAAGATGGCGACCACCTGACCAACCTCGGCAGGCCAGGCTGGGCGAGTGTCTCTTGGAAAGGCTCAATCTCCGGCACAGCAGCCTCGGGAGCCCGGAGGCCGTTGGCGGGGGAGCCCCCTTTGCTCTGCCGGAGCCCCTCCCTGGAGGCATCTTTCTAACTCCCATCTTGTAGCCCTCTAACAAGCGCTGAACCAAGTGTAAACAATAAAGCTTTCTGCAGCCAAAAAAAAAAAGATAATGATAATAAACAGTTGTCTCCCACAATATAATTCCCTTAAACTTGTAAAAGTTCAAGGGAATGAAAAAATAAATAATCGGGTTTATTCACTATTTAATCCCAGTTGAGTTTCTCAAGATCAAGAACAATGTTCAATTCTTTTTTTTTTTCTTTGTAATTATTTGGCGCCACAAAAATCAGAAGGCACTGAGGGACAGCCAACCCATCCCCACGGTGCCCTGAGTGAAGACAAGCCACTTTTGATATATGATGGACTAAGATCCCACTGCCTAAAGCTCCAAGCAATGAGAGGATCAGCCATCAAATTCAATTCTTACTTGATTCTTCTCTGCCTAGCAGAGAGCCTGTGCTACGTGAGAGGCCCAGCCATGCAGCACTGCGCAAAGCAGCTTAGTGCTCACTTTGTCGGCCTGTGTCTAGGTTCAAAGAAGTTTGGGAAGACTGAGCACCAAATACAGGGGGAGTACAGATTGTCTCAGGAAAAAGAGAGAGATACTCTAAGAGAAAAGTGGGGAAAGAAAGGAAAGGAGGAAAGGAAGCAAAGAAGGGAAGGATTCAGCTTCAGTAATCCTGTGTTAAAGAACGTGCTGTTAAACAGAAATACATAGGGACGGCTCAGTCCCCTCTGAAACCCAGAGTAAACCCACAGTTCCTTTACCTTTGTTCTGAGAGAGAGTGAACACATTCCCTAGCTTTTCACTGTTGTTTTCTAACACATACTTTCAGTGTTGCATTGGAAAATAGAGTGCACTACTCATTGAAGAATTATGAATTCTTACATCAGGACCGACTTCGGTCATGCCAGCAAGGACAGTACCGAAGCGGGTGGCACAGCAGCAAGGCGGATGAACTCGGAGGCCCAAGTGGCCTTGCGGAGTCGAGCCGCCTCCCCAGCTGGCCTGCTCTCCGCCAGGCCCTGACATGTGAGAGAAACGAACCGCTACACTTCGGGGCCTTTCCTAACAGATATAAAACTTGGTGCCTGGAGGTACACACTTTAAATATGTAGATCGGCCTAGCAGTCGCGGGTAGGCAGCGAGGAGAGATAATGCGATCTAGAAAGATACTGTGAACTAGCAATAACTCCCAAGACAGGCCTCGCCCGCTTCTTTCCTTCTAAGGAAAATCTCACGTCTCTCTCTCGTCTGTGCTCCACAACATCCATCACTACTAGGAAATACTCTGATACCGAGTTGTTTCCATATCTGTGCCCTCGTGATACTACCTTAATATAACTGCTTATCCCCACCATCTAACACAATGTTGGGCCCAGAAATAGAGGTTGGATGAATAAAGAAAGAAAGACTCAGTGAAAGAATGAATGAATGCATTATGAAGGAATCATTTTCTAAAGCATGGACTAAACAGGACTGACTGTAAACACATGGTATTTTCAGATGTCGAAGAGCCTTTCCTTCATTCTAGGCTATGACACTCATGCTAGTCATCCATCGAAGTCAGTCACTGAGCTAGGTGTTCGGGAAACACTGGAAATGCCAGTAATAAATCCCAAGCCTTGCTGATGCACAACGTCACTGCTGGCCCAGGAAAAGCTCCCCCTGCTTGCTGCCTCAGTTTTCTGTCTATAAAATGCGCCATGATCAAAATTCCGAAGATTGGTACGCTTGCTATTGAGATGGGAAGCAAAAAACAGAAATTTTTAAAAAATCCTTTGTAATAGATCTATGTTTTAGAAAATACACTGGTCAGAGGAGATTAGAATGTTTATTCTTTCTATTCTTCTAATGCCTACGCTATGAAAACAGAAGGGAAATATTGTTCAGAAACTAAAGGACAGAAAAATGGAGGATTGAATTGTATGTATTAGGTTCCATATAAACAACATAATAAAACATCAAGAGCAATCAAAATGAAAGAAGGCAGTTATCTATAATCCTACCGTTGTACAGTATTTTAATTTTTCTATCTTCTATATCATGCTTTATTTATATGTTTGCCGATTTGTTTTACAAAGGTATAATTAAACAGAGGTGCGCTCACATGGACTAATTCTATGTCTCTACAGCTTAGACGGGCCTGGGTGAACATTAGGTCACACTGATAGTAAGTAATCTAACAACGTTTCCCTGATTCCAGCCTTATGCGTTCTGCAAACGTCCTGGTCCTCTTGGCAAATCCCGCCTGCCTGCTGCTAGAGTCCCCAGACTCGTGTCCCAGCGATGGTGCATCGTCTCCAGCCTCCCTGTCTTTTCCAGGGCTCCCTTTGGAAACGGCATCTGCTGCTGATGCTGCCACAGCGACCTCAGAAGCTCAGAAGCTGCCCCGACCCGCCACATGCCATGCCTCCCTCCATCTGCCCCCGCAGGCCGGGTCAGCTCGTTCATACCCAACAACAAACCCTGGGGAAGCGGACTTGGCCCAGGGGTTAGGGCGTCCGTCTACCACATGGGAGGTCCGCTGTTCAAACCCCGGGCTTCCTTGACCCATGTGCAGCTGGCCCATGCACAGTGCTGATGCACGTAAGGAGTGCCCTGCCACACAGGGGTGTCCCCGCGTAGGGGAGCCCCACGCGCAAGGAGTGCACCCCGTAAGGAGAGCCACCCAGTGCAAAAGAGGGTGAAGCCTGCCTAGGAATGATGCCACACACACGGAGAGCTGACGCAGCAAGATGACGCAGCAAAAGGAAACAGAGATTCCAATGCCGCTGATAAGGATAGAAGCGGTCACAGAAGAACACACAGCGAATGGACACAGAGAGCAGACAGTGGGGGGGGGCGGGGAGGAAGGGGAGAGAAATAAATAAAAATAACAAATCTTAAAAAAAAGTACCCCTGCCTGTTAGTACCAGCGACAAAGGCTACAAAGCGGTGCTAACGAGGTCTCGCAGGCCCTGAGATTTTCCTGAAACTCTGCTTCGGGTTTGCAGGATTTTTGCTGCAGTCCATTGTCTCTGGACATCTGTCGGTCCGTGGAGTTTGGGGGAGGGTGAACTAAGGGGCAGCCAGCAGTGCCCTCTCACAGTCCCCTTTTCTTCTTTGCTGACTCTTTGCTCCTGCGCTGAGCTTATGCGACTCGGTTGCCTCTTCCTCAGGGTGGAGTTTTTCTCTGGAGCTGCCTCAGTCCCACGTGCAGCCCGCACCCAGGTGGGCTGCTCGAGACAGGCCTCGAGATGTTAAAGGCTTGGGCAGCCACACTTAACGTACCTGGGCCTCCCGATGCAATGGCATGATGTAATTCTCGATTTTGCCTTTTTCATTTCGCATTTTTATGTAAGTGGTTATATAATAAATATTACATGGAGTGGGTACACCAAAATGTACTGAGTTGCCCCTTTATTTTGGACATTTAGGTTATCACTGATTTTTTTTCTGTTTTTCCTTTTCTTTTTTTTCTAAAGATTTATTTATGTTATTTATTTCTCCCTCATTCCCTGTCCCCCATTGTCTGCTTTCTATGTCCATTTGCTGTGTGTTCTTTTGTGTCTGTCTGAATTCTCATTAGGCGGCTCTGGGAACTGATCCTGGGACCTTCCAGAGTGGGAGAGAGGCGATCATTCTCTTGCACCACCTCAGCTCCCTGGTCTGCTGCATCTCTTATTGTCTCTTGTCTGTGTCTCTTTTTGTTGCATCATCTTGTTGCACCAGCACTCTGCATGGACCAGCTCACCACACAGGCCAGCTTGCCTTCACCAGGAGGCCCTGGGCATCAAACCCTGGACCTCCTATTTGGTAGACAGGAGCCCAATTGCTTGAGCCACGTCCACTTCCCTGTTTTTCTTTTTCTTTTTTCTTTTCTTTTCTTTTATTATCTTTGGTTTTCCTTTAGTTTAAATAATATGAATTGAGCAAGATCAATTTAGACTGCTTGGTTGTGAAATTTACTTTGGCGATGTATTAAAGAAATTGTAGTTTCTGTAAGCCCCTAAATTTTAGGGCATAACAGCTTTAATGTTTCTCTCTCACTCATGTAGTAGAGATCCTTGGTCAGTGACTTCCATCAAAGGTCTGCCCACACATTCATTAAGCGACCTAAGTGATGGGGCTCTCCCATCATCAACACGTGTTTTTGTTAGGAGGTACCAGAGTTCGAAGCCAGGACCTCATGCATGGGAAGCAGGTGCTCAGTGCTCAACCACTTGAGCTGCAGCCACTCGCCAACACGTGGCTTTCAAAGCCTGAGTGCCACCATCAGCCAGCAGATGAGGAGGGAAGAGAGGGGCATACGAGGCTTCTCTCCCAGCTTTACTGGTGCAAAAATTTCATATGATAAAACTAACCGTTTTAATAATACAGTTTGATGACTTTTGGTAATTGCATGCAGCCATGTACCGCCATTATGCCCCCTCATATCCAATCCTCTCTCCCAACACTTAGCTCCAGACAGTCATTGGTGTGTTTTCTGTCAATACTAAGTCTTGCCTGTTCTTGAATTCTGTATGAATAATATGAATTATTTCGTGCCATGCTTCTTTTGCCCAGCATGTTTTTGAGATTAATTTATGTTGATGTTTGTGTTAGTAATATATTTCTTTTTATTATAGAGTAGTATTTCCTCATGTGGATACTCCATTATTCATTATCCACTCCCCAGTCGGTGGACATTTGGCTGAGTTCCAGTTTTTAGCTGTTGTGAATGATGCTGCTATAAATATTTAGAGATATATATATATTTGTGTGTGCATATATTTTCACTTCTCTTGTGTAAATACATTTGATTTATTGGGTCATATGGTAAGTGTATGTTTAAGTCTATAAGACACTGCCATACTGTTTACCATAATGACAGTTCCATCTTACTCCTTGTACTGTATCACTAGCAATACATGAGAATTCTATTTGCTCCACTTTCTTATTAATACTTGGAATTGTCAGTGTTTTTAATTTTAGCCTTATTAATAGGTGTGTAGTAGCACCTTACCATAGTTTCCATTTGCATTGTGTATTAGTCAGCCAAAGGGGTGCTGATGCAAAATACCAGAAATCTGCTAGGCGTTGTAAAGGTATTTATTTGGGGTAGGAGCTTACAGTTACCATAAAGCATAAGTTACTTCTCTCACCAAAGTCTATTTCCACGTGTTGGAGCAAGATGGCTGCCGACGTCTGTGAGGGTTCAGGCTTCCTGGGTTCCTCTGGGCTCAGCTCCTCTGTTTTCTCCACAAAGTCAGCTAAAAGACTATGAGGCTCTCTAGGCTTTGCTCTCTCCACAAGGTCAGCTATGGACGATCAGGTGAACGGCTCTGTCTCTTTCCTCGGGGCTCTGGCTTAAGACTTCAGCATCAAACTCCAACATCAAAACTCCAACATCAGAAACCCTCAACTCTCTTCTTTGCCATGCCTTTTATCTGTGAGTCCCTACCCACCAAGGGTTGGGGACCCAATGCCCTAATCATAACTCAGTCATGTCCAGGTACAGATCAGATTACAAACATAATCCAATATCAATTTTTGGAATTCATAACTATATCAAACTGCTACACATTGTCTTAAGGAGCATTGGTGTTGAGCATCTTTGTGTGTGTGTGCTTATTGGCTATTAGTATATTTGATTTTGTCAAGTGTCTGTTCCAATCTTCCGCCCCTTGAAAATAACTGCATTATTTGTCATCTGATTGAGTTCTGAGAGTTTTTTTAATATTCTAGATATGAGCCTTCTATCAGAGCATGTATTTTCCGTTAGTGTCTGTCCTTCTGTTCACTTTCCAATACTCTTAGATAATGCACGATGTTTGGGTTTTTTAAGACCCACCCTGAGTGGCGTGGGTCACTTTTTCAGGAGGTGCTGGGGATTGAACCTGGGACCTCATACAGGTGAAGCAGGTGCTCAACCTCTGAGCTACACCCGCCCTATGTTCAGATTTTACCGTGTTCTGCAGGGGCATTGGTCCTGTAGGACGTTAGTCCACATTACAAGAAGTGGAAATCCACCTTGTGCAGGTGGGCTTTAAGAGCCAAGCCTGAAATTGGCTCCCGTCAATTCTACTTATGTTCTGTTGGCTGGAATTTAGTCACAGCCTAACATCTAAGTCCAAGAAGACTGGGAAGTGTGGTCTATCTGGGTGTCCACGGTGAAGAAGAAGCAGAACTGGTGGTCAGCTGGCGTGCCATGAGGAGGATGGACAGACTGTGGAACGGCAGAAGTTCTGGCCCAGGCACGTGTAAGTCCTTTCTAGGTCCCTTCAACAGTAAATAGTTACTGAGCGCCTACCACATGCTAGACACTGGGCTGTAATAATTGAAGCTAACCTTTATAAAGCATTTACTATGTGCCAGGCATTTAGAGCCTTTCTGTAAATATTTCCTTTTTTTCTTTTTAGGCGGTACCTGGGATTGAACCCTGGACCTTGTACATGGGAAGCAGGCGCTCAACCTCTGAGCTACATCTGCTCCCCTGGAAATATTTCTTGACTGTTGAATGGACTACCCAGAGAGGCCTGGGGGAAGACTACCCGCCCCTCTCATTTCTCCTGCTGTAGAATGAAGTGTTGAAGGATGCCTTCTAATTTCGCCAGCTCCATCAGAATAAAGAGCGTGCTTGTTAAGCACTCCCAGTGCCCCTGGGGGAAAGGATCACTGGGAAGGAGAGCACTGCTAACTTCCCTTCAAACTTCAACCAGCCAGGGTTTCCACGCTCTGATAATGCCCCGCGGGCTCCCGTTGACCCTCAGGTTTTAGGTAAGATTCTGGTCTTCAGGCTGCTTCTTTGTTCTCTGCTCTGTACTTACACCAAACTCACGACTGCACGTTTCATTCTAGAATCATTCACAGACCAGTGTGTCCTGCCTCCCTCCATGGTTTTGCCAGATTCATTTGTAGCAGCATTTCAGTGATCCAAATGTATTGGAAATGCAGCTTATGTTATCATTTCTTTGCCCGAAGCAGCTAGACGCTTGTCAGGCACTGCTGTTCACAAGCTGCCTCCACCCCGTCTCGTGAGTCATCGGGTGACCTGGCAGAGCTGCTAAACTTGCTCACATGCCTGGAGAGCAAAATGTTCAAGCTTGAATGTTAAGTGTACCTCCTCATTCTGCTCTTGTGATAAAGGTTAATTGGCATTGAAATAATCAGAGGACATTCCTGAGGGACGGCCAGTAAGAGAAGCAGAAGGACCAAACAATACACAGACTGAGTCAAAGGAGACACAGTACCGTCCAGTTGAGTGTGGCTGTCAGTGCAGCCACACCTGGACTCTCACATGCCCAGGGAAAACCCCCTCTGTGCCTCCCTGTCTCTCTTCTGCTACGTGCACGGCTTCCCCTCACGGGGTCCCCACCCGTTCTGCGGCGCCGCTGCTCACCGCTGTGCCCTGCATCCTGCACGCCAGCGTTGCTGACCTCCCTGCCCTTTCCTGAATGGCGTGGTTTCTCGGGCTTGCTTTTGGACACACTGCTCCTCTGCCTGAAGTGTGACTTAGTCCCTAGATTGCTCCCGAGAGCTTTCAGTACCCAGTGCAGTGTCCCGGCATGGGAGGCTCTCAGCACCGCCGTCTCCGTTTGCCAGGCTGCTGTAGTAGAATGGCTGGCTTGAACAACAGGAGTTCATTGTCTCATAGTGGATAGTCAGCCAAAGGGGTGCTGAGGCAAAATACCAGAAATTGGTTGGTTTTTATAAAGGGTATTTATTTAGGGTAGGAGCTTACAGAGACCAGGTCATAGAGCATAAGTTACTTCCCTCACCACAGTCTATTTCCACGTGTTGGAGCAAGATGGCTGCCGACGTCTGCCAGGTTCAGGCTTCCTCTCTTCCCAGGGCTTGCTTCTTCCTGGGCTAAGGGTTTCTCTCTTCCAGGGTCTTGCTTCTCTCTGGGTTCAGGCTTCCTCTCTTTCCAAGGCTTACTTCTTCCTGGACTCAAGGTTCCTTTCTTCCTGGGCTTGTTCTCTTTCCTCTGTGTGCTTACTTCCCAGGACTCCAGCTTAAGGCTTCAGCATCAAACTCCAACATCAGAAACCCCCGATTCTGTCCTCTGCCATGCCTTTCATCTGTGAGACCCCATACACCAAGAGGTGGGGACTCAATGTCCTAATGATGTGGCCCAATCAAAGCCCTAATCATAACTTAATCATGCGCAGGTACAGACCAGATTACAAACATAATCCAATATCTATTTTTGGAATTCATAACCATATCAAACTGCTACACATAGTACTCTGTCCTCACTCTGCGGCGGCCCCTGGTTCTTCTGCCTTCTGTTGCCATCTGTGTCCTGTCTCCTTTGCTCCCGAGGACGTCGGCCTCTTGGGTGAAGGCCCGCCCTCCGGCAGCTCGGCCACACCTAAACCAGGAAGGTCTTCCAAGGTCCTATCTACAAGTGGATTCGGACCCGCGGGCCTGGGAGTCAAGACTTGAACATGTCCTGTTTGGGGGACGTGATTGAATCCCCAAAGTCCTCCCACCCCTGCCCACCAGCCAGCCCGTCTGATTGATCTATCGGGTCATCTGGGAGCACCCTCACCAGAGCAGTTTTCTCACTGTTTCGTGATAGTGTCACTGATTTGCAAGGCTGTGTGGCCAGTACATTGTGACCTTTGTGAGAATATTGATTCTTTTTTTAGATTCATTTTATTTATTTATTCCCGCCGCGCCCCCCCCCCATTGTTTGCGCTTGCCGTGATTGCTCGTCTTCTTTTATTTTTTTAGGAGGCACCAGGAACTGAACCCAGGACTTCCCATGTGGGAGGGGGGCACCCAATCACTTCAGCCGCCTCCGCTCCCCGCTTGTTGTGTCTCTCGTTGTGTTTCTTTGTTGTGTCTCCTCATTGCTTCACTTCATTGTGTCATCTTGTTGCATCAGCTCGCCTCGCCTGCCCATCACATCAGCTCGCTGTCTTGCTTGTCTTCCTTAGGAGGCACCAGGAACTGAACCTGGGACCTCCCACGTGGTAGGCAGGAGCCAACTGCTTGAGCCACATATGCTTCCTTGATTCTTTTTTTTTCATTTATTGAAGTATATCCTGATTCTTTCCTGCATAGCATCTGACATTTTTAATTGATCAGTACATGTGAATAAACAAATACATAAGTATCTACATGCCTCAACCCTTTTTTTATTCACTTGTATACAAGGCACCCTTTATAACCTTGAACAGATGGGCAAAGCACATTGGAGCAAAAGAAATGTCAGTCAATAAAATGGCTGCAAGAAAAACATGTTCAGTGAAAATGGTAATAGAATAATGGAAAATACATGCTCATCTTTGAACACGTTTGCCATCTTTTTATCAAATAAATATTATTAAAGCTTACTGAGAACAAGAGCAGATCTTATTTCTCATCACTGTACAGTAATAACAAGTATCAGTTTAAACAAGACTTGTGTTTTCAAACCATTTTCACATTCTTTTTTTTTTTTTCAGGACATGTTCACAACAACTATTTTTTGGATTTATTTATCTCTCCCTCCTCCTCATTGTTTGCGCTCACTGTCTGCTCTGTGTCTGCACATCTTCTTTTTAGGAGGCATGGGGAAAAATAAATAACGTATATTAAAAAAACAACAAGCCAACAAATGAATAAAACAACTCAGGGTTGCCAGTGGTTGAGCACCAGCTTCCCACACGCAACACCCCTGGTTTAATTCCCAGCCTAGTACCTAAAAAATATACATATGTTAAAAATGAATCTCTGTATGATGTGAAGTTTTTCCGTACCCTACTTCTCCAACAAGACGCTCTGCCACCGTCAGGGGGGCTGCCCCCTTCACGCCCTCGGGTCCATCGGCCTCCCCGGCACAGCGCGGCTTCTGCCCAGCACTCGCTTGTTCTGCCAGGCTCGCTCTTCCTCGCGGCTTGCTCCATCCTAGCGCCCTCTAACAGGCTCAGCCGATCCACTCAGCCGGGCTTCTGGGCCCGCAGTCCCCCAGCGGCCAGCCCTCCTTTGCGCTAACCCCTGTTCCACTTACTGGTGCTTAATAATGCTGGTAAGAACAATGAGACTATCACAGGGCCTTATTACCGTTTCAGAACCTCACCATTTAACACATCGCACGGCGAGGGCCTCCGTCAATGCTTGCTGAGTGAAAGAACAGGAGTCACGTCTTTTGTGACAGTTTGAACTTGGTGAATCCCAAGAAGAGATGATGGTTTGAACTAATCCATTGCTTCTGCTGCGAGGCCCCGCCCTCTCACTGGAGATTTATATAAACAGACAGAGAGGGACAAAGAAGCTGCCACGGTGGCCCTGCCCTAGGAGGGGGACAGCGGGGAACAGAGGAGCCCTGGAGGCCCGGCGAGGACCTAGGAGGGGGACAGCGGGGAACAGAGGAGCCCTGGAGGCCGGGCGAGGCCCTAGGAGGGGGACAGCCGGGGAACAGAGGAGCCCTGGAGGCCGGGCGAGGCCCGGGGTCTGGAATCGGCAGAGCACAGGCCTTGAAGGGCCGGGGACGCAGGGCGCGCCCTCAGCAGCCCCGGGCTGAGGAGACAGCCGAGCGCACGTCCAGGGCCCACAGATGAGCCCAGGAAGAAAGCGGAGCAGCCCAGACTGCGAGAGGAGGCCCCGGAAGGGACCTGCGCCTGTCACCCCGGCCGGGCGCCCCGAGGCGGTGGGCCCCGAGAAGGCGGGGGCCTGGCAGGAGGGCGCCCCATCTTGCCCCGCCACGTGGCGGACCCCAGGGTCGCGGGAGCTGACTTTGTGAGAGCATCCCCGCCGGTGCCCTGAGGTGGACATTTCAGGCCTCGGAGCTGTGGGCTTTGACCCTAGATTAAAGCCGGCCATTTCTGGTCCACGGCATCCGCAGCCCTTTGGCAAGCGAAGACGCGTTTTCTTTTCAGAATCTTTTGGAGTCAGACTCGGCTGCAGCTCCCATTGAGAAGTGTTTCAAGGCTCCCACTAGTTCTAGGCCCTGGCCTGCTGTGCCTAACAGATGAAGTGGCTTTGCTCCTGAGTGAAAAGTGCGCCACTGTACCAGAGTTATAATTTGCGATTCTGATGGTATAGTTATATTCTCAGGTCACAGTCAGAATTTTCTGTACCCTTCTCTAACACTAGTCCTTTCCTATGTCTATTTCCCATATAGAAGGTAAGCTCCTTCGGGGATAGAGAATGTATTTTATTTGCCAGTCTTGAACAGACTGGGTGTGCAGTCACTGTTTGTTAGACTTCCTTTAATACTTCTTGTAGTGAAGGTCTGCTGGTGATTAATTCTTTCAGCTTTTGTATGTCTGAAAAAGTTGTCTTCATTTTTGAAAGACGCATTTGCTTGTTATAGAATTCTAGGTAGAAAGATTACTTTTTCTCTCAATACTTTAAAGATATTTTTCTGCTTTCTTTTGGCTTATATTGTTTCCGATGAGAAATCGCCCATCGTTATTATCTTTGTTCCTCTGTTACCCATCTTTTCTCAGGTTGCTTTTAAGATCTCCTTATCACTGTTCTTAACAACTTAGTTATGTGCCAGCTGGTGTTGTCTTCGTATATCTTGCGCTTGGGGTTTGTTGAGTGTCTTGGATCTCTTGGTTTATATTTTTCATCAAACTTGGAAAAATTTTTGGCCTTTATTACCTCACATATTTTTTCTGACCCTTGTGCCCTCTTCTCTCTGGAGGACTCCAGTTACATTTATATTAGACCACTTGAAATTTTCCAACAACTTACTGATGCTCTGTTTATTTTTTCCCCCAATCATTCCTTTCTCTGTGTTTCATTTTGGATAGTTTACATTGATATGGCTTCAAATTCAACCATCTTTTCCTCTGCAATGTCTAATCTCAACAATGTAATTTTATTTCCAGAAGTTTAATATGGGTCTTTTAAAATATATCTTCCATGGGTCTTTTTAAATATATGTCTATATTTAACATGTTTAATCTTTATTTTTGTCTTTTGAATATATGGGATTCAGTTATAATACTAGTATTAATGTGCTTGCCTACTAATTCTATCATCTGAGTCAAGTTCTGGTTTTATTTCCATTGATTGATTTTCTCCTTTTTTGTGGGTCATTTTTGTTTTTTTGCATGCCTGGTATTTTTTTTATTGAATTCTATATATCCTGAGTTTTAGTTTATTGCATGCTGGCTATTCTTGTATTCCTATAAATATTCTCAGTTTTTTTTCTGGGATGTGGATGAGGTGCTTGGAGTCAGTTTGATCCTTTCGGGTGTTTCTTTTAAGTTTTGTTCTGCAGGACCAAAACAGTGCTCAGTCTAGGGATTTTATTGCCCACTATTGAGGCAACACACAGTGTTCCATGAATCTGACGGTCTCTTCCTGGCCCTGTATAAACTCCAGGGCTGTTGCTTCTAAACGTTTCAGGTTATTTCCCTGGCCTTGGGTGGTTTCCTAACGTGTGTCATAATTGGAACTCAGCGAAAAACTGAGAGCCCTGCTTATACAGAATGACATCTCTATTTGGCCCTCTCTTTTCCGGCGTTGTGAACTCCAGCTACACTGGCCTATCTTGACTACCAACTCCAGTTCCGTAACTCAGGGAGGCCGCAGCAATCCACCTGGGCTTCCTCTCCCAGGCCAAGGCCCACGAACGCTCTCCACGTAGTGAGCGGGGCACTCGGAGGGCAGCCTTTTGTTTCCTGTCTCTCAAGGATCGCTGGCCTTTGTTGCCTGATATCCAATGTGTTGGAAACCAATTGTTTCAGGTGTTTTGTTTAGCGTTTTTGTTGTTTCAGGTGGAAGGGTCAATTTAGACCCTATTTATTCTATCTTGACCAGCAGATGCTTTATGCAGCTTCTTTATGCCTCAGTTTTCTCATTTTTGAAATGGTGTTGATCATATCATCATCACTTTGTGAACTATAAATTTGTATGATATTATTATATCTCATTTGAGAAGATGAAATGTGCATACAAATAAATCTGAGGTAAATTATTTTAAGATCTTAACAGTCACTTGCACTTTAGGAGAATGCATTAAATAGAGGCTTTAACTAAAAGAGATTCAGAGTTGTCAGCAGAATTGGAGGTAGTAGCCTATTTTTATCCCATCACTTCTCACTCCCCATGATATAAAATAGAGATTAGAGGCCCTTTATAAAAGAGTGAATTTAATCAAGAGGAGATTAGTCAAGGAATTATTCCACAGTGCCTTAAAATGGAAGGTTAAAGTTTCAATCAGAAGGCAAACTTTGGGACTTGGGAATTGTCCTGAATGACATGGCAACGACAGATACGGGCCATTATGTATCTTGCCATAGCCTACAGAAATGAGTGGGAGAGAGTGTAAACTACAGTGTAAATGATAACTCATGCTTCATGGCAATGCTCCAAATGTGTTCATCAATTGCAATGAAGGTACCACACTGAGGAAGGATGTTGTTAAAGTGGGTAAACGTGGGCAGTGTGGGGAGCGGGGCATATGGGATTCCCGTATATTTTTTATGTAACATTCATGTAATCCTAATATCTTTCAAAATTAAAAAAAAAAAAAAAAAAGAAGTCAAAGAACTGGATTTGGAGCCCAGGCCTTGCTGATCTGAGGGTGTGAGGGCTTGGAGAGAGAGCAGCCCTGCTTGAAAGTGTATGGAGGTGACCTAACAAGGTAGAACAGAAATTTCAAGATCAGGACTGGGGGAAGCGGGTGTGGCTCAACCAATTTGGGCTCCCGTCTACCATACGGGAGGTCCAGGGTTCGATGCCCAGGGCCTCCTAGTGAGGGCGAGCTGGCCCATGTGGCGAGCTGGCGCATGTGGCGTGCCGGTCCACACTGGAAAGCCGCCCCATGCAGGAGTGCTGCCCAGCATGGGAAAGCTGCCCCATGCAGGAGTGCCAGCGGACGCGGAGAGCTGGCACAGCAAGATGATGCAAAAAGAGACACAGAGGGGAGAAAATAAGAAGACGTAGCAGAACAGGGAGCTGAGGTGGTGCAAGAGAGTAATTGCCTCTCTCCCACTCTGGAAAGTCCCAGGATTGGTTCCCAGAACTGCCTAATGAGAAGACAAGCAGACACAGAAGAACGAACACACAACGAACTGACACAGAGAGCAGACAACAGGGGGGATGGAGGGGAGGGGAATAAAATAAAATAAATCTTAAAAAAAAAAAGGTGAGGATTAGGAATAGAGATTTTTTGCTCTGGATGGGCGATAAACCTTGAAGAACCTGGGAAAAAGACCTGACGCGGCAGCACAGTCAGTGCAGACTGACTAGATGGAAACCTGCAGTTTGGAGCTGGCCTCCTTCCTCTTTCTGTCCTCTGCAGCTCCCTGTGCACTGCGCTCAGAAGCGTGGGATCTTGGGTTCAGTGTACCTTAAGGAAACCTGACCTTGGAGCCTGGGGTTTGAGGAGGAAACGCTGAGGTTTTGGAAGGCTTTTGGAGGAAGGCGCCTCTGTCCTCCAGGGGTCTTCCTGGTTCGTTGTGGGAAAGGACAGGAGATGAAACGGGAAGAACCTTTTTTTTAATCTGTTGTCTACCTGGAGACATTATTTTATTTTATCTGGAATGATTGAAGGAGCGAGTGTCACGGTCCTCCCCCAACCCGGCCCTGCCTTAGACCCACTGATGGACCAGAGGCATCTCCTCCACGCGCTGATCCCAGCGGTCACCTTCCCAGTGGCCAGCGTGAATGCCCACGGCCCCTGGTGGAGCGGCTCACGTGGCGGCCGGCGGGGAGCAGGCCAGGGTGACCAGCGACGCGGCTCCCACAGCACAGCGCAGAAGCCCGCGAGGACGCCCTGCCCCGCAACGCCTTCCAGAGCCCGGGTCCTGTGCTCTGCTCTGCGGACGCGGGAGGCGCGCCGAGGAAGGCCTGCACACGGGGTGAACTCCGCCTCCAGGTCCAGGAGAACGCATCCCTCTAGCCCAGCGACGTGTAGGTGCTTGAGACCTTTGCCGTGTGCGCCTGTCCTGCAGCCCAGATTCTCCAGACACTGATGTGCTTCTGCTCAAATAAGGAAACCGCGTGAAAGAGTGGATCTTTTAAATAACAGTGGCCTGGTTCTTTTGGTGAAGGGCTTTATAACTTAACAGAAATCCTACCACTGAAGCCGGCTAGTAAATAGGGAATTAATAGACGGATCTGGAACCTGGCATCAGTAACCCCAAGATGGCTGCTGGGGGACCCCACCCCCAAGATTCAGCCATCCAGAACAAAGACTTCCTCCAGAAGCCGGGAGAAGCCCCAGATCGTCCCCCAGGGCGTTATCATTGGCCCTCCTGGGAATTGATGGTGGGGTAACCAATCAAAACAGAAACAGCTGGAGCCCGCCCCCTGCCACTAGCAAAGGGGCGGAACAATGAACAGTTCAAAAAGCCCTTCCTGGTGGCGGACTTGGCCCAGTGGTTAGGGCGTCCGTCTACCACATGGGAGGCCCAAGGTTCAAACCCCGGGCCTCCTTGACCCGTGTGGAGCTGGCCCATGCGCAGTGCTGATGTGCGCAAGGAGTGCCCTGCCACGCAGGGGTGTCCCCCGTGTAGGGGAGCCCCACGCACAAGGAGTGCGCCCTGTAAGAAGAGCCGCCCAGCGCGAAAGAAAGTGCAGCCTGCCCAGGAATGGCGCCGCACACACGGAGAGCTGACACAGCAAGATGACGCAACAAAAAGAAACACAGATTCCCGTGCCGCTGACAACAACAGAAGCAAACAAAGAAGACACAGCAAATAAGACACAGAGAGCAGATAACTGGGGTGAGAGGGAGGGGAGAGAAATAAATAAATAAATCTTTAAAAAAAAAAAAAAAAAAGGCCCTTCCTGCCTGTGCTCTTGCCTCAGGACCCGACTCCGGCTGCCTTCTCCCTGGCTTGGATCCCTAGCAAGTAAGCCTGGGCATTTATCACCTATAACGGGGAACTGTAGACTGTAAATCAGCCCACCTTATCGCTTTTCAGCCCCTTCCTCTCTACCTGCGACCCCCGAGCTGTTATTTTCTCCCATTTCTTGTCCTTCCCCACCTGAATAAATCACTGGCCTAACTCACCTGTCGTGCTCTTGAAGTTCATTTCTACAGCATAGTCAAGAACCTAGAGAAAATCCAGTAAAACCACCAAATATACCAGAATACATCGTTTTCATGAGTGAATGATGAGTTTTTTTATACCTGGAATACCTTGTATGTTTTATTTACTGGATGTTTACATGGTTTTGCGGCTAAAGAAAGTCCAAGTCAAAGCATCATGGAGGCGATACTTTCTTCTCAAAAGACTGGCATTCTGGGGCTGGCTGCAGGGGTCCCCTGGCACATGGCAAGGTGCCTGGCCTCCCCCTTCTTTCTGGGACCCACAGACATGCAGCCTCTGACTTCCTGTGCTTTTTCTCTATTTCTCTAAACTTCATTCTGCTTATGAAGAACTCTGGCGATAGGCTTCAGGCCGCCTCCTGACTGGGCTGGGCTCGCCTTAACTGAAGTCCCCTCGCCAAGATTCCCCCTTCCAGTGGGTTCACACCCACAGAACCGGAATAGGTTTAAGAACCGTGTTTCCTGGGAAGCAGATGTGACCCAAGTAGTAGAGCTTCCGCCTACCATATGGGAGAACCTGGGTTCAATCCCTGGGGCCTCCTGGGGAAAGAGAAGAAGAGAAAGTATGCCCACGCGAGTGCCCGTGTGACAAGCCAGTGCCCGCGCAAGTGAGTCACACAGCAAACTGATGACACACAAAAGAGAGGCAAGGGAGAGTCAAGGTGAAGCGCAGCAGAAACCAGGAACTGAGGTGGTGCAGGTGACAGGGGACGTCTCTCCACATCAGAGCTCCCCAGGATCGAATCCCAGCAAATCCTAGAGGAGAAAGATGAGAAGAGAAGACAACACAGAGAGCAAAAACAGCAGGGTGGGAGGAGGGAAGGGAGGAAAAGGAAAGAAAGAAAGGGAGGGAGGGAGGGAGCAAGGAAGGAAGAAAATATGTTTTCTGGGGTCCATGCAGCTTCAAATTCAAACCACCACACCTTCGCTGGTATGATTATTTGAACTTTGGTTAAGTTTTGTTGCCTCCACTGGATGTAAACTCTGCAACAGCAAGGAGCCTAGCGTCTGGCAGGTGCGTTGAATTTCCTCAGCGGTACAGCGGGTGTGGGAAGAACGGGAGAAGGAGTGGGGACGTGCCCTCCCTCCCCTTTCCAGGCTGTCTGAGAGGAGCGCGCCCTGGGTCTCAAGGACACCGTCCCTTACGCAGCTCTCAGATTTTGCTTTTAGTACTGAGCTCCAATGGCTCAAAAGGAGGCCCTTCCGGCTGGGTTGGAGATAAGCACTACGTTGTCTTTCATTTCCTGTCCTCTCCTCTGGCCTCAAGCATCCTTAATCATCAACCAATCATTCCTGGAAATAGATATTTGAGCAAGAGGAGGTGGAGGGTGCAGGGGAGAGGTCACTGTTCCTACACATCCAGTGTCACTTTGGGCTTGGTTGGACTTTTCAGGGAAAAAAGTAGATTGTGTGGTTAATTAGCTGCAAGAGGGCCTTAGAGTGTTCTTTCTACCCTTTCTACCTTTTAAAATGTCCTTTTGTTTCACTGTTTAATCTCTCTGTCCTGTAAGAAATTTCGTTGTATTGATTTTGCCTGGTATCTGAGTTATATTATTTTCCTGTAGCAAGTTATGACAAATTTGGTGGTTTAGAACAACACAAATTTATCGTTAACAGTTCTGGAGTGCAGAAATCTGAAATCACTTTCACTGGGCTAAGGAGACTCCATTTCCTTGCCTTTTCTAGCTCCTAGAGCGCCTTGATTTGGGGCCTTTCCGCCTTCAAATCGCACCACGCAGCCTGTTTCCGTCATCCGTGGCCGCCTCTATCACCCTGACTTCCCTCGTTCCCTCTTATAAAGTTTGTGTTTACATTGGACCCACCCAGATAACCCAGAACACTCTCCCTAGCTCAGGGTCCTTCATGTAATCTCATCTGCATATCAGGGGACATTCACAAGCTTTGAAAATTAGGAAGTGGGCCTCTCTGGGGAGTCACTATTCAGCCTCCCACCAAGACTCCCATTTACCAGCAAATGCCCAAGTCCTGAAGTGCGCCCCAGGCGGCCGGAATCCCTGCGGCTGCCTGTCATCAAGTTACAATCTTCAAGGCTTTCGTGTGGTTTCTAAAACTGGCTGTCACTTTTCAGAGCTTGAAGGATGTTAGGGTTCGTTTTCAAAAAAGTTCAAAGACGGCACAAGTAGAAATTTAACTAGAGATTTAAAGGAATGCTTTAAATGCCAAATTTACCACTCATTGCTGCTTCCCTGTTGGTGTGTCATTCCCCTTCTCTGAATTGCAAGGCTGGGGTAGGTACACCAGCATTCCTCAGATTTACCATCTGTAAAGCGAGACTAATTGTGGTTTCTACCCCAAAGGGCTGTGAGAACTTACTGTTATACTTACCGAGCATTTTAATATGCTCAGCAAATATTTGTATTACTACTATAGCTATTTTGCATTTTGCTGCCATGCCTAATCCATATGAAATGTGGGTTTTTAACCTGAAGTTCATGGACTCTCCGGAGGCCCGTGAACTGGCTTCAGGAGGTACCTGAATCCCGAGAACCGCGCGCACTCTTCTGCAGGGGAGAGGATCCGTGTCTTTCACCAGATTTTACAGCGTTCAGTGCCCTCAAACAGGTCAAGGTAAGAGTCACCGTGGCTGAAGGTAAGAAGAGGCGAGCTTGAGACCTCAGGGGGAAGCTCTCTGGTCACGAGATTTCCAGGGTCCATCCTCAGCTCAGCAGGTTGGAAACGTGATTTCATCAGTGCCCCTAGTGTCGAACAGCATTTCAGAGACTGCTGCTGAAGCAGGCTAGTAAGACAGGGAACCAATAAATGGACCTGGAACCTGGTAGAGGGTCCACGAGGCTGCCCAAGACCCCAAGACGGCTGCCGGAAGACCCTCCCCAGGATTCTGCCCCTAGAAGACGTCCTCCAGAGGCCAGGAGAAGCCCCGGCTACTCCCCCAGGGCGTTATCGTTGGGCCCTCCTGGGAGACTCATGGGGAAGCTGATCCATCAACATGGAAAACAGCTGGAACTCGTCTCCTGCCATTAGCAAAGGGTGGAATAATTAATGGTTCAAAACCCGGGGGCGGGGCCTGAGCTCGCTCTGTGTGCTCTCTCGCCTGTGGGCCTCTGTTGCTGCCCTCTGCGCACCGCTCTCACTGTGTTTCCTCTGCTGTGTGGCCTCGCAAGTAACCCTGGAGGTTTATAATCTATGATGGGAAACTGCAGCCTGTAAATCAGCCCTCTTTATCACTTTCCAGCCCCTTCCTCTCTACCTGGAACCCCTGCTCTGTTATTTTCTCCCAATTCTCATCCCTCCCTACAGGAATAAATTACTGCCCTAAGTCACCCGACATGCTCTTGAAATTCATTTCTGCAGCATAGCCGAGAACCTAGACACAATCCAGTAACACTATGAGCTTAATTCTCGAGGATGGACAAACCATAACGGCACAGTGTTCACAAGCGGGCATTTCCCTGCCTGGTGACTGCAACACCAGGTGCCCTCAGCCCCTGCTTCCTGGCGGGGCCGCCTGAGCAGCATCCCCCTTGACGGGAATCCTTCAGAATGAGGCTTGGGGAGCCAGCGTGGCCCAGGGGTTGAGCACCAACTTCCCACATATGAGGTCCCGAGTTCAATTCCCAGCCCAGATACCCAAAGGGGAAAAAGAGTCTTCAGGTGAGTGGATGAGCACCTGCTTCCCATGTTCGAGGTCCTGGGCTCAATTTCAATCCCTGGTACCTCCTAAGAATGGATGTCTTCAGTGTCTGCCTGTTTCTCCCTTAGCCACAGGACAGCGGGGTCTGTGAGACACGCGCCCGCCCGGCAGCTCCTCACTGGCATCAGGGTGTGTCTGAAAAAAAATAATTAAAGAGGAATGGTAATCAAAGGGAGCTGTGCAATCAGAAGGGCTATTTCATACAGGCCACGGTGAAGTCTGGATTCTCCCTGCCCTACATCAAAGTACACCTTGCCACAAGCCCCACCTCTGCTCTCTCGTGCTCCCCGTTTGAGCCTGAAGAGTTGGCAGCACTTCTCTGAAGGGGAAACCTCATTTTAAATTTGAATAATTCAGCACCCCCCCTTTTTTTTTCCGCAGCTCTTTTTTTTAAACGTATTTTTTATTGTCTATTTTTTAAAAAGATATCTAGATCACACAAAATGTTACATTAAAAAATATGAGGTTCCCAAACACCCCACCCCACTCCTCCCACATCAACAACCTCCTTCATCAGTGTGGCACATTCATTGCATTTGGTGAATACATTTTGGAGCACTGCTGTACCTCATGGATTATAGTTTTCATTGTAGTTTACACTCTCCCCCAGTCCATTCAGTGGCTTATGGCAGGATATATAAAGTCCAGCATCTGTCCCTGAAATATCATTCAGGACAACTCGAAGTCCCACGTCACATCTCTTTTTCCCTCTCCTTGCCCTCAGCACCTCCCATGGCCACTTCTCATCAGTGCTACAGTTTCTTCCATTATTCAGCCTCCCTTTTATTTCTTGGGATCAAAAAACCGGGGTGTGGGGTTGCAAAGAAACCTGGAACCACAGAGACCGGGAGGGATGGCGCTCGGGCCCTGGGACGCAGCCCCCTCTCTGGCGAGCCCCCACCCCGCAGCGTTTCCTCAAGGCTGGGGAGGCCCTTAGGCTCACTCATCCATGAGCACGAGAGAGTCACCGTGACAGGCATTTTATAAAAATATAAGTAGGGGTACACTCTGCAGCCTTCACTACGCTGGATACAATGCCCTTTAAAATTGGGTTTGTGGCAGCGGACTTGGCCCAGTGGTTAGGGTGTCCGCCTACCACATGGGAGGTCCGTGGTTCAAACCCCGGGCCTCCTTGACCCGTGTGGAGCTGGCCCATGCGCAGTGCTGATGCGCGCAAGGAGTGCCGTGCCACACAGGGGTGTCCCCCGCATAGGGGAGCCCCACGTGCAAGGAGTGCGCCCCGTAAGGAGAGCCGCCCTGTGTGAAAGAAAGTGCAGCCTGCCCAGGAATGGTGCTGCACACACAGATTGCTGACACAACAAGATGACGCAACAAAAAGAAACACAGATTCCCGTGCCACTGACAACAACAGAAGCAGACAAAGAAGACACAGCAAATAGACACAGAGAACGGACAACTGGGGGGAGGGGGAGGGGAGAGAAATAAATAAATAAATAAATAAATAAATAAATCTTTTTTTTAAAAATTGGGTTTGTAGCCAAGACTCAAAAAATATACCTAAAACTTGGCTTAAAATGTTAACATTTTATATTGCCATAAAAGTTATGACATTTAAAACAGAAAAGAAAGCACACCTTGCGAGTGACCGTCGTGGTGTGATACGCCCAGCCTGTCTCCTCTCTCCCGCCCTTTCTCGCTTCTCCTCTCCCCTTCTCCTGGACAGTGCTAGGCAACAGCCAGCACCCACCTTGGCCGAACGTTTTGAACATGCAGACCAGCCTTTCTAGTAATGGATTCTTTCTTCAGAAAAAACGTAATACAGTTGATCATGTTGCTCTTGTCTTTTACATTCAATTGTATTTTGATGAAACAATATTCTTCTTCCCTTAATTTGATTTGGTGTTTCCCAAAATTCCTTGTCCCCGGGTAGTTAACTTTCTCATGTGGTTGACCTCATCCATTATTCACTGATTCTTAATAGTTTCACCATCAGAGAGTTCCTTTTCAACTTCTGTGTGTACCTTCTGCTTCATGTGCCAAACCCAGAAGCCACCTCCCTGCTCGTCGTTATCAGTGTATTCATAGCTGCCCTCTTGGTACAAAGAAGAAAATCAGCACTGCTGACAAGGAAATTTTGTGTGTGTGCCTATCCAGAGCGATCTTTTACGACTTCAGTCAGACAATGCGAATCCCCTCCTTATAACAACCTTTCGATTGCTTCCCTTTCCACTTGGAATAAAATCTAAATTCCTTACCAAGGCGCAGTGGCCAGCTGTGGTATTGTCAGCCTGTCCCCATTTACCTCCTTTTGGGTTAACTCTCATTTTCCTCCGTGGGCTTATGTTCTCTCAGTCTCTGCTCCCTCATCCTTCCCTCAGATCTGAAGGGAGAGCTTTGCTCAGGACCTCCCACTCCCACTCCCACTCCCCTGGCCAGTCATCGGTCCAAGGCTAGACAAGCTGATCCAAAGAAGACAGGGTCTGGAACTTGGGGGCAGTTGTTGGAAAACCAGCGCAGTCATCCAGGATGCTAATCTGTCTGCAGGTGTGGCAGGATCGTATATTCTTCCCCAACTTGTGACGTTCGTGCCGCATCTGGTTCTCTGGGAAACCAAGCAAACCCAGAGGAGAGCAGCGACAAGGCAGTGGCGCAGCTCGCCAGCGACACCTGTGAACACCTGGTAACACCCACACGCCATCTTCTCCAGACACCGTTGCCAATAAATTTTCTTTTTAACTTAAGCCCGTTTAAACTGTGTTTCTGTTAATCGCGTCCGTTAACATCCAGACTGTTCACGAGGCCCGAATGATGTGGCGGCTGCAGACGTTTCTCCCCACATCTGCCACCTTACACCTGTACCACAGGTGCTTGGATCTCCCTAGCTCCTAGCAGGAGCCATGCTCTTTCCTATCCAAGGGATTTGACTCTTATCGTTCTCTAAGCTCTAAATACTCTTCCAAATGTTCTTCAGCTGGCTCTTCTTCCATCTTTGGATTTCAGCCTAAGAGTTACCGTCTCAGAGAGACCTTCCTGGCCATCCAATACAGACTGGACACACCGCACACATGCTCGCTCGCCCGAGTGCCAGTATCCCGGGGCAGAGAACACGTGGGACTAGTTCCGCCTTATAGTCCAAGTGCCCGGCATTGCCTGGCACACAGCAAGTGCTACGTAAGTATTTGTGGGCAAGTTCCTCAAATATTTCAGAATCATTCTGCTTTTTCCTCTACCTTGAATTCTTCTTCCTTTGCTTTTAGCCACATCCTTATTTCAGTCTGTTCTTCTCAGAAAGGCCTTCTCTGATCATAAACTCTGCAATAGACGCCCCTCCCTCCATCTTCTGTATCATATCAGCCTGCTTTCGGTCTTTTTTTCTTTTTTTTGGTATGTAGTTTTTTTGTGTTTTTTTAATTGTGGTAACATCTAATTTACCATTTTAAGCATTAAGTGTAAAATCAGTTTTATATCTTCCATCATATTTATCACATCCTGAGGTTATCATGTTCACTTTTCATTTATCTATTTATTTTCTGTACCCAACCAGAACACAAGTTCCATAAGAGCAGAGACATGTATTTGTCTTCTCCTGAGCCTCATTTCAGAACCCTCTGCAATGCCTGGCACATTATAGGCTCTCAAAATATACGTCCTGATGGGATGAAGTGAATGAACGAACGCGTGCCAGGCACTAGACGTCACACTTATTTACACGCGTTGTCTCACTTAATCCTCAACAACCATTTTATGCAATAAGCACTGCCCTATTGTTAGGCCCATACTACAGAGAAGGAAGCTCAGTTGTAAAGAGGCTGTGTAATTTGCCTCAGGTTACATCGGTAGCCATTTGAGAATCTGGAATTAAAATTCAGATGTGCCCAATTTGAGAATGATGATCGCCTGACTCTCAAAATTTCTGCTTTATCACTTAAAATGCAAGCTTAGGAATCACTGCAGGCCTCCCAGGGGATTTCTACACACACACACACACACACACACACACACACACACACACACACACCCTCCCGCATTAGCCTTCTCTGCACAGCTTCCAGCAGGGCCGCAAAACCACTGCAGCTCCTGGGAAGGGCCTGCCTGTTGGCTTGGCACAAAGCAGCAGAAGCCAGGAAAGGGGGCGGCTGCACCTGGACTCAGGGTCCCCCCAGACACTCCAGTCAGGGTCTCTCTCTTCCCAGGGCCGTGGGGTGGCGCCAGGGGCCAGGGGAGGGGAGGCAGTGAGAGTCTGGAAACCAGAGCTGAACTATTTTTCTTAATACTTCCCTGAGGGCCAAAGTTCCAGTTTCATGGCTGGAGGAAGTAACCCCGGGAGAAGGAGACCTTTCCTTTGCTCCAACCCGGGATTGCAAAAGAAAAAGCTTCATCGCGCATTCTGATGTTGGAAATGGTGGGGGTAGAGTGGAAGGGGTATTATCTACCTTAGCAGGATCAGGGCTCAGCTCAGCCAGCACATTTTTAATGCTTTTTTTTTTCATTAAAAAACAAAATCACTCAGCGTCTGTGTACTCCCCTTAGAGCCATGTGTTAGCTCCTGAGGGCAGAGGCCCACCTCCCGGCCCTCTCCCCAGCACCCCTTCTTCTCCCCTCCACCAGGAGAGCCATCAGGAACCTCTGGCAATTCTTGCTTCTGGACCTTTGCGGTGCCCTCGGCTCTCCGCCCTGCTACTCCCTGGCGCGCCGTCAGGGGTGGCCCTTGACCTCCGGCGCCAGCGCAGTTCCATCTCGCTCATCCTTGGGTTTTGCTGAGTGGCAGCCTTCAGTGAAAGCCAAAGGCTCAGCTCAAAGGCAACCCTGCTTGGAAAAACCTCCTGTGCCACCGATGTGCTAGGGGCTTTTTCCCTCTTTGCTCCCAAAGCACTCCAGCACATCCCTTTTTCAGAGTTCTTACACTTGAAGTGTTGTTTTTCTTTTGTTTTAAGGAAAGAGGCTATGTCTTCTGTATCAACATATCTCCAATATCAAGCCACAATGCCTGGCAAAGTAGGTGATCCATAAATTGATTTTGAATGAAACTCCCCTGAGCCTCTGCAATGTGGGGAAATATAAAGTCACGTCTGCTCTTAAGGAAATGAGACTGGGAGGGGACAAGTACTTTTTAACTGCAGATTATACCAGACACTGAGGTAAGGAACCCAGGGCTCAGGAGTTTAAGAGGGACGGGCCATCTCTGACTTTTTTAATGGTAAAAATTATTACACCCCCTCCTTTCAAGGTGGAAATTGTTTGATTTTGTTAACTAATTTTCATGATGAGTGTTTTTATTTATTTAGTCACTGTAACTAGTGTTAATAATCGGTCATGGGTTTAGAAGTGTCTTTCATTGTGTGGCTTAGATTGTTTTAAAAGTAGTGGGCTAAAATGAAAGAAAGAGAAAAACAAAAACAAAAGAAATAGAAAGAAAGAAAATTTAAAAAGTAGTGGGGCACAGATAATGAATAAAGAATAATGCCCCGGGGGCTAAGGCGTGGCAGGGTCTGTGTGTGGCGGTGAGACAGTGGCCAGGAAGTCTGACTTGTGAAAAGGGGTGGGGTTGTGTGTTAGAGAGGTAAAGGTTAGACTGCGCACTGAGATGAAGCAGGGGCTGGGAGGACCTGAAGGAAAGCGGTAAGGAAAATGGGTGTTTTCCAAGCGCCCTCCATTCGCCCCTGGGACTGGCCTACCTTTTGCCCCCATGGCTCCCAGGGCCGTTGAGCACTTCCTGAGAACAAGAGAAAAGGAATACACAGGAGTGCTGGGAGTGTGTGAAAAACCAAACACATGGACAGGGTAGATACATGACCTTCTTCCCGTCTGGGAGCATTTGGTCTAAAATCTGCTTTGGAACCATTATCCAGGAATTGCCAGTGCAAAAATGCCAACTCTGCAGGGTTGATATGGCCTCGTCTTACAGGTTCCTGCCCTTGAGTTCTGGGAACGGCGCAGGACACGGGCCCACAATGGCTCACTGAACTGGACATGCCTAGAGAGCCGGATTCCAGTTCAGCTATGAGCCTTCCTGATTCTGCTTCTGATTCTAGCTAACCTTAAATAATCCCAAGCTGAGTTTTCCAGTCTATAACACAAGGCAAGGAAGAGCACAGCGGTTGTGGGGTTTAAACAAAGTATTTAAGGGCTGGGGAAGTGTCTCCTTGGACAGTGTGCCAGGCTGACACCTCATTTTCCTTTTCTTCTTAATCACAGAGGGAAGTGGAGGAGGAGGAGAATATAAAAAGTGAACCAAAAACTCTTGGCTCGTAGGTCCTCGATTTCTTATCTTTTCTTTTTTTCATAAACAGAACCTCAGTAAATCTTTATTTGCCATCTTCCAGAACAGACAGCAAAGCCAAAGATTTCTGCATTTGAACACTGACTACCCTTCCCCACCCACCCAGAGCACGCTCACAGGGTCATCAGGTCCCTCCAGGACCAAAACCCCAAGCTGGGCCCCCTCCCTCCTGCCCAGAGCCTCGAAGCGGTGCCAGCTGCTTCCCCATGGCTGCTCAGGACTGAAATGGGGCAGCTGACCCCACGGAGAGGGGCTCAGAAGCAGCCGCGTCTGGGCCCTGGCCTCTCCTCAGACACCTCCAGACTGGCTGGAGAAGTCTGTGTTCACAGCTCCTTTACTCCAGAAGGTGCCCGGGTCAGTCCTCGGGCGCTTCCGCCTCCACACGACCTGCCTGAAGTCACAGAGAGGGGACAGCAACTGCGAGAGAGGCCGGGCCCTGGGGAGGTGGCCAGGAGACACTGCCTGCCGGAGTGGGGGTCCCCCAAAGCCCTCGAGACCCTGCGAGGCAGTGGTCAGTCTGCCGCTGGCAGGCTGGCCCGAGCATGCGGGGTGAAGAGGCAGACACCTAGAGGTCTGGCAGTGCCACCCTGGCCCCGGCCAGCAGTGCTCAGCTCCTCGGCAAATGCCTACAGCAGAGCCAAGGGAGGGAGCGATGGGCGCCAGCCCCTGCAGGGGCCTCCTCTCCCGCCCCGACTGTGGTTCTGGGGGAGAGGCCCTAAGACCTTTGACACTCAACCATAAAGGACCCCAAAGCCAAGGCTGTATAGTACGCCCTCTTCAGAAGGCAAAGTCTCCAGGAGAAACACCTGCTCCTTTGAGGTGCTTGGCTTCTCTTCTGGGGCCCCGACACCACCACGCATGGGAGAAAAGGGTGAGAGGAAGAAGGTCAAATAGCAGAGCTAGGATTAGGGCAACCAGGGAACCGGGGCTCTTCAGGCTGCCCAGAAGAGCAGGCTTTTGGGGAGCACATCGCAGAGCAGCTGTGACCCCGGCGTGCACATTGGTGGGTGAAGGGCAGGTGGGAAAGAATGCAGTCTGGAAACGGGCCCTGGGCCTGGGGGGAGTGTCCGTCCTGCAGGCACCTGCTCCTCTCTGTCAGGGGCCAGGCAGGCAGCAGGACTCCTGCACGCCGCCTCTGCAAGCACACGAGTCCTAGCTGGGCCACCGTGGTGGGCGCCGGCTGAAGAAGGGCGCGTCTCACTGGGGTCTCCCAGGCCTCTCCAGCTCCCAGGGGCAGAGCTGGGACCCCAGGGTCGGTGCAGCGATCCTGTCCATTCCAGGGAGAAAAAGTGGGTGCGACTCGGGGGTTGCACATCCCACCCGAGCCCACCCCAGAGTGGGGAGGGTGGGCGTGGGCACGAGGGGTCTGGGTCGGGCTGATTTCTTTTAAACCCACAGTGCTCTTCAGGCCACTCATTTGGAGGTGAGCACGTGCTGCCGGATGCTCAGGGGTAGTTTTGTGCAGGTTTTCACTACGGAACTGACCGCGCCGGTGCGCTCGGACCGAACCTCCGACGTTAGCTTAGAAGGCAGCCGGTTCCTTCTGGGCCCGGCGCAGTACCTGGCACCCGCTAAGTGTGCGCAGTACGAGCGTGTTAGGGAGTTGGGGAGTAAGTTCTCAGGAGGGACGACGAGAGGATGGAAGCTACGTCCCTCGCGGCCAGAGCTGTTTCCCGCACACTAGAATCCGCGCCTTTGCAGGCGGCCCAGGAGCAGCGCAGGCTTCGGCGGGGCTGGAGAGATTCTTCGCGCGAGATAATGCAGGGGGCGGAGGCGGCGGCGGCCGGGGCGGGCCGGGGGCGGGCCGGGGGCGGGCCGGGGGCGGGCCCGGGGCCGCGGCGGCGGCCAATCCCAGGGAGGAGGCCGGCGGCGCGGGGAGCCGGCGCGGGAGCCGGGGGATCGCAGGCCGAGCGCGCGGACGCGGGGCGCGATGGCTTTCGCGAGTGTGCGGAGAGTGCTCGTCAGTGACGGCATCGACCCCTGCTGCCGGGAGATCCTGCAGGGCGGGGGGCTGCAGGTGGTGGAGCGGCCCACCCTGAGCCCCGCGGAGCTGATCGCCGAGCTGCAGGTACGCGGGCGCTGCGGGCATCCCCGCCGCGCGGCCCCAGCCACCCCGCGGGGCTCGGGGCTCGGGGCTCGGGGCTCGGGGCTCGGGGCTCGGGGAGGGGGGGCCGGCAGACGGCGGCGGGCTGCGCGCTGCAAACTTTTGGGCGGGTTGGTCCCAGCGCGCTCCACGTGGGCTCGCAGAAGCGCAGGCGGTTCCAGCGGGTCCCGCGTGGACTTTCGCGGGGCGCCCGCGAGGCCCCCCCAGCGCCCAAGCGCGCACTGGCCCTGGCGGCCGCGCGCCCCGAGACCCCGGTTCCCGGGCGAGGCCGGGCTACCCCGGGCGGGGGCGGGACGCTGGCGCCGAGGCTGACTCGTGGCTGCGGGGGAAGCTCCGGGGGGGCGGCCTTGGCGGGGAGCAAACGCTGCTGTACCCGCCTCCTGTCTGATGCAAGACTGCGGCGAGCTTTCAGCGCGCGCCGGGGCCCGGGACCGCGGAGGGCCAGCGCGGGCAAGCCCTGCGCGGGAGAGCCCGGGCCCCCGCCGGCCCCACGCGGCGCAGCGCCAGGGGCCTCGGCCTTGGCCGCGCTGCGCTGCAGGTCAGGAGGGACCAGACCAAAGGGAACGGCGTCCCCCACGCCCCTAGCCAGGTGCCTTCCCCGAGCACCTCTTGCTCAGCGCCCCATCGTGAGCCCTGTTCGCGCCCTCCACGCGAGCTCGCGTGGGAAAGGCCGCGCGAGCTTCCAGCCCTGCTCAGGCTCCTGCGCCCCGGCGTCCGCTCCGCCTCTGCGCCTCCCAGGCCCCCCCACCGCTCTCTCCGAGGGCCACCCAACCGCAGAGGCAGCTGCTCATGCTTGACTGCGCCCCGGCCGCGTGGTCCCCAAACTGCCCGCGCCTTCCGTTTCCTCTCGCTGGCATTCACCCTGCCCCAGCCCTCGGCGCTGTGTTCGGGTATCCGATTTCGCCCTGTCCTTGAAGTCTTTCTGACTGGTCCCTTCCTTAGAAAGCTGGTGTAGTGTAGTTGGGGTGCATGGCTAACTCCTTAACCGGATGGAGTGACCGGGGGTCACAGGACCTCAAGGCTGAATAAAGCGGCGCCGCGGCCTCGCCGTTGTCTGCTTGAAAAGTACAAAGCCGGTGGTGGTGGGGCGGGCGTGGGGGGCGCAGCTTCGGGGCCTGGAGGAGGGGTGGGCGCCGGCGCCCGGGAAGCGTCTCGCCTGCTCCTTCCTTAAATTATCAATGCCTTTGGCTCTGGGGAATGGCCTTGCAGGCCTTGGAAATGCTCACCTCCCCAGAGCTCCTGATGGGGAAGGTTGCAACTTTCTCAAGGAAATTTGAAATCCTAAAGCCCTGGGGGCTGGGGCAGGCCGGGGAGGGGGTGCGGACTGAATTGAGAAAGAATGGGAGGCCCTCTGTGGTGGAGGGATTCCAAGGAGTGAACGCTGGGAATGTGGAGCTTGCACTCGGAGGCGGCGTTGAAGGCATTCACACGCCTGGCAGGAGGGAGGGCGTTTGTTGTCTGATGACCATGGGGCCTTGGCGTGCCCTTGGGGAGAGCTCAGCCTTGGTGTTTCTTTGTGGAACCTTCTGGGGCCGCCCCCTGAAGCGTCCTCGTGTCCACATGGTGCCTTGTTAGTCTGCAGGAGAGGTTGTCCGGGATACCCGCCTGCCTGGTGGGCTTTTTTTTTAATATTGAAGAAAGTTTTAGTACCCTTGCTAGAAGGGGGGTTGGTGTCAGTTGTCACTCCTTTGTATTCTGGGCAGGCAGTTTACTCATTCTCCCTGCGTGGTTAGGAAGTATAATCGGTCCCCAGAATGGCGCTTTTCAAACTGCAGGCACAGGTCACAGCTTGTTAGTGGGATATAACCAGCATTTGAAACACTAAATGCAGCTAGTAAGATGCAGTGCAGTTAGTAAGTGTTTCATGAAATTTGTTTCTGTTGTATGTGTAGTGGTGTGCTATTTGAGTGTATAAAATCACAACTCTACTGTGGGTCTCAGTCGAAAAGTTGGGAAAACACTGGTTTAGTATCTTGATTGGAACTCTTACAGTTTACTCCTCTTCTATCAGCAGGTGTCATCATCTTGAACAAACCTAATATTTAGGAAAACATTTAAATAATCTTAACTATATTTCAGTGGCTTTTAAGCCTTACTACACATGATACATTCTGATGTTTTCTTCTGTTTCGTTAAGGAGCAAAGCTGGTCAGAATCTACTAAATTAACCAGTAGTGATGCCTTTAACTTTTAAAAATGTGATTTAAAAAATTTTTGCCTTTAACCTTTTGAAGCACACTGTAAAACTATCTTAGAATTTCAAGAAAGATGAAGGAAATACATTTCCATGCAAGAATCCATCTTTTGAAAGACTCTTTTTAAATAGCAAGTCCCCAGCCCTTACACTAGGATTTACTTTGCAAAAGTTGAATTTAACCACCCAGTTTATCAGGAACGTGCATGTGCAAAACTGGACATGTCCGCCTTCTCTGTAGCTGGGGGCGCAGTGGAGAGTTTCACTGACTTCTGCTACGGGTTAAGTCGGTGGCAAGAGCCAGGGTTAGAATTATCCAAGACCCGGCCTGCCCCTGGGAAAGTGCGAGGACTTGAGGTTTGCTGGGTTTCTCTGCTGAGTTTGCAGTTTGTCTTGAACAGCCGTAAATCCGCACAACAGTGGCCTCCTGTTTTCCAGCTCTAAGGCAGCTGAGGGGGAGGGCGACCACAAGTGCAGAGTCCCCGTTCCAGCCACAGTTCTAGCACAGAAACTAACCTAAGAAACCACGGCGTTATAGCTGATGGGAGGCAGTGGCCACCCGGGGTTCTGAGGGGAGGGGAGGGAACGTAGCTGTCATTTCTGGGACACTGGAATGGTCCTGAATGATGCTGCAGTCACAAATACAGGCCATTATGTATCACGTCAAAACCCAAAGACTTGTGCAGGAGAGAGTGCTCCAATGTGTGTTCATCACCTGAAACACCTGCCGCACGAGTGAAGGCTGTTGGTGATGTGGGGAAGTGTGGGAGGGGGAGGGAGCGGGGCGGATGGGAATCCCCCACATTTTTTATGTAACACTTATGTAATCTGTATCTTTAAAAAATAAAAATTGTAGGGAAGCGGATTTGGCTCAACTGATAGAGCATCCGTCTACCACATGGGAGGTCCACGGTTCAAACCCCGGGCCTCCTTGACCCATGTGGAGCTGGCTTATGTGCAGCGCTCATGCGCGCAAGGAGTGCCCTGCCACGCAGGGGTATCCCCCGTGTAGGGGAGCCCCACGTGCAGGGAGTGCACCCGTAAGGAGAGCTGCCCAGTGCCAAAGAAAGTGCAGCCTGCCCAGGAATGGCGCCGCACACACGGAGAGCTGACACAGCAAGATGACACAACAAAAAGAAACACAGATTCCTGTGCTGCTGACAAGAATGCAAGTGGACACAGAAGAACACACAGAGAATGGACACAGAGAACACACAATGGGGGGGGGGACAGGAAGGGGAGAAATACATTTAAAAAATAAAATAAAAAATTTTAAAAGTATTTAATAAAAAACAAAACAAAACCCTCGCAGAATACAGCATCCAGAGGGATGTGCTTTGTCCGGTGGTGCTGAGGAGGAGAGGCCCGGGAGGCTGGAGAAGGAGACTGGAGAAGGAGGCTGGAGTCAGAGTCCAGGTCACACGGCACGCGGGCAGATGTGGGCATTTGTAAAGGACGGGCGTTTGCCTGAGCGGAGGAGTGGGGAGGACAGCGTGGAGTCTGCGGGGGGGATTGGGGATCTGGGACATAGGAGGCACTCAGTGAATATGTGCTGAGTGGAGGAATGGATCGAGGGTGCTGACTGAGATTGTGAGGGGCCTGGAAAGCCACTGCACCCTAATCAGGTCCAGGGTGGGCCAGGGAGGTGAATGGGCGCCTCCAAAGTCAGACGCCCTGCGCGGGGCCGGCGAGCACTGAACGGACAACTGTTGCGCTCTAATCGGAGACTTCACAGGCAAAGTGCTGTTTCTGTGCTCGTCTTCTGCCAGAATGGATGCCTGCCAGGAGGCCGGCATCCTGTGCAGCCCGTCTTTCCGGTGGACAGCAGATTCCGGAGATTTGGGGAGGGTGGTGGCATCGTTGGAGAGAACAGTGAATGAGGCTGGGGTCCAGGGGAGCGATTGAGAGAGGAGAGCACCTTGGGCAGTCCTGGGCTGGAGACGGGGCCCCAGGATGCAGTGGCAGAGAGGCAGGGCAGTGAGATCGGCTCTGGGCCTTGATCTGTGTCCCCTTGTTGTCAGCTGAACTATGGCCCTTTTGTCCTGGGGTGACCACTTCAGAGGACGTTTTACTTCCCCAGCGCATTACCTTTTACCTGAGGTGTCACTGCTGGCTGTTGAGAAATGCATACTGAAACTGGGTTCCACACTGTCATGCGCAGTGTTGGGTCTTTTTATAAATTATTAGCCACTTGGTAGTTCTGTGCATTGCTTATTTTTGTATATTTACATATTTTTATTGGATTGTCAATTTAAAAAGATGATTTGTAGGAATTCTTTACCTTTCAGATATGAACCCTCTGTTCCATATATATATTTTTAAAATATTTATTAATATCCTTTATTTGTGTGTTTTTTATTCCCTCCCCCCTATTGCTTGCGCTTGCTGTCTGCTCTGTGTCCATTCACTGTGTGTTCTGTCCATGTCTGCATGTCTTCTCATCATTCTCTTTAGGAGGCACCAGGAACTGATCCCAGGGCCTCCGGTGTGGGAGAGAGGCACTCAATTGTTTGAGCCACCTCATCTCCCTGGTCTGCTGCATTGTTTACTGTCACTCCTCTGTGTCTCCCTTTGTTGAGTCATCTTGCTGTGCCAGCTCTCCATGGCACGGACCAGCTGGCTTTCACCCAGGGCCTCCCATATGGTAGACGGGAGCCCAATCACTTGAGCCATAGCCGCTTCCCTGTTAAATATATTATAAGGGGTTTTCTCCCTGTTTCAAGCCTGTCACTTTCCCTTATTCTATATAGAAGGTTTTTTTTTTTTAACAAATCTGTTTTATTGATACATATTAATAAATCCAAAGTATATAATCAGTGGTATTTGGTATAATCACAAAGCTGTACACTCATAATTTCAATCATTATTACAGCATTTTCATTATTTCAATAATAATAATAAAGAAGAAAATTCTTTACCTCTCAATCTTTGTTTACCTTGCTGTATAGAAGTTTTTGGGTTTTTTTCCCCTTGGTTTTAAGACTTATTTTATTATATGGTATTGAAATGTAGCTAAGGGAAGTGGATTTGGCTCAACGGATAGAGCATTCGCCTACCACATAGGAGGTCCAAGGTTCAAACCCCAGGCCTCCTGACCCATGTGATGAGCTGACCCACACGCAGTGCTAATGCGCACAAGGAGTGCCATGCCACACAGGGGTGTCCCTGCATAGGGGAGCCCCATGTGCAAGGAGTGCGCCCCGTAAGGAGAGCCACCCAGTGTGAAAAAAGTGCAGCCTGCCCAGGAATGGCGCTGCACGCACAGAGATCTGACACAGCAAGATGACCCAACAAACAGAGAAACAGATTCCCAGTGCCGCTGACAAGAATACAAGTGGACACAGAAGAACACACAGTGAATGGACACAGAGAGCAGACAACTGGGGAGAGGGTGGGGGGAAGAGGAGAGAAATAAAAAATAAATCTTAAAAAAAAATGTAGCTAAAGTAATCAAGACATAGGGATATGACTATGCAAATAACCCAAATAGATCAATGGAACAGAATAGAGGTCCAGAAATAGATCCATCTATTTAGTCAATTGATTTTTGAAAAAACTACTGTTGCCAAGGTTAATCGATAGTGGAAGAGAATTTTTTTTTTTAGAGACAGTCATTTTAACAGATTGCTAGAACAACTAACTAGCGTTATGAAATAAAAATGGAGAGAACTCTGCTACATATATATGTTTTTTCAAAGCTGGAACTAAAGTAGGATGCATCAGTTACAGCTTTAAAAGGAAGAATTGAGGCCCAGAGTTGTGAATGAAAGGGCTGTAGACCACAGCTAGGAAACGCTGGAGGGAGGGTTCAGACCCCTTGATCTCTGAAATCCATACATGGCCCCCCGAGAGTGAAGGAGCCTCAAGGAACGAATGATGGAGAGGAATGACCAAAAAAGGATGACAAATTGCAGTCTCCAGCAAGTTAATTCCCTCCCTGCCCATTAGGCCCTCTTTATAATTCCAGTTTCCATCAAACTCCTGGCTACCAGTATAGAGACAAGGCTTGTTTTACTTCAATTTTTTTTTGTCTGGAGCAGTGAAAAATGTTCTAAAATGAATTACGGTGACCAACATCAAATTTTATTTTCATTACACTGGATTTGGTGAACGCATGCATGGGTCTGAGATTTTTTTGTTCTTTCTCAAATAAAATTTGGATCCAGGCTCAAGTTGTCACACAGGCCAAATTCTGCCTCAGAGTCGGGAGGTGGACCACTGCTACAGAGGTGGGGTCTTCTGGGAGAGGGCAGGGGTGGGTGTGCAGGTAGCTGTGGAGGGCTTGGGGTGCAGGTCTGCCGTCCTGGTACTTGGGGGTCCCACATCACCTCTTCAGTGGGGACGAGGGTGGCCCGGGGCTGGTACGGGAGGTGGGAGGTTGGCCACGTCTGCCCAGGGAGGACCTGGGTGAGAGAAGGGCACGTGGAAAGCTCATGAGGCAGTTCCCACCCCCTCCTGCATGTTTGCCTGGGACCCAGCCTGGCCCTGGGACCATGTCCACTAGGCCAGACCAGGGACAAAGTCCCCTGGAGCCACTGTTTAATGGACATGCTGCTGAGGAATAAAATAAGAGAGAGAGAGGCAAGGGTGTCCCTTGGAGTGGCAGGTCTTTTGTGCTCATGTGCAGAGGGCCAGGCTCAGAATTCTGTGCCCTGCTCGGGACACCCTGTGAGGAGTGGGCTTCCTGACCTCTGTTGCTGAAGGACCATGAAGACGAACGTGAGAGACAAACCTGCGGGGACGTCCTCTTCCGCAGTGGAATCCGGGACCTGTGCAGGGCTGCCCCGGGCAGGGCCGGGGCTCGTTCCTAGGCTTCTGGTTGACCTCCTTTACAGCGCCTTCACATCCGTCAGGCTCATCAGCATGTGGAGACACTGTCGCCAGCTCTGGAAGCCCCCCGCCAGAGCCCCCGGGCTGTCCATGCCGACAGCAGGTGATTCTTGTCCTACAATTCCCATTCCTGGATGGAACTCCTGATTTCCTGCCGCTCTAAGGAGTAATCAGCTGAACCGGGAGAGAGGAACGTCCATGCGCTGCGGCAGAGCTCATGAGCATTTATTTGAGTGTTTTCAAAAGACTCTCCCTAGTGACAGGCGGTGAACATGACTTTATTCCAGTTCATGTGAGATAATAATCACTTAAATGAAAAATCTGGGTTTGGCATCTACCTGAGACCTCATGCCCAGGCCGTCCGGCCAGCGGGAGGGGGCGGGAAGCACCTGGGATCCAGATGTTGTTCGATTTCCGGACAGTACATTTTGGGGAGTAGCGCTGGGGCTGTGAGTCTACATTTGCGGCCCCCGGGGCTTGGCGGGCGGGCTCACCACCAGCTTCCTCACCTTCGGGTCACCAGGGCCCTGTGGTCAGGGCGGGCAGCTCCGGGGAATGCTGAGGCCCGGGCCCTGTGCCCCGTCCTGCCGCCGCCCGGGGCTGGGATGAGCACATAGAGCTCATAAAGATGACCGAGATGGGACGGAAAGCTGAGAGAAGAGAGAAGTTACTGAGAAACCTGTACCCGAGGGCTTGCCTTCCTGCGTGCCTTCTTCCTTCTTTCCTTCCTGGAGATTTCCAGTGAGTTCAGGCTGAAGCACCACTTGCTCCCTTTTCACCCCTGAGACACTTTTCTCTGCAGCCATCCGGCCTGGTCCAGGCACTTGACGGGGTGCTGGAGCTCAGGGAAGAGTGGACGCCCCGAGTCTGGAAACGGGTCGCCTCTCTCGGCCGCCTGCAGTCTCTCCTAAGTTGTTTTAATTTTAAAAAATTATGATTTCTTTATTTGCTTTATAGTTTTTTTTATTTTTATTTTTTAAAAGATACTTAGGTTACATATCTCTTAGGTTTTAATGTAACCAAATTTGTCAAACTTGTATGGTTTCTGGGATCCTCCCAGCACCATTTATTGTGTAGTTCTTCCTTCCCCCATCAACTGTATAATTTTCTAAATTCTTACATATACTCGGGTCTGTTTGTCTAGTGTCTAATTATTTGGGTCTGTTGATCGAGTTGGAGATAGCTCCCTCCCATTTTGTTCTCCCTTTTTAAATAACTGAAAATTCTCGGGCACTCTTCATGAGTCGATCCGGGCTTCCTCATCACAGCAAGGCACAGGGGCTCCATGAGGGCGGATTTTCAGGCATGGGACATGTGATAATTATTTGGGGACAGGAAGTAGGGGAGGCTAGGTTTCCACGGACCTCTCAAATAACCGAATTCATTTATTCCACAGTATTTTGAGTGTCAACTCTGTGCTAGTCTGTACCTCAGAGGCAACTTGCTATTCTAGTTCCACAGGTAATTTTGCCCATTTCTACTCTGCCCAGACAGGCAGGCTGAACTGCAGGTCTCTGTTGGAGAGCCTAGACGCCTTCTTGGAGAGGCGTGCGGTTAATTGGTGAAGTCTTGGCTCAGGCCTCCATAAAAGCTATATTTGAGGAAACGGATGTTTCCAATTGGGCTCCTGTCTGCCATATAGGAGGTCCAGGGTTTGATGCCCAGGGCCTCCTGGTGAGGGCGAGCTGGCCCACGCGGAGAGCCGGCCTACGCAGGAGTGCCGCCCTGCAAGATAATGCAACAAGAGATACAGAAGAGAAAATAAGAAGACGTGTCAGAACAGGGAGCTGAGGTGGCAGAAGAAAATAATCACCTCTCTCCCACTCAGGAAGGTCCCAGGATCGGTTCCCAGAGTCTCCTAAGGAGAATACAAGCAGACACAGAAGAACACATAGTGAATGGACACAGAGAGCAGACAATGGAGGGAATGGGGGGGGGCAGTGAGAAATAAAATAATTTAAAAAAAAAAGCTTTATTTGGGAGATAGTTGAGAACTTGGACTTGGAACAAATAGATTTGAATTCCATTCCACCTTCTGCCACATTCTAGCTTGTGACTTCAGCCAGTTGCCTAATTAAGTGTAACTTTTCTTGTCTGTAACATGGGAATAAAATTACCTAAGACTGCTATGAAGCAAAGTGCCTGACATAATGCCAAAAAAATGGTAGCTGTTTTTAGTAGAAAATCCCTCCAAGATTTCTGCCCCTAACTAACCATGGCCTTGGCTCTGGCATTAGTATATATATATATATATATATATATATTTTAGCACTAATTTATTACGAACTTTTTATTTTGAAATAATTTCAAATGTACAGGACAATTGCAAAAACAATACAAAACCCGTACAATGACTCTGACATACCCCCTCCCACCAGATACCAGATTCCAGATACCAGATTCAACAACGTTTAACCAGATACCAGATTCAACAACGTTTAACATTTGGCCATGTTTGTATTCTCTCTCTCCATAGATCTGCTGTCTGTTTACCTATTTATTTTCTAAACACTCGAGAATACGTTTTTAACACTTAATATGTCCATGTACATTTCCAAAGAACATGGTTCATTTATGCACCCACCTTAAAGTTATCAAGTTCAAGAAATTTATACTGATAAAAAACTTACAGCCTGTTCTGATTTTTTCATATGTCCCAATACTGCCCTCTTGGTCATTTTCTTTTCCCATTCTTAGATCCATTCCAGGATCGTGTGTTGCATTTAATTTTCTTTCTCTCTTTAATTGTGGAAACACATACAACATAAACTTTCCCGTATCTCCCGCTCCCAAGCGCTCAGTTCAGTGGAATTTATCACAGTCCCAATGTTGCACTACCCTCAGCACCGTCCACTAGCAGAACTTTCCATCTCCCCAACAAACCTGCACCCATTATGGGTTAACTCTCCATTCCTACACCCCCCTTCCCCCCGTAACCTGTGCTTACCTTCTGTCTCTGAGTTTGCATATTCTAGCTGTTTCATGTAATTGAAATCATAACGCTGTCTCTTTTTGTGTCTGACTTACATCATTCCACAGGATGTCTTCAAGGTACGCCCATATCATAGGTGTCAAAACATCATTTCTTTTTAGGGCTGAATAATATTCCATTGAATGTATATACCACATTTTCTGTACCTGTCTGCTGGACATTTGGGTTGCTTTCATCTTTTGCAAATAATGCTGCTATGAATATTGGCATACAAATACCTGCTTGAGTCCCTGTTTTCAGTTTCTTTGGGGTATAGACTTAGAAGTGGGATTCCCAGGTCATCTGGTAGTTCTGTTTCACCTTTTGAGGAACTGCTAAACTTGTTTTGCAAAGAAGCCGCACCATTTTACTTTGCCACCAACAACATGCTACGGTTCCTATGTTTCCACTTCCTTGCCAGCGCTTGTTATTTTCCATTTTTTGAAAATAGTAGCCATTCTAGTGGGTAACAATTAGGATTTCATTGTGGTTTTTATTGGCATTTCTCTAACGACTAGTGATGTTGAGCAGCTTTTTGTGTGCGTCTTAGTCATTCGTATATTTTCTTTGGAGAAATTCAAGTTATTTGCCCATTTTTAAAAAGTGGGTTGATTTTGGTTGTTGAGCTGTAGTAGTTCTTTATATATGCTGGATATTAAAGGCCTCCAGAGAAATAATCCCTCGATGTCTCTCAAACAGTCATCCCAATGTTCAGAAACCCTTAGAACCTAAGTGTTCTGTGGTGTAGGGGAAACTCCATTCCTCTCCCCTCCCCGCTGGAGGTAAGAAGGCGTCCGCTGTCTCTGTCCCACGCGCTCTGCATCTAAGTCTGCCCGTGCACACCTGCTCCCAGGCTCTGGGCTGGTGCACAGTAAATCTGGCGTGGGCGCATGCCTGGGAGCAGTCCCACGGGGCTCCCCATCTCCAGAATCTGCAGTGGGGAGGGAAGACAGAAGGCTCTTAAGGGGTCTGGCCGACAGCCGCACTGGGGAAAACGCCGGAGTGTCCGAGGTATCAGACCAGATCGGGGATTGCCCCGTGGGACCACTGGCTCCTTCCCATTTATTTTACAGATGGACACGGGGTGGGGGCTGAACGGCTTGCCCCAGGCAGCCGGCCTGCTGTCAGACCTGCCGTCGAGAACCCCAGCCTCCAGCACGTTTGGGGCCCAGTGTGGACTTGCTTCCCCTGTGGGTTTATCTTGAGGACGCTCCCTTGGCGTTTGGGCAAGACTCTGCTAGTTCTGCAGAGAGAGCGCAGGGTTCTGGATGGGTGGAAGGAAGGACTGCCCCGGAGCGCAGCTCAGCCCAAGTGCAGCGTCAGCGACGAGTTCAGAAAGCCTCAGATTCCACACGTGTGCGTTTTAGTCTAAGATCGGGTGGACTGCTAAGCACCTGTATACCATTTCATTGTTTTCTTCCCTCGCCCCTTTCTTTGGTCTTTCCGTCCTTCTTCTGCTCCCTGACCAGCCAGCACTTCCCGGGCGCGGGACCCTGCGGAGAATTCGTTCCCGCCCTGCCCTCGGCTCAGCGTGGCCGTGGGGCGGGACGGCTGTCGTGCTGGCTGCTGTGTCTGTCCGTTCCCACTTGCCCCAACACACCCGGGGGCTGAAGCGCGACCGTGGCTGGGGCGGAGCTGGCGTCCGCGCAGGCGCGCCTCGGTGGGGAGATGCGCGCAGACCACGCTGCCTTCTGCGCCTGGACGGCCGCGGCCTGCCAGTCCCGGGAACGGCCCCCTCGGAGCAGCGTGCAGGAATCACGGGGCTCACGGGGATGGAGAGGAGAGGCTCCTGATCCCCAGGCCGTGCCTGCGGGCTCGCTGGCGGTCCGTCGGGGTAGCTGCCCTCCGCAGGGCGCCCCGGGGCCGCGGGCGCTGCGCGTGCGCCGCCGCGTGTGGCGTGCTGGCGGCCGTCCTCGCGCCCTGCAGCGGGTGGCGACCCCGTGGGGAGCCCGCCGAGCCCCTCGAGGACCCGCGCTCCCCTTCCGCCTCAGGACTGCGAAGGCCTCATCGTCCGCTCGGCCACCAAGGTGACCGCCGACGTCATCGGTGCGGCCGAGAAGCTCCGCGTGGTGGGCAGGGCAGGCACGGGCTTGGACAACGTGGACCTGGAGGCTGCCGCGAGGAGGGGCGTCGCGGTCCTGAAGTAAGTGGGGCGCTGCGGGGGGCGCCGGGCGGGGGCGGGGGTTTTGGAGTCGGGCGCTGTGCGGTCTCGGCGCCTTCCGCAGGCCAGCCCCGTGCGCGGCCGGGTCTGGGAGTGGGAAGAGGGCGTTCCCCTGCCCGCTGCCCCTCTCTCCCTGCTGCCCCCTCTCTCCCCGCTGCCCCCCCTGCCCTTTGCCCCCTCTGCCCTCTGCCCTCTGCCCCCTCTGCCTGTTGCCCTTCTCTGCCCACTGCCCCCTCTGCCCGCTGCCCCCTCTGCTCGCTGTCCGGTCAGTCTCCCCACTCTCCCGGGTTCCTCTGCCTGTGTAGGCTCGGCCGCTGCTGGGGCCGGGGCTGGACGTGCTCTGTGCCCTCGCCTCCTTGCACCCTGCTGAGCCAAGCCCCCGTACCTCCACTACGCCCCAAGGCCTGGAGGGAAGGGGTCCCCTGTAGAGCTGTTAGTGCAGGGACCCGGCGGCGTGGCGGCGGCGTGGCGGTGCTGGGCTGTGCCCCCCCCGCTCTGCGGCGTTCCCCCCTGCCCTTGGGGACCTCACTCCCCCGCCCCGTCGCCGCGGAGCGCAGGCCTAACTGGCCAGCCCCCGTCGGAGCGCGGTGACCGGCAGTGGAAGTCGTGCATGGTGACCCCACCCCGGGCTCGCCTGGTCCCCCCGCAGCCGGCCCTGGGGCCCTGGGGCTGTTGGCTGGGAGAGAAAGGGGGGGGGGGTCTCAGACCCTGAGGGTCCTTTCATTTTATGTTCCCTAGGGCATCTCTGGACTTTGTCCTTGTTAACCTTCCTTTCCTGAGATGGAAAGTCCCAGGGGGGGAAGGAGGGCGAATGTGTGGGTTAAATTTTTGAGGAGAGGAAGGTAGTTTTGCGGTCTGCCCTCTTACTTCACATGGGCACAGTCCTGTGTTGGTGCCTGAGGGGGCTGGTAAATACTCTTCTTAGTTCAGAACTTAGGAGGGATGGGAGGAGCCGTGGGGGGGGAGGTAACAAGCTGTCCCTATATTGCTGATAGAAGTCAGGCGGGGCGCTCGACGCGGGCCAGCGGGTGACCCAGCAGAGCCGCCCACCCAGCACGGGCCGTCCTGGCGTGTGTGGATGGCACGGGGCAGTGGCCTTCTACAGGCAGGAAGCTCAAGAGGAGAGGCGAAGGGACTGCGCGCACACGTCCCCAGCCCCCTGTGATGCTCTCTGCCTCGGGGAGGGGGGTTTGGGCAGGGAGTGGCCAGGCTTGTTTCTCTAACAGAAGTCCCTCCACATGGCAGCACAAAACAGCGGCAAAAGGGCTTTCCTTCCAGCCCTGGAATGAAGGCGGGAGGACATCAGAGAACCCGGGACGGTGGCATGGGGTGGGGGCGTGTGCTAAGAACCCATGAGCTCACGTTGCAGGAGAGAATCCGGCAGGGGGGTGCAAGGAGGGGAAGTGCCGGGTGTCGCCCGCTATGTCCCCTCTTTCTTGGCTCTTCAGCACCCCCAGTGGAAACAGCATCAGTGCCGCGGAGCTCACCTGTGGGATGATCATGTGCCTGGCCAGGTAAGTCCCCGTGCTCTCAGCAAAGCCGGTCCTCTGCCGTGTCGATCATTTGGACCTGCCAAGCCGGCTGCCCACAGGACCTTGGAGACTTTCAGCTCGGCCCTGCTTGGACTGCCAAGAACCTCTGGGGTTGTCTGTCCACTCCAGGACCTGTTACCTGGCTCCCCCTGCATGCCTGGGCAGTGCCCTCTCCAAGTGCAGGTGGGCACGCTGCGGCTGCCCGTTCCCAAGACCAGGCTCTTGAGAATGCAGCTGTGCGGTGCTGGAGCTGAGCCCCGCGCACTGTGCCCTTTGCAGCCATCGGCATTCGGCCATAGGAGGAGGTGTCGAGGCCTGCCCCTACCCGCCTCCCCCGTCAGAGGTCTGGGGACCTGTGCTCCAGGGTTCTTGCCCAGGATGCTCTCTCCAGGTGCTCGTCCCCAGCCAGGTGCTGGTGCCTGTGGCCCGAGGGCTCGTCCCCACCACTGCCCTTACAAAGCTGCAGCGTAGAGTGGACTGAAGCCTTGTGCCTGCCGTGGACGCGAACGCAAGGGCCCTGGGTGCCCGGTCCCTGCTCCTCCTGCAGGAGTTCTGGGCGGTGAGGGGCTCCTTGGGTGCTATGTCACTGGCCTGCCAAGGAAGGGGGTACCCAGGAACCCAGTGCCCATGGCACCTGTGCCCAGGAGGCTTACCCTGCGGGCCGTGAGCTTTGGGGCAGAAGTGGTGCTGTTGAACACCTGCGCTGAACGGGCGTCCGGGCACTTCTTTGGTCCATGGGAAGAGCAAGGAGCCGATGGGGTAAATTAGGAAGCTGCTCGGAGGTCCCTGAAGCTCCTTGGATCCTTCCACCACGGATCCAGGGCCCGAGGCTCTGCTCAGGCCTGAGAGCCCCCGGGAGCCCCGGGAGTTTGCTCTTTGACCCCCCTCAAGACACAGTCTCCTTCCTGCGGGAGTTCAGCTCTTCTCTAACTCTTCCCTCACGTTTCTGCCTGAGACCCCAGCCCTGGTTATCCTAGCCTGGTGCTCCCTGATCCTGGGGAAAGAAGGAGCTCAGCCGGGAAGGGCCCGGGTTGGCCCCCTGGAGCTCCCGGGAGAAGCGTGAAGACGCGGTGCCCTGGTTGCAAGCGGGGTATTGTCCAGGGATCCAGCCGGCTCTTGGGGCAGCATTGTCTAGGTAACTCCCTCTTGGTTGTTGAGGAGGAAGGAGAGGCTCGTGAGCCAGGAGTCTCCTCCTGCTCTCCTGGGACCAGCTTTGTTTAGAGGATGAGGCTTCCGCGGTGTGGTTTAAAGGAAGCGTCCTCCTCCCACCCACCCAGCCATCACCTGTCTCAGCAAAGACACGTGGAAACGAGGAACCAGCACCGCGTTTAAGGACTCAGGAGCCCCTCACCACTTAGGTGTAACGCGATGCCCTCCCAGCTGAGGGGCAGCAGGAGGGGTGGGCACTTCACATTTTAGAGTGTCCAGGGGACGGGTGGAGAAGAGGCAGAATGGGCCTCGCGGTGGGGGGCTTTGAAGAGCCACCAGGGGTCCCTGGGATGGTAGGAGTCCAGGAGGAAGGAGAGCAGTGGCAGGAGGGGGAGAACGCAGCAGGCGGGGGCTTTGCCCCCTTGGCCGCAGCTCAGTCAGCAGCGCCCACTTAGTTCTTGAGGCCCCCTGCCCACCTCACGTGCCCTCCCCGACTGGCCTGGTGAAGCGCCCAGTGTTAAATCCCGGGAGGCTCTGTGGGGGGGGGCAGGGGGTAGGGGTCGTGTCCTGTGTGCCGTCACACCAACTTCCCAGCCAGCGGTGTGGAGGCGGCGGCTAGAGGGGGCTGCGGGCGCGCTGCGAGGAGGCACGCGGGCTCTCGAGGCCGCAGCGCCCCCCTGGGAAGGAGCCCTTCTCCAAGGCAGGGGAGCGGCCTCGTGAGAGGAGGCCGATGGCGCCCGCGCAGGGAGGTGGCGCTCCCCCCGGAGGCGCGTTGGCACTTGGCTGTTTTCCAAGTGAATTCCTGAGTTTCTGGGATGTAGGATAACAAAACCCCACCCTCAACCTCGCCCTTGGATGGAAATCCACGTCTCTGACCTTTTATAAGCCAGTGGAGTGAAAGTACAAACAGGAACAGAATCTCAATCTTTTTTCATACACACCTCTCTGAATTGGTTGGCCAGCAGGAAAAACCTACATTTAAATACTTAGGAGGCTGCGTGTGACTTCGAATCCTATTTAATTTAGCCACTTCCAGTTGAGTGGTGTAGTTGCTGTGAGCAGTCAATGAGCTGGTGTGTGTCTAAGCATTTCCTACAGGGTGTGTGAAAGGGGGTAGGTATTCCCTCCCCATGGCTCCCTCATCTGTTTTCTCGTTGTTTTTGCTTGTTGTCTGCTCATTGTCTGTTTTGTCTGCTTTAGGAGGTACCGGGAACAGAACCCAGGACCTCCTGTGAGGGAGGCGGGTACCCAACTGCTTGAGTAGCTCCCTGCTTGTTTGCTTTTGCTTGCTGTCTGCTTGTTGTTTGCTTATTGTCTTGCTCACTGTGTGCTTGTTGTCAGCTCATTGTTTTTGGGAATCAGTCCCCTCTGGCACCCCAGGTTGGTGGAGTCAGGAGCCCCCTCGGGCACCCCTGGCGTTGGTGGAGTCAGAGCCCCCTCCGGCACCCCGGGTTGGTGGAGTCAGAGCCCCCTCCGGCACCCGGGTTGGTGGAGTCAGAGCCCCCTCCGGCACCCCTGGCGTTGGTGGAATCAGAGCCCCCTCCGGCACCCCTGGCGTTGGTGGCGTCAGAGCCCTCCAGGCTCTTGGCTGGAGCTGGCAACCCCAGGGCCCCGTCAGGGCCTGTTGTGGGCGTCGTCTCTGGCACTGCCTGTAACTGTTCCCGCGGGTGGGCCTGAGCCCGCGGAGCAGCTGAGCTGGTGCCGGGGACATCGGCGGCCCCGCAGCCCTGGGCTGCGTGGTCCCGGCGCCGCCTTCACCTGTGTCTGTCCTTGCAGGCAGATCCCGCAGGCGACCGCGTCCATGAAGGCCGGCAAGTGGGAGCGGAAGAAGGTGAGCCGCGGCCCGGCCTGCGCCCCCCGCCCTGCGCGGCCGCCCGCACTGACCCTGCTGCTTTGCCTGTCGTCGTTCCATTGCAGTTCCTGGGCACGGAGCTGAGCGGAAAGACCCTGGGAATTCTCGGCCTGGGCAGAATCGGGCGCGAGGTGGCCACCCGGATGCGGTCCCTTCGGGATGACGGTAAGGGGGGCAGCCCTTGCGGGGGGCAGCCCTTGCGGGGAGCAGCCTGGTTTGGAGAGGCTGATGCCTCTGTCCTCGGGATACACTTTGGCCAGGTGGATGGTGTGTGATTATATCTCAGAACTCCTTAGTAAGCAAATATGTAAGTCCTTTATATTTTTTTATGTAACATTTTAAGTACTCTGTCTTTTAAAAATACATAAAAATATATTTCAAAAAAATGTGTAAGAATAGCCAAAAATAGCAGCTGTGTACAGCAGGGGAAACAGACTGAAAAGAGAAGAATTTTCTTGTTTGTTTTTGGTTTATTATTATTACCGAAATAATGAAAATGCTCTAATATGCTTGAGGTGATGAATACACAACCACGTGATTATGCCAGACACCATTGGTTAGACACTTTGATGAACTGTATGCTTTATTACTACGTATCAATAAAAGTGATTTACTTAAAAAAACAAAAACGGAAACACGGCGGCTGCGAATCTGGGAGTGCTTGCTGGGCTCCCTCAGGTCCGGCGCGTAGACGGCCGCCCGCCCGGGGCGCAGGGCCCGCGTTTCCTGCCTGTGCGTCCTCAGGAGGAGGCCTCCCGGCGCTGCCGTGCCTGGCCGCCTGGCGAAGGGGAGGTGGAAGCCAACGCGCCCCCTGCCCCGAGCAGGTGCTCACCCCCCGGGCCCCTGCCCGCTCCAGAGGGCTGGAGGTGCTTCCCGTGCCCTGCGACCTGCTCGCGGCGCCCCCTTGGCCGGAACCCCTCGCCGTTCTCCCAGCCGCCCCAACCCCTGCCCCGCCCGGGCCTCTCCAGCAGGCGCCCCTGAGGCTCCCAGGCGGGGAGGGTCGTGGTCGGTGGCAGCTCGCCCTCCAGGGGACCTTGCAGAGGGGAGGCCGCTCAGCAGGGGGCGTGCAGAAGCGCCCTGCTGGCCCAGAGCAGCGCAGGCGGGGGGGGGGGGGGGGGGGGGGGCGCTCGCCCGTGTCCCGATTCCCTGTGGCTGACCGGGACTTACCGAGGAACCGTGGGTTCAGACCGCAGCCAGGCAGGCGTCAGTTCAACGTAAGAAAACCGGTTTTGACAATCAGGTCATTTTTCTTACTAGAAAAATTTGACAGAGAGCTGCTGTGGAATTTTCCCTGTCCCCCTCCCTTGCTCCCTTCCTTCTTCTCCCTCCTTCCTGCCTTCATCAAGTTAGAAAAGACTATAAATCTACCCTAGTTGGATATGGATGCTCAGATGTTAAGGGATGCGCCTAAGAGCACGTGGCAGATGGACGGTGGAGTAGGACGAGACCCCACGTGGCATTCCAGCCCACCCCGGACAGGCCCCCTCCCTCCCGCGCCCGCCCACCACGTGGAAGTGGACTGGGCCTCTCTCCCGAGCCTCGGCACCGGGAAGGACAGGTACATTCTTGTAGTGGAGGGGCTCCCCGAGGGAGCTGGGCGAGCCCGCAGGGGTGAGAACCCGAGAGCCGCACTCCTTCTCAGGTGCTGGGGTTCCTTTAGCCACGGTTTGTATTTTTTTCCTTCTCCATCTTCTTGTAAGGGATCAAGGTAAACACTCAGCTCACAGAGAATCTTTATCTACTAAAAACGGGTCAAGCGGGGGTAAAACTAAGAGCACACCTTCCGAGCAGGAGAGTGGCTCTTCGGGGACACCGACGCTTTGGGACAGGTTGCCGCCTGTGGCCGTGGTGTCCCTCCCGCTCTCCCTCCCCCGTGCGCACAGTGCAGACCCCTCTAGCTCAGGAACAAGGGCGCTTTGGCAGTGGCTTAAACCAAGCACAAAGCCCACCTCCTTTCCTGCGTCATGAAGTGACAGGTGAGCCCGTCGTTCTGCCTGGCACCGCGCAGCTGCTCGGCTGCTGGCCGGGCTGCTTCCGAGAGGCACCGAGGGATGTGGGGCGCTGGGCGTGCGCGGCGGGAAGTGACCGGCGCCCCTTCAGGCCCGCGGGGTTCAAGGAGACGCCTCGGGCCTGCCGGCCACCTCGGGGTCCGTCTGTGTCTCCCGGCACATGACGTGCACGTCTCCTCCCCAGCAGGCTCTGAGCACAAAGGCGCCCCTTCCTGCTGCACCTGGAGCTGCTTGGTTCCGGGCTTCTTCTGGACGGTTGGCTCTTAGCGGTCACTCCAGGCTCCTTCTGGAGCAGGCCCTTTGTAAATGCTTGAAGCACCGTCTGGAGTGTCCCCCCCTCCCACTGGCCATTCCAGGGTGGCCTGTCCTCTTCGTGCGCAGCCGCTCGCTTTGTGGCCAAGCTCCCTCATGCAGTTCTGGGTCCAGATGAATTCTGTCCCAGGGCAGAGGGAGCGTAACCTGCACCATCCAAACCTGTGGACGGCGTTTCCCAAACAGAAGTGGTTTCTAACTAGCCTTGTCCTCCACTTGGAGTCCTTTTTAAACTGGTGGGTCATTGAATTCCTAGATGTCAGGTGTCTACACTACTAAAAATTATATCGTAATGGCATGTAATTAGAGTAGCCCCTTGGCCACCACCCCCGTCCTTTAGCCTCCTCGGGGCAAGCACCAGTTTGGTATGTGCCATTCCAAGCCTTGTTCTAGGCAGTTACACACATAGCGTTGTGCCTGTAGAGAAGAGAGCGTTGTGTGTGTGTTGTTAAGAGAAGCCTACGTTTTGGAATAAGTGGTTTTACCTTTTTTAAACTGATGCATGGAATTCCATTGTGTGGATCAATTGCTTTTCGTTTAGCCATTCCCCTGCTGGTAGACGTTTAGCGTGCTTATAACTGTGGACCTCAGCATGGCTGGGTGAAGTCCACCGTCACACTCGGGGCTAACGGGAGCCGGGAGCCTGGTCCTAGGACTGGTAAGGGATTCAGCGCCTCGTCGAAGGGTGGGTCTGCCTCGGCTTAAGGGAGGCGGCGGCTCAGGACGGAGCAGGGCTCTCTCCTCCATGCTCATCGCCAGCCTGGAGGATGGGCTGTGTGTGGGTGACGGGAAGCGGAAAGAGGGAGCTTACCCAGGCACGTCCCTGGTCTGGAGCTGAGCCTGTTTTTTTAAATTTCTCTCCCCTTCCCCCCCACCCCAGTTGTCTGTTCTCTGTGTCTATTTGCTGCGTCTTCTTTGTCCACTTCTGTTGTTGTCAGCGGCACGGGAATCTGTGTTTCTTTTTGTTGCGTCATCTTGTGTCAGCTCTCTGTGTGTGCGGCACCATTCTTGGGCAAACTGCACTTTCTTTCGCTCTGGGTGGCTTTCATTACAGGGCGCACTCCTTGCGTGTGGGGCTCCCCTACGCAGGGGACACCCCTATGTGGCAGGGCACTCCTTGTGCACATCAGCACTGCGCATGGGCCAGCTGCACACGGGTCAAGGAGGCCCGGGGTTTGAACCGTGGACCTCCCATGTGGTAGGCGGATGCCCTAACCACTGGGCCAGGTCCGCTTCCCCCTGGTACTTTCTTATCACGGTTTTCTGTGAGCAAGCAGACCAGGATCTCCTAACAGTTCCTCTGTGGAGGGCGTTATGGTGCATCTGCCTTTAGCCCGGTGGGAGGGATGTTGAGCCCAGGCGCCTACTTGTCACCACGCCTTTCAGGGCCGGCTAGTGTTTACTGTCTGCCGTTCAAAGTCTGTGCCCCACGGGGCCAGTGTTATCATCCCAGTGTTACAGATAAGGAAACTGAGGCCCAGAAGTTCCTGTGCTGTGGCCTGAGGTCGTCTGACCAGTGAGAGCTGGAGTCCAGATCAGATGACCGGCTCCTGACCCCCAGGCTGGCGCTCTTTGCCCTGCACCAGCCGCTGTTCAAAGAACAGGTGGTTCCTAGGATTCTTACTGCTCGAGAGCAATCGTTTTCAGACTTCTCCCAGAGCCAGAAGTTCTGGAAAAGTGCCTTAGAGGCAAAGGTGGGAGGGGCGGTCTGGGGGCCCAGGGAGTTGGCAAGCAGCAAGAGGAGGGCTTCGGGCCTTAACTCTGCAGCTCTTGGGAATCCCCTATACAAAGATGTATTTTAAAGATTTATTTTACTTATCCCCCCCCCACTGGTTTGCTGTCTGCTCTCTCTTTCTATTCACTGTGTGCTCTGTGTCTGTCTCCCTTTGTTGTGTCATCTTGTTGCACCAGCTCTCTGGGTGCAGACCGTCACCTCTCCGCAGCACGGGCCAGCTTGCCTTCATAAGGTGGCCCTGGGAAGCAAACACAGGGCCTCCCGTATAGTAGACAGGAGCCCAATTGGTTGAGTTACATCCACTTCCTGGAATCCCCTATATTTTCTATGTGACTTTTCTGTAACCTGAAACTTCTTTGAAGATTAAAAAAAAAAAAAGACACTGGGGGAACATTTGGAAGAAATTGTCACTGACCATAAAAGATAATAGCTCTTACAGTGGGTGATGAAAGACACAGCAAAAATAAATTTTTTAAAAGTTTTTAAAAGTTTCTTTTCTGCCCTTCATTGTTTGCATTTGCTGCGTCTGTTTGTCGTGTGCTCATCTTCTTTTAGAAGGCACCAGTAACCGAACCCAGGAGCACCCATGTTGGAGGGAAGTGCTTAATAGCTTGAGACACCTCCAGTCCCTGCTTGTGTCTCGCATTATGTTTGCCTCCTTGTATCTCTTGTTGCATCATCTTGTTGTGTCTGCATCAGTTCACCGTGCCTTCCTGTCGCACCAGCTCAGCTCGCTGTTTTGCTCATCCTTAGGAGACACCCAGAACCAAACCCAGGACCTCCCTTGTGGTAGGTGGGAGCTCAGTCTCTTGAGCTACATCCACTTCTCTATTTTTTTTTTTTAATTTTATTATCTGTTTTTCTATTGGCTTTCTTTTTAAGATCCCATTGGGGAAAAGATCCATTACTAAAACCAAAACTGAAGTTTCTGAGCGACAGGCCCTGCTGGCCCTGTGGCACAGAGGGAGGCCGTGGCCTCCCTGCTCCCTGCTCCTCCAGCGCCTGCCGAGCAGAGGGGCCTCGTTCCCTGAAGTCTCCAAAGGAACGGGGTACGGTCTCCGTGAAGGACGGAAGCTGTCGGGGTCCTGGGCGGCCACTCTGGACGACGCGTGTCATCCGCTCCTGCCACCCCTCTCTCCTTCATCCCCAGGCGCCAGCCAGCAGGGGCTCGGCCGGGCCCGGCCTGCAGGACCCTCCCGCAGGCCCAGCTCCCGAGAGCCGAGCAAGCGGTGGAGCCCGGGACTGCTCGGTGGCTCGGCCGTGCTCTGCGGGCGTCCCCTTCCCGCCCCCACGGGGAGAAGAGACATCTGGACTAGCCATGAATGGGGCCCTTGTCCCAGCCTCAGAGCCAGCAGACAAGGAACACTTGTGCTAGCCAGGGGCAAGTCCCACCCCTGCCCGTCTGCCTGTGGGAGGAGAGTGGGCTTAGATCTGAGGGGCGCCGTGTCTCAGGAAGCACCCCGGAACCCGGGAGCCCCGTGAGGAGCCGGTGATCCTCTGCGGTCACGGACAGTGGGCCTCTTTGCCCAGAGCCGCCCCCGATGGGGCGCCGTCCACTTGCCTGTCCTTAGTCTACGGGGATGGGGCGGCACAGGTGCTGCTGACGTTACCCTGGTTCATCGCCATTTTCATTTTCTTCCTGTGGTACAGGGGTTCTCAGCCAGGGGTCCAGGAGCTTGAGTTTAAACACAGAAAATTATTCCTGTGGGACGTGTTGGTGCGCGTGTGAGCTATTAGTTACGTAATACACAGTACGGTGTGGACCTAGTAAGAGGTCTGTGGAATAAAAAGGTTCAGAACCCCTGCTGTAGTGACTGAATTTGAAGTAAAAGTGTAGGATCAGCTCTTTCTCTTTCATTGTTTTCTCTTTTATTTCCCTAGTTTTCAAAAGTAAGTCATGGTCAATGTGGAAAACTTGAAAAGCTCAGGAGAGCACACAAATGAAAAAGGACTTTTTTTTTGTGGGCCCAGGGCTGGGGAATGAGCCCGGGACCTCGTATGTGGAAGCGGGTGCTCAACCACGGCGCCTCCCGGGCTCCCTGAGGCGGCGTTTTCGTTTGTTTTGCTGCTTGTTTGCTTTTTTCCTTTGAGGCACCAGGAATTAAACCCGAGACCTCCCGAGTGGACAGCAGGTGCTCTACGGCTCGAGCCACATCTGCTCCCCGGGAGATGTTTTAATTCCAGGACCGAGAGATGACTTCTTAAAGTATTAGGTCGTGTGTTCTTTGTTTTTGTTTCATCTTGGGCCAACTCATGAAGTTCTTTCAGAGTCGAGAGGACTTTTCTCTTCCAAGAATGTTGGATTATTGAGTGTTAGCGCAGGAAGTGACGCTGAAACAAACCACCAGCTCCTGATTTGAGGGGGAGGGCCCTGTCCCGGGGGCCTGACCTGCGCCTTGACGCCAGTCAGCAGCAACGTCCCGGTCCTGCCGCCCCGCCTGCCTGGGGACGGGTGCCTTGGGACCTGAGGGCCCCCTGTCCCGGTGTGGCTGGCGTCGGTCGAGCCCCTGGGGACCAGGCAGCCGTGGACGGGTCTCTGTGTGTCCTCGCCGCGCCCCCCACCCTATCCAGCCCAGCCCCCGGGCTGCCTCGAGGCAGGGCCGAGGGGTTTCGACTCCTCTCCTGTCTCTGCTCCACCTCGGAGTGGCTTCTCCCGCTCCCGTGCTGCCTGTCCCCAGGGCAGTCCACGTGTCCCCTCTGCCCTGGGACAGTCCGCGTGTCCCCTCTACCCCATGACAGTCCGCGTGTCCCCTCTGCCCCCGGGACAGTCCACGTGTCCCCTTTGCCCCCGGGACAGTCCGCGTGTCCCCTCTGCCCCCGTGACAGTCCGCGTGTCCCCTCTGCCCCCAGGACTGTCTGTGTGTCCCCTCTGCCCCCGGGACTGTCCACGTGTCCCCTCTGCCCCCGGGACAGTCCACGTGTCCCCTCTGCCCCCGGGACAGTCCGCGTGTCCCCTCTGCCCCCGGGACAGTCCGTGCATCCCCTCTGCCCTGGGACAGTCCGCGTGTCCCCTCTACCCCATGACAGTCCGCGTGTCCCCTCTGCCCCCGGGACACTCCGTGCGTCCCCTCTGCCCCTGGGACTGTCCGCGTGTCTCCTCTGCCCCCGTGACAGTCCGCGTGTCCCCTCTGCCCCCAGGACTGTCTGTGTGTCCCCTCTGCCCCCGGGACTGTCCACGTGTCCCCTCTGCCCCCGGGACAGTCCGCGTGTCCCCTCTGCCCCCGGGACAGTCCGTGCGTCCCCTCTGCCCTGGGACAGTCCGCGTGTCCCCTCTACCCCATGACAGTCCGCGTGTCCCCTCTGCCCCCGGGACAGTCCGTGCGTCCCCTCTGCCCCTGGGACTGTCCGCGTGTCTCCTCTGCCCCGTGACAGTCCGCGTGTCCCCTCTGCCCCCCTCCCCCCCCCCCCGTGGCAGCAGGTCCTAGCTGCCCCCGCCCACCCTTCCCGCGCCCCTCCCGTCGTCCGGGACTGCAGCACTTTTTGAAGCAGAGGCCCCGAGAGCGCGGGCTGTGGTCAGAACACCCGGTTTGCACCCCAGCTCTGGCGCTGCGCAGCGCTCTTCAGTCTTGGCAGTACCGTTTAGCCGCTCTGTGCCTCGGCGCCTCACTGTGAGGCAGGGCACTACCTAATCCGTGAGGTATGAGCTGAGACTCGGCGTAAATGCAAGGAGCTTGCCTTGTTAGCGCTGAGTGACGCGCGCCTTTTCTCCCTGCTTCTGAGCTTCGTCTCTCCCCCTTGCCTTTTCCCACCACTGATGTCCACGGCCTTCGGCCAGCTTTTAGGTGGACGGAGTGCCCGGCCTGCGCCCTCCTGCCAGGAGCCCAGCTTCCTTGCCGGCAGCCTCGGGGGGGCTCCTCTGCTCTGGGCCCCCCTCCCCAGCCAGACCACGGCTCGTTCCGGGCCCTTCGCCGTCCACGGGGTCTTGACACTCCTCCTCGGTGCCCTTGTCCCCACCTCGGTCACACCAGCCCTGCTGACGCTTACATGTCTGTGTGGTCTTACTCATCCAAGACTAGAGGCGTTTTAAGCCCTGTGGAAGACGTTGCAGAGGGGCCCTCCTCAGCCACCTGGACCAAGTCCCGGTCTCCTCGAGCCCACCCGCCGCCGTCACCCCGTCCCTGACCTCCCCACTGCTGGAATAAGCGCCGCCCGGCTCCTGGACCCGGGGACGGTCCCGCGCAGCGCCCCCTTCCTGGTCCTGCCAGCGCCCCTGCCCGCGCTCCCGTGCGGCCACCCTCCCCGTGGGGCAGACCCGCTCGCTAAAGGCTCCCAGGTCCGCCTGGCGCAGCCCCCCAGGAGCTCCTCCTGCCTCGTGGGCCCTGGAGGCAGGCACCCTGTGGATTCTGGCTCCACCGCCTCGTGCAGGAGGCCTGCTTCCCTCTGACGTAGAGGAAAGAGCGGTACCTGCTGCTCCAGGCGGGCGTGGGGTGGAGCTGGCACTTGCAAAGGGCCCAGCATGGGATTTGGTGTGCGGCAAATGCTCAGTATTGAAGGCTCACGAATGAAACGGGGAGCGGAGCTAGCTCAGTGGTTGAGCGCCTGCTTCCCACGCTTGAGGTCATGGGTTCAATCCCCGGTACCTCCAAAAAAAAAAATAGCAGTTCTAATGCTGCCACTTCTTGTCTCACTTCTGAATAGATTATTGGGTACGACCCTGAGATCTCTCCAACGTTCTCGGCTTCCTACGGCATTCAGCAGCTGCCCCTGGAGGAGGTCTGGCCTCGCAGCGATTACATCACCGTGCACACGCCTCTGCTGCCCTCCACGACCGGTAGGCGTGCTCCCCCTCGGGGACTGGAGCGGCCCCGAGAGGGCCAGCTGGTGGCCCGCCGCGGGGAGGGCCTCGCGGGCTCGGGGGCGCGGGGACGCTTCGCCCGACAGCCCGCGGCCGACAGAGGAGGCCTTGGTGATCTGGAAACATGGTGCCTGCCCTCCCAGGGGTGCTTCCCCGGCCCTGGCAGAGGTGGAGGTTCTGGGATCAGGGGCGTCTGGGGTGTTTCCAGGCCCACCTCTTGGAGTGTATCCAGAGTCGGGCCCTGCCCCGAGCACCTGAAAAGGGAGAGCCGGGAGAGCCAAGCGGCTCATCGACCGGGAGCGGCCGCGGGAGGTGCGGCCCGGCCCTCACTGCGAGCCCCCCCCTCCAGGCTTGCTCAACGACCGCACCTTCGCCCAGTGCAAGCGGGGCGTGCGCGTGGTGAACTGCGCCCGGGGCGGCATCGTGGACGAAGGCGCGCTGCTGCGGGCCCTGCAGTCCGGCCAGTGCGCCGGCGCCGCGCTGGACGTGTTCACGGAGGTGAGTGCCGGCGCGGGGGAGGAGGGGACAGGCCCTGGGACCACGGGCTCGCAGAGCGTGGTGTGGCACAGCCGTGCGGCCCTGCAGGAGGTGCAGGCCGGGCCTAATCCTTGGTCTCAGGCTCTGCCGACTGCTGCCGGCTCCGGGGAAGACGGAGCTGCTGGCCCCGCTGACCCGGGCAGCAAGGACGTGGGCTGCTCGCACGGGTCCCCAGCAGAAACGCAGCCCTCGCGGTAGGACGCTGTGGCCAGGGTCCCTCCGCCTTCCTGCTCCCTTCGCAGGGAGGAAGGACGCCCGGGGAGGTGAGGAGAAGGGCTGCTCTCCCAGCACTGCCGGCGGGGGCAGAGGCGCGGCTCCAGGCACCCGTTCTCCCCCACCTGCCCTGTACCAGGGAAATGGGGCGAGGGTCTCCCCCGGCACAGAGCCCCCCGGCCCCTCCCCCTCCGGGACAGGCATGGGCTTTGGATCAGGCAGCGGGGGTCTGTGTGGCTCAGGCAAGCTGTGGGCTTCTCTGAGCCCCTGTGGTTCAGGGTCTGGTCCCTGCCCTGGCGGCAGTGTGTTTCAATTTGTCCTTGTCTTTTTCCAATTGTGAGCTCCTTGCCGGCAGGGCATGTGTTGCTCTCTTTTGTGTTACCGTTCTCTCTAAGATGGTGCTTTTTTCTTTTTTTTGAGGTACTGGGCCTGGGGATTGAACCCAGGGCCTTGCATGTGGGAAGCCGGTGCTCAACCACTGAGCCACGTGGGCTTCTCTGAGGTGGCTTTTTCGTTTGTTGTTTTTGCTCGTTGTTTGTTGGGGGCTGAACCCAGGGCCTCCCGTGTGGGAGGCGGGCGCCCAGCCGCCGGCCACATCTGCTCCCCTGTGACGTGGGGCTTTCCCCTCACAGTGCTCCCTGGCACCCTCTTAGCTCTTGTGGTCGGGCGGGACTCAGGGCTACGTGGTCCGAGTTCAGGGGGAGCCATCAGGGCTCCTGGAGGGAGGCCCAGCAGAGAGGCCCGACAGGGCAGGGCGCCCAGGTGGCTCAAGCCATGAGGCGCCTCCTTCCCCACAGACCTCCTGGGTTCAGCTCCCGGTGCCTCCTAAAAGGCAAGATGAACCGACACGGGAAGTGAACAACAGCAAGGGGGTGGGAGGGATAAAGCAGTATCTTGAAAAATGAACGCAGACTGGGGCAAAGTGCCAGGGAACCCCCCCCCAGTAACAGCGCACGCTGGGACCAAGTTGCAGGCACAGTCCTTACGGTGAGGCCGAGGGAGGTAGGCGTAACCCATTTTACGGGGGAAACTGAGGCTCAGAGCGTCCAGCCTCGGGCTCAGGTGGACGGGGAGGGGCCGAGATGACCGGCTGCGCCCCGTCGCCCCGCTGCGGAGGCCGTCGTGGGCGGCCCGGGGCGGGGGCAGCGCCCTGGTAAGCTGGAGGGGAAGGCAGCTGCACCCCCCCCAGCCGCCGCCACGCCCGGCGCTCCTGCGGGGAGCTGGCTGAGCGCGTGTCCCTGGACAGGAGCCGCCGCGGGACCGAGCGCTGGTGGAGCACGAGAACGTCATCTGCTGCCCGCACCTGGGCGCCAGCACCGGCGAGGCGCAGCGGCGCTGCGGGGCGGAGATCGCCGGCCGCCTGGTCGGCCTGGTGAAGGGGGACGCCCCGGCGGGCGCGGTGAGTGGGGCCGCGGCGGGGAGGCAGCTCGCGTGCGGGGGCCGTGCCGGGCAGGGGCTGGTGAGCCTTGCCCTTCCAGCTCCAGGTCAGGGGACCCGGGGGGCGGCGCGGCTGCGGGAGCTGTGCGGGGGTCCGCACTCCGCGGCCCCGCCCCCAGGAGCCCCTGTGCACAGCGCCTCGGGAAGGAGGGCGTGGCCTGGGAGACTGGGGGGAGAGGGGCCCCCAGGGCCTCGGCGGACCCCGTCTCAGACTCCCAGCGCTCTTCTTTCATCAGGCCTGTCTTTTTTTTTTTTTTTAATATTTTTTAAAAGATACTTAGATTACACAAAGTGTTACACCAAAAAACACAGGGGATCCCCCATTGCCCCCACACCCCTCACCCTTCCCCACCCACGGTAGCAGCGCCCTTCCTCGGGAGGTGCGTTGGTAGTAATCGCTGAGCACATCTGGGGCCCTGCCCCGCAGCGTGGAGCGTGGTTACATCGTGCTCACTCTCCCTGTCCCTCCAGTGGGCTATGGCAGGTATGCAGGGTCCTGCACCTGCCCCTGCAGGGTCATCAGGATAACTCCAAGTCCCCAAAATGCCCCCCTCACCCCCTTTCCCCCCAGCCCCCAGTGCCCCCCGCGGCGCTGCCTCCCCTCACTGCAGCTCCTGCCGTGGCTGGAGTCAGCGGTTCCGCAGGAGGGCGCGTCGTGCCCAGCTTAGGCCTGCACAAGGCCTCGCCTCGCCGTGACAGACGTGCTCTCCCACCCACTCTAACGAACCCCCACCCCCTGGCCTCCTTACTCCCCCCACCTCATGGCATACTAGTCCCTCTTCCTGTCTTGGCTCACATGGGGCCCTTCCTGGTCTGTCCTCGTCTTCTGCGACCTTAAGCTGTCCCGTTCGTTCATTCCTCAGACGCTTGTGAGCGGCAGTGGGCGCAGATCCTCGGAGTGGCCCTGTGGGGCGGGGATAGGAATCGGGCCCTCCCGGGGGCTCCCCACCCCCTGCTTGGCATTTCTAGCTCCCTTTCAGTCTTTTTGGCAGTTGACCCCGTTCTGTCTTGCTATTAAGGGTTTGTGAGTTTGTCTTTCTCCTGAACCACATTCTCCGTCCTCTGAGGACACAAGCCATGACTTAAGCTTCTCTGCAGCTCCTGTGGCACTTGATTCTGGGATGAGCCCCGAGCATCTAATGCGTCGGCTCTAGTCAGTGCGTGGGCGGAGGTCTCAGGCCGAGCCTGAGCTCGGGGACTTGAGCTGGTGGGCACAGAAGCCCCGGGTGACGCCCAGCGCGCCAGGCTCTCCTGTCCTCTGTGCCCCAGAGAAGGGAGCAGCTGCTGCCCTGCACCCCCAGCGCCACCCCACTCCTTCTGCTTGAAGTCGGGGGGCTCCTTGGGGACAAATCACAGGTGCCACTGGAGGGCCTGGCGAGCTCCATGGCCACAGGTGGGGTCAGCAGAGAGGACGTTTGTGTGGCTTTGACTCGTTTTGTTTTTTATATTTTGTTTTTGTTTTGTTTTTTGGTACAGAGGGCTGGGGATTGGCCCAGGACCTCATATGAGTTGGTTTTATTGTTTGTTTTTGCTTGTTTTTTTTTTTTTTTTTAAATACTTTACTTTTAAAAGATACTTAGATTACATAAATGTTACATAAAAAATATAGGGGATTCCCATACCCCAACCCACTCCCTCTATCACATCTTCCCACATTAACAGCCTTTATTAGTGAGGTACATTTGTTACAATTGATGAGCACATTTGGAGCATTGCCACTAAGCGTGGATTATAGTTTCCATTGTAGCCTACACCCTCTCCCACTCCATTCTGTAGGTTATGGCAGGATATAGAATGGCCTGTGTCTGTCTTTGCCATGTCATGCAGGACAATTCCAGGTTCTGAAAATGCCCCCTATTGCAGCTCTCTCCCTCTCGCTGCCCTCAGCACCTCCAGGGGCGCCTGCCGCCACATCACCCGTAGACGGCGCTTCGACCCGCGCTCTGCGCGCTCTGTGCTCTGCCTGGAGGCTCAGGACAGGCCTGCGCCGTCATTGTAGGCTTCTGAGCAGGTGCGTCCCTCCCCGGTGACGCTGACTGGGGCCCACGCTGCTGCCGGGGTCCGTGACGATCGTTGGTCAGCCTTGCTCTCCTCCCAGGGCAGGCTTTGCCTCGTGGGTGCTGGCCTGGGGGTTTGTCTTTAGGTAGTGGTGGCATTTCAGAGCTTCTGGAAGGAACGCCGAGATGCACATTCTTCCAAAGGAACACAGAGTTTCCCCATCTCCTTTAGGAGGTACAGTCTTCGTGAAATAGCTAGACTCGGGCACATTTATCCCCTCCCGAAGTAGCTGACAGGAGGCATTGGCAGGAAAGGCACTTTCTTCTTTCTTTGAGGGTACGGGTGCTGTTGAACCCGGGACCTCGGATGTGGGGAGGCGGCGCTCAACCACCGAGCCCCATCGGCTCTCCCGGGTTGGTTTTCTGGTTTGCTTTGCTTATCGTCTGTTGTTCTTTCAGGAGGCACCGGGAACCAAACTCGGGACCCCCCAAGCGGGAGGTGGCGCTCCACCGCTCGAGCCCCATCTCCCCAGAAAGGCACTTTTAAAGTCACATAGAAAGTATCTTTCTCCCCAATTCCTCCTGCTTCCTTCCGGTTTGCTGCCGTAACTGGTGTTGGTGGTAGGGTCAGGTTGCTGTGCGCAGGCCCCTGGCCCCCCGGAGCCCTCCAGCCTGTCTCCCCGAGCCCGCCCTCTTCTGGGCAGTCCTTGCTGAGCGCTTCTTGCAGGGCCGCCGGGAGCACGGAGACGGGAGGCTGTGCTGCCTTCTGGGGCTCGGTAGCCAGCGCTGTTCCTCCTCACTGCCGCAGGCACAGCCCGGCCACCCTGTGTTCCAGCTCTCCTCTCAGCAGCTCTTCTTCCTTGTCTGTTTCTTGACTTGCTTCTCTCCCTTTTCTGGACAGGATAAAGAAAAGCCCTGCGGCAGGAAGCCTCACGCCAGGCTGCCCTTCCACCCGGAAGGGGCTAACGAAGCGCAGCAGGAGGGTGCTGCTGACACCATGATGTTCCCTCTCTCTAAAATCTCCTGCCAATTATATGTGTATATATTTTAAAGATTCATTTTTTATTTACTTATCCCCCTCGTACCCTGTGTTGTTTGCTCTCTGTGTCCATTTGCTATGTGGCTTTCTTATACGGTGGCTCTGGGAACCGATCCTGGGACCTTCCAGAGTGGAAGAGAGGCAGTTACTCTCTTGTGTCTCCTCAGCTCCCTGCTCTGCTACGTCTTCTTACTTTCTCTCCTCTGTGTCTCTTGTTGCATTGTCTTGCTGCACCAGCTCTCCCCGTCGGCTGGCATTCCCACTCGGGGGCGCGAGGCCACCTTCCCACGTGGCTGGCATCCCACGTGGCCCGGCTCCTGCGTGGGCCAGCTGCCCTCACCAGGAGGCCCTGGGCATCGAACCCTGGGCCTCCCATATTGGTAGATGGGAGTTCAGTTGGTTCCCTGCCAATTATATCTTTATGAACAAAGCAAAAAGACAAATACAAGATAAAATTTTCATTCTATCTTTTTGGTTTATTTTGAGGTACCAGGGGGGCGTATGTGGGAAGCTGGCACTCAACCACTGAGCCACATCGGCTCCTCTGAGTTGATTTTTCTCATTTGTTTGCTTGTTTTTTTTCAGGAGGCACCAAGAACCAAACCTGGGACCTCCCACATGGGAAGCCAGGTGCTCAATTGCTTGAGCCACATCTGATTCCTTCATTTTATCTTTTTTTAAAGAAGCAAGTCAATAATATTGATACATATTAATCATACAATTCACAATTCTTCTAAAGTATATCAGTGGCATTTGGTATAATCACATAGTTCTGCATTCATCACATCAGTTATTAGAGCATTTCATTATTTCAATAATAATAAAAAACAAAATTCTTTACCCCTCAATCTTTGTTTTCCTTGCTATATAGAATAGTAATAAACAAAAAACAGACAAACGAGATTTCTTCACCATCCCTCTGTTGCCCCTGCTGTACATGGCTGCTATTTCTGGGTATTCTTGCACAATTATTTATTGGTTTGTTAGGTAGTCGTTACATCTTGTAGTTGTCTTTTTGACTTGCATTAAACCCCAGGTTTCTAGAAAGTTTTCTTTATGGCTATCTATGTACTTACATCACCTCAATAAAAGTGGCCAGATACCTCACTCAGAACCGGCACATCCCGACCCAAGAAGAGGCTGGCGTGTCACCAGCCGCCTGCTAGGAACCCACTGGCCAGGCCCTGGACTTAGAGTGCTAGGGAGGACGTGTCTCTGTCCCTGCGGCTCCCCAGCACGTCCTGTGGGCGTCACATGGGCCAGTGTTTGAAGCACAGTAGGATCATCAAACGTAGAGGAAACCGTTTTATACTGGGTTGTCGGGTTCAGTGACAGTGCCAGCACTTCGCAGGTCCAGGCAAAACTGCCGAGGGCTTTGTCCTCTGCTGCGGCTCCCGGCCCGTCTGCAAGGACGAGCCCCTGACTTGGTGCCCGGGCTCTGCCCTCGCGTGGGACTGGTGCTCAGCCGCGAGGCTGCCGGGCAGGTGTGCCCGGCTCGTGGCCTGACGTCAGCCCGGCCCTCTCTCCGCAGGTGAACGCCGAGGCCCTCGCCCCAGCCCTGGTCCCCTCACAACAAGCCTTGGGTTCTTCTGGCAGAAGCTCTGGGGGCGCTGCTGAGAGCCTGGGCTGGAGCCCCCAAAGGGAGTGTCCAGGTGGTGACCCAGGGTGAGCCGGGGACAGCAGAGGCACGGGATGGGGGCGTGGACGCTGCGCCCTGCCAGGCACGCCCGCGCAGGCCGTGGGGCCGGGTGGGCTTGGAACCTGGCCTTGCTGCACGCCGGGGGAGAGCCCACCTCCTGCTGCGAGCGGGGGCGAGGGGCCCAGAAGCTCAAGAGAGGGTGGGACGCTAGTTGGGAAGTCAGGCTCTGGTTTCGAGGTCACTGGGGAAGAACGTCCAGTGTCCACAGGCGGTGCTCACGCGGTGAGACGTGTGGTCGGCTGTCAGCTGCCGCCACGAGGGACGGAGGGTGAGGGGCACGGGGGTCTGGGGGGCAGGCCTTGGACTCTGGCTCTCGGCCCGCCTCCCCACCCCTGCTCTGTGATGTCCCTTCCCCGAGCCGCGCTTTCCTGGTGGCTGCGATGAGATTCGGGGGCACGTTCCGGGCTCTGCCGTACCTGAGTGGGCGCTGGTGGGCCCGGGTCCTTCGGGGCTCTGCTCAGCCGTGGAGTGGGGACGAGGACACTGCCCTTCTGTCCACACCCTCAGGCCCTGCGCCTCCTGCGGGTTTAGCTCCGGGCACACGTGGTAGAGAGGCTTGTCCCCACGGGCCTTGGGGGTCGGGGCGGGGGAGGCACTTCGACCCAGAGGCAGGGGGCTGTGCAGGGGACCAGAGCAGAGGTCCCGGCCTCCGTCGAACCCGGGCAGCGGGTCCCGCGAGGGGAGCGCCCGTCCCTCCTGCATCCGTCGGCTGATGCCAGCAGCATCGTGTGCCGTGGGGGGCAGGGGTCCCTGCTGGAGAAGCCCAGGCCAGTGTGGGGAGGGCGGAGGACGGCCTGGCTGGAGCCCGAATCGAGCGGGACTGCCCGGGGCGTGCCGGGGACAGAGAGCTGGCCACGGCGCAGGGCTCGGGCAGGGCTGCCCGCTTCCCTGTTGCTCCAAGACTTAGAGGCGCGTCCCCTGGCCCCCAGGAGCGCACCTGCAGAACGCCGGCAGCTCCCTGCTCCCCGCGGTCGTCGCGGGCCTCCTGAGGGACGCATCCAGGGCGGTGGAAGTGACCTCGTCGAACGTGGAGCTGCTGATGGAGGAGGCCGGCTTCAGCGTGAGTCCCCCGCCCTGCCCTCTCGCCCAGCCCGCTTTCCTCCTCCTCGGCTCTTGGTGCCTTTTCAGTGCGTTTGCAGTCCTGCTCCAGAAGTCCTGGGTTCATGTCTTCTTGCTTTAAAAAAAAATACATATCCACCCTCCCACCCCACCCCCCGAGAGGGCGCCCTCATCTGTGCTCGTTTTCTCCTCGCTGTCTGCTCGTTGTGTCGTCTTTACGGGAACCGGCCCCAGGTCCTCGCATGCGGGTGCCCAGCTGCCTGCGCCACATCTGCGCCCCTGGCCTCTTGCTTTGAGCTTGGCCTTGCTGTCCATCTGAGAGGGGGGGCAGCCAGCATTGCTCCCTCAGCAGACGGAGGTGCTGCCCAGCCCCCAGTGTTGCTGTGAAGACTAAAGTAAATGTTACTAAATGAAATGCTCTGGGAACCTCAGAGGGGAGGGGCTAGCAGCACCCCGTTTCACAGGTGAGGGAAGTAGCCGGCCGGTCAGCCTCTGCCAGGCTTGGAGGCCCTGCCTCCTCATCCAGCACTCTTCCCACCACAACCTGGAGCAGCTTGCGAGCCACAGCCGCTGGTCCCTCTGCTGCCCTCACTGCTTTCCTCTGGGGTCTTCACTTCTGCTGCTTTTTAGATCAAAGTTTATTTCCCAGCCAGTGGGAGCGGGCAGAAACAATAGTTGTCAGTCGAATGTCTACTAATAGTAGAGCTGTCCAGTCCCGATGCCCAGCCCTCCCCTGCTTCCCTGCCCTCCTCTCCCGCCTCCCAACCAGGCCACTCTTTCTTTTCCTTTTTCTTAAAAAGATTTATATATTTATTTCTCCCCAGCCCCTGGTTTGCACTTGCTCTGTCCATCTTCTTTTTAGGAGGCACCAGAAACTGAACCCAGGAACTCATATGTGTTAAGAAGGCGCCTAATCGCTTGAGTCCTCTGCCCCCTGCTTTGTTATCTCTCATTATGTGTTCCTCCTCGTGTCTCTTGTTGCATCATCTTGTTACTTCAGCTCGCTGTCTTGCTCATCTTTAGGGGGCACTGGTTACAGAACCCGGACCTCCCTTGTGGTAGGTGGAGCCCACTCGCTTCAGCTGCTTCCCAGGCCACTCTTTCTATGCAGAAAGCAGTAGGTCAGCAGGGGAGGCCAGGCTGGGTCAGCCTGCAGGCAGGGCCCAGTTCCCACCCTTCTGAGCCCGGCTCTCTTTGCCATCAGCTGTTCCAGAAAGGGAATTCTCACGGCCCGCGCTGCCGCCCGTTGGCTCTTTCCCCGCCCCTGAGCTGCTGAGCACCTTGGCTGGGCGGGCGACAGCCCAGGGGAGGGTGGCGTGCCGCGGCTGGAGGGGTGACTCGGCCTCCCGCCTTCCCCAGGTGACCGCCTCCCACAGCCCGGTGGCGCCCGGGGACGTGGGCGCCTGCGGCCTCCTGACGGTGACACTGGCAGCGGCACCCTTCCAGGTCACGGGCGTGGTGCAGGACAACGGCCCCGCGCTGCAGGCGCTCAACGGAGCCCCCTTCAAGCCGGCGGTGCCCCTCCGCAGAGGCGTGCCCCTGCTGGTGTACCGCGCGGTGCCCGCCAGCCCTGAGGAGCTGTCGGTCCTGTCGGGTGAGGACGGGCCCTCGAGCAGGGGGACGAGAGCAGGTGGTTCAGCAACCCCCCAGGAGGGGCAGCTCCCCGGGCCTCGCGCGTCTCCACGCCGGTTTCCAGACAGTGGAGTTCAGAGAGGGCAAGCGCCTTAGCTGAGGCCTGGGGCGGGGTGGGGCCGGGGCCGGGGGGCGCGGGCAGGGGCCCAGGGCAAGGGTGGGGCCGGGGGCCGGGGGCGCGGGCAGGGGGACCAGCCCAGGCGGTTGCGGGCCCCAGCATGCTCAGGCTAGTGACAGTGCCCCGGGAGCGCAGAGCCCGGCGGGTGCAGGTTCCCTCCCTGACCCCAGCACGGCTGCAGGGCGCCCCTCCTGGGCTTGTGGGCTTCTCGGACCTGCCCGCCCGCACGGCCGGGTGCTCGTCCAGCTTTGGCAGGGGCCGTGCTCCTGGCCCTCCGGGGCTGGATTTCACCGTCCTTGCTGGACGTCCCGGCAGATCCCTCTGCTTTCTGCCTCGCTTTGGTCTGCGTAAACCCACTGCAGAGATGGCAGGCGCTTTGGGCTGGAACCCGCGGCTCGGAGGGGCGGGCGCAGCCAGGCCGAGCCGGGGCTCCTCAGGTCTCCGCCGCCTCTGACTGAGCGCGGGCCCCCCGCGGCCTCGGATCAGGCCCCCTCCCCTGCCCCCTGCCAACGGGGTGTCCTTTGCCTCCGCAGACCTCCTGGCCCAGAGGGGCGTGGAGATGCTGTCCTGCCAGGCGGCGGCCGAGCTGAGCGGGGTGCCCTGGCACGTCGCGGCCCTCTCCTCCGAGCTGCCCAGCCTGGAGGCGTGGGCGCCGCACGTGACGCAGGCCTTCCAGGTCGCCTTCTAGCCGCGCAGCCCGCGGGCAGCCGCTGGGGCGCTCGGGGAGAACCTTCCCTCCGCGGTCGGCGGGGAGTGGGACCCGCGTGCCGGCCCTGTCGCCCCCTCTGGCCTGTATGCAGCAGTCGCCACCTAATAAAGAGCCGCGCAGCCCCAGACGTCCCGGGCGCAGTTATTACTCGAAGAGCCACCAGGGGGCAGCCATGGGCAGCGTAGGCCTGGGATTTGGCCGCGGGGGGGGGGGGGGGGGGGGGGGGTTGGAGGAAGACGGGTAGGGGTGGGCGCGCGTGCCCGGGTGGGCGTGCGTGGTGGAGGAGCCCTCCGCCGCCCCCTTCAAGATTACTCAGAGGCAAGAAGCAAATGTGGCTCAAGGGGTTGGGTGCCTGCCTACCACATGGGAGCTCCCGGGTTCAGTTTCCTAAACCTCCTAAAAAGACGATGAGCAAACAATGAGAGCAGGGGAGAAATAAAACAAATCTTAAAAGTATTCACAGGCATTTTTACAGGAGTAAAACTGAAGCGATTTCAAGTTCCCAGGCATGCGTGTTAACGAGTGTAGTTCAGCAAACATGGACAGCGGTGCGCCCGGCCCCACGCTCTGCTTCTGGCAGCCGCTCACATGCCTCAGGTCGTTTCGGCCATGCCAAGGTTCCAGAACAGTCCTTTGGAGTCTCAGTTTAGAGAGGGAAAGTGCCTTGACCGAGGCCAGGTGCTTGTGTAGGAGGATTAGAACCCAGAGCCCGCCCCCACGGAAACCCAGTGGGACGGACTGAGGCAATGTGGGAATTCCGTGACCCTGAGGAAGGATCGAGCCGAGAGGAGATGGGGGTTCCCAGTGAGTTCCGCGAGCGCGGGAGGGCGCGGCTGGATGCTGGCAGCGACGGGCCGTCACGAGGAGCGCCGCGGGCCCCTCGCCCCCCGCAGCATCCCCCCAAGCCCTGCGTCCTCGCCGGGGCAGGACGGGAATCCGCCTGAGGACCCAGCAGGCGCCTTCCACGACGTGCCCGCGGCGCCCGCGAGCAGGGCTGTCCCTGTCCCGAGGCGCGGCCGGCTGGCCTGGCCCCTGGCCGTGCCCGCGGCGGGCAGCCGGTCCACCCCGGCCTCGCTGACGTGCCCTGCCGGCCGGGCGAGGCGGCCCGCTCGAGCGCGCTGATGGGCTGCAGCGAGCGCGGGGACCTCCCAGCAAAAAACAAGCCCGTTTTTCCACTTGTCAGTCTTTTCCCTCAAATTCCTGGACGATCTCTGTCCTGAACTTGGGTTTTTTCTTCAGTTGCCAGAGGTCTGTGGTAAGCCCAAAGTAGACCAACGCCCTAAAGTGCCTTCCTAGACACAGGCGGCCCGAGGGCTTGAGACAGTCTCATTGCCTCGCTTGATCCTGTGCTGTCCACACACCCTTTCCCCCACACTGAACTTTTTTGTTGTTGTTAAAACCTTCCCAAAGGTCTTTAGATCCAGCACGGGGAAGCTGCGGCTGGCTCCTTGGGCTCCTCTGGCTTGTGGCATCTGCAGTGACTAACGGGATTCACTCGTGCGTGTGGGCTGGTGGGATGGGTGCGCTCGTGCCGGCTTGGCTGGGTCACCGTGTCCACTCGGCAAGCAGCGGCCTGACCACGACCGTGGGTATTAAATCATCAGTAAGTGGATTGCCTCTGCGGCTGGTTACGGCTGAGGTCAACTAAGTGGATGGCTCCAGCAACGAATCGGAAGAGTCCCCAGCGACTGCAGCCAGGCACCTTCCGGAGAATTCACCAAAGGCGGCCACTGCAATTCCTAGCGCGTGGCCCGCCCTGTGGAGTCTGGACTCGCTGGCCCCCACGGTGTGTGAGCCAATTGCTAGAGTAAGTCATGATATTTAGTTAAACATACACATACATACCTGTCATACGTGTAACACGGCTCGATGCCGCTAACGCTCGCTCCGTCCCTTTTTCTGCTCTAGGTCGCGCGGGTGATTTTTTGTTCTTTAGGCTGAGTGGTTTCAGCAGACCCTAGGGTGACGGCGGTGACAGGGCCCCTTCCCTCCTGCGCTGCCCTCCCCGGGGGCGGGGGCTTTGGGAGGGGTCCAGGCAGTCGGTGAGGCGGAGCCCAGAGTGCAGAAGGCGGCGAGGGCTGGGCCCACAGCTGGGCGAGCAGGAGGCAGAGGCAGGTGCCTCCACTGGTAGTCAGCGGCCACCAGCGCTGCCCCGGGGCCCTGCTCTGGAACCAGTGTGCCCTGGAACCCGCTGGGTGCGGCTGGTGTGCCCTGGCGTGGCGGTTGAACTGTTTTGCTCCCAGGAGAGCCTGTCCTTAGCCTCGTCCCTCCCCGCGGGTTGAGAGCCCTTAAGTAGCACCTCTCCAGGAGGCTCCCGCAGCCCTGGTGGGCCCCCGCGCAGTCCGGCCAGGCCCCCGTGCCCGGAGCCCTTTCCAAGAGAAGGGACTCAGGGAGCAGCGGGAGCCGAGGCCGCGCTGGGCCCCGGGAGGGGAGGAGCCCGGAGGCGAGCCCCAGGGCCACATCTTCTGGGAGAGGCATGGCCCTGAGCATTCCTTGTAAACTGGGACGTTTTCCCAGTCTCAGAACCAAGATGATCAACTCCCGCCGTTTCAGCTGAACCCTTTCACGGTACCCTGGAGCAGCCCCGGAAACGGGAGCACCGGCGTGGCCAGCGTCCACTCTGACTGGCCAGCACCCCGAAGCCCTGGTTGTTGAAGGCTTTTTTCCTTTATTTCAAAGATTTATTTTTTATTGCATTTTTAATAAATCACAAAAAATGTTACATTAAAAAATACAAGAGGTCCCCCTACCCCACTCCCTGCCCCCCACTCCCACATCAACAGCCTCAGAGAGGGTTGTGTTTATCCCCCTCCCTCGCTGTCCGCACTTGCTGTCTGCTCGGTCCTGCTCGGTCTGCTCTCGCTGGGTGCTCTGTCGGCTCCTGTGTCTTTGGGAGGCACCGGGACCTCCCGTGTGGTGGGGCGAGGCGCTCCAGCACCCAGCTCCCCTGTTGGGTGCTCTTGGTGTCGCCCCTGCAGCGTCCCCCAGTGGGGGCAGGCCTGGTCCCTGCGCGAGCCACGCGCGGTCCTGGTCCTAGGGCCCGTGGAGGCGCTGCCGGGGTGGGAAGAGGCAGGTGGCGGCCTGGAGCCCGCGGTTCGCTCCTCCACGGACGGCGCAAGGTCGCCAGGCCTGGGGGCTGCCGTGGCTCTTCTCCCCCGAGCCCAAGCGCTACTCCAGGGACCTGGGAAGGCGCGTGGTCCTGCCGGGGACGGCAGCCGACCAGGGTGGTCCAGACAGCCCACCAGGAAGCTGGCAGCGGGGGGCGGCCGGGGGGGCTGCCGCGGGCACAGCAGGGTTTCAGCAAGCACTTGGGCGCCCGGGGAGGGAGGCAGGATGCTGCACTGGCCGCTCCAGCCGGATGCTCTCGGATTTGCTGGTGGCCGAGGCGCGCGGGAACAACCTCGGGCAAAGCAGCACCCTCTGCCCAGCTGTCGGTCCGTACCCGCCCCTCCCAGCCAGGCCACCGAAGGATCGACCTCTGCCTCAGGGGCCCTTCCTCCAGGCTCCAGGAGGCAGCGAGGAAGCTGGCCCAAGGGGACGTGGCGCGGCAGCATCTGCGTGTCCTCCCTCCTGGCAATCCCGCTCTCCAGGCCGATGCTGTCCCCGGAACCGCTGGGGGCTTCACAGAGGATCCCAGAGCAGGCAGCGCCCCAGCCAGCGGGGCAAGGCGCTCCCGGGGAAAAGGCCCTACCGGGCAGCCGGGCAGTGCTGGGCTGGAGGGACCCCAGCCTCAGCCTGGAGCCTCTGCCCTGTGTTTGCTGCTCCAGAAAAGACGGGCAGGTGTGATGGGGCGGCGGGGGCCACCCAGGGGGGACGGCCCGGCGCTGCCCGCTGCCCGCTCCGGGACCCCCGGTGCCCCTCCACCCGCGTGGCCAGGGCGGGGCCGGTTTTGCCTGCCCCCGCTTGGCACATGCACAAGTGGAAAGCAAGGGGCAGAGGAGCAGGTGCAGGGAGACCTCGCGGAGGCTGGGGTCCTCAGAGCCGGGGGGTGGGCAGCCTCTGTGCAGGGGTCTTATTCCTCTCTCTCTTTAAAACGCAGTATGTTAGCTTGGTACCAGGTAGGAAACTCAGAAAACACTGAGACGTGAACAGAGGTGATAGCACAAGAATCTCATCATCATAACGAAGCTATAAGATGGTAGGAAGACGGCCCGGACCGCCAAGGTCTATCGCAGTTCTGGAGCCACGGAGCCTGTCGCGCTCCTGGCCCCCAGTGAGGGGAGGGCAGCAGGCAAAGGCCCCTGGAAGACCCCTCACCCTGCCAGGCCAGGGCCTGGGGGGTGCTGGGCCCCATCCACTTACCAGCTAGGAGCGGGGGCATTTTTGTACAATCATGGGCATAAGGTCTGTTAGTTTGCTTTTGCTAGGAGCTAAACAATTGGAAAAAAGAAAAAAAGGGAGTGGGTGGAGCTCAGTGGCTGAGCACCTGTTTCCCATGCACAAGGTCCTTGGTTCAATCCCTGGTACCTCCTAAAAAAAAAAAAAAAAGGACATTCAGTCCCAGGTGTGACCTCCATCGGCCCCCAGGTCCCTCGGGGCGCCTGTGTGGAGGGGTTCTCCTCACTGCACCCCAGGGCAGGTGTGCTCCCTTGCCCACCCGCTCCCACCCGAGGGGCCCGGGCCCAATGCCAGGGAAGCAAGGGGGCTGGGCAGAGCCCTTGCGAGGCAGGCAAGCAGGGCCGTGCTCCAGAGCGGCCGGCGCCACGGCAGACGCTCGGGGAAAACGGCCCCGTGGGTGCGCTGCCCACGGGAGCCCCACTGTTCACCTGTGAGAGGCTAATGCGTTGTGAGAGGGAGAGAGCCCAACTGGGAAATTCTCCCTTGGAAACTTAAAATTTTTCTTTCTGATGACTTCTGATGACTGAACCAGCTCGATACATTTGATGGGTTGCTCCTTGCAACTGACTTGACCTGAAGAACCATATTTCAGGGAAGTGGAGGTGGCTCCAGCGATTGAGCTCCTGCCTACATATGGGAGGTACCGGGTTTGGTTCCCAGTGTCTCCTAAAGACGACGAGCAAGACAATGCGCTGGCATGACAGGCTGGCGCGGCTAGCCGACACAACAAGATGATGCGACAAGAGACACAAGGAAGAAAAACATGAGAGACCAACAAGCAGGGTGTGGAGGTGGCTCAAGCAGTTAGGTGCCTCCCTCCCACAGGAGAGGTCCTGAGTTCGCTTTCCAGTGCATCCTAAATAAAAAGGAAGGTGAGCACACAAGGAACGGACACAACAAATGTAAATAACACTACCAAGGCTGGGGGGGGGCGAGAAATAAAATAAATCTAAAAAAAAGAACCATATTTCAAACGAACAAGCACAGCCCGGCGCCTCCTGACAGCTCACCTGTTGCTGGCTGCGGGCGCAGCCCTGGCCGTCCAGCCGCCTGCCCACCGCGTAGGCCCCAGCAGCCCGCTGGGAAGCCGCCAGCACCGAGGACACCCGGAGGCTGGGAGGCTGGAGGCTCCTGAGGCCGTCTCCCCTCCCTGTGGCGCTGCTCTGTCCATCTCCTCCACACGCTACCTCTGCCCCCTCCCTGCGCCTCTGGCCTAAAGGCGTGTTCTTCCCCCTCCATCTAGCCAAGGGGGGACAGGAAAATGTGGAGGAAGTGTGTGGGGATGGGGACTGTGCTAAAGAGACTGAGCAGTCGTGAGAGAAACCACCCGGACTCTTCCATTCTGCTTATCTTACTTACTTAGAAGATAAACCGAAGCCAGGTATCTGGCCACAGGAGCTACAAGAGTTCAATTCCCAACATTTGATTCTTCTTTTAAAGGTACTGTAAAGAAGTCTCCTATTTCTCCACTCACCCTAATCCTCTTCATTTTTTTTAAAGACTGAATTTTTTCTCGCTCCTTTTTTTTTAAAATGTTACATTAAAAAAAAAAATAAAAGGTTGCCATATACCCCCACCCCCAGCACCCTCTCCTCCCACATCAACAACCTCCTTCATCGTCGTGGCACATTCACTGCATTTGCTGAGTACACTTTGGAGCACTGCTGCTCCACAGGGATACTGGCTCCTCTTTCTCTGTGTGCCCTCCATACATATTTCCCAAACCTCCCTGCTTCTCCCTGAGGGCATTGTGTAGCATGAAAGTTGTGCTGCCTCTAGCTGGAAGCTCCCCCAGCCCAGGCTTCTGGCTTGAACAAAACCCCCACCTACCCTCAACTGGTCTGTACCTTTCTTGAAGCTATCCTTTTGTTTTTTTAAAGATTTATTTATTTCTCCCCACCCCCTTGTTGTTTTTCACTTGCTGTGTCTGTTCATCTTCTTTGTTTCTTTTTTAGGAGGCACTGCGAACTGAACCTGGGACCTCCGATGTGGGAGGGAGATGCCTAATCATTTAAGCCACCTCTGTTCTCTGTTTTGTTGTATCTCTCATTATGTTTTTCCTCTTCTGTCTCTTGTGCATTTTGTGGCATCAGTTCACCACGTCTGCCCATCACACTAGCTCGCCATCCTGCTCGTCCTCTTTAGGAGGCACGGGGAACCTCTGCTCCCTGCTTTGCTGAGTCTCTCATTATGTTTTCCTTCTTGTGTCTCTTATTCTGTCATCTTGTTGTGTCAGCTTGCTGTGCCTGCCCATCACGCCAGCTTGCTGTCTTCTTTAGGAGGCACCAGGAACCAAACCACAGACCAACCACGTGGTAGGCGGGAGCCCGATCACTTGAGTCACATCCACTTCCCTGGAAGCTATCCAATTTTGTTACGACCTCAGCTCTTTGGAGCAATGAGTTCCATAGGTTTACAGCCTGCTTCCTTCTGTGGCTGCTAATGGTCTTTTTCTCAAACTTATCAGGCAAATGAATCTTACTGTTCACACTCAGGATTTAAGGACAGTTCCCTCCTAGATCTGCCCCTCCAGTGTAAAGAGCCCCAAGAGTTTTCACTGGTGCTCATGTCACACACGCGCCCTGTCTGAGCACCTCGGACACTAGGGACCCTCTCTGGCCGGCGACAGTAGCAGCAGTGCCCTGTGACCCAGAGGAAGGACACGGCGGTTCTGGGCCACCAAGCCTGCACACCTCACTCACCTCGTTAGAAGGGGCGTCGGGCATACTTTCGGCGATACAGCTCATCTACTCGTTCCAGGTACCACGTGCCTGGGAAAAGGCTGTTTGTGTCACCAGGCGGCGAGAAATCCACTATGGAATGAAGAAAAGAGGCAATATTCAAAAAGAGGTATATGGAGGTATATGGAGAAAACCCGGAGCAGCAGAGCAGCCAGAGAAGAGGCCATCTTGGAGCTAACGCTGAAGCCCCGGCCGGTGCCATTTCATCCTAGAGGGATGCATTTTCGTGCAGCAAACACGCTCCTCCTCAGATGAAATCTTTAGTGCGTCCTTTTGCCAAGGGTACATAGCAGGTTGAGGTGTCCCCAAAGCCTCCTGTCTCCAGGAGACATTCCCTTCCCAGCTTAGTTCTCAGCTCTGATTTCATTGTAGTGCTTCAGTGCTTTGTCCAGTAATGTGCCTCCAGAGTTCTTTTTTTATTGTTTTTTCAAGTCTGCTCTAACACGCCCCCTCCGCCTGTTCCAGATGAAATCAGTGACCACAGGGTCTAGGTGTTTCTGGAACATTACCAACTTCATAAGTTCCTTCTCCTTTTCAGACCACTCCCAAAACCATGTGCCCCAAGTTTTACTTGAGAAAATACGGTTGCCGTGATCTTGAAACCACCGCGTGGCCTCTTCACGTCCACTCTTGGCTTTTGTTTCCTTTTCATTTGTTGATTTTTAGTGGAGTTTTGTCTTTATGTTTGGTGGAGAAAGGAAGCTGTTGAGAGGTGACAGTATTCTTTGCTGGTAATCTATTTTTGTGCATTAATTAATTAAATCTGTCTGGCAACACCGCAAGATGGGTTATCCTTTTAGAACCAGGCAGCTGAGCAAAGCTCAATGATTTTCTCAAAGACAAACCGCTGGTAAGTGGCACACCTCAGGTCAGATTTGGACATTAGCTCTAGCATCTAGGCCCTCTCGACCGCTGCATGAAGAGCACCTTTTGGAGGCTGTCCTCCTGGCATCCCTGGACTCCATTTTCCAGTGTCTCGTTTTGGGGGGTTAGCTATAACCTGTCCTAGGAAGCCACGTGCTATGTCCTATCTCTCCCCAACTCTGCCCTCTGCTTCCCCACCAAGTTCTTGGCCTTTGGACCTAGCAACTCTTCTCTCAAGTATATCTCATTAAAGTCTAGACATTGGCCAAGCCTCTTTTAGACCGCTGATGAGGGCCTGACTCCCACCAGTGTCACAGCATCGGAGAACTGCCATCCCCTCCATTCTCCCTGATGTTCTTCTCACCTTTGCGGTGGAAATGCTCTCTTTGGTTCATTACTTCTGTGAACTCCTCAGCAGACACGCGTTTCCGGGAGGCAAGGCGGTTTGGTAGGTCTGATACACTGGACACCAGTTTCTCCAGTGGGGAGCCTGGTTGGGAAAAGCGAGATGTTTATACCTGCTGCATTGTACTTATCACTACCAATCACCAGTCCAGCAGGGAGACAGGTTCTGCAGGACCTCACAGCCTGAGAAAAGTGATGTGTGTGGGTTAGAATATTAAGAAATGATACAGATCAGCAAACATAATGCTAGTAAAACAGTCAGACGCCCATTTAGTCAAGGTTATATCCCACCTGGTGCTTCGAATCATCAACTTCATCACATCAATCATAATTAACCAATATTTAGGAGATCTCAAATCCATCAACTTTTCTTTAACCACTTGTAGCTAAACCACCATCATCTCTTGCCTGGACTATTAGCTGAAACTATCTAACTTTTTTCCTCCACATCCACCTTTGTTCCTCTTCAATCTGTTCTCTAAAGAGTAGCCAAGACAGTGCTTTAAAAACAAATCAGACAAGCTTAAATTCCTACAGGGTTTTCTTTGCCTTTAACCATAACTTCGTTCAAGATGTGAGCCTCAATAGTGGGGGGTTAAAATATGGTTTCTTTTACCAGGAGTGACTTGATAGAAAGATGGTACTCACCTGGAGAAGCATCCTGGGATACTCGAAGTGAAAATAAACTTGCTGCCAAACCAGAGCCGTAAGAGAAGGCACCAATCCTGGAGCCAGCTAAGTCTTGGGCAGAATGACTGCAGGGAAATAAATCAAAACAAATAATACACTGGAATTATATTCTGTGCTTTAAAGAAACCAGGAAACCATGCAAATCTAGCCCCTGCCTACCTCATGCAATAAGAAATGGAACGCTATACATATAGGGACGGCTGGTATACCCTGCAGACAAGTCCAGCAGTAGGAAAAGTAGCCAAGAGGACAGTAGGTAAAATCTAAGGTAGAGAAGGGATAGCGAGCACAACAGAACTGTAGGGTAGAAAGGAACCTCTTCCCCAGGAGGACAAGATGAATTCAGTGACTCTGAAGGGACTTGAACTGGAGGTGAGATGGATGCAGGAACCTCATGCCTCCTATGTTGATGGGGAATGCTCCAGCAGTTGCAACTTTTGGATCCATCCCCCATCAGTAGTAACTTGATCAAGCATACCCACATGTTTTATACATGCACTACCATGCAATTATTTCCTTAGAAAACAAAATAGAATATAAAGAGAAATACCAGCTAACCTTTGAGCACCTGCTGAGCACTAAGTGCTTTGGGCACTTAATGCTCACCCAAATCCTGTGACTTAGGTCTTGTTTATCTATATTTTATAGATGACGAAAGAAAGCACATAGAGGTTAAGTAACGTTCTCAAGATCAACGCTCATCAGTGGTAGAGAAGAGCCCAGGCTGTCGGTTTTAAACCTGGACTCTTAGCCGCCATGCTCTATCAAGTACAGAGAGTTAAAAATGGATGGGATCAAAATGTGGATAAAACTTCTACTATCTTCTTGCTGCCCCCAAAGAGATCTTGTACATCTCTTGACATACGCCTCCTTTACTTTGGAGCCCACTGTTTAATGCAGATCACAAATTCACCTACAATACACCTTGGAAACAAGTTTCCTTCTCCTGCCTCCTCCCTCCTTTCTCTCTCCCTCCCCCACCCCTCCCCTCGCTCTCCTTTCTTCATTTTCCTTTAAACTTCAGAACCAGAATAAGAAGTACCTCCCTGGTGGGCCCCCCAGGCCAGGTGTGGGACAGAAGGCAGGGCCAGGCATGGTACTTACTGGGCCAGGAGGGAGGCCAGGCACCCGTACAGGGAGGAGGTGTACATATTCCCGTTGTGTGCGGAGAGGTAGAGGGACGCTTTGGTTTTCTTGTTGAACTTATCAAGGGAGGCCTTCAGAAATGCTGCGTCCACATCCCTGTTGGTGTAGGTGTCTTCCAGCTTTAACTCCCTGCGAGGAAGCGAGGAAGAGGTAAGGCGAGAGCCACGTGAGGGAGGGAGCAAGGGGAAAGTAACCACTTCTGAGAAAAGACGTTGGAGCACAAGTTGTTGCTTTTCTTTTCTTTTCTTTTTTTTTTTTTGTAGAATACTCAAATACAGAAAAGCACAAAGAAAAAAAAATACCACCAATAGTCCTATCATTCAGAGACAGCACTGAGTCATATTGTTCTGGTGGACTCCATCTGCAGTTTCAAACATTTTATTAGAAAATAAAATCATACTATACATTTTGTTTAACATGCTTCAACTTAGAATATATACTTTGAATTTTTCCCATAACATGAAATCATCTTCTATAGCACTTTTTTAGAAGCTGCAGAATGGCTGATGGTAGATGTACCTACATCTCGCACTATTTTACATACTAGAGTGCTCCTTTAAACATGTAGAATTACTGAGATGAAAGGCTTTTTAAGACTCTTGGTTCATATTGCCTTATTATTGCCTTATCTCCCTAAAAAAAGTTGTATCAATTTACGCATTTACTATTGCCTATTTTCCTATATCCTTGTCAACTATCGGTATTCCAATTTTTAACAGTCTATGTAAAAAATGATGTGATGGTAAAGTTAGGTTGTGATGGCCAGGTTATGTTGTCCCGTTGTTTGGTCAAGGAAGCACTGGCTTGATTATTACTGTGAGGCTATTTCATGGTTTAAATCATCAGTAAGTTGATTGCATCTATGGATGACAACATCTACAATCAACTGAGGAGACTGCCTTTAGCAATGAGAAGAGTCTCATCCAATCAGTTGAAGGTCCTAAAAGGAGAAGTGATCATTTCAGCAGCCAGAAGGGAGAACTTCCATCTCTCTTTCAGTCAGCCAACTTCTTCTGGGGAATTTATCAAAAACCTTCCTCGGAGTTCCCAGTTTGTGGTCTGCCCTATGTAATTTATACTTACCCATCCCCACAGTCACATGAGCCAAATCTTATAAAAAGTCTCTTAATATTTACATTACACACACACACACACACACACACACACACACATGTCCTGTTTGTTCTGTTTCCCTAGTGAACCCTGACTAATACAGATTTTGGTACCAGGGTGGATCTTGAGAAAGCAAATCTTAAGGGTGAGATTGCCGAGTTGCTTCTGGGGCTTTTGGAATTGGTTCCTAAACTGATGAGATTCAAATGCACTAATGATGCTATCTCCAACAATCAGGATGACACGGATAGTCCATGGTGTGAGCTGGTAATAGAGATGTGCAAAGCATCACCACTGGGTACTGGTATTCAAATGCTTATAAGAAGCAAGGCTCTGGGTGAGTGTTTTTGACACCGTAAGAGAGTTTTGTGGAGGTAAAAGATCTAATGATGTTAGCTGGTTTTTCCTAATATGTCAGACAGTTCCTAAGAAAGGGATGGACACAAGGCTTCAAATCCCCAACTTAAACTCTGCATGAAGGACATGAAGGTTTCTACATGTAGCTTGAAAGAAAATATTATTTTGTATCGCCACAGACTTGAAATTTATGAAAACCAGACCCAGATTTTCATTGTGCAAGTGGCTGAACGACAACATAAATTGAATAACCAACCTTGCAGGGCAAGGTGTGATTGCTGCTAAGTGAGGGCACTGGCTGGAGGATTGGCATCCTGAGAATCAGAACGGGTATATAAGGGTTGATAGTGAGGGCACTGGGGACACTGAAATCCTTGATTCTGCTGCATCTTTGCCAGATAACCCTGTAATGGTCTAGCCTGAGGAACTGGTCACCCAACCTCCAATCTGCACTGAGAAATCAGCCATCTAAGCGCCACCTGAAGGGATTAACCCTGCTGCGCCTGATAAACCTGGGGCCATCTGCCTTGAGGAAACAGCCCTCACAACTCTGTCTGAAGAGATTCAAACTGTTTGGCCAGAGGAAATCACACTGGAAGGCCCTGAGGTAGCTGGTTTGCAAGACACTTCTAATTCTTCTCAGGATCCACCCCCACCACCTCTCTTTTCTCCAGACCTATAACTAGACTGAAGTCCCAAGAGGCCCAAAAGATGAGGTACAAAGTGTTACCCATGAGGAGGTACACTACAGTCCAAAAGAACTGTGTGGTTTTTCCAATTTATGCAGACAGAAATCAGGAATATGTACGGGAATGGACATTAAGGGTGTAGGACTGAAGCCTGCTAGTAAGATAGGGAATCAATAGATGGATGTGGAACCTGGCAGAGAGTCCACATGGACACCAGTAACCCCCAGGATGGCTGCTGGAGGCCCCCACCCCCAGGATTCTGCCATCCAGGACAAAGACTTCTTCTGGGAACAAGGGAAAGCCCTGGGTATTCCCCAAGGGATGTTATCACTGGGTCCTCACTGGGTTTTGATGGGTGGGGTAATCAATCAAAACAGCAAACAGCTGGAACCCCTCCCCTGCCATTAGCAGTAGAATAATTAATAGTTTATAAAGCAGAATACGAGGCCTGAGCACGCTCTTGCCCTGCTCTCTTGCCTCTGGACCCATTCCTGCCCTCTGCACACCGCTCTCACCATTTTCCTCTGCCATGTGGCCATGCAAGTAAACCTGCATGGGGAACTGTAGCTTGTAAATCAGCCCTCTTCATCCCTTTTTACCCCTTTCCTCTACCTGGGACCCCTGCTCTGTTATTTTCTCCCCTTTCTCTTCCCTCCCTCCCTTAATAAATTACTGGTCTAACTCACCCAGCGTGCTTTTGCAATTCATTTCTGCAGCATAGCCAAGAACCTAGACAAAATCCTGTAACAGGATAATGGTGAAAGGAACATAAAGTTGGATCAGGCTGAATTTTTTGATATGGACCCATTAAGCAGAGTCTGCATCAATGCTGAGGCTCGAGGAGTTAGAAAGGGCTCAGTTTGTTGGGCGTTTGGCTGAAGCATGGGCAAAAGGTGGCCTACATTGTCTGAAGTCAAAATGCCAGAACTGTCCTGTCATAAAGTTGATGAGGGAATCCAAAGGGTCAGAGAGACTAGAATGTTTGAACGGATTTATCATGGATTTATCATGGGGTCCTCACCCATGCCAGTAACATCCAGAGGACACATCTTTCACGAGGACTTTGAGGAATACATTTGTGAGAGCTCCATCCTCCTTAATATATGAAGATATCAATAATAAGAGAAAAATGAGCAAAGGATATTATTACAAAATTTCCCCAAAGAAGAAATGCATAGAATTATATTTTTCAACGTGCATGCTCAATAGTAACAAATCAAACCAAGATACATTTATATTAATCTGTATTTCAAATGGGGCAGATCTGAAGCAGTGCATGTGCTAATTTTGATGTTTTAGTTAGTAGCAGGGTTAAAAGCAGTAGTTAATAGTGCATAAAGGTTGGTAGAATGCTCCCAAAACTTGAAGTAAACAGATACCACGTAGAAAGGGAAAGAATCTCTTCTCAGTGGGAAACTCTGTATATTGAAGATGCTCCTTTTCCAAATGTCTTGGAGTAATGCATTTGTGAACAGCATTCTTTCTGCTTTTTTGATACATAAGTAGGAGAGCTGGATGATCTCCTTTTTATAGATAAGGGAAATTGAGGCAGCAAACAAGACTTTGATCAAGCCAGTGGCAGTGAGAATGGGATCTGGAAGGCCCTGATCTGCTGCCTGCTGCTTCGGTTTTTGCTTCCAGAGGACTGTGTCAGTAGAGACCAGGAGAGCCCACAGGCAGGGGTTGTGGGCTCATATTCGTCTTTGTGTCTCTAGAGTTTAGTACGACGCCTGGCACAGAGCAGTTGTTCAGAATGTGTTCATTGACAGAAAATTTAGCCATAGGCTCTTTTCCCTGCTTCTGTATTCTCTGAAGCTTATTACTAGCCCCTTGATCCAGACATGCTAGCAAACCCTGTGCTCTCCTGAAATAATACATGAAGGGCCCTCTGCAGATGTTAACCTTAAGCATTGTAAGGATTTGACATCCTTTCTGCTGTGTTGAAGGAGTGTCATCTGTCCCCCCAGGAGTGGCTGGTAGTCTGGCCTCCAGGTATCTGAGCCCCCTTCCTCACCCTCACCTGCCCCAGGAAGGGGACTCACCTGAAGGCCTCCAGCCCCTTGTAGAGACTGGCTTGTGTGTCCTTGCTGGCTGACAGGAAGTCATTGAACATCAGGCGTGCCAGGGACTTCTGGACCAACTTGCAGAAGGGTGTGTGAAAAATCATAAACTGGAAATCTTCTAGGGTGAAAGGTTGGTTGATGCCAGCTGGAAGAGGAGGGAGTGTGAATCAAGCACGTGGCCTGGTGGGTTAGTCATGTAGACCACCTTCTCCAAGCTCTCAGCTGTGCTGAGGGACGCCGAGCCTCACACAAAACTAACCAGCCAACATACAGGAGGGGAAGCAGGTACGTTAGCTCATTCACTTCACAAGTATTTACAAAGCACTCTCTACGTCTAAGGAAAGAAGGGAAGGAAACAAACACCTCCTGAGGATATGCTATTGCCAAACTCTGTGGCAGATGCTTTCAGGTACATTAACTTATTCTTTCTCCAAATCAACTTTGTGCTTAAACATTCTCTCCATTTCCCAGAGGAGGAAACAGATTCTCCAAAATACTAAATGAAGCCATGCGTCCCAGGTTACCCAGCTTCAGATTTGGATTCACTCTGACTCTGCATTCCAGACGCCCTCTCTCACTCTGAGGATGAGGACAATGTAATCACTTCCTTTAGGAAAACTTATAACTTAGTGCTATGATCCAAAGCAGCATCTGTCAAATTCCTTATGAGAAGAAGGTGTACAATTAAAATGGGATGAGGACTCAGAGGAGGTGAGAGCAATTAGCCAGTAACAGCTTTGCTGCGGAAGGCAGCTGGTAGAGAGGTCCGAGGACACTCCTTACCTGTGTGTGTGTGGCTCGCGGGAGTCGTACTCCAGCCATCGCGTGGAAAGGGGCAGGTGGCTCCTGACACCAGTCCTAAGGCGTCCCTACTCTGACGCCTCCACGGATCTGTTCCCACACTGAAAACTATCTTTTACAGATGCTTATCTGGGCATGCCTAAGCAGGTAACATTCCTTTTTACTTTTTCAAGTGGGTTTCTCTGTATTTTAAAAATAAGATTTATCTGATTCTTTGCTATTATGAGAGTCATATTGTAGCAGAAAGTTCAGAAACTACAGGTGAAAACACAATCTACCTGTAACCCTACCATTCAACTATGCAGAGAAAAGCCACTGCTAACACGTTAGTAGGTAGAAAATGTGTAAGGAGTGTCAACAGCAGCCACTCTTTAAAGGACGGCAAACAGCAGACCTGAGCGGGAGCCGCTTTCTGGGTGGCTGGCCCTCCTGCTTCCACCCTGCGGGCTCCGCTCCTGGGCCGCGCACTTGTGCCCCGTGGGCCCCGCTCCTGGGCCCTGCACTGACCCCCGCGGGCTCCGCTCCTGGGCCCTGCACTTGCGCCCCGCGGGCTCCGCTCCTGGGCTCCGCACTGACCCCCGCGGGCTCCGCTCCTGGGCCCTGCACTTGTGCCCCGCGGGCTCCGCTCCTGGATCCTGCACTTGTGCCCCGCGGGCTCCGCTCCTGGATCCTGCACTTGTGCCCCGCCGGCTCCGCTCCTGGATCCTGCACTTGTGCCCCGCGGGCTCCGCTCCTGGGCCCTGCACTGACCCCCGCGGGCTCCGCCCCTGGGCCCTGCACTTGTGCCCCGCGGGCTCCGCCCCTGGGCCCTGCACTGACGCCTGCGGGCTCCGCTCCTGGGCCGCGCACTGTGCCCCGTGGGCCCCGCTCCTGGGCCCTGCACTGACCCCCGCGGGCTCCGCTCCTGGGCCCTGCACTTGTGCCCCGCGGGCTCCGCCCCTGGGCTCCGCACTGACCCCCGCGGGCTCCGCCCCTGGGCTGCGCACTTGCGCCCCGCGGGCTCCGCTCCTGGATCCTGCACTTGTGCCCCGCGGGCTCCGCCCCTGGGACCTGCACTGACGCCTGCGGGCTCTGCTCCTGGGCCGCGCACTTGTGCCCCGTGGGCCCCGCTCCTGGGCCCTGCACTGACCCCCGCGGGCTCCGCTCCTGGGCCCTGCACTTGTGCCCCGCGGGCTCCGCCCCTGGGCCCTGCACTGACCCCCCGCGGGCTCCGCCCCTGGGCCCTGCACTGACCCCCGCGGGCTCCGCCCCTGGGCCCTGCACTTGCGCCCCGCGGGCTCCGCCCCTGGGCCCTGCACTTGTGCCCCGCGGGCTCCGCCCCTGGGCCCTGCACTTGCGCCCCGCGGGCTCCGCTCCTGGGCCCTGCACTTGTGCCCCGCGGGCTCCGCCCCTGGGCCCTGCACTGACCCCCCGCGGGCCCCGCTCCTGGGCCCTGCACTTGTGCCCCGCGGGCCCCGCTCCTGGGCCCTGCACTTGTGCCCCGCGGGCCCCGCCCCTGGGCCCTGCATTTGTGCCCCGCGGGCTCCGCCCCTGGGCCCTGCACTTGTGCCCCGCGGGCTCCGCCCCTGGGCCCTGCACTTGTGCCCCGCGGGCTCCGCCCCTGGGCCCTGCACTTGTGCCCCGCGGGCCCCGCTCCTGGGCCCTGCACTTGCGCCCCGCGGGCTCCGCTCCTGGATCCTGCACTTGTGCCCCGCGGGCTCCGCCCCTGGGACCTGCACTGACGCCTGCGGGCTCTGCTCCTGGGCCGCGCACTTGTGCCCCGTGGGCCCCGCTCCTGGGACCTGCACTGACGCCTGCGGGCTCTGCTCCTGGGCCGCGCACTTGTGCCCCGTGGGCCCCGCTCCTGGGCCCTGCACTGACCCCCGCGGGCTCCGCTCCTGGGCCCTGCACTTGTGCCCCGCGGGCTCCGCCCCTGGGCCCTGCACTGACCCCCCGCGGGCTCCGCTCCTGGATCCTGCACTTGTGCCCCGCGGGCTCCGCTCCTGGATCCTGCACTTGTGCCCCGCGGGCTCCGCCCCTGGGACCTGCACTGACGCCTGCGGGCTCTGCTCCTGGGCCGCGCACTTGTGCCCCGTGGGCCCCGCTCCTGGGCCCTGCACTGACCCCCGCGGGCTCCGCTCCTGGGCCCTGCACTTGTGCCCCGCGGGCTCCGCCCCTGGGCCCTGCACTGACCCCCCGCGGGCTCCGCTCCTGGGCCCTGCACTTGTGCCCCGCGGGCTCCGCTCCTGGGCCCTGCACTGACCCCCGCGGGCTCCGCTCTGGGCCCTGCACTTGGGCCCACGGGCTCCGCTCCTGGGCCCCGCACTTGCGCCCCGCGGGCTCCGCTCCTGGGTCCTACACTGACCCCCGCGGGCTCCGCTCCTGGGCCCTGCACTGACCCCCCGCGGGCTCCACTCTGGGCCCTGCACTTGTGCCCCGCGGGCTCCGCCCCTGGGCCCTGCACTTGCGCCCCGCGGGCTCCGCTCCTGGGCCCTGCACTTGTGCCCCGCGGGCTCCGCCCCTGGGCCCTGCACTGACCCCCCGCGGGCTCCGCTCCTGGGCCCTGCACTGACCCCCGCGGGCTCCGCCCCTGGGCCCTGCACTTGCGCCCCGCGGGCTCCGCCCCTGGGCCCTGCACTTGTGCCCCGCGGGCTCCGCCCCTGGGCCCTGCACTTGCGCCCCGCGGGCTCCGCTCCTGGGCCCTGCACTTGTGCCCCGCGGGCTCCGCCCCTGGGCCCTGCACTGACCCCCCGCGGGCCCCGCTCCTGGGCCCTGCACTTGTGCCCCGCGGGCCCCGCTCCTGGGCCCTGCACTTGTGCCCCGCGGGCCCCGCCCCTGGGCCCTGCACTTGTGCCCCGCGGGCTCCGCCCCTGGGCCCTGCACTTGTGCCCCGCGGGCTCCGCCCCTGGGCCCTGCACTTGTGCCCCGCGGGCTCCGCCCCTGGGCCCTGCACTTGTGCCCCGCGGGCCCCGCTCCTGGGCCCTGCACTTGCGCCCCGCGGGCTCCGCTCCTGGATCCTGCACTTGTGCCCCGCGGGCTCCGCCCCTGGGACCTGCACTGACGCCTGCGGGCTCTGCTCCTGGGCCGCGCACTTGTGCCCCGTGGGCCCCGCTCCTGGGACCTGCACTGACGCCTGCGGGCTCTGCTCCTGGGCCGCGCACTTGTGCCCCGTGGGCCCCGCTCCTGGGCCCTGCACTGACCCCCGCGGGCTCCGCTCCTGGGCCCTGCACTTGTGCCCCGCGGGCTCCGCCCCTGGGCCCTGCACTGACCCCCCGCGGGCTCCGCTCCTGGATCCTGCACTTGTGCCCCGCGGGCTCCGCCCCTGGGACCTGCACTGACGCCTGCGGGCTCTGCTCCTGGGCCGCGCACTTGTGCCCCGTGGGCCCCGCTCCTGGGCCCTGCACTGACCCCCGCGGGCTCCGCTCCTGGGCCCTGCACTTGTGCCCCGCGGGCTCCGCCCCTGGGCCCTGCACTGACCCCCCGCGGGCTCCGCTCCTGGGCCCTGCACTTGTGCCCCGCGGGCTCCGCCCCTGGGCCCTGCACTTGTGCCCCGCGGGCTCCGCTCCTGGGCCCTGCACTGACCCCCGCGGGCTCCGCTCCTGGGCCCTGCACTTGTGCCCCGCGGGCTCCGCCCCTGGGCCCTGCACTTGCGCCCCGCGGGCTCCGCTCCTGGGCCCTGCACTTGTGCCCCGCGGGCTCCGCCCCTGGGCCCTGCACTGACCCCCCGCGGGCCCCGCTCCTGGGCCCTGCACTTGTGCCCCGCGGGCCCCGCTCCTGGGCCCTGCACTTGTGCCCCGCGGGCCCCGCCCCTGGGCCCTGCACTTGTGCCCCGCGGGCTCCGCTCTGGGCCCTGCACTTGTGCCCCGCGGGCTCCGCCCCTGGGCCCTGCACTTGTGCCCCGCGGGCCCCGCCCCTGGGCCCTGCACTTGTGCCCCGCGGGCCCCGCCCCTGGGCCCTGCACTTGTGCCCCGCGGGCCCCGCCCCTGGGCCCTGCACTTGTGCCCCGCGGGCTCCGCCCCTGGGCCCTGCACTTGTGCCCCGCGGGCTCCGCCCCTGGGCCCTGCACTGACCCCCGCGGGCTCCGCTCCTGGATCCTGCACTTGTGCCCCGCGGGCTCCGCTCCTGGGCCCTGCACTGACCCCCGCGGGCTCCGCTCTGGGCCCTGCACTTGCGCCCCGCGGGCTCCGCTCCTGGGCCGCGCACTGTGCCCCGCGGGCTCCGCTCCTGGGCCCTGCACTGACCCCCGCGGGCTCCGCTCCTGGGCCCTGCACTTGTGCCCCGCGGGCTCCGCTCCTGGGCCCTGCACTTGCGCCCCGCGGGCCCCGCTCCTGGGCCCTGCACTTGTGCCCCGCGGGCTCCGCTCTGGGCCCCGCACTGACGCCCGCGGGCTCCGCTCTGGGCCCTGCACTTGCGCCCCGCGGGCTCCGCTCTGGGCCCCGCACTGACGCCCGCGGGCTCCGCTCTGGGCCCTGCACTTGCGCCCCGCGGGCTCCGCTCTGGGCTCCGCACTGACCCCCGCGGGCTCCGCTCTGGGCCCCGCACTGACCCCCGCGGGCTCCGCTCCGGGCCCTGCACTGACTTCCGTTTGGCGGGAGGCACGGGGCTTCCCGGGGCTCCCGGGGCGTTCCCCGCCCCTTCCCGGGGGGAGGAGACCGCCCCTGAGCGCGGGCGCCCCGCCCGCCGGCCGTACCTTCCTTCCACTGCTCCTGGATTTTCCGGCGGTAGAAGGCGTAGCAGCGGTCCAGAGCCCGGAAGTAGCACTGGATGGAGAGCTGGCCGTCCACCACCGGGTACTCGGAGGCCAGGTCCGGCTTGTAGAAGTCGTACACGTTCTCCATGTGCGTGCCGCGCAGCCCTGGGGGGCGCGGGCGCTCAGCGCGGGGCGCACGCCTCGGCGGGGAGGGCGCGGGGGGACTTCCGGCCCGCCCTGCCGCGCGGCCCGCGCTCAGCGCCCTCGTTTCCCGTTCCCCTGCCCTCACCCCTGCGCTTGACACGCGCTGGAATAAAGCCCCTCGACCCCATTCCCTCTGTCACCTCAGCTCAGCGCCCAAAGGCCAGACAGCTCGCCACAGGGCGCGGCATTCCCCCGCCGGCGGGGCGGAAGCAGGCGCTTCCCGCCATTCCCTCTGTCACCTCAGCTGAGCTCCCGCAGGCTCCACCGCTCACCACAGAGGGCGGCATTCCCCCGCCAGCGCTTCCCGCCATTCCCTTCCGTCACCTCCGCTCAGCGCCCTCAGGCCCAGGCAGCGCCTTGCCCTCACCACAGGGCCGCATGCCCCGTGGGCGGAAGCAGGCGCTTCCCGCCTTCCCCTCTGTCACCTCAGCTCAGCGCCCTCAGGCCCAGGCAGCGCCTCGCCCTCACCACAGGGAGGCATGCCCCGCGGGCGGAAGCAGGCGCTTCCGCCTTCCCCTCTGTCACCTCAGCTCAGCGCCCTCAGGCCCAGGGGCCGCCCACCACAGGGCGGCATTCCCCGCGGGGCGGAAGCGGGCGCTTCCCGCCTTCCCCTCTGCTCGCTGCCCCCACGGCGGCCTCGTGGGTACGGCGGCCTTCCCGAGCCCACCCCTCGTCCCGGCGCAGGCGGCCCCGGCCCAGCACCCCGCCCTCGCCGGCCTCCGCAGCCCCCGGCTGCCCGCCACGCACCTCGCTCCAGCGCCAGCGGCGCCTGGGGGCCGACCAGCATGGCCACGGCGCCGGCGCCGCCCGTGGGGCGCGCGCTGCCACTCGCGTACACGGCGATGTCCCCGCAGACCACCAGGGCGTAGCGACCTGCGGGAGAGACGAGAAATAACCACCGCTGCTACCAAACGTGGTCAACGGAGGGCCCCTAGGTGCCAGGCCGAGGGTAGGGGTGGGGATACAGCGATGGCCGAAAAAGAAGAGGAAAAGGATAAACCTGTCCTCGTGGAATTTGTGTTCTAGTGAAACTCTTCGTGTCATGCTTGAAAAGCAAAGCCAAAACTCGGTGCCCTGTCATTTATTCAGAATTCTGTTCAATTAAACGTTTGCTGATTGACACTTTTGGAGACAATTTAGGTTTCTACTTGATCACATTATCCTAAAATTCCATCATCCGTGATCCTGAAATTCCTTCCAAATTACAGAAGGCCAAGCAAAAGGGAAGGAAACTAACATTTGAAATACCAGCTAGACACTAGTTATCCTCAAACAAACCTCAAAACAATCCAATGGGGTGGGTAATATCCACATTTATGAAGGAAGACATTGTTTTCCAGAGAGGTTAAGGAACCTGTCCACACACATCTGGTGAATGTGGGATTTAGTATTCAGACCCAATTCTGCTTGGCTCCTAAACTGTGTGCTTTGAGCTACTTGGCCTTGTGAAAAGAGTTTCTGTTGAATAACTACATTTAATGTGGATGAGTCATGGGAATTCTATAAGTTAGTCTGTCAAATGCAGATTTCGGTCCTTCCCCTTAAATTGCATCAAAATACTCAGGTCACTGGAGTACAGGGCTTCTGTATATTCCACAGACTGGTCCAAATGAGGGCTTAACAAGACCTGACCGTTATTTCTTCCACTTTTGTTTGCTGCAAGTGCTGTCCCTGAAACTCGAGTCCATGGGGGAGATATGGTAGTGGTTTTAGTGTTCTAAACAATCTTGAGGATTCATCCAAGTACTGAGTTAGAATCTAGATTTCTACATAATGTAATCTTGACAGTAAGCTTTTACAGCAGGTAGTTTTCCCCTTTCCAGACAAAAATCTAAACTGGGGCACAATGAACTTAAGTCATTTATTCAGGCCACACAGCTAATAAATGGTAGGGTAAGGGAGGATTGAGTTAATTCCAACCCAAATTCACTTAAGTCCAAGGACCTTCTCTTTGGAATAATAAAAACTCCAAAAACAATAACATCAACAAAAAAGTTTTGGTTTTTCCCAATGGAATATGTACATGTATATGAACATGTTGTGAAAAACGTGGAAACTATGGAAAAATACTTAGAAGCTGATAAGGAAAAGATCAGGAAATTTGACAACATAAAAGTCAAAAGACAAACTGGGGGCATATATATAACACAATCAAAATACCCCCTACTTTCTTTCATTTATAACGGTCTCATTAAAAAAAGACAAGTCATGCAATAGAAAACTGGTCAGTAAACAAGTAAAGGGAAGTGGATGTGGCTCAAGCAACTGAGCTCCCGCCTACCACATGGGAGGTTTCTGGTTCAGTTCACGGTGCCTCCTAAAGACGACAGTGAGCTGGCACAACAGGCAGGCACAACAAGCTGAGGCAACAAGATGACGCAACAAGAGACGCAAGAAGAAAAACCTACTAAGACACAACAAAGCAGGGAACAGAGGTGGCTTAAGTGATTAGGTGCCTCCTTCCCACATTGGAGGTCCCAGGTCAGTTCCTGGTGCCTCCTAAAGAAACAAAGACAACGAACAGACACAGCAAGTGTAAAACAACAGGGGGTGGGGAGAGAGAAATAAATAAATCTTTTTTAAAAATGTAAAAAAACACAACTTCTCTTCCAATGAAAGAAGGCAAATCAAAGACACTATTATTTTACTTATTAAACTGATAAAGACTATAATGTTTGATACTATGTATTACAGGAATGTAATTTAGTGCAGCATTTTGAAAAACAATTTGGCACATTCTTTCAAACTTTTTTTTTTACTCTGCTGAATGACATTTTCTTTATTATATTTTAGTTTACAGCTCTTTAATTCAGAAATCAGAGACTGTTTTTCATTAAACTGTGATTCCCTCCTCTCTCCCCAAATTAGGGAATTTGAAAAAGGCTTAATTTGTATGAGTTACCAAATTAAATTTTCATTTATACACAATTTAACTGTTTATAAAGTACCCAATATTATAGCTTACAAAGCATATGACTTTTGACAATAAAATAACACTTTTAACATAACCTTTTGTTCTGTAAAAAATATTCTACATACTTGCACACCATTGAAACAATCTTTTTTGTTTGGGAAATTCCTTATGCACATTAACCTAAAAAAATTGTCAATGATTATATATCAGGATTTCTAATGTTAAGATAATTGGCTGCCACCTAGTGTTCAATTTCTGCAATTTCTAGCCTTATATATTCCAAATTGCTATTAAAACCCAGGTTCTAAAACCTGTCTTTTGAAATTGCTTCTTTATTTATATGGTCATGAAAAGATTGTGTGTGATATAATAATTAGTATAAAAGTATCCTCGTGATACTGCAATATGAAAAATAGATATCCCCATTTTGACTTCAAATGCAGATTTCTGCCCTCCCCTTAAATTGTATCAAAATCTCAAAAGAACATGTAGGGAACTGGAATATACAGAAAGATTCTGTACATTCCACAGACTAGTCAAAATGAGGGATTAGTCATAATCCATAAGGAGTAAAGGGCAGATGTAGGAAAGGCAGTAATCCAATTTTTTCTTCTTTTTTTAAACAGTAGAGGTTTATGAGTCTTTTACCCATAAGTTCCATTACATCAAAAGAACAAAGTGGGCTTAGCATTTCACTTAAGGCAATTCAGCATTATCAGTTTTTTTTTTAAGATTTATTTTTTTTTCCTCTTCCTCCTCCCCACCCCCATTGTTTGCACTTCCTGTCTGCTCTCTGTGTCCATTTGTGTCAGCTTGTCTTCTCTTTAGGAGGCACCAGGAATGGAACCTGCGACCTCCCATGTGGAGGAGAGGTGCTCAATCACCTGAGCCAGCTCAGCTCCTGCTTTGTTGTGCTTCTCACTGTCTTTCCATTCTGTGTCTCTTTTGTTGTATCATCTTGTTGCATCAGCTTGCTGCTCTTGTCCGCTGTTCCAGCTCTCCTTCTCCAGGAAGCACCCGGAACCTGAACCCAGGACTCCCGTGTGGTAGGCAGAAGCCCAATAGCTTGAGCCACACCCACCTCCCTATCGGTTTTGAAGAAACACAAATACCTTAAAAACTAACCAGTCTGCTTTAACAAATTGTACATGCTAATGAAATTTTAGTCTTCTAAATCCAAATACAGAGCAATCCCCAGAAAAACTGGAATGTAAAATGTTGGGTTCCATTTAGAGATCATCAAAATCTTCATCAACATCTCCATGTCACCATCATCACCACCAGAACCAAAGCCTCTAGTTCACTGATTTTAGCATGCTCTGGAAGCTCATCCCATGCCTTCCGACTTCTAGCTTCATCTGCATTGTAACTTTTTTTTAATGTTTTATTTGTTTTTTATTGCATTGTATTTTAAAGTCACAGGGGCTTCCTTATCCTGGTAATCTCGTAGACAAACCAATATAATATCTGAGGTATTTATCCAAACCTTTTTGCTCAGTTTCCCTCTCATGTGACATAACCTATTTACACCATCAAAACATTGCTTCCAATCCTCCATTTCTCAACATTTTGATTACCTGAGCATGCTCTTGGTCCATCTTTTTTGAACGCCAACTCTCTCTTTTTAATTTATTCTCATTCTTCCCTCTATGTCTATTTTACCTCCTCTACCTTTATTCTTAGGCATGGCAGTGACGGTGAACTCTCTGGATTCTTTTAGGGTGGGGATTTGGCAGCGACGCCTCTGAGAGCAGCAAAGGGCCACGCGGGAGGGGCAGCGCAGGAAGCTCACCACCGAGCTCTCTCGGGATCCGCTCACGACCAAACATTTTTTTAATTTTAAATTTTTATTTTTTTACTTTTAGGAGGGATCGGAGATTGAACTTGGACATGGTACCTGGGAAGCAGGCACTTAACCACTGAGCTATGACCACGCCCCTGCGTCAAACTTTTTTTTTTAAAGATTCATTTTTTTAATTTATTTCTCTCCCCTTCCCCCTGTTGTCTGCTCTCTCTGTCCATTTGCCATGTGTTCCTCTGTGTCCACTTGCATTCTTGACAGGTGGCACCAGGAGTCTGTGTCTCTTTTTGTTGCGTCATCTTGCTGAGTCAGTTTTCTGCGTGCGCGGCACCACTCCTGAGCAGGCTGCACTTTTTGCGCGGGGCGGCTCTCCTTGCGGGGCGCACTCCTCGTGCATGGGGAACCCCTACACAGGGGGTGCTCCTGCATGGCATGGCACTCCTGCATTATGCAGCACTGTGCATGGGCCAGCTCACCACATGGGTCAGGAGCCCTGGGTTTGAACTCTGGACCTCCTGTATGGTAGGTGGATGCTCTATCAGTTGAGCCACATTTGCTTCCCAGTGTCAAACTTTTAAATCAACATACTTTTGATCTGCAATTCTACTTCTAGGACTCTGTTCTTAGAATGATTACCACAGGCATGCAAAGCTATTGTGTGATACTCATTAAAAATATTATTAGTAATTGCCAAAAAAGCAATGGCAATCTAAATATGAAGCAATATGGGACTAATTATACTTTGGCATATCTATATAATGAAACATTACTTGGCTTTTAAAAGAATCATGTAAAATGATCTCTAAAACATCATAGACATGAAGAATAACATGTACAGTGCTCAAGAATAGATATCTATATGCAGATGCAGAGAAAAATTCTGGAAGAATATTTAAGAAGTTTTTATAGTGTTAAATTCTGGGAAACAGTGGGAATATCAAATGGGGACTCGTTATTCACTTTAAATGCTTGTGTATAAGTTTCTTTTTCTTTCTTTTTTAACCATAACTTTGTATTTTTAAAAAATTTATTTCTCTCCCCTCTCCCCCCCAGTTGTCTGTTCTCTGTGTCCATTCACTGTGTGTTCTTCTGTGACTGCTTCTATCTTTATCAGAAGCACTGGGAATCTGTGTTTCTTTTTGTTGTGTCATCTTGTTGTGTCAGCTCTCCATGTGTGTGCGGCGCCATTCTTGGGCAGGCTGCATTTTTTCGCTCTGGTGGCTCTCCTTATGGGGTGCACTCCTTGAGCATGGGGCTCCCCTACGTGGGGGACACCCCTGCGTGGCACAGGCACTCCTTGCGCGCATCAGCACTGCGCATGGGCCAGCCCCACACGGGTCAAGGAGGCCTGGGGTTTGAACCGTGGACCTCCCATGTGGTAGACGGACGCCCTAACCACTGGGCCAAGTCTGCTTCCCTTCCTAGGCTGTTTTAAGGACTAAATGAATGACTTAGGTGAAAATGCTCTCTAGCTATATGGGGCTCTACAAGCTAAGGGATTACATTTGGGTGATCGAGCAAGACGTTGTCCTTCCTTATCGGATAGGGCACCCGGGACCTGGGAGGCGGGGCTGGTGGGACTCAGTCTCCAAGCCTAGGTGCTTTCTTACATAAGGTCTTATGTAAGCACGTACCGTCCCAGGAGCTGGACTCCATCCAGTTGGCAGCGTTGAAGAGGGAGGCAGTGCCCCCGTAGCAGGCATTGGTGGTGTCTATGCCCTCGATGTCGGTGTTGCCCGAGTCCTGGAAGAGCTCCATGAGCACTGTTTTCACGGCCTTGGACTTGTCAATGATAGTCTCAGTGCCCACTTCCAGCCGGCCCACAGAGTCCCACGGGAGCTGTGTGCGCTCCATCAGCCGCTGCACCACCGTTAGGCACAGGGAGTTGATGTCCTCCTGGACCGAGCAGAAGCCCATCTGGGTCTGGCCCAAGCCCACTGTGTACTTTCCCACCTGCACATTGTTATACTTCTCCAGGTCAGTTTGGTCCACGTATTGTGCTGGGAAGTAGACCTCCAGGGCAAGGATGCCCACATCCTTTGGCCAAATATCTCTTTTGGCGAGGGGCACAGCAGAGACTGTAGAAAACCTGGGGTGGAGATAACAAGCATAATCATAACTGTTCTCTAGCCAGTTGCCTCAAACTCCAGTAATATGCAATCATTGAATCCATCTCTTAATGTATTTTGAAGCTATGTTATCAGATACATACAAATGCAAGATCATTATATCTGTCCATTGTATTGACTCTTTTATCCTTATTATATATCCCTCTTCCTCTATAGGGATACTTCTTGCCTTAATATCTACTTTTCCATACTGCCTTTTTGATTAGTGTTTGCATGGTATATCTTTTTCTGTCCTTTTATACATTCAACTTGTCAGGGCCTATCATATTTAACATTCATCTCTTGTAAACAGCATACAGTTGGGTCCTTTTCATTCTTAACAACTCTTACAATATTGGTGTTTTAGTTGGAGTGCTTAGTCCATTTACATTTATTTTAATTACTCATGGACTTATGGACTTGGAATTAAGTCTACTATCTTGTTATTTGTTTCTATTTCTCCTATATGTTCTTTGTTCCCTTAGTCCTCCTTTCCTGTCTTTTTGATTAAATAGTATTATTCTATTTTCTCTCCTCTATGAGCTTTTTAGTATATATATATATACACTAAAATATATAAATATTTTATATCCATCATATATATCCATAAAATATATCCATATATCCATAAAAGAAAGGATATATAGGTGTATATCCATATATATAAAAGATACATATATATCTTTTCTTTTACCGGTGACCATAGAGATTACTATATGCATTGTTGGATTATTATAACAAATTAATAGTTCTATTATTTTCTGAACATTGCAAAAACCTTACCTTAGTTTAACTTCATTTACCTTTGATAATGTCATATATCTTACTTCTACATATGTTATAAACTCCATAAGACATTTTTTAAAAATTTCACTCATTTTTAAAATGTCCCTCTCATTATCCCCCGTCTCTTTCTTCTTTCTCTTTTATATACAAGACCATAGCATTGTTTTTCTACTTTTTCAGGAATTTTCTGTTTGATTTCAGGAATTTTTTGTTTGATTCTATCCTATCTACTTTTTCTGATTGGGCCTCCCAATATTCTTTTTCCTCCCAATATTTTTTGAGCATGTACTATACACCCAATACTGTGCTGCAGTCCAGATGCACAATAGTGAATAACACAAACTTTGTGACCATGAAAAGGACACAGTCTAATGGAGGAGGCTGACATTTTTACTGTTAAATACACAGTAGAACAAATAAAGGCTGTGGCAACAGAGGGCACGGAGAGAACAATTCTAAATGAGGGCAGAAGAAAACAGGGGAAGAGGTCAGTAGAAAAGGGGAGAAATAGTCTATCTCTTTCTTCAATCTACCCATCTCTCTTCAACTCTGACTCAGCATTCCTGATGAAAATCTGGAGTTTCTCCTCTCAGGTACAAGGACAGAGTTCACAATGTCCACTTCAGATGCCAATTGGAAGTACTTAAATTCTGGTCAATCATCATTTTAAAGATGGTGAAATCAAGGCACACACTGTGTATTCATGTGCTCAGAGTAAAGCATTTAGTCATTGTAACGGTCGGGTTCATGTGTCAACTTGGCCAGGTAATGGTGCCTGGTTGTCTGGTCAAGCAGGCACTGGCCTGATTGCTACTTGAGGACATTTCATGGATTTAAATCATAAGTAAGTCAATTGCATCTATGGCTGATTATGTCTACAGTCAGCCGAGGAGATTGTCTCCACAATGATAAAAGTCTCTTCCAATCAACGAGAGGCTTTAAAAGAAGTGATGATTTCAGTAGTCAGAAGAGAGAATTTTCATCTCTACTTCAGCGTCAGCTTCTCCTGGGGAATTCATCAGCAGCTGTCATTGGAGTTCCCTGTTTGCGGCCTGCCCTATGTGGTATTTGGACTCACATTCTCACAATTGCATGAGACAATTTTATAAAATCTTCTATTCAGAGATATCTCCTGCCAGTTCTGTTTTCTTAGAGAACACTGTCAATACAGCTTGGTACTAGGAATGGTTCTTGAAAAACACAATCTTAAAAATGGGCTCTCTGAATTGGTTCTAAGGTTTTTGCAATTGGCTTTCTACTCTAATTGGATTCAAAGGCACTAATGAAGAGAGTGGAGTGGCTCAGGTGATTAGTCGCCTCCCTCCCACATGGGAGGTCCCTGGGTTTGGTTCCTAGTGCCTCCTAGAAAGAGAAGATCAGAACACAGCAAAGGCAAACAACGAGGGGGTGAGGAGAAATGAATAAAACAAAGGCAGTAATGACTATTTCCAACAGTCAAGATGGCACTGATAGTCCATGGCATGAGTTGGCAATAGAGATGTGCGAAACATCACCACTGGACATGGCTACTCAAATGCTTATAAGAGGCAAGGTTTTGGAGAGTGTTTTTGACACTTTAACAGAGTTTTGTGGAGTTAAAAGGTATAATGAAATTGACTGGTGGCTCCTAAGTGTACTGGAAACAGTTATAAAAGAAATAAATGCCTCAAATTTATGTGAAATTTGAAGTAATTTCAAATTTATTTGAAGGCTTCAAATTTGCAACTTAAGTTCCACATGAAGGATAGGAAAGTGTCTATGTGATCCCTGAAAGAAAATCTTATTTTGTGTAGCCACAGACTTGAGATGTGTGAAAACCAGACCAAGAGTGTCAATGTGTGAGTGCAGAATTACAAGAGAAGCTAAATTCCCAACTTTGTAGGGTGTCTGTGTTAAAGTGAGGGCATTGATTGGAAAGGAGGGGTATCCTGAAAATTGGAATGGTGGCATATGGGTTGATCATGATGGCAGTGAGGACATTAAAACCTAGATTCTGCTAAGTCTTTGCCAGATAAACTTGCAATGGTCTTCCCTGAGAAAAACAGACACCTGAATTCCAGCCTACCCTGAAAAAACAGCACCCAGACCTCCAGCTTGCCCTGAGTGAACAGCCAGCAGACTTCTTGTCCACGCTGAGGAATCTGCCCTCCCACCTCCACCTGAAGAGATGAACCTACTATGCCTGATAAACCATCTGAGGGAACAGTCCTCACCCCTTTGTCTGAAGACATTAATTCTGTCTCACCAGATGAAATTGTAATTGAATGTCCTGAGGTAATTGACTTGCAAGACACTTCTAATTCCTCTCTTGAACCACCCCCACCACCCCCTCTTCTCTCCCAGATCTATAACTAGACTGAAGTCCCACCAGGCCCTAAAAGGCAAGGTGCAAAGTATGACCATGAGAAGGTATGCTGTACTTCAAAAGAACTGCCTGAGTTTTCCAATCTGTATAGACAGGAATCAGTGTAATGTGTGTGGGAATGGTGACTAAGTGACGAATAGTGGTGGAAGGAATATAAAGTTGGATCAGGCTGAATTTATTGATATGAACCCACTAAGCAGAGATGTAGCTCAAGGGGCTAGAAAGGGCTCCAGTGGTTTGTCCGGGCGGCTGGCTGAAGCACGGACCAAAAGATGGCCTAGCATGTCTGAGGTCGAAACGCCAGAACTGCCAGGTAAAATGTGGATGAGGGGATTCAAAGGCTTAGAGAAACTGGAATGTTGGAATGGATTTATCATGCCAGGCCTGCTTAGGACTGGCAGAGGACACTCCTTTCACCAGGACTGTGAAGAGAATACATTTGTGAGACTATCCCATCTTCCCTGAAGAGCTCTGCGATTTCTCTTTGCTTTAAGTCAACCTTTACCATGGGAACTGTTGTCAATGAACTGGGGTCCTTAAACACAACGGGGATAATCGGCTCCTAGTTTGGCAGAAGCCAAGTGGCAGCCCTTATCTACAAAGATAAGGTAGGTGTGGCTACCATAAGGAAGAGAAGACTCAGAGCAGCAAACAAAAGAGTTTGATTATGTAGACCTATGACACCGGCTAACAGATCTTGGGGTACCTAGAAATAAAAGAGATGGGCAGTCTACTAGCTTTCTACTTGATCTGTATAAGCAGAAGAGTTCTTGGTCAAGTAAATGAAAGTCTAACTTGAATTACAAAAAGTGTCACCATCCCTTAATGAAATCCCAGGCTTGAGACAGTTTACAGACCCAGAGCTCCTGAATGAGGAGAAGGCCAGGCCCCCTTGGGAAGGGCCCTGTTACACAGCCGAAGTTTTTAAATGTTAATCTTTCCCTCAGCCTTCCCCAAAGAGATGTACCACATTTTACCAGGGTAACTGTGCACTGGGGCAAAGGAAATGAACAGATATTTTAGGGATTATTAGACACCTTCTTGGAAGTGACATTAATTCCAGGAGACCCAAAATGTCATTGCGATCCACCAGTCAGAGGAGGGGCTTATGGAGGTCAGATGATGGATGGAGTTTTCACTCAGGTCCATCTCAGAGTGGGTCCATTGTGTCCTGGACTCAGTCAGTGGTTATTTCCCCAGTTCAGAATGCACAATCTGAATAGACATATTCAGCAACTGGCAGAATCCCCACATTGGACCCCTGACTGTGGAGTGGGGCTATTATGGGAGGAAAGACCAAGGAGAAGCCACTAGGACTGCCCCTACCTAACAAAACAGCAAATCAAAAGCAATACTGGGGGGAGTAAATGTAGCAAATACTTCTTTTCAGTTGGTATTAGTAAGGACCACCAGAAACTGTTTGCTTTCAGGTGGCAAGGCCAGCAGTACACCTTCACTATGCTACTTTAGGGGTATTTTAATGCTCCAGCCCTATGTCATAATCTGGTCTGCAGGAACCTTGATCAACTCTCCCTTCTAAATGACATCACACTGGTCCATTATGCTGATAATATCCTATTGATTGGACTTAGTGAGCAAGAAGTAACTACTCTAGACTTACTGGTAAGGTCTTTGTGTGTCAGATGGTGGGAGACTGAAAAAAAAATGCAGGGGCCTTCCAGCTCAGGGAAATTTCTAGGTGTCCATTGGTATGAGGCATATTGAGATATCCCTTCTAAAGTGAAGCATAAGCTATTTCATCTGGCTCCTCCTATGACCAAAAGAAAGGCACAGTGCCTAACTGGACTCTGGATTTTGGAGACAACATAGTCCCCATTTCGGTGTGCTACTCTGGCCCTGTTCACTGAGTGATGAGAAAAGCTACCATTTTTGAGAGGGGCCCAGAATAAGAGGACGCTCTGCATCAGGTCCAGGCTGCTGTGCAAGCTGCTCTGCCCCTTGGGCCATGTGATCCGGCACAGCCAATGACCCTGGCAGTGTCAGTGGCAAATAGAAATGCCGTCGGGGCCTTTGGCAGGCCCCTACAGGAGGATCACAACACAGACCCTTAGGATTTTGGAGCAAGCCCTGCCATCCTCTGCAGATAACTACTCCCCTTTTGAGAAACAGCTTTTGGCCTGCTCCTGGGCCTTAGCAGAGACTGAGCACTTAATCAGGGGCCATCAAGTTACTAAAAGACCTAAGTTATCTATCACGAGCTGGGTGTTGTCTGGCCCAGCAAACCATAAAGTTGGGCGTGCACAGCAGCACTCCATCATAAAGCGGAAGTGGTATATAGGAGACAGGGCTCGAGCGGGTCCTGAAGGCACAAGCAAATTATGTGAGGAATAGCCCAAATGCCCATAGTCATCACTCCTGCCACATGACCTTCTCTTTCCCAGCCATATCTATGACCTCTCGGGGAGTTCCTTACAATCAGTGGACTAAGAGAAAACTCAGGCCTAGTTTACATAATATGCAGGTACCACTCAAAAAACTGCAGACTGCAGCTCCTTTCTGGGACTTCCCTGAATGTCAATGGTAAGGGAAAATCCTCCCAGTGGGTGTAACTCTGAGCAGGGCACCTGGTTGTTAATTTTGCTTGGAAGGAAAAAGGCCAGAGGTGCATTTGTACATTGATTCATGGGCTGTTGCTAATGGTTTGGCTGGATGGTCAGGGAATTGGAAGGGACATGATTGGAAAATTGATGACAAAGAGGTCTAGGAAAGAGGTATATGGATAGACCTTTCTGAGTGGCCAAAAGCATGAAGATATTTGCATCACATGTGAATGGTCATCAGAGGGTAACTTCAGCAGTGGAAGATTTTAATCATTAAGTGGATAAGATTACCTGTTCTGTGGATACCAGTCAGCTTCTTTCCCCAGCCACTCCTGTCATTGCCCAGTGGGCTCATGAACAAAGTAGCCGTGGAGGTCGGGATGGAGGTTATGATGGGCTCAGCAACATGGACTGTCCCTCACCGAGGCTGACTTGGCTACAGCCACTGCTGAGTGCCCAGTCTGCCAGCAGCAGAGACTCATAATCATTTCCTGATACAGCACCATTCCCCGAGTAATCTGCCTGCTCTCCGCTGGCAGGTTGATTTCACTGGACTACTTCCATTGACGTAGGCTATGGGTGGGGGGCTGTTCGTCTCTTCATAGATAACCTGAGCTGTGCGTCCGGGACAGTGAGAACTGCAGCCCTGCCCTTGGTAACCATGACAACTCCAGTCCCAGAGAAACTGTTTAGCAATGCAAACTCTATAAACTTTAAGTATTCAGGGAAAATGCAAACCAAGCGTGCTAAAAGCTTATCTAGAATGTATGAAGTCCATGCTAAAAGCTTACCTAGAATGTGGAAGATATATGTTAATTCAAGCCTATTGAGCACTGAAACAAAGAACCATTTGGCCCTTCCTCTGTATAAAAAGAGCTAAAAAGTCTTGTTCTGTTCGGGGCCCGGATTTTGGAATGAGAAGCTCTAACCCTGGCTGTTTGTAAATCATTTTCCTTCCCAAAATTATTCCTGAGTCCTGGCCTTTCTATACACAAATAATTGAACCTCTCTCATCTCTACAACACCAACATGGAAGGGGCAGAGTTTTCTCCATTCTTGAATGGACACACACTCTGGCTATGGGTTTGCCTTCCTTGCAAGCAATGCTTCTTCCAAAACTATCATCTGTGGACTTACAGAATACTTTATGCATCATCATGGCATTCCACAAGCATTGCTTCTGATTAAGGAGCCCACTTCACAGCAACTTATGTGTGGGAATGGGCACATGCTCATGGTCTTACCATGTTCCCCATTTTCCTGAAGCAACTGGATTGACAGAATGGTGGACTGGCCTTTTAAAGTTACAATTATGGTGTCAACTAGGTGGCAATAACCTGCAGGACTAGGACAATGTTCTCCAGGAGGCAGTGTAAGCTCTATATCAGCATCCGTTCTATGGTGCTGTTACTCCCCTAGTCAGGTTTTATGGATCCAAGAATCAAGGGGTGGAAATGGGAGTGGCACAACTTCCTATTACCCCTAGTGATCCATTAAGAAAATTTTTGCTTCCTGTCCTTGCAACCTTAAGCTCTGCTGGTCCACAGGTCTTAGTTCCAGAAGGAGGAGTGCTTCCGCCAGGGAACACAACAATTATTCCATTGAACTGGAAGTTAAGACTGCCACTTGGCCATTTTGGGCTCCTCATGCCTCTGAAAATAAAGGAATTACTATACTGACTGGAATGGTTGATCGTGACTATCAAGGAGAAAGAGGACTACACCTGGAGGTATAGAATCAGTTGCCTGGAATGTAGGAGATTCCCTAGAGCATCTCTTAGTACTACCATACCCTGTGATTAAAGTCAAAGAAAAACTGCAACAACCCAATCCATGCAGGGCTACCATGGTTATAAATATTTCTTCCTTGTTTTGTTATGAATATGTTTGTTTATGTACAGAAACAAAATAACTTTGTTTTCTTCCCTATCTTACCCCTTACCATATGCCAAGCTGTGTTTGTTTCATGTCATAGTATTTAAGTTGTAGTATATCAAATGTAAGAGTGAATATTACCCAAGGACTTGCACCCTATTCTGGAGCAATTTAATGTGTCTCCAATTGTACAGAGGACAGTTGAGTATTGTAGGTAGAAAATAAGTCTGTTATTGTTTTCTTATTTAGAGATTAAGTTTAAGGTAACGTGCATGCTGCCAGGTCAGTGTGTGTGGACTCAAACATACCTCCAAGTTCCTTTGACACGTATTGGGCCACACAGAAAGAATTCCCTACCATGGAAGGGTGACAGGGTGGCTCTGCATGCCACAGAAGCTACAATTTAGATTGAATATCTCTGTCACCAGTTCTCTCATTGGGAGGATTATTTGATGGACCGCTGTGAGGCAAAGGTAGAGCAAACGATTACAAGGTAGTGAGGCTAAGTGACGAAAACTCATCAATAACCGATAAGGACTGTTTGGAGTTTAACTATCTTCCCTGTTTATTTGGTGCCCTTCAAATAACTGGAGTTTGTACTCTCAAATATTTGTGGAGGAGCTTCTCCAGTACCTAGGAGGTAAGGGTTAGCCAGGTCTGGCTCTGGACTTGGCGGTCTTTTCCCTCGGCCTCGTTCTCACTCCGCTTTCTCTGTGTTGACTCCCTCCCTTTCTTCATAGTTAGAAATCCAAGGTTGCAAGAAAAGGCTCTAAGAATCAGCTGCTTTTGTAACAACAATCAACAACTTCTGCAACTATTTTGGTGGGACGCTATTTCTGGAAATGAATTCCAGAGCCTTGAAGAAATGTTAGCATGTAGAGGCTTCCAGAAGCATCTGAGCATGGAGTTAAGAGCATCTTTCTTATCTTGTACTTTCCGTGAGGAATACTCATTGTGTTTCCTTTCAAATTGATTTTGTTCTGGTTCAAGAAGATGCATCAAGCTTCTATTTCTTTACCCCATCTTCTCCCCTTCTATCGTGTTTCAAAATTAGCTTAATGTGCCAGGTGCCATGCTAAGGGCTGCAGAGGAGGTGGTGAATGGAGGGCAAAGAAAAGAGGAGGGCAAAGCGCTTGTCCTCAAGTAGCTCCTTGACCGGTGGGAGGCGTGAGAAAAGCACACACACATCCCAACTGCCAGGCAGAATGGCTAGGTAGGGGCTGCAGAGCAGTATGTACAGAAATCCCGTAGAGATTTCCTATGAGTGGGAGGGTCAGAAGAGACTCATGGAAGAGATCACCCTTCATGGATGAGGGAAATTTCTGCAGAGGAAGAAATGAAGAGGGTTGAAGGGACAGTGGCCATGGCAGAAGGGAAGATCCCATCAGGAGGATTTCAGGGGTGACTGGACAGATAACGTACCTGGAGCAGAGAGTGTGCGAGAGAGTGGGGCCATAACACTTGGAAGAAGTAGATTGGGACCCTAAATTGGAGGGTATAATTGTTACTTAGTTTTAGAGGCAGCCAAGAAGCAGCAAAGCACAAGCTAAGATGAGAGCAGCTCTTAGGCTGGACTTAGAACTGATGCAGGCTGGATTAGAAGGGAGGCACACAGAGATCAGATCTCCAGGGGGCTTTGGGTCCCAGCTCAGGCCATGGATAATAAGAGTAACTGTGCGAGCACTGGAAGTGTTGGAACAGAGAAGTCAGAAGAAGAGCAGGCTGCTGCAGATGGAGGTTTGTCTTTTGGCCGGAGGCGGGTGTTGCTATTTGAAACAAGCAGAACCATGTAAGTCCCTTCCTCCTAAACACAGGTTAAAAGCTGAGGTGAGACACTTGCCCTGCACTCAAAGGCTTGGCAGAGCCTGGGGAGAGGGGTGGGCAGGGAAAGAGGCATGGAGAAATCGAGAAGGTTCTAGAGCTTCACCCATGCCCCCCACCCACCACTCCACACATCACATGACCAGGTACCCTGGGTGCCGGGCAAGGGTGGACACTAGATCTATATCTTTCCTTTTTCTTTTTTTTTTTTTTTAGTATTCATGAAACGTAGAGTGAAAACGGAAAGGAAAGCAAGGCCTCATATTAAAGGGTGTTTAGGGCTCGAGAACACTCTGCAGGCTCCAGGAGATGGAGCCGCTAGCTCGTACCGTTGGCTCTGGGAGGCTGCAGCTCTGGGGCCACGGGGGGGACTCACCAAGAAAAGGGGGACATGAGTCACACGCGCACACAGATTCTTATCCTATCTCACTTCCCCCTTGCATGAAACTGGAAGGCAGGAACACAGGCTGCTTCTCCTCAGTCCGCGTAGCATCTTGCAGCAGTGACCTCAAGCAGCTGGTTTTGCTAACAGTGCTGCTGGCACAGAAGGGCAGGGGCTGGGTTTGGAAAGGGAAAGGTGGTGGAGAGGAGAGTACTGAGGGCCCTGGTGACAAGTCCCCCACCGCTCTGCTTTTCGCTGAGCAGCCTGGAGTACATGGCCAGCAGTTTAGGGGTGGCAGCCAGAGGTCCCCAAATTCTGCAGCAGGCAATTTCCCTCACTCAGAACCTTCCAAAAGGCCTGCAGGCCCAGCAGCTCCATTTCTAAGATCCCGGGCGACAAAGCTGGGGACGCCAAAGCCTTGGGGCTAAGTTTGGAAATGGGCACTAAAGTGCCACTTAGCACAACAAGCAAAACCACACCAGTCCCCTCCTCCTAAGGACAGGTCAGATTCTGAGCTGGGACATTTGACCTGTTCTCAGGCTTGGCAAGAGGCAGGGGGCGGTGCTGGCGTGACGAAGGGCTGCTGCTTCTATCGTTATCTCAGCTCCTAGCGTGTTCGAGACAGCGTTTCTGAGCTCCACATCCATCCGGTCCAACTTCCTTCACAATGAGCTATGCCATGCCTTTCTTCCGCCCTAGAGGACACCTTGAACCAAGAGGAAATCACCTCTAATGAAACCACAGTGAATCGTGCATGCTGGAGTGAGCTACTGTGATCATCAGTTTGGAATGTTCCTGATATTCAGAGATTAGTGTTAAAATTTCATGGTCAAAGTTCACAGATCGAACCTTCACGGTCAGAGGTCACAGGTCATCCCAGCAGGTTCCGAGACCCCAGACTTGCTGTTGTGCTGTGTTTCTTCCTCCCCCTCTCCCCCTCCAGCCTGCTGCCCCCACTTCTTAGAAATAGCATAAAACTGGTAAGTCACATCTTTTAAACCATTCAGTATTGGGTTGAGTAATAACTTTCCTACAGGTCATCTAGGTCATTACACAAATTCTGCAAATCTGATATGCCCGCAGCTCCGTGGGCCGCGGGGAGCGGAAGATGCTGCTGCGACAGACACCGCGGCGGCCAGAGGCTGGGGCCCTCGGCTTCTGCGGCTGAGAGGACCATTTGGAGGCGGGGAGACGGGAGGCTGGGAGCCCGGCCCGCCTGGCCGAGGCCTGGCCGCAAGCCTTGCCGACCTCGCAGCGGGACTGGAGGGAGGTCTTCCCTCTGGCCCGGCCGTCGTGACCGGTTCCACGGGACGCCTGCGCAGCGCGGGCGCCGAGACTCACCTGTGCGCGGCGGCGGGGAGGCGGCGCGCAGGGCCCGCAGGGGCCGCCCGCAGCGCCCTGCTCCACCGGCAGCCGCGCGCCGCGGGCGCCAGCAGCCGCTGCATGCCGCAGGCGCGAGCGAAGGCGGCGCGGTGCTGGGGGGCGGCGGGGTGCCCGGGGGCCGGCGGTGCTCGGGGGGCGGCGGGGGGCTCGGGGGCGGCGGCCCCGGCTTTAGGCGCCCGCACTCGGCCGCGCGCCGCCCGCTGTGCGGGGCTGGGTGCCTGCGAGCCGCGGGAGCCCCCGCAGAGCAGCGGCAGGTGAGCGCCCCCGCTCCAGCACCTTCCAGCCGGGCCTCGGGAGGGGCGAGAGGCGCTGCGGCTGTGCGCGGCCTGATCTCCGCGCCTTTATCTCCCGCTGTGGCCTACTTGGAACCGGTCCCAAGGCCATCCACGTGGTCTGTCTTGGACGCTGGCTTGGCCCCAGCGCAAGTCGCAGAGTTACTGTCACTTGGTGGTCCCCGGTCCCCTCCACGGTGTTGTTATTACTTTAATGGATCAAGCATAACAAAAAAAAAAAAACTTTCAAAACCGAGCGGAGGGACTCCTTTATTAGCAGCGCTTCATGTTCCTATCTTTGTGGTTAACCCTTTTATTTGCAAACTCTACATGCTTTCCTAGAGGGATGTAATAAACATGCATGGAGGTACAGGAGCCTGTAGCAGTTTGGTATTGTTTATGAATTCCAAAAACAGATATTCGTTCTGTTTGTGACCTGGTCTGTTCCTCTGGGCATATTAGATTGAATTGGATTCAGAGGTTTCACTTTTATTTGATCGAGTTGTGAGTAAGGCTTTGACTGGGCTACCTCCGTAGGGCTCACATAGAAAACTAAACGGCAGAGGAATTTTACCGCTGGAGCCCTGAGAAGTAAACACAGGCAGGAGCAGATATGCGAGGAAGGAGAGAAGGATCCTTCAGACACGGCAGAGTCCCAGGAAGAGAGAAGAGCTGTTAGCCTGAGAGCCTACAGCTGGCCTTGTGCAGCGAGCGGAGCAGCTGAGCCCGGAGAGAAGCGGGACTTACCCAGCCTGCGGCTGATAGGAAGAAGCTGGGACCCCGGAGCCTTAAGAGGAAGAGGGAGGATGAGCCCTGGCAGATGCGGCAGCCCTCGTCCTCCAGCGTGCGGCACCAGACTTTGGTGAGGGAAGTAACTTACGCTGTATGGCCTGGCAACTGTAAGCTCCTACCCAAAATAAATACCCTTTATAAAAAGCCAACAGATTTCTGGTAATTTGCATCAGCACCCCTTTGCTTAATACTGAGCCCCCACGAGGTGACTGCCATTTGAAACTCAAGCTATGCTGAGGGTTTTACAGATGAGGTGTTTTACAAGTGAGGCTATAGATAGTAGAGAAGCAACATGACTTTCCCAAAGACATACAGCTAATAAGTGGTAGATGGAGACTCAACCCTGTTTTTTAACTCTACATTCTGGTCTTCCCAATCCGTCCCTCTACTTCTCAGTGAGAAGGTTCCTGCCCCCGATCTCCCAGATGACCGCCTCCCTCCATGCCTCTTTCATGGCACAGATCTTCCTCTACCTTTTATGAGAGTCATGCATTCATTCGTTCAGTTAACCCACTGTCTCATAGGCTCTGTGCGGGACATAGAGAAGAGCCAAAGTGGCTTCTGCTTTAGGGGAGGCTGGGCTGACTTCATTTTCCTGAAGACAGAGAGCCTCCAAGTGCCCCCAGAAGTCCAGTTCTTCTAAGTCTCCTGTCATCTTTAGCCTCTTTTTTCACACATCTCAGTGCATTCCCTGTCTCCCAATCTTATACCTCTTTTGGTCACCCCATAACTTTCCACTCAGCCTTTTGCAAAGCTCTGTCATTAATTTAAAATTCCTTACTCTCAATCTCTTCTCTGAAAATGTCCTTTATTTCTTGCTCTCTCAAACTGATTTCCCCCTGCAACTCTCTCAAACGGTGACTGCGTTCTCACCTTCCCTCTCCAACCTTCCCCCACTTTCCACCAACCCCCCACACACTACAGGATGCAGCATAAGGCATATGTTCTCTTTGCTCTCCCTTTTCTTCCTCTTAAAAGCCTCAGCTCTCTTAAAGCACATGCCATCAGTCTTTGCCACTTACTGCCCTTCACAGCTGCTGTCAGCTAAAAATCTTGCCCTACTTCCCTTCATTAACACATTCTTAATCACATGGATCGCTGTCTTCCTCTCCACTGTCAGTTCTTTCAACTCTCTTGGAGACATCAGTCTCCACATAGATAATTCATCTACCCTGGCCCCTTACTAACTTCCAATGATCTTGTTCTCTCACTCTGTTGTCCCCCTCTCTATCTTGTCATTAGAGTATCTGCTCCACCTCCAAAATTTTAATATCATGCAGCCCAATCTTCTCAGATGACTTTTAAATTACCCCCACATTTACCCCATTAGAACCCATTGACTCCATTCCTTTTTCACCATTTATTTTACCTCATTCACTGTACCTCTTTTCTTTCCTTGCCCGGCTCAGATTGTTCATGGTGCATCACTATAAACAATCCCTTGCTCATACCTTGTCATTTACTCCCTTTGTCAGACAGGCCAAGCAAACTATGAGTCAACCAAAGGGGAGCTGATGCAAAGTAGCAGAACTCTGTTGGCTTTTATAAAAGGTATTTATTTGGGGTAGAAGCTTACAGTTACCAGGCTATAAAGAGTCCAACTCAAGGTACCCAAATCTGCTGCCATGTGTTGAAGAAAGATGACGGGAGATGTCTGTGAGGGTTTAGCCTTCTCTTTCCTCTTAAGGCTCCGTGGTCCCAGCTTCTTCGATCTCAGCTGTAGGCTGGCATAAGACTTGTCTCTTTCCTTGGGGCTCATTTCTGTTTTTTCCCCTTATTTCTCCCCCTCCCCCCACCGCTGCTATCTGCTCTCTGCGTCCATTCACTGTGTGTTCTTCTGTGTCTGTTGTATTCTCATTAGGCGGCTCCATGAACCTATCCTGGGACCTCCTGGAGTGGGAGAGAGGTGATCACTCTCTTGCGCCACCTCAGCTCCCTGTTCTGCTACATCTTATTTTCTCTTCTCTGTGTTTCTTTTGTCAGCTCTCCATGTGGGCAGCTCCACTTGTGGGCGGTCTGCTCTCCTGTGTGGGGCTGCACTCCTTGCGTGGGGGTCACCCCTGTACGGGGTGACACTCCTTTCACATGGCAGCACTGCATGTGGGCCAGCTCACCACACGGGCCAGGAGGCCCTTGGTATCAAACCCTGGGCCTCCTGTATGGTAGGCAGAAACTCTATCTGTTGAGCCATATTCGCTTTCTGGGGCCCGTTTCTTTCCAAGCTCAGCTGCTCTGTTCTCCTCACAAGGTCAGCTGTAGACTGTCAGGCTCATCTCTCTTCTGGGGGGCCGTGTCTATGGAGCACTCTCTCTTACTGTGTATCTGCTTCTGTGTTCTCCTTCTCTGTGTATTTACTCCCCTGTCTTTGATTGAGCATCCATTTATATAGTCCACAGCTGGAGGCTAGCTATAGATGGGGACTCAAACTAAGCCACCTTAATGACATGGTCAAATAAAAGCCCTAATCATGATTTAGTAAAGTAAAAGTGAAACCTCTGAATCTAATACAACCTAATACACCCAGAGGAACAGGCCAGTTTACAAAGACAATCCAAGATCTATTTTTGGAATTCATAAACCATACCAAACCGCCACACGAACCTTCAACTTTGTCAAACCCAACTCTTGGTCATCTCTGTTTCTGAATCCAACCAACTAGACATGGCTGAATCAAGACACAAAATTGTACTTATCCGTTCATTTAAATTTATAACCACACATCTCAAGGGAACCCTCCTCATGGTTTGGCAATTCTATTTCATTTTCCCTGTCCCTTCATTCTCCCAGACACAAGAGGCTAGTCACACTTTCTCTTCTCCAGTGCTTATTTTCAGCTGATAATTTTGATTCTTATTTCACAAAGAAAGTAGAATCAGAAAATAACTCCTTTGTCTTTCATTAGCAAATTCAACAAATTGACTTGTCTTCTCCATCCCATACTCTGCCTTCCCACTGTGATAACCCTTTATAGCAAAACTCATTAAAGTATGGTCTGTTCTCAGTGTTTCACATCCCAATCTTTTTAATTGCTCCAGTTAGGCTTTTGTCCCCACCACTCCACTAAAATTTCTCTTGTTAAGATTACCAGTGACTTCCCTATTGCTCAATCCTGTGGTAGATTGTGAGCCTTCAGTTTCCTTCCCCTCCCAGGAGCATGTGCCAGGTGCTCACTCCTTCCTTCTTTCTTTCTTTCTTTCTTTTTTTTTTTAAAGATTTATTTATTTATTTTTATTTTTTATTTATTTCTCTCCCCTTCCCCGCCCCGCCCCCAGTTGTCTGTTCTCTGTGTCCATTCGCTGTGTGTTCTTCTGTGTTTGCTTGTATTCTTGTCAGCAGCACCTGGAATCTGTCTTGTTTTGTTGCGTCATCTTGCTGCGTCAGCTCTCCATGTGTGCGGCGCCACTTCTGGGTGAGCTGTCCTTTTTGTGCGGGGCGACTCTCCTTACAGGGTGCACTCCTTGTGCGTGGGGCTACCCTATGTGGGGGACATCCCTGGTGGCACGGCACTCCTGCGCACATCAGCACTGTGCATGGGCCAGCTCCACCACATGGGTCAGGAGGCCCGGGGTTTGAACTCTGGACCTCCCATGTGGTAGGTGGGCGCCCTACCTGTTGGGCCAAATCTGCTTCCCACTCCTTCCTTCTTGAGTCATTTTCTTCATTTGGCTTTCTGGACCTGACAATCCCTGGTTTTTCTTCGCATCACAGCTCCTTCACAACAGCTTTTCCTCTTTCTGACCTTTAAAGTTTGAAATGTTCTAGGTAGTTCCCACACACTCTTTATTTCACTAAGAAAATGATTGGACAGAATATTGGGTTAGTTTATTTTATTCCCTCCACAGACATTCCCTTGTCTGTTTGCTTGCTGTTTTTGGTCAGTGTTTGTGCTTGTTGTCTGCTTGTTATTTTTGCTCGTTGTCTGCTCACTGTCTGTTTTTTTCCTTAGGAGGCACTAGGAACTGAACCTGGGACCTCCCGTGTGGGAGGCAGGTGCCCAAATGCTGAAGCACATCTGCTCCCTGCTTGTTGTTTTTTTTTCCTTATTGTCTTGCTTGTTGTTTTTACTTGTTGTCTGCTCATTGTTTCTGCTTGGTGTCTGCTTGTTGTTTGTATTCTTTAGGAGGCACTGGGAACCAAACCCGGGACCTATCATGTGGGAGGCAGGTGCCCAACTGCTTGAGCCACATCTAATCCCCATCGAGCTAGTTTGTAGGACCACAGTATACCAATACTAACACAGGATTATGGACACATAATGGACACTTTGATTAAATTGAAGAGCCAAACCATCCAATCTAACATAAACTTTATATAGTGCATATAACAACTCAGGCACTGGTAGGCATAAGGAATACAGAGAGATGAATGAGCCTCATCCCCTTCCCTCTCCTAAGTTGGCATATCCTAAGCCAGGCAGTGCACTAAGCACTTAGTGTGCATTATCTCATTTAATTTTCACAACTCCCTGAGGTTGTTACTGCTACTATGCTGATTTTATGGATGAGGAAACTGAAATTTAGAAACATTATATAACCATCTGTGGTTATAAGCCTTGTAAGCAGCTGAGATGGGCCTTGAATATGGACTGGTTCTAAACAGACTCCGGGCCAATCGCCAACCATTGTAAGATTAAACCGAGTGAGATCTCCCCTGCAGATTTGCACTTTGCATCTCAAACTGAAGGAAAGGAGCTTTCAGAGTTCTAGGTATAAAAGAAAATGGGCAGGAAAGCTGTTTCCAGGGGAAGTCTAGACCTTGGGACAAATACATATGCTTTCGGAAATGAACCGTTTTTATTTAATAAAAAATTTGAATGCATTACAAGCATATCTGGGGATTGTCAGTTTCAAAGTGCCTTCGCACACACTCTAGCCCCACAGCAGTCCTCCAGTTTGACGGGAATTACGAGCCCCTCTGGGAAGCACGGCCGCCGAGGCTTTGAGGGAGGGCGCTGGGCCCGGGGTGGGTGGCGTGGCTGGAGGGAGGGCCCGCGCAGCTCCGCATCCGGGCTCTTGCAGTGCGCAGAAATGTGCGGTGCCGCGCGGTAGGGGGCGAGGCCGCGGGGGGGGGGGGGGGCCGTGGCCGCGCGGTAGGGGGCGTGGCCGCGGGGGGGTGTCCGTGGCCGCGCGGTAGGGGGCGTGGCCGCGGGGGGGTGTCCGTGGCCGCGCGGTAGGGGGCGTGGCCGCGGGGGCGGTCCGTGGCCACGCGGTAGGGGGCGTGGCCGCGGGGGCGGTCCGTGGCCACGCGGTAGGGGGCGTGGCCGCGGGGGGGGTGTCCGTGGCCACGCGGTAGGGGGCGTGGCCGCGGGGGCGGTCCGTGGCCACGCGGTAGGGGGCGTGGCCGCGGGGGCGGTCCGTGGCCACGCGGTAGGGGGCGTGGCCGCGGGGGGGGGTCCGTGGCCGCGCGGTAGGGGGCGTGGCCGCGGGGGGGGGTCCGTGGCCGCGCGGTAGGGGGCGTGGCCGCGGGGGGGTGTCCGTGGCCGCGCGGTAGGGGGCGTGGCCGCGGGGGGGTCCGTGGCCGCGCGGTAGGGGGCGTGGCCGCGGGGGTGTCCGTGGCCACGCGGTAGGGGGCGTGGCCGCGGGGGGGGGTCCGTGGCCGCGGCCGCGGGGGCTTCCTGGCCGGCTGGTGCAGCCCCTTGCCGGCCAGTCCCGCGTGGAGCGCCCGACCTGGGTTCCAGCTCCTTGAGAGGCTGGCGAGGGAGGGTATCCCGCGCGGAGTGGGGCAGATGCTCCCCTACTTCCCGAGGGAGTCGGGAAGGGCGTGGAGCCGGCCGGAATCTCTCGGGAGGCGGAAAGCACTGCACGCCGGGTTGACGTCTCGCAAGCCTCCCGGCTCCTGGTGGTGCGAGCCTAGCGGGGAGGCGCGGGGAGCAGGGCTCGCGCGGAGGCCCGAGAGCCGCGAGGCCGCCCGTACCCGGCAGCAGGCCCCGCGCCCGCGCCGCCTGGCCCGCGCCTCTCGTCGAGCCTTCGTAGTCACAGACATTTGTGCGGTTTTAAAACAATCACAGGCCGATGGTCATTTTTTGTTTCAATAGCAAAGATGTCACGAAACACCAATTTACATGATTAATTTTCTTCAAAAATTTTCATCTCTCAGAACCGTATTGATAGATAATTATTAAGAATTTGTCCTAATTCTGTCATAATTTTTATTTAGACAACATTTTATCGTGTCGAAATTCTCCACCTGGCAACAAGGTCAACTGTGATAGGCTGTTGAATGCCTCTTCCAAAACCAAACTGGAAAGCACTAAGAAAATACGAGGAAAGCAAGAATTTGAGAAGCATTTTTTAAAAAGCTGTACATTACTGGAAGGAAAGCTAAGACCTATAACATGGGACTGAATAATGTCTTAAAACGTGATGCAAAACACAAACGTGTAGTATTGCATTTATAAAACGTTTTTACACAACATAAATACGATTATACTAGAGAAAAGGAAAGAGAATCGCAGCTATGTACAGCGGGTGAGGCATACAGAGATTGAGAAGCGATGAGTTTTGTTTTTCCTTGTTTTTTTTGTTATTGTTATTGGAATAATGGGAGTGCTGTGGGAGTGATTGGGGTGATGAGTGCATAAATTTGTGATTACACCGAATACCATTGATCATACACTTTGGATGGATTTATACTTTATTAATATGTATTAATAAAGTTGAAAAAAAAATCCCTCCTCAAATGCAAAAAGACAGCTCGTGAGAAGTCCCGAGGAGCGTGAGGCTCCCGGCGGGCCGTGGGAGGAGAGGCGAGCGCGCGGGGCGCGGGGCGCGGGGCGCGGGGCGCGGGGCTGCGGGGCGCGGGGCTGCGGGGCTGCGGGGCGCAGAGCGACCCCAACGGCCTCACGCCGCCCCCCAGCGCCGCCCCCCCCAGCGCCGCCCCCCAGCCCCGCCCCCCAGCCCCGCCCCCCAGTGCCGCCCCCCAGCCGCCCCCCTGCCCCGGCCCCCAGCCGCCGCCCCCCAGCCGCCCGCGCCGCGCCCCCCGCCGCCCCCCCTCCGCCCCCCGGCGCCGCCCCGCAGCGGTCGGTATCCCCAGGAAACAAGAATTCATCGGTGTCCCCAGGAAACAAGAGTTCATCCGCCAAAATAATTCCACCCCCAGGACCGCTAAGGTGGGAAGACGGAACACTCAAAAACATGGAGCATCTGAAACAAAGTCTTTGAAACAGACCAAGAATTTAAACAATCATGAAGTGTACTTAAGAAAGCAAGGGAAGATTTAGTAATGCAAATCACTAATGAGAAATCATGACAGAATTTCGTATATAATTAAATACAAGGATAAAATAAAAATACAATATATGCAAAATACTATAGGATGGACAGAGCTAAAAAAAAAGTGAATAGAAAGATTTCAGTTGTGGAACTCTCTAAAAAGGTCAACAAGAAAGAAGAAAAAGAGAAAATATGGTTTTTCTCTTTTAACTGGGAAAAAAAAATCTAAGAGATTGGAAGGATTGATGTAGAAGTGCCAATACTTGAATAATCAGAATCTCTAAAGGGGAAATACTGGAAAAATAGTGAAGATACTTCCTCCATAATTAAAGATGACACATCTCAATTTGGAAAAGCTCACCAAGGAAAAACAGGACAGTTAAAGAGAAAACAGAACTAGGACACATACAGACAAAAGACATTCCAAAAGCCTTTACAAAGAAAGAGAAGATCATCTAAAAAGCAACAAGAGCTAAGTAACATCACACTTTTCAGCAGCAATGCTAGACTTGAGAAGACAGTGAAGTCATATGTTTAAAGAATTCAGGGAAGCAGACGTGGCCCAATGGATAGAGCGTCCCCCTACCACATGGGAGGTCCAGGGTTCAAACCCAGGGCCTCCTGACCTGTGTGGTGAGCTGCCCATGCGCAGTGCTGATGTGCACAAGGAGTGCCGTGCCACTTAGGGATGCCCCCGTGTTGGGGAGTCCCACGCACAATGACTGTGTCCCGCAAGGAGAGCCGCCCCACGTGAAAAAAGCACAGCCTGCCCAGGAGTGGTGCTGATGCAGCAAGATGACACAACAAAAAAGAGATGCAGTTTCCCAGTGCTGCCTGATAATACAAGCGGACACAGAAGAATGCGCAGCGATTGGACAGAGAGCAGACAATGGGGGGAAGAGGGGAGAAATAAATAAAAATGAATCTTAAAAAAATAAAGAATTCAAGGCAGGGAGCAGATGTGGCTCAAGTGGTTGAGAACCTGCTTCCCATGTGGGAGGTCATGGGTTCAATCCCCGGTGCCTCCTAAAACACAAAAAGCAAACAAATAAAAAACCAACTCAGGGGAGCTGATTTAAAAACAAAAACAAAAACAAAGATAATTGAAGGCAAATGTAAGGGCACACCAAATATGTTCTCAGGTACTCCAAGACCCATAATGAAAACACAGCTGGAGAAAGTCTTCAAATGAAAAGGGAAGTAAATTCAGGAGAATTCAGTACTGGATAAAAAAAATTAAGTGATTAAATAATTTGTAAGTGTAAGTGTAAGAAAAACTTAAACCAAAATAAAGAAAATAAGGAAATGTAACTGTTGTAATCTTAATAAAAAATTGAGACAATTTCTCGGTGGGGGAGGGGGAGAGAGACCAAAGGAACATGAGGTCTTTCTTATGGCAAAGATGTAGATTTTGATAAAGTTAAGAAAACAATTGGGCTAAATAAATATGAGTATGGTTCTCAAGGGGGAACGATTATAAAAACAAAGAATATGTAATTTAACCCACAGACAATAAGCTGACCTATGTAATGGAAAGGAGGGCGAAATAAAAATAAGTGAATGAGAAAAAATCAAAATGTGAAATAAGTTGGCAGAAATAAATCTTAATGTGATAGTAAGTATAATAGACACAAACAGGTTAAACTTACCAATTAAAAGTAAAGTAACTGATTGGATTAAAATGATTTAATAATATGCCACCTATAAGAGATGTTTGCTACACACAAGGACAAAGAAAGGTTGAAAGTGAATGATTGAATATAATATATTGGACAAATGAAAGCTAAGGTAGCAATAGTAATGCCTGACAAAGTAGAATTTATGATAAAAAAATCATAAAGGACAAAGAATGATACTATTTGAATGGAAAAAGAAAACTATGGAAAGAAGATATAGCCATTATAAACATCTGCACCTATGGCTTCCTTATCTATCAAGCAACAGCTGAAACCTGCTAAAAGAAAGCGGTAAATAAGTTGTGGGGATCAGATGTAGCTGAAGTGGCGGAATGCCTGCTTCCCATTTGCGAGGTCCTGGGATCAATACCCAGGAACTTCCTAAAAATAAAAAAAACAAACAAACAAAATAAACAAATGAAAAAAAAAACCCAACATGGAAAACTAGATGAAATGGATACATTTCTGGGAATATATAAAATGACAAACTTAGAAGTAAAAGAGTACTTGAATAGACCAATGTATATTAAAGAAAACAAAATGGTAGGGAAGGCCTAGATGGTTTTATAGTAAGTATGGATTAGTTGTTTTATGAATTAGTAAATTTCTAGTTTAAAGAATTTTTCCAGAAAATATGAAAAAGTAGAAAATGCTCAGATCATTTTTATGGGATCAGTACTGTCTTGGTTTCAAACTCAGGTATAGACAACATAAGGAAAAAATTAAAGCTTCTTTCAATTGTGAAACTATTTGCAAAAATACCTGAATAAAACATCAGTTAGTGGAATCCAACATTTTATTTTACAAACACATGAAGATGGCAATGAATTCTTAGACTATACACCAAAAGCATGAACAACAGTAGAAAAAATAGATAAACTGGACTTCAAAACTAAAAACTTTTGTGCATCGAAGAGCATTTTTGGGAGCAGATGCAGCTCAGGTGGTTGAGCGCCTGCTTCCCATGTACTAGGTCCTGGGTTCAATCCCCGGAACCTCCTAAAAAAAACACCAAGAAAGTGAAAAAGACAAGCTACAGAATAGGAGAAAATATTTGGAAACCATACATCTAATATATGGTTTAACATCCATATATAACTCCTACAACTTAACAACAAAAAGACAACTCAATTTTAAAAATGGGCAAAGGACTTGAATACATATTTCTCCAAAATAGATATACAAATGGCTAATAAGGGTATGCAAAAACGCTCAACATCATTAGCTATTAGAGAAATACAAACCAAAACCACATTGCAATGCCCCTTCACATCCACTTGGATGGCTATTATTTTTTTAAAAATGGAAATCATGGCAAGTGTTGGTGAGGAAGTGGAGAAATAGAAACCTTCACACGTCGTTGGTGGGAATGTCAAGTGGTGTGGCCACTGTGGAACATAGTCTGGTGTTTCCTCAGAAAGTTAAGTGTAGAATAATTGTATGACCTAGTCATCCCACTTCAAAGCCTTAGTCATAACTTAATAAGTAAAAGCAAAACCTCTGAATCCAGTACAATCTAAGGGTATCGCCAGCCCAGAGGAGCAGACAGTTCACAAACACGAGCAAGCATTTCTTTTAGGAATTCATCAATAGCACGAACCTGCCACGTGTGGCGACGTGGATGAACCGTGAAGAAGACACACTAAGGGAAATAAGCCATACACAAAAGGACAGCACTGTATGATGCCACCTAAATAAAATACCTAGAATATGTAAATTAAGAGCAACAGATAGTGTAACACAGGTTACTGGGCGCAGGAGGAGTGTGAACGGGGAGTTAATGCTTACAAATACAGAATATCTGTTTGAGGTGATGGGAAAGTTTTGGTAATAGATGTTGGTGATGATAGCACAGTACTGTGATTGAAATTAATGTCACTGAATTGTACATTTGAAGTGGTTAAAATGGGGAAGTTTTTGTTGTATATGTTACCACCATAATTTTTTTTTAAGAAGCATGGTAATTAAGTAGGGCTTGTCCCAGAAATCCATCAATATCATTGATCACATTAATAGAATAAGGAAAAATCATATAATCAACTCAATCAATATAGTAAACACACCTGAAAAAATTCACCTCCCATCTGTGATGAAAACTCAGCAAACTAGGACTAGAAGAGAACTTTTAGAAATTATTAAATGTCATATTCAAAAACTCTACATATACTTAAAGGAGAAATTTTAGATATATTTACTTTAAGACTGAAGGAACATAGAGATGATGACTACTGTTTATCATACTCTACTAGAGATTCTGGCTAATACCATTAAAAAATGAAAAGAAATACTTTGTACAAGGATGGAAGAGATAAAAACTATTATTTGTATGACATGGTAAGTTTCCTAAAAAATAATAAAAATCAATGCAACATTTGAACCAAAAGAATTTAGCAAAATTGCCTGAGACAGCATCAATTTATAGAAATCAACAGCGTTGCTCCTGGAAACCAGGGAGCTGGGAGTGGAAGAGCGCACAGTGATAGGAACACTATTTCATATCCCTGGCCACATGGTCCTGTAGCATGGGGTGTTAGCACAGACTTTGGAATCAGGAAGATCTGGATTTGAATCTGAACTTTGCTGTACCCTATCTGGGGGGTCTGGGATAATTACTTAAATTTTCTTCATTCCCATCTCTTCTCTCGTTAAGTATGGTGAATAACAGGGTTGTGGAGATGTTACGTGGGATGATGGAGGTAAAGCAGTGGACACGGAGCCTGGGATGTAGTGATTGCTCAGTAGTGGTAGCTGTTATATCCTTAAGTGGTGGAGAGGGCTTGAGAGAATGTCTACCAGCCGAAGACCACCTGGCCTGCAGAAAGTTCTGGCTTCATCTGATGCTTCTGCCCCTGCCGGGGAGCACTGTCTTTTAGGAGACAAGAGCTGGACCTTGGGAAATCGAGAGAGGGCCTGCTGTGTCAAGGTTGTCCCCGTTTCATGAGATGAGAATTATTTTGGCTGTAAACTTGGTAGCCTGCAGCTTTGCCGTCTCCACGATCTAGGATGTCCGGCCACAAGCCCTGCACCTGTGTGGTTTCCTTGATTGGAACCTGGTGAGTGTGGTGGACTGGCTGTTTTTGACCTGCAAACCCAGGTTGCACAGGGCAGAGTAAACCTCTGCTTGTGTCCATCATCAACTTTATTCCACTTTTTAAAATCACTTTATGTTTGGTTATGGGGAGGCAAGCTCTAGAGAAAAAGTCAGGTGATAAATAAACAGGTTCAGAAAAATGAAATGACTTGTTCAAGATTACACAGCTTGTTAAGTGGTGGAGCCCAGGACTTTGGATTCCTACTCCTGTGAAAACTCTTGTGCCTGAAAATTTTAGGTCGATATCTGGAATTATTAAAAAACAGTCTGTGGGAAGTGGATGTGGCTCAAGTGATTGGGCTCCTGCCTACTGCATGGGAGGTCCATGGTTCAGTTCCTGGTACCTCCTGAAGAAGATAGCGAGCTGGCATGATGGGTGGGTGTGGCGAGTTGGCACAACAAGATGATACAACAAGAGACACAAGAAGAAAAACATAATGAGAGACATGACGGGGCAGGGAGCAGAGGTTCCCGGTGCCTCCTAAAGAAGACGAGCAAGACTGACGCGACGGGCTGGCGTGGTAAGCTGATGCAACACGATGATGCAGCGAGATGACACAACCAAGAGACACAGCGAGGAAACACAATGAGAGACACCAAAAGTGGGAGTGGAGGTAGCTCAGGTGATCAGGCATCTCCTTCCTGCATGGGAGGCCCTGGGTTTGGTTCCTGGTGCCTCCTAAAAAGAGAAGACCAGCACACAACAAACAGACACAGCAAATGCAAAACAGCGAGGGGGTGGGAAGAAATAAATAAAATAAATCTAAGAAGAAAAAGTCCGTGAACACAACGCGTAAAGTTATTTTCTTCTTCCTGTAAATATCTGTTAGTGACTTATGAATTCAGGCACGCCTCTAAAATGTTGTATGGCTGAGGCTCTAACCTCTGCTTTCTGAGACCTTATAAGAAATTTGACTTATTTGGCAGCTCTCGTATTCTGAGACACTGTTTTACAGGCTTCAAAGGACATCCTACACGTGGTGAGGCATGGTTTGGGGCAGAAGCACATACGCCTCCTTGTGTTCTCCTTTGTTGTACACCTGCCTTCCCTAGTTTTAGCTTCTGTTTCCAGTGCAGGTTTAACTATTCCGTGCCTGGAGGTGGAGATGCAGGTGAGTGGTGGGGAAGAAGTCTGCTGTCTGTCCACCGCCGGCCGGCCTGGCGGCCCTCAGCTGAGGAAGGGCCCAACATGGGCAGGGGGCATCTTCTCATAGCCCAGAGCTCTGCCAATATCCAAAACCACGGACACTCGAGTCCCCAGAGGAGGACTAGTCTTTTGGGGAAGTCAGAGCCCAAGGCAGGATTTTTTTTTTTTATTTAAAGATTTATTTTATTTATTTCTCTCCCCTTCCCCCCATTGTCTGCTCTCTGTGTCCATTCGCTGTGTGTTCTTCTGTGTCTGCTTGCATTCTTGTCTCCGTTTGTTGCGTCATCTTGCTGTGTCAGCTCTCCGTGTGTGCAGTGCCACTCCAGGGTAGGCTGGGCTTTTCACGCAGGGCAGCTCTCCTTGGGGGGTGCACTCCTTGCATGGGGGACATCCTTACATGGGGGACACCCCTGTGTGGCACGGCACTTCTTGCACGCATCAGCACCGCGCCTGGGCCAGCTCCACACGGGTCAGGAGGCCCTGGGTATTGAATTCTGGACCCTCCATACAATAGGCGGATGCTCTATCAGTTGAGGCACAACCGCTTCCCCAAGGTAGGATCTTAAAAAGTCACTTTCCAGACGTTTCCCTTCCCTATTATCATAGTGGAAGTTAGAAAACTAATAACCTAAGAAAACTGTGCTTAACCTTCCTTCTCTTGCCAACAATTCTACCTTATATGGCTCCTGTTTCAGTTCATCAGAGCTGCCATGGCTAATACCGTAAACTGGTTTGGCTTAAGCATCAGGCATTATTGGCTCGGTTTCAGGGGCCAGAAGTCCCAATGAAGGGGTCAGCACGACCATGCTTTCTTGTTCTGGTGCCAGCTGCCAGCTGTCCTCGGGCTCCCTGGCTTCTTACAACCTCTTTTTTTTGTTTCCTGGCCCTCACCTTTGCCTCCCCTCACGTGGTGACGTCCTCACCTTTTTTTTCCTCCCAGGTTCCTGCTGACATCTGGCTGCGCCCCGTCAACCTGGTCACCCGCCCTTACTCAGGTGGGCTACACCTTAGCTAAAACCAGCGTCTCTGTGAGGTCTTATTAACACAAGTTCACACGCACAGGGACACAAGTTCAGATTACAAACCTGTCTTTGGTGACGCACGTATTCACTCTTCCATACTCCCAACTAGAAACCAGTCTCCACAAGGACGTTTCATGCGCGGTCTCCTCACTGTCTGTGGTTCTCCTGCAGCCACCCAGGCACCCCTCGCCCTGGACGCGGGCTCTTCAGCAAGGCACGGCCCTGCTGCGGGCTCTCGGCCCGCCATTGCGCGGCCTCCTGGAGAGCGGCCGTGCACACTGGGTGGAGGCAGTTGGCCGCTTGCCGCTGGAAAGGCACTGCTGGTCAAGCTGCTGGTCCCCCTGGGCTCTCAGGACAACCCTGCTTCAGGCCACCCTCTCACCGGCGGCCAGGACCACTCAAGCACAACCAGCGTGCTGGGAGAACAGTGCCCGGGGCTGCAGAACCAGCTGCAGCCTGGCGAGGCCTGCCTTTCCCTTCTCTGGAACCAAGCAAGGGACCCCGGCTTTGGAGCTGCTCGTCCCGACGGTCTACCCACTTCTTTCCCTGTGACAGCTTTGTCTACCACGAATCTCAAAAGATTTAACAAGGTCGCCGAAGGTTCTGTAAAATCCTGATCCAGGGCAATGACTGCCTGGGACAACACAGAGGTGCTGCATGCTGCGAGCAGCTTTCCAGGGCTTCTCTCCTGAACTGGCAGGGAAAGAACCGACCCTTGGGGAGTCAGGGGTCGGTGTCACCGGGCTCCCAGTTTAACACCTGCCTGGGCCAACAGTTCCAGTCAATCTATGTGATGACCCTGAAACAATGGTCATTTCCCCCCATGTTAAGATGGGAAGAGTGAACCTCAGAGAGGCTGAGTAAACTGTTCAAGGTCACACAGCTATACCTGACAGACCCAGGATTATAACCCAAGCGTAGTGAGCAATGGAGTTCACCCCTTTTCCTTGCCGTCCTGTAGGACGGAAGAGAACTCCTGGACAGATGGAGGCAGGTTTTTATTGCCTCATGTGCCCAAGCACTGAGAGCTGTTTCTCAAACTGGAGTCTGTGTATCCCTGGTGCTCTGTGGGAATGTTTTGGGGAGTTTACTTGGTCTCTGAGAAAAGCTTCAAAAGTGTAGTCGTTTCGCTAATAATATGGAAAATATAAAAGTATTCTCTGTATGCTTGATTACTCTCTGAATAATACCATGAGATTTTTTGCTGCATTTGCACTTATGATAAAATTCATTGGCACCACGCTGACTACTTTAATCAAGCCCTGTTGACAAGGCACACCGGCAGATGCTCCTGCGAGGTGCGGCTGGCGGCCCAGTGCTGCTGCAGGGTTCTCCTGCAGGGAAGGTTTGGGTGGAGAAAAGCAGAGTGAGCTGTGAGCCACAACTTAGCAAAATCTAAGCAGGCGCATTTTATAAGCCAAGTTTACTTGCAGCACACTAATATTCTCTGTTCAACCAAGTTAATGTGAATTTGAAGTTTATTAGATGTATTGTTTCATTTGCATTTAATATGTCTTTTTCTCGGTTTTCTAAGAGGCGCAAGCATAAAGACTATATGCCTTGTATAATGTTTGGATATATTTAATGTAAGAAGATAATTTCCTTATGCTTTGAATATCCCCAAGAATATTTTCCCATAAAAAGTCTGAAAATCCCTGAAATCTGAAACAATATGTTTTTTATTAAAAGATAATAGTTTTAGGAGAGTGGATGTGGCTCAGGGAGTTGAGCGCCTGTTTTCCACATGGGACATCCCAGGTTCAGTTCCGGTGCCTCCTGAAAAAAAAACAAAACACACAACCAAAAAACCATCTCAGGGAAGCTGATGAAACTCAGTGGTTGAGCACCAGCTTCCCACACACGAGGTCCCAGGATGAAAAAAAAACAGTTAATAGTTTTATTGTTTCTGTAAATACAAGATACGCATATTATAAAAATGGAGCAAATCTGAAAAATACAAAGAAAATAAATAATTAAAACATTGCCCCAATCCTACCATCACACGGTTTGAACCGCAGACCTCCCATGTGGTAGGCGGACGCCCCATCCACTGGGCCAAGGCTGCTTCCCTGCACCTGGTTTTAAACAGCTGTATACTTGCGGATAGGAGAACGGAGAAAAAAATGGACAATTAAGTGATTATGCTAGATATAGCACTTAAATATATAAACACATTAAGTATAGTTTGGCAGAAAATAGGTGTATATTTTGAAATTAAAGAAATTGTGTGACTTCAAACAAATGTTCTTTGTGACCAAAGATATTAGTTTCTGAAAATGCATTTTTTAAAAAAGTTAAGAAGCCCCACCCACTTTTATTATCATATTTAAAACATTTCAACTTTAGAGAGTATGTCTATGAACTCTTTACCAAAATAAATGAAGAAATCCTACATTTACATTTTATTCCATTTCCTTCTTGCTCGTATTTCTAATATTTTGTTTTTTTACATCACTAAGGTTTAAAACATTTGCTTTCCATTCTATTACTATACCTCTAATCGTTATTTAGCCTTGGCTCTATAATTAAACAAACCTGATAATCAACAATAGTTTTAACTTATTTATTATTATTTTTTCTTTTTAGTTTTTAAAATTCTTTTTGTTGTTTTCCTTCAATATATTTTTATGTTATTGTTTTTAACATGGTTTTTCCATTCCGAGTCCTTTATTTTTTTCCCTTTGATTGATTGGATTTATCAATGGATAGTTTTCGTTTGTTTTGTTTTCATTTTTCCCAGGACGAATCACAGGGACTGGGTTCCCTCAGATCTTGGACGTTTGAGTATATAGTGCCTTTGTACCTAGTGAATGTAAAATTTTTGGTCCCATTTTCCCCCCAGAAGTTTGTGGAAACTACTTTCCCATCTTACGGCCCTGAGCACTGCTGTCGAGAACGCTGACTGGTTGATTTTGAGCCACATTTGTGGCTGTGTATCCGGCCTCTTCCTCTGGATTTTTGACGCTCAGAGTTCAGAGGATTTGTCTTGGTGTTTTTCATTTGAATCAATTTTTTTCAGGAACCTGTGTTCTTTTTCAATGAGTAGACTCTTGTCTTTATTTCAAGGAAATTTTCTTATATTTTATCTTTGAAAATTTCTTTGTTTTACTTGTTCTGTTCTCTTCTTCAGGAACAAAAATCACACACCTGTTTATTCTTTTATGTCTTCAGCCAATTAAATAGAGTTGGTATTTTCCTTTTCTTTGTGTAATTTCTTCAAGTCTGTTCCCCACGCCACATGATTTTCATAGTAACATTCTTTCCTTTTAATTATGTCTATAATAGCTCTCATCTTAGTGCCTCTTTTTTCTTTCTTTCTAGAACCCTTTCAGATCCACTTATTATTTCTTCTTTGAACTCTTTTTGGGAGTAGGACATAGAGTGGATATCGCAGTATCTGCAATTCATTTAAATGAAGAGAGAATTATTTTTCTGATTTTTACCTTGTTTCCTTGGGCAGTTCCTCTTGAAATGTTTATCTGCCTCCCCTCCATATTGATCTCCCCTTTAGTTTTTTTATTTTAATTAAGGTGAAATTTATATTGTATAGAATTAACCATTTAAAAATGTACAATTCAGTGTTATCTATGTACTTACAATGTTGTGTAAACACCAGTTCTCTGTAGTTCTGGTTTCAAAACTTTTTCATTACCCCATAAAAACACCCTGTATCTATTAAATAATCACTCCCCATTCCTTCCTTATCCCATCCCCAGTAACCTCTCTTCTATTTCTTTCTCTGAGGATTTGCCTCTCCCAGATGTATCATACAAAAGGAACCAAGCAGTACGTAATCTTTTGCCTCTGGCTACTTGGCATGTTTTCAAGGTTCATCAAAGGGGTAGTGTTGGAGAAAACCCGGCGCTCACTGGGAGACAGAGACTGAAATGACTTTAGACAAAGAAAGATTTATTGAGAAGCTCTCCCAGTGGAGGGGGCTTGAAGAACAGACTTCAGCTTTGAGGAGAGACCTCAGCCCCCTCTGGAAGGGGGGATTTGGATTCATACAGAACTTTCCTAGGCGGGGGAGTGATAGTTGATGGGAGGGGGTTGAGGATCTGAGTGAAGTGCAGGGGCAATAGGAAGCCCTAGAGGTGAAAACTGTCCCTGACAGTGACTAGAAGATAGTGGGTTAGGGAGTATTTATCCATCCATCTGTTGATGAACATATGGGTTGTTTCCACCTTTTGGCTATTATGAATAATAGTACTATAAACATTAGTGAACAAGTTTCTGTTTGGACAAATGTTTTCATTTCTCTTGGGTATATATACCTAGGAGGGGAATTGCTGGGTCATATGGTAATTTTGCACTTAACTTACAAGGAGCCACCTATTTTCCCAGCTGCTGCACCAAATTACATTTCCACCTGCAATACATGAAGCTTCCTGTTTCTCCACACCTGGTTCGTGTGAAGTGGTAAATCATTGTAGGTCTGACTTGCATTTCCTTAATGACATTGAACATCTTTTCATGAGTTTTCTAGCCATTGTATATCATTTTTAGAGAACTGCCCATATAAGTCCTTTACCCATTTTTAAATTGGATTGTCTTTTTTGTTGTTGAATTGTAAGAGTTCTTTATATATTCTGGATATTAAATACCAGATATAAGATTTGCAAATGTTTTTCCCATTCTCTATGTTGTCTTTTCACATTCTTGATACTATCCTTTGATCCATGAAAGTTTAAAAATTTATCAAGTCCAACTTACCTATTTTTCTTTTCTTTCTCATTCTTTTAGTCTCAAATCTAAGAGTCTATTGCCAAATCCATGGTCAACAAGATTTTTTCCTATGTATTCTTCTAAGAGTTTCATAGTTTTAACTCTTATATTTAGGTCATTGATCCATTTTGAGTTAATTTTTGTATATCAAGTGGTAAGGGTTCAACTTTTTTCTTATGCATATGGTTTTCAGATCTCCCAGCACCATTTGTTGAAGAAACTATTCTTTCTCTATTGAATGGTTTTAATGCCCTCGTGGAAAATCAAGTAGCCATAGATGTTTGAGTTTGTTTATGGAATCTTTATCCTATTCCATTGATCCATATATCTATCTTTATGCCAGTACCCACTCTGTTTAGACTACTGGAGCTTTGTAGTATGTTTTTTTGTTTTTTTTAAATCATTCATTGCTATTTGGTATAATCACATAGTTGTGCATTCATCACTTCAGTCATTATTAGAGCATTTTCATTATTCCAATAATAATAGTAATGAACAAAAAACAGACAAACAAACCTCATCATGTAGTAAGTTTGAAATTGGGTAATGTGAGCCCTCCAAGAGTTTTGGCCATTTGGGGCCCTTTGCAATTTCATATGAATCTGAGGATCAGTTTTTCTATTTCTGCCAAGAAGTAACTTGAATTTTGATAGGGATTTCACGTAATCTGTAGATTGCTTTGGGGAGGATTGCCATTTAACAGTATTGAGTATTCCAACCCATGAACATGGGATGCCTATTTATTTAGGTCTGCCTTAATTTATATCAGCATCATTTTGTAGTTTTTGCGTAGAAGTCTTTCACCTCCTTGGATAAATTTTATTTTTTGTTTGTTATTTATTTATTTTTTCTATCTGGTTGCGTAATCATCTTTGGGCACCTCTCTGTGCCTCGCAGGGGCCTGCGCTGGTTCTTGCAGGTCTGGGATGCGTTTTCCTTTTTTTCCCAGTAGGTTGCGGGGATCAAACCTGGGTCCTCCATATGGGAGCTCAATTGCTTGAGCCATAGCCGCTTCCCTGTGTGTTATTTTAAATGAAATCGCTTTCTTTTCAGATTGTTTATTACTGATGTCTAGAAAAATGACTGATTTTTGTACTGTACCTGTGCTGAATTTGTTTATTAGGTCTAGTTTGGTTTTTGTGGCTTCTATGGGATTTTTTATATATAGGATTTTGCCATCTGTTAATAGAGGTAGTTTTATTTCTTCCTTTCCAATTTGGAGACATTTAAAAATTTCTTTCCTTTCCTTTCTTCTTTCTTCCTCTCTTTCTTTTTCTTTTCTTCTCCTTCTTCTTTTTGCCTAAGTGCTCTGTCTAAGACTTCCAGCACAATATTGAATAGCAGTGGAAAAAGTGAGCATACTTGTTTTGTTCCTGATCCTAGGAGAGAACTTTCAACTTTTCACCACCGAATATGATATTATGGGATTTTCATAAATGTCCATTTCATGTCAAGGAAGCTTCCTTCTATTCCTAGCATATTGAGTATTTTTATCATGAAAGGATGTTAAATTTTTCTAAATTCTTTTTTTGCTTCTATGGAGACTATCACACAGATTTTTCCTTTTGTTCTATTCATGTGGCATATTACATTAATGGATTTTCTTATATTGAAGCACCGTTGTACTCCTGGGATAAATTTCACTTTGCTATCATATATAATCCTTTTAATGTGCTATTGGACTTGGTTTGCTAGGATTTTATTGAGAAGTTTTGTGTCTACGTTCATAAGGGGTATTGATTTGTAGTTTTCTTTTCTTTTCTTTTTTTTCCCCAAAGATTAATTTAATTTAATTTAATTTCCCCCCTCTCCCGGTTGTCTGTTCTCTGTGTCTGTTTGCTGCGTCTTGTTTCTTTGTCCGCTTCTGTTGTCGTCAGCGGCACACGGGAAATGTGTGCAGCACCATTCCTGGGCAGGCTGCACTTTCTTTGGCGCTGGGTGGCTCTCCTTACGGGTGCACTGTTTGCGCGTGGGGCTCCCCTACGCTGGGACACCCCTGCGTGGCAGGGCACTCCTTGCGCGCATCAGCACTGCACGTGGGCCAGCTCCACACGGGTCAAGGAGGCCCGGGGTTTGAACCGTGGACCTCCCATGTGGTAGACGGTCGCCCTAACCACTGGGCCAAGTCCGTTTCCCATGTAGTTTTATTGTTTTATGGTATCTTTGATTAGCTTTTGTATCAGGGTAATGCTGGCCTTATAGAATAAGTTAGGAAGCATTACCTCCCCTCCTATATTTTGGAAAAATTTGAGCAGCACTGATGTTAATTTTTCTGTAAGTGTTTACTAGTATTCACCAGTGAAGTCAGGTGGTCCCGAACTTTTCTTTTTGGGGAAGGTGTTGATTGCTGATTCAATATCTTTACTTGTTATAAACCTGTTAGGATTTTCTGATTCTTCTTGAGCTAGTTTTGTTAATTTGTGTGTTTCTAGGCATATGTTCATTTCATCTACATTGTATAATTTGTTGGAACACAGTTGTTCATACTATACTTTTATAATCCTTTCAATTTCTACAAAGTTGAATTAACAGTCCTCATTTCAGTACTGATTGTAGTTATTTGCCTCTTCCTTCTTTTTTCTTAGTCAGTCTAGCTATAGGTTTGTCAATTTTCTTGATATTTTCAAAGCAGTGGCTTTAGCTTCAATGTTTCTCGGCTTCATTTATTCCTATTCTCTGCTTTACTCTATTATTCCCTGCTTTCTGCTGGCTTTGTGCTTAATTACTCTTCTCTTTCAAGACCCTTAAGTTGTAAAAGTAGGCAGTTGACGTGAAATCTTTTTTTTTTTTTTTTTTTTTTAGTGTATGTATTTACAGCTATAAATTTCCTTCTGAGTATCATTTTCACTGCATCCTGTTGGTTTAGGTATGTTTTATTTTCTTTTTCATTTGTTTCAAAGTATTTTCTAATTTCCCTTGTGATATCTTCTTTGACCTATTGATTGTTTAAGAGTGTTATTTTGTTTTCTAGGCTGCTGAAGCAAATACCATGAAATACGATGAAATGGGCATTTATTTGCTCATGGTTTTGAGGTAGGGAAAATGTCATCATCAAGGCAATTTTTTCTTCCTGAAGACCAGCTGCTGGTGATCTTTGGCTCCTCTGTCACATGGCAAAACATATGGCGGGTGTCTGCTGGTCTATCCCTTCTCTTCTGGGTTTCCTTGATTTCAGCTTCTTGTTTCTGGGACTTTTTCTCTCTTTGTCTAAATTTGATTCTCTTATAAAGGACTCTAGTAAGAGGATTAAGGCCCATCTTGGTTGAGGTGGGTCAAACCTTAACTGAAGTAGCCTCATCAGGGAAGTGGATGTGGCTCAAGTGACAAGCCGCCATCTACCATACAGGAGGACACGGGTTTGATCCCTGGGACAACCTGATGAAAAGAAGAGAAAGCATGCCTGCGTGGCGAGCCAGTGCCCACATGGCGAGCCGAGTGCTCACACGGTGAGCCAACTGCCCACACGGTGAGCCGAGTGCCTGTGCAAGTGCCCACATGGCGAGCCGAGTGCCCACACGGTGAGCCGAGTGCCCACGCGGTGAGCCAAGTGCCTGTGCAAGTGCCCACATGGTGAGCCGAGTGCCCACATGGTGAGCCGAGTGCCTGTGCAAGTGCCCACATGGCGAGCCGAGTGCTCACACGGTGAGCCAACTGCCCACACGGTGAGCCAAGTGCCTGTGCAAATGCCCACATGGCGAGCCGAGTGCTCACACGGTGAGCCAACTGCCCACACGGTGAGCCGAGTGCCTGTGCAAGTGCCCACATGGCGAGCCGAGTGCCCACACGGTGAGCCAACTGCCCACACGGTGAGCCGAGTGCCTGTGCAAGTGCCCACATGGCGAGCCGAGTGCTCACACGGTGAGCCAACTGCCCACACGGTGAGCCAAGTGCCTGTGCAAATGCCCACATGGCGAGCCGAGTGCTCACACGGTGAGCCAACTGCCCACACGGTGAGCCGAGTGCCTGTGCAAGTGCCCACATGGCGAGCCGAGTGCCCACACGGTGAGCCAACTGCCCACACGGTGAGCCAAGTGCCTGTGCAAGTGCCCACATGGCGAGCCGAGTGCCCACACGGTGAGCCAAGTGCCTGTGCAAATGCCCACATGGCGAGCCGAGTGCTCACACGGTGAGCCAACTGCCCACACGGTGAGCCAAGTGCCTGTGCAAGTGCCCACATGGCGAGCCGAGTGCTCACACGGTGAGCCAAGTGCCTGTGCAAGTGCCCGCATGGCGAGCCGAGTGCCCACACGGTGAGCCAAGTGCCCACGCGGTGAGCCAGTGCCTGTGCCAGTGCCCACATGGCGAGCCGAGTGCCCACACGGTGAGCCAACTGCCCACACGGTGAGCCGAGTGCCTGTGCAAGTGCCCACATGGCGAGCCGAGTGCTCACACGGTGAGCCGAGTGCCTGTGCAAGTGCCCACATGGCGAGCCGAGTGCTCACACGGTGAGCCAGTGCCTGTGCAAGTGCCCACATGGCGAGCCGAGTGCCCACACGGTGAGCCAGTGCCTGTGCAAGTGCCCACATGGCGAGCCGAGTGCCCACACGGTGAGCCAACTGCCCACACGGTGAGCCAAGTGCCTGTGCAAATGCCCACATGGCGAGCCGAGTGCTCACACGGTGAGCCAACTGCCCACACGGTGAGCCGAGTGCCTGTGCAAGTGCCCACATGGTGAGCCGAGTGCCCACACGGTGAGCCAAGTGCCTGTGCAAGTGCCCACATGGCGAGCCGAGTGCCCACACGGTGAGCCAAGTGCCTGTGCAAGTGCCCACATGGCGAGCCGAGTGCTCACACGGTGAGCCAAGTGCCTGTGCAAGTGCCCACATGGCGAGCCGAGTGCCCACGCGGTGAGCCAAGTGCCTGTGCAAGTGCCCACATGGCGAGCCAGTGCCCGTGTGACACGCCGGTGCCTGTGGTGAGCCAGTGCCCATGGGTGAGCCAGTGCCTGTGCAAGTGCCCACATGGCGAGCCAGTGCCCACGTGAGTGCCCGCATGGTGAGCCAGTGCCCGTGCGAGTGCGCATGGTGAGCCAGTGCCCATACGAGTGCCTGTGCAAGTGCCCACATGGTGAGCCGAGTGCCCACACGGTGAGCCAAGTGCCTGTGCAAGTGCCCACATGGCGAGCCGAGTGCTCACACGGTGAGCCAACTGCCCACACGGTGAGCCGAGTGCCTGTGCAAGTGCCCACATGGCGAGCCGAGTGCCCACACGGTGAGCCGAGTGCTCACACGGTGAGCCAAGTGCCTGTGCAAGTGCCCACATGGCGAGCCGAGTGCCCACGCGGTGAGCCAAGTGCCTGTGCAAGTGCCCACATGGCGAGCCAGTGCCCGTGTGACACGCCGGTGCCTGTGGTGAGCCAGTGCCCATGGGTGAGCCAGTGCCTGTGCAAGTGCCCACATGGCGAGCCAGTGCCCACGTGAGTGCCCGCATGGTGAGCCAGTGCCCGTGCGAGTGCGCATGGTGAGCCAGTGCCCATACGAGTGCCTGTGCAAGTGCCCACATGGCGAGCCGAGTGCCCACATGGCGAGCCGAGTGCTCACACGGTGAGCCAAGTGCCTGTGCAAGTGCCCACATGGCGAGCCGAGTGCCCACACGGTGAGCCGAGTGCCCATGGGTGAGCCAGTGCCTGTGCAAATGCCCACATGGCGAGCTGTGTGCCCACGTGAGTGCCCGCATGGTGAGCCAGTGCCCATGCGAGTGCCTGCGTGGTGAGCCAGTGCCCATGGGTGAGCCAGTGCCCGCACAAGTGAGTCATGCAGCAAGATGATGACACAACAAAAGAAGAGAGGAAGGGGAGAGTCAGGGTGAGGCGCAGCAGAGACCAGGAACTGAGGCGGCACCATTGACAGGGAACCTCTCTCCACATCACAGATCCCCAGGATTGAATCCCGGTGGGTCCTAGAGGAGAAAGATGAGAAGAGAAGACAAAAAGGGAAATAGATACAGAAGACCACACAGTGAATGGACATAGACAGCAAGAACAGCAGGGCAGGGGAGGGGAAGAAAGAAAAAAAAAATTAAAACCTTAAAAACAAAGTAGCCTCATCAAAAGGTACTTATTACAGAGACAGGAGGAGGACTGAGAAGGGGCACTGATGCTTATCGGATGTAGAAGTTTGAATTAACTTGACGTAAAACTGTGGAAAGGGATAGAGTTGATGGTAAAACATTATAGTGAGTAGAACTAATGCAGCTAGTTTATACATGGGATTGTGGCTGAAAAGGGTAGTGTAGGGATGTAAATGTCATTGAAACAACGCTGAGAATGATCCAGGGACTGAATAACATAGTGAACCCAGAAGTGGATGAGAGTTGTGGTTAATGGTACAAATACAGAATGTCCTGCTGTGACCTGGAACAAATGTACATCCCTACTGCAAGGTGGTAAGAATGCAGAGAAACATGGGGAAAATACAGTTCATGTAACTGTGGACTATAGTTAACAGCAATACTGAATATTCTTGCATCAATGCCAAAGATGTGTTAAAGATGGGGGGAATGGAAAAAAATGTATGAAATGTACACTGTAGACCATAGTTAGAGGTAATGATGATTTATCTCATAGTCTGTACCAAATGTTCCACCACTGCGTGGTGTGTTGGCATTGGGGTATTATAAGGGAATTCCACATATGTACAGGATTGTTTTGTAAGTTCACAACCTCTCTAATAAAAAATAAATATATATATTTTAAAAGATCTTACTCACAGTGGATCCGCACCCAGAGGGATGGATTTAACTTTAAGAACATGCATTTTCCCTAAGGATATACACAGTTCTAAATCACACCAGTGTGCTATTTAATTTCCACATTTGCAAATTTTCCAATTTTCCTTCTGTGTTTGATTTCTAGCTTTATTCCACTGTGGTTAGAGAAGATACTTTGTACTGTTTCAATTTTTATAATTCTGTTGAGAACTGTTTTATAGCTTGGCATACTGGAGACTGCTCCCTGTGGGCCTGGGAAGAATTCACATCCGGCTGCTGTTGGAAGGCGTGTTCTGTATGTGATCACTAGGTCTAATTGGTTTATAGTGTTTATTCAAGTTCTCTGTTTCCTGATTGAGCTTCTGTTTAGCCTTTAGCCCCAAAGGAGCTTTTTTTTTTTTTTTAAAGAGTTGTAGCTATCAATATCTTTCATATTGAAATTTGAACGTGAGAAAATTTAAAAATGCTTACTTATTGATTCAGAAGAGAGTAACAGTGAGCACATTGCATGTTAGTAATGTCTTAGTAATATTATGAAATTAATTTTGACCCCACAGATGCCCTGAGATGGCCCTAAAAAGTATCAGTTTGTTACAAAACATAAAGTGCATAATAAAAGACAAAATTTAGAAATGAATTTGTTTACCTTAGTTATAATCCCTGAGTTTGAAAAGCTATGAAATGTGTTACAATCTTTGTAAACGTACTTAATTTTGGTGGACATGTTTCCTGGTTCCTGTCTATTACTTTCAACTATAAGATGAAGGGTTATTCTTTTTTTTTTCTCCAAAGTAAACTACCCAGATAACAAAAATTCTATATCTTCCTAGAATAACTTTCTATGGCTTAAGTTGACTTTATAATGTCCTTGATTATTTAAGAAAACCATAACTTCTTACTAAGGAAAAAGCTAAGGCTCTAATCATGTTTCCTTTTATTTTTTTAATGGTTTATTGTCACTTTGTAATGAGTAGCCAAGTTTGCAATGACTTGCTCAGACCCATGATCTGTTTCCTATACTAAGTGTTCAAATCTCCTGACCACTTGATTTTTGCTTTCCTAAAATAAAATTCTAAGTGTAAAATAAAAAATAAAATTCTCAGGATATCTTTACATCTAAAACTATCTTTGTGATTTCCCAGATACCATTTTGACAATTGCAGATATTTGTCCTTTTACCTTGTCATCCTAGAGGTGCTAGAAATAATGTTATTTGACAAGTTATTGATAAGTTACTTGGGAAGAGTTGTCAAATCAGAAGAGATATTTAGCTTTCCCTAAGGCACATTTGTATGGTTAAAATATTATAGGTATAAATATTTCAGAAATTGTATGTTCTATGGAACATTCCTAGAGATTTTTTTTCCATCTAAGCTTCCATGGAGCAGTCCTGGTACCACTTTGTCTTATATTAAACAACAGCGAAGTGTTATCAGCCATGATCTCAGCTATTGGAGAGCAATATCACGTGCCTATTTTTTCTGTTCACATACAGATGTTGGGACCTGTTCCAGAGGTCCTAGATCTTTTACTTGAGAGTCTTGGTATGTTCTTGATATATTCATGGCAACTTAGGTGGATCTATTAGATGCTATAGCTGAAGCTTTTTCTGTGGAAGGAGTATGGTTCTCCATTTTTAATAAAAATTCTTAAAAGTCCCTTTTGTGATGTCCTGGGTGAATTGCACACGGGCAGGGGCAGTAAGTGCTCTGCTCTAACTCCACAAGGATGGCTTCCAGGCCAGAGACGGTTAAGGAAGAACCGCCCCGGCTCAAATGGAGCAGGGCGCTGCCTTCCCCCGCTGGAGCACCGGCCTCCGCGGGCTGTCCAGGTGCTGTCCTCACCTGTCCCACTTCCGCCTCCCCTGCCACCCTGACTTCCACTCGCTGAGGATGCCTCCGCGGGCCCCGCGTGTGCCCGTGCTTCCCTGCCTGGGCCCCAGCTCTGCTCTGCCTCGGGCGCGCCTGTCTGGGACCTGCCCGCAGCTGCACTCCAGGGCAGTATTGCCACATGCGCCCCTGCCCCGGGGCCAACGACGCTGCCCCTGGGTGAGTGCCCCGTCCCGCTCAGCGGCCAGTCCCTGCAGCCCCATGACCTCTGTTGCTGCCACTGAAGAGGCGGTCACCGCGTGCAACCTGCAGCATGGTGGCGAAACACGGACTTTGGAGGCCCATCCTCCTGGGCTTGGGTATCGCCTCTGCCACTTATTAACCAGGGCAAATGTCTTACCATCTTGGAGATTGCTTCCGTGTCTGCAGAAGGGGTATATCTTGTTTGGAGGGTTAAATGCCATACGTGTGCAGCGGCGTTATGCCTGGCGTCTACTAAGGGCCAATTAATGAAAGCAGCTCCTTCGACCTGTCGAGGCAGGAGGCCAAGCCCAGGACTCGCTCATGCAACTCTTCTGAAGAAATGCCCTGGGGGGCGGAAACCTCCTGGCCCTGATTCCACGTGCGGGGTTGATTTGGGGTGACAGTAGTTTAAAGTAGACATGACCAGTTGACCAGGTATTCACTCTTTGCTAGGTATTTTCGATGATAAGCTACTCTTTTCTAGAACAGTCAGTCTTAAATTCCAGGTCGTGCTCTAAAGTCCAGGCTTCCACCTGCAGATTCCTTTTGCCCACCTTTGTCCCCGAAACTCCCTCTCGGGCTGCTCCGGCGAGGCCCTGGGGGCTGAGCCTTGACGTAACCTGGGCTTACTTCTGCTCTCGTAACACTGCCGCAAGCCTGTGCTGCCCCTTGGTTGCCCAGAGAGCCTGAAGGAGGCTGTTGTCGAGGACACGTATCTGATCCCTAGTCAGCGGGAACACCCGTATTTTTTATGTTTATTGTTATTTTTGAGAACATTCCCAGTGATTTCAGAGGTTGACCCCCCACTCAGGGAACTCTGTGCTCCAGATAACAATGGAACACGAGAACGCTGGACTGGGCAGGGCTGCTCATTTCGGGGCTGTCAGCTGGCGCCCACAGGCTAAGGGCAATAAACTGGCTTTTTTGGTTTGGCTCACTCGTAACCGAAAAATGAACCTGAAGACCAGTCCTTGTTCCGATCACCTTCCACCAGTCCCCTTCACTCCTTCACCTCTGACCTGATCCTGTAAGCACTGCTCTAAGGCTCTCACTTTTTAGATAAAGAAACAGGTTTGGGAGAGGGACGTGTGCCAAGATCAGAGTTTTAAACCAGCGAGAAGATGAGAGAGGCCTTGGGCTCTAGCAGTTTGGAGGAAAACAACTTTTGCAACAGCCTTGCACAAGCAGGGAGGCTCCTGTGGAGACAGGGACGCTGGCCCTGAGCTCAGGGACGTGAGGCTCGGCTGGAGGAGGGAGCAGGTGCAGGGGGAGCTCCGGGGAAGGGAAGGCGCCCTCCAGCTCCGCCTCTCACTCCTGGTTATGCACCTCGGGGCTTTGCCTAAGGAGACAGCTGCCCTTAAGAGGAGAGTGCGGTGGCGGAGCCCGTGGAGGGGTGGAAGGAAGCCATTTGGTCAGGGCTAAGGTGGGAGAGGAGGCGGAGGTACAGAACAGCAGCATGGGGGCTTTTTGTAAAAAAATTGGTTTAGACTCAAAGTTGACCAAAGTTCAGACTTTGAGGGACTAACTCAGCTCCAGTGTTCTCCAGAAGCAGAGAAGTTGCTGAAGATACTGTCTGGTTGAATCTCTTTTCAGATTTATTTTATTTATTTATCTCTCCCCCCCTCCCCCCCTCCCCACCCCCCCATTGTTTACACTTGCTGTGTCTGTTCATCTTTGTTTCTTTAGGAGGCACTGGGAAATGAATCCTGTGGGATGTGGGAGGGAGGCATCTGATCGCTTGAGTCACTTCCACTCCCTGCTTTGTTGTGTCTCTCGTTATGTTTTTCCTCTTGTTTCTCTTGTTGTGTCATCTTGTCACACGAGCTTGCCACACCTGCCCGTTGTGCCAGCCCACCGTCCTACTCATCCTCTTTAGGGGACACTGTAAACCTCCTCTGTTCTCTGCTTTATTGTATCTTTCATTATGTTTCTCTTCTTGTGTCTCTTGTTGTGTCATTTTGATGCATCAGCTTCTTACGTCAGCTTGCCATGCCTGCCTGTTGTGCCAGCTCACTGTCTTCTTTAGGAGGCGCCAGGAACCAAACAGGGACCTCCCATGATGGGTGAGAGCCCAATTGCTTGAGCTACATCTGCTTCCCTCTACAGCTTTTTTCCTTCCCCTCCCCCTCCCCCACCACTGCCCTGCGGTTCTTGCTGTCTGTATCCATTCACTGTGTGATCTTCTGTATCTATTTCTCTGTTAGTCTTTTCTCATCTTTCTCCTTTAGGATTCACTGGGATTTGATCCTGTGGACCTCTGATGGGGAGAGAGGTTCCCTGGCAATTGTGCCACCTCAGTTCCTGGTTTCTGCTGCGTTTCACCTTGACTCTCCCCTTTGTCTCTCTTTTGTTGCGTCATCATCTTGTTGCGTGACTCACGTGCACAGGCACTGGCTCACCCATAGGCACTCAGCTCACCAGGTGGGCACTCACACAGGCACTTGGCTGGCCATGCGGGCACGCGGATGGGCACTCAGCTTGCCACACGGGCACTCGGCTCACTGCGTGGGCACTGGCTTGCCATGTGGCTGCTCACTTGGGCACTTGGCTTGCCACACGGCCACTGAGGCGGGCACTCGGTTTGCCGTGTGGAGTTGGCTTACTGCGTGGGCACTTGGCCCACCGTGCAGGCACTTAGCTCGCCACGCAGGCACGCTTTCCCTTCTTTTTCACCAGGAGGCCCCAGGGATGGAACCCAGGCCTCCCACATGGTAGGTGGAAGCCCCATCACTTGAGCCCCATCCGCTTCCCCCCACAGCTTTTTAAGTCAGCTTTCTTCAGGTGTAATTTGCATACTATTAAACTGATCTTTAGAAATGTACAGTGCGATATGGGGGCAAATGTATACAGTTGTGTAACTGCAACCATGATATGATATGGAACATTTCCACCCTTTCCCCCCAAATCCCTCGAGTTCCTCTGCAGTCACTCCCTTGCCACCCACAGCTGCTGGCAAGCCCTGTTCTGCTTTCTGTCACTGGAGTTTTGTTTTTCTAGAAGTTCAAATAAATGGAGTCTTATACTACTCTGTGTTTGGCTTCCTTCACTCTGCATAATGATTTTGAGATGATCCACGTTTTGTGTGTCAGTAATTTGGTTGACTACTGAGCACTATTCCTTTATATGGAGGAGCTGCGTTTGCCTATCTGTTCCCCAGTAGATTGATATTGGGGTTGTTTCCAGTTTTGTGCTTTTATGAACAAAGCTGCTCTGGAGAGATTGAAAGGCGAAGAATTTTCTTATTGGTTTGTCTGTTTATTATTGTTATTGTCATTATGGAAATAATGAAAACGCTCTAATAATAAATGTTCGACTATGCGACTATACCAAATACCATTGATTGTACACTTTGGATGAATTACGAATTGTATGCTTTATTAATATGTATCAAGAAAATTGATTTGTTGAAAAAAAACACAAGGGAAGCAGACTTGGCCCAGTGGTTAGGGCGTCCGTCTACCACATGGAAGGTCCGCGGTTCAAACCCCGGGCCTCCTTGACCCATGTGGAGCTGGCCCATATGTAGTGCTCATGCATGCAAGGAGTGCCCTGCCATGCAGGGGTGTCCCCTGCCTAGGGGAGCCCCACGTGCAAGGAGTGCGCCCCATAAGGAGAGCCGCCCAGTGCCAAAGAGAGTGCAGCCTGCCTAAGAATGGCGCCACCTACACAGAGAGCTGATACAATAAGATGATGCAACAAAAAGAAACACAGATTCCCATGCTGCTGAAAACAACAGAAGTGGACAAAGAAGAAGACACAGAGAACAGACAACTGGGATGGGGTGGGGTGGAAGGGGAGAGAAATAAAAATAAATCTTAAAACAAAAACAAAAACAAAAACACCAAAAACTGCTATGAACAATTGCGTACAGGTCTTTCTGTGGACATATGCTTTCCATACTCTTAAGTAAAAAGTCAGGAGGAAATTTCTGGGTCATTTGGTAAGTGCATATTTAACAAGATGAGAAATTGCCAAGCTGTTTCCAAAGTGGCTGCACCATTTTGCATTTTCCCTTCCCACAGCAACACAGGAGAGTTCTGATTGCTGGGCATCCTCCCCAGCACTAGGTGTTGTCTTCCTGATCTAGCCATTCTAGTGCATGCGCAGTGCTGTCACCTTTGTTCTAAGGTGCATTGCCCTAATAACTAGGGACGTTGACTATGTGTTTATCTGCTTGTTGGTCATTTGTAGAAATCTTCTTTGGTGAAGGGCCTGTTCACATCTCTTGCCCATTTTTATAAATTGAGTGGTTGTCTTACTAAATCTCACATCCTGCATCAGATACATGTTTTGCAAATATTTTCTCGCATTCTATGGTATGTCTTTTAATTTTGTAACAGTATATTTTAAGAGCAAAGTTTTTAAATTTTGAAGTCTTTTTTTTCAGTTTTGGTTTTCCTTTATGGTTTGTGCTTTTTGTGTTTTACAAAATCTAACCCAAGGTCACAAAGATCTTTTCCTATATGTAAGCTTAAAAGAAATGGTATCTGGGAAGTGGATGTGGCTCAAAAGGTTGGGTGCCCACCTACCCCATGGGAGGTCCTGGATTCAAGTCCTGGGGACTTCTAAAGGAAACAGGCTGGTGCAGCTAGCTGACACAACAAGATGGCAACACAACCAGATGATGGTGCAACAAGATGACGACACAATGAGGAAACACAATAAGCAAAGTGGAGGTGGTTCAAGTGATTGAGCGCCTGCTTCTCATATGGGGAGCCCTGGGTTTGGTTTCGGTGCCGCCTAAAAAAAAGAAGATGAGCAGACACAGGGAGCAGACAGCGAGAGCCAAACGAGGAGGGTGGGGGGAGAAACAAACTAAATCTTAAAAAAAAAAAAAAAAAAAGAAATGGCTTCTGCCTCAGTCTTCCTGCCCCAGGTCACTCTTCTGCATTCATTCATTCAGTGAGAACGCGGGCGACAAGTCCCGCGTACGTGCTGGGTGCTGCCTGCAGGGTGGAATACACCTCCTTCACCATCTGGGCCTGCGAGCGCCCTCCCTGGGCTCACGCAAGCGCCACGAGCCCACGCGAGCGCAGGGAGCCCGATCTGAGAGCAGCAGGCTGGCGCCCACACCGTCGTCCACAGCCGGGGCCTGGCGCTGCTGCTGTCCTCCGCGCTCCAGCTGGCCGGGGTGTGAGGTTACAGCTGCGCCACTAGTCCAGAAGCTGATTGCCGCCGTTCCAGGGGCTCTCATATGGGACAGCTAACACTAGAGCGCTTGCTTCGTGCCAGGCCCCGTTCCAAACTCTACACATCTTCACCAATTTAATCCCCAAATCCCGGAGAAAAGAAAACCGGGTCTCAGAGACCTTAGCCTGGCCCACACGCTGGCTCGAGGCCGCCAGCCCCAGGGCTGCGGAACTCCCAGCCCTCTGCGCTTCTCGATGAAAAACCACCCGGGTGCGGCTGGCATCTCACCTGAGTGGGCACATCCTGGGAACCGAGCCTCCCTGCGTTTCCCCTCTCTCACTCTTTGGAGCTTCTCCTGCCTCGGTTTAGGTACCAATTCTAAAGCCTTGCAGTGGGGTCTTAGGACAGCATTTCTCAAAGTGTGGGCCTTGGCTCCCTGGGCAGGGAACCACTCTGCCCCCCTCCCCAACCCACACGTGCAAGCAAGTGGGGGCTGTGTAGTTTGTGCACTGCACAAGAGTACATGGCCAAGGGCAGGTGGGCTGAAACCCAGCCTGCTTTGCCGCAGAGCCCACAGCGCTGTCCTCCAAGGGGGGCATCCTTCTTAAAGTTCCCATGAAGGCTCTATGTGCATTCGCAGGGAACCTGTCCTTCAGGTGAAGCTGGCTAAGCCCCTGGCTAAACCTTTGGGAGTTACACACGACATAATTTAGTTAATTATCATATTCCATCCTTCTGGCTACACTGATTGAGAAATGAGCATACAACTCAGATCAGGCCATTCTTGGCAAAGGAGGCTTACTTTGGAGGCTTTTGTTCGAACTTCTTTCCTAGTGTAGGTGAGGGCTGGAGCTGCTGCAGCCATCTTGCAACTAAGATGGGGCCTGATAATGAAGTTAGTTCCCGGGATTAAAGGTCAGAGATGGAGAGAGAAAACCCCACTCTGGTGACTTTGTTGAGCCCTGGGACATGCTGTGTCTGAAGCCCAAATCTACTTATGGACAGTGGAGTAACCCAAGCAAATAAATTTTATTTTTTGCTTGAGACCCTTTGACTGTCAGTTGTGACCAAATGCACACTAACTATTCCACGCACACCCAACACATGCCTATTCCCATACCCCTTCCTGGCTGTATATTTTCACCACGCACATATCCCACCTGCTCATGCCATGCTATTTACTTATTTAGTTTACTGTTTGTCTGTCTCCACTCCCCAGCCCTTCTGAAATGTAGGCTCTAGGATGGCCAGGGAGTTTCTGTTTTGTTCACTGATGGGTTTCCCAGTCCTTAAAATGAGTTCTTGACACAGTCTGTATTCAGTAAAAATTTGTTGAGTGATATATACCTACTTAGCACGTGTAAATGAAAATCAGCAGTTCTAGAGTTAACTAGGAATTATACCAGCCTTCCAAAGAGAACTATACCAGCCTTCTAACTGTACCAACTCCCGCTGTGAATGTCTATGCACAGGTTTTTGGCATTTCAGCAATTTCAGGGAATGTGTTTTGTTATTGTCACATTACCAGCATTGCTTTAAGTTGGTTATACTTTTCAACTGAAGCTGTTTTTAAATATATTTAAAATACTTCTACTACAGCTCTAGGACCACCAATCGATTTTACTTGTCTTGGTGTTTCTGCTTGCTGGGGATTGAATCACATCCCCCAAAGAAGATGTGTCCAAGTCCTAACCGCCGGCTGTGGGTGAGAAGGTCTGTTGTCAGGACCTTTGAAGATGGCAGCTTTCGCCTCGGCGCGGCCACACTGGCTGGGAGCGGGCCGCAATCCAACATGGCGGCACTCCTCTTGAGCAAAGGAAATTGGACACAAGTAGAAACCAGAGGGCCGTGGAAATCAGCGGGGCAGGCACAAGGGGAGAGAGAGGGAGGAGTTCTATGGGAGAAAGCAAGCCCTGCCAATAGTTTGATGTTGGATTCTAGCCTCAAGCGCATGACACAATTAATTCCTGTTGTTTAAGCCAAACCATTGCAGGTATTTATCATAGAAACCTTGGCAAACTAAGACACTCTCACCTTTGGATTCTTATTTTGTTCATCTCTACTTCTTTGCAATCATGAGGTATTTTTCATTGGGGAAGTATAAATGGATTAGGGAGGTAGGTGGGCCATGGGTTCTTTATTCTCTAGTATGTGCCTCAGTTAGAAGCAATCGCGAGTCTCTGACTTTTGGGATATTCGCAACCATGTTCCCTTTAAGTCCCTTTATGATGACAGCTTACATCACAGAATTGGGCAGTTAATCCAGGGGTGCTGTGTGGTTCCTAAGAGCCAGGGAAAGGATAGAGGCTGATACTTCGATTTGTCCCCCTGACACTGACTCGCCCAAAACTCTCTTAGGAGCTGGCAGTTGCTTTTTTTATTTTATTTTAATCCCCTCCCTTGTGGCTTTTTTGCCTGCTGTCTGCTCTCTGTGTCCATTTGCTTGGGCTCTTCTGTGGTTTTGCTTGTCTCCCTTTTTTGTTACGCCACCTTGCTGCGTTGGCACTCTGCAGTGCTTGCTGGCCAGGTGGCTCTGTGGCCCGGTGGGACGTGAGCCCAGGGCCTCTCATGTGGTAGGTGGGAGCCCAAATGATTGAGCCACAGCCGCTTCCCTGGCGGATGCTAACTATAGACTTTGAAAGACTGATCCTTTTCCACATACCTGTAATCTTGTCTGAAATCTCACTATTAAGAAATTTATCCTTTGGGTTAACAAGCTTTTTAAAACCCTTTGTAATGCTTGGGGAGAGCAGTACATTATATTTGACGTTTTCCTCTTGACAACCAAAACAGTGACAAGCACCAGTGGGCATGGACGCTGGGTGACGACAGAGGCAGGACAGAGGAGAAGGGGGGCAGTCAGGCCGGGGCTCCTTCCTCTCGTCTCCCCTCTCTCGGCCGTGCCCGCCTTCCCGCAAGCACTCAATGGCTGGTCCGAACCTGCTGCAGTGACGAGGGTGCGTTCTCAGACTCCAGGATAGGGGCTCTGTGCGTTTCCTGGTTTGCAGGGCTGCAGGGATGGGGCAAAGGGCCACCCACATGTCCAGACTGCATGGCCGGGCCACGTGTCCCCTCGTGTGGCATCTTCCTCTAGGAAAGGCAGCCACGGCCATTCCCGCCACCGTGTTTGATGCGTTGACTCTATATCGTCTCTTCTTGTGTTGCCAGCCGGATTTCCTGACTTAGGAGGTCATAAATCTGTAAACGGGCAAAATTACCTCCCCATTGTTGGAACAATCACCTCACAAGGAACCCCAAATCTCACGAGGCCGTGAGAATGGAGCAAGTCCGTGCAGGTCATTAGTGGAGGGGAGAGACGAGCACCCTCCCCTGGGCCGGCCGTGCCCGGCGTCCCCCCCGAGCGGGGGTCCTCACAGTGCACCACCTCCCACCTGCCCCCGCTGTGCAGGGCTGGGCTGGGCACCCTCCGCTCCAGCCAAGGCGGGGGCTGGGGAGGGGGCTCTCCCGAGGAGGAGAGGCCGAGGCCGGGAGGCAGGAGACGGAGAAAGGCTTGGGTGTGTTTGATGAGACTTGTTTCACCTTCCATTCCCACCACCACTGAAGTGAACCGAGCGTTCTTCTACGCACACAACGATCTATTAAACGATGGTCCTGGGGCTTAGGTACACGGCGCGCAGCAGACGTCCCCAGGGCAAGGGGAGCAGTGGGCAGAGAGGAGGAGCCGGGCAAAGGAGAGGGGCACAGTGGCGCAGGTGCTGAGCGCAGCCAGGTGCCCATCCTCGGCGTTCTTCTCCACCGCCGCCTTTTCCCTCCTAGTGGCCAGAGTCTAGCTCCTGCATCAGTTAGGGCCGGGCAGGCTGACCGCTGGGGCAGGCCAGAGAGAGGGAGGGAGGAGAGGGCTGGGGACGGGGAAAGGGGCCGGGGAAGGGGGAGAGGAGCCGGGGATGGGGGAGAGGGGCCAGGACCGGGGGAGAGGGGCCGGGGAAGGGGGAGAGGGGCTGGGGAAGGGGAAAAGGGGCTGGGGATGGGGTACAGGGGCCGGGTATGGGGGAGAGGGGCCATGGAAGGGGGAGAGGGGCCGGGGAAGGGGGAGAGGGGCCGGGGAAGGGGAAAAGGGGCTGGGGATGGGGCACAGGGGCCGGGTATCGGGGAGAGGGGCCGGGGAAGGGGGAGAGGGGCCGGGGAAGGGGGAGAGGGGCCGGGGAAGGAGGAGAGGGGCTGGGGCGGAGCTCCATGCCTCAAGCGCAAGAACAGTCGGACAGTGGGGCAGGGTCATCTTAGTCACTATGTTTACTCTCTGCGATAATGATCAGATTTAGCCTGAAAAACCGGGGTGGGGGGGCGTGGGGGGGGTGGCTTGTGAAGGGTGGGCGGCATCTGGGCTTGCTCTACGGCCGGTACTTGCACAGGAAGTGTTGCTTCTTGTTGCACTGGTTACCGTTCCAAGTGGAAAAATCTGAAAGAAAAGAAACAGACATTTAAATCCAGCCAGGGTGTTCTGGGTCCTTGGCTCAGAGGACTAGCTAAGGGACCAATTTTGTTACAGAAAGAAAAGGCATTTAAACCGCGCAGAGCGCCAGTGGATACGCCAGGAAGCGTGTGAGTCACCCAAGAAGGGAGGACGTTGTGGTATACAGAGGCGACTCAGAAAGTCGGGAGAAACAATGAAATGTCTCGCATCTTGGATCTTTCCAAAGAGAAATGAAAAGGAGCAAGTTCAATCCCACACTGGGGAAGCTTGCATCTGCATGTGCAGCTGCCTATTGGGACATTAATTATACCTTATGGAAGTGGATGTGGCTCAAGCAATTGGGCTCCCGCCTACCACATGGGAGATCCCGGGTTCGTTTCCCGATGCCTCCTAAAGAGAACTCGAGAAGATGAGCAGACATAGAGAGCACACAGTGAATGGACACAGAGCACTCAGCAAGCGCAAACGAGGCATGGTGCGGGGTGGGGAGTAAATAAAATAAATCTTTAAAAAAATTATACCTTAGAAATTTTAAAGAAAAAATAATAGCTACCAAGCCTGGGGGCAAGATCTGTGATCGAAATATACAATTACACCGGTGGGGTAAGGGCTTTTGTCTGCTCCTGGCTGGTCCTGCTCGCGTTACTGCCTGGAGGCTGTGTTCTGATGGCTCAGAACCGGACTGAGTCAATCCCGTAAAGGAAAAGCTTGGTGTCTCCAAGAGCGCACCATGGGGCCTCACAGGCAGCCCCCAGACTTGGAATTTTGCTGATAGGAATGCATGCTGCCAGGGAGAAGATTCTTGTTTGAGGATTTTGTCCAACCCAAGCTCAGACTCACAGGAGGGAAGGGGTTTTGGGGGCGTCTGACCTCCCTCTTCCCCAAGCGATCTGGTGGAGATCCTGGGAAGTTCTGACGGTGCGGGTCTAAAGAGAATCCCCGGTGCCTGGGTTTTTAAAATGCTCCTCAGGTGATGCCCACGTGACACTCTCTAGCGCCCAGGGCCTCAGCCACGCCAGCTGGCGGCATCGTCTGCCTTTGCTTGTTAACTCCAGGGAGGCTTTCTCACTTCTTCCTGGGATAACGTATGGCATTTTTGGACACTGCTAATGGTTCACACGGTTTCTCTTATTTTGGGTGGAAATGCACACTTCGGCAGCTTCTGTCGTGCGGTCCCGGCTGTCCCTCCGTCCGCGCTGACTTCCTCCTTTCACAGCGCACCTGTGGGCTCGCCAGGCCGCGCAGGCACCTGCTCGCGCCTCCCCCACCTGCGAGGGGCTCTCCTGACCAGGCCCCGAAGTTGTCCCCGCAGGATCCTCCTGCACCTCTGCTGTAGGGATGCCTCCTCGCTCTGTGTTCTGCTCGTCAGAGCCCTGTCCCTCCGAGGACAGCGGCCTCGCGCCGTCGTGCGGGGTCCCCCTCCAGCCCGGCCCCTTCCAGGCTGGGCAGAGTCCTGGCGAGCCGCTGTGACTCTCCGTACCCCCCCGATGGCCTCGAGCGCGGCCTTTGGCGTCAAGGGTCCTTGTCGTTTCTCGTTCTGTGCTCTTGCTTCACAGCTGAAATCTTCCTCGTCCCGACTCTCCACCAGGGGTGGGGTCAGCCCCGCCCTGCCCCTGCCCAGTGGGCATGTGGCAGCCGAGGGGACGTTTGTGGCTGTCACAGCTGGGGACTGGGCTGTGTTAGGGCGACGATGCTGCCAGCCCCCTGGAGGGCAGGGGCAGCGTCTGACGCGAGGGGATGTCAGGCCCCAGTGTCTCCCACCAACGTCGAAACCCTGATTTACCAGCTTAACAAGCAAAGAAGGAAGGCAGGGAGGGACATGAGGAGGCTCAAGGGCTTGCAGCAGCCTTCAGCTGTGGTTCTGGCCACCGTCTTCTGGACACAAAACTTGGGGAAACCCACAAAAGGGAAGAACCCCAAGACTGGTTTCCAGGCCCTTGGGGAACCCTAATTTTAAAGAAGCCAGAGGGAGTCAGCTTGATTTGACTACGTGCATTTGCTCCCTAAGGACTGGGTTTCCAGAGTGTGGCATTTATACCCCTTGTGGTATAGAATATGATTTAAAACGAATGTATTTAAGAAAAAGTGACTGGATGTAGAGAAAAATAATAAGTAAATAACTGAACAGCTGGTACATTGGTGCTGAAAGATTGTAAAGTGTCTCGGATCACCGCCAGCTGTGCACCCTGTGTGCGGCTAGGCCGCCGTCCTGTAAATAAGAGAGCTGCTAGTGCGGTCTTCATTTTCCTCCTACCAGGCAAAGGCAAGGAGCTGCAGTCTGGAAAGCGGGATGGGGTGACGCGTTAGAACTTACTGTCGCTGTAGCTCAGCTCAGCACAGTGCTTGTCCCCAACCAAGGACTTGCCAGACCAGGTTCTATAAATAAACATGGCCCCGTCAATCCACTGCCACTGCTGCTTCTGCAGACGACAAGGGGTGCGAGAAAGGTACAGAGTAATGAGTTCACCTGCCACAGCCACAGTGTCCCCTCAGGCCCCTTGTAACATATTTTTCACGTAAACATTGGGAAATTGGGAAAGTACAGAAATGGGGAAAGAAGGAAAAATAGAAAAACTACTCAATTCAAATAGCTAACATTTTACCATATTTACTTCCAGTGTAAGCATTCTTATGTACCATAGTATATTTACATGCTAATAGATGTTGTGGTCTTTAAAATATATTATATCTTGCTTTCAGGGGAAAGAGAGAGAGATTGAGAGGCAAAGAATTTTCTTGTTTGTCTGTTTTTTGTCTATTATTATTATTACTGAAATAATGAAATGCTCTAATCATGATTGCAGTAAATGTACAACTATGTGATTATACCAAATACCTCTGATTGTACCCTTTGAATGAACTATATGCTTTAATAATAGGTGTCAATAAAATTGATTTAGTGGGAGGAGTGGGGGGGTGGGGAGTGGGGTATATGGGAACCTCTTATATTTTTAATATAACATTTTGTGTGATCTATATATCTTTAAAAAAAAAAGACAGAAAATTTTGCTAAAAAAAAAAGAATGTAAGGTGTTGGTGGTGGGGTGATTTATGGGAGCCCTGTATGATGATATGGAAGGTTGATTTTTAGGTTCACAAATTTTACTATACATTTATTGCTTGTGTACATGTATGAAAGATATACTTCAATAAAATTTTATTTTAAAGAAACCTGATTTGTTAAAAAAGAAAACCTTCTCTCCAGAACAAAAAAAATTTTTTTTGATGATAAGGATGCCTTATAATTAACTAATATAATAATAATGTCTCCTATTGATTGATATTTATATTGTTTCCAATTTACAATTATTATAAAGAATGCTGCTATGAACAACTTTGTGCATAAAGTTGTTTCTGTATTTAAAATTATTTCCTTAGGATAGAATTCTAGAAGTAGGATTTCTGCGTCAAAGGGTATGAATATTTTGAGTATTGACATGCATTTCCAAATTGCTTTCCCCCCAAAATTATAGAAATTTACATCCCCACTAACCAGGTGTGGGTATAATGTCTCCATGTCCTTATAAATATTATCCATTAGGCAGTTGTCTAGTAATCTGATAAATCAAATTATATTGCTATTTTAATTTGCATATTTTGATTAGTAGAGACATTGCACAATTTTTAAAATGTTATTACCAACTTACTTTCCTCTGCCATAAATGTATAAAAGTTAAACTACAAAAACATCTGGTAAAAATAGAACTATTTATCCTATCACTGAATGGGATCGTTCTGATTGACAGTAACGTGAAAACATAAAAATATAAACTTCCTTTGAGTCAAATAGATACTGCATAGAATATTCCTAACAATTATGACAAAGAATTATGAGTTTTCCTAGAATGTAACATCCAAAGGAGAGAATGAAGGTAGTTACAGATAAATACTAAAGGACAAACACAAGTGCTCATGAAAGACAGAACAGGAGTGTGTGGTATCTTCAGCGGTTTTATCCAGAAACGAGAAGCGTGGGGGTTCCCTCGCGGCATTCCCTGTGTTTGTTTGGGTTAATAGAAGCCCCACAGAGGAACTATAGAAATTGCATAGTTTCTGTGCCATTTCTTACATCAATGCATTGATAGAGAGTGACAATGAAAGTCCAGTGAAAAAAATTAAGGATACTACCCAAAACGCAGTAGCAGCTCAGGAAAAGGCTAGCTGAAGGCTCCTAGCTCCCAGCTTCAACTCAGGATCGAATGGGGTTTTGGTTAAGCTGGTCTCCAAATAGGTCTTTGTGTGTGTACACATATATGCTTTAATGTAAACAAGCTTTTGTTTTGAATGCTCTGGAAAGCTGACCAGGTTGAGTTCTAAGAGTCAGGAGGTCCATTCTGACTACAAATATTGAACGGAGCCATTTAAGCTGTGCCTTCCACTGAGGACCAGCCCTGGACCCCTGGCCTGAGCCAAGCAGGGTGGGCAGCTCCTGATGGAGCTCCCTGGCGGGCCCTGGCCAGGAGGACGTCTCCCAGAGCGGCCTTCCCGACCCCCCGGAGAGGGCGCTGGCGGCCGAGGCTGCGGTTACCTTCAGCGGGTCGTGCAGGCCGATCCACACGGGCTGGGTGCTCTGATAGCCGCTGATGTAGTCCGCGATGGTTTGGGCTTCCAGCGGTTTCAGGATGGATGCCAGGTGGGCTCCATTCCCATGGGACTGACACTCGAGCTGCAGGCAAGGGGAAGTCTCGTTAACAGAGCTGTCCTGTGCCAAGCAGGAAGGACCCGCACAGCCTGCCCCCGAGGGTGCCATGGGAACCCCACGGAAGACTTCCTGTGTCCAGGCCCAGGGGAAGAGGCAGCCCGACAAGAGCCATGAGCGCAAGTGCCTGGAGCCCGGCCTGGCCTCGCTCAGTGGATGTGATCTTGGCAAGCCACTTCATCTCCCTGGGGCTCAGTTTCCTCATCTGTAAAATGGACGAAATAATGCCTGCTCTACAAGGGATCTGTTTTGAGGATTGAATGATAGTACTGTATTTCATCAAATCTGCAAAATGTGCCATTATTTTATGTCCTACTAAGAAAGAAGGAAAAAAAAAATCACCCCCAATTAATGCATGAAATGCTGTTGTTTGAGGCACATACCTGATTTGACAGGGGTTAAAACGTGTACTCAATGTGCATCTTATAATAAAACTGATGAAATACGGCAGTGCGGCTCCCGGAGCGTCCGGCACGGGCCAGCGCACACCCGGCTCTTGCATTTCACCCTGACAGCAGTCTGGGGAAGCATGGCTCGCTCTTAGTTTATAGATGGAGAAGTGGAAGGTGAGAGAAGGATGACTGGACACGGGAATAGAGCCCAGGTCTGCCTACGTCCCAAGTCCCTGTCTTTTTATTTTAAATTATTAGTATACTTTATGCAACACATTGCAAGAGAATAACACATTGTAAGTTGTAAGCTGGTCTATACCTTATTTTTATTTGTTACCAAATGGATATAGAATGAATTGCCTAAAAATCTGAGGTGGTTCCTCCAGGAGAGAGGCAAACCCTCAATGTGAAGGTTCAGAATTTCTGAAGAACCTGTATCATTGACTTGCTGACCCAAATGAATGTGCCTGTTGGTTTGCCTTGACTCACCAATAGCCGTAAGATTGGATCTAGTTGGACTCTCAGGATTCTTCTTCCCAATTAAGCTCTACAAGGCCCTGATATGTAACTATCTTCTCTCCTGCACCTTGAAAAATTTTCAGCTTGAAGCCCAAATCTATTTTACTCCTGTATGTCTTTATATTTATCCCTAATTTTATCTCCCAAGGGTTTTATATCCAAGAATGGCATCTGGAATTTTCTTCTTAACTACTGAATGATAATCAGGCATTGTTTGAAGGATTATATAGAGCATGTAACATAATTCTTAATCGATTAAACCAGACAGGCATCTATGCACACACATATAAAGTTTATTTTATGCTTTTTGGGGATTGTCTTATAGGATCTGTCTACCTGAGAAAAAATTAACTTAATAAAAACATAATTTTGGCTGTGCTTGCTCAGGACCTTGCTGCGTCAGTGCTGGCGTCTAGGAATTTCCTCAGGATTAGATGCAGTTACTATTTAATAATGATTTAGCCCTCATACTTGCAAACTACTCTACAATACCAAAATGCTTGTATATCTGTAATTTCATTTGACCATCAAATCTGTAAGGAATGCCCGCCAGATTACCACTCAACGTTTGAGTGTCGATTGTGCACCAGACACAAACGATTCCTGTGACAGAAGGGGAAACAGGTTTGGAGGGTTTAAGTGATATTTCCTTCCAAGTTCACACAACTGGAAGTGCTGGAAGTGAAACTAGAACTCAGTTTTCTGCCTCCTAAGTCCAAGGTCCAGTTTACATGTCCTTCTTACTGGCCCCTAGACTGGCTTCCAGAAATCTCCAGAGACAAGGTTGGCCCGTGTTGGGGAGTGAATGATGTCCCCCCACAATAGACAGGTTCAAGTGTTGATCTGCTTTCCTGTGGGTGTGAACCTGTCTGTAAAGGAGACATCTGAAGATGCTGTTATTAGTTAAGGTGTGGGACACTCCATGGGAGTTTGTTAATGGGATACTCCATGACCATAAGGCGATGAAGCCAAAAGCAGCCAGTGTGGACCTTAACCCATATTGCTAAACTCCTTATTAGGAGGCAAAATCTAGACAGAAATTCAGACGCCTGAGAGCAGAAGCAGCAGCCCTGTGATGGGGGCAGAGCTACAGGCCAAGGGACCCCAAGAATTGTGGAAAGCCAGCACCCGGAAGCTGCAGACTTCTGAAGAAAGCATGGTCCATCAAGACCTTGAATTTAGACTTCTACCCTCCAAAATCATGAGGCAGTAAATTCCCTAAGCCAACCCATTGTGTGGTATCTGTCATAGCAGTGCCGGCAAACTAAGACAGCCAGTATTATTTAGAAAGAGTCAAAGAGCCAACGGTGGCTGTGGTGTTGGTTTGTTGAGTCCTCTTTGGTACCCTTTCCCAGCGCCTCCACATTCTGGCTCTGGGGTTGCTATTTTGCTAAAACTTGGTATCAATCTTGTGGACTGTTCTCGCTTTGAGACGGGGAGCCTCCTGACAACCCTGTAGGGTAGAAAGTGTTATCCCCATTTTAAAGTAGGAGAACTGGTAAATCAAGGTACGACAATAACTAAGGAGCACCCGTGTTGTGATTTAAACTCAAGTCAATCCCACTCCATATATATGAACTTTGTTTTCACAGAATTAGCATTGGAACCTTTGGGGTCAGGCGGTACAAATCTCCTTCCAATATTTCTTCTAGTTTTACACTGGGAGAGCATATACTTCCCAAGATTTGAGGAGAAAGTCCCTTGATCTCCATGAGCTGTTTTCCTTTCGGTGGACTGAGGCTTTGGGGATGTGATAGAATGAATGCATTTTATAGGTGGAATGAACTTATCTTTTGGGATCCAGAGGGCAGATTATGATAGGTTGAATTACATACCCTAATAATTACATTTTCTTCATCTTAATCTATGTCCCTGTGGGATATACACCCAAAATACATTCATTTCATCACAGCATCCCAAAAGCCTTAAGTCATTTCAATAACAACTCTAAGTCCAAAATCTCTTCAAAATCTAGTATGGGCAGAGTTCCTCCTGGGTCAAAATTCCTGTGGACATGTGAAACCCAGAAAAAAAGGAATAGTATATACATTCCCAATCCTGAAGGGAGAAATTGGCAGGAAAACAGAGGTCATGGATCCCAAACAAGCTGGAAACCCAGCAGGGCAAACTCCACTAGATGTCAAGGTCTGAAGCAATGCTTTGTCCCCCGGACCTGCTGGAGTGGCAGCTCCACACTTGCCAAGTCAGTGGCAGTTATCTGCCTGAACAGCAGGGCGAAGGTCCCACCCTCTCCAAGCTCTGGGGCAGTGGCCAGACCTCCCCAAACCCTGGGCATGAGCTGGGCATGTCTAACCCAGCAAGCCATAAAGTTGGGTGCGCCCAACAGCATTCCATCATCGAAGGGAAGCTGTACATAAGAGATCAGGCTCAGACTGGCCTGGAAGGCACAAGGAAGTTACACAAAGAAGTGGCACCGATGCCCAGTGCTCCCACTCCTGCCTTCTCTTTCCCAGCCCACAGTTTATGTGACTGAGGAAGAGCAAACACAGGGCTGGTTTTACAGACACTTTTGTGTGCTATGCAGGGACCATCCCAAAGTGGACAGCGGCCGTGCTCCAGCTTCTTTCCCTGAAGTGTGACAGTGGTAAAGGGAAATAATCGCAGTGGGCAGAACTTGGAGCAATGCACCTGGTTGTTCATTTTGCCTGAAAGGAGAAGTGTCCAGAGTGTGTCTGTATATCAGTTCATGGGCTCTAGCCAATGGTTTGGCTGGGTGGTCAGGGATATAGAAGAAATATACATGGAAAATTAGTGACATAGAGGACTGGGGGGAAGGTATGTGGATAGATCTTTCTGAATGGACAAAAATAAAACAACCCAAAACTGTGAAGGTATTTGTATCCCTTGTGAATGCTCACCAGAGGTGGCCTCAGCAGTGGAAGATTTTAATAATCAAGTGGATAGGATGACTTATTTTATGGATATCAGTCGGCCTCTTTCCCCAGCCACTCCTGTCATTGCCCAGTGGGCTCATGAACAAAGTGGCCGTGGAGGGAGGGATGGAGGTTAAGCACAGGCTCAGCAACACGCACTTCCTCTTACCAAGGCTGACCTGGCTGCAGCCACTGCTGAGTGCCCAGCCTGCCAGCAGCATTCCCCACTTGGCACCATTCGCAGAGGTGAGCAACCCATGACCTGGGGACAGGTTGACTATACTGGAGCACTTTCATCACGGGAAGGGCAATGTTTTGTTCATGATGGAATGACAGTCTGGGCATGGATTTGTCTTCCCTGAACACAATGCTTCTGCCAAAACTAACATCCATGGACCATCAAAGTATTCTTTTTTTTTTTTTTATAAGATGGTGCTATCGTTTTTTTTAAGACTAATTTTTAAAAATTTCTCTCCCTTTCCTCCCCCCCTGCCCCCAGTTGTCTGCTGTGTCCATTCCCTGTGTGTTCTTCTGTGTTCACCTGTATTCTTGTCAGCAGCACTGGGAATCTGTGTTTTTTTTTTGTTGCGTCATCTTGCTGTGTCAGCTCTCCAAGTGTGTGGCATCATTCCTGGCAGGCTGCACTTTTTTCACGCTGGGCAGCTCTCCTTATGGGGCGCACTCCTTGTGCGTGGGGCTCCCCTATGTGGGGGACACCCCTGCGTAGCATGGCACTCCTTGCACGCATCAGCACTGCCCGTGGGCCAGCTCACCATGTGGGTCAGGAGGCCTTGGGTTTGAACCTTGGACCTCCCACGTGGTAGGCAGATGCTCGATCAGTTGAGCCAAATCCGCTTCCCTAACCATAGTATTCTAAACAGCATGGCTTCTGATCTACGAACTCACTTCACAGAAAATAAAGTGCTGTCAATGGGTCCATCCTATTGGAATTCAGTCCTTACCATTTCCACATAATCCTGAAGCAGCTGGATTGATAGAATGATGGAATGGTCTTTTGAAGACTCAATTATGGCACCAACTGATTGCCAGGGGGAAACTGGTTTGCTACTACGTAACGAAGGAAAGAAGAGTATGCCTGCAGTACAGATCCCTTAGTACTACCATACCCTGTGATCCAAGTCAAAGCAGCTATATAGGACCTGGACATACAAGAACCCAGTCCAGGCAGGACAAATGGCTCAGACTCTTCAGGAATGAAGGTTTGGGTCACCCCAGCAGACAAAGTACCAAGGCCAGCTAAGGTGCTTGCTGAGGGTAAAGGGAATGTGGAATGGGTAGTGGAAAAAGGTAGTTATAAAAATGAGCTACACCAAGGTGCCCAGTTTCAGAAATGAGGACTACAATGGTTATAAGTATTTCTTCCTAGTTTCGTTGTGACTATGAAGCATTAGCTCGATGGTTCCTGTGAGTGTATCTCAGATGAGTTTATATCTTTAGTCATCTACAGCTGATTGCATCTACAATTAACCAAGGAGATTACCCTCAGCAATGAGGAGAGTCTCCTCATCCAATCAGCTGGAGGTCTTAAAGACAGAACTGAGGATTTCAGGAATCAGAAAGATTCCTACCCCTATTTGAGTGAGCTAGCTTCTCCAGAGCAATTCAATCTCACCTTCATTAGAGTTTCCAACTTGCAGCCTGCATACAGAATTCCGACTTGCCAATTCCCATGGTCACATGAATCAATCCTTATAGTAATTCTCTTACTATGTATTTATATCTTGTCAGTTCTGTTTCTCTGGAGAACTCTGGCTAGTACAGGGTTCATCTTTGTTTGTTAAGCTTGACATAGGAATTCTGAGACCATCTCAGGCCCAGATCATGTCAAGATTTATAAGCTGCTCTAGGTTAACCCATATGACTCACTCGATCCGTCAGTTAACAACCACAACTCTGGAGAGAGTAGCAATGAATTCTCAAATCCCTCTGGGTGACTTGTTTTGACTGACTATTTGGGCATTTTTTTGAAAAAGCCTCAGTGAAATAAAATCAATACCTTTCTAAAGTTGTGTAGAGCAACTAACCTGTCCATTTGTTTAGACTGTTTTGCTTCCTGCTTGTTTTTTTCTGGTAATTCCTGAACAGGAATTCAGATACTCTTTCCCTACGTTCCTCATCTTCTCAGCCTCCTTTGGTTTATATAGTTCTGTCTTGCTTTCTGACCAGGAGTTCCCTGAGAACAGGGGCTGTTACTTTCTCATTTTTATGTCCTTGCAGCTAGACAGGTCCTGGGCATAGAGACCTGCCCCATCAATGTTTACGGAATCAATGAGTCACACGCCACCCTCTTCTGCCCACTTTCCCAGCCAGGTGGTTTCTCGTCATGGTGCTGAGGAGGGACCTGTGTCCAGAGTCAAACGAGACAACCAGAGCTACGGGTGACCCCTTACTCCAGAGCAGTCAGCGTCGGCGTGGGTCGGGGATCTTACCTCAGCATCAGACCAGCTCCTCAGTTTTCGGAAGTATCCATAGCAATTGGACTTGTAGTAAAACCACCCGGCAGCACAGCTGGGCCTCATGATGATGTCTGTGCACAAACAAAAGGCAGTCACACGTTGTCACGGTACAAGCAGAGTGGAGCGCACGCCTTTGCAACCTGAGGCATCACGAGAGTGAATGAGGGCACAGGCTGACAGCTGCAGGCATCAGGCCTAGAGGTCCTTTTGGCCTTGTGCATCTCTGTGTCTTTGTTTCTTTCTATGCCTTTATTTCTTTCTCCCTAACTCTCTAACCTCTGTCTGTCTTTTTCTTTGGCTCTTTCTGTCTCTTTCTGTTTGACTCTGTGACAAACGGAGTTTGAAGCTGGTGGATCCCAGAAAATCCTGTTCTTAAAGCTAACCTGTTCTCATGCCTGTAAACCTACTGCAGATGGGGCTTTTGAGTAGATTCAGTCAAGGGACCTTCCTTTCGAGGAGATCACTTGAGTAGGGCATGGCCCAGGGTGGGTCTCAGTCCTCTTACTGGAGTCCTTTAGAAACAGAGGAAAAGAGCCACAGACACAGAAAAGAGCCACAGAGACAGAAAGAAGACTCCAGAAGTTGAAGCCAACAATCCTGGGAGAGAAAAGCCACAGACAAAGCTGCCCAAAGCTGAAAGCAACGAGGCCTGGAGAGGGCAGAGACGAGCGGACCCTGCCCTGGGCCTCGTGGCCCACAGCTGCAGCTCAGGGAGAGAGCAGCACGGAGGAGGCCTTCATTTGGATGCTTTCACAGCCTCAGAATTGTAAGCTTTTTACCTAACAAATTCCCAAGGTGGACACCACCTCACTCTGGTGTATTGCAATGGCAGCCCTCAGCAAACGTGAACAGTCTCTGCGCCTCTGTGCGTCACTCTGTGTCCGTGACTGGGTGGCTGTTTCTCTACCTCTTCTCCTCTTCTTCCCCTCCTACCCACCCTGCCCACCCCCAGCCTCAATCTCTCTCTCTTCCCCTCCCCCGCCCCTCCTTCTCCTTTCCCCTCTTCATCCCCTCTCCCCAGGATTGCCGCTATGGTCACAGACCCCCTCGTGGCACCGAGACATGCAGTTAAGTGTGCTCTGCTGGGGCTACTGCCCTGGGTTCTACTAGTCCACACATTTATTGAGCGTTTACTATATGCCAGGCACTGTTCCAGGCAATCTACATTTAGAGTATTCTACTCATCCCCATAGAAAACCCTGTGAAGTAGGTACTGCCTAAATTATACTCGTGTTCCAGATGGGGAAACAAAGGCAGAGAGAGGTTGTCATTTCCCAGACTCCCACAGCTAATAAGTGAAAGAGACAAGATGTGACCCCAGATAGTCTGAGTCCAACTAGGAGCTCTTAGGCATCTAATTATTATGCTCGAGTTACTTGTCCTAAAACATATTCATTCAGATTGCCTTGCTGACTTGCCAGCGCCTCCCTGAGAGACAAGGATGGATATCCCCATCGTAGAGAGAAGGCAACCTCTTCCAAGAGGTGAAGGGACCTGAGAGTGAATGCAGGGGGACCTGGGAGAGCAGCTGGGGTTGTCTTACGGGGTTCAGAGCCCTGACCCCTCTCGTGGGAGGAGAGCGCCACACCTCTGCTCAGATGCTACCGAGAGGGCTTGGCTCCTTGCACCTGGCCTGGGCTATCCCACCACTTACTAGATACCTGACCTTGGGTACATTTAACCTCTCTCAGCTTTAGTTTTCTTGTCTGTACAATCGGACTAACAACGCACACCTTCTTCATAGGATTTTGGGGGGGGATTAATTGAGGTAATTGAATGTACAGCAATTAGCACAGAACCTACTACATAGTAATTACTCAATACCTAGTTGTGATTTCATAAATAGTTACTATTTTACATAATCATCATTATCATTATAACCAGCATACTATTTTTGAAATTTTTTTATTGCCTGTAAATCATGTTGCCCCATAAGCCAGTCCCTGATGTATTATATCAGGCATGCTTTGCTTCACCAACAGGTCTGGACAAAGAAATCACTGTTGAGGCAAAAAGAGTAATTATCTCACCCACCAGGTTTTGTTGCGAGAGAAAATTATTTTCCTAATCGTCCATACTTCCCTTATCAAATGCAAAATTAGACTTTTCTCATAAGCCATAACATATAAGATATATAGGTGTTGACATAAGAAGTCTTCCCACAAGACAGTAAGAATAAGTAGAGTCTTTCTAGAGCTGGGAGGAAGATTTGAGTAAGAGCTATGGAAGGGCACGTGGTAAGTGCTCTGACTCTACTTTCTCCAGAGGAGAGAAACCAAAATGGCTTGGTAAGAGAAGACAGAAGCTGTCATTGGAGCTATCACTCACTGACTGCCTTCAGGGTGTCAGATGTTTCAGACACGTTCTCTCTCAGCCTTTCACAATCAACTTTGTAAAATAAATATTACACTCCACATTTAACTGATGGCTTAACTATGCCTCACAACCATACAGGAACGGGCTTTGTTGGATTCTAACGCGCTTGCACTCTTCACCACACCACATGGTCTTTCATTAAGCAGTATCCTGCAGCACCTACACTTTTGGGGGGGGAAACGAATGGCTGTGTCATGTGTGCTGCAAACACGCCGCTGCGGGTCGTCTCCAGCTCAGTGGCCGACACTCACCGCCCAGGACTTCCGTGCTGGCTGCACAGCTCAGCAGGAGCAGCAGCCACCTGCTCTGGGAGGCCATCTCTCGTCCTCGGCCTGGTGACCAAGGCGTGGGGAGCCTCTGCCGCAAGGGTCTGTGTTCTCGCGGGTTTCTCCTTGGAGCTCTGCAATCTGAACACATCGGCACTGGTGAGAAGGAGCAGGACGTTAGCCTCCAAATCACAGAGAGGGGAAAAGAATGGTTTTTCTGGCTAACCCCAGATTCTCCAATGAAGGGAATCTCAAATAAGTGTAGAGATTGGGAAGGTTTATCTTATAAGGTTGCTTGTCACCTGCAGGGCCTTTTGGGCCAGGGCCCGAGACTTAACTGTCCCAGGCTGGGGGCTGAGGAGGCAACGGAGGGACGGTCAGGCTGTAAGCACCGGCCCCTGTTACTTCCAGGAGGGCCAGCAGAGGGCGCCCGAGGCAAGCCTTCTAGCCGAGACTCGGTGATGGGCTTTCCGTAGTCAAATGAACCTAAGCAAGTCAGTCCAGCGGTGACCCTTTCAGTGTTAGAGCTAAACGTGCACATGCGGCCTAAGACCCACGCTTTAGACATTAACAAAACTGATGCAGATGGCCATGAAGCCGTTTGCTCGTTGTCACACCCCAAAACCAGATCTCCTGACTTCATTTCCTAGCTCAGCACTTTTTCCTTTCCACTGAGCTAATAGATAGATAGTTAGATAGATAGACAGATAGATAGATAGATAGATAGATAGATAGATAGATAGATAGATAGATAGATAGATAGATAGGTAAGTAGGTAGATAGATTGGTAGGTAGGTAGATGATAAAGAAATTAGCTTTTAAATCTCTTCTCCATCATAAAACACTACCTGAACTATTAAAACATCAATGCAAACCTAGAAAAAAGGAAGTAAATCCCTTCTCCCAGATAAAAACAATTTGATGACTAGCCTAAAGACATCTTTCTAGGCATCAGTGTGTGTGTGTAATTTTATATAAATATGGTCAAATAGTTCTGTAACCTGGTTTTGTTTCTCAGCATAGACTGATGATCCTGAACCTTCTTGCACTCACATAACTTTTAAGCAGTTTGACTCTCTTTTTAGTATGAATTCACAATGTAGCATTGTAGCTTCACAGAACATGCAAATTTTCATTTTAATACCCTTTGCTAAACTGCCCTTTGTATGGACACTACCTTACATTCCATAGGAATGCTGGTTTCCCCAAACCTTGATGAGTGCTAAATTTTGTCAAAAAATTAATATTAATTTTGTTATATTAAAATAAAACATCATTGTCTTTGCCGATATTTAAAAATTGCTAATGAAGTTTAACATCTTTCTATATAATGATTAGCTTTTTAAATTTCTTTTGTGATTTTTCAGTGTATGGCTTTGTACATTTTTCTATTTGATGGTTCATCTTTTTTTCTCAAGATATTGTGAGACCCCTCTTTGTATATTTATTATCTTCCATATATTACTAATAGCATTTCCCAATTTTTATTTTTCTCTTTTCTATAAGCTAATTTTGCCATACTGAAATTTTCAAAAATTATTTTCTATTAAGTATGTTTCTCTTCTAAATTTTCTTTTAGAAATTCATATCAGAAAGACTGGCCATCACCATTGCATTAGGATAAAATATTCACCTATATTCTCTTCTATTTTCATCCATCTGGGCTTTATTTTAGTGTAAGCATAGAGTTGGGTTCCAGATTCCCCCCCCCCCCGCCACAAATAATTATTAAGAATGAGTAATTAATTGAATTATTATTTTACCAAACTTTATGATCTAAAATCAGGACACATGGTCTAACTCTCAAATAATAGATCACTTAAGGGGAATGACGGAACATAATATTAGCAGCGGAGACTCCTGAATGATCTAATTCAGGGTTCATATAAACACTTCGATGCAATGTTAACATGGAAGGAGCTTGGATGAGGAGTTATGCTGCCCACCCCACCCCTCCTTTTTTTAAGTCATTGTGTGGATTCTGAACTCCTCTGCCAAACTTCTCTTGCAATGGAAGGTGTATGACCTCTATCGAGCTGTCTGGGAGAGAGAGATACAGTATCTTTTTGAATAATCTATAAATGAATCTTAATGAACTGACATCCATTGAATGCCATCTCACTTACTCTCCCTAACTAGACTGCATTGCAGGTATAATTATCTTATTTTACAGATGAAGAATTCAAGGTTTATTGAGATTAAGTAACTGTCCCAAAGTTTCACAACTACTAGGTTGCAGAACCATGATTTGAGCCCACCAAACCCGATAAGAGCTTCCCTTTACAATAAATAGGGAAGAAAAAAATAAGTAAATCAAATCAAATGACAACAAAAACCAAAGCTGACATCGTTAGAGCAATAACGTGTCTTTTCTGGCCCACTTAATAGCTGGCGGAGGAAAATAGATGTTCTAAGAAAGCCTTCTGCCCTCAAGTGCAGGGAGGATTACCTGGTTGGCGTCCAAGACTGAAGGACCCCTGCCTTCCTCAGTGTCTTGAAGAGCCCAAGTCGAAGTTTCTGGAGCTCTTATATCTTCTTGCCTCAGGAATCATATGCTGTTTACAAATAATAATCCATCCATAAAAGTCTTATTTACAGTCAAGAAAGCGAGCCGTATGAAAGATGGCTTGAGAATGTATGTAATAGCCAGAAGAAGCACTTCTCCCTCTTCGCAAACAGAATCTTTTTTTTTTTACAACCCATGTTATCAAAACTGACAGTATCTTGCAATCTGTTAGAAACCTATCCTGCTCTCTCCTTGTTTCACTTCTTCTTTTGTCTGTCTTTTTTTCTCTTCATGCTGCATATGTCCTGTATTTCTGTTCTTTCTATAAAGTTGTCTGCCCCACTCCAACTGAAGAATCATGATGTTTCTCGCCCTGTAGAAAGTGTCTGCCGTCTGTAGATTGGTACCTGTGTGGCATGACTTGGGAAGCACGCCCTAAAACACCACGTCCCCTCTTCACAAGTGTGCACCAGCTTCCTAAAACATCTAGGAGCTCTTCCTTTGGGACAAGGCATTGAAATCTTGTTGTAACGCAAGGCAATTACATCAAAATAGCTTACACTGATAGTTTACAATAAAGTGTTTTCACTGAAATCATCTGATGAGACCCTAATGAAAGTCCTGTGAGAAATGTAGGACAGGCACCCCATTTTGCACACAAGAAACCCAGTGTTGAGAGAGGTTAGGACACTGGCTCAAGTTCACATGCCTGTTAGTGGTGGAGCCAGGCACAAACCCACGGCTTCTACTCCACAACTAGCTCTCTTTTTGCTAGATCAGCCTTATTGGGGAAAAAATTAGGCCCATCTGGAAAGGGTAACAAGATTTCCTTTACTAGTGTAGATGGCAAAAAACTAAAAAATGTCCGAGATCACTAACTGCAGACTTAGAACTTTAAGGCTAGAAAGGGCCATGGTGATTATCAAGCCTTATCCTTTGGCTCTACAGGTGGGGAAACTGAGGCCCAGAGAACTACCAAAACTTGGCTCAATTTTACATTTAGTTAGGGGTGAGGTTGATAGCAGAAGCCAGACTTCCTTACTCGCAGCCCAGTGTTCTTCCTGCTCCAGCCTGTGTGTAAATTCAAGGTAGGGCGCGGGAACTCCCTGCTCCCACGGCTGACGGTGTATTCAGGGAGCCTCTGTGCCGTGCTGGAGATGATCTGGGGAAGGAGCACAAGCTTTGGCTCCTGAGGGCTCTTGGTTTAGGTCCTTGTCTTTGCTTCTTAGAGCCGCCAAAACAAAGTACCACCAATGGGGTGGTTCAAAACAACAGCAGTGTACTCTCACAGTTTTGGAGTCTAGAGGTCCTAGACAAAGCTGCCGGAGGGCCGAGGTCGCCCTGCAGCCTGCGGGGAAGATGCTGCTCCGCGCCCTTTCCCGGTAGCTCCTCTCGTGAGGACACCTGCCCTGTTGTACTAGGGCCCGTCGAAGTCCAGCTGGGGCTCATGTTGACTTACTACATTCTCAGAGACATTACTTCCAGATTAGGCGGCACACGCAGCGCCAGGCATCAGGACTTGAGCATATCTCTTAGGGGGACACACTTCACCCTTAACAGGGCTAATTCTGTTACCCACTAACTGTGAAACCTTGGGCATGCTACTGAGCCTCTCTGAGCCTCAGCTTCCTGATCTGCATGTGGTAGGATGACACTACCTGGTATTTTATTTTCTTGAATACGTTTAAGACACGCCCTTTCCCCATCAGGCAGCTGGATGGGGCTCCTCATTGCTTCACGGCACAACAGAGAGCAAAGATATTAACTCCAAGCCTTTTAAGTTCAAAAAGCCTTGGTCCAGAGGTGAGAAAGAAAAGTTCTGACAAAATATGTGATTAGGAGATCGCTTTCCTGCTCTGTCCCCGCTCAATCTTCCCTCTGCCATCTCCATGTCATTATATAAGGATTTTTGTGTAAGGAGGCACCAGGGATTGAACCCAGGATCTTGGACATGGGAAGCAGGTGCTCAACCACTGAGCTACCCCCCGCCCAATATTTTAAGAATTAAGATAGCAGAAGAGAAAGTGGGAGAGTAGAAAAGATAGTTAGAAGCTGGTAGGACTTTAACAGGTCTCCCACTGAGTCCCCCATCATTTAGCTCCATAGGAGGTCATGGTTAGCGCCTACATAAATGTGTGAAGGAAAATACAGGAGACCTGAGAATATCGGAATTGAAAAGGCCCACTGAATACTGAGTAGGATAAGTAAAAAATTCCTACATACAGACACACCGTATGTTAAATTTAGAAAGAGAGTATCCTAAAAGCCACAACTCAACAAGGATTTCCTATGAAAGAACAAGGAACATAATGGCATCACACTGGAGAAATTAAAATGGAAGCAAGGGGAGCAGATGTGGCTCAAGCGCCTACCTCCCACACGGGAGGTCCCAGGTTTGGTTCCTGGTGCCTCCTAAAGAAAACAAATGAACAAACAGTGGGAAAAAGCAATGAGCAAAACAATGAACAGGAAGATGAAGGAGCCAACTCAGAGGAGCTGATGTGGCTCAGTGGTTGAGCGCTGGCCTCCCACATACGAGGTCCCGGGTTCAATCCCCGGTCCCAGTACCTCAAAAAAAAAAAAAAATAGGCACCTTTAGAATATTTTCTTTAAAGTGACATGGGAAAATAACTTTCAACCTGGAATCCTATAACCAATCAAACAATCATTTAAAGGTAAGCATGAAATAAATCAATGTTAAAACTGTAAGAATGAAGAAAGATTATTATCTAGAGACTATAAGTGAAATAACTGCTCAAGATATCCTTCAGCAAAAAAATAAAATGATCTCAGGAGGAATGTGGTATGATCAAGAAATAAGTGTTGGCTGTAGATAATAATTACAAGGATATTTAAAATAAAATTATTAGCAACTTTTAATTATTTATTTGTTCATATAATTCTGCCCTCACCCTCACCCTGAGATGATTTCCTCATCTGTCTACTTGTTGCGTCTGCTTGTTGTCTGCTCGTCTTCTTTAGGAGGCACCAGGAACTGAAACTGGGTCCTCCCAGGTGGGAGGTGGGTGCCCAATGTCTCGAGCCACGTCCACTCCCCCAACTTTTTGTTTTTAATACAAATCATAATTAAATTACCAGACAATCACAACTGGGATTGGAGAGGGCTTTAAATGAGGTTAAAATGTTGTAATGGCTAATGATTAAATTTCGATCTCATCAGAAAATATTGAGTATATGTGCTTTCAGCGTACTCTTTTTATAATACACACTTGATGTTGTTACACTTCTGTTGAAATATTTACCTTGAACTCGACTTCCACCCAAACTTTCAGCTCAGCAGGAACGTCTTCCCCGCCCCAGCCGCTCCAGTCGCTTTAGTCTTCTGCACTCACACTTCACACTAAATGTGTGCTCCACGAACACCACATGCTGCTGTTTCCTGGAACATGCTGATTATGACTCCACGCCTTAATAATTTTTTAAGGAGCCACCAGAAATTGAACCCAGGACCTCATACATGGGAATCAGGTGCTCAACCCCTGAGTCACACCTGCTCCCCTCTGTGCCTTTTTTCAAGCCTTTCCTTTGCTTGCAATGCCCTCCTTCTCTTTCTTTGTTTTGTCATATTTATTCATCTTTTAATTACTTAATTCAATAAATATTCAATGGGGACTTTGTGCAAGGAACTCTGTGTGTATGTGTCTGTGTGTTGTATGTAGGTGAGGAGGGGACAGGAGGTAAGAAAAAGTGAAGAAAATTGATCTAGTCCCTGCTCAGCAGGAGCTTTCAAAAACAATTCAGTAAGTGGACGCAACTCAAGTAGTTGAGCGCCTGCTTCCCACCTACGAGACCCTGGGTTCTATCCCTGGTACCTCCTTTAAAAAGAGATTCAGCTTGGTGGTTTATAACTTCCTTTTGGAAGCTTTTCCTTATTCTCTGCTGACAACAGAGATGCCTCTTATTGTGCTCACATAGCACACACTTGCATTTCACCTCTCTGCTCTCTACATCTTCCTAATCAATCTCCCGGCTGCCTCGGGTCAGGCGTCACACCTGCTTCATCTCTTAACATTACGCTCAGGAAGTGCTAGTGGTTAAACTGACCAGCAGCCCAGGAAAGAGTAGCTGCTTCCAAACCTGTCCCTTTTCTTATTAGGGACAAGCAAGTACATTCACTTGACATTTTTGGGAAAAGACATTCATCTTTCTCAGGGAAAAGTGTTTTATTTCTTCCCTTCAAAGAATTCTTTCTCTAAGTCCACTTGAAGCATTTGAACTTCATCTATGTAGTGATTTCATTTGACTCCCTAAAAGATTCTTCCAAATGGAAACAGACACATCAATATATTCCTATAGAGGGATGATACATTGCTGAAAAGAGGTGATTAAAAATGCTTGCATAAAAATGAGTTTTCTGATGAAAAATAAAAACATGACTTTTTCTCATGCATCCACAAATCTTCAGTAAGCTCTCGTCATTTCATGACATGCTAGTACATTTGCCCAGTAGAATTTTCTGTGATAATAGATATGTTCTCATTTTTTAATTAATTAATTGATTTTTTTCTGGTACTGGGGCTGAGAATGAGTATGGGACCTTGTATTTGGGAAGCTGGCACTCAAGCACGGAATCTCATTGGCTCCCCTGAGTTGTTTTTCTCGTTTGTTTGCTTGTTGTTTGTTTTGTTTTGAGGAGGCTCTGGGGACTGAACCTGGCCCTCCCGTGTGGGAAGCAGGCGCTCAACTGCTTGAGCCACATCTGCTCCCTAGACGTGTTTTAATTTGCACTGTCCATTGTAGTAGCCACGAATCACAGGTGGCCATCGAGCACTTGAAATATAGGCAGCAAGAATGAAGGATTCAATTTCAGCATGTATTTAATTTTAATTAATCAGAATTCAACAGCCTCATGTGGTTAGTGGCTCCCATAATGAACAACACTGACCAAGAAGATGGGAGTGGACTTCTTGGGGAAACAGGTTAATGTGCAACAAAAGAGAAACTGTTCCTCTTTGTGGGGAAGCTTAGAGACAGAGAGGAACTCATAGAAATAAGTACTGAGAACCTGAAGGAATTGTGAGGATTTGGGGGAAAGCTTTAGAACTTGAATTTGAGCCGAATTTGTTTAGATCTCTGGGCACGAGCTTCTCGGCTGTGGTTTAGGTTACATTCCAGTGAGGAATTTTTGTCATATTCTGTCATCTTCCAGCCTGAGCCCTTTTGTCATATGTGAAGCATGTTGTTCCGACCCCACTTTGCCTGGTGGAAGCTTGGATCACAGCAATCCATTTGCCTTCCTCTTCAAATGACTGGCGAACTCCATTTTGAGTCAAATCTGGGAGCTCGTCACTCTTCATTGGAAGTCAAATATAAATTTTCCCCAGCTTCAGTTTGACACACATCAGTACCCATTTTAACTAATGTGAAATTTCTACTTCACTGTCGGTATGTGATGAGAGTTTTTGGAAAGAATGAATTATTATTTTTACGTCTAGACGTTTAAATACCGCTAGACTGGCAGGAAAGAAGAACCTCATCCGGGCAGGAGAGAGGTGTGCGAAGCATATCATGAGAAGGTCAACGTGAGAACGAGATCAAGGACATGCCTGTTTCAGGAGAACATTAAAAATGAGGTCTGGTAAAGAAATTTGTGAAATATTTGAAGAGACTATATAAGAGGAGGTGGGTCTTAATACTTTTTCCAGTTCTAAATCTTAAGAAACACAGCATAAACCCCTCATTACTTTAGCAAACTAGTCTCTCCCCATAGGGTGCAAGTTTTTATGAACTTGGACTTCATCCTCCCATGTTTGACAAAGATATTGACTCCAAGCGCTGACGCAAACAGCCCGGTAATATCCCGCGGTGTTAAAGCAAATCCTATCAGTGGGAGAGAGGAAGTGAGTCACTGTGGAGGCGTTCATTAACTTTCATAGCCGGTCTGGAGAAGCTCTTGTCTTGGGGACAGCAGGATTCATTCCACTCGCTCACCCCCAATGTGGGGGACAGGTGAAAACAGCCATCTCCCCCTCCCCACCGTTTCTTGGATGATCACTTTTCTGTATCTGTGGAAAGCTCTACCAGCTAGAAGGCTTATTTGATCAAGAGGCACAATGGAAGTTCTACCACAGATATGTAAATTGAAAAGTCTGTAAGTGACCAGAGCTCCCTCCTTCCAGACTTTCAAGCCAGGTTTCGTCTTCTCCGTGAACCCTGCCCTAGACTGGACCCCTAGCTGCAGTAACGTCTTCCACGTTATGTGGAAGTACTTGTTTATGGCTCTGTTGATCTGAATAGGGCATCACTTCTCAAGAACAGGGATGTGACTTTTCATCAAGTTCGGGGAAAAGGAAGAATTGTCTTTGATAGGAAAAATAGCTGGATAAGCAGATTGGGCTGGAAAGTGAGACCCCAAGAATATGGAGTAGCAGGATGGAAGGAGAAAAACATACTAACATTTCCTGCATTAGGTCAATAAACATGGAACTTCGTGGAGGATAACAGAAGAAACAGTTGGAGGGGGGAATGGTGAATCATTATAACGTGTCTAAAAGACTTAAAAATAGGTTTGTCTCCTATTAAACTAAAAATAATTTTTTACCATTGTGTAAACTGTTGTACATTTTCCCAAGAGTCTTATAAATTCCATCATATTTACAGAGGCTTTGTGAGAAGGGGGGGGTGTTATTTTACTTTTACTTTAATTTTACATCAGGATTTCATAGTATAATGTTGATGGAAACTTACAGTATTATATGTAGATTATGATCTCATTTTTGTAAAAGAAATAATCTACAGAGCTGTTTATGCTCGTATATTTGTATGTGCAAGGAAAAAGCATGCAAATCAAATTTGTCTATGAACATCTCTGAGGATGGGCTTGGAGTGGGGAAAGGAGAGAACTTTTATTTTTTATGTTTTGTATTGTTTGAAAACTGTCAGTAGCATGTTTTGCTTTTGTGATTAACCAACCACCCAAATAAACGGAATAACCCCTTTCCCACTCACCTTACAGGGCTGCTGGGAGGGCCATTATAATTTCCATGAATGCATTTTAAACTGTGAAGTGCTTTGTAAACTCTGAAGTGCTGTAAGGGCATACGGGTTTTTTTTAATGATGGAAAAAAGGCCCCGTGATTTTGTTTCCTCATTGCCTTATGAAGACGGGGGAGCTGGACGAGGGGGCTTCTTTCGCTCCTGCGAGGCCCTGCTTCTCGCGCTGCACCGCGGCTGCCTGGTTTTCCCTCGCTCGGCAGGAACCGCCGCCTCCCTCCCCGGCCTCCGCAGGCCCCGCAGCGGCCCCGCCGCCGGGCCTCGGCCTCTGAGCCGGGGAGGGCCGCGGGCGGCTCGGTGCGCGTCCCCGGGCTCTCCCGGCTCCTGCCCCACGGGGCTGCCCGAGGCCGCTTGCAGGGCTGAGTGCCCAGGACTGTCCGGAGCCCCACGCCTGCTCTTTTTTGAAGAAAGCTACTTAACCAGAAGGCACTCTCTGTGATTTTGGTCACTTACACACTCTCTTCTTTTTCTTCATATTTCACTCTGGATTCTGATGTTTCGAAAATACCTTCCTTCCTTTCCCTCCTCCCTTCTTTCCTTCTCCACTTGCCATTAAGTACATTTCTTTTAATATATATAATATATTATTTATATATATATCCACTTGTTTCTCATCTGTTGGGTCTTACCAAATATTTCCTGTATTGCCAAAATCTTTGCTTTGCCTGTTCTTGCACTTTAAATCAGTGGAATAGTGTCATCTGTGCTTTTTTTTAACGTCTGGCTTCTTTCACTCAAAGTAATGTTTTTTCAAATCTGCATTTATTTATTGAGTGTTGATTTGTTGCAGAAAAAATCTAAATAGAATAACAATGTATAATATGAGATGTTAATATTTGTTTTTTAAAACATTTTTTCATTTCTAAAATGTTGTTTGAACATGATGTTTTAATGATTTATCCACATTTTTACCTGTGTTGATAAATCGTTCTTTTATATTGCTGAGAAGTTTTCTATTATGTGACTATAGCAAAGGTTTTAAAAATTGTTAATTCTCTGTTGATGGACACTTTGGCTATTTCCGGTTTCTTACTGGAGTTCCTGTGAACAATCTTGTGCAAGTCTGCTGGTGGACATGGTTTCCTTTCACACCTGGGGTGGGCAGCTGTGTGCTTCAGTTGATTAGAAACTACCGAGCTGCTTCCCAGAACGTTCCAACCAGCTCCACTGCCCCCAGCAACGCAGGAGAGTTCCGAGAGCCCCTCTCCTCACTCACGCCAGGCTGGTCAGGCATTTAGTACTCATTTCCTAGTAGCAGAGAAGTCAGGTGTGCGCGGTATCGAAGGCCAGGACATGAGAACTCTGAGAAGGAAGATGATTTCTTTTGACTGGCCGGACTCGGTGGACTCCTGGCCTGAAAATAACTGAGCCCTGAATAAAGTTTTGGGTCCTTTTTATACAGACGATATAAGGGTGGGGAGTCAAATGGTGCTTTTATGAAAACAAACGACTGTTCTTTGTCAGTCAAGTGTTTGTCTGAGTACCAGATAGGTCTTGAATTAACATATCCCCCCCATTCCAGGCGAGCTTGGATTAGCATCTCGCCCACATTCCGTCAGTCTTAATCCTTTCTGAACATTCAAAGCCTGTAGGGTCTATATCACTTAACTGGATTTCTAGAGCCTAGGCACACTTGGATGCAGAATCAGATAATTTTGAATTTATGCACAGGCTATTTTAATTTCATGTGCTGTAACCCATTGCAGAGTTAAAACTGCCGACAGAAGATGCCCCAGCCCTCTCTGAGGGGAGAATTCCTGTGTGGGTGAATCCCCGTCCCCTTCTGGGCTCCCCTTTCCTCACTTCTGGAATTACGGGATTGGCGTGGATGAAGTCTGATGTCCTTTCTAACTCAAGTGATGGGTCTGGAGGGAGAAGGTGAGCATGTCACCAGGTGTAGAGACTTTGGCGTCACAGACTTCGGTCCTACCGTGCTCTGCCACTTGTCAGCTGGGGGACTTTGAGGCAAATAGCCTCAAGAATTCTCTATTTTCCTATTTGTAAAGTCAGATACATTTCCGTAGGGAAGTTGTGACTATTAAATGAGATAATGAATGTGAAGAGTTTGCCATAGTGCTTGGTATACAGTAAGAGTTTAATAAATACCATATATATATATTTTAATTGATACTTCCTGAAGACCTCTCGTCGGTACTGTGACCTGTACAGGTTGAAAATGAACCCCACGATTCTAGCCGAGTCTTTAGGGGGACGATGAAGCACATTTTCAAGCGCAGATGCTTTGCTTGTTTGCACAGATGTGAATAAGCCGATGCTGAGGCAAAATGTAAGCAAGCAGTAATTCCAGCCTCTGTCTGTTTCTGAGCAAACCTCACAATCTTCCTCCATGCTTTCTAACCTGTTCAAGAAAGCAGGAAGTGATGATTGGAAAAAATGCTTATTGTTACCTTCCAGCCTGGAAGTCTCACACCCTTGAACTCTCTCAGACCGTCTTCATTTTGAATTTCAAAGGCGGTTTTTTATATTTTGCATAAGCAGTAAAGAAATTTTCTTTTGAGGCAAAATGTGCATACAATAAAATGTACACTGTATACATTCATTGAGTTTTGACAAATGCATACACCAGTGTAACTCAAGCCCCATGAAGGTAAAGAAAGTTCCTAATGCCTCTTCTCGATTCCTGTCCCACCCATAGACAACTACTGTTTTGATTTTTTCTGCCATAGATTAAAATTTGCCTATTCTAGAACTTCTATAAATAGAACCAAAGGGTATGTACTTTTTTATATGTAACTTCTTTCATTCAAGTTGATGTTTTTGAGATTCATCTGTGTTGATGTACGTCAACATCTTTTTTATTGCTTTCTTCTTTTTTATTGCCCCTTTCTACCATTCCATTGAATGAATATGTCCTATTGACAGATACCTGAATGATTCAAGTTCTTGCTATTATGAATAAAACTACTATTAACATTCTTGTATTAGTCATTTTGTGAACATATGTTTTAATTTCTTTTGGATAAATACTGTTGTAGTTTGCCACAGGTTGCCAATGCAATATACCAGAAATGGGCTGGCTTCTATAATGGGAATTTATTAGTGTAAAAGTGTACAGTTCTGAGGCTGTGAAGATGTCCAACACAAGGCATCATCAGTGATTCTGATTCACCAAAAGTTACCTGCTGGCGACCCTGGACTCCTGCTGTGTGTCAAGGCGCAATGGCGCCTGGGCTCTGCCTTCCCCTCCCCCTGCAGGCTCGCCTTCTCCCCGAGCTCAGCTCTGGTGGCTGGGTGCGTGGCTCGTCACCCCGTCTCCTCGTCCCTTCCAGCCTCTTCCGGCCTTCTTTCCATGCCTCTGTGCTCTGCTGATTCAGGCCTCTCCGGTTTTCCCTGTGTTTCTCTGCTTGCAGTCCTCCATTTACAATGGACTCTAGTAAGAGGATTAAGACCCGCTCTGGGTCCCATAATCTAATCAAAGGCCCTTAACTGTAGCCATCTAATCAAAAGTGACCTACAATGGGCTCACAGGCACAGGAATAGGTTTGCTTTAAGAACAGGATTTTCTGGGGGCCACAAAAGACTCAAACCAGTACATTCCACTCTCTGGACCAAAATAATTCATGTTCTTTCAACATGCAAATACAGTCATTCCATCACAAGATTTTAAAAAGCCTTAAATGGTTTCAGTAGTAATGCTGGGTTCAAAATCTCATCAAAATCAGTTACAGGCGAGCAGCCTTTCTTGGGACAAAATTCCCCTCTGGCTGTAGACCTGTGAAACTTAGAAAACAGGCTGTCTGCTTGCAATATTCAAAGGAGGAGTGGTCACAGGATAAACACTTCTTTTACCATAGGGAGAAATTGGAAGGAAAACTGGGGTCAGGGGTTCCAAACAGTGTCAAGACCTTGCAGGGCACACTCCATTAGCTTTCAAAGGCTGAGGGTCATCTGTGGAGTGACAGTTTCTGATCCTTGGGCACTCATGGGGGCTCACCCCTTCCAAGGGCTTGCCCAGTGACCATCTTCTTGGATCTACCCTCATCAAACATCTAAGCTCTAAGCTCTAAGCCTAACCCACCGAGAACATCAGGGTGACAGCCAGGCTCTCCTTAATCATAGGGGCACAGGCTCAACCCTCTCTCACAGCAGGGTGGTGGCCACACGCTCCCCAGTCTCCAGGGAACGCGGTCCACCCTCTCCAAAGCCTGGGCAGCTGAACTCCTCCCGAACAACTTGGTAGAAGGCCGTCGTCTCCAAGCCCCAGCGATACTCACACTCACCCACTCCGCACACGAGTGGGGTCCCTCTCTTGGCCCAAGGAGATGTATTTAGTCTAGATCTCAGCTTCCAGTTTTTCCTTGAAGTTATTTTTCCTTCAATTTCTCCCTTTTCTGTCCTTTTTAGTCCAGACTGACTGTGGTTTCATTCACACAGTTATCGCCAAAAGCTTGTTGGTTTAGTATATAGGAAACAGGGGTCCAAGCCTTCAGAAAGTAAGACCTTCCACAGATCCTTCCTGGACAACTGCATTTTCACTCCTGACTTACACCTGAAATGGCTGGCTGGTTCTAAATTCAGTTAATTCCTCAAGTGGGGCATTATTCTCTGGGAACTCATTTCCCAGAATCTCAGAATTTCCCAAACCATCAGTTTCTGGTTTCTTTGTGTCCAGGAGTTCAGTTCTCAACTTATCTCTTTCCTCTTGCATTTTGCTCTAAGCTGCAAGGAGGAACCAGGTTGTACCTTCCACATTCAATTTGGAAATTTCCTCAGCTAAATATTCAAGCTTGTCACTTTCAAAACCTAACATCAGGAATCACTTATGCCAAGTTCTCTGCCACTTTGAAGCAAGGACCACCTTCTTTCCAGATTGCAATGCCACAGTCATCATTTCTGTCTAAGATCTCATCATCAGTATCTTTAGTATCCATATTTTTACCAGCAGTCTCTTCAAAGTAATCTAGACCTTTTTTTATTAAGCATCTCACAGTTCCTCCAGAATCTAACCCTTTCCCATTCATGAAACCGCACCATATTTTTGGTATTTTCAGGCAGTAACACCCCACTCCAGCAGTCAAGGTTCTCTAGGGAAACAGAACTGACAGGAGATATCAGTAAAGATGATGAGATTTTATAAAGGCTGCCTCATGTACCATAGGGAAGCACGAATCCAGATTCCACCGGGCAGGCGCCACGCCATGAACTCTGGTGAAGGTCCTCCATGACTTCTCCAGAAGGTGTCTGTCTGAAGTAGAGATGGGAATTCTACTTTTAAGGCCTTCAAGAGATTGGATGAAATGTCTCTAATTGCTGAATGTAATAGTTAATTGTAGAAGTAATCAGCCTTAGATACAACCAACTCACTGATGCTTTAAGTTCACAAAATGTCCTCAGAGTATGATTTGCCTCTTGACAAAACAACTGGGCACCATTCCCTGGCCAAGTTGACATATGATCCTAACCATCACAAATGCCTAGGAATTTCTGACTCAGATTGAGAAGGTAGATGCTTTGCTTTATAAGAATCTGCCAGACTTTTTCCAAAGTGGTCATAACATACTATATTTCCACCAATAATGTATGAGAGGGGAGAAAGCTTTTGCTGCTCCTAAAGGGGCCTCTCTATATGTATATGTGAAATCTTCTCCTAAAGGGACCTCTTACACACATGTGTGAATTCTTCTTACTGGAGACATGATTGATGACTTCAGGGGAATGAGCGCCAACCATGGGTTAGGGAGACACTTCCCATCCCACAACACTGCCATCATGGTGGGCTTCCGAATGGAGGCTAATTGTATAAGGAGCTCTAGCCTCAGCATGAATTCCAGTCAAACCACACAGGATATTCAAACGATATGGGTATTGAAGACTCTGGGGCCACTGGTAAGGAGATGTCACATTAGTGAATCATTGTACCCACACCCACAGGCAGGGAAATAATTTTTGTTTCTTCATTGTTTTCCCTGAAGATAAGGATGGTCAAATAAAATAATATATTTGGAGAGACATGAGTCTTGGTAAGATTTAAAAGGGAATGCTGAGTTAATGCCAAGAGGTAGCAGGTGGGCATCAAATTTTAGCCCATTGGTCAAGAAATGGAGTCAAATACAGGGAGTTTTTTGGAAGATACCATCAGTTGCTTTTCCAGGATAAAGACATGTTCTTTGTTTATTTTTTCATTCTAATCTAGCCCATTTGCTTAGCTGAGAAAGCATATCTTCATATCTTCTTGAATGTCAATGTCTCTTGTTCAACAATTATGTAAACGTGTTTTAGATAAGAATTTTATGGTATATTTCATGGGGTCAGGACTTAAAATGAATAAATCTTACGGTTTTATTGTGTTTGTTTCCTAAGATGACACATTTTATAGTATACCATATAGCTTTTGGTCTCCTCCTTTTACATACACATCAAATGAACAAACATTTGGCCGTGACACAGATGGTCATAGTTGGCTCAGTGCTTGTGGGTATAACAACCAGCAAGTTTCTTATCTGAAATGGCCCCAGGAACCTGGACAAAACAGACAGGTGTTCAGATGAATTCTTTAGGATATGCATTTCTAAAAGCAAAGTAGTTGAAAAGGAGCCACAATTCCAGAATTCCAGAGCCAGAGGGGAATTTGGGGGTCATCCAGTAACTCGTCTTATAGGTGAAGTAGTGGAACAAAGCAGCTCCCCATCACGACTCTGAAGAGTCCCCTGAGCCTAGCCCCCGTGGCTCCAGCCCAGCGCCTTACCCTGATTTAGGCCCCCGTGGCTGCAGCGCCTTACCCTGATTTAGGCCAGTGGCCACACCTCAGCCCCTGCCATAGGAATCATCACTCCCGTGGAGCTCTCCACCACCGAGAGCCGTCTCCCCTCCACGAACTTGGTAATCCACTGGAGGCCACTCAATTTCCAACATTTCCTGACTCTCTTAGACACAGGAATCCAAATGACAGTATGTCCCAGGGATCCCTCCAAACATAAGGCATTTCCCTTCACCTTGGAAGGAGTCATTGGCTCTAATGCCCCAGGCAAGTTAATGAAATAACTGCTCAGAGTCAACTGAAGATTGTTACGATTAAGAGTTTTGTTCAGGATGAAGGAGAAACACAGTCTAGGCAGCTCAAATTCCAGTGGGATTGTTGAAAGGATAAAGAGATCTTTCAAAAACAAAGCCTGGCTGAACCATGGGAGCTCTTGGCTGGGTAGGTGAGGAGCTGCAGTGCCTGCTCGTCAGTGACTCTCTGGGGCCACACAGCAGTGGTTCCCTTTCGGCGCCTCTTCTGCTGTCTTGCTTCTTCCCTTAGGCTGGCATTCTCTGCGTCCTCACCATGCAGGTGAACACGGCTTCCCCAGCCCCAGGGCTGCCTGGCCTCGTAAGGGCAAGTTAAAGAGGCGTTAAATGGGCTGGCCCTTAAAATGTATCTGTTGGAGTGGTCATTGAAAATCCACTATCCTGACTCTTGGTTTACTGATTTATTTTAGGAACAGGAGTCCTGAGAGAGAGAGAGAGTTTAAGCTCAGTTTCCTCATTCATGAGACAGATAATAATTGTTTTACCCTCCAGGATTTTTGTGTAGATTAAATCCATTTAATAATGTGAATTGAGTGGAACACTGCCTGTCAAGCACGGTATTAGAGTCAGCCCCAGGCCCACCCTCCACTCCTTTCTGTCCTGCTTTCTGCACTGGCAGCTGGATCCTTGCAGAGTGCACCTGCGGTACCTTGCTTGCTGGCTTCTCTTAGGTTTGGCCTATGGGAGGCACCAGGTGGACCTTGGAAGTGAGAGGAGGGCGAGGTCGGAATTCGCCCCTCCCCCGTCCTGGTCTGGCACCGAGTATCTGGCAGTAGTTTTTTTTCTTTTCACTTTTTAAAAGGAAGATTTATTTAGACCATGTTCACTTGGCATAATACACCTAAAAGGAAATTACAATACAATGAATGACTTACATCGAGGCCTCAGAATTCCATACAAACCCAAGACCAAAACTCCTTAAGTATTGGTATTACGTCTCAATTTTCCCCGTTAACTTAAAAAAAACTTAAACTTATCTTCCTTACAGTTATTAAGTGAAACAAGAATTAACAAACATGATAAATGTTTCACTTTTAATTGTAGACACATCTCCTATATTTTGAGTTTCGCAAAATAGCATTCTTTCAACCTGCATGCACGCAGTATTCAATGGAATGTGGCAGGTATAAGGGCAACATTTAACATAATTGAACTGCTTTAACCTAAAGACATTTAAGTACATCCGACAACATAATTAACCTCAGAAAAACTGAAAATTGTTCAACAATTAAAGTTTGCTCAAATTTCATTGTGACATCCTAGATGAATGTTTGCACTCAGAAATACTGACTGAGAAGTCTTTAAAATGACCCTGATTTCCACTTAGAGTAAGCATAAATCACCAACTTGTATTGCGAAACTGTTAAACTTTTGTTTTTACTAAAACAGATGTTGACCAAGAGTAAGTGATCAGGATCAATTACATTCCCATCCACCACTCATACTGGGCATGCTAGACATCCCTCCCGTTTGGTTCACCCGCAGAGATGTATGGCTTCCACTCTGGAAGCAGATCCTGTTCACTGCTCCTTGGCTACATATGCAATGTTTGATTGGAAATCACTGGAGTTTTCTGTAAAACTTGGTTCCATCCCCTCATGCTGCTCTGACCACCATAGCCACCTCCACTCAGCTGCTGGCTAACTGGGCGACCGTAACTGGACTGGTTTTACAAACCCATCCATGGTCCCAATTCTCACTGGGTTACTATAGCACTATTTTACTCCTTATTTATTTGACTCCCATCAAGAAGATTCCAGAAGCTTTTTTTTTTAGAAGGTAGTGGGGATTGAACCTGGGATCTCATACATGGGAAGCAGGCGTTCAACCACTGAGCTGCATCTCCTCCCCCAGAAGATATTCTTTCAAATGCATAATAGGTGGGGGGAAACACCAGCATCTATGAAAGGCCCTGTGGTATCTGTGCTCTGAGGGCTGGGGTGATGGTGACAGATGCTACCGTAGATTTGGCTTCCTGATGTCCGCGGGAATAATGGGATTCTGGAGGGGTGGAGGACGGGTGGTAGTACTTAACCAGCTGGTGACAGGGTGGGAGTAATTAATTGAGAGGCAAGGATATGTGGTGGGACTAATCATCATGGAACCATTGGGAATAAAATAGATGGGAAGCCTACTAAGAAACTAAGGATTTATATAATAATCATCATCATCAGAAAAGCCAGTTCTCGGGGACAGACACTTGAGCGAGGAACCCAGGGGAAATTTGTGAATTCCCATCCAGGTTCTAGATCTGGGGCACCTGGGTTGAGGGGATGGCGTTGCTTTGAGGCAGTGTGAACCCTGCCCTATGGTCAGTGTGTATTTTGTGACTCTTCCTCCAGGCCTTCCCCAGAGCATCCATTCCCATTTCCTAGGGTGACTGAGGGGAGGGAGATGGGAGGACCTTCTGGGTCTTACTAGATTCTGGCTCTGGGGAATGCTAACATTGGGGGCCTGTGGTTGCCATGAAATGCCCCTCTCAGGTCTTCTGTTGCTAATCAAGAACCCCAGCTGCCAAGCGCTGAATCTGGGACTCTGATCTTCTCCCGGGTTCTGTGCAGAAGACGTCTTGTACAAGGTCCTCCCAACAGAACTCTCCTCGAGGACACAGGCTGTAGAAGCTATTTTCCAGTTGTAACTGACTCTTCCTGCTCCACAGTCTGTTTTGTTTCTGAATATTAACTTATTAATACAGGAGAGGAGAAGAAAACAGACTCCCATGAGTGTCTGTCTTTCACTGAATCCTGCAGGATGACCAAGTGATGCCCACTTCAGAGTGTCCTTGTCTACTCTAAAGCATGCAAACCCTTCTCCCACAGGATCCACCCTGGTACCCACATTTCTCCACAACCTAAGGGATCACAACTGATTAGTTGAAGAAGTAACAGACCCAGCTCAGCCTCCTCAGTGTGCAGGCATCCCTTCCCCATAGTTTAAGACTTGCCCCTGCTCCATGGTCTTCCCCACTTCATATTTGCAGTAGTTTCCTATTGCTGAATAACAAATTATCACAAATTCAGCAGCTTTGCACAATGCACATTCATTATCTCATGGTGTCCACAGGTCAGAAGTCTGAGTGTAGGCTAGCCCGTGTCTCTGCTCAGGTCCCACAGGGTGAACCAGGGTGTCGTCACTGTGCGTCCTTTCTGGAGGCTCAGGGAAAGAATCCGCTGAAGCTCCTTCAGGCTGTCGGCTGAGCTCAGTTCCTTGGGACTGAAGGACGAGGTGCCCGTGCTCTCACTGGCTGCCAGTCGGGCTGCTCTCAGCTGCTGGGAGGGGTTTTCTGCATTCTTTGCCACGCACCCTTCCGTCCAGCAGTGGGGGAGCTCATCTGGAAGTCTCTTTCTTCAGGAAGAGGTCCGTCTCCTAAAGAGCCCTGTTGGTCAGGTTAGGCTCGCTGGGCGTATCTCCCTATCTTAAAGCCAACTGATTTGGAATCTTGATAACATTTGAAAAATCCTTTTTGCCATAAAATGTAACAAAATCATAGGAGTGACATCCCCTCACTGGCTCCACCCACACTCAAAGGGAAGAGATTATACAAGGGTGAGGGTCCTTGGGGGTAATCTTATACTACTACCTGCCACAATAGTATAAAGCAGTGAGTGGATGATAGCAACCCCCCACCTAAGACCATGCCAAAGTAAATGATATCAAACCAGTTTTCCTCCATAAACAACCAAAAAAACATTTTCAGATAATGGACTAGAAGGACAGTGTGAGACTTTGATTCTGGAGAGAAGGGAAACTTAGGAGAGATACCCCGTGATTACCCCAATTCTCTGCCTGGGGACAGTTTCCAACAGCAGCATGGGGTGCTGGAGTCCAAGGAGAGCGCTGCGTCGCACTTAGCAGAGAAGGCAGTGGTCAGAGCTCAGGGAAACTGAAACAGCCAAGACCTGTAGGACAGCTTGTCAAGGAAGAGACGCTGTGCAGATAGGAGCTCCAGAAGACTGTGTGGCGCTTAGTGACCAGCTGGCAATTCATCCAAAGAATATAACAATCCCAAATATTTATGGAGCTACTAATACAGGGGATATTGCACCCCTTGTACTAATTGTACCTTCATACCTAGACTTTATACCAGGTATGCAAGGTGGTTCAACATAAGAAAATCAATTAGTGTAATATACCACAGTAATAACTTGAAGGAAAAAAATTCACATGATCATTTCAATAGATGCAGAAAAGGCATTTGACAAAATCATCTTTTCTTGATAAAAAACAACCTGAAAGATAGGAATAGAAGGAAACTTTCTCAATATGATAAAGTGCATATATGAAAAACCTACTGCTAACATTATACTCAAATGTGAAAGATTGAGAGCTTTCCCACTGTGAATGGGAATAAGTCAAGAATGCCCTGGGAAGCAGATGTGGCTCAAGTGATAGGGTTTCTGCCTACCATATGGGAGGAACTGGGTTTGATCCCTGCGGCCTCCTGATAAAAAAGAAAAAGAGAAAGCATGCCTGAATGGGGAGCCTGTACCCACACAGCAAGCTGTGTCTGTGTGGTGAGCCAGTACCAATGCAAATGCGTCAGGCAGCAAGATGACGATGCAACAAAAAAGAGACAAGGGAGAGTCAAGGTGAAGCACAGCAGACACCAGGAACCAGTGGTACAATTGACAGGGAAACTCTCTCCACATCAGAGGTCCTCAGGATCAAATCCCAGTGAATCCTAGAGGAGAAAAAATGAGAACAGAAGACAAAAAGAGAAATAGATACAGAAGATCACACAATGAATGGGCACAGACAGTAAAAGCAGCAGGGTAGGGGAAGGGAAGGGGAGGGAGAGAGAAGGGAAAATAAAAGAATGACCACTCTCGCCAGGATTATTCAATATTGTGCTAGAAGTTCTCTACAGCAATAGGGCAAGAAAAAGAAAAGACACCCTAATAGGAAGGGAAGAAGTAAATCTTCTGCTATTCATTGATGATATAATCCTATACTTAGAAAATTCTCAAAAATCCACAATATTGAAATGCTCTTGTAGCAAAAGCAAAGAAAGTATTATTTTAATAAAAGATAAAAAAGAATATGGGGTTTGGTTTTATGAGATATGAAAATGATTGAACATTTTTCGTTTCATATTTTTTTCATTAATAAGGAGACCTTAACTATGTCATCTAATTAATTTGTATTCATATGTGTATCTTTTTCATCCCTGGAGAAACAATGGAGTTTGTTGTTGAATTAGATGACATAAAATTACCTGGATGCAACTTTTCAGGAGCAATGCTTCCGTAACTTATTGGCCTGCCATTTGACAGTTATTTTATTATTGAATTTGAAATAAAGTTATTTTAAAAGAAAGAAACTGACAAATTGTCTTCCAAAATGGCTGTACCATTTTGCATCCTACCAACAATGAATGAGAGTTCCTAATTCTCCACATCTTTGTCAGCAATTGGTACGCTGTTTCTGGATTTTAACCATTCTAATAGTTTGTAGTGATCTCACTGTTTTTCCTTTTTTTTTTTTAATCTCACTGTTTTATTTGCAATTCTCTAATGACAAATGATGTTGAGGGTTTTTTCATGTGCTTATTTGCCATCTGCTTATATATGTTTTCATAACAAATCAATTTTCTTGATACATATTAATACAGCATAAGTCCATTTGAAGTGTGCAATCCATGGTATTCAGGGCAATCATATATTTGTGCATTCATCACTTCAACCACTCTTAAAGCACTTTCATTATTCCAATAATAATAATAATAATAATAATAAACAAAAAACAAACAACCAAAGCACATCATCTCTCTATTTTTCTATGCTTCCCCTTTCTCTAGTATTTTGTATTTATATTTTGTAGAAACAGTCTTATATGTGCCATATCACCCATATTTGTGTTTTACATGATGTTTTACTATCTTATAGAGTCCATGTTGCAATTTTTGGCTTTCCCTCTAGTAATATACATGACCTTAGACTTTCCCTTTCAACCACTGTCATACCCATACATTAACACTGCCAGTTACAGACACCATGGTATGTTTTAATCATTTCTATTAATTTCCAAAGATTTACAAACATTTTTACCAATTCTACACAGATTAACCCTCAGCTTTCCATTCTCTACCCTCCTTCTATTTTCTGGTGACCTATTTTTGAATTATTAACTCCATGAATTTACACATATATTTAGTTCATAACAGCACAATCATACAGTACTTTTCCTTTTGTGTCTGGCTTGCTTCACTCAATATAATGTCCTCCAGGTTCATCCATGTAGACACAGTACTTTGAAGGTGGATGGTTCAAAAAAGATGTTTCACGTAAATAATAATGACGAAAGGCAAAGTGGCTATATCAATATTAGATAAAATAGATTTTAAGCAAAATATGGTTACAAGAGACAGAGAAAGACATTATATAGTGATGTGTCAAATCATTAATAAGATACAGTGATTATGAATATATACACCCTAAACAATAGAGCTCCAAAAGATGTGATGACAGAATTGAAGGGAGAAAATAGTTCTATAATAATAGTTGCAGAATTCCATATTTGACTTTCAATAATGGATAGATCATCTAGGCAGAAGGTCTATAAGACAGAGGACTCGAACACCCTTATAAACCAGCTAGACCTAGCATACAAACCCAGAACACTCTACCCAACATCAGCAACGTCCTCATTCTTCTCAAGAGCACATGGAATATCCTCCAGGATAGACCATATGTGATGCCATAAACAATTCTCTATAAATTTAAAGAGAGCGAAATCACAAAATTATCTTATATGACCACAATGTAATGAAACTAGAAATCACTAACAGAATGAAAGCTGGAATGTTAGCAAAGACATGGAAATTGAACAACTCTTAAACAACCAATGGTCAAATCACTAGAGAAATTAGAAAATACTTTGAGATGAGTTAAACACACACACAACATATCAAAGTGTATGAAATTCTTCACTGAAAGAAACTTAAAGTGAAATTTATAAGTGCAAGCACTTACATTAAAAAAGAAAAAATACCTCAAACCAACAACCCTGCTATATACATTTAAAAATTAGAAAAGAACAAACCATGCCCAAAGCCAGCAAAAGGAAGAAAATGACGTTTACTTATTATTAATAATAAAATGCAGAGAAAAATAGAGAATAGAAAAACAGAGAGAATTACCAAAACCAAAGCTGGCTATTTGAAAAGATGAACAAAACTGAAAAAACTTTAGACAGACAAATAAAAAATGAGAGAAGATGCAAAGTGAATTAACTAGTCACTTCACAGAAGACTTTTATGGACAGACATTCTTCTTACTATTTTTCCCATACTAATGTATATATTTTTTTATTTTGTGTGAAAAAAATCACATAATACTGATCACAGGAACAATTTGCCAGTTGCCCTGAGTAACTATTGTTCATACACGATAATGTTATTTTACATTTATCTGGTCTACTCCAGGTCTTGTTTGGTTACTATTTGCGTGGAATACCTTTTCCATCTGTACTTTCAACCTGGTTGTGTCTTTACGTCTGAGGTGGGTGTCTTGTAGACAGCAAGGAGATGGCTCACATGGTTTAATCCATCCTCCCTGTGTATGTCTTTTGATTGGGGAGGTCAATCCAAGCATTCAGTGCTATTACTGTAAAGGCTTGCTTACTTCGTCCACTTTGTCCTCCAGCTCTCTGTTGTCATATCATTCTATTGTCTCTCTTCTTATCCTTCAGTTTACCCTTCCTAATAATCTTCATTTCTAAACTCTTCTCCAGATCTCTCACCCTTGTTTTTTCCTTTCAGGCTGCAGCACCCGCTTTAATATTTCTGGAAAATCTGGTCTTTTGGTAACATATTCTATCAGTTTTTTTTTTGTCTGAGCAGATTCTGAACTCACCCTCATTCTTAAAGGACAGCGTTACTGGATACAGAATTCTTGGCTGGCAGTTTTTACATCACACCACTTTCTTCTCTCCTCCATGGTTTCTGACAAGAGGTCAGCACTTAATGAGTTTTCTTTGCATATGATGCTTTGCTTTTCTCTTGCTGCTTTCATGATCTTTCTTTATCTCTGGTGTTTGTCATTCTGAATAGTAGGTGTCCTGAGGTAGGTCTATTCAGATTTATTCTGTTTTGGGTGTGTTGTCCTCCTTGGATATAGATATTTATGCCTTCATAAGGGTTGGGAAGATCCTAGTAATTGTTTCCTCAATATTCTCTCTGCCCCTCTTCCATTCTCTTCTCATTCTGGGACACCAATAATGCGAATGCTTGTGCGTTTTGCATTGCCATTCAATTCCTGAGACCCTGTTCCATTTTTTCTGTTCTCTTCTCTTTCTGTTCTCCTGTCTTTTCCAGTTCAGATCTTCTGTCTTCAAAATCACTAATTCTGTCTCCGAGCAATTTAAATCTGCTCTTATGTGCCTCTAATGTATTTTTAATCTCATCCATCATGTCTTTCATTCCCGTAAGGTCTGTTACTTTTCTTTGTAGGCTTTCAAAGTGTTCTTTATGCTCTCTCTTTTTTTCTTTTTTTTTTAAGATTTATTTATTTATTTAATTCCCCCCCTCCCCTGGTTGTCTGTTCTTGGTGTCTATTTGCTGCGTCTTGTTTCTTTGTCCGCTTCTGTTGTCGTCAGCGGCAGGGGAAGTGTGGGCGGTGCCATTCCTGGGCAGGCTGCTCTTTCTTTTCACGCTGGGTGGCTTTCCTCACGGGCGCACTCCTTGCGCGTGGGGCTCCCCTACGCGGGGGACACCCTTGCGTGGCACGGCACTCCTTGCGCGCATCAGCGCTGCACATGGCCAGCTCCACACGGGTCAAGGAGGCCCGGGGTTTGAACTGCAGACCTCCCATATGGTAGACGGACGCCCTAACCACTGGGCCAAAGTCCGTTTTCCTCTTTATGCTCTCTCAGTGCCTTCTTAATATCCTTCATTTCTTTAGTCATATTTTCTTTAAATTCTTTGAAGTGACTTAGGAGAGTTCTGTGATTGTCATTAATTGTATTAAATCCTGTATCTCTTTAGAGTATTTGGTTTGTTCTTTTGGCTGGGCCATCTCTTCCTGTTCCTAGTTTGACTTGTAATTTTTGCGGATGTCTAGGCATCTGGATATGTTGGTGAATTTACTCTGATGGCTATATTCTCTCCCTTGCCTATTTTTTTTCCCCCACAGCTCTCTTTGGTATTTGGCTCAACTTATTCTCAGTCTTTAAAACTGAGCAGTTAGGTGTTCAAAATCAGGCCAGGGACTCACGAGTCAGATTTTCTCCCAGGGTTTGGACACAGAGTGCTTGAGCAGTTTTGTCCACGCAGTGTCCAGGCCGGCCAGCAGATGGCGCCCGTCGGCACCCCCTCCACCAGGTGTTAGCCTGGGCTCCCCTGTGCTCCTGATGAGTCTCAGAGCGGAGAGTCCAGGGCTCTGCTGGCCCAACTCGCCGAGAAAAGCCCCCGCCTCCCCTCCCTGTTCCCTGGAGCAGCTGACGGGGAGGAAGGTGTCTCCCCCTCAGTCCACTGCAGCGAGACGGGGGCTCCCCAGCTTAACCCCTTGGGGTGGGGGAGCCCTTCCGGATGTGGGGCTCAGGAGCTCAGGTTTGTCATTCTGGCTTCTTTGTCACACTGACCCCCAAAGCAGGTCCTTCAGGCAGGTTTTAACTCTCCATTGTTCGTGTGAGAGCACTGAGCTCTGCCTGTCAGTCCATCGCCATCTTCCCACAACCCTCTTCTGCTCATCTTGTGTGGTGACATTTCTTCTCAACCATTTATTTAAAAGATTTATTTTATTTTTTTATCCCCCTTGCCACGTATGCTCGTTATCCCTGCCCCCTTGATGCTTGTGCTCGCTGTGTCTATTCATTGGGTGTTCTTCTGTGTCTGCTTTTGTCTTCTCGTGTTCTCTTTAGGAAGCACTGAAAACCAATCCAGGGATCTTCTGACGAGGGAGAGAGGCCCTCAGTCACCTGAGCCTCCTCAGCTTCCTGGCTGTGCCTCTCATTGTCTTTTCCTCTGTCTCTTTTTGTTGTTCCATCATCTTGTGTCAGCTCTCCACGTGGACCTGCCTGCCTCCATCCAGAAGCCCTGGGACCTGAACCTCCCATGTGGTAGACAGGAGCCCAAACGCTTGAGCCACATCCACTTCCCTTCCCAACCGTTTTTGACTACTTTTAATGACCAAAGTATAAACAAAACTTTTCAGGAAGCCTGTTCATCTCTCTGCCTTACCTGTCGTGTCACTGCTGAGCCCCACAGGCTGGAGTCACCGCCACAGCCCAGCGTCACTAGGCTCGCTGAAAGGAAAACTTCCCCAGCCACCAGCCTCAGACAGCAGAGGGTTTGGTCCTGGAGAGGACTCCCCAGAGCTCCTGGCAGGGGACTCACAGAAGCGTCGGCCGGGCTGGGGTTACCAGCGCCCTCCCTGGAAGGAGGGTCCCTCCCCACCTCCACCTGGGCTGGGCACCGAGGGGGCTTGCAGGCCCTGCGTCTGGCTTGAAGTCCTGGCTGGGGCAGGTGGGCAGGACCCTTGGTTCTCCTTGGATGGTTTTCATCCCGTCCTGCTGATTTCGGCATTAATTTGAACCGAGTTTTCCTTTAGTTCAGTTTGCCATTCTGTGCCGCGCTTGGAGGTGGAGACTTGCTTCCTGTCTCTGAGAGGGTGGGTTCCCCTGGCCTGAGGATGCAGACAGGCGGGCACGTCCTCGAGAGGGCACAGACGAGACTGCCCCCAGGGGAGTTCCGGCATCGCTGAGACACACTGAGAGCTGCTGGGAGCTTGCCCTGTCAAGCTGGTGGGGCTAGAAGTTAAGAAAGACGGAGGAACCGAGGACGCTTCCTTGGTATTTAAAGATCAGTGACTCTATGGTGGTGTGGTTTAGCAGCCCAGGTGTCGGAGCCGTGACAGTGATTGTTGGGGAAGTCTGAGGAGCCCTCCAGCTTTCCTTCCATCATCGCTTCCAAAGGCAGACTCACGATGCAGGGGAGAAAAGGGGGCACGTGTTGCAATATGTAAATATATAATGAGGACCAGATATATTTACGCCCACAATAGGAAACTGTTTGGGTGCTCCTTTTTCCACCTGCAGCCTTGCATGAGCCCTGAGGAGGTGTGCCTTGCTGGTGCTTTGCCTGGTACACCCTGACCATCAGTTTCTTCCTCCCCTATCCCCAGCTTCCCCCTTCATAGAATGTCTATGAAAAGGCCTTCAGGGGAGTGGTGACCAGGCTTCCTGAGGCTTATTTCAGTCAACATGATGTCTTCAAGGTTCATCCATATTGTCTCACATATCAGAAGTTCATTCCTTTTTATGGCTGAACAAAATTGCATTGTATTTACCACATTTTGTTTACCCATTCATTGGTTGGTGGACATTTGCGTTGCTCCCATATTTTGGCAATTGTGAATAATGTTGCTTTGAACATTGGTGTGCAAATTTATGTGTGAGTCCCTGCTTTCAATTCTTCTGGGGACATGTCTAGAAGTGGCATTGCCAAGTCATATTATAATTCTATATTTAACTTTCTGAGGAACTGCCAAACTGCCCATTTTACCATTTTACATTCTCACCAACAATGAATGAATGTTCTGATTTCTCCATATCCTCTCCAACACTTGTAATTTTCCTTTAAAAAAATTGTATGGGGAAGTGGACATGCCTCCGGTGACTGAACTCCCACCTACCACACAGGATTTCCATGGTTTGGTTCCCAGTGCCTCCTAAAGAAGTCAAAGAGCTAGCATGATGGGCAGGTGTGGCAAGCTGACACAACAAGATGGCACAACAAGAGACACAAGAAGAAAAAACATAACACACAAGAAGAAAAAACATAACGAGAGACACAACAAAATGGAGCAGGGGTACTCAGTGTCTCCTAAAGAAAATGAGCAAGACAACAAGCTGATGCAACAAGATGACACAATAAGAGACACAAGAAGAACAAACATAATGAGAGACACAACAAAGCAGGGAACAGAGGTGGCTCAAGCAATTAGGTGCCTCCTTCCCACGTCAGACATCCCAGGTTCTTTTCCTGGTGCCTCTAAAGACACAGCACACAGGAAGTACAAACAACTAGGGGGTGGGGAGAAATAAATAAATAAGTCTTTTAAAAAATAGTATGGTATCTCATTGTAGTTTTGATTTGCATTTCCCTAATGAATGACAATGCAAAAAGCACAAACATACATATTATAGGCATCCCAGAAGGAGAAGAGAAGGGAAAGAGGACAGAAGGGGTATTGGAGGAAATAATGGCTGAAAACATCCCAAATCTACTGGGATGTACATGTTCAGGAAGCACAATGCACCCCAAACACCATAAATCCCAACAAGCCCACCCCAAGACATATACTTGTCAAATTATTCAATGCTCAAGACAAAGAGAAAATTCTAAAAGCAGCAAGAGAAAAGAAAACTATCACATACAAGGGAGGCTTCATAAGATTAAGTGCTGATTTCTCATCTGAAACCATGGAGGCAAGAAGGCAGTGGTATGATACAGTCAAGGTACTAAAAGAAAAAAAATTTGCGACCAAGAATACTCTACCCAGCTAAACTAGCATTCAAAAATGATGGAGAGTTCAAAATATTCACAGATAAACAAAAATTAAGAGTATGCCAACAAGAACCCTGCCCTTCAAGAAATACTAAAGGGAGTTCTTCAGGAAGAAAGAAAAAAACAGGAAAGGCAGAGTTGGAGGAGAGGGTAAGAGCAACAAAAAAGACAAAAAGAGAAGAAAAACAAAAAACAAAAAACAAAATATGACAAACACAAGTCCAAACAAAATACAGCTAATATAAATAATTCCTTGAAAGTAATAACACTGAATGTCAATGGATTAAACTCACCTATCAAAAGATTCAGACAGGGAGACTGGATAAGGAAATATGAGCCATCTATATACTGTCTACAAGAAACACATCTTAGACCCAGGGATTCATGGAGGTTGAAAGTGAATGGCTGGAAAACAATCTTACAAGCAAACAATAACCAAAAAAAAAGGCAGAAGTAGCTATATAATATCAGACAAAATAGACTTTAAATGTGAAACAATTGTGAGAGACAAAGAAGGATACTCCATATTTGTGAAAGGGATAATCTTTCAAGAAGAACGAACAATTATAAATATTTATGATCCTAACAAGGGCGCCTCCAAATATGTGAGGCAAACACTGGAAAAACTAAGTGAAAGAATAGATGCCTCTACAATTATAGTGGGAGATTTTAATACACCACTATCGACTTTGGACAGAACATCTCAAGAGAATCAATAAAGAAACAAAAACTTTGAACAGTATATTAGAGGAGCTGGATCTAATAGACATATACAGATCATTACACATGAATACAGCAGGATATACATTTTTCTCAAGTACACATGGATCATTCTCCAAGACAGACCATATGCTAGGCAACAAAGAAAGGCTCAATGAATTCAGAAAGATCAAAATCATACAAAATAATATCTCTGACCACAGTGGAGTGAAATTGGAAATCTACAAGGGCCAGAGGGCTCTTAGAAAAACAGTGGGTCAAAGAGGAAATCTCAAAAGAAATTAATAACTACCTTGAAACTAATGAAAATGATAACACAACATACCAAAATTTATGGGATGCAGCAAAAACAGTACTGAAAGGGAAATTTATAGCCATAAATTCATACATCAAAAAAGAAGAAAGAGCAAAAATTGAAGAACTAACTGCACATTTGGAGGAATTAGAAAAAAAAACAACAAAGTAACCCCACAGAAAGAAGAAGGAAGGAAATAACAAAGATAAGAGCAGAACTAAATGAAATAGAAAATAAGAAAGCACTTGAAAAGATAAACAAAACCAAGAGCTGGTTCTTTGAGAAGATCAATAAAATTGACAAACTCTTAGGGAGACTAACAAAGAAAAAAAGAGAGAAGATGCAAATACACAAAATAAGAAATGAGAAAGGAGATATCACCACTGACCCCACAGAAATAAAGACTATCATAAGAGGATACTTTGAAAAACTATATTCCAACAAAAATGACAATTCAGAGGAAATGGACAAATTCCTAGAAACACATAAGCAGCCTACATTGAAGAAAGAAGAAACTGATGATCTCAACAAACCAATCACAAGTAAAGAGATACAATCAGTCATTAAAAACCTCCCAACTAAGAAGAGCCCAGGGCCAAATGGCTTCACAGGTGAATTCTACAAAACATTCTGGAAAGAATTAACACCAATCCTGCTAAAACTCTTCCAAAAAATCAAAACAGAAGGAACATTATGTAACTCATTCTATGATGCCAACATTACCCTAGTACCAAAGCCAAGCAAAGATACCACATGAAAGGAAAATTATAGACCAATTTCTCTAATGAACCTAGATGCAAAAATCCTCAAAAAAATACTTGCTAACCATATTCAAAAACACATTAAATGAATTATACACCATGACCAAGTGGGATTCATTCCAGGTATGCAAGGATGGTTCAACATAAGAAAATCAATCAATGTAAAATGCCATATAAACAGATTGAAGGAAAAAAATCACATGATTATATCTATAGATGCAGCAAAAGCATTTGACAAAATACAGCACTCTTTCTTGATAAGAACACTGCAAAAGATCAGAATACAAGGAAATTTTCTGAACATGATAAAAAGTATATATGAAAAACCCACAGCCAACATTGATTACAAGGGTGAAATCCTAAAATCCTTCCCTCTAAGATCAGGAACAAGACAAGGATGCCCACTCTCACCTCTTCTATTTAACATTGTCTAAGAAGTACTTGCTCGAGCACTGAGACAAGAATCAGATATAAAAGGCATTCAAAGTGGAAAGGAAGAAGTCAAAATTTCATTATTTGCAGATGACATGATCCTATACATAGAAAACCCTGAGAGGTCTACAACAAAGCTTCTAGAACTCATAAATGAGTTTAGCAAAGTCGCAGGTTATAAGATCAATGCACAAAAATCAGTGGCATTTCTGTACACCAATAATGAGCAAGCTCAGGAGGAAATCAAGAAACAAATATCATTTACAATAGTCAATAAAAAATCAAATACCTAGGAATAAATTTAACTAAAGATGTAAAAAAGTTATACACAGAGAACTACACAACACTGTGCAAGGAAATCAAAGAAGACCTAAATAAATGGAAGAATATTCCCTGTTCATGAATAGGAAGACTAAATATTATTAAGATGTCTATCCTACCAAAACTGATCTACACATTCAATGCAATCCCAATAAAAATCAACACAGCCTTCTTTAAGGAACTAGAAAAACTAACTATGAAATTTATTTGGAAAGGAAAGAGGCCCTGAATAGCCAAAGACATATTGAAAAAGAAAAACGAAATTGGAGGAATCACACTACCTGACTTCAAAACATACTACAAAGCTACAGTAGTGAAAACAGCATGGTATTGGCATAAGAAGAGACACACAGACCAATGGAATCAAATTGAAAGTTCTGATATAGAACCTCATATATATAGTCATATAATATTTGATAAAGCCACCAAACCCTATCAACTGGGACAGAATGGCCTATTCAACAAAAATGGTGCCTGGAGAACTGGATATCCATATGTAAAAGAATGAAGGAGGATTACCATCTCACACCTTATACAAAAATCAACTCAGGATGGAGCAAGGACCTAAATGTAAGAGCCAAGGCCATAAAGACCTTGGAAAACCGTGTAGGGAAGCTTCTACAGGACCTTGTAATAGGAAATGGCTTCATGAACTTCACACCAAAAGCATGAGCAGCAAAAGAACAAATAGATAAATGGGACTTCCTCAAAATTAAAGCCTTCTGCACCTCAAAGGAGTTTGTCAAGAAAGTGAAAAGAGAGCCTACACAATGGGAGAAAATATTTGGTAACCATATATCTGATAGGAGAGTTATAACCTGCATATATAAAGAACTCCTATATCTTGAAAATAAAAAGACAAACGACCCATTTAAAAAATGGGAAAAAGATTTAAACAGGCACTTCTCCAAAGAGGAAATACAAATGGCTAAAAAGCACATGAAATAATGCTCCAAATCTCTAGCTATCAGGGAAATGCAAATCAAAACTACAATGAGTTACCATCTTACTCCCATAAGATTGGCAGCTATGAAAAAAAACAAACAAACGGAAGACTACAAATGCTGGAGAGGATGTGGAGGAATGGGAACACTCATTCACTGCTGGTGGGAATGCAGAAGGATCTAGCCATTCTGGAGGAGAGTTTGGTGATTTCTCAAAACCATCAAATGGCCATAGATTTGCCATATGACCCAGCAATTCCACTGCTGGGTATATACCCAGTAGAACTGAAAACAAGGACACAAACCAATATATGCACACCAATGTTCATAGCAGCATTGTTCATTATTGCCAAAAGTTGGAATCAACCCAAATGCCCCTCAACAGATGAATGGATAAATAAAATGTGGTATATACATACAAGGGAATACTACTCGGCTTTAAGAACAAATACACTACAAACACACGTGATAACATGGATGAATCTTGAGAACCTTATGTTGAGTGAAGCAACGCAGGCATTGAAGGACAAATACTACACGACCTCAATGATATGAAATAAGTAAACCAAGCTGCCTCAGAGAGCTAGAGACTGAATGATAGGCTTAAAGGAAATTGGGGGGTAGAGGAAGAATGTACGCTGACACCTACATAGGTGAAATCTATGCTAAGCTGGAGGTAAGTATTTGTACAAGGAACGGATAAAATGGGGGCATAGGGCTACCTTTGGGTGGGGCTTTGTGGGCTTGAGGGGGGCTAGGGATGGGAGAATGGGTAATATTGCCCAAGAAATTGGGGGGAGGGTGGGGCAACATACAAACATAGGAGATTGTCAGGTATTTGGTTGAGAGTATAATGCTGAGAAAACTTTTTCAAAAATATAATAAGGAAGGTTACCTGTTTAAGATGCTTAAAGGGGATAATCTGACACAGGACAGGCTCCTAGGGAATATGTGAATGGTCATTTTGCTATAGTGGATTATATCATTGGAAAGAGACCCTTATAATGAGAGTGAAGGTATAGCCACAACCTGGGGAGGACTGATGCCCTCAAGTAGAAGGAATTGTATCTCTCAAGAGAAATGGTGGCTCCCAGTACATTAGGGCAGTTGAGCATGTCAAGCCCTCAACACTGTTGCAAGTATCTCTGAACATGGCCCTTCAAGCAATGAAGATTGACTGTCACTGTGGGCCCTAAGGGGAGGGGGAAAGAGGTATTGAATAGATGGAACCAATGTAACTGTGTGGGCAATAGAAGTGTTCCACAAGAGTATGCAAGGATGGATATAAGACATGTAAAATTGCACCAAAAATATATAGGGGCTGATAGGCTAAAATGTAAATCATAACGTAAAACACAAGATAACTAAAAATTTAGAAAATTGTATAGTCTAAAATATAAACCACAATGTAAACACAAATGTTACCCTATTTGAAAGCTTTTGTCTCAATAGCTGTACATCAGTTTCAGTAAATATAGTATGAATATGTAAAAATATTATTGCTGTGGAAGGGAAAAGGATTTTATGTTGGATATGTGGGAGTACTGTATATTGTATATATGAATTACTGTGATCTAAAACTTTTGTGAAGATAAGCTTAATAATTAGAAAAAAGAAAAGAAAAAGATAGGATGTAGACACTTAGGAAAAGATGGTAGTAGTTGCCTTGGCAATTTGCATACAGGGCAATATTTATTGCAGTGATGGAAGTCAAAACATCAAAAACAAAGCTTTTGCATTTTTAAATTTTTTGATATCCCAATTTATTTTTACCTTAATTTTTCTAAATTAATATGTATTCTATATCTAACCTTTAAACTCATCACTATATTCCATTTTACTATTAATTGAACTGGCAATATATTGGGCTTCACTTTTCAAGAAGCTTTGGATCACAGAGAGGTTCAACAATGGCAGGGGAGGAATACTGGTGTGGGATGTTATTGACAGGGAACACATACTTGGCAGGGAGTTCTACAGGGCATATATCCAGGGTACATAAAAATGTTTGGATATTTTCATAGTGGATACAATTAAAAACAACAACTGAGGGAGTGCTGAGTTCCTAGCCAGGGAAGCTCTATCACAGTCCCTAAAGGATCATCAACAATCCCCCAAGTGCAACAGCAAAGACCAAAAAAGAATGAAGGTCCAACAATGAGCCCTTGATACTAATGACTATGCTTGTGAGCCTGTGCACCTGAAATAAGAACAAGGCCTAGAGCTGCAGGGTGCCTAAGAGTTACCTCCTGAGAACCTCTGTTTTGCTCAAATGTGGCCAATCTCGAAGCCAAACGCAGCATGTAAGTGCGTTGCCTTCCCCCCAGCGTGGGACATGACTCCTGGGGATGATCCTCCCTGGTACCAAGGGATTACTACTGAGTACCAGCTGATGATGTAACTAGAAAATGACCTTGAATAAAAGGGTCAATTCGGACCAGCAGAATATCTCAATCTACATATAATACCAGCAGTTAAAAATGCTTTTTGACCTGAATCAAAGGGGGAAATGGAAAGGACAAATGAGTTTATATGGCTATGAGTCTCCAAAAAGAGCCGGGAGGTTATCAGAGGGGTTGCCCTTATGCCACACCTCAGCAGAATCCCAGAGATAGATAAAGTAGATACAAGCCCGGGTATTGGTTCTTCTGAGGGTTACAGAGACCCATAGGTTCTATGGTCATGGGAGATGGAGTTCAGTGCAATGTCAGTTGGCCCTACTTTGGAGTTTGTGTTTCTGTGCAATGGAGCTGACTCAGATGTGATCTTTGTTCACAAGCCTCTCCTGTTACTTCTACTGGAACTGTAGTTGGTGCTGGGGTTTAATATATACCCAGGGGACTTGAATCTCTGGACTGACCATGTGATAGCCAGGCCCTGAGCCTCAACAGCTCCTACACTCTGGTATATTGGACTTACCTCACTCAGCTAACAGGGAGGTGAAGAAGGCCAACCACCACACCAGAGAGCCGAGAGTGCCTACAACTGAAAGCAGGAGAATTGCATCCAGCATCCATGTGGAATCTAAGCCCCCTCTTGATATAGATGTGGAGTGGACACAACCACTCCAAGGTCCACAGGATAGAGGAATAGAGCATGGATTAGAGCGGACTTAATGATATTCTATTCATGAACTATTGTATTTAGTAATCAAAGAAAATGTGGCATTGGTGTGGAGAAAGTGGCCATGGTGGCTGCTGGGGATAGGGAATGGAAGGAAGAGATGAGATGTGGGGGCATTTTTGGGGGTTGGAGTTGTCCTGGGTGGTGCTGCAGGGACAGATACCAGACACTGTATGTCCTCCCATGGCCCACTGGGTGGAATGTGGGAGAGTGTTGTTTATGATGTGGACCATTGACCATGAGGTGCAGTGGTGCTCAGAGATGTATTCACCAAATGCAATGGATGTCTCATGATGATGGAGGAGATTGTTATGGGGGGAGGAGTGGGGGGGGTGGGGATATATGGGGACTTCATATTTTTGAATGTAATACTAAAAAAATAAATAAAGACAAAAAAAAGTAAAAAAAAAAAAGATTACTGATGTAATCTAATCAAAAGTTCCCATCTACAAAAGGTTTGCACCCACAACTTTTAGCATAATTTTTCTGGGGTCCATAACAATCTCAAACTATCACAAAGGTACTTTTGTTGTTAAGTTATAGGATTTTTGGATATTAATACCTTATTTTGTATTTTGATTGGAATGGCCTTGATTCTGTAAACTTCTTTGGGTAGAATTAACATTTTAATAATATTTAGTCTTCCACTCCATGAACATGGAAAGTCCTACATTTATTGTCCATGAACATGGAATGTCCTTCTATTTATTTAAGTCTTCTTTGATTTCTTTTAGCAACGTTTTGTAGTTTTCTGTGTATAGTCCTTTAACATGTTTGGTTAGATTTATTTCTGGGTTTTTAATTTTTTTCGGGGCTATTGTAAATGGAATTTTTTTCTAAATTTCTTTTTCTGATTATTACTAGCATATAGAAACACTGCTGAATTTGGGGATATTGATTTTATTCCCCACTATTTTGCTGAATACATTTATTAGCTGTATGAGTTTGGTTATAGTCTTTCAGGACTTTATATAGGATCCTTTTATTTATTTTTCTTGCTTAATTGCTCTAGCTAGAGCTTCCAATACAATGTTGAATAACAGTGGTGACAGTGGGCATCCTGGGTTTGTTCCCGGTCTTAGAGGGAAAGCTTTCAGTCTTTCACCATTAAATGTGATGTTAGCTGTTGGTTTTCATATATCCCCTTTATCATGTTAGGGAAATTTCCTTCTATTCCTAGTTTTTTAAGTGTTTTTATCAAGAAGTGTTGCTGTGCTTTGTCAAATGCCTTTTCTGCACCCAGAGATGGTCATGGGTTTTTCTTTTCATTCTGTTAATGTGGTGTGTTACATTAATTGATTTTCTTATGCTGAACCACACTTGCATATTTGAGATAATTCCCACTTGACCATTGTGTATAATTCTTTTTATTGGCTGTTGGATTTGGTTTGTTAGTATTTTGTTGAGGATTTTTGCATCTTTATTCATAAGGACATTGTTCTGTAATTTTTTTTCTTGTAGTATCTTCATCAGAATTTGATATGAGCATGATGTTGGCCTCTGTGGCAGTTTGAAGTTATTTTATGAATCCCAAAAAGAAAAAATACTATGTTTTTGAACAAATCCATTCCTGTGAATGTGGGCCCCTTTTGATTGGACTACATCGGTGAGGTGTGACTCAGATCGAGTTTCCCCCCTTAGTGGAGCTTTATGTAACTGGAGACACACACAGAGACAGTGAGAAAGGAAGCCACCATATTGGTCCTGCCATGCGAGAGAGAGGACTGCGGGAAACAGAGACGTCCTGAAGGCGGACAGAGGTCCTGGAGTCTGTGGTCAACAGCACAGATGCCCAGAAAGAGGCCCCTGAGGGGCTGGGCCCACGGAGCAGATCAAGGCTGAGGAGACAGGACGCCAGAGTCACCAGGAGCTGGCTCTGGTGAGAAAGCATCTCTGATGGTGCCTTGATTTGGATGTTTTATGGCCTCAGAACTGTGAGCTTTTACTCAGAATAAAATTCCTATTATAAAATCCAACCCATATCTGGTACTTTGCATTGGCAGCCCTTCGGTAAACTAAAACAGCATCATAGAATGATTATTATGCCACCTCTTCAATTTTTTGGAAGAGTTTGAGAAGGACTGACGCTAATTCTTCTCAGTATTTGGTAAATCCCCTGTGAAGCCGTCTGGTCCTGGGCTTTCCTTTGTTGGGGGGTTTTGGATGATGGAGTCGATCTCTTTACTGGCTATTGGTTCGCTGAGACCGGCCGTTTCCTCTCGACTTAGTGAAGGTCTCTAGGGTGTGTGTGCTGTAGGGAAGCAGGGAAGCATTTCCTCAGGGTCTTGGGAAGGGTCCTGACGGTCAGTGCGCTGGGCAGTCAGCACAGCTGCACCTCGGCGGTTTCCGTACCCCACGCTTCCCTGGATGTGCCGGCACTGCTCGAAGCCTTCGCCAGGCTCCCCTGGCGGCACGTGTGGTTTGCAGCTCAGGAGAGGCGCTGTTTGGGCAGGTGCTTAATGTCCCCGCCTGGCCTCCAGCTCCCGGGAGCAGGGAGGAGGGAGAGGGAGGTCCTCTAGCCAGAAGGGCTGGGCCAGAGCAGGGTCCAGACGGGGTGGCCAGAGAGGCACCTGCCAGGCTGCAGACCTGGAGCCCCCCAGAGCTGTTGTTTGGGTGGGACCGGAGAGGAGCACGCAGGACAGGGCTTTATTTCTAGTGCACGCCAAGGCTGAGGAGGGCGACACAGCAAGTGCCATCACTGCCACCAGGGTGTGACTGGCAGGAACGGCAGCATGAGTGCAGAGGCAGTGTGGCTGAGCAAAGCACAGGTGCAGGGGGCCAGAAGCCTGAGTTCCAGGCCTGGCCTTGCTTAGTGACCTTGGACAAGTCACTTCCTCTCCTGGACTCAGTGCCTCGCTATGAAGTGAGGGGCCTGCGTGGGACGGTTGCTGGGCCTCTCCCAGCTCTGACAGTCCACGTGTCGTGGAAGGACAGTGTTCTCCCGGGAGCCCACGATCAGTCCCAGCTTAGAGGCAGCAGTCATGGGCTTGCTGGTTTAAATACCTGCCCCCCGCCACTCTGGCTGGTCCAGGAGAGCCACTGCCTGGCGCCCCTGGGGCCCACGGCACTGGTGTTCAGGTATCAGCAGGAGCCTGGGGCGGCGCGGGGGACAGCCAGGCAGGGGCAGGTCAGGGGGAGGAGGTTTGGAGAGGCCGGGCCTCGACGCAGCTCTGAGCACCAGGCTGGCACCTTCGCAGGTGCCCCCCGAGCCCCTCTCTGCAGTCCTGACGCTGAGCGGAGAGACGGATCCTCGAGTGACACGTCGCCTTCTCCGCGTCTCTGCTCTCGAAACACTTTTGCGCCATCGGTTCCGTGGGGATGGGGGACGGCTGGCCTCGGCGACGGAAGGGGCGGGGGTCAGATCCTAGCCGGTGTGAGGCAGTGGTGGGGGCAGCAGGTGGAGGAACACCTGGCCCCGTGGTGGCGTCTCTGTGCTGTCCCGTTCAGTTCTTAGGAAACCCTGCAGGGTAGACTTTATCTCCTTCATCAGATTAGCAGAGCCAGGCTCAAAGTCACCAAGAAAACCGCCGAGGCTCGGGTAAGGAGACGTTTGGGCACCTGGTTGGGCCCTATGCCCGGCCGGGGTGAGGAGGGAAAGGCCGGCTGCAGTGCGGGCAGGGCAGGGGAAGCGGGCAGGCCTGGCCTCGGGCCGGGCAGCTCCGTCACGCAGGAGGAGGCTGGCCGCCTCGGCGCCACGCAGGCCCCGGCTGTGCGGGTGCTCTCGTCTAAGTTGCCGCTCGCAGGCTGGTCGGTAGATGACGTGGTCCCTCGCTCTTGGTGGTGGCCAGTGACAGCATTCCTTCACCCCGGGGTCCCCTGTACCTGCTGCTCTCCTTTGCCACCTGTTGCTGCTTTCTCTCCCAGCTTTTTAAAAAAAGTCACTCAATGTCTTCAAATTTATATATTTTCAGTAAGGAGAATAGTTCAGCTTATGAGAGTGAATCCAGGTCCCCAGAAGAACAATTGTGTAGGCAATTCATGCTTAAAGTCCAAGAAATGCCAAATAACAAAACCCGTAACATATAGACATCCAGATTTACCAGAATATCTGGTATATCGTTTATTTAAGATTCGCCATGGAATGTCAGGAATGCCCTTCTGGTGCATTTAGGTACGATTCCACGCCAAGGTGTGGTTTTCACGCAGTGTTTAGAACCCTGTCTCTCTCCAGGCGAGGCACGGCTGCATTCCCGCTGGGGCCGTAAGCCCACGTGACGCTCAGGTGGCTCTTACCTGGAATGGAGCACCCCAGCACCGCCGGGGCCAGAGCTTTGGTCCTGGGGGCGGGCTGGAGCCAGCGCTTTCTCCATAACACAAGGGAGGCAACGGCGGCTAACAGGCAAAAAAAATCAGTTTCCATCACTAAATCACAGTAAATGGGAAAACTATAAGCCAAAGGAGATGTGGAGATTCCCAGATGTGGCCACATCTTTCTGCATTTTAGAAAGCTTAACCAGCTCCTCTGCTCTCCCCTGGGGCCCCCTCCCTGCTCTCCTCCTGCATACTTGTCACAAGCGGCTGTCATTTTCTGGCAGTGCTCACATGCTGTCCACCACGTGGCTCCGTTGCGCATCAGCTGGTGAGGTTCCATTGAGGACCAAGGCTGCACACGTTGGCGTCATACTGGCTGATGACAGCGCGTCCAAGCTGCCTCCCCTGGGCAGGGGGAAAGTGTATCTTCAGAAATACTCCCCTGTGGGTCTAGGAGCGATTTCTGGGGCTAATGCCTTCCCCCACCTAGACTCAGTTTAGTTATAGGTAATGAAAGGTTGTTGAGCATTTGCTTCCAATTTTCTTGCATTTTCAAGATTTGTTGACTAATCCACTGAATTTCCAAGCTGTGTCTTCGTATTCAAAGTCAAGCATCAAAGAACATTTTATCTATGCTGAAACTGACACCCAGCTGTATCCATCTGCCCTCACTGTGAGGATTCTATACCTCATATGTGCCTAGCAGTGTTTTCGGTGCTTTTTATGAAATATGTATGAGCAGATACATAGAAGGGTCCATTCAGCTGACAGGACTTCTTAGTTATCTCCCAGATGTCTTTGTTTTTATTAGCTAACAACAAAAACAAAAAACACATTGGAACTCAAGCGCCATCACACTCAGCTTGGCTTCTTCAAAGTTCACGTTTCTGGAAAGTACCATTTATCATTTTCCAGTGCATTCTCTGTACTTTGGACATCATGGTGTGGCCCTTTCAGGTTGTTGTGCACAGGCAAGAAAAATTCATAGTGGGTCTAAAATCAAGAAAGCTACTTCTTTTTTTAAAAATATTTTTTAAATTTTATTTATTTATTTTTTATTGTCTTTTTTTAAAAAGATACATGGATCTCACAAAATGTTACATTAAAAAATATAGGAGGTTCCCATATGTGCCACTCCCCATCCCCCATCCCCACTCCTCCCACATCAACAACCTCTTTCATCAGTGTGGCACATTCATTGCATTTGATGAGCATTGCATTTGGAGCACTGCTGCACCACGTGGATAATGGTTTACATTGTAGTTTACACTCTCCCCCAGTCCATTCAGTGGGTTATGGCAGGATATATAGTGTCCTGCATCTGTCCCTGCAATATCACTGAGGACAACTCCAAGTCCCGAAAATGCCCCCACTTCACACCTCTTTTTCCCTCTCCCTGCCTTCAGCAACTCCTGTGGCCACTGTCTCCACATCAATGATACAATTTCTTCCATTGCTAGAGTCACAATAAGTCTATAGTAGAATACCAGTAAGTCTACTCTAGTCCATATTTTATTTCCCAATCCTGAGGATTCTGGGATGGCGATACCCACTCTTAATTGAGAGGGGGCTTAGATCCCATGTGACTGATGGATGCGATTCTCCTGCTTGCAGTTGTAGGCACTCTCGGTTCCCTGGTGTGGTGGTTGACCATCCTCACCTCCCTGTTAGCTGACCTGGGTAAGTCCAATGAACTAGAGAATAGGAGCTGCGACTCTGCTGAGGCTCAGGGTGCAGCTGGCACATGGACAGTCCAGAGATTCAAGTCTCCTGAGCATACACCAACCCCAGCACCAACCACAGGTTCAGTAAAAGTGACAGAAGAGGCATGTGTAGAAAGGTCACGTCTGAGTCCAACTCCATTGCACTCAGAAGGAAAGCTACTTTTTTTAAAAAAGAGGTTTATTTTACTTATTTCTCTCCCCTTCCCCCCCACTTGTCTGCTTTCTGTGTCCACTTGCTGTGTGTTCTTCTGTGTCTGCTTTTACCTTTGGTGGCACCAGGAAACTGTGTCTTTTCTTTGTCATCTTGCTGCGTCAGCTCTCTGTGTGTGCAGCGCCACTCCTGGGCAGGCTGCGCTTTTTTTCATGCCGGGTGGCTCTCCTTACGGGGCACACTCCTTGTGCATGGGGCGGGGGCGCCCCTGCATGGCACAGCACTCCTTGCACGCATCAGCTCTGCACATGGGCCAGCTCACCACACGAGCCAGGAGGCCTGGTAGGTGGACGCCCTATCTGTGGAGCCACATCTGCTTCCCAAACTACATCTAAATCTATTTCTGGCTTTGACTGGCATGACACCCCAGCCTGAACTGAGTCATTGAGGTTTTAGTTTTTTCAGTTTAGAAAACTTTTATTGCAATAAGGAAAATTTTGAAATGTTTGTACTACAATGAATATCGTGAGCATTATAACACTTAAAAAAGAAACAAGAACTAAACAGTTGCAAAATATCACTTCCTAAAAATGGATCCGATAAATCAGGGTGTCGTTAATAAAATAATTAAGGTAGTGTTGCATTTTGATATTATTGATGAATTCCAAAAAGAAATATGGGATTATGTTTGTAAACTGATCTTTTCCTCTGGGTATATGAGGTTATGCTGGATTCAGAGGTTTACTTGATTAAGTAATTGTGTCATTAGGGCGTTGAGTCCCTGCCCCTTGGTGGGTGGGGACTCACAGATAAAAGTCATGGCAAAGGACAGAGGTGGGGGTTCTTAATGTTGGAGTTTTGATGTTGGAGTTTGATGCTGAAGCCTTAAGCTGGAGGCCCAGGAAGTGAGCACACAAAAGAAAGAGAAGCCAGCCCCAGGAAGGGAGGAGCCCAGGAAGCCTGAGCCCTCGCAGACGTCGGCAGCCATCTTGCTCCAAGTAGACTTTGGTGAGGGAAGTAACTTATGCTTTATGGCCTGGTGTCTGTAAGCTCCTACCCCAAATAAATGCCCTTTATAAAAACCAACCAATTTCTGGTATTTTGTATCAGCACCCTTAGGCTGACTAATACAGGTAGTATGGTTTTATTTTTTTAATTTTTTTATTATTTTTTAAAAAGATTTATTTATTTATTTCTCCCCCTTCCCTCCACTCTCTGCTCTCTGTGTCCACTTGCTGTGTGTTCTTCTGTGTCTGCTTGTCTTCTCTTAAGGCAGCACCGGGAACCATCCTGGGACCTTCTGAAGTGGGAGAGAGGCACTCAATCTCTTGCACCACCTCAGCTGCCTGGTCTGCTGCGTCTCTTATTGTCTCTCCTCTGAGTCTCTCTTTGTTGTGTCATCTTGCTGTGCCAGCTCTCCATGTGGGTCAGCACTCCTGTACCGACTGGCACTCCATGTGGGCCAGCTCTCTTCTTGGGTCAGCTTGTCTTTGCGAGGAGGCCCCAGGAATTGAGTCCTGCACCTCCTATGTGGTAGACAGGAGCCCGATTGCTTGAGCCACATTCACTTCCCAGTTTTAGTTTCTAATGCACTGGCTATCTTTGGAAGCCTTTGGTACAGTTTTTAGGAAAGTGACATGGGTTGGAGACTTTAGTGACCACACGTTCAGCAAACTTGACTGAATGCTGCCCGGGCGGCAGGCACTGGGCTGGGTGCTGAGGAGACAGAGATGAGTGAGACATGGGCTCTGCTTTCAGCCTAGGGTGGCTGGGCCAGCGGTCTAAGCGAGTGACCTGAGCGCCTGTTGTGGGCTGCCTTCCTCCACCCTTCCCTCAAGTGACAGCTCTGTCCAATTTTGGGAAATGGGCTTCTTTTCCTGACCTGAGAATGCAGCACCTCATTTCTATTCAGCCACAAACGCTCTAAGCTTTGGAAAGGGGAGATGCAGAAGCCGATGTCATTTATGCAATTTAAAAGAAATGGGAAAAACTCGACAGCAAACCAGAAGGCTTTTGTCTCTGTTGGGCCTGTGCAAATGTGGGTAGTATTTGGAGGTAATAGAAATATTACAAGGGAAACGGACTTTGGCCCAGTGGTTAGGGCGTCCGTCTACAACATGGGAAGTCCACGGTTCAAGCCCCGGGCCTCCTTGACCCGCGTGGAGCTGGCCCATGCGCAGTGCTGATGTGCGCAAGGAGTGTCGTGCTACACAGGGGTGTCCCCCGCGTAGGGGAGCCCCACATGCAAGGAGTGCACCCATAAGGAGGGCCGCCCAGCACGAAGGAGGGAGCAGCCTGCCGAGGAATGGCGCCGCCCACACTTCCCATGCCGCTGACGACAACAGAAGCAGACAAAGAAACAAGACGCTGCAAAAAGACACAGAAAACAGACAACCGGGGGAGGGGAGGGGAATTAAATAAACAAAAATAAAAATCTTAAAAAAAAAAAATATTACAAAATAATAGTTAGAACCCCCTATATTAGTCAGCCAAAGGGGTGCTGATGCAAAATACCAGAATCTGCTGGTTTTTATAAAGAGCATTTATTTGGGGTAGGAGCTTACAAATACCAGGCCATAAAGCATAAGTTACTTCCCTCACCAAAGTCTATTTCCACGTGTTGGAGCAAGATGGCTGCCGACGTCTGCCAGGGTCCAGGCTTCCTGGGCTCCTCTCTTCCTGGGACCTTCTCTCTTTCCTCACAACCAAGCTCCTCTGTGTGCTTACTTCCCGGGGCACCAGCTCAAGACTCCCACCTCCCTTCTCTGCAGCACAGTTTCTCTGTGAGTCCCCACCCACCAAGGGGGCAGGGATGCAACATCCCACTGACGTGGCCCAGTCAAAGCCTTAATCATTATTTGAGCAAGTAAAAGTGGAAACCTCTGAATCCAACAAAATCTAATATGCCTGGAGGAAAAGACCAGTTCACAAATACAACCCAGTATTTCTTTTTGGAATTCATCAATAATATCAAATGGCTACACCTTCCCACATCTAAGGTTAAATAGAAGGCTGTCATTCCAAACATGCGCCCACATCAGTGTGACAAACCAAAACTTTGCAAAACAGCATGATTTTCTATTGAATAGCAATGTAAGCTACGTTGGGGTGAGGGGGGCAGCGGAAGAGTGGGAGGAAAAACCGCCTGGCATCCGCAGGGGCTCCGCTCAGAGGGGAGGGGGCTGCAGACTCGGGCGGGGAGGAGGGAGAAGAGGGGCACGGGCGACGCTCCCACCCCCTGGGCCCCGTGGCACTCGCAGACCCCGTGGGGGCAGCTTGGGGCTCGGAGGCCGCGCTCCGGCCGGGCCGAGGGACCCACCTCCCGCGCGGCCTGCTCCGTGCTGTCACACCTAGCACGCTCTCCCTGCAGGGGCCAGCCCTGGTGGCCCCAAGCGCGACGTCAGGGCTTCCCACCATCTCCTAGAAGAACAGGAGCTCATTAGAGCGAGGCCTGCCCCAGCGGGGCCAGGAGGCTGGGGACGGCTCGGGGCTCTCTCCTTTCTCTGAGAGGAAGGACGTTCTTTTCTGCGTTGGAATTTTTTCCAGGGAGGGCCATGAAGAGGCGAAAGGCTGCCGTGTCCCAGTGCCTCAGGAAGCCTGGGGGGTCTGGCGAATCCCCCCTCCACAGCGGCTTCGTGCCCTCCGCTCTCCTGGTCAGCACCTCGTGGCAGGGTCTGGCCACGGAGACTCACAGGCTACCTGCTGCAAGGTGGGCTGTCAGCCCTGCTCCAGGACATCCGCCAGCGGTCCTGCGGGACGGAGGGGGAGAAGAGGCGCCACCTGGGGCATCCTCAGGACGCTGGATTTGTCCTGCGTGACACTGCAGTGACCGACACAGGGCCTCGTACATTTTGTCATAACTTTTGGAATTGTGCGGGACAGAGTGTAAACTATAATGTAAACTGTAGTCCACACTTAGTAGCAATGCTCCAAAATGTGTTCACCGATTGTAACAACTGTAACGAAGGATGGTGTTTATGTGCCAAGTGTGGGAGGGGACGGGAGTGGGGTATCTGGGAATCCCCCATATTTTTTATGTAGCGTTTATGCCATCTAAGTCTTCTTTAAATATTAAAAAAAACAATTAAAAATTAAAAAATAAATCTGAACCTAAACAAAAAAACAATAACAAAACAAAACAAAACAGAAGAATATTCATCAGCCTCCAGACACTTGGCTGGGAGACGGGGGCCGTGGGTTCAAATCCTACTCACCCAACCGTTTAATGTGTGAGGTCCTCTGCGGGCTTCGAGGTCCTTGTCTTAAAATGAGTTCAGGAATATACGTGCCATGGGCCTATGGCTTGCGCTTTGGCCTAAATACAAATTCCCATGCCCCACCTGCCCAGCTATTTTAATAAAAAAAAAAAAACTTTTAGGGAAAAAAAAACATGTATACCTAACTAATTATAATATATATACTCATTATTTATATATACCTAATATATATGTAAATATGCCTATTTACCTAAATACATATATAATCCATTTATAATAATATATTATGATATATAATGTGGGGGATATGTATAAAAAAATTAAACAAAAAAGTTTGAAAACAATTATATAAGCATGATATATTCTTCCCAATTTTTTGAGGCGCTAGGCTCCACTCCCAGCACTGAACCACGGCAGTGAGCAGGAGAGACGGGCCCTGCCCTTGTGGGGCTTACGGATGGCTGGAGAAGGCAGGCAGGAAGCAAAGTCAGCAGGTACGTGGATCCAGGGAGCACATTGCCACAAGGGCTGGGGGGGACGGGGGCTATTTTAGGTGGAGTGCAGGGAGGGCGCTCTGAGAAGCTGGCAGGTGAGCTGAGACCTGAATGAAGGGAGGGAGGGAGGCCTGCGGAGATCCTGGAGAGGAAATCACAAATAAAATGAAATAAGTGGAAGGTTCTGGCCCCCGCGGACGCTCAGCTACTTTAACTCAACCTGAAGGCCGGAGGCATAAGGTCGTTTTCCTCACCTGTTTCCAGAAACCCAGCAAGGAAGAGGGCGCCCAGGCTGGAGGCTGAAACGTCACACTGGTGTCTGGGCAAATGCCGGTGGGGTGACTCAAGCGGCACAGCCTCTCCAGCGAGACCTCTGCCCGGAATTTGTTTGGCCTTAAGTGTCCCAGGAACCCTGTCCCTCCTCTGGTCTTGTGTCCCAAAGAATCCACGGGAGAAGAGAGATTTCTCTGAAGTCCAGGGGAATTCCTATCCGACAAGAGGCTAACGTGAGAAATCATGCTTGTCCCATTTGCATCCTCTCTCTGCCAGCGCCGTGGAGTACCTGGGGCCGATAGCCAGCTGCATGGATTTATTGGGTTTTTGCACCTTCAAGTAAGTTTAACCGTCGGATGCACCACAAGCCCAGACCTGGCAGAGTTACAAAGTCCTGACTGCCAGACCTTACTCTGCTACGTCTTACGTGTGTTCTTCCATTCCTGTTCTCAGCTCTGGTGGCCTTTGGGTTCTTTTCATTTCCAGGCAGGAAAGTCAGCTGAAGGTAAGGGAGACAGCTCCCAAGCGCCAGGTTTCCTCAACTGCTTCTTGGGCCACTGACCTGTCTTTTCTGCTCCTTGCCCACCTGCATAAGGAGGCACGGCGATCGTCTTCCTTTCCTCCTTGACCTTGTCTTTCAAGGACATTTGCAGATGGCTTGGAGCTGGGCACCTTGGGGCTTGGGGGCTAAGTGCCCTGGGGCTGTGCTCGGGGAGAGTGGGACCCCTTCCTCCAGCTCCAGTTCTGGGCTTGTTGCAGGATGGGCACTGAAGCCCCTGTCCCAAGGGGCCCAAGGAGTCCCCCAGCCTTCTCTGCATCAGTCGTCCAGTGCCTACCAGAGCGCTTGATCGAGAGCTCTGGTAGGTGACGGGCTGCTTTGCCCTCATTACTATTTCCTAAAATGGACTTAAAATGGACTTGAAGTCAGCAGAGACCCCACTGATTCCTGCCACTGGCCGGATGGTCCCTGCCTGCGGGACCCTGGCCTCCCCCCGCCACCCCCTACACCCACCCCCAACCTGCTGCAGGTCTACGCTCTGCCAGCTGTGCTTGCAGCTGCCACCTGCCCCCAGCTCCTTTCTTGCATTTGATTGTTTTTGTTCAGGATGTTATAAAATCTTTTTACTTTTTTATTTTATTTACCCCCCCAACTTGTTTGCACTTACTGTCTGCTCTCCGTGTCCCTTCACTGTGTGCTCTCTGTCTGCTCATCTCTTTAGGAGGCACCAGGAACTGAACCTGGGACCTCTCCCAAGTGGGAGAGAGGCACCTAGTCACTTGAACCACCTCTGCTCCCTGCTTGTTGAGTCTCTCATTGTATTTCCTCTTTGTGTCTCTTGTTGTGTCAGCTTGCCATTCTAGCCCATCTGCCAGCTCTCTGTCTTGCTTGTCTTCTGTAGAAGGAGTCAGGAACCGAACCGAGGACCTCCCATGTGGGAGGCAGAAGCCCAGTTGCTTGAGCCACATTCACTTACCCAGGATTTTATAAAATCTTATCTAACTAGGGGAAAAATAAAAAAGGAAGTATCTCAGAAATGATCACCAAATGGGCACAGATGAGCCACCAGGTGCAAACTGGTGAGGCACTCGTAAGGTCTGTGGGCATGTGGCTACGTGTCTGTGAGTCACGTGAGTGTGTGCTGGACAGATGTGGGTCCCTGCGTGATGAAGGCATGTGACCTGCCTGGGCATGTGCTGTGTGTGTGCCCTGTGTGTGCTTTTGTGGTGTGTGTACTTCAGGTGCACTGCATTTGCACATAGTGTCCTGCTGAAATATTTTCCGGGGACTGAGGGTGCAGGCTACCTGAAAGTACAGTCGGTGACAGGATGACCTCAATAAACATTAACCGGACCCAGCCTCCTGCCTGATGACCCTGGAGGCCCCAGAAGGGCAGGCACCGGGCACCACGAGGCGGTTTCCACGGCGCACACAGGGCTGGGCATCCTGGCATGTTTGCTTTCGGGGCATGTTCTGTTTACTTTGTAAGTCAGCAGGGACTCAGGCAAAGATAAAGACCTCTCCCTACTAGTCAGGATGTTTAAAAAGGGGGAAAGCACATTGCTAACAAGGCTGGAAGATGCTACACGCTGACAATCAGTAGCTCGATATTGAACCCCTCCCTGTGCCCAGGGCTGTGGTAGCAGGTGGGGGATCCCAGGAACTGTCCCGGAGCAGTGGAGGGTCCATTGGAGGGAGAGAAGCAGCTTCCAGGGACCACGGGGCCACCCCAAAGGAGAGGACATGGCCCCGGTGACCCGTGTGTGCAGACAGTGGCGCTGCTGGGGGAGCGTCCACAGGGGCTGGAGAAGGCTGGACGGCCTCCTCGGTCCAGCTGAGAAGTGGGCAGGGAACTGCACTTGAAGAAACAGTGAGAACAAGGACGGGTGTGGCAGGCAGGGTGGGGTGGCTCAGGGGCCCAGGGCAGCTCCGGGATGAGGAAGTCAGGCTGCAGGCCGAGGGACGCAGACCTCACCTGCAGGGGCGGGTGCGGGACTGGACATGCCGTCTCCCCGTTAGGCTGCACTGGAGCGAACCGTGTCACCTGCTGTGCTAGCCCCAGGGGTGCCGGAGCCGGTGCCAGCACTCTGCTGGCTCTTTATTTTGGTCTTTATTTTTCAAAGTTACATTAAAAAAATGAGGTCCCCATATACCCGCCACCCCTGTCACCCCACTCCTCCCATAACAACAACCTCCTCCATCTTCATGAGACATTCATTGCATTTGGTGAATACATCTCTGAGCACTGCTGCACCTCATGGTCAGTGGTCCACATCATAGCCCACACTCTCCCACAGTCCACCCAGTGGGCCATAGGAGGACATACAATGTCTGGTAACTGTCCCTGCAGCACCACCCAGGACAACTCCAAGTCCCAAAAACACCTCCACATCACATCGCTTCCTCCCACTCCCTACCCCCAGCAGCCACCATGGCCACTTTCTCCACATCAAAGCCACATTTCTTTAATTACTAATCACAATAGTTCATGAATGGAATATCAGTAAGTCCACTCTAATCAGTACTCTGCTCCTCCATCCTGTGGACTTCGGAATGGTTGTGTCCACTCCACATCTATATCAAGAGGGGGCTTAGATTCCACATGGATGCTGGATGCAATCCTCCTGCTTTCACTTGTAGGCACTCTTGGCTCCCTGGTGTGGTGGTTGACCTTCTTCAATTCCATGTTGGCTGAGTGGGGTAAGTCCAATAAACCAGAGTGTAGGAGTTGCAAGTCTGTTGAGGCTCAGGGCCTGGCTATCACATGGTCAGCCCAGAGATTCAGGTCCCCTGGGTATACACTAAACCCCAGCACCAACTACAGTTCTGGTAAAAGTAACAGGAGGGACTTGTGGACAAAGATCACATCTGAGTCCAGCTCCATCACACAGAAACACAAACTCCAAAGCAGGGCCAGGTGACATGGCCCTGAACTCCCTCTTCTGCTGGCTCTTAAAAGGGTGCTTATTTGGGGTGGATTCGTACAGTCCCACGGCCCTGAAGGGCCCTCTCCAGGCTGCCCTCTCATCAGGCCAGCTGCCCCTGCTGAAGCAAGACAGTGGGCGGCCCCGCGGGTCTGGCCTCCCCCTGGCTTCCTCGCAGCTGCGGCTGGCACAGGGCTTGGCTCTCGGGGCCTCCTCTCTCCTGGCGTAGGGCTCGCGTCTTCCCAGGGCTTCCGCATCTCTGTTTTCTTGAGGGAGCTGCAGACTATCAGGCGACTGGCTCGTCTCACCGCACGGCCCCGGGATCGACAGCCCAGCCTCTCTTTCTTCCGTCTCGAGCGAGTGTCCATTCCTATCTGCCCACCAAGTGGGGGGACTCCACCTGGGCCACACCTCACTGACATGGGCGAATCAAAGCCCTGAGCTCAGCAGGTAATTTGATCGAGGACCCCTCAGCTGAATCCAGTATGACCAAAGGGAGTCACTCCAGAAGAGGAAGCTAGCGTCCAGACATCCCTCTTCTTGGGATTCGTAAAGCGTCGCCACCGTCTCCCCATCCGTCGCCTTCCTCCTCGAGCCACGGGCACCCTCAGGACTCAGCCCTCCAGCCAGGCCTTGGCGCAGGCCACGCTCCCGGCTGGCGGGGGATGGCTCACCGGCTCTGCGCGGGGCGAGCAGCTCCCTCTGTGGCCGCAGCGCCTTCCCTGCCTGCCCCGCCCGCTCTTTGAGGGCCCTGGGCTCTCCAGATTCCAGAGGCTTCTGAGCCCCCTCCTGCACCCCACCTCCCACCAGGCAGGGCTGTGCTGGACCAGAAGGCGGAGCCAGGCAGGGCCACCCACCCCACGGGCCCGGCAGCAGCTTGGCCTGTGCTGCCCGAACGAGCACCGCGTACATGCTGGGCATGGCCGAGCCCTAGGGGGAGGCCCCCCGCTCTGAGGCTCCTGGGGGGCTGCGGCTCAGGGTTTCCCCGCTGAGCACCCACACTTGGAGATGCCAGCCTCTGTCCTTCAGGAGGAACGCACACTGCCCCCGCCCCGTTTGCTCCTCATTAGCAGATGTCTGTAAAGGAGTGGGGGGGTTGGGAACCTCTTATATTTTTTAATGTAACATTTTTTGTGATTTATGTATCTTTAAAAAAAAGACAAAAATAAAAATAAATAAAAGTAATTTAAAAAAAGGTAACGCGAAGCCTCTAGCTCCCAGAATGGGCTGCAGATGGAGGTGTGCTTGCGGGAAGGACACAAAGGGCAATCTCAGTTATAGCAAAGGAAAGATGCTGGCGACGACTCCGTGAAGAGCAGCAGCGCGGGAGGCCTGAGTTCAATGGACTCGAGGCTGAGTGGTGGGAGGGCGGAGGGACCACCAGGGCTGGGGCGGGGGTGGGCCAGGGCGCAGGGCTGTGGATGGGCAGGGTGGGGGTACTGTCGTGGATCTGGGGCCCCTGGCCATGGCCCTGCCTGGGAGCAAGGCCTCCGCCACCACTGGGCACCATGGAGCGAGGAGCCCGTCTCCCCCGGGCTGAGATTGGGGCTCCGCAGTGCCTCAGTGGGCCCAGGGGGAGGGGGCCCTCTGTGAGCAGACACAGAGGGGGCCTACTCTCCTGCTTTAGGCACTGAGCTTCTATCTCAGAGGAATGCCACCTTCTCTGTAGTGAAAAGGGTCAAACTTCTTGGCAAAGAGAAGGTGAGTTCAAGGCTTTCTTGCCGGTTCAGTCATTTCCCCAGGTACAGAGCTATGCTTTACACCTGGTATATTAGACAAGGTTCTCTAGGGAAACAAAGTCAACAGGAGCTATCTGTCAAGAGTAAAAGACTTTATAAAATTCTTCCCATGACCATGAGGATGCACAAGTCCAAATTCCGCAGGTAGGCTGCAAACTAGGGGTTCTGTGAAAATCCTTGATGAGTTCCCAGGAGACTCTGGCTGTCCAAAGACGAGCTGGGAAATTCTCCCTGGATGCTGAAACCACTTCCCCCTTTAAGGCATTCAACTAATGGGATAAAACGTCACTCATTACTGACGGCAATCTCCTTGGTTGACTGTAGATGTTATCAGCCATCTGTTTAATAAGCTCATTGATGACTAAAGTCCATAAATATCTTTGTATTACAATTAGCCCAGTGTTTGACCAAATAACTGGGCAGAGTTACCTGGCTGAGTTGACACATTAGCCTAACCATCACGGTTCACCCCTTGTTAACTTGGCAACCATACACATACCTTAAACCATATACTTAGTCTCTAAGTAAATGCATATGTATAGTTCTGCCTAAAAATATTCAGCTGCCCTGTGTACAACCAGAAATGCACTAATTCCATACAGAATAGGCTGTAAGTCCTTGGGTAATATTCACTCTTAAACTTGACACCCTTCAACATTATGACATGAAACTAATCCAATTTGTCATATGATAAGGAAAAGGGTTAGGGAAGAAAGCAAAGCGAGTCGTTTTGTAAACATACACCATCATAACAAGACAAGGAAGGAAGATCCATGACCATCACAGTCCTCATTTCTGCAGCTGGTCTCATGGTGGAAGTTCATATTTATCACTGCCTTTCTCCACTTTATGATGGAGTGCTGCTGTGCACACCCCCACTTTATGGTTTGATGGGTCAGACAACACCCAGCTCGTGATAGGCAACTCAGGTCTCATGGTAATTTGGCGGCCCATGGCTATGCATTCTGTCTCTGCTAAGGCCCAGGAGCAGGCCAAAAGCTGTTTCTCAAAAGGGGAGTAGTTATCTGCAGAGGATGGCAAGGCTTGCTCTGAAATCCTAGGGGTCTGTGTTGTGGTTCTCCTATAGGGGTCTGCCAGATGCCCAGGCATGTCTATTTGCCACTGAAACTTCCAGCACCTTTGTAAGGTAGACGTAAGCTAAAACCCATCAGTCACCTGACCTCCATGAGCCCCTAATTTGACTGGCAACCACAGTGACATTTTGGGTCTCCTGGAATTAACGTTACTTTGGAGCCAGTGTCTAACAATCCCTGAAATGTCTGATCATTTCCTTTTCCCCAGTGCAGTTACTCTGGTAAAAGGAAGATTGTAACAGGGTCCCTCCCTGAGGGCACCTGCCCTTCTCCTCATTCAAAGGGCTCTGAGTCTGTAAACTGTCTCAAGTCTAGAAATTGATTAAGGGACTGTGATTCTCTGGGTCTGTAATTCAAGTTAGGGACCTCTTGATTTCAACCTAGAACTCTTTTGCTTATACAGATCAAATAGGAATTTAGTAAACTGCCCATATATTTCACTTCTATTAGCCCTAATCTATTAGCCAACACCATAACTCTACGCAATTCATACTATTTTGAGTGCTGCTTTGAGTCAGCCTTTCATTGTGGTAGCCACGCCCACCTTGTCTTTGGTGATTAACTGCTGATACTTGACTTTTACCAGCCTGAGCTCTGATCACCCCCAAAATGTTTAAGGATTCTAATTCCATTATATCCCTCCCTACAGAAATATCTAGACTACAGAGAAGAGGGACCACAGAGCTCCTCAGGATTAAGTTAGTCTTATACATTTATTCCTTGCAGTCCTGGTTAAAGATGTGTCTTCTAAACATTTCTGGGTTGGGTGGGTAGTCTTAAATGGTAAATCCATTCTAGCATTCCAATCTCTCTAAGCCTTTGGAGTCCCTTTTCTACTAAAAACCAGGGTAAATTGGGCATCTCAGCCTAAGACATGCTAGGTCATCTTTTGGTCCATGGTTCAGTCAACCACCCAAACAAACTGTTAGAGTCCTTTCTAATCCCTTGAATTATAGTGTTAAATCCAGATTTCTGCTTATTTGGGCCCATATCAATAAATTCTGCCTGATCCAACTTTGTATTCCTTACACCATTAGCCCATATACTTAGCATCCATTTCCATACATATTCCCCTGATTTCTGTCCATTTAAGTTGTAAACCTCATGCAGTTCTTTTAGAGTAGAGCATACTTCCTCATAGATCACACTTTGTATTTCACCTTTGAGGGCTTGTTGTGATTTTAGTGTAGTAATAGGTCTTGAAGAGAAGAGGGGGTTTTGGGGGTGGGTAAGGAGGAGAAGGATTAGAGATGCCTTGCAAGCTACTGACCTCAGGACATTCCTTCACACTTTCATCTGGTAAGACACAATTAATCTCTTCAGGCAGAAATTAGAAGGCAGATTTCTCGGGGCAGGGTGAATATACTGGAGTTGGGTTGGTGCCTGCCTCAGGGCTGGGAGGAGGTTCAGACACCCTGGGACAGGCTGGAGGCTGGGCAGTGAGGCTTTAGTGTGGCTAGTACCCAGCACAGGGCAGGAAGGAGGTCCAGACTTCTTGGGTCAGGCTGGAGGCTGGGTGATAAAAGGTTGACAAAGTGTGGTCTCCACAGGGCAGGCCATCACAAGTTTATCTGGCAAAGTCTCAGCAGAATTTAGGGTTCCAATGTCCCCACTGATATTATTATCATCTTATATATCTCTATCTCTATCCTCAGGGTTCCACTCCTTTCCAATCAATGCCTCCATTTTAACAGCAGACACCCTGCAAGGTTGAGATTTTGCCTTCCTTTGTAACTCTGCTATTCATACAATGAGACTCTGAATCTGGTTTTCAGAGACCTCAGGTCTGTGGCTGCATGAAACAAGGTTTTCTTTCAGAGCACATATAAAAACTTTCATATTATGCATGTGGCATTTATTTATTTATTTTTGAAGATTTATTTATTTATTTCTCTCCCCTTTCCCCCCCACCCAGGTTGTCTGTTCTCTGTGTCTATTTGCTGCATCTTCTTCTTTGTCTGCTTCTGTTGTTGTCAGCGGCACAGGAATCTGTGTTTCTTTTTGTTGTGTCATCTTGTTGTGTCAGCTCTCCGTGTGTGTGGTGCCATTCCTAGGCAAGCTGCACTTTCTTTCACACTGGACAGCTCTCCATATGGGCCACACTCCTTGTGCATTGGGCTCCCCTATGTGGGGGACACCCCTGAGTGGCATAGCACTCCTTGTGCGCATCAGCACTGCACATGGCCAACTTCACATGGGTCAAGGAGGCCCAGGGTTTGAACTGCAGACCTCCCATGTGGTAGACGGATGCCCTAACCACTGGGCCAAGTCCGCTTCCCCATGTGGCATTTAAATTGCAAATATGAAGCCTTTAGCTCATCCCTTTCTTTTATAACTGTATCCAGAGTATCTAGGAGGAGCCAGCCAACATCTTGTACATTTTGATTTCACAAAACTTTGTTAAGATTTTGAAAACACTCTCACCCAGATCCTTGCCTCTTATAAGCATGGAAGTAGGGGAATCCAAGATTTTGTGCATCTCCATTGCCAACTCACACCATGGACTGTTAGTGACCTCTTGATTATTGGAAAGGGAATCATTAGTACCTTTGAGTCCAATTACAGTAGAGAGCCAATTGCAAAACTCCCAGAACCACTTCAGAAATCCTATGTTTAAGATTCTGTTCCCCAAGAACCACCCCACTTCTGGTACCAAGCTGTATTATTCAGGGTTCTCTAGGGAACCAGAATCAATGGGAGATATCTATAAATAGTATAAGATTTTATAAAATTCTCTCACATGACCATCAGGATGCACAAGTCCAAATTCCACAGGGCAGGCTGCAAACCAGTGGGTCTGATGAAGGTCCTTGATGAATTCCCAGGAGATGTTGGCTGTCCAAAGACAAACTGGGAAATTCTCCCTGAAAGCTGAAATCACTTCCCCCTTTAAGGCACTCAACTGATTGGATAAAGTGTCACTCATTGCTGATGGTACTCTCCTTGGTTGACTGTAGATGTAATCAGCTATCTATGCAATAAACCCACTGATGACTAAAGTCCATAAATGTTCTTCTATTGCAATTAGCCCCATGCTTGCTTGACCAAGCAACCAGGCACAATTACCTGACCAAGTTGACATATTAACCTAACCAACACACCTGGTGATTTCAGTGGACCTCAAATAGCCTGAAAGATCTATTGGGTAGCTGCTCCAGAATGGGGAAATAATTATGTTAGCTTACAAATATAGCAAAAGGAATAATAATAATTGACATTTATTATTTAAGTGCTGGGCTCCTTTCTGAGTGCATTACATATATTAATGATGTTGATCCTCATAACAAGTAAGGTAAGTTGTATTGTTATCTCCGTTTTATGGAAGAGAAAACTGAGACTCTGTGGTGGAATCTGTAATACACTGCTTCAACCTCCCTTCAGGAAGGAACGACTGGCCCCCACTGCTGGGACTGCTGCTGGAAGGTGGCCCTCAGTTGCCAGCCTTCCTTGAGGATTGCTAAAGAAAACTGCCTTGTCCTATTTTGCACCTCCTTTTGGGGGTACCCACTGTTGATGACTGATCAGTGGGGGGACAAACATGGAGTTGACCCTGTTAACCCAATTTAGGACAACTCAAAGAGTTCATGCCAGCCGCAGAGCACCCCATGCAGTTGGCTGAGGCTTTCATGAGGGCCGTATCATGACCAATCTCTCCCTTTGCCTGATCCTGCTTCCTTTCTCACCTTCCACAGGTGCTGATCCTAACAGTATACTGTAATAAACACCCTTCATGTTGATCCATGTCTTGGAGTCTTCCTCCCAGAGAGAAGGGAAGTGGCATTGCTTTCAGGTGGGTAGGAAGTTCCATCTTCTGCCTGAAGAAACATTTCTGTCTGAAGCCTGGCCAAAAGTGTCATAGGTGGGATAAGTGCTAAAAGACCTCCCTGTTCTCAGAACACTACAGTCTACTGACAGCCACATTTTACTTTCAAAGCCAATGAGAGATGCTCCCACTTAATAAGAAAGCAATTTGTTAGTGAGCATAATGGCCAGTACCCACACTTTTGGAGGTACCACCATTTACTAGCTGTGTGATATCAGTCATCTTAACTGCTGAGCTTTGATTTCTCCATCGTAGAATGAGTTAATGTTAACATCAGCTCATAGGGTTGTTTGGGATCAAGTGGTATAATCCTAGGAAATACCAAATGTTGCCTGGGACATAGTAACTCTTGGCTCTTGTCATTGTTTGGAAGTGCCAGATGCTGTGCTAAGGCAGAGGATACAGGAGGATATGGGATAAATGATCCAGTTGCCCTCACAGAACACATACTCTAGTAGAGGACCTAGGCTGCTACACGAATTGTTATATTAAAGTGGCGTAAGTGCTGGAATAGAGGCATCTGAGTGTGTTTGGTGGAATAAAGAAGGCTTCCTAGGAGGAGATGGCTCAGGACGAGTTGAAGGTCTTTCAGTAGAGAAAGTCATTCCAGAGAGATGGAATATGCAGACAGGAAACACCATGGTCCACGGTGGAAAAGTCTGTGAGAGTGAATCATGAGTAGGAAGGAGATGAAGGGGGCGAGGAGGGTAGGTCAGGCTGGACATGCAGGCAGGAGCTAGCTGGGGAGCTGTGCTTTATTCTTAGGCAATGAGATATGGACAGAGGACTTTAAGCAGGGATGACCTGCTCCCTCGGGAGACAGTAGGAGGATGGCTCAAAGGGGCTGAGGCCGGAGGCAGGGAGACCCTTAGGGAGGTAAGAAGCTCTTTGACTTTCTCAGAAGATAGGCTTCATCATGAGGCGATGACCTTGTCAGGCCTAGGAAAATACTAGAGAATCAGAGGTGACTTATGCAGGAACCAGGGCAGGACGGTGCTAAAGGAGGCCTGACTTAGGAGTCAGAGGTCAGGACCATTTCTCCTGAGTGCAGTTGCCATCTCCCACGTCTGAACAAGGCTGTTCCGTGAAGGCCTTCAGTAGCAACTGGTCTAAAATGTTAATGACCCATGCAAGCATCCTGAACTTTTAAAGCCCCAATTGTTTACTCTTTAAAATGAAACAATCTGAAATATTTAAGTTGGTAAGAATTAAAAACAAATGGAAATTCAAATAAAAAAATTCCAGTGTCCATCTTGTGACTCTGGTGACTTAATTTTCTTCTTCTTTTTTAAAATATATTTTTTACTTATTTTTAGAAGATACATAGATCACACAAAATGTTACATTAAAAAAATAGGAGATTCCCATATGCCCCACTCCCTACACCCCCCACTTTTCCCACATCAACAACTTCTTTCATTAGTGTAGTACATTCATTGTCTTTTTTTTTGCTTTTTTGTCTGTTTTTTTTTTAATTGTCTCTTTTTAAAGATACATAGATCATACAAAATGTTACATTAAAAAATATAAGAAGTTCCTGTATACCCCACCCCACACACACACACTCCTCCCACATCAATAATCTTTTTCATCAGTGTGGCACATTCATTGCACTTGATGAATACATTTTGGAGCACTGCTATACAGCATGGATTATAGTTTACATTATAGTTTACACTCTCTCCCAGTCCATTCAGTGGGTTATGGTAGGATATATAATATCCTGCATCTGTCCCTGCAATATCATTCAGGACAATTCCAAGTCCTGAAAATGCCCCCAGATCATACCTCTTCTTCCCTCTCCCTGCCCTCAGCAACTCCCGTGGCCACTGTCTCCACATTAATGATACAATTTCTTCCATTGCTAGAGTCAAAATAATTCTATGTATAATACCATTAAGTCCACTCTAGTCCATATTTTATACCCCAATCCTGAGGACTCTGGGATGGTGATGCCCATTCTACCTCTTAATTGTAAGGGGGCTTAGATCCCACATGGCTGATGGATGGGATTCTCCTGCTTTCAGTTGTAGACTCTCTCAGTTCCTTGGGTGGTGGTTGTCCCTCCTCACCTCCTTTTTAGCTGTCCTGGGTAAGTCCAACAAACTGGAGAGTAGATGTTGCAACTCTGATGAGGCTCAGGGTGCAGCTGGCACATGGATAGTCCAGAGATTCAATTCTCCTGAACATGCACCAACCTCAGCACCAACCACAGGTTCAATAAAAGGAACAGAAGAAGCATGTGTAGAGAAGTCACATCTGGATCCAACTCCATCACACTCAGGAGCACAAATTCCAAAGTAGGACCCACTGGTAAGGCACCAAACTCTGGAGCCATCTGCCATGACTGTAGGTCCTGGGTGTCTCCATAGCCCTCAGGTACACCACTGCCTGCGGTAGTATCTACTTTGGCTGTCTATGAGATCCTGCTGAGATGTGCATAAGCGCGACCCCTCTGATGACCTCCTGACTCATTTTGAAATCTCTTAGCCATATAAACTCATTTGTCTTCACCATTTCCCCCTTTTATTCAAGGTCTTTTTTCCAATTGCATCACCAACAAGTGCTTGGTAGTAATACCATGGTGCCAGGGAGGCTCATCCCCAGGAGTCATGTCCCATGCTGGGGGGAAGGTAATGCATTTATATGCTGAGTTTGGCTTAGAGAGTGGCCGCATTTGAGCAACATGCAGGCTTTAATTTTCTTCTGGTAGCTGTTCATTTTTTAAAAAATTATTTACTTTTTGCTCTCCATCCCTTTGGGGAGGATATGTGGTAATTGAAGGAAAGCTAAAGGAAGAAGTGACTGAAGCTTTTTTACACATAGATTCTGCCTTATATATCATGGATTTACCTGCCACATTTGCCCTCCCAGTCTCAGCAGAGACTTCTGATCTCTGTAAAAGGTGAGATTTTCGTATCAGAAGTGGGGAGTCCTCTGCAGGTTGTTGGAAGGTGCCTGAAGAGATGGGCAGAAGGAGATGAATGTCATGGGGTAGACTAGAAGTCATGAGTTTCTGTGGGAAGACCTATCTGTGCCTAACACAGCAGTAACCAGTGACATGCTTGTACATTGCTCTTATGCATTTTTGATGAATTTCATCTCATTTCTATCAGTACCTTCATCATCCACTCTCAAAGACTAGCACAGGATCAGCCAATATAGAGCATCTGTATTAGTGCAAAATGATGTGTCCATGGCAGACGTCACCACTGAATCACAGCTCTGTTCCCCTCTCAACAGTGCCACAAGCAATTATTACAAGTGAATCAGATTTAACACCCAACGTGAAAACTGTTTGCCATCCTGGACCAGTTCCATGAGGCCTCAATGCTCATTAGCGGCAGACCCGAGGGCTAAATGTTCTGACTGCATTTACCTGACCCCCAGGTGTGGAATGGTATTTCCAAGCCATGGCTCTATCTCCCCGTGGCAGTCAGTATCCCGTGGTGTATGCAGTGAGTGTCCCCACAGGCCAGGCCCTGCCTCGGCTGAGGGAGCAGGGGGTGGTCACTGGGCATTCCCTGAGAGTGTGACCACACTTTCAGGCTAAGGAGGTATCATGGCAATGTCCAGGACGAGCAGGCGACCTTGGCAGGAGATGAGGGGGCGAGAAAAAGGGCAGGCCTGCCGGGCGCGAGGAGCATGGGATTAACTCCCTGCAAGTCATTTTCCTGCAGCTCCCACACTCTCAGAAATCCCCTCAGTTAAAAATGTACCCAAGCCTCAGCCCAATGCAGACACCAGTATTCTCATCTGCTTATGCGCTGAGGGCAGAAAATAAATCCTGGGAGCCACAGAAGGCTCCCTCAGGGTCTCTCAGAGGTCACTATTTTGTGTCCTTTAAATCTTAAGTTTATTTTGGAAACATCCTTTTTCTTGTTTACCAGAGCGTGGTCTACCCTGGCCTGTTATGTGCATCCCCAGCTCCTCAGCTGTGCCAGCACAGTCGCTTCTCAATGTTATTGGCCACATGCTGAAAAACGAAAAGCAATTTTAGAGTGACTTTAGATTTTCACGAGAAAAGTGCCTTGAAGACAGGGCCATGTGGCTTTCACCCAGATCTATTAAAGTCCACTGAATGCTTATTACTATTGCTCTCACTTAAATGACTCCTGAACATGACTTGTGTGATTGTGACGTGAAAATCAATGACCTCAGGAGATAAAGCCTAAGACGTATGTGCACCTGTGTGTGTCCATACACACTCACACACACAACACTCACACACATGCAACACCTACACACACGCAACACCTACACACACATTTCATACCACACACATACACACAAGTGGAGCACACGGTCTCACACACATGCTTTCATACACGCATGTGACACTCACAGCCTACACTGGGAAATGGCAAGAAAGAGCTTCCCACTATATAAACAACATCTTCTGTGTGCTCTGGGCCTGTCCCTCAAGAGTCCAGAGGATTCTGCAGTTTTTAAAAAAATGGACATTATGGATTTAAGCTCCTGATATTATTTTAATGTGGGGAGACAGAGAGGCAGATCTGGTGAGTCTTGAGTGAGTACGTGAATAAGAGGAGATTTGGAGCTGCTAAACAGAAATTAATAATGGTAATAGGAAGGACAATAGCCATCATTCACTGAAAACCTCTGTGTCCCAGACATTGGGCCCACATGGTCATTTAGTATCTCACAATAACCTGCCAGTTAACCGTACTGCTCCCATTCTACGGGCGGGAGACTGAGGCTGGGGGACGTAATGGAGGAGTGCAGAGTGGGACCAGCCCTTGGGGACTCACCTCTGGTCCGCGCCCTTTGCCCTGCCCTCCTGCCCATGGCAGCCTGTCCCCATGGTGCCACTCCCAAGCCCGGGGCCGCCCAAAGGGAATGAGCTCCAGCCGCGTGAGCCAAAGGCAGGCCCTGACAGCCAGCTCTGCACACATCGACCTCCTGTCCCGGCTGGTGCCTCTGGGGATTCGTCCCCTCCAGCCTGGGGGGGAGGGACACGCTGGCTCCCGCACACTCAGGGCACACTCGAGGCATGATTCTGGGAGGAAACCCCTGCCTCCCTTGCATTTCATGCATCACGCAGTGGAAGTTGCTCGAGTCAAGCCTCATGCACACTCCTAGAAATGGGGCGTGGAAGGGAAGGCCGGTGCAGCCCTTGCATGCCCTGACCCTCCTTAGGTTTTCCTTGGGATGCGGTGGCTTGTCCCTAGTTCTGACTCTTGTCCACAGCCTGCTGACAAGTCCTCTCCGCCTGGATGGAAGCCCAAGAGCTGGGTGGGGCGTGAAGGCCTGCTGCCCGCCCTGCCACCTGCCGCGAAGCTTCACCGACGTGGAGAAGCGCCCACTCGGCCTGGCTGTGGCCCCCTCCTGTGCCGCTCCTTCCCAGCTCCTTCCTTCTCTGGAGCTTGCCATCCTCTCCAGGAGCCCCAGGGCCCCCTCCACAGCCCTGCCCCTCTTCTTCCCCGGCCCCTGCTCGCTGCGCTCGCCCTGGTGGTTTCCCCACAGGGGGTCTGGGGCCTCTCGCTGTGCACCAGGGAGGAGTGGACTGGGCAGTGTGTCCTCAGGGCACCCTCCCAGCCTAGGCCTGTTTCCCTGGGCACCTCCTGGTAGACTGAAATGGGACACACACTGCTGGCAAACTGCGGAGCCCTCTGCCCTCTGGGGAGGCTCCGTGGACCCAGGGGGAGCTCCAGCCACCCAAGCCAGGCAGAGGAAGTAGCCAGAGCTTAATGACCTGGGGAAAGGGAGCGGAGGGAGGACAGCTCTACAGGAAAGACAGCAAAGAGCCCGGTTGCTCCCGGCAGGGCTTGCTTTCCTGCAGGGACAGTGCACTGTGTGCGCTTTCCTGGGATTCTTTTTTTCTTTTTTGTCTTAATTTTTTAAACGTTACATTGAAAAAATATGAGGTCCCCATATACTCCCCAGCCCCCTCACCCCACTCCTCCCCCATAGCAACAACCTCCTCCATCATCATGAGACATTCATTGCGCTTGGTGAATACATCTCTGAGCACCGCTGCACCTCACGGTCAATGGTCCACACTGTAGCCCACACTCTCCCCCAGTCCACCCAGTGGGCCATGGGAGGACATACAATGTCCAGAAACTGTCCCTGCAGCACCACCCAGGACAACTCCAAGTCCCAAAAACACCCCCACATCTCATCTCTTCCTCCCACCCCCTACGCCCAGCAGCCACCATGGCCACTTTCTCCACACCAATGCCACATTTTCTTCGATTACTAATCACAATAGTTCATGAATAGAATATCAGTAAGTCCACTCTAATCCATGCTCTATTCCTCTATCCTGTGGACCTTAGAATGGTTGTGTCCACTCCACACCTATGTCAAGAGGGGGCTTAGATTCCACATGGATGCTGGATGCAATCCTCCTGCTTTCAGTTGTAGGCACTCTTGGCTCCCTGGTGTGGTGGTTGACTGACTGTGTTATAGCCAGGCCCTGAGCCTCAACAGACTTGCAATTCCTACACTATGGTTTATTGGACTTTCCTGGGATTCTTAATCTAAGCTAGAGAATTCCGGCATTCTGTAGTTGGAAGGGAGCTTCACAAATCATAAGTGCAGCATATCATAATACGTTAATAGAGGTTACACCGCCCTCACAGACATAGTCTCATTTTGATTTTGGGCAAGAGTGGGCAACCTTTTTCTGCAAAGGGCCAGATTGTAGTTTTTTCCATCTTCGTGGGCCACAGGGGTCTCTGCCGTAAGTACCGGCTCTGCAGTTGGCGTGCCAAGGCGGCTGTAGGGGATGCGCAGCGAGCGGGCATGCTGTGTGCCAATACAACCTCATCTGCAGTGACCGGCGGTTAGCCGGGTTTGCCCCTGGCTGCGCCAGCCGTAGTTTGCTGCCTTCGGCCCCCAGACTGCAGGAACTCACCGGAGACTTCCACTCTCGCCCTCTGCCAGTGCAGACGCCTCTTTCCTACAACATTCCTGGCAGATGGGCCTGGGGGAGACATTTTTAAAAGCAGACATCATATTAACGACGTTCCTTGCCTTGTGAAATTCTTCAAGTAAGATCCGCAGACGGGATCCACCCACACCTTTGACGTCTATTTGAGGAAGAGCATCAAGTTCAGATGGTGGAGGCAGCTACTAGAAGCATCAGCCCCTGCGGGAAGCCACAGATGCTCTGAGTATTTTACAAAGATTTCCGTGCATTTCTCTCTCTGGTCAAGGGGTCTTGAGGTCCTGGAGGCAGTTAAGATATTGTACCATGGATTTTTCTACAGACCTCAACATTCCCGAGGACGCCCCCTCCGTCGGACACTTGGGGTGCAGTGGGGTCTGCACATTCCGGTCGAGGGCTTGTGCGGACGCTGGGGTGGGCACCGTCGGCCGCGCCCCCGGGCTGGCCTGGGGAGCTCCGGGCACGGCTCCGCTCTCGGCCACTGCTTCCTGAGCGGCGTCAGCTGCCGCAGGCCCGCGGCCAGACTGTGGCAGCGCAAGCAGGTGGCCGGGCCGCTCCCCTGTCCGCGCGCGGCTGCCTCCCCGGGGCGGCCCGCTGGCCCCTGCCCGGCTCTCGCGCGGTGCCGGCCTCCGTCCACACGGCAGGGCCCTGAAGCCCTCGGCCCGCCGCCGGCCCTGCCCTGCTCCCACCGGCCGAGGACAGCGTCCTGGGGACGCAGGGGCCGCGACACGAGCGCCGGCCGGTTCTCGCGGCTCCAGGGCAACGATCACCAGCGCAGACTTCTGAGGTTTCTCCCCTCCGACACCGCGGCACCTGGGAAGAGGATGTCGAGGCAGCATTCGCACTCTGGAAAGCTGTGGAGGGTGTATCTGATGCGGGACCCCCTCCGCGCTCAGCGAGGTTTGCTCGCGTGACTTTCCCATTACACACACCGCCTGGCGGGCACCGGCCTTCGCGGGGGTCTCCCCAGGACTGGAAGAAGCCTGCCTTTTCAGCTAAGGGCTCGGTTTAGTTACTAGAAATGCCACATAGGTATTGTGGCATTTCATTTGTGGAAAAAAGCACAACAATTTATCTAAAAAGTAAGAGTAAATCTGAAAAAGTTTTCTAATTGAAGAAAAAAGCAAAACTATCTCGGAATGGGAAATACATGGAGAGCTCAGCGATCTCCTGCAGCTCTCAGCAGGCTGTCCCGGCTGGGACGCGCGGCCTCTGCGGCGTCCAAGGGCCTGCCTCGGCCTCCTCCTGGCCACGTCGGCCTGCGGTGTCTCGTTCAGGCACCACAACGCGGCCGTTCTGTAGACCCACCCCGCTGTCTCGCCTGTGGGAAGGCATCGTGACCCCCCGGAGGCAGACCGAGCCGCTGGCGCAGGGCTCCCGCCTTCCCTGGAGTCTTTCCTGCAGAGCTAATCGTGTTGGACTTCCTGCAGGACCAAACCCAACGCATCTGTAACTCCACAGGGGCAGCCAAATGCAAACTTGCTGAACGAACCTTGAGCAAATGACTAAGAGAAGTGATGGAGCTGGACTCAGATGTGACCTCTCTACACATGCCTCTTCAGTCGCTTTCATTGAACCTGTGGCTGGGGCTGGGGTTGGTGGATGCTCACGAGACTTGACTCTCTGGACTGCCCATCTGCCAGCTGGCCCTGAGCCTCAGCAGAGTTGTGACTCCTACTCTCCGGTTCATTGGACTCACCCAGGTCAGCCAACAGGGAGGTGAAGATGGACAACCACCACCCCAGGGAACTGAGAGACCCTACAACTACAACAGGAGAGTCGCATCCACAGCCATGTGGACATCACCCCTCTTGACGTAGAGGTGGAGTGGACATCGCCATCCCAGAGTCCTCAGGATGGAGGAATATAATATGGATTGGACCGGACTTGCTGGTATTCTACTATAGAACTATTGCGACTCTAGAGATGGAAGAAATTGTAGCATCGATGTGGAGACAGTGGCCATGGGAGTTGCTGAGGGCAGGGAGAAGTAGGAAGAGGTGTGATATAGGGCATTTTCGGGACTTGGAGTTGTCCTGAGTGATATTGCAGGGACAGATGCAGGACGTTAGATATCCTGCCATAACCCACTGGATGGACTGGGGAAGAGTGTAAACTACAACGTAAACCATGGTGCATGCAGTGCAGCAGTGCTCCAGGTCGTATCCACCAAATGCAATGAATGTGCCTCACTGTTGAAAGAGGATGTCGATGTGGGAGGAGTGGGGTGGGGGGAGTGGGGTAAAAGGGAACCTCTTACATTTTTTTAACATAATGTTTTGTGTGATCTATTTATATATGTTTTTTAAAAAACAATAATAAAAAATTTTAAAAAATGACTAAGGAAAGCAAATGCCTTTCAGGAGTCTTATACACATTCCTGTGATTCTTTGTAAAGGCAATTTCATTTTCCGCACCTTTGCTTCTTCTCCAGCTGGAAAATGTTTAGAGAAACTTCAGCTTCCCTGTGTTGTGGTCCTGCAGGCGCTGCAAACTGACCAGTGCTGCCCACCTCTCACCTCTGGGAAGGCTTGGAGTGTCGCAGGAGAAGGGCCAGTTTTGGGCAGGGCAACGCAGACCATTTCTCTTAAGAAGCCTGCTTGTCCTCGGCTGTGGAAGCCCACCTTGGAGATGCAGGCGGCGTTCGCCCCGAGTCCCACAGGGCTCACTGGTCCTTGTCGCTGTGTTTTCTTCTAACTGGAATGATCGAATTGACTCTTGCCTTGGCACCTGGGCCCTTTCCACCTGGAGACTCCCAGTCCTCACCTATTTTCCTCACCTATTTCCTCACCTATTTCCACGTCTTCTGCACTCCTGCACTCTGCAGAGAATGCTCTTTGGTCCTTTTCCCTAGAGTTAGCCTGGGGCTAACCGAGGCTGTGAGATGCAGGAGCTGTGGTCCTCGTAGACCCCCGTCCCGCCTGGGGTGGGCTGTGACGCCTGGTGGGCAAACCCAAAGGACCAAGAGTGTGAAGCTCCGAGGGGCCGGCGGCTGTCCGCGGAGCTCGAGAGGGCTCACCAGCACGAGGGCAGGGCAGACCCGTAAGGAGCTCTGGACGAGTGTGGAGAGCAGGTCTGACCCCTGCCAGCGGGGACGGCCCCCGTTTGCCACACCTGTGAAAGCTGTAGAGAGTCTGTGAGCTGCAGTCTCTGTGAGCCCTCCACCTGCGGGGTGGAGACCGGGCGGGGCGGGCGAGGAGAGGAGAGGAGAAGTGGGAGGCAAGTTAAGGGGCGCTTACAGGCGCCCAGATGGCAGGGTCACGGCTTGGACGAGGCGGTGGCAGGGCAGGAGAGATGTGGAAGATTCTGGGTACATTAGAGAGGAACGGTTGTCAGGACTTGCCACTGGGGTGAGAGAGCGGAGGCATTCCGGGCCGATCCTGCTGTGAGGCTTGAAGAAACCAGTGGGTGGTGGTAAGAGGAGCAGGGGAAGACTTGGCAGAAAAGTTCAAATGAAGTCAGGAACATGTTAAATTAAAATGCCCTCGTAATTGCTGGTGGGAATTAGTATAACGCTTTTGAAGAGCAATTTATTAATATTGGTCAAAATTTCAAACGTACCTAGCCTTTGATCTTGTCATTTAACTTCTTGCCTTTTTTTCCCTACAGATACGTGTCCCCCTGCAAACTGAGAGGTGTACAAGGTCACTCATTGGAGCATGCTAGGAAAAAATGGAAAAGCAGCAAGTGCCCTCTATTAGAGGGATAAACACATGAGTTACAGTGTATCTCATCATAAAATGGAATACAATGCAGCTATAAAAAAGAATGAGGAAACTATACACTGCAGCTATTAAAAAGAATGAGGAAACTATGCACTGATATGGAAAGGTCTCTGTGACTTGCTGTTAAATTAAAAGGTCAGGTGCAGAAGAGTACATAGAGTGCTACCATTTGTGTAAAAAGAAGGAAAAAGAATATTTATATCTACACAAAATCTGTTAAAAACTTCACTCAACGTTATGATAGTGTTTCTCTCTTTTGGGGGTGGTCAAGTAGCTAGGGGATCAGGTGTCAGGGATACTTCTCTATATACCTTTTTTTGGCTCTAAAATTTTTTTGTATATATTTGCCTCTTTTAACTTAAAAAAATTTAACGCTGTTTTTTTTTTTTTAGGATTTCTTTCTCTCCCTCCACCCCCCCATTGTCTGCTCTCTGTGTCCATGTGTCCATTTGCTGTGTGTTCTCCTGTGTCCACTTGTATTCTCATCAGGCGACACTGGAGATCTGTGCCTCTTCTTGTTGCGTCATCTTGCTGCGTCAGCCCTCCGTGTGTGCGGTGCCACTCCTGGGTGGGCTGCAGTTTGGTGCGGAGCAGCTCTCCTTGTGCAGGGGCCACTCCTTGTCTGGGGGGCACCCTTACGTGGGGGCATTCCTGAGTGCGTGCAGCAGCACTGCATGTGGGTCAGCTCACCACACGAGCCAGGAGGCCCTGGGTTTGAACCTTGGACCCCCTATATGATAGGCGGATGCTCTATCTGTTGAGCCACATCCATTTCCCAAAATTAACCCTATTTTTAACCTGGGTGTTTCTTTGGGTTTGCGATGCCTGTGAAGGAGGATACCAAGTAGACAGACACGAGCCCACGCTCCCTCCGCCTGCCCTAGCCCTGGGCCCACTGGCTGTTCTGCCTGCCCCTCGGGAAGGGCCGAGCCTCTGCTGGCCAGGGGCTCCTGATGATCCCAGAGCAGTCCTCACTCCTCCCACCTGGCCGCCCTCAGGAAAGACTTGACTCTCACTTAAAGTGTGTGTGAAGGTGCCCAAGTCCAGTGCAAATACGAGAGAAAGGGTGTGGGTGTCTGTGGCAGGGGAGGGGGTGTGAGTGTGGAGTGTTTCCAACATGGGCAGAAGTGTAATCTTTATTTTCTAGAACTGACTTCAATTTGGCTCTGGAGCCCACAGACTGCCCAGGGCTCACCGCCCATTCCACCCTCGCCAGTGTGTGCAAATCCACCAAAGCTCAGTGGCATTCTACCCTCTCCAGTATTTTCAGATCCACCAGATCCACCAGGGCACACTGCCCATTCCACCCTCTCCAGTGTGCTCAAGTCCAGTGTGATAATTTTACAGTCACTTTTAAGGATTATTATTATTATTTTTAAGATTTATTTATTTATTTAATTCCCCTCCCCTCCCCTGATTGTCTGTTCTCTGTGTCTATTTGCTGCGTCTTGTTTCTTTGTCCGCTTCTGTTGTCATCAGCGGCACGGGAAGTGTGGGCGGCGCCATTCCTGGGCAGGCTGCACTTTCTTTTCACGCTGGGCGGCTTTCCTCACGGGCGCACTCCTTGCGCGTGGGGCTCCCCCACGCGGGGGACACCCTTGCGTGGCATGGCACTCCTTGCGCGCATCAGCACTGCGCATGGCCAGCTCCACACGGGTCAAGGAGGCCCGGGGCTTGAACCGCGGGCCTCCCATGTGGTAGACGGACGCCCTAACCCCTGGACCAAGTCCGCTTCCCTTAAGGATTATTATTTCAGCTACTCTCCCGGTCACAGCTAAGCCACTGGGGAGCAGATGTAACAAGGTGGTTGAGCACAGATGTCCATATAGAAGGTCCTGGTTCCATCCCCGTACCTCCTAAAAACAAACAAACAAACAAAAAAACCACCTCAGGGGTGCCGTTGTGACTCTGTATTTGAGCGCCAGCTTCCCACGAGGCGCGCCCAGGTATAATCCCCGCCGCGGTGCCCTCTCCTTGAGACCAGGGCTCCTCGGGCAGGGTGCAGGCCCGCCTGCCGGGTCAGAGGACCTGGAGTTTCTCAGCCCACCCAACCTCCTCCTCACAGCCCCAGAAGGACCTTCCTTCCTGGGCGGTGGGCGTTTCGCTCTTGCCGTAAACCCTCTGCCCCTGCCGGTCTACTTAATGATTTACTCGACAGCCGATCCTCCACGCCTTGGTCTTGACTACAGCAATCCACAGAATGGGATTGGGAAAATAATTTGCTCTGCCCTTGAAGGGCCTGCTTTTCAAAGTCTTACAACACACTTTTTACAGAAAGCAGGTTTATTGAGCTATATTCAAATGCCATATGCTCTATCCAAAGTGTACAATCACAGTGTTGTGCGTGCATCACCACAGAAAATTTTAAAAGAATTTCATTTCCACAACAAGAAAAACTCCACTTCCCTTAGCAGTCACCGCTCAATCCCTCTATACTTCCCCCACCCTACATAACCCACTAATCTAATTCCATCTTTATAAATTGATTTATATTTACATTTTATATAAATGGAATCATGCAATATGTTGTGCTTTGTGTCTGGTTTCTTTCACTTAGCATAATGGTTTCTCTTGCCTGATATTTAACCTTGTAACATGAACATATATCACATATTTTCGGTTTCAAAGAAAGTCTTATATAAGCAATTACTTATATTCATGTTTCACATGAAAGTTCCTATGCTATATAGTCCATGTTACAGTTTTTAGCTTTCCTCCTAATAATATGCATGACCTTAGACTTCCCCTTTCAACCACCGTCATACCCATATAATGGCACTGCTAGTTACAAATATTATATTGTGATTTGATGTTTTCTATTCATTTCCAAAGATTAGCACACAACCTTTTCCTACCAGCTTTGCATAAGTTGACCTCAGTTTTCCATTCTCTAAACTCATTCTAATTTTCTGGTGATTCTAGTTCTTAACTCCATGAGTTTATACAATGTATTTAGTTCATAATAGAGCAATCATACAGCATTTGTCCTTTTGTGTCTGGCTTGCTTCACTCAACCTAATGTCCTCCAGGTGCATCCATGTTGTCGTATGCTTCATGACTTTATATCTTCTTACAGCTGCACAATATTCCATCATATGCATACACCACAGTTTGTTTGTCCATTCTTCAGTTGATAGACACCTGGGTGGTTTCCAACTTTTGGCAATGGTGAATAATGCCGCTATGAACATTGGTGTGCAGATGTCTCTCAGTTATTGCTCTCAGTTGTTCTGGGTATATAACTAGCAGTGGTATTGCCAGGTCACATGGCAAGTCTATATTCAACTCCCTTAGGAACTGCCAAACAGTCCTTCACAGTGGCTGTACCATTCTAAATTCCCACCAGCAGTGAATATATGTTTCTATCTCTTCACATCCTCCCCAATACTTGTAGTTTTCTGTCTTTTTAATAGTGGCCATAGGTCTGATTTGATTTGCATTTCCCTAATCACCAGTGATGTTGAACATTTTTTCATGTGCTTTTTCATTGTTTATATTTCTTCTTTGGATAAATGCCTATTCAAGTCTTTTGCCTATTTTTCAATTGGGTCGTTTGTCTTTTTATTGTTAAGTTGTAATATCTCTTTATATGTTATAGATATTAAACCCTTATTGGATATGAGATTTCCAAATATTTTCTCCCATTGAGTAGGCTGTCTTTTCACCCTTTTGATGAGGTCTTTTGGGTACAAAAGTGTTTAATTTTGAGGAAGTCCCATTTATCTATTTTTTTCTTTTGTGGCATGTGCTTTGGGTGTAAGATGCAAGAAACCACCACCTACTACAAGGTCTTTAAGAGTTTCCCTACATTTTCTTCTAGTAGTTTTATGGTTCTGGCTTTTATATTTAGGCCTTGATCCATTTTGAGTTGATTCTTGTGTAGGGAGTGAGATAGGGGTCCTCTTTCATTCTTTTGGTTATGGATATCCAGTTTTCCCAGCACCATTTGTTGAAGAGACTTCTTTGTCCCAGTAATATGGACTTAGTAGGTTTGTCAAAAACCAGTTGGCCTTAGAAGTGAAGGTTTACTTCTGGACTCTCAATTCTATTCCATCTTTTTTTTTTTTAAGATTTATTTTATGTATTTCTTTCTCCCCACTCCCTTATTGTTTGCATTTGCTGTGTCTGTTCAGCTTCTTTGTTTCTTCAGGAGGCTCCAGAAACCAAACCTGGCATCTTTGATGTGGGAGGGAGGCACCCGAGTGCTTGAGCCACCTCCATTACCAGCTTTGTTGAGGCTCTTATTATGTTTTTCTATTTGTGTCTCTTATTGCATCATATTGTTGCATTAACTTGCCTCCCCTGCCCATTGTGTCAGCTCGCTGTCTTGCTCATCTTCTTTAGGAGGCACCAGGAACCTCTGCTCTCTGCTTTGTTGTGTTTCTCGCTATATTTTTCTTCTTCTGTCTCTTGCTGCATCAGCTTGCTGCACCTGCCCATTGCACAGCTCACTGTCATCTTTAGGGGGTCCTGGGAAACAAACAAGGGAATTCCCATGTGGTAGGTGGGAGCTCAATCGCTCGAGCCACATCCACTTCCTCAGTGTGTCTATCTTAATGCAAATACCATGCTGTTTTTTTCCCCTTTTCTCTATGTATTTTATTTTATTTTGGACCTAATTATTTATTTATAACTAGCTATATGCTAGTCACTATACAAGTTATTTTATGTACATAGCCATATTTACTCCCCCAAATAACATCCTATTGTCCAGTCTCTAGCTCTCTGAAACAGCTTGGTTTGCTTGTTTTATATCAGAGGTCATGTAGTATTTGTCTTTCAATGCCTGGCTTGCTTCACTCAACATAAGGTCCTCAAGATTCATCCATGCTATCACACGTATTTGTACTGTATTCCTCCTTATAGCTGAGTAGTATTCCATTCTTTGCATATACCACATTTTATTTATCCACTCATCTGTTGATGGGCATTTGGGTTAATTCCAACTTTTGGCATCAGTGAATAATGCTGCTATGAACATTGGTGTGCATGTATCGGTTTCTGTCCTTTTCAGTTCTTCTGGATATATACCCAGCAATGGAATTGCTGGGTCATATGGCAAATCTATAGCTAACTTTTTGAGAAACCGCCAAACTGTCCTCCAGAATGGTTGGATCGTTCTGCATTCCCACCAGCAGTGGGTGAGTGTTCCCATTCCTCCGCATCCTCTCCAGCACTTGTAGTCTTCTGTTTTTTTGATAGTTGCCAGTCTTATGGGAGTAAGATGGTATCTCACTGTTGTTTTGATTTGCATTTCCCTAATAGCTCGTGATTTTGAGCATTTTTTCATGTTCTTTTTAGCCATTTGTATTTCTTCATGGAGAAGTGCCTGTTCAGATCTTTTTCCCATTTTTAAAATGGGTCGTTTTGCTTTTTATTTTCGAGATACAGAAGTTCTTTATACATACAGGATATAAGTATCCTATCAGATATATGGTTACCAAATATTTTCTCCCATTGTGTAGTCTCTCTTTTCACTTTCTTGACAAACTCTTTTGAGGAACAAAAAGCTTTAATTTTGAGGAAGTCCCATTTATCTATTTGTTCTTTTGCTGCTCGTGCTTTGGGTATGAAGTTCATGAAGCCATTTCCTATTTCAAGGTTCTGTAGATGCTTCCCTACATTGTTTTCCAAGGTCTTTATGGCCTTGACTCTTACATTTAGGTCCTTGCTCCATCCTGAGTTGATTTTTGTATAATGAGTGAGATGGTAATCCTCTTTCCTTCTTTTGCATATGGATATCTGATTCTCTAGGCACCATTTGTTGAAGAGGCCATTCTCTCCCAGTTGAGTGGACTTGGTGGCCTTGATGAATATCAGCTGAGTGTATATATGAGGATCTATATCAGAACTCTCAATTCGAGTCCATTGATCAGTGCACCTATCCTTGTGCCAATACCATGCTGTTTTCACTACTATAGACTTGTAGTATGTTTTGAAGTCAGATAATGTGATTCCTTTGATTTCATTTTTCTTTCTCAATATATCTTTGGCTATTGGGTCCCCTTTCCTTTCCAAATAAATTTCTTAGTTAGTTTTTAGAGTTCATTGAAAAATGCTGTGTTGATTTTTATTGGAATTGCATTGAATCTATAGATCAGTTTTGGTAGGATAGGTATATTAATAATATTTAGTCTTCCTATCCACGAACAAGGAATATTTTTCCATGTATTTAGGTTTTCTTTGATTTCCTTGAACAGTGTTGTGTACTTTTCTGTGTACAAGTCTTTTACATCTTTAGTTAAATTTATCCCTAGGTATTTGATTTTTTAATTTACTATTGCAAATGGTATTTGTTTCTTGATTTCCTCCTCAGATTGCTCATTATTGGTGTACAGAAATGCAACTGGTTTTTGTGCATTGTAACCTGCACTTGTAACCTGCAACTTTACTGAACTCATTTATAAGTTCTAGAAGCTTTGTTGTAGACCTCTCAGGGCTTTTTATGTATAGGATCATGCTGTCTGCAAATAATGAAATTTTGACTTCTTCCTTTCCTATTTGGATCCCTTTTATGTCTGGTTCTTGCCTCAGTGCTTGAGCAAGTACTTTTAAGACAATGTTAAATAGGAGGGGTGATAGTGGGCATCCTTGTCTTATTCCTGATCTTAGAGGGAAAGATTTTAGGATTTCACCATTGTAATGATGTTAGCTGTGGGTTTTTCATATATACCCTTTATCCTGTTCAGAAAGTTTCCCTCTATTCTGATCTTTTGCAGTGTTTTTATCAAGAAAGGGTGCTGTATTTTGTCAAATGATTCTTCTGCATCTATAGACATGATCGTGTGATTCTTTTCCTTCCATCTGTTTGTGTGGTGTATTACATTGATGGATTTTCTTATGTTAGGATTTTGTTGAGAATGTTCACGTCTAGTTTCATTAGAAAGATTGGCCTGTAATTTTCCTTTCCTGTGGTTTCTTTGTTTGGCTTTGGTATGAGGGTAATGTTGGCATCATAAAATCAGTTAGGCAATGTTCCTTCTGTTTCGAGTTTTTGGAAGAGTTTAAGCAAGATTGGTGTCAGTTCTTTCCGGAATGTTTTGTAGAATTTACCTGTGAAGCCGTCTGGCCCAGGGCTCTTCTTAGTTGGGAGGTTTTAATGACGGATTCTATCTCTTTGTTGATCGACTGGTTTGTTGAGATCATCAATATCTTCTTTCATCAATGTGGGCTACTTACGTGTTTCTAGGACTTTGTCCATTTCCTCTAAATTGTCGTTCTTGTTTGAATATAGTTTTTCAAAGTATCCTCTTATGATAGTCTTTATTTCAGTGGGGTCAGTGGTGATATCCCCTTTCTCATTTCTTATTTTGTGTATTTGCATCTTTTCTCTTTTTTCCTTTGTTAGTCTAGCTAAGGGTTTGTCAATTTTATTGCTCTTCTGAAAGAACCAGTTCTTTGTTTTGCTTATTTTTTTGAGCGCTTTCTTATTTTCTATTTCATTTAGTTCTGTTCTGGTGTTTGTTATTTCTTTCTTTCTTCTTTCTTTGGGGTTAGTTTGTTGTTTTTTTACTAGTTCCTCCAATTGTGCAGTTAGTTCTTCAATTTTAGCTCTTTCTTCCTTCTTGATGTATGAATTTATGGCTATAAATTTCATTCTCAGTACAGCTTTTTCTGCATCCCATAAGTTTTGATATGTTGTGTTATCATTTTCATTAGTTTCAAGGTAGGTATTGATTTCTGTTGAGATTTCCTCCTTGATCCACTGTTTTTCTAAGAGTGTGTTGTTTAATTTCCATATCTTGGTGCCAAAGCTGGGTCTCTGGCCCTTGCAGATTTCTAGCTTTCTTCCACTGTGGTCAGAAAAATTATTTTGTATGATTTCAATCTTTCTGAATTCCTTGAGACTTTCTTTGTGGCCTATTACATGATCTGTCTTGGAGAATGATCCATGTGTGCTTGAGAAGAATGTATATCCTGCTGTATTTGGGTGTAATATTCTGTATATGTCTATTAGGTCCAGATCCTCTAATATATTGTTCAAAGTCTTTGTTTCTTTATTGATTCTATTTTGAGATGTTCTGTGCAATGGTGATAGTGGTGTGTTAAAATCCCCCACTATAATTATAGAGGCATCTATTCCTTCACTTAGTTTCTCTAGTGTTTGCCTCATGTATTTGGAACCACCCTTCTTAGGGGCATAAATGTTTATGATTGTTTTTTCTTCTTGAAAGACTATCCCTTTCACTAATATGTGGTGTCCATCTTTTTCTCTCACAAAAGTTTTTTTGTTTAAAGTCTATTTTGTCCAATATTAATATAGCTACTCCCATCCTTTCTTGGCTATTGTTTGCTTGTAAGATTGTTTTCCAACCTTTCACTTTCAATCTCCTTGAATCCCTGGGTCTAAGATGTATTTCTTATAGACAGCATATAGATGGGTTGTATTTCCTTATCCAGTCTTCCAATCTGTGTCCCTTAACAGGTGAGTTTAATCCATTGACATTCAGTGTTATTACTTTCAAGAAATTACATATATTACCCATATTGTCTTTGGATTTGTGTTTGTCATATGTTGTTTCTTTTTTTTTTTTTTTCTTTTCTTTTGGTGGTTATAGTTGTCCTTACACTCTCCTCCATCTCTGCCTCTCCTGTTTTTTTCTTTCCTCCTGCAGAACTCCCTTTAGTATTTCTTGAAGGGCAAGTTTCTTGTTGGCACACTTTCTTAGTTTCTGTGAATATTTTGAACTCTCCATCATTTTTTAATGCTAGCTTAGCTGGACCAAGTATTCTTGGTTGGAAATCCTTTTCTTTTAGTACCTTGACTATGTCATAGCACTACCTTATTGCCTTCATGGTTTCAGGTGAGAAATCGGCACTTAATCTTATGGAGACTCCCTTGTATGTGATGGTTCTCTTTTCTCTTGCTGCTTTTAGAATTTTTTCTTTGTCCTGAGCATTGGATAATTTGACAAGTATATGTCTTGGGGTGGGCCTGTTGGGATTTATGCTCTTTGGAGTGCGTTGTGCTTCCTGGACATGTACATCCATCTCCCTCAATAGGTTTGGGAAGTTTTCAGCCATTATTTCCTACAACACCCCTTCTGTCCCCTTTCCCTTCTCTTCTCCTTCTGGGATGCCTATAATACGTATATTTGTGTGTTTAGCATTGTCATTCAGGTCCCTAAGTCCCTGCTGGATTTTTTCTATCTTTTTATTGATCCGTTCTGCTATCTGTTTGATTTCAGATGTACTGTCTTCCACATCACTAAATCTTTCCTTTGCCTCTTCAAATTGCTGTTACTTGCTGAGAGTGTATTTTTGATTTCTTGGATTGTGCTGTTAATCCCCATCATATCTGTTATCTTTTTGCTTGTGATTACAGTTTCTTCTGTATGCTCTCCAAGTGTTTTCTTAATATGCTTAATTTCTTCCTTCACTTCATTAAATTGGTCCATGATACATGTTTTGAGAGCTTTAATTACTTGTTCAATGTTCCACTCCTCTTCCTGGTCTTTAGTCTGTTCATTGTATTGGGCCATGTTTTCCTGGTTATTGGTATGGTCTGTAGTTTTTTGTTTGTCTGGTCATCATTTTATCTTCTTGGGTTTATGCAGTTGATTAGCTTCCTCATCTTGGGGTTTAATTAGTTGTTGCTTTTGTGTGCCTGTTAAGTCTTCTCTTTGTCACTTTGCTCTTCTTATTCTATTTCCTTATTGTTGGCTAAGTTCCCTTGAAGGAAAATATTAGGGCCAGAGAAAGCAAAAAGGGTTAAGAAAAGAAAAAAAATAATAGTAGTATCTATAATGAATGTCAGCAGAAGAACATTCTGTGAGATCTAGCAGAATGGAAATTGAACTCATGTTAGCTGTGTAGAGTTATAACAGTAAAAAGGTGGAGTACCTATAATGAGATAGTAAACTGAATATGGGGAGAAATATAGTATGAATTAAAAGGCCAGTGTGATCAGGAGAGAGGGAAAGAGAAAAGAAAGGACAATAATATAAAGAGTGAATAAAAGATAGAAATCAGAATAGAGGTATTGGAGATAAAAAGTCAGGAATATTGGGGGCTAAGCAAAGAGAGGTGAATGTAAGAGAAACAATAAATGATGGAGGATACAAAGATGTAAAGGAAAGATGATAGCATTGTTAGCCAAAATCATTATACACAGAAAGGAGGAAATTGAGGATGAGGAAGCCTAGCAAATAAGAAATGTTGCCTGCCACACCTTAAGCAAGCACTAATTTTACTGCTGTCTCTCCAGATCGAAGGCCAGACACCTCCTGCTTTGTAGGTTCCTGAAACAGCCCACTCCTGCAGGATTCTGTCACTACTCTGCTGGCTCTGGGGTCCGTGTGGGTCTTTGGCAGAGAGCTGTGCAGACGCTTTTTATTCAGCTGGCAGGAACTTGGTGAGCTCTGCGTCCAGCTCGCACTCACACTCCTGGGAAGGTGAGGGGTCTGCAAGGTGGGGGTCCCTGCTCCTAGCTGCCTGTGTCCTAGTAAACAGTAGAGTCTCCTCAGTACACCCGAGGACAGGCATGACTTCAGGCTCCAGAAGGTGGGCACTCAATACCATGCTGTTTTGACCACTGAAGCTTTGTGGTATGACTCAAGGTCAGGCAGTGAACGTCCTCCCACATCACTCTTCTTTGTCAGAATGCTTTTGGACATTCAGGTGCACTCTCCCTTCCAAATAAGTTTGTAATTGCTTTTTTTATTTCTATAAAGTAGGCTCTTAGAGTTTTGATTGTTATTCCATTGAACCTATAAATCAGTTTGGGTAGGATTGACACTTCATGATATTTAGTCTTCAATCCTTGAACATGGAATGTTTTTGCATTTGTTTAGGCCTTCTTTAGCCTTGTTTTATAGTTTTCTGAATATGTAATAGGTTCTGTACTTCTTTGATTAAGATGATTCCTAGGTATTTGAGTCTTTTTGTTGCTATTGTAAATGGAATTTTTTCCTGATTTCCTCTTCAGATGTTCAGTACTGGAGTACAGAAACACTGATTTTTGCCTGTTGATCTTTCATCCTGTTAATTTACTGAACTTGTTTATTAGCTCAAGTAGCTTTGTCAGAGACATTTCAGAAATTTCTAACTACAGGATCATGTCATCTGCAAATAGTAAGAGTTTTACTTCCTCTTTTCCTATTTGGATGACTTTAATTTTTTTTTTCTTGTCTAATTACTCTAGCTAGAACTTCTAGCACAATATTGAATAACAGTGGTGACAGAGGGTAATCTTGTCTTATTCCAGAACTTGGAGGGAAAGCTTTTAATATTCCCTATAGAGTACAATGTTGGCTGTGGATATTTCATATATGCCCTTTATTATACTTAAGAATTTTCCTTCTATTCCTATCTTTTGAAATGTTTTTACTTTTTTTCAAGAAAGGATGCTGGATTTTGTCAAATGCCTTTGTGTATTGATTAAGATGATCATTTGTTTGTTTTTGCTTCAATTTGTTAATGTGGTGTATTATGTTAATTCATTTTCTTATGTTGAAACACCTTTGCATACCAGGAATAAATCCCTCTTGGTCATGGTGTTTAAGTCTTTTGATATGCTGTTGGATACTATTTGCAAGTATTTTCTTGAGAAGTTTTGCATCTATATTCATTAGAGAGATTGGTCTATAATTCTCTTTTATTGTAGTACCTTTATTTGGCTTTGGTATTAGGGTGATGTTGGCTTCATAAAATGTGTTGGGTAATTTTCCCTCTTCTTCAATTTTTTAAACAGGATTGGTGTTAATTCTTCTCAAAATGCTTGATAGAATTCACCTGTGTAGCCATCTGGTCCTAAAGTTCTATTTCTTGCAGAGTCAATGTAGGTTTTTTGTGAGTTTCTAGGAATTTGTCCATTTTATCTAGATTGTCTAGTTTGTTGGCATACAGTTTCTCATAATGTCCTCTTATCCTTTTTATTTCTGTGGGGTCAGTTGTAATGTCCCCCCTTTCGTTTCTGATTTTATTTATTTGCATCTTCTCTCTTTTTTTCTTTGTTAGTTCAGTTAGGGGTTTGTCAAATTTATTGATCTCAAAGAACCAGCTTTTGGTTTTGTTGATTTTCTCTATTTTTTTCCCTCAATTTCATTCATTTCTGCTCTAATCTTTCTTTCTTTCTGCTGGCTTTGGGAATGGTTTGTTGTTCTTTTTTTTAGTTTCTCCAGTTTTTCAGTTAGATATTTGATATTAGCTCTTTCTTCTTTTTTGATACAGGCATTTAGGGCTATAAATTTCCCTCTCAGCACTGTCTTCACTGTATACCAGAAGTTTTGGTAAGTTGTGATCTCATTTTCCTTCGTCTCAATGTACTTACTAATTTCACTTACAGTTTCTTCTTTGATCCACTGATTGTTTAGGAGTGTGTTGTTTAGTCTCCTCTTTCTCATCTGTTGTGGTTTTCCAGTTTCATTCCATTATGATCTGAAAAGGTGCTTTATATCATTGCATTCTTTTTATATTTATTGAGACCTGCCTTGTGAGCTAACATGTGGTCTATCCTGGAGAAAGCTCCATGGGCACTTGAGAAGAATGTAGAACCCACTGATCTGATATGCAGTGTTCAGTATATGTCTGTTAGGTCTAGGTCATTTATCATATTGTTCAAGTTCTCTGTTTCCTTGCTGATCATCTGTATAGTTGTTCTATCTAATGATGTGAATGATGTGTTGAAGTCTTCAACTATATTGTAGAGATGTCTATTTCTCCCTTCAGTTTTGCCGGAGTTTTCCTGGTGTATTCTGGGACACCCTGGTTAGATGCATAGACATTTATGATTGTTATGTCTTCCTGATGGATTGTCCCTTTCATTAACATAAAATGGCCTTCTGTATCTCTTATAACAGTTTTGAATTTAAAGTCTGTATTCTTTGATATTAGTATAACTACCCCTGCTCTTTTCTGGTTACTGTTTACATGGAGTATCTTTTTCCAACCTTTCACTTTCAGCCAGTTTGTGTCCTTGGGTCTAAAGTGAATCTTTTGGGGGCAGCATAGGGATGGTTCATGTTTGCTTGTTTTTTTATCCATTCTATCAGCCTATATCTTTTGATTGGGGAGTTTAATCCATTCACATTCAGTGATATTACTGTAAATGCACTATTTACCTCCACCATTTTATTCTTTGGCTTTCATATGGCATATCTTATTTTCATCTGCTTTTTTAATCTTTCGGTCACTCTTTGCTATTCTTGCCTTCTACACTCTTCTCCAAGACTCTTTCTCCTTTTTTGGGGGGGAGGGGACTGTAAGGCATCCTTTAATATGTCCTGCAAAGATGGATTCTTTTTACAAACTCTCTTAGTTTCTGTTTATTTGTGAATATTTTAAACTCATCTTCATACTTGAAGGACAATTCTGCTGGGTAAAGAATTCTTGCTGGCAATTTTTCTCTTCCAGTATCCTAATTGTATCATACCACTGTCTTCTCACCTCCATGTTTCTGATGAGAAATCTACACTAAGTCTTACTGGGCATCCCTTGTATGTGATGATTGTCCTCTCCTTTGCTGCTGTCAAAATTTTCTCTTTATCTTTGACATTTTGAGTAGTATGTGTCTTGGAGTAGGCCTATTAGGATATATTCTGTTTGGGGTATGCTCAGCTTCTTGGACACGTAAATTCATTTCTTTTATGAGAGTTGGGAAATTTTCAGCCAATATTTCTTCAAATACTTCCAGTCCCTTTTCCCTTCTCTTCTCCTTCTGGAACTCTCATGACATGTATATTCTTGCTTTTCATGTTTTTCAACTCCCTGAACCCCTGCTCAACTTTTTTCCTTTCTTTTCTCTCTGTGTTCTTCTCTCTCTTCAATTTTGGCTTGCCACAATTTCTTTGTCACTTATTCTTTTTTCTATCATTTCAAGTCTACTGTTGTATGCCTCTAATGTGTTGGGTTTTTTTTTAAAGATTTATTTTTATTTATTTATTGCCCCCTCATTGTTCATTGCTCACTGTCTGCTCACTGTGTCCATTCGCTGAGTGCTCTCTGTGTCTGCTTGTCTTCTCTTTAGGAGACGCTGGGAACCAAAAAAGCTTTGTCGTGTCTCTCGCTGTCTTTCCTCTTTATGTCTCCTTGTTGTGTCATCTTGTTGTGCCTGCTTGCTGTGACTGCCTGTCATGCCAGCTCGCTGTTTTGCTCATCTTCTCCAGGAGGCACTGGGAACCAAACCCGGGACCTCCCGTGTGGGAGGTGGGAGCTCAATCACTTAAGCCATATCCGCTCCCTGCTGGCTGCATCATCTACTAGTTGCAACATCTGCTGGTGGCAGCATTTGCTGGTTGCAGCATTTGTTTGTTGCAGTACTTGTTGGTTGCAGGCATCTCCTCATTGCAGTATCTTCTCATCTTCTTTAGGAGACACCAGAAATCAAACTGGGGCCTCCCATGTGGAAGGTGGGCACCTAATTTCTTGAGCCACATCTGCTCATTCCCATTCTCGTCTATTGAGGTCCTGCTGGCAGGGGAAACCCTGTGGGCTATTCTCCTCCCATGGGTCCAAACTGGAAGTGGAGTACAAACACGCTCTCTTTTCAGAGTTCCCTGCAAACATTCTGATTTTTTTTCTGTTGCCCTCCTTTCTCCAGGTCTAACCAGAAGGAGTGATTGCACAGGCAGGACAACCGAGGGCATGGGCACCTGACCTGGGACTTCACTTTCTGCATCTCTCCCAACTCCTCTGCCCATCACCAGAAGCATTTCCCATTTCCTCCTCTTATCTGCTAGGAATATTTCTTATACCACATGCTCCTTCTTTCCTAGTTTTTTGGCTTACAGGGGGTACTTCATGACCTTGTTATGCAGGTTTGGCTGTAGATATGTCAACTATCACTTTGGGAGTTTGGAGAAAATTTGTTTCTTTCTCAACTAATCTCTGCTCCAGAAATATTAAATGGGTTTACCTTCAGATGGTTATGGAATGTAAAATCTCTATTTTGAACCTCGGTGCTGAGCAAAACTTGTTTGGGTACTGTCTTGCTAACGCTGATTGCACACATGGCCACAGGTTCTTTGCAGCTCCTGCTGGTAAGACATGAGTCTATTTCCTCACCCTCTGAGTGGGGGCTGCTCTTGTGGCTTGTTGGATCAAGACGATGATGAGAAGTGATCATGTGTCAGCCAAGCTTTGGCTTCTAAGCACCGTGGAACTTCATCTCTCGTCCTGAGAAGACTTGCAGCATCTGTCAACAAGCTGGGACCAGCCAAGTCGGCTGAAATTGTCAGCCCAGGGAACAGTGAAAAATAGTAAATTGCTGGTCACCTGCCATCTCTTGGGAATTGCTACAATACAATAATGCTACCATTTAGATTTATATGCTCATCTGAAAGACTTATCTTACAAACAGGAGTTTTGCACTGTTTCTTCAGAATAAATGTCCCTGTGTCTACAACTCCAAATGATAATCAAAAAGACAGATTCAAATAATTAATTGTATGCATTTTTCTTAATTGGACTTTGATAATCTCTTTTCCAAATCTCTTAGCCTTGTTTTTTTCCTTTCAGGCTGCAGCACCACCTTTATTACCTGTTGCAAAGCTGGCCTTTTGGTAACATATTTTATCAATTTTTGTTTGTTTCTGAAAACTCAGAACTCACCCTCAGTTTTGAAGGACAGCTTTGCCAGATACAGAAGTCTTGGCTAGCAGATTTTCTCTTTCAGTACCTTAAGTACATTGCACCACTTTCTTCTCTCCTCCATGATTTCTGATGAGAGGTTGGCACTGAATTTTATCGAGCTTCCCTTGTATGTGATGCTTTACTTTTCTCTTGCTGCTTTCACAATCTTTCTTTATCTCTGATATTTGTCATTCTGAATAGTAGGTGTCTCAGGGTAGGTCTATTTAGATTTATTCTATTTGGGGTGCATTGTCCTTGGATATTGATACTTATGTACTTTAGAAGGGTTGGGAAGTTCCCAGTCATTATTTCATCAAATATTCTTTCTGTCCTTCTTCCATTCTTTTCTCCTTCTGGGACATCAACAATGCGAATGCTTGTGTGTTTTGCATTGTCATTCAACTCCTCAGACTCTGTTCCCTTTTTACCATTCTCTTCTCTCTCTGTTCTCTTGTCTTTTCCAGTACAGATGTTCTGTCCTTGAAATCACTAATTATGTCTTCAAGCAATTTAAATCTGCTCTTACATGCCTCTAATGTATTTTTCTGTCTTTATTTTTGTTTTTAATGTTACATTAAAAAAATATGAGATCCCCCACCCTCCTTACCTCACTCTTCCCATAACAACAACCTCCTCCATCATCATGGGACATTCATTGCACTTGGTGAATACATCTCTGAGCACCGCTGCACCACATGGTCAGTGGTCCACATTATAGTTTACACTCTCCCCCAGTCTACATAGTGGGCCATGAGAGGACATACAATGTCCAGTAACTGTCCCTGTAGTACTACCCAGGACAACTCCAAGTCCCGAAAATGCCCCCACATCACATCTCTTCCTCCTACTCCCTACCCCCAGCAGCCACCATAGCCACTTTCTCCACACCAATGCCACATTTTCTTCGATTATTAATCACAATAGTTCATGAATAGAATATCAGTAAGTCCACTCTAATCCATACTCTATTCCTCCATCCTGTGGGCCCTGGAATGGTTGTGTTCACTCCACATCTATATCAAGAGGGGGCCTAGATTCCACATGGATGCTGGATGCAATTCTCCTGATGGCAGTTGTAGGCACTCTTGGCTCCCTGGTGTGGTGGCTGACCTTCTTCACCTCCATGTTAGCTGAGTGGGGTAAGTCCAATAAACCAGAGTGTAGAAGTTGCAAGTCTGCTGAGGGTTAGGGCCTGGCTATCACATGGACAGTCCAGAGATTCAGGTCCCCTAAGTATACACTAAACCCTAGCGCCAACCACAGTTCTGGTAAAAGTAACAGGAGAGGCTTGTGAACAAAGATCACATCTGAGTCCAACCCCATCACAATCAGGAACACAAACTCAAAAGTAGGGCCAACTGACATGGCACTGAACTCCATCTGCCATGACCATAGTACCTGTGGGTTTCTGTAGCCCTCAGGAGAACCAATACCTGGGGTTGTATCTACTTTATCTGTCTCTGGGACTCTGCTGAAGTGTGCATAAAGGCAACCCCTCTGATAACCTCCCAGCTCTTTTTTGGAGACTCATAGCCGTATAAACTCATTTGTCCTTTCCATTTCCCCCTTTTATTCAAGGTCAAAAAGCATTTTTAACTACTGATATTACATGTAGACTGAGATATTCTGTTGGTCTGAGTTGACCCTTTTATTCAAGGTCATTTTCTAGTTACATCATCAGCTGGTAGTTGATAGTAATCCCTCGGCTCCAGTGAGGCTCATCCCCGGGAGCCATGTCCCACGCTGGGGGGAAGGTAATACATTTACATGTTGAGTTTGGCTTTGAGACTGGGCACATTTGAGCAACATAGAGGCTTTCAGGAGGTAACTCCTAGGCACCCTGCAGCTCTAGGCCTTGTTCTTATTTCAGGCACACAGGCTCATAAGCATAGTCATTAGTATCAAGGGCTCATTGTTGGACCATCCTTCTTTTTTGGTCTTTGCCATTGCACTTGGGGGATTGTTGCTGTTCCATTAGGAAATGAGATAGAGCTCCCCTGGCTAGAAACTCAGCACTCCCTCAGTTGTTGCTTTTAACTGTAACCACTATGAAAATATCTAAACATTTTTATGTACCCTGGATATATGCCCTGTAGAACTCCCTGCCAGCCATGTGTCCCCTGTCAATAACATCCTGCACCAGTATTCCTCCCCTGCCATTGTTGAAACTCTCTGTGATCCAAATCTTCTTCAAAAATGAAGCCTAATATATCGCCAGTTTCCATTAATAGTAAAATGGAATATAGTGAGGAGTTTAAAGGTTAAATATGGAATATATACTAATTAAGAAAAATTAAGGTAAAAATATGTTGGAGCATCAAAAAATTAAAAATGAAAAAGCTTTGTTTTTGATGTTTTGCCTTCCATCACTGCAATAAGTGTTGCCCTGTATGCAAATGGGCAAGGCAACTTCTTGCATTTCTTCCTCAGTATGTGTCCTTTCTTTTTCTTTTTCTTTTTTCCTATTTATTAAGCTTGTCTTCACAAAATTTTAGATCACAGTAATTCATATATACAATATATGGTACTCCCACATATTCAACATAAAACACTTTGTCCCTCCCCCAGCAATAATCATTTTACATGTTCATACTATATCTCTAATGTATTTTTATTTTCATCCATCGTGTCTTTCATTCCTATAAGGTCTGTTACTTTTCTTTGTAGGCTTTCAGTGTGTTCTTTATGCTCTCCCAGTGCCTTCTTAATATCCTTCATTTCTTTAGTCATATTTTCTTTAAATTCTTTGAAGTGACTTAGGAGAGTTCTGTGATTGTCATTAATTGTATTAAATCCTGTATCTCTTCAGGATATTTGGTTTGTTCTTTTAGCTGGGCCATCTCTTCCTGTTTCCTAGTTTGACTTGTAATTTTTGTGGATGTCTAGGCATCTGGATATGTTGGTGAATTTACTCTGATGGCTATTTTCTCTCCCTTGCCTATTTTTTTCCCCCACAGCTCTCTTTGGTATTTGGCTCAACTTATTCTCAGTCTTTAAAACTGAGCAGCTTAGGTGTTCAAAATCCGGCCAGGGACTCACGAGTCAGATTTTCTCCCAGGGGTTGGACACAGAGTGCTTGAGCAGTTTTGTCCACGCAGTGTCCAGGCCGGCCAGCAGATGGCGCTCGTTGGCGCCCCCTCCACCAGGTGTTAGCCTGGGCTCCCCTGTGCTCCTGATGAGTCTCAGAGCGGAGAGTCCAGGGCTCTGCTGGCCCAACTCGCCGAGAAAAGCCCCCGCCTCCCCTCCCTGTTCCCTGGAGCAGCTGACGGGGAGGAGGGTGTCTCCCCCTCAGTCCACTGCAGCGAGACGGGGGCTCCCCAGCTTAACCCCTTGGGGTGGGGGAGCCCTTCCGGATGTGGGGCTCACGAGCTCAAGTTTGTCTTTTCGGCTTCTTCCTCTCTCTGTCCCTCACCCTCCTGGGAGTTGTGTAGCACTGTCCTCGTCTGCTGACCTCTGGACACCTTTTGGTACTTTCTCCGTTTTTGTGAGAGCGTTCAGCTCTGCCTTTCAGTCCGTTGCCATCTTCCCACAGTCCTTCTCTTGTCCCTTCTCTTAGGCCATCCCATTCCCTTCCCAGATCATCAGTGGAAATAAAGTGGGTTGATTTGAGGGACTCTCTCATTTCTAGAAGACTCTTCCATCCCAAAGCCAAGGAGCACCATTTCCAGCATCCTCCGACAAACCAGAGTGAATATCCCAGCACAGCCAGGCAGAGCTGTCACTCTTTGATCATTCCAAGTCATGAAGACTTTACAGTTACTCAACTTGTTCCAGGATTCCTGGATTGGAGTCCAGACTACATTTGAGGGGAGCCCTTGTGTTTATTATGAAATGAAGCTCCTTGGACTCTGATTCTATTTTGAGCTCATAAATCTAGGGAGTTGGAAGAAGGGGATGTGAAGCTTTGTCAGGGGACTTTGCCGATGAGTCGCATGGCCTGGAGCATGAACTGTGCAGAAGAGGAAATGACTTGTTGCTTCTACCATTATGTAGAAGGAAGAACAGTCACAAGTAGCCACTGGACACAATCTGCTTGCTTGCTGCCCTTGAGATTCCAATTCCCAAATGTTCTCATCCACCCAGAATTTAATTTTCTATCTGTCTAATCAGCAGACCTTAAGGAACTCTGTTCTGTGAGAACCCTGCAGATAAGATTCTCTGGTTGCCACTCATAGCCCTTGCAACCTTGCAACCCTGATATTATAAGTGGTACCTGCTCATTTTTCTAGAGGAAGTGTTCATATTTTTCACCAGACTCTCAATGAGCTTGTATTCTTTGAGTTAAAAACCATAGATTCTACAATGTGGCTTCCCACTGTAATTTTTTTGTTAATTGTTGTAATTCAGTAACACAAAGCAATAATCAGAAAATAGTTTCTCCTCACATGTATTTTAATGTTATCAACCATATCATCATATGATTGTGCGTTTATTACTTTTAATTATATGGAACATTGATGAAGTCAGTTCTACACACAAGCAAGGGTGTCATAACAAGAGTATTATTAATGCTAACTACCACTAACAAATAAGATTCTTTATATCAGAAGTCAAAGTGTATTTTATTTTTCTATAACAGAGGGGATGTAATAAAAATCCTTTCATTATGGAGGTTTCATGTTCTCCACATACAATACATTTCATTTGGGTTTATTAAAATATTTATTTTTAAATTTTTATTTAGGATTTATTTTATTTATTTATTCCTCCCCACCTGAAGTGTCTGCTCGTTGTGTGCTGGTCTTCCTTTTTCTTTTTAGAAGGCATGCGGGAACCAAACCTGCGCCCTCCCATGTGGGAGGGAGGTGCCCAACCACTTGACCCACCTCTGCTCCCCACTTCTGTTGTGTCACTCGTGTTTTCCTCCATGTGTCTCTTGTTGCATCATCCTGTCGCGTCAGCTCGCCATCTTGCTCATCTTCCCCAGGATGCACCGGGAACTGTACTGGACCTCCCATGTGGTAGGCAGGAGCTCAGTCACCTGAGTCATATCTGCTTCCCAAATAATTTATTTTTTAGAATCTCATTTGAATTCTCTCCTTTCATCTAGAGCAGAGTGTTTAGTTATGTGATGAGGCTCCTCTTAGTTTAGTTTGAATGTCTTTGTGGTAATAGTTTATCTTCAGAATCTCTTCATGCATCTCATCCTTTGCCACATTCCATAATTTCCATTTCCTCTTTCTGACACACCAATTTCAGTTTCTCATAAATGATACATTCTCCCACTTTGAGAAGGCAGCATCATAAACACATACTGTTTGCCCAGGTGAATGGCTCAGTCACTTGAGCAAACAGCTTTCATAAATTTTCATGGAAATCTTTATGATGCAACTTTCAAAGGGAACTTATGAACTTGGGATTCCTATGCAAAGATAACTTATAAAGTCACCGACAGTCATAGGTGTGAGAACATAAAATAAGATGATATTCACTTTATCTTTATTTTATTTTATTTTAGGAGGGGTCTTTTTATTCTTCAGAGTACCATGATATGAACTACTATAATAAGAAGTACAATTACTATGACTGATTTATAAATATAATTTCCTGTGTAATTTAGGTAATCGAAATATGTGAGTCTACACCTAATTTTGCCATTTACAGTGTTTTGTAAAGTTGTAGTCCTAAAATGTAATTTAGATTTTAAGAATAATAACAATAACAATATGACAATAATAATAAAAATGTGTTAGAATAGTGTTCTTAGCAGTCACCTAAACACAGTGCTTTGCACAGGGTGGTCACTGCACGCGTCAAGTTCTTTTTTTTTTTTTTATTTAATTCATTTAAAAAAAAATATTACATTCAAAAAATACGAGGTCCCATTCACCCCCACCGCCCCCACCCCCCACTCCCCCCACAGCAACACTCTCTCCCATCATCCATCATGACACATCCATTGCACCTGGTCAGCACATCTCTGGGCATCGCTGCACCCCACAAGCCATGCATCTCAGTTTGCCAGATGCTGTGCCAGCACCACGCAGCCGTTGGGCTTGAAGAGCAAGCAGTTGCTGCCTGGCGGTTTTGGAGGCTGGACGGCTGGCTTCCCCTGGCTCGCAGCTTCTGGAGCTGCCTGGCGGCAATCCCTGCGGTTCCTTGGCTGAATCTCCGCCCCCATCATGTGGAGATTCCTCTTCTTTCTCCTTGGGTGACTTCTGGGTCCTCTCTCTAAGGCCTCCAGTAGCCTGATTGAAGACCCAGCCTCATTCAGCTGGGCTGCGCCTAACCTAAAAACGACATCTTCTGGAGGGCCGGTTACAGTGGCTTCACTCTCCCAGGAATGCCGAGGAAGGGCACATAACTCAGCCCAGCGCCCTATGCGAGCCCATGGCTTAATTTAGGCAGAAAGACATTTCCTGTAAAGGTTTTGGGAACCAGAAAATTGACTGGATGGCAAAGAGTCAGGCTTGGAAATGAGTGGGAACGAGGAGGAGATCCTGAGAGCAGGAGTGCTCCTGCAGCGGCGTCCAAAACTGGGAGGAAAGCCAAACATTTCCATTTTTGTCATTTGCAGTCTCTGCTCTGGATTCAAATTCCAGGGCAGACTTAGTGGTTTGGGCTGGCCGTGAGCACCAGGAGGGCAGAGCTGTTGACTCACTGCCTTCCAGACTCCACCCAATGAATGAAGGAGGCCAGGTGGCCCACTACTGTCCCCAAGGAAACTAAATTGTGTCCAGGTTTAAATACTAAAGGAATTGAAGCCCAGCCCATCTGGAAACTGAACGTCATGGCTTTGAACTTTTATCCCAGCGCACTGCTGGAGGAATTCCATCAGATAGGATAGCAGCATATAGCTAACTATTTAGGGACAAAAATCTAGGGCAGAGGAAACATTTATATCCTGGACAATTAGAGATTTAGTAAATTTACTACTGCAAAGCTCAGTCCTCATTTGTACTTGAAAATGTATTAATTGATCATGAGAACCATGTTCATCAACCAGATGTTGCAATTAAACTGGGGAAACAAAAATGTTTGAAATAATCCTTCTGATCAAGAACAAAATAAAAAGAGGTTGACTATGTTAAAAAAAAAAAACAACAAAAGCCTTTATATTAAATATTTCTATGCAAGGAAACAAATTTGTTTCCCAAGCTCAAAAGTAGAACAACCTTATGTTTTCTCAAGTGTACTAAGAGATTAAATATAAGCAAACTCTTCAGATTTAAGATAGCATCTTTCTTTGAATTTTGACACTCTTTTCCAAACTCCCCTAAATGTAGGATGGGGCTCTTTTCTTATAAATTGTGAAGTCTGTGTCCTTGAAGGAAGCAAACAGTATAGCCAAGTAGGAGAATTTGAGGAGCATTCAATAAACGAACTACTCACCAAGACAGGGGCAGGAAAACCACAATAGACAGGACAGTTCCCTGGGGCTCAGGGCAGGGGGTAGGGAGGGGAGCCGCTCCGGAGTGGGGCTGGTTGGTGGGGGCTGCCTGAACAGGGCTGAGGTCAGGAGGCAGCCCTGAGGAGAAGGAGGGGTGGAGCATGGAGGAGCACTCAGGCAGGGGGACGCAGCCAGGACGCAGCCGATCACAGCCAGGACTGGGCACAGCGAGAACCTTCTATCTTTCTCTGGCTGCAATGGGCAGCCTTTGGAGAGTTTGGCTCAGAGAAGGAACGTGCTGTTACTTAGTGTAAAAGGAACTCTCTGTGCCTGCCTGGGGCAAGAGAAAGCAGAGTGCCTGGTTAGGATGCTGTGGACCTTTGGTGGAACCCTGCCTTCCCTGGGCAAATAGTTACAGGGTGCCTATCGTGCGCTGGCAAAGCTGCTCTGGAGCGCAAAGGGAGAGGCGCAGCTGACGGTGCTGTGGGTACTGAGCATGGGTGAGAGTCCGTGAGAGGGTGGCAAGTGATGGCCCATGGCAGGGGTGGAGAAACTGCACAAAGGAGAAGCCTTAAGCCTCGCCTGTGAGAGGAGAAGGTCACGTTCGCTCTGCACTTTGGTTGCTAGTAGCCTGGATGAGTTACTTCCTCAGTAACCTAACCTGTTTGGCCAATCTCTTGGCCAAAAACCACATCCCCAGCAGACCTCTGACAAATGAAAATAGCTGATGCTTAAAAAGCACTCATTGGGAAGAAGAGGTGTGATGTGGGGGCATTTTTGGGACTTGGAATTGTCCTGAATGAAATCATAGGGACAGATGCTAGACATTATATGTCCTGCCATAACCCACTAATGGACTGGGAGAGAGTGTAAACTACAATGTAAACTGTAATCCATGTGGTGCAACAGTGCTCCAAAATATATTCACCAAATGCAATGAATGTGCCACACTGATGAAAGAGGTTGTTGATGTGGGAGGAGTGGGGGGTGTGGGGATTGGGGTTTATGGGAACCTCTTATATTTTTAAATGTAACATTTTGTGTGACCTATGTATCTTTCAAAAAAAAAAAAAGACAATAAAATTTTGCTAAAAAAAAATACTCACTGTCTGCCAGGCTCTGGTCTAAATGCGTTCATTTATGAACAGACTTAACCCTCACAATAATCTAGGAGTGAGGAATTTTCTACTGCGAAGTACAGGACACATATAAATGTGTAAGAACTGTTCCCTGGCCCTGAGGAGCATAGAGCAAAAATAATGCATGTGCTCAAAGGTTATACCTGCCAATCCTTTTCCCTTCTTTGGTCCCACTTCTTACCTTGTTAGGAATAATGAAAATCAGAGTAGTATATGTACAGTGCCCAGAAGGGTGCTCTACGCATAAAAAGAGCTTAATAAGAAATAGCATTTTATTATTGTTGCTATTTTTTTTTTTTTTTTGGTTTTAAAACCAAAGCAACTGCTGTGGCCACTGTCTCCACATCAATGATACAGTTTCTTCAATTGCTAGAGTCACAATAGTTCTCTAGTAGAATACCAGTAAGTCCACTCTAATTCATATTTTATTTCTCCATCCTGTGGACCCTGGGATGGTGATGTCTACTCCACCTCTAAATTGAGAGGGTGCTGAGATCCCACATGGTTGAGGATGCAATTCTCCTGCTTGCAGCTGTAGGCACTTTCGGTTCCCTGGTTTCATTGACCATTCTCACCTCCCCATCAACTGACCTGGGTAAGTCCAATGAATTGGAGAGTAGGATTTGCCAAACTGCTGAGGCTCAGGACCCAGCTGGACCATGGCCAGTCCAGGGCTTCAAGTTTCCAGAGTATACACCAACCCCAGTGTCAACCACTGGTTCAGTAAAAGTAACAGAAGAGGCATGTGTAGAAAGGTCATATCTGAGTCCAACTGCATCACACTCAGGAACACAAATAACAAACTAGGACCCACTGAAAAGGCACTGAACTCCAGAGCCATCTGCCATGACCACAGAACCTGTGTCTTCTCTGTAGCCCTCCGGAACACCAGTACCTGGGGTTGTATCTGCTTTGGCTGTCTCTAGGGTCCTGCTGAGACATGCATAAGCGCAACTCCTCTGATGACCTCCCTACTCTTTTTGAAGACTCTTAGCCATATAAACTCATTTGTCTTTACCATTATTACCCTTTTATTCAAGGTCTTTTTCTAGTTGCATCACCAGCTAGTGGTTGGTAGTAATCCCTTGGCACCAGGGAGGCTCATCCCCAGGAGTCATGTCCCATGCTGGGGGGAAGGCAATTGAGTTTGGCTTCGAGACTGGCCACATTTGAGCAACACAGAGGCTCTCAGGAGGTAACTCTTAGGCACCCTGCAGCTCTAGACCTCGTTGTTATTTCAGGTGCACAGGCTCATAAGCATCAAGGGCTCATCATTGGACCATCCTTTTTCACTGGTCTTTCCCCTTACACTTGGGGGATTGTTGTTGTTCCACTGGGGAATGTGACAGAGCTCCCCTGGCAAGGAACTCAGCATTCCCTCAGTTGTTGTTCATGACTTAACTACTACGAAAATACCCAGTGAATATCTGAACATTTTTATATACCTTATATGCATGCCCTGGAGAATTCCCTCCCAACCATGTGTCCCCATCAATAACACCCCACACCAGTGTTCCTCCCTGCCATAGTTGAATCCCTCTGTGGTCCAAAACTTCTTAAAAAATGAAACCTCATATATTGCCAAATTCAGTTAGTAGGAAAATGAAATAGTAATGATAGCTTTAAAGATTAGAAATAGAATATGTACTAATTTAGAAAAACTAAAATAAAGTAAAAAATAAATTGGAGTATTAAAAAATGAAAAATATTATAAAACTTGGTTTTTGACATTTTACCTTTCATCACTGTAATAGGTGTTGCCCTGTATATACAAATGGAATACTACTCAGCTATAAGAAGGCATACAGTACAATGGGACCTCATATTTTTTTAATGTAATTTTTAAAAATAAATAAATAATTAAAAAAAAAAAAAGAAGGCATACAGTACAGACACATGGGACAACATGGATGAATCTTGAGGACTTTATGTTGAGTGAAGCAAGCCAGGCATTGAAGGACAAATACTACATGACCTCTCTGATATGAAATAGGCAAACCAAGCTGTCTCAGAGAGCTGGGGACTTGATGATAGGCTTACAGGAAATTGGGGGTGGGGGTGGGGAGAGAAAGATTGAGAGCTGATGCCTACATGGGTGAAATCTAAGATAAAGTGGAGGTAAGTAGTGGTAAGGGAAAGGGATAAGATGGGGGCACAGGGATACTATTGGGTGGGGCTTTTCAGGCCTGAGGGGTGCTAGGGTTGGGAGGATGGGTCAGATGGCCCAAGGAATTGGGGGGAGAGTTGGGGCGAACAGTTGAACATGGGAGATTGTCAGGTATGTGGTTGAACTATAACAATGAGAAAACTCTAGAAAATACAATAAGGAAGGGTTACCTATTTAATGTGCTTAATGGGGGGCACTTGGCACAGGGGCAGGCTTCTAGGGAGTGTGTGAGTGCTCATCTTGTCATAGTGTGCTATATCATTGGGTGGAGACCCATACAATGAGAGGGAAGGTGTATCCCCATCCTGGGGAGGCCTGATGTTCTCAAGTATAGGGAATTGTGTCTCTCGAGAGAATTGGTGGCTCCCAATGGGGGAGGACAGTCTAGTGTACCAAGTCCTTAGCATTGGTGCAAGTATCTGTGAATCTGGTCCTTCAAGCAGGGAAGCTTGGTTGTCACTGTGGGCCCTGAGGGGAGGGGGAGAGAGGAATAGAATAGATGCAAGCAGGGTAATGGGAAGTGTTCCACAAGACCATGCAATAATGGGTATAGGACATGCTAAATTTCACCAAAAATGTATAAAAGTCTATAGTCTAAAATGGAAACAATAACATAACTAAAATTTTAGAAAATTATACAGTCTAAAATATAAACCATAATGTAAACAAAAATGGAACCATGTTTGGTAGCTATGTTTCAATATCTGTACATCAGCTGCAGCAAATATAACATGAACATGTAAAAAATCATTGCTGGGGAAGGGGGAAAGGTTTTATGTTGGATATATGAAAGTCTCCTATATATTATAGGTGACTTTACTGTGATCTAAAACTTTTTTGAAGATAAAATTTTAAAAAAATGTTTTTAAAGGATGTAGACACTGAGGAATGTGAATGAAGGAATGTAGAATGGGGCTGCAGAATGAAGGAATGAAAGAGTACAAGCCACTAGCATTCAGTCTTATAACTGTACAGGCACAGTTTACTTCATCCATTCTGACCCTTGTCTTTCTGTTGCACATCATACTATAGTCTACCTTTTTACTCTTTATTTTATCCTTTCTAATAATCTTCATTTCTGCACTCCCAGTCTCTCTTCCTTGTTTTTTCCTTTCATGCTGCAGCATGCCCTTTAATATCTCTTGCAAATCTAGCCTTTTGGTAACATATTCTATCAGTTTTTGTTTGTCTGTGAAAACTTTGAACTCCCCTTCATTTTGAAGGACAGTTTTGCTGGATACAGAATTCTTGGCTGGCAGTTTTTCCCTTTCAATGCCTTCAACACATCATACCACTTTCTTCTCTTCTACATGGTGTCTGATGAGAGGTTGGTACTTAATCTTATTGAGTTTCCCTTGTATGTGATGCTTTGCTTTTCTCTTGCTACTTTTAAAATCTTTTTTTATTTTGTTTTTTTTTTTTTTTTTTTATTGACTTTGTAATAATATTACATTAAAAATATATATGTGAGGTCCCATTCAACCCCACCCCCCCACCCCCCCTCTCCCCCCCCCAACAACACTCGTTCCCATCATCATGACACATCCATTGGATTTGGTAAGTACATCTTTGGGCACCTCTGCACCTCATATACATTGGTTCACATCATGGCCCATACTCTCCTCTATTCCATCATGTAGGCCCTGTGAGGATTTACAATGTCCGGTGATTACCTCTGAAGCACCATCCAGGGCAGCTCCATGTCCCGAAGACGCCTCCACCTCTCATCTCTTCCTGCCTTTCCCCATACCCTTTGTCCATTATGTCCACTTTTCCCAATCCAATGCCACCTCTTCTATGTGGACACTGGATTGGTTGTGTCCATTGCACCTTTATGTCAAGAGGAGGCTCAGATTCCACCTGGATGCTGGATGCAATCCTCCCATTTTCAGTTGTAATCACTCTAGGCTCCATGGTGTGGTGGTTGTCCTTCTTCACCTCCATCTTAGCTGAGTGTGGTAAGTCCAATAAATCAGATTGTAGGTGCTGGAGTCACCATCTCGTCTTAAATTCCACCCCTGCAGACATCGGCTCATATCCTTCCTCCACCCTCCGATTTCCTGCAAGCCTATCGTTCAGTCTCTTGCTATCTAGGGCAGCTTGTTTATTTCATATCATTGAGGTCATGTAGTATTTGTCCTTCAATGTCTGGGTTGCTTCACTCAACATAAGGTTCTCAAGATTCATCCATGTTATCACATGTGTTTGTAGTGTGTTTGTTCTTACAGCCGAGTAGTATTCCATTGTGTGTATATACCACATTTTATTGATCCACTCGTCTGTTGATGGGCATTCCAACTTTTGGCAATAGTGAACAATGCTGCTATGAACATTGGTGTACATATATTGGTTTGTGTTCTTGTTTTCAGTTCTGCTGGGTATATTCCCAGCAGTGGTATTGCTGGGTCATATGGCAAATCTATGGCTAGTTTTTTGAGAAACCGCCATACTGTTCTCCAGAATGGTTGGATCCTTCTGCATTCCCACCAGCAGTGGATGAGTGTTCCCCTTCCTTCACATCCTCTCCAGCACTTGTATTCTTCTGTTTTTTTCATAGCTGCCAATCTTATGGGTGTAAGATGGTATCTCATTGTGGTTTTGATTTGCATTTCCCTGATAGCTAGAGATTTGGAACATTTTTTCATGTGCTTTCTTGCCATTTGTATTTCTTCTTCGGAGAAGTGTCTGTTTAAGTCTTTTTCCCATTTTTTAAATGGATTGTTTATCTTTTTATTTTCAAGATGTAGGAGTTCTTTATATATGCAAGTTATAAGTTTCTTATCAGATATATGATTGCCAAATATTTTCTCCCACTGTGTGGGCTCCCTTTTTACTTTCTTGACAAACTCCTTTGAGGTGCAGAAGGCTTTAATTTTGAGGAAGTCCCATTTATCTATTAGTTCTTTTGCTGCTCGTGCTTTTGGTGAGATATTCATAAATCCATTACCTATTACAAGGTCCTGTAGATGTTTCCCTACACTGCTTTCTAAGGTTTTTATGGTCTTGGCTTTTATATTTAGGTCTTTGATCCATCTTGAGTTGATCTTTGTATAAGGTGTGAGATGGTAATCCTCTTTCATTCTTCTACATATGGCTATCCAGTTCTCCAGACACCATTTGTTGAATAGGCCACTCTCTCCCAGTTGAGAGGGTTTGGTGGCTTTATCGAATATTATGTGGTTGTATATGTGAGGTTCTATATCAGAGCTTTCAATTCGATTCCATTGGTCTATATGTCTCTCCTTATGCCAATACCATGCTGTTTTCACCACCGTAGCTTTATAGTATGTTTTGAAGTCAGGTAGTGTGATTCCTCCAATTTCGTTTTTCTTTTTCAGTATGTCTTTGGCTATTCGGGGTCTCTTTCCTTTCCAAATAAATTTCATAGTTAGTTTTTCTAGTTCCTTAAAGAAGGCTGCATTGATTTTTATTGGGATTGCATTGAATGTGTAGATCAATTTTGGTAGGATAGACATCTTAATAATGTTCAGTCTTCCTATCCATGAACAAGGAATAGTCTTCCATTTATTTAGGTCTTCTTTGATTTCCTTGAACAATCTTGTATAGTTCTCAGTGTATAAGTTCTTTACCTCTTTAGTTAAATTTATTCCTAAGTATTTGATTTTTTTATTTACTATTGTGAATGGTATTTGTTTCTTGATTTCCTCCTGATCTTGCTCATTATTGGTGTACAGAAATGCTAATGATTTTTGCGCATTGATCTTATAACCTGCGACTTTACTAAACTCATTTATGAGTTCTAGAATCTTCGTTGTAGATCTCTCAGGGTTTTCTATGTATAGGATCATGTCATCTGCAAATAATGAAATTTTGACTTCTTCCTTTCCAATTTGAATGCCTTTTATTTCTGGTTCTTGCCTCAGTGCTCGAGCAAGTACTTCTAAGACAATGTTAAATAGGAGCGGCGACAGTGGGCATCCTTGTCTTGTTCCTGAGTTTAGAGGGAAGGAGTCTAGGATTTCTCCATTGTAAACAATATTGGCTTTAGGTTTTTCATATATACTCTTTATCATGTTCAAAAAATTTCCTTGTATTCCAATCATTTGGAGTGTTTTTATCAAGAAAGGGTGCTGTATTTTGTCAAATGCTTTTTCTGCATCAATAGATATAATCATGTGATTTTTTTCCTTCAATCTGTTTATATGGTGTATTACGTTGATTGATTTTCTTATGTTGAACCATCCTTGCATACCTGGGATGAATCCCACTTGGTCGTGGTGTATAATTCGTTTAATGTGTTGTTGAATACGATTAGCAAGTATTTTGTTAAGTATTTTTGCATCTAGGTTCATTAGAGAAATTGGTCTGTAATTTTCCTTTCTTGTGATGTCTTTGTTTGGCTTTGGTACTAGGGTAATGTTGGCATCATAGAAGGAGTTGGGTAATGTTCTTTCTGTTTCGATGGTTTGGAATAGTTTCAGCAGGATTGGTGTCAGTTCTTTCCAGAATGTTTTATAGAATTCACCTGTGAAGCCATCTGGCCCTGGGCTCTTCTTAGTTGGGAGATTTTTAATAACTGATTCTATCTCTCTGCTTGTGATTGGTTTGTTAAGATCATCAATTTCTTCTTTTGTCAATATGGGCTGCTTATGTGTTTCTAGGAATTTGTCCATTTCCTCTAGATTGTCATTTTTGTTGGAATATAGTTTTTCAAAATATCCTCTTATGATAGTCTTTATTTCTGTGGGGTCAGTGGTGATATCGCCTTTCTCATTTCTTATTTTGTGTATTTGCATCTTCTCTCTTTTTTTCTTTGTTAGTGTTGCTAAAGGTTTGTCAATTTTGTTAATCTTCTCAAAAAACCAGCTCTTGGTCTTGTTTATCTGTTCAAGTGCTTTCTTATTTTCTATTTCATTTAGTTCTGCTCTTATCTTTGTTATTTCCTTCCTTCTTCTTCCTGTTGGGTTACTTTGTTGTTGTTTTTCTAATTCCTTCAAATGTGCAGTTAGTTCTTCAATTTTTGCTCTTTCTTCTTTTTTGATATATGAATTTATGGCTATAAACTTCCCTCTCAGTACTGCTTTTGCTGCATCCCATAAATTTTGGTATGTTGTGTTATCATTATCATTTGTTTCAAGGTAGTCATTGATTTCTTTTGAGATTTCCTCTTTGACCCACTGTTTTTCTAAGAGTGTGTTGTTTAATTTCCAAATCGTGGTGTGAAATCTGGGCTTCTTTCCCTTGCAAATCTCCAGCTTGACTCCACTGTGGTCAGAGATAATGTTTTGTATGATTTCAATCTTTCTGAATTCGTTCAGCCTTTCTTTGTGGCCTAGCATATGATCTATCTTGGAGAATGATCCATGTGCGCTTGAGAAAAATGTATATCCTGCTGTGTTTGGGTGTAGCGATCTATATATGTCTATTAGATCGAGCTCCTCTAATATACTATTCAGATGTTTTGTTTCTTTGGTGATTCTCTTTTGAGATGTTCTGTCCAGAATTGATAGTGGTGTATTAAAATCCCCCACTATAATTGTAGATGTATCTATTCTTTCACTTAGTTTTTCCAGCGTTTGCCTGACGTATTTAGAGGCACCCTTGTTAGGGGCATAGATATTTATGATTGTTCGATCTTCTTGACAGATTTTCCCTTTGACTAAAATGTAGTATCCTTCTTTGTCTCTCACAATTGTTTCACATTTAAAGTCTATTTTGTCTGATATTAATATAGCTACTCCTGCCTTTTTTTGGTTATTGTTAGCTTGTATGATTGTTTTCCAGCCTTTCACTTTCAATCTCCATGCGTCTCTGGGTCTAAGATGTGTCTCTTGTAGACAGCATATGGATGGGTCATATTTCCTTATCCAGTGTCCCAGTCTGAATCTTTTGATAGGTGAGTTTAATCCATTGACATTCAGTGTTATTACTATCAAGGAATTATTTGTGTTAGCCATATTTTGATTGGATTTGTGTTTGTCATATTTTGTTTGTATATTTTTTTTTGTCTTTTTTGTTGTTGTTGTTGGTCTTATACTCTCCTCCAACTTTGCCTTTCCTGTTTTTTCCTTTCTTCCTGCAGAACTCCCTTTAGAATTTCTTGAAGGGGAGGTTTCTTGTTGGTATACTCTTTCAGTTTCTGTTTGTCTGCGAATATTTTGAACTCTCCATCATGTTTGAATGCTAGTTTAGCTGGATAGAGTATTCTTGGTTGGAAATTTTTTTCCTTTAGTACCTTGACTATATCATACCACTGTCTTCTTGCCTCCATGGTTTCAGAAGAGAAATCAGCACTTAATCTAATTGAGCTTCCCTTGTATGTGATGGTTTTCTTTTCTCTTGCTGCTTTTAGGATTTTCTCTTTGTCTTGAGCATTGGATAATTTGACAAGTATATGTCTTGGGGTGGGCCTGTTGGGGTTTATGACTTGTGGAGTGCGCTGTGCTTCTTGGATATGTACATCTGTCTCTTTCAGTAGATTTGGGAAGTTTTCAGCCATTATTTCCTGCAACACTCTTTCTGACCCCTTTCCCTTCTCTTCACCTTCTGGAATGCCTATAATACGTATGTTTGAGCGTTTTGCATTGTCATTCAGGTCCCTAAATCCTAATTGGATTTTTTCTATCTTCTTATTGACCCCTTCTACTATCTGTTTGATTTCTGATGTACTGTCTTCCACATCACTAATTCTCTGCTCTGTCTCTTCTAGTCTGCTGATATTTGCTGCAAGTGTATTTTTGATTTCTTGAACTGTGGTGTTCATTCCCATCATATCTGTTATGTTTTTGCGTATGTCTGCAATTTCCCCTCCAAGTGATGTCTTCATGTTGTTAACCTCTTTCATTACTGCATCAAATTTGTCGGTGATAAATGTTCTGAGATCTTTCATTGCTTGTGCCAAGTTTTGCTCCCCTTCGTGATTATTGGTTTGTTGATTGGATTCAGCCATGTTTTCCTGATTATTGGTTTGGTTCGTAGATTTTTGTTGCTTTCTGGTCATCTCTTTATTTTGACGAATTTAATCAGTTCCTTAGCTTCTTTGTCTGCTCTTGGAGGTTAATTAGTTGTTATTTTTGCACAGGTGTTATATCTTCTCTTTGTCACTTTTTTCTTCTTATTCTAGTTACTTGTTGTTGGTTAAGTTCACTTTAGAGGAAAGTATTAGTGTTGGGGAAAGGCAATTGTGTAAGCAAGGGAAAAGTGTAAAGTTGTATTGGTGATGTATGTTAATAAAGCAGGAATATGAGATCTGGAAGGATGGAGGTTAGATTCATGTAGATTGTATAGGGTTATAGCTGTAGGTAGAGTACCTTTTATGAAGTTGATGACTGAATTTGGGAGGAATATGGTATGAACTACACAGCTTCCCTCCAAATCGATGTCCAGACACCTCCGGACCAGCAAAAATCCCGAAACAATCCGGTCCCAAAGAGTCTCCAACGCCGCCCAGCCGATTCCCTGCAGAAGACTCTAACAGGGATGTTCACTCAGCCGCCATCTTGCCCCCTCTCCATCTAAAATCTTGTTTTAATCTCTGATATTAGTCACTCTGAACAGTAGGTATCTCCAGGTAGGTGTATTTGTGTTTATTCTGCTTGGGGTATGTTTTCCTTCTTGGATATTGATATTTATGCCTTTCATAAGGGTGGGGAAGTTTTCAGTCATTATTTCCTCAGTTATTCTTTCTGCCCCTTTTCCATTTTCTTCTCCTTCTGGGACACCAATAGTGTAAATGTTTGTGTGTTTTGCATTGTCATTTAATTCCCTGAGACCTTCTTCCAGTTTTTCCATTCTCTTTCTGTTCTCCTGTCTTTTCAAGTTCAGATGTTTTGTCTTTGAAATCACTAATTCTGTCTTCAAGCAATGCAAATTTGCTCTTATGTGCTTCTGATGTATTTTTATTCTCATCCAGTCTGTCTTTCATTCCCATAAGGTCTGTTACTTTTGTTACAATGCTGGGTATTCCTCCTCACACAAATGTTTAGATAGGATGAATCACTTAGTTCTCAGAGCAATGGGTGGCACGAGCCCTATCAGTGATCCAGGAACCCAAGCCAGCCACTAGGATGTTGCCTCTAATTGACCATCTTTTCCAGAAGTCCTGCTGTACCTGGACTCCTTATTCCACTTTGAATTTTCCTCTCCTTCCCATTTTCAGTGGGGAGGCATTAACTAGTAGTTCTCTTTCCAAACCTTTTTGCAATATTTTCCATGGTAGAAGAACTGAACATTCCAACAAATATTATTTCTGGAACTCAATTTTCACAAGAGATAACATGTCAGGTCAGCAAGGACAAAATTTAAATCATCACAACTATGGCTTGGGTGGGAAAAGATTGACAACCTTTTTCCATTTGGATAGTTATTCCTTATCTAAACTTATTAAATGGTGAGCACAGTTATTCTCTGTAGACTTTTCCCAACCACTGGTGCCAAAGCAAACACACAGAGGTAGAGTCCGGGACAGGCTTCTGTGGTAGTGTAAGTGCAAGCAAGTCCAAATGGAGAAGAGAGGAGAAAGTAGGTTTGCAAACAGTATTTTCTGTCTCTGTTTTCATAAGTGGCCTCGTATTACGGACTACAGATGGACTAAATAAGGGTTTTATAGAAGTATCCTTTACTTGAAAGGATTGACTGTGGAATACTGTGTCTATAGAACTTGGGGAATGCACATTATAAATGCTTTTATTTTCACCCAATTTTTCAGGGCAAACAGCACCCCAGGCCTGTCCAAGGCCATCCCTGGAATTGAGAGGCACTCACAGAACCGTCTGAGGTCCCCCAAGAATTTGCCTGTCTTTTAGGAGGTACTGGGGATTAGACCCAGGACCTCGTACACGTGAAGTGTGCACTCAGCCACTGAGCCGCACCCACTCCTGAAGGTTTCAGAGCAGAGGTAGCTAATGCCTGAACTGGATTTTTTTTCAGGAGATACCAGAGAGTGAATCCAGGACCCTGCACGTGTGAAGTGTGCTCTCAACCACTAACCACACCCACTCTATGATATTTTAAATAAGAAAATTTTATTCAGATTTGTATGACTGCTGATGAATTTTCATTGAGAAAGTATTTTCCTGGAATAAAATCCATTAAGCCAGTTTAATTATCAGTTTCTTTAGAGTATAATTAAATCATTTTTATTTTTATAAAAGGTAATTAGTGAAACATTTTCCATTTTTATTTGTCAAAAATAAGTTTGATCAGAATAAATTCTTTTCCATTTAAATTTCATAATGAAGAGCTGATTAACCAAGTAGTTTTTGTCTGCATCAAATTTTACTAATTATGGCTTCTACCACAGAGAGTCTTCTTTTATGGCCAGGTCTAAAGTTTACCCTTGTTTTTCACTTTTTATTTTTACTTTATTTTATTTTTTGTTTGTTTGTTTGTTTTCTTCTGTGGTCAATTCCAATGTCCCAGGTTCAAATTTTGTAGTTCTATATTTGCCAACAGTGTTTTTTTTAAAATCAATTATTAGTTAGTGACAAAACTTGTAAAGTGCTGCTCCAGCCATTGTCGGGATGGGCTATGTAGTATTTCTGCTTGTACTATTCATCATGAATTGGATAAAATATGCTAATTTTTTTGCAACATTATGTTCCGATTTCCCTGGATAGTCATCCCTTCACATAGGAATGAAATAATAAAATTATATATGTTCTATTTTCTGTAAATGCAGTAGATGTTTCCAAAACTAGTTTTTAAATAAAAGGACAATATACAAGCATGAATCTCTCATCTCTGCCATTGACCATCTGAATTAACAGAATAGATTAGAGGCCAGCCACTTCTTCTGTAAAGGGCCAAGTAATAAATATTTTAGGGTTTGCAGGTCATGCACAACTGCTCGCCTCTGTCATGAAACAGACCACATGAAAACGACCACAGAGCATGTGCACCCTCATGAGCTCGGTTGAATTCCAGTAAAACTTTATTTACACAGACAGGTTTGGCCTGTGGGCTGTAGTTTGCCAATCCACAAGAGAGATAAATGTTAACTCTGTTTTCAGTTTTGTAAAAGTCCCTTTACTTGACAGCAGAATACTATGAATGGGGAGTTCCTGGAATGCACATTAGAAACGATTTTATTTTCACTCACTGCTTCAGGATCACAGCTCTTATGTAAAGCACATGATGTGTATCATGATGTGTGTTACCATCAGGGTCATACAAAGCTTTCCTAAAGAAGCTCAACAATTTGCAAATTTAAATCAACTACCATAAAACCTCTGGGAATGGATAAAGGGAAGAAACTATAATCTCATCTTATTGAGGATGGAGACAGAGCTATAACTCAGATCCACATCACATGTTATAGGTGGAACATATTAGAAAATAAAATAAAACAAATCTAATAGCAAAGCAAAGCATAACACTAACATTTGAATTCTTCCAAGGCCTAGAGTCATTGACCTCATCTGGGCATAATCTGAATTGTGTTCTTTAGGAATGTTTTCAGCTGTATGTAACTGAAAACTCTATGTAATAGTACTTAATAGGTAGAGATCCAGAGATAAGCAATTATTCATACTAGTTTAGAAGCTCTACATGCCAATCAAAAATCCACATATTTGTCCTATTATTCCGCTCTGTCATTACTAGCTTATTGGCCTTTTGTCCCTACATTTGTTACCTCATGGCTGCAAAGTGGCTGCTCTGTCTCCAGACATTACATTAAAGGCAGGAAAAAGAGGTAGAGTCCAAGTCACTGAGTGAGTCTGCTAAAAAAAAGAAAGTCAAAGTACCCCCAGAAACCCTCAACAGATTTGTGCTTATGTCTCATTGGCCTGAACTGTCTTAATTGACCAATAATGACTATAGAGGAGGTGAGGAAAATATTTCTCAATTTTTATGAGGAGGTGGACAAAGGAGAAAGGGTTGGCGTTGGGACTGGGGGTCAGCATCTGACGCTGCTGGTGTAAAGTGTACTGTCCCTTTTCAGAAGAACCTGGGGCTGAATTCATTAACTATATCAGCTAATGTTGAAATCAATAGAAGCAAATAACCTGTTTATTATTTATACAACTACAATTAATGATCAAGAAAAGGCATCAGTTTGACTGTAATGAACCAAATGTGCTCCAATCACAAAATTTCCTGAAACATCGTATGTGTTCTCAGAGGAATTTGGTATCTCAAAGCGCAGTTGGGTTTGCTCCAGCTGGTGGTTTGCTGTGTCAGAATCAACCACACTCACCAGGCAAAAGGTGTGTGTCATCGCCAGTAGGATGTTGTCAAAGAAGCTAAGCCCGGGGGTAGAGTCCTCCCGAAGAAATGGGGAAGCAGGGGCTACTTTTGAAAATTGTATTAATTTTTTATTTTTAAAGAAGCTTTAGATTACATAAATGTTACATAAAAAATATAAGGGAATCTCATATGCCCCACTCCCTACCCCTCCCACACTTTCCCCATTAACAACGCCCTTCATTACTGTGGTACATTTGTTACAATTGAGGAACACGTATTGAAGCATTGCCACTAACCATGGACTATAGTTTATATTATGGTTTGTACTCAGTCCCACAAAATTTCGTAGGTTATTAAATATACAATGGCCTGTATCTGTTACTGTAGTGTCACGCAGGACAGCTCCAATGTTCCGAAAATGCCGCCATATTGCACCTCTTCTCCCCTCTCCCATCCCTCAGAACCTCTGGTGGCCACCGCCTGTACATCAATGGTAAGAGTTCTTCCATTGGTGGAACAATTATAAGTCTACAGTAGATCAGTAAGTCTACTTTGGTTCATTGTTCCTTCCCCAATCTTGAGGATTTGGGGGTAGTGATGCCCAATCTGCTTCTAATTTACTGATAAGGAATCAAAAGCTTGTGTGAGCCGATGGAGAGAGCTCTCTTTGTATTTAAGTACTCTTTACAGGGAAGAAATATTTCCTCATTAGTCCATTTCACAAACTGGCACCACCAGGGGTCTGTGCCTGCTCTCCTCCTGCAGGTGCAGGGGAGAGTTAGTGAAAACTCAGTGGCTTAAATCTCCTTGGAATGGTGGGAGAAAAACTTGGAATTTTGGGTTTCCCCACAGGCAGTAGAAGAGTGAGTGCCTCCTCCCCTCCTCCCCTCTCCCTGGCCTCCTGCACGTGGTGTGTTTCGTGGCCACATGCCTCGCACCTGCATGCTCATGTGATAACAGCGCTGATCCAGGCAAAGAGAAGTCCCCCGTGGAAGCATCTGTTTTGCTCTAGAAGCAAAATCGGAGATTCAGGTCCTATATTACCTCTTGTCCTTTCCTTGCCTCATTCCAGCTGGTTCCAAGTTTGTGTTATATCCATAATTGAAGAGTCTTCTGGTTTGTTTTGTTTTGTTTAAAACAGGAATTTGCATGTTTCTGTCCCACTAGTACCTGGCTGGACAAGAGATCAGAAAGTTGGTTTTGCAAGCCAAGCATCACCTCTGCCGCCGCAGCAGCGCAGACCTGGCCTTGGTGTCACCGGCCTGAGGGGGCGCCGGGGAGCGGGCACATCCCTGCTGGCCAGCTCTACAGCGCTGTGAACACACCGGGCTCCACCCAAGCCTGGAGCAATGGCTTTCGTGGTTTCTGTAGCCTGCACTTCCTTTTCATTCAGCAGCTGTTTATTACCACCACTATGTAGCCACAGCTGAACCCTTCCGTAACTTCTGTTAATGGAACGAACACACAACAAATGTGTGTTCACCTCGAAACCGATCAAAGACCTAAAGTAAGAACCAGAACTGTAAGACTCCTAGACGAAAATGTCAGCCTTCTCAAGACCTTGAGGTAGGTCATGTTTCTCAGACTTAACGTCCAAAGCACAAGCCATGAAAGGAAAAATAGGTAAGTGGGGCTGCCTCAAATTAAAAACATTTGTGCTTCACAGGACTTTGTCGAGAAAGTGAAAAGGCAGCCTACTCGATGGGAGAAAATATTTGGAAACCACATATCCTTATCGGGTTTAATATCCATGATATAAAAAGAAATTCTACAACTCAACAACAAAAAGACAAACAACCCAATTAAAACATGAGCAAAAGACTTGACATTTTTCCAAAGAGGAAATACCAACGGTTAAAAAAGCACATGAAAGGATGGTCAGCATCACTAACTATTAGGGACGTACACATCAAAACCACAATGAGATATCATTCAAACCTACTAGAATGTCCACTATTTAAAAAACAACAGTCAGAAAACTACAACTGTTGGAGAGGATGTGGAGAAAAAGGAAGGCTCGTTCACTGCTGGTGCTACAGTTGCTGTGGAAGACAGTTTGCCGGTTCCTCAGGAAGCTAAGTTTAGAGTTGCTACATGATCCGGCAATGCCGCTACTAGGTATATACCCAGGAAACTGAGGGCAGGGAGCAGACAGACACTTGTACAGGAGTGCTCACAGCAGCATGATTCACTATTGCCAAAGCAGGAAGCAACCCAAATATCCATCAACCGACGAACGAATAAACAAAATGTGGTACACACATACAATGGACTATTATTCAGCTGTAAGAAGGAATGAAGTTCTGACTCATGCAGCAATGTGGATGAACCTTGAGGACATGATGTTGAGTGCAATAAGTTAGACACGTAAGGGCAAATATTGTATGATCTCACTGATATGAACTAATGAAATAATAAGCAAACTCATAGAGTTAGAATCTAGAATATAGGTTACCAGGGGATAAAATGAGGTAGAGAATGGGGAACCAATGCTGCATTTGTGGCAGAATTTCTGTTTAAGTTGATTGTAAGTGATTGGAAGTGGATGGTGATGATGATAACACATTATGGTGAGTGTAATTAACAGCACTGAATTATGTTTGTGAATGTGGTTGAAAGGGGAACTTGGGGTCAAGTATGTTACTAGAAAGTATCTTGTAACAAAGGTATCATTATCACACTAATGCAAAGTGTCCACAAAAGGAGTACATTTGGGGCAGAGGGGGAATGCTCAGTGGTTGAGCACCTGCTTCCCACGTGTGAGATCCCAGGTCCAATATCCATACCTCTGAAAAAAAGGGCGTGAGTGTAGATATGGAATTTGGGACCATGGCATTTTTCTACATGACTTTTCTGTAAACCTGCAATTTCTCTGGTTAATAAAATTTCAATAATTTTATATAATAATTATGCTAAGTGAAAGAAACCAGGCATAAAGGACTATATATTGCATGATCCCATTTATATAAAATGTAAATATAAATAAATTTATAGAGACAGACTTAGATTAGTGGTTATGTAGGGCTGGGAAGGACAGAGGGATTGAGAGGTGACTACAAAAGGATCTGGGATTTTTCTTTTTGGAAAAATGAAAATGTTTCAAAATTGATAGTGGTGATGAATGTGTAACTCTGTGATTATACCATGTGAGTAAGCCATTGATTGCACACTTTGGATGGACTGTATGGTATGTGACTACATCTCAATAAAACTGCTTTAAAAAAAAAACATAAGTGTATTCATATGGGAAAATAAATTGTCCCAAATTTGAGCTGGGCCAGAACTTTGTAGTCCGCCATGAGTAGTTGCTCCTTCTGGAAATAACTCACATTTTGATAGAATACTCTAGCAATTTTCTGATTTTTTAAAAATTTAATCACCTTTTTTTTAAAGATACATAGATCTCACAAAAAATATTACATTAAAAAATATAAGAGGTTCCTATGTACCCCCACTCCCCATCCCCCCACTCCTCCCACATCAACAACCTCTTTCATCATTGGGGCACATTCATCACATTTGGTGAATACATTTTGGAGCACTGCTGCACCACATGGATTATAGTTTATAGTGTAGTTTATACTCTCCCCCAGTAGGCAGGATATATAATGTTAGCATCTGTCCCTACAATATCATTCAGGACAACTCCAAGTCCTGAAAATGCCCCCACGTCACATCTCTTCTTCCCTCTCCCTGCCCTCAGCATCCACATCAATGCTCCAATTTCTTCCATTACTAGTCACAATAGCTCCATAGTAGAATATCAGTCAGTCGCTCTAATGCATACTCTATTCCTCCATCCTGTGGACCCTGGGATGGTGATGTCCACGCCACCTCTAGATGAAGAGGGGACTTAGAGCTTAAAAGCTTTTCATACATAATCAACCCAGCTGATCGTCAAGCTTGGGAGTTGATTAACAGCCTTTAAGCAATCTTGCATTGCAAAAAGTGTAAACAGACATTCTCATTTGCCCACTCGAACAATGATTATTTCCCTATTCTTCTTTCCAAGAAGACGTCTTTACCAAGGAAGATGTTCTGAAACGGCTTGCCCAGGGGCCACTTCCCCAGCGCCAAGCTGGAAATGAACTTGGGCATGTGTTGCAATCACTGAGAAGTTTATTTAAAATATACCAGAAGATATATTAATTGTGTGGTAGAGACTCTCAGGGCCAAAGGGATTGAGAGAGGAGGTAAGTTACAAGTAGAGTTTGCAGAAGCTGAAGGGACAAGGTGGGGCTTGCCGAGGGTGCGGGGACCGGGTGGGGCTTGCGGGGGGTGCGGGGACCGGGTGGGGCTTGCCGAGGGTGCGGGGACCGGGTGGGGCTTGCGGGGGGTGCGGGGACCGGGTGGGGCTTGCCGAGGGTGCGGGGACCGGGTGGGGCTTGCGGTGGGTGCGGGGACCGGGTGGGGCTTGCGGTGGGTGCGGGGACCGGGTGGGGCTTGCCGAGGGTGCGGGGACCGGGTGGGGCTTGCGGTGGGTGCGGGGACCGGGTGGGGCTTGCGGGGGGTGCGGGGACCGGGTGGGGCTTGCGGTGGGTGCGGGGACCGGGTGGGGCTTGCGGGGGGTGCAGGGACCGGGTGGGGCTTGCGGTGGGTGCGGGGACCGGGTGGGGCTTGCCGAGGGTGCGGGGACCGGGTGGGGCTTGCCGTGGGTGCAGGGTGGGAGGGGAAGCTTTTGATCTGGGACCTGGCAGGGGTCAGGCTGACAGTGGGTGTGAGCACGCTGGCCTGGCAGGGCGGCCGGGGAGCCAGGGGCCCTAAGTTAGGGTAAGAGGAGGCGTCCAGTTAGGAGTGCCCTGCAGACCCGAAGACCCCAGGCAGTCAAAACACGGAGCCAGCGAAAGCCACCGGACGAGGAAAGGATGGAGCAAAGCTGAGCCTACAGCACAGACAAGGGGGTGTACAGAGAGGTCTAGAAGGAGAGCAAGACATTCAAAAGGCTGACGGAGCCCCCAACATCCAAATCGGCAAACCGGGGTAACTGTACTAAGTGCCATCACTTCAGGGGAGAGATGCGAGGATGTTCTGCTGACCTGGAAACAGCAGCAAGGAGGACTCAGCCCCCTCCCCATGCCCCCCCCCCCACCCGTGCACACTCCTCAGTTTCCCTCCAGGGGGTAAAGCTCCTTGTTGAGCTCTGTCTCCAGCGCAGGGCTCCTCAGTTACATGTGCACGACCTGAGGGCCAGCCTCCTGAAATGATGAGAGAGTGGCACGTCTGTGCGCTTGGGTGCTTTGTGGGGAGTGGGTCTGGGGTTCTAACAGTTGATAAAGAAGTCATGATGCGCAGAGGCTCCGGGGCCTGGCAGAGTGAGCCTGTGCCTTTGAGGTCACTGTCGAACCAACTCAAGCTGACGGGCGATGCTGACCCTTGGCTGCGAGGCGTCAGCGAGCTGGCCAGCTTGAAGCAGAGCCGGGGACAAGCTAGTTTTGAAATAACGTTGAGAGAATAGACGCAGGGCAATCCGCTCTGTGGAATGCACCGAGTGCACCAAAAACACAGGCAAAAGCCCGAGAAGCAGGAAACCGGGCTGCCAACACCTGTGCTGAGGGCACGGAGCGAGCCTTGTGCCCTCAGAGCTCCTGGCCTCTCCTGGCGAGCTGCGGGGGCAGGGCCCACTCCCAACCCTCCGGCTACTGCTTTATCAAGCACCTTGGCCTCCAATTGCCTGCGCGTGGGTCAGGGGTTCCGCTCCCTGCTGTCAGGACTCAGGCCGCTCTGCCTGCCACGCAGCCAGGCAACACAGACCTCCGTCAGGAAGGGGCTTCGGAGCAGCCTGACGCAGCTCAGTACGCGCTGTGGTTGAGCATCGCCTGCAGAGGAGAAGGACTGCCCACTTGCCAGGAATTAACATTCTGCTGGTCACAGCACATTCTTTCCCACCACCCCTTTTCCATCTCCCAGACAGGTTGATGGACTATTTATTTACTTTTGTTTTTCAAATAACCTTTTTATCTATTAAATAGATTTTTGCTGCAAGATTGCAAGAGTGAGTAGTCGTTGTGTAAAAAAATGGAAAAAATCCGAAAAGCACAAAGAAAAAATAAAGACACCCCCATAATCCTGCTATTTAATGTCAACGACTTTTGCTATTTTGCTGTCTGTCCTTCCCTTCTCGTTTTTGTGGGGGAACATGCCTGTGAGTGCTTGAGGGTGTGGGGAAGGACATCCACAGACACCCCGGCCCCTCATCACACTCGCTGCCACCTCTTCCACCAGATGTGGGCATGGCTAATTTTCCTCTAAATTCCAAGTCCTTATTTCATTGCCACCTTCCCAGCGATGTCTGTGCTGTCCACCCTTTTTAAAATTGCAGCCTGGCCTTACTTTGGAATTTATGCTCCCCAGTGTAACACAGTAGGCTCATCGGTCATTGCCTTATACGTGGCTCTTCTGCCCCTTTTATTTGAACCTGTAATTAGCACCATACCCCTTAAATCTATGCACCAGAGACTTAGGTCTTCAGTCAGTTCTTATGCCGGTTGAGCCCTGAATCTCAGCAGAGTTGCAGCACTGCTCCAGTTCATTGGACTCACCCTGGACAACTAACAAAAGGATGATAATGGGTACACCCATCCCCCAAATCACAGAGCATCTACAGCTGCAAGCAAGACAGCTCATCCATCTGCCCCATGGGATCTAAGCCCCCTCCCAATCAGAAGCAGAGTGGACATCACCATCCCCAAATCCTCAAGATTGAGGAATGAACGAACATAAGGTGAAAATGCAACTGTGGACTAAGGTAGCCTTATGATTATTCTAGCAATGGAAGAACGTGTGTCATTGACATAAAGAGAGAGGTCATCAGAGGTGCTGAGGGGAGGGAGATGCAAGAATAGGTGTAACAAGGGGCATTTTGGAGACATTGGAATTGTCCCACATGACATTGCAACGACAGATACAGGCCATTATACTTTGTCAAAACCTATAAAACTTTGCAGGGCAGAGTGTAAGCTATAATGTAAACTGTAGTCCATGGTTGGTAGCAATGCTTCAATATGTGTTCATCAATTGTAACAAATGTACCACAGTAATGAAGGGTGTTGTTAATGGGGAAAAGTGTGAGACGGGGAGGGAAGGGAATATATGGGAGTCCTCCTACATTATCATGAGAATGTGGGTGCCATGTTTCTTTTGTGCTAGCTTGACTCCCCTGAATGGCCTAGTTAGTGAACTAGTCTCTAGTACTTTGGTCTCCAGGCAAGTCATGTCTGAAAGAAAGGAAGCCAATATTCAAAATTGTGTGTTAACTGTCTGAGCCTACTCAAACGATTTGTTTTCAACATGTAAGTGTCACCTCAATTTGAAGTGTCTAACTAAAGCAAGTACCACCACCGAGACCAAGCCAGCATCTCTTCTAAAGTTTCGGTTTTGCCCCAGTGTTTCTGATACATAGAATTACCCAGGCTGCTTCTTATCATGGTTCACCAACTTGCCGATCATCATTAGTGACAAAGCCTCCTGTGCTCTAACAGTGTAGGCCCTAAATGTGGGAAACCCACTCAGAGGCAGGGCGTACATTTGATGTCTCTCAAGAAAGGGGACCCCTTGGAGCCCAGGCAAATAATTTTTGTGGGATCCCTGTCATTATAAACAAGTTAAAAAATATATTAGGAGGAGCGGATGTGGCTCAAGCAGTTGAGCACCCGCCTCCCCCATGGGAGGTCCCGGGTTCAGTTCCCTGTGCTTCCTAAAGCAGACAGACAAACAGTGAGCAGACACAAGCAGACAATAAGCAAAAACAGACAACAAGCACAAACAAATAAGCAGGGTGTAGAGGTGGCTCAAGCAGTTGAGTGCCTGCCTCCTACACAGGAGGTCCCAGGTTTGGTTCCCAGTGCCTCCTAAAGGAAAAAAATACAGACAATGAAAAACAACAACAACAAAAATCCAAAAAACAACAAGCAGGCAATGAGCTAAAACAATGAGTAAAAAACAAATGAGGAAACAACAAGCAAACAATGACCAAACAGACATGGGGCAACTCAGGGGAGCTGATATGGCTCGGTGGTTGAGTGCTGGCCACTCACATGCAAGGTCCAGGATTCAATCCCCCGTCCGGGTACCTCATGGCCCATGTGAAGTGCTGCCCCGCGCAGGAGTGTTGGCACACACAGAGAGCTGGCACAGCAAGATGACACAACAAAAAGAGACACAGAGGAGAGACAATAAGAGACATAGCAAATCAGGCAGCTGAGGTGGTGCAAGAGAATGACTGCCTCTCTCCCACTCCAGAAGGTCCCAGGATTGGTTCCTGGAGCCGCCAAATGAAAACACAAGCAGACACATAGAAGAGTCAAGAGGGCAAAAAGCAGAGACCAGGCTTAGCCGTGCATATGCACAAAACCAAAAACAGCAGGCTTTGGGGAGAGGGTGGCAGTCAATGAATGTGAAAATTCATATGGTGTCTGAGCCCCATCTCTTCTTGTTCAGGCCCAGGAACCATCTCTCCTCGTTCCTTCTTGTCAAATACGCCATTCTGAGATCGTGTCCTGTCTGCTGTCGTGTCTGTCGTGCCTGTTTGGCTGACACAGTGTAGAGCGTCTTGCCTTGAGTACGCTGATGCCACGTATTTAACGCTGGGTACATCGTCAGGCCCGACGCGGACATCCATCAACTACCCACGAACCCTGGATTCCAGTAACTCTCACAAAGCTTACGGTGCTTTGTTGCTGACGACTACAAATGTCAGTCTTACCTATAGGTCAGCGTGAATTACAATTCTCTTTCTGGTCATGATAAATTTACTGTTTGGGATTTTTATAGCATAAACATAGACCAGCACAGCTTCCAGCCTTGCCTGCTTTCCTGGAGCATCATCTCTTCCAAAGTTGACCAAACCCTGCCTTCCACACCGGACGCCAGCAAGCAGGCTCGGCAAGACACCGAGTCAGAAGAACAGTCTGCTTCACCCAGGGACGCCCCTCCCTCTACGGGCATGCCAGGAGAGCAACCTGCAGGGCACAATGTCACATGGCGATTTGAGGCAAGAGAGGGCATCTTTCAAAAGAGCCGTTGGTAACGCAGCACAAGTTCGGGAAGGGAAGCCGCCCTGGAGGACTGCCTGACAGGTGGCGTGGAGCCTGCAGAGGGTGTGGGTGGCCATCCCAGGTGCCAGAAACAGGGAGAAGGGTGCCTGCCACCAGCCTGTCACTCCTGGTGCTGTAGAGCAGAGGTAGAGAGCACAGGCAAGCGGGAGCAGATGCATGAGCCCACACCTGTGGCTCGAGCCCAAGCGTCTGCTCTCACCCAAAACGAGCACTCCAGGGGCCCAGTCGCAGTGGTGCAGTGAAAGAAGCTCTGTGCCAGCCAGTGAGAGGGACCGTCCTCCCAGAACTGTGCAACACTCCATGGGAATTGTCCGGGGGCTCCTCGGATGTCTGGGCTTGTGGGGAGCGATTTGTGGGTTGGAAGGAGCACTGAAGGGGAGAGAAAGAAACAGGAAATCACAGGATCCCAGCGTGCAGCACCCTCCTTGGATGATGCTGCCAGTCCCACCCGTCCTAGGCACAAGAGAACTTGGCAAATTTAGAGGAAGGTGAGCCAAGCACAGAGCCGCTGGCTGGCACCTGGCTCGCAGGTTCTCAGGCAGTGCTGTCCTGGGGTCCCTCCCCGCTCCTCGGGCCCCTGGCTTAACTCTTTCATATCTTACTTTACCCGTCATTGTTGGGCTTTTTGGAGATGACGCAGTAAAACCTACAATACAAATTTAGGGTTTGGGACTCCTCCAAACTTCACCACTTTAATAAAAGCGTGTGCTGCGTGATTTGTCTACAGAGGAGATGCTCGTCCTGCTGTTATTTTTGTGAAGTGTTTGTGTTCCTTTGCAGAGTCGTGCTAAGACTCATTGATAGAAGTTAACCTTTAATTCCACATCAACAAGCAAAGTCTGAATTTCATTCATGATGCTGACATCGGGTTCCCTTGGGGAAGCAGGAACCCAGCGGGTTTAGTGGAGAGCACCCTTCCCAGCCCAGACTCTCCAGGCCACAGGATACACCGTTCTCTGCACAGCAAGTGCTTGCAGCAGGTCGGTGGCAGAATCCCACTTACAGGGGTGCTTGCAGTCACTCAGGGCGGGCAGGGAGCTCGCCTGGCAGAGCAGAGGGGCGAGGAGGAGACGCGGGCCCTGCAGGAGACACTGCAGAGGCCGTCACTGCTGTGGCCCGGCCTGCTTCTGTGAGAGGGGTGGGACGTCAGCCCGGGAGGAGCTGCGCAGGCGGCCCACCCCGGCCTCCCGCCAAGACCGCTGCGCACCAGCGCTGTTCCCCCTGCCCGCCTCCTGTCCTTCCTCACCCAGGCAGGCCTTCCTGACACCTCGGGCTGGAGGAGGTTTCCTGCCAAGCAGTCACAGTTACTCAGTTCTCTTTTCCCAACTGCAAAGAAATAGCTATTTGCGTAATTGTGCATTAATTCTGACTCCCTGCAAAACTGTAATCTTCATGAGGACAAAAGCCACGTCTGAACTGTTCTCTGTTGTAGCTCCAGAGCTGATCTCAGTGTTGGGCACAGAGTAGGTTTCCAATAAATATTTGTTGAGCAAATGAATAAATACAGCTCGGGGTCAGACATTCCTGGAGTCACCATTTTCTGTCTGGGTGACATTTGGCAAATGTGCGGAACCTCTTCGGACGCTGGTGTTCTGTGTCCTCTGTCACGGGTACCGTGGGATTTGTGTCACAGACGGGGTGAGATTTGGGTCCCTGGCATCTGTGCATCTGGCATGTCGCAGCCGCTCAGCCGATGTTAGCTATTCTGTGCTGTTCTGGAGTTGCGAACAGCCTCGCTCAGCACATTTCTTTAAAGAGGAGTGCAGAACACTCCTGCCCCTCCCACCTCCCACTGGACCCCCAAACAAGCGCAGCGTGACTCCTGTGCTTACTTCCCAGAAGTCGCCCCCCGGGGCACCCGTGACCTCTGCCTTGGTCTTTGATGAGCAGTGAAGAGTTGGTAAATGATTTACGTGGACTGCTTTGGGTCGGACATCTCAGAACAAAGGGCTTTAGCCCTTTTTACACGTTGTCTGAAAGCCTTCTTCAGCCCCAGAGCCTCGCTTCTCGCAGGATCATCCAGGTCTTCTGGAACACGTGGTTCCCGCGCGTCCCCTCTGGCCACCTCCTGCTCTTCCCACCCCCCGTTCCTTACGTTTACATCCTCTCTCCTCTCCTCGGTTCTGACTCTCTGGGTAAAAGTCATCCACACAGAAAGCTTAAATCTACCTGGGTGTACTTGCCTCCTGCACCTGCTCAGAGCTCCTCTGTGAGCAGCTGAACCACCCGCCCCAAATGCTCACCAGTGGGCGCCCATAGTGCCCTGAAGGAAACACACCCCAAAGCACACTCCTGTGTGCCCCCACCCCTCTGCGAGCCTCTCTGGTTGTTAGTTCCAGCTCTCTCAGGCCCCTGAGCCCGGGCTCTGATGCCTGCACGCTTAGCCGTCATTCCTCCAACGTTCCTATCATCGCATCACTGTTAGTGATTTTTTTAAATGCCAGGTCAAATCCTGACACTCCCCTGCTCAGACATCCTCGTCCCTGCCTTTTGCGCCGTCCAGCCCTGGCTCCCTGCTTCAGGGCTCCCGGTATCAGGCTCCCATTGAGGTTTCCTTTCGAGATCACTCACTTCACTTCTTGTAGAGCTGGGGCTGCAAGTGGGTTTCGTCTTGTGTGTTGACCACAATTTCTTGATCGTGTGGCCTGAGGCGCTGCATCCTAGGGACTCTGCAGGGAAGCCTGCTGCGCCTGGCCAGCCCTGCCCTCCGAGGGGGCAGCCCCTCACCGGGTATTGCCGTCACTGCCCTACCTCCAGCTGGTGTCTCCCCGACAGGCCCCGCGTGTGCCCCCCGCCCCTGTCACCACCGTGCAAGTTGAATTTCGGTTCTGAAATGCCCTCCTGCTACTTCGAGGTCCAACTGATTCACCCTTGACTAAATTACATTTCTCCCTGAAAACTTCCCTACCTTTACCTACTAATTACTCCTTTCTACAATCTTTTTTTAAAAAATCTCGTTGGCATTGTATTTGTTTATATTTTAAAATCTGGCTGCACGATCCCCCCAAAATTCGTGTCCACCCAGAACCTCAGAGTGTGACCTTTTTGGAAATAGGGTCTTTGCAGATGTAAGTAGGGTAAAGACGGAGACGAGACCCTCCTGGGCTAGATCCATCGGGAACCCAGCGAGAGGGTCTTTCTAAGAGACAAGAAGGCGTCCCGAGACAGCCCAGCGGGAGGGCCCAGGGAAGACAGGCGGAGGGGCAGGGATGCAGGCACGAGCTGAGAAGGCCCGGGGATCGGGATTCACGGGGGCCAGGAGAGAACCGGGGCGACTCTCCCTCCGAGCTCCAGGAGGAGCCGACCCTGCCGTTTCGGGCTCTGGCCTCCAGGACTGGGAGAGAACGCATCTCGGTGGTTTAAGACACCCAGTTAGCGTTGTCTAATGCGGCACCTAAAAGACGCGGACGTGATGAGTCGCCGCCGCCCTGGCTAGTGGGAGCGTCAAGCGGCGCCCTCCTGCTCCGGAGAGGGTTCCTGCTGACATCTGTGAGGGTGCTGTGCCTGGAGCAGGTGTCCAAGGGCTGCTGCACATCCCTGAGCCTCAGGGCCGGACGGGCCCCAGGTTTGCCTGCCCCACAGATAGGCACTACCTGTTGCTTCCTTTTTTTATTACTAATTTTTTATTCTTTTTTTTTTAAAGATACATAGGTCACACAAAAGGGTACATTAAAAAGTATAAGAGGTTCCCATAGACCCCACTCCCCACCCCCCTCACTCCTCCCACGAGCGGCTATTAGAAAAACAGGACTACGAGTGCTGGGGAGGATGTGGGAGCACGGGGACCCTCACCCACTGCTGGTGGGAATGCAGAAGCATCCAGCCACTCTGGAGGACAGTCGGGAGGTTTCTAAAAAAGTTAGCTTTAGATTTGCCCTAAGACTCAGCAATTCCACTGCTGGGTATATACCCAGGAGAACTGAAAACAAGGACACAAACCCACGGATGCACACCAGAGTTCACAGCGGCGTTACTCACTCCTGCCACAGTGGGAATCAACCTGCTGCCTCTTAGCAGCGCATCAGGAGGGAGCTTGGTCAGAGCTCGGGTGTTTGGCCTCAGGGCAGCCACGCAGCAGGGCCAGGCATGTCACACACTTAACGGGATGCTCCAGGGTCCGGGAACAGTGGCCCCGGCGCCAGCAAGCTTCAGTAAATGTGTAACTTGACCCCGGACCGGCTCATCCTGTCGGGCACTGAAGTCGTGCATCAATCACTAGGACTTGCTGGAAGGAATCCCAGCGCGCGAGCGGCTGCTGGCGTCCTCCTGGCCGGCCCTGTGGCTGCAGCCCCCACCCGCCCGTCAGGCCGCCTGATGCAATCCCACCCCCCGCCCTGTTCTCAGAGCAGCCTGGGAAGGGCTCCAGCCCCATCCCTCAGATACAAATAGGGCTCCGTGACAGGCCACGGAAGAGGCGTCCCTCCTGGGTCCAAGTAGAAGGTAAGCTGGAGCCCCCTCCCCACGCCTGCCCCTGCCCGGCCCGCAGCAGCCCCTGCTGTGCTGTCTGGGGTGGCGGGCCGGGGGCCCTGGCAGGAGAAGGCTGGAAGGAGCGCTGACAGCACCTGGGGCGGGCGAGGGGTCCCCGTGGGGCTGCTGGACGCAGGGGCGGCTCCTGCTGAGAGCTGGACACCGAGGCCGGCCTGGCTCAGCGCCCCCCGCGCCCCTTCTCCCTAAGCAGAGCGCCAGGGTGGGCAGCAGCCCGCCTCCTCTGGGCTGGGGCTGGGGCGGGGGTCCCGGGGAGGCAGGCGCTGGGGCAGGGCCTTGTGCCCGAGCCCACCAGGGCCTCCCAGGTCAGGAGCACAGCCAGGCCGCCTGCAGGGGCCGGAGGGGCCCTCTCTGCCTCTGGCTCAGACGAGGGGTGGGCTGCGCCCCGCAGCGCCCGCGGGGCAGTGCTCGCCGGGCCCCGGGGGTGCTGACGGGGTCCTCCCCGTGCGCCCCGAGCCTCGGGAGCCAGTCCCCCCACGCTCGGGCCCCTCGCGGGGCTGTAAAGGAGCGCGCGTGAGCGGCGGCGCTTTGTGAAGGTCAGGCTCCACGAGGCGGGCAGACTCTCGGCACTCTATTCGAGAGGCAGGGCGGCTCGGGCCCGGAGGGCGGGGTCAGGCGCCAGGGCTCCGGGCCGGGTTCGAGTCCCGCGTCGTCGTGGTGCCCGGTGAGTGGCGGGTGCTCGGCTCCTCTGCTTCACGGTGCTCGCCAACGCGCTGGGCCACACCGACGGTCCTGGCCAGGCCTGCACAGAGACTTCCCAACACAGGAAGCCTCCGCGAGCAGAGCAAGCGAGAGCCTGCCCCTCCTGTTTGTTTTACGTTTTTTATTTTGATGAGGTTCCATTTATCTATTTCTTCTTTGCTGCTTGTGCTTTGGATCTAAGGTCTAAGAAACCATTGCCCAACACCAGGTCCTGAAGATGCTTCTCCATGTTTTCTTCTAAGAGTTTTATAGTTCTAGCTTAAGTCTTTGGCCCATTTTTCAGGTTTTTTTCTTTTTTTTTTTTAGGAGGTCCTGGGGATTGAGCCCAGAACCTCATACATGGGAAGCAGGCACTCAACCACAGAGCCACATCCGCTCCCCAATGAGAGCTGGTTTTTTTGTTTGCTTTTAGGAGGTACCAGAGATCAAACCTGGGACCTCACAGGTGGGAAGCAGGTGCTCAACCACTTGAGCTGCAGCCACTCCCCAAGCCCTGCCTGCCTGCCCCCCCGTCTTTTTTTAAGGTACCATGTCAAGGGATTGAACCCGGGGCTCACACGCAGGAAGCTGGTGCTCAACCACTGAGCCACATTGCTTCCTGGAGTTGGTTTTACCAACTGTTTTGCTTGTTCTTTGTTCTTGTTCACAGGAGCCACCAGAATCAAATCTGGGACCTCCCATGTGGGAGGCAGGTGCTCAACTTCTCGAGCCACATCCGTTCCCCAGCCCTGTCCTTTTGCAGCTTACAACCTGGTGGGAGGAGACGGATGATAAAATATCAGGCTTATATTTATTATAAGCATAATAAATAAGTAAATGATATAGCGGGTTGAAAGGTGGTAAGAGAAGGCTAGGGTTGTTATGGAGCTTAGATAAGCTATCTGCGATAGGCACGCAGACCCGCTGCAGAGCCCAGGGAAGGAGGAAACAGAGGGAGGAGGCAGCGGGGGGATTAACCGAGGCGCGGCGTTGGCTGGGGAAGACCCAGCCGCGGGAGAAGGCAGCCGGGGCGGCCACGCCAGGAACACCCCGTTGTTTTCAGGACCCCGCTCTCGCTGACTTAGAAGGGGCCTGGGTGGCAGCGCAGATCACAGTTAAAGCAACGTCTTCCTTGAAGCCTCGCGGTGGCTTTCCCTGAGACACGCATGGGAGCCAGGGGCGGCCAAGAGCCGCGCCCACCGCCCGGCCGGCCGGGCTGCCCTCGCCGGCGCTGTAGGGTTTCTCCTGGGGTGGGTTCCCTCAGGCTCCCCTGCGTGATCTGGTCAGATGGGGTATGACCCGGCAGCTGGGCCTGCTGGAGAGAAGCGCCCGGAGCGCGGGACAGTGTCTTTCCTGAGAAGGGGGATGGTCTAATGAGCCCTGAGGACGGTGAGGGGCCCCTGGGGGCGGGTGGAGGGGATGCTGAGGAGCGGGGTGGAAAGGGGCAGAGGAAAGGGGAATTGCTCCTCCTGCAGTTATGGCGAAAGGACCTGAGCCCTGTGAGGAAGGCCAGCGGTTGTTGCTCCTTTGCCAATTTGATGACTAGAGCAGAACAGGCGATGCCGTCAGTGCTGAGTGAGAGCAGGTGCGGTGAGCAGGGGCAGGACGGAAAAACAGGCTGCACAGTAAGAGGAGACGTCTGGGCACTGCATCAGGAAAGATGTCAGGGGTCAGAGGGTCCTAAGACCACCTTGAGCGGGGATGAGGTACGACGCCCCAAAGCAAGTCATCGGGAGGCGAACGGCAGGTGGGCTGCCGGAGGCCGCAGGAGGTCCAAGGAGGCCCAGCCCCAGCAGGTCTGCTGGGAAAGAGAGGAGACCCCCAAAGATCAGAGGGGCAGGGGTGAAGGGCTGAGCAGGGCCTTGGTAGTACGGGCACCTCTTCTCAAGGAAACGAGGTCGGGGGTAGCGCACAGTGTTTAGGAGCTAGAACGACCCACAGGCGAGAGGAGTCCAGCCAAGGAAAACGCACACAGGACACGCCGGGGTCTCTTCCAGAAGTCAGGCCTGCCTCCCTGTTTCCCTGGGGCGAGGAGGGGCAGGCTCGCAGGGCTTTTGAGAGAGACTGGTGCTGGGAATCCTCGAGTCCAGCACGGTGGCCCTCGTTAGGGCAGAGGTTCTAAACCCTGGAGTCATGTGCGGAGATTAAAAAAAAATCCCTACGTGGCCCCACTGCGGCCCCGTGAAGTCAGACTCTCTGCGAGTGAGGCTGGGCCGGGAATTTTTTTTATTTTCAGAGCTGCCTAGTGGATACCGATTAACGTGCAGCTCTAGCTGAGAACTGGCTTTGGGGTTCAAGGCAGGCGCAGATGCCTGAACTTCGGTGGGAGCCAGGGTGGCTCTGTCCTGCCTGCATCTTAGGACCACTGGAGAGATTTAGGACAGACAAAACAGTGTGCCCAGAGCACACCCTTGGTGACTGTAATTAGCATTTCTGGGCGTGAGATCCTGGCACTCCTAGTTTCTAAAGCTTCCCCGGGTGTCTAACGGCTCCAGGGTTGAGAGCTACTGGGAAAGGAGAAGTATATGACTCGCTTTCCTGTTACCTACTTGCTGTAGGACCTGGAGAAGATTTATTTCTTCCTGACTCAGAACGTCCGGTTCTGTATCCTTACAGGATTAGATAGGATAATATATGGGAAAAGGATTTTGCTAACTGGCATCTATCATGCAGATATGAGAGCTTTATTCTCCCATCACTCACCTTGGCTGGGACATGAGGTGCAGGTTTCCTGGCCGATGTTGCCAGGCCAACTTATCACATGGGAAAGCCCTCTGTGTGTTAGTCTTGTCATCCACACCAGCTTGCCAGCTCCCCGGGGGCAGGGGTGAGGCCTTTTCTACCTGAAACACATTTGGTTCTCTGGGGGAGAACTTACAGGTGCAGGAATGTGAGTTTCCCTTTGGATCATGTAGAATTGCCCATAGAGTTGTTTGTTTTTCTTTTGTTATTCTTATTTATTTTTCTCCCATGGAGTTTTTGTGTATTTTTTAAGATTTACTTCATTTATTTATTCCCCCCACCCCATTGTTTTGCGTTTGCTGTGTCTGTTCATGATGTGCTCGTCTTCTTTTTAGAAGGCACGGGAACTGAACCCTGGACCTGCCATGTGGGAGGGAGGTGCTAATCGCTTGAGTCACCTCTGCTTTCTGCTTTATTGTGTCTCTCATTGTGTTCCCTGCTTGTGACTCTTTGTTGCATCATTGTTGCGTCAGCTTGCAGGGTTAGCCCGTCACGTCAGCTGGCTGTCTTGCTCGTCTACTTCAGGACACACCGGAAGCTGAACCCGGGACCCTCCAGTGTGGAAGGCGGGAGCTCAATCGCTTGAGCCACATCCGCTTCCCTCCCGTGGAGTTCTAAATCCATTTATTCTCTTCCTTATTTAAAGAAACAGATGAATTTGTCCTGGCCTAAATGGTTGCAGGGAAGATGGGGAAACTGACAGCGTGGCTGGAGGGCACTTCATAATCTCATCGTCACCCTTGGCAAAATGCCGTTTCAGGGTCGGCGCGAGTGCACCCGTGGGCGATGGCTGCGGCCGGCCTGGGACGCGGGCTGGCGGTGCTCTGCCTCCTGGCCTGGGCGGCCCCGGCGGCCGGCGACCGGGTGTACATCCACCCCTTCCACCTCCTCACCTACGACCAGCGCGCCTGCGACAGGCTGGAGAACCGCAGCGCCGACGCGCCCCCGGACCCCACCTTCTCGCCCATCCCGATCCAGGGCGGGGCCAAGGCGGCCCCCGTGGACGAGGAGGCCCTGCGGGACGAGCTGGCGGCGGCGGCGCAGACGCTGGGGGCGGCGGACAGGGGCAGGGCCGCGGGGGTGGGCCTGCTGCTCAACTTCCTGGGCCTGCGCATGTACCGGGCGCTGCGCGCGGCGCGGGGCGCGGCGCGGGGCGCGGCGCTGCTGTCCCCCGCCGCGCTCTTCGGCACGCTCGCCTCCTTCTACCTGGGCGCCGAGGGCCCCACGGCCGACAGGCTGCAGGCCTTCCTGGGCGTGCCCGGGCAGGGCCCGAGCTGCACCTCCCGCCTGGACGGCCACAAGGTCCTGTCCGCCCTGCGGGCCACCCAGGCCCTCCTGGTGAGCGGCCGCGGCGCGCCGCTGCTGTCCACCGCGGTGGGCCTGTTCGCGGCGCCCGGCCTGCGTCTGAAGCAGCCCTTCGTGCGCGCGCTGGCCCCGTTCGCGCCCGTCGCGCTGCCCCGCGCCCTGGACTTGGCGGAGCCGGAGGTGGCCGCCGCGAGGATCGGCAGGTTCGTGCGCGCCGTGACCGGGTGGCCGGTGAGCGCCCCGGCGGCCGCCAGCGCCGGCGGCACCCTGCTGTTCCACACCTACGTGCGCTTCCGAGGTAAGGCCCAGCCCCCGGGCTCCGCCGCGCCGCGCTTGGCGGGCAGGCAGGGCGAGCCGGCGCCCACTCGCTCCGTGCTGAGCGCCCCACCGGCTGCCCCACTGCGCGCCAGCCCTGGGTTCAGGCTTCCACTTTCACTCCTTAGCCCCCTTTCCCGAGCCGTGAGGAGCGTTCCTGTCTTTATTTACTGGTGAGGAGACAGGCTCAGAAAAACACAGGGACTCCCAGGCGCAGAAAAAGAGTGACTCGTGCCAGACCCCAGGGCCACAAGCGGGCATCCTGGGAGCCACGCCCACGGCACGTGGTTCCTGCTTAGCAGGGAAGGTTCACGTCCCTTAAGAAGCACGGGGACTTGGGCCCCTGTCCCAGGTAGAAATAACTAATGTGCTTGCTTAAATAACTTTCATATTGGGAGGGGGTATTGCCAAAAGAAAAAAAAATCCCTACTATGAAGATTGTTTCCTCATTGAATACATGATTACTGAGAAATTACTGCTTGCAAGGCTGTGAGCCCGGCAGGGCGGGGAGGCCAGCGGGGGTGAGCCAGAGGCCACCTGCTGACGCTCAGCCGGGGAGCTGGGATGAGGGGGCAAAAAGTGCTGCAGGTGAAAGTGTTCTAGGAAAAGTACTCGTGAAACACTAAGAAGAGGAGGGGAGGCTGGCCCTGGGGTGGGAAGAGCTCGGGAGGGGGTGAGGGCAGGGGCTGTGACAACAAGGTGCTGGCAGCGAGCGTGTCACACGCACAAAGGCACTGAGGTCCAGCGTGAGGACGGGGAGGAGCGAGGTGGCTCGGCCGGGCCAAGGCATAGCGACGGAGGGGCACGCGGGAGGGCTGGCGCGTCACGTCGGGGCCAGCTCTGGGAGAACGGACGCCTGGAAGGCGGGGGTCGATGCTGGCTTTGGAGTGCTCAGAGGGCACCCTGGTGGCCCGGTGGCGTGGGCTGGGGGCAGGGAGGGCAGCTGGAAGCTTATGCAATAGTTCAGGCCAGCTGTGTTGGGAAACATGCGCCTGTGGATTCGTGGGCTGAGGCGGGGAGGGAGGCTTCTGCAAGATACTGATGAGGTTCAGGCAAAGAGATCGCCATCTCGAGGGGGACAGAAAGGAGAGGCGCCATCTCGGGGGGGACAAAGAGAGATTGAGGAAGCCGAAAGGACCGTGGAGGCAGAAAGAGTTAACCAGAGCATGACGTTTTCTTAGTGTTAGCAAGTCTTAAAGTCGCCCTAAGACAGCGCTTGGGGAAAGGGCTTCCAGGGGCCAGGAGAGCCCCGGGGATGGCTCTTCTCCCAGCCGACAGGGGACGCAAGCAGAGGTCAGTGCCCACCCGAGGTGATTCCCTGCTGTGAGGGGAGGCGGGGGCGCCCAGGGGCGCTGCCCCAGAAGGAAGCAGGTAGAGGCTCACTGAGGAGCAGAGGCAAGAGAGTCCCCAATGCAGCCGCACTGTGGAGAGACGCCGGCCCTGCCGTGCAGACTTAGAGCTGGAGAGAGGCGGGAAGAGAGAGAAGACTAGAAAGCAAGCAAACCACACGGGGCTCAGGGGGCCTGGGGGGCCCGGCGCCCACCACCGACCACCCCGGGACCCCCACCAGCCCTTAGGTCTTTCCTTGCTCCCCGGGCACGGAGTCCTCCAGGGGCTCTGATGCCCTGGCCCAGGGGCCTGGCGGGAGGCGGACATCGCCGACAGCACCTGGTACGGCCGAGCCCCGGGCGCCCCTCGCCCTGCGCTCGCGGCCGTCCTCAGCCGCAGCCCGGCCCCCGTGGGCGCCGTTTCACCAGCTGACTCACCCTTTAGAGATTTACTTAGCCTGCCTCAGGGTTTGCAGCAGGATTTGTACTTTCGGAGAAGCAGAGAGGAGAGGGCAGCCTTGCAGATCAGACATGTTTTTCGAGGGAGCATTGCATTTTTGTTGAGCACAAGCAGCTTTGTTGGAGGAGAACAATTTCGTCCTTTTTGTCCTTCAAATGAAAAAGCCTCCCCAGGCCCTGTGGGCCAGCGGCCAGCCCCTGCGGAGGGCCGCAGCGTGCAGAAGCCCTCTTGGAACTGCCCTTGTCGGTGGCCAAGCAGCTCAGGACTTAAGCACAAGGGACAGGCTGGGCCGCCGCTCTGTTGTCACAAACCCTGGTCGGTCCCTGCCCGTGTTCCTTCCCAGGAGTCTCCTCCCGGCCTCTCAGCCCCTTTTCACTTTGGAGACCTCTGATTCAGTGAAAGGAAAGACCTGCCTCGTTGTAACACCTCCGTTCATACCCCCAAGCGGCACGGCCGCAGCACTCGCCGTCGTCTCGCTCTAGAAACACAGAAGGGCACTTTCAAGAGGAGCCCTGCAGAGGGACACTGTGCGGGGGTCACCGTCAGGTAGGCCGTGTAGACTGCAGGTGACAGCTGCCCCGAGCCAGTCTGCATGGCCTCCCGGCACTGCCCGAGCTGGACGGCGGCTCGACTCCACCTTGGCAGGGCTCCGGGCTCCTTGTCTCCTTGCTCTGCCATCCCGGTTCACCTCTGTGCCCACCCGGCCCCGGGGAGGGTGGGAGGCAGGGCTCAGCCCTCCCTTTAAGGTCCCACGTGCAAGCTGCGTGTATCGCTTCCGCTCACGTCCCGACGGCCACAGCCAAGCCAGGGCCTGGCCCCAGCACCAGGCGTGCTGAGGACTGTCCTTTCCATCCTTGGAGACTGTGTGCCTGGCTCTACATTCTGTGACCACAAGAAAGGGCGGACGGAGGCTGGAGGCCGAGCAGCGGTCGCCGTCACAGCTGGCGCTGGACTCGGATGGGCAGTGAGTGTGGGCGCCCGGTGTTCACGGCGGCACAGCCACCATCTCCAGCGGGCGCGGCAGCCTGAGCGCCTGTCAGCAGACGACCGGGGAAGCCAAGTGTGCATGCACACACCGGGGAGCGCTGCTCAGCCCCAGCCGGGAGCAGAGGGCTGCCCCAAGCCCAGTGTGGAGGAACCCCACGACCAAGCGCCGGGTGCACCAGCCAGGCACAGAGGACGAGCTTGTAGGACTCCCCTTAGACGAACTGCATAGAGTAAGCAAGTACATGCAGCCAGAGAGCAGAGCGCAGGCTTGCTTGGGCCTGGGGGAAGTTATTGCTTGATGCTGCGGAATTTCCGTCTGGGGGGAGCACAGCGTTTTAGTGATGGATGATGGTGATGGAAACACAACCCTGTGAACATGACCGATGCCACGGAACTGGTGCTTGAAAGTGGGTAAAATGGGAGCTAGTACGTGGTGTATATGTTACCACAGCGAACACTTTTAAAAAATTAAAAATTTTAAAAAGTGAGTGTGGCTAAGCACAGGCTTTGGACTTGGGGATCATCTGGGTTTGAATTTGTCTGGCCAACTGCTACCTGGGTAAGTTCCTTAGATTCTCCTGAGCCGTGGTTTCCTTTGTGCTTAGGGTAGATGTCAACTCTCAGGTGTCATGCCCGGCACAGACTAAGTCCTCAACCAAGGGCAGTTGTTACTGTTGTACTGTTGTTATTTTGATGGATTCGAAGTGGCTAGATTTTGGAGGAGGAGGACTTGCAAGTGCACCCACGGTGCTGGCCTGGGGAAGCTTTGTGCCGGGCCAGGTGGAGAGGAGCCTGGGGTGGGCCTGCACCTCACCGGGGCGCGGAGGGGAGGCTGTGCACGGCGGCAGGAGCGGGCGGTCAGAGCTCACCTGTCGGCTCGGCTCCAAGTCCCGCCCGCCCGCTCCCCGGCCCCTCCAGCTGCCCAGGGCCCCCGGCCCTGGCTTCCGGCTGACTCCTGCCCCTCCTTCTCCTGCTCAGGAAAGATGAAGGGGTTCTCCCTGCTGGCGGAGCCCCAGGAGTTCTGGGTGGACAACGCCACCTCGGTGTCTGTCCCCATGCTCGTGGGGACTGGTGCCTTCCAGCACTGGGATGACGCCAAGAACAACCTGTCGGTGACCCGCGTGCCCTTGGGCGGGAACGCCTGGCTGCTGCTGATCCAGCCGCAGAGCGGCTCGGACCTCGACGAGGTTGAGTCCCTCGCTTTCCAGTACGACTTCCTGGCCAGGATGAAGAGTCTGCCTGTCAGGTACAGCGCCAGGGAGGCTTCCTCCACTGCAGTCTGTCCCTGGGAAGCGGGGAGGAGGGCGGGCCGAGGCCTGGGCAGGGCTGCGCATTCCCCGAGCCTCTGGGGTGGGGTTGACACACAGCAGTGCTGCTTTTCTGGAGCAGGTGCACCCATCATGGCTCCATTCAGCATCTCTCGATGCAGCTCGGGTAGATTCACTTTCTGTGCTTATATTAACCCGCCTGTATCAGAGGGAGAAAAGACATTTCAATCTGTCCTCTGTGCAGGGGGCTTCTTAGATACCCCCCCCCCATGCCCGCCCCCACCAAACCAGCACTCTGAGAGCTTCTTGGGGACGGAGGTGGGCTTTCTCCCACAGCCCTGGTTGAACTCAGCTCCTCTCCCCTTTCATGACCGAAATGAAGCGCCCCTCCCTGGACAGAAGCAGGGGAGATCTCAGGCGGCAGGGCCAGGTCAGGGGAGCTCGTGTACCTGCTCCAAGCTGGGCATGAGAGCGCCCCATCGGGGCCGCAGGTGCCTCCTCGTGTCTACTCTGCATGTTGGAGGCTTGTGTCCCTGTGAACAGCCCTAGTGCTCAGGGGCGTGGAGGGCAGAGGAGGCAGCTGCTCCAGCGAAGGCGGACGGGCGCCATGTGAGAGCCCGGTGCGTGGCCTGCCATGCTCCTTGTCCCGGGTGTTTCTCAACCCAGGGCAGAAAACCACGAGGAGAGAAAAGACATAGCATATGAGTGTAGAGAAGAGCATTTTAGAGCTGCCTGAGGGAGACACCCTCCCCAAGAGCTACCTAAAAACCGATCAGAACAAGAACAGACAACCCCCGGCAGCCAGGCACGCAGAGGCCATCACTGTTGCCATCTGTAGGTCCTTCTCACATTTCAAGGGACAGGGAGGGTTTTTTTTATTTGTTGGTGACATTTTCTCAAGATAGGCCAAGCTACGGCGGGGAGCGCAGGCGCCGGGCCGCCCCCTCCTCGCCGCCGGGCTGCGCGGGTCCTGGCCTGCGGGCCCAGCGGCCTGCTCACGGCGCCCTCCCCCCAGGGCCCTGCGCCTGACCATGCCGCAGCTGCTGCTGGAAGCCTCGCACGACCTGCGCGACCTGCTGGCCCAGGCCAAGCTGCCCGGCCTGCTGGGCGCCGAGGCCCGCCTGGGCAAGATGAGCGACGCCGGCCTCCGAGTGGGACAGGTAGGGCCGAGGCCCGGGCGCGTGTCCGGGGGCGGGGAGGGACGCGGCCGCTCCCGGGCCTGCGCCCCCCCTCCCGGGCCTGCGCCCCCTCCCGGCACGGCGCCCCCTCCCGGCCCGGCGCTGCGCCCCTGCGCCCGCTCCGGGGCCTGCGCCCCCGCTCCCGGCACGGCGCTGCGCCCCTGCGCCCCCTCCCGGGCCTGCGCCCCCTCCCGGCACGGCGCTGCGCCCCCCCTCCCGGGCCTGCGCCCCCTCCCGGCACGGCGCTGCGCCCCTGCGCCCGCTCCCGGGCCTGCGCCCCCTCCCGGCACGGCGCCGCGCCCCCCCCTCCCGGGCCTGCGCCCCCTCCCGGCACAGCGCTGCGCCCCTGCGCCCGCTCCCGGGCCTGCGCCCCCTCCCGGCACGGCGCCGCGCCCCTGCGCCCGCTCCCGGGCCTGCGCCGCCCGCCCCTCGCCCGCCCCGGCCCCCAGCCCTAAGGCCCGCTGTCCCGCAGGTGCTGAACTGCCTTCTGTTCGAACTGAGCGCCGAGGACGGAAAGCCGGCGGCGCCCACCCCGCAGCCCGCGCGGCCCGCGCCCCTGGAGGTGACCCTCGACAGGCCCTTCCTGGTCGCCGTGCTCGAGCAGGCCTCGGGGGCCATCCACTTCCTGGGCCGCGTGGCCCGCCCCTGAGCAGAGCCTGAGAGAGCCCCAGAGCCCCGGCTGCGCAGGCGCCGGCGGAAGGCCTGCACCGATTTGTCGCCATGGGTTTTCCGCCTTTTCTTCTGGTCAGTCAGCGTTGAGCTGGAAAGACATTTTCCTGGTAGACGTGAACGCTGTGCGTAACGAGCAGCAGAGACCGGGGCCCAGCCGGCTGCCTAAGGCGGGACTCTCGTTTTGGATGGAGTGGGGAGAGAGGCAGTGCTGAGCGCAGGGCTGCTGTTCTAGAAGAGTGGCTGATTTCTGAAACCAGAATGTTTCCCTTTAAATTGGGATCAGAAATTTGGCTTCAAAATTAACGCCTAAATTTTTCACGTCTTGGGTTCATATTGAGTGTTTTGAAATGTGAGGCTAGCACCTGTCTGTCATTCCTGCCCTCCTTTACTTTTTCTTGCGTGTGCCGTGATTTTTGAAACATTCGTTTTGAAAAACACAAGCATCTGGATTCATGCTAGAATGTAATACCACGGTTGATTATGACTTGTGTAATTAATAAAGGGCCTGCAACAATAAACAGTAAAAATGATATCTTTCACTGAGCAGAATAACAGATAGACGTGATTCAGCTGACAGACTGTATAGTGAAAGTGCTTCTGAGGACGTGGAGTCGTATTTGGGGTGGAATTTCCACGGAAGGCCTGGCCCAGGCCTCTTCAGTCATGTCGGAGGCGTTTTAGGTGATGCATTTGTCTGGACACATCTATTCATAAGAATTAGGATCATCAGTGAAACTGACAGATGGGACAGTGGGACACTCATCACATGACAACTGAAAAAGGAACTGGGCACTTCTCAGTACTGGTGACACAGAATCAGAATATTGCTTGTACTGTGTAAGGAAAGCAAAAGGCAGAGAAATAAACATGCCTGAGTGAACATTCGCCAGCTCTTATCTGTTGAGCGTCTCCTCCAGTCCCCCCGGGTGCGATCAAACCTAACTTTGTAAACTCTGACAAAGCCTGGTGAGGCGGGGGCACCAGCAGGCCCTCGGCTGCCCCTGGGAGCCGTGGAGAGGTCCCCACGTAGGCAGAGCGCTTTATCTCTCTTCTTCCTCCCTTCCCTCCCTGCCACAAATATTGAATTAATAACATATGTACTGTGTTACAACTGGTAAGAGCCAAGAAGAAAAAGGCAACAGGGAAGAGAGCTAGGGAGTGTCCAGGATGGGAGGGGAGGGGTGGTTTCAAAGCTTACAGAGTTCTTTCATTTTTGTGACCTCGTTGGCTGAAGGCAAGGAAACACCTGCGTCCTGCTGCTGAGGGAGCGGTGCTGCCTGTGTCTGCCCGGCCGCGCCCCCACCTCCGCAGGAGCCCCAGAGGTAGCTGGTTCCCAGGGCTGGGCTCCTGGAGCAGAGCATGCCTTGGGGACAGGTGGAATGAGTCCCCTTCTCCCCGACCCAGACAAGGTCCGAGCAGGTGCAGAAAACACCGTCAGCATCCGTCACCCGAAGGTCAGGGCTCCTGAGGAGACACTCGGCTTCTCGACTCGTATCCCCGAGGGTCCCTAACACAGCTGCCGAACCGTCCCAAGGGCCTGTTCCTCCGGCCGCACAGCCAGGCCCGCGAGCAGCAGCGTGGCCCAAGCACTTTCCTGCCCACATTTGTAAACTGGGAAATGCCGGAATGAACGACCGAATGGCGAGCGCGCGTGTCAGTGGCCCTCAGCACGTGAAAGGGCAGCGTGCGCCCGCCAGAGGCCCTGGAGGTACGCCGGCAATGGAGCCGCAGCCCGGGAGCACCCTCCACTCCCGCAGGCACGGCGGCCTCGCTTCCTCAGCAGGGATCTTTCAAAGCTGTCCCCCGCGTTCCAGACGCAAGCCTCAAAAAAAGACTTGCCTTTAGTTGCCGTCTTCAGGACACCGAGGCTCCCGTTCCTTGTTCAAGAAGACCAGGCAAGGCCTGCGGGAGCAGGAGGTGGTGGGATGTCCCAGGGGGTCTCCCGGCAGGGCCTCTACTCCTCAGCCCTCTGGCACACGCCTCCCTTGTTTGTAAAGGCAATGGGCACAGTTCCTGATGACGCATCCTTCCAGGTCCTGGCAGCGCTCTCTCCTGCCCCCTCTGCCTTCGTTCAGGTCGGCTCCTGCGTCCTGGCCTGAGCAAGAAGCGCCTGGACCGTGGAGGGAAGGACGCTCCGCAGCCCTGATCCGTGTGGCCCATCACCTCCTCGCAGAGAGAAAACGGACCCGAGCAAGGCGGGTCCCCAGAAGCCCCAGGAACGGCCTGCGAGGTCAGCATCCACTCCGGTGGGGTCGACCTAACAGCAGCGACATTTGGCTTTGCTGCGTTGGGTGGACTGCAGTCCCAGGGTCCTGCGCACTCACCAGTCTTTTTTTTTTTTTTGACATCCTAACCTTTCTTTAATAACACTTGCATGTACACCATATTTACCAGTTTATACCCTTTAATTCCATTTTATGAGATAGCAATCACAAAGTGATACAGAAAAGCCTTGGTATTTAAGGCAAATGAGAAAGAAATGTCATTCCACATTCGTTCTGAGCTACATGCTGGCCTCCCCAAAGCCTTTTAATGAATTGTAAGTGCGGCTCACAGTCCCCTTTGTTCTCACAGTCTTAGGGATTCTGCTCACACTCAGAGCCCCGGTGGTTTTTTCACTGTAATCAGCTGTCACCACTTCTATTTGGGTTTACCTCTCAGGTCCACTCTCAGCACTCACTCTCTGATTCGTTCTGTCCTCCAAGGGCCAGTGGAGGGTGGGGCCTGGCACACACACTCTCCAGTTTGGGTGTTTTTGAAATGACAATTGGGTGCCAAGTCTCTTGGGAGAACTGTAAGTACAGGGAGCAGCAGTGCTGTAAAGTCTTGCTACTCAAAGTGCAGTCCTTGGACCAGCAGTATCAGCTTTTCCTGGGAGCTTGTTAGGAACACAGACTCTCAGGTTCTGCCCCACCTCCTGAACTAGAATGTGCATTTTTTACAGGATGCCCACTTGAAAGTTTAGAAAGCACTGCTCTAACTGGTACACAGAATCTCGACTCCAAACACTGGTTTCTAGAAGGGGCAGTAGCCACAATGATAGGCTCCATCATTTGTTGTAAGCTCTTGGGTGGATGAAACATCTTATAATCAGAAGTATCTGTAATTCCTGAAACAACTGCAAATGAAGAAGAGGTCCAAGTATGTGTTTACTGAATCTGGAGCTGCTTTATTCACCCCCAGCACATACCTTCCTTCATTTAACAAATACTAGAGAGGTGCTGAGTCTAGACTTCATGCCCCAGAAGTGAACCAAACCTGTCATCCTTGCCTTCAGTGATTCCTGGAGTCACTGCCTGTGATGTCATCCTTACACATTGATAGTAGTTTTGAAGTTGTTCCAAACACGAGACAGAGTTGACAGGCTGCAGCTGAACAGAACATTTGAATTTTTTACTTTGCTTTAAAATGCATATAGCGATAGAGTAAGTTCCTCTACTTAGCAAGTTGCTTCAGCTTCTGCCAGTTCCTACGGGTATAATGTTGCCAACGGACCTCTGGTGTCAAGATATTTTCTATGTGCAGTTACAAATGGAAAGTTAGGTAGGACTCCATCTCTCAAATCATTACAAAGATGCGAAACACCAAAATTTCAGATTACTTAATGCAAAAATGCTATCACTTTGGTTTTGATTCTCTTAAACTTTTCTTCACCAAATTCTAAGTCTTCTTGCGGTTGAAAATTCTTGTCAATTAGACAAGGCAATTATTTGGCAACTAAAATTACTTCCAGAGATTTTTGGCTGGGTAAGAGACCTGGAGCTATAGGCAGTGATACTTCTTACCGTCCAGCAAGGAAATTAATTAGATCCCAAAGCTCGTACTCAGTTTAGAAAACAAAGTTTATTTTTGGTTACTCATTTGGTACCAAACCCCATCTGAACAGAACTGAGGCTATTTAATATCTAAAATCTTTATAGGGTATTAGTAAGTCTGGCAGCATAAAGATCTATGTTTGACTAAAGGTGCTGTCTGCAGGATACTTAACCTTTCTAAAACTTAAAAAATCCTGATTACGAAAGGTTTTGGATTAGAGATTGTGAATTTAAATATTACCTCTTGAAGTTTTTAAAGCTGCAAAATGCTCAGGGATGTTCTGGACAATTCTAATGGGATTCACAAGCTCTAGGTGTTTTGAAATGTCAATGACCAATGATTGTAACTTCAAGAGAGTGGGGGTTATACAGCCCACTTCCCAGCATTCAAGCTTCGTAACGCTTCTGTGTGCATCCAGGTGTGCATCTCCTGTGTGATTAGATTGGGTTTTGCACTTCCTTTGCTCTTAAGAAATGCGTCTTCCTAACTAGATTTAAAGCCTCAAACTTGACAGAAACCTTATAATCTTTCATGTATTTTCTAGCACAGACAAGTCTTGGTGATGCTCATAGGGTGTCTGAGGGATAGCTGGACCCACTCATGGCTTGGTACAATTCAGTCACACCTTTCCAGGTTACCCCCGACAGCTGACAAGGGCTCGGGGTCTTCCATGCAAGAGGGGATGTGCCTTACGGCCTTCCTTCTCAGAGTGGCCGCGGAACGGCAGTATCAGCACCTCAGGAAGGAAGCCTTTGAGTCTGCTATGCTGGGGTAGGGCCTGAGAAGTAACGTTGCCAACAACCTCCAGGGGACACTGCGGCGGTGGTCCCCGTGGGTTAGCAAGGGCCGAGAGGCCTGTCTCAGCTCTGGCCTCCTGAGCTGGTGCTTCCACACCTCCACCTGCGCATTAGAGCCACAGGTGACTATCCTGCAACGCCTTTTCCCTTCATGTAATAAGCAACCAAACGGGCAGACCTGCAGTCCCTCCTCTGCTATAGGCTACAAGGCCCTCCTTGTAGGACAAAGAAAATCACTGGAGAAGTCTTTAAACAATTGTGGCAGATTATTCTGTCGTGGCCCAGAGTCAGATATTAGTACATCATCACCCTCTTAAGAAGAAACACGACCACTTGCAAGTAAGAATTCAAAGTGCACAAAATAGTAACCCTGATGTTTATGAACAAGTCAAAGTTTATATAAATTCAGGACATGGACTTAAGATCCGGCAGCTTCTTTTTCTCCATTCATCCTTATTCTTCCACTTCCACTTCCCATCCCTTTCTTACCTGGCTGCCAACCTCTTGATTTCCAATCTAGTACCATACAAAGAACCAACAGCCTAGCAGACTATTTAGCCCACTCCCCCAATTGAGGGATGTCAAATCCTTCTAATTAATCCCTGATTCGCAATCACTCACATGGTTGTTTCTCTGCTCAGACTGACTGACCCAACTTCAACGGGCTTCCTAATCCTATGCTCTAGAATAAGACACACACACATCCAGGGGCCGGCACTCACCGCTAAGACCAGAGGGCATGCTCTCAACAGGGAGCAGAGAATACTATTCTCCTGGAGGCCCGCCAAAGCACTGAATGTTCCCTACACAGCAAGCTCCTTTCACTGCTCCCTCTTAACATCTCTAGGCCTGCCTCATCCCCGGTTCTCTGAATTCCTGAGCATTTATTTCTTCTTTTCCGTCTTCTCCTTACAACTTACCTTTGGACAAACAATAAGACGTTGAGATGCAAAGAAATGCAAAGAACAGAATAAAAAGACCCTCATTCATTAATCAAGGGTCTCTGTCTGGGCAGTTGCCACAGCTGAGTAGGATACAGTATGACACTCTAAACTAGGGTAAGGAGTGGGAGTTAGTGAAACAACTAAAGCGTTTACGCTTCTTCCCAAGCTTCCAAACGCTCCTGTCGATAGTGCGTTCACTGTTCTGTGGAGCAGCACTCCCACAGGCCTAAGGCAAGGTGCCACGATGGACAGGAGCCTTCAACAGCTGCTCCAGAGACGTCCTCCTGCAAGGAAACAGGTGCTGGGGAGGCTCTAACTTGTGAATTTACAAATAAAAGGCACACACTCTCTTGGCAGACACTGCTTTTATTCAGGAAATAAATTCTTTCCTACTGGTTCTAGCTCCTGACAGAGGTCCAGGTCATGAGGGTCATCAGAAGCATTGTTCTCACATACCTACGCCACAATGGAGAGGCCCCCTTCCTAGCCTCTTTACAAAGTCAGTACATTTAGTTATTTTCATCGCAGAGGAGGACATTTCCATACAATAAACTGTGGTAACACCACCACAGTAGTTTCTTCAAATTGCTGGATCAGGGAAACAACTTTTTATACTCATATATATATTTTAACGTTTTAGAAACCAACTCTTCCACACTAAAATTTACAATAAAAATAAAATAATTTGCTTTGTAAACTATAGTAGAAAGTTTCAAATGTCTTAAAAACTATCTTCCATACAATGGAAAAAGGCTTAGTGTTCTTTTTTGGGTGAAAGAAGACCCAAATATGCAGAGAAGGTGCATTGACGTGTTGCTGTAGATACGCTGGAAGCACTGTTTGCTACATAGGCTTGGGAAGAGAACAGAGCCACATTCTTCCCTTAGGCTAGAAGTCCAACTTTTTTCTCCCTTCAGGGTCTTCCCAGAAGCTTAAGACTGTTCTACAGTTGCCAGGTCCTTGGCAGCCACAACAAGCTCCAGGAGAGCTGGAAAGCTTTTTATGCCACTTGTTTGCAAGCCCATCTTTTGAATCTGCAAAAGCCGTAAGAGAACAAATTATGTTACAGTGACGTAAGCTGAATGTGGAAAAAAAACCTTATAAAAAAATAAAACAAAAATCCGTCCCCACCCTCTATTATAGGAGAGAAAAAAAGACCGTTCCCTAAAGACTGGTAGGATATTTTTTTTTCCTGTAGAGCAAGGGATTTATGTAGGAGAAATCTACTTTTCTGGGGTCAAACACTTAGCATTTTAAGCAGCCCATATGATAATTTATCTCTGTCCATTAAATCAGACTTTTACCAGGATAAAGGCCTCTCTTGTGGACTTAAAAAAAAAGAAAAATCAACCTGAAAGAAATAATGAAATAAACTATTTTTAAGTGGAGACTTTAAAACAAAAGTATTGGCTCAAGCTCTTAATCTCTTAACATAATGCCAACAACCTTTCTTAGAATCTAATGAACTGAAAACACTTTGGCACAGCAACAATTGTCAATTATTTTGGTAACTAAAACATGGCACAGTATGTTCCCATTTTTTATTAAAAATCATACAAAAAATCACACATATACATAGAATGATCTGGAAAGATACATAACAAAGTAATTGTTTGCTTTCACGGTTAGTTCTGGGGACTGGGCTTACTGGAAGTGCCTTTTTCTTTTCTTTCCTCCCTGCCCCACCCCACTGCCCCTCCCTTTCTTTTGTTTATCTGTTCTTCCTGTTTCTAAAACAAACTTTCTTGCTTGTAAAAGGATTTTAAATTTTTCTTGTGAAATAAAGATACAGGGCAAATGAATTTTGTCAAGATATATCTCTAAATTCACTTCAAAAGAGAAAAAAGTTAGGAGTTTCCGTGTTGGTTCTGATGTGTAAAGGAGATACTGTAGTCAGCTAGAAAATCAAGTACCTAGTGATGGAAATTTTATCATTTCACCTAGTTTCCTCTAACAAAAAGGTCCTTTCCTTGGTAATGTATGGCTAGATGGAAAACTTAAGCAGTTTAGAAAAAAAGTTTTATGATGCTACAAGGAAGTTACCTTAGTGATAATGAAAAGACCTTGCATTAATAATTAATATTCAGCCATTATTCTGAAATCTGTGTTTTATAGAAAACCTACAAAATCCAGGAAAAGGTACAAAAAGTTACATTTAGATGATTTCTCAAGTACCACAGGGAGGGTTACTATTTTTTCTGTTTTTCCTAAGCCAAAGCAACAACTATTTCAAAAGCTATGACACAGCATCAATTATGTATAGCAGATAGTTCTGTCATCTGTGCAGTGGGTTTCATGAAAAGTGTTGGTGAATAAAAAAGATGTCAACGGCCCCAACTATCAATTCATTCAAGTTCAAAAACTTAATTTTCAGAACTTTTCTTTTCTATCCTTTCTTTCCCCTAATTCCTAGGTATAACATGAATTTCTTATTTTTAAAGTATTCTGGGATGCTGACCCTTTTCTTTGTAATATCTGGGGAATCAATTCCTTATCCACCTCAACAGCATCTTGGCTCACATGAACCATTAGGTAACTCCCTGATCCTTAGAATTCATTTTCAGAATCATTGAACTGATGATGGCTGATCAATTACCTGCTCTCCCAGGTACTCAACGTCTAAGGCCAACTGTAGCCTGATTTTGTCATCATCACTCATGCCACCATTAGAGCCAACAGGGTTGGTTGAAGTAGTTTTTCTAGCTTGTTTTAGTCTTTTTAGACTTTCTTCCATTTTCTTCACTGAGTTCAGTACATCTGACACAGTTTCATAGTACCTTGAGATCAAGACACATTTATTGGTGGAACAGAGACAGATATATGTAACATCAAACACAGTAGCTTAGTGGGATAAATAAAAAGATATTAAAGATAAATATTCATTTCCAGTAAAACATTCGGCCATGGTAATATTTAATGTTTCTTAAGAATGTAAGAAAAATAGGGTCTTAGGAGTTTTTGATACTGATTCTTCATCAGTTAAAATTACACTTTAAAATGTATGGTTTCACTTCACTGGTTACAAGGGTATCTTTGGCATGTTAAGTACCATTTTTGGACTGAGGAGAGAAAAAGTAATAAAGGAAACGATATGACTGGGCTTGTGAGAATGACGTGTGAAGGAAAGGCATTAGGAAATATAAAAGGCAGCCATGCGTAGAGGGAACACGGTATGTGCCTGAAGAGCCGGTGGGGCAGTGTGTGAGCCAGGCTGGCAGGGACACTGGCAACACCGACAGGTGTGGGTGGAGTCACAGGTGGAGAGGTGGCACAGAGCTTTGAGCGCAGGCAGGAGGCGAGTGGAGTGCACAGCCCAGTCTTCAACACAGACGGGGAACTCTTGAGTCAGGTGCCGAAAGGCAGCGAGTGCCTGTACTCTACCTGCCCAGCGAAGGGCTTTGATGTTCTCACAGCCCGATTTACATGCAGCCCCCACTGTCTTAGAGAACTCTGCCTTAGGACTTGTCTAAGAAAGTTCCACATATTCTACTTTTAAGTACTTACTTATGAGTGCTCTCAGAGAGAGCTTCTTCTAGCCACTGCTGAATTATTGCTTGTTTGAGCTTATCCTTGTGTCTACTCTGAAGCTGGTAAAATGGCTTCACAGCACTGTCCACATAAGAGGAAGCTTTGGTTGGGACCTCCTGTAATAATGTTGGCAGGGGTTAAACAAGCATAGAAAAAATTAAAGAGAATAACAGCTACCCAAACCTCAAGTTTAAAAGGATACTACTCATGTACTAGCTCTGAGACTTGTACAAAACCTCCATCCCTCCCCGCAGGTTTTGCTTCAGAAGGTGGTGCTGAGTTCTGAGATCCTCCATTTCTAGCAAGCTCCCAGCAGGTGACGCTAGCACTGCTTGTCAATGGACTGCTGTGGAGGAGCAAAGACCTAGGGCAAATAATTTATTGACTCTTCTTAGCGTTGTTCTCTTCATCTCTAAATAAGTTTACCAGGTATCTACTTCATAAGGTATACTATGAGGAGTAAGGAGAGTGTGTGGTTTAGCAGTGCGTATCACAATTCAAGCAATCAATAAACATATCATTATAACATCTAATTAAATAGAAAGGGAAAGTTGGTAGATTAGTAAAAAGAAAAATAATGAAGTCTGTGATATAAAATAGGTCTCTCCCACTTATATATGGGAGCTTAAAATCAGATGAGAAAGGGCAAATTACATGACAAGGTACTCTTTCTGATAGTGATAATTCTATTGCATGTCTCAGATTTTAAAACAAAAAGCAGCAGCCATAAAGGAGAAGAGCAAAAATCCCTGTTCATCAGTGAAGAAGTACTTACTGCATCTAAAACATTATATTAGATGGAAAGAATAATACAAATAGTGGACACAATCCCCACACCAAGCATATAAACTAAAGGGCTTGCCCAAAACAAGGTAAGCTTATAGGAATGCCAGATACATTCTAAATAGCACAAAGTCTTAGGATACTTTCAGAGTTCCTGAGAATGGTTTTTGTTAGTAAACTAAAATCCAACTCTATGACGGGGGAAAAAGAAAATTAGGTGGAGAATTACGTGTGATAACTAGCAAGGACAAAATGTGAATAAATGCATGAAAATGAGAGATCAGTAGGGTGAAAAAAAAACTGACAAAAATGAATCCCCCAAATCACTAATACATGAGAAAACAGGAGAATTTGACTTTGAACATCAGTGTGTGCCCAAGTTTTTTCATATCTTACAAATGTCTAATATTTTTAATGTAGTTCTTCAACTCTTAACTCACACAACATCAGAAGAATGGTGCTTTCAATGACAATAAGAAGGGAACAAGGTAAATTTGTGTTTGAATACAAGATATGAAGATAAAAAAAGCATAGGACTTAAAAAATACTTTATTAAAATGGTTTCTTTTGAGAAAGTATCTTTCTTTAAGGCTAAGAGAATCCAGGAAAAGTCCAAACTGTTTAAGTCCACCTATCAGTTATGTTGGCCCAAGGCCCTGACCATCTGCCTGTGGAGGCTGAGCCGCCTGGGTGTCTCGCACCTCACAAGTAGAGCTCTCTGACTGAGACCGACTAGGCCATTTCAGGTACCCTGGGAACCTACTTCTGTCTCTGTCTCGATCACTCCTTCCCTCCTGGGGTCCCCTAGGCCTTCCCAATTTGTATTTCCCCATCTCAAAATTTTCTTCAGTGACTAGCACTGACCTTATTGGTTCTTCGGTAAAGCCTTGGAATTTCCAGGGCACTTTTCAGGTAACTGAAACAAGAATCACTCAATTGTTGGATGATCTTGTTACTCAAAGAAGGCATACAGGCTGATAAAGAGATCCGGGAGTCCTCCAGGGCTGCTGTTGATATAGAAAGATTGCACTGAATCAGTCTAAGGTCCAGGTGTGAATTTCATTTTTAGATACTCTCACATCTCAGAGAATATACAATAAATACAATAAATCAAATCTAATTACCAGAATTGAATATGAGGTCTCATTTAGTGAAGTTAAAATCACAGAACAGAACATAGAAGCATCCAAGGATTTACAACTAGAGAAGAAATATTAATTTAAATATATCCTATCATCTCTGAAATTTTATTTGAAATTATTATTTATATTATTTCTTATTCAAATAATTGTCAATTTGTTTTTACCTGAGAGAGAGGAAAAATTCTTAAAGCCAACCATTTCAAGTTTTGGTTTGATTGTTTCCAAGAATTCTGGAAGCTGAAATAAATATGTATTTTATATATTCAATTGTTTTTTACAAATCAAAGGAGGAGACAATTCTATTTGCATCTAAAAACTCTGGAATATCTTTTTTTTTTTTTTTTAAGATTTATTTACTTATTTATTTCCCCCCGCCTCCCTCTATTGTCTGCTCTCTGTGTCCATTTGCTGTGTGCTCTTCTGTGTCTGCTTGTGTTCTCATTAGGCGGCTCTGGGAACCAATCCTGGGACCTTTCCGAGTGGGAGAGAGGTGATCATTCTCTTGAGCAATCTCAGCTCCCTGGTATGCTGCATCTCTTATCTTCTCTCCTCTGCTTCTTTTTGTTGCGTCATCTTGCTGCGCCAGCTTTCTGTGTGGGTCAGCACTTCTGTGCAGGGCAGCACTCCATGTGGGCCAGCAATCCGCATGGGCCAGCTCACAACACAAGCCAGCTTGCCTTCACCAGGAGGCCCTGGGTACTGAACCCTGGACCTCCTATATGGTAGATGGGAGCCCAATTGCTTGAGCCACATCTGCTTCCCTAGAACATCTTAATGAATGGTAAAACTAAAACTAGCACTTTGAGTAATTTTCATGAGAGGAAAACAATATTCTTAATTAATACTTTCCTTAGAAAAGAATCCAGCAGGAGAATGGTACAGTTTAAAGGTTATCCACAGGCACAGAGAATAAGAGAAAAACACTTCCTATTCTGTGGCTCTCCATTACATAAAAAAGTTCACAATAAAAGCCATATTTTATTCAAAACATATTACCTTCTTGTTCAAGCATTTGTTCAAGCACCACAAAATATTTAAACTTGAAGAAAGGATAATTATATGTCAGAGGAGTTAAAAACTAAATTCATCTCACAAAGTTCTTTTAATGTTCAAAGCAAAAAACATATGGAGCCTTATATATAGAAAACAGAGTAAGAAGTTCCAATACTTCAACACTTTCTAAGTGTAGCTGAAGATTCAATGTTACCAGGAAATAAATGGGCAAGTGAATTAAAAATAATTAAAATCAAACCCACGAGAGATCATACCTGTGCAGAATAAGCTGGACAAATGAAAAAGGAAGTGGAGCATGACCTTGCTGTGAACTTACAACAGCATTAGTGAAAAGGAAGCAGAGGCTCCATGTTAGTAAATTTCTAGAATGGACTGCTAAGCATAAAGAGGTAGAGAGACCATTCTTAGATATCTTAAGTAGAGACAGTCATTGGAGAGTTGAAGAAATACCTAGGTGGAAGATATTCCCTCTTGAGGTAACCCTGGGCCTCCTAATTATAAGCCCCATCATGCTAAATGGTGCGCTTTCTTGCACATTCTATTTTCTGTGAAAATGGTGAACCTCATGTTAGACCCTGGGACGCACGCTTGCCTACCTGTTCCTGAAGCTTGTCTAGGTCTGCAACCACATACACAAGTTGGGTACTAGAAATGAAAACTACAGGCTTTGTTTCAGAAGAACTACTTCCTTGATCTTCATTATTTCCTTGGATACTGGAAGGGTCTTTGCTACCAGCTGCCAAAGGTTTTTTGACATCCTTTGTGCTTTCATTAGAGACAGGCCTGAGTAAAAGCTGAAAAAGGATTTTATGATTAAATACTCTTAGACTAGCAAAATACACGAATATTTACATATATGAGGGTTGAAAATTCACCATAGAATGCCCAATATCTACAAAGTATTCTGTTAATATTTAGTAATTAAAGAATATCAAATTTTATTTCTACAGGCAGTGGGAAGAACTGAGAGAAACAGACAACTACAACCCCCTGTACATTTACCCTTCTTTAACTCCTGCCTATTTTCTGGTGATAAAAAGTGTAACAGGCAAACAACAAAAAAGAAATTAATCCCCAGACCAAAGAAAAACTAATTTCTGGTTCACAGGCTTTTAAAATTAATTTATTAACTATATTAGGTAAATAACTTACTGAGTTTACTCAACGAATTTATGATTATAATTAATAAAGGTAAAAAATAAAAATCCAAACCTCATTATAACTTCAAATAATATAGCAAAACATTCTTTGCACATTGCAAGGGAAAAAGCAAAGAAAAGCAAACTAGCATCAAGATAAGACTGGAATAATGAAAATTCAAGTCAAAGTAATTTGTTAAGAGATATAAAAAGAATAATTGCTGGCTACCAAAAATACATGACTTAGCAGCCCACAGGCTATCTGAAGAATCTTATTATCCTTGACTGTCTAGGAATCATACAGTGGCCTTCAGACACTGCCTGATAGACCAGGACAGTCTTCTAAGACCTTTCTGAGAAGAGGGATGGCAAAAGGGAGGAAGAACTGACTTTTGTTGTGCTCATACTACCTGCCAGGAACTTTGGTCAACAGTTCGTTAGTCAACAAATCTCTTTTTAATCATCACAACAACCATATGAAGAGACTATTTTCCTATTTTACTAATGAAGCATTTGAGACTTAAAGACCTTACTTTCTCCAAGGTCACAAAACTAAATAGTTGCAGAGCCAAAGTATGATTTGCCTGACTCCTGTATGCTCGTTCCGTTAAAACACCCTGCCAGAGGATAAATGGGCTCACCTCCTACTCCATATAACAAAGATACTATTCCTTTCAATGTGTGATGTATCTTCATAGTGTTTTCCCTTTTAAGAACATACGAAAGCTTACATACGTATCTCTATTTAAATACTGATCACATTGCAACCCTTGGTTTACATTTCTCTCTCACGTCAAGTTGTCAGCTTGAAGTCAGGGCATCTTTACAGTCACAGCGTCTGTGGGTTAGGACAGGGAGGCAGGGCACAGGGACCCGGAGAGGCAAGGGGCTCAATAGTTAACTCTATGAAAGCTCTTGTGGATCATATAATGTCTAACAAATCATCATAAGCAAGTGGGTATTTCATATACCCTACTACTTGAAAGGGAAAAAAGATACTGGAAAATAAGAGACTAATTTTACTTTTTCATCTCAAAAGTCATGTGATTTTTCAAAAATTTCCAAATACTATTAAAATACATATATTTTAATTTCTAATAGTTTTCATGAAAATGAGCATCTCTATTTTAATTCGTACACACCTCAAACGTTCTCATTTTGAGAAGGGAAAATGAGCTTGTCAGCAGTACGAGGCACTGAGTATGTGTTATCAATACCATTAAAGGGAAAACCTGAAGAGGAAAAATGAAGCATATCCCCACAGTGGGTACAATCTTGAGAGGCTAGCCTACTGCACTCTGAAACAACTGCTCTTAAAGACAGGTCATTCTAATATCTCATTACCATATTTAGCTTATCAATACTGACTACTGACAGGCTATACATTCAGCCCTTACCTCATGGACAAACATGGAGTACCTTGACAAAATCTGAAGTGTGAGTTTCCACAGACGATGCACTAGCAGTGGTACAAACATCTCATCTGACCAACACCTCCTAAGGCTGCTCCATGTTCTGTGAGAAGCCAAAAGGCAATACGAACTTCCAGCTAGAGGGAAAAAAACATGTCTAAGGCATTTCAGTCAAGTTAAGTCAATTACGTGCTAAAAATCTAATATTTTCCATATATAATTAAGGAGTCCAGAAAGTGGTATTTCTGAAGAACTATACAATATTTGTGGTTAGCAGAGCTGCTAGTTGAGGCAGTGGCCAAATGGCCATGTCCCATATTAACCAAAACAACTTCAATGTTTTTTATGATTTTATATAATGCCATCTCCCAGGTATCTGGATAAAACTAAACATTTGCTGGATTCAGAAGTAATTTTTAGATGCAGGGGTAAAATAAGAACTTTACAATAAAACAAACATGGGTTGGAGTAGCAGTCACTTGCAAGAATTTAGGCATTAGTTTTGAATTTATCCTGTTTCATTCGTCTACTCTTCTTTTCTCCTACCTAAACACTCTTACACTTTTCTTTGTAAAAGAAGTTAATTAAATGTGACCATTTTTGGCATAAAGAGATGAAATCTAACTTTGAAGCTAGAACAGAGCAGTCATATGACAGCTGTATGACAGTTGCATGAAAGAAAGCAGAAATTTAGGTCAAGAAACCTAGGGACCTATATGATTATAGAAATAGTCATACAATATTTCAGGATCATTAGGAATAACATAACATTATATAAAATTAATGATGGCTGTAAGACTATGCAAACATATTCTGATTAAGTCTCTGTACCTAGAAATGTGAGGTGCCCAATGTTTCAGAACAGGGGATTAGGGTATCAGAGGCCCAGGACACATGTTCAAAGCAAGATTTATTCTGGAGGGCAAGGAATAAACTTTACTATATTCATCCATCAGCCTGTGATGAAATCAGAAAGTAGCTATTTGTTATAAAATAGATGAATACTTAAAAACTCCATGGGCTATATATCTTTGATAAGCTATATTCAAGACTGAAAATAAAGTTCCCTTCATATATTTTTAAAGCATCCTTTCTACCATATTTCTAAAATAAGAAGCTTTATAACATCTCTCTAAAGCAAACAACTCTATAAACCAAAAATTTAGTTTCCTTCTGCCTCTTAAAAAATAAAAAGAAATTTAACCAAGTGTCTTTGAGGTCCAACTTACTGTACGATAGGAAAAGGTTTTTAACCCTCAGAGTATTATGGTCAGGATGATGAACTTATTCATTTAGGGATACCTTGTCATTTATCACTTTAAGGAATTTACCTGGAGCATCTTCCAGTGCATCTGTAAGTGCTGATTCTAATGATCCCGCTATTTCCCTAAATCTGAGATAAAAACAAGAACAGGAATTAGTGCTTATGACAGAGACTGCTAGATGCTTCCCCTGACCATTCTCTCCTTCCTAAGTAACAGGAACTTCCTCCAGTTCCTTGCTGATAAGTTCAGTGTCCTTAGAGATGCTCTACCATCCCTGGAATGCCTATTGAGCAAGAAATAAATCAATTAAACCATTGTTATGTGGGGGTGGGGTGGGGTGTTCTCTGTTACTTGAAGCTGATCTGAATCATAACTAATCCAATGTTTTTAAATTTAAACAAACTGCCCATTTAATCCTCCAGCAGAAAGTCATTCCTGGTTGGTCCCATCTGGCTATAATCATTCCAATCACTCAAAGACCATGAAACTTTCGTTTTTGCAATCCACCTATACGATCACTATCAAAGGAAAATAAATGACCCCAAACTAAGAAATGGGAAAACAGTTTTCTGCACCTGTAGCAGTTTGATATGGTTATGAATTCCAAAACTAGATATTGGATTATGTTTGTAATCTGGTCTGTACCTGGCTGTGATTAAGTTATGATTAAGGCTTTGATTGGGTCATATCATTAGGGTGGTGGGGACTCACAGATAAAAGGCATGGCAAAGGACAGAGTTGAGGGTTTTTTGATGTTGGAGTTTGATGCTGAAGCCTTAAGCTGGAGCCCCGGGAAGTAAGCTCAGAGAGGAAAGAGAAGCAAGCCCCAGGAGAAGAGGAACCCTGAGCCCAGGAAGAAGCAAGCCGTTGGAAGAGAGGAACTCTGAACCCAGACAGAAGCAAGACCTTGGAGAGGGGAACCCAGGAAGCCTGAACCCTCACAGCCATCAGCAGCTATCTTGCTCCAATATGTGAAAGTAGACTTTGGTGAGGGAAGTAACTTATGCTTATGGCCTGGTATCTGTAAGCTCCTATCCCAAATAAATACCCTTTATAAAAACCAATCAATTTATGGTATTTTGCATCTGTACCTCTTTGGCTGACTAATATAGCACTTTTGTTCATAGGTTATGAGAAATCACTGAAACCAACTAGTTTAAACTAGTGCCCATTGCTTGGTGCCCTCCTAATTGTTGGTGACAGTCTTCCGGCACTCATGTTACTGGGACCTGTTGGTCACTATGTATCTATACCATTTCTTCTTCAGTGTGCTTTTCTTCCCTGACTGACACCAACCCGGCATCTCTATCATCCTGTCACAAACCTCTGTTTTTTAATAACTGATATGGATACGTTTTCATGGCTTCGTGAAATGAAACTGCACACTATACACACACACACAATTTATTTAACTGCTAATGTAGCATTCCATTACCCATCTCTCTCTAACTCTTCTATTTTCCTACCTCTGTCCAATATATTCTCTTGTCACCTCATTGATTTCCTTGTTAACAATAAATTCTGACACAAGCTTATTATTGATAATTTTTGTTTTGTTTTGTTTTTAACAACACACATGGTTTTAAAAGCAAGTCAGAGACTTGGCTCAAGGAAATTTTTTAATGGGTAAAAGAGCACCAGTTTATACAAAAATTAGCAGGCTCCTACCCTGCCCTCAACAAAAGCTTGCTACATCTGAGTTGAGATTTTAAGATTATACATTATAAATGGCCAGTGTCCTCTAACTGTGCTATATGGAAGGCAGGGAACTGTCTGACTGTTTAGCCAACTTTACAAAAGACTAGCCTCTCCAAGTGAAAGTTGAGAGGCCTGGGAGAAACAAGGGATAAAGAGAAAAGTGAATAAAAGAAAGCACCGCAGGTTAGCATAAGAAGAGCAGCAAATGGAAGCAGTGGCACTGATGAAAGTAAGAAGATAAATGGAAATGCTCTGCAAGCTTAGATAGCAAAAAACGACTTAAAGCTCATTCTTAGAACCATAATGCCACTTTTTCCAAAATCTATATAAATACAGTGAAAAACTTCCAATACAGAAAAAGCCTGAATATAACAAGGGAAAACCTAAATGGCCAGAAGTATGGAAATGGCTAAGTAACTCATATTACATTCAGTGGACAAGCATGTGATATTAAAAGCAGTAAGCCTGAAGCTATAAAGTGATAAGGGGGAAAAAAAAGGTATAATTTGATATCAGGTAAAGGCATAGGATACAAAGTTATATGCATGTTTATGATACTTCTGAAAAACATGCAATTGAAAAGAGACAAGAAACAAATGCAGCAGATGCTTGATATCTGGGCATTTAACATAAGAGGTTTTGCCTGAGAGTAACTGGAAAGATGGATGAAATTAAGACTGCCTAAGCCACTTGTCATAGTTTTGCCTCCCAGTCAGAAGTCCCTCATGCAGCTCTGCTGTACAGTAAGTTCCAGGACTGAAGACATTTCTTCTTGGTAAATGGCAAAAAATGAGAAAGGGTACACTGGTGAAAGTACTGTGATCTTCATGTGCACAGGGATTTGTCCTACTCTCAATGGAACACATGTAAGAGAAAGGCAGAAGAAGCCCTTCTGAACTCCTAAACTTTGGTTCTGGGAAGGTCTCCAGCCACATCCCTCCATAAGAGTCAACAGTTCTTAATAATACAAAAACCCGTATTAAAAAAGGGTGATATGTGCTGCTTTTTCCTCTGCCTGTAGTGTCTGAGACATTTTTTAAGGGCGCATCTCTACTTTGCACATGCTGATGTTTGAGGAGGATAGAGGGATTGGAAAGACAAAGGGTTTTACCTGCATGTTAATTCTACATATAATAAAAATTCTACGACATTAGGAAGGAGGTACACAATGTTGACCATATTCTGAATATACTGAACATGATATGTGTGAATGTTTTGAAGTGTATAACATTCTAGAAAGAATTCAATTAAAAAACTCACGAAAACCTAGCCTTCAGCATTTAGAGGGCTAACACTTTCCCTACAGTGTCTAGTAGCCAATGCTTCACTAAAATATGTGGTTACAGTTGCATTTATTTTCTTCCTAAGAGAAACTAAACCCTAAACCTACTCTCCAATACAACATAAAAACAAATTAAATGGAGACAGAGAAAGGTCTCAGGAACAGTGAGGGGGACACAAAATGTGTTCACAAGAATTATGGGTGAAGGATGAAGGATGGGGAGGGGTGAGCTGCCGCCTCTTCTCCTGAAAGCAGAAGCCTAAACCTGTTATTGAGAGTACAATAATTATGAGTGCAGTAGTAATGTTTCTCCTTAGAAAATGTCAAAACATTATCACCCGCTGACTTTCAGGTTTACTTTAAATGACCCTGAAGAGAATCAGATGCCAATGCAACTCTGACCCTAACCATGTTTGCAGAGCTTTCTGTCATCCTTCAGAGTAAACAATCCAACACCTCCTAAAAATCAACAGAACAGCTCTACAAAGCACTGCTTGAAATTTTTTAAATGGAAAAACAAATATAGTAAGTTCCACACTTCATAAATCAAACATAATTGATAAAAGGTTTCCTAAATTTTAAATGAAACCGTTCACAAAGAAAAGTTAACCAACTCCTTTGAATGCTTAAAGCTAAAATTTGAAGATAAAAAGGTTTTCAGGGAATTGGCTGAGTCAACACAGTATAAGGTTCAACTAACAGCTTTGAGAGAAACTGTAGTAAGAGAAGTAACGGAGGCCAGGCTGTGACAGCCTGTGGGACCCAGCCCGTCCATGGCGAGCACACAGGACTGGAAACAGCCTCTGGGAGCTTCAAGGGTGCAGGGGCACTGCAAGGTTACTGCGCAGAGTCTGAGGAAAAGGACTACATGAAATAATTTCAGTATTATTTCTCTCTTGCAGCTTTATTCTATAAAAGGATGCCTTACTATCTCAAATTCTACTCACCAAAAGCGCTTTTTGCCTTGGCTTTATCTTATTATATAACAACTATTTCCAGTGTAGTTTATGAACAGCTATAGATGAACAAATCCTTAATTTCCTGCTGAAAGACAAACTATGTGATGATTTAACTTTGGAAACTAAGCAATAAAACAGTATTGCACATGAAAGGGTCCCTTTCTGACATATGTGGTTTTATTATCAAATATATCATTACATAAATTTTCAATCATGGTAAGTAATTATAATCAAGGTACTACTTTCTTTTTTAAATACAAATCAATTTTATTGACACATATTAATAACACATACAAACCAGCCAAAGTGTACAGTCAATGGTATTTGGAATAATCACATAGTTGTGCATTCATCAATTCAATCATTATTAGACCATTTTCATTATTCTGAAAATAATAATAAAAATAAACAAAAAAAAAAAAGACAAAAACTTATCACCTGTCAATCTGTTTCCCCTGCTGCACATAGCTACCAGGAACTTAATTCTTAAGATATTTCTCTCACTCTGCAATTTCCCCCCAAAATATATCATAATTAATGAAAGCATCCAGCAATTTAAACAAAAACTTACAAGTCTTCAAAGAGCATTTCAACTAAAATGCTCTAGTTAATGTGATTCTATGGAGGAATGTACCATTACCTCATTCAGGAGAATCTGTAAATATGGCTATCACCATCTATTTTTCCTGTGGAACATATGTTGTTAATTCAGTGTTTATCAGAACTTCTCCAGGTACTTTACAGAACTGCTTATTGGCTTAGGTAATAAATGATACCTCTAGAAAACTGTCACCATTTTCTAGAATTAAAAGTACAAATGTCATGAAGATTATAAAGGTAGCAACAACAAAAACTAGGACTCATAAATTGATAGATGGAATCAACAAACAAAAACAGAAACGGAAACTAAACTGCTTAAAGCTACACTTCTTCCTATCCCTTCACTCCGACTATATGGATAAAAGTCCAGATGTTTGTATTATAAGCCCAAACACATCGGATAGGTCTGCCACCTCAGACAGGTGATGAAAGAGTAAAAATGGAAAGAAAGACTGCTTCATAACTTCTATTTTCTCTATCAAAGAGGATGACCTTCAATGTGAAGGAGTACATAACATGAAAGTGAGGCTGGGCTTGGGAGTCTAATCACCAAAAAATAAAACTTATCCTTTTGTAATGTAAGCCAGAACTTTGACAACCATGACACTATCTGTACATTTTCACTTGAAACTCTGTCTCCCAAAGAATAATATGATGATCACAAAGAAGGAGCTGTTAATTGGGGGCAATCTGAGCTGGTATTCAAATTCTATTTCAGAAGGGTGGAGGTGGGGGTGAATTCATTACTCACCTTATTTGAAAATAAACAGGCAAATTCCACTTATTACTGAAATTGTGATAGGTAGGATGTGCTCTTAATCTTCTCACACTGGCTTGCGATCCACACTGTCGTTCAAATCTTCTTACAAAATCCATACTTACAGTATACTTCTAAAATGAAGAAAGACAGTCAGCATTTTAATTATTTTAATTATAAGCAGATTAAACAGAATTAGGAGCATATGCTGACAACTGTAATCAAGATAAAGAAGAACACATAAACTCACAGATTCTAGAGCTGGTAGGGACCATGAGGGATTTCCCTTTTCAATGCCCTCTACTTTTATAGATGAGGAAAGTAAAGTCCAAAGTGGTTATGTGACATATTCAAAGTCTTAAGTGGCAGAGACTATCCTGCAATCCAGGTACTCTAAATTCAGTGCTGTTAGAATTGGGAGAGACAGTAGATTAAGTAGGACATTTACTACTGATCTTGAAGGAGGAAGAGAAAGTGGATGAGGAGGGGGAGTGGATAGGAGAGATAGATAAGATGAAGGAGAAGAAAATAAATAAACAAGAAAGGGGAGTGAGTGTAGCTCAGTGGTTGAGTCTGCTTCGCACGTACAAGGTCCTGGGTTCAATCCTGGTACGAGAGAGAGAGAGAATCAAGCCATATGAGTAACTGCAATATTTTTATAGATGACATAGCACAAAAATTGACAGGACAAACCGACAACAGCACTAAGAGCAGTAGCTAATACTAATTTAGTCTTTCCTATCAACACACTGGTCTTAGAATTACATTATTTTATTTAACCCACAAAACTCCCCTTTAAGATTATGATTATTATATGTCCGTTTTACAGTTGACGTTCTGTTTAGGTTCCATGAATGAGCTCAGAAGACAAAGCTGGAAAGTAGAGGAGAATCAGAATCCCAGGGGGCCATCAGAGTGAAAACACAGCTGTCATAAAATGAATATTTCTTTCATGGATACTCTATTCCCCAAACACCAGGCTCTATGGGGAATACTGTTGGACTTTTTATATACTTTTCAAATAAAAGAAGCTCAGTTCCAGGTAACCAAACCGTGAACCTAAATATGCTATTCTGTGCTTAGGAATTTAAGTGCAATAAGATCTAAAAGTTTTACAATTTTTTGAACTGGTTTTAAACAACATTTATGGAATCACCTGAGTATGGTCTAGGTATGTGGAGTTGAGGCAAAGAAAGTTATTATTCCTATCTTTAGGAATAAAGCAATTCATCTGTATTTAATGGATGCTTAAGGAAAACAGGATATCTCTTTCTTCATAAGAAAAATGTTACATTAAGACTTAAAGATGAAAATATTTCCAGCAAGAGAATGGTAGATATGTTCTTGAAACTGTACCCCCAAGTATTAGTTTAGAATACTAAAGTCAATTATAAAGAAAGCTTCTGAGGTTTCTGAGCTAAAACACTTCCTGAGCCGTGCACAAACAATATGAATTTCTAAAAAGCACAGCTAAATATAAAGTGTTAAGACTCTCACTGAACCTGCTATTGTTTAAAACCATTATTTCACTCTCCTTCTGCTACCTATTAAAAAAAAAAAGCCCTTCCTTTTAAAATCACAAAGACTGTTGCCACACAATTTATCAAAAACAATACAAGCAATCATATTATTCAATGTACTGAAACATAGGACAATTAGCCAAGAGGACAGAGAACTGGGATCTCTGGAATAACACTACCAGACTGCCAGGCTTTTCACACTTGCCTTGTGTTTCTCTTCATTTTAAAAATAAGTAAGCAAATGGACCAGGCAGATTAGTAAAAGAAGCAAACAGAACTTCTAGCGATGAATATTGTAACTGAAATTATATACTCAATGTAAATGTGAAAAAGAAGTTTAGATACATCTGAAGAAGGAACTGGTGAACTGAAAGACTGACCCAGAGAAATTATTCAGGCTGCAGTACAGAAACAACAAAATATAAAATGCAAAAGTGAATTTAACAAACATGGAAGGTAAGGCAAGAAGGCCTTGTAAAGAGTTTTAGAAGGAGCTGCTAGAGGAACAGGAGAGGAGCACAGTTGGAGAGATAACGGATAAAAATGTTCCAGAACTGATAAAAACAAAAACAAAAACATTGTGATCTATGTATCTTTTAAAAATAAATTAAAAATATATCAAAAAAACAAAAACAAAAACAAAAACAAAAGCAAAAATAAACAACAAAAAAACTGACCCACAGATTCAGAAAACCCAACAAATCCCAAGTACAGTAAATAAAAGAAGTCCACACTAGCCATACCACAGCAAAACTTAGCCCATCAAAGTCACAGAGAAGATCTTTTAAAAGCAGCCAGAGGGAAAATAGGCATTAACTACAAAGGAACATCAATTTGGTTAAGAGCTAAGTTCTTGGTGGAAGATAAAGACAATGCTCAAAGTGCTGAGAATTCTAGATGCAGCAAAACTACCTTTCAAATATGAAAGTAATATATTTACTTTTAGCAAATACAAAGTTATGATAAAAATCAGTTATTATCAGCAAACTGAAAATTGGAACAAACAAAAGTACAGAATAAGATAGTAGAAATGATCCAAACATATTAGTAATTACGATCATTGTGAATTTAATAAATTACTTAATTAAAAGACAAAGATTGCCATATTAGATTAAAAAAAAAGTCCATGGAAGGAGAAGAACCAAGAAGTTGAGCAACAGGTAGTTAACAGAAGAGTTAGAACTGGAATTCAGGCCATCGGGCTCTAGTCTTTTATTCTTAACCATGATGTTATGTATTGCCTTTAAAAAAAATTATACAATGGAAAACAAACTATGAATTTACTTTTATTTTTTAAAGATTGATTTTTATTTATTTCTCTCCCCCTCACCCCCTCCCACCGCCCCAGTTGTCTGTTCTCTGCGTCCACTCGCCGTGTGCTTCTCCGCGTCCGCTCCCATTTCCACCAGCAGCACCGGGAATCTTTGTCTCCCCCTGTTGTGCCATCTTGCTGCATCAGCTCCCAGTGCATGTGGCACCACTCCTGGGCAGGCTGCGCCCTCCTTTGCACTGGACGGCTCCCCCCATGGTGTGTACCCCCTGCGCGTGGACTCCCCTACGCGGGGGACACCCCACGTGCATCAGCGCTGGTGCGTGCAGACCGGCCCTACATGGGTCGAGGAGGTCCCGGACTCTAACCATGGACCTCTCGTGGCAGCCGGATGCCCTAACCATTGAGCCAAGTTTGCGTCCCCGAATTTACTTTTAAAACCACGAAATCTCTTAAATCTTTATATGATTTATATTTTTAAAAAGGAAATTTTAGGACCTCCTATTTTTTTAAATTATAAAGGATTATACATATAAACACATACACGCACATATAGTACACTTTAAATCCAAGTCAATATTTTTTGTTTTGTCTAATACTTTCAAAATTAACAGTGGAGATAAACAAGGTTACTTTTTCACGGAAAACTACAAAAATATTGTCCTTTAGTAGTCCTATGGGCCCATAAAAAAGTTATTAAAAAAATACATATATAATCACAATTGTATCTAAATTGAATTATACTTTACATTTTAAAATTTAAAAGTTCTTCCTCCTGAAAGTATTAGAGAACACAACATGGCTAACACATGTGTGTGTTTTAAGGTAAATGTTCACTCAGCCACTCAAATTTTTATTTTATTTTATTTTTAATAAACTACAGAACTAAGAGTATACTGTAAAGAACATGATTATCCTAAAGTTTCAGATTAACATCTTCAAGAATAAAAAATGATGGGGTAAAATTTACCTCATGAAATGCATCAGGATTCCCTGGATTGAAAAGTGAGGGCAAGTTTTCTTCTAATCCTCGTACTATTTCTGGCCAGACAGAATTTACCAAAAAGTCATATCCAGGAACAGTATTGCCCTTTTCACTGCAAGGCAAAATCAAAATTTCAATCAAATACAACATAATCTTCTAATCACAAAGAGCAAAATTCCAGTGTGGTGCTTCCACTCAAAGTTCCTCAGTCCTAAACTTACATTAAACTTTTAAAAATGTTATTTGTCAATTACTGTGTTTCTAGATCCAAATTTCTATTTCATTTCTTTACCTCCATCTCACCTTAAACCTAACAGTTCTCCTGGATCATAATTTTTTAACATACAGTTAAGCAAGGCTGCAACTAAGGTAAGGCAAAACTACACAGGCAGTCTTATACCAGAAGAAAAGTGATCTTTCCATATTAAACCCTGAAGTATGACAAATTATGCTAATTTACAATTATTAATAGCTTTTATTAATAGCTTTCTGCTTATTTAGTTATTTCTAAGATCACCTTTGGTTCTAAAATTCTATGAATTTCATATGAAATCTTGATCACAAACACGATCTAAAAAATTGATAAGAGAATAATGTTTTTTTGTGTTTATCTTTTTATTTTTTTAGCAGTAGATTTCTAATTTACAAATTTAGGTGACAGGCAACATAGAGATAAAAGCATGGGCTCAGGAGCCAGACTACCTGGGTTCAAACCTTGGGAGAGCAAGTTTATTTAGCTCCTCTGAGCTTTGGTTTCATTGACAAATTGTCAAATGGGGACAACAATAGTACCTAACTCACAGAGTCATTGTAAGGATTAATATTTGTAAGGTCCCTAAAGTAGTGTCTAGCATATAGTAAGTCCTGTGCTGTTGACAGTTAAAAAAATAAGACAGATTCCTTGAATTGGGTTTCTCCTGGACTTAAAAATCTGTAAATATCTTTTAGGCAAACACCATCTCACTGGTCTACCTACTTTGTGCCCTAAGTAAATATGTGCTTTACTTCAAAATAATTTTCTTAAACAAACAAAAACCTAAGCAATTCAATACATGGTCTTATTTTAGTAAAGCTGAGAGTTTTGTAGCTAACTTGTCATATCAAATTGAGATTGAGCATTTTGATAAATATTAAAATAAAGGGAAAAAGGGCATCATAATTTTCCTGCTTTGCAAAAATTATCAAGGAAGCTTTGCTTCACTATCTGGAAAGACCTGTCAAATAATCTTATTACAGTTTCAAATATGTATTGATAAGAAATTATGGTGGAGGTAAGGTAGGGCCAAGGAACATAAAGAAGATTCTTATTTCCCACAAATGCAATTCCACAAATCATATTATATACTTTCAATCATAGTAGCTAGCCCTGTTAAGGAATCTGAAGAAGGAAAGAACAAAAGGAAGATTTTAAAACTCCAGATGTATAGAATACAATCAATATTAAAGGATAAAATCTCACCCCAAAAGTAAACGTCTAATTACTTAAAACATCAAAGTGAAAATTTAAAACCTGAAAGATTAACAGTTGAAACACTAAAATAAGGCATAACTCCATATACCAACAGGTGGCTAATTAGACAAGATAACTCATATTCTTTTTGAAAGAATATGGGTTTATGCATAAAGGGAGATACATAAAAAAGATGAAAAATAGACAAAGGAAGAATCAAGCACTTGGAATCTTGAAGCCAGGAGTTGGACAAAGGAAGGTCAGGGGTATGTAACACCTGAAATGAAGCAGCACAACAGGTTCAGTTCTGCCATTGGTAGGAATATGCTGTGGAAAAGAACTACTAAAGCTTTGAAATTTGACATTTCAGGACCAACTCTAGCCTTGTTAAATCTAATGACTGGTTATTTTATAACTGTGGATTCTTTAATTTTACATCATGACTTGTACTAAATTCTGACCCCAAATCCAAATCCAGTCAAATCCTCATGATTACTAAAACTAAAGTGGCAAAATTAGGCTTTGCCTGAAATCATATAGTGTATATACAGGGGGACTTTGATGGTCAAGCACATATTTACTACTCCAGATTTTTTTTCAACGAACAGAAATTCAAGATCAAATATATTGCTGACTCTCTGAAAATAGGGATCTTATTTCATTTTCTTTCATTGAAAATATATTAATTCTTTAATGTCAAACAATGGTTGGGTATTTGCTTTCTTCAGGACTGTGCCAGAAGGTGGGGGGAAGATGTGGGGAGTGCAGTAGTGACTTTTAATCTTTTCATAAGAAGTAAAAGGAACAAGAAGTGGAATCCTGAGGACATAATAACGAGTGCTGAACAATAGGGCAGGGACAGCCCTCTTGAAGGAAGAGGTATTTCAGCAGGAGCTTTAGGCATCTTTGGTAGGAAGATAAGAAGAATGGGAAAGACAAAGGACAGGAAGAGGCTTCGGATTCAGAGTTGTAGCCTTCAATCTTAGCTTCATCTTCTACAGAGTCCTCATATACATAACAAGGCTAATGCTACCTATACCTCAAAGCAATGGGAACAATTAAATAAGAAGGTATATTATACACCTGGCACATATGAGACAGTCAATCACTGCTAATGCAGGTGGAAAGTGAAGTGGCTATAAGCACAGCAGTCTACGTTACCTTGAGATGGCACCACCTGTGACTTCTCGAAGAAGGCGGCAATGGTGAGGAACAAACTCCAGAAGTTTATTAAACATAATCTGAAGGCCATTTGGATGAGACTGAACAAGCTCTTCTACAATCACCTATCAATAGGAATATCAATTTTTATTAAAAAACAAAAACACAGAAAAAAACAAAAACATCGAAAAGATCATATACTGCAGAGATAAGAAAAAAGAAAATCTTAAAAATACAATTCCTCATATCTCCTCCCATCAAATTGACATGTTTTCTAGAACAATAAGGTAAATTAATAGGTCACACTAAAAAACTAATGCCTAGGATTAGGGTACACAGTTTTGACGACTGGGAAGGCATAAATTGGGTGACAAAAAATTGGTCTGAAGCTGAGGAACCAGGCACCTGCTTGCCTTCCGAGCTATAGCCTTGAAAGTAAAATAATATCCCTCCTTCATTTTTAAAATACTTCAATTAGAGCACATGATTCCCCACTATAACAATCCTTTACTGTGTGACCTTTTTTCCTACAATCATTCAGATTAAAGGAGAGTCTGAGAAAAGACAGAGAGGGGAAAACACATTATTTTTTTGTGATGAATTTAGGAATCGAGAGGTGATAAGACAGGATTACAAGCATACAAGTTTAAATAAAATAAAATGTGGCCATGATTCATTTAACATGACACTGACACTTCAAATATTTCTTCAGTTTAAAACTGGAACCAGATTCAGTTCAATGAAAAAAAAGAGGCATAAATTAGTAACTAAATATATTTACTTATTAATAAAGAAATGTGTATCATTTGTCTTTTCTACCCTCATAGAGACAGCTATTAAATCTAAAAGAAGACAAGCAGAAGGTACTGAAAGACCAGTTACTTTTAGTAATCCTAACAAAGATGACAATTATTGAAATTAATCTGTAAATCTCCTTTTTATCTTTGGGATTCAACTTCTCCCTTTTAAAAAACTTGAAGACTTTTGTCATAACGTTATGCTGAGTATAAGCTTTGTACTGACTGGAGAGCAGTAACATTCACACTGACAGGTGACTGGAAGAAGGTCTCAAAACACTGCATTACAGTATGGGCTTTGTGATTTCCATCAGCTGAACTACAAGAAACTGCCATTTCTGTGGGTCAGAAATGGTTGACTATCAGCACTTTCAAACGGTTTAAACTATATTCTGGCTGCTCTAATGTGTTTTATACTTACTTCCTACATTTTATTTGCATCCTAGTGAAAGCTACTGGACAGCCAAGTCTTGGATTAAGTTACTCTTCTGCTTATTTATCTATAAAAGCCCTTCAATTTTGAAAATTCACCTTCTGGCCTGGCCAACTCCTCCACACTTTTCAAAACTTAGGCCAAATATCCTCCATTCCACAAAGTCTTCTAGGTACCCCATTCTCTCCTACTCCTCTCATACTCCTCTGTGCTCACAGAGTTCTTTGTATACTCTCCACTGAGGCCCTCATATACTGCAGTGCTGTTATTTGCTTAACTGTTTTATTCCATTCAACAGACAGTGGTTCAATAACTTTTTTTTAAACAATGTTACTGAGCTATACATTTTTTCATACCATAACATTTACTTTGAAACTTTTTATCTTCAAAATAAAGACTCTCATTGCCTATTATATTATGGCTACAGAACAGAAAGGATATACTTGAGAGTATACTCAATTCCTGGCATGCTGATTATAACCAAAAAAGGACCTACCCTTTCTTACAGCTGATACTGCATAAATGAGATAATTTTAGAAATATTTCTACTGTATTTCTCTTATATTCCTCATACCCAGTAAAGTGTCTAAGACACAGTAAATGTTTGCAGAATGAAGGCCTTGAGGTGCACGTACCTCATTTACATATGGCTTTACTAGTACTTGGCCAACTAATATCTCTGCATCACGTGTCTTGTCAATTGTTGCGTAAGTCCGTAAGCAGTGACGTATTATCCTGACATCGGAAGTCTGAAGGCCTTCTAACAGGAGACCTTCCAGGGACTGCTGTAACATGGCCGTAATGCTAGCTATACGCTGCAAGGAAAGAAGGCTAGGTGGAACAATTCTTAAAAATTCAAATATACACACACATACATCACAAGCCTCATACCCCATAGAAGTTAACATACGTAAAATTAAAACATTATTTCCTGGAGAGTAAACAATGAATTCTTCCTCTTCCCCACACCACTCCTTTTATAAATAAATCTCTATTCCATCAAAGGACAGTTTGGACAGAATTATAGACAGCATGGGAAAAATGTTTTCCTCTTAAATCACGGAGTAAATCTGTTAATGATAAGTTTCACGGATTTAAAGTCCAGTCAAGGACTTCGGAAAAATTAATCTGGCTATATTATATAATCAGTCAAATTACATGAAATTCAGAATTAATTTTACTCTTATAATTCAGAGAATGTGACTGAATCTTTACACAAAAACTCTAATACATGACACTTAGGAAGCTGGAAACAAACAATAGAAAGAAGAAATTTATGGCTAGCTTAAAAATCCTATTAGATCAGGGGTTCTTAACCAGGTGTCCATGGATCCCCCAAGGGGTCCAAGGCAAGATTTCAGGGGGTCCTTGAGCTTGAATTGAAAATTCAAAAAAACATTATCCTAGTGGGGATGTGTAGGTGTGAATGTGATATATTTAGTAAATAATACACAGTATAGTGTGGACTTAGTAAGGGGTCCGTGGTTTTCATCTGACTGGCAAAAGGTTCTGTGGTACAAAAAAGGTTAAGAACCCTGCTGTAGATGAACAATATCAGAGACATTACTAGGCTACATAAAAATTATTTAGCAAATTCCTAAACTGTAATTTCACGAACTGTGAAAGTCCACAATATTACTTACTGGTCTTATTTTGTCCAAAAGAGGCATGCCTTTGCTTTGAACAGCATGAAACTGTAATTGGTTAAATTCTGTGGCAATTCTCTCCAAAATGTGTCCAGTCATAAGAGGACTAGGAGAAATAACAAATAAATTTAATCTATAAGGTTTTTTACTTCTAAAAGTAATTAATGCTTAACATTCACTGTTTTAACTTTCTTCACATAGTGTTTTTCTATGCCCTTCTTGTTACAAGATGAAAGCTAAAAATTACTTTTTCTTTTCTCAGCATCTTTTGGGCTATCAATTAATTTTACTACACCATATCCATATCATGCTCTAGATGCAGTGGAAAACTGGTAGAGTCTAAGCTCCTGACTGCCCTGCCCTGAGCCACAGGACACAGACATACACAGGAGCTAGACTAGGTCAACGCTGGTGCAATTACGCAGGCTCCTGCTACACTTCCTAACCTCTTCTATTCATGGCCTTCCTCCTCTTTAACCTCCCTTCTCTTTTTCTTGCCCTATCCTAAAATACACACCTAAATCCAATTTTGCTTCTATACCTGGCCTAATTCTCTCTTTTTCTAAAATGGGTCACCTTTGTCACCTCAGTAAAATAAAACTGGCACGCAAATAGCAAACCTTAAAAACCTGATTGGGAGGAGTTCCTTCCCTACTCATTATCATCATTATTTTAATTTATAAATTATTTGTATTGCAGCTACCTAATTATAGGTTAGTAGGTATAATACATAGAAAAGACCTTACTGCAACAGTTTCTTATCATCTTACACCAAAAGGAAATGGAATAAATACTATACTCTAAGAGGTTAACTGGAGAAACCAATTAGCACTCCAGGCAAGGTAGCAGCAGTCCAGTAAACTTACCTTCCCTTTTGAGACTTTAATAAAAACATAACAAAGGTATAAATGAAAAAAGAAATCTCACCATAGAAGAAACAAGAATAACACATGGAAGAGAATAGAATATCAGAAAAATAAACAAATTCCAACTGGAATTTCCTTAGAGATATGAGAATATATTTGTAAAAGAAAAGATGTTTAAAAAGGACCAGAACAACAGCCTTCTTGCAGAAATGGAAAAGCCAGCCTTGAAATTCATATGGGGCCCTGAAAAGCCAAAGTCATCTTGAAAAAGAGGTGGGTGGACTCACACTTCTCAATCTTAAAACTTATTACAAAGCCACACTAATCAAAATAGCAAGGTCCTTACACAAAGACAGACACATATTGAACTGAATTGAGAGTTCAGAAATCAACTTTCACATTTATGACCAACTGATTTTTGACAAGGGGACAAAAACACTCAATTGGGAAAGAAAAGTCTCCTCAACAAATGGCACGGGGAGAACTGAATGTTCACATGCAGCAAACACTCAATTGGGAAAGAAGAGTCTCTGTAACAAATGGTGCTGGGAGAACTGGATGTCCATATGCAAAAGAATGAAGGTGGATCTCTACCTCACATGATACACAAAAATCCGCCCAAAATCAAAGCCCTAAATTAAGAGTCAGAACCATAAAACTCCTAGAAGAAAATGTAAGAAAGCATCTTTGAGATCTTGTGTTAGGCAATGGTTTCTGAGACTTTACACCCAAAGTACAAGCAACAGAATTAAAAATGGAAAAATAGGGCTTCACCAAAATAATAACTTTTGTGTACCGAAGGACTTTTTATCATGAAAGTAAAAAGACAACTATACAATGGTTGGAAATATTTCGAAACTACATATCCAATAATATCCAGAATATATAAAGAAATTCTACTACTCAACAACAAAAAGACAAACAACCCAATTTAAAAATGGGTAAAATACAGGAAGAGACATTTCTCCAAGGAAGATATACAAATGGCCAAAAAGTACATGAAATGATGCTCAACATCATTAGCCATTAGGGAAATGCAAACCAAAATCTCAATGAGATACCATTTCACATCCACTAGAATGTGTACTATTAAAAAAAAAAGAAAGAAAATGACAAGTTTTGAAGATCTGCAGAAATAGGGAATATTCATTGTTAGTGGGAATGTAAAGTGATGCAGCCACTGTGGAAGCCAGTTTGGCAGTTCCTCAGAAAGTTAAGTATTAGAATTACCATATGACCTGGCAATCCCACGTTTAGGTATATACATGAACAAACTGAAAGCAGGGCCTTTATATATATGAACAAACTGAAAGCAGGGCCTTGAACATAAATCTGCACACCAATCACAGTAGCATTATTTACAATTGTTTAAAGATGAAAGCAACTCATGTATCCATCAACAGATGAATGGATAAACAAAATGTGGTATATACATATAATGGAATATTATACAATTATAGAAAGAAATTATGATATATGCTATGAGGATGAGCACTGTGACATCATGTTGAGTGAAATCAGACAGACACAAAAGAACAAATATTGTACGATTTCACAGATATAAAATAATTAGAATAAGCAATGGGACGATGGAAAAATTTTGGTAATGGATAGTGGTGATGTAGCAAAATAGTGTGGTCATAATTAACAGCACTGAATTTTATATATCTGAATATGGCTAAAAGGGGGGAAAATATTAGGTTGTATATAGGTAATGAGAATAAAAATTAAAAAAAAAAAACAAAAAACAATACATGGGGCAATATAACCCAAATAATGATCCCTAAGGTAAACCATGGATTATAGTTAATAGTACAATTATAAAAATGTATTTTCATCAATTTAGCAAATATACCACACTAATACAAGGTGTTAGTAATAGGGTGGTATAGGGGAACCCTGTATCTTACTCATGATTTTTCTGTAAACCCACAATTTCTCCAATAAAAAAAATTTTTTTTAATAAAATCAAAGGCCTCTTTGTAATTAAACTAAAATAAAAAATTCAATTAAAGAGTTAAAAGATAAAGTTAAAGCAAATTCCTAAAACACAGATCAAATAGGTGGAGAAAACTTAAGAAAAAAATAAATATTAAGGTTAATTAGGAAGGTCCATTATCTCAAGGAAGGAAGGAGAGAGGGAAGGAGGAAAGAAAGGAGGACAGGAAAAAATAAGATAACTAAAGTCAAGTACAAAAACATATATCCCATAACAACATTAATCGTCACTATCATGTCTAATATACTAACATAGTGGAAAGATAGACATAGCTTTCCTTTTTTTTTTAAAGATTTATTTTTATTTCTCTCCTCTCCCCCCCCCCCCCCCCGTTGTCTGTTCTCTATGTCCATTTGCTGCGTGTTCTTGTTTTTGTCCACTTCTGTTGTGGTTAGTGGCACGGGATTCTGTGTTTCTTTTTTTTAAAAGATTTATTTATTTATTTCTCTCCCCTTCCCCCTTCCCCCACCCTAGTTGTCTGTTCTCTGTGTCTATTTGCTGCATGTTCTTCTTTGTCCGCTTCTGTTGTTGTCAGCGGCACGGGAATCTGTGTTTCTTTTTGTTGTGTCATCTTGTGTCAGCTCTCTGTGTGTGCTGCGCCATTCCTGGGCAGGCTGAACTTTCCTTTGTGCTGGGCGGCTCTCCTTACTGGGCGCATTCCTTGCGCATGGGGCTCCCCTATGTGGGGGACACCCCTGCATGGCACAGCACTCCTTGCGCACATCAGCACTGCGCGTGGGCCAGCTCCACACATTTCAAGGAGGCCCAGGGTTTGAACTGCGGACCTCCCATGTGGTAGACGGACGCCCTAACCACTGGGCCAAGTCCTTTTCCCTGTGTTTCTTTTTGTTGCATCATCTTGCTGTGTCAACTCTCCATGTGCGTGGCGCCATCCCTGGGCAGGCTGCACTTTCTTTCGCGCTGGGTGGCTCTCCTTACGGGGCACACTCCTTGCATGTGGGGCTCCCCTATGCGGGTGGCACCCGTGTGGCAGGGCACTCCTTGCACTCATCAGCGCTGCACGTGGGCCAGTTCCACATGGGTCAAGGAGGCCCGGGATTTGAACTATGGACTTCCCATGGGGTAGACGGATGCCCTATCCACTGGGCCAAGTCCACTTCCCAACACAGCTTTTCTCAAACATCGTATCAGTTGCTTTAAACGACTCTAAAAGCTAAGTACTATACTGTATAAGGGTATCACAGGCAATAGGGGCTTTACGAGTATGAACATCTAAAAATGACATTTGCTTAAGAATCATCAAGACATCTTCATTTATAAAGAAAAAACAAACAAAAAAGTGGTATAAAGACTGAATCACTGAATAATTATATTATCTTTTGACTGAGACTGAAAATCTAGCTGATAATTTCAGCTGATGCCATAGTAGGAGAGTTCTGTTTTAAGAGTAAAGATGGCAGGAATTGAGTGGGATTGGCTGTAGAACTTTTTTGGAAAAGAGTTTGCCAATTTCTTAAAAGTTAAACATTTACCTACATATGACCTGCCAGTTTTAGGTATTGGCAACACTTCTTTTTTTTTTTTTTAATTAATAGTATCCATTCTAGTGAATGTGAAATTATATCTCATTGTGGTTCTGATTTGCATTTCTCTAACAGCTGATGATGCTGAGCATCGTTTCATGTGCTTATTGGCCATCTATTTCTCTTAGAGAAATGTCTATGCAAGTCCTTTGCCCATTTTTTAATTGGGTTGTTTTTTTTTGTTGTTGAGTTATAGTAATTCTTTATATATTCTGGATATTGAATCCTTATCAGATAACGGTTTCCAAGTACTTTTTTCTCATTCTGTTGTTTGACTATAGTCTTTTCTTCATAATGTCCCTTTGATGCACAAAAGTCTTAATTTTGATGAAGCCCCATTTATCTATTTTTTCTTTCACTGTTCGAGCTTTCAGTATAAAGTCTAAGAAACTATAGTCTAATACAAGGTGCTGATGATGTTTCTCCATATAGGTCATTGATCGATTTTGAGTTTATTTTTGTAGAGAGTGTGAGGTAGGGGTCTACCTCCATTCTTTTGCATATGGAAATTCAGTTTTCACAGCACCATTTGTTATAGAGCCTATTCTTTCCTCAATGTGTGAACTTGTTAAAAATCAACTGGCCACATTGGTGAGTTTGAAGACATGGCCTTCAAAAGCAAACATACAAAAGAAAAGATGAAGAAAGGAATGGAAAAAATTGAAAAAGTTTTCAGTGAACTAAACAGCAGCAAGAGACGTGCAAACATAGGTGTCATGGGTGTGTAAGAAGAAAAGAAGGGAAAAGGGACAGAAGGAATATCTGACTAAATGATGGTAGAAAATCTCCCAACCCTGTTGAAGGACATAGATATGTGTCCAAGAAGCACAACATACTCCCATCCAAATAACTGTGAACAGACCAACTCCAAGACACATCAGAATGTCAAATGCCAAAGACAAAGAGAGAATTCTGAAAGCAGCAAGAGAAAAGCAATGTATAATATATAAGGGATACTCAATAAGGTTAAGTGTCGACTTCTCAGCAGAAATCATGGAGGTACGAAGGCAGTGATATGATATACTTAAGACACTGCAAGAGAAAAACTGCCAGATAAGAATCTTATATCCAGCAAGACTGTCTTTCAAAACTGAGGGTGAGTTTAGAATATTCACAGATAAACAGAAACTGAGAGAATTTATAACAAAGAGACCAGCTTTGCAGGAAATACTAAAGGATGTGCTACAGCCTAAAAAGAAAAGACAGAGAGAGATGCTTGGAAGAAGAGTCTGGAAATGAAGATTATATCAGTAAAAGTAACTAAAAGTATCAAAAAAGTGATGAAAATAAAATAGCAAATGAAACCCAAAGGTCAAAATGGGAGAAATAAGAACTGCTTTTACAGTAATAACACTGAATGTTAATGGATTAAATTCCCAAATCAAAAGACAGAGACTGGTGGAAAAGGTAAGAAAATACACACCATCTATATTCTGTCTACAAAAGACTTACCTAAGACCCAAGGATGCCAAGAGATGGAAGGTAAAAGACTGGAAAAAGATATGCCACGCAAGCAGTAACCAAAAAAAGACAGAGTAGCTATACTTGTAACAGATGAAATAGACTTTATTTTTTTATTTTTTTATTTTTTATTTAATCCTCCCCCCACTCCCCGGTTGTCTGTTCTCTGTGTCTATTTGCTGCGTCTTGTTTCTTTGTCTGCTTTTGTTGTCGTCAGTGGCACGGGAAGTGTGGGCAGCGCCATTCCTGGGCAGGCTGCACTTTCTTTCGCACTGGGTGGCTCTCCTTACGGGGCACACTCCTTGCACGTGGGGCTCCCCTACGCGGGGGACACCCCTGCGTGGGGCGGCACTCCTTGCGCGCATTAGCACTGTGCATGGGCCAGCTCCACATGGGTCAAGGAGGCCCGGGGTTTGAACCACGGACCTCCCATGTGGTAGACGGACGCCCTAACCACTGGGCCAAGTCCATTTCCCGAAATAGACTTTAAAAGCAAAACTGTTATTAGAGACAAGGAAGGACATTATATTTTAATAAAAGGGGAAATTCACCAGGAAGAAATCACAATCATAAATGTATATGCACCTAACCAGGATGCTCCAAGATACATGAGGCAAACACTGGCAAAACTGAAGAGAGAAACAGGTATCTCTACAATAATAGTTGGGGATTTTAATACATCACTCTCAGCACTGGAGAGAACATCTGGACAGAGGATCCAAAAAGAAACAGAAAACTTGAATAATTTGATAAATGTACTAAATTTAACAGACATACACCAAACACTGCATCCCAAAACAGCAGGATACACATTCTCTTCAAGTGCTCATGGATTTTTCTCTAGGATAGCCCATACACTGACTGGGTCACAAAGCAAATCTCAATATATTCAACAAGATCAAAATTGTACAAAACATTTGTTCTAATCATAATGGAATGTAGTTGGAAATCAACAAGAGGTATGTAGCAATTTGAAACTGTTTATGAATTCCAAAAGTAGATATTAGATTATGTTTGTGAACTGGTATGTCCCTCTGGGCATATTAGATTCGATTGGATTGATTCAGAGATTTTACTTTTACTTCATTAAATAATGATTAAGGCTTTGATTGGGTCATGTCAGTAGGATACTGAGTCTATGCCCTCCCTTGGTGGGTGGGGACTCACAGAGAAACCACACCTCAGAGAAATGAGGTTGGAATTTTGAAGTGAAGCCCTGGGAAGTAAACACACAGAGAAGCAGATACATGAGTAAAGACAGAAGGTTCCATGAGACATGGCAGAGGCCCTGGGAAGAGATGAGCTGTTCGCCAGCTAGTCTACAGCTGGCTTTGTGGAGAAAGCAGAAAATCTGAGCCCAGAGAGAAACAAGCTCTGGGAAGAGTGGAACCCAGGAAGCCTGAACCCTTGCAGACATCAGCAGCCATCTTGCTCCAACATGTAGCAAAGGACTTTGGTGAGGGAAGTAACTTATGCTTTATGGCCTGGTAACTGTAAACTTCTACCCTAAATAAATGCCCTTTATAAAAGCCAACCAAATTCAGTATTTTGCATCAGCCCCCTTTGGTTGACTAATACAAGGCAGAAAAAGAGACAATTCCCAAATATAAGGCTATCAAAAAACATTTCTTAAGAAATCAGTGGATCAAAAAAGACATTGTGAGAAAAATCAATAAATATCTCAAGACAAAGGAAAATGAGAACACAAATATCAGAACCTATGAGATGCAGCAAAGGCTGTGCAGAGAGGCAAATTTATAGTCCTTAATGCTTATATTTTAAAAAAGAGCTAAAGTCAATTATCTAACTACACAGCTAGAGGAAGGAGAAAAAAGAAAAGCAAACTATTCCCAAAGCAAATAGAAGGAATGAAATAACAAAGATCAGAGCAGAAAAAAATGAATTTGAGAAAAAAAAATAGAATTAACAAAACGAAAAGTTGGTCCTTCAAGAAGACTAACAAAATCAACAAACCCTTAGCTAGACTGACAAAGAAAAAAAGAGAAGCAAATCAATGATATAAAAAACAAACGTGGGGACATACTACTGACCCCACAGAAATGAAAAAGATCATAAGAGGATACTGTAAACAACTGCATGCCAAAAAATTATACAATGTACATGAAATGGAAAAATTCCTAGGAATGTATGAACAACCTCCACTGATCCCAGAAGAAATAGAAGACCTGAAAAAATTAATCACAAGTAAAGAGATTGAAACAATCATCAAACAAACTCCCCAAAATGAAAAGTCCAGGAACAGATGGTTTCACAGGAGAATTCTACTAAGCACTCAAAGAACATTTAATACCAATATTACTCAAGATCTTCCAAAATAATGAACAAGAAGGAACACATTCTGTGAAACCATTAACATCCTAATATCATATCCAGAAAAAGATATTACAGAAAAAGAAAATTTCAGACCCATTTCCCCAATGAATATGGATGCAAAAATCCTCAACAAAATATTTGCTAATTGAACCCAACAACTCATTAAAAGAATTATTCATTATAATCAAGTGGGTTTTATAGCAGGCACGCAAGGGTGGTTCAACACAAGAAAATCAATCAGCGTAACATAACACATAAATAAATCAAGGAAGAGCCTATCAATTGATGCAGAAAGGACATTTGATAAAATACAGCATTCTTTCTTGATAAAAATTCTACGAAAGATAGGTATGCTAGGAAACTTTCTCAACATGGTAAAGGCCCTATATGAGAAGCCCATAGCTAACATTGTACTAAATGATGAAAGAATGAAAGCTTTCCCATTGAGATCAGGAACAAGACAAGAATGCCCACTGTAACCACTGTTGTTCAATAGAGTGCTAGAAGTTCTAGCTAGAGCAATTAGGCAAGAAAAAGAAATAACAGGTATTGAAATTGGAAAGGAAGTAAAACTTTCGCTATCCGTAGATAACATGACCTACGCCTAGAAAGCCCTGAAAAATCTACAACAGGGCTGCCAGACTAATATTTTCAGTAAAGTGTCAGGATACAAGATCAATATGAAAAAATCAGAGGTGTTTCTATACACTAGTAATGCACAATCTGAGGAGGAAGTCAGGAAAAAAATTCCATTTACAATAATGACTAAAAGAATAAAAATACTTAGGAATAAACTTAACCAAGGATATAAAACACTTGTATTCAGAAAACTACAAGGTATTGTTAAAAGAAACCAAAAAAGACCTTAACAATTGGAAGAACATTCCATGGTCATGGATAGAAAGACTAAATATCATTAAGATGTCAATTCTATCCTGATAAAAATTCCACTAGCATTTTTTAAACAAATGGAAAACACAATTATCAAATTTATTTGGAAGGGTAAGGGGTCCCAAATAGCCAGAAACATCTTAAAAAGGAAAAGGAAAGTTGGAGGACTCTCACTTCCGAATTTTAAATCATATTACCTAGGTAGAGCGGTAAAAACAGCATGGTACTGGCATAAAGACTGACACATAGACCAATGGAACCAGACTGATGGTTCAGAAACAGACCCTCACATATATGGCCAAGTGATTTTTGACAAGCCTGTCAAACCCACCCAGCTCAGGCAGACCAGTATTCAACAAACGGTGCTGGAAGAACTGGATATCCAAAGCCTAAAAAAAGAAAGAGGACCCCTATCTCACACCTTATACAAAAATTAACCCAAAATGGATCAAAGACCTATATATAAAAGCAAGAACCATAAAGCTTCTAGAAGAAAATGTAGGAAAACTTCTTAAAAAGCTGGTGGTAGGTGGTGGATTCTTAGTCCTTACACTGAAAGCACGAGCCACCAAAGAAAACATAGATAAATAGGACTCCCTGGAACTTAAATACTTTTGTGATTCATAGGACTTTGTTAAGAAGGTGAAAAGGCAGTCCACTCAATGGGAGAAAATATTTGTAAACCACATTTCTGGTTAAGGGTTTGATTTCCATTCTATGTGAAAACATCATATAACTCAACAATAAAAGAGCAAGCAATCCAATTAAAAAATGGGCAAAAGATTTAAACAGATATTTCTCCAAAGAGGAAATATAAATGGCCAAAAAGCATATGAAAAAATGCTCCTTATCACTAGCTATAAGGAAATGCAAATCAAAATGACAATGAGATATCATCTCACACCGCATAAAACGGACATTATTGATAAAACAGAAAACAGTAAGCGTTGTAGAGGATTTGGAGAAATAAGAACACTCCTTCACTGTTGGTAGGATTGTAAAATGATGTAGCTTCTGTGGAAGACAGTTTGGCGGTTCCTCAGAAAGCTAAACATAGAGCTGCCATATGATCCAGCAATTCCTCTAAGAGGAATATATCCAGAACTGAAAACTGTCATGAACAGACATCTAAACATCGATGTTCATAGCAGCATTATTCACAATTGCCTAAGTGGAAACAACTCAAGTGTCCATCAACTAATGAATGGATAAGCAAAATGTGGTAGATACATATGGAAAGTACGATGCTGTAGTAAGAAATGAAATTAGGACACATAAGATAACATGGATGAGTCTTGAAGACATTATATTAAGTGAGGTAAGCCAGACATAAATATTATAAATAATATAAATATTACATGGTCTCATTAATATGAACTAAAAACATGGTTTTAGTTCTGGGTTTAACATGGAGTTAAAATCTAGAGTATAGGTTATTAGGAGGTAAGAGGAGGGCTAAGAAAAACTACTGATACATAATGCATGTAGAAGTTTTAATTAACTTGACTGTAAAAGTGTAGAAATGTATAGAGTTGATGGTAACACATTATAGTGAGCAGCCACTCACTACGGGAATGTGGCTGAAAAGGTAGTTTAGGGATGTAAATGTCAACTGAAAGAGAGCTAGAGAATAATCTAGGGACTGACTAACACAGTGAACCTAGAGGTAGATGAGAATTGTGGTTTATGGTACAGATCCAAGTGTCCTTCTGTGAGCTAGAGCAGATGTACATTACTATTGCAAGGTGGTGGGAATGTGGAGAAGCATGGGAAAAAATAAAAATGATGTTACCTAAGGACTGTACTTAACAGCAATACTACAATATTCATGCATCTATGCCAAAGATGTACTGTGTTGACAATGGCGTAGAATGGAAAAAATGTGCCACATGTACACTATGGACCATAGTTGGTGGTAACAGTCTGATGATATTATTGATATCTCATAATCTGTAACAAATGTTCCACCATGGTGTAGTGTGTTGATGAAGGCGGGCTGTATGGGAATTCCACACATGTGCATAACTGTTTTGTAAATTCACAACATCTATAATAAAAATATATTTTAAAGGAAGTGGCTGTGGCTCAATCAGATGAGGTCCCATCTACCATATGGGAGGCCCTCGGTTCGCGTCCCAGGGCCTCCTTGTGAAGGCAGGCTCACCCGCACGCACCACCCTCCTGGCTTGCAGTCTACGTGGAGCGCCAACTCAGTAAGGTGAAGCAACAAAAAGAAGGGAGACAAGTAAGAACACAGGAAGAGCCCACAGCAAATGGACACAGAGAATAGACAGCAAGCAAGCCGCAAGGGGGGAGGGGAAATAAAATAAATAAATAGACACAGAAGAACGTACAACAAATGGACACAGAGAGCAGATAGCATGCAAAAAAGCCGCAAAGTGGGGGGGAGGATAAAAAAAAGAATAAGGAAAAACATATATATATTTAAAAAAAGAATAATAGGGTGGGTTGGGGGGAAAATATACCACATATAAGATACGGACTATAGTAGTAAGATTTTGACAATATTCTTTCATAATTTGTAACAAATGTCTCACAATAATGCAAGGTGTTGGTGGCAGGTTGATGTATGGAATCCCTGTATGATGTTATGTATGTTTGTTTTGTAAGTTCACAACTTTTACTATATACACGTACTGTTTATGTATGTTCAGGTATGAATGATATATGTCAATAAAATTAAAAAAAAATAGAAAACAATCAATTGGCCATAGATAGGAGGGTTGATCTCTGAACTCTCAATTCTAGTCCCTTGGTTTATGTCTGTCCTCGTCCCAGTACCTTGTTGTTTTGATGACTGGAGTTTTGTAATAAGTTTTAAAATCAGGAAGTATGGTTTTGGCTATTTGGAGACTTTTTCCCTTCCATTTGAATTTGATGATAGGCCTTTCCATTTCTGCAAACAAAGGTATTGGGATTTTGATTAAGACTGCACTGAATTTTTTAAATCATTGTGAGTAGAACTGACATTTTAAAAATATTTTGTCTTCTAATCAAGGAACATGGAACTATTTCTTTAATTTCTTTCAGCAATGTTCTGTAGTTTTTCATGTATAAGTCTTTACATTCTTGGTTAAATATTTCTAGATATTTGATTCTTTTAGTTTCTTATTGTAAATGGAATATTTTTCTTGATTTCCTTTACAGATTGTTCAGTACTAGTATAGAGAGGCATCACTGATTTCTGTGTGTTGATCTTGTAACCAGCTACTTTGCTGAATTCCTTTATTAGTTCTCATAGCTTTGCTGTGGGCTTTCCAGGATTTTCTATACATAGGATCATGCCATCCAAAAACAGGGAAAGTTTCTTCTTCCTTTCTTATTTGGATGCCTTTTATTTCTTTCTCTTACCTAATTGCTCTGGCTTACTACTTCCAGTATAATGTTGAATACCAGTGACAGTGGGCATCCTCAAGGTGAGGGTGAAGTGATAGACAGGCCTTTTAATACAAACAGCTGCAGGTAAAAGTATGGAAAAACATAAATCTGTAATAATTATGGCAGTCAGGGGACCATGAGTAGTTGAGAATCATTTCAATAAAGAATACAGGATAGTGGCTAAGGATGACTTAGGAGTTTAAATGCTTTCCTAAACTTGTTGGGAAACCACTGAAAGATTTTAAACAAGGGTGAGATGTGACTAGACAAATTTGAAAGATCAGTCTGGCAGCTGTGGAGTTAGAGGACTAGAGAAGCTAAGAGATTAGTTAGGAGGCCACTGTCTGATATAAGACAATGTCAGAGGAAACAGAGCGGAGAAGATAGATCTGGCAGATGTTACAGCAGTAGAATCTATAGGGCTTATTAGTAAATGAGAGATAGGGATAAATGGAAAAAGGAGAAAATGTCTCTCCAAGATTTTCAGTTTCTTGAAAAAAGAAATGAAAGACAAGGTGAAAACTTTTTGACAGTGAAGAGCTGGGGGAAGATGGTAAGTCCAGTTTTGAATAAGAGCAATATGAGGTATGTGCAGGTTACATTAAGTAGACTCCCAGTAGTCAGACTGCTACGAGTCTTAGGACTAAGGAAGAATTCTGTATAAAGAAAACAGTATCCAGGCATCAGCATCCAAAGCATAATTAAAGCCATTAGGTATGGATGAGGTTACCTAGAGAGTGTGCTGACAGAGCAGAAAGCTGAAAATATTACCCTGCAGAATACTGGTGTTAGAAAGTTGAGTACGGTCTATCAAAGGAGTCCCTCAAAGATATAGAGTAGTCATGGTCAAAGAAGGAAAGAAAACTGGTAAGATAATATCATGGATGCTAAGAGAGGAAACAAATGGAAAAGGATGTCAATGCTGACAAATGGAACAGAGAAGTAGAGCAAGGTAAACACATAAAGGTCTCCAATGGATTTATTTTATTTTAAAAGATAAGAGCAGAAACACAAGTGCAGTGAACTGAAGAAATAAGGGTGGCAGGCATCTCCTTTTTATGCAGTTTAATAATGAAAGAAAATAGAGACCTAGGAGAGGAAAATCACTTCTTTTTATCTTAACCTATAAAAAGAGAAATGTGAGGTGGTATATTGTCTCTAAGGGTCCCTTCCGAATCTAAAATTCTGATTCCTAAAATCAAGAAATTCAAACATGCCTTTATAATATTACCATGACATTCAATTTGGCTTCAGTTGGTTTTGCAGTAGTTCATTCCATATTACTCAGAGAAAAATGTTATGGCTGTCAATGGGACCTTAAAAGAAGCTTGGGTTAGACCCAAATAAGACATTTATAAAGGCCTTCTCTATGCTAGGTACTGACTGATAGTATCCAAATGAACTGTCAAAGAACCCTGCAAGAGTAGTTATTACTAGCCTTACATTACAGATGACAACACCAAGGCAGAGTTTAAGTAACTTCGCTAAGGTGACCCAACTAGTACATGCAATATAAATAAATTCAGATCAATCTAATTCCAGAGCCTCTGCTCTTTCCACTATGCCATGGTGCCATGGTGCCTCCCACTAATTTTAATACGATCTACTCAGTTCATTTTCTGAGTCACTTACCTTCCTACCTGGGTGATTTAAAATTGTAGTATGGAAGGAATAAGTAAGCCACAGCATTACAAAGGAAATGGTCTTTCTTCATAAGCCTTTTCTTTTGTTTATATATCTCAACTAAATGTGTACTTTACTGTTTCTTAATGATATAATACTAGTGCTTTTTGAATCTCAAGATATATCAACTGCATACTCTGTACACATCTTAAAAATATCTAGGAATGATTAATGTTGTCCCACACATTAAACCCCAACAAGGATCTTTCACTAGTTCATGGGTAAGGAAATTCCAAAGATAAAATTCTTCCACAGAAAGCCCTCTGCCTCTGATTCCCATAAAGAGTACTTTGGAACAATGACCTATAACCATAAAGATTTTATAATGATGCACATTATAAACTTTACCATTTTATGTACCCAACTTTTCTTGAGCTACATTTAAGAGCATTAAGCACATAAATTTGGATTTTCTCTTTCAGAAATGAGTACTAACTCAAAAATTTTTTTCAGTTGGGTGGGAAGTATTAATTTATACAATATTAATTTAGTAAAAGTCACTTACCTGCTTGCTTCTAGTGCAGATGTTTCTTTTGAATTTTGAAAACTTAATATTTTTTCAATTTTCTCAACTGATCGAATAACTTGTATAAGCCTTAAAACACACATCTACAAACATAAAAATTAAGTAAAAAATGTTACCATGTTTAATCTTAATTATCTTATTTTCTCACTCTAAGAAAAGGAAAAGAAAAAGCCAAAAGGCAACTTGGAATATACATCTTGCTTTTTTCTATGTAATACTGAATTTCCAAGAATACAAATCTTAGTTTTGGCTTTCAGAACAACCATACTTCAATATCCTATTCTAAGTTTATAGTTTTAAAAAAGTAGACCTTTTTGCTTTCATATATTTTGTACTTTTCTTTCTTTTTTCCCCTTTTCCCATCTTAAATGAACCCGTTGACCTGTGCTACATCTATTTTCCTATAATTTTTCCTGTCTTCATGTTTTAATTTTAGTTTCTGATAATATTTACCCTCTCCATTTGTAATACATCTATATGCCTAAGTGTCAAGACATAGTCATGCAAGTAAAAGCTCATTAAAGATATTTATTTATACAAGGCAAATATTATCAAAGCAGCTCTTAAGGTTGCAGAGACATCAAGGACCATTATAAAACTCTCATCTTTAAAATAAAAGAAAAATACAAAGCATTTAGTTACACAAATAGTTACTGAGCACCTAATGTGTGTCAGATATTCTTCTAGACATTGGGGACACCAGTGAATAAACAAGGCAAAAATTCCCTGCTCTTGTGAGGTTTACAATCTTTTACAGAAACACAACATTCTTGAAATCTTTGGATAAAAGGAGAGAAGGGATCCAAAAGAGAATTAAACAGGAAGTTCTCTAAAACAGGTTTCTCTCCCCTGAAATTAAAAAAATATAGGGAGTGGATGTGGCTTGAACAGTTGAGCACCCACCTCCCACATGGGAGGTCCTGGGTGTGGTTCCTGATACCTACTAAAGAAGATAAACAAACAACAAGCAGACATTGAGCAACAATGAGCAGAAACAAATGAGCAGGGAGTGGATGTGGCTCAAGCAGTTGAGTGCCCACCTCCCACATAGAAGGTCCCAGGTTTAGTTGTTGGTGCCTCCTAAAGAAGACAAACAGACAACGAGCAAAACAAAAACAAAACAAAACAACAAGCAGACAACAAGCAAACAAACAAGGGTGCCATCTCTGGGGTAGGGGGAAAATTTTGGAAAAAAAAAAGCATGAAAACATATATATATATATACACACAAATAAATAAAATTAGTAAATGTTGATAAAAGCACGAAGCTAGAGTAAAAGTTTTGAGTTCTAATTTGTCATTACATGATGATGATTAAAAATAAAACTAAAACATAAAGACAGGAGCACTTTTTACACAACAACAACAACAAAATGAACAACAAGCAAAACAAAAACAACAACTCAGGGAAGCTGATGTGGCTAAGTGCTTGAGTGCTGGCTTCTCACATACAAAGACCCAGGTTCATTCCCCAGCTCCCAGTACCTCAAAAACAAAAACTAAAACAAAACAAAACAAAACAAAAAAACATTAAAAAAAACACAAACTGTTTATATATATATGCTTGTTAAAACATTAAATGACTTCACTAATGTCAGTTATTGCTGTTTCTTCCTTTGGAAAATGAGGGTACCTTATATTTCTGTCTTAAGTATTACTTCAAATAGATATCATTATAATGTATAAATCTATACAAGCAAAAAAGCTTTGAGGGGAAAATCAGTTTCACAGTGCTGAAACGTATGAGAAGACATGGAGGAGAGCTTTTAGCTGGCATATAACAAAAGATATCTATAGGTTTCTTTACAAATTTAAATGCTATCATGAATAAATTAAAGCACAAGAAGAATATGCAGTTTAACTTCCCTTTAAAAAAATTAATTATTTCACACTATCCCCTTACTACTGCGATTTTAATCAGGCCAGGAAAGAGAAGACCTAGGCTCTCTCTAGCCTTGCTGAGCTACTCTTCCCTAAATATAAACAGGAGACAACACTTTTCCTCCCTGCAAAGTTACCAAGAAGAGTAAATAAGACCATATACATGAAAAAGCTTGTAACTATAAGGTGACAGAGAGGCAATGTTTTATTATTATAATACTTGAATATACCTTTTTTTCCCTAATGTCCTCTTGTTTAGACATTCGTTCATCTACTGCCCGAATTCCTTCACTGACAGATGATCTAAGACTCTTAAAAAGAATAAAGAAAATGTATTGCAGAAATTGGTTTATAACGTGAAATTTCACATTTAATTCAATTCCATAGAACTTGGTATCAACTGGCTAGTATTACATAGTTATTGCCAAAAATACAAAATACTAGACATGACTGCTATGCAGGGTACTGATACTTCAGGGACAAAATGACATACAAATGCAAAGTCACACAGGAATAACTGCCAAAAGAATAATACATATACAAAGAATTTCATTGGTGATCAAGATAGGAAAAGGACAGTCTGAGTTGAAGGCTGGGGAAGATTTGCAAAGGGATGAGACTTGCACTAGGCTTTGCAGAGTCTGCATGCTGAGAACAGTAGAGAGATGACTGAAAGACAGGTCTGACAGAAATAAGTATGGCATATCCAGGGGTCAGTGAGGCATGCACAAGGGTGTATCACAGGCTTCACTTGAAAGTAGAAATAAAGTGGGATTCATAGGGAGGGGTTGGACTCAGGAGGACTTTGCTCAGATAAAATGGTTAGAATAGATTCTATAGATTTTGGAGAACTAGAAAACTTTTAAGGACTAATATATCATGATGAAAATGTTGGTTTGAGGAAATTAGGAGTTAAGGAACAGGATGGCCAGGAAAGGGGAAAGATTTTAGGTAGAAAAACCTATCTGGACGCTGATCAATTAAGCCAAGCATGAAATCATTAGGAATTAGGGCCAAAACAAAGATAACAGAAACAAATAAACTCAACAAATCTCAAACATTCTACAGAAAGGAAGTGAATCCATTCATTCAACAAATATTAGGAAAATACCCATGAAATGCCATCTGTTGTGCTAGCCAATGAGGATACAATGGTCAACAAGATAAAAATAGTCTCATCCTTCAATGATCTTAGAACCCCACTTTGTGATTTAGGATTTAAAAAGGAAGGAAGGGTCTCCGGCTACCTGATTAGGAAAAGGTAGCTATAAAGATAGCTGGGCTATACAGAAGGGGATTTGGTGCTGGCAAGGTAGAGGTAGAGCCCGCACACGTGAGAGTAATCTACGAAGTTCTAAGCAGAGATAGATGTTTGGAGATTGAATCTCTGACCATGGAAGAGAAGTGAGAGAGAAGAGTAAAAAGCTATATGCTGAAGTCTGGGAAACACTACCCCTACAAACCTAGGGTAGGAAAAGGCATGAGAAGAAGAGAAAAGCCACATAGAGGCTGCTGTGGAATTAAGACTGTTCCAAGAAAAAGTCTTTTAATAATTAAAAAAAATAAAAATAAATACATTCGAAAAAATACGCTTGTTCAAAACACAGTTCAAAGCTTATCTCCTCTAAGAATTCTTTCCTGACTCCCACTCTCTGGACTCTTTTGCTCTCTGGCATTTCTTTTGCTTTTCAGCGTCATACATACACTGAATGCTCACTTCTGTCATTAGCTGATTCTACCAAGTGCTAGGCACTGTCTTAGGGCTAGGTGAACAAGGCTGCTCAAGGTGTTCTAGTGGTGGCCATATTCAGGTAATTTTGGTATAATACAGTAAAGTTAATGATAGGACATGATGCTGCTGGAGCCCAGAAGCATGAGCTCCTAACACAGACTGAGGGGTGGAAGAAGGAAGGAGGCAGCGCAGCTTTCTGCTGGAAGAGATGCCTGAGTCCAGCCTTAGAAACACCTCTCTCTGTTGTTCTTCGAGATGGAACTCCCGTTTCCAGTGACTTAGAGGTGGGGAGTCTCAATCCTATAGCAGGCACTTTCTTTGAGAAACATTAAATATAATGTTTATTAAGTATTATATTACTTTTAATATTATCCTTCAGTTACATTTTGAGTTAAATAGCTTTTATGGGCTGGTCTAGGGATCTAACTCCAAGTAAAATATTGTTTGGGAAAATACGTCCACGATTACCAATTTTTAAAGTATAAGCCATTTGTAAGTTGCAAACCACCTACATATGAGAGAGGTGGCATCAACAAGTTTAATTTTCCCCTAGCCTTCTTCTCCTTCCCCCACATTCTAAAGCTATTTACTCTGAGAATCTGTCATCTTTAAATCAAGCATGATTTTTTAGGTTATAGCACAGGCAAAAAAGAATCATTTACAATTTGTTGAGGGTAGGCACTATAATCATTAACCGTTCAAAAAAAAAAACATCTAATAGATGAAAGGAATTCTTTTTTTTTGAGGAGGCAAATTGAGCATGCCATGCTTTATAGTAGGCTATTTAGTATTATTTGGGGACTTACCAGAACTTCTTCTCGTAATTGTCCCAAAGGCACAGAAAGCTGGTTGAGGGCTTTGTCCATGCCAACCTAAAGGCAAAATCATGTTGCCACATACACATCACAATCAGAAGTAGTAATTATGTATCTATTTAAAGATCAAAGCTGGACTTAGGTTATTCTTTCTGTGCAACAAAAATAGACAACCATGTATTTCTAAGTAATTAGCTTAATAACAGAAATGTTATTTTGCATAAATATTGCTGATAGAATATGAAAAAAACTGTTAATATATAATAAAACTATAAAAATAAGGTAAGTAATAATAAATGAAATCCTCCTTATGCACAATTTTTCTTTGAATGAAATTTTTAAGTGACTTTGAAAAATGTTAACTGGAGGTGAGTAGTTAGCCATCTGTAAGTTATGACATTCAACCAGCTGATGTGAAATTCTGATGGAATGCATCTCTCCTAAGCACAATTATAACTCTTGAGAAAAATTCAAATGATATACAACAGAAATATAATTTTCTAGATTTCTAATCCTACAAGATATTTATCTTAGTTGTACATTTCCTAAAACCAAATATGGCTCGTTAATTTTGATTCCAAAAGAGATGGATAATTTCTGTACTTCTTTGGACAAATAGATTTTAAAAGCTAATTAAAACATAAACAAGAAGACTCAAGACAAACTTTGCAATTTAGAAATTTAGCATTTCTAAATAACATTTGCAAATAACTGGTATGTTGTTTACAAACCATTCTTACGTTTTTATAAAACCAAACCTCTTAATGACCAATACTGGCTAATGTTCCTTCAGCCTAATCCTGATTAGCATCTGTACCTGGAAGTAAACTAAACATTTCCTTAAAATGGCTGGCATTTTCTCTTGCAAATTAGCCTCTATTTCATGTTAATGAGTAAACAGCTAACAAAAATTCATCCCTCTGATACTACTATCCTTTACTTTTCACTAATATGGCATACCTAATGGAAAAACAAGCTATAATAATCCCAAATGAATAAGCATTTAAAAAAATGTATCACAAGAAAATTTGATCCTTTCATTAGGTTTCTAAAAACCCTCAGCACTTTTAATATTCGGTTGGTACAAAAGGAAATGGAGTTTCAGACCGTGAATTTTAAATCATAGTAACTAGGCTCAAACACATCTTTATTAATCAAAATAGGAATCATTACAATCAACACACTTTTGCCAATGAGAAACAAATTTGTTTATTCCTATAGCATAAAAATCCGTGCTTTGGGATTCGATGAACTCTTGTGAAGTATTTTCTGCATCCTGCTGGCTGTGGAAGCATATTCCCTGCAATAAGTTGTCAAGATGCCTGAAGAAGTGGTAGTTGGTTGGCGAGAGGTCAGGTGAATATGATGGATGAGGCAAAACTTCATAGCCCAATTTGTTCAACTTTTGAAGCACTGGTTGTGCGTTGTGCAGTCAGGGGTTGTCGTGGTGAAGAACTGGGCCTTTCTGTTGACCAATGCCGGCGGCAGGCATTGCAGCTTTTGGTGTATCTCATTGATTTGCAGGGCATACTTCTCAGATGTAATGCTTTCACTGGAATTCAGAAAGCTATAATGGATCAGACTGGCAGCAGACCACCAAACAGGGACCATGACCTTTTTTTGGTGCGAGTTTGGCTTTGGGAAGTGCTTTGGAGCTTCTTCTTGGTCCAACCACTGAGCTGGCCATCACCAGTTGTAGTATAAAATCCACTTTTCATCACACATCACAATCTGGTCAAGAACTCATTTGTTGGGAAGTGGACTTGGCCCAATGGATAGAGCATCCACCTACCATATGGGAGGTCCGCGGTTCAAACCCCAGGCCTCCTTGACCCGTGTGGAGCTGGCCCATGCACAGTGCTGATACGTGCAAGAAATGCCCTGCCACACAGGGGTGTCCCCTGCATACGGGAGCCCCACGCACAAGGAGTATGCCCGTAAGGAGAGCCGCCCAGCGCGAAAGAAAGTGCAGCCTGCCCAAGAATGGCGCTGCGCACACAGAAAGCTGATGCAGCAAGATGATGCAACAAAAAGAAACACAGATTCCCGGGACCACTGATAAGGATAGAAGCGGTCACAGAAGAACACACAGTGAATGGACACAGAGAGCAGACAACTGGGGAGGGGGGAGAGGAAGGGGAGAGAAATAAATAAAAAATAAATCTTAAAAAAAAAAAAAGAAATGGTTTGTTGTTGCAAAGAGTAAAAAAGGATGACCATTCAAAACAACGATTTTTTAAATTTTTGGTCAGCTCATGAGGCACCCACTTATCGAGCTTTTTCACCTTTCCAATTTGCTTCAAATGCTGAATGACCGTAGAATGATCAATGCTGAGCTCTTTGGCAACTTCTCGTGTAGTTATAAGAGGATCAGCTTCAACAATTGCTCTCAATTGGTCATTGTCAACTTCCGATGGCTGGCCACATGCTCCTTCTCTTCAGGGCTCTCATCTTCTTTGCAAAATTTCTTTAACCACCACTGCACTGTACGTTCATTAGCAGTTCCTGGACAAATGCATTGCTGATACTGCAAGTTGTCTCCACTGCTTTATGACTCATTTTGAACTCAAATAAGAAAATTGCTTGAATTTGCTTTTTGTCTAACGTCATTTCCATAGTCTAAAATAAATATAAAATCTACATCAAGTAATAAGTCATTAGCAAAAAAACATAAAGTGAGAAATGCACATTAAAATGATGTATAACATAATCACATTTATTAAAGAATGTATGCCAACATCAAACGGCAAATTTCAACAGTGCAAAACCACAATTACTTTTGCACCAACCTATAAATTTGGGTGAGAGAAAAGTATATATTTGTATACACATATATAGGTTGGCAGGGAATGTGGATTTAAAGTTTACCAAGTTTGTTGAGAGGTTGACAAAGTCTGCATAATCCTTGTTGATGAGTTCAACCATGGCTGTTTTAAGAAGTCTATAGTAGAGTTCTAGATCATCTCTAAGTTCCTCCAACTGGACCCGCTTCCTACAGTCAGACACAAAATGATCAACATCGAAATCTTCCTGAAAAATAAAACCAGAAGGGAAAAACTGATTGCAATGATACCAAACACGTATGAAAATGAAGTAAGAAAAAGTAGGAGAGAAAATCCCATTCCATTCTCTTATGGTGCTGCACTACTACCGGCACACAAAAAAGTACCTTTATTTATACATGCTGACATAAAGATGCTTGCTCACTCTTTCCAAGTCCAGGAAGGGGGCACCTAACCAAGAGCATTCTCTATTGATGCCTAAATTCCACAAAGTTTACTTTTTAAAATAACACATTTCAAATAGGCTCTTCTCTGAATAGAAATAGTTCATTTTAAGTTTTAAAAGTAATAAATGTTTAATATAGAAGTTTTGAGTAGCATAGAACTGTAGAAAACAGAAAGTAAAAAATCACCCACACTGACACTATAGCGATAAGCACTATTAACATTTTTTTTTTACTGTTTAACATTTTGATTCACTTCCTTCCAGACATTTTCCTATGTACACACACAAATGGAATCTTACCAATCGTGCCCTTTTGTAAACTGCTTTTCTCCACATTACAATATAATTTAGACATCTTTTCATAATACACAAAATTTTTATTAACATTTTATATCAATATTGACTATTCCACTGATGTTCAAGAGCTTCCTTACTCATTTTCTAAGTACTGGTCTTATAGGATGAGCTATGCTCTTTATTTCCCCTTTATAACATACTGATTGATGCCCCTAATAGACTGACATTTGCTTATAGCTAGAAAGGTTGTCTACTTCACCTGTGACTTTAATTCCTACCTGTTGAGTTGTTTGGTCACCAAGAAACAAATGTGATGATTTCCAAACCTGTTTAGGACACCTGTTCTTCTTATCATAATTATACAATTTTACAAAATATGTGTAGAAAAAGGAAAAGTTTTCATGACATCTAAGGCAGATGTTTGAGAAATATGATACAGACAAGTTGCTATGAAAAACTTCTATTGAATTAGGTATGGGTGAGAGAATCATAAACCTGGTGGGGCAGGAGGGTGGTGGGTCATACAAATCTAGAAGGATTTTATACCCAGATTCTTTGCAAATGCCTTTGGGTTCTCACTCAAAGTAACTGAAACTGAGACAAGGAAGAAGATGGAGATCTAATTGGCAGGCCAATTTCAAAGAAATGAGTATGGTATTACATGAGTGGAGGATAATGTACAAATATATATTTTAAAATAAAATATTACCATCTGTATGCACCACTCCTTAGGAGTACCTGGTTAAATTGATCTTTATGATTAATCAACCAAAAACCTACCCTGACAGTGTCAGATAAGAGGACTTCTTACCAAACCATAATTTCACTGCCATTTACTAAAAAACTTTCTGCCAGAATTAGTCTGGAAATTTTGCTTCTTAGACTACCTCAGACAATATCTTGCATCCATAGTCACATAGCATATAATAGAAAGAAAATGGAGTAGGAATTGCTTGAAGTCTTGGCCTTGCTACTAATCAGTTATATGACTTTCAGACAAATCACTTTACCTGCCTTAGTTAATATTCTTTAAAGTTCCCCCCAGTTCTGTGTCCCATAATGCTATTTTAAATTGTAAAACCCAGCTATAATACTAAAAATACTCTAAGGTAATATTAGCACGCAACTTTACAATTATTTATTTTCAGATAAATGTTGCACAGAGTAAGACCTAAACTATTTAGGACATCCATAAATACTAATTAGCTTTTGCTGGGACAACAAACAAACTCAAATTTGTGCTGGCTTGTAACAATATTTTTCCTTTATATTGTAGATGTATTAAACACTTAAGAAGAAACTACTTGAAACCCAACTGATTTTTCACAAGGGTGCCAAGACATTTAATGGGTAAAAAATAGTCGAAAAAATCATGCTGGTACAACTGGTTACCAAATTATTCAAGCTTGAGAAACTGAAAATGCATGCTAAAGAGTTCTTTCTACCACATATGGATAGGAGATTTCAAAGTATGAGGAAATAGTAACATTTCAAAGGCCTACAGGCTCACCATTTATTCAAGTGATAAATTTTGTGATATTCCAAGTGAAAGGAAGAAAAGTATTTCACATAAGTAAATGCTTTTATAAACTACAGTCTAACTTCTATATATAGAAATCAGAGAAATTTAGTCAGTCAGTCTCAAATATATTATTTCTGTTTCAAACTGGCACAGAAGAGGATTTAAGCATTTCATGAAGACTTGAGGTCAAATGATGACCCTCTAAGTTAAGTGCTTTAGTTGCTGCAAAATGATGATGCCTCAAAGTAGTTTAAGGCACTCAACAACAATGGACTGCCACACTTTCAAATTTATGCTTGCTTTTCAGTTTTACCTCTTTTACTCTTCTGTCAGCCATTATCTCTTACTGCTGCTAACAAACCTACAGCAAATAGTCCACCTTTTCCCTCCTGTCATATTTGTTGTATCTAACATTAGGCCAAGAGTCCAGATTACTAGACTTGTTAGAATGTCTTCTAAAATAAAAGAAGGCTCCCTATTTCTTCCTTATTAGTAAAATGATAAAGCTAAAGCCTTATGGACTTTGTGATGTCTTTGGGACTGTTCTTAACTGTATTTCAAATATCACACTTCCCAAAGTTCCCACTCGCAGCCTCTGGTAAGGGTCGCACTACTATTTCGCCAGTCCTGAAGCCTGGAAATCAGGAGATAGGGGCCACAGTCTTCCATACCAGTTGTGTGACTTGGGGAAATCAGCCTCACAGAAACATAAAATGTCAAGAGCTGGAAAAGACAGCAAAGATTATCACCTCATATTACTGATGCAGAAACTGAAGCCTACACAGTCCAGCAATTTGCCCAAAGTCACAAACAAGTGGCCGCCAGCTGAAACTAGGACTCATGTTCTCAAAGCGCTGCTATCAACTGAAACAACACAAACAGATCTGCATAGCCGCTTGTTCTTCTCGTAGACCACCTTGTTTCCACACTCTCAATTCATTCAACTAGAAGAGGGAGGAGCCTCAGTTAGTAGTTTATCTTCTTTCAGTTCTTTAACATATTGTAGTTGCTGACTGTCACCATAAGGAGGGCTCCAAATCTCTCTTTTCATTAAAAAGGCCTTGGTGTGGCCACTATTTAAGAAAAAAAAAAAAACAAAAACCAGAAAACTACCAATGTTAGAGAGGTTGTGGAGAAATAGGAACACTTATTCACTGTTGGTGGAAATGTAAAATGGTACAGCCACTGTGGAGGACTGTTTGGCAGTTCCTAAAGAAGATGAATATAGATTTGCCACATGACCTGGCAATACCACTACCGGGAATATACCCAGAACTGAAAGCAGGGGCACAAACCGACATCTGCACACCTATACTCATAATGGCATTATGAAGGCAACCCAGGTGTCCATCAACTGATGAAAGGATAAACAAACTGTGGTGTATACCCATGAAAGAATACTATTCAACTGTGAGAGGAAATGAAGTAGTGAAGCATATGACAACATGGGTGAACCTGAAGGACATTATGTTGAGTGAAATAAGCCAGGAATGAAAGGACAAATCTTGCAAGATATCGCTATTATAAACTAAACATAATTAGCAAACTCATGGAGTTGATAGCTAGAATATAGGTCACCAGAAGATAGAATGAGGTTAGAGAATGGGAAGCAGAGGCTTAATCTGTGCAGAATTGGTAAAAAGGTTGTATGTAAATGTTTTGAAATGAAGAGAAATGGTGAAAGCCCATCATAGTGCTTGTAATTAGCAATGCTAACATATGGGTATGACAGTGGTTAAAGGGCAGTCTAAGATCATGTATATTACTAGAAAGAAAGCTAAAAGATGAAACATGGGACTGTATAGCATAGCAAACCCTCTTGTGAAAAATAAGTATGGCTAATAGTGTATATATAAGAATGTTTTTCTCTGAAACAGAACAAATATAACGTTATAAGAGGTTAATAAGTGATATTTGGGACAAAATACAGTCAAAGCAAACTATGGACAGTACTATATAGTAATATATTTGTATTTTTCCATCAATGGTAATAAAGTAAAAGGAAGTATGCTAAGCGAAAGACACTAGACAAAGAGTACTATGTATTGTTTGACTTCATCTATACAAAATGTAAATAAAAATAAATTAAAGAGATGGAAATAAATTAGCTGTTATGTATGGCAGGGGAAGGATAGAGAGACAGATGTGACTACTAAGAGCTAGTGGTTTTTTTAGTTGTTGCTGTTGTTTGTTTTGGAGTACTGAAAATGCTCTAGTACAATTCTCTTTGATTAAACCAATTGCCACTGACTGTAAACTTTAGATGAACGATATGGTTTATGAACACATTTCAATAAAATTGATTATTTTTTTTAAAGGCATTGTGGGAAACAACTGTGGGTTATTCATATGGGAGGCCCTGGGTTCATGTCCCGCGGTCTCCTTGTGAAGGCAGGCTTGCCTGCATGCTGCGGAGAGCCACCGGCCCGCAAGTGCCGCAGAGAGCCGACTCAGCAAGGTGACACAACAAAAAGGGAGACAAGCAAAAGAAAAAAACAAAATGCAGAGGAGCATGCAGTGAATGGACACAGAGAGCAGACAGCAAGCAAGCTACAAGAGGAATAAACAAAAAATAGGAATAAGCAAAAAATAAACATAGACACAGAAGAACGCATAGCGAATGGACACAGAGGAGACAGAAGCAAAAAAAAAAAGCCACGGCGGGGGAGGGGGGCGGATAAAAAAAAAAAAGGCACTGTGCCATCCTAGAGTGGCAACAAAGCCACTAAGAGGTGGGGGTTCTGGACAGATACCTGGAACTAATGAATGGAAGTTCAAAGAAGGCAGAATTGGCTTAGCATAGAAACAAACTGCCCAACCAGTAAAAACTATTCAACAATTGAATTAACTGCTATGAGATGCTTTCAAATGTTTTAGAAATGTTTTCTCACAACTAGGCAAATATATTCAGAGGGAGATAAAATTCCTACAGAACAAAGAAACAGCTGCTCCTGCAGCATTCCAAGAAGCCATAACTCCCTAACCCACTACCTTCTAGTCACTGTCAGGGACAGTTTTCACCTCTAGGGCTTCCTATTGGCCCCTGCACTTCACTCGGACCCTCAACCCCCTCCCACCAACTATCACTCCCCCGCCTAGGAAAGTTCTGTATAAATCCAAATCCCCCCTTCCAGAGGGGGCTGAGGTCTCTCCTCAAACCCCCACCATGCTGGTGAGGGGGCTGAAGTCTGTTCTTCAGAGCACCTCCATTGGGAGAGCTTCTCAATAAATCTTTCTTGGTCTAATCATTTCAGTCTCTGTGTCCCAGTAAGCGCCGTATTTTCTCCAACACCCAACAAACCCCATACATCATAAATTTGACGAGAAATATGCCTAGGTACATAGTAGTCAACTGTCAAGTATTAATACAAAGGACAAGGAGAGTGTTCTGAGGCTACAAAAGAAAAGCAGTGTTTTATGTACAAGGGAGTCCCAATAAGATTAAGTGCTGATTTCTCTCATCAGAAACCAAGAAAGCAGTGGCATAAAATACTTAAAGTATTGAAAGAAAACAATTTCCAGCCAAGAATTTTATATCCAGTAAGAATGTCTTTCAAATGTGAGGGAGAAACCATTTACTACTTCAAGATCTTCAAAATCTTGTGGTAGGTGGTGGTTTCTTAGATTTTACTCAAAGCACAAGCAACAAAAGAAAAAAATAAATAACACCTCCTCAAAATTAAACACTTTTGCACCTCAAAGGACTGTATCAAGGGGTGAAAAGACAGCTGATTAAATAGAAGAAAATATTTAGAAATATATATCTGGTAAGGTTTAATATTCACGACATATAAAGGGATACTACACCAGATTAAAAAGTGGGCTAGAGGCTTGAACAGACATTTGTCCAGAGAAGCAATACAAATGGCAAAAAAACACATGAAAAAATGTTCAACTTCACTAGTGATGAGAGAAATGCAAACCAAAACTACAATATCATTTCACACCTATTAGAATGGCCACTATTAAAAAGCTGGAAAACTACAAGTGTTGGAGAAGATGTGGAGAGACAAGAACGTGTCTTCACTGTTGGTGGGAAAGCAAAATGGTACAGTCACTGTACAGAACTGTTTGACAGTTCCTAAGGAAGTTGAATATAGACCTGTCATGTGACCTGGCAATAGAACTACGAGGTACATACCCAGAAGAACTGAGAGCAGGGGCATGAACAGACATCTGTGCACTGATGTTCACAGCAGTGTATTCACAACTGTCAAAAGACGGAAGCAACCCAGGTATTCATCAACCAACGAATGATTAAACAAGCTGTTTATATACACGATGGACTATTATGCAGTTGTAAGAAAGAAATAAAGTTGTGAAGCATGTGACAACATGTATGAACCTGAAGGAAATTATGTTGACTGAAGCAAGCTAGACACAAAAGGGCAAATACTGTATGACTGCACTACTATGAACTAAATTTATTGTGTAAACCTTGGGATTAATAACTAAAATATAGGTCACCAGAAAATAGAATGAGATTAGAGAAAATAAAGTTGAGAGTTAATCTGTGCAGAATCGGTAAAAAGTTTGTTTGTAAATCTTTGGAAACAGAAATGGTGAAAACACATCATAGTGTTTGTAATTAGCAACGCTAATATATGGGTATGACAGTGGTTGAAAGGGAAAGTCTAAGGACATGTATATTACTAGAAGCTGAAAAATGTAACATGGGACTGTACAGCATAGTGAAACTTCATGTGAATGAATATGGGAAATACTGCATATAAAGACTGTTTTCACAAATATAAATACAAATAAACTAGAAAGACAGAAAACAGAATAGCAGCTATGAATGGCAAGGAAGCATGGAGAGATTGAGAGGCGGTAAGTTTTTTTGGTCTGTTTTTTTGTTTATTATTATTATAATGAAAATGCTCTAATAATGATTGAAGCAATGAATGTACAACTATGTGATTAAACCAAATACCACTGATTATATACTTTTTGGATGGATTGTATGCTATATGTATCAATAAAATTGACTCATTTAAAAAAAAAAGAGAGATGAAGACATTCCTAGATAAACTGAGGGAGTATGCCACCACTATACCGGCCCTACAGGCAATGCTAAAGGGGGGTCTTCAGACTAAAAGGAAAGGATACTAGACAATGGTTTGAAGTGACAGAAAGAAAAAAGGACCTCCAGTAAAGGTAACTATATGGGTAACTATAAATGCCAGTACTATCATATTGCATTTTTCGGTATGCAACTCAATTTCTTATTTTTTATAGTTTCAAAAATGTGAATGCATAAATAGAATGATACATCAATGGTTTGGGAAATACAATGCATAAAGAAATACTTTGTAACAAGCACACAAAAATGGTGGGGAGACAAAGGGGTAAAATGAAGTTAAATTCGTATCAAATCAAATGTGATTATAGATTTAGGTTGTTAAATTTTGATCCCACGGTAACTACAAAGAAAATACATGAAAAATATATTCAGAAAGAAAATGAGAAGGGACTCAAAAGGGTACAATACAAACAAACAAATAAATATGAAAGCAGACATTAGCAGAAGATTTCAGGGCAAAAGAGGGATAAGACTTACAAAGACTAAGTAGCAAAATGGCAGACAAAAATCCTGCACTCTATCAGTAGTTACTTTAAGTATGAAAGGATTAAATTCTCCAGTCAAAAGGCAGAGATTGACAGAATGGATAAAAAAGCATGTTCCAACTTTATGTTACTTATAAGAGACTAAAGTGAAAGGATGGAAAAAATACACCAGGCAAATAGTAAGCAAAAGAGAACTGAAATAGCTATACTATTACCAGAAAAAATATACTTTAAGTCAAAAACAGTTACAAGGAACAAAGGAGGTCACTATACACTGACAAAGGTGTAAATTCAAGAAACTAAAACAATTATAAGTACATATTTACCTGAAAGAAGAGCCCCAAAATATATGAAGGACATATTGGCAGATTTGAAGGAAGAAATAGTTCTCCATTAGTAGGAGATTTCAATACATCACTTTCAAAAATGAATAGAAGAGCTAGAGATTAATAAAGATACAAGACTTTAATGATACTATAAACCAGCTGAAAACTGCCCCATATATATATATATGAACACTTCCCCCAACAGCAGAATACACAATCTTCCCTAGTGCACATGAATCATTTTCCAGGATAGACCATATGTTAGGTCACAAGACAAGTCTCAATAAATTTAAAAATATCAAGATCATATAACAGATCTTCTCTGACCACAATGAAATAATGCTGGTAATTAGGAACAAGGGTAATCAGGAAAATTGACAAATATGTGAAAATTAAGCAACATACTCTAAACAACCAAAGAAGATACCACAAGAGAAATTAGGAAATATCCTGAAGTGATTAAAAATGAAAACACAACATGCCAAAATTTATGGGATGCAGAAAGGCACTGTTGAGAGGGAAATTTATTGCTATTAAATACTTATTTTTAAAAAGAATAAAGATTTTGCATCAGATATTTAACCTCAAAACTGGAATATCTAGAAAAAGAACAAACGAAATCCAAAACAAGCAGAAGGAAGGAAATAACAAAGATTAGAGTGGAAATAAAATAGAGAATAAGTTATTTTTTAAAAAGATCAATAAGTCAACAAAATATTAAGTAGACTGCTGAACTGACAAAGGGAAAAAGAATGGAAATAACAAAAGTCAGAGATGAATGGCAGGGGGAGGGGGATATTATCACTGACCCCACAAAAATAAAATGGTTCATAAGAGGAAATTATGAAAAACTGTACATCAATAAATTAGTTAAAGTAGATAAAACAGATAAATTCATAGAAACACACAAACTATATACACTGACTCAAGAAGAAGTAGAATATCTCAACAGACCAATAACAAGAGGTGAATTAGTTATCAAAACCTCCCAACAGTGGAGTGGGTAGAGCTTAGTGGTTGATAGCCTGCTTTTCATATATTGCTGGTACTTCCTAAAAACAAAACAAACCAACAAAACAAAAAAGTCTCTCCTTGAAATAGAAAATCTTTTAAAAAATAAAAATAAATTAAACAAACAAATAAAAACCTCCCAAAAAAGAAAAGCTGAGAATCAGATGGCTTCATTGGCTAATTTTACTGTACATTCTAAGAATTAACACCAATATGGCTCAAACTCCTCCAAAACATTGAAGAGAAGGGAACATTTCTCACCTCATTCTAGGAGGCCTGCATCATCCTAATGCCAAAGCTAGATAAAGATATCGCAAAATAATATTACAGACCAATATTCCCTGTGAATATAAATGCAAATATCCTCACCAAAATGTCAGCAAACCAAATCCAATAGCACATTAAAAAAATACGCCATGATCCAATGGGATTTATTCTAGGCAGGCAAGCATAAGCATGGTTCAACACAAGAAAATCAATTAATGAAATACACCACATTAATAGAATGAAGGGGGGGCAGGAACCACACAATAATCTCAACTGTCACAGAAAAAGGGATTTGACAAAATCCAGCAACTCTTCTTGATGAGAAAAAAAAGCCCAAAACAAGCCAAAACAAAACAAAAAACTTAGAAAACTACAAATAGAGGGAAACTTCCATGACATGATAAAGAGCATGTATGAAAATCCACATACAACATCACATTCAATGGTGAAAAATGAAAGCTTTCCCTCTAAGATCGGGAACAAGACAAGGATGCCCACTGTCACCACTGTTATTCAACATTGTAATAGTTCTAGCCAGAGCAATTAAGCAAGACAAGAAAATAAAAGACATCTAAATTGAAAAGAAGGAAGTGAATCTTTCCCTGTTTGCAGATGACATGATCCTATGCACAGAAAATCTTGAAAAATCTACAACAAAGCTACTAGAGCTAAATATCAAGTTCAGCAAAGTGGTAGGGTACAAGAGCAACATGTAAAAATCAGTAATGTTTCTATTCACTAGTAATGACAATCTGAGGAGCAAATCAAGAAAAAAAGGTACACATATTGGGAGTTCAGAAATGGAACCACAGATCCATAGCCAATTGATTTTTTCCCCTTTAAAATTTTATTTTTTATTGGAGAAGTTGTGAGCTTACAAAACAATCATGCATAATGTGTAGAATTCCCACACATCACCCCACCACCAACACCTTGCATTGCTGTGGCATAGCTGTTACAAATTATAAAAGAACATCATCAAAATATTACTGCTAACTATGGTCCAAAGCTTACATTTGGTGTATTTTCCCCATAAACCACTGTATTAGTAGCACAATATATTAATATGGTATACTTAAGAGTTCACGAGAGAACACTCTCACATTTGTAATATTAACCACAGTCTATCATCTGCCACATGGTCACTGTTTATACAGTCCCATGCCTTGTACACTCCATGGCCAACTGTTTTTAACAAGACTGCCATGTCCACTCAACTGACATTGAACAGTCTCTTCAACAAATGATGCTGGGAAAACTGGATTCCATATGCAAAAGAATGAAGGTAGACTTCTATCTTACACAATATAAAAAAATCAGCTCAAAATGGATCAAAGACCTAAACATAAGAACCAGGATTATAAAACTCTTAAAAGAAAATATAAGGAAGCATCTTTAGGATCTGGTGTTGGGCAATGGTTTCTTAAACCTTACACCCAAAGCACAAGCAACAAAAGAAAAAGTAAATACATAGGAGCTCACCAAAATTAAAGACTTTTGTGCATCAAAGGACTCATCATAAAAGTAAAAAAAAAAAAAAAAAACCCTACAGAATGTGAGAAAGTATTTGGAAGTCTTTTAACCTGATAAGGGTTTATTATCCAGAATATATAAAGAAAGCCTACAACTCAAAAATAAAAAGACAAACAATCCAATTTAAAAAAAAAAGGGCAAAAGACTTTGAATAGACATTTCTCCAAAGAAAAAAACAAAAATGGGCAAAAAGCACATAAAAAGATACTCAGCATCATTACTCATTTGGGGAATGCAAAACAAAACAACAGTGAGATACTATTTCATACCCACTAGAATGGCTACTACTTAAAAAATGAAAAATAAGTGAAGGAGAGGATGTGGACAATTAGGAACACTTGTTATTGTTGGTGGGAATATAAAATGTTGCCACTGTTGTGGAAAATTGTTTGGCAGTTCTTCAGAAAGTTAAGTATAGAATTAGAGTAAGACTCAGCAATCTCACTTTCTATACCTCCAAAAGATTTGAAAGCAGGGACTCAACAGATATTTTCACAACCAATGTTCATAATGGCATTATTCACAATTGCCAAAAGATGGAAGCAACCCAATTGTCCATCAATCAATGAATGGATAAACAAAATATGATTATTATACACAGAATTTTATTGAGCCACAAAAAGGAATCAAGTTCTGATACTTCAGACAACATCGATGAACCTTGAGGACATCATGCTGAGTGAAACAAGCCAGACATAAAATGAAAATATTGTACAAACTCACTGAAAAGAATTAATTAGAATAAGCAAATTCTTGGAGTCAGAAACTACAGTACAGGTTACCAGAAGCCATGGTTGGGACAGGGATTGGGGACTATATTTTCAATTGGTGTAGAGTTTCTGTTGGAGGTAATGGAAAATTTTTGGTAATTACAGTGGCGATGGTAATACAATATTGTGAATGTAATTAACACCACTAAATTATGTATCTGAATGTGGTCAAAATGGGAAATTTCAGGTGGCATATATGTCCTTACAATAACAAGTAAAACAACAACTAGAACAACCATTGGACAGTACAATATGGTGAACTATAATGTCAACTATAGACTATAGTGAATAGTATATTTTAATAATGTCCTTTCATAAATGGTAACAAAGGTACCACACTAATTCTAAATGTTAAAAATGGGGTCGGTATAGCAGTTTGATATGGTTATAAATTCCAAAAATAGATAATGGGTAATGTTTGTAATCTGGTCTGTACCTGGGTGTGATTAAGTTATGATGAGGGCTTTGACTGGGCCATGTCATTAGGGCATGTGGGGACTCACAGATAAAAGCCATGGTACAGGACAGAGTTGAGGGTTTTTTGATGTTAGAGTTTTGATGTTGAGAGTTTGATGCTGGAGCCCCAGGAAGTAAATTCACAGAGGAAAGAGAAGCAAGCCCTGGGAAGAGAGGAACCCTGAACCCAGAGAGAATAAGACCCTGGAAGAGAGGACCCCAGGAAGCCTGAGCCCTCACAGACGTCGACAGCTATCTTGCTCCAACATGTGAAAACAGACTTTGGTGAGGGAAGTAACATGCTTATGGTCCGGTATCTGTAAGCTCCTACCCCAAATAAATACCCTTTACAAAAAAGCAACTAATTTCTGGTATTTTGCATCACCACCCCTTTGGTTGATTAATACAGTCAGTATATGGGAATTTTATATTTTGTGTATGATCTTTCTGTAAATCAGCTACTCCTCTAACATAAATAGATAAATAAGTAAATAAATAAAATCCATTGGAAATGAAGAGAAAAGTAAAGTTTAAGAGATTTTAGGGGGAGCAGATGTGGTTCAAGTGGTTGAGTGCCTGCTTCCCATGTGGGTTTGGTCCCCAGTGCCTCTTGGAAGCAAAAAAACAAGCAAATAAATGAAGGAACCAACTTGGGGGAGCCGATGTGGCTCAGTGGTTGAGTGCAGGCTTCCCACACAAGAAGTCTGGAGTTCAATCCCTAGCCGCTGTACCTTAAAAAAAACATAGGAAATGACATCCACAGGACCTAGTGATAGACTGGATTTGGGAGGGGTGAAGGAGAGAAGGGTTATTAAGGATGACTCCTGGTATCCTATCTCACAACCAGATGAATGGTAGAGCATTTACTACGATCTGTAATACTGTAAGAAAGCTAGATTTAGGGGGAGGAGATGCTCACAAATTCAGTTTTGAACATGCTGAGTTTGAGATACCACTGGAATATCCAAGAATATATGCCATAAGGAAGTTGAGTACATGGGACTGGAGATCACGACACATTTGGCTAGAGATATAAATCGGTTTCACCAGCCTATAAGCTCCATGGATGGATCACCTTGGAAAAGTATGCAACATGTGAAAAGGAGAAAGCACTGAGTCTCAGAAACCAAATGAAGAGATCATTTGGTTTGTTGAGGTTGACTAAGACAGAAAAATATCCACTGGATTTAGTTATATCTAGTAAAGTATTATCTCTTTGCTGAGAACTGTTTAATGGAATATCGTGCCAGTGGTCAGAGTGGTCAGAATGCAGTAGGTTTGAGTGAAATGTGAGAAACTTAAGACAAGTCTTAAGTATTTGACTGTGATATGGAAAAGAGCCACAAGGCAATCACTGGAGGTTGGGGGTGGGTGGTGGGTGGTGGGCTGTCAAGGAGTGTGTCTGAAAGCCAATGGAATGGATTTTTGAGAGGGAAAGGATACTACTAGGTTCCAAAGGAGACAAGAGACCCAAAGCTATTAGCCTTAGGAGAAGGAAAGTACCTCTACATAATAGGCCAGGTGGAGCGAGAAAATGGGTACAAATACAAAAGGAATGTGACTCTGAGCAGATAAAGGTGTTCCCATTTGATGGCTTTTATTTTTTCTGTAAAACAGGAGATGAAGTCATGCCAAGACAGAAGAGGAAAGACAATTGATGTGATCTCAACATCATACCTTGGCAAATGGGTCTAATTTACCTTCTTTCTCCTATTACCACGATCCTTTGTCCTATTACAACCATTGGTTGGTGGTCAACTCTCCTGAATTCTGGTACATTTTCTTTAAAGCTGACAAAACTAAACAAAACTAAAGCTGCCACACCCCTGCCCCAAGGGATTCTTCCACCCACTTTGCCTACCTTCTGATCACCTAAGCTTTTACATACCTGTCCCCTACACTGCATTTCTCATTAGATCTCATAAGGACCACTGAAGGACTCCTGCCACAGGCAGCTCCAAGGCAACAGATATCACCATGTCATTTCCTGATTTAACCTTAACTATAACTCCACAAATCATACCAAATCAAGCACAAACCTCTCAGCACAGTGTTTCAGACACAAACTTTTCTATCTTTCCAGTCTCATTTCTAGCCACTCCTCCATACTTCAGTCTTTTCGGACTAGCTGTAACTTTTCAGAACACAGCTCTTCTTATCACCATCCTCAAGAGTTAAAACCATATCTTATTGAAGCGGATGTGGCTCAAGCAATTGGACTCCTGTCTACCACATGAGGGGTCCAGGGTTTGATTCCCGGGGCCTCCTAGTGAAGGTAAGCTTGCCACATGGAGAGCTGGCCCACAGGGAATGCTGGCCCATGTAGCAAGCTGGCCCAAGCAGAGAGCTGGCACAGCAAAATGATGCACCAAAAAGAAACACAGAGGAGAGACAATAAGAGAGGCAGCAGACAAGGGAGCTGAGGTGGCACAAGAGATTGAGTACCTCTCTCGCATTCTGGAAGGTCCCAGGATCAGTTCCCAATGCTGCCTAAAGAGAAGACAAGCAGACAAAGAAGAACGCACAGCAAATGGACACAGAGAGCAGCTGGGGGTGGTGGTAAATAAACAAATCTTAAAAACAAAACCATATCTTCTTTATCTTTGTACCTTCAACATCTAAATGGTTGGCTGGCACACAGTAGGTGATCAATAAATGCCTGTTGAGGGGAGAGGATGGGCCTGCTTCCCACACAGGAGGTCCTGGGTTCTGTCCCCAGTGCCTCCTAGAAAGAGAGAAAATGGACAGGCAAACAGATGAGGGAACCAAATGGGGGGAGCTGATGTTGCTCAGTGGCTGAGTGCTGGCTTCCCACATATGAGGTCCAGGTTTGGTCCCTGGCCCCAGTAGCTCTAAGGAAAAATAAAAGCCTGTTGAATTAACAATTTTTGCCAATGCCCTATCAGGTCCACATCATCATCAGGACACTACTGAAACACTTTCAAATCAACTGTCAGGAGTTCAGTAATTTCACCCTTCCTAACACAAATCTGATAGTCTCTACATGTATCCAATTACAGAATGTGTTGGATGAGACCCAAATGTAGAAATATAAACTGGACAGCTGGAAGCAAGCTCTCCACCCATCCTTTCTGCCATGGAACTATAACTTAGAAAATTCTCTTTGAAAGAAATGCAAATTGCAAATAACTTACATCCAAGTCCAACTCAGAAAATCAATAACATTTTACAAAGAACATATGGAATGGTCAAATATATCAGCACTACAAATATGGAGTATTCAGAAGTTTAAGAGCCAGGAAAGAGCATGGAATTGCTGAGGGAGTTCTAGTCACTCTCCCAGTTTGATCTCTTCCCTATCTCTAAGTTTTATTTTAAAACTAAAATTTTGTGATTTCTATTTCCTGAAGTGCATTTACCAAAGGCTTTCTGTTAGCTAAGAGTGAGAATGCCAGTGGGGCTAGAGAGTCAGAAAGGAGGCTAATGTAGGGACAGAGAAGCCTGATGAAGTCAAGAGATGGATAAATTAAGATTTTTCCATGCTCCTGGATTCCTGAAGTCAGAATACGGTCCCTGATCTCTGTGTGCATTCTTGTTCGTTCATTGCACCTCTCCCCATCATATGTTCTTGGTTCATTCTTTCTACCCATGCTTCAGGGTAGCTCTTAGGCAGTGGGTGAAACAGAAGGCTTCTGGATCAGCAAGTCCATTCTGTACTTATTTAACAACATTCTGTTTACACCTTCTATTACAATGGTTCAGCATGAACAAGCAGTTTAGTACATGACTATAAGCACATTATTCCTGGGTCTAGATGTTCCCCGTATATTAAAAATGCTATGACCACAATGGAGAGGATCCAGCTAAAAATACTTTAAAAAAAACAAAACAAACATAATCACAACTCTTACTATACCCTTATTGTTTGTGTATGTTTATGCATGAGTGATATACTTTAATAATTTTTTTTAAAAAAAAGAACATAGCTCTGGAGATGTGATCTTAATGCAAATATCAAAAAGAAAGGCTGATTAGCCTAGAAATGGAAATTATGTATTACAACTGTAAAAGTCATCAAAAAAAAAAGAACAAGATTTCAACTCGCTTATTCAAAATTTCAGGCGTCTATTATGAGCCAAAACGTTTAACTTTTCAACACTAAAACAAGCAAGTAAGTGGTTAAATAGGTCCTACAATTTTCCGCAGGCCAACTTCAATTCCACCTTATAAAGAGAAGTAGGATAACTTTAGGGAAAGGTAATCATTTACTTTGCTGACCTACAACAAAATTGGTACACATAACTCAATCTTTCAAATACCTCATTCTAAAAACTTTAGATGACTGTTAGTCAAAAGCTTTAGATTAAGTGCCTTTTTTCCCGAATCGACCCTTGGGTAGGTACACGGGTTCAGATACTTAAAATGCAGATACTGAGCTCCTAGGTGCAAGCCACCGGTCAAACAAGCTTCTCTCTGAGAAAGAACTGGCCATCTGACAGCACTGCCCACAGGATAGGGTCAGGTAATAAGGGCTTTTACATGCAGCACAGAACAACTAGCCCAGAACTTTCGGAGCCCGTCACTAAATATGCACGATTTCACAGAAGTGCTTTCAGGAGTCCGCACCTGACAGACCCGACGCCAAGGGTCTGGCCAAGGAGACTCACTGGCAAATACAGGGAGGTACCTGCCGAGGCCCAGTCACAGCGCAGGCCCAGGGCCCCTTCTCGGCGAGTCCAGGGAACGGGGCGTGCGCGGCCCAGAGCAGTGGGAAGGAACACAAGCCCGAGGAGAGGGCCCAGGAGAGCAAAGAAACACAATCCACGACCCGGCAACCCGAGCCGGAGCCCCGGGGCGCACCTTCATGAACTCATCCTTGTCGAAGCAGAGCGTATCGGGCCCCTTGGGCAGGTTCATTTTACTTTTCTCCATCCTGCCTGCTGCCGGCCACTGCCTCTCAGCGCCGAGACACAAACGAGGCGAAGAGGCAGAAGGCTGCCAACACAGACACGGCCGCGGCCAGCAACAGTTTCCACAGCACAGGAGGCACGGCTTCCGCCAACATGGCGGCGCCCGCGCCTCAGCCAATCAGCGAGCGCGCCGGGAGCCAGACCTCCTCCCGCAGTGGCCAAGACGGGCTGCGGGGCAGCAGCCGCCGAGCCCGGGACGCTGCTGCCCCCTGAGGGTGGAGGGCGGCATTGCAGCCTTGCGCATACGCCTCTAGGGCAGCCCCGCCTTGAAACTAGGAGGGGGAGGGGAGGAGGAGGGGGAGGGGAGGAGGAGGGGGAGGGGAGGAGGAGGGGGAGGGGAAAGGGAAGGGGAGGGGAAAGGGAAGGGGAGGGGAAAGGGAAGGGGAGGGGAAAGGGAAGGGGAGGGGAAAGGGAAGGGGAGGGGAAAGGGAGGGGGAGGGAAGGGGGAAGGGAAGGGAAGGGGAGGGGATCGGACTGCAGTGCTTGTTTGGGGCTTCCTCCTCTGAGATTTCCTTTTCGTTATGTCAACAGAAGCAGCCAAGGACCAAGGACGAATGTCGACCCTTTGGTTCTCAGACCCCTCTTCCAACTTTCTGGCACTTCACCTTCTTCTCCTTCCTCACGACCCAAAACGCTGTCTTTCCTGCTGCTCGGGCCCTGAGGGCTCCGTGGGAGACCCCTAGAGACCCCGCTTTTCGCCTTGGCATCTAAATTCCAGAAAGTAACTGTACCCACATACGCCCCTAGGCTCAGTTACAAGGAGAGCGAAGAGGGTGGCGCTGGCGGGGCTGGAGCCTCTGGGCAGTTTATTCCACAGCTTCAGGCTCACACCTGGGGCTGCCCGGCCCCTGGCTGCAGCTTTGCGCCTTCAAGGTTCTTAAACGAATGCCTCCCTCCCGGCTAGGCAGAACACCGCAGCTGAACGCGTGTGTGGACATACAGATGTCTTCTGCAATCGCCTGCTCATTTCTCAGTTTCTCCCTTCTCCTTCCCTCACAAACCACTCCCATACACCCCCAATTTCATTCCGAGATTTCCTTTCTTATTCTCTTCCCTTGGTTTTTCTCCTTGTCCCTTCCTCTTTATGAATACCATGGTCAAGTGATCATGAAGCCTTCTCTTTTCCTCCTTGAGACTCTGACAACTCAAACCACAAACCTCTCAAGCCTTCACCTAGCAAGCCTTTCTTTCCTGTAGCTTTGCTTTTATAAACCAGCCTGGGCGCCTCCTCTCAACGCTGTTTTCTCCTTGGAGATAACAGCCCCATGATGCCCCTTGAGAAGGAGTGGAACAGAGGAAGGCAAGACTTCAGCATGAGACTCCTGTATTTCAAGATACCCCCCCACAGGAGATGTCACTTTTTCAAAACCTGGTAATAGAATCCAAAACAGTATATGCCCTAGCACTGGACCTGGCAAGACTTGTTACAGTGAATTTTTTCCTGGCATTGTCTAGAGAAAATGATGGATGGGAGCCTGAATTTATCTGGAGAATCAAAGTAAATTTCTAGAGGAGCACTTTGGGAGAAGTGCACCCCACATCTCTCCTCTTCTGTTTGTGTGAGTATAGGGATGAAGACTCGTTTGCTTATTTGCTTTTTTACTCTTGTAGTGAAAATTTTCAAACGTGCACAAAAGTGGAGAGCACAAGGACTGCCCATTACCCCCTCATCAATGACCAGCTTCAACAACCATCAACGTTTTGCCTTATGTATTTCATCCATCCTCCCTCTACTCCACTCCCTTCCCCTCAACCCCCTTTTCTTCTGATGGACTATATTTTAAAACAAATTCAAGGGAAAAGGACTTGGCCCAGTGGATAGGGCATCCGCCTACCACATGGGAGGTCCACAGTTCAAACCCCGGGGCCTCCTTGACCCGTGTGGAGCTGGCCCATGCGCAGTGCTGATGGGCGCAAGGAGTGCCCTGCCACGCAGGGGTGTCCCCCACGTAGGGAAGCCCCACGTGCAAGGAGTGCACCCCGTAAGGAGAGCCGCCCAGCGCGAAAGAAAGTGCAGCCTGCCCAGGAATGGTGCTGCACACACGAAGAGCTGACACAAGATGATGCAACAAAAAGAAACACAGATTCCCAGTGCCGCTGATAAGGATAGAAGTGGTCACAGAAGAACACGCAGCCAATGGACACAGAGAGCAGACAACTGGCGGGAGGGGAAAAAGGAGAGAGAAATAAATAAAAAATAAATCTTAAAGAAAAATAAATAAATAAAACAAATTCCCAAACATCACATCATTTTCAGCTCCCTAAATACTTTAGACTATATGTCAAAAGGGAAAAATACATATTTTCTTACAACCCAAAATGCTTTCATCACACCTAACAAAATTCATAATTCTAATTAATCCATATTGAAATTTCTCCAATGTTTTAAAAACTTCTTTTTTTTATACTCAATTTGTTCAATCTAGAGCAAGGATTCTTAACAAGGGATCTGTGAGCTTGAACTGAAATTCAAAAACACATTATTCCTGTGAGGGCGTGTTGGTGTGGGTGTGATGTATTTATTAAATAACACACAAGACAGTGTGAACTTAGTAAGGAGTCCGTGGTTTTTACCTGACTAGCAAAGGGGTTCGTGGAAGAAAAATGGTTAAGAAGCCTGATCTAGCTCAAACTTTGGCCTTCTCCCCCTACTTTTTAATGGACATTTTGATCAAAACTTCTTCCCCCTTCTTCCTCTCTCTCCTCATGGTATTTACACCATGGAGACAACGCTCTCTTTATTGACAGACCATCTCATAACCACAGCTGGGTTAGGTGGTGTACAAACCTTCCTCTTCTATTAAGTTATCTTGATAATTGTGATTTCTGTTCCCTAAACAACTTATTGAAAGTGATGTTATGTCTCTTTGTGCTATTTTGAAAATATGGCTCCCCTACTTTGGAGGAATTTTAGATCTGGACTAAGCAACCATGTAACCTGAACCAGCATTCGCAAACCTAGCTGCTTGGAAGAAAACAGGCCCCTTCATCATCCTTCTGAAGCGAAGACTTTCTTATCTATCTAGGATTTTCTATTTTTTCCAATGGCCAGCAGTAAACAAATGATAGTTTCATTCCTTTTTTTTTTCCATAATTTGTTTATTTATTTATTCCTCTCCCCTTCCCCCCCCCCCCACCCTGGTTGTCTGTTCTCTGTGTCTGTTTGCTGTGTCTTCTTTGTCCACTTCTGTTGTTGTCAGTGGCACGGGAATCTGTGTTTCCTTTTGTTGTGTCATCTTGTTGTGTCAGCTCTTCGTGTGTGCGGCACCATTCCTGGGCAGGCTGCACTTTCTTTCACGCTGGGCGGCTCTCCTTACGGGGTGCACTCCTTGCGCGTAGGGCTCCCCTACGCGGGGACACCCCTGCGTGGCAGGGCACTCCCTGCGCGCATCAGCACTGCACATGGCCAGCTCCACACGGGTCAGGGAGGCCCGGGGTTTGAACCGTGGACCTCCCATGTGGTAGACGGGCGCCCTAACCACTGGGCCAAGTCCGCTTCCCACAAATGATAGTTTCAGAGCATATCCCTGCATATTTCCTTCCCTTCAAAACAATTTAATTTGCATGTTAAATCTTGGCACATTATGAGATAATCAGAAGGTGGTATAGAAAGGGCCTGGCAGACCTGGGCTGGAAACGAGCTCCACCATGTTATTCGACCTTCGTGAGTTAGTTCATGTCTCTAGGTTTCTCTTTCTTCAACTTTCTAATGGGTCTTATGTAGGGGAGGAACTGGTGGCTCTCCTGCTGTGCTCACTGACATTCACACACACATACACAGCTCACTCAGAAGAAAATGCTGAAAGAAAGGAAGATAATGAAGTCTGGAGCCCTTCCCTGAGTGAAAAAGAGAGCACTTGTTAGACTTAACAGGGATCCTCTGGCCAGCTTCTGCTTGACCAGTGCCTGTGCTGTTAAATATTTATCTTCTGTTAAACATTTGAACATCATCTCTGATAATGATACCTGTTTCACAGGATTTGAGGAAATGTTAAATTAGAAACTGGTATAAAGTACCTAGTCAGTGCAAGACATAACTATTAAGTGGTCAGTGTAAAGCATTTTTCCTCCCCTTTCTCTGATCTTTAGAATGAGACTTTAATTTGATAAAGTTTCCTATCTTTTCAAGTCTCTTTCCCATATGCTCAATTTCATCCTTTCTTGCTTTCATTTCTTTATGAAGTATATGCCCACTACTCTAGGTAAATATTACTTCTCCCTACTTTACTCTGCCTCTTTAGAAAATTCTTAGTTCTCTATTTTAGTGGTATTGTAGGAGGTCCCCATTTTTGCTTCTCAGTCTCCCCTATTTATAGTCTTCACATTTTTTGGCAAGTTTGCCTTAAAAATTGCCAAGAGAAATGTTATGCTCAGGACATTCATGTGGGCATTTTCTCCAGTAACTGTCTCTGTGTTCTCACTCTGGTCCTCTCCAGAACTGTGTTATGGAAACAGCTGAATCTTCCAACAACATCAAAAGTGCCCTGTCCAGTACTGAAAGATAGGAGGGTTTCCAATTTTAAATGAATCATGTGCTTATACTGAAGGCTGAGCATACAATCCACAGCCCTACATTCTAAGAGGGAGGTAGGCATGTGAGAACAGAGAGACCATCCTTGGGGACTCCATTTTGCCTTGGAAAGATCATTAAAATGACACAAAAGGACCATGTCAACATCACAGTTATTTTTAGAGTGGCTATGAGGTGACACCTTGGTTCTTGAATATATTCCATTCCAATTAGAAGACAAGTTAATGCTCAGGGCTTGCAAATTCTACCTCATCTTTCTAATTGATTAGTAAATATTGTGATAGCCCCTGAATAAACTCCCATGTAGATTTTATAACAGACACAATTGATAGAGATGATAAAGATACAAGTTTTTTTAGAGGCATTAAAAGGGAAAAGTTGAGGAAAACTTTGAAATGAACTAGAAAGATTAGGGGTATCTTCAGTGGAAAAATTGGCATTGTTTAGTGCATTTTTCCAGATTATCTGATTCTATGGATGATCTGTGTCTTTCTCATCTTTTAGGTATTTTACAACTCTGTAATTTGTAGATAATTGATATTAAAGCCAACAATTCTTGTCTATAGACATGCAAATGAATTTTGTCCAATGGAAGCACAATTGATCCCCTTTTCTTTGGCAAAAGTCAGTTTTGCACCTATTAAGCAGATTCATATTAATGTTTCTATTAAGCATTCCTGATTGTGTATGTGTCTGATTTTTAAATTCTCCCCTGAATTTGTTATAACATCTTACTGATTCCCTTATTAATTGAGTTAAATAATGTATTGAAAAGTGTTCATTTTATATTTGCATGAGCCATGATTTTATCTTTAAAAAAATCCCCTAACAGCATTCTAAATTATAATCCAAGATAGAATTCTAGTAAATGAAAGTACAGAAATAACCAAATCAGAGTGAATTTTATAGTTATCCTCCATGTGACCAGGATGATGCCAGGGGCTGTGAATCATACAATGAAGCTCAAAACCTGGCCCTTGAAATGGAAGAGCTATAGATCTGTTTAGAGAGACAAGACTTTCATGCATGACAAAGGTGCTTCTTTCACATCCATGTCCTTGAGGGTTCTATTAACTCTTCTCTTCCGGCTGCTCCTTTCTAGTTTTCTCAAATATGCCCGAGTTTTCTCTTCCCAGCCACATGCTAACAACTCTCCCATCACATCTCCATCATCAGCTTTTCCTCCCCACCAGACCAGGTACTCTCATGAGACTATTTCACTTTAATGTCCCACTGGTGTTTCAAACTCAGCATATTCAAACCCTGACTTACTATCTCTTCTGAAATCCTTGCTTCTCCTTCTTCATTCTGTTTCCTGGTATCTGACTCCATCATATGATTGCATATACCAGAAACCCAGGAATCAATCACAAACTGAACAGACCAGCTGTACTTTAAAATACTTGACCACAAACCTGAAATGGGTACTCAACACTGGCTAGTAATTCTCTTGTCTCTCCAATAGGTTTGCTATCCTGGTAATGGAGATGATTATTTCACACCTGTGGGGACCCAAGCTCCCCCACCCCCAAGTCCTCACCATGTAGATGCCTGCATGTCCTAGACATAAGGTAAAAGTTAACATCCCTTCCTGGAGGGGAGATAATATATACGTGGTATCAAAAACTATCATCTTCCCAAAGCAGTAAATGTCCTTGGTAAATGTGCTTCCTATGAGCACAGTGAAAGCATCAGCAGACTCCATAAGTATGCTTCACATGACCCTAGCAGGAATTCTCTTCTCATACCCTATGGAATGTCCTTATTCTAAAACCCCTTATGTCACCCCTAATTCTCTCCTCTTTGCAGAGCGCTATCTTCTGCCATCAGAGAGTCTCTCCTGTCCGTAAGTCCCAATAAGCTTATGCCTAAGTGCCAGGTGCGTTCTTTGGTCTTGTGGCTGCACCAACTCGTGCCCTTCAGGAGTTGGGCCATAACAAATTGGCGAGGCAGCCAGGACACCAGAGGACCACCAGCAGTAGTGGGCATGGGCTCAGGGAAAGGAGAATCTGCGTGGAAAATACGTCCATTTGGGGAAGGGTGGCTGCTCTCCTGGATGAGCAGAGACCAAGAGAACATGGGGACACCCTAAAAATTCCGGTAGGTATGCTGGCTTTGCTACAGCAGGTAGCAGAACAGCTGCACTTAAATAAAGAAAAGAGAGACCGCCAGATAGTGGTGGTTGTAACATGGAGCCTTGACGATGGCTACCGTGGTAGAACAAGCAGCGAAGACCTCTGCACTGCTTAGAAGAAAACTTAAAGCTAGAAAGGGATATGCACCGAGCACAGGCAGGGATGAAAGATTCCTTAACTAACCAAATTGATAATCACTTAGAAAGCCTGGCTTGTAGATATGCTTGAGCTAGAGGCCAAAGGCTGCCTGCAGTCCAGGTCTGGAGGATATTAACCACCCCCAGGTGGGACACTAAGGCGTGGGATCCTATAGACTCCTCCTCAGGTGAGGAGAAAGAGGCAGAATGGGAGGTGGAAGAGGATGATGAGCTCCCAAGGGTATGCCCTATAATACAGCACAAGTGGAATTAATTCAACTGCTGGAAAAGTGGGAAAACTTAGCAACATTAGTGTTACTACTAAAATAGTTCAGGTGCTTAGTTAATAAATGAAAGTGCCAAATTTGTTTTGAAGTAAAAATTTAAAATGGAAGAAATTGCAGCATTGATGTGGAGAAAGTGGCCACGGTGCTGAGGGTAGGGAGAGGGAAGAAGAGATATGATGTGGGGGCATTTTCAGGACTTGGAGTGGTCCTGGGTGGTGCTGCAGGGACAGATGCTGGACATTGTATGTCCTCCCATGGCCCACTGGGTGGACTGGGGGAGATTGTAAACTACAATGTAAACCATTATCCATGTGGTACAGCAGTGCTCCAAACTGTATTGCCCAAATGCAATGAATGTGCCACAATAATGAAAGAGGTTGTTGATGTGGGACGAGTGGGGTGAGGGGGGTGGGAAGTATATGGGGACCTCATATTTTTTTAATGTAACATTTAAAAAAAATAAAGAAGGAAAAAAATCATAAAAAAAACTTATTGGAAATCATAACTAAGAGTTAAGATCATTATATCATTATATAGTTGCCAATATATTATAAAACAGCAAAAGGATAATATCTGAAATTGCTATCACTGGGTGGATTTGGCCTAGAGCTACTGTTGTGTTGGTAATCTTAGGCTCATTTACCTTTGTTTATGGTTACTTCAGGTCTAGCCTCAGCTCTTGTATGCTTACTATAGTAATGGTAATTCTAAACTGAACTTTACCTTTCCTTATGATTATTTCAAGACTGAACTCACCTTTGTAATGGTAACTACACTATTATCCCCTGTTAGGATCAGTGGAAACTTCTTCTCCCCAAGGCTTGGGGGGAAGGCAAGTTTGAGGCACCCCTGTCTCTGGTCCTTCCACTGGTGTTAATAACTTTGCTTTCTATCATGACTATCCAGGTGTAGCAAAAGCCCAGAGGGACCCCACGAACTTTGAGGAGATTACTGTCTGGTGGAATCCTTGGCCCTTGGGGTTCAAATTCCCCTCTTCCAGTCCAGTGGCTGCCAGAGTCCTGTTATCTCTGAGGACTGGGGAGTAAGGAACCTCCCACCCCGAGCATCAGGAATTCTGAAAGAAGCAGATCATGAGATAAACCAGTTTTCCCTGAGACTTCAGTGACCTCAATGAGAATGTACTAGAATTAGCACTGTTCATCTGAGGTCTGTCAAAGTGGAAATGGGAAATAAGCAAAGCTCTGAAGGAAAGGAAAATGATATAGATTGTATTTTAAAGCATTGGGAACAATTTGGTTATAACGAAAAAGAATGAAATTTGTGTGCAAAACTGCATCGTCACAGTGCAGATTCGATTAATTGGAAATAGCCTTCAAAGAGATCTTTAACATAATATTATTTTACAGTTGTAGCAGTTTGACATAGTTATAAATTCCAAAAATAGATATTGGGTTATGTTTATAAACTGGTCTGAACCTGGGCATGATTAAGCTATGATTAGGGCTTTGATTGGGCCACGTCATTAGGGTGGGGACTCACAGGTAAAAGGCATGGCAAAGGAGAGTTGAGGGTTCTTAATGCTGGAGTTTTGAAATTGAAGTTAGATGCTAAAGTCTTAAGCTGGAGCCCTGGGGAAAGAGACAGAGCCATTCACCTGATAGTCTACAGCTGACCTTGTGGAGAAAACAGAGGAGCTGAGCCCAGAGGAGCCCAGGAAGCCTGAGCCCTGGAAGATGTGGGCAGCCATCTTGCTCCACCACGTGAAAAGAGACTTGGGTGAGGGAAGTGACTTATGTTTTACGGTCTGATATCTGTAAGCTCCTACCCCAAATAAATACCCTTTATAAAAGCCAACCAATTTCTGGTATTTTGTATCAGCACCCCTTTGGCTGATGAATACAACAGTTAAACTTATTTTGTAAGAGAATGAAAACTGTAAGTAACACTAGTGAGTTGTGTGTTTTTGCACCTCTCATTTTGTGACTGCCTATTTGTTCAGTGGATATTTTCATATCTCAGGTTGGTAATATCAAACTAACATTTAAAAATCCTTAAAGGAGCTCTGTTCAAATTGTTAAAAATTAAATATGCACTTATATATATATAAATCAATATTCCTGGGGCCCAAATTAGAGTAGCTAAGCAGGATAGAAAGGTCATATAGAAATATGAATATCAAAATTATTAAGAAAGAGAAAAAAGTTTTTCCGAAGCTCTTGATACCCCTAGCCCCCCTCTCCCCTCCCCCCCCAACTCAGGGCCTCCTTCTCTTTGCAAGAGCTATGGAGTAAGGACTAGGTGTGACAAGATAGGGAAAATGTAAGTTCAGTATAAAACTCTATCTACTAGAATGGGGAATTAAGAACATAGTTTGTCTTGTAATCTCCCAATTTAAACATTTTAACAGCCTTAAAATGAGGACAATTAGTAATCCAATTACCAAATTTCAGTACATAAACAAAATAGTCCTTGAAAGCTATGACAAGATCTTTTCTAAATTATGATTAAAACAAATATATCAAAGACAATATATTCCAGAAGCTGGAAGTCAATATGTTATTAAGGTTAATCATAATTTTAGAATTTTATTAAAGAAAAAAGAGGTTTATCCTCCTGTGAATGAAGGAAGAAAAAAGAGCCTTTCTTGCATAAATTCTTAGGGTTTCAATTTTATTTAGCTTGGATGAAATGTTCCTAGATTTATAGGATACTAATAAATTAACAGCATTATATGTATTAAATCTTTAAGATGATGAAAATTGTAAGTTTTTGGCTAATGAAATTATTACAAAGCTCTTTTAAAAAATTGGTTTACCTATACTGAAATGAATAGTTTTTTTTTTCTTCACAGAACAAAATGAGGGATGTGAGACTTCAATGGATATAGAAGGAAGTAAAAGTTCTGTGGACATGAATTCATAGTCAATGCTGACTAAAATTTGATAAGTTTAAGGGAATGTTCTTTGTCCTGAGATAAGATAGCTGGTTTTCATAAAATCAAGGTGAAAATATGTAAGACAAGACTTGAATGAATATAGAAAGTTGTAGAAAATAATATTAAGTAAGGGAATGTGTTTTATAGAGGTGAAATTTGTCTGGACATAAAGTAACTAGTTTATGTGGTTATGGTTAGTTATAGGAAGTTTGCAAAAACATCTTCTAAACTGATGTATTTAAATGGCTAATTCCAGAAAGGCATTATTAAATAGAAACCCAAATTGATATTGATAACAAAAAGTAACTTCATAACAGGGAAACCTGTCAGAGGCCACCTCAATCTGCATGTTAAGGTGGTGTGGTAAGGGAAGATAATTCCATTGGGAATTTTAGGTTTTCGTAAAATAATGGAGAAAGTAGTTTTTTTTCCTGTATTTCTAAAGAAAAATATCCGCTAGTTAATGTAATCATGGTAAAGGTATATAAGTGAAAAGTAAAGTACTAAATAGTTAAGCTGATTTAATATGTTATAAACTGCATTGAAAGTATTGAGTACATGATAAAAATTCAGAGATAGACTTCAGTAGTGTAATTCTTTCTTGTGCATTCAAACCAGGCCCAAATACCCTGCATGGTACCTCTCCCTTTAAGTTATTGGCTAAGGCGGTCACTACAACCTCTAAAATAATAAAAATATGTACCACATTTCTGGACATGCTATTGAAGTGAATGGGAGAGTAGATTGCAGTTTCAGACTCCTGCAGCAGCCAGTGATGGCTTGATATGGCCAGATGCACAATGAACATTGCCTCTAGACCGGCTTTTTTACAGAGCCAAAGGGCGCTCTGCACCAGGCCAGTGAAACACTGGAGCTCCAAGGTTAAATGGTACTCTAGCTTGCTGGCTGTGTGAAGGACCTACCAAGGGGACAATAATTACCAAAGTAATGAGAATAGAATCTAAATAGACATAATTGGCCTTCTCCCATGGACAGAAATAACTTGTATGTATGGCGAAAGTTATTTCTGTCCAGAAATTGATTGGTTTTTATAAAGGGTATTTATTTGGGGTAGGAGCTTACAGATACCAGGTCATAAAGCATAAGTTACTTCCTTCACCAAAGTCTATTTCCATGTGTTGGAGCAAGATGGCAGCCAATGTCTGTCAGGGTTCAGGCTTCCTGGGTTCTTTCCTTCCTCAGTCTTCTTTTTCCTGGGCTCAGGGTTTTTCTCTTTCTGGGGCTTGCTTCTGTTTCCTCTGTGAGCTTACTTTCCAGGGCTCCAGCTTAAGGCTTTAGCATCAAACTGCAACACCAAAACTCCAACATCAAAAACCTACAGTTCTGTTCTTTCCCATGCTTTTTTATCTGTGAGTCTCCACCCACCAAGGGGTGGGGACTCAATGCCCTAATCATAACTCAATCATGCTCAGGTACAAATCAGATTACAAGTATAATCCAATATCTATTTTTGGAATTCATAACCGTATCAAACTATGACATATGGTATTTAACTTAAAGCTTAGATATTTTAACTGCAGCTCAAAAAGGAACTTGTGTATTGATTAATATTAATATTAATATTAAATACCTGATAAATACAATTATATCTTTTCTATTCTAGATCATATGGAGAAGGATATTGAACATGTTAAAAGTCTTTATAAACTTAATTCATTTCCTAATTAATGAACATGCTTGTAAGATAAAAGAATGGCTTTCTTAGATATTGTCTTTATTTTGCTTACCATATGCTTAACTTGCTGTTGAAGTTTATTTCTTCCAGAATCAATGTCTTCCAAAACAAGGTATTAGTCATGTAGGAATTTCATATAGTTCCAACAATGGTGCTGGCCCCGTATCCCCTCAACCTCATTAAAGTAGCCAGAGATGTGCTCGCTTTGGCAGCACATATACTAAAATTGGAATGATACAGAGAAGATTAGCATGGCCCCTGCGCAAGGATGACACGCAAATTTTTGAAGCGTTCCATATTTTAGAGTAGAATTTGGGAAAAAAATAGTAATAATGCAAATTAAAACATAAAAAAAAAAAAAATAGCCAGAGAGTTTCACAACCCATCAGGCAGGGACTACTGCCCCTACCCAACAGGAAGCAGCTACAGAAGAAGGACCATGGCCTTTCAGGTCTCCCTTAAGAATAAGGGTGTAAACTCTCTGGGGGGGGAGTTGAGGCAGCTTTTATAGGAAACAAGGAAGGCACCTTGTCAGAATAAAGCCTGCCAAAGACCATGGTCATGAGGTCTAGTTTCAAAGTTCTGGACTCAGAAGAAGTCCTGCATAACTCCAAACAGGAAGGCCTCCCCATTGGTTCCCTGAAAGCTGACAAGTGAAGGTAGAAAGGCAACCGAACATGTCAGCAAATACCTGGGGCCTTATGTGTGTCTATGTGGACTCTCTTTATGCCTAAACTAGTTTTTGATGTACTGTGGAAAACTCAGAGAATTTAGAAGGGGAATATTATGGTATTTGAAGCCTCCTCATAGGACTCTCCTACCTGGTACTTTGTTATCTACTAATTGCAATGTTACTTATTAAACCAGCATGACCTATCCCTTACTTTTTCTCATAAATATCTTTATTTTTGCCCATAGTGCCCTAGCCAATACCTTCCTGCAGTGGGCTTCAGCAGTAACTCATTCCCACAACCAGACCCAATGTTGAGTTTGCAGAAACCTGCCATCCTTGGGTGCTACTTGCTTTCCTTGGGTCATAACTCCCGCAAATTGGGCACCATGGAACACTTCGCTGGCATGGCAGAATATGACGCATTGACAAGTTTGGAACAAGACTTTCTCATTTAAGACTGAGATTCAGCTGCTTTCTTTCAATTAGACTTGCTATTCTATTTTTCCCTTGTAAGGGAACAGGTGAATAAGCCCAGGTCTTTTTTAGGATATGCTGAATATAATGGCTTAGGATGGCTAATGACTGAATCTGTCACCTTAGATTGTCTTGTCCCTGTCTGTGTAGAAAGACAAGAGGGAATCCATGTTGTGGGGTAGTTAGCCCCTGAGTTGTATAAGTTTACTATCAAGGCTAGATATAGTGTAAAGTGTGGGCCCTGGTGGTCTTACCCATTGGCTGTTTTTGTGCCAGGTGGTGCTGCAATTGTCACTGAAAAACACCTAACAGCTTTAGCTAACCATACTGCTCAAGCCCTTAATGACTCCAAAGTAGCAATTTCCTTACTAAATGAAGAAACTGCCCAAATACAAAAAGTAGTTTTACAAAAATAGTATGCTTTAGATATTCTACCTGCATCACAAGGTGGGAACTGTGCCCTCATTACTGTTCAATGTTGTGTGTATATTACTCCTGTTTTTCTGTTGTCTTTTATACTGGTGCTGTGGAATGTGGATGCAATGCTTGTCCTATAGTCAACCTAGGCTGCTATGTGGGGATGGATTATGGGGCCCAGGGTTCCCCCAGGTTCTCAGCATGTAGCTACCTACATGACCTAAATATGAATTAAAGGTTAACAACCCTCCCCTAAGGGGAGAGAATAGATAAATGTGATCATAAACTATGATCTTCGCAAAGCAGTAAAAGCCATTCCTATGAGCTTAGTGAAAACATCACCAAACCCCATGCGTGCTGTCATGGGATGTAGCAGGAACTCTATTATCATACCCTCTGAAATGGCCTTGTTATCATCCCTATGGAATGTCCTTGTTACCCCTTATATCACCCCCTATTTTCTCATCTCTGTGTAGAGTGCTAGCTTCATTTTTGAACAGCTGGTGTCAAAGATTTCCTCCTGTCTGTAAGTCCCAATAAAGCTTATGCTTGAATAAATGCCAGGTGTATTCTTTGGTCTTGCAGCCTCACCATCTCATGTCCTTCAGGATTTGGGTTGTAACACCATTCATCAGTTGATGGACACCTGGGTTGTTTCCAACTTTTGGCAATCATACATAATGCTGCTAGGAACATCAGTGAGCAGATGTCAATATTTGTACCATACTAATATATTTTGTTGTTAATAGGGGATAATGTGAGGGGGGGAGAGGATGGGGTATATTGGAGTTGTGGGAAACAAAGGCATGTTGTTTCCATGGAAACAAGTTACTTTCTGACGACTGGGTCATGCTGTCCCTAGAGATAAACGTGCAGGTGGCTAATCTCTCTGGGAAACATAACATTCCAGCAGAACCCAGACTTGATATCTCAAGTAACCTGGGCAACAAGATTAATGAGTATATTTGTTTCAATAATATAATAGAACATTATGAGCTTTGGTAACTATCTTACCCACTGTGCACTGTGTTATTTAGAATAAGGTAATGGGAATAGTTAGCTAGAATAGTTGCTGGTTCTCACACTTGCTTGGGGTATATAAAGGAGCCCCTGAGATTAATAAACTTGTCTGATGAGCTTGAGAAATCAATGCTCTCAGAACTCCTGATCCCAATCTCTCTTTGTCTTTCATTCCCGATACCCTTTGGGTCCATCACTCCGACAGGAGTCCCCTATTTTAAAAAAATTTATTGAAGTATATCACTCATTCATAAACATACCTGAACAATAAGTGTATAGTAATAGTTGAGAACTTATAAAATGAACCTATATAACACCAATCAGGACTTTCATACCTCACCCTACCACCAATACCCTGCATTATTGTTAAACATTTTAAATTAATGATTAAAGAGATTGTAAAAATATTACTACTAACCAAAGTATTTTCCCCTAACCCACCCTATCATTATTATTTTTTATATCATTTATATATGAACATACATAAACAATAAATGTATAATAAAAGTTGTGGACTTACAAAGCAAACATGCATAACATCATACAGGGGTCCCATACATCAACCCTCCACCAACACCTTGCATTGTCATGAGACATTTGTTACAAATTATGAAAGAATAGTGTCAAAATTTTACTACTAATTATAGTCCTTATCTTACATTTGGTGTATTTTTCCCCAACCCATCCTATTATTATTTTTTAAATATATTTTTATGACAGAAGTTGTAAACTTACAAAACAATCATGTAAATGTGCAGAATTCCCAAATAACACCCCTCTATTAATGTACTTCATTGTAGTGGAACATTTGTTACAGATAAGATAATGTCATCTGATTGTTACCATGTCCATAGTGTACATTTGGCACACATTTTCCATACTGTGTGATTATCAACACCGTACATCTTTGGCATAGATGCAAGAATATTATATTATTACTGTTAACCACAGCTCATAGGTCACTCCAGTTGTATTTTTCCCATGCTTCTCCACATTCCCACCACACTACGATAGTGATAGACATTTGCTCTAGCTAACAAAGGACACTCTTGCATCTGTACCATCAAACAAAATTCTCATCCACCTCTTACTTTACCATGCTGTTCAGTTCCTAGATTATTCTCTAGCATTCTGTCAATTGGCATTTACATACCTAGACTATCATTTTCAGCCACATACCCATTTATAAACTAGCTGTTATTCACTGTTACTATGCACACTATACATTTCCACACTTTTACAATTAAGCTAATTAAAACTTCTACATACATTAAACATCAGTAGTCCATCTCAGTCTTCCTCTTATCTCCTTTAAGAATCCACCATTTTTCTACATTTTTTTCTAGAAACTTTATGGTTCTTGCTTTTATTTTTATGTTTTTGAGTTAATTTTTGGATAAGTTCTGAGATAGGGGTCCTCTTTCCTTCTTTTGACTATGGATATACAATTCTTTCAGAATCATTTGTTGAATGGACTGTTCTGTCTGAGCTGTGTGGGTTTGACAGGCTAGTCAAAAATCACTTGACCGTACTTGTTAGGGTCTGTTTCTGAACCATCAATTTGGTTCCTTTGGTCTATGTGTCTGTATTTATGCCAGTAACCATGCTGTTTTTACCACTATAGCTAGGTAAAATGATTTAAAATCTGAAGATTAGAGTTCGCTTTTCCTTTTTAAATGTTTCTAGCTATTTAGGGTATCTTACCCTTCTCTGGGACACCCATGACATGTACATTTGGATGTCTCACTGTCATTTAGTTCCCTGTGACCTTGTTCAATTTTTTTCATTCTTTTCTTCTGCTGTTTTTTTTTTTGTATGTTCACTTTCAGAGGCCATTTCTTCAAGATCACCAATCTTTCTTCTGTCTCCTCAAATCTGCTATTATATGATTCCAACATGTTTTTAATTTCATTTATTGTGCCTTTCATTCCCATAAGATCTGTTATTTTCTATGTATGCTTTCAAATTCTTCTCTGTGCTCATCCAGTGTCTTCTTAATAACCTTAATCTCTTTGGCCATCTCATTGAATTTATTAAGGAGATTTGTTTGAACATTTATAATTAGTTGTCTCAACTCCTTTATGTCATCTGGAGGCTTATCTTGTTCCTTTAACTGGACCATATCTTCTTGTTTTTTGGTGTGAATTGTAGTTTTTTGTTGGTGTCTTGGCATTTGGCTTACTAGAGTATTTATTATGGGTGCAGTTTTTCTCTTTAGTTTAGGACTTTCTGCCCTTTCTCCCTTGCTGTTTGTGCAGTAGGAGCCAAGGATGTAGTTGGTGCTATAAGCTGTGGGGGCTCAAGCTGCCCTCACTGCCCCAGGGACTGATGAAGCTTCTCCAACTTTCTCCTTTGCCAGGGGTAGGGACAGAGTCACAGCTGTGTGGAATAATCCAAGTCATGCAGACCTAGACTGTAGTTGCCCAGAGAGATTGATGAAGCTTCACACTCCTTTCTCCCCTGCTTTGGGTGGGGATGGAATTGCAGGTGTGGTCAGCAGTCTATGCAGTGTAGGTCCAAGATAATCTCAGTTGCCCCAGTAGACTTCTGATTATTCAGTCTGTGCCAGCCAAATGTACCTGCAGTTACCTGGATAGGTTAGTGCCAGCCAAATTTACTAATCAGTAGCTAACTGTCTCTTCCTCCCCTGTTTTTGGAAAATGGAACTTCAAATTCCAGCCACAGAATAGCTCCTGGGGTGGCTTGTTCTGCCAAAGTAGGATGATCACTGACCTCTGAGGCTTGACCAGTAATTTCCTGGAGAGACTTGCACAGGTCCCTGCAGCTTCCTCCCTGCCAGAGATGGGGCTAGGTTTATGCCAGAGCTGCCATCTGGCCTGGATGGAAAGAAGCCAGTCCCTACCAGCACTGTGATTCTCAGTCTGCTCTGCTTCCCCTCATGCCAGGTGCAGAGTTAAGATGGTAGCTACTGGCCTCTTTCTGACTTGGGCAGGTTCAAACTTTAGCTGTTCTTGGATTATACTTTACCCCAACAAATGTGCTCATCAGTAGCTGAAGTTGGTGCCCAACCATCTCTTCCTCCCATTTTTGGGAAGTAGAGCTTCCAATTCCAGCTGCAGGATAGCTCCTGAGGTGGCTTATGCCTCCAGTGGAGGATGGGCACTGGCCTCCAGGGCATGGAATGCTCTACTTATGAATCTTCTCTTCAGATGGCTCTCCTTCCATTCCTTCAAGGATGTTGCAGGATGCTCTTCTTGTCTCCTGGAGCCCCCAAACAGGTACTTCAGCTAGCTCTAGATAGCTCTGGGTGTTTACTAACTGTCCTGTAGCGGGAGCTGACTCTCACACCTCCTTAGTCTGCCACCATCTTGCTGGTTGTCTTAAATTCTCTATTTTTTTAATGTATCTTTTTTATAATCTAAAACATCTTAAAAAATAAAGTTTAAAAAAACTAGCAGCCCAGTAAATGGGCTTATTGCCCAAATCCAAAGAGACCAACTAGGCATCCTGCCTCTTTTTTGGTCATAGGAGAGACCAGATGCTGTTGCATCTGGTTGTCCTTCACTTTAGAAAGTATATCTTTACACATCCTACACTTCTTGACACCTAGACATTTATCTGAAGTGGAAGGCCTCTGGTTTTGTGCTGAATATTTTCCCCTTCCTCTACATGCAAATGTCTTATCAATAATTCTTAGTAGTTATTATTTCTTGCTCACTAAGTCCAATTAACATGATATCATCAATAAAATGAACCAGTGTGATAGCTTGTGGAAGGGAGAGATGATCAAGTTCCCTGTGGGCAATATTATGGGATCAACCTTGAGAGTTGATATACTCCTGAATTTGGACAGTGAAGGTATATTGCTGGCTTTATCAACTGATAGCAAATTATTTCTTGTGATCCTTACTAAAAGCAACTGAGAAAAAAGCATTTGCAGATCAATTAGCTGCATACTAGGTTCCTGGTGTGTTGATTTGCTCAAGCAATGACACTCCATCTGGAACAGCAGCTGCAGTTTGAGTCACCACCTGGTTACATTTATGATAATCTACTGTCATCCTCAAAGATCCATCTATTTTCTACACAGGCCAAATAGAGTTGAATGGGGATGTGGACCTTCAAGTCCTTGATGTTAGCACTGATCTCTGCAGTATCTCCAGGAATCTGGTATTGCTTTTGATGTACTATTTTGCTAGGTAGGGGCAGTTCTAGTGACTTCCCCTTGGTCTTTCCTCCCATAGTAGCCCTCACTCCACAAGTCAGGGATCCAATGTGGGGATTCTTCCAGCTGCTGAATAGGTCTATTCCAATTATGCATTCTGGAACTGGGGAAATAACCACAGAATGGGTCCAGGGATCCACTGGACCCATTGCAAAGTGAACCATCACTAACATTCTATTGATCACCTTCCCTTAATAAGCCCCTGCTCTGACTGGTGGGCCACAGTGTTGTTTTGAGGTTCTTGGAATTAATGTCACTTCTGAGCCATTGTCTAATAATCCCCCAAAATGTCTGACCATTTCCTTTTCCCAAGTACACATTTGCCCATTAAAAGGCCATAGGTATCTTTGGAGAAGGCTGGGAGGAAGTTTAATAGCATAAGTTTTTGGCAGAATAACAGCTGTCCCTCATTCAAAGGGCTCTACATGTGTAAACTGTCTAAAGTCTGGAAACTGATTAAGGGGTCATGACTCTCTGTTTTTGTAATTCAAGTTAGACTTTAGTTCACTTGTCTTAGACTCTTCTGCTTATACAGCTCAAGTAAGAATTTAGTAGACTGCCCATCGATTTTACTTCTAAATATTTCATGATCTATTAGCCTATTTCCTTAGGGCATTCTTTTGTAGTTTCATCTGGTGAAACAGGATTAACCTCATCATGTGGAAAGGTTAAATGGCAGACTCCTTAAGGTATTATGGAGGGCCAAAACCTGTTTCCCAGGCGGCGGACTTGGCCCAGTGGTTTGGGCGTCCTTCTACCACGTGGGAGGTCCACGGTTCAGACCCCGGGCCTCCTTGACCCATGTGGGACTGGTCCATGGGCAGTGCTGATGTGCGCAGGGAGCCCCACACATGGGGAGTGCACCCCATGAGGAGAGCCACCCAGTGCCAAGGAGGGTGCAGCCTGCCCAGGAATGGTGCCACAGGCGGGGAGAGCTGGCACAGCAGGATGACACAGCAAAAAAAGGAAACACAGATTCCCGTGTGGCTGATGGCAGCGGAGGTGGACCAAGAGGACGCTGCGGGTAGACATGGAGAGCGGGCCCGGGGTGGGGGGGGGGGGTGGGGAAGGGGAGAGAAATAAATAAATAGATAAATCTAAAAAAAAAACCTGTTTTTCCCTGGGTGACCAAAGATCAAGAAGCTTTGTCTTCAGGGCCGGCAGGAAGTCAGTTGGCTATTTCTGCAGGACAGACCATTACAGGTGTATCTGGCAAAGACTCAGCAGATTTTAGGGCTCCAGTATCTCCACTGCTATCATTATCAATCCATATGTCTACATTCTAGTTTTTAGGATCCCTTTCACTTCCAATCAATGCCTTCACTTTAACAGCAGACACCCTGCAAATTTGAGATATTAGTTTCCATTGTAACTCTGCTATACTTACAACAAGACTCTGAATATGGTTTTCAGAGATGTCAAGTCTGCAGCTGCAGGAAACATGATATTCTTTCAGAGCACACATAGAAACTTCACATCATTCATGTTTCACTTCAGTTGTAAGTTTGAAGCCTTTAGCTCATTCCTTTCTTTTGTAGCTGTATCCAGCATATTTAGAAACAGCCAGCCAGCATCATGTATCTTTTAAATGCACAAAACCCAGTTAAGCTATTAAAAACAATCTCAGCCATATCCCTGACTCTTTTTTTTTTTTTAAAGATTTATTTATTTATTTAATTTCCCCCCCTCCCCTGGTTGTCTGTTCTTGGTGTCTATTTGCTGCGTCTTGTTTCTTTGTCCGCTTCTGTTGTCGTCAGCGGCACGGGAAGTGTGGGCAGCGCCATTCCTGGGCAGGCTGCTCTTTCTTTTCACGCTGGGCGGCTCTCCTCACGGGTGCACTCCTTGCGCGTGGGGCTCCCCCACGCGGGGGACACCCTTGCGTGGCATGGCACTCCTTGCGCGCATCAGCGCTGCACATGGCCAGCTCCACACGGGTCAAGGAGGCCTGGGGTTTGAACCGCAGACCTCCCATATGGTAGACGGATGCCCTAACCACTGGGCCAAAGTCCGTGTCCCATCCCTGACTCTTATAAGCATGGAAATAGTTATATCCAATGGTGATATTTTGCATATCTCTAATGCCAGATCAGGCCATGGATGGTCAGTGGTCTCTGATTATTGGAAACAGAGTCATTAGTGTCCTTGAATCTAATCAGAGTAGAGAGCAAATTACAAAAATTCCAGAACCATTTCAGAAATCCCATTTTTAAGATTCTTATTCTCAAGAACCACTCCTGTTACCAAGCTGTATTTGTCAGGGTTTTCTAGCGAAACAGAACCAACAGAAAATATCTGTAAATAGTATGAGAATTTATAAAATTGTCTAACATGACTCTGGGGATGCACAATTCCAGATTCCATAGGGCAGGCTGCAAACCAGGGACACAGATGAAGGTCCTCATTGAATATTCTATGAGATGCTGGCTATATGAAGTAGAGATGGGGAATCTCTCCCTGAATGCTGAAATCACTTCTCCTTTTAAGACCATCAACTGATGGGATGAGACATTACTCATTGTTGATGGCAACCTCCTTAGTTGATTGTAGATGTAAACAGCCATCTATCCAATCAACTCACTGATGATTAAAATCCATGAACTGTCCTTGTATTACAACAAGTCCAGTGCTTGCTTGACCAACCAACTGGGCACCATTACCTGGAGAAGTTGACACATTAATTTAACCATCACAATCACTTACCATTTCTGGTTTTTTTTTTTTTTTTTTTTTTTTTTTTGCATCAATAGAACTGAATGAATACTCTGTCTCTTTATAACAAGGATCAGCTCCACTCCAGTTTCCAGCAAATCAAAATGTTCCTGATGGAGTGCTGAGTTCCTAGCCAGGGGAGCTCTGTCACATTCCCCAGTGGAACAGCAACAATCCCCCAAGTGAAATGCCAAAGACCAGTGAAAGGGGGAAGTCTGAGCCAGATTCACATCTTCTAGGCCCCTCACTTCTCAGTGAACTTAGCCAACAACAAGGATATAGAATAAGAGAACAAAATGATAAAGAGAAGACTTAACATGCATGCAAAAACAACAACTAATTAAACCCCAAACTAGACAAAGAAGCTAATCAACTGATTAAACCCATCAAGATAAAATGATGACCAGACAGCAACAAAAAACTACAAATCAAACAAATAATCAGGAAAACATGCCTGAATCCAAGAACAAACTGAAAACCAGGAAGGGGAGCAGAACACCAAAGAAGTAATTAAGGCTCTCTAAACATATATTAGGGACCAATTTGATGAAGTGAAGGAAGAGATTAAGAATAGGAAAAAAACATGTGGAGAGAGTAAGAAGAAATTGCAATCATACCCAAAAAGATAACGGATATGATGGTGATGAATAGCACAATTCAAGAAATCAAAAATACACTCTCAGAAAATAACAGCAGACTCAAAGAGGCAGAGGAAAGAATTAGTGATTTCAGACAGTACATCTGAAATCAAACAAATAGTAGAACTGATCAATAAAAAGTTAGAAAAAATCAAGCAGGGAGTTAGGGACCTGAATGACAATGCAAAGTGCACAAACATAAGCACTGTAGGCATTCCAGAAGAAGAAGAAAAGGGAAAGGGCACAGAAGGGGTGTTGGAGGAAATAATGACTGAGAACTTCCCAAACCTATTGAGGGAGATGGATGTACATGTCCAGGAAGCACAATGCACCCCAAACAATGTAAATCTGAACAGGCCTACCCCAAGATATATACTTGTCAAATTATCCAATGCTGAAGACAAAGAGAAAATACTAAAAGCAGCAAGAGAAAAGACAACCATCTCATACAAAGGAGGCTTCATAAGATTTAGTGCTGATTTCTCATCTGAAACCATGGAGGCAAGAAGGCACTGGTATGACATAGTCAAGACACTAAAAGAAAAAATTTCCAACTGAGAATACTCTATCCAGCTAAGCTAGCATTCAAAAATGATGGAAAGTTCAAAATATTCACAGGGAAACAGAAACTAAGAGAGTATGCCAACAAGAATCCTGCTCTTCAAGAAATACTAAAGGGAGTTCTGCAGGAAGACAGAAAATAACAGGATAGACAGAGTTGGAGGAGAATGTAAGAGCAACTAAAAAGACAAAGAGAAAAAAAATCAAACAAAATATGTCAAACACAAATCCAAAGAAAATATGGCTAATACAAGTAATTCCATGAAAATAATAAGACTGAATGTCAAAGGATTAAATTCACCTGTCAAGAGACTCAGAATGGAAGGAAATATGATCCATCTGTAGGCTATCTACAAGAAACACATCTTACACCCAGGGATTCAAGGAGGTTGAAAGTGAATGACTGGAAAACAATCTTACAAGCAAACAACAACCAAAAAAGGGGAGGAGTAGCTATATTAAGATCAGACAAAGTAGACTTTAAATGCAAAACAATTGTGAGAGACAAAGATGGACACTACATATTAGTGAAAGGTATAATCTTTAAGAAGAAAGAACATTCATAGACATTTATGCACCTAACAAGGGAGACTCCAAATATGTGAGGCAAACACCGGAAAAACTAAGTGAAGGAATAGAGGCCTCTACAGTTATAGTGGGGGACTCTAACACACCACTATCACCATTGGACGATCATCTCAAAAGAGAATCAATAAAGAAACAAAGACTTTGAACAATATATTAGAGGAGTTGGACCTAGTAGACATATATAGAACATTACACCCAAATACAGCAGGATGTACATTCTTCTCAAGTGCACATAGATCATTCTCAAGATAGACCACATGCTAGGCCACAGAAAAGTTTCAATGAATTCAGAAAGATTGAAATCATACAAAATAATTTATCTGACCACAGTGGAATGAAGCTGGAAATCTGCAAGGGCCAGAGACCCAGACTTGGCAACAAGATATGGAAGTTAAACAACACACTCTTAGAAAAACAATGGGTCAAGGAGGCAATCTCAAAAGAAATTAATAACTACCTTGAAACTAATGAAAATGATAACACAACATATCAAAACTTATGAAATGCAGCAAAAGCTGTACTGAGAAGGAAATTTATAGCCATAAATTCATACATCAAAAAAAGAAGAAAGAGCTAAAATTGAAGAACTGACTGCACACTTGGAGGAATTAGTAAAAAAACAGCAAAGTAAACCCAAAGAAAGAAAAAAGAAAGAAAGAAAGAATAAAAACCAGAGCAGAACTAAATGAAATAGAAGATAAGAAAGCACTTGAAAAAATAAACAAAACCAAGAGCTGGTTCTTTGAGAAGATCAATAAAATTGACAAACCCTTAGTTAGACTAACAAAGAAAAAAAAGAGAGAAGATGCAAATACACAAAATAAAAGTTAGAAAGGAAATATCACCACTGACCCCACAGACATAAGGACTATCATAAAAGGATGCTTTGAAAAACTATATTCCAACAAGAAGGATAATTTACAGGAAATGGACAAATTCCTAGAAACACATAAGCACCTACCTTGATGAAAGAAGAAATTGATGATCTCAACAAAGCAATCACAAGTAAAGAAATAGAATCAGTCATTAAAAACTTCCCAATTAAGAAGAGCCCTGGGCCAGATGGCTTCACGGGTGAATTCTACCAAACATTCCAGAAAGAACTGACACCAATCTTGCTTAAACTCTTCCAGAAAATTGAAACAGAAGGAACATTGCCTAACTCATCCTATGATGCCAACATTACTCTAGTACCAAAGCCAAACAAAGACACCAAGAAAGGAGAATTACAGACCAATCTCTCTAATGAACCTAGATGTGAAAATCCTCGACAAAATACTTGCTAATCATATTCAACAACACATTAAATGAATGATACACCACGATCAAGTGGGTTTCATCCCTGGTATGCAAAGATGGTTCAACATAAGAAAATCAATTAAGTAATACATCATATAAAATGATAGAAGGGAAAAAATCACATGATCATATCTATAGATGCAGAAAAAGCATTTGACAAAATACAGCAACATTTCTTGATAAAAATACTTCAAAAGATTGGAAGAGAAGGAAACTTTCTGAACATGATAAAGAGTATATATGAAAAACTCACAGCTAACATCATTTACAATGGTGAAATCCTAAAATCTTTCCCTTTAAGATCAGGAACAGGACAAGGATGCCCACTATCACCCCTTGTATTTAACATAGTCTTAGAAGTAGTTGCTTCAGCACTGAGGCAAGAACCAGACATAAAAGGCATCCAAACAGGAAATGAAGAAGTCAAAATTTCACTATTTGCAGATGATATGATCTTATACATAAAAAAGCCTGAGAAGTCTACAACAAAGCTTCTGGAACTTATAAATGAGTTCAGTAAAGTCACAGATTAAAAGATCAATGTGCAAAAATCAGTAGTATTTCTGTACACCAATAATGGGCAATCTGAGGAGGAAATCAAGAAACAAATACCATTTACAATAGTAAATAAAAAAATCAAATACCTAGGAATAAATTTAACTAAAGATGTAAAAACTTATACACAGAAAACTACACAACACTGTTCAAGGAAATCAAAGAAGACCTAACTAAATGGAATAATATTCCCTGTTCATGGATAGGAAAACTAAATATTATTAAGATGTCTATCCTACCAAAACTTGTTTACAGATTCAATGCAATCCCAATAAAAATCAACACAGCATTCTTTAATGAACTAGAGGAACTAACTATGATATTTATTTGGAAAAGAAAGAAGCCCTGAATAGCCAAAGACATATTGAAAAAGAAAAATGAAATTGGAGGAATTACACTACTTGACTTCAAAATATACTACAATGCTACAGTAGTGAAAAAGGCATGGTATTGGCACAAGGATAGACACACTGACCAATGGAACTGAATTGAGTGTTCTGATATAGATCCTAATATATACAGCCATATGGTATTTGACAAGAACACCAAACCATCTCAACTGGGAGAGAATGACCTTTTCAACAAATGGTACCTGGAGAACTGGATATCCATATGTAAAAGAATGAAAGAGGATTACCAACTCACACTTTATACAAAAATCAACTCAAGATTGATCAAAGACCTAAATATAAGAGCCAAGACCATAAAGACCTTGGAAAACAATACAGGGAAGCATCTAAAGGACCTTCTAATAGGAAATGGCTTCATGAACTTCACATCAAAAGCATGAGCAGCCAAAGAACTAATACAAAAATGAGACTTCCTCAAAATTTAAGCCTTCTGCACCTCAAAGGAGTTTGTCAAGAAAGTGAAAAGAGAGCCTACACAATGAGAGAAAATATTTGGACACCATATATCTGATAGGAGACTTATATCCTTCATATATAAAGAACTCCTATATCTAGAAAATAAAAAGACAAACAACCCATTTTAAAAATGAAAGAAAGATTTGAACAGACACTTCTCCAAAGATGATATACAAATGGCTAAAAAGCACATGAAAAAATGCTCAAAATCACTAGCTATTAGGGAAATACAAATCAAAACAATAATGAGAGATCATCTTTTTTCCATAAGACTGGCAACTATAAAAAAATCAGAAGACTACAAATGCTGGAAAAGATGTGGAGGAATGGGAACACTGATCCACTGGCTGGTGGGAATGCAGAAGGATCCAGCCATTCTGAAGGAGAGTTTGGTGTTTTCTCAAAAAACTAGCTATAGATTTGCCATATGACCCAGCAATTCCACTGCTGGGTATATACCCAATAGAACTGAAAACAAGGACACAAACCAATATATGCACACCAATGTTCATGGCAGCACTATTCACTATTGCCAAAAGTTGGAATCAACCCAAATGCCCATCAAAAGATGAATGGATAAATAAAATGTGGTGTATATATACAATGAAATACTACTCAGCTATAAAAATGAATACAGTACAACACATGTGATAACATGGATAAATCTTGAGAATCTTATGTTGAGTGAAGCAACCCAGGCATTGAAGGACAAATACTACATGACCTCTCTGATATGAAATAAGTAAACCAAACTGTCTCAGATCACTAGAGACTGGATGATAGGCCTAACGGAAGTTGGGGGCAGAGGAAGGTTGCAAGCTGACACCTACATGGGTGAAATTTACGATAAGCTGGAGTTAAAAACAACAACTGAGGGAATGTTGAGTTCCTATCACATTCCCCAATGGAACAGCAACAATCCCCAAGAGCAATGGCAAAGACCAATAAAGAAGGATGGTCCAATGAGCTCTTGATACTGATGGCTACAATTATGAGCCTGTGTGCCTGAAATATGAACTAGGCTCAGAGCTGCAGGGTGCCTAAGAGTTACCTCCTGAGAGCCTCCATGTTGCTCAAATGTGGATGCTCTCTAAGCCAAACTCAGCATGTAAATGCATTACCTTCCCCCCAGCATGGGACATGACTCCCAGGATGAGCCTCCCTGGTGCCAAGGGATTACTACCAAGCACCAGCTGATGATGTAACTAGAAAAACACCTTGAAATAAAGGGTCAGCTCAGACCAGCAGAATATCTCAGCCTACATGTAATATCAGGTGTTAAAAACTGCTTTTTGACCTTGAATAAAAGGGGGAAATGGAAAGGACAAATGAGTTTATATGGCTATGAGTCTCCAAAAAATAGTCAGGAGGTCATAAGAGGGGTCATGATTATGCACACCTCAGCAGGGTTTCAGAGACTGTCAAAGTAGATACAAGCCCAGGTACTGGTTCTCCTCAGGGCTACAGAGACCCACAGGTTCTATGGTCATGTCAGATGGCTCTGGAGTTCAGTGCCATATCATTTGGTCCTACTTTGGAGTTTTTTTGTTCCTGAGTGTGATGGAGTAGAACTTAGCTGTGATCTTTCTACACATACCTCTTCTGTTACTTTTACCAGACCTGTGGTTGGTGGTGGGGTTGGTGTATTCTCAGGAGATCTGAATCTCTGGACTGTCCATGTGACAGCCAGACCCTGAGCCTCAGCAGCCTTGCAACTCCTACCCTCTGGTTTATTGGAATTTCCCCGGCCAGTTAACAGGGAGGTGAAGAAGGTCAACCACCACACCAGGGAGCCAAGAGTGCCTACAACTGCAAGCAGGAGAATTGCATCCATCACCCATGTGGAATCTAAGTCCCCTCTTGACACAGAGGTGGAGTGGATAACCATCCCAGGGTCCACCAGATGGAGCAATAGAGTGTGGATTAGAGTGGACTTACTGATATTCTACTCTGGAACTATTGTGATTAGTAATGGAAGAATTTGTAGTATTGATGAGGAGAAAGTGGCCACAGTAGCTATTGAGGGTAGGGAGAGGGAAGAGGAAATATGATGTGGGGGCATTTTCAGGACTTGGAGTTGTCCTGGGTGGTACTACAGGGACAGATGCTGGACATCCATGGTGCCCACAGGGTGGACCGGGGGAGAGTGTAAACTACAATATAAACCATTATCCATGTGGTGCAGCAGTGCTCTAAAATGTATTCACCAAATGCAATGAATGTCTCACAATGGTGAAAGAGGTTGTTAATATGAGAGGAGTGGGGTGAGGGTGGTGGTGGGGTTATATTTTTTGAATGTAACATATAAAAAAGAAAGAAAGAAAGAAAGAAACAAAAGGAAAAACAAACAAACAAAAAAAGCAATTTAGGCTTTTTATATCATGCATCTCAAAATTTTCCAACCTGTACTCATTACCCAGTTTGAAAGTCACCTGCACGTTTTTAGTTATTGGCTTTAGTGAGATCTCACTCCACTATACCCACATTTGTGTTCATTTCCCAGGGCTGCCATATCAAATGACCACAGCTTTGTGCTTTAAAACACTAAACATGGATTCTCTCAAATTTTTGATGCCAGAAATTTGAAATCAAGTTTCTATAGTGTGGGTTCCTTCTGCAGACATAATATAGAAGAGTTCATTCTATGCCCATATTCAAGCTTCTGGTTCCTTCTGTTCTTTGACTTCTTGACACATCATTACAATCTCTGTCTTGGTCTTATCATGATCCCTCCAGAATGTCATTGTGTCTTTGTCTTTGTGTGGTGGTTTCCTTAGTCTCTCTCTTGCTCTCCTCTTCTTTTTGTGTGAAGATGCTCCAGTATTACATTATGTGCCACAATATTCCAGAATGATATCACCCGGAGATCCCAAATTCTGTCACCAATTTTGTCATACAAGAGAATATTCACAGGTTTTGGAAAGACATCATTTGGCATCACTATTTAACCCTCTGGACCCTACCATAGGATCCTCCTCAGACAAGGAGGAGTAAAGTACTGATCCATGCCCCCAAAATGGATCAACCTTGAAAAAATTATGCTAGGTGAAAGAATCCAGTCACAGAAGTCCACATATTATACGATTCTGCTCATAAGAAATGTCCATTTCTCAGTTGATGGACATCTGTGATGTTTCCATCTTTGGAAAATTGTGAATAGTGTCACTGTGAACATCAGTGTTCACATTCTCTCCATGTCACTGTTCTCAGGTCTTTTGTGTACATACCTAGGAGTGGTATTACCAGGTCCAATGTTAGATCTATGTCTAATTCCCTTTTGGACTGCCAAACAGACTTCCACAGTGGTTGTACCATTCTACATTCCCACCAACATTAAATGAGTATTTCTATCTCTCCACATCCTCTCCAAACACTTATAGTTTTCTGTTTTGTTAATAGTGACCATTCTAATAGGTGTGAAATGTTATTTCATTTTAGCTTTGATTTGCATTTCCCTTATAGCTAGTTATCCTGAGCATTTTTTCATGTGTTTTTTCACCATTTGTATTTCTTCTCTAGAAAAATGTCTAGTCATGTCTTTTGCCCAGTTTTTAATTGGGTCACTTGTCTTCATTATTGAGTTGTAGGGTCTTTTTATATATATCCTGGTTATTAGACACTTGCTGGATGTGTGCTTTCCAAATATTTTCTCCCATTGAGTAGGCTGCCTTTATACCCTCTTCACAATGTCCTTTGAGGTTCAGAAGTGTTTAATTTTGAGGAGGTTCCATTTATCTATTTTTTCCTTTTGTTGCTCATGCTTTGGGAGTAAGGCTTAAGAGACCTCCATCTACTACAAGGTCTTGTAGATGTTTCCCTACATTATCTTCTAAGAATTTTATGGTTGTGGCTTTTATGTTTAGGTCTTTGATCCATTTTGATTTGATTCTTATATATGGAGTGAGTTACAGGTCCACTTTCATTCTTTTGCATATGAATATCCAGTTCTCCCAGCATCATTTATTGAAGAAATTTTTCTGCCCCAAAAAGTGTACTTGGGAGGCTTGTGTAAAATCAGTTGTCCATAGAGGTAAGGGTCTATATCTGAATTCTCAGTTTCATTCCATTGATCAATGTGTCTGCTGTTATACCAATACCATGCTATTTTGACCACTGTAGCTTTGTAATATACTTTAAGGTCAGGGAGTGTGAGTCTTTTGACTCTTCTCTTCTTTTTTATTTTTTAGGATATTTTTGGCTATTTGAACTCTCAATTGAATTCCATTGATCAATGTGTCTGTCTTTATGCCAGTACCATGCTGTTATAACCACTGTAGCTTTGTAATGTACTTCAAGGTCAGGGAGTTGAGTCTTTTGACTCTGACTCTTCTCTTCTTTTTAAAGGATATTTTTGACTATTTGGGGCCAATTCCCTTCCAAATAAGTTTGATAATTGACCTTTTTATTTCTGTAAATTAGTTGTTGGAATTTTGTTTGTTATGGCATTGAATTTATAAATTGATTTGGGTAGAATTGATATCCTCAGAATGTTTAGTTTTCCAGTCCATGAAAACAGAATGCCCTTCAATTTGTTTAGGTCTCCTTTGATTTCTATTAGCAGTGTTTTGTAATTTTCTGAATATGGATCCTTAACATTCTTGGTTAAATTAATTTCTAGATATATGAGTCTTTTCCTTGCTATTGTAAATTGAATTTTTTTCTTGATTTCCTCTTCAGCTTGCTCATTGCTAGTCTATAGAAGTGCTACTGATTTTTTTTCATTTTGATCTTGTATTCTGTCATTTTGCTGAGCTCATTTATTTATTACCTCAAGGAGTTTTGTTGTAGCTGTCTTGGGATTTTCTAAATATAGGATCATGTCACCTGTGAATAGTGAGCATTTAGCTTCTTCTTTTCCAATTTGGATGCCCTTTTATGCTTGTCTAATTGATGTAGCTAGGGCTTCTAGCACAATGTTGAATAACAGTGGCCATCCTTGTCTTGTGCCTGAACTAGAGGAAAGCTTTCAACCTCTTCCAATTGAATATGATGTTGGCTGTGGTATTTTCATATATACCATTTATTGTGTTGAGGAATTTTCCTTCTATACCTATCTTTTGATATGTACAGATAGCATCAAGAACGGATGCTGGATTTTGTCAAGTGTCTTTTCTGCATTGATCAACATGATCATGTTTTTTTCCCATTGATTTGATAATGAGGTATATGATGTTAATTGATTTAAATAGCACTAGTATTAGTTCTTCTCAAAATATTTGGTAGAATCCATCTGTGAAGTCATCTGTTTCTGGACATTTCTTTCCTGGAAGGTTTTTGATAACTGATTCAATGTCATTGCTTGCAATTGGTTTGTTGAGTTCCTGTATTTATGTACAGTAAATGTAGCTGTTTGTGTATTTGTCTGTTTCATCTATTTTGACTAAATTGTTGGCATACAGTTTCTCTTAATATCCTCACATGATCTTTTTATTTCTGTTCATAATGCTCCCCCACCCCACTTTCATTCATGATTTTTGCTTGCTCTGTCTATTTCTCTGCTAGTCTCACTTGGGGTTTTTCAATTTTATTGATTTTCTCAAATAAACAGCTTTTGGTTTGACGATTTCTCTTTTTGTTGTTGTTCTCAATTTCATTAATTTCTGCTCTAATCTTTGTTATCTCATTTTCTTGGTTTTGGGTAAGTTTGCTGTTCTTGCTACAATTTCTCCAGTTTTTTTCAGTTAGTTCTTTGAATTTTGGCTATTTCATCTTTTTCAATATGGGAATATAGGGCTATAAATTTCCCTCTCAGCACTGATATTACTGTATTCTGTAAGTTTTGTTATGTTGCTTTCTCATTTTAATTTGTCTCTAGAAATCTACTAATTTCTCTTGCAATTTCTTCTTTGACCCACTGATTGATAAGAATGTCTTGTTTAGCCTCCATATATTGTTGGAAACTGAAGCACAGTGGTCTCACAAGGAGAGATGTGCTGTCGCCATGCTAGTGCTGTCTCCATGGCTATGCTTGCAACCTAAGGCATGTGGTAATTAAGAGTTCCTGGCAAATGGAATGAAGCTGTTAAAGGCTGAAAGAAAAGATGAGCACATACCTTTTGTAGTGAATAGAACACTTAGACTTTGTACCTTGAGATAAGATTTTTTTAAATTCCTTAGACTATGGGTAATGCTGCTTGATGTCACGTAGACTACGTGTTCCTGCTTATTGGTACATAGGCTACATGTTCCTGCTTGTTGTCATGTACGCTGGGGTATATAGAGAGACCCTTGTAAACAATAAAAGTTGTCTGAGGAGTTATTACTCGCAGAGCCCCCGATCCTAGCTCTCTCATGCATTCCTTCCCTCTTTTCTCTTTCTTTCATTCCTGATACCCTTCGGGTTTAAATCTCCAACATCTGGCACCCAATGTGGGGCCTGAAAAAGTTAGTGAGTCTTCCAAATCAGAATTGGGAACTGCAGAAAAGACCTCATCGAGGGTCGTGTGATGTCCAAAGCAGTGTGACTTGAGTCTTCTTTTAAGTAAGTAACATTTTCCTCGAAGTCATCAGGGTAATGGGTAATCAAATGGGACATGTGGAAGAACATTCACAAGTGTTAAAAACCTTATTGAAAGCTAGTGCAGTGCCTGTAAAAAGTTGTGAGTTAAAAGAACTATTTGCTTTAATACAAAAGCATTGTGGTTGGTCTCAGCCTCGGGGACATAATGTCTTAAATTCAAAACAGTGGAAACGTGTAACAAAGGCTTTACAAAGAGCATATCGGAAAGGGGAATCCATTCCTTTATCTGCAAGGACTTTGTGCCAGCAAATTGCTGCCACCTTAGATCCTTTACAATCAGATGAAGATGAGGAAGAAGAAATTATTCTATTTTCAAAACCCATAGACAAAAAGAAAATGGAGGGCTATTTGAAAAAACTAAATTCTGAACCAAAAGGTGGAGGAGAATCTCCTGGCTTTATGCCTAATCCCAATTCTAATACTTATATAGATAAAAAGACAACTGTCTGCTGTAATGAAATATCCAATCTCCATATATCTCATCCAGGTGCTTACCCTAGCTTATATCCAGTCCAACCTACTGCACCTGATGAGCCACCGCTTATGACCGCCCCGACCTCAGCCCCTGGAATTTTTTCAGATACGGCAGACACTATACCCTGTGTTAAAAAGATAGTTGTTTCCAACCCCACTCCTCAAACACCCTTGATGCTCTATTTATTGCAAGGATCTCAACAAGGGGATCTGGAGGCCATGCAATTTTTATCAGCTTTTCCAAATATATTGTTGTAGAATTTGATACTAGGTTCAATAATTTGCGTATAGAAAGGTCAGGACTCAGGAATGATTTTGAGAAGGAAAAATGGTTTATTGATGGCCAGCTGGACTCGGGAGCTTTCTGTTTCAAACCCAAGCCCCGAACAAGATTTTTGAGTCCCTTTTATACAGAGAGGAAAGGCCAAATGGTCCTTTTGTTTCAGTTCTCAATAGGCTTGAATTAGCATATATCTTCCACATCCTAGGTAAGCTTTTAGCATGGACTTCATACATTCTAGATAAGCTTTCAGCACATTTGGTTTGCATTTTCCCTGAATATTTAAAGTTTATAGACCTTGCATTGTTAACCTGTTTCCTGGGACTGGAGTCATTGCCATGGTCCCCAAGGGCAGGACTGCAGCCTCTTACCGTTCCACACCCACAAGTCAGAACAGACAGTTTAGTTTAAAGTTATCTCTGAAAAGACAAAGAACCTCCCACCCATAGCCCAAATCAATATCACGACCAGTTCCATCAGATGCTAATAATCCTCAGGGAGGTGCTGAGTTCCATCATGAACCAATACCTTTTAAACTATTGAAATATTTAAAACAGGATTGCATGTAGTATGGGGTTAATTCTCCATATACGTTTGGCTTTATTTAGGGCATGGCTCAGGCAGATAGATTGATTCTTTGGCACTGGGGAATGGTAGCCCATACTGTTCTTAGCCCTGCTGAATTTCTGCAATTTAAAACTTGGTGGACCGATGAGGCTAATATGACTGCCCGGCAAAATGCTAGTCAAGACCCTCCAGTGCTTATATTGGTGGAATAGCTATTGGGAATAGGAGCTTGGGCAGGAGTTGGCAGACAAATGCAGTATGATGATGTAGCAATAGTTCAAGTTAGAATGTCCTGCTTAGCAGCTTGGAGAAAAATTTCAGCCCCCAGGAAACCTGTACAATCCTTTGCTAAAGTTATCCAAGGAGTAAATGAGCCATATGTAGTTTGTAGCTAGGCTATCAGATATTATTCAAAAATATATAGAAATTCTGGATGCTAGAGACTTGATTTTATTAACTCTTGCATTCAATCAAGCAAATAGTGAATGCAAAAAAGCTATTAGACCCGTTAAGGCAGTGGGAGGGTCAATACAAAACTATATTAAGGCTTGCCAGGACATAGGTTCCACCACCCACCAGATGGCAATATTAGCTGCAGCAATAAGGGGCAATCAGAGACCCCAGACTAAAAGAAGAAGTTGTTTTAAATGTGGGAAATCTGGTCATTTTCAAAGGGATTGCGGAGCAAATTTCGCTCAGCCACAAAATAATGGGGGAGGAAAAACCCCCTCTAAACTGTGCCCTATATGTCAAAAGGGCTTTCATTGGGCTAATGAATGTAAATCTAGATTTCATAAAATTGGCTCTCCCATTTCACCATCAGGAAATTGTTTTGTGGGCCTAGCTCAAGGCCCTCAGACAAAGAATATGAGCCTACAGGAAAGATACCCGGTCAGCAATGGCCAGCAGCATGCATCCCAGTTTCTGAATTAAGGGCTGCTACTTGAGGGAGTGCTGCTGTTGATTTACCTTCTACAGAAACTAAACTTATTACTCCTGCTATGGGTATGCAAACTATACTTACTGGTGTAAAAGGCCCATTACCTCCTGAAACTGTTGGCTTAATTGTAGGTAGGAGTAGTTTAACTATGAAAGGACTGCTAGTACAAATTGGCATTATAGACAGTGATTATAAGGAAGAAATTAAGGTTATGATGCAAGCTGTTAGTCAAGTACAAGTTACTTTGGGGCAATGTATAGCTCAATTATTACTCCTACCCTATCACAAACCATACACTCTTCTTTCTGCTAGAAATGGGGGATTTGGGTCTATGGGGAATGAAATTTATTGGCAAACATTTGTAGGCGATGATCGGCCTGAAGTTACTATTACTATTGATGGAAAAGTGTTTTTGGGATTAATAGACACAGGAGCTGATGTGTCCATCATTGCTAAACAATATTGGCCTCAATTATGAATGTTACATAAAGTCCCAACAGTCTTTACTGGCATTGGCACTATGACAGATATTTATCAGAGTACCTCTATTTTTTGATGTATTAGGACCTGATGGGCAAAAATCTATGCTACAACTTTATGTGGCTGATGTTGGACTTAATTTATGGGACCATGATTTACTTAGTCAGTGGGGAGCTTTTGTTCACATTCCTACATTATCTGAGCAGGCAAAAGCTTTATTTGTGGATATGCAGCATAACCCTAACATACGTCAACAAGGGGGATCATAGAGGACTTGGTTCTGTTACACTGAGACAGGATTCAGAGATGCTGAATTTAACATAGGGTCATTGCAATAAAGGCCATTACTAGTACCATAACCTGGCTCACAGAAACACCAGTGTGGGTTGATCAATGGCCCCTGCCTGTGGAAAAACTCAATGCCCTCCATAGTTTAGTAAAAGAACAATTATCTAGAAACATATTGAACCCTCAAATAGTCCTTGGAATTCTCCAGGGTTTGTAATAAAAAAGAAATCTGGAAAATGGCAAATGGTAACTGATCTAAGAGGTGTTAATAAGGTTATGAGCCCTATGGGGGCACTGCAACCAGGGGTTCCACAGCCCTCTATGATTCCTAAGAATTGGTCTTTGATTATTATAGATTTGAAAGATTGTTTCTTTACTATTCCTTTGCATCCTTCTGATAAAGAGAAATTCGCCTTTTCTGTTCCTGCTATAAATAATCAATCCCCTATGCAGAGATAGCAGTAGTGTGTGTTGCCTCAGGGCATGATGAACAGTCCTATCATGTGTCAATTATTCATTCATCAGCCTCTACAAGTGCTAAGAAAATGGTTTCCAAAAGCTATGATTATTCATTACATGGATGATATATTATTTGCACATTCTTCAGACGACAAGTTACAGCAATTGTTTCAGTATGCTGAAAAGGTGCTTCCTGAGTATGGGTTACAGATTGCCCCTGAGAAAGTTCAGCAGAATGCCCCCTATTGTTATCTAGGTATGCAATTGGCAAATGGATGCATACGCCCACAGAAAATATAATTGAGACGTGATAAATTAAAAACCTTGAATGACTTTCGAAAACTTCTAGGGGATATTAATTGGATTCATCCTACTCTCGGCATTCCTAACTACATGTTGCAGCATCTATTTCAAACTTTAGAAGGAGAGCCTGCCCTCTTAAGTCCGAGGAACTTATCCTCAGAGGCAGAAAAGGAATTAAATCTCATTGAAGAATGAATTTCACAGGGACGATTGACTCAAATAGACGCTGACAGAACCATAGACTTGGTGATTTTTTCTACCCGGCAATCTCCTACCACCCTGTTCTGGCAAGATGGCATATTAGAATGGGTATTTATCCCCAATAATAAACAAAAAAGATTACAAACATATTTACAAAAACTTATTTCTATTATTGCTAAAGGATGATTACAGCTCGTGCAACTTAAAGTGACTGATCCTGATCGAATAATATATAGTCTGTCTAATGATGAAATTAAACATCTTTATGCTACAAATACACAGTGACAAGTTACTATTGGTGATTTTCAGGGAATTATTGATAACCATTATCCCACTTTTAAGCTGTTAACATTCTTATGGAGAACAACTTGGATTTTACTAAAAATAGTTAAGTCATTTTAAATTGAAAATGCGCTTACTATTTTCACAGACGGTAGTAGCAATGGTAAAGCAGCTTATGTCACTCCTTTTACAGAAAAGGTTTGGCAAACACTGCATACTTCTTCACAATGTACAGAATTATCAGCTGTTCTCATGGTCCTATAAATTTTAAAGAGCCTCTCAATATTATTTCTGACTCTGAGTATGTTTGCTTAACTGTTGCTCAAATTGAAACTGCTAATATCTCTGTAACTGATGTGCTTTCTCAAATGTTCCTGCAATTGCAAGCACTCATTCATCAATGAGTAAATTCTCTGTACGTTACCCATATTCGATCACATTCTGCTTTACCTGGCCCCATATCTGCACATACTGTGCAAGCTGATATTCTGGTAGGGTCTATACAGGATGCTGCCAAATATCATGCTCTAACTCATATCAATACTAAGGGATTGTGACATAAATTTCCATCTTTAACAAAATTACAAGCACAAGATATTATAAAATATTGTTTTACCTGTGGCCCTCTCATGTCAGCACCATTTGATAAAGGCACTAATCCCTGAGGGCTGGCTCCAAATCAGATCTGGCAAATGGATGTCACACATTTTCCAACTTTTGGTAAATTGCAATATGTTCATGTTTGTACTGATACTTATTCTCACTTCACAGTGGGGAAAAGTTTTGTCATGTTCATTCACATTTGTGGTCTGCATTTGCAGTTATGGGATGCCCTACAGAAATCAAAACTGATAATGGTCCAGCTTATTCTGGCAAACAGTTTGCAACATTTTGTTCTAAATATTCCATTGCTCCTGTCACAGGAATTCCTTATAATCCTACAGGTCAAGCCATAGTTGAACGGTCACATTATACCCATAAGCAAATGTTATTAAAACAAAAAGGGGGAGATGATGGCATTATAATACCAAAGGACCAATTGGCAAAAGCTTTATTCACTTTAAATTTCACAAAAGCTTTATTCACTTTAAATTTCCTTAATGTATATGATTCAATAACACCTGTTGAATGGCATTAGGCATTGAATAAGAATAAAGAAAAGGTATTGTGTGACTCAGCTAAATATCAGCCAATATATTGGAAAGATGTACTAATTAACACTTGGCAAAAAGGAAAGGTTAAAGTATGGGGGTGAGGATATGCTCTTGTCATTACAGAAGATGGGGAACAAATTTGGCTGTCAGTTTGACGGATTAAACCATGGATAGAGAAGAAGAAAGAGAATTTTGATAATGATTTCTCCTCTTCTGGTCATGTTAATGGTATCTCTAGGTCATGCAGGTGAAAATCACACTTATTGGGCATATATTCCTAACCCACCTCTAGTACGTGCTCTAACATGGAGAGACCCATCATTTCCTGTATTTTTGAATAAAACACATGTGTTTCCTGGGCCTATAGATGAAAGACTACCCTTAAAACCTGATGAAGAAGGGAAGGAAATATATAATATTATCCTTTCTTTTGATCATAGACCATTATGTATTGGAAAAAGTCCCCCTTGCATGCAAACAAAAAATCGGACTATGGTTACCATGAAAAATAATGGTACAAAATTATTAATAACTTTGTTTCCTTCATATAATTCTTCAGTAACTAAAAAGCAAAATTATAATTGTCCACCCCAAAAACCTGAAGAGAAAAAGGGATGGCAGGAATGCCATATAGAAATAAGATCTGTCATTTTTAATGATTCCTATGGAATAGTGTGGGAAAGTTCTGCTATGGGGATCCCCAAAAAATATAATGGCAGATTTATATGGTATGGACTTAACAACAAGGGTTAATGAGTTAGTAATATGCAATATCCTTTTTCAGAACCTCTATTCTTGGGTGAACAAGTGGTATATGCTAACAATTTTACTATTTGGAAATGTAAAGAAAAATGGTTACCAACCCCTTGGATTAATGACACCTATAATCTTAATATACATAAAAACTTGTGGAAAGTATTTCTTGGAATTGCCCCTACTTGTGAATGGATTGGTAATTACAGCCAAACAGGTCAATATCTTCAATTAAATCAAACCTATCAATTGAAAGCATGTGTCAGGGATCCTTTCATATTCATTATGGGAAAAGTAACCATAAAAAATAATGCCTTGTTTTGTAAGAATGGTGCCTTGTATACATGTCTGTCAGAAAGTGTGTTGCAGGATGGAGACACTGTCACAATAGCCAGAAGATGATGAAGTATTTGGATTCCTGTCCAAATGAACTGAATATGGCAGTCATCACCTGAAAGTCAGCTATTGCTCCACATGGCGCAAGAAATCATGAAATGGACAAAAAGATTTATTGGACTCCTAATAATTAGTATAATGGGACTAATTGGAATCATCACACCTGCTGCAACCACTGCTGTTGCCTTGCATGAGACTGTTCAGACTCAACAATATGTGCATGATTGGCATAAAAATGCTAGTGATTTGTGGCATAGCCAAGAGGACATTGATGAACAGTTAAATAATTGGGTTATTGATTTAGAATCTGCTGTTTTGCATATTGGAGATCAATTGTATAATTTAAATTTGTAGGGGATTGAGATGTGATTGGAATGAAAGCAACTTTGTATTACTCCTCTTGCCTATAATTCATCTGATATAGAATGGAGAAAAATTAAGAATTATTTGCTAGGCCATAAAAGTAATATCTCTCTGGGAATAATGGAATTACAATGAAAAATATTAGAAATGTCTCAAAATCAAATTCATGTAGACAATGATAAGGATATTTTCTCAGAGATGATTTCACATATTACAAAATTTAACCCAGTTAATTGATGGAAACCACTGCATTTCCTGTCAGCTTTAGGAATAGGGCTAATCATACTTGTTCTGTTGCTCATGATTCTTGCCTGTGCCAGACAGTGCTTTTGAAGAAAATTGCAAAGCATAACAGTCATAGGACATGCAAATAATCTGATGCTAGCAAAAGCACTTAAATAATTTCCCCAAGTGGAAGAGCTTGGCCAGTAGTCAATGACAGGTAAGACTCTCAGATGAGGGCAATGTAAGGCAGGCACGGTCATCTCAACAAAAACAAAAAGGGGGAGATATTGGAAACTGAGGCACAGTGGCCTCACAAGGAGAGATGTGCTGTCTCATGCTACTGCTGTCTCCATGGCTATGCTTGCAACCTAAGGCATGCGGTAATTAAGAGTTCCTGGCAAATGGGATGAAGCTGTTAAAGGCTGAAAGAAAAGATGAACACACACCTTTTGCAGTGAATAGAACATGTAGACTTTGTATCTTGAGATAAGATTTTTTTAAATTCCTTAGACTATGGGTAATGCTGCTTGATGTCATGTAGGCTACATGTTCCTGCTTGTTGTCACATACACTGGGGTATATAGAGAGCCCCTTGTAAACAATAAAAGTTGTCTGAGGAGTTATTACTCTCTGATCCCAGCTCTCTCACATGTTCCTTCCCCCTTTTCTCTTTCTTTCATTCCTGATATCATTTGGGTCCAAGTCTCCAACAATATATTTGCAAAATTTCCCATTTCTTGCCTATTATTGATTTCCAGCTTCATTCCATTATGATAAGAGAAGGTGCTTTGTATAATTTCTATCTTCTTGAATTTATTGAATACTATGCTGTGGCCCAGCATATGGTCTATCCTGGAGAAAGATCCATAGTCCCATGAGATGAAAGGTTAACCTGCTGATTTTGGGTGAAATGTTCTCTATAGGTTTGTCAGATCCAGATTGTTAATCATATTGTTCAAGTTTTCTGTTGCCTTGTTGATATTCTGTCTAGTTTTTCTATCTATTGATGTAAGTGGCCTGTTGAAGACCCCAACTATTACTGTAGAGAATCTGTTTCTCCTTTCAGTTTTACCAGAGTTTGCCACATGTGTTTTGGGGCACCCTAGTTAGGTCCATAGATATTTATGACTGTTACTCCTTCCTGGTGGATTGTCCTCTTTATTAATATGTAAGGACCTTCTGTATCTCATATCAAGTTTTGCATTCAAAGTCTTTTTAAAAATTCTGACACCAGTATAGCTACACCTGCTCCTTTGTGGATACTATTTACATGAAATATCTTCTGTTTTTGTTTTGTTATGATTGTTTTTATTTATTTATTCCTTTATTTTTTAAAGAAGCTTTATATTACAAAAGTGTTACTTTGAAAAATAGAGGGGAGTCCCAAATGCTCCACCATTTCCCTCTCCCCCACTTTGCCCCATTAACAAGTTCAATAGTGTGGTACATTTGTTACAATTGATGAACATATATTGAAGCAATGCTACCAGCCATGGTCAATTGTTTACATTTTGACATACACTTTTCTCAGCACAATTTTATAGATATTGACAAAATGTGTAATGGCTTTGTATCTGTTATTGCAATATCATGGAGAATATTGCCAGAGTCACAAATATGCCCCCATATTATACCTATTTCCCTTCTCCCTCCCTCAGAACTTCTGGTGACCACTGTCTTTATATATATGTTACAAGTTCTTCATTATTAGAATAATAAGACCACTTTGGTCAATAGCTGCATTTCCCCCCTTAAGTATGTTAATTCCTCAATCTTGAGGATTTGGGGATATTGATGTCCACTTTGATACCAATTGAGAGGGGACTTAGATCTCATAGAGCAGATAGATAAAACTCTTTTGCTTACAGTTGTAGATACTCTCTAATTTTTGGGATGCATTGTATTAGTCAGGGTTCTCTAGAGAAACAGAATCAACAAGAGATATCAGTCAATAGTAGGTGATTCTATAAGAGTCTCTTATGTGACCATGGGGATGCACAAATCCAGGTTCCACAGGCAGGCTGCAACCAGGGGCTCCAATGAAAGTCCAATGAAGGTCGAGTTCTCGGAGATGTTGGCTGTCCAAAGATGAACTGGGAAATTCTCTCTCAATGCTGGAATCACTTCCCCTTTTAAAGCATTCAACTGATTGTATAAAGCATCACTCATTGCTGATGGCAATCTCCTTGATCGATGTAATTGTAATCAGCTATCTATGAGTTACCACTGCAGTAAAGTCAATGGTAACTAAAGTCAATAAATGCCCTTGTATTACAGTTAGCCCTGTGCTTGCTTGACCAAACAACTGGCCACAAATACTTGGCCAAGTTGACACATTAGCCTAACCATTATAGGCATTGTCCATCATCATCCATTTGATGGTTGTCCTGGGTGAGTCCAATGAACTGGAGAGTAGGTGTTGGCTGAAACTCTGCTGAGATTCAGAGCTCAACTGGCATATGAACAGCAAGAAGATTAAGTCTCAGCATACATTTAATGGTTATAGTGCTAATTATAGGTTCAAATAAAAGGACCAAGAAACCATGGGTGTGAAAATTATAAATGAATTTATCTCTGATACATTGAGGTGATAGGTTATCATATATTCTAAGGTAAGGTGCACTGATGGGCTGCCAGTTTCTTGGGATTGTCTAGCCTGACTATAGTGTTTAGATGTCTTTAGAGCCCTCTAGAGCACCCCTTCTTGAGGCAGCATTTACTGTGGTAGTCAGTGAGATCCTCCTGAGATGTGCATAAGTGTAACATCTAGAATGACCTGACTGGCACTGAAATCTCTTAGTCATAAAAACTCATTTATATTTAATATTTCCCCCTTTAGGTCAAGGTATTTTTTTCAAATGCATCAATAGTTGGCACTTGCTAATGATCCCTCTGTGCCAGTGAGGGTCATACCTGAAAGTCATGTTTCATGCCAGGGAGAAGGTAATGAATTTTTATGCTGAGTTTGGCTTAGAGAGACCACACTTGAGCATAAAGGAGGATTTCAGGAGATAACTCTTTGGCATTTTTCTGTGTCTCTTGGTACAACTTATTCTAGATATTTAGGATTGCCCCTGCTGAACTGCTTAAACAAGGTCTAAAGAGTAATGGTGTACAGAGGAGTTTCCAGTTGTTATGGGGAGGGTGGCAGTAAAGGCAACTTCTTGCCTCATTTATCAATCTTTTCATTCACTTTTCTGGTCTGACCAGCAGATGGCACTCTTTGGCACACCTCTCAGCTAAGATCCCAGGTATTGGGAGAATGCATTCAGTGTAACTGAGCTGGTGGGTGGTGCAGAAGCAATGTCTTCAGGGCTGGCTAAGGCTCAAAAACAAAACTTTTCAGAGGCTGTTCTCCCTTGGCTGGCCATGCCCTTCCTCCCTCTGTCTCTTCAGCAACCAGCCTGGGAAAGCAGGAAAGGTGTTTGAGAAGGCAAATTATCTTTAGCTCCCTTCTAGCTCTCAGGGCAAAAAATGTTGTGGCCAACCACCAGCATGAGGAGTTATGTTGAATGTGTTCCCCCCACACCTGGGGGGAATACCACTAACAGTGAAGGAATGTTCCTTTTTCTCCACATCCTCTCCATCATTTCTTTTCTTTTTTAATAATGTTCATTCCATGCTGTGTGAGATGGTGTCTTACTGTCATTTTGACTTGGGTTTCCCTAATAGGTAGTGATATTGAACATTTCTTCATGTACTTTTCTGCCATTTGTATTTCTTCTTTGGAGAAATATCTACTTAAGACTTTTGCTCACTTTTTAATTGGATTGCTTACTCTTTTATTATTGACTTGTAGGATCTCTTTACATTGAAAGGAAATTAAACCTTTTCTGGATATGTGGTTTCCAAATATTTTCTCCCATTGAGTGGACTGCCTTTTCATCTTCTTGATGTAGTCCTTTAAGCACAAATATGGTTAAAAATTACTCACGTTTTCAGTGCAAGGTTTAAGAATCCACCATCTGCCACCAGGTCTGGGAGATGTTTTACTACATTTTCTTCTAGGATCTTTATGGTTCTAGCTTTTATATTTAGGTATTTGATTCAATCTGAGTTGATTTTTTTATAAAGTGTGAGATACAGGACCTCTTTCTTTCTTTTGGCTACAAATATCCTGTTATCCCTGAACCATTTTATTTTTATTTTGTAGTCCAATTTGGAAATAAGTTTATTGTTAAAATGAATTATCTTCCCTCATAAGTATGCATAATGCATTTTTTTGCTTTTTATTTTTTAAATTTTTAACACTTTTTAAAATTAAAGTTAATAGATCACAAAGAATGTTACATTAAAAACCATAAGCGGTTCCTATATAACCCACCCCACCACACACCCATCACTTCTGTAAATTGTATTTTTTGAAGATATATACATCTCAAAAAATGCTGCATTAAAACATAAGAGGTTCCTGTATACTGCCCATCCCCCCACTCCACTCCTCTCACATCAACAACCTCTCCCATCATTGTGGCACACTCATTACACTTGGTGAACATATTTTGGAGCACTGCTGCATCAATAGTTTACAGAGTAGTTCACACTCTTCCCCAGTACATTCAGTGGGTTATGGCAGGATATATAAAGTCCAGCATCTGATCCTGCAATATCATTTAGGACAATTCAAAGTCCCCAAAATGCCCCCACATCACATCTCTTCATCCCTCTCCCTTCCCTCAGCAACTACTGTGGCCACTTTCTCTAGCTCAATGCTACAATTTCTTCTATTACTAGTCACAATAGTTTTATAGTAGAATATCAGTAAGTCCACTCTAATACATATTTTATCCCTCCATTCTGTGGACCCTGGGATGGTTATGACCACTCCACCTCTAGATCAAGAGGGGCTTAGATTATACATGGATGATGAATGCAATCTTTCTGTTTGCAGTTGTAGGCACTCTTGATTCCCTGGTGTGGTGGTTGACCAGCTTCACCTCCCTGTTAGCTGACCTGGGTAAGTCCAATGAACCAGAGAGTAGGAATTGCAACTCTGCTGAGGCTAGGTCTAAGTGGCACATGGGCAGTTCAGAGATTCAAGTCCCCTGAATATACACCATCCCTTGCACCAACCACAGGGTCAGTAAAAGTGACAGAAGAGGCATGTGTAGAAAGGTCACATCTGAGTCTAGCTCCATCATGTTCAGGAGCACAAATTCCAAAGTAGGGCCCTCTGACATGGCACAGAACTCCAAATCCATTTGCCATGACCATATACCCTGTGCATCTCCTTAACCTTCAGGAGAGCCAGTACCTAGGGTTGTATCTACTTTGGCTTTTTCTGGGGTCCTGCTGAGATGTGCATAAGTGCAACCCCTCTGATGACCTCCTGACTCTTTTTTGAAAACTCTTAGCCATATAAACTCATTTGTCTTTGCCATATTCCCCTTTTATTCAAGGTCAAAGAGCAGTTTTTAACGCATGATCCTACATGTAGGCTGAGATATTCTGCTGGTCTGAGTTGACCCTTTTATTCAAGGACTTTTTCTAGTTGCATCACCAGCTAGTGATTGGTAGTAATCCCTTGGTGCCAGGGAGGATCATCCCCAGGAGTCATGTCCCATGCTCGGGGGAAGGTGATGCATTTACGTGCTGAGTTTGGCTTAGAGAATGGCCACATTTGAGCAACATGGAAGCTCTCAGGAGGTAACTCTTAGGCACTTTGCAGCTCTAGGCCTAGTTTATATTTCAGGTACACAAACTCATAAGCATAGTCATCAGTATCAAGGGCTCATTATTGGACCATCCTTCCTTGTTGGTCTTTACTGTTGCACTTGGGGGATTATTGCTGTTCCATTGGGGAATATAACAGAGCTCCTCTGGGTAGGAATTCAGCACTCCCTCAGTTGACATTTGTAACTGTAACTATATGAAAATACCCAACATATATCAGAGCATTTTAATGTCCTCTATATACATGCCCTGGAGAACTCACTCCCAACCATATGTCTCCACCATCAATAACACCCCAGTGCTCTTACCTGCCATAGTTGAACCTCACCGTGGTCCAAAACTTCTTCAACAATGAAGCCTATTATAATGCCAAATTCAATTAATAGGAAATTGAAATATAGTGATGGGTTTAAAGTTTAGAAATAGAATACATACTAGTTTAGAAATACTAAAATAGAGCAAAAATAAGTTGGTGTACTAACAAAATGAAAATTATTATAAAGCTTTGTTTTTAAAGTTTTAAAAGTTTTAAAGTTTTGCTTTTCATCACTGTAACAGGTGTTGCCCTGTATGTACAGTGGCACAGCACTTTCTTTCATTTCTTCCTCAGTGTCTACATCCTTTCTTTCTTTTTTTTCCTCTAATATTTAATTTTGTCTTCAAACATGTTTTAGATCACAGTGATTCACACATACAATATAGGGGACTCCCATATATCCAACATCAAACCCTTTTCCCCTTTCCTCAGCAATGATCTTTTTACATGTTCATGTTATATTTGCTACAGCTGATGTACAGATTTTGAAACATAGCTATCAAACATGGTTCCATTTTGGTTTACATTATGGTTTATATTTTAGACTGTACATATTTAAAAATTTTTAGTTTCCTTATGTTTTACATTATGGTTTACATTTTAGCTCATAGACTTTTATACAATTTTGGTGTAACTTAACATGTCCTATATCCATCATAATGTGATCTTGTGAAATACTTCCATTTCCTCCCAGTTGCCCTGCTTCCATCTATTCTATAGCTCTCTCCCCCTCTCCTCAGGGCCCAGAGTGACAATTGATCTTCACTATTTGAGGGACCAGATTTACAGATACTTGCAACAATGCTGAGGGCTGAACATACTAGACTGCCCTAACTGATTGGGAGCCCCCGATTCTTTTGAGGCACAATTCCCTCTGTTTGAGAACGTCAGGTATCCCCAGGATGTGGGTGCACCTTCACATGCATTGTATGGGTCTCCACCCAATGATATAACACACAATGACAAAATGAGCACTCACATACTCCCTAGAAGCCTACCCCTGTACCAGATACCCCCCTTAAGCACCTTAAACACCTTAAACATGTAATCCTTCCTTATATTTTCTAAAGAGTTTTCTCAAAATTATAGTTTCAACCACATACCTGACAGTCTCCCATATTCAACTGTTCCTCCATCCCTCCCCCCAATTCCTTGGGCCATCTGACCCATCCTCCCAACCGTAGTCCCTCTCAAGCCCACAAAGCCCCACCCAAAGGTATTCCTATGCCCCCATCTTATCCCTCCTGTACAAATACTTACCTCCAGCTTATCATAGACTTCACCTATGTAGGCTCACAACCTTCCTCTCCCCCCAAAATTCCTTTAAGCCTATCTTCCAGTCTCTAGCTCTCTGAGACAGCTTGGTTTGATTGTTTCATATCAGAGAGGTCATGTAGTGTTTGTCTTTCAATGCCTGGCTTGCTTCACTCAACATAAGTTCCTAAAGATTCATCCATGTTACCACATGTAGTTGTACTGTATTCCTCCTTATAGCTGAGTAGTATTCCATTATATGTATATACCACATTTTATTTATCCATTCATCTTTTGATGGGCATTTGGGTTGATTCCAACTTTTGGCAATAGTGAATAATTTTGCTATGAACATTAATGTGCATATATTGGTTTCTGTCCTTATTTTCAGTTCTTCTGGGTATATACCCAGCAGTGGAATTGCTGGGTCATTTGGCAAATCTATAGCTAACTTTTTGAGAAACCACCAAACTGTCCTCCAGAATGGTTGGATCCTTCTGCATTCCTACCAGCAGTGGGTGAGTGTTCCCATTCCTCCACATCCTCTCCAGCACTTGCAGTCTTCTATTTTTTTGATACCTGCCAGTCTTATGGGAGTAAGATGGTATCTCATTGTTGTTTTGATTTGCATTTCCCTACTAGCGAGTGATTTTGAGCAGTTTTTCACGTGCTTTTTTGCCATTTGTACTTCTTCTATGGAAAAGCATCTGTTCAAATCTTTTTCCCATTTTTAAAATGGGTTGTTTTGCTTTTTATTTTCAAGATATAGGAGTTTTTTATATATGCAGGATATACGTCTCCTATCAGATATATGGTTACCAAATATTTTCTCCCATTGTGTAGGCTCTCTTTTCACTTTCTTGACAAACTCCTTTGAGGTACAAAAAGCTTTAGTTTTGAGGAAGTCCCATGTATTTATTTGTTCTTTTGCTGCTCGTGGTTTGGGTGTGAAGTTCATGAAGCCATTTCCTATTTCAAGGTCCTGTAGATGCTTCCCTACATTGTTTTCCAAGGTCTTTATGATCTTGGCTCTTACATTTAGGTCCTTGCACCATCCTGAGTTGGTTTTTGTATAAAGTGTGAGATGGTAATCCCCTTTCCTTCTTTTGTATATGGATATCCAATTCTCTAGGCACCCTTTGTTGAAGAGGCCATTCTCTCCCAGTTGAGTGGGCTTGGTGGCCTTGTCAAATGTCAGATGAGTGTATAAGTGAGGATCTATATCAGAACTCTAAATTCAGTACCATTGGTCAGTGCATCTATTCTTGTGCCAATACCATGCTGTTTTCACTACTGTAGACTTGTAGTATGTTTTGAAGTCAGGTAGTGTGATTCCTTTGATTTCATTTTTCTTTTTCAATATGTATTTGGCTATTCAGGGCCTCCTTCCTTTCCAAATAAATTTTATAGTTTTCTAGTTCATTAAAAAATGTTGTGTTGATTTTCATTGGGATTGCATTGGGATCAGTACTGGTAGGATAGACCTCTTAAAATATTTAGTTTTCTTAACCATGAACAGGGAATATTCTTCCATGTATTTAAGTATTTTTTATTTCCTTGAGGAGTGTTTGGTAGTTTTCTGTGTATAAGTGTTGGAAACTGAGGCACAGTGGCCTCACAAGGAGAGATGTGCTGTCTCCATGGCTATGCTTGCAACCTAAGGAATGCGGTAATTAAGAGTTCCCAGCAATGGGATGAAGCTGTTAAAGGCTGAAAGAAAAGATGAGCACATACCTTTTGTAGTGAATGGAACACTTAGACTTTGTACCTTGAGATAAGATTTTTAAAAATTCCTTAGACTATGGGTAATGCTGATGGTTAATACGTATTGCTACTTGATGTCATGTAAGCTATGTCTTTATGCTTAATGATATATAGGCTACATGGTCCTGCTTGTTGGCATGTACACTGGGGTATATATAGAGCCCCTTGTAAACAATAAAGTTGTCTGAGGAGTTATTACTCACAGACCCCCTGATCCCAACTCTCTTGTTCTTTCTTTCTCTTTGTTTCCTTCTCCCTTTTCTCTTTCCTTCATTCCCGATAACCTTCAGGTCCAAATCTCCAACATCTGATACCCAACATGGGGCCTGAAGAAGTTACTGAATCTTCCAAATCAGTATCAGGAACCATGGAAAAGACCTCATCGAGGGTTGTGTGATGTCCAAAGCAGTGTGACTCAAGTCTTCTTTTAAGTAAGTAACATTTTCCACGAAGTCATCAGGGTAATGCATAATCAAATGGGATGTTTGGAAGCATATTCAATGTATTAGAAACTTTACTGAAAGTTAATGGGGTGCCTGTAAAAAGCTATGAATTACTAGAATTGTTAGCTTTAATACAAAAGCACTGTTGCTGGCTTCAGCCTCAGGGGTATAATGTTTTAAAATTTGAAACAGTGGAGATGTGTAATGAAAGCTTTATGAAGAGCATATCAAAAAAGGAAATTCATTCCATTATCAGTATGGGCCTTATGCCACCAGATAGCGGCAGCTTTAGCCCATAAGTAAATTTGAAATGAAAGAAAGTAAATTGGAACAAGAACAGGAACTTGAGGTGCTCAGTTAGTCTTACACAGTAGTAATCCAAAAATGTGTTAACAGTCTGTCTAAACTGCTAAATAAGAGCTTAGCTACATTTATGCTGCTCAAGTTATCCTAACTGATTGCTGATAATTAATAAAAATGTTTCCAAGCATGAGCTTGCATGTTACAGGCAACATGGATTCCAGAAGAAATCTTAAAAAGTACAATCTAAGATGTGATATAACAGAGAATTTAAAAGCAGCTATACCAAGAAAGTAAGAATTATGAGTCAATTGTAAACTGTATGTTTCTGTTAGTGTGTTATAATTGTTTTGTGTTTGTCTGTCTGTTCAATGTCAGTGTATATTTTGATACCTCCAGATGGTGTTATAAATTAATAAGTAAAAATTTTTAAAAGAGCTCTATTCAAATCGCCAAAAATTAAATAAGCACTTATATTAATACATAAGTTTAAATGTTAATACGATATCTACAATGATAAAAATTGTAAGTCTTGATTAACAAAATTAACAAATTAACAAAATTACTATAAGTCTTTTCATAAAAAAATAGTTCTTGCCTAGATTGAAATGAATAGTTTATTTTTCTTCACAGGATAAAATGAAGGATGTAAAACTTAAATGAATATTAAAGAAGGTTAAAAGTTTGTGGGGGTGCTGACTGAAATTTAATAAGTTTTTTCTAAAAGGTGTGTTTTGTCCTAAAGTAGGATGGCTAATTTTCATAAACTCTTGGAACTTAAATGCATGTGGCAAGTTGTAGAAGGTATTGTGGTAACTTTAAGTAAGGGAATGTGTTCTGTGAAGGTAAAATTTGTCTTAAAATATTATAATTATAGTCTATATGGTTATAAATAATTATAAGAAGTTTAATGAAGCATTATTTAAATTAAGGTATTTAAATGGCTAATTCCAAAAAGTCTTTATTAAACAAAACCTGAATTACCTAATAAAAGGTAATTTTATAACAGGAAAACTTGTCGGCAGCCAGCCTCCCCTGTCAACTTGCTTCTAAAAGACTGTTTCTGTTAATGCATATTACTGAGTATTTAAAGTGAAGAAAAGTTCATTATTTTGAGAACTTTGTTTTGTATTGATGGCAATTACATGTTGTAAGAAGTTTGCCTGGTAACTTAGTATGTGGGATATATGGAATGTGTTTTTATTGTTAAGGAAACAGGAGATGATTTTGTCCTAAGATAAAATGATTGATTATTGGGAAAGAGTAGAGTGTGGGACAAAACCTAGGTGAGTACTGAAGGTATAGAAGGTTTATGGGAAAGAAATTTTTATGATTAAAGTTAAATAAAATTTGTTGGGTCTATCTATAAAGTTTTAAAAGCTTTAGTATCAAGTAGTATGTATCAAAGTTAAAAACTTAGTTCTTTCTCAAAGTCCCTCAAGTCATTAGTCTGTTTTGGTAAAAGTTTCCTGAATAATCAGTATACAAATTGTTATAGCTAGTGATATTGACCAGACTCAGGCTTTGAGTATAGTTCCAATTGAGAGCTTTATTAGCTGTGCGGCGACTGACTCATCCTACACAGAGGAGAGAGCAGCTCCGAGTTTCAGGGAAGAGGTGTTTTTATAGCCTTTTAGGAGGGGGAGGGGGTTTACAAGCAAGCAAGCAGGCACAGAAGCAGAACACTGCAGTTAGCTGATGATAGCGTACCTATTTTTTTCTCCTAAAAGCCCCATGTTATTTATTGGCACTTTTCTTGTGAGCAGTCCTGAGTTATTTATTGGCACTCTTCTTGGAGGCCACCTTAAGTTATCTACTGACACTCTCCTTGGAGGCTGCCTTAAGTCATTTTTCTATCTGAAGGCACTTGCAATTCCCACCTCCCAATGTAGTTCTATTCCTATTTTCCCAATGTGGCCTTACCCTTACATTTTTCCCTTTTCTTTATGGTAATTCATATCTTTAAATTTCTTCATGGGTAGGCACTAACTGGTAGGGGGCATTTAAAATTATAGGGTTAACAGTTTGGAATTTTTTTGTACTAATTTTTAAATTACTGATTACATATGGACTGCAGGTAAGCAGTACAAGGAGGATAAACAGGGGCCTTTTTATATATTTGATGACCTGGTTCTGGTACTTTTAACAAGTCGAAGAGCTCCCTGCCCTTAAGCCCTGGATAGTAATAAACCTGGGGGATTATATTTATTAGGACACAGAAGTTGTTGGAGTTCGGGAGAATATAAGGGGTTAGACTTGAGATGCAGGCAAACTAAGTTCCCGGAGGGGCAACCATCACCCAGAATTTGTCCAAATTTGTCCTGTTTATAGTTGCATGGTGTTTACAGGTGTTAGCAGAAGTTTAGAAGTTTTTATTCTGGACAGTAGAATCCCGGGGCGGGGGCTCTCCTGCAGTCATCCTGGGGCCTCCGGTGCTCATGCGGATTTCCAGTCAGGCTCCAGATCCATCTATTAATTTTGTTTTACCATTAAAGAGTTTACACTTTTAATCTCAAAGGGGTGCTGAAGGGAGATGATTTCTTTTCTGTAACTGCTTCCTGCTGGCCATGGGCTGTAGTCATTGCTTAACAAGGTGTAAAACTCTTATTTCAATTGAAGGAAGATGGATCTGGCTTTCTGTATGAAGTTGGATGAAGTTTTTATGTGGTTAATAAGATGTTTATTCTGAAAGAAACACACTTAATTAAAAATTTGGAATAACTTTTTAAAAGAGGACATTGGATTACAGAGGTAGACAAGGTTAGGTGCTTACAAAGATGGCACTCCTTTTTAAAAGCTGGTGGGAACAGTATATATATATATATTTTTCTAAGTTATTTATTTTCAGAGAGAAATTGTAATAGATACTTAGCTTTGTTTGAAGACACATTTCAAGCTGTTTAATGATTGGCACTCATATGCTCTGTCAAATGCTCCTGGTGAACTGGCACCCTTTGGGCAATTGGTTTTATTCTGGATTAGTACACCAAGTTGGAAATTTTTTTAGTTTTTAGCTGTGGGAGTGATAATTATTAGGCATATATTTAGTACAGGATAAAAGTACAGCACTTAATATTAATTAATGTATTATTTAATGCAAAGGATTTAGAGTTGCAATTAGTAGTTTTAAGTTTCAGGTTTGTAATACTTTACATGTTATCTCTCCATGAGAGCAGGCCATAATGCCAATTGTGTTTAGGTTTCACTTACAGTATCCTGGTATCATGGCTCCACTTAGCATGTTCTTCACATAGTGAGCAAGTTGCAGCATCCTCGATTTTAGAGAGATTTTCCAGTATTCTACTAGCCTGGTGCATAGTGCTTTCTGGCAGTATGGAACAGTGCCAGTCTGGAGGCAATATTCATTGTACACTTTGCTGTACCAAGTCATCATTGGCTGCTGCAGGAGCTTGAAACTGCAATGTAGTTTTCATCGATTTCAGGAGCAAAACAAGAGGCTGATAAAGCAAATTTTTCTAATTGAGGGGTCAGTGACCGGCCTAGTCAATAACGCACATGGAGGCAACCTGTAATGTATTCAAGGCCTGGTTTGAATGCACAAAAGAGTTTGACATTGATAAAGTTTATTCCTTGTTTTTATATATATTTTAAACAATTTAATGCAACACATTATATATCAATTGACTGTTTACTTATACAATTTTACCATTAAGATAATTGTAGGTATTTTATTGTAGTAATAGAGGGAAAAGGGTATTTTTCATTGTTATAATGAAAACAGAAGATTCTCAATAGAATCAAGATAAATTTTTATTACTATTTATTTAAATATGCACCTTGTGGTGGCTTTCAGACAGGTTTTATTATCAAGAAGTTCTTGTTTGCAACCAATATCAATCCAAGTTTTTAGTTAACAAAGACTTTTAGAACTATAATTATTTAAACATTTTCAGCTTGGAAGATGTTCTACAAACTTTATAATTGACCATAACCACACTGATCAGTTACTTTATATTTCAATAAACTTATTAAATTACAATTATTAACCAAAGAAATTTATTTTATTTATTTAAGAGAGCACATCCACAATCTTTTTTCTTTAGCTTAATTTTATTAATGTAAACTTATAATTTTTATTACTCAAAAGACCCTGTACAGATAATGTTAATTTATTTAATGGGCACTTCATAAACTGAGGAAGATTACACCCAAGCTAAGCAAAACTGAAACCACTATAGTTTATGCAAGGAATGTTCTTTTTTCTTTACAGGAAGTTAAAATTTTTTGTTTGTTATGAAAATGAATAATTTTTAAAAGCATACAGATTACCAGGTTTTAAAACACATTATAATTATTTAATTTGTTTAATTATAATCCCAGAAAGATTTTTCCATAGTTTTTATGGACTTTTTTACTTGTTGGAAACTGAGGCATGGTGGTCTCACAAAGGGAGACATGCTATTTTTATGGCTACACTTTTAACATAGGAATGTAGCAATTAAGCTTTTCAAGTTAACAGGATAGAGCTGTCAGGGGCAGGGAGAAATATGAGTAAACACACTGTGTAGTTTGAAAGGAATACTGAATGTTTGTACTTTGAGAGAAGTTTTTTAATTTATGAGTTTTGTTAATGTGTAGTTACACTGCTGGTTATCTTTATAGTTTGAGTATATATAATGCCGCATGTAGAAAATAAAGTTGTTTGAGGAGTCATTACTCACAGACTCCTTGATCCCAGCTCATCAGTTTTTTTTTGCTTGTTTGTTCCCCCCCCCCCCCCACCTTTTCTCTTTCTGATACCCTTTGGGTCCAAATCTCCAACATTTACTTGCTGAAATTTGTTAACAGAACTGTTAATTACTTTTATTTTATGGCTGTTAAAAGGTTCAAACTGGGAAATTACAGGGCAAACTGATTCCTAATTCTTTAGCTTAGTAGATAGGTTTAATATGCCACACTTAGTCCTGCTCTTAAAACTTTTCCAGAGAGGAGGCTCTTTTTTAATAGTTCTTATAATTAGACTTTTATAAGACTCTTTTCATCCTGCTCAGTTTAATTTGGGCTCCAAGAATATTTATTCACATATAGACTGCATATTTAATTTTTTAATAATTTGAATAGAGCTTTTAAGAATTCCTACTTGTTAATTTGATACTATCATCTTGATGTATGAAGACATACACTGAGCAAATGGGCAGACACAAATAGAGTTAGATACAGGAACACAATTCATTGATGTTACTTATGATTTGCATTATTTTATATACTGTTTAGCTTAATTTGAGTTTCAGAAATATTTATTACTTATATAACTGCCTATTTAACCTCAACAATTTGAGCAGATAGGCAGACATGAATAGTTTGTCATAAAAACATAACTTTAGTTATTGAAAACTTTCATTTTTTTACAAAGAAGTGTGACTGCAAAACATTTGAAAGATTCTTGAAACTTTTCCAATTTGCACTATGACTGCAGTTTTGCACAAGAATTTTGTATTTTTACTAATGGTTTCTAACTAAAATGTTTCTAATGCTTTAGCACTATTTTTTTGTTTGTTTGTTTGTTTCAGAATTTCACACTTTACTTTGAACCCAGCAGAATTTTGGATAAGAATTAAGACTAATTTTATGTATATTTACTGAGGCTATTTGAAGCTTCAGGAAGACAGACTGGTTTTTCTCATGAATTGCCACTCTTAGGAACACTGACAGTTAAAGCAGGAGACTTCCTTTATTCCTCCCAGTCCTTGGAGATAATAAAATTCCAGTGGTCATTTAATTCTTAGTTACAGTTCTTATTAATTTTTAAAATCTGTTAATTTCATAACACTTTTAAACACCTTTAATTTGACTTATAACATATTAAATGAACTTAACTATTACTTTAATTTTTCCTTTAAGGTAAAGAAACAAATTTCTTGCAGTTAGTTTGAAACAAAAAGCTACTTTTTAGGATTTGATTTTCAGAACATTATGTTCTCTTAAAAGAGATAAGACCCTTTCTTCAAACACTGAGGAAATGATGAGGTTAAAAGCACAAGAAGCTATTTTGATAAAACAGACTTTTTTTTAATATTGATTATTCAGGAAACTTTTACTAAAAGAGACTAATGACTTGAGAGGCTTTGAGAAAGAACAACAGTTTTAACTTTGCATCAGTACACTATTTGATACTAAACCATTTAAAACTTTATAGACAGACCCATCAAATCTTATTCAATTTTAATCATAAGAATTTCTCTTCCACAAACCTTCTACACTTTCAGTATTCATTCAGGTTTTGTCCGACACTCTACTCCTTCCAATAATCAATCATTTTATCTTAGGACAAAATCATCTCCTGTTTCCTTAACAATAAAAACACATTCCATATATCCCACATACTACGCTACCAGGCAAACTTTCTACAACATATAATTGCCATCAACACTAAACAAGCTTGTTAAAATAATCAACTTTTCTTCACTTTAAATACTTAGTAGCATGTGATACCAGAAACAGTTTTTTAGAAGCAAGTTGGCAGGGGAGACTGGCTACCAACAAGTTTTTCTGTTATAACATTACCTTTTATTAGTAGTATTATCAATTCAGGTTTTGTTTAATAAAGACTTTTTGGAATTAGCCATTTAAATACCTTAATTTAAACAATGTTTCATTAAATTTTTATAATTATTTATAATTTTAAGACAAATTTTACCTTCACAGAATACATTCCCCTTTAAAAAATAAAGGACAATAGAAAAATTTTTAAAAGTAAAAATAAAAAAAAAATAAAAAATTAAAAAAAAATACATTCCCTTACTTAAAGTTACCACAATACCTTCCACAACTTGCTACATGCATCTGAGTTCCAAGAGTTCATGAAAATCAGCCATTCTATTTTAGGACAAAACACATCCTTCCAGAAAAAAATCATTAAATTTCAGTCAGCATTCTCACAAACTTTTAACCTTCTTTAATATTCATTTAAGTTTTACATCCTTTATTTTATACTGTGAAGAAAAATATTCATTTTAATTTAGACAAGAACTATTTTTTAATGAAAAGACACAGTAATTTTGTTAAGACTTACAATTTTTTTTGTTATTGTAGAAATCCCATTAACATTCAAACTTATGTATTAATATAAGCACTTATTTTATATTTGGCCATTTGAATAGAGCTCTTTTTTTAAAAAAATTATTTATTAATTTATATCACCATCCAGAGGTATCAAAATATACACTGACATTGAACAGGCAAACACAAAACAATTACAACACATTTGCGGAAACATACAGTTTACAATTGACTCATAATTTTTCACAAATTACATGGAACAGAAATACAAAAAGACAAACAATTAAGACAGACGTAAAGACAAACCAGACAACCTGAACCGAAGTCAAGAGCGACGTCTGGCTCTGACCAGTGGGTGTGATCTATTTGCTGCATCCAGCAGATCCATTTCCCCACATTCCACAGACTCTGCAGAGGTTTTCCAGAAAACAGACTCACCGAGGGACGCCCCATTTGCTGATCCTGGGCCCAGGAACTCCTGACACTCTCCAGATAGAATTCAGGTGGAGACAAGTTCCAGGGTGGGGCGGCGTCGAGGAACATCTCTCCAAGGCCTTCCCCTAGACTGCCGGTCTGTCCCCAGAATGTACCTGTCTCCCTGAGTCTGAGGAGATCAATCCTGCTGGAGTGGGGGATCTCATCAATCAATCTCACTGGGGCCTCCAAATGTTATAGATTAGCAATATTGACCAGACTCAGACTTTGAATATAGTTCCATTTGAGAGCTTTATTAGCCATGCGACTACTGTCTCATCCTACTCAGAGGAGAGAGCAGCCCCGAGTTTCAGGGAAGAGGGGTTTTTATAGCCTTTTAGGAGGGGGAGGGGGTTTGCAAGCAAGCAAGCAGGCACAGAAGCGGAACACTGCAGTTAGCTGATGATAGCTTACCTATTTTTTTCTCCTGAAAGCCCCATGTTATTTATTGGCACTTTTCTTGTGGGCATTCCTGAGTTATTTATTGGCACTCTTCTTGGAGGCCACCTTAAGTTATTTACAGGCACGCTCCTTGGAGGCTGCCTTAAGTCATTTATCTATCTGAAGGCACTTGCAATTCCCACCTCCCAATGTAGTTCTATTCCTATTTTCCCAATGTGGCCTTACCCTTACAAAAGAAAGTCTGTTTTATCAAAATAGCTTCTTGTGCTTTAACCTCATCATTTCTTTGGTGTTCCAAGAAGGAAAAGTCTTATCTCTTTTAAAGGACAATAATGTTCAAACCTGCTTTCTCAAAATCAAATCCTAAAAAGTAGCTTTCTATTTCAAACTAGTTACAAAAGAATTTGTTCTTTTACCTTGAAAGAAAAATTAAGGTAATAAAATAGTTGAGTTCATTTAATGTTATAAGTTGAATGGAAGGTGTTCAAAAGTGTTATAAAATTAACAGGATTTTTTAACCCTCTGTTAAAGTTGTATAAGTAAAAGTTTCATATGAATGCTTAAGAGTGTATAATTTTGCCAATATTTCAACATAATATGAAGGAAATGTACAATATGGTTAATTTTATTTTAATTAATAAAAAAGTGTGTGTCACAGAAACAACCTCTCACCATAAATTACAGTAACAACACTGTAGTATGCAGCAGTTCCAAATATTGCTAGTTTGTTGCAATAAATTAATATCCAACTATGTCACTATCACTTTGTTTTAAAACTTGCTAAGACTTTCTTTAGTATTTCCTTAGGCAAGTCAAGCCAGCCTGCATTCTCCTACCTGTAGAAGAATAAATAATAGACTTTTGCAGTGCTTCCCCAAGGCTGTGTGCATAGCCCAACCATTGTCCTGGCATGGTGATAATAATCTACCTGCATAGAAAAAATCAGTGGCTGAAACTCTACTGATGACATTATGTTAACCAGTAATCCTTTTTTCAGAATGAAAAGAAACATCAGAGACAATAGTAAGTTATCTGAAGAGCCTGAACTAAGCAAACAATTGGGACAGGCTGCAGGGTCCCTGCTGCTCTATCAAATTCTTCAGTGAAGTTTAGTTCAGTAAAACAAAACTATAACCTGCTGTAATTGATAAAGTACAATGTTTTCTCATGTCAATGTAGTTTGTAATATTGTTGGAATACTGAAAATCTTTCATCCTTCATTTAACTCAAATGTTAAAACCATTGTATGTATTAATTGGGAAAAGTCCTTCATGTAAGTAGGAAAACCTCCAGCAAACTGCTTTTAGTAATAATAAATGGAAGGTAAATTGTGGACATTAACTTAACCTATGAATTGGATGTAGCAAGCACCCATATTGGCTTTGGGTGGAGTTTGTGGCAAAGGCAAAATTATAAAAAACCCCTTGGGTTTTAATCACAATTCTGAAAAGAGGCCAAAAGTACAATATAAAAAGGCAGTTGTGTGCAGAATAGGAGGTCCTGCTAAAAGTGAAAGACTTAACCCAATAGTGTTCGGTCATTCTAAAGACTGCCATCCCTATCCAGGGGTAGATTGCAAATACTAAAACCAAGACAGAAATGATGAGCTATTGTAAATCACCCTCAAATTATGAAAAAGCATCTGGGATACATGCTAGTAGTAACAGGTGACTGTCTGTCATGTCCCTGTCCACTCCACTAACATCCCTTTTAGGACTGTTGACACAGATGCCTTTGTGAAGATCCAGGGCCCTACCACTGAAACCTGAGAAAAGGCAGCATGGCTCCACCAGAAAGGTGAACATTATGAGTACCAAACCTTGTGGAGCCTAGCCCAACAGTTCCAGCTGCCTGTTACTCATGAACAGCTCATAGACATCCCCCTTAAGTTCCTTCATGCTTACACCAATGGCTGACATCAGATCCCTCCTGCTCTTGAGAGGAATGAGCCCTCAGATGCACTACTCAAACCCACTGAAGCTGTATTCATTACTTCACACACAAAAAAAGGGGGGAAATGTGGAAATATGGCCAGAGATTAAAATACTTCACTGAGACCTGTGGCAATTGCTGCCATGCATCACATTAACTTTACAAATTCTGGAACTGTGAACTTGCAGCTTGTGTCTGCCTATGGACTTTGGGCCTGTGTGCCCTCTCCTTATGTTATTGTGGCAGGAACTGTTAACATTACAAAGGAAAATGGATATCAGCCCCTTGGATTAATGGCACTCATAGTCATAACCTGCAAAAGAATTTGTGGAAAATATTTCTTGGAATTGCCCCTTCATATGAATGGCTCAGAAATATAAATAAGACAGGACAGTATTTGACACATAATCAAACATATCATTTTAAAGCCTGTGTTAGAGACCCATTTGTTTTCATAACTGGTAAGGTAACTGTTAAGAATGACTCATTGTTTTATGAAAATGGTGCGTTGTCTATATGTCTATCAGAAAGTATGTTGCAGGATGAAGAAACAATAGCGATGGCCAGAAAAAGAAAAGGCATCTGGATACCAGTGAGAATGATGAAGATTTGGCAGTCATCTTCTTAAAGTCAATTATTCCTACATAAGAATTCTTAAAACAGACTAAATGCTTTATTGGACTGCTTATTATAAGCATTTTGGGACTGATTGGAATCATTACAGCTGCTGCTACTGCTATGGTAGCTTTATGTGAAAGTACACACACAACAATATGTACATGATTGGCATAAAAATGCTAGTGATTTGTGGCATAGCCAAGAGCACATTGATGAACAGTTAAATAATCAGGTTAAGGATTTAGAATCTGCTGTTTTGCATATTAGAAATCAGTTGTATAATTTAAATTTGTTAAGGGGATTGAAATGTGGTTGGAATGAAAGCAACTTTTGTATTACTCCTCTGGTCTATAATTCATCTGATATAAAAAAAATTAAGAATCATTTGCTAGGCCATAAAAGTAATATCTCTCTGGAAATAATGGAATTACAAGGAAAAATATTAGAAATGTCTCAAAATCAAATTCATATAGCCAATGATAAGGATATTTTCTCAGAGATGATTTCACATATTACAAAATTTAACCCAGTTAATTGGTGGAAATCACTGCATTTCCTGTCCATTTTAGAAATAGTGCTGATCATATTTGTTCTGTTGCTCATGATTCTCACCTGTGAACAGCCATGGGACATGCAAATAATCTGGTGCTAGCAAAAACACTTCAATAATTTCCCCAAGTGGAAGAGCTTGGCCAGTAGTCAATGACAGGTAAGACTCTCAGAGGTGGGCAACCTAAGACAGGCACAGTCACCTCGACTAAAATAAAAAGGGGTAGATGTTGGAAACTGAGGCATAGTGGCCTCACAAGGAGAGACATGCTGTCTCCATGGTGATGCTTGCAGCCTAAGGCATGTGGTAATTAAGAGTTCCTGACAAATGGGATGAAGCTGTTAAAGGCTGAAAGAAAAGATGAGCACATACCTTTTGTAGTGAATAGAACACTTAGACTTTGTACCTTGAGATAAGATTTTTTAAAATTCCTTAGACTATGGGTAATGCTGATAGTTAACACATGTTGCTGCTTGATGTCATGTATGCTATGTGTTTATCCTTAATGGCACATAGGCTACATGGTCCTGCTTGTTGGCACATACACTGGGGTATATAAAGAGCTCCTTGTAAACAATAAAGTTGTCTGAGGAGTTATTGCTTGCGGACCCCCTGATCTTGGCTCTCTCATTCTTTCTTTTTCTTTCTTTCACTTTCTTTCATTCCCGATACCCTTCAGGTCCAAATCTCCAACATATAAGTCTTTTACATCCTTAGTTAAATTTATTCCTGGGTATTTGATTTTTTAATTTACTATTGTAAATGGTATTTGTTTCTTGATTTCCTCCTTAGATTTCTCATTATTGGTGTATAGAAATGACACTAATTTTGTGCATTGATCTTATAACCTGCAACTTCACTGAATTCATTTATATGTTCTAGAAGCTTTGTTATAGATTTCTCAGGGCTTTCTATATATGGGATCTTGTCATGTGCAAATGGTGAAATTTTGACTTCTTCATTTCCTGTTTGGATGCCTTTTATATCTGGTTCTTGCCTCAGTGCCCAAGCAAGTACTTCTAACACAATTTTAAATAGAAGGGGTGATAGTGGCCATCCTTGTCTTGTTCCTGATCTTAGGGGGAAAGATTTTTGGACCTCCCCATTGTAAATGATGTTACCTATGGGTTTTTCATATATTTATCATGTTCAGAAAGTTTCCTTTTATTCCTATCTTTTGCAGTGTTTTTATCAAAAAAGATTGCTGTATTTTGTCAAATGCTTTTTCTGTATCTATAGATATGATCATGTGATTCTTTTCCTTCAATCTGTTTATGTAGTGTATTACATTAATTGATTTTCTTATGTTGAACCATCCTTGCATACCAGGGATGAAACCCACTTGGTCATGGTGTATAATTCATTTAATGTGTTGTTGAATATGATTAGCAAGTATTTTGTTGAGGATTTCTGCATGTAGTTTCGTTAGAGAGATTGGTCTGTAATTTTCCTTTCTTGTGTTGTCTTTGTTTGGCTTTGGAATTAGGGTAATGTTGGCATCATAAAATGAGTTAGGCCATTCAGGGTTGTTCCCCACATAGGGGAGCCCCATGGACAAGGAGTGTGCCCCATATGGAAAGCCACCCTGTGTGAAAAAAGTGCAATCTTCCCAGGAGGGGCACTGCACATATGAAGAGCTGATGCAGCAAGATGAAGCAACCTAAAACAGACAGATTTCCCAGTGCCACGGACAAATAATGCAAGTGAACTCAGAAGAATATGCAGTGAATGGACACAGAGAGCACACAACTGGTGGGTGGGGGGAGGGGAGAGTAATAAATAAAAAATAAATCTTTAATCTTTAAAAAAATTTAAGCAAGATTGGTGTTAGTTCCTTCTGGAATGTTTGGTAGAGTTCACCTGTGAAGCCATCTGGCCCAGGGCTCTTCTTAGTTGGGAAGTTTTTAATGACTGATTCTATCTCTTTACTTGTGATTGGATTGTTGAGATAATCAATTTCTTCTTTTGTCAATGTAGGCTGCTTATGAATTTCTAGGAATTTGTCCATTTCTTCTAAATGGTCGTTCTTGTTGGAATATAGATTTTCAAAGTATCCTCTTACGATTGTCTTTATTTCAGTGGGGTCAGTGGTGATATCCCCTTTCATATTTCTTATTTTGTGTATTTTCATCTTCTCTCTTTTTTTCTTTGTTAGTCTAGCTAAGGGTTTCTCAATTTTATTGATCCTCTCAAAGAACCAGCTCTTTGTTTTGTTTATTTTTTCAAGTGCTTTCTTATTTTTTATTTCATTTAGTTTTGCTCTTGTTTTTGTTACTTCTTTCTTCTTTCTTTGGTGTTAGTCTGTTATTTTTTAACTAATTCCTCCAATTGTGCAGTTAGTTTTTCAATTTTAGCTCTTCTTTTTTGATGTATGAATTTATGGCTATGAATTTCCCTCTCAGTACAGCTTTTGCTGCATTCCAAAGTTTTTGATATGTTATGTTATCATTTTCATTAGTTTTAAGGTAGTTATTGATTTCTGTTGAGATTTCCTCCTAGACCCACTGTTTTTTTTTTTTTTTAAGAGTGTGTTGTTTAATTTCCATATCTTGTTGCCAAATCTGGGTCTCTGGCCCTTGAAGATTTCCAGCTTCCTTCCACTGTGGTTATAGAAATTATTTTGTATGATTTCAATTGTTCTAAATTCATTGAGACTTTCTTTGTAGCCCAGCATGTGGTCTATCTTGGAAAATGATCCATGTGCACTTGAGAAGAATGTATAATCTGCTGTATTTGGGTGTAATGTTCTGTATGTGTCTATTAGGTCCAGATCTCCTAATGTATTGTTCAAAGTCTTTGTTTCTTTTTTGCTTCTATTTTGGATGGTCTGTCCAATGGTGATAGTGGTGTGTTAGAGTCCCCCACTATAATTGTAGAGGCAAACTAAGGGAAGGAATAGTCCTTCCCTTAGTTTCTCCAGTGTTTGCCTCATGTATCTGGAGGCACCACTGATAGAAGCATAAATGTTTATGATTGTTCTTTCTTCTTTAAAGATGATCCCTTTTACTTATATGTAGTGTCCATCTTTGTCTCTCACAATTGTTTTGCATTTAAAGTCTATTTTGTCTGATATTAATATAGCTACTCCTGCACTTTTTTGGTTGTTGTTTGCTTGTAAGATTGTTTTCCAGCCATTCACTTTCAATTTCTTTGAATCCCTGGGTCTAAGATGTGCTTCTTGTAGACAGCATATGGATGGTTTCCATATCCAATCTTCCAATCTGTGTCTCTTAATAGGTGAGTTTAATCTATTGACGTTCAGTGTTATTACTTTCAAGAATTACTTATATTAGCCATATCGTCTTTCAACTTGCATTTGTCATATGTTGTTTGATTTTTTTCTCTTTTTGTCCTTTTAGTTCCTCTTACACTCTACAACTCGGTCTCTCCTGTTTCTTTTTTTCTTCCTGTATAACTCCCTTTAGTATTTCTTGAAGGGCAAGATTCTTGTTGGCATACTCTCTTAGTTTCTGTTTATCTTTGAATATTTTGAATTCTCTATCATTTTTGAATATTAGCTTTGCTGAATACAGTATTCTTGGTTGGAAATTCTTTTCTTTTAGTGCCTTGACTATGTCATACAACTTCCTTCTTTCCTCCATGGTTTTAGATGAGAAATCAGCACTTAATCTTATGGAGCCTCCCTTGTATGTGATGACTCTCTTTCCTCTTGCTGCTTTTAGTATTTTCTCTTTGTCTTGTGTATTGGATAATTTGATGAATATATGTCTTGGGGTAGACCTGTTGGCATTTATGCTGTTTGGTGTGTGTTGTGCTTCCAGGACATGTACATGCATCTCCCTCAATAGTTTTGGGAAGTTTTCAGCCATTATTTTCTGAACCCTTTCCCTTCTCTTCTTCCTCTGGAGTGCCTATAATGCATATGTTTGCATGTTTTATGTTGTCATTCAGGTCCCTAAGTCCCTGCTGGATTTTTTCTATCTTTTTATCAACCAATTCTACAATCTGTTTGATTTCAGATGTACTGTTTTCCACATTACTCTTTCTCTCCTCTTCCTCTTCAAATCTGCTGTTATTTGCTGAGAGTGTATTTTTTATTTCTTGGATTTTGCTGTTGATCCCCATCCTATCTGTTATTTTTTTGGGTATCACTACAATTTCTTGTATATGCTTTCCAAGTATTTTTTTAATATGCTTAATCTTTTCCTTCACTTCATTAAATTGGTCCATTATACATGTTTTGAGAGCTCTAATTAGTTGCTCGATATTCCACTCCTCTTTCTGGTCTTTGTTGTTGGATTGGCCCATGTTTTCCTGATTATTGGTATGGTCTGTAGTTTTTTGTTGCTGTTTGGTCATCATTTTATCTTGTTGGGTTTAAGCAGTTGATTAGCTTCTTCATCTAGGCATTTAATTAGTTGTTGTTTTTGTGTGCATGTTAAGTCTTATTTTTGTCAGTTTGTTCTTCTTATTCTGTTTCCTTGTTGTTGGCTAAGTTCCCTTGAGCAAGCACTAATTTTGGTGTAGTCTCTCCAGATCGATGGCTAGACACCCCCTGCTTTGTAGGTTCCTGAAACAGCCTGCTCCTGCAGGATTCTGCCACTACTCTGCTGGCCCTGGGGTCCATGTGGGTATTTGGCAGAGAGCTGTGCAGATGCTTTTTATTCAGCTGGCAGAAACTTGGTGTGCCCTGTGTCCAGCTCTCACTCACACACCTGGGATTGTGAGGGAACTGCAGGGTGGGTGTCGCTGCTCCTAGTGGCCTGTCTCATAGTAAACAGTAGAGTCCCCTCACTGCCCCTGAGGACAGATATGAATCCAGGGTCCAGAAGCAGGCACTACCCACCTGCCTGTGGCTCCTGCTCTCATGCTTCCTCATACTCTACCCTGAACCATTTTTTGAAGACTGTTATTACCCTGCTGTGTGGGTTAGACATGCTTGTCAAAATCCCTTGACCATAGATGTGAGGGTCTGTTTCTGAACCATCAATTCAGTTGCATTTGTTTATGTATCTATCTTTATGCCAGTACTATGCTGTTTTTACCACTGTAGCTAGATAATGTGATTTAAAGTCCAGAAGTGAAAGTCCTCCAACCTTGCTTATCCTTTCTACAATGTTTCTGGCTATTTGGGGCTCCTTATAAATTTATTAATTGTTTTCCAGTTGCTTAAAAAGTGTTGCTGGAATTTTTTTTTCATCAGCATTGCATTAAATCTATATGTCAATTTGGGTAGAATTAACATCTTAGTGAACATCCATGAGCATGGAATATTCTTCCAATTATTAATATTTAGGTCTTTTAAAAATTTATTTTAGTAATGTATTTTAGTTTTCTGAATACAATTACTTTATATACTTAGTCAAGTTCATTCCCAAATATTTTACTCTTTCACTCACTATTGTAAATAGAGTTTTTTCCTGACTTCCTCCTCAGATTGTGCATTATGAGTGTATAAAAATACCAATGAGTTTTGCATATTGAGCTTGTATTCTAACACTTTAATGAAAATGTTTATTAGCTCTAGTAGCTTTGTTGTAGATTTTTTGGGACTTTTTAGGTATAGGATCATATCATCTGTGAGTAGCAAAAGTTTTACTCTTTCCCTTCTGATTTAGATGCCTTTTTTATTTCTTTTTCTTGCCTGATTGCTCTAGATAGAACCTCTTGCACTACATTGAACAACTGATCTCAACAGGAAGCTTTCAGTCTTTCTCCATTGATTACAATGTTAGCTGTGGATTTTTATATATGGCCTTTAACATGTTGAGAAAATTTCCTTCACTTTCTTTCTTTTGAAGTATTTTATCAAGAATTCATGTTGTATTTTATCAAATGCCTTTTCTCCATCAATTGATACGACCATGTGATTTTTCCCCTTTTGATTTATAATGTGATGTATTGCACTGATTGGTTTTCTTGTGTTGACCCACACTTGCATGTCTGGTATAAAACACTCTTGGTCTTAATGAATAATTCTTTTAGTGGGTTGTTGGATTCAATTAGCCAGTATTTTGTTGAAGATTTTTGCATACATATTCATTAGGGAAATGGGTCTATAATTTTCTTCTTTTCTACCATCTTTATCTGGCTTTGGTATTAGGATGATATTGGTTTCATAGAATGAGTTTGGTAGTATTCATTCTTGTTCAAGTTTTTGGAGGAGTTTGTGTAAGACTGATATTAAACTTTTTCTTTGAATTCTTGGTAGAATTCACCTGTGAAACCATCTGGTCCTGGGCTTTTCACTTTGGGGAATTTTTGATGACTGTTTCAGTCTCCTTACATGTCATTGGTTGGTCTTTTATTACTTCTAGTGTCAGTGTAGGTTGTTCATGCATTCCTAGGAATTTTTCTATTTCATCTACATTGTCTAGTTTTTTGGCATACAGTTGTTCATATTATCCTCTTATGATTTCTTTTATTTCCATGGGCTCAGTAGTAATGTCCCCATTTTTCATTTTCCATTTTATTATTTGCATCTTCTCTTTTTTTTTCTTTGTCAATCTAGCAAAGCATTTGTCAATTTTGTTAATCATCTCAAAGAACCAACTTTTGGTTTTGTTAATTCTCTATTTTTTTGTTGTTCTCAATTTCATTTATATCTGTTCTGATCTTTATTATTTCACTCCTTCTGCTTGCTTTGGGAATAGTTTGCTGTTTCTTTTCCTAGTTCCTCCAGCGGTGTAGTTAGGTCATTTGTTTTAGCTCCTTCTTCCTTTTTAAAAAAAAAATCTATTTATTTATTTATTTCTAAAAGACACATAGATTACCTAAAATGTTACATAAAAAATATATATAGGGGATTCCCATATGCCCTACTCCCCACACCTCCCAATTTTCCCACAGTAACAACTTCTTTCATTACTGCGGTACATTCATTGCAGTTGATGAACCCATTTTGGAGCATTGCCACACAGCCTTACACTGTACTTTACACTTTCTCTCACTCCATTCTGTAGGTTATGGCAGGATATATAATGTCCTGTATCTGCAAAGTCATTCAGGACAATTCCGAGTCCCAAAAATGCCCCACATAACACTTCTTTTTCTCTCTTTCTGCCTTTAGCACCTCCAGTGGCCACTGTCTCCACATCAATGATATAATTTCTTCCATTTCTAGAATCACAATAAGTCTATAGTAGGATACCAGTAAGTCCATTCTAGTCCATATTTTATTCCACAATCCTGAGGATTCTCTGATGGCAATGCCCACTCCCTCTCTAATTCAGAGGGGGCTTTGATCCCATATGACTGACAGATGGGACTCTCTTGCCTACAGTTGTAGGCTCTCTTAGTACCTTGGTGTGGTGGTTGTCCATCCTCACCACCTTTAGTTGTCCTGTGAGTCCAATGAACTGGAGAGTAGGTGTTGCAACTCCACTGAGGCTCAGGACCCAGTTGGCACATGGACAGCCCAGAGATTGAACATACACCTACCAACTCCAGCACCAACTATAGGTTCAATAAAAGGGACTTCTGGAAGTGGACTTGGCGCAGTGGATAGGGTGTCTATCTACCACAGGGGAGGTCCACGGTTCAAACCCCAGGTCTCCTTGACCCGTGTGGAGCTGGCTCATGTGCAGTGCTGATGTGTGCAAGGAGTGCCATGCCATGCAGGAGTGTCCCTCCTGTAGGGGAGCCCCATGCACAAGGAGTGCACCCCATAAGGAAAGCCGCCCAGCATGAAAGAAATTTCAGCCTGCCCAGGAATGGTGCCACACACATGGAAAGCTGACATGGAGAGCTGACATAACAAGATGCAACAAAAAGAGACACAAATTCCCATGCCACTGACAACAGCAGAAGCAGACAAAAAGAACACACAGCAAATGGACACAGAGAACAGACAACTGGGGCAGGGGTGGGGAGGAGGGGATAGAAATAAAAAAATAAATAAGGGAAATGGACTTGGCCCAGTGGTTAGGGCATCCGTCTACCACATGGGAGGTCCACGGTTCAAACCCCGGGCCTCCTTGACCCATGTGGAGCTGACCCATGTGCAGTGCTGATGCGCACAAGGAGTGCCCTGCCACGCAGGGGTGTCCCCCGCGTAGGGGAGCCCCACGTGCAAGGAGTGAGCCCTGTAAGGAGAGCCGCCCAGCGCGAAAGAAAGTGCAGCCTGCCCAGGAATGGCGCCGCCCACACTTCCTGTGCCGCTGACGACAACAGAAGCGGACGAAGAAACAAGATGCAGCAAACAGACACAGAGAACAGACAACCAGGGGAGGGGGGGGATTAAATAAATAAATAAATCTTTTAAAAAAAATAAATAAAAGGAACTTCTTTATTTTTAATGTAAGCATTGAGGACTATAACTTCCCTCTCAGCATTGCCTTTGCTGCATTCCGTAGGTTTTGATATGTTGTGTTCTCACTGTCATTAGTCTCGAGATATTTATTGATTTCTTTTGAAATTTCTTCCTTGACCCGCTGATTATTTAAGAGTGCTTTGTTTAATCTCTATGGGTTTGCGAATCCACCCCCACTTCTTTTGCCTCTTGTTTATTTCCAACTTTATTCCATTATGACCAGAGAAAGTGTTTTGTATAATTTTGATGTTGTTGAATTATTGAGATCTGTTTTGTGGCCCAATATATGATCTATTCTGGAGAAATATTTATGAGCTCTTGAGGAAAATGTATATATTATTGTTTTGGGGTACAATATTCTATATATGTCTATTAGATTTAGTCCACTTATCATATTATTGAAAGTCTCTGTTTTATAAATTATCCTCTGTCAAGATGTTTTAGCCAATGCTGAAAGTTGTGTATTGAAGTCTCTAACTATTATTGTAGATATATCTATTTCTTCCCTCAGTTTTGCCAATGTTTGCCTTATGTATCTTGGGATATCCTGATTAAGGGCATGTAAATTTATGGTTATTTCATCCTGGTGAATTGTCCCTTTTATTAATAATGTTCTTCTTTGTCTTCAATAATAGTTTTGCTTTTAAAATCTATTTCATCCTGTATAAGTATAGCTATTTCAGTTTTTTTTTTTTTTAAGCAATGGCATGAATGAAATATCTTTTTCCAGTCTTTCACTTTCAAGCTATTGGTATCCTTGGGTTTAAGGTGAGTCTCTTGTAGACAGCATATAGATGACTCATATTTTCTTATCCATTCTGCCAGTCTGTGTCTTTTGATTGGGGAGTTTAATGCATTAATATTCAAAGTTATTACTGTAAAGGCAATTCTTATTTCACCCATTTTGACCTTTGAGTTTTATCTGCCATATTTTATTTTCACCACTCTTTTAACATTCTTAGTTACTTTTACTGAGATCATCTTCATTTCTAGACTCTTCCAAGCCTCTATCTCCTGTCATTTCTTTTCAGGCTGTAGCACTCCCTTTAGTATTTCCTGCAAAACTGGTCTCTTGGTTACAAACTCTCAGTCTGTTTATCTGTGAATATACTAAACTCACTCTCATTTCTGCAAGAAAATCTTAATGGCTATAAGATTCTTTGCTGAAAGTTTTTCTCCTTCAATTTCCTAAATATATCATATCAGTACCTTTTTGTCTCCTGGTTTCTGATATGAAATCAGCACTTAATCTTATTGGGTATCCTGTATATATTATGCATTGATTTTCTTTTGCTGCTTTCAGAATTCTCTTTGTTTTTGCATTTGACATTCTGATTATTATGTGTCTTTGAGTTGGTCTATTTAGATTTATTCAGATGGGTGTACATTGTGCTTCTTGGACATGGATTTCTATGTCCTTCAATAAGGTTGGGAAATTTTCTATTATCTTCAAATATTCCTTCTTTGTCTTTTCCCTTCTCTCCTGAGACGCCCATAACACATTATGGTTGCACATCTGTTTTTCTGTCATTTAGTTTCCTGGGACCTGTTCAATTTTTTCCATTTTTTTCTTCATCTGTTCTTTTCTATATTTTCAGAGGCCATGTCTTTAAGCTTACTGATCCTTTCTTTTGTCTCCTCAAATCTGCTCTTATATGCCTCCAGAATATTTTTATTTCATTTATTGAACTTCTCATTCCCATAGGATCTGTAATTTTTCTATGTATACTCTCAAATTCTTTGTGCCCATCAGTGTCTTCTTAATCACTTTAGCCATCTCATTGAATTTATTAAGGAGATTTAATTGAACACCTATGATTAGTTGTCTCAATTCATTTATGTCATCTGGAGGTTTATCTTTTTCCTTTAACTGGGCCATATCTTCCTGCTTCTTGGTGTGGATTGTAATTTTTTGTTGGTGTGTTGGCATCTGGCTTACTAGATGTATTTATACTGGACATAGCTTCTCTCTTTGGTTTAGGGCTTTCTTGCCCTTTCTCCCTTGCTTGTTGTGTAGTAGGAGCCAAGGATGTATGTATTTAGTACTGGAAGCTTTGGAGGCCAATACTTTCCACCTAGCCTCCAATGAAGCAATGAAGCTTCTCCCACCTTTCTCCTCTGCCAGAGGTAGGGACAGAGCTGCAGCCATGTGTAATAATCCAAGTTGTGCAAGCTAAGACCATCTGTAGTTGCCCAGAGAAACTAATGATCCTTCATGCCCCTTCCTCTCTTGCCTGGCATGGAGATGGAAATGCAGGTAGGGCAAAAGTCTGTGCCATGCAGGTCCAAAATGACCAGAGTTGACCAGGTAGACTGATGTTACACAGGCCCTCTTCCTCACCTGCCAGTGGAGGAGATGGACCCTCTCAAGTGCTCAAGAATCTAATACACATGGACTGAATGCACCCATAGTTGCCCTGAGAGGCTGGGCAGTACTGTGCCTTTTGCCTTTTAGGAGGTGAGGATAGAATCACAGATGCCCAACAGTTAAGTTCATGAGGCCAAAAGTGCCTGTTGTTGCCCAGAGAGGTTGAGGAAACACTAGCACCCTCCTATCCTATTGCTGGGTGGGGGTGGATCCACAGGTCCCCAAAAGTTCTGTCCTTGTAGGCCAAATGTACCTGCTGTTTCCCTGTGAGATTGAGGAAACACCAGTCCCCTCCTATCCTTTTAGGGTTGTGGGTGGTTCCACAGGTGCCCAACAGTCCAGTCTGTGTAGGTTGAAAGTACCTGCCATTGCCCAGAAATGCTGAGAAAACAGCAACCCCTTCCTATCCTATTGGGAGTGGGGTTGGATCCACAGGTACCCACCAGTCTAGTCTGTGCAGGCTGAATATGCCTGTCATTCTGGAAAGGCTGAGGAAACACAGATCCCCTCCTATCCTACTTGGGGGTGGGGATGCAACTACACATGTCAGACTATTCAGTCTGTGAGCCCAAAGCACCAGCAGTTATCCTTGGAAACTGAGAAAACTGTCCCCTCTTGTGCTATCATGGATGGGGAGTGGAGCCAAAGGCACTCAGCAGTCAACTTCATGCAGGTCAAAATGCCTGCAGTTCCCCAGATAAGCTGAGGAAACACAGCTCCCCTCCTATCCTATTGGGGGTGGGGTGGGGATCTTTTCCCAATTTCCTTTTGTTTGTTGACTCCAGATACCACTGACCATATTTTAGAATATGAATTTAAAGTCTTTTTCAAATAGTTCCAATGTATGAGCTTTTATGGGGATGATTTTTGTCCAAAAAATTTTTTTTTCCTGAAAATGGGCAATACTTTCCTAATTCTTCATGTGGTATGAATTTTTTTTGTGGATATTCTGAGTTTTAACTTGTTGCATATCTAGAAATCTAATTCTTTTACTCTTCTAAGATTGCTGTTTGTTTTCTTGCTGAGGCCTGGACCAGTCAGTTTGTGACTTTTCAAAATTATTTTTGCTCCCACAATGGGAAATGGATGGATAAAACATACTGTCTCTTTAAAACTCCTTCGTTCCTCTGTCTTTGGAATTGAAATCATGGTGTCCACCACTGCCTACTCTAAGTGATCAAAGTGGGCAGTAGTCAGACCACACTTTCATGGTTTTTGGAGTACAACATCTTAAGTGACATCCTTTGCACCAGAAAATCACACAATAAAAGCTGACTTTAGTCCCAACAACTGCCTGCCGTATGGTTGGAGGGTGAGGGCTGATAGCTGCTACAGGGAAGTTGAAATGCACAGATATTTACTGAAATTTACCCACCTATTAATCCAGCTCTTCTCGGCATACTGAAAGTATTTTGGTAGACTCTAGAGTTCCAACATATTTGATTCAGTTAGTTCCTTGCTAGTTCAACAGTAGTTTTGGTGAGGGATTGATTCCTGGATCTACTTTCTCCACCTTCTTCCCATCATCCCCTCCCTCCATTCTTTTACTTTTAATCTATCTGAATCTTTATATTTTTATTAGGTTTCTTGTATAAAATATATACTTGGGACTTGGTTGTATTTTTTTTTTAATCTTCTCTGGCTCTCTATATTTTTTCATGTTGGGTTTAGAACATTCATATTTAAAGTGATATTGTCATAGTTTAATTAATATCTACCATATGTATAACTGCCTTCCATTCCTTTCCCTTCTTGCTTTCCAATTATTGATTGGCTGATTAACTGATGCATTTATTGTCTCCAATCTTTTATGTCTAGCTTCATTTGAGCATTTAATATGTATTTTCCCTTCTCCTTTAGCATTTCAATTACGTTTATTTTAAATATTATTTTAGTTTTTGGCTTACAGTTGACAATATTCATTTGCAGCTAATCTAAGTCCACTTTCAAATAACACTACAGTGCCTTGTGGGTAATGCATGTACCTTAACCTGCGTAATCCCAGTTCCTCCCTAACATCACAAGAAACATTGCTGTCATTCATTTCACTCATCCATATGATACGATCACCCAAAATATTTTTGCTGTTATGATTATGGTTTTGTTCTGTTATCTGTCATATCAATTAAGAATGAGAAAATTAAAAAAGATTTTATTTTACCTTCATTCATTCCTTCTTGAAGAGTTTTCTTATTTTGTGTAAATTAAGGTTTTTTGACCTAGCAATGTTCTTCTCTCTGAAGAAGTTCTTTTAAGATTTTTTTTTGCAAGGTCTAAGTGACAAATACACGCAATTTTATTTTTTATTTTTTATTTTTTCAGTCCGAGCAAGTCTTTAGTTCTCCTTGTCTACTGAAGAATAATGTTTCTGAATACAGATTTCTAAGTTGGTGTTTTTTCTTTCAGTACTTTTTTTAAAATAGACAAACAATTTATTAAATGATGCATTTGGTACTTTACAGAACATAAAAGATCATTGTCTTATCACTTTGGATTTTATAGACAAAGCTAATACTGTGTGCCAGGGAACAGCTATTTTAATCTGTGGGCTTTAAAAAATATATGAGCTGTGGGAAAAAGAGCAAGAGAGTTAGAAACCATTGAGCAATATGAAATTTGTAATAGATTCTGAGGGAAAAGAAGCTGAGGAATGCTTTAATTGCCTTTTTTTGTAGTGTCATAAGCACAGTACTCAGTACACTTTTGTTGAATAGATTTTTCTCATTTAAAAAATAATTGTATATTAAGAAGTCTGTTTTCCTCTATCAAATCAGTGTAAGAAAAGAAAACAGAGAAATACAGCTTTTTAAATCATATTACTGTCATTGTATTTTCCTACTAGCATGGTTGAGAATGCTGTTATCCTGACGATTTTATTTGTAGTTTTTTCCCAAATGTGCTATATTTTATTTAAAAATAATTATCTAACCTAAATTTCAAAATTTGAAGAATGAGACTTCATGAACTCAAGCAAGGCCCTCCCACTTCAATTTTACTGAGTTTGTGGTGAGGAGCGGGTGTTCTTCCTGATTGGGTGGTTCTAGTTCTCCCCTTCCCTGAAATGAACTGACCAAACACCCACAGTCCTGGAGGAACATAGGACTAAAACTTTATTTGAAAAATGAACTGTTATTTAAAATAATTAAATTTGTATTTAAATGCAAAGCATTACTTTAACACTCAAATCTTGTAAAGCAGCATCTGGGATTTGAAGTGTCATTCATCAAAAAATTTCAGGAGAAATGACAAATTGAAAAATCAAAACATTGTTAATAAATCACTAACAGGTCGTGACTTCAGTCTCTCAGTTTTCAGATGCTATGTCCCCTGAGCTTTTTCTTCTCTCTCTCTCTTTTCCAGACAACGGACTATATTTGAAAATTTTAGCCTTTTTTATAGCAATTATTTAATCAAACTTGCTACCTTTCAGTGTTCCTGTTTTTGGGTTAAGCATTTTCTGGGAGACCCAGCTAAAAAAACAGTGATTTATTCTAATTTCTTCTATTGGTTGTTACTTTTTTAGCTGTTTAGGTATGTTTAGTACAGATTCTTTTCAGGAATTTCAGATTTGCTACATGTGAACTTGGAAATAGAATTTTTCCTCAATGTTAAATGTGTCACCAAATTTTGAAATAATTGCAGAAATAAAATGGTAAGTATTTTTATGATTGTGGCCATTTTTTCTAATCAGTCCATACTTTCATGTCTCTACATTCAAAATATTCTCCACATATTAGTCATTCTCTTTGATTCATTGACTTTTGTTTAGGTTATATCAAACTTATTCTTGCACACTGTCCTGACACTAATATTTATGAACCTATGTGAGTTTATTAAACATGGACATTTGTATCAGATTTTTTGTCTTTATTTTTTTAATGTTACATTAAAAAAATATGAGGTCTCCATATACATCCCACCCCCCTAACCCCACTCCTCCCCCCATAACAACAACCTCCTCCATCATCATGAGACATTCATTGCATTTGGTGAACACATCTCTGAGCACCGCTGCACCTCATGGTCAATGGTCCACATCATAGACAACACTCTCCCACAGTCCACACAGTGAGCCATGGGAGGACATACAATGTCCAGTAACTGTCCCTGCAGCACCACCCAGGACAACTCCAAGTCCCAAAAACGCCCCCACATCTCATCTCTTCCTCCCACTCCCTACCCCCAGCAGCCACCATGGCCACTTTCTCCACACCAATGCCACATTTTCTTCAATTACTAATCACAATAGTTCATGAATAGAATATCAGTAAGTCCACTCTAATCCATACTCTATTCCTCCATCCTGGACCCTGGAATGGTTGTGTCCACTCCACATGTATATCAAGAGGGGGCTTAGATTCCACATGGATGCTGGATGCAATTCTCCTGCTTTCACTTGTAGGCACTCTTGGCTCCCTGGTGTGTTGGTTGACCTTTTTCACCTCCCTGTTAGCTGAGTGGGGTAAGTCCAATAAACCAGAGTGTAGGAGATGCAAGTCTGTTGAGGCTCAGGGCCTGGCTATCACATGGACAGTCCAAAGATTCAGGTCCCCTGGGCATACACTAAACCCCAGCACCAACTACAGTAACAGGAGAGGCTTGTGAGCGAAGATCGCATCTGAGCCCAGCTCCAACACACAGAAACACAAACTCCAAAGTAGGGCCAACTGAGATGGCACTAACTCCATCTGCCATGACCATAGAACCTGTGGGTCTCTGTAGCCCTCAGAAGAACCAATACCTGGGGTTGTATGTATTAGATTTGAGACATTTTGTTTTGCATTGAGTTCGAGACATAGTCTATTCCTTTGAAAACTTTTTCTCTAAAGGGGCAAATAGATTTATTCTTAGATAACAAAATAAAAGCCTAGATAGAACCACCTGTAACAACAGAACATAACAGTAACACAACAGCTGTGTTGTTTTTAAGAATTTTCCCTTTCATCTTAAATTTAGATACATCTATCCCACAGACATTTATTGGGAAAAATTGGCAAACACATCAGAAAGGCCCAGGATTCAGTAGTTGTTTGACTCAGCACAGCTTTACAGCTAAATGCCATGATTTCCTTATACTTCTAATACCCCAAAATTCCCTAAGTAGACGGAAGGATTGTCTCTATTAATTTTCTTTCTGGTAAAATAGTTGATGTTTTATATACCAATCCAGCCGTATTACAATTTATAATAAAAATATCAGTGTTCCATAAGACATGTGTCTTAACTCTCACAGTACTGAGAATAATAATAGTTGTGAAAGTTGCCATTTAGAAAAATATCGAGGCTTCAGTCAATCAGAGGGAATCAGTGTGAAATGAATGTCTATGCGCACGCTGTAATTTCTGAGCCTCTCCCCTCCGTGGTGTGCAGTGCTGGGGACAGCGGCGGGCGGCAGCGCCCAGGGAGTTGGCAGAGGCGCGCGCGCCGCGTGCAGCGTCCTGGGCCACGTGGAGACATGGTGAGGCGCGGCGCTGCTTCTGCGCGGGGAGCCGCAGGCCTGAGGAGGGGCAGGCTTGCCTCCTTGTGCCCTTTATTCACCCTGGGTGCTGGAAAACCACCGCTTGATCACCCTCTTCCAGTCGAGGCCCCTCGGGCTGCTCCTGGTGGCTCTGGGAGCCGCTTCTTGAGCGCAGCCGCTGCCGCGGTGCCAGGCGGGAGCACGGGAGGGAAGCGCGGGCGCCGGGGCCGGGCGCGGCGTGCGGCTGGGTCCCCGTTCAAGGGTTCTCTGGCCTGGGCGAAGAGGGAATGCAGGCTCCTCTTTCAGTACTTTCAGTATTTCAGTCTACTCCATTCTTGCGTGGTTTCTGAAGAGAAGTCTGATGGAATTTTTTCCTTGTTCTTCAATAGGGGAGGTGGATCTTTTTTTTTCTTTTTGCCTCTGGCTTTTTCCAAGATTTTCTCTGGTCCTTTGTTATTAGCTGTTTGAATATATGTTCCCAAGTATAGATTTTTGGTATTTATCCTGCTTGCTGCTCTCTGAGTTTCCTGGAAAGGTGGCTTGGTGTCTTAGTAATTTTGGAAACTTCTAAGTCATTATTACTTTACACATTTCTTCTGTTCTTTTCTTTCTTCTGTTAACCATCTGTTCTCCCTTTTATAATTGCCCACAGTTCTTGTATATTCTGTTCCATCATTTTATTCTTTTTTTTTTTTCAATTCCATTTTGGAAGTTTCTATTGACATATTTTCAAGCTCGCTGATTCTTCCCTTAGCTGTGTAAAGTCTACTGATATGCCCATCAAACACATTCTTCATTTTTGTTAGTGTTTTAGATTTGTGGTGTATCTGTTTTATTCTTTTTTGGAGTGGTCATCTCTGCTTACATAACCAATCTGATCTTGCATATTGTCTACTTTTTTTCATTAGAGTGCTTAGCTTTTTAATTATAGTGATTTAAATTTTGCTATCTGATGATTAAAACATCCCTGCTAAATCTGAGTCTGATTCTCGTGCTTGTTCTCTGTACTGTATTTTTCATTTAGCATATTTTGGGTAATTTTTGTTAAAAGCTAGATGTGATATGTTAGGTGAAAGGAAGTGAGATAAATTGACCTTTAATATTGGTTTTATGTTTACCTGGCTAGGCACTAGGCTGTACTTATTTTTGTTGTAGCTGTAAGGACTCAGTATTTGTTTATGTATCCTCTGTTTGCTTTAGGTTTTTCTAAAGACTTCATAAGTAAGAGTCAAGCCTTTCAGTTCGGTCTTAAATCTCTGCTCTTATAAAGGAACTCTATTCAGGTACTGGTGGGGGGGCAGGTGAGGGGCTGCGTTCTGTAATTGTTAGATCCCAGGTGAACGAGGCTCGGAGACAGACCAAGATTCAGGCAGGCATTTATTAGGTCGCCAGCGCGGCGGGGGTCTGAAGAGAGACCCCAGCCCTGCCTGAGCTTGGGGAGCACCTTTCCAACCGGCGGAGTTGGGTGGGACTGGAGAGGAGCGCGAAGATAGGGGGTGGAAGTGCCGTGCTCGCCGTTCTCAGGGTGGGGGTCGCTTTCTGAGGACTGCCTCATCGTTGGCGGAGAGAAGGTTCTGTGAAAGGGTGTGAAAAGAGCAGGGGCTGGAACGGAGCGTGCGTTTGGACACAGCTTGAGCTCAGGGTCAGTAAGTTACAACCTAACAATAATGCTGTGGTTAGGCTTTTGCCACTAAGCAATTATATTTACAAATTGATCCGCAGCTACTCCCCTCGTGTCAGACAGGATGTCCAGAGGTGGCTGGAATTGGATACTTCCCTTATTCTGCGTCAAAGTCTAGAAGAACCTGGTGGTGAGTATTTCTCTTCCTCCCCATCAGTTGTGTTTTGATAAAATATATTGCTTTGAGAGCTCTTAGCTAAAGAGAACAGACCATGGTGGGCCAATTCAAAAATGGTTCTATATACCCTACCATTGCTGGAAGAATGAGGAGAATTTCCTGCATTCTTCACAGTGAGAACCTGATGGTGATCTTGGAGGTAAAACTTAGAAATTTTTGTAACCTCCCTCTAAAGGTTACATAACTCAAGTTAGTCCAAACATTGCTCCTACACTTTAGCAGTCACACTCTAGCATTTCTACTGGTATTGGGTGCAGCTGAAAGCTTTGTTCCTGGCTTTCTTCAGGAAAACTGTGCTTTTTCTTAACCCACCTCTCTTATATTGAGGGGGGTTGTGGTTTGATCTGCGAACTCAATTCTCTAATGGATTTAAGAAGCATTGCTGTTTTTTAGTTTGTCCCAGTATTTCCTGGAAGGTTGCATGGGAATGATGGCTTCCAAACTCCTCATATGCCAGATTGGATACCAGAAACTGCACAATGGTCATTGAAGACCCCTATTAAAGACACAAAATATTTTATATCAGCTCGTAAGCAACTCAACCCTGTGACCTGATGTTCATGTGCACACAAGGAGGGCTTTCCCAGCACAGGGAGGACAAAACATCAATGCCTTTATGCAGGACAGATGCTTCTGCTGGCCTCATCCACACCATGTAGACCCTAGCATGGCGTGGTCTTGCTTCTCAAGCTCTAGATATGACTAAAAAAAAATCCAGGTTTAAAGAGAGAAGCCTTATCTATGTGATGTAAGTCCAGGAAGACAAGTGCACCCCCAGGAATCCAGCTCCGTGGCCTGGCTCTTAGATGGTGCCAGCACTTTGCTGCGACCTACATTCAGAGAGACCAGCATCTCCTTGAGTTCTGTCCCCTCAAAGGATGCTCCCAGCTCATCTTGTGTTCTTCCTGCCCCAGTCCTGGAACCATCCACTCTTCAAGGGACTCTAGTTCCTACTACTGGAGCATTGTCTTTACAAACCATGATCTGAGAGCAGATCTGTCCATTGATATTAGGGGGTTCCTGCTTCAGATCTCTCACAGTGGACAGAACTAGTATATACACATTTACGAAACAGGCATAAACTATATATATTGTTATTACTGTGTCTATCAAAACATAAATGTTTTTTTAATGAGTCCCTATTGATATCTCAAATGCCAGTCCAACACCACAGGGTTTATTCTGACCCCCTCAGGGTCGTTTTCAATTTGTTTCTACAACATGTGAGAGAACAGGTTTGATTGTCTACAACAAATTTACAGTTTGTCCAACCTTCCTATACCAAACAGGGGCTGCTGAATTGCTATCCTCTACCCCAGTGAGAGCAGATTTACCAGGCTGAATATTGTGTTTGTTTTGCAGTTATTTTTCATGTTAACCTTCCAGAATTCAATCATAACAACTTTCCAAAGTCATGTTGATCAGACCCTTTCTTCCTCTCTCCTTCTGAGTGGACAAGTAATTTATTGATAACAAGTTTAGATTCATATGTCACATTCTGCACTCCCTCTCCTGCACCACATCAAACACTGCAGAAGATTTGTGAGAAGAGCTGCAGAGTCACCATATCACCTGAAATAGCTCCAGTGATACGAACTCACAAGTAGTTGGCTGTGGGTCCCAGGGAACAATTAGTACAGGACCTGCATTACTGGCAGAACTGGGGAAGTGGCCAGGTTTCAGGGATGGACATAATCATTAAGTAAGAATGGATGACATTCTTGGCAACTGCGGGTGGTCTTGGCTGGAACAGGGCTGGTGCTTTAGGCTGTCCCATTACATCAGTAAGTATAGGAGATGGATTCATGGTCTGACTGGCAGGTCAGACAGTGAGTTTCCCACTGCACTGAATCCATGAACTAACTGGTAAACTGATCCCCATGCTTTTCCAAGGACAGAGAGCCCTTGTGCTCAGATGGAGGTACACAGGGGCCAGCCCTCATCAGCTGGTCATTGGCACAGGGCTGCTGATGGCCTTCACATGTTCAAGCTTCTAGCAGGGATTGAGGCGTATGTGCTCATGGCTTCTTGCAGGCACTGCCTCACCATTTTGCTTCCATAAAAGCTTTCTTCATGAAATAAGGTAACAATAAACCTCTGGCTGCTTAGTCACTTTTAGGAAAACCACAGCCATTGGCCAAATAAGGCCTGTTTTTGTGATGTTCAAAAACTAACAATGGTTTTTATGTTTTCAAATGGTTGAATAAAATCAAAATGATATTTCAGATTATTGTGAAAATTATATGTAACTCACATGTCCATGCCCCCAAACAAATATTATTGGATCCTATCTTTGTTGATTATTTTTTGTGTTGTCTTCAGCTGCTTCTCACTGTAACATCATGGTTGAGGAGTCCAAAGTGACACTGACTGCATGGCCCACAAAGATAAAAAAAGTCACCCTCTGGTCCCGTATAGGAAATGCATGCTGGTATGTATGCTATCCCATTGTCCAAAGGAGATGCAGAACATTACCTACCTGGGCCCCAGAAAGGGCTAGGGTCTTGTCTCTCCTTTCCTGCATGGCCTTCAGGAAGCCACTCTCATTTGCAGAGTCTCTGATCATGAGACCCTTCGAAGCTGTCCCATCTCCTGGAAAGGTTTGTCTTCTAGATGGTTGATTTTTCCAGATGAATTGGTGCAGGAAACAGTAGCTGGTACCAGAGATCTTGTCAGGCCTTCCAAACTACTAACCTCTGCTGGATAGTTTCAGCTCTTGGTCACTGCCAGGTGGGGTGTTATCTTAAAGTCCACACACCCTGGGGTTTCATGACTTAATCTTCTTCTTCTTTTCAGAATGGGTTCAGCCTCTCACTTGGACTCACAGAGATGGGGGACAGGCTCAGTTTTTTTTGGTTCATTCTCCTCCTCTTAGTAGAAGCTCTACAGTCACTGTGCCCCAGCCTTTGCCCGTTTTCATGTTTGCTAAGTATGATATTAGTCCCTCATGCATGCATTTACCCAAGACAGTCCTCTTGAGCCTCCATGTTTATTCCACCTCAGGACCCAACCATCCATGCATTCTTTAGAAGTTTAGAGTTCATGGAGCTGCACCAGGCCCTGGCCACCTTCTGAACATGTGGATGATGGAGCTTGTGCCTTCCTGACTCACTGACTTGGTGCACAGCACAGCTTATAGAATTATCAGTGTTTACTGCTCCGAATGTGGCAGGGTCTCAGCCCCTCTCTCCATGCCTCTAGCAAATGACCACATTCCATTGACATTTCTCACTTGCATCCATGTCCCAGGGCAAGCATGGACACTGGATGCAAGGAGAGCAGGGATGCTGCATGTTCATATTCCCACCAGGGGGTGAGGCAGTGTCTGACAAGTGTGGGAGAGTGGAAGTCCAGCTCCCTTGAAGTGTTCAAACTATGGCAACTCCATGCTCCAGAACTCCCTGCAGCATCAGGCTGAGCCTGGGACCTGATTTAGAAGCACACCCTTACTTGGCTTCTTCCCTTCCCACTTCCCTTCCCTGGACCATTTCCACAATAAATCGACAATGCAAAGCTCTCATCTCAGGGTCTCCATTTAGGAATTCCCATTTAGGACAGTCTGCCATGAGTTGTGATGGCCGAATGATAATTGTTCATGTTGAGAAACATCTTATGATTCAAGTGAAGAGAAATGCCAACTGGGAGCATGTGTTTCCCAGAATAATTTGCTTTTGGAGGGGTTCTCCTAGTCACCTTTCCCTACTGCAAGGAGCACTGCACTAGCTCAGCCTTCTAAGGCACTTTCGCAGAAGTCCTCTTTAATCCTCATGGTTTCACCTCTCCTGGGAATTCCCTTAAAGTCATGCCTGTGATTTTTCGTTTCTACTTTCAGAGAAAGATCCATGACTCTCTCCACCTTTCTTATGTCATCATCTCATCCACTACAGCCTCTTGGGGGCATGCTTTCTTCTGGAGAGCTGGGTGGGGAAATGCTTGCTTATGCAGTTCAGGTTCTTATCTCACCTGCCACTTTAATTTCTTGAGTTCCTAACCATCAGCAAAATCTGGCTTCTGTGGTCATAAAGCAACAAGCTGATGTGTGGCCCAATTCTAAGACTCCTACAAAGATCACATTTACAGAGTATTGGCCAGCATCAAAGTTCTCCCAGGTATGCTATTCATTCCAAAAATGTTTATTAAGCACCTACTGTGTGCCAGGCACTCTGCTTCATGCTCAGCTTGGATTAGGCAGGCAAGGTCCTCACACTCTCAGTGTTTACGTTCTACTCTGAGGAGACATTCATTCACTCAACGGGTGCTTATAAGATGCCTTTTATATGCTGGTTAGTCCTAGATGCTAAGAATACAGCAGTGAATCAAATAGGCAACCCCCACACCCTCAAGGAGCTTAGACCCTAGAAAAATATAAATGAGTAAATAGTGAACAAAATACTTTCACCTATTGATTAGTGCTTTAAGGAAAACAAAGGGAGTAATATTGTGTGATTATTTGGAGGAAAATTTTGAGATGAAGTGACAAAAAGAATTCTCTGAGGTGTCATATCATCTGAGACCTGCATGATGTAAAGGCCCTACCAAGGTGAAGCAACAGAGGGCAAGGGGAATGCAGCAGGCAAAGGGCCAGGTTGTGGGCTTGGAACGAGGGTGAGGGAAGCAGGGAGCAAGTTCAGAGTTGCTCGAGCTGGATCACACAGGACCTTGGGGATTTTATAAGGGAGATGAAGAGAAACAACTGCACAGTCTACAATTTGGAGAAAGATCTTGGGAAAAGGGAAGAGGTCCCTGGCAAAAATTTGCAGATGTCTGAACTCTTTCTTAACTCTGAAGTTCATGACTTCTTTTTCCTCATTCAGGAATATTTCCCAGGAAAGACCATAAACTAGACCATAAAATCTATCCTAAAATTAAGAATGTTTGAGTCATGTAAAGTATGTTCTATGACAATAAATGAATTAAATTAGAAATCAACAACATAAAGATAACTGGAAAATATGAAAAATTGTGGAACCTAAATAACACATTTCTAAATAGCACATGGTTCAAATGAGAATTGTACACTTTGGGTGAATTGTATGCTTTATTTATATGTATAAATAAAATTTATTTGTTTAAAAAGAAGGGGGAAAATTAGCACTGTGAACCAAATAAGAATGGAAACACAACATGTCAGCCTGTACATGTCTGCTAAAGTAGTACTTAAGGAGAAGTTAATAGCAGTATACTCTTACCCTAGAAAAGATGAAAAGCACAGACCAGATCGGGTATAATATCTAACCTAATTCATGAGCAATAGGGAGTTACACAAATATGACAAGCAGGGGAAAGGCATGAATTAGAGCTCAACTTGTAAAACATTTCTCTGTAGAGAACCAACTGTATAGCACCAGTTGTTCAAGAGCATGTGGACATTCACTGTCAGCGGAACTGTAAAATGTTACAACCATATTGGAAAAAAAAACATTGTCAGTTTCTTATAAAATCAAACATACACATTCCCTGTGTCCCAGCAATTACATTCCCAGTCATTTACTAAGGAGAAACAAAAGCACAGCTGCAGAAAGATATGTATGCAAATTTCATGGCAACTTTATTCATAATGGCCAAAAGTTACAAAAATGCAAATGTCCATCAACAGGTGAATGAATAAATAAAATGTGGCATATTCATACAATGGAATGGCAATAAAAAATGAACAAACTAATGATATGTGTAGCAACATGAATGAATCTCAAAAATAGTATATTACTTGAATGAAACCTCATTTATCTATAATTCCACTTATATGAAGTTCTAAAACATGCAAACTGATAAATGGTGAAAAAATAAAAATAGTGATAGCTACAGTACGAATAAGGTTGGAACTGACTTGAGAAGGATAGGAGGGAAACTTCTGGGATTGTAGTTATATTCTGTCTTGATAAGGGATTGGCTTATGCATCAGTATGCCTTGTCAAAACTCAGAAAATGTGCAAATTTATGTATTTCATTGAAAATATTACCCCGAAGAGAAAAGAAATTGTAAACGAATGTTTAACACAAATTAATGTATATCACAATGAAGTATTTAATGAAATACTGGTGTTTGAAAGTTTATCTGAGAGTCCTGAAAAAGCAAGGTGGATTGATGGAGGGGTAAGTAATAAAACAATTGTAGGAACAAGTTTATAATAGAATTTAATTATTATGCAAGTGAGTATTCACCATAAAAATCTTTCAACTTTGCTATTTGCTTTAAACCTTTCATCATAAAATCTGTGACACCTCTAACTCTGGGTACAGGGTAGAAATTTAATCTTGGGAATTAAGGAATAGATGTCGGCAGACCAGGTGGAAGATATGGAGTCATCCAGTAGGTTGCTGTGGCATCTTTGGGTGAGGGTTAGGGATAGGGAAGTGTCAGACATGAGAGGTGCTCAGAGTCAATCACCAGGGTTTGAGGATGCTTTGGACAAAGAGGTCAGAAAGATGAGCAGGAATTAAGTAACTGGGGCTTCTATAACTAGACAGGGTAGAGGCAAATGAAGGTCATGCATTTAGATTGTTGATGAGATGCCTGTAAACTTACAGACACTATGAAAGCTTGGCAATTATATCAATGAGTTGGAGAGGATAAAAGTTCTCTAGCTATATGTTTGGGTATCAGTAGTAAATATTAATGATAAATGTAGATGTGGCCATGGATGATGCAATTACCAAGAGAAGGGAGGCTAAGCTGAAGGCTAAGAACACAGACACTTAGAGGATAAGACTAATGATGACATGATCAAAAGAAGGAAAAGGAGGTGAAGGAGGAGGAGGAGAGTGGAGAGGAAAGAGACTGAGAAGGAATTAAACCCATAAAAATAATGTTGAAAAAATTTTATGCAAACTGAAAAACCAAAACAGATATTCCCTGTGATGGTAAAGATTCTTGATAAAGAATGATCCTTCCCTTTGAGAAAGGAAAAAATAAATTAATACACACCTCTTTTCTGTAGGTCATAAAGTGGAAGATTTGATTATACCACCTCCCGTCCTCTTTATCGTGGTAAAGCCACAATACCTCGGAGATGGTGAGGAACTGTGCCTCCTGTCTCTTCCCAACCTAAGCCAAGGGGTGGTGGGGAAAGAATCAGGACCCAGGTGACATTTTCCAAAGCATGGTATCAAGAGACTTCATGTCACAATGTACCAAGCAGGGTGCATAATGGTCCCCACTTTAGAACCTCAGACCACTGTCTGCAAGAGGAAGTGCACAGTGACTTCCACACGTGAAGGCTACAGCCTTGGTTCCTGATGCGGACGTGTGGTGAAAACGTCAGCAGCCAGTGGAGAGAGGGTATATCCAGGGTACCATGCTGGGACTCCTGCTTTCCTCCTAGCCACCCTCTCTCCCTTGCTTTCCCCACTGACTTCCTGAAGCCCTGAGAGCATCAACAGTTAGGTCCCTGGAAAAGTTAAAGTTTCCCCATAGAAGTTTGGCCAGTTCCCACTGGGGGAGCACAGTGTTTTTAAATCTATCACATGAATTACATCTTTCCCTTAACATTTGCATCAGAGTCTCAAAGTCAGTTTCTGAAATCAACTCTTTATCATAGAGAAAATGTCACCTTGGCCACTTCCTTTCATTTACCAAATATGGAAAACACCCTCCTGAGGGCCACTTTCACATCTTTGTTCCGCAGAGTGTAGATAAGTGGGTTCAGGGAGGGGCTGATGGCCGTGTACAGGATAGTGACCACTTTGCCATTTTCCACAGAGGACCCAAAACCAGGCAGGATGTAGGTGTAGATGACAGTGGAGTAGTACAGGAACACCACCAAGAAGTGGGAGGAGCAGGTGGAGAAGGCCCGGCGCTTGCCCTCAGCTGAGCGGATGCGCAGAATACTGGCGATGATGAAGGCATAGGAAAGCATGGTGAGCAGGAAGTTGAGCACCCCAAAAAAAACGTCAGCCATGACGACCATAATGTTGTTCAGGTATGTAGAGTCACAGGCAAGCAGGAGCAGTGTGGGGATTTCACACACAAAGTGAGCAATCTGGTTGGGGCCACAGAAAGTCAGCCGTCCCATCAGGCCAGTGTTCACAGAGGAGTCTATCCCACTGGCCACCCACACGCTGCCCGCCAGGAAGGCACAGACAGGTCTGCTCATCAGTGTGTGATAGTGCAGCGGCTGGCAGATAGCCACATAGCGGTCGTAGGCCATGACTGTGAGCAGCAGCAGCTCAGACCCAATTATCCACGACAGGAAGAAGAGCTGGGTCAGGCAGCCCCCATAGGAGATGGTGCAGCCCCTGCCCACTATGTTCTCCAGCAACTTGGGGATAACAGTCGATATGCACATGATGTCTAAGATGGCCAGGTTAGCGAGAAAGAAGTACATCGGGGTGTGGAGTGCTGGATTCACGTGGATGGCTATGAGGATGAGGCAGTTCCCTGCAAAGGCTATCAGGTAAAGGAGGAAGAAAGTAGCAGAGAAGACACCCTGGAATTGGGGGTTTTCTGTAAAGGCCTGCAGGACAAACTCCACCACAGCCGTGTGGTTGTTTGCTGCCATTGGGTGGGTGAGCCTCTTGGATTGGTCCTAGGAAGCAAAGAGCACCTGGGCAGAGAGGGGCACAAGGTCCAGGTGGGTGAGGTGTCCTCTCTGCATGCTCCTGCCTCCGCTCTAATAGCATGTTTGTGTTGGTGCCTCTGCCCTAGCATACACGGAGCTAAGATGCTACTGCAGGTCCCTGCACCACGCATTAACTTTCCAGTCTGGGTCTCCCCTGGAACCTCTCCAAGCACCACATATTCCCCTCCCCATGGCAAATTCTCCTTCCTCTATGTGGCTTAACCAGCATTTCCCATAGGAAATTGTGAACTTAATTGTGAACATTTCATACATCATCCTGACATGTGAATAGGAAATTGTGAACTTAATTGTGAACATTTCATACATCATCCTGACATGTGAAAGCTACTTGGAGATGGATCATGGAGCACAGGGTATTGTGCCCATCTGTGAGTGTGACATGGAAAATACCCACACCCAGCCAGGCGGACCATCAGGGTCCAGGCTTTGGTACACCCAAAGAGGAAAAACCAATTCAGCTGGTGAATGGGTGAGGCTACCTGGAGAAGACCTCCTCAAAGATGGGTAGAATTCTCACCTGCAAAGGGGGTGACCTGGGCGTAGTGATGAGATGAAGCAGGGAGTTTGGGTGCCCTGAGGGTACCAGCAGTTGGGGGAACAGCCTGGAAGTGGCCTGGGACACCAGAGCAGTTCAAGATTTGGGGGACAGTCGCCAGTTTTGAAACAGTTGCGGGGCACTGTCAAAGCACAGCTGTGCATTAACATGGCAGCAGGCCCTTCAGTCGAAACCTCAACCCCCACCCCTGCCTTGTCCCCGCCAGGTGCTTCCCAGAGTGTGTGTGTGGGTTGGATGGTGTGCATCCAGGGCTGCTCTCAAGCAGCTGGATTCTGTTGCCTGCAGGAGCCAACTGCAGGCTCTTACCCCATCCAGGTTTTCTTGGGCTAAGTGAGAAGCTTCTTTATTCAATGGGTGTGTGCCAGGGGATGGCAATACAGCAAAGAAAGAAAGAAACTCAACCTCAGTTTTGCTTCTGACCTCCTGACATGTGCTCACCTAGTTCCCAGGTCTCAGAGACCCCCTGAACTTGCACACCTGTTAGGTTTCCCATCCCTGACCCAGAACACTCAGGCATGATGGAACCCAATTCAGACAAGGACACCATCATCCTTGAGCACTTCACTCCAGTTCCCAGGACCCACTGACCCATCAACCCCAAGGTGAGCCTTCCCTCCCCTCCACTGTGCCCTGCATACACCAGACGCAGTGAAGAGGGAGGGCCCAAGGTGGGATTCTGTGACAGTCCCAGTTGCAGCCTATACACTCCCATCACCCTCCTTGGCCCCACCACAACAAGGGCTGAGGAGTGCACAGGCTGACCAGAGCCTAAACTGTCTGCAGAAAAGGAGTGCTAACGGTCCAGCAGGCTGGAGGGGGTTTCCTCACTCCTGGGGTGCTCACATCTGAGGGTCAAATGGGAGGTTTCTGGCAGTGACCACTGCCACACACCCCCTTCCTGAAAGCCATGGAACCATCCCATGCAGGTACAGATGATCAAACCTCCTCTGGTCCCTGTAACCCACAATCCACCGCGGAACATTTAGTGTGCACTTTTCCTTTGCATTCACACGTTCCTACTGTGTCTCCCACAGATTCACAGGAAACAGTCGCCTCAAGCTCATGCAGGCAGAGCAGCTTATTTTAAAGCCCAAGACTTATTCTAGAGTCAAAACCACAGGTGCTGTTTTTCCCTCTTACCAATCACTTGTACAGATGGTACTGGGGCAGCAGAGCCAAGGAGCTTGGAGGGAGAGTCTCCGGCACTTCAGCATTCAAACTGAAATAGTAAAGACAGGAGCTCAGCGACTGGACGGGCATGTTTCTACTCTGAACTGGGTCAGGGCTAAATCTAAGCTATCTTTTCAGAAACACTGAGAGTTAAGTTAGGAAAGATAGTCTAAAAATCAAAAGATACAAAGGATGGAACTCAAATTGCTTATCTAAATTGAAGACATTTGCATTTTCATGAAAGATAAGCAATGTTCTTACCCTGATTAAAGGAGAGATAGAACCTTGGTGTTAAAAGCCCTGATTCCTCTTTTTTGGTATTTCTTTTGTTTGTTGCCTTCCTTTAAATCAAAACCCTCCACCCAGGGTGGACGCCAAGTTTCCGCCAAGTTTGCTGGGAGCAAGGAGGGGACAAGGCTCAGGAGTGACCCTAAGGGAGCAATTACCCCAAACTAGAAGTAATCAGGGCCCTGAGGGTGCAGTCTCCAAGTATGGGCTGTGGCAGAACCTAAAGAGAGGACGTGGGCAGGTCGGAGCCCCGAGGCCCTGGGGAGGGGCTCCCAGACCTATAGCTGAGGGCAAACCCCTCCCCTGCAGTGGCCTGATTCTGGTAAGTCTTGCTCTGCTGACCCAGACAAGGGCCTGTGCACAGCTGGTCCTGCAGGAATCCAATTCATTCCTTATAGCAGATTCAGATTTATAGAAATATGGGAAGGTAGCATAGTGCTCTCCTATGTACCCTGCCCCCGGTTCTTCTGTAATTAGCATGCTGCATTATTGTGGAAATTTTTCACAGAAGAACCAATATTAAGATAGTATGCTTAACTAAATTCTCCAGTTTATTCAGATTTCCTCGGTTTTCCCAAAAGTCCCATTTATGTCTGAGCATCCGAACTGGACACCACAAGACATTTAGTCATCAGGTCTACTTGGGCTCAGCATGGCACTGATGGTTTCTCAGAATGTCCTTTAGGATACCTTGACCATCTGAGGAAGACTGGTCAGGGAGTTTACAGGAAGCCTATGGGCATTTGTCTGATGTTCTTCTTGTGATTAGCCTGGGTTATGGGTTTGGGGGGAAGACCACAGAGGTAAAGTGCCCTTCTGATCACATCAAGGGTGCATGCTGTCAACAGGATTTACCACTGAAGGTGTTGACCTTGATGAGATTGTTTAATCACTTGGGTTTTAAGGGTCAGCAATATACCAAGAGCCCATAGTCTCTGGAAGACACAGCAAACTGCCCTTGAGAGTCCGGTCAGGAGTCCAAGGAGGGGAAATTGCAAGCCAACCTCAACTCCCAGCTCCACAGCAGGCTTGGTCCCAGTTCTGGGCTAGGCAGCCTGAGTTCCTCAGGAAGTTCAGAGGAGAAACAGAACCAGGCACAGTAATGCCAGACTGGGTGATGGTAGAGTGAGCTTGTTGCGGCTTGCTGCCTACCCCACACGACCAAAGCTTCAGAACAGATCATCTGGGTATCTGCTGGAGGTCTCCTTACAAGAGGCCAGTATGTGGATGTGTGACAATACTATAAACAAGAAAAATTTCGCAATTTATCTTAGAAACCAACTTCAGAAAATAGAACAAAGACGTCATTATAAACAAGCAACAAGTGGGCCATATTAATCTAAAGTGGTTCTTAACTTTCCAAACAGAAAAATCACTGGGTTCCCTATAATTTTCAAGACATCCTAGTGTCCTACAACTCTGTTAGTCAATGCATATTTTTAATCTCTGAATGACCATTAAGTATTTCACATGATAAATAATGCAATGGAATTTCCATGACTCAAGAATTTGATCAATTTTTAAATTTTATTATATGAGATGTAATCTTCAACTATATCTATTTCCTGTCTGAACAGACTACTTTTCAACAGGATGATATTTGTAATACCCGTGATGATGTTCCCTGCAACACCGATTACAAGGTTATCCCAAGACCCTGAAATGTACCCATCATTTATACCATATAAACATCATTATCCATAGGAATTTGTCAATAAAATTTTCTGATCACCTAATGCATGCATAGATTTGTCTTATGACCAGGAGGATTCTCAGCACTGTGCAATGGTCCCTCTCACCCCGATGGTTTAGATTTGCAAATAGCAGGCCAGCCCTCAGCATAAGGCTCAGCTTGCGGTTCTGCCAAGCACAGCCTGCAGAGTGCACAGGATGTGGGGAACCCTGTGCTTAGCCTATGGAGAGGAGAACAGGAAAGTCACCTCAGTCCAGGAAGGAGATGAGCTACCCAATGACAAGAATTGGCAGGGATATTGGGAAGGACCATTTATAGGTCAGGGGGAGGTTTAGAAGATTAGGAGGTACTGCCTGTGGCTCCCTCTTTCACACCTGTGGTAACCACCCTGGCAGGGGAATAGTCTTGCACTTAGTTACCTTTGACTATGGAAGAGCCTGAGCCAAGAGAAAAGTACAGCACAAGTCTAGAAGGGAGAGGTGGGAGATACTCTGCGGGGTCAGGAGGTTGTAGGGGACAGGAAAGCATGGGCAGGATCTCCCTGAAGGTCATACCAGATGGGGGTGATGAAGAGGGAGATGGAGCAGGAATTAGTGGGTTCTCCAAGGACAACCCAGAATCTTGTTCCTTTGTCCTGTGAAGTAGGCAGTTGCCTGCAGGGAAGGCCTTGGAAGAAGGAGGCACTTCCTGTTTGAGCTCTGCTCTCTTAGACCATTGTCTTTGACACAGATGTTTCTGCAGGGTACTCTGCACATTGAGTGGGTCTTGAATGGAACATTCAAGAGGGGCTGGGAAGAAGTGAGGAGCAGGGCTGGGAGGGCAGGTCACAGCAAAATTTACCTGTCCTCACCCCACTGAGGATGCACACCAAATGGGCTGGGGCCCAAGAACCAGATAAAATCTCCAGGAGTCAGACCCAAAACTCATTTGCCACCATCTGGGACAAGAGGGGCTTCCAAATGAGCCAGATTTTGTTACTGTCTCCAAGTAGAGAGGGTATACAATGAGTTATAGAAAAATACTTGCAAAAATCCCTCACTCCTCATCTTGGGTTTGTGAAAAGCTTTACAAGCAGCTCTCAAGTAGGTTTTAGCCATACATCTGTACTGTACAGTGGCATTTCTCAAAGGTCCCACACATGTACCATTGTAGTGGAGAAATTCGGATAGGCGCGGTTTCGAAGGCCAGGACACGAGAGAATACCGAGAAGGAAGTTGGTTTATTTCGACCGGCCGGTCTCGGCGGACTCTTGTCCTAATAAAAACCGAGCCCCGAACAGCCTTTTACAGACCCTTTTATACAGAGGATATAAGATTAGGAAGACTAACAGTGATGGTAAACAGACCTTTGGTTAGGTTCTTCAGATCTTAGTATCAGATAGGTTATTTCCTCCCGGTGAGTTACATATTCTCCACATCCAAGCCAGTTTGGATTAGCATATCTTCCACATCGTCTGGAGGCAGCCCTGAATACACACTCAGTCTCACATCCCTTCTGAACATTCAAAGACTGCAGGGCCTATATTGCTTATTTGACCATCTTGGAGACTAGGTACTCTTGGAAATAATTTTGTTTTTAATGCACAGGCTATATCATATTCCCCCCTTTGAGGCCGAGTTTAAGTTATTAAACTTCGGCATCACTATTGTCTGAGTCCCTCTGGACTGGCTGGTATGTATATAGAGCAATGAGATGGGCAGCTGTTTGCCTTTTTACTACACCATTTATTAGGGTGCGCATTCTGCTTATGATGAAAGGTAGGAGGCATGGAAGGATGGTGCATGCTCCTATGAAGAGGGCAACTATTCCCAATAGAAGCTTGAAATTGTTTACTATTGACTGCCAGTTTCCAAAGGGGTTATTTATATTCCAGCCATTCCAGGTTTGCACTGGGACATGAGCAATTTTTACTATATTGCTTGTGATTTCATCAATAACCTTTCCAGTGTTATCTAATTCAAGGCAGCAGTTAGAGAAATTGAATTTTCCACAAACTCCCCCTTCAGCTGCCAAGAGATAGTCTAGGGCAAGACGGTTTTGATAGATAGCATTCCTGAATTTAGTTTGCTCTTGGGCTAGTAAGTTCAGTGCATGGGCAGTTTCATTAGTTATTATTTCTACCACTGCTTGTAGGCGGATGATTCGGTTTAGCATATAGATAGGGGTTCGGTAACCCCACATGCCATCCTCTGCCCAAGTTGCTGGCCCATAGTATTGGATTATACGCTCAGGGGGCCATTCTTCACCTCCCCAGGTAATGACAGCCCTTTTTTCCTTTATGTTTTGATACACTGGCTGGCTTAGCTCTTTCCCTTCTGTTAGGGGAATGAGGAAGAAGGAGGGTTTTATTGTACCAAGCATACAAGTTCCACACCAGTTTCGTGGCAGTTCTCGGAATGCAACTTTCCCACAAATCCAGTACAAACCATTTGGGGCAGTAAAGGGGCCCTTTGCAGTGGAGTTCCACACTGTGATTAAATTGGGGAAAGTACGATTTATGAGAACGAGGTCTGATTCGTTCCATGTTCCCCAAGGTTCTGTTGTATTTGTGGTATAATTTTGGAATTTTCCCCCTGTACATGTTAGATTTCCAACAGCTATAGAGGAGCTTAGGCAGGCCCTTGAAGCACAATATTTTCCTATGACAGAAGTTTGTAAGGGCCACATACTATCTCGGGGGACAGCCGGGAGGCCAGTTGCATTATATAGTTGGCTGTAATTGTATTCCCTGGTCTCCCATGGCCATTGGTCTCCCATATTAGTACCGCCACATACATAACATGAGGAGACATTTAAGGCTGCGCCCACCACTTCAGCCAGGCTTATAAAGAGGTTTGTTGCTGCTTGTGGGATGGAAAAGGGCTTTTCCATCTCTTCATAAAAGGAGTGGAACACAGAATGGGCTTTACTTGTGAGTGGGTATTCTTGATACCCAACCCAGATGTAGGCTCCTGGGTCTATTCCTTTACCTTCAATGCGGAGGCCCATTCGGACTCCCTGAGTCTGCCAGGATTCAGGTTTAAGGATGGTGAGATTTAAAGGGTTACATTGACCACGTGGACAGTTAGCCGGGGCCATACCCTTGGTGAGGATAGCTGTCTGTTTAGCTACGTTTGTTTTCCAGGTGGCCCAGGTGACACAAGACCAGTAGGGGCAGTAGTATGCACCTATGTATTTGCACCAAAAGCTCCCCCCTTGAGCTGCACTTCTCATCTCTGGAGCGCACATGTACTTATTGCTATGAGTATACTTCCGCTCCCAGCCAAGCCCTCCACAATTTGTGTTCCATGGTGTCCCAGAGTCTATAACCTGACATGCGTCAAATAGGAGGGACACTTGTTCATTCTGGCTCATGACTGGGGTGGAGGAAAGCAACTCCCCATTCCGATTAAGCACTCTTATTTCCCATTTACGGGAGACTGTTGGGGGTCTAGGATCATAGCAGGTTATTTGGCCAGATGCATTACAGATACTATAGGAGGTTCCCTGAAACTGACAGGTGGTTACCTGGCCCTTGCAGGTGTAATGACTATGATATATTAATGTGGTGTTGACATGGGCCCCTGTACGCACCTTTTGAACACATGGCTCACATTCTGTGGTGTCGACCTGGGACCAGGGGAGGTTTAGGGCTAGAAGTAGGAAAAACAGGCAAAGGGGCATTGCAACAGATTAAACCTGATTCCTAATCTTCGGCTGTGCATAGACCAATCAGCTTCCGGGTGTGATTGGAGCAGAGCTCGGTGTTCCCTCCTCAATCTTCGGCCATGCGTAGACCAGTCAGCTTCTGGGGTGTGACTGGAGCAGGGCTCGGCGTTCCCCTTTTTCGCAAGATGAGTTTGGTTGGGCTGTGGGTATCTGGAACACAGGTCCAGGACTCTGAGGCAGCTCGCTTGACTCGGCTATGGTGAATCCACGGGATGATTTCAGCCACCTTAACTGCAGTGGGGGTGGATAAAATGACAAGATAGGGCCCTCGCCATCGAGGAGTTAGTGGAGCTGACTTCCAGTCCTTGACCCAGACTGCATCTCCTGGCTTGTACGGGTGTACAGAGCTGCTTAAGCTAATGGGGGCCCTTTCTTGGACCCAGCGATGCAGGTTATGTAGGGTTTTTCCTAAGCTTATCATCTGCTGAGCTATTGATAAGTTCCCTCTTTCTCTAAGATCCCCCTCTATATTTCTGATTAAGGGAGGAGGCCTCCCAAAGAGGATTTCATAAGGAGTTAGGCTTAGTTTTCGGCTTGGGCTGGCTCGAATTTGGAGGAGAGCACTTGGAAGTACTTGCACCCATGTTAGCCCAGTTTCTTGGCAAATCTTGGCAATATAAGTCTTTATTGTACGATTCATTCGCTCTACCTTTCCTGAGCTCTGAGGATGGTAAGCGGTGTGCAGTTTCCATTGGATGCGCAGTGCCTTTGCAATCTTTTGAGTGATTTCAGAGACAAAGGCTGGTCCATTGTCAGAGCCAATTGAGAGCGGTAGCCCATAGCGAGGAATAATTTCCCTAAGAAGAACCTTGGCTACTTCTTCAGCTTTTTCTGTTCGAGTGGGGAAGGCTTCCACCCAGCCAGAAAACGTGCAAACAAGGACTAGGAGATATTTATAGCCTCCAGATCGTGGCATTTCAGTGAAATCAACTACTAGATCTTCGAGGGGCATACTACCAATTCTTTGGACCCCTGGGGCTGTTGTGGGCCCCTGGCGAGGGTTATTCTTTGCACATGTCACACATCGTTGGCATACAGCATGGGTGATAGTGACTAGTCTTGGGATGTAAAAGAATCTTTCTAACACTTCCTTAAGATGAGTTTTTCCCAAGTGTGTGTTCTCATGGTAGTCTTGAACTACGGCTGCTGCTAATATTTGTGGCACAACTATTCTGTGATCAGGCAATGTCCACCATCCATTTTCCCCTTGTGTCCCGCCCTCAGAGAGTATCCACTCTCTCTCAGCTTGAGTATATTGTGGCTCTCGGTGACTCAGAGGCTGCGGGGCAAGAACAGGCAGTGTATACTGGATGTTCTGATAATTAAGGGGTTGAGGAATGAGAGCAGCGGCCAGGTTTTCAGATAGGGATCCCTCCCGTGCCACTCTTTTTGCTTCAGCGTCTGCCCTCCGATTTCCCTGGGCAATGGGGCTGTGGCTGGTCTGGTGTCCCTTACAGTGCATTACAGCTACTTTGGCAGGCTCCCAAACTGCATCTAGTAGCTCCAGAATCTGTGTGCCGTATTTAATGCTCTTGCCTCCCGAGTTAATGAGTCCCTTTTGTTTATATAAGGCTCCATGCGCATGCAGGGTAAGAAAGGCATATTTGGAGTCTGTGTAGATGTTAACCTTGGCTCCGGCTGCAAGTTGCAAGTCTCGGGTGAGGGCAATGAGTTCAGCTTTTTGTGCTGATGTGTTATTTGGGAGGCGCTGTGCCTCTACTGTGGTCTCAGATGTTACTACAGCATATCCTGCTCATCGATTGCTGCCCTGCATAAAGCTACTCCCATCTGTAAAAAACTCCATGTCAGGATTTGCCAGTGGCTGGTCCTGAAGGTCTGGCCTGCTGGAATATACTTCTTGCAATGTTTCCAGGCAGTTATGGGCTGGAACCCCTGGCTCTACGGGTAGCAGGGTGGCTGGATTTAGGGTTTTTACAAGTTCCAGCTGGATGGATGGGTTTTCACATAATAGAGTCTGATATTTAACCAGGCGGCTGTTAGTAAGCCAATGTGTTCCTTTGGCTTCTAAGATTGTGACTACTGCATGTGGAACCTGGACAATAATAGGCTGCCCAAGAGTCAATTTTATAGCTTCTACTGTAAGCACGGCTGCAGCCGCTACAGCTTGCAAACATGAAGGCCATCCCTGGGCTACAGTGTCCAGTTGTTTAGATAAATACGCTACAGGTCTTTGCCAGGAACCGAGGTATTGAGTGAGTACTCCTACTGCTATGCTTTGGCGGTTGTGAACATAGAGGTAGAACGGCTTACTGAGGTCCAGAAGTCCGAGACTCGGTGCTTCCATTAGAGCTTGTTTGAGAGCAGTGAAAGCATTTTTCTGTGGGCTTTCCCAGAGCAGGGGATCCCTATCTCCCCCCTTTGTGGCTTCATATAAAGGGCGCGTGAGGACCCCAAAATTGGGGATCCAATTGCGGCAGAATCCAGCTGCCCCAAGGAACTCTCGCAGCTTCCGGCGAGAATTGGGCTCAGGAAGACTACAGATCGCTTCCTTTCTCTCAAGTCCTAATTCACGGCGCCCCTGTGTTATTTTGTAACCTAGGTATTTGACCTGAGGTAGGCAGATTTGGGCCTTTTTCTTAGACACCCGATAGCCCTTCTGCTGTAGATGTTTTAAAAGAGCATGGGTTCCACCAGCACAGTCCTGATAGGTGGAACTTCCGAGAATGAGGTCATCTACATACTGGAGAAGAAAACAGTTATGGCTTTCTGCCTTAAAGGATTTGAGATCACTGGCCAGGACTTGTCCAAAAATAGTGGGTGCATTTTTAAATCCCTGAGGCAATCGCGTCCATGTCAGCTGCTGCCTTTCACCTGAATTTGGATTTTCCCATGTAAAGGCAAAAATCGGCTGACTCCTTGGTGCTACCCTAATGCAGAAGAAAGCATCCTTAAGATCTAGGCATGAGAAATAGATTGCCGATGCTGGTATTAAGCTGAGCAGAGTATAAGGATTTGAAACTGCAGAATGAAGGGCTACTACTGCCAAATTAACTGCTCGTAAGTCCTGGACTGGGCGGTAATCTCCATCTGGCTTTTTAACTGGGAAGAGAGGGGTGTTCCACGGAGACTGGCACGGCTTCAATATGCCCTCACTCAGCAATCTCTGAATATGTAGCTGGACCCTTTCTTGCGCTTCGCGTGGAACTGGATATTGCCTTATGCTTACTGGACTGGCTGTAGGCTTTATTTCAATAATAACTGGAGGAATGTCATGTGCCATCCCCATCGGGTTCCCCTCTGCCCATACTTCAGGCACATCTTCAAAGGGGAGCTGTGTGGCCATGGATTGGCCAGTCTCACTCAGGCAAAACAGTCTCCATTCCTCCTGCAGAGGAAGGGTCAGCGCTACCTTCGGAGGGTCTTGTGGCCCCAAGATCAGTGTGGATTGCCCTGTGGCACTAAAGGTAATTTGAGCCTGTAGTTTTGACAGCAGGTCTCGACCCAGGAGGGGGACTGGGCACTCCGGAAGATAGAGGAATTCGTGAGTGACTTCCCTTCCCCCAATGTTGCAGGTCCTGGCTTGAAGGAAAGGCCGTTGGGCACTTTTGCCAGTTGCCCCTACGATATTGGCTTGCCTTTTTGATAGAGGCCCAACTAGCTTGGTCATTACCGAATGTTGAGCCCCAGTGTCAACCATCATCTGTATGGTGCGGCCCCCAATTTGAACTCCGACCATAGGCTCCTCGGGGCCAAGGGAATAGGAGCCCGGTCTGTCCTAATAATCTCTATCAGAGTCCTCCATTCCTGCCAGCCCAATGATCTGATTTGCAGGTTTCTTCTCTGAACCTTTACGGTCCCAGCGTTTGGGTCGTGATACCCCACTGGCCTTTCTGGCTAATGCTTTGGCTGCAGAGGCGGCCGGGTCAAGTGGCCAGCTAGGACACTCTCGCTTCCAATGTCCATCCTCCTTGCAGTATGCACACTGATTTCGCCCTAGACGTGGGCCTTTCCCTCTCCTTGGGGCTGGGGCTTGCCAAGTTACCTTCCTTGTTACAGGAATGGACTTTTCCACTATGGCTGCGGCCAGAAAATCTGCCTTTTTCCTCATCTTCCTAATTTCCTCCCTTTTTGTTTCTTCATCACGGTTGACATAAACCTTAGTAGCTACTTCCATGAGCTGAGAGATATTCATTCCAGCAAACCCATCTAATTTCTGCAGCTTTCTCCGTATGTCAGCCTGTGACTGAGCAACAAATGCTGCATTTACCATTGTTTGGCTCTCAGGAGCATCTGGGTTAAAGGGCGTGTATACACGGAACGCCTCACACAGTCTCTCATAGAATTGAGCAGGACTCTCATCTAGAGCCTGTAGAATTTGACTGGTCTTTGCCATATTCACTGCCTTGCGGCTCCCCGCCTTGAATCCTTCAACTAATGCCCTATGGAATGTCTCTAGTCGGTTGAGCCCGACAGCGCTATTTGGATCCCACAGGGGGTCCTCTTCTGGGAACTGCAAGCGGGCATATTGATCACTGTCCAAAGTTCCCTCAGGTGGGTGCTCTCTAAGCCAGGCTAGCGCTCCCTGTGTGACCCGCATTCTCTCCTCAAAGTTCAATAAAGTCATTATAAGTTGTTTACAATCAGCCCAGGTGGGTCTGTGGGTCTGTATGATGGACTGGAAAAGGTCTGTCATGGCCTGAGGCTTCTCTGAAAATGGTGGGGTGTGGCTTTTCCAGTTAAAGAGATCTGTTGTTGTAAAGGGCTGATAGATAAATGTCCGGCTTCCTCCCTGAACCTGGCCATCTGCATTGTAAAAGATTGGGGCCCGGGTTTCACCGAGCGGGAACTGGAAAGCAGCCTTTTCCCCTGCTCCCTCTGCCCCCGGGGCTCCCTGTGGTTTGAGCTGTAATCTCTTAGCGTCTCCTCCCTGACTGACCCGTAGCGCTGCCGCTGCCGCGGCGTTGCCAGAGGCAACCGGCTGTAAAAGCAGCTGGTCTGCATTTTTCCTTGCTGAAGGTGCCAAAGACCACTGTGGAGACGGTAAAAGCTGCTGTGGGGATGGCGTAGGGCCCTCAGGTGCAGATGGCGATAAAGGCAACTGCGGGGATAGTATAGGTGCCCTCTCTGATGGTGACAAAAGCAGAGGCGGGGGTGGTGACAAAAGCAGCGGCGGGGATGGTGAGGATATCGCACTTCCCTGTGCGGATGATGACTGTGGGTCACTGCTTAGGGAGACTGGCTCATTTTCATTCCTTAGTACCGCCGGGGCGGGAGTCATCGCATAAGGCGGTGGAAATTCAAATTCATCTGGCCCTTTCAAAATGGGCAGATTAGCACTGGTCTTGGGACGCACTTTCTCTGTGCCCTTTGCACGGTGATTGTTTGGTTTGGTCCCTGGGATGGCACTCCTCGGTTTCTGCATTAAGCAAATTCTAGCCTCCTTAGTCATGCACTTCCTTAACCAAGGCGGGTTTTGGCTCACAGCGTTTTCCCAAGCATCAATGTAGGGGAATTGGTCCGGATGCCCTGGATTTCCAGTCACTGCGTCGTGGACTTTATGGATGATCCGGGGATCCAAAGTGCCCTCCTGGGGCCAGCCCATGCTGAAAGTTGGCCATTCTAACTCACAAAGCATCCTAAGCTTTCCTGGCTGAAACCTTATGCCGTACATCTCTCCCTGGAATGCACGGGGGAAGTTTTCTAGCATACATCCTAACAGGGTTTTACTGTGTGTGTGTCCCATTTCCACCCTGTGCCGGCGGTGTACAACAGTCACTCAAGCCTTTCGCTTCGTCCGTCTCCGGCCGCGTCCCTCACGGGAACTTTCAGGCGCCTCTTAACCTTAGCGGATCGGTATAAGCCCCCGATATGGAAGAGGGTCCCTTTGCAGGGACCCCCCAGACCGCCCTTGATCGTATGAGGTCGCCACGGAACCGCAGATCGGGACTCCGCACTCGCGCCGCAGAAGCAATTTTCCGCGTCTCACTCAGTCGCCACAAGCACACGCACACAACCACCCCCCTTTCCTTTCCTTTCCTCGGACCTGGAGAGGAGACGGCTTCCTCCTGTATTCTCAGGAGTACTAGGGCCTCCTCTATGAGAGTTGATCAGACTCCCTCCTAATTTCAGAATTAGGCCTTCCCTGCACTATGCCCCCGGGGGTCTTACCAATCCGACGTGTGGAGCTCCTTGCTTCGTTCTCAGGGTCTCTCAAACCTCCCGGTGTCCCCGGCTCCTCCGGAAGGGCTCCAGCGAAAACCACAACCTCTTTCTGGACTCAAATGGGGTGTCCAGGGGCGCCCAGGGCTGGGCTTCGCCCGGGCCCTCCCGGCCTCCCCGGAGACGTCCGGTAGGGGCAAACAACTGTTGCCGCCTCTGACCTTCTCAGCGCCCTCCTGGCTGGCTCGCCAGAAATGTAGTGGAGAAATTCGGATAGGCGCGGTTTCGAAGGCCAGGACACGAGAGAATACTGAGAAGGAAGTTGGTTTATTTCGACCGGCCGGGCTCGGCGGACTCTTGTCCTAATAAAAACCGAGCCCCGAACAGCCTTTTACAGACCCTTTTATACAGAGGATATAAGATTAGGAAGACTAACAGTGATGGTAAACAGACCTTTGGTTAGGTTCTTCAGATCTTAGTATCAGATAGGTTATTTCCTCCCGGTGAGTTACATATTCTCCACATCCAAGCCAGTTTGGATTAGCATATCTTCCACATCGTCTGGAGGCAGCCCTGAATACACATTCAGTCTCACATCCCTTCTGAACATTCAAAGACTGCAGGGCCTATATTGCTTATTTGACCATCTTGGAGACTAGGTACTCTTGGAAATAATTTTGTTTTTAATGCACAGGCTATATCACCATCTCTCTGTGTCTAGCCACCTTGGAAGGCTGAGCTGTGCGAGTGGCAAGAGTCACCTCTGAGATCCTGGTTTACAACATGGAGGATGGGAACTGAGGCTCTGAAAACATGTCCACACCCCATTCTTGGTGGCAAGAGACTAGGATAGCTTCATTCATTATTAAACTTGACCCAAACTCCATTCACAGGCGGGCCTTGTCCAAAACTCAGAGCTCTGCCTCCCTGGAACCTGTTCCTTCCTGTCCCACAAATCCTGGGTCCTTTTAACCCCTCCTCAACCCCTGCCCACTTCTCCCACCGCACTCCTGCCCTATAAAGATGAACCTGTGTCCACAAAGTCATTGAACCAGTTTGAAGCTTTTGGTTCACCTCTGTTTTAACACCTCTGCAGAATTAAGAATTCAAACTGAAATAAAAACAGCTAATTTTGTTTTTTTCCAACTTGTCCCCCATTTTCTGAACTACATTAATCAGAGTCTGAGAAACTGTCTTCATTCAACAAATCCTTGTGGTGTCCCTACTGTGTGTCGTGTGGTCTACAGGACTCTAGATGGACAGTGTTTGAAGAGAAATGGAAGCTTCCATTGCAGAAAGAAGAAAGCCTCTAAGTTCTTAACTAGAGGAGAGCCAAGATGGCATCAGAGTAGCTTAGGCAGGGTGCACCTCTCTTGTAAAAGAGAGGAGAAAGAATGGAAGTCATCTGAGGGGGCTGGATTTGGGGAAATGCAGACCAGGAGAGTGCTGCATGCATTGTCCAGGAGGGACTGTGTCTACCATGTGGGAGACGAGGGGTGAGGGAGGGAATAATCTTATTTCTTTCAGTAATTTTTTATTTGGGTTATTCTTTGTCCATGTTCCACAATAAAGCCTTTGTTGTTGTTGTTGTTACTTTGACTTGGAATTAGGTCCTTGAAGAGCATATTGCTTGTTTTAGTAACCTGAAATATGCATCAGGATTGTGAAATGTCTCAGGAATTTGCCAACCCCTAGAGTGGAACCAAGTAGCCTTTGGTGTAAACAGTAGCTGCCAAGGGTGCTGCTAACGTCTCTAATTAGATCTAAATTGTACAGTAAATGGCAGTGGGAACAGTATCTAGCTGGTTTCTGCTCAGGCTAAAGGATTCATTGATCTGTTTTATAAGTTCAGAGCAGCCTAGACCTTGCCCTCAAACCCTTTTAAATTCCACAGATGTTGTATGATCTTTGATAAAAATTCCAGATATCATACTTGCACCCACATTTGAAAGGTATTAGATGTTCTATAGCTGCAGTAATTGTCCCAGCTAGCTCTGCTATCCACATTGGTAGGGTCTTTGTGTTGTTCATTTGGAGAGTCCGAGGCAAAAGACTGGTGATGTACCATTTGTGTTTTTAATAATTGCAGCTTAAAATATCCAGTAACTTTTACTCCTTAAAAGGGATGTGAAGGAGTTACCTAGGGTTACTAAAAAGTTTCTTTCCATCTAATGAGATATTCTGATAATTTCAAAGTTTTGTCTCTTTTGTTCAATAGAAATATGTCAAAGTAGTATATGACTGGGGGTTTCTCTACAATAACCCCCTTTGACAAATACAGGAGAGTTGCAAGAGTGAAGCAAGTGGGCAAATATAAACATCCTGATGTGGGAGAGTTTTTCTGTATGAGCTCAGCCATGATGAAAGTGTCAGTGCCGGAATTGAACTCTAGTGTCTCCTGATAGGACCTTCCAAATTCTGCTGGGCAAAATGCTGGTATTACTTGAGGTGGCCGGAAGGAGGCCTGCATTCTGATCAATTACAGTGAGTAGCTAAGTCAAGGAGAGCCAAAGATGATTAAAAGAGATGTAAGAGGTTTCTTGGTTAAACTGAAGACATAATTTGGAAACCAAAAACCTTAACAAATAAACTCTTAAACATTGAGCTGTATATTTTCCTTGAAAAGTGTGCATCAGGGAAGTGGCTATGGCTCAGTCAGTTGGGCTCCTGTCTACCATATGGTAGGCCCTGGGTTCACATCCTGGGGCCTCCTTTTGAAGTCAGGCTTACCCACATGCTATGGAGCACTGCCTGGCCCACAGACGCTGCGGAGAGCTGACTCAGCAAGATGATGCAAGAAAAAGGGAGACCAGGAAAAAAAACCCCCACAAAACAGCACCCAGCGAATGGACACAGGGAGCAGACAGCAAGCAAGCCACAAGGTGGGAGGGGAAATAAAATAAATAAATACAGACATAGAAGATCACACAGTGACTGGACCCAGAGAGCAGACAGCATGCAAAAAGCCACAAAGGAGGGGCGGGGCTAAAAAAAAAGTGTGCATCTTTTCTAGCAAAATCTTGTGGGGCACTATATTTTTGAGGAAGGAACTTAGATGTGTATGTGGAAATGATATATTATGGCAAACTGTACTAGAACTCTGAAGCCCTGCAGCAGGTTTAAAATTCCAACTCCTGTTACAACTTTAAAAAAGATTGTGAAATTATCAAAATCAAATTTTTATACACTGTGTGATGGGTAGATGAGGTTGCTCATTGTACCAAGTTCTTTCTTTGAATTCAGGCATGGGTTTTTTTGTTTTTGTTTTTTCCTACCGTCTGTGCTCTGTTTAATGCTCAGTTTACTAGATTTTATTTAACAAAAAGACAATTGAAAGCCATTTTTTTTTCTGGGTATTTGGTCCTTGATTACAAATTTGACCAGATAAATTATCTTAAACAATTTAAAATGCAAATACAAATTCAATGTGGCTGATTCTTTTGACTACTCCATATGCTTTAAGCCTACACAAATAAAATTTTTAGAGAAGCTATTAAAACCCTACCAGTTTTAAAAGAGTTAATAATACCAAGGAATTAACTTTCTCTTAACCTTATTCTAATACTTTACAGGCATGGTTTTGACAGTGCAGGAACTCTGTAACATTAAAAATTTCAATGAAAAGTAAATATATGGAAAAAAAGAGACCATGGAAGTGAGAAAGCAGTGGTACAATATATTTAAGGTACTGAAAGAGAAAAACAGTCATCCAAGAATGCTTTCTCTGGGAAAACTATCCTTAAGAAATGAAGGAGAGTGTAAATTCTTCACAGACAAAGCTGAGAGAGTACGTTACCAAGAGACCAAATTTATAAGATATACTAAGGAGTGTGTTACAACCTGAGCAGAAAAGACAAGGACAAGAGCCCTGGAGAAGAGTGTAGAGGTGAAGAATATAAGTAAAAGAAACTGAAAGGGTGAAAAGATATACAATAGTAAGATATGACAATAGAAAGCTAAGGGACAAAATGGATGAAGTAATGCCTTTACACTATTAACACTGAATTTTAATGGATTAAACTCCCAATTAAAAGACATAGACTGATATAAAAAGGGAAAATTCACAAATGTATGGAGATTAAACAATACACTATTAAGGAATTGCAAGAGAATTCAATATCTGAGCAGCCAGTGAAGAAAATGAGAATACAGCGTATCAAAACTTATGGGATACTGGAAAGGCAGCGCTAAGATGGAAATTTATAGCTGTCAATGCTTATATTTAAAAAAATAAGAAAAAGCTAAAATAAAAGACCTAACTTCATACCTGGAGGAACTAGAACAAGAATAGCAAACCAGTTCCAAAGCAAGGAAAAGAAAAGAAATAATAAAGATTATGACAGAAAAATGAAATGGAGAATTTAAAAAATAGAGAAAATCAACAGAACTAAAAGTTGGTTATTCAAAAAAGTGAGTACAATTGATAAACTCTTAGATTAACAAAGAAAAACAGAAGATACAGATAAATAAGAAATGAGGAGACATTACCGCTGACCCAGCAAATATGAAAGCGATCATAAGAGGATATAAAGAAATACTGTAAGCCAACAAACTAGACAACTTTGATGAAATGGATACTTTCCCAGAAACACACAAACAAACCACACTGACCCTAGAAGAAAGAGAAGATCACAACAAACCAATCACAAGTAAATAAATTGAAACAGTCATAAAAAAAATCCCAAAATGAAAATCCCTGGACCAGATGGCTTCGCAGATCAATTATACCAATCAGTAATGAAGATCTAATGCCAATCCTGCTCAAATGCTTCCAAAAAATAGAACAGGAAGTAATGTACCAAACTCATCCCTTGAAGCTAACATCATCCTAATATCAAAGCCAAATAAAGATATTATGAAAATAGAAACTTACAGACACATTTCTCTACTGAATACAGATACAAAAATCCTAAACAAAATATTTGCTAAACAAATTCAAAAACACGTTAAAAATTATACATCATGACCAAGTGAACCAGGGGTGCAAGCATGATTCAACACTAGAAAATCAGTTATTGTAATACACCACATTAACAAATTGTGTAAGAAAAATCACGATTGTCTCAGTAGATGCAGAAAAGGCATGACAAAATACAACGGCCTATCTTGATAAAAACACTCTGAAAGATAGGAATAGAAGGAACAATTTTCAGTATGATAAAGTGAATATATGAAATACCCACAGCTAACATTGTGCTCAGTGGTGAAAGACTGAAAGCTTTCCCACTGAGATAAGGAATAAGACAAGGATGCCCACTCTCTACGCTGTTATTTAATATTGTGCTGTAAGTTCTAACTAGAGCAATTAGGCAAGAAAAATAAAATCACCAAAATAGGAAAGGAAGAAATTAATCTTTTTCTCTCTGCTGATGATACAATCCTGAAAATACTTAGAAAATCCTGAAAAATCTACAGCATAATTATTTGAACTTATAGATGATTTCAGGAATGTGATGGGATACAATATTAATATGACAAAATCAACAGTGATTTTATACATTACTAATGAGCAATCTGAGGAGGAAGTCAGGAAAAATTCCACTTATAATAGAGACTAAAAGAGTCAAATATTTAGGAATAAACTTAACCAAGGACACAAAAGACCTGTATTTAGAAAACTACAAACCACTGCTGACAGAAACTAAAGATGATCCAAACAAACGGAAATATATACCATATTCATGGGTTGGAAGACTAAATAGCATTAAGATGTCAATTCATCCAAACTGATCTACAGATTTAATGCAATCCTGATAAAAAATCCAACAACAAGCTTTGTAGAATTGGAAAAGCCAATTATTAATTTTTTTTCTGGAAGGATTAGTGTCCTGGAATAGCCAAATAACCAAAACTATCTTAAAAAAAGAAGAACCAGTTTAATGGACTCTTCAGTTCCTGACTTTAAAGCATATTATCTAGCCACAGTTGTTAAAATAGCATGGTAGTAGTATAAAGATACATGATTGACAATGGAATCAAATCTAAGAGTTCAGAATAGATCTTTATCACTATAGTCAAGTGATTCTTGACAAGGCTGTCAAACTCACTCAGCTGGGTCTGAACAGCCTATTAACAAATGGTGCTTGGAAAACTGGAAATTCATATTTAAAAGAAAGAAAGAGGACTCCTATCTCACACCTTATACAAAAATCAATTCAAAATGCATCAAGGACCTAAATATAAAAACTAGAACCTTAAAACTCCTAGAAGAAAATATAGGGAAACTTCTTCAGCATCTTGTGATTGGTGATCGTTTCTTGGACTGTACACTACAAGCACAAGCACCAAATTAAAAATAGATGAAAGGGACTGCCTTAAAATGTAATACTATTCTATTTCACATGCTTTTGTTAAGAAAGTGAAAGCACATATGACTCAATGGAAAAAATCTTCAGAAATCACATATTTGACAAGCGTTTGATTTCCATGGTATATAAAGAGATCACATAATTTGATGACAAAACTACAAACAACCAATTTAAAAATGGGCTAAAGACAGGAATAGACATTGTTTGAAGTGGAAATACAAATGGCCAGAGGGCACATGAAAAGATGCTCAATATCATTAGCTATTAGGGAAATGCAGGTCAAAACTACAATGAGATATTACCTCATACCACACAGAAAGGCCATTATTTAAAAAACATAAAACTGTAAGTGCTAGCAAGGATGTGGAGAAATAGGAACACTTCTTCACTGTTGGGTGGGCATGAAAATGGTGCAGCCTATGAGGCAGACAGTTTGGCATTTCCTCAACAAAATAAATATAGAGTTGCAGTGAGGTCTGGTGTTCCCTTTACTCAGAATAAATTCGTAGAACTGAAAGCAGGGATGTGAACAGATTCTTTGCACATTGATGTTCATAGTGGCATTATTCACAATTGCTAAAATATGGAAACAACCTAAGTATCTGCTTAATAAGGTCAGTTGTAAATATGTGGTAATGGATGGAATTGATGGAAATGCATTATGATGAGTGTAACACTGTTGATTTATGGATAGGGTTGTGGCTGAAACTAAAAGTCTAGGAAGTTAATGTTAGTTGGAGGATAGCTGGAGGATAATATAGGGAATGTAAAACTGATTTTGGCAGTAAATGAGGTTTGTAGTTAATAATATAAATACAGGAAAGTTTTACTGCAAGGTTTTAAAAATGTGGTGATAAATGGGGAAAATATAACTAGTGTAATTTATAGATAATAGTGAAGAAAAAGTAATTAATTTTTTTGTAGTAAAAGCAAAGAAGGTACTATATTAATGGTAAAGGTAAGAACAAAGAAAATGGGGTTTAGTTTCAAGAGATAAGAATATGATTAAGGTTTTTCATTCTCTCCTTCATTTTTTCATTAATAAAGAGAACTTGTCAATATCATTTAACTAATCTGTGATTCTTTCTGAACACTGGAGGAATAATTGAGCTATCATTGGAATTAGATGAGATGAAAGTACCTGGACAGAAATTTTTAGGAGTAATGTTTCATAATGTTTTGTGGTGTCTTTGTTATTTAATTTTTTAATTGAAAATAAAGATTGAATAAAAAAGAAAAAAAAAAGTTCTCAACTAGAACCTTACCACAACCACCTTGCTCAACCACTTACTATAGCACTGCCATGTGCCAGAACTGCACACATATCAACACACATCTCTTTTTTCTAGATGAAAAAATTGAGGGAGAGAGAAGCTACACATTTACTCAGTCCTCACAGTTGGGAAGAGGCACTGTCATTACTCACATGAGGTTCTGCTGTAGACCATGGCTTTAACCATGAGGTTCCACTACTGTCAAAAACAATGATCTTAAGGGAGAAATACATGGATTAAAACAATAGCTGAAGACTTCTATATTCCACCATAGATAGAGGATTGAGGAAAGATATCATAGTTGGAACCTCCATGGATCAGTCACTCCACTAATGCATCTACTGAACTGGCAGGAACTCTGAGTCACTTCATTGTTTATATTAGGGTTCAATGTGTGTTTATATATGGTAATGGAATTTTTAAAATGGAACAGCACTACCCAAACAGTGACTTGTAAGTTAAACCATAGACTATAGTTAATAGTATAATTATAAAACTGTTCTTTCACCAATTGTAAAAAATGTTCTTACGTCAAGATAGGGTGTTAATAATAGCATGATATATGGGAATCTTATATTTTATTCATGCTTGTTTTGTGATTATTTAATAAAAAATAATCTACTTTTTCACCTCTTAAGTACACTCAGGGCTGTTAATTACATTTAAAATGTTGGCCTGCCATCACCACCACCCATTTCCAAAGTTTTCCATCACACCAAATAGAAGCTCAATACGATTTGAGCATTAACTCCCATTTTCAATACCCACATTGACTGCTGGTAACAAATATATTATTTTCTGAGTTAATGAATTGCTTATACTAATTATTCCACAAAAGTGAAATCAAACAATATTTGATCTTTTGTATTTGGTTAATTTTACTCAGTCTTCAAGCTTCATCTGTGTTGTTGAATGTATCAGAATTTCATTCATTTTTAAGATTCCATTGTATGTATTTATCAAATTCTATTTATCCATTCATCAGCTGATGGACATTTGGGTTGCTGCCATCTTCTAGCAACAGTGTATAACAGTGGAGGATTGCATCCAGCATCCATGTGGAATCTGAGCCTCCTCTTGACATAGAGGTGCAATGGACACAACCAATCCAATGTCCACATAGAAGAGGTGGCATTGGATTGGGAAAAGTGGACATGGTGGCTGATGGGTATGGGGAAAGGCAGGAAGAGATGAGAGGTGGAGGCGTCTTTGGGACATGGAGCTGCCCTGGATGGTGCTTCAGAGGCAATCACTGGACATTGTAAATCCTCACAGGGCCCACTGGATGGAATGGGGGAGAGTATGGGCCATGATGTGGACCATTGACCATGAGGTGCAGAGGTGCCCAAAGATGTACTTACCAAATGCAATGGATGTGTCATGATGATGGGAACGAGTGTTGCTGGGCGGGGGAGAGGTGGGGTGGGGGAATGGGGTTGAATGGGACCTCATATATATATTTTTAATGTAATATTATTACAAAGTCAATAAAAAAAAAAGTGCTCTGAACATCAGTGTACAAATACCTGTTTGAGGAACTACTTCTGATACTATTTGGTTTAACTAGACAGGGGACAGCAAGGTCACATGGTAACTTTATACTTTCCTATCTGAGAGACTGCCAACTGACTTCCACAGCAGATGGAACATTTTGCAATCCCACCAATAATGAATGAGTATTCCTATTTCAGGACATATTTCCCAACACTTGTAATTTTCTGTTTTGTTTTTTTTAATTAAAAGCATTCTGGTGGGTGTGAAGTGGTATCTCATGTTTTTTTTTTTAACAACAAATCAATTTATTGATAAATATTAATGAAGCATAAATCCATCCAAAGTGTACAATCAATGGTATTCTGTGTAATCATATATTTGTGCATTCATCACTTCAGTCATTCTTAGAGCACTTTCATTATTCCAATAATAATAATAAACAAAAAACAAACAAAAAACAAAACCTCATTACCTCTCAATCTCTCTGTGCTTTCCCTGCTGTACATGACTGCTATTCTTTTTCCTTCTCTCTAGTATATTTGTATTTATATTTTGTAAAAACAGTCTTACATATGCAATATCAGCCATATTTGTATTTTACATGAGCTCTTGCTATCTTAAACAGTTCCATGTTACAGTTTTTAGCTTTCCTTCTAGTAATACATGACCTTACTTTCCGTTTCAACCACTGTAATACCCATTTAATAGTTCTGCTAGCTACAAACACCATGATATGCTTTCACCAGTTATATTCATTTCCGAAGATTTACAAAAAATTTTTTACAGATTAACACTCAGTTTTCCACTCTCTACCCTTCCTGTATTTTCTGATGACCTATATTCTAATTATTAACTCCATGAGTTTACACTATTTAGTTTATAATAACACAGTCACACAGTGTTTGTTTTTTTTTGAGTCTAGTTTGCTTTACTCAACATAATGTCCTCCAGGTTCATTCAGATAGTCATATGCTTCATGACTCCATTTCTTCTTACTGCTGCATAATATTCCATCGTGTATATACACCACAATTTATCTTCTCATCAGTTGGTGGACACCTGGGTTGTTTCCAACTTTTGGCAATCATGAATAATACCCCCATGAACATCGGAGTGCTGATGTCTGTGTCACTGCTCTCAGTTCTTCTGGGCATATACCTAGCAATGATGTTGCTGGGTCACATGACAAATCTATATTCAACTTCCTTAAGAATTGCAAAACAGTCCTCCATAGTGGCTGTACCATGCTCCATTCCTACCAACAGTGAATAAGCATTCCTATCTTTCCACACCCCCTCCAACATTTACAATTTTCTTACTTTTAAATAGCAGTCAGTCTAATAGGTGTGAAATGATCTCTCATAGTTTTGATTTGCAATTCCCTAGTAGCTAGTGATGTTGAACATTTTATCATGTGTTTCTTCAGTATTTTTATTTCCTCTAAGGACAATTGTCTTTTCAATGTTTTGCCCATTTTTTAAATTGGGTAATTTGTCTTTTTATTGTTGAGTTGTATGATCTCTCTGTATATCCTGGATATTAAACCCTTATTGGATATATGATTGCCAAATATTTTCTCCCATTGATTTGGATGCCTTTTCACCCTCTTGACAAAGTTCTTTGATGGGCAAAAATGTTTAATTTTGAGTAAGTCCCATTTATCTATTTTTCTTTTGTTGCTTGTGCTTTGGGTAAAAAGTTTAAGATATTGCCACCTACTAAAAGACCTTGAAGATGTTTTCCTACATTTTCTTCTAAGAGTTTTATAGTTAGGTCCTTGATACATTTGGAGCTAATTTTTGTATAAGTTGTGAGATAGAGTTCCTCTTCTTTCTTTTGGATGTGGATATCCAGTTCTCCCAGCACCGTTTATTGAATAGACTGTTTGACCCAGCTGGGAGGGCTTGACTGCCTCGTCCAAAATAACTTGACTGTAGGTGTTAGGGTTTATTTCTTTGTTCTTGATTTAGTTCCATGGGTCAATGCATCTTTCTTTATGCCAGTTCCATGCTGCTTTCACCACCGTAGCTAAGTAATATGCTTTAAAGTCTGGAAATGCAAGTCCTCCGACTTCATTCTTTTTAAAGATCTTTTTCTCTACTTGGGGCCCAGGTCGATTATAAATATGTAACTATGTGGAATATATACATCTTATGTCCATATGATCTTTAGACATAATATCTATACATTATCCTATATGATCTATCCATTATCAAATCTGTTCTATCCATTATCAAAACTGATAATGGACCATTATTCAACTTATGCATTGCAATTTATTACTAGTGAAGAACCATGTATTCTTCTCTTCAAATATGTCAATATTTGTGTCTTATATTTTGGGACTCTGCCATTGGTGCATATATATTTATAATGATTATGTTTTCTTGTTGAATTGATCCCTTTAGCTGTGTTTAGTGCCCATCTCTCTCCCTTGTAGTAGTTTTTTATTGAATGTCTATTTTATCTGCTATTAGTATACATATTACAACTCTCCTTTGGTTATTTTTTCTATGATATATATACTTCCCATCCTTTCACTTTTAAGATATTTGTGTCTTTTAATTCAATGTGCCTCTCATGTAAACAGCAAATGGTGTTTGCCAATTGCTAACTTTTGACTGTATAGTTTAATCAATTGACATTTAAAGTAACTACTGATATAGCAGAACTTCCTTATGCCAATTGCTATTCTGTCTTTGTAAGTCTTATAGCTTCTTAAACTCTCAATTCTTCTGTTAATGCCTATTTTCATACTTATTGGCTTTTTTACATTGCATCATTTTGAGTCCCTTTTCATTTCTTTCTGAATATAATTTTTATATTATTCTACTGTGGTTACAATGGGCCTAAAATTTACAGAGTAATCCTCAATCTGTGAAAAATCACTTTGGATTTTACACCAATTATCTTCAAAAGCCTATGCATTCCCTCTTCTTATACAACTCCATCCCCCACCTTTTTGGGTTACTCCTTATAAATTATATATTTTTATACTAGAGAAATTGCACAGAACAAGTGTCCATCAAATACAGGATTCCGATATGCCAATCCATTATGAAGACCTATGCATTGGTGTTGAACATTTGTTATAATTGAAGAAAGCAAATTTTAAAAAAGTGTACTATTATTTATTTATTTATTTTTAATTTTTATTTTTATTGAAGTATATCATTCATACATGAACACACATAAACAATAAGTGTATAGTAAAGATCACAAACTTACAAAATAAACATACATAACATCACACAGGGGTTTCATACCTCACCCCTCCACCAACTCTTTGCATTGATATGAAATGTTTGTTACAAACTATGTAAGAGCATTGTCAAAATATTACTACCAACTATATTCCTTATCTTACATTTGGTGCATTTCCCCCCCAACCTATGTTCTTTTTTTTTTCTTTCTTTCTTTTTTTAATGTTACATTAAAAAAATATGAGGTCCCCATATACCCCTCACCCCCCTTACCCCACTCCTTCCACATCAACAATCTCTTTCATCATCGTGGGACATTCATTGCATTTGGTGAATTCATTTTGGTTCACATTGTAGTTCACACTCTCCCCCAGCCCACCCAGTGGGCCATGGCAGAACATACAATATGTGGCATCTGTCCCTGCAGTACCACTCAGGACAACTCCAAGTCCTGAAAATGCCCCCACATCATGCCTCTTCTTCCCTCTCCCTACACTCAGCAGCTACCATGGCCACTTATTCCATCACGATGCTACAATTTCTTCCATTACTAATCATAATAATTCCATAGTAGAATATCAGTAAGTCCACTCTAATCCATAATCTATTCCTCCAGCCTGTGGAAACTGGGATTGTTATGTCCATTCCACCTCTATATTGAGAAGGGACTTAGATTCTACATGGATGATGGATGCAATTCACCTGCTTGCAGTTGTAGGCACTCTTGGCTCCCTGGTGTGGAGGTTGACCTTCTTCACCTCCCTGTTAGCTGGCCAGGGTAAGTCCAATAAGCCAGAAGGTAGGAGTTGCAAGTCTGCTGAGGCCCAGGGCCTGGCTGTCACATGGACAGTCCAGAGATTCAGGTCTCCTGAGTATACTCGAATCCCGGCTCCAACCACAGGTCCAGTAAAAGTGACAGAAGAGGCATGTGCAGAAAGGTCACATCTCAGTCAAACTCCATCACACTCAGGAGCACAAACTCCAAGGTAGGGCCAACTGACATGGCACTGAACTCCAGAGCCAACTCCTGTGACCATAAAACCTGTGGGTCTCTGTAGCCCACAGGAGAACCTGTACCTGGAGATGTATCTAGTTTGACTGTCTCTGGGACCCTGCTGAGGTATGTATAAGAGGGGCCCCTCTGATGACCTCCTGACTCTTTTTGGAGACTCATAACCATATAAACTCATTTGTCCTTTCCATTTCTCCCTTTTATTCACGGTCCAAAAGCAGTTTTTAGCACCTGATATTACATATAGGCTGAGATATTCTGCTGATCTGAATTTATCCTTTTATTCAAGGTCTTTTTCTAGTTACATCATCAGCTGATGCTTGGTAGTAATCCCTCCGTGCCAGGGAGGCTCATGCCCAGGAGTCATTTCCCACCATGGGGGGCGGGGATGGTAATGCATTTACATGCTGAGTTTGGCTTAGAGAGTGGCCACATTTGAGCAACATGGAGGCTCTCAGAAGGTAACTCTTAGGCACCCTGCAGCTCTAGACCTAGTTCATATTTCAGGCATACAGGCTTATAAGCATAGCCACCAGTATCAAGGGTTCATTGTTGGACCATCCTTCTTTATTGGTCTTTGCCATTGCACTTGGGGGATTGTTGCTGTTCCATTGGGGAATGTGATAGAGCTACCCTGGTTAGGAACTCAGCACTCCCTCAGTAGTCATTTTTAAATGTAACTACTATGAAAATATCCAAACCTTTTTATGTACCCTATATACATGCACTGGAGAACTCCCTCAAAACTATGTGCCCCCATCAATAACACCCCACACCAGTGTTCCTCCCCTGTCATAGTTGAACCTTTCTGTTGTCCAAAACTTCTTCAAAAATGAAGCCTAATGTATTGCCAAGTTCCATTAATAGTAAAATGTAATATAGTGATGGGTTTAAAGGTTTGACATAGAATACATGCTAATTTAGAAAAATTAAATAAAGAAAAAAAATTGGGGTGTCAAAAATTGACAAAATGAAAAAGCTTTGTTTTTGGCGTTTTGCCATTCATTACTGCAATAGGTGTTGCCCGGTATGTACAGTGGCAAGGCAATTTCTTTCTCAGTGTCTACATCCTTTCTTCTTTTTTTCCCCTAATTATTGTTTGTCTTCACAAATGTTTTAGATCACAGTAATTCACATATACAATACAGGGTACTCCCACATATCCAATATCAAACACTTCGTTCCTTTCCCGGCAATCATCTTTTTACATGTCCATATTATATTTGCTGTTGCTGATGTACAGATATTGAAACATAGCTTTCAAACAGGGTTCCATTTGGGTTTATGTTATGGTTTATATTTTAGACTATACAATTTTCTAAATTGTTAGTTATCTTATGTTTTACGTTATAGTTTACATTTTAGCCTCTAGGCTTTTATACATTTTTGGTGTAATTTAACATGTCCTATATCCATCATTGCATGAAATTGTGGAACACTTCCATTGCCCCACAGTTACACTGATTCCATCTATTCAATACCTCTTTCTCCCTCCCCTCAGGGCCCATAGAGACAATCAATCTTCATTACCTGAAGGACCATATTCAAAGATACTTGCAACAATGCTGAGGGCTTAACATACTGGACTGCCCCAACCCACTGGGAGCCATCAATTCTCTCGAGACATACAATTCCCTCGAGACATACAATTCCCTCTGTTTGAGAACATCAGTCCTCCCCGGGATGTGGGTATACCTTCACTGTCATTGTATGGGTCTCCACACAATGATAAAACCCACTATCACAAAATGAGCACTCACACACTCCCTAGAAACCTGCCCTGTGTCAGATGCCCCCCCTTAAGCATCTTAAACAGGTTACCTTCCTTATTATATTTTCTAAAGAGTTTTCTCAACATTATAGCTTCAACCACATACCTGAATCTCTTATGTTCAAATGTTCCTCCCACAATCCCCTCAATTTCTTGGGCTATCTGACCCATCCTCCCATCCCTAGCCTCCCTCAAGCTGGCAAAGCCCCACTGAAGGAATCCCTATGCCCCCATTATATTCTTTCCCTGTACACATACTTTCCTCCAGCTTATCATAGATTTTACCTATGTAGTTGTCAGCTTGCAACCTTCCTCTCCTCCCAACTTCCTTTAAGCCTATCATTCAGTCTCTAGCTCTCTGAGACAGCTTGGTTTACTTATTTCATATCAGAGAGGTTATGTAGTATTTGTCCTTCATTGCCTGGGTTGCTTCACTCAACATAAGGTCCTCAAGATTCATCCATGTTATCACATGTGTTTGTACTGTATTCATTCTTATAGCTGAGTAATATTCCATTGCATGTATATACCACATTTTATTTATCCATTCATCTGTTTTTGGGTATTTGGGTTGATTCCAGCTTTTGGCAATAGTGAATAGTGCTGCTATGAACATTAGTGTGCATATATTGGTTTGTGTCCTTGTTTACAGTTCTGCTGGGTATATATCCAACAGTGTATTTGTTCAGTCATATAGCAAATCTATACTAGTTTTTTGAGAAACCACCAAACTCTCCTTCAGAATGGCTGGATCCTTCTGCATTCCAACCAGCAGTGGATGAGTGTTCCCATTCCTCCACATCCTCTCCTGCACTTGCAGTCTTCTGTTTTTTTGATAACTGCCAGTCTCATGGATGTAAGATGGTATCTCGTAATTTTGATTAGCATTTCTCTAACAGCTAGTAATTTTGAGCATTTTTCATTTGCTTTTTAGCCATTTGTATTTCTTCTTTGGATAACTGTCTGTTTAAATCTCTTGCCCATTTTTTAAAATGGGTTGTTCATCTTTTTTATTTTCAAGATATAGGAGTTCTTTATAAATGCTGGGTATTAGTCCCTATCAGATATATGGTTACCAAATATCTTCTTCCATTGGGTAGGTTGTCCTTTGAGGTGCAAAAGGCTTTAATTTTGAGGAAGTCCCTTTATCTATTTGTTCTTTTGCTGCTCGTTCTTTTGGTGTGAAGTTCATGAAGCCATTTCCTATTACAAGGTCCTTTAGATGCTTCCCTACATTGTTTTCCAAAGTCGTTATGTTCTTGGCTCTTATATTTAGGTCTTTGATCGATCTTGAGTTGATTTTTGTATAAGGTGTGAGTTAGTAATCCTCTTTCATTCTTTTACATATGGATATCCAGTTCTCCAGGCACCATTTGTTGAAGAAGTCATTCTCTCCTAATTAAGTGGATTTCGTAGCCTTGTCAAATATCATATGACTGTATATGTGAGCATCTATATCAGAACTCTCAGTTCAGTTCCATTGGTCTGTGTGCCTATACTTGTGCCACTACCATTCCATTTTCACTACTGTAGCTTTGTAGTATATTTTGAAATCAGGTACTGTGATTCCTCCAATTTCATTTTTCTTTTCCAATATGTCTTTGGCTATTTGGAGCCTCTTTCCTTTCCAAATAAATTTCATAGTTAGTTTCTCTAGTTCATTAAAGAATGCTGTGTTGATTTTTATTGGGATTGCATTGAATCTGTAGATCAGTTTTGGTAGGATAGATATATTAATAATATTTAGTCATCCTATCCATGAACAGTGAATATTCTTTCGGGTATTTAGGTCTTTGATTTCCTTGAACAGTGTTGTGTAGTTTTCTGTGTATACATCTTTTACATCTTTAGTTAAATTTATTCCTAGGTATTTGATTTTCTAATTTACTATTGTAAATGATATTTGTTTCTTGATTTCCTCCTGAGAGTGCTCATTATTGGCGTACAGATATGTTGCTGATTTTTGCACATTTATCTTTTAATCTTTGACTTACTGAACTCATTTATAAGTTCTAGAAGTTTTGTTGTAGACTTCTCAGGATTTTCTATGTATAGGATCATGTCATCTGCAAATAGTGAAATTTTGACTTCTTCCTTTCCAATTTGGAAGTCTTTTTAGTCTGGGACTTGCCTCGGTGCTCAAGCAAGTACTTCTAAGACAATGTTAAATAGGAAGGGTGATAGTGGGCATCCTTGTCTTGTTCCTGATTTTAGAGGGAAAGATTTTAGGATTTCACCATTGTAAATGATGTTAGCTGTGTGTTTTTCATGTATTTCCTTTATTATGTTCAGAAAGTTTCATTCTATTCTGATCATTTGCAGTGTTTTTATAAAGAAAGGGTGCTGTATTTTGTCAAATCCTTTTTCTGTGTCTATATATATGATCATGTGATTTTTTTCTTTTGGTCTGTTTATGTGGTGTATTACATTATGTTTCTTATGTTGTACCATCTTTGATTACTAGGAATGAATCCCACTTGGTCGTGGTGTATAATTTGTTTAATGTGTGGTTGAATACAATTAGCAATTATTTTGTTGAGGATTTTCACCTCTAGGTTCATTAGAGAGATTTTCCTTTCTTGTGGTGTCTTTGTTTGGCTTTGGTATTAGGTAATGTTGGCATCATAGAATGAGTTAGGCAATGTTCCTTCTGTTTCAATTTTTCGGATGAATTTAAGCAAGATTGGTGCTAATTCTTTCCAGAATGTTGGGTAAAATTCACCTGTGAAACCATCTGGCCCAGAGCTCTTCTTAGTTGGGAGGTTTTTAATGAATGATTCTATCTCTTTACTTGTGAATGATTTGTTGAGATCACCGATTTCTTCTTTCATCAAGGTAGGCTGCTTATGTATTTCTAGGAATTTGTCCCTTTCCTCTAAATTGTCATTCTTGTTGGAATATAGTTTTTCAAAGCATCCTCTTATGATAGCCTTTATTTCAGTGGGGTCAGTGGTGATATCCCCTTTTGCATTTCTTATTTTGTGTATTTTCATCTTCTCTCTTTTTTTCTTTGTTAGTCTAAGGGTTTGTCAATTTTATTGATCTTCCCAAAGGACCAGCTCTTGGTTTTGTTTATTTTTTCAAGTGCTTTCTTATTTTGTATTTCATTTAGTTCTGCTCTGATATTTGTTATTTCTTTCATTTTTCTTTTGGGTTTAGTTTGTTGTTTTTAAATAATTCCTCCAAGTGTGCAGTTAGTTCTTCAATTTTAGCTCTTTCTTCCTCTTTGATGTATGAATTTATGGCAATAAATTTTCCTCTCAGTACTGCTTTTGCTGCATCCCATAAGTTTTGATATGTTGTGTTATCATTTTCATTAGTTTCATTATAGTTATTGATTTCTGTTGTGATTTCCTCCTCGACCCACCATTTTTCTAATACTGTTTCTTTAAAATTTCCATATCTTGGTGCCAAATCTGGGTCTCTGGCCCTTGCAGATTTCCAGCTTCCTTCCACTGTGGTCAGAGAAATTATTTTGTATGATTTTGATCTTTCTGAATTCATTGAGACTTTTTTGTGACCTAGCATGTGGTCGGTCTTGGAGAATGATCCATGTGCACTTGAGAAAAATATATATCCTGCTGTATATGTGTGTAATGTTCTATATATGTCTATTAGGTTTAGGTCCTTTAATATATATTGTTCAAAGTCTTTTTTCTTTATTGATTCTCTCTTGAGGTGTTCTGTCCAAAGTTGATAGTGGTTTATTAAAGTCCCCCACTATAATTGTAGAGGCATCTACTCCTTCACTTAGTTTCTCCATTGATTGCCTGACATATATGGAGGCACCCTTGTTAGGAGCATAAATGTTTATGATTCTTGAAAGATGATCCCTTTCACTAATATGTAGTATCCATCTTTGTCTCTCACAATTGTTTTGCATTTAAATTCTATTTTGTCTGATATTAATATAGGTACTCCTGCCCTTTTTTGGTTATTGTTTCCTTATAAGATTGTTTTTCAGCCATTCACTTTCGACCTCCTTGAATCCTTGGGTGTAAGATTTGTTTCTTGTAGACAGCATACAGATTGGTTGTATTTCCTTATCCAATCTTCCATTCTGAGTCTCTTGACAGGTGAATTTAATCCTTTGACATTCCGTTTTATTACTTTCAAGGAATTACTTATCTTAGCTGTATTTTCTTTGGATTTGTGTTTGTCATATTTTGTTTGATTTTTTTCTCTTTTTGTCTTTTTAGTTGCTCTTACACTCTCCTCCAACTCTGTCACTCCTGTTTTTTTCTTTCTTCCTGCAGAACTCCCTTTAGTATTTCTTGAAGGGCAGGATTCTTGTTGCATACTCTCTCAGTTTGTGTTTATCTGTGATTATTTTGAACTCTCCATTATTGTTGAATGGTAACTTAGCTCGATAGGGTACTCTTGTTTTGATTTTTTTTCTTTTAGTACCTTGACTATGTCATACCACTGCCTTCTTGCCTCCATGGTTTCAGATGAGAAATCTCATGGAGCCTCCTTTGTATGTGATGGTTCTCTTTTCTCTTGCTGCTTTTAGTATTTTCTCTTTGTCTTCCACATTGGATAATCTGACAAGTATATATCTTGGGGTAAGCCTGTTGGGATTTCTGCTGTTTGGGGTGCATTGTGCTTCCTGGACATGTACATGCATCTCCCTCAATAGGTTTGGGAAGTTTTCAGCCATTATTTCCCCAACATCCCTTCTGTCCCCTTACCCTCCTTCTTCTCCTTCTGGGATGCCTATAATATTTATGTTTGTGCCTTTTGCACTGTCATTCAGGTCCCTAAATCTCTGCTGGATTTTTTCTATCATTTTATCAATCAGTTCTACTATCTGTTTGAGTTCAGATGTACTGTCTTCAACATCACTAATTTCTTCCTCTGCTTCTTTGAATCTGCTCTTATTTGCCAAAAGTATATTTTTGATTTCTTGAATTGTGCTGTCCATCACTATTATATCTGTTATCTTTTTGGGTATGCTTGCAATTTCTTCTGTGTTCTCTTCAAGTGTTTTCTTCCTATTCTTAATCTCTTCCTTCATTTCATCAAATTGGTTCCTGATATATGTTTTGAGAGCTTTAATTACTTGTTTGATGTTCACTCCTCTTCCTGGTTTTTAGTTTTTTCATTGCATTGGGCTATGTTTTTCTGATTATTGGTTTCATTCATAGTTTTTTGTTGCTATCTGATCATCATTTTATCTTCATGGGTTTATCAGTTGCTTAGCTTCTTTGTCTAGTCTTGAGGTTTAATTTGTTGGTTTTCATGTGTGTTAAGTGTTCTCTTTGTCACTTTGTTCTTCTTATTCTATTTCTGTGTTGTTGGCTAAGTTCACTTGAAGGAAAAATTTTAGGGCCAGAGAAAGCAAAAGGAGTAAGAAAAAAAAATGTATAAAGTAGTATTAACAGTGAATGTTAACTGAGGAACCATGTGAGATCTAGGAGAATGGATATTAGACTCATGTAAATTGTGTAGAGTTATAACAGTAAGAAAAGTGGAGTACCTATAATGAGACAGTAAACTGAATATGGTGAGGAATATAGTACAAATTAAAAGGCCAGTGTGGTTAGGAAAGAGGAAAAGAGAAAAGAAAGGACAATAATATAAAGAGTGAATAAAAACAGAACAAAGGTGTTAGAAATAAAAAATCAGAAAAATTGGGGGCCAATAAAAGAGAGGTGGATGTAAGAAAAAGAATAAATGATGGAGGATAGATATTTATTCTAGATGTAGAGGAAAGGGGATAGTGTTGCTAGCCAAAATCAATACACACAGAAAAGAGGAAATGGAGGATGAGGAAACACAGCAAATGTGAAGCACTCTCTGCAGCACCTAAAATATAATAATAAAAAAGAAGAGAAAGAAAGAAAAAAAGGGGGGGGAATAAAAAGAGGAAGTAAGCAAGAAAAAGGAAAAAAAAAGAAAAAAGAAAAAAGCACCATGGGTGGATAAAGAGGAAGGAAAAACAGGAAAACAAACCAACAAAAAAGACCAGACGACGTTTCAAGCAAGAAATATCCTCTTTGCAGTTAAATAAAATGCTTAGGAGTCTGACATTCCCCCTTTCTCCCTTCCTCACTTCCCTCTCTCTCAGGGCTGCAGGAAAGCTGCCTGTGAGGTCCAGTAGGAGATTCAAGTGGGTCCTTGGTGAACCAGCTCAGCACAGGAATGACTCTTCATTTCCAGAAAGAGAGCACCCACACCTCACCAGGAACCCCAAATGCACTGTTGGAAGCTTGGAAATCACGTCCTACAGCCCCTCTCCCTTAGGTGTGCTACAGGAGGGCTGGTTGATTTTCTGACTCCACCTTTTCCCAGACCAAGTTTCCTATCCCATGACATTTAGGTAAATTGGGCTTTCTCGGCAGATTTGCCTCTCCTTTCTTCCCAGGCTCTCCCCAAGCCAGCTGGTATGCTCCTCCAAGCTTAAAAAAAAGTGTGTGTGTGTGGGAGGGGGGGGGACCAGAAAATTGAACCCACACTTATTTGGCCCCTCTGCACCTCCCACCAAATCCCTCCCACTTATGGAGTCAGTCCAGAACTGGAGGGCTCTGGTGATCCCAGACCTCAGGGAGCACTGATTTTGGGAAAGTGAAGTCCAGGAAATTGCAGTCTTGGAGTCTGTGGGTCTGTGGAATGTGGACTATGGGGGCTTAGGGGACACAGACCTGGGGACCATGCATCTGGGGAACATGAGGCTTGGGAACACCGCTGCACAACTGACAGTTTTCAGGGAACATTGCAGCTGCCAGCCCTAGGGGGAAGGGTCCTACCTCCTCACAACTTCTGACTCTGTGGTAGAAATTTGCAATTCTACCTTTAGCAAGCACTACCTCGTCACAGTCTCTCCAAATTGACATTCATACGCCTCTTGCCTTGCAAGCCCCCAAAACAGGCCACTCTGGCAAGATTCCAACCCTATTCAGCCAGTCCTTTTCAGGAGAGATTATGAGATGCACTCACACAGACACCATCTTTCCCCACCTCTGTACTATTATTTATAGTCAATGGTTTAACTCCGTGTTAACTGTGTAGTTCCATGGATTTGTATTTTTAATTTTAGTCTAATAACATATACAATCTAATATTCCCCCTTTTATGTATATTAAGATATCTATTTCAGGGTTGTTAATTACTTTCACAATGTTGTACAATCATAACCACCATCAATTACCAAACATTTCCATCATTCCAGATAGGAACTGTGTACATTTTAAGCCTTACCTGGCCATTCTCTATCCCCACCCCATTCACTGATAGCCTTTAATATATAGATTCTGACTTCAATTGTTTGCCAGTACTATTTATTTCAAATCAGCAAGATCACACACTGTTGTCTGTTTGTGTCTGGCTTATTTCACTCAACATGCTATTTTCAGGACTTCATGCATTTTTAGGGTTGGATAATATTCTGTTGTATGAATTCGTCCCCATTTTGTTTATCCATTCATTTAGTTGGTGGACAATTGTGTTGCTCCCATCTTTTGGCATTTGTGAACAATGCCAATATGAACTTCAGTGTGTAAACATCTGGTCATGTACCTGCTTTAAATTCTTGTGGGTATAAACCTAGTAATGGGATTGCTGGATCATGTGGTAATTCTGAAGATAGGTTTCTGAAGAACTTCCAAACCATCTTCCACAGAGGGTGCAACATTTTACTTGGCCAGCAACAATGAATAAGTTTTTCCTATTTTTCTGCACAAACTCTTGCTATTTATTATTTTGTAAATAGTGACTACTTAATGAGTGTGAATTTATATCTCATTATGTGTTTTATTTGCATTGCTCTGGTGGCAGAAAAAGAAAATTCACAAATATATGGAGATTAAATAGGACACTAAAATAGTGTTCAAAAAAATTGCTATAAATTTCCCTCTCAACATTGCCTTTGCTGCATCACATAGGTTTTCGCATGCTGTTTTCTCATTTTCATTCATCTTGAGATATTTACTGAATTATCTTGCAATTTCTTCTTTCACACCAACAAAATAATTACAAGTCATACCAAGAAATAGGAAGATGTGGCCCAGGAAAAGGAAAAACCTATACCTCCAGATGACATAAAAGAGTTTAGACAACTAATCACAGATATTAAAACAAATCTTAATAATTCAATGAGATAGCTAAAGACATTAAGGATATTAAGAAGACCCTATGTACCTATTCTTCCCTCTCCCTCCCCCTCAGAACCTCTGGTGGCCACTGCCTCGATATCAATGATACAAGTTCTTCCTTTGCTAGAATAATCCTAAGTCCACTTTAGTCCATAGTTGCTTTCCCCTAATGTTTGTTCATTTCTCAATTTTGAGGATTTGGGGGTGGTGATGCCCAACCTGTCTCTAATTGGAAAGGGCTTAGAACCCATGACATAGATGGATGGAATTGTATTGCTTGCAGTTGTATAGGGATATTTTGAGACATTGGAATTGTCCTGCATGACATTGCAATGATGGATATAGGCTACTATATATTTTATCAAAATCTATAAAATTGTGCAGGGAAAAGTGTAAACTATGATGTAAACTAGTCCTTGGTTAGCATAATGCTTCAATATATATTCATCAATTGTAACAAATGAACCATACTAATGAAAGAGGTTACTAGTATGGGGAAATATGGGAGGGGAAGAGGGTAGGGTATATGGGAATCCCATATATTTTTTATGTAACTTTTATGTAACCTAAATCTTCTTTAAAAATTAAAAAAAAGAATAAAAAAGAATACACTGGGTGAGCAAATAGAATAATTTGAAAGTTTACATAGAAAAATAGTAAATCTTATGGGAATTAAAGGCACAGTAAATGAAATTAAAAATACAATGGAGATATATAACAGCAGATATGAAGAGGCAGAAGAAAGAATCAGTGAGCTTGAAGACAGGGCTTCTGAAAGCCAATGCACACCAGAACAGATAAAGAAAAGAATGGGAAAAAATTGAACAGGGTCTCAGGGAATAAATGATAGCAAAAGTCATATAAACATACATGTCATGGGTGTCCCAGAAGGAGAAGAGAAAGGAAAAGGGGTAGAAGTAATATTTGAGGAAATAATGGTAGAAAATTTCCTAACCCATTTGAAGAACATAGATACACATGTCCAAGAAGCACAATGTATTCTAATCTGAATAAATCCAAATAGACATACACAGATACACATACTAATCAGATTGCCCAATTCAAAGATAAAGAGAGAATTCTAAAATCAGCAAGAGAAAGGTGATTCATCACATACGATGGATGCCAAATAAGATTAAGCTCTGATTTCTTATTAGAACCCATGAAGGCAAGAAGGTAGTGGCATATTCAAGATATTGAAAGAGAAAAATTGCCAGCCAAGAATCTACATATTCAAGATTTTTTTTCAAAAATAAGGGTGAGTTTAGAATATTCATAAATGACAGAAACCAAAAGAGTTTCTAAGTAAGAGACTGGTTTTGCAGGAAATACTAAAGTGAGTGCTACAGCCTGAAAAGAACAGAGAGGGGAGAGAGACTTGGAAGAGAATCTAGAAATGAAAATTATATCAGTAAAAATAACTAAAAGTGTAAAAACAGTGGTGAAAATAAGATATGACAGATAAAACCCAAAGGCCAAAGTGGATGAAGTAAGAACTGCCTTTAGAGTAAGAACATTGAATGTTAATGGATAAACTACTCAATCAAAAGACAGACTGGTAAAATGGATAAGAAAATATGAGATAGCTATATGCTGTCTTACCTTAGGCCAAAGGATACAAATAGATTGAAAGTAAAAAGCTGAAAAATGATATTCCACATATTCAGTAATAAAAAAAAAGAAGTCAGAAGACACTCCTCCCTGTCTTGGATGTTTAAAGAAAGCAAGACTTGTCCTTGTTGTCATCCTCTAAAGTTTCTTACACTTCTTTCATGGTATTAAGCTGCTTTTTGTTTAGAGGCCAAATTCTGGGACATGGGGAGAGGACTCTACCAGTTCAGTATTTCAAAGCTGGAACAGGAAGGGGTATAGGCCAAATCCAAAATGCCCTGGTAGGGGTTCATGAATTGCACGAAGTTCCTCTTCCATGGTTCCCCAAAGGCAAGCTTTCTTGGCATGTCCAGCACATGCAGCTTTCCATCCAACCATCCCCCACAGCTGTGAGAAAGTGCAAAGTCTCCAAGGCTCCTCTACTGCCACCTTTATCTAGGGCAGGTTGAAACAATGGACACTACCACATTTGTCTGTGGTCAATTGAAATAATGGATGCACTCACACTTGGGCCTTCAATGAGGCAAAGTCACTAATAAAAATCCATAATCAGGAGCAGATGTAGCTCAAGTAGTTGAGCACCTGATTCCCACACTGGAGGTCCTAGGGTCAGTCCCTGATGACTCTTAAAAATGAAAGCAAATGAAAAAACCAACTTAGTGGAGCTGATTTGGCTCAATGCCAGTTTCCTATATATGAGGTCCTGGGTTCAATCCCCAGCCCCAGTATCTAAAAAAAAAAATCCATGATCAGTGCTCAGTTGTGCCTACCTCTCATCTTGCACAAGAGGATTTTAAAGTCCATTTTGAACACCAGAGACCTAAGCAGGTGATGGATCCCATGGAGGCCTGCCACAACCAGTGATTGGTGCCAGTAACCACCACACTTAGAAAGCTATTTACTGATCTTTACCATACTTTACCATCCTCTTCCTTGTGTACGTTCCAGGATATTATACAGTGTTTCACTGACCTCTGGACATTCAAAATAGATTTTTCAGACAGTTCCTGCATATTTTATACTTGTTCTGCTGGAAGTAATGAGGCCTGAAGCTCCTCATGCCACCACCTTCCCAAAATACTCTATAAATTATATCTTTACATATTGTATGCCCAAACCATAGATCAATCCTTTTTACACATTTTCATTTTAGGAACAGTAAGAAGTAGAGTTATATAATAAAAAATACAGTACAACCATAACGTATTTTATAATTATCCCTATGGTTACTTTTACTAGAGGTCTGTAATTACTTTATACTGCTTTGAACCACTATTTTGAGTCCTTTCCTTTCAATCTGAATAACTTCCATGGCATTGTTTATTGAGTATATCTCATTGTGATGAACTCCCTCAAATTTTGTTTACTTGTGAATGTCTTAATCTCTCCCTCATTTTTGAAAGGAGGCCACACTGAATTTAAATTCTGGGACAGCACCTGGTTTCTCTCAGCATGTTAAATACATCCTTCTGCTCCCTTCTTGCCTCTATGGTTTAAGGTGACAAATCAGCACCTAATTTGCTTGCAATATCCCTTTATGTAGCTTGCTGCATATATCTTGCACCTTTCAGAACACTCTTCTTGTCCTTGGCATTGGAAAGTTTGATTACTCTGTGTCTGGGCATGTTCTCTCTAGAAGAAAAGTTAACAACTGTAACATGGAACTGTTTAAGATAGTAAAACCTCAGGTAAAACAAATGTGGGTGATATGGCATACATAAGACTGTTTCTACCAAATAGAAATAAAAATATACTAGAAAGAAGGAAAAAGAATAGCAACTATGTATGGCAGGAGAAGCATAGAGAGATTGAAAAGTCAGTTTTCAATTTACCCTGTTTGGGATTGTTGGGCCTCTTGAATGTGCATTTTCATGGCTTTCACTAAAGTTGGGAGGTTTTTTTTACCTTTATTATGTCTAATATTCCTTCTACACCTTTTTCTCTTTCTCATTCTTCTGGGCCTCCCATAATGCATATATTGGTTCATGTGATGATGCCCCCCAGGTCCCTCAGGCTTTGTTCCCTCATTAAAATTCCTTTTTATCTCCTCAGTTTGAATGACTTCAATGCCTTGTCTTCAAGGAATGCATCTGCCCCATGGGATTTAAGCCCTCCCTCAGTCAGAGACAGGGTGGGCATTACCAGCCTCAAATCCTTAAGAATGAGGAATGAACAAACATAAGCAACTAAGGGTTAAAGTAGATGTATGATTATCCTAGAAATGGAAGACCTTGTGTCACTGATATAAAGGCAGGGGCCACCTGAGGTTCTGAGGGGAGGAAGAGGAAAGAATAGGAACAACACGGGGGGATTTGGGGGACATTGGAATTGTCCTGCATGTCATTGCAATGACAGATATGGCTATTATACATTTTGTCAAAACCTATAAAATTATGTGGGTCAAGATGTAAACCATAATGAATGCTATAGTCATTTGTTAGTACATGCTTCAATATGTTTCATCAACTGTAATAAATGTACCACACTAATGAAAGATGTTGTTAATGTGGGAAAGTGTGTGAACGGAGGGGTGTAGTTAATGGGAATCCCTTGTATATTTTTTAACAAATCAATTTTATTGATACATATTAATAAAACATAAATCTATCGAAAGAGTACAATCAATGGTATTCAGTGTAATCATATATTTGTGCATTCATTGCTTCATTCTTAGAGCACTTTCGCTATTCCAATAATAATAATAAACGAAAAACACACAAACAAAAAAACTGACTTTTCAATCTCTGTATGTTCTCCTGCCATACATAGTTGCTATTCTTTTTCTTTCTTTCTAGTATATTTTTATTTCTATTTGGTAGAAATAGTCTTATGTATGCCATATCACCCACATTTGTTTTACCAGAAGTTTTACTATCTTAAACAGTCCCATGTTACAGTTGTCAGCTTTTCTTCTAGTAATATAAATGACCTTAGGCTTTTGCTTTCAACCACTGTTATATCCATATAATAGTTCTGCTAGTTACAAATACCAAGATATGTTTTCACCAATTATATTCATTTCCAAAGATTTACAAAAAACCTTTTTACCAATTTTACACAGATTAACTCTCAGCTTTCCATTCTCTACCCTCCTTCTATTTTCTGGTGATCGATATTCTAATTATTAACTCCATGAGTTTACAAAATATATGTAATTCATAATACTGCAATCATACACTAATTGTCTTTTTGTGCCTGGCTTGTTTCACCCAACATAATGTCCTTCATGTTCAACCACATAGTCATATGCTTCATGACTCCATTTCTTCTTACCTTTACATAATATTCCATTATGTGTATACACTACTGTTGGAGAAAAATGGCACTAACTGGGACACAGAGATTGATTGCAGGCAGAAAGTTTATTGGGAAGCTCTCCCAACAGAGGAGGTCTGAAGAACAGACTTTAGCCCACTCCTGAAAGAGGAGGATTTGAATTTATACAGAACTTTCCTAGGCAGGGAAATGATAGTTTGTTGGAGGGGGTCTAGGGTCTGAGTGAGATGCACAAGCCAATAGGAAACCCTAGAGGAGAAAATTTTCCCTTGTATGGCTAAAGGGTAGTGGGTTAGGGAATTAGGTTTTCTCAGAATACTAGGAGGAGCAGGTGTTCCTTTGATCTGCAGGGCATAAAGGATTTTTTAAATCTCCCTTGATATGCAGGTAGTGAAGGTCTCCATCTCCCTTTACTCCCCTCCCTATGTGTCTTCTTTGTTCAACCTTTGGGGAAGTGCTGTGCCCTCAGACATGTAGGTTTATGGAGGGGCTATCTTTCCTCAATGCATGTCAGGGGGAACTGAGTCACAGCTGGTTAGTTATTGCAAACTTAGTGAGAGGGAACCTCTAACTACAATTTTTTATTCATTCATCAGTTGATGGACACATGGACACCTAGGTTGTTTCCAAATTTTGGCAGTCATGAACAATGCCATATGAACATTGGTGTGCAAATGACTCTTCACGTCTCTGCTCTCAGTTTTTCTGGGTATCTATACCTAGTAATGGTATTTCTGGGTCACATGGCAAGACTATATTCAACTTCCTTAGGAACTGACAGTCCTCCACTGTGGCTGTACCATTCTACATTCTCACCAAGAGGGAATAAGAGTTCCTATCTCTCCACATCCTCTCTAACATTTATAGTTTTCCAACTTTTTAATAGAGGCCCATCTAATAGGTGTGAAATGATATCTCATTTTAGATTTGATTTTAATTTCCTTAATCACTATTTTTTTAAATTTTATTTTATTTATTAATTTTTAAAAAAATATTACATTCAAAAAATATGAGGTCCCCATTTACCCCCACCGCCCCCACCCCACCACTCCCCCCACAGTAACACTCTCCCCCATCATCATGACACATCCATTGCATTTGGTGAGTACATCTATGGGCATCACTGCACCCCATGGCCTGTGGTCCACACCATAGCCCACACTCTCCCACGTTCCATCCAGTGGGCCATGGGAGGACATACAATGTTCGGCAATTGTCCCTGCAGCACCACTCAGGACAACTCCAAGTCCCGAAAATGCCTAATCACTATTGACATTGAACATTTTGCAATTCTTCTTTGGGCAGTTGTCTTTTCAAGTCTTTTGCCCAATTTTTAATGAAGTAGTTTGTCTTTTTATTGTTGAATTGTATGATCTCTTTGTATATCATGGATTTTAAGCACTTATTGGATATGTGATTGCCAAATGTTTACTTCCATTGAGTGTGCTGCCTTTTCACCCTTTTGATAAAGTCCTGAGGCACAAAAGTATTTAGTTTCGAGGGTTCCCGTTTACCTATCTTTATTTTGTTGCTCATGCTTTGGGTGAAGGGTTTAAGAAACTACCACCTACCACAAGATCTTGAAGAAATATATTTTTTCTTCCTGAAGTTTTATGGTTTTCACTTTTATATTTAGGTACTTTATCCATTTTGAGTTAATTTTTGTATAGTGCATGAGATAGAGGTCTTCTTTCTTTCTTTTTGATATGAATACCCAGTTCTCCCAGTGATTTGTTGAATAGAATGTTCCAGCCCAGCTGGGAGGGCTTGACTGACTGGTCAAAAATCACTTTACTATAGATGTGAGGGTCTATTTCTGCATTTTTTACTCCATTCCACTGGTCAATGTGTCTGTCTTTATGCCAGTACCATGCTGTTTTCACCACTGTAGCTAAGGAATATGCTTTCAAGTCCAAAAGTGAGAGTCCTCCAGCTTCACTCTTCTTTATAAAGATTTTTTTGGCTATTCATGCCTATTTGCCCTTCTAAATCAATTTGGTAATTAGTTTTTCCATTTCTGCCAAAAAGGCTGTTGGGATTTTTACTGGGATTGTGGTGAATCTGTAAATAAGTTTGAGTAGAATTGACATCTTAACAATATTTAGTCTTCCAATCTATGAACATGGAATGTCCATCCATTTATTTAGGTCTTCAGTTTGTTTTATCAATGTTTTGTAGTTTTCTGAATACAAGTCCTTATGTCCTTGGTTAAGTTTATTCCTAAATATTTGATTGATTTAGTTGCTATTATAAATGAATTTTTTTTCTGATTTCCTCCTTAGATTGCACTATGTAGTGTATAGAAACACCATTAATTTTTGCATATTAATTTTGTATTCTGTCATTTCAAAGAACTTGTCTATTAGTTCTAGTCACTTTGTTGTGGGTTTTCCAGGAGATTCTAGATATAGGATCATATCATCAGCAAATATTGCAAGTTTACTCCTTCCTTTCTTATTTGGGTGTCTTTTATTTCTTTATATAGCCTAATTGCTCTAGCTAGAACATCCAGCACAACATTGAATAACAATGGTGACAGTGGACATCCTTGTCTTCTTCATAATCTCTACAGGAAAGCTTTCCATTTTTCACCATTGAGTACAATGCCTGCTGTAAATTTTTTGTATGTGCACTTTACCATATTGTGAAAGATTTCTTCCATTCATATTTTTGGTTTTTACAAAGACAGGCTGCTGTATTTTGTCAAATGCCTTTTCTGCATCCATTGAGAGGATCACATGATCTTCAATTTTTCCATGTGGTTTACTACACTAATGGATTTACTTATGTTGAACTACCCTTGCATACCTGGGATAAAACCCACATTATTGTGGTTTATAATTCTTTTACTGTGCTTTTGGATTCAGTTTGCAAGTATTTTCTTCAGGACTTTTGCATCTATATTTATTAGAAATATTGGTCTGTCATTTTCTCTCTTTTTTTGTAGTACCTTTATCTTGTTTTGATTTTAGTGTGATGGTGGCTTCATAGAATGAGTTCAGTAGCATAATTTCCTGTTCAATTTTTTGGAAGAGCTAGAGCAAGATTGGTATTAGCTCATCTTTGAATGATTGGTAAAATTCATCGTTGAAGCCATCTGGCCCCAGGCTTTTAATCTTCAGGAGGTTTTTGATGACTGTTTCAATCTCTTCACTTGTCATTGGTTAGTTGAAGTCTTCTATTTCTTTTAGGTGGTTTGTGCATTTCTAGAAATTCATCCATCTCATCTATGTTGTCTAATTTTTTGGCCTAAAGTTGTTCATAGTATCCTCTTATGATCTCTCTTACTTCTGCAGGATCAGTGGTAATGTTCTGCCTCTTATTTCTGATTTTATTTTTTTTTGTGTCTTCTGTTTATTTTTTTTTCTTTCTCAGTTTAACTAAGGATTTGTCAATTCTTTTGATCTCAGAGAACCAACTTTTTGGTTTTGTTGATTCTCTCTACTTTTTTTTGTTGTTGTTCTCAATTTCATTTATTTCTTCTCTGATCTTTACTATTTCCATTTGGCTTGGTTTGGGCTTAGTTTGCTGTTCTTCATCTAGTTCCTTCAGGGATGCATTTAGATTTTAAATTTTAGTTCTTTCTTCTTTTTAAATGTGAGCATTGAGGGCTATAAATTTCCCTCTCAGCACTGCCTTTGCACTGTCCCATAGGTTTTGGTATGTTGTATTCTCATTTTATTCATCTCAAGATAGTTGCTGAATTCTCTTACAATGTCTTCTTTGACCTACTGATTATTTAAGAGTATATGTTTAATCTCAATATATTTATGAATTTCTCATTTTTCTGCCCATTATTGATTTTTAGTTTCATTCTATTATGATCAGAGAAAGCATTTTGTATATTTCAATCTTTTTAAGTCTACTGAGACTTGTCTTGTGACCCAACATATTGTCTATCTTGGAGAAGGTTCCATGAAAAGTATATCATACAGTTTTGTGGTGCAATGCTCCATAGATGTCTATTAGGTATACTTCATTTAGCATATTATTCAAGTTCTCTGTTATTGTCTTTGTCCTCTATCTAGATATTCTATATACTACTGAGAGTGGTGTTTTGAAGTCTCCAATTATTATTTTAGAGAGATCTGTTTCTCCTTTCAGTTTTGCCAGCATGTGCCTCTGTGTCTTGGGGCACTCAGGTTAGGGGTACAAATATTTAGTATAGTTATTTCTTCTTAGCAAATTGTCCCTGTTATTAATATATAATTGTGTTTTTAATTCCTTATAATATATTTGCATCTGAAATCTCTTTTGTCTGATATTATCTGTACTCCAGCTCATTTTATTTACAATTTGCATGGAATATCTTTTCACAACCTTTTACTTTTAACCTGGTTTGTCCTTCCACCTGAGGTGGCTGTCTTATAGACAACATATAGACAGCTCATATTTTTAAAATCCATTATATCAGTCTATTTGATTGGGAAGTTCAAGCAATTAATATTCAATGCTATAACTGTAAAGCCATTACTTACTTCATCCATTTTGTCCTTCAGCTCTCTATTGTCCTATTATCCTATTATCTGTCTTCTTACCCTTTAGTTCATCCTCCATAGTAATCTTCATTTCTACACTCTTCTCCAGATCTCTCATCCCTGTGTTGCAGCACTCCCTTTAGTATCTCTTGCATTCTGGTCTTATGATATCATATTCTATCAGTTTTTGTTTTTCTGTGAAAGACTTGAACTCATCCTCATGTTTGAAGGGCAGTTTTGCTGGATACAGAATTCTTGGCTGGCAGTTTTTCTCTTTCATACCTTAAATGCATCAAACCACTTTCTTCTTGCCTTGATGGTTTATGATGAGAGGTTGGCACTGAATCTTATTCAGTTTCCCTTTTTTGTGATGCTTTGATTTAATCTTGCTGCTTTCAAAATACTCTCATTATCTGTGATATTTGTCATTATGAATAGTAGGTGTCTCAGGGTAAGTATATTTGAATTTATTCTCTTTGGGGTGTGTTGTCCTTATTTGATATTGATATTTATGTGTTTCATAAGGGTTGGAAAGTTTTCAGTCATTATTTCCTCAAATATTCATTCTGCCCCTTTTCCATTTTCTTCTGGGACACTGATGATGCAAATATTTGTGCATTTCACTGTCATTCAATTCCCTGAAACTCTGTTCCATTTTTCCATTCTCTTCTCTTTCTGTTCTCCTGTCTTTTCCAGTTCAGATGTTCTGTCTTCAAAATCACTAATTCTGTCTTTAAGCAATTTACATCTGCTCTTATGTTCCTCTAATATATTTTTAACTTCATCCATCATGTCTTCCATTCCCATAAGCTCTGCTACTTTTCTTCACAGGCTTTCAAATTGCTTTTTGTGCTCACCCAGTGTTGTCTTAATAGCTTTTATTTCTTTAGTCATATTTTCTTTAAATTCTTTGAAGTGATTTAGGAGATTGTGTGTTTATCACTGATTAACAGTCTTATGTATCTTCCTATGTATCTTCCAGATATTTGGTTAATTCCTTTGGCTGGGCCATCACTTCCTGTTTCCTAGTATGGCTTATAATTTTTTGCTGATTTCTGGGCATCTGAACATGTTGAATTTACTCAATGGCCAATTTCTCTCTCTTGCCCAGTGGGTTTTTTTTTTTTACAGCTCTTATTTGAAATTTGGTTCAACTTATTCTCAGTATTTAAAAATGCTTAGTTTAAGTTATCAAAATCATGCCAGGGACTCACTAATGGGGCACAGATTCTCTCCCAGGTTTTAGGATACAGAGAAAATGGACCTGTTGGTGATAAAAGACACAATGCAAGAAATTGAAAGTATGCTGGAACAACATAACAGGAGATTTGAACAGGAAAAGGAAATAATTAGTGGCCTAGAAGATAGGACATCCATAATCACACAGTAGAACATGTAGACCAAAAAAAAAAAAAAAAAAAAAAAAGGAAAAAATTCAGCAGGGACTTGGAGAATTTTATGATAACATGAAATGGACAATGCATTATAGGCATCCCAGAAGGAGAAGAGAAGGGAAAGGTGGCAGTAAAAGTGTTTGAGGGAATAATGGCTAAAAATTTCCCAACTCTTGAGCTTTTGACAATCTGATAAATGTGTGTCTGAGGGTAGGTCTGTTAGGATTTATTTTTCTTGGAGTATGCTGTGATTCCTGGACATGTATATCCATGTCCTTCATAAGAGTTGGGAAAACCTGAAAGCAGCAACAGAAAAGAGATCCATGATGTATAAGAAAGTGTGATAAGATAAAGTGCATATTTCTCATCTGAAACCATGGATGCAAAAGGCAGTAGTATGGCATTCTTAAGGTGCTGAAGGAAAAAACTGACAGCCAAGAATTGTGTATCTAGCAATATTGTTATTCAAGAATGAGGGAAAGTTCAAAATATTCACACATATACAGAAATTGAGTCAATTTATCAACCAGAATGCTGCCCTTCAAGAAATGCTAAAGGGAGTTCTGCAGGTTGAAAGGAAAAAACAAGAGACCTTTGGAGGAGAGTGTACAAAGGAAGACTATTGGTAAGAGTAACTAAAATGATAAAAAATAAATTAAAATATAACGTATATAAGCCCAAAGAAAAAATGGCTAAAGTTCTGCATTTACAGCAATGATACTGAATACTAATGGAGTAAACCATCCAATCAAAAGACATACATAGGCAGAATGGATAAGGAAGTATGAACCAGTTATGTGCATTTACAAGGAATGAACCTTAGATGCAGGGACACAAACAAGTTGCAAGTGAGAGGTTGGGATACAATCAATAACCAAAAACAGGAAGGAGAAGTGTTAGTATTATCAGATAAAATAAACTTTAAATTCATAACTGGTGTAAGAGACAAATTGATACTCAACCAAGAAGAAAGAACAATCATAAATATTTATGCACCTAATCAGGGAGCCCCAAAATACATGAGGCAAAAATTGACAAAACTAAGGGGAGGAATAGAAGCCTCTACAGTCTTAGTGGGGATCTTCAGTACACCATTATCACCATTAGACAGACCTTCTTGTCAGAGGCTCAATAAAGAAACAGAGACCTTGAACAATACATTAGATGAACTAGACCTACTGGAATTATACAGAACATTACACTCAAAAGCAGCAGGATATACATTCTTCTCGAGTGCTCATGGATTATTCTCCAGGATTGATCACATGCTAGGTCATAAAAGAAGTCCCCACAAATTTAGAAAGACTGAACTTATATAAAGCACTTTCTCTATCAACAACAGAATGAAGCTAGAAATCAAAGGATGGAGAACTGGAAGAGACTCATATATGTGGAAGTTAAACAATACACTCAATCAATGAGTTAAGAAGACATTGCCAGAGAAATCAGTAACTACCTCAAAGTGAATGAAAATGAGAAAACACAGCATATCTAAATTTATGGGATATGCTGTGCTGATGGATACTTATACCCCTCCTAAATGCCTACATGAAAAAGAAGAAAGAGCTGAAATCAAAGATTTACCTGTACACCTGGAGGAACTAGAAAAAGGACAACAAACTAATCCTAAAGCAAGCAGAAGGAAAGAAATAACAAAGATTTGGGAATGAAAAAACACTAGAAAGAGTTGCAAGTCTGTTGAGGCTCAGGGCCTGGCTATCACATGGTCAGTCCAGAGATTCAGGTCCCCTGGGTATACATTAAACCCCAGCACCAACTACAGTTCCAGTAAAAGTAACAGGAGAGACTTGTGAACAAAGATCACGTCTGAGTCCAGCTCCATCACACAGAAACACAAACTCCAAAGTAGGGCCAACTGACATGGCACTGAACTCCATCTGTCATGACCATAGAAGCTGTGGGTCTATGTAGCCATCAGGAGAACCAGTACCTGGGGTTGTATCTTCTTTATCTGTCTCTGGGACTCTGCTCAGGTGTGCATAAGGGCTCAGCTAACATGGATGTGAAGAAGGTCAACCACCACACCAGGGAGCCAAGAGTGCCTACAACTGAAAGCAGGAGAATTGCATCCAGCATCCATGTGGAATCTAAGCCCCCTCTTGTTACAGATGTGGAGTGGACACAACCATTCCAAAGTCCACAGGATGGAGGGATAGAGTATGGATTAGAGTGGACTTACTGATATTCTATTCATGAACTATTGTGATTAGTAATCGAAGAAAATGTGGAGAAAGTGGCCATGGTGGCTGCTGGGGGTAGAGAGTGGGAGGAAGAGATGAGATGTGGGGGCATTTTTGGGATTTGGAGTTGTCCTGGGTGGTGCTGCAGGGACAGTTACCGGACATTGTATGTCCTCCCATGGCCCACTGGGTGGACTGTGGGAGAATGTGGGCTATGATGTGGACCATTGACCACGAGGTGCAGCGGTGCTCAGAGATGTATTCACCAAATGCACTAAATGTCTCATGATGATGGAGGAGGTTGTTGTTATGGGGGAGGAGTGGGGGGAAGTGGGGGTATATGGGGACCTCATATTTTTTTAATGTAACATTAAAAAATAAATAAAGACAAAAAAAACACTAGAAAGAATTAACAAAACTAAAATTGGTTCTTTGAGAAGAATGATAAAACTGATAAACTCTTGCTAGACTAATAAAGAAAAAAAAGAAAGAAAGAAGATGCAAATAAATAAAATTTGAAATGACAAAGGGGATTTAACCCACGACCCCACAGAAATAAAGAGTATCCGAAGGGAGGCAGGGCAAGATGGCATCTGAGTAAGCGCACCTCATAATCTCTCCTACAAAGAATTGGCTGAGTAGGGTTGGAATCCTGTTCGAGTGGGCTATTTCAGGGGCTTGCCAGGCAGGAGGTGTATGAACGTTGATTTGGAAAGACTGTAGTGCTTGCTAAAGGTAGAATTGTGGGTTTCTAGCACAGAGGTCAGAAGCTGTGAGGAGGCGGGACTCTTCCCCCTAGGGCTGGCGGCCTGAGTGTTCCCTGAAAACTGTCCATTGTGAGGTGGCGTTCCCAAGCCCCATGTTCCCCAGATGCATGGTCCCCAGGTCCGTGTCCCCTAACCCCTATAGCCCACGTTCCACAGACCCACATACCTTGAGTCCACAATATCCTGGACTTCCCTTTTTCAAATCCAGCGCTTCCTGAGGTCCAGGAATACCCTAGCCCTCTGGTTTTGGACAGACTCCGTGAGTAGGAGGGGTTTGGTGGGAGGTGCAGAGGGGCCAAATGAGTGCGGGTTCAATTTTCTGGTCCCCCCCCCCTTTTTTTTTTAGCGTGGAAGAGCATACCAGCTGGCTTGGAGAGAGCCTGGGAAGAAAGGTAAGGTGAATCTGCTGTGAAAGCCCAATTCACCTAAACAACCTGAGATAGGAAACTTGGTCTGGGAGAAGGTGGAGTCAGAAAATCAACCAGCCCTCCTGTAGCACACCTAAGGGAGAGGGACTGTAGGACGTGATTTCCAAGCTTCCAACAGTGCATTTGGGGTTTCTGTTGAGGTGTAGGTGCTCTCTCTCTGTAAACTAAGAGTCATTGTTTTCTGTGCTGAGCTGGTTCACCAAGGACCCACTTGAATCTCCTACTATACCCCTCATGCAGCTTTCCTGCAGCCCAGGGAGAGAGGGAAGTGAGGAAGAGAGAAAGGGGGAACGTCAGATTCCTAAGCTTTTTATTTAACTGCAAAGAGGATTCCTTGCTTGAAACTTTGGTCTATTTTTTTAAATTTATTGAAATATATCACTCATACATAAACATACATAAACAACAAGTGTATAATAGTTGTGAACTTACAAACCAAGAATATATGACATCAAACAAACATATAACATCTCACCCTACCACCAATAACTTGCATTGTTTTTAAACCTTTTTAAATAATGATTAAAGAGCATTGTCAAAATATTACTACTAAACGAAGTAGTTTTCCCCCAACCAATCTGATTGTTATTATCTTTATATCATTTATATATGAACATACATAAACAATTAAGTGTGTAGTAAAAGTTGTGAACTTACAAAGCAAACATGCATAACCTCATACGGGGGTCCCATACATCAACCCTCCACCAACACCTCGCATTGTCATGAGATGCTTGTTATAAACTATGAAAGAACACGGTCAAAATCTTACTGCTAATCATAGTCCTTATCTTACATTTGGTGTGTTTTTCCCCCAACTCACCCTATTATTATTTTTTAAAGATAAGTTTTTTATGACAGAAGTTGTAAACTTCTAAAACAATCATGTGCAGAATGCCCAAACAACATCCCTCCATCAACACATCACAATGTGGTGTGTCATTTGCTACAGATAAAATAATATCATCTGATTGTTACCATGTCCATCACATACACTTGGCTCACATTTTCCATACTGCCTCAGTATCAATGCAGTACATCTTTTGCATAAATGCAAGAATATTATATTATTACTACTAACCACAGTCCATAGGTCACTCCAGCTGTATTTTTCCCATGCTTCTCCACATTCCCATCACCCTGCAGTAGTGACATATATTTGCTCTAGCTAACAAAGGACACTCTTGCACCTGTACCATCAACCACAATTCTCACCCACCTCTTGGCTTACTGTGTTATCCAGTTCCTAGATTATTCTCAAGCATTCTATCAATTGGCATTTACATAACTAGACTACCATTTTCAGTCACATCCCCATTTATAAACTAACTGTTACTCTGTGTTACCATCCGCTCTATACATTTCCACATTTTACAGTAAAGCTAATTAAAACTTCTATGTATATTAAACATTAGTAGTCCACTCAGTCCTTCTCTTATCTCCTTTAAGAATCCACCAACTACCACTAGGTCTTGAAGATATGTTCCAATAATTTCTTCTAGAAGTTTTATGGTTCTTGCTTTTATTTTTAGTGTTTTGATCCATTTTAGTTAATTTTTGGAAAAGGTGTGAGATAGGGGTCCTCTTTCCTTCTTTCAGCTATGGATATCCAATTTTTTCAGCACCATTTGTTGAATGGATTGTTCTACCTGAGGTGTGAGTTTGACAGGCTAGTCAAAAATCATGTGACCATACCTGTGAGGGTCTGTTTCTGAACCATAAATTTGGTTCCATTGGTCTATTGTGTCTGTCTTAGGCCAGTACCATGTTGTTTTTACCACTATAGGTAGGTATTATGATTTAAAGCCTGGAGATAAGAGTTCACTTTTACTTTTTATGATAATTCTGGCTATTCAGGACTCCTTACCCTTCCAAATAAATTTAATGATCATGTTTTCAATTTTTTCTTTAATGCTGGTGTTATTTTTATCAGGGTTGCATTAAATCTGTATATCAATTTGAGTAGAATTGATATCTTAATGATATTTAGTCTTCCAATCCATGAGCATGGAATGTTCTTCCAGGTATTTAGGCCTTTTTTGATTTGTTTTAACATCAAGTTGCAGTTTTCTGAATACAAGTGCTTTATGTCATTGGTTAAGTTTTTTCCTGACTATTTGAGTTTTATCAGTAATATTTTATTTTTACCACTCTTTTGACATTTTTAGTTACTTTTATTGATATAATCTTCATTTCTAGACTCTCTTCCAGGCCCCTCTCTCCTATCTTTACTTTTCAGGCTATAACATCCCTTTAGTATTTCTTGAAAATCTGGTCTATTGCTTAGAAATTCTCTCAGTTTCTGTTTATCTGTGAATATTCTAATTTTGCACTCATTTTTGAAGACAGACTTGCTGGATATCAGATTCCTGGATGGAAGTTTTTCTCTCGTAGTATCTTAAATATATCAGATCACTATCTTCTTGCCTTCATGGTTTCTGGTGAGAAGTCAGCACTTAATCTTATGGGATATTCATGATATATTATGCATTGCTTTTCTCTGGCTGCTCTCAGAATTCTCTTTGTCTTTGGCCCTTGACATTCTGATGAGTATGTGTCTTGGAGTTGGTCTATTTTTTTTTTTTTGATGGGAGTACGTTGTGCTTCTTGGACAGGGATATCTATATTCTTCAATAGGGTTGGGAAATTTTCTACCATTATTTCTTTATATATTCCTTCTGCCCCTTTTCCCTTCTCTTCTCCTTCTAAGGACACCTGTGACACATATGTTTGCACATCTTTTACTGTCATTTAGTTCCCTGATTTTTTCCATTCTTTTCTTCATCTGTTCTTTTGTATGTTCACTTTCAGAGGTCATTTTTTGAAGCTCACCAATCCTTTTTTCTGCCTCCTCAATTCTGCTATTATGATTCCAATGTTTTTAAATTTCTTTGATTGCACCTTTCATTCCCATAAGATCTGCTATTTTTCTTGGTATGCTTTCAAATTCTTTATGCTCATCCAATGTCTTCTTAATATCCTTAATCTCTAGCCATCTCATTGAATTTATTAAGGAGATTTGTTTGAACATCTCTAATTAGTTGCTTCAACTCATCTATGTCATCTGGAGGCTTATCTTGTTCCTTTAACTGGGCCAAAGCTTCCTGTTTCTTGGTGTGGATTGTAATTTTTTATTGGTGTCTTTGCATCTGCCTTCCTAGAGTATTCTTTCTGGGTGAGTTTTTCTCTTTAGTTTAGGGCTTCCTATCACTTCTCCTTTGCTGTTTATGCAGTAGGAACCAATGATGTAGTTGGTGCTGTAAACTGTGGAGGCTCAAGCTGCCCTCATTGCACCAGGGACCAATGAAACTTCTTCCAACTTTCTCCTTTGCCAGGGGTAGGGACAGAGTCACAGCAATGTGGAATAATCCATGTGCAGGCCTAGACTGTAGTTGCCCAGAGAGACTGATGACACTTCACATTCCTTTCTACCCTGTCTGGGGCAGGGATGCAGCTGCAGGTGTGGGCAGCAATCTATGCAGTGTGGGTCCAAGATGACTGCAGTTGCTGTGGTAGGCTTCTGATTTTCAATGTATGGCAGACAGATACCTGTAGTTACCAATATAGGCTCGTGCAGGGCTCCTCAGCCTCCTCCCCACCAGAGGCAGGGCTGAAGCCTAGGCAGGCTGCAGGATAATCTGTGTAAAGCAAACTGTCAGCCTGGCTTCCTCTCAGGCTGGGGGCAGTCAGAATGGCAGCTACTGGTCTCTTTCTGACTTGGGCTGGTTCAAACCCCAGCTGTTCCCAGGGTTATCTCTTAGCCACCCAAGTCTACCAATCAGTAGCTGAAATTGGCAGACAACTGTCTCCTCCTCCCCTGTTTCTGGGAAATGGAATTTCCAATTCCCATCACAGAACAGCTCCTGGGCCAGCTTGTGCCACCAGAGTAGGGTGATCACTGGCCTCCACAGCTTGGCTGGTATTTTCCCAGAGAGGCTGGTGCAGGTCCCCACACTTCCTCCCTGCTGGAGGTAGCACTGGGGCCTAGGCTAGACCTGCAATATGATCTGGATGGGAAGAAGCCAATCTCCACCAGCACTGGGATTTTCAGTCTACCCTGCTTCCCCTTGTGCCAGGTGTAGAGTTAATATGGCAGTTCCTGGCCTCTTTCTGACTTGGACAGGCTCAAGCTTTAGCTGTTTTCAGGATTATACTGTAGCTCACTGAGTTTCCTCATCAATAGCTGAAATTGGTGCCCAACCATCTCTTCCTCCCCCATTTTGGGGAAGTGAAGCTTTCAATTTCAGCTGCAGAACAGCTCCCAAGTGGCTTGTGCCTCCAGTGGAGGATGGGCACCAGCCTCCATGGTGTGTAATGCTCTATTTACAGGTCTTCTCTGCAAATGGGCAGTCTCCTTCCACTCTTTCAAAGACATTGCCGGATGCTCTTCTGGTTCCCCAAACAGGTGATTCTGCCAGCTCCAGAGAGCTCTGGGTGTTTGCTAACTGCCCTGTAGTAGGAGCTGACGCTAGGAGTTCCTTACACCAGCGCCATCTTGCTGTCTGGTCTTTTTCGTTGGTTTGTCTTCTTGTTTTTCCTGCCTCTTTATCCCCAAAAGGCCCTTTTTCCTTTCTTTAAAATTTTTTTTTCCTTTTCTTACCTGCTTCCCCTCCCCCTTTGTCCCTTTTCTTTCTTTCTTTCTCTTCTTTTTAAATTTTAAAATATTAGGTACTGCAGGGAGCACTTCACATTTGCTGTGTTTCCTCATCTTCCGTTCCCTCTTTTCTGGGTGTATTGATTTTGGCCACCAACACTATTCCCTTTCCTCTACATCTTTCTATCCTCCATCATTTTTTATTTCTCTAACATTTCACCTCTTTTTGTTTGGCCCCCAATTTTTCTGACTTTTTATTTCTAATACCTTTGTTCTGTTTTCTTTTATTCATTCTTTACATTATTTTCCTTTCTCTTTCCCTCTCTCTTGAACACACTGGCATTTTAATTTATACTTATTCCTCCCCATGTTCAGTTTACTGTCTCATAGGTACTCCACTTTTCTTACAATTATAACTACACAGCTTACATGAGTCTAATATCCATTCTCCTAGATCTCACAAGGTTCCTCAGTTAACATTCACTGTTAATACTACTTTATTTTATTTTTTAAATTCATTAAAAAAAATATTACGTTCAAAAAATATGAGGTCCCTATTCACCCTCACCGCCCCCACCCCACCACTCCCCCCACAGTAACACTCTCCCCCATCATCATGACACATCCATTGCATCTGATGAGTACATCTATGGGCATCGCTGCACCCCATGGCCTGTGGTCCACACCATAGCCCACACTCTCCCACGTTCCATCCAGTGGGCCATGGGAGGACATACAATGTCTGGCAATTGTCCCTGCAGCACATCTCCAAGTCCCGAAAATGCCTCCACATCTCATCTCTTCCTCCCATTTCCCGCACCCAGCAGCCACCATGGCCACTTTTTCCACACCAATGCCACATTTTCTCGATTATTAACCACAATAGTTCATGAATAGGATATCATTAAGTCCACTCTAATCCTCACTGTATTCCTCCTTCCTGTGGACCTTGGCTTGGTTGTGTCCATTCCACATCTATGTCAAGAGGGGGCTTAGATTCCACATGGATACTGGATGCAATCCTCCTGCTTTCAGTTGTAGGCACTCTAGGTTCCATGGTGTGGTGGTTGACATTCTTCAACTCCATGTTAGCTGAGTGGGGTAAGTCCAATAAATCAGAGTGTAGGAGCTGAAGTCTTTTGAGGTTCAGGGCCTGGCTATCATATTGTCAGTCCAGAGATTCAAATCCACTAGATATATCTTAAACCCCAGCACCAACTACAATTCCAGTAAAGTAGCATGAAAGGCTTGTGAAAAGAGATCACATCTGAATCCAGCTCCATCATGCAGAAACACCAGCTCCAAAGAAGGGCCAACTGATATGGCAGTGAACTCCATCTGCCATGACCATAGAACCTGTGGGTCTCTTTAGCCCTCAAAAGAACCAATACCTGGGGTTGTATCTACTTTATCTGTCTCTGAGACTCTGCTCAGGTGTGCGTAAGGGCAATCCTTCTGACAACCTCCAGACTCTTTTTTAGAGACTCAGAGCCATATAAACTCATTTGTCCTTTCCATTTCCCCCATACTTTAGGTCAAACAGCATTTTTAACTCCTGTTATTATATGTAGACAGGGATATTCTGCTGGTCCACGTTGATCCTTTAATTCAAGGTCATTTTCTAGTTACATCATCAGCTGGTACTTGGTAGTGATCCCTCGGTGCCAGGGAGGCTCATCCCCGGGTGTCATGTCCCACACTGGGGGAAAGGCATTGCATTTACATGCTGAGTTTGGCTTTGAGATGGCCACATTTGAGTAACACAGAGGCTGTCAGGAGGGAACTCTTAGGCACAGTGCTGCTTTAGGCCTTGTTCTTATTTCAGGTGTATAGGCTCACAAGCATAGTCATTAGTATCAGGGGGTCACTGTTGGACCCTCTTTCCTTCCTTGTCCTTGCTGTTGCACCTGTGGGACTGCCACTGCTCCTCTAGGGAGCATGACAGAGCTGCACCCCCCCCCCGGCCAGGAACCCAGTACCCCCCCAGCTGTTGTTTTTAATTGTTTCTATTATGAGTATATCCAAACATTTCCATGCACCCTAGACACATGCCCTGTATAACTCCCTGTCAACCATATGTCCCCTGTCAATAACATCCCATACCAGTATTCCTCTGCTGCCATTGTTGAACCACTCTGTCATCCAAAACTTCCTGAAAAGTGAAGCCCAATATAATGCCAGGTTCCCTTAATAGTAAAATGGAATATAGTGATGAGTTTAAAGGTTAGATATAGAATACATATTGATTTGGAAAAATTCTGCATCCTATCTTTTTCTTTTCTTTTTTCCCTAATTATTGAGCTTCTCTTCACAAGAGCCTTAGATCACCGTAATTCATATATACAATATACAATACTCCCACATATCCATTATGAAACCTTTTCCCTTCCATAGCGATAATCTTTTAACTTATTCATATCATATTTACTGACTCTGATGTACAGATATTGAGACAATAGCTTTCAAACAAGGTAACATTTGTGTTCACATTGTGGTTTATACTTTAGGCTATACAGTTTTCTAAATTTTTTAGTTATCCTATGTTTTACATTATGGTTTACATTATTAGTCTGTCGTCCCCTCTATGTTTTTGGTGTAATATTATATGTTTTATATCCATCCTTGTGTACTCTTTTGAAACACTTCTTTTGCCCTCACATTTACTTTAGTTCCATCTATTCAATATCTATTTCCCCCTCCTCTTGGGGCCCACAGTGACAGTCAATCTTCATTTCTTAAGGAACCATGTTCAGAGATACTTGCAACAGTGTTGAGGGCTTGACTTGCTCAACTGCCCTAATGCCCGGGGAGCCACCATTTCTCTTGAGAGATACAGTTCCCTCTATTTGATAGCATTAGTCCTCCCCAGGTTGTGGGTCTACCTTCACTCTCATTATATGGGTCTCTACCCAATGGTATAACCCACTCTGGCAAAATGAGCATTCAGTTATTCCCTAGGAGTCTGTCCTGCGTCAGATTATCCCCTTTAAGTATCTTAAACAGGTAAATTTCCTAATTATATTTTGAAAAGGTTTTCTCAGCATTATACTCTCAACCAACACCTGACACTCTCCTATGTTCGTATGTTGCCTCACCCTCCCCCCAATTTCTTGGGCAATATTACCCATCCGCCCATCCCTAGCCCCCCTCAAAACCCCAAAGCCTCACCCAAAGGTAACCTTTTGCCCCCATTTTATCCCTTCCTTGTACACATACTTACCTCCAGCTTATCATAGTTTTCACCCATGTAGATGTCAGCTTACATCCTTCCTCTACCCCCCGATTTCCTGTAAGCCTATCTTCCAGTCTCTAGCTCTCTGAGGCAGCTTGCTTATTTCATATCATTGAGGTCATGTAGTATTTGTCCTTCAATGCCTGGGTTGCTTCACTCAACATAAGGTTCTCAAGATTCATCCATGTTATCACTTGTGTTTGTAGTGTATTTGTTCTTACAGACGAGTAGTATTCCATTGTGTGAATATACCACATTTTATTGGTCCACTCATCTGTTGGTGGGCATTTGGGCTGATTCCAACTTTTGGCGATAGTGAACAATGCTGCTATGAACATTGGTGTGCATATATCAGTTTGTGTCCTTGTTTTCAGTTCTGCTGGGTATACACCCAGCAGTGGTATTGCTGGGTCATATGGCAAATCTATGGTTAGTTTTTTGAGAAACTGCCAAACTGTCCTCCAGAATGGTTGGATCCTTCTGCATTCCCCCCAGCAGTGGATGAGTGTTCCCATTTCTTCACATCCTCTCCAGCATTTGTATTCTTCTGTTTTTTTCCTAGCTGCCAATCTTATGGGAGTAAGATGGCATCTCATTGTAGTTTTGATTTGCGTTTCCCTGATAGCTAGAGATTTGGAGCATTTTTTCATGTGCTTTTTAGCCATTTGTATTTCTTCTCTGGAGAAGTGTCTGTTTAAATCTTTTTCCCATTTTTTAAATGGGTTGTTTATCTTTTTATTTTCAAGATATAGGATTTCTTTATATATGCAAGTTATAAGCCTCTTATCGGATATATGGTTGCCAAATATTTTCTCCTATTGTGTAGGTTCCCTTTTTACTTTCCTTAGAGGTTCAGAAGGCTTTAATTTTGAGGTAGTCCCATTTATCTATTTGTTCTTTTGCTGCTCGTGCTTTTGGTGTGATGTTCATGAAGCCATTTCCTATTACAAGGTCTTGTAGATGTTTCCCTACACTGCTTTCCAAAGTCTTTATGGTCTTGGCTCTTATATTTAGGACTTTGATCCATCTTGAGTTGATCTTTGTATAAGATGTGAGATGGTAATCCTCTTTCATTCTTCTACATATGGATATCCAGTTCTCCGGACACCATTTGTTGAATAGGCCATTCTCTCCCAGTTGAGAGGGTTTGGTGGCTTTATTGAATATTATGTGACTATATATATGAGGTTCTATATCAGAATTTTCAATTCGATTCCATTGGTCTGTGTGTCTCTCCTTATGCCAATACCATGCTGTTTTCACTACTGTAGCTTTGTAGTATGTTTTGAAGTCAGGTAGTGTGATTTCTCCAATTTCGTTTTCCTTTTTCAATATGTCTTTGGCTATTCGGGGTCTCTTTCCTTTCCAAATAAATTTCAGAGTTAGTTTTTCTAGTTCCTTAAAGAAGGCTGTGTTGATTTTTATTGGGATTGCATTGAATGTATAGGTCAGTTTTGGTAGGATAGACATCTTAATAATATTTAGTCTTCCTATCCATGAACAGGGAATATTCTTCCATTTATTTAGGTCTTCTTTGATTTCCTTGAACAGTCTTGTGTATTTCTCGGTGTATAAGTTTTTTACATCTTTAGTTAAATTTATTCCTAAATTTTGATTTTTTTATTTACTGTTGTGAATGGTATTTGTTTCTTGATTTCCTCCTGACCTTGCTCATGATTGGTGTACAGAAATGCAACTGATTTTTGCGCATTGATCTTATAACCTGCGACTTTACTAAACTCATTTATGAGTTCTAGAAGCTTTGTTGTAGACTTCTCAGGATTTTCTATGTATAGGATCATGTCATCTGCAAATAATGAAATTTTGACTTCTTCCTTTCCAATTTGAATGCCTTTTATATCTGGTTCTTGCCTCAGTGCTCGAGCAAGTACTTCTAAGACAATGTTAAATAGAAGGGGAAGAGTGGGCATCCTTGTCTTGTTCCTGACTTTAGAGGGAAGGATTTTAGGATTTCTCCATTGTAAATGATGTTGGCTCTGGGTTTTTCATATATACTCTTTAACATGTTCAAAAAATTTCCTTGTTTTCTGATCTTTTGGAGTGTTTTCATCAAGAAAGGGTGCTGTATTTTGTCAAATGCTTTTTCTGCATCTATAGATATAATCATGTGATTTTTTCCTTCAATCTGTTTATATGGTGTATTATATTGATTGACTTGCATACCTGGAATGAATCCCACTTGGTCATGGTGTATAATTCATTTAATGTGTTGTTGAATACGATTAGCAAGTATTTTGTTAAGTATTTTTGCATCTAGGTTCATTAGAGAAATTGGTCTGTAATTTTCCTTTCTTGTGGTGTCTTTGTTTGGCTTTGGTGCTAGGGTAATGTTGGCATCATAGAATGAGTTAGGCAATGTTCCTCTGTTTTGATTTTTTGGAAGAGTTTCAGCAGGATTGGTGTTAGTTTTTTCCGGAATGTTTTGTAGAATTCACCTGTGAATCCATCTGGCCCTGGGCTCTTCTTAGTTGGGAGGTTTTTAATGACTGATTCTATCTCTTTGCTTGTGATTGGTTTGTTGAGATCTTCAATTTCTTCTTTCATCAATATAGGCTGCTTATGTGTTTCTAGGAATTTGTCCATTTCCTGTGAATTGTCATTTTTGTTGGAATATAGTTTTTCAAAGTATCCTCTTATGATAGTCTTTATTTCTGTGGGGTCAGTGGTGATATCTCCTTTCTCATTTCTTATTTTGTGTATTTGCATCTTCTCTCTTTTTTTCTTTGTTAGTCTTGCTAGAGGTTTGTCAATTTTATTGATCTTCTCAAAAAACCAGCTCTTGGTCTTGTTTATCTTTTCAAGTGCTTTCTTATTTTCTATTTCATTTAGTTCTGCTCTTATCTTTGTTATTTCCTTCCTTCTTCTTCCTGTGGGATTACTTTGTTGTTGTTTTTTTTTTTCTAATTCCTCCAAATGTGCAGTTAGTTCTTCAATTTTTGCTCTTTCTTCTTTTTTGATATATGAATTTATGGCTATAAATTTCCCTCTCAGTACTGCTTTTGCTGCATCCCATATATTTTGGTATGTTGTGTTATCATTATCATTGGTTTCAAGGTAGTCATTGATTTCTTTTGAGATTTCCTCTTTGACCCACTGTTTTTCTAAGAGTGTGCTGTTCAATTTCCATATCTTGTTGTGAAATCTGGGCCTCTGGCCCTTGCAGATTTCCAGCTTCACTCCACTGTGGTCAGAGATATTATTTTGTATGATTTCAATCTTCCTGAATTCATTAAGCCTTTCTTTGTGGCTTAATGATCCATGTGCACTTGAGAAAAATGTATATTCTGCTGTGTTTGGGTGTAATGATCTGTATATGTCTATTAGATCCAGCTCCTCTAATATACTGTTCAAATATTTTGTTTCTTTAGTGATTCTCTTTTGAGATGTTCTGTCCAGAGTTGATAGTGGTGTATTAAAATCCCCCACTATAATTGTAGATGCATCTATTCTTTCACTTAGTTTTTCCAGTTTTTGCCTCACATATTTAGAGGCGCCCTTGTTAGGAGCATAAATATTTATGATTATTCGTTCTTCTTGAGAGATTGTCCCTTTCACTAATATGTAGTATCCTTCTTTGTCTCTTACAATTGTTTTGCATTTAAAGTCTTTTTGTCTGATATTAATATAGCTACTCCTGTCTTTTTTTGGTTATTGTTTGCTTGTAAGATTGTTTTCCAACCATTCACTTTCAGCCTCCATGAATCTCTGGGTCTAAGATGTGTCTCTTGTAGACAGCATATAGATGGGTCATATTTCCTTATTCAATGTCTCAGTCTGAATCTTTTGCTAGGTGAGTTTAATCCATTGATATTCAGTGTTATTACTTCCAAGGAATTATTTATGTTAGCCATATTTTGATTGGACTTTTGTTGTATATTTTGTCTGTTTGTTTTTCTTCTCTTTTTGTCTTTTTTGTTGCTCTTACACTCTCCTCCAATTCTGCCTGTCCTGTTTTTTCCTCTCTTCCTGCAGAACTCCCTTTAGAATTTCTTGAAGGGGAGGTTTCTTATTGGTATAGTCCTTCAATTTCTGTTTATCTGTGACTATTTTGAACTCTCCATCATTTCTGAATGCTAGTTTAGCTGGATAGAGTATTCTTGGTTGGAAATTTTTTTCTTTTAGTACCTTGAGTATATCATACCACTGCCTTCTTGCCTCCATGGTTTCAGATGGGGAATCAGAACTTAATCTTATGGAGCTTCCCTTGTATGTGATGGTTTTCTTTTCTCTTGCTGCTATTAGAATTTTCTCTTTGTCTTGAGTGTTGGATAATTTGACAGGTATATGTCTTGGGGTGGGCCTGTTGGGGTTTATAATGTTTGGGGTGTGTTGTGCTTCTTGGATATGTACATATTTCTCTTTCAGTAGATTTGGGAAGTTTTCAGCCATTATTTCCTGCAACACTCCTTCTGATCCCTTTCCCTTCTCTTCTCTTTCTGGGATCCCTATAATACGTATGTCATTCAGGTCTCTAAGTCCTAGCTGGATTTTTTTCTATCTTTTTATTGATCAATTCTACTATCTGTTTGATTTCCATTGTACTGTTTTCCACATCACTAATTCTCTGCTCTGCCTTTTCTAATCCGCTATTTTCTGCGAGTGTATTTTTGATTTCTTGAACTGGGTGTTCATTCCCATCATATCTGTTATCTTTTTGTGGATGTCTGCAATTTCCCCTCCAAGTGTTGTCTTCATATTGTTAACCTCTTCCTTTACTTCATTAAATTTGTCTGTTATATATGTTCTGAGATCTTTAATTACTTGTGCAAAGTTCTGCTCCCCTTCCTGGTTTTTAGTTTGTTCATTGGATTCAGCCATGTTTTCCTGATTACTGGTTTGGTTTGTAGATTTTTGTTGCTGTCTGGTCATCATTTTATCTTGATGGGTTTAATCATTTCCTTAGCTACTTTGTCTAGTCTTGGGGATTAATTAGTTGTTGTTTTTGCATAAGTGTTATATCTCCTCTTTGTCACTTTGTTCTTCTTATTCTAATTTCTTATTGCTGGCTGAGTTCACTTTTAAGGAAAGTATTAGGGCCAGGGAAAGGCAATTGTGTAAGAAAGGAAAATGTGTAAAGTAGTATTAGTGATAAATGTTAACAGAGCAACAATATGAAATCTGCGAGGATGGATATTAGATTCATGTAAGTTGTGTAGGGTTATAGCAGTAAGTAGAGTACCTATAAAGACGCAGTCAACTGAATATGGGAGGAATATGATATGAATTAAAAAGCTATTGTTTTTGTGAGAGAGGGAAAGAGAAAAGAAAGGCAGTAGTTTCAAGAGTGGATAAGAGACAGAAAACAAAACAAAGGTATTAAAAATTAAGAGTTAGACAATTTGGGGATCAAAGAAAGGGAGGTGGAATATAGGAGAGACAGTAGATGATGGAGGATATCAAGATGTAGGGGAAAGGGGATAGTGTAGGTAGCCAAAATCAATTCACACAGAAATGAGGCAACAGAGGAGGAGGAAACCCAGCAAATGTGAAGTGTTCCCTGCAGCACCTATTGTATAATTAAGATAAACTAAAATAAGAAGAAAATGAGGAAGAAGAGAAAAGAGAGAAAAAAAAGAGAGAAGAAAGAAAGAAAGAAAAAGGGGGGGTGGGTAAACAAAAGGGAGGGGAACAAGTAAGGAAAAGAAAAGAAGATACAGAACACCAACAACAGCAACAACAAAAACCCCTAAATAAATGAAAAAAAAAAAGACCTTGGGGGATACAATGGGAGAAAAGACTAGGAAATAATGCAATATTAGCAATCAGGACAATAAAAAATAAAAAATTTAAATTTAAATTAAAAAAGAAAAAACGCAAACATTGAGGGCTAGGACAATCAAGGACCTCAGATGGACCTCAGGGCATGGTGGATTCAGGGGTGGAAAGTCTGTGATATTGCAGACTCAAGAGGTGTGAGTCTCTGGGGTGTGGGCCACCAGGGTTTAGGGGACAAAGACCTGGCAACCTCAAATCCGGTTAACAGGGAGCCTGGGAGCACCACAGTGCAACACAGCCTTCAGGGATCCCCACGGCTGGGTGCCAGCCCTATGGGGGAGGTCACATCCGCAAACTCTGACCTCTGTGTCTGAAACCCGCAATTCCCCTCTCTCTAGGGTCTCTTCTGTGGCTGTATCACCAATTCGACTTCAGGACACCTCCCGCCCTGCAAGCCCCTGAAACAGCCAGTTGGGGGCTCCTCTATATTGCAGCCAATTTAAGGATGCTGCAGATCAGCAGCCAGGCCTAGGGGGTGGGGCTCTAGCCCGAAGCGCTGATATCAGTGTCAGAAACCAAAAATCCCATGCCTCGCAAAAGATTCCCCTAATTGGCTTCCAGACACCTCCCACCCTGTAATCCCCCAAAATAGCCTCCTGGTGACGTCTCTTTATTGCGAGTGATTTAAGGCCGCTGCAGATCGACAGCCGGCCTTGGGGGCAGGGCTCTAGCCGGAAGCACTATTATTCGTGTCAGAAATAAAAAATTCCCCGCCTCACAAAAAACCTCCCGTCTGTCTCACCAAATCGGTTTGCGAAGGCCTCCTGCCCTGTTAGCCCTTTAATAGCCCGCTCAGAGCTTATGAATTTCCTAGTACCATAGAGCCTCCAGGAATTGCTGCTGCAGTGCCGGTGCTATGGTTCCGCCCGCCCCAGGGGGGGGGAGCGTCCCGTGTGCATCCCCTATCTCCGTGTAAGAGAGCCTCAATCTTTTACACGAATTTTCTCTGTTACCTTCTCACGAAATCGATGACCAGACACCTCCTGCCCTGCAAAATCCCAAAACAGCCTGGTCCTGAAGAATTTCTAACGCTGCCCAGCCGCTTCTTTGCAGGAGAGACTATCAGGTGCACTCACTAAACCACCGTCTTGCCCCGCTCCCTCACCTTCATTTTTGAAGGACAGTTTTGCTGAATAAAGAATTCTTGGCTGGCAGTTTTTCTCTTAAATGTACCTTAAATACATCATACCAATTTCTTCTTGCCTTCATGGTTTCTATTGATAGGTCACCATTTAATCTTGAGCTTGTATGTAATGCATTCCTTTTCTCTTGCTGCTTTCAGTATTCATTCTTTATTTCTGGTATATGTCATTCTGAATAGTAGCTGTCTCAGAGTAAGTCTATTTGGATTTATTCTGTTTGGGGTATGTTGTCCTTCTTGGATATTAATATTTATGTCTTTCATAAGAGTTCAGAAATTTTCAGTCATTATTTGCTCAAATATTCTTTCTCCTTCTTTTACATTCTCTTCTCCTTCTGTGACAACTATAATGTGTATGTTTGGGTATTTCATGTGGTCATTTAATTCCCTGAACCTCTTTTCAATTTTTTCCATTCTTTTTTCTGTCTGTTCACCTGTCTTTTCAAGTTCAGATGCTCTGCCCTTGATTTTACTTACTTGTTCTTCTGACATTTCAAATCTGCTGTTAAATGTCTCTAATGTGTTTTTATTGTTGCCCATTGTGTCTTTCATTTCCATAAGCTTTGTTACTTTAATTGTTCTTTATTCTCATTCAGTATCTCGCCCCCCACCCAAGATGGCTCCTTCATCTGTTTACTCACTATCTGATCACTGTTCTGCTTATTGTCTCTGGTCATCTTCTTTAGGAGGCATGTGGAACCAAACCTGGAATACAAGAGCCCAACCACTTGAGTCACATTTGCTACTTGTTTGTTTCTGCTCGTTGTGTCTGTTTGTTCATCAGCTTGTTCAATCAGCTCATTGTGTCAATTTGTTGTGTCTGCTCATCTTCATTAAGAGGCACCAGGAACCAAATACAGGACCTCCCATGTGGGAGGTGGGCACCCAACTGCTTGAGTGATATGTACTCCCCAGCCAGTACCTTCTTAGTATCCTTTATCCCTTGAGCCAAATTTTCTTTCAACTTCTTGAATTGATTTAGGATATTTGTGTGATTATCATTGACTAGTTGTCTTAAATCCTGTGTCATTAGGATTATTTTCCCTTTTGCTGGGCTACCTTTTCCTGTTTCTTAGTATGTCTTGTAATTTTTTGCTGATGTCTAAGCATCTGATTATGGTGATGAATTTCCTCTGTCAATTTGTCTTTCTTGCCTAGTGGTTTTGTATCATGGCTCTTCTTGGATTTTTGGTTCAACTTATTCCAAGTCTTTAAAATTGGTCAGATTAAGTTATCAAAATAGGACTGGGGACCACTAATGGCACACAGATCAGATCCAAGTGCTCCCACAGTGTAGCTTGGGGCCCGCAGTTTCTGGGCCTGTCAGCAGATGGTGCTCCTCTGCCATTCATTCCATGAAAACATCTGTTAGAACCTCCTCTTACTGTGTGTCTGAGATTCAAAATGGGCTCTGTTGGTCAACACCTTGAAGAGAAGCCATACTCTGCCTTTGACTGCATCCTCCCTCTTCCCAGGGATATCATCTTTTCCACTCAGTTGTCTGCTGTGAGCCATGGGTTATTCTCAGTTTGTTCCCCTTGAGAGTGACATTTCATTTCTGGATGTAGGGGCTCACGCTCTTGTTTCAGCTTCTTCTCTTTGTCCCTTACCTTCCTGGATGATGTGCATCACTCTCCTGGTCTGCAGATACCTAAAGCAACTCTCTCAGACATCTTCTTGCCCTTCCTCTGTTGTTTTTGTAAGGGAGTTGAGCACTGCCTACCTACTCCAATACCATCTTCCCTGAAGTCCTTGTGAGCTGTTTTGACACCCTTGTGCATAGGTATAGATGACAACATTTAATATGAGGATTAGTATGGAATAAAGCACAACCATGACTTCCCCATCTCTAGGAAGTGGCTAGAAGCTGGGGTCAGGTCACTGTAGATGACCATAGTGTAATACATGGTAAAGAGAGTGAGGTGGGAGGATCATGTGGATAAGGCTTGCTGCTTTCCTTTGGATGTACAAATCTTCAGGATGGTTCAGATGCTAAAGCCATAGGATACCATGGTGAGCAGGAAATTCAACACAGCCAAGAAGCTGTGAGTCATGACATCATAAAAATATATGGAAGAACAGAAGAGCAGCAGCACAGTGGGGATCTCACAGATAATGATCTATCTCTTGCACCCACAGAAGGTCACTTATAACACCAACAGCTATTGACTTCAGCAAGTATGCTGATGCATGACTCACCCAGCTCCTTCCATCAATGCACACACTTGGGCTCATTATGAAGTCATAGTGCAGGAGCTGGCAGCTGAAGAGGTCATCACAGACCATGACAATGAAGAAAAACATCTATTCTGCAACTGACTATGACAGGGAGTACATCTGGATAATGCATCCCCCAGAGGATATAATCTCTTCTCTTGCCCAAAAATTTCAAGCAGTTTGGGAATAACGGTGCATACAAAAAAAAAAAAAAACCCAAAAAACAAAAACAGCCATATTGACCAGGAAAATGTACCTAGGGATGTGGATCCCAGGATTGAAGCTGATGGGTGCTGTGATGATGGAATTGACAGATGGGAGTAGTGTAGAGAGAGAGAGGAAGAGGATAAAGAAAACCTAGAGCTGCAGGGGACAGTAAGCTGAAATGCTGCATTTGCTGGATGAGCCAGGAAAGCTCAGCTTTGCTAAGTCATTAGAGAAAATTTTGGCACCCTTTCTGATCCCATCCCCAGGGCTTATTTTTGAGGGTCTGTGTTTTCTTTGTGGGTCACTTTTCCTGTTTTGATTGATAAGACTGACTTGGGAACATCCTCACTGAGGTGATCCTCCTCCCAGAATTTGCCCACGAGGTAAAAGCAGCATGAGGCAGCTAAACCAGGAATTATGGCCCATTCAAGGACAGAGTTTAAAAATAGAGAAATGACAAAAGAAGAACAGAATGTGAACATGTTGAGCAAATCCTTTTAAAAATGACCTTAAAAATGCTTACAGAAATGAAGGAAAGTACAGGGAAAGAACCAAACAACATCAGAGAAACAATGAGTGAACAATAAGAGAGTCTAAGTAAAGAAATAACAAATTTTAAAATGAATCAAAGAGAATACTGGAGTTGAAGATAACCATACCTGAAATGAAAAATTCCCAGGAATATTTTAAGAGCAATTTGGAGCTGGAAAAAGAAAAATACAAGCACTTGAAATGAGTTGGGGTGAAGAACAGAAAGAAAAAGGAAATATGCAAAGCAAAAATAGCATAAGGCAGCTATGGGAAACCATCAATCATACATATATGCATTATGGGAGTCACAGAATGAGATAAAAGAAAGAAAGGAGAAGTAATAGTCAAAGAAATAATAACAGATAAGTTCCCAAACTTAGCAAAAGATATGCATATGCATATCAGAGATGCTCACAGAAGACCGGACAAGGTAAACATGAAGAAAAATAAACCCCATCATATAGTGATTAAAATATCAAATGCAAAATATAAGGAGAGAATTATGAAAGCTGCAAGAGAAAAGCAATGTGTTATGTACAAGAGAGATCCAATTAGGTTGGGTGCTGATTTTCCATTAGAAACCATTTCTACAAAAGGAAGTGGGTTAAAATTCATAAAGTGCTAAAAGAAAACAAACTGCCAGCCATGAGTTATATATCCAGTGAGACTTTCTCTCAAAAGTAAGGGAAAGATTAAGATATTCTCAGATGAACAAAGTTGAGGGTGTTCATCACTACTAGAACAGCCACACAAGCAATGTTAAAGGGAGTGCTACAACTGAAAGGAAAGGGCATTAGACAGTGGTTCAAACTAGAACAAGGAAATTAAGACCTGTGGTAAAGGTTCTCATTTTGGTAATTATAAAAGCTAGTATTATAGTATTGCAGTTTGGTATGTGATTCTGCTTCTTACTTCCTATAGGTGCTAAAATGCAAATGCATAAAAAGCAATAACTAATCTTGGTTTTGAAATGTACAATATACATGGATATAAGAAGTTTCAAGTGCAAAAATGGTGAGGGATCTAAGGGGTATAGAACAAGTACATGTGCATGTTATTGAAGTTAAGTTGGTATCAAATCAAATATAATTGTTATATATTTAGGACATTGAAGTTTAACCCCATTAAAATCACAGGAAAAATAGATGAAAAATGTAGCCAAATAGAAGTGAGAAGGCGCTCAATATGGTACAACACCAAAAAAAGCAGATACAAATAAAAGTAGGCATTAAGGGAAGTGAAGGACAGAAAAAGAAACATGACTTACAAAAACTGAACAGCAAAATATCAAAAGAAAATCCTACATTATCAGGAGTAATTTTAATTGTAAGTGGATTAAACTCTCTAGTTAAAAGGCAGAGATTGGCAGAATGGATAAAGCATGAACAAACTATGAACTGTCTGCAAGAGACTCACCTTACAAGACAAAGTTACAAGTAGGTTGAGAAGGAAAGGATGGAAAAAATATACCATGAAAATTAGTAACCAAAAGAATGCTGGAGTGGCTATACTAATATCCCATGAAATAAAATTCCAGTCAAAATCAGTTACAAAGGACAAAGGTGGTTATTGTATACTGACAAAGGGGATAATTTAATAGGAAGATGCAACACTTATAAATAAATAAGCACCTAACAGCAGAGCAACAAAACAGATGAAGCGAATACTGACTGATTTGAAGGGGAAAATTCATGGCTTTATATTAATGGTCAGAGACTTTAGCATACCTCTCTCAATAGTGGATGGAACATCTAGTCAGAAGATCAATAAGGAAGAGCAGGACTTGAATGGTACGGTAAACCAATTAGACCTAACAGACACATATAGCACACTATACCTAACAAAAACAGAATACACATTTTTTAAACTGCACTTGGAAAATTCTCTAAGATATACCAGATTTTAGGTCACAAAACAAGTTTCAATAAATAAAAAAATATTGAAATCATAAATTATATCTTCTCTGACAAAAATAAAATGAAGCTAGAAAACTGTGATAGAAGGAAAAATGGAAAATCCATAAATATGTGGAAATTAAACAGCATACTCTAGGATAACCAATGGGTTAAAGGGAAAATCACATAAAAATTATTTTGAGGCAAATGAAATTGAAAATACAACATACAAAAAGTTATGGGATGCAATGAAGGCAGTGCTGTGAATGATATTATAGCTCTAAATTCTTACATTAAAAAAGAAGAAAGACTTCAAATCAAGACCTAACTTCAAAACTGAAAGACCTAGTAATAGAGCAAAGTAAACACAAAGTGAACAGAAGGTAGGAAATAACAAAGATTAGAGATGAAATAAATGAAATAGAAAAGAGAGAGAGAGAGAATCAACAAAACCAAAAGTAGGTTCTTTGAAAAGTTCGATAAAATGAATAAAACTTTAGCTTGATGACAAAGAAAAAAAGGAGATTACAAGTAACAAAAATGATCAATGAAAAGAGGTACGTCACTACCAACTCTACTGAAGTAAAAAAGACTGTTAGAGCATACTATGGTCAAGTGGATGCTAATATGTGAGGTAATCCAGACGAAATGGGCAGATTCTGAAGAATCACGTAAACTGCTTACATTGACTCAATAAGAAATAAAATATCTCTACAAACAACTTACTACTAAAGAGATTGAATCAGTAACCAAAAACCTAACAACAAAGAAAAACCCAGGATGAGATGACTTCACAGGAGAATTCTACCAAACATTTCAAGAAGACTTAACTACAATTCCGCTGAAACCCATGCAAAATATTGATGAAGAGGGGATATTTCCAATTCATTCTATAAGGCCAACATTACACTCATACCACAGCCAGATAAAGACACCCCAAGAAAAGAAAACTATAGAACAATATCTCTTATGAATATAGATTTAAAAATCCTCAACAAAATACCAGAAAACCAAATGCAACATCATATTGTACGAAGTAAACACCATGCTCAAGTGAGATTTATCCCTGGTATGCAAGGTTGGTTCAACATAAAAAATCAATTAATGTAATGCACCACATTATCAGAATGAAGGGAAAAAGAACATGGTCATCTTAATTTGTGCAGAAAAGGCATGTGACAAAACACAGCACTCTATCTTGATAAAACATTTAGAAAACTTCCCCAACATGATAAATGACATATATGAGAAGCCAAAAGATATCCTACTTAATGGTGAAAGACTGAAAACTTTCCCTCTATGATCAAGAAGGACACAAGGATGCCCACTGTCATCACTGTTATTTGACATTATAATGGAAGTTCTTATCAGAGTAATTAGACAAGAAAAAGAATGAAAAATTGGAAAGGAAGAAGTAAAACTTTGACTATTTGTGGTGAATATCATCCTATATAAAGAAATTCCTGAAATCCACAACAAATCACCTCTAGCTGATAAATTATTTCAGCAAATTGTTGAGATTCAAGATCAACACCCCAAAATCAGTAATTTTTTAAATATACAAGCAATGAACAATTGGAAGAAGAAACCAAGAAAAAAAATTCCAAGAGCAACTAAAAGAGTCAAATATCTAGGAATAAGTCTAACCAAGAATGTACAGAACTTGCAGACAGAAAACTACAAAACACTGTTAAAGGAAATTAAAGACTTAAATGAATGGAAGGATATTCCATGTTCATAGATTGGAAGACTAAATATTATTAGGATATCAATACTATCCAAAACAATTTATAGATGCAATGCAATCCCAAACAAAATTCTAACTATCTTCTTTGCAGAAATGGAAAAGCCAATCATAAAATTTATATGGAAAGGTAAGGGACCCTGAATAGCAGAAGACACCTTTAAAAGAAGAATGAAGTTGGAGGACTCACATGCCCCAATCTTAAAATGTACTACAAAGCAATAGCCATCACAACATTATGGTAGTGGAACACAGACACATAGGTAGTCCAATATAAAGGAATTGAGAGCTCAGAAATCAGCCCTAACTTTTATGGTCAAAAGGTTTTTGACAAGATGGCAAAGATCACACAATTGCAAAAGAATTTTCAATAAATGTTACTGGGAAAACTGGGTCTCCAATTTGAAAAAAAAAAAAAAAAAAAGCAGGAGGACCCCTACCTTACAACATATATATTTTTAAAAACTCAGAATGGATCAAAGGCCTTAATATAAGAACTAGTACTATCGAACTCCTAGGAGAAAATTAAAGGAAGCATACTCAGGGCTTTGTGCTTGGCAATAATTTTCCATCAAAAGCATAAGTACAAAATAAAACAAAGGGGACCTGATCAAAATTTAAAACCTTTTTTCCTCAAAGGACATTATAATGACAATAAAAACATCAACCAACACAGTGGAAGAAAAAATTTGGAAACTATGTATCCAATAAATGTTTATTGATCAGAATGTAAAGAAATATTTCAACTTAAGAGCAAAAAGACAGCCCATTTTCAAAGATGGACAAAAGAACAGATATTTCTCCAAAGAAGATAGAGAAATGTCCAGAAGAAGAAGAGATGCCCAACATCAGTAGCCATCAAGGAAGAGAATGAGAACCACAATGAGATACCAGTTCACACACATTAGAAATGGGTGCTACTGAAAAATAAAAACAAACTGAAAATGACAAATGCTGGAGAGGACACAGAGAAATAGGAAAACTCATTTATATTCATTACTGGTAGCAATGTAAAATGGTGCAGTCACTGTGGAAGTCTTTTTGGCGATCCCTCAGAAGGCTAAGAACTACCATATGACCCAGCAATCCCACTATTAGGTATATATCCAAAAGTTTTGAAAGAAATGATTCAAACAGATATTTGCACATTGATGTTCATAGTGGGGACATCACAATTGTCAAAAGATGGATGCGACACAAGTGTCCATCAACCAATGAATAGAAGGACAGTATATGGTATACATGAGCACTGAATAAAAAGAAATCAATTCCTAATATATATGACAACACAGATGAAACTCAAAGACATCATTTTGAGGGAAATAAGCCAGACACAAAAGGACAAATATATGTTCTAACTTTTCTGAAATAATTACATTCAACAACCTCACAGAATCAGAATGTAGAACATAGGCTGTGAGGGACAATAGAGAACAGGAAGTTACGGATTAAAATGCACATGGTTCCTATTTGCAATGATGGAAATATATTAGTAATGGTTTGTGGTGATGGGAGCACAACATTTTGAACATAATTATCAACACAAAATATATACCTAAATATGATTAAAAGGGGTAAATGTAAGATTGTATATATGATAACAATTAAAATTTTTAAAAATCCACAGAACTACACTACACAAGCAGTGAACCCTAAGTTAAACCATGGACTTTAATTAATAGTACAATTATAATAACTGTGCTATGAATCAATTGTAATAAATGTTCCACACCAATGCAAGGTGTTGGTGGACGGGCATTATGGGAATCCTGCATTTTATGCATGGTTGTTCTGTAAATGCACTTCTCTAATTAGCACAAAAGAAAACAAAAATGAACCTGAAAATGATGGGCTCTCATGGCTCAACTGCTGTGCCCTTCCTCATCCCCTCACTGACACTGTAGAGAGACTGCCCATGCTCCTAGTGTGGTTCTGGTTCCAGAGGGAGCAGAGTAATCTTGGTGTACATACTGGGCATATATGTGTTTGTGCCAGTGTTTGGTGGCAGCCTGTGGGGCATATAAAGCAATGTCTAGGACCATGAGGAAACACTATTTCCTAGGGAAAGGGGGACATTTGGATTCAAGTGAATGGAGGAATTCCAAGTGCCATGTGCATGTGCCCAGGACAAGACATATGCACAGAGAAGACCAGAGAGGACCCTATACTTTTGCCTTGGGCTGTTCTCTAAATGCATTCTTAGGATGACTAAGATCTCAAGAAGAGTCTATTCAATTTGCTTAGGTCATATCAGTGAGGTCATGTAATATTTGTCCTTTAGTGACTGACTTGATTAATTCAACATAAGGTCTTCAAGATTCAGCCATGTTGTCCCATGTGCTAATACTGAATTCCTTCTTACAACTGAGTAATATTCCATTGTATGTATATACGACAATTTGCTTACCCATTCATCTGCTAATGGACACTTGGATTGCTTCTGACTTTTGAGTACATGGCTGCTGACATCTGTGAGGGTTCAGGCTTCCTCCCTTCCTGAGGCTTGCTTTCCTTTCCTCTGCGTGCTGACTTCCCAGGGCTCCAGCTTAAGTCTTTTTTTTTTTTAAGATTTATTTTTTATTTATTTCTCTCCCTTTCCCACCCTCACCAGTTGTCTGCTCTCTGTGTCCATTTGCTGTGTGTTCTCCTGTGACCGCTTCTATCCATATCAGTGGCACTGGGAATCTGTGTTTCTTTTTGTTGCGTCATCTTGTGTCAGCTCTCCGTGTGTGTGGTGCCATTCTTGGACAGGATGCACTTTCTTTTGTGCTGGGCAGCCCTCCTTATGGGGCGCACTCTTGTGTGTGTGGCTCCCCTACATGGGGGACACCCCTGCGTGGCAGGGCACTCCTTGTGCGCATCAGCACTGCACGTGGGCCAGCTCCACACAGGTCAAGGGGGCCCAGAGTTTGAACCACAGACCTCCCATGTGGTAGACAGATGCCCTATCCACTGGGCCAAGTCCACTTGCCCAGCTTAAGTCTTAAGCATCAAACTCCAACATCAAAACTCCAACATAAGAAACCCTCAACTCTGTTCTTTGCCATGACTTTTATCTGTGAGTCTCCACCCACCAAGGGGTGGGGACTCAATGCCCTAATCTTAACTCAATCATGCCTAGGTACAAGTGAGATTACAAGCATAATCCAATATTTATTTTTGGAATTCATAATCATATCGAACTGCTACAGCAAGAAAAAAAAATGCATCATGTACAACAGAGCCTCTGTAAGATGAGTGCATATTTCTCACCAGAAAGCAAGAATTTTATATGAGAAAGAATTCTGTATCTGGCGAAACCGTCCTTCAAACGAGGGTAAGGTTAAGACATTCCCAGATAAGCTAGAGCTGAAGAAGTTTATCACCATTAGAGAGGCTATAATAAATTCTGTAAAGAGTTCTTCAGTTGAAAAGAAAGGACAGTTGACAATAGATTGAAGCTGCATGATGATGTAAAGATCCCCAGTAAAGGTAATATTAGTAAATGTTTTTGTTTGTAACTCCACCTTTTACTTCCAATGGGATCTAAAATTCAAGTGCATAAAATAATAATAAATCAATAATTTTGGACTTAAAATGTATAAATAATTTGTGACAAAAACTACATAATATTAGGGGACAGAGAGGGAGAGGAACATTGTTTGTGCTACTGAAGTAAAGTTTGCATTACACAAAAAGAGGTTGTTATAGATTTAAAATGTTCAAATGAACTCCAATGGTAAATGCAGAAAAAAAATTGAACAGTATTCACACACACTAATGAGAAGGGATTCTAAGTGGTTCATTAAAAAAAATTGACTAAATTCAAAACCAAGCAGTAATGAAATAATGAGGGACAAAGTAGGGACACAACTTATGAAAATGAAAGAGAAAATGGCAAAAGTAAGCCCTGCACTATCAACAATTTATTTTTTTTAATGTTTGTGTTTTTTTTTTAATTTTTGAAGTGTTTTAGATTACATAAATATTAAATCGAAAGTACAGGGGATCCCCATATGCCTCACCCCCATCCCCTCCCACACTTTCCCACATTAACATGTTTCATTAGTGTGGTGCATTTGGTACAATGGGTGAACCCATATTGTAGCACTGCTATTAACCATGGAATATAGTTTAAATTATAGTTTACACTCTGCTCCACGTGATTTTATAGGTTTTGACTAAATGTATTACAGCCTGTAACCATCATTGCAATGTAATGCAGGACAATTCCAGTAGCCAAAAAAATACCCCCTTTTATACCTATTTTTCCCTCTCCTATTCCTCAGAACCTCTGGTGGCCATTGCCTTTATGTCAATGAAACAAGTTCTTCATTGCTAGAATAATAATGTCTATAATACAACCATAACAAGTATACTTTAGTCCATTGTTCATTCCCCTATCTTGAGGATTTTAGTGTGGTGACGTCCACTTTGTTTCTAATTGAAAGGGGGCTTAGATCCCATGGGGCAGATAGATGGAACTGTCCTGCTTGCAGTTGTAGACTCTCTGTTCCTTGGGATGGTCATTGTCCATCATCACCTCCTTGTTAGTTGTCCTGGATGAATCCAATGAACTGCAGAGTAGGTCCTGCAACTCTGCTGAGAGTCAGGGCTCAACAAGCACATGAAAATACCAAAGATATAAGTCTCTGGGACATGTATTTAACAAGTATAGTGCTAATTATAGGTTCAAATAAAGGGAGCAGAAGAGCCATGTTTAGGGATAATATAAATGAGTCTAACTCTATTACACTAGGGAGCATAAATTCCAGAGTAAGACCCACTGACAGGATGTCGAATTTTTGAGACTATTTACTTTGCTTACTGTGTCTAGATGTCTCTAGGGGCCTCAGGAGGCCCCCTGTTTAAGCCACCAAATTAGCCTAAATGATAAAAGACTGAAAGATTCCCCCTAGGGTCATGAAAAATATTTCATCAAAAAATTAAAAGCTTCTGTGCATGAAAGGACATTTTAAAGAAAGTAAAAACAAAGCTTACAAAATAGAAAAAAAAACTTGTAAATCATATATTACAGGAGCTTAAATCTCCAATATATAAAGAACTACTAAAATTCAACAACAGAAATACAAATATCCCAATTAAAACATGGGCAGAGGATTGAACAGACATTTCACCAAATAAGTTATATAAATGACAAATAAACATGTAAAAAGTTGCTAAACATCATTAATCATTAGAGAAATGCAAACAAAAAAGGAGGAACTACCAATCTTCAAAACATGGAAAATAAGCATTGAAGATGATGTCATCAAAACCCCCATACACTCCTGATGGAAATATAAAATGGTGAGTTCACTGTGGAATCCAGTTTGGTGATACTTCAATGAGTTAAAACATAGATTTACCATATGATTTGGCAATTCCACTCTTATTTATATATGAAAAAATTGAAAACAAATATTCAAGCAAAATTTTGTCCAGAAATGTTTGCAGCATCATTTGCAGTTGCCAAAGGTGGAAGCAAAGTCAAATGTCCATCCCCTGATGAATAAACAAAATGGTATATGTGTACAATAGAACTCCATACAGCCATCAAAAGGAATGGAGTTCCAATAAGAGCTGAAAAGGGGATGGATCTTGAAAACATAGTGTGACAAGCAAGATGCAAAAATTTTTCAGAGTTGCTCTTATATGAAATATGGAGAATAATGAACTTCACATCGGCACTGTGTAGCTGACAGGTTACCAGGGGCTTGGGGTGGGTGATGGGGAGTAAAGAGTTTCTGCTTTGTGATGAAAAAGTTCGTGTAATAGTGAGAGGTGATAAAAGCACAACATTGTGAATGTAAACAATATCATGGAATTGTACACTTACAAGTGATTAAAATGGAGGAAAAAAAGACAAGGCAAATGATTATAGGTGGTTTTCCTCGGCTCCCGATGGGTCCAGACTCAACAGACACTGCGGTTATGAGCTCCCAGCAGGTCCGCGGCAGGACGACCCAAGCTCCTCATTGGTCAGCCCCTCCGCCCCAAGCCGCAGGCCCTCCAATGGGCTGCATCCTGCCCACACATGCTCCGCCCACCTCAGGCTAACCTGCGTTGTCCCCGCCCGGCAGCCCTGGAGCAAGGGAGGCCTGGGCAGAGGGAAGGGAAGTAGAGCGAAGAGAGCGAAGAAGGGGCGCTGCCTCCAAAGAGGTGGACTAGCCCAGGAGAGTCTTGCCAAGGTGGTACAGACCACCTGCTCTGGATTTACTCATCGAGGTGTGTGCAGGTGTGGAGGGGACTGTTCCCAGCCTGTACAGCCAGGGGGCGTGGCCTCCCCCTCCCCCCCACCAGGAGCCAGAGGGGCTGCTGCAGTGCAGAGGCCTGAGGAAGGCTATTTTTTTTTCATTTAGATATATTTTTTAAATTTTTATTTTATTTATTCATTTTTTAAAAAATATTACAGCCAAAAAATATGAGGTCCCCATTCACCCCCACTGCCCCCACCCCACCACTCCCCCCACAGTAACACTCTCCCCCATCATCATGACACATCCATTGCATCTGGTGAGTACATCTATGGGCATCGCTGCACCCCATGGCCTGTGGTCCACACCATAGCACACACTCTCCCACATTCCATCCAGTGGGCCATGGGAAGACATACAATGTCCGGCAATTGTCCCTGCAACACCACACAGGACAACTCCAAGTCCCGAAAATGCCTCCACATCTCATCTCTTCCTCCCATTGCCCGCACCCAGCAGCCACCATGGCCACTTTTTCCACACCAATGCCACATTTTCTCGATTATTAACCACAATAGTTCATGAATAGGATATCATTAAGTCTACTCTAATCCTTACTGTATTCCTCCTTCCTGTGGACCTTGGCTTGGTTGTGTCCATTCCACATCTATGTCAAGAGGGGGCTTAGATTCCACATGGATACTAGATGCAATCTGCCTGCTTTCAGTTGTAGGCACTCTAGGCTCCGCGGTGTGGTGGTTGACATTCTTCAACTCCATGTTAGCTGAGTGGGGTAAGTCCAATAAATCAGAGTGTAGAAGCTGAAGTCTGTTGAGGCTCAGGGCCTGGCTATCATATTGTCAGTCCAGAGATTCAAATCCCCTAGATATATCTTAAACCCCAGCACCAACTACAATTCCAGTAAAGTAGCATGAAAGGCTTGTGAAAAGAGATCACATCTGAGTCCAGCTCCATCATGCAGAAACACCAGCTCCAAAGATGGGCCAACTGACATGGCAGTGAACTCCATCTGCCATGACCATAGAACCTGTGGGTCTCTTTAGCCCTCAAAAGAACCAATACCTGGGGTTGTCTCTACTTTATCTGTCTCTGAGACTCTGCTCAGGTGTGCGTAAGGGCAATCCTTCTGACAATCTCCAGACTCTTTTTTAGAGACTCAGAGTCATATAAACTCATTTGTCCTTTCCATTTCCCCCTTAATTTAGGTCAAACAGCATTTTAACTCCTGTTATTATATGTAGACAGGGATATTCTGCTGGTCTGTGTTGAACCTTTAATTCAAGGTCATTTTCTAGTTATGTCATCAGCTGGTACTTGGTAGTGATCCCTCAGTGCCAGGGAGGCTCATCCCTGGGTGTCATGTCCCACACTGGGAGAAAGGCATTGCATTTACATGCTGAGTTTGACTTTGAGACTGGCCATATTTGAGTAACACGGAGGCTGTCAGTAGGGAACTCCTAGGCACAGTGCTGCTCTAGGCCTTGTTCTTATTTCAGGTATGTAGGCTCACAAGCATAGTCATTAGTATCAGGGGGTCACTGTTGGACCCTCATTCCTTCCTGGTCCTTGCTGTTGCACCTGGGGGACTGCCGCTGCTCCCCTAGGGACCACGACAGAGCCCCCGCCCCGGCCAGGAACCCAGTACTCCCCTAGCTGTTGTTTTTAATTGTTTCCACTATGAGTATATCCAAACATTTCCAAGCACCCTGGACACATGCCCTGTATAACAACCCGTCAACCATATGTCCCCTGTCAATAACATCCCATACCAGTATTCCTCCGCTGCCATTGTTGAATCACTCTGTGATCCAAAACTTCCTGAAAAGTGAAGCCCAATATAATGTCAGGTTCCCTTAATAGTAAAATGGAATATAGCGATGAGTTTAAAGGTTAGATATAGAATACTTATTGATTTGGAAAAATTCTACATCCTATCTTTTTCTTTTCTTTTTTCCCTAATTATTGAGCTTCTCTTCACAGGAGCCCTAGATCACAGTGATTTGTATATACAATATACAGTACTCCCACACATCCACCATAAAACCTTTTCCCTTCCACAGCGATAATCTTTTAGCTTATTCATATTATATTTACTGAAACTGATGTACAGACTCCGAGACAATAGCTTTCAAACAAGGTGACATCTGTGCTTACATTGTGGTCCATACTTTAGGCTACACAGTTTTCTAAATATTTTAGTTATCCTATGTTTTACATTATGGTTTACATTATTAGTCTGTCACCCCCTATATGTTTTTGGTGTAATATTACATGTTTTATATCCATCCTTGTGTACTCTCGCGAAACTCCTCTCTTTCCCCCACATTTACCTTGGTTCCATCCATTCAACATCCATTTTCCCTTCCCCTTGGGGCCCACGGCGACAGCCAATCTCCATTTCCCGAGGAGCCACGTCCAGAGATACTTGCAACAGTGTTCAGGGCCTGACTTGCTAAGCTGCCCTAATGCCCTGGGAGCCACCCTTTCTCTCGAGAGATACAGTTCCCTCTATTTCATGGCATTAGTCCTCCCCAGGATGTGGGTCCACCCCCACTCTCACTACTTGGGTCTCTACCCAATGGTACAACCCACTCTGGCAAAATGAGCATTCAGACATTCCCCAGGAATCTGTTCCGCGCCAGACCATCCCCTCCAAGCATCCTAAACAGGTAACCCTCCTAATTATATTTTGATACGGTTTTCTCAGCATTTTACTCTCAACCAACACCTGACACTCTCCTATGTTCGTATGTTGCCCCTCCCTCCCCCGAATTTTTGGGCAATATTACCCCTCCGCCCATCCCCAGCCCCCCTCAAACCCGCAAAGCCCCACCCAAAGGCAACCCCTTGCCCCCATTTTATCACTTCTTTGTGCTCATACTTACCACCAGCTCATCATAGATTCCACCCCTGCAGACATCAGCTCACATCCTTCCTCCACCCGCTGATTTCCTGTAAGCCTATCTTCCAGTCTCTAGCTCTCTGAGGCAGCTTGCTTATTTCATATCATTGAGGTCATGTAGTATTTGTCCTTCAATGCCTGGATTACTTCACTCAACATAAGGTTCTCAAGATTCATCCATGTTATCATGTGTGTTTGTAGTGTATTTGTTCTTAAAGCCGAGTAGTATTCCATTGTATGTATATACCACATTGTATTGATCGACTCATCTGTTGATGGGCATTTGGGCTGATTCCAACTTTTGGCGATAGTGAACAATGCTGCTATGAACATTTGTGTACATATATCGGTTTGTGTCCTTGTTTTCAGTTCTGCTGGGTATACACCCAGCAGAGGTATTGCTGGGTCATACGGCAAATCTATGGTTAGTTTTTTGAGAAACCGCCAAACTGTCCTCCAGAATGGTTGGATCCTTCTGCATTCCCACCAGCAGTGGATGAGTGTTCCCATTTCTTCACATCCTCTCCAGCGTTTGTATTCTTCTGTTTTTTTCATAGCTGCCAATCTTATGGGAGTAAGATGGTATCTCATTGTAGTTTTGAGTTGCATTTCCCTGATAGCTAGAGATTTGGAGCATTTTTTCATGTGCTTTTTAGTCATTTGTATTTCTTCTCTGGAGAAGTGTCTGTTTAAATCTTTTTCCCATTTTTTAAATGGGTCGTTTATCTTTTTATTTTCAAGATACATGAGTTCTTTATATATGCAAGTTATGTCTCTTATCAGGTATATGGTTGCCAAATATTTTCTCCCATTGTGTGGGTTCCCTTTTTACTTTCTTGACAAACTTCTTTGAGGTGCAGAAGGCTTTAATTTTGAGGAAGTCCCATTTATCTATTTGTTCTTTTGCTGCTCGTGCTTTTGGTGTGATGTTCATGAAGCCATTTCCTCTTACAAGGTCTTGTAGATGTTTCCCTACACTGCTTTCCAAGGTCTTTATGGTCTTGGCTCTTATATTTAGGTCTTTGATCCATCTTGAGTTGATCTTTGTATAAGCTGTGAGATGGTAATCCTCTTTCATTCTTCTACATATGGATATCCAGTTTTCCAGGCACCATTTGTTGAATAGGCCATTCTCTCCCAGTTGAGAGGGTTTGGTGGCTTTATTGAATATTATGTGGCTATATATATGAGGTTCTATATCAGAACTTTCAATTCGATTCCATTGGTCTGTGTGTCTTTCCTTATGCCAATACCATGCTGTTTTCACTACTGTAGCTTTGTAGTATGTTTTGAAGTCAGGTAGTGTGATTCCTCCAATTTCGTTTTTCTTTTTCAATATGTCTTTGGCTATTCAGGGCCTCTTTCCTTTCCAAATAAATTTCATAGTTAGTTTTTCTAGTTCCTTAAAGAAGGCTGTGTTGACTTTTATTGGGATTGCATTGAATGTGTAGATCAGTTTTGGTAAGATAGACATCTTAATAATATTTAGTCTTCCTATCCATGAACAGGGAATTTTCTTCCACTTATTTAGGTCTTCTTTGATTTCCTTGAACTGTCTTGTATAGTTCTTAGTGTATAAGTTTTTTACATCTTTAGTTAAATTTATTCCTAAGTATTTGATTTTTTTATTTACTATTGTAAATGGTATTTGTTTCTTGATTTCCTCCTGATCTTGCTCATGATTGGTGTACAGAAACGCTACTGATTTTTGCGCATTGATCTTATAACCTGCGACTTCACTAAACTCATTTATGAGTTCTAGAAGCTTTGTTGTAGACCTCTCAGGGTTTTCTACGTATAGGATCATGTCATCTGCAAATAATGAAATTTTGACTTCTTCCTTTCCAATCTGAATGCCTTTTATATCTAGTTCTTGCCTCAGTGCTCGAGCCTTGTCTTGTTCCTGATTTTAGAGGGAAGGATTTTAGGATTTCTCCATTGTAAACAATGTTGGCTGTAGGTTTTTCATATATACTCTTTATCATGTTTAAAAGATTTCCTTGTATTCTGATCTTTTGGAGTGTTTTTATCAAGAAAGTGTGCTGTCTTTTGTCAAATGCTTTTTCTGCATCTATAGATATAATCATGTGATTTTTTTCCTTCAATCTGTTTATATGGTGTATTACGTTGATTGATTTTCTTATGTTGAACCATCCTTGCATACCTGGAATGAATCCCACTTTGTTGTGATGTATAATTCATTTAATGTGTTGTTGAATATGATTAGCAAGTATTTTGTTAAGTATTTTTGTGTCTAGGTTCATTAGAGAAATTGGTCTGTAATTTTCCTTTCTTGTGGTGTCTTTGTTTGGCTTTGGTACTAGGGTAATGTTGGCATCATAGAAGGAGTTAGGCAATGTTCCTTCTGTTTCGATTTTTTGGAAGGGTTTCAGCAGGATTGGTGTTAGTTCTTTCCGGAATGTTTTGTAGAATTCACCTGTGAAGCCGTCTGGCCCTGGGCTCTTCTTAGTTGGGAGGTTTTTAATGACTGATTCTATCTCTTTACTTGTGATTGGTTTGTTGAGATCATCAATTTCTTCTTTTGTCAATATGGGCTGCTTATGTGTTTCTAGGAATTTGTCCATTTCCTCTGAATTGTCATTTTTGTTGGAATATAGTTTTTCAAAGTATCCTCTTATGATAGTCTTTATTTCTGTGGGGTCAGTGGTGATATCTCCTTTCTCATTTCTTATTTTGTGTATTTGCATCTTCTCTCTTTTTTTCTTTGTTAGTCTTGCTAGAGGTTTGTCAATTTTATTGATCTTCTCAAAAAACCAGCTCTTGGTCTTGTTTATCTTTTCAAGTGCTTTCTTATTTTCTATTTCATTTAGTTCTGCTCTTATCTTGTTATTTCCTTCTTCTCCCTGTGGGATTACTTTGTTGTTGTTTTTCTAATTCATCTAAATGTGCAGTTAGTTCTTCAATTTTTGCTCTTTCTTCTTTTTTGATATATGAATTTATGGCTATAAATTTCCCTCTCAGTATTGCTTTTGCTGCATCACATAAATTTTGGTATGTTGTGTTATCATTATCATTAGTTTCAAGGTAGTCATTGATTTCTTTTGAGATTTCCTCTTTGACCCACTGTTTTTCTAAGAGTGTGCTGTTTAATTTCCAAATCATGATGTGAAATCTGGGCCTCTGGCCCTTGCAAATTTCCAGCTTGACTCCACTGTGGTCAGAGATGATATTTTGTATGATTTCCATCTTTCTGAATTCATTAAGCCTTTCTTTGTGGCCTAGCATATGGTCTATCTTGGAGAATGATCCATGTGCATTTGAGAGAAATGTATATCCTCCTGTGTTTGGGTGTAATGCTCTATATATGTCTCTGAGGAAGGCTCTTGGGCACTGTCTCCACCTGACAACCCCCTATCTGCGGAGTTGGAATGCACTTGGCACATTCCCCTTTCAGAGCAGGTTCAAGACCCCAGGAGCTGAAGGGAGGCTTTGCCCATTTTTTTCAGAAGGGCAATAAGACCACCAGTTTCTGTTCAAGAACATCTACTGATGAGGAGGCCCTCCCAACAAAGGCCTCCCTGCCTGGGGAGGGCTGGTGCCAGCTCCCTAAGGGTCTTTAACAATCTTCCAGATGCTGGTGCCAGAAAAGGCCTCCACCAGCCTCTCCTGTTACCTGTGCCTTGTCCAGGTGCCTAAAGGGGGACTGAAACACTTTCAGGAAGCTAATCCATCTAGTGATGCCTGGACTCCCCACAAGCAAGCCTGGATGCCTTTCCAGGGCCTCCCAGGTGTGCTGGCATGAGCATGACACCCTGAGCAAACTTAAAATTTTTTTCAGGATATAGTGCAACCAAGGTACAACAACTAGTATCCAGATTAGACCTGCAGTGCCATGTCTGCACCAATGAGTCAGAGTCCAGCAGTTTCCATCAGCCAATGCAAACACTAGACACTGTTATGAGGAATCGTCTACACTCAGGTCACAAAATGGCATGGAGCAGACATTTGGGTTATCCTCTCACAGGAAATTTCCACCTGCCTGGAAGGTAATGGATTAGAAGAGTGACTCAGAATCCCTGGCAGCTCATGTGTGGACTGCCAGGTGAGGCGATATCGGTCATACAGACCTTCCCAATGCCCACAGACCTGTACCCAGGGTCACAGGAACAATTTTGAGACACAGGCTGATATGCAACAGGTCCCTCCAGAAAAGAATTTGAGGAAAACTATTTCTAACCATCACCCTAAGTACAACCTTGTCCTTACCTCTAACTATAAACTTAAACCTCACTGTCTCTCTTACCTTAGCGCTCACCTTAACTCTACAGGTGTGCCCTGGATTCTGCCCTATAGTCCATGAGCTCAACAACATAAACGCTCAATGGCTCTTGTCCAGACGTCTATGGAAAGACATTTAGAACATCCTGCCGACTTCCAAGGCAATGCACAATCTGCCACGTGGAACCTGAAAACAGGTCTGAGCTGCTGGAAGGACGCATGAGCCGTGAGATCACTGTTCTTGGCCAGGGCAGAGAGAGACAGGTGCTTTTACCCATGGACATCCTCCCAGGTTGCACCAGACTATAGGGTTCAGCAGGACCATCTTATGGCCACTGAAGAGGGCCTGGGGAAAATTTTTAGGGTTGCCATGGGGAATACCTGTCCCACCAATGACAGCTGCTGGTCAAGGCTCAGGTGCACCTGGGACCGCCTTGGGCAACTCAGCTTGGTTCTGCCCATGGCACTGGACTTAGACAGTCTGGGCCTGGCCTCAGGGCCTCCAAGCAGACTGGGGCTGGGGCTGGTCCTGGCAGGTGCTGTGGAGGCTGGACAAGGGAGCAATGACACACCTGGGTCAAGTAAAGGGATGCCACGCTCAGAGCACTCAAGCCAGCTGGTTCCCATCCTTCCCCTATAGAAGATTTGGATAATTTTAGTGAGGTTGAAACAAACACGCATGAAAGGGCACTCAGGGTGGGAGAGCAAATGGTCATTGCCACTCCCCGTGAAAGTGTCATTTGGGGTCAGAGTCTAAAGGTTTCCCTGTGAAATGAGTTACAAGATAGGGAGAAAGGAAGGAGAGGAAAGATTTAAAAAATAACCCGGAGGAGGGTGGGCATGAGGAAACACAGAGTTCCCAGGTAGCAAACACCACAGACACCCTGGCCTGTGGCAGAGGAAACCAGGTCAGCGCCTGCCCTCTGCCAGACCCCAGAGGCTTCCATGAAATGGCGCAGTGTTCACAGGAGGGGGAAGCTCTCTGATGCCGAGACCCCGCCTGGGAACCACGCCCACCTGTACAAGGCACCCAGGCTCTGACCAGCAACCAGAAGCCCTGCCCGTGGACAAGGAGAAAAGTGCATACTGCCTCTTCCCCCCAACTCATTCCCCTTCTGCTCCACTTGCACCCTAGACACTCCCATGCAAGTTCATCAGGACCCCAGAGGAAGAGTGTGGCTATAAACTTAAGCCTAAGTCCCAACCCAGAAAAAGAACCGGATCCTGAATCTGAACCCCGACCTCGAACAATAGTTTAAGACCCGGTCCCTAACCTCTAACCCAAGCCAACCGCTCACTTTAATATAGACAAAATCATCCTGCACGTCTCTTGGACAGTGTCTTATCTGATGCAGGGAGTCCCCTTGACATACATGGTAGGTTTTGTCACTGGGCCCTGGAGGCTGTGTCGGAGCAGGACCACCACCAGCTTGGCCTGGAATAAGCAAAGAAGGGACAACATGAAAGACTGACTCTTGAAATTCTACATGATGGAAACAAACTAGCACATACTCAGCTAAATACATGACATTATTCAAGGGAAAGGAATGACTTCAAAAATAAATCAGCATAATAACCACATTAACAGAATATAGTGGAAAAAAGAGGTGACCTTCTCAATGGACAAGAAAGAGCATTTGAAAAATTCCAACATGCCTTGTTTTTTTTTTTTTAAAGATTTATTTATTTATTTAATTCCCCCCTCCCCCCCCCCCCCGTTTGTCTGTTCTTGGTGTCTGTCCCCTGCGTCTTGTTTCTTTGTCCGCTTCTGTAGTGTCAGCGGCAGGGAAGTGTGGGCGGCGCCATTCCTGGGCAGGCTGCTCTTTCTTTTCACGCTGGGCGGCTCTCCTCACGGGCGCACTCCTTGCGCGTGGGGCTCCCCCACGCGGGGGACACCCCCGCGTGGCAAGGCACTCCTTGCGCGCATCAGCACTGCGCATGGCCAGCTCCACACGGGTCAAGGAGGCCCGGGGTTTGAACCGCCGACCTCCCACATGGTAGACGGACGCCCCAACCACTGGGCCAAAGTCCGTCTCCCCAACATGCCTTGTTGATCAAAAAACAAACAAACTAACAAGCAACATTCAGAAGTTTGTAGAAGGGAACTTCCTCACGATAGAAGGAATTTATGAAAAACCTACAGCTAAAATTAGACTTGATGGTGAAAGAATGAAGGATTATTCTCTAGGAATGAGAACAAAATGAGGGTGTCTGCTTTTATCCTCCTCCTCAACATTGTACTGGTAGTTCTGGCCAGAGCCATTAGGCAAGAAAAAGAAAGAAAAGGTAGCCATATTGGAAAGCAATAAGTAAAATTCTCACGATCCAAAGAATATGTGATCTTATATGAACATCAGACCCAAGGTTAACATTATGAAGATTATATCACAAAGATAATAGAAAACATACAACACAAACTCATGGCCTTACAACGAAACGATTAGAAAAGCCTGAACAATTTAAGTCAGACAAGCCCCTAAAAGGTGACTCCCCATTGACTGGAACACATTTTGCTTTTGCAAAGAAAAAATCTCTGGATCCAAGAATGCATAACCATTAAGGGAAACATAGGACTCAAATATCCTTCTTTTCTTTTTTTTTTTAAAGATTTATTTTATTTCTCTCCCTTTTCCCCTCTCCCCCCTCCTCTGTTGTCTGCTCTCGTGTCCATTCACTGTTTGTTCTTCTGTGTCCGCTGGCATTCTTGGTGGCACCAGGAATTTGTGGCTCTTTTTGTTGCCTCATCTTGCTGTGTCAGCTGTGTGTGCAGTGCCTCTCCTGGGCAGGCTGTGCTTTTTATGCACTGGGTGGCTGTCCTTGCGTGTGGCAGCACTGTGCACGGGCCAGCTCACCACATAGGCCAGGAGGCCCTGGGTTCGAGCCCTGGATCTCCTATATGGTAGGTGGACCCTCTATCAGTTGAGCCACATCCACTCCCCTCAAACATCCCTCTTGAGAGGAGTACTAATTTCCCTCCAAGGACATAATTACCCAGTACTCTTGATTTCTCCTGAATTCCTAGGGAGAAATTATTTTACAAGTCAAAGGTCTCACATTTCCCACTGACACTGGACAACTCATTCCATGCTGAACACCAATCTATTCCCTGACCTCCTTCCTGGGACTAATCAAACCTTACCTTTGACAATTTATCCCATAATTTACTACCTAAACCACTTGACATTTCCATAGGTTCTCTAAAGGTCAAACTTAAATTTCTTCTCAGTCCTACTACCACGGAAAATTTATTAGGGGGAGCCTTCTCATCTATGAGACTCTCAAGATCAACTGTTCCCCCAAAGGACTCATTTCACAAGTGCCATCTCATTGCCATCACACACACTCTCTTTCGCAGCTTTATCTGATTTCCCAGAAATCCTCTGTCCTCTAGGACCCCACCAGCCTAGCATCCACCTAACTGAGGAATTAAGCAGCCTATTATGCAGGATTCCCCCTTCTTGTGGGTAAAAATTCCACTAATATTGGACATAGATGGGGTGCAGACACCCTAGTAGAAATTTACCATCCACACATACACACACTATATATATAGCTATAGCTAAGATGTTCCTTAAGGCTCGTAGGATATTGCAGAATGTGGATACCTAACTTTTCCACGGCTGCTTCACCTCATTATGCAATGCCTAAAGTATTGGTTCCTGAGCTTTAATTTGGGGCTCACCAACTAAACAGGTGTGTGACTGTATTAAATGTGTACCTTTATCACCCTCACCTTGGACTTCTTAACTATAATTTATCTCCTTACTGATGGGCATGAACAAGGACATGTCCCTCGTGTACTGTCCTACAAGTAAAATGGACACCAGAAGCCACTAGGGAATTACAACCTAACCCTGCACCTAAGTGCTCTCCATCTTGCCTGTGAGCAGTAGCTGCCACTGCCCAGTGGGTTCAAACTGCCTGTGACTTAGCTCTAGGTCACTCGCTCAATGTCAATGTCAAAGACAAAGGGATTGAAAGTGAAAGATGGAAAAATATTTAATGCAAATATTAATATTTGCAATACTAATAAATTAGATTTTAAGACAAAACTGTTAAAAGGGACAAAAAAAGAGCACTAAATCATGATAAAAGAGTCAATTCATCAAAAAGCTATAATTATGATAAACATGTGTGCCTAAAACAGAATCCCAAAATATATGAAGCAAACACTGATAGATATGGAAGGAAAAATTCATGGTTCTATATTAATAGTAAGATACTTCACTACAGCACTTTCAATAATGGATAGAAAATATAAATGTATGATCAATAAGGATATAGAGGACCTGAACAATACTATCAACCAACTAGACCTAGCAGGCATATATGTGTAATGATTCATCCAACAGCAGCAGACACAGGTGCTTCTCAAAAGCCCCCAATCATTCTCTAAGATAGACCATATGTTAGGTCACAAAACAACTCTCAATAATTATTAAAATACTGAAATCATGCAAAGCATCTTTTCTGACCATAATAGACAGAAGGTAAAAATCAGTGATACAGGGAGAACTAGGATATTTAGAAATTGTGAAAATTAAATAAGACACGTCGTAATTAAAAACTGCCCACAAAGAAATTCTAGGACAAGATGTATTCACTTGTGAATTTTTTCAAACATTCGAAGAAATATTAAACTCAATTATTTTCGACCTCTTCCAAAACATGAAGAGAAGACATCCTAATTCATTCTTTGGGGCCCACAAAGCCTGAGAGAAATAAGAGAAGAAAAGAAAACCGAGACCATTAGTCTTTATTCTTCTGCGAGTTGGAAAGCCCCAGCTGAAGTTCTCTTTTGTCAGAGGGACGGGCGCAACCGCGTTGCGGAGGTGTGGGCTAGACGCTGGCCCCGGGAGGCCTCTCCTTCGCCGCCCCTCGGCAGGACCCTCGGAGCGTCCCGTGCGGGGCTGCAGGGCGGCGCGAGGCCGGGAGCTAAACGCGCTGGGCCGCCCCGCAGCTCGGGCGCCCCTCTCCCCCCGGGGCGCCCCTCTCCACCCCGGGGCGCCCCTCTCCACCCCGGGGCGCTTCCGGCCGGCGGGGGGAGAGTGGGCCTGAGCATCGGCTCCGCACTGGCCGGTGGAGGCTTGGGCTGTGACCGGACCCGACTGCGAAATTGGCACTGAGCCAGGGCCCGGGGAACGGCGGCGCGCGGGGGCGGGCGGCGTGTCCCGGGGACGCGGCGCTGGGTGGGCGAGGGCGCTGGGCTTCGGCGCCGCGGGGCGGCGGGCGGGGGCTCTCCAGCAGCTCCTTCTCGCGACGCCTCGGGGCGTTTTCAGCCGCAAAAACTTGCGGCCGCCACGCGCGGCCTCCCGCCGAGGAGACCGCTCCAGGGGACCCGCGCGCCCTTCTGCGGGTCCCGCCCGGCGCGGGGCAGGGGCGGCGGCGGGAGCCGGGAGCTCAGCGGGCCCGGCGCGGGGCTGCCGCCTGCGGGCGCTGCGGCTTACGGTGACCCGCTGAGCGCGAGGCCGCAGCAGCGCCCGCCCCCGGCGCCCGGGCGCCCGCGGCTCGCGCGGTGGCGAGCAGAACCCCCGCAGCCCCAGCCCGGCTCGGCCGCCGCCCCCGCGTGCTGTTGCCCGCACCACGTCCGCGGCCGCCCGCAGGGACTACGTGGGTGCCCAGTGTCCGGTTTCCATTTCAGCCGCGCTGCGGTGCCCGGGCTTGGAGAGCTGCGGGCGCCGAGGGCTGCGGCCACTTGAGCGCGAGATAGCCAAGGAGCGCGGGGACCCGGGGCACACCTGGCAGCGTGCCTGCACGCTGGCCACCACCGCCGAGTTTCCCGGCCTGACAAGACCGCCTCGGTGTGCAGCGACAGCCTGGAGTCCAACAGCAACCGCTGAATCCCGGGCCTGTGCTTCCCGCAGCTCAGGGGGGACAGGAGCCCTGCGGCGCGAAGCCCACTCGCCCTCCTCCCACTGGAGTGGCTGCGAAGGGGAGAGAGGCATCCCTACCTCATTATATACAAATAGTAATTTCAAATGGATCAATCACTTTAATATAAGAGCTAATCTTTAAAAAAAAAAAAAAAAGAGCCTCAGAAGAAAACACAGGGAAGTATCTTCAGGAATTTGTGATAGGCAATGGATTCTAATTTTACTCCAAAAGCATAAGTAACTAAAGAAAAAAAATAAATTAGCCACTTCAAAACTCTTAAGTCTTATGTATAAATGGATATTATCAAGAAAGTGAAAAGACAACCTACAGAATGAGAGAAAATATTTGGAAACAATGTAGTTTATAAATGATTAATATCAGGAAAATATACAGAACACACACAACTCAACAAAAAAAGACAGACAAGCATTAAAAATGGTCCAAGACCACAGAAGGGTTACAACTATGACAGGGGAGGATCATTGGTGGGATGTCAATGATGGGGGATACATGGGAGGAAGCTCACCTGGGGCTTATATATAAGGAATATAAATGTGTTCTAATGTTCGTGGGGCATTGTCACAGTGGATGGAGATTCACACAATAACTGAAAGAATATCAAATACCCATCCTGGGGAGCACTGCTACATTCTCTAAAAGCAAGACTCCCCTGAGTACAGGGACAGTGACTAGTGGAGGAGGATGGTCCATTGACAGGCCCTTGATACTGATGGTTATAATTATGAACTTTCTTTCTGAAATTGAAATTTAGCCTAGTATTATAGGGTGCCTAAGAGTTACCCCCGAGAGCCTCCTTGTTGCTCAAATGTGGCCTCTCTCTAAGCCAAACTCAGCATGTAAATGCATTACCTTCCTCCCAGTGTGGGACATGACTCCTGGGGATAAGCCTCCCTGGTATCAAAGAATTACTACCAAGCACAAACTAGCAATGCAACCAGAAAAAGGCCTCGGCCAAAAAGGAGAAAAGGTAAAGATAAATTAGTTTATATGGCTAAGAGACTTCAAAGTGAGTCAGGAAGTCATTCCAGAGGTTAAACTTATGCACATCTCAGCAGGCTGCCAGAGTAAATACTTCCTCAAATGGCAGTGTTCCTGAGGGCTTTGGAGACATCCACTCATTAGAGGCAAGGCAGACAGCTCAGGAGTTTGGTGCTCTGCCAGTGGGCCCTACTTGGGAATTTATGCTCCCCAATGTGACAGAGTTGGACTCAGTTGTGTTTTCTCTACACACAGCTCTTCTGCCCCTTCTATTTGAACCTATACTTAGTACTAGAGTTGATAAGTGTATGTCCAAGAGACTTAGATCTTTGGGCTGTCCATGTGACCACTGGGTCCTGACTATCAACAGATTTGCAACACCTACTCTCCAGTTCGTTGGACTCACCCAGGACAACTGACAAGGAGATGATGATGGACAATGACCATCCCAAGGAACAGAGATTGTCTGAGACTGCAGGCAAGATGGTCACATCCATTTACCTATGCAATCACAGCCCCCTCTCAATTAGAGGTGGAGTGGGCATCACCATCCCAGAATCCTCAGGACTGAGGAGTGAACTATGAACTAAAGTATACTTATTGGTATTTTACTATAGACTTGTTGTGATTTTAGCAATGGAAGAATTTACATCATTGATGTGGAGGCAGTAGCCACTGGAGGTTCTGAGGGGAGGGAGAGGGAAAAACAGTTACAATAGGGGGCATTTTGGGGACTTGGAAATTGTTCTGAATGACATTGCGATGACAGATACAGGCCATTATAGCTGCCATAACCTACAAAATTGTGTGTGAGTGTAAACTACACTGTAAACTATTATCCATGCTTAGTGGCAATGCTCCAAAATGTGTTCATCAATTGTAAGGAATGTACCACACTAAGGAAGGATGTTGTTAATGTGGAAAAATGTGGGAGGACTAGGGACCAAGGCATATGGGATATACCCTGCTCCCTATATTTTTTATGTATCATTTGTGTAATCTAAGTATCTTTTAAAAATATATTTTTTAAAAGAGAGAGAAAAAATTAATTCTAAAAATTAAAAAAGCAAAAATGGGCTAAGGATTTGAATAGACATTTCTCCAAAGAAGATATGCAAATGGACAGTAAACATGTGGTAAGATGCTCAATATAAATATCCATTAGAGAAATGCAAATCAAAACTACAATAAGATAACACTTCAAACACACTAGGATGGCTATTATTTAAAAAGTGGAAAATATACATATTTATAAATAAATATGTTCAGATATTCATTGAGTGTTTTCATAGTAGTTATAGTTACAAACAACAACTCTGGGAGTGCTGAGTTCCTAGCCAGGGGATCTCTGTCACATGCCCAAATGGAACAGCAACAATCCCCCAAGTGCAAGGGCAAAGACAAGTGAAGAAGAATGGTCCAATGATGAGCCCTTGACACTGATGACTATGCTTATAAGCCTGTGTGCCTGAAATTTCAATTAGGTCTAGAGCTGCGGGGTACCTAAGAGTTACTTCCTGAGAGCCTCCATGTTGCTCAAAGGTGGCCACTCTAAGCCAAATTCAGCATGTAAATGCATTACTTTCCCACCAGCATGGGGCATGACTCCCAGAGATGAGCCTCCCTGGTGCCAAAGGATTACTTCCAGTCATGGACTGGTGAGGCAACCAGAAAAAGACCTTGAAAAAAAAGGGAAAATGGTAAAGACAAATGAGTTAATATGGCTAAGAGACTTCAAAAAGAGTTGGGAGGTTATCAGAGGGGTCATGCTTACACATGGCTTAGCAACATCCCAGAGACAGCCAAAGTAGATGCAACCCCAGGTAATGGTGTTCCTGAGGGCTACAGAAGCACACAGGTTCTGTGTGCTTGGCTCTGGAGTTCAGTGCCTTGTCAATGCACCCTACTTTGGAATTTGTGCTCCTGAGTGTGATGGAGTTGGACTCAGATGTGACCTCTCTACACATGCCTCTTCTGTCGCTTTTAATCTGTGGTTGGTGCTGGGGTTGGTGTATACTCAGGAAACTTGACTCTCTGGACTGTCCATGTGCCAGCTGGACCCTGAGCCTTCGCAGAGTTGCAACTCCTACTCTCTGGTTTATTGGACTTACCCAGGTGAGCTAACAGGGAGGTGAAGATGGTCAAGCACCACATCAGGGAAACAGAGAAAGCCTAAAACTGCAAACAGAATTGCTTCCATCAACCATATGGGATCTAAGCCCCTTCTTGATTTAGAGGTGGAGTGGATATCACCATCCCAGGGTCCACAGGATGGAGGAATAAAATATGGGTTAAAGTGGACTTACTGGTATTCTACTATAGAACTATTGTGACTCTAGCAATGGAAGAAATTGTATCATTGATGTGGAGACAGTGGCCACAGTAGTTGCTGAGGGCAGAGAGGGAAGAAGAGATGTGATGTGGGAGCATTTTGGGAACTTGGATTTGTCCTAAATGATATTGCAGGAACAGATGTTGGACATTATATATCCTGCCATAACCCACTGAATGGACTGGGGGAGAGTGTAAACTATAAAGTAAACTATAATCCATGCAAAATGTCTTCACCAAATGCAATGAATGTGCCACAATGATGAAAGAGGATGTTGATGTGGGAGTGGTGGGGATGTGGGGTATATGGGAACCTCTTATATTTTTTAATGTAACATTTTTTGCAATCTATGTATCTTTTAAAAAAAGACAAAAATTAATTAATTAATTAAAAAATAAAAAGTGGAAAGTAAGTGTTGGCAAGGATGTGGGAAATAATCAGTACATTGCCGGTGGAAATGTGAAATGGTGCAGCCATTGTACCATTGTACACTGTACATTGGTACATTGCACCACTGTAGAAAATCATGTGTCGGTTTCCTCAATATTTAAATATAGAAATAACACATTGCCCTACAATTCCACTTCTAGGTATATAACCAAATAATTGAATGCAGGGACTCAGCTAGATATTTGTGCACTGATGAACATAAAAGCATTATTCACAACAGATAAAAAGTAGAAGAAACCCAAGTGTTCATTAACAGATGAATGGACAAACAAAATGTGGTGCATGTCCTTAATGGAATATTATTTACTGATAAAAGGAAACAAAGTTTTGATACATGATTCTACATGAATAAACTGTGAAGACATCATAGTGAGGAGATAAGTCACACACAATGGGATAGAAATCATATGATTCCACTTATATAGAATATAGAGAGGACATGAACATTCATAGAGACAGAATGTAAACAGTTTATCAGTGGCAGAAGGGTGGAAGGAGAATGGATAGTTAATGTATAGTGGACTTATATTTGGGGCGATAGGAAATTTCTGGTGATGGATAGTGGTGACATTGTGAGTATGGGTAATCCCACTGAATTGTATGTTTGGGATTGATTGAGTTGGGAAAGTTCAGGTTGAATATATGTTTCCACAATTAAAAGAGAGAGAGAGACTAAAGAGATAACAACAATTAAATGCAACACAGAACCCTCAATTAGATCTAATAATGGAGGAGAAAATGACCAACAGGAAATTAGGATGTATGAAAAAAATGGAATATATTGTGTAAGTGTTATATCAATGTTACATTTCTTAAACTGGATAAATGCACATAGATGGTTTTGTAAGAAAATTTAGGTGGTTTTGTAAGAAAACTTCCTTATTCTTAGGAAGTGTACATGGAAGTATCAAGAGTTCAAGGAGTATGATATATGCAATTTACTCTCAAATGTTTAGAAATGCATAAAAAGATAGGTAGATATAGATTAGATAGATAAGAAAGATAAAGTGATAGAGATAGACAAACTGACAGAATGATACAGCAAAAGTAGCAAATTATTAGTAGTTGGTAAGTGTGGGTATCTGGGTGGGCCTATGTTCTCTGTATGGAATTTCTAATAATTTTTGAAACTGCCCTGTAAGTTTGAACTTATTTCAAAAAAGTCAGGAAAGAAACAATGTGTGAGTGGTCTATAAGGCCTCACTCTGGCATGGGTCCTGGACTTGCTGTTCAGGAAGGCAGATCTGCTTAGGGGGAACTGAGGAGGATCCATGGATGGGGGAATCCAGCAAGCAGGGGTCAGATGGAACCTGCTTTCGGCAAGAATACTTACATCACCAAGCAGAAGGCCTCTGCGAACTCAGGCTGAGAGGCTCCTCAGGGCCCAGAACAGGAAGCTACGATGGTCCCTCCAGACTCATACCCAAGATCAGGGACCACTGAGTCCTGGAGGCAGGGAGAAGGTAACCCCGAGACAGGCAGAGGGCCAAGGGCAGAGACAGAACAGCAGCAAAGCACGGGGGTCTCGGGGGCTTCTTAGACCTTGTGCTGGTTCTACTCCTCCTACATACCAATCCTGGAGAGATGCACCCCAGCGGGGCAGGACAGGCATGGGAAGCCTGGTGGCAGCATCAGCCATGAAGAGAGGGGTGACAGAGACCTCTTTCTCCTCATGCCCCATGGTCATGGCTCCCTATGGCTTCAGAATAAAGCTGAAACTCATTGACTCCCTGTACATGGTCCTTTAATATCTGGTTTCTTCCCCCTTCTCAATACCCTTCCTGTCTGTTCCTGAATACAGTGAACTTCCCACACTCCTTTTCACAGGGATTCTGTGCCAAGATTTCAGAAATGAGCAGAGTTGCAGATGTATTTAAACATTACACCATCACATTCATTATGTAGGAGCATAATCACAGAGAAAAGCAGAAGTGAGCACTGCAACTGGCATGGGCCTAAACCTCAGTCTCCTTCAAGACTTCAGAGCCAGGCTTTGCAGAAATATGCACAAGTTCACAAGCAGATGGATTTCCATGGAGCCCTGCCAAGAGGACCGAGGGTGGACCCGCAAATTGTTTCTGAGGAAAGTGTAATTATTGCAGAATAATCAGTATTATTTATTGATGAGTGAAAGGGTTTATTTCTTTCTTCCCAAGTCATTTAATGTTGAAACTTCAGCTTAAAGGGAGTCACAGTGTGAATAGCAGAAAATGTCATCATGTGTGGACATGTCGATTAAGTCTATGCAAAGGCATCTTTTAAAGGATTTCCTACCACAAAGGTGTATGTCTCATGAGTCATATTGTCACTGTTTTAATTATGGCTGTATTATCTTACAGTAGTAAATGGTCAAGCCTACCCCAGGCTGACCAAGGAAAATAACTCTGAAATGTCAGGTGGCAACAGGTCCCCAGCAGTGAAATTTTGATACCTAAGAAATCTACATTTTGGAAAGATGTCCTGCAACCTGGTTAGGAAGTCATTGACTGCACTCTTGTGACTGCTTTGGGCCACGCTCTGATGTGGCATTAGCAGGAACATTCTTAGCAGTACTAAAATATTCCATCATGCAGGTGGGTGTCTGAGCCTTTATCCATGTCATGAATGAGAGTATTGATGAGAGTGGGTGAATTCCTTATACCACTCAGCTGGGGCATTCCTGGGAGTGAGTTGGTTCAGACAGGGCAGAAAGCCTGAAGCCCAAGTCTCTGAATGTGGCAGTGAGTGCTCAAGTGGACCACCCAGGAATCCGACACCATGGCAGATGTAGGAAGTTCTCCATTCTGCCCTTCTCTCTGTCCATGAAGCCCAAGATTGACCCTGCAATGGATGCTGGGTTGCCAGCAGTGTTTGACAGCTCTGATCAACGTAGTTTATTAAACTCACATATTGTATCAAGAAGCAGAGATTAGTGGAGCTCAGACAAAGCTCTTTGTTTCGTGTTCAGGGCGGAGCTGGACACCCCCAGACACCACCACTTAGGTACAGGGACCCAGCCAAGAAGAAAGACCCCAACTTACTGTTATCTGGGTGGTTGGAGGCATCAGGTCATGGGAGATATGCCCAGTCAATTCCTAATGCGATCACCACCCAACACCAGGACAACAGAGAAAGTGCATCATCCAGGGAGACACGGAAACATCTCAAGTCTGTCCTATCCTGTTCCCCACAGCACAGGAAAGACCTCTCTTCTGAGGGTCAGCAAAGGTTGAAGGGTATGCAGCACCTGCCTCTGAGGAAATCAGTGCTGATCTCAGCATTCCTGGGGTGGAGGGAGAGTCCTGGTGAATCATCTGGGAAACTGGAAAAAGTGAGAGTCAAGTGGGCATCAGAATCTCTGCTCACACCTGGCCCCAACCCTGACTAGCCCTTGTCTGGACCATCCTCCACTCAGGACTGCCCAAGCTCCATGCTGCTCCAGAACACACGGGGCACAGGAACCATGGGCAGTAAGATCCCCAATCCTTCTTCCCTTTTCCCTGAAAGGATTTTCCTATTAACATCGAAAATAATTTTAACTCTCTCTCCAACACTAAGAAATTCTGAATAATAATTAACAAGTTTTCAAATAAAGATTTTATGAGTTAAGTTTTAAGGAGTTATTCATTTTCAGATTCAATTAGCCATGTTTGATATTGGCTACACTACTTTTATTCTTATTTGTTTACTTATTTATTTTATTAAACATAATTTTAAATTTTTTAAAAAGATAACTAGATTACATAAATGTTACATAAAAATCATAGGGGATTCCCATAAGCCCAGCTCCCAACCCCTCCCACATTTTCCCACATTAACAGCATCCCTCATTAGTGTGGTATATTTGTTACAACTGATGAACATTTTGGACCATTTCCACTAAGCGTGGATTATAGTTCACATTGTAGTTTACACTCTCTCCAATGGCCTATATCTGTCATTGAAATGTCATACAGGAAAATTCCCAAGTCCTGAAAATGTCCTCCTATTACATCTGTTTTTCCCTCTCCCTACGCTACTGTTAGACCTCAAGGCAGGGCCTTTTGGGATAACCAGAGATGGCATGAAGAAAACTTCAACATGAGAGCTAGGCAAACTCACATCTTTTATGTCTGCAGAGGTAAGGAGCCAAGGTCAGTCCAAAGTGACTCAGACCCGACTCCCAGTGCTGCAGGTTCACTCTTGTTTAAATATCCAAGTTACTACTTAGCATTTGACTTGATTATGCATTAGTTTTCATGTATATGGATGAATGCATATAGCTGGTTATATAATTGTATCATTGCTATGTTCTGGAAATCACGCTTGCACAAACATTGCATGATAAAGAAAGGGGCAGATAGCTCCACCCCTGGGTGAAATTTTACTATGTTAATTAAGCAAGTTGAAGTGAGGGCAGCAAGGGGCTGCTTCTGTGCAGGTCCATCCAACCAGTCGAAGCTGGTTTTCATACTTCATTGCTTCAACAGGATATTCTTGAACTCCAAAAGTGGAATTTGGCACAAAGAGAGGGTTGTATTTCATTACCTTCTGATTTACATACAATTCTTTCCTTGTGTCCTAGCAACAGGGAGAGAAACAAGTTACTTTCAGGTATTTGGTCATCCTACATCCATCAATTTCCTCCTTTTAGTTTTTGACGATATTCTTATCACAGGGGAAAGGGATGAAGCTCAGATCTTCTGTAACTGCTTCCTGCTGACATTATGGGTATTGATCTCTTAGGAAACTATAGTAAGAGGGTGGTCTAGGAGGGAAAGTTAGTCTGTTGGAGTTTGCAATTGCTTTTAACTAAAGCATTGCATGTATGGTATGAGTACAGGTGCAATTGCCAAGAATTAATATAATAATTAACGAAGGGGACCAGCCACTTGGTGAAGCTGGATGGGTTTCAAGAGGAGAAATTATTTCCCTGTATTATGAGGTTATTGGCTTTGTTTTTTAGTTTTTTAATACTCTCACTTCTTTGGAGAGGTTGGTGACTAAGTACAGGGATGCGGCTGCAGTATCGACAAATGCTGTGATTCCTAAAAAGGTAAACAAGGGGATTAATTGGCTTTTTAAAAATTATTTGTGGTGTTACATGCTTTGGGGTCTGCTTTTACAAAAGCCTGTTGAATTTTATTTAAGTGGGCTCTTCTGGCCATTGCTTTCAAGGTGTAGATTAACTGAAACATTTCACAGTAAGCTGGTTTAGGCATTACTTGATATTGATTGTGCAAATTTACACAGTATCAACACTTTGGTTCTATTGTAGAGGTTTTGGAAGATCTGCAAAATATGTGTGAGGGATGAGTGATATCTTCCCTCAGGGCTAGTTACTGGCAGGTCCTGTAGAAGAAAGAACAAGATTAGTATTTGATGGAGTTTTTTTCTTCTTGAGCAGGAATTGCAGGTTCTCAACAGGCTCCATGTCACATTTTGCTTCATGCTCTGGTGAGATCTCTGGGTCAGGACCTCCTTTATCTGCTGAAATTAGTAAGGTTTTGCTCTGGTATAATGGACCCAGGGCTTGATTCCCTGTTACTTAAGAGAAGAGTGAGAGGTTAATAGTACTTAATTTCCCTCCCATTTGGATTTAAACTGATCTTCAGGGTGTTTGTTGTTTCAAACTTTTAAAAGAACCTGATCCCCAATTGAGAAGGGGTGGAGAGGCTGGTCAGAAGGTGCATATTTGCACATGTGTGCATGGTGGTAAGGAGCTCTCCTAACTGCAAAGCCCACTTATGGAGGGCTCCCTCTAAGGTCACTAGGGAATTGGGTTTTCCCCTCGGGTTACTTAGAACGGGCCTTCCGTACATAACTTCAAAAGGACTCAGTTCAAGTCCCCTTCTAGGGGCCACCCTAACCCGAAGGAGAGTGAGGTTAAGTGCTTCTGTCCATTTCAACTGTGTTTCTTGACAAATTTTACTTAAGGTTTCCTTCCAAGTATAGTTCATTCTCTCCACCTTTCCTGATGACTCAGGTCTCCAGGCTGCATGTCGTTTCCACTTAATTCCAAGACACTGACTGACACCCTGTACCACAGCTGAAACAAAAGCAACTCCATTATCTGACTGAATTGTTTGGGACAGTCCAAACCTCGGATGATTTCCTGGAGGAGGAATTTAGTCACCATGGAGTGCTGTTCTGTGCAGCAGGGAAAGGCTTCCACCCACCCTGAAAAGGAGTCTACAAAAACCAAAAGATACTTAAAATTTCCTGTGGCTTTTGGCATTACTATGAAGTGTACTTGCCAATCTTTGGCCAGGGCAGGTCCTTGATTTTTTGTCCCAAAAGAAGTCCACGATGTTCCCTTTGGGTTATTTTCCTGGCAGGAAAGACACTAGTTAAAGACTTTGCATAGCTCGAACAAGGTGAGATCCCACCACCAGTCGGTGAAGAAGGCTCAGCAGGGCTTGCTGTCCCAAATGTGTGGTTTGGTGGTAATAAAAGACTAGGGGATATATTAGATTTTCAGGCAGATAAAATTGTCCTTGGCTGTTTTTCAGACACTTACCCTCTTTTTCTAGTTTCTCTGAATTTTCTTGACACTTCCATTCTCTTGCACATTCAAGGTCTGCAGGAGTATACACCAGACAGAAACCTTCCTCTATATGTTGAGGAATCTGAGGTTTAATGAGTGCAGCTACTTGCTTAGGAGGGTATCCTTTTCTTGTGGCCTCTTTCGCCTCTTGGTCTACGTGCCTGTTCATTAGGGCTACATAGGAGTCTCCCTTTTGATGGCCCTGGCAGTGCATTACAGCTACTTCTGCAAGTAGTTTGACTGCTTTTAAAAGTTCAGTTATTTGTGTGGCATGCTTATTATTTTTCCACCAGATAACAAAAGTCCTCTCTCCTTCCAAATGGCCCCATATGCATGCAAGATAAGAAAAACATATTTTAAATTGAGGTAAATGTTCACTCTTTTTCTCTCCCCTCTTTGGAGGGCTCTAAGAAGAGCAACAAGCTCAGCTTTTTGTGCATCCTACATCCATCACTACTTTTCTAAAAAAGATTCTTCTTCACAATGCCAAGAGAAAAAAACTCAGCAATCAACACTAAAACACAGATTCATTTATTTAACAAATCAATTTTACTGATACATATTTAAGAAGCATAAATCCATCCAAAGTGTATAATCAGTGGCATTTGGCATAATCACATATTTGTGCATTTATCACTTTAGTTTTTTTAGACCACTTTCATTATTCCAATAATAATAATAAACAAAAACAAAACAATCACCTCTCAGTTTCTCTACGCTTTCCCTGCTGTACATAGCTTCTATTCTTTTTTTCTTATATCTAGTATATTTATATTTATATTTTGTAAGAACAGTTTATGTATGTAATATCACCCATATTCATGTTTTACATGATGCTTTACTATCATATGCAGTCTCATGTTACAGTTTTTAGCTTTTGTTCTAGTAATATACATGATTTAGACTTTCCATTTCAACTGCTTTCATACCCATATATTAGCTCTGATAATCACAAGCACCATGATATGCTTTCACCATTTCTATTCATACCCAAAGATTTACAAATAATCTATTTACTGATTATGCACAGATTAACCCTCAGCTTTCCATTCTCTACATTCCTTCTGTTTTCTGGTGACCTACATTCTAATTATTAACTTTGTGAGTTTATGCAATATATTTTGTTCATAATAGGACAATCTCAGCATTTGTGTCTGGCTTGCTTTACTCAACATAATGTCCTCCAGGATCATTCATATTGTCATATGCTTCATGACTTAATTTCTTCTTACCACTGCATAATATTCCATTGTGTGTATATACCACAATTTATCCATTCATCGGTTAATGGACACCTGGATTGTTTCCAACGTTTCTCAATGGTGAGTAATGCTTCTGTGAACATCGGTGTGCAGATGTCTATTCATGCCAGAGCTCTCAGTTGTTCTGGGTATATTCCTAGTAATAGTGTTGCCAGATCACGTGGTAACTCTATATTCAAATTCCTTAGGAATTGCCAAACAGTCCTCCACAGTGGCTATACCATCCTACATTCCCACCAACAGTGAATAAGTGCAACTATTTCTTTTTTTTTTTTTTAGACAATCGTCATATAATTTTTAGTTTGTAACTTTTTTTTCTGGTACTGGCAACTGGGGATCAAACCCAGGACCTCACATGTGGGAAGCCGATGCTCAAATACTGAATCACATTTGCTTCCCCGAGTTAGCGTTATCATTTGTTTTGCTTGTTTGCTTTTGTTTCTTCAGGAGGCAATGGTACAGAACCCAGGGCCTTCTGTGGGGGAGGCAGGCCCTTAGCAGCTTGACCTCCCAGTTTGTCACTTTGGTCAGTATTTTTCAATTGTTGGGAAGTCAATGTACTGGTTAAGAAAAGCACATTGTTATAATAAAATGATCATTTAAATAAAACCTCAGCTGAGAATGAATGTGCCTGGCCCTCTCCCCTGGGTCATAGAGCACAAGCTTTCTGAGTCCACACTAGGCTGGATCCAGCCTCTGAGATAAAGAGAAGGAAGATATCAGAGCTGGGGGCTGAGACTGAGCCAGGGCGTTTGTGTCTCACTTCCCCACTGGCATCTGTCACTGTGGAAATGGTAAGTGCAACTATTTCTTCACATCCTCTCCAACAATTACAATTTTCTGATTTTTTAATAGCAGCCAGTCTAATAGGTGTGAAATGATACTTAGTGACCTTGACCATTTTTTCATGTGTCTTTGCCATTTGTATTTCTTCTTTAGACAATTGTCTTTTCAAGCCTTTGCCCATTTTTTAATTGGGTAGTTTGTCTATTTATATTGTTGTTGTTGTTGTTTTTAAGATTTATTTATTTATTTCTCTCCCCTCCCCACCCCGGTTGTCTGTTCTCTGTGTCTATTTGCTGCATCTTCTTGTCTGTTTCTGTTGTTGTCAGCGCACGGGAATCTGTGTTTCTTTTTGTTGCGTTATCTTGTTGTGTCAGCTCTCTGTGTGTGCAGCACCATTCCTGGGCAGGCTGCACTTTCTTTCACACTGGGCGCTCTCCTTACGAGGCGCACTCCTTGCATGTGGGGCTCCCCTACGCAGGGGACACCCCTGCGTGGCAGGGCACTCCTTGCGCGCATCAGCACTGCACATGGGCCAGCTCCACACAGGTCAAGGAGGCCCAGGGTTTGAATCGCAGACCTCCCATGTGGTAGACGGACGCCCTAACCACTGGGCCAAGTCCGCTGCCTATTTATTGTTGAGTTGTATGATCTCTTTGTATATAATGGATATTAAACACTGATCAGATATGTGATTGCTAAATACTTCCTTCCATTGAGTCAGCTGCCTTTTCACCCTTTTGAAAAAGTACTTTGAGTGCAAAAGTGTTTAATTTTGAAGAGTTTCCATTTATCTATTTTTCTTTTGTTGCTCAGGCATTGCATGTAAGGTTTAAGAAACAACCACTTACCACAAGATCTTGAAGATGTTTTCCTACATTTTTTTCTAGGAGTTTTATGGTTGTCATTTTTATATTAAGTCCTTGATCTAGTTTGAGTTAACTTTTGTATAAGGTGTGAAATAGGGATCCCCTTTCTTTCTCTTGGTATGGATATCCACTTCTCCTAGCACCATTTGGTGAATACAATATTCTGCCCAGTTGGGTGGGCTTGACAGCCTTTTCAAAAATCACTTGACTGTAGATGTAAGGATCTATTTCTGAGTTCTTGATTCAGTTCCATTGGTCAATGAGTCTGTCTTTATACCAATATGAGGCTGTTTTTTGTTTGTTCGTTTTTGTTTGTTTTTTTTTTTACCACTGTAGCTAAGTAACATGCTGTAAAGTCCTGATGTGAGAGTTCTCCAACTTTGTTCTTTTTAAGATCTTTTTGCTAATTGGGGCCTTTTACCCCTCTAAATCATTTGGGAATTGTTTTTTCCATTTCTCCAAAAGAAGCTGTTGGGATTGCATTGAATCTGCAAATCAGTTTGGGTATAACTGACATCTTAATGTTATTTAATCTTCCTATCCATGAACACAGAAGGTCCTTTCATTTATTTAAGTCTTCTTCAGTTTCTTTTACAATGTTTGTCATTTTCTGGATACAGGTCTTTTATGCCCTGGGTTAAATTTATACCTAAATATTTGATAGTTTTTAAGTAGAATTGCTTTTTGATTTCCTCCTCAGACTGCACATCAATAGTGTATAGAAATGCTACTGATTTTTGTTTATTAATCTTGTATCCCACACTTTGCTGAACTTGTGTATTAGCTCTAGTAGCTTTTGTGTGGAATTTTCTGGAGGTTCTAGATATAGAATCATGTCATCAATGAATAGTGCAAGTTTTACTTCTTCCTTTTTATTTGCATGCCTTCTTTATCTAGCCTAATAGCTCTAACTAGAACTAGTAGCACAATATTAAATAACAATGGTGATACTGGGCATCCTTGTCTTGTTCCTGATCTCAGGAAGAAAGCTATCAGTCTTTCCTTCAGTCTTTCCTTGTTAAATTCAACACTACCTACCCACAGGTTCTATGGTCATGGCAGATGGACTTCAGTGCCATGTCAGTTGGCCCTACTTTGGAGTTTGTGTTTCTGTGTGATGGAGCTGGACTCAGATGCGATCTTTGCTCACAAGCCTCTCCTGTTACTGTAGTTGGTGCTGGGATTTGGTGTATACCCAGGGGACCTGAATCTCTGGACTGACCATGTGATAGCCAGGCCCTGGGCCTCAACAGACTTGTAACTCCTACACTCTGGTTTATTGGACTTACCCCACTCAGCTAACATGGAGTTGAAGAAGGTCAACCACCACACCAGGGAGCCAAGAGTGCCTACAACTGAAAGCAGGAGAATTGCATCCAGCATCCATGTGGAATCTAAGCCCCCTCTTGATATAGATGTGGAGTGGACACAACCATTCCAGGGTCCACAGGATGGAGGAATAGAGTATGGATTAGAGTGGACTTACTGATATTCTATTCATGAACTATTGTGATTAGTAATCAAAGAAAATGTGGCATTGGTGTGGAGAAAGTAGCCATGGTGGCTGCTGGGGGTAGGGAGTGGGAGCAAGAGATGTGATGTGAGGGCATTTTCAGGGGTTGGAGTTGTCCTGGGTGGTGCTGCAGGGACAGTTACTGGACATTTTATGTCCTCCCATGGCCCACTGGGTGGACTGTGGGCTATGGTGTGGACCACTGACCATGAGGTGCAGCAGTGCTCAGAGATGTATTCACCAAGTGCACTGAATGTCTCATTATGATGGAGGAGGTTGTTGTTATGGGGGGAGGAGTGGGTTGAGGGGGGTGGGGGGTATATGGGGACCTCATATTTTTTGAATGTAACATTAAAAAAATAAATAAAGACAAAAAAACACTACCTGCAGGTTTTTCTTATATGCATTTTCCATATTTAGAAAGCTTCCTTCTAGTCCCACTTTTGGAGTGTTGTTATTAAGAAAGGTGCTAAGTTTTGTCAAATGCCTTTTCTGCATCAAGTGAGAGGATCATGTGGTTTTTCTCCTTCAATTTATCAATGTGTTTTATTACAATAATTGATTTCATGTGTTAAACCACCCTTGCAAACCTGGGATAAGAACCACTTGATTGTGTTGTATAATCCCTTTAAGATGCTTTTGGATTTTGTTTGCAAGTATTTTATTGAGGATTTTTGCATCTATATTCATTAGAGATATTGGTCTGTAATTTTCTTTTCTGGTAGCATCTTTATCTGGTTTTAGTATTAAGGTGATGTTGGCTTCCTAGAATGAGTTTGGTAGCATTCTTTCCTGTTCTAATATGGCCTGTGCATTAATTCAAACTTATCTAATTCTGTATCCAAGTTTGCCTAGTTTCTGGAAAGCCAGTTAAGTGATATAGGCTCTATAGGCTTTGAATATTCAGGAAGAACATTGACTGAATGTGCATTTGAACTTACATCCAGATGGAATGTGGGCCATATGTTAATTCAAGTTTACCTGGTCTGTGAGCTGTATGTTAATCCAAGCTTACCTGTTATCCAAACAAACCCCCCAACCCCACTAAAAAAACTAATGAAGAGACTTTTTGGTGCCAAAACCTCTCCTGGCCCCACCCCATGTGTCTCTTGTATAAAAATAACCTAAAGGCCCTACTCTGGGCTCAGTTTTTTGGACAGAAGTCCACCGGACCCAGTTGGTCATTAATAAATCTTCCTTCTCAGAAAATTTCTGCATCCTAGCCTTCAATATGAAATCCTGAGTCTTCTCTCCTTTCACTATATTTCCTGGGGGCACATCCAGGATAACTATGAAGGCCATAGATGGTAACAGTTGGTTGCCCCTTTCGGATGCCTCCAAGGAAGCTAGCAGAGCCCAGGCAAACACCAGCCCAGGGCACCCCTGGACCTCTCTAGTCCAGAAAGAGGTTGTGGACTCTGCTGGAGCCCTCCTGGAAGAAACTGGAGGCACCAAAAGGTCTAAAGGAAATCCCGAGAATGAAAAAGGAGCTCTGCATGCCAGATGGGTAAGACCTCTGGGGGCATAGTGTAAGAAAAGCCTAACTGTGAATGTTAGAAGGGGGGGCTGATCAACTCACAAGAGGACCCTAGTACCCCTAAAAGCTTGGGGGGAAGCCGTCTTCTCCAGCTCTGAAAAGGAAAAAAAAAAAAAAAAAAGCCTGATATTTGGTTTTAGCTGACTGCTGGTTGGCATTTGGTTTGCCTTAACTAAGATAGTGAAGGAATGAGGTATCAGTATCCCAGTGCTTTCCACTGGGATGCATCCTGAAGAATTGGTCTAAATTTCAAAGATCTTGGTTACAGAAAAATGAATTTTGTGTGTGTGTGTGCACATGTGTGTGTGTTTGTGATAAAGCTTAGTCTGAATATGAATTGAACCATGGAAAATTTGGTAAGCAATAAGTCTTTTAATTTTAATGCTAGGTTGCAATTGAGCTTGTTTTGTAAACAGCAAGGGTAGGCAAAGAATCCTGTTAGAAGTTCCCCTCACTCTTTTTGCAATAATCAACAAGCTGTAACTCAGTTCCCAATGATATGCATTAAAAAAAGATAAGCCCCCTCCCCCCATAGCCTATGATGGCACTTCCCAAAAGTCAAACTAAGAAACCTCCTAGAAATAAAAGTAAAATGCTTGGAAATGGCCATACCAGAGAAATGGAAATTGTGAGTCAAATTGATGGGCTTTGTGTTTCTGTCTGTGTGCCATGGCTCTTTAGTGTTTGTCTGTTTGTTTGATGCCAGTGTATGTTTTCATGCCTCCAGATGGTGGTATTGAATTGTGTGAAATGGTGAACTCTGGTTAGGCTGGAACTCTGGGATGCCAGGTAAGTCGACTGAAAGGGTGTCTCTCCATTCTTCCTAGAATGACAAGCACGGCTTCTGGCATGCCAGTGGGCTCCCCATGGGGGTTTCTTCCCAGGGGTTGAGAAGTTCTGTCTGCTGCTGTCCACAGGCCACAGAGCAGCCTCTGTGGAACCCTGGACTCCAGTTAGACCTGTGTAAAAAGAGGAACAGATAGATCTGAGGCCTAGAAACCTCATACGGTGTCTCCTTAAGGAAATAAGAAAACAAACCTTGAACTTCCATTAGGGTAAACTCAGTTGTGCCTATAAAAGGTGTAAATTGTGATCAAGGTAAAAAGAGCTCATATGTCTAGAAAATCATATTTGAAGTTCACCTGTTAAAAAGTAAAGAATTTTCTCTTCTCTTTTGATCTGTGCTTAACTCTGTGTTCAGCTTTAAAGTCTGCATTTAGCTTTGTCAGTTTTCTTATGCCTAGAAAATCAGATTTAGAGCTCAACTGTTAAAAATTAAATAATGGAGAAAGGTAACCTAAAAATAAATCTTTAAGTGTCAATACTACCTTGCTAGTGAATTTAATGCATAAATCACAAGTGAAATTTGTTTAATTGCTGAAAAAAAACCAAGTTACTATTAATAAAATTGTTTTTATTGCTTAGTTAATAAAGGTAACCAAATTGATTTTAAGTAAAAACTTTCTAGAAACTAAGAGTTGAAATCATTGTATAAGTGCCTTTAAATATAAAAGCAAAAAAAAAAATAACTGAAATTATTACAATGGATTAGATGTAGCCTAGATTTCAACTATTGTAATCATAATCTTAAACTAATTTGCCTTTGTTTATGACTACTTCAAGTCTATCTAGTGCTTACAGTAGTAATGGTAATTATAACTTAATCTTACCTTTAATTATAGTTATTTTATAACTAACTTCGTCTAGCCCCTAGACTTCAATTATTGTGATGGTAATTATAAACTGAGTTTGCTTTTGTTTATACTTACTTCAGGTCTAGCCTCAGCAAATATACATATAATTAGTCTTGCTCATCCAAAGTCTGCTAAAAGTCAAAGTAAAATATAGTATTCTGAAGCAAAGAAAAATTGTATTAAAACATTGGAAACATTTTGGTTATAAACCATTAATTAAGAAAGCCACAAAGGGGGGAAACCACAGACCCCTAGTCTAGAAAAGCCTGCTGAGGAAAGCCTTCAGGGAGAGCTTTCAATTGTTGTTTTACAGTTGAACTTGTTTTGGAAAAAGAGAAAGTTTTAAGTAACTAAGTTGTGTTTCCATGTCAAACTATTCATGTCTGCCTATTTGCTCTGTGTATCTCTTCATACATCAGGATAATAATATCAAATTAACAAATAATTCCTAAAAGAGCTCTATTCAAATTGTTAAAAATGAAAATGCAGTTATATATATAATGAACATTCCTAGAGTCCAAATTAGGCAAAAAAAAAAAAAAAAAAAACACACACACACACACAGAAAAGTCATATAGAAATATAAATATAACAACTATTAAGAAAGAAAAAAAGATTTTCCTGAGCTCTTTGACCTACCCAGCTCCCAGAGCCTTCTCTTTGCAAGAGCTCTGGGAAATAAAAGGCTAGATGTAACAGATTAAAACTCTTCTAAGCAGAAAAAATTAGGAATCAGTTTATATTAAAAAGGGGTTTAGCCCCCCATAAAGAAATGGAAAAAATACATTCTTTGCATAAACTCTAACAGTTCCAATTTATTTAACTTGGGTGTTATCTCTGGTTTATAAAATACCAAGTTAATAAACTAAATATAATTAAAATATAATAAAAATTCTAAGTTCATATCTAATTAAATTAAGTTGGAGAAATGTAGAGCTGTCCTCTCTTAAATGCATAAAGCAAAATCCATCAGTTGCTAATTGTAATTTAAAGTAAATTAACCAGTCTGTATAGCTGTGGCTAATTATGAAGAGTTTGTAAAAGCATCTTCTAAACTGAAGCATTTAAATAGCTAATTCTAAAAAGCCATTTTTAACTAAAAACTTAATTGACATTAATGGCAAAAAATAACCTCATAGCAATAAAACCTGTCTGGAAGTCACCTCAATGTGCATATTCATTCAAGTGGTGGTAATGAAACGTTACCTTAATTCCACTGGGAATCTTCAGTTTTCATTTTAAAAATAGAAAAAAGTAGCTTTTCCTCTACTGCTAAAGTAAAATACCTGTGTGATTAATGTCTTCAGGGTAAAAGTGTAGAAGTAAAAAGCAAAGTACTAGTTCACTTAATATGTAACACATTGCATTAAAAATGTGTTAAAGGTATATAACAATCAAGAGATAGACTTCAGCATTGTCAAACTCTCTTGTGCATTCAAACCAGGCATCCAGTGCACTGCAGGGTACTTCTCCATATGAGTTATTGGCTAGGTTGGTCACTGACCCCTAAAACAATAAAAGTATCTACTACATCTCTGGTCATGCTCCTGAAGTGGATAGGAACTATGTTGCAGTTTCAAACTCCTGCAGCAGAGAGTTTGACTCAGTAGAGTCAAATGTACAATGGATATCACCTCTAGACTGGCACTGTTTCGTAGTGCAAAAGATCACTATGTACTAGGCCTGTAAAATACTGGAACCTATTCTCCTAGCTTCTCTCTAGAGTCAACAGTACTGCAGCTTCTGTGAAGAAAATACCAAGTGGAGCAAAGATTACCAGAGTACTGTGAGTAAAACTTAAAACACAATTGGCACTATTGCTTGCTCCCATGGAGAGATAACCTGTGTGGTATTGCAAATCTTAAGCTTGAAGTTATTAATTGCAGCTCATGGAGAAACTTATGGATTGAGTAGACATTAACTAGTATTAAGTACTGTACCTATATCCTATTCAGTTATGCATTGTCCAAAGCATCAGAAAACAAGCACTGCTATAGCAAAGGGAAATGCTTGAGCTGATGCAACTGCTAAAGCCACAGCACAAACCCAGGTTTCCCTCTACTCCTTATTCCAGCACCTGTACCAGTACTTTAAGTTCCACAGTATACCCAGCATGAACAAACCAGGGAAGCTAGCCTGTAATTCACCCTGGAAACTAATGAGTAGCTTATTAAAAAATACTCAGGTCTACCTGTCAGGAGAAGTGCAGTGGAAAGTCCTTCATGGACTTCACCAAGCCACTCATCTAGGGAAAGATGCCCTAGCTGCTTAGCCAATGGGTTTTCAAAAGACAAATACTGGTAAAAGCAGTCAAAGAAATTACCAAGGTTGCTCAATTAGAGCCAAAATGTAAAAAACAAAAAACAAAACAAAACAAAAAAACTTTAGTTCTGAGCACTCCCATAGCTATTAAAGCTAAAGGAATGTCCAGCTTGGTGCACTAATCCTGAATGAAGCCCACTGCCCAAGAAAGTGCCAGTTCACCAGAAGCACCCAACAGAACTCATGAGTGCCAGTCATCAGACAGTCTGAAATATCTCTTCAAAGACAAAGCTAAGTAGTGTCTATGTCAAAATCAGCTGCTCCCTCTAACTCTAGCCCAAATGCCTATTGCTAGGGAAAGGCAAACCAGACTTCCCTTTAAAAAAACCTTGCCTCTTTTCATCTCCTGTAGCTTAATTGAAAAGAGAAATGCCTCTTCTCATTCCTCTCCTCTACCATAGGAACTGGGATTGACAATTTATACCTAACCCTGTTGTCTATAGCAACTTCTCTCTAAAGTAAACCAACAGCATAAAATAACTCAAAGAAAAATACTGTTTCCCACAAACTTTAGGAAAAGTTAGCCTTTGCAGGCGCCTAACCTTTTCTACTTCTGTGGTCCAGTGTCCTCTTAGTGAGACCATATATCCTCAAATTTCTAATTAAGTTTATTTCTTCCAGAATCAACATCTTGTTAGCCATATGAAAACTTCATCCAGATTTGTCCAAGATACCAGATCTGTCTTCCTCCAACCAAGGTAAGATAGCAAGAGAGTTTCATACTTTGTCAGGTAGAGCCAACTGCCCCTGAACTGCAGGAAGTACTTACAGAAAAAAGATCATCTCCCTTCAGCACCCCATTTAAGATTAAAGGTGTAAACTCTCTAAAGGAAAAATAGGGCAGGCTACTAAGATAGGAAATTGGTAGATGGATCTGGAACCTAGCAAGAAATCTCCCCAAGATTCTACCACTCAGAAGACTTCCTCAAGAAGCCAAGAGAAGCCCCAGATGTTCCCAGAGACTTTATCAATAAGCGCTCCTGAGAAACTAATGGGAAAAATGAACAGTCAAGATGGTGAACAGCTGAAACTCCTCCCATGCTCTCATCATACTTCCCTGCTTCCTCCTCTTAATAGTAGCTAGAGTACATGCTTTAGTAAATAATGCAGTAAGAACACAGACAGCAGCCTACCTCATAATCCCAAAAATGGTGATGCTAAAGCTTAACAAGCTTAAGCAGGTATCAAAGGGGGGAAATAAAATGGCCTGCACATGGATTCAAACTTATCTAATTCTGTATCCAAGTTTGCCTAGTTTCTGGACAACCAATTAAGTGATATAGGCTTTATAGGCTTTGAATATTCAGGAAGAATATAGACTGAATGTGTATTTGAACTTTACATCCAGATGGAATGTGGGTGATATGTTAATTCAAGCTCAGCTGGTATGTGGGCAGTATGTTAATCCAAGCTTACCTGGTATCCAAACAAACCCCTAAACCCTACTAAAAAATGAACAAATAGTCTTTTTGGTGCCAAAACCTCTCCTGGCCCCACCCTGTGTGTCTCTTGTATAAAAATAACCTAAAGGCCCTACTCTGGGCTCATTTTTTTTTTGGACGGAAGTCCACTGGGCCTGGCTGGTCATAATAAATCTTCCTTCTCAGAGAATTCCTGCATGCTAGTCTTCAATACATGATCACTCTACATTCAATTTTTTGGAAGAGCTTGAGCAAGATTGGTATTAGACCATCTTTGAATGAATGGTAAAATTCATCTGTGAAGTGATCTGGTCATTAGCTTTTCATCTTTCTGAACTTTTTGATGGCTGTTTCAATCTATTCTCTTGTGTTCTGTCTGTTGAGGTCTTCTATTTCTCCTAGGCTCATTGGTTTGTGTGTTTCTAGAAATTTGTCCATCTTGTCTACACTATCAATTTTTTTGGCATGTGGTTGTTCATAGTATCCTCTTATTATCTCTCATATTTCTGCTGGGTCAAGAACGGAGACCCAGAATTGATGGAGAGTGAATTGGGGGATAGCAGAGGAAGAAGCTCTATGGATCAGCCACACCACTGAAATAACTATCAAACTGGCAGAAACCTTCTGAGTCAACTATTTTGAAACTGTAGTCTGTAGGAACAATGTGCAGCATCCAGGGAATAGTTGGAGGAAGAGGTTGGTAAACTGCAATAAATATCAGTGAATTTTTACCATCTGTGCAGTGATACCCATTCTCTATCCACTGACCATGTAGCAGGCAGCAGTGAAAACTGCATGCTGGCCTCCTGCTGCACCTTGCCAGTGTCAGAGTAGTGTATAAAGAACTAGCCCTAAAACCTCTGGGGAGATGTAGTCCAGTCAGTGTTCACTGCTTTTGATCAGCTATTTCATATCTTGGGGAGAGCAGCACTAGATGTGATCATTTCAATACCCAAACAAAGCAGGGGAATCATAAAGTGGAAGTAATTGTTTTTTTCTCTTTTCCCTATCATTTCCTCCTCTGGGAACAAAATAGTTTGGAAAAGTTATAAGTTAATGGCTCCACCTCACAACAACAGCAGCAGCAGCAACAACAACAAAACTCTTACAATACCAGAAGAGTGGGAGAACTAGATATTCAGTTTACAAAAACAAAGGCAAATGTACATCTAAACAAAAAAGTACAGAACACACAAAAAAACAAGTATGTACGGGCCATTCACTAGATAAATAAGAATTTGCCAGAAACCTTCACTGAGGAAGCTCATACATTGGAACTATTAGTCAAAGACTTTAGATCAATGACCTTAAATATGTTAAACGAACTAAAAAATCCATATACAAACAATTAAAGGTAATTAGGAAAATGTCTGGACAAAAGAAAGGGATAGAAATTACAATAAAGAATTAAAAAGATATTTTAGAGCAGTAAAGTACAGGAACGGATTTGAACAAGCGCAAGAAAGGATTACTGACCCTGAAAAATAAGAAAGTTGAAATGATTCAGTGTGTGATGCTGAATATATAATAATATATTAATAATCTTCCAGTAAGGGTAAAAAAATAGGAAATATGCTAAAGGAAAGAAACTAGACACAAGTACTACATATTGCTTGATTCCATCTATACAAAATATAAATGCAAGTAAACTAGAAAGACAAACAGAATAACAGCTATGTACAAGGGAAGCATAGACAGATTGAGAAGTGGTGAGTTTCTTTGGTCTGTTTTTTGTTTATTATTATTATTGGAATAATGAAAATGTCCTAATAATGACTGAATTGAGGAACGCACAACTATGTGATTATACTAAAGACCATTGTTGTACACTTTGATGTTGGAGACTATGGCCTGAAGGGTATTGGGAACGAAGTCAAAGAGAGAAGGGATCAGGGGATTTGTGAGTAGAGATTCATCAGACAACATTATTGTTTACAAGGAGCTCTATGTATACCCCAGTCTATGTGAGAACAAGCAGCAACATGCAGTTAACTATTACATTACTCATAGTCTAAGGAACTCAAAAAATCTTATCTCAAGGTACAAAGTCTAAGTGCTCTATTTAACTACAAATTATATGTGCTCATTTTTATCTCTGCCTGTGACATCATCCTGATAGCCAACAAGCATTCAACCACTGCATTCCTTATGCTACAAGCGTAGTTAAGGGAACAGCACTTAGAACACTAGGAAACGAAGGAAACTTCCTCAAGGTGATAAAAGGCATATATGATAAAGCCCACAGCTAACATCCTACTTAATGGTGAAAGTCTGAAAGCTTTCCCCCGAGGTGCATTTACTATATCTAAGCTCCAGGTTTGCAATACCATACATGCTGTCCCTTGATGGGAACAGCCATAATTCCATTTGTGTCTGTTTAGGTTCTACTCACATTATATTGGTAATCATTGCTTCACTTGGTATACCCTTCTCGCAGCCAGCATACGACAGCACTGTTGGTCCTTGAGAGAACAGGAAGATAGATGATAGTGTTCCACAAGCTCGGTGCAAGGACCCTTTGGCACTATGAATCAGAGCTAGTCTGGAGGCAATGTCCATCCATCTCTGGCTGTCAGAGCTGAAGGAGGCTGAAGTAACATATTTCCATCTATCTCAGGAGCATGATCAGGAGATCTGACAGATACCTTAATTGTTTTAAGGGTTATAGTGACCCATCTAGCAAATAACTCAAAAGGAGAGGCACCATGCACAGCACTGGTGGCCTGGTTTAAACACACAAGAAAATCTGAAAACACTTAAGTCCATTTAGTGATTTTTATATGCTTTCTAAACACTTCTGATATAATTTATAATATATCAAATGAACCTAATTATTTTTAGTACTTAACTTTTTACAAGGTGAAAGAACAAATCTTCTGCCCTTTTTGTATTTGTTCAGGTTTTATCCCACATTTTTCTCTTGCTTAATAACCAGTCATTTTCTTAGGACAAGAAAAAATTTATTTAAAATAATTTAAAAAATTCTGTATACCTTACATGCGTAATTTACTAAAATGATTTTGAAAAATGTCTCCAAGCAAACCCCTTATAATATACAATAATCATAAAAGTAAACTTGTTTGAACAATTCAATTTAGTTATATGCAAACATAAAAAGGGTAAATTCATAAATATTTGGAGAATAAGCAACACACTCTTGATTCAAAGAAGTGATTCAAAGAAGAAATAGCAAGAGAATTCAGCAAATATCTTGAGACAAATAAAAATGATAACACAACATATCAAAATCTATGAAATTTGTAGCCCTTAATGTTCACATTAAAGAAGAAAAAAGAGCTAAAACTGAAGATCTAACTGCACACCTGGAAGAATTTTAAAAAGACCAGAAAACTAATCCTAAACCAAGCTAAAGGAAAGAAATAGTAGAAATCAGAGCAGAAATAAATGGAATTGAGAACAAAAAACAATAGAATGAATCAACAAAACCAAAAGTTGGTCCTTTGAGAAGATGAACAAAATCAACAAACACTTAGCTAGACTGATGAAGAAAATAAGAGTGAAGACACAAAAAATAAAATCAGAAATGAGAGGGGGGACATTACTACTGACCCCGCAGATATAAGAGAGGTCATAAGAGGATGTTATGGAAAACTTTATGCAAAAAAAAACACAAAAACCCAAACCAACTGGACAATAAAGACAAGATGGACAAATTCCTATAAAGACACAAACAACCTATACTGACCCTACAAGAAATAGAAGACCTTAAAAAACAAATCACAAGGGAAGAGATTGAAACAGTCATCAAAAACCTCCCAAAGATGAAAAGCCTGGAACCAGAGGGCTCCACACATGAATTTTACCAGTTATTCAAAGACAATCTAATACCAATCTGCTCAAGGTCTTCCAAGAAATTGAGCAGGAAAGAATACTACAAAACACATTCTAGGAAGCTACCATCACCCGAATAGCAAAACCAGATAAAAATATTACAAAAAAAGAAAATTATAACCAATATATCTATTAATATAGATAAAACCAAATACTTGTAAACAGAATCCAAAAGTACATTAAAAGAATTATATACTGTCATCAAGTGGACTTTTTCCCAGGTATGCAAGGGTGGTTCAATACAAGAAAATCAAAACATTGCTCAAATAAACAGAAGAACACTTAAATAAATGGAAGGACATTCCATATTCATGGATGGAGGACTAAATATCATTAAGACATCAATTCTAACCAAAATAATTAGTGTAATAAACCATGTTGATAAATTGAAGAAGAAAAATCACATGATCCTTTTGAAGCAGAAAAGGCACTTTGTAAAATACAGCACCCTTTCTTGATTAAAACACTGCAAAATAAGTAATAGAAAGAAGCTTTATCAAATGGTAAAGTGCATATATGAAAAACTTACAGCTAGCATTGTACTCAACAGGGAAAGACTGAAAGCTTTTTCACTGAGATCAGGAATAAGACAAGGATGCCCACTGTCACCATTGTTATTCGATATTGTGCTAGAGGTTCTAGTAGAGCAACCAGGCTAGACAAAGAAATAAAAGGCATTCAAATAGAGAAGATTAAGTAAAATTTGCACTATTCACTGATGATGTGATTGTATATTTAGAATCTCCTGAAAAATCCACAACAAAGATACCGGAACTTATAGAAGAGATCAGAAAAGTGGTGGGATACAAGATTAATATGCAAAAATCAATAGCGTTTCTATACACTACTGATATCCAATCTGAGGAGGAAATCAGAAATAAACTCCATTTATAATAGCAACTAAAACAATCAAATATTTAGGTATAAACTTAACCAAGGACATAAAGGATCAGTATTCAGAAAACTACAAAACATTGCTAAAAGAAACAGAAGAACGTTTAAATAAATGGAAGGACATTCCATATTCATGGGTTGGAAGACTAAATATTGTTAAGATGTCAATTCTACCCAAAATGACTTACAGATTCAATGCAATCCCAATAAAAATCTCAACAACCTTTTTTTGAAAAGTGGGAAAACCAATGATCAAATTTATTTGGAATGGTAAGGGGTCCTGAGCAGCCAAAAAGGTCTTTAAACAGAATGCAAGTTGGAGAACTCTCAGTTATGGACGTTCAAGCATATTATTTAGATATGGTGGCAAAAAACAGCAAGCACTGTACTGGTATAAACACAGACACATTTACCAATAGAACCAAATCAAGAACTCAGAAATAGACTTCATATCTACATTCAAGTGATTTTGACCAGGCAGTTGAGTCCTCCCACCTGGGCCAGAACAGTCTATTCAACAAATGGTCTTGGGAGAAGTGGATATCTATATCCAAAAGAGAGAAAGGGGACCCTTATCTCACATCTTATACAAAAATTAACTCAAAAAAGATCAAGCACCTAAATATAAAAGCAAAAACCATAAACCTCCTAGAAGAAAATACAGGAAAGCATCTTCAAGATCTTGAGGAAGGTGGTGATTTCTTAAACCTTACACTCAAAAAAAAAAAAAAAAAAAAAAAAAGAAAGAAAAGAAAAGGAAAGGAAAAAAAAGAAAAGAAAATAGATAAATGAGATCTCCTCAAAATTAAACACTTCTGTACCCCAAAGGATTTTGTCAAAGGGATAAAGAGGCCAGCAACTCAATGGGAGAAAATATTTGGCATCATATTTCTGATAAGTGTTTAATATCCATGACATAAAAAGAGATCATACAACTCAACAATAAAAAAACAAAGTACCCAATTATAAAATGGGCAAAAGACTTGAAAAGAGAATTGTCTAAAGAAGAAATACAAATGGCAAAGACATGAAAAAATGTTCAATATCAAAAGCGATCAAAAATGTTCACTATCAAAAGGGAAATACAAATCAAAACTACAATGAGATTTCACTTCACACCTATTAGACTGGCTGTATTTAAAAGTCTGAAAACTGTAAATTTTGAACAGGATGTGGAGAGACAGGAATGCTTTTTCACTGTTGGTGGGAATGTAGACTGGTACAGCCACTGTGGAGGACTGTTTGACAGTTCCTAAGGAAGTTGAATATAGACTTGCCCTGTGATCCAGCAATATTTTTACTAGGTATATACCCAAAAGAACTGAGAGCAATGACATAAATAGACATCTGCTCACTGATGTTCACAGCAGTGTTATCCATGATTGCCAAAAGTTGGAAACAACCCAGGTGTCCACCAACTGATGAACAGATGACAAATTGTGCTATATACACTTGATGGAATAAAATGCAGCAGTAAGAAGAAATGAAGGTGTGAAATGTTTAACAACATGGATGCACTTGTTGAGAAGCAAGCCAGACACAAAAGGACAAATACTGTATGATTGCACTATTATGAACTAAATGTATTGTGTAAACTCATGGAGTGAATAATTAGAATATAGGTCACCAGAAATAGAAGGAATGTAGAGAATGGAAAGCTGAGGGTTAATCTGTGCAGAATTGGTAAAGGTTGTTTGTGAATCTTTGAAAATGAATAGAAATGGTGAAAACATATCATGGTGTTTATAACTAGCAGAGCTATTGTATGGATATGATAGTGGTTGAAAGGGAAAGTCTAAGGTCATGTATATTACTAGAAGGAAAGTTAAAAACTGTAACATGGGACTGCAAGATAGTAAGACCTCATGTAAAACATGAATATGAGTGTTAACGCATATATGAGACCATTTTACAAAATATAAATACAAATATATAGAGAGAAAGAAAAATAATAGCAGCTTTATGCAGTAGGGAAGCATAGAGAGATTGAAAGGTGATGGGATTGTCTGTTTTTTTGTTGATTATTATTATTATTGGAATAATGAAAGCACTCTAAAAATGAATAAAGTTATGAATGCACAAATACGTGATTGCACCAAATACCATTGATTGCATGTTTTGGCTGGATTTTTGCTTTATTTATGCTTTATTAATATGTATCAATAAAAGTGATTTTCTAAAAAACAATAGTATAAATGAATAAAGTATATACAAATGACTATGAACAACTGATTAAGTGAAAGACACACAAAACAATAGAAAGCACACTGCAATGCATTCTGTAAAGGACATTCTCATTCTCTCATCTCTGCAAAGGAAAGAACTCAGTAGACATAAAACATAATGATATGTTGTGTAGCAATGCTCTAAAATGTACACATCAAATGAATGTACCATCTAATGAAAGAAGTCAATGTGGGAGGAGTGGGGGGTGTGGGGAGTGCAGTATATGGGAACCTCTTATATTTTTTAATGTACCATTTTGTGTGATCTAGGTATATTTTTTTAAAAAAGATAATAAAAAATATGTAAAAAAGCCCACAGTGATAAAATGGTTTATTTCTGGGACTTGGAATGTTAGACGATTTTTCTTTTTCTTTTCGTGTCTTATCTACACTTTCTACATATTCTAAAATGAACATGTATTACTTTCATAAACAGAATAATTCAATAAATCAAAAATGTACAGAAGCTGACTACATAATTTGTGGGGCTCAATGCACGTGAAAATGCTGAGTCCTTTGATAAAAATTAAGAATGTCAAGATGACAACTGTAGAGTGTGGGCCCTTCTGAGCAAGTTGATGAACCTGGTCTGGGTGAGCGGATGAAGTGTTACAACGTGAAGTACTAGGACATCAGTCTGGGGCAGAGGCATGGTACAGAGATATGCAAGTCAGAGGGGGACTGTCCAAAGGCTCTCAAGAGGCAGAGATGGACCCCAAACAGTAGGAGACCCTAGCAGGCCCCTGGTTCCCCCACAGCTCACCTCAGGCATGGTCTACAAAATCTTCCCTCCCGGGTCCCCAGAGAGAATTCCTCCCATCAGGTAGCAAATATATTTGTTCACACTGCTTTGATGGAGTTTAAGGCATTTGGCAAAACACCCCAAACTGCACAGGAGAGAGCTTGTGGCCATAATGCTGCAGGAGCTTCAGATAGTCAGAGGGAGGGGAAGAGAGGAACAGCCTGGGAAATGAGTCTTGGGGTGAGGCGTGGCAAGGTCAGAGCCCTGCAGCCAGGAAAAGAAGAGTGATGTTGCCTGAGAGGCAGGTCAAATAGCAGTCAGGGTAAGAATCTCCTGGCCACCAGCTGTCTGGTTTTCTACAGGTTCTGAGTATTGACCACCCTGTTGGCCAGTGCCTGGAGTCCATGGAGACTTCATCGCAGGGCTGGCCACAGGCAGCATGACGTAGATGATCAGATGGACAGCTGTACTTCCACAACCTGCCAGGGTTATTTTCTGCTGACACCCACAGCCACCCTATGAGCTGGGAGGCATCAGCAGCCCAGCACTGAGTGTGGGTGGCCCCATGTAGGTCCATTCCTCATGTGGTCCAGGCTCTGTCCTCTGCTGCCAAGTCCCCATAAAGTCAGAGGTGCTGGCCAAGGGATGGACAGGAGAGCAGAAAGACAGCCAGAGGGACAGTAGAGGGTCAGGTAAGGGGAGGACAGAGAGTTGGGTGAGGGGAGGGCTGAGGGTCATGTAGGGGGAGGGCAGAGGGTCACATAGGGGGAGGGCTGAGGGTCACATAGGGGGAGGGCTGAGGGTAAGGTAATGGCAAAGCTGAAGGTCAGTGATGGACGTTTAATCATGTCACCTCTGAAGACTGGTAGGTGTGATGCAAGGAGGCCAAAGAGAGTGAGGAGACCAGGAACAAGTGTACCACATAGTTCAGAGGGAATAGGCTTTCATAGTGACAAGGAGAGAGCAGACAGGTGGACACAGATAGATCAGGCCACTGAGGGATGATGGGAGGAAGTGAAAATTAGGACCCTGGTACCACCCAGTTTTCCTGGGGTTCCTGGGAGCGCTGCCCCAACTGAAGACAAGAAGAAGTCTAATGTTTCTGGAGCAGAAGTGGGCCCTGGGGAAGCCCTCAGGGACCTGAGGGAGGGGTCCTGCAGGCCCAGGCAAGGGGCTTGGACTTCCACCACAAGGGCACTGGGAAGCCAGGAAAGGCCTTGAGTGTGAGGTCATAAAATCATATTTGTGTTTTCACAAGATTGTTTCAGCCTCAGAGTGGACACTGCATGTCAGAGCCCAAGAGCAAAAGCAAAATCCAACTAGGAAGCTGGTGCAGAAGCCCAGGCCAGGATTATGGTGCCTCTGACTTGTCCAAGAAAGTAAGGATACAGTAATGGAACGGGGTTACAGAGACATCCGGGGTTAGACCACGTGATCACTGATTCATGGAGAAAGGGCGAGGGAGGTGTGGAGGGTAAGGACCACGTCCCAAGGGGATGGGGCAGCATCCACCCAGACGGGAGCCAAGAGGGAGGCTAGGGAGGATTTGGAATTGTCCAGTAGATAATTCAATATCTGGACCTAGAGATCCAGAGGGGAAGCTGATCTAGAAATAGAAATACAGAAAATAGTCAAAATCAGTAGCGCAAGTCAGGCTGCCTAGAGAAGGAAGGGCAGGAAGAGAAGTGGGCCTTTTCAGAGCCCCAAGAAAACCCCTCAGAAAAGGAGCGAAATGGGCACAGATGGCTACTGGGGAGCTCACATGTCCCTCTGCCAGACCCCTCCCTCCAGGGGGCCCACATGTCCCACTGCCAGACACCTCTCCTCCGGGGGACACACATGTTGCCTTCTGCCAGGATGCCCAGAGAGCTGACATATCCTTCTGCTTGTTCCCCTCCCTCCAGGGGCTCACATCCCTCCACCAGGGCACTCCCTCCAGGGGGCCCACATCCCCTCCGCCCAGATCCCTTCCTTCCAGGGAGCTCCCATGTCCTTCCTCTCAGACCTCCTCCTTCCAGGAAGGTGAGCCCAGCACCCAGGCTCCTTGAGCCAGCTGAGACCTCATGGAGGGAGGGGCCTCTGTCAGCCTCCATTGTCTGCCAGTATAGTGTCCCTAAAGACTCATGCCCTACCAAGGGAGGGGGAGGCCAAAAATGAGCACAAACCAGAAGACCCAGCCATCCCACGGATCTATGTCAACTTTGAATCACCAAACTGGAACAGAAAAAAAATGCTGGCTTTGCACTTTGATTCACATTATTCTAGAGTGTCACCACGGACCTGTGAGTAGTGAAAACAACACATAATTTCCTTCTAGAGGAAGATCGCATTAGAGTACACTCGGATCATTCCTTCATATAACACCCCAGCGCAATGTTCTGCTTCCTAGCTGCCTCCACCAGAAGTAGCAGCTTCCTCTGGGGGTACAAATAGCCCCAAATCCCAGGGCTACCCTTCTGGGCTTCCCTGTCTCAGCCTTTCTGCTCACTCTCTCGCCAGTTCCCAATGCTTTCAAACACATGGGGTTTTGATATTGTTATTCAGCTCTTCTAGGTTTCTCAGATGTGTTAATCTGAATGATTAATTGAAAGCAGAACCCCAGGATTTCTCTTTATGTGTTTTTAACATTTGCTTGAAAGTCCATTTTTAATGGTAAAAGGATAGCCCTAAGGCTTAGTCCCAGCCCTGCATCAGCACCTTGGACACCTCCGCGGCTACCACGCCGGCTGGAAGCAGCGCTGGCTCCCCAGCTCCAGCTGCCACTCCAGGCATTATCCGCCAGGCTGCTACTGCCAGGGCAATGAAACACTCACACGCCAAAATTCATATGCAGGGAGGGCCCCGTCAGGCTTATTTCTCTTGCTTATATATCATGTATTTTTGGATTTGGCCAAGGCCTGCGGTTAAATTTCTCAAAGATGTTTAGTCTTGGAACAAGAAACCTTGTCTCTAGACTCACATCCTATCTAGCGAGAAGAAGTGGTTTTCAAGTGAAAAGAGACAGTTCGTGTGGAGATAAGCAAGGACAGAGCTATTTTTGCTCTGAAGCCAGCACAGAGGAGCTTTTATAGGTCATTTAACCCCGCCCTGCCGAGGTGGTGGAGCGAATCCCCACGTGCTACTTCTTGGCCCCAGTGATGGAGACAGCGCTTCCCACTCGCTCTACTTGATTCTGTGTTTGGGTGGAGCTGGCACTTCCCACTAACCCTTCTTTCCGCAGGTTTGCAGACGTGCAGGGCTGCTGTAAGGATTAAATTCTGTGTATTTGCAAGTATGTGGCATGTAGGAAGCACTGGACAAAAGTTCCCTTCTCCCCTGATCATCTTATTACTCTCCATTCCTCCACAGCCATGAAGGTCATTAAACTCCTGTGAACCTCAGTTTGCCTAATCTATAAAATGGGAATAAAACAATACTGTCTATATCCTTGGACTAAAACAATATAATGTACATGAAGATCACTTTGCAAACTATGAAGTGCTGTGCACATTTGTGCTGCTTTAATCTCCTGCAACCATTGGGATGGCTGTCTTGAGAAGAGAGTATAGCACAAAGGAACCAGACACTCTGGGTTCACACCCTGCTCTGTCATTTAGTAGCTGTGAAAATTTATTTAACCGTTGTCATATATTGTCACTTATTATTGTGGGTAACAGGTACTCTGTTTCAAACATAATGTTGAGTGAACAAAAACCAGACCTGAAAGGGCACGTGCAGTAGGGCTCCATTTATATAAAGACAAAAAACCAGGCAAAACTGCTCTCGTGTTCAAGTGGTGGAGACTGTGGTCAGGGCCTGGGCTGTGGGTGGAGGGAGAGTCCAGGCCTCTGGGTTCTGGCAGGATCTGCTTCTTGACCAGGGGTGTGTTCTGTTCCTGAAAATTCATCAAATTATGTATTTAATGGTTTGAGCACTTTCCATGTATGTGTTATTCTTCAATAAACGTCTACACACTGAAAATAATCCCTTTAAAATCTAGATAGTGCTAGATTGCAGAAATGGGTGAAAATCAAAGCACCACAAAGTGGGGGTTAGTCCAAAATGGAGCGGGCCCAGCCAGTCCCTCAGGAGGCTGGCATGTGTTCAGGCGGCAGGGCAGCCCCCCGGGCACAGGGAAGGCTGGCTTCCCAGCTGTGACCTGGGGCACGTGGGTTTTAATGACTTAGCCATGTGACAATAATTAGCAGACTTCTGAGTGCGCTCTGGAAGAGCTGCAGACCACGCCAGGACTGATCAGAGCAGTCAGCTCTTGCAGGAAAAGGCGACACAGACCAGGAAATCAAGTGACTGCTGAGGCAGCACAAGACCCAAAATGCCTCAGCCCACTCAGCCCCCTTCTCAGAGCCCAAATTTAAAATAAGGAAGCCCCAGCTCATGAGAATCCCCATTAACACTCTCTCCTTGCCTCTCGCCTTCAACTGCAGACGCCCGAGCTCTCAGGAGACCTAATTGCTTGTTGAAACTAACTGACTCCTCCAGCTGAGGTCCCTGCTGGCTCTGAAGGCACTGCTGATTGACTCCACACATTTCCACACTAGACCAGGGCGGGGGCATCGGGCACAGTCCTCCCGGGCCTCTGGACCTGCCCGCTGCCCCGCCTCTCCCACTGGCTAATGAGCCAGAACCACCCAACTTATTAATGGACCTGGAGGCAGGCCAGGTGGCCTCCTGCTGTGCTGCTCAGCCTCCCCGGGGACCCTGTGCCTTCCTTCTAACGATGCCCTGGGGAAAGCAGCACATCAGTCTCTCAGCACTGAAAACTTTTCCTGTGGTAGTTGGCTACAAACTCCGTAAGATGTAAATTTGATTGGGTTCCAAGAGGTTTGTGAATTATTCCCCAATTGCCTCAGAATTCTCCTCAGAAACAGGGCTCAGAAAGGAAGTCATTCCTCATACCACGCTACCCACTCCTCCTCAGGAAGGGCAGGTCACCGAAGAGGCAAGCGAAGAGGACACCGAGTACAGCTGGAAGAGTAGCTGAGCTGTGTGGAGGAACTGCTGGAGGAAGCAGACGTGGCTCCAGCAATTGCAGGCCACGTCCTTGGACTCGGCCTCTATCAGGTGAAAAACCATTCCCCTCGTGCCAAGACTCCAGGCCACGTTGGTCATGGAAGGCAGAGCTGCTCAGGCATGAAAACGGGTCATGGGGGAGACCAGGGGTGGCAGGGCCTTCCTTGCCCAGGGAGGGAGCAGCTGCCTCAGGGACCTAGAGGGTGTGCAGCCAGCAGGCAGCTGCCTCTCCACTCCCTCTGGATGCTCTTCAGGACCTGCATCATCCCACTTTCCAGGTGCTACAAAGCAACTCAGGAAGGTCAGCAGCCTTACCAAGACGACGACACGAATGCCCAGCAAGGACAGGCCGCCATGCCCCATCATTTACTTCTGTGTGTGGTCCCTGCCAGGCACTCCTGTCCCCACTGACCAAATCGCCATCTCCCACCAGCCCCTGCAATGCTCACCGCTGGACACACAAGCCCTGCGTGCAGGGGCCATGCGGCTCTTCTGTGCTTGTGGACCACGGCTGGTCCCTGAGCAAACAGTCCAACCCCTAAGACAATCGTGGGATGGCGGAAACGTGAATGCTGAGACTGTGAAAGACAAATCAGAGTCGAGTTTGCAGACTACAGCATTTTAGTCAGGAAACCAAAACTTTGCTGCAGAGAAGGAAGCCACAATGGAAGTAGCTTCAGGGTTGTGGGGTTGGCAAGCAATTTTTATACTCACAGAATGGAAGTTAGCTTGACTCCTATTGATTGGATGAGGGTTTGTCCATCTTGTAAGGTCGTGTTTAGAGCTGGAGGGCTTTGTTATATATTGGGTCAAATGTAAGGAATTAGGGACTTGATTGGCTCTCTGGGTGTCTGTCTTTGTGGGATTCAAATTTCAAAAGATGAAGAGGAGGCTCAACAGGGCATGGTGAATTTGGCTCTGAGAGCCACCCAGGGATTTGTCTATGCAAGTTTATCAAGATGGAGGGACAACTGTTATTTTAGTATAGTAGCTTTGGAGTTATATATTATTTTAAGTGTCTTTGTCTCTTAAGCACTCTGCTTATGTATAAAGTATGTATGGAATTTTCTTTAAAATAAAGCAGCAAGGGAGTGGGGATGGAGGAGTTATAGACAAAAAGATATTGGACATATATTAATAATTTATTGAAGTATAATGAGTACATAGGGTTCATTATACTATTCATTGTGCTTTAGTGTGTGTTTAAAAAATCCTGAAATGAGAAGATTTGTTTACCCTGAACTCTTATCTCCTGCTCAGATCTGCTTTCCTCCATGGGGTCCCATCCTGTTGACTTGCACCAACCTGCAAAATACACCATGTGTAGATAGGACAGTCTCTCCTCCCACCATCTGGCAAGGCACCACCACCCCCTCCAGGCCCAACACCCACCCCAGGTTATCTGGTGGGCTTTCTCCCCAGCCCCACATATTTCCATGGCCTAGTCCCCAGAACTGGTCAATATGCTCCTTACATGCTGAAAGGGGCCTTGCAGAGATGATTAACTATCTTGAGTCTAGGATATTACCCTGGGTTATCCAGGTGGTCCCAGGGTAATCACAAGGATCCTTGTAAAATGAAGGCAAGGGATGAGAGTCAAAGGAGGAAGGCAGGAGGAAGGCAATGTGGTGGCAGAAGCAGAGACTGGTGCCATGTAATTAGAAAAAGGAAGGAGGCATCACAAGCTAAGGACGGGACAACCGTGCTCAGCTCAGAACATCAGAGGGAACCAGCTCCGCCAGCACCTTCACTACAGCTCCTTAAGATTCATTTCGCAGTTCTGAACTCCAGAAATGCAACAGAATAAAATTGCATTGCTTAAAGCCACAGGTATTGTGGTAATTTCTAACAGCAACCCTGGGAAACTAAAACAGGAATTTATTTTCATATTAAAGAGTAGGCATATGCAAACAGATAGTGGCTGCACAACATTGTGAATGTCATTATTACCACTGAATTGCACCTTTGAAACCAGATAAAAAGAAAAAGTTTGAATTGTATGTGTTTTACTATAATAGAAAATGACAAAAATTTCCCCAAAATACACACAGATCCATCAACAAATGACAAAAGCCTCACTTGCATGAGAGACATATGAACCACCTCCGTGCAAACACTGGCTGAGCAATGAACTTCCCTCACTGAAGGTTAGTTTCCAAGAAGCTAGCATGAAGTATACATATACTTGGCAGTGTTGAAGACTATATGCAAACATAGTCTAACAGGAGTGAGCACAAAGGGAAACTCAAGGTATTATACATGTACATGGGGGCAAAAAAATAAACTCCATGATCTGTGATAGCAGTCTCAGAAAAATTCCTATATTAGTCAGGGTTCTCTAGGGAAACAAAACTTACAGGAGATATCTGTAAATATTAGATTTTATAAAATTGTCTCATGTAAGCATAAGGATGCACAAATCCAAATTCTGTAGGGCAGGCTGTAAGCTGGGAATTCTGATGAAGACTAACAATGAATTCCCCAGGAGAAGCTGCCTACTGAACTAGAGATGGAAATTCTCTATTCTGACTGTTGAAATTATTATTTCTCCTTTTAAAGTCTTCAACTGATTGGATGGGATGCCTCTCTCTCTGTGTTGAAGGTTATCTCCTCAGTTGATTGTAGATATAATCAGTCATATATGCAACCAACTTACTGATGATTTAAGTCCACAAAATGTCCTCACAGTAACAGGCTAGTGGTTCCTTGACCAAACAACTGGATGCCATCACCTGGCCAAGTTGACATATGGACATATCGCAGTACATCCTTTGCCAACTTGGCAACCATACACATCACCTTAAACCATACTTAATCTCTAAATAAAAAACAACAACCTTCATATTTTTGACCTAACAACACTCAACTGTCCTGCATATAATCAGAAACACACTAAATCTTTCCAAAATATGTGCAAGTCCTTGGGTAATTTTCACTCTTAAACTCATGTTCTATAATGTAAACACAACATGAAACTAATATGAACTTCTGTCACATGATAAGGAGATATGATAGGGAAGAAAACAAAGACATTTGCTTTATGTACATATACAAACATACTCATAAAAAAGGAAGAAATAGTCATCACCATTTCAGTCCTTGTTTCTGTAACTGTCACATGCTCACATTTGGTATTTATCACTACCTTCCTCCATTACCTATGCCCTGTTCCCTTTACCCTCAGCATGCACCTCTGCTTGCCAGGGGTCTTTGCCTGGTAGGTGACTTATACTTCATTCCTGAAATTTCTGGGGCATTAGTAGTCCTGCCTGGATTGGGATGTTGCAGTTCTCCATTGATTTTAGTGCCTAGCATTCAGAGGCACAAGGAGCCCAAAGGGAACAGGGGACAGTTTTAATTTCTAGTTCAATTGAATCATGGTTGGGTCTTCTGGTGGCAGCACTCCTCCATTTGGAACTAAGACCTGTAGACCATCAGAGCTTAAGGCTGCAGGGACAGGAAGAAATTTTTTTTTCTAGTGGATTACTAGGGGTAATAGTGAGTGCTGCCACTCCCATTTGTACCCCTTGGTTCCTGGACCCTTGAATCCAGGCTATAGGAGAAACAGTACCACAGAGTAGACACTGCATTAGAGTATACCCAGCCTCCTGGAGAACATTTCCTCAGCTCTGCATGTTGTTACCACCTAGTTGGCACTGTACTTAAATCTTAAAAAGGGATTCTGCCATTCTATCAATCCAGTTGCTTCAGACGATGGGAAACATGAGAAGACCAATGAGTTCCATGAACACATGCCCATTCCCACACATCATTCGCTGTGAGGTAGGTTCCTTGATAGAGGCAAGCTGCATGAGATGCCCTGATATTAATGGTGGTTAAGGCAATCTAGTGTAGATAGGAACTTTTGATTAGATTCGGTTAAGGAGTCTTCCTTTTGACTAGATCATGTCAGTATGGCATGACCCAAGGGTGGGACTTAATCTTTTTACTGGAGTCCTTTATAAACTGAGGAATAAAAGCCTCAGAAACAGAACAAAGCTGCACACAGACAAGAACCCAGAAGCTGGAATCAAGCTGAGGAAGCCATTTTAACATAAACCCGAAAGACTCAAAGCCCAGAGGAGAAGGGAGAGACAAGCCGTGTGCCTGAATGCCCACAGCTGCAGCTTGGTGAGACAGCATATCTGATGATGCCTTGATTTGGACACTTTCATGACCTCAGAACTGTAAGCTTCTAACCTAATAAATTTCCAGTATAATAGCCAGCACCATTGCTCCCAGCAGCTTTTAGCAAATGGGAACACTTCCCCAGAGGCCATAGTTGTATGATGAGAAATAGAAAGTGTAATAGTTAGCCAAAGGGGTACTGATGCAAAATACTGGAAATCTGTTGGCTTTTATAAAGGATTTTTATTTAGGGTAGAAGCTTACAGTTACCAGGCCATAATGCATCAGTTACTTCTCTCACCAAAGTCTAGGGCCGTGTGTTGGGGCAAGATAGCTGCCAACATCTGCCAAGAGTTAGACTTCTTGGGTTCCTCTCTTCCTGGGGCTCCATTTCTCCCCTGATTCAGCTGCTGTGCTCCCTCCAAAAGGCCAGCTGTAGATTATCAGGCAAACAGCTCTGTCTCTTGCCCCAGGGCTTCTGCCGTGTCTAAGGAGCCTTCCCTACTCCTCTGTGTTCTTCTTCTGTGTGTTCATTTCCAGGCTCCAGCTCAAAACTCCCAACTGTCTTGTGCCATGTCTTTTCTTTATGAGTCCCTGCCCACCGAGGGGTGGGGACTCAACACCCTACTGACATGACCCAATCAAAGTCCTAATCATAATTTAATCAATTAAAAGTGATACTTCTTACAGATGAGTTTACAAACATAATCCAATAAGTATTTTTGGATTTCACAAACAATGCCAAACTGCTACAGAAGGTACTGTGGGTGGAGTGGGGTCAGTAGTCATTTGGGCCACTTCCTCATGCAACTTACTTGGGCCTTCAGGACCTACTCAAGCCCTGTCTCATATATATAACTTCCACTTGATGATACAGTGCTACTGTACATGCCCAACTTTATGGCTTGCTGTTTCAGAAAACACCCAGCTCACGATAGGTAACTCAGGTCTCATGGTAACTTGGTGGCCCATGATTAAGTGTTCAGTGCCTACTAAGTCTCAGTAGCAGGCCAAAAGCTATTTCTCAAAAGGAAAGTAGTTAGCTGCAGATGATGGCAGGGCTTTGCTCCAAACTTCTAAGGGTCTGCATTGTGATTCTCCTATAGGGGCCTGCCAATTCCTCCAGATGGCATTTCTATTTGCCACTGATACTTCCAGTACCATTGGATCTGGAACCCAAGAGGCAGAGCAGCTTGCACAGCAGCTGGACCTGTCACAGAGCATCTACTTGTTCTCATCCCTACTCAAATCTAGCAGTTTTTCTGGTCACTTGGTAAATGGGCCAGAGTAGCCCACTGAAATGAGAACTATGTTATCTCCAAAATCTGAAGAGGAAAACTAGGCATTGTGTCTATTTTTCAGTTGTAGCAGGAGTGAGATGCAAGAGCTTACCCTTCACCTTAGAAGGGATATCTCAACATGCCCCACACCACTGCACATATAGAATTTTCATCAAGCTGAAAGGACCCTATGTGTTTCTTGTACTTATCGCCCATGCTTGGACATGCAAATTCCTTATCATTAAGTCTAAAGTAGATACTGATTCTTGCTAACTAGGTCCAATCAACACACCATCAATATAATGGACCAGTGTGATGTCTTGTGGGAGGGAGAGATTATCACATTCCTTGTGGACACTATTATGACATAGGGCTGGAGAGCTGATATACCCCTAAGCAGGACAGTGAAGATACATTGAACTCTGCCAGTTAAAAGAAAACTGTTTCTGGTGGTCCTTAATAACAGAAATTGAGAAAAAAGCATTTTCCAGATGAATAACTGTATACCAAGTACCAGGGACATGTTGATTTGCTCAAGCAATGATACCACATCTGGAATAGCAGCTGCAATTGGAGTCACCACCTGGTTAAGTTTATGATAATCCACTGTCATCCTCCAATGTCCAACTTTTTTCTGCATAGGCCAAATAGGAGACTTGAATGGGGATGAGGTGGATATCACCACCCCTCAATCTCTCAAGACCTTGAGGGTGGCATTAATCTCTGCAATCCCTCCAGGAATCCAGCATTACCTTTGACATATTATTTTGCTAGGTAGGGACAGTTCTAATGGCTTCTACCTGGCCTTTGTTACCATAATAGCCCTCACTCCACAAGTCGGGAATCATTGTGGGGATTCGGCCAGTTGCTGAGTCTATCTATTCCAATTATGTATTCCAGAACTGGGGAAATAACCCCAGAATAGGTCATTGGATCCACTGTGAGATTCTCCTGAGCTAAAACCCCATCAATCGCATGACCTCCATAAGCCCCTATTCTGACTGGTGGGCCACCATAACATTTTGGGTCTCCTGGAATCAATGTCACTTTTAAGTCACTGTTTCGTAATCTCTGAAATGTTAAATGGTTTTCTTTTCCCCAATATACAGTTACTGTGATAAAAGGCCGTAGTTCTCTTTGGGGGAAAGCTGGAAGGAAGATTAACAGTATACATTTTTTGCAGTGTAACAGGGTCCTTCTCCAAGGGGACATAACCTTCCCTTCACTCAAGATGCTCTGGGTCTGTAAATTGTCTCAAGTAGAGGAATTGATTGAGGGGCCATGAATCCCTGCTTTTGTAATTCAAGTTAGACTTTTGTTCACTTGACACAGAACTCTTTTGTTTATACAGAAGAAGTAGGAATTTAGGAATTGCCCATCTATTTTTTTAAAAGATTTAATTTTTTATTTTTCTTCCCCCTCATTGTTTACACTTATTTTCTGCTCTCTGTGTCTGTTCATTTATAAATATCTAGATAGATAGATAGATAGATAGATAGATAGATAGATAGATAGATAGATAAAGTTGTCTATTTTTAAAAAAGATACATAAGTCACAAAAAATGTTACATTAAAAAATATAAGAGTGGGCGCGGCTGGAGGTTCTCCGAGGCGGGGCTTTTTCGGGATTTTTGCAGGGCAGGAAGTGTCTGGACATCGATTTGGTGGAAAGGTAACTGAGAGGATTGGTCTATAAGATATAATTTGGGTTCTATTGCCCGGAGGTGAGACCCGCACATGGGTTCCTCCCCCTTGGGGGTGGGTGGAGCCGCGGTGTTGCGCAGCGGCTCAGCTTTTTGGTGGCTCTGCGATGCTGGGGAGTTCGCCAGTCCTGGGCGGGCTGTTGGCGGGTTGATGCGACGGGTCGCCTTTGTGGATCGATTTGGGGAGTTGGACGGTGTTTTGTTGTGAAGCGGTGGAAATTTTTGATTGGGGACACAAATAATAGCGCTTCCACCTGAAGCCCCGCCCCCAAAAGCCCGGCTGCCGATCTGCAACTGAATTAGGCTGTAGGCAATAAAGGGACATAATTGGGAAGTTGTTTCAGGGTGCGGCGAGGGAGGGGGACATGTCTGGAAGCCGATTAGGGAATATTTTGCGAAGCTTGGGAACTTCAGTTTTGGAATCTGTTTTCGGCATCACGGGCCGGGCTTCGGATCTGTACCAGTAAAGTGGCTGTGGTGTAGAGGCGCCCTCAAGTGGCAGTGTTCTGGAAGCACAGGGCGGGAGCTGTCCAAAAGCTGAAGTGACGATATACCCACATTAATGAGCCCTACTAAGTAAGTGAATTGCAGGGTTCAGACATAATATAGAGTTTGCAGATCTGACTCCCCCCATAGGGCTGGCACCCAGCTGTGGGGATCCCTGAGGGCTGTGTTACACTGCGGGGCTCCTAGGCTTCCTGTTGACCAGATTGGAGGTTGCCAGGTCTGAATCCCCTAAACTCTGGTGGCCCACACTCCAGAGAATCAGACCTCTTGAGTCTTTAATATCTCAGACTTTCCACCCCTGAATCCATCATGCCCTGAGGTCCATCTGAGGTCCTTGAATGCCCTAGCCTTCAACGTTGGCGTTTTTTCTTTATCGTTTCACTTTGTTTTGCTTATATTTTCATTTTGTCGTATTTTTTACTTTTTTTAATGTCCTGATTGCTAACATCACATTATCCCCTAGTCTTTTCTCACAGCGTATCCCCCAAAGTCTTTTTTTAAATTCAATTATTTAGGGTTTTTTTTTTTTTGTGGTTGTTGTTGTCTAGTTGATGTTTTAATTGTGGTTCGTGTATATCTGTTTTTCTTTCTTTCCCCTACCTGTTCCCCACCCTTTGCCCACCCCCTTTTTCTTTCTTCCTTTCTTCTCTTCCCCTTCCCCCCTTAAAAAAATTTTTTTTTCTTTTTCTGTTTTCTCTCTCCCTCATGTCCCTCATCTTCTACTTATTTTATTTTAACTCAATTACACAATAGGTGCGGCAGGAAACACCTCACATTTGCTGGGGTTTTCTCATCCTCCACTGCCTCATTTCTGTGTGAACTGATTTAGGCTACCTACGCTATCTTCTTTCCCCTACATCTTGATATCCGCCATCATCTACTGTCTCTCCTATATTCCACCTCCCACCTCCCTTTCTTTGATCCACGAAGTGTCTAAGTCTTAATTTCTAATACCTTTGTTTTGTTTTCTGTCTGTTATCCACTCTTGAAACTATTAACTTTCTTTTCTTTTTCCCTCTCTCACAAAAACAATAGCTTTTTAGCTCATACCATATTCCTCCCATATTCAATCATCTACCTCATAATAGGTACTCTACCTACTGCTATAACTCTACACAATTTACATGAATCTAACCTCCATCCTCCCAGATCTCATATTCTTGCTTTGTTAACATATATCACCAATACTACTTTACACTTTTCCCTTGCTTACACAGTTGCCTTTCCCCGGCACTAATACTTTCCTTGAAAGTGAACTTAACCAACAACAAGAAATTAGAATAAGAAGAACAAAGTGACAAAGAGAAGATATAACACTTACGCAAAAACAACAGCTAATTAAACTCCAAGACTAGACAAAGAAGCTAAGGAACTGATTAAATCCATCAAGATTAAATAATGACCAGAAAGCAACAAAAATCTACAAACCAAAACAGTAATCAGGAAAACATGGCTGAATTCAATCAACAAACCAAAAATCAGGAAGGGGAGCAGAACTTTGCACAAGCAATGAAAGATCTCAGAACATTTATCACTGACAAATTTAATGAAGTAATGAAAGAGGTTAACAACATGAAGACATCACTTGGAGGGGAAATTGCAGACATACGCAAAAAGATAACAGATATGATGAGAATGAACACCACAGTTCAAGAAATCAAAAATACACTTGCAGCAAATATCAGCAGACTAGAAGAGGCAGAGCAGAGAATTAGTGATGTGGAAGACAGTACATCAAAAATCAAACAGATTGTAGAAGGGGTCGATAAAAAGATAGAAAAAATCCAGCTAGGACTTAGGGACCTGAATGACAATGCAAAACGCTCAAACATACATATTATAGGCATTCCAGAATGAGAAGAGAAGGGAAAGGGGTCAGAAGGAGTGTTGCAGGAAATAATGGCTGAAAACTTCCCAAATCTACTGAAAGAGACAGATGTACATATCCAAGAAGCACAGCGCACTCCACTAGTCATAAACCCCAACAGGCCCACCCCAAGACATATACTTGTCAAATTATCCAATGCTCAAGACAAAGAGAAAATCCTAAAGGCAGCAAGAGAAAAGAAAACCATCACATACAAGGGAAGCTCCATTAGATTAAGTGCTGATTTCTCATCTGAAACCATGGAGGCAAGAAGGCAGTGGTATGATATAGTCAAGGTACGAAAGGAAAAAAATTTCCAACCAAGAATACTCTATCCAGCTAAACTAGCATTCAAACATAATGAAGAGTTCAAAACATTTACAGACAAACAGAAACTGAAAGAGTATACCAACAAGAAACCTCCCCTTCAAGAAATTCTAAAGGGAGTTCTGCAGGAAGAAAGGAAAAAACAGGAAAGGCAGAGTTGGAGGAGAGTATAAGAGCAACAACAACAACAAAAAAGACAAAAAAAAATACAAACAAAATATGACAAACACAAATCCAATCAAAATATGGCTAACACAAATAATTCCTTGAAAGTAATAACACTGAATGTCACCAGATTAAACTCTCCTATCAAAAGTTTCAGACTGGGACATTGGATAAGGAAATATAACCCATCCGTATGCTGTCTACAAGAGACACATCTTAGACCCAGAGACGCATGGAGATTGAAAGTGAATGGCTGGAAAACAATCATACAAGCTAACAATAACCAAAAAAAGGCAGGAGTAGCTATATTAATATCAGACAAAATAGACTTTAAATGTGAAACAATTGTGAGAGACAAAAAAGGATACTACATTTTAGTGAAAGGGAAAAACTGTCAAGAAGATTGAACAATCATAAATATTTATGCTCCTAACAAGGGCGCCTCTAAATACATGAGGCAACGCTGGAAAAACTAAGTGAAACAATAGATGCATCTACAATTATAGTGGGGGATTTTAATACACCACTATCAACTCTGGACAGAACATCTCAAAAGAGAATCACTAAAGAAAAAAAACATTTGAACAGTATATTAGAGGAGCTGGATCTAATAGACATATATAGATCATTACACCCAAACACAGCAGGATATACATTTTTCTCAAGCGCACATGGATCATTCTCCAAGATAGACCATATGCTAGGCCACAAAGAAAGGCTGAATGAATTCAGAAAGATTGAAATCATACAAAACAATATCTCTGACCTCAGTGGAGTCAAGCTGGAAATTTGCAAGGGACAGAAGCCCAGGTTTCACACCACGATTTGGAAATTAAACAGCACACTCTTAGAAAAACAGTGGGTCAAAGAGGAAATCTCAAAAGAAATCAATGACTACCTTGAATCAAATAATAATGATAACACAACATACCAAAATTTATGGGATGCAGCAAAATTTATGGGATGCTGAGAGGGAAATTTATAGCTATAAATTCATATATCAAAAAAGAAGAAAGAGGGAAAATTGAGGAACTAAAGGCACATTTGAAGTAATTAGAAAAACAACAACAAAGTAACCCAACAGGAAGAAGAAGGAAGGAAATAACAAAGATAAGAGCAGAACTAAATGAAATAGAAAATAAGAAAGCACTTGAAAAGATAAACAAGACCAAGAGCTGGTTTTTTGAGAAGATCAACAAAATTGACAAACCTTTAGCAAGACTAACAAAGAAAAAAAGAGAGAAGATGCAAATACACAAAATAAGAAATGAGAAAGGCAATATCACCACTGACCTCACAGAAATAAAGACTATCATAAGAGGATACTTTGAAAAACTATATTCCAACAAAAATGACAATTTAGAGGAAATGGACAAATTCCTAGAAACACATAAGCAGCCCATATTGACAAAAGAAGAAATTGATGATCTTAACAAACCAATCACAAGCACAGAGATAGAATTAGTTATTAAAAATCTCCCAACTAAGAAGACCCCAGGGCCAGACGGCTTCACAGGTGAATTTTACAAAACATTCCGGAAAGAACTAACACCAATCCTGCTGAAACTATTTCAAAAAATTGAAACAGAAAGAACATTGCCGAACTCCTTCTATGATGCCAACATTACCCTAGTACCAAAGCCAAACAAAGACACCACAAAAAAGGAAAATTACAGACCAATTTCTCTAATGAACCTAGATGCAAAAATACTTAACAAAATACTTGCTAATCGTATTCAACAACACATTAAACGTATTATACACCACGACCAAGTGGGATTCATCCCAGGTATGCAAGGGTGGTTCAACATAAGAAAATCAATCAACATAATACACCATATAAACAGATTGAAGGAAAAAAATCACATGATTATATCTATAGATGCAGAAAAAGCATTTGACAAAATACAGCACCCTTTCTTGATAAAAACACTCCAAAAGATTGGAATACAAGGACATTTTTTGAACATGATGAAGAGTATATACGAAAAACCTAAAGCCAACATTGTTTACAATGGAGAAATCCTAGAATCCTTCCCTCTAAACTCAGGAACAAGACAAGGATGCCCATTGTCTCCACTCCTATTTAACATTGTCTCAGAAGTACTTGCTCGAGCACTAAGGCAAGAACCAGATATAAAAGGCATTCAAATTGGAAAGGAAGAAGTCAAAATTTCATTATTTGCAGATGACATGATCCTATACATAGAAAACCCTGAGAGATCTACAACAAAGCTTCTAGAACTCATAAATGAGTTTAGTAAAGTCGCAGGTTATAAGATCAATGCGCAAAAATCAGTAGCATTTCTGCACACCAATCATGAGCAAGATCAGGAGGAAATCAAGAAACAAATACCATTCACAATAGTAAATAAAAAAATCAAATACTTAGGAATAAATTTAAGTAAAGAGGTAAAAAACTTATACACCGAGAACTATACAAGACTGTTCAAGGAAATCAAAGAAGACCTAAATAAATGGAAGAATATTCCTTGTTCATGAATAGGAAGACTGAATATTATTAAGATGTCTATCCTACCAAAACTGATCTACACATTCAATGCAATCCCAATAAAAATCAACACAGCCTTCTTTAAGGAACTAGAAAAACTAACTATGAAATTTATTTGGAAAGGAAAGAGACCCCGAATAGCCAAAGACGTACTGAAAAAGAAAAACAAAATTGGAGGAATCACACTACCTGACTTCAAAACATACTACAAAGCTACAGTGGTGAAAACAGCATGGTATTGGCATAAGGAGAGACACACAGACCAATGGAATCGAATTGAAAGCTCTGATATAGAACCTCACATATATAGCCACATAATATTCAATAAAGCCACCAAACCCTCTCAACTGGGAGAGAGTGGCCTATTCAACAAATGGTGTCTGGAGAACTGGATAGCCATATGTAGAAGAATGAAAGAGGATTACCATCTCACACCTTATACAAAGATCAACTCAAGATGGATCAAAGACCTAAATATAAGAGCCAAGATCATAAAAACCTTAGAAAGCAGTGTAGGGAAACATCTACAGGACCTTGTAATAGGAAATGGATTCATGAATATCACACCAAAAGCACGAGCAGCAAAAGAACTAATAGATAAATGGGACTTCCTCAAAATTAAAGCCTTCTGCACCTCAAAGGAGTTTGTCAAGAAAGTAAAAAGGGAGCCCACACAGTGGGAGAAAATATTTGGCAACCATATATCTGATAAGAAACTTATAACTTGCATATATAAAGAACTCCTTTATCTTGAAAATAAAAAGATAAACAACCCATTTAAAAAATGGGAAAAAGATTTAAACAGACACTTCTCCAAAGAAGAAATACAAATGGCTAAGAAGCACATGAAAAAATGCTCCAAATCTCTAGCTATCAGGGAAATGCAAATCAAAACTACAATGAGATACCATCTTACACCCATAAGATTGGCAGCTATGAAAAAAACAGAAGAATACAAATGCTGGAGAGGATGTGAAGAAAGGGGAACACTCATCCACTGCTGGTGGGAATGCAGAAGGATCCAACCATTCTGGAGGACAGTATGGCAGTTTCTCAAAAAACTAGCCATAGATTTGCCATATGACCCAGCAATACCACTGCTGAGTATATACCCAGCAGAACTGAAAACAAGGACACAAACCGATATATGTACACCAATGTTCATAGCAGCATTGTTCACTATCACCAAAAGTTGGAATCAACCCAAATGCCCATCAACAGATGAGTGGATCAATAAAATGTGGTATATACACACAATGGAATACTACTCGGCTGTTAAGAACAAATACACTACAAACACACATGATAACATGGATGAATCTTGAGAACCTTAGGTTGAGTGAAGCAACCCAGGCATTGACGGACAAATACTACATGACCTCAATGATATGAAATAAGCAAGCTGCCTCAGAGAGCAAGAGACTGAACGATAGGCTTACAGGAAATCGGAGGGTGGAGGAAGGATGTGAGCCGATGTCTGCAGGGGTGGAATTTATGACGAGCTGGTGGTAAGTATGAACACAAAGAAGAGATAAAATGGGGGCAAGGGCTTGCCTTTGGGAGGGGATCTGCGGGTTTGAGGGTGGCTGGGGATGGGCGGATGGGTAATATTGCCCAAAAGTGGGGGGAGGGAGGGGTAGAATACAAACATAGGAGAGTGTCAGGTGTTGGTGGAGAGTAAAATGCCGAGAAAATCGTATCAAAATATAATTAAGAGGGTTACCTGTTTAGAATGCTCGGAGGGGATGGTCCGATGCGGGACAGGCTCCTGGGGAATGTCTGAATGCTCATTTTGCCAGAGTGGGTGGCACCATTGGGTAGAGACCCAAGTAGTCAGAGTGGGGGTGGACCCACATCCTGGGGAGGACTAATGCCATCAAATAGAGGGAACTGTATCTCTCGAGAGAAAGGGTGGCTCCCAGGGCATTGGGGCAGTTGAGCAAGTTAGGCCCTGAACACTATTCCAACTATCTCTGGACGTGGCTCCTCGGGAAACGGAGGTTGGCTGTCACTGTGGGCACCAAGGTGGATGGGAAAATAGATGTTAAATGTGTGGAACCAAGGTAAATGGGGGGTAAGAGAGGAGTTTCATGGGAGTACACAAGGATGGATATAAAACATGTAATATTACACCATAACATATAGGAGATGACAGACTGATAATGTAAACCATAATGTAAAACATAGGATAACTAAAAAATTAGAAAACTGTGTATCCTGAAGTATGCACCACAATGTAAGCACAGATGTCACCTTGTTTGAAAGCTATTGTCTCAGACTTTGTACATCACTTTAAGTAAATATGATGTGAATAGGGTGTAAGAGTATCGCTGTGGAAGGGAAAAGGTTTTGTGGTGGATGTGTGGGAGTGCTGTATATTATATATATGAATTGCTGTGGTCTAGGGCTCTTGTTAAGAGAAGTTCAATAATTAGGGGGAAAAAAAAAGAAAAATAAAAAGATAGGATGTAGAATTTTTTCCAAGTCAACACGTATTCTATATCTAACCTTTAAACCCATCGCTATATGCCATTTTGCTAGTAAGGGATCCTGACATTATATTGGGCTTCAATTTTCAGGAAGTTCTGGATCACAGAGTGGTTCAACAATGGCAATGGAGGAATACTGGTATAGGATACTATTGACAGGTGATATATAGCTGACAGGGAGCTATACAGGACATATGTCCAGGGTGCATGGTAATGTTTGGATATATTCATAGTGGCAACAATTAAAAACTACAGCTGGGGGGGTACTGGGTTCCTGGCCGGTGGTGCTCTGTCATGGTCCCTAGAGGAGCAGCGACAGTCTCCCAGGTGCAGCGGCAAGGACCGGGAAGGAATGAGGGTCCAACAGTGAGCCCCTGACGCTAATGACTATGCTTGTGAGCTGATATGCCTGAAATAAAACAAGGACTAGAGCAGCATTGTGCCTGGGAATTTCCTCCTGACAGCCTGCATGTTACTCAAATATGGCCAGTCTCAAAGCCAAACTCAGCATGTAAATGCAATGCCTTCCCCCCAGCGTGGGACATGACACCCGGGGATGAGCCTCCCTGGCACCGAGGGACCACTATCAACTACCAACTGATGATGCAACTGGAGAATGACCTTGAATGGAAGATTCAATGCGGATCAGCAGAATATCCCTGTCTACATAAAATAACATGACTTTAAAATGCTGTTTGACCTAATGTAAGGGGGAAATGGAAAGGAGAAATGAGTTTATATGGCTACAAGTCTCTAAAAAAGAGTCTGGAGGCTGTCAGAAGGATTGCCCTTATGCACAACTGAGCAGAGTCTAAGAGACAGATAAAGTAGATACAACCACCAGGTATTGGTTCCTTTGAGGGCTAAAGAGACCCATGGGTGCTATGGTCATGGCAGATGGGGTTAACTGCCATGTCAGATGGCCCTTCTTTGGAGCTGGTGTTTATGCATGATGAATCTGGACTCATATGGGATCTCTCTTCATAAGACTTTCATGCTACTGTGCTGGAGTTGTAGTTGGTGTTGGTGTTTAAGATATATTTAGGGGATCTGAATCTCTGGACTGACAATGTGATAGTCAGACCCTGAGCCTCAACAGACTTCAGCACCTACAATCTGATTTATTGGACTCACCTCACTCAGCTAAGATGGAGTTGAAGAAGGACAACCACCACACCATGGAGCCTAGAGTGCCTACAACTGAAAGTGGGAGGATTGCATCCTGTATCCATGTGGAATCTGAGCCTCCTCTTGACATAGAGGTGCAATGGACACAACCAATCCAATGTCCACAGAGAAAAGGTGGCATTGGAGTGGGAAAAGTGGACATGGTGGCTAATGGGTATGGGGAATGGCAGGAAGAGACGAGATGTGGAGGCGTCTTTGGGACTTGGAGCTGCCCTGGATGGTGTTTCAGGGGCAATCACCGGACATTGTAAATCCTCACAGGGCCCACTGGATGGAATGGGGGAGAGTATGGGCCATGATGTGGACCATTGACCATGAGGTGCAGAGGTGCCCAGAGATGAACTTACCAAATGCAATGGATGTGTCATGATGATGGGAATGAGTGTTGCTGGGGGGGAAGTGGTGGGGTGGGGGTGGTGGGGTTGAATGGGTCCTCATATATATATTTTTTAATGTAATATTTTTACAAAATCAATTAATAAAAATAAATAAATAAATAAATAAATAAATAAATAAAATATAAGAGGTTCCCACATGCCCCACGCCCCACCTCCCCACCCCTCCCACATCAACGACCTCCCTCACCATTGGGGCACATTCATTGCATTTGGTGAATTCATTTTGGAGCACTGCTGCACTGCATGGATTATGGTTTACATTGTAGTTTACACTCTCCCCCAGTACATTCAGGGGGTTATGGCAGGATATGTAATGTCCTGTATCTGTCCTTGCAATATAATTTAGGACAACTCCAAGTCCCGAAAATGCCCTCACATCTCATCTCTTCCTTCTCCCTGCCCTCAGCAACTTCCTTGGCCACTGTCTCCACATTAGTGCTGCAGTTTCTTCCATTACTAGTCACAATAGTTCTATAGTAGAATAGCAGTAAGTTCACTGTAATCCATATTTTATCACTCCATCCTGTGGACCCTGGGATGGTGAGGTCCATTCCACCTCTAAATCAAGAGAGAGTTTAGATCCATGGTTGATAGATGCAATTCTCCTGCTTGGAGTTGTAGGATGCCTCAGCAGGATCCTAGAGACAGCCAAAGTATATACAATCCCAGGTACAGGTGTTCCTGAGGGCTATGGAGACACAGTTTCTACGATCATGGTGGTTGGCTCTAGAGTTCAGTGCCATGTCAGTGGGTCCTACCTGGGAATTTGTGTTCCTGAGTGTGATGGAGTTGGACTCAGATGTGAACGTTCTACACATGCCTCTTCTGTCACTTTTACTGAACCTGTGGTTGGTGCTGGGGTTGGTGTATACCCAGGAGACTTCAAAATCTGTGTCTGTTCATTGTGTGCTGTATGTGTCTGCCCATCTTTTTTTTAGGAAGCAGCAGAAACTGAACCCAGAATCTCCCATGTGGGAGGGAGGCTCCCAATCTCTTGAGTCACCTCCACTCCCTGCTTGTTGTGTCTCCTCATTGTGTCATTTGTTGCATTGTCTTGTTGTATCATCTTATTGTGGCAGCTTGCTGTGCCAATCCATCACATCAGCTCATGGTCTTAGGAGGCACTGGGAACCAAAACTGGGACCTTCTGTGTGGTAGGCAGGTACCCAACTGCTTGAGCCACATCTGCTTCCCCCATATATTCTAATTCAAGGTATCCCATGATCTGTTAGCCAATGCCATAGGTCCCTGGGGGTAAGACTATTTTGATTGCTGCTTTGAACCTCTGTCCATTGTGGTAGCCATGTTCACCTTGTCTTTGTTAGTGCTGCCACTTAGCTATTGCCAATTCTCCCCATTATGTTTAAAGCTCCCTGTTCAGTGACAGCAGTTCCCACAGTATTACCTGACCTCAGAGAAGCGCAAACACAGAGCGCTTCAGGGACAATGGAGCTATTCTCGCAAACTTATTTCCCACAGTCCTGCTGAAAGGTGTGCCCCCTGACAGTCCTGGGATGGATGAGCTAGTCTTACAGGATAAAGCTACTCTAACATCCCAATCTCTCTAAGCCTTTAGAACAGGACAGATTTCAGGGAGTCTGTGAGCTTGAACTGAAAAAATTCAACTTATCATCTTTATTTTCTCTGACCTCTAACTGAAATGCTAGCATTTCCTTCACTTATGAATGTATGCAATAAATTACAGATGCATCCAACTTTCCCATATTTTTGATATATTGGATTATTATTTAATGTGTTAACAAAGAAGCATGTGTGTATAGTATTATATCATATGGTTTTTATTTTAGTAACTGTATTTCAATATATGTAACTGATTTCCTTTGTAATTTTATTTTATGCATTTAAAAAAATTATTCTTGTGGGGATGTGTTGGTGCAAGTGTGATATATTTATTAAATAATACACAGTATAGTGCAAAAAGTTTGGTAAGGATGGCAGAGATGGTTTTATGATGCTGTGGGAAAACTCAAATTTCTAAATGTTTGCTGAAAATGGCCATTTGAACAGATGTTGAACTGTGTTAGGTTATTAGGTACTGAAATTATGGGAAAGTTGTAAAATGTGATTTCAAATAATCCTAAAATTTAATTTAAAGACATGCCAATGTTGAGTATCATAAAACTATCTGCCACTACCTTCTGAGAAGGGGTCTGTGGTTTTCACCTGACTGGCAAAGGGGACCATGGAACAAAAAGGGTTATGAACCTCTATTTAGAAATACTCACCTACATTATTCCAGGGCAGTTCCAGCATTTCAACCTCAGGTAGTGTTCACCATCTTTTCGTCCATATTTCAGCTAATCACCTGAACAAACTGTTAGAGCACTTTCTAGCCCCTGGAGCTACAACCTTTAATCTAGAACCTCTGGGTAGGGAGTCCATATCAATAAATTCAGCATGATCTACCTTTATATTCCTTCCACCATAATCCCACACCCTTAATATCCCACACATATTCCCCTTATTTCTGTCTATGTAAATTGAAAAACTCACGCAGCTCTCTTGGAGTATAGTGTAACTCCTCAAGGGTCACACTTTATCGCTCACTTTTTGTGGCTTGCTGGAATCTTAGTCTAGTTATAGGTTTGGGAGGAAAGAGAGGTGGTGAGGTGGGTCATGAGAAGAATAGAAAGGCCTTGCAGGCCAGTTTGCTCAGGGTATTCTATCTCAGTTTCATCTAGTGAAATAGAATAATTTCTCCAGACAGAGAGTGAGGGCTGCTGGCTCAGGGGAGGTGGCTACAGGCTTATCAGGCACAGTAGGGCCATTCTCTGCAAGGGGATATTGGGCGGCAGTTTCCTCAGGGCAGACTGGAGCTGTGGAAGTGGTTTCTTCAGGTCAAACTGGAGATCAAGAAGCTGTTTTCCAGCCATGTGGAATCTAATCTATATCGAGAGGGGGAGTGGGCATAACCCTCCCAGGGTCCACATGATGGAGGAATAGAGTATGGATTAGAGTGGACTTACTGATATTCTACTATGGAACTATTGTGATTAGTAATGGAAGAAAATGTAGCATTGATGTGGAGAAAGTGGCCACGGTAGTAGCTGAGGGTAGGGAGAGGGAAGAAGAGATATGATGTGGGGCATTTTCATTTTACCTTTTAACTCCACAAAACACGGTTAACCTGTCAAAAGCACTCTTACCCAGAGCCTTGCCTCAGCTAAGCATTTGAGTAGCCATATTTAAAATATCAGTGGGGTATTTTGGTATCTCTATGGCCAATTCATGCCATGGACTATAAGTGTCATCTTGAATATTGGAAATAGAGTCATTGGTGCTTTTGAATTTAATCAGAGCCATTTGCAAAAAAAAAACAGAAACAATTTAGAAATCCCATTTTTAATGATTATGCTTCTTAAGAAACACTCCCAGAACAAAGCTGTATTAGTTGGGGTTTTCTAGGGAATCAGAACCTACAAGGATATCTGTAAATATTAGACTTTATAAAATTGTCTCATTCAACTGTGGGGATGCACACCTCCAAGTTCCATAGGGCAGGTTGAAAAATGGGAACTCTGATGAAGGTTTTTGATAAATTTCCCAGGAGAAGTTGACTGGCTGAAGTAGAGCTGTATTTTCTTCTTCTGGCTATTTGAAATCATCACTTCTGCTTTTAAGCCTTCAGCTGATTGATTGAGATGTTTCTCATTGTTGAAGGCAATCTCTTCAGACGGTTGTATATGTAGTCAACCACAGACGCAATCAAATATTGAAAATTTAAGTCCACAAAATGTCCTCACAGTAATAATCAGGCCAGTGCTTGATTGACCAAACACAAAAGTGGAGTTAAAATCTGGCCAAGTTGACACATGAACCTAAACATCACAAGTGCCCTTTCTTAAATGGACAACATGATTCTTCATCTGTTTGAAGTTTATTTAACTCTCCATCCTGAAGATCATGATTGCTATTTAACTCTCAAGTTCTGCAGGGGGTATAGCAATTTGGAGACACAGTAATTCTTACTGACAGACTCACAGACTCATGGGAGAGATGGAGGGCACACTTAAATAATCATACATGTAATATTTGTACAGACATCTGCACTTCTAAGGATGTCTTCCCAGCAAGTTTCTCATTCCAACTCTCTGTGGTGTGCAGAAGAGGAATAATTGCATCTTTCTCAAGGTGAGGAGATGTCAAGGAGCCTGTGAGCCCAAGAAGGAAGTTGTGGGAAAGGCAGAGCTAGAATCAGGTTCCCAGTTCCACAGGATCTTGTTCTCTGACCTGCAGATCTATGCTGATATGCTGATGGCCAAACAGGTGTCCAGGAAAGAGAGTTAGGGGACACACAGGCAGATATCAAGTTCAATTCAAAAGGAAAAGTTTAACCAGAATAGCCTGATGATGCTGGTCAAAACCTGCACATTTATGTAGGAAAGAGTAAGACAGAGTTGAAACCTGTGTAGATCATATGTTAGATAGAGAGCAAGTAAAATAAAAATCAACCCACTTAGACAATAGAGTATATTATTCCTGTAATGAAAAACATGAGTAAATGCATCTTGATAAAAGTTTGGGCTTCATTTCTCTGTGATTCTGTTTTTATCAACCCAAGTGTGTCAGCTTCTTTCATGGGTTGTCTTCTCTCAGGGTGACCAAAGGGTTGCCAGTGGTTACATCTGTACATCATAACCCACAACAGGAGAGGGGGATTTGCTGCCCTGCTCCCCAGTAAAGTCTTCGTTTTACTCTGAATGGCCAACTGATGACATGATCCTGTGTCTGCATCAGTCACTTGGGCCAGCCTTAAACTACAGCTAAGGATGTAGGCAGGGCATAAATTGGAGATGAGTGTGCTACAGGGTTTAATCTAAAGCTCAGCATGCAGGCAGCATTTATCTAGAACTCAGCATGCAGGTGGGACTCAATTTAGTGCCAGATATGCAGTCAGGGCATGAAATAGCCCTGGGCAAAGAGGTCAGGGGTCTTCAGGCATGTCTTAAATTAGGGCTGACATGCAGTTGGGACTGAAACTCAATCTCATCATACAGGCAGCGTTTAATCTATAGTTAGGAATGCAGGTGAGAGAAGCAGGTATAACTTAGTGGTTGAGCCCCTGCTTCCTATGTACAAAGTTCCAGTTTCAAGTCCTGGTACTACCTGAAAAAATAATGCAGGTGGGACTTCGACTAGATTTGTGCATACAGGCAGGACTTAAGCTAGAGCTTACCATGGAGGTGGGACTGATCTGAGTCTTCAGGAAGGGCTTATCTACCGCTGGCAGGACTGAGACTTGGTCTGAGCATGGAGGCAGGGTTTAAACTAGAGCTTATTTAGGGGATTGAATCTTTTTACTGACAATATGATAGCCAGGCCCTGGGCCTCAACAGACTCCAGCTCCTACAATCTGATTTATTGGACTCACCTCACTCAGCTAAGATGGAGTTGAAGAAGGACAACCACCACACCATGGAGCCTGGAGTGCCTACAACTGAAAGCAGGAGGATTGCATCCAGTAACCATGTGGAATCTGAGCCTCCTCTTGACATAGAGGTGCAACGGAAACAACCAATCCAAGGTCCACAGAGAAAAGGTGGCATTGGAGTGGGAAAAGTGGACATGGTGGCTGATATGGGTATGGGGAATGGCAGGAAGAGATGAGATGTGGAGGCGCCTTTGGGACTTGGAGTTGCCCTGGATGGTGCTTCAGGGGCAATCACGGGACATTGTAAATCCTCCCAGGGCCCACTGGATGGAATGGGGGAGAGTGTGGGCCATGATGTGGACCAATGACCATGAGGTGCAGAGATGCCCAGAGATGTACTTACTAGGTGCAATGGATGTGTCATGATGATGGGAGTGAGTGTTGCTGGGGGGGGAGGGGTGCAGTGGGGGTGGTGGGGTTGAATGGGACCTCATATTTTTTTAATGTAATATTTTTACAAAATCAATTAAAAAATAAATAAATAAATAAATAAACTAGAGCTAAGAATGCAGGTGGGGCTTAAAGTATTACTGACCATGCAGACAGAACTGAAATTTGATCTGGCCTTGCAGGCAGGGTTTAAACTAGAGCTCATCGTGCCGGTAGGGCGTAATCTAGAGCTGATGATACTGTCGAGACTTAAACTAAAGCTGATCATGTAGACAAGGCCCCCTGTCCCACCCTGGCACTGTTTGGCTCATCCCCAAACCAGCAGCTAGAGTGACCCTGTTAAACCAAAGTCTGATCATATTAGGCCTCTGCAGAAAACGCTCTAAGAGCTCCCCCATTGATTTAGTTTGCTAAGCTAAATTGCTGGGAGCAATATACCAAAAATGGGTTGGCTTCTATAACGGGAATTTCTTATGTTAAAAGCTTACAGTCCCAAGGCTGTGAGAATGTCCAAATCCAGGCATCATCAGAGATGCCGTCTCACTGAAGGTGGCAATCCTGGACCCCTGCCACATGGTGAGGCACATGGAGGCACCTGCATGCCCGGGTCTCTGCCTTCTCGTCTGGACTCACTTTCTCCTGAGCTCAGCTGTAGGTGGCCAGGCGTAGGGCTCATCTCTCCTATCTCCTCCAGACTCCTCTCTTAGAGCCTCTCATTGTCCTCTTTCTGCCCTCTGTGTACCACTGAGTCCAGCCTCCAACCTCCAGCCCTCTCCCCCAGCCTCTCAGGGCTTCTCTGTCGCGGCTGCCTTTTCCTGTGTGTGTGTGTGTGTGTGTGTGTGTGTCTGCAGTCTTTCCTTTGGGTGTCTGCTGCTCCTAGTCCTCTGTTTATACAGGACTCCAGCAAGAGGTATGTGCCTTGGGCCACACCTTACAGAAGCAATCCAATCAAAGCCTGCCTACTGGATTTAATCCAATCAAAGGGCCCCACATCCACAGCAATGGATTAACTTCAAGAGCATGTCCTTTCTGGGATCCACAAAATTCTTCAAATTGTCACACCCCTGCTCAGAAAGAAAGCCAATTACTTCCTACTTTTATCCACAAATACCTATAGATTCAGGCTCCTTCATAGCCTCTGTTCCAGGCATGGGACCTCTTATTTTTCTTAGAACCAGCCAGGCACACTCTAAAAAGGCCCAATCATCTGAGCAGAAGAATTGCAAATTCAAAGGCCCTCAGTAAGGCAATATCCAGCCTTGGTTCAAGCTGTGCATTCCTAGGACAGCCTCCCTGGTCACCTTAGTGACATTTTCTCACACACCCAAGAACACTTCCCATCTTCCTTCCCTGCTTCACTTTCCTTTGTTTCAGCTGACCTTTCTTATTTATTGTCTGCATCCCCAACTGGAATGTGAGATCCAGAAGGACAGGGTTTGGAGATTTTATTCCTGCTTTATTTTCATGAACAAGAATACCACATGAATGAGAAATATTAGTTAAATGAATGAATAAAAGAATAGAATGGGGGAAAATAGCTAGAGGATAAGATGAAACAGCCTAGAAAAAGATCTTCTAGGGTTTAGGACACTAGGTGATGGCAGAACACACCCAGGAGAGAGGGACAAAGGAGGGAAATCGCAATAAGAGAAATGTGAGTTGAAACCAGTGGCTGCTGCTGCCAGCGCCATCCCCCACACTAAAGACATTCAGCATTCTCAGGCTCTGGGCCTGTGGCTACAGACAAAGGGGACCCCAAGGACCCACCACCCCAGGAAAGGGGAGAGAGAGGGACACAGCCTAAGGCCGACTCGGCTTCTGACCCACAAATCCGGTCTGCTGTTCCCAGGAGCCCTTCCAGGTTGTGGGGGGCGGCACCACTGCTTGCCTTGGAAACAGCAAGGGGCTAGAGACACAGGACCCTCCCAATCTCCTTCTACTAACAGGGACTGACTGCTGAGGACTCAGAGGGGAGGGGAAATATTTCTGACCTGGAAAAGGGAGGGCTGCCAGAGAGGGCTGAGAACTGTCTCAGAAAGTTTGAATTACAAGGCTCCTGGCCTCCAGACAGGAAGTTCTATTACATTGATTCATTCTGTGTTGCAACAAATACACTCCAAGAGAGCAATGAACCGAAAGCTTCCAAAGAGTGCCATCTGCTGGCAGACCAAGGAAGTGCATGCAAGAAAATTAAAAATAAGGAAAGACTTTTTCAGTCCTCTATATCCCCCCTTCCCAAGGCCCTAGGAAGTGATTCTACAAAAATTACTGGGTCCAGTGCCCAGTTTTGAGCAATCAGCATGAAAATCTTAACAATCCAGGTTGAGCCAAGAACCAAAAAGCAGTGGTAACACAGCCTCCTGCCACCTTACAAAACAGAAAGAAATTGAGCATGTGAGTAAAATACATCCTAATCAGATGCTTTGATATCAGCAGAAAATTACAAGCCAGGTGAAGAAAATAGAAGACATGACCCAAGAAAAGGAATATATCAAAGCCCCAGAAGAGATGCAGAATTTGAGAGAACTAATCAGTGAGATGTGCACAAATTTCCAAAATCAAATTAATGAGTTGAAAGACAATATAATCAAAGAGGTAAATGACATCAAGAAGACACTGAGGGAAATGGATGTGGCTCAAGCAATTGGGCTCCCATTTACCATATAGGGAGTCCAGGGTTTGATACCCAGGGTCTCCTGGTGAAGGTGAGCTGCCCCACGCAGGAGTGCCAGCTGATGTAGAAAGCTGGTGCAGCAAGATGATGCAACAAGAGACACAGAGAAGAGACAATAAGAGATGTAGCAGAACAGGGAGCTGAGGTGGTGCAAGAGAATGATCACCTCTCTCCCACTCTGGAAGGTCCCAGGATAGGTTCCCAGAGCTGCCTAGTGAGAATACAAGCAGACACAGAAGAACACATGGCAAATGGACACAGAGTGCAGACAACAGGGGTGGGGTTGGGGGGGAGAGAAATAAATAAATAAATAAATCTTTAAAAAAAGATATTGAGCAAGCACAAAGAACAATTTGAAATCCTGAACAGAGAAGTAACAGAGCTCATGGGAATGAAAGGCTCAAAAGGTAGGATCAAAAACACAACTGAGGCATACAACAGCAGACTCAAAATGATAGAAGAAAGAATAAGTGATACCAAAGACAAAACAGCTAAAACTGAAAAGAGAAAAGAATGGGAAAAATTGAGCAGGGAGTAAGTTGAATGACAACACAAAATGCAACAGCATATGTGCCATGGGAGTTCCAAAAGGAGAAGAGAAGGGAAAAGAAGCAGAATGAATATTTGAGGAAATCATAGCTGAAAATTTTCCAACACTCAGGGAAGAAATGAACATACATGTTCAAGAAGCACACTCTACCCCAGTGAGAATATATCTGAATAGACCTACTCCAAGACACATACTACTCAGAATGTCAAATGTCAAAGATAAAGAGAAAATTCTCAGAGCAGCAAGGGAGAAACAAACCATCACATATAAGGGACGTCAAGTAAAACAGCGCAGAAACCATGGAGGTGAGAAGACAGTGGTATGATACAATTAGGATACTGAAAGAGAAAAACTGTCAGCCAAGAATTCTTTACCCAGGAAAATTGCCCTTCAAATATGAAGGTGAGTATAAAATATTCACAAACAGAAACTAAGAAAGTTTGCAAAAAAGAATCCAACTTCGGGGGAAATATTAAAGGAAGCCTTAGAATTTGAAAGAAAAAGACAGGAGAGACAGGCTTGGAGAGAGATAGAAGAACGAATAGCAGAAAGGACAACCAAAAGAGTAAAATGACAGACAAAAAGAAGATATGACATATGAAAACCAAAGAATAAAAGGGAGGAAGCAAATAGTGCATTTACAGTAATATCATTGAATGTGACTGGATTAAACTCCCCAATCAAAATATATGGCCTGGCAGAATAGATAAAAAAACATGAGCCATCCATATGCTGCTTACAAGAAACTCACCTTAGAACCAGGGATACAAACTGGCAGAAAGTGAAAGGTTGGAAAAACATACTCCATGTGAATAGTAACTAGAAAATAGCAGGGGTAGCTATACTAATATCAGACAAAACATACTTTATTTTTTTTTATTTTTTTATTTTTTTAAAGATTTATTATTTATTTATTTAATTCCCCTCCCCTCCCCCGGTTGTCTGTTTTCTGTGTCTTTTTGCTGCATCTTGTTTCTTTGTCCGCTTCTGTTGTTGTCAGCGGCACAGGAAGTGTGGGCGGCGCCATTCCTCGGCAGGCTACTCCCTCCTTCGCGCTGGGCGGCTCTTCTTATGGGTGCACTCCTTGCGCGTGGGGCTCCCCTACGCGGGGGACACCCCTGTGTGGCACGGCACTCATTGCGCACATCAGCACTGCGCATGGGCCAGCTCCACACGGGTCAAGGAGGCCCGGGGCTTGAACCGCGGACCTCCCATGTGGTAGACGGATGCCCTAACCACTGGGCCAAAGTCCGTTTCCCAAAACATACTTTAAATGCAAAATTTATAAGAGATAAAATGGTCATTCTATATTAATAAAAGGGACAATACACCAGGAAGATATAACAGTCATAAATATCTATGTACCTAACCAGGGTCCCTCAAAATACATGAGACAAACTCTAGGAAACCTAAAGGGAGAAATAGACATCGCTACAATAATTGTTGGAGACTTCAATACCCCACTCACATCATTAGATAGAACAACCAGACAGAAGATCAGCAAGAAAAAGAGAACTTGAACAATATGATAAATGAATTAGACATAACAGATATATACAGAACACTGCATCCAAGCTCAGCAGTTCACACATTCTTCTCAAGTGCCCATGGATCTTTCTCCAGGATAGACTACATGTAAGGGCAAAATGCACCTCTCAATAAATATAAAAAGATAGAAATTATACAAAGCACCTTCTCAGATCTTAATGGAATGAAACTGGAAATCAAGAATAGACAGGAAAAAAGTAAGTTCACAAATTGTGTGGAGGCTGAACCACACACTCCTAAATAATCAGTGGGTCAAAGAGAAAATTGCAAGTGAAATCAGTAAATATATAGAGACAAATGAAAATGAGAACACAAAGTATCAAAACTTATGGGATAAAGCAAAGGCAGTCTTGAGGGGGAAATTTATGGCCCTAAATGCCTATATTAAAAAAGAAGAGTTAAACTCAAAGATCTAATTGAACAACTAGAGAAACTAGAAAAAAAAAAACAAAACAGCAAACTAATCCCAAAGCAAGCAGAAAGAAAGAAATAATAAAGATTAGAACAGAAATAAATGAAATTTAGAACAACAACAACAAAACAGAAAATCAACAAAACCAAAAGCTGGTTCTTTGAGAAGATCAATAAAATTGACAAACCCTCAGCTAGACTAACAAAGAAAAAAAAGAGAGAAGATACAAATAAATACAATCAGAATTGAAAGGCAGGATGTTACAACTGACCCCACAGGAAAAAAAAATCATGAGAGGATATTATGAGAAGCTGTATGCCAACAAACTAGGCAACATAGATGAAATGGACAAATTTATAGAATGCACAACTGACCTACATTGATGCTACAAGAAATTCAAGAACTTAAGAAATGAATCCCATTTAAGGAGATTGAATCCACGATCAAAAATCTCCCAGCAAAGAAAAGTCCAGGACCAGATGGCTTCACAGGTGAGTTCCACCTTATGTTTTGAAAAGAATTAACACCAATTCTGTTTAAACTCTTCCAAAAAATTGAAGAGGAGGGAAAATGACCCAATACATTTTATGAAGCCAGCATCACCCTAATACCAAAGCCAGATAAAGATACTACAAGAAAAGAAAATTATAGACCAATCTCTCTAATGAACATAGATGCAAAACTTCTCAACAAAATACTTGCAAATGGAATCCAATAGCATATCAAAAGACTTCTACATCTTGACCAAGTGGGATTTATTCCTGGTATGCAAGGCTGATTCAACGTAAGAAAATCAATCAATGTACTATACCACATTAACAAATTGAAGGAACAAAAAACACACGATAATCTCAATTGACACAGAAAAGGCATTTGACAAAATCCAGCATCCTTTTTTTATGAAAACACTTCAAAAGATAGGAATAGAAGGAAAATTCCACAATATGATAAAAGGCATATATGAAAAACCCACAACCAACATCATATTCAATGGAGAAAGTTTGAAAGCTTTCCCTCTAAGATCAGGAACAAGAAAAGGATGCCCACTATCACCTTTGATATTCAATATTGTACTAGAAATTATAGCTAGGGCAATTAGACAAGGGAAAAAAAAGTTGTCCAAATAGAAAAAGAGGAAGTAAAATTCTCATTGTTTGTGGATGACATGATCCTGTACTTAGACAATCCTGAAGTATCCACAGCAAAGCTACTTGAGCTAATGAATTAGTTCAGTAAAGGGGCAGGATACAAGATCAACATTCAAAAATCAGTAATGTTTTCATACACTAGTACTGAATGGGTTGACAAGGAAATCAGGGGGAAAATGCCATTTTCAATAGCAACAAAAAGACTCAAATACCTAGGAATTAATTTAACCAAACAAGTACAGGATCTATATGCAGAAAACTACAAAACAATGCTAAAAGGAATTTTAAAAAGACCTAAACAAATGGAAAGACATTCTGTGTTCATGGATTGGAAGAATAAGTATCATGGAGATGTCAATCTTACCCAAGCTGACTTACAGATTCAATGCAATACCAATCTAAATCCCAACAGCTTACTTTACAGAATTAGAAAAGGCAATTACCAAATTCATTTGGAAGGGAAAGTACATCTGAATAGCCAAAAGCATTCTGAAAAAGAAGAGTGATGTGGGAGGAATTTCACTGCCTGACCTTGAAACATATTTTAAAGCTAGAGCAGTCAAAGCAGCATGGTACTGGCATAAAGACAGACGCACTAATCAGTGGAATACAGTTGAGAACCCAGAAATAAACCCTCACTTATACAGTCGACTGGTTTTTGACAAACCTACCAAGTTGACGTTAAAGGGACAAAACAGTCTCTTCAACAAATGGTGTTGGGACAACAGGATATCTATAACCAAAAGAATGAAAGAGGACTCCTATCTCACTCCCTATACAAGAATCAACTCAAGATGGATCAAAGGCCTAAATATAATAGCCAGGACCATAAAATTACTAGATGAAAATGTAGGGAAACATTTTCAAGACCTTGTAGTAAGTGGTGGTTTCTTGGACCTTATACCCAAAGCTCATGCAACAAAAGAAAAAAATAGATAAATGGGACCTCCTCAAAATTAAACACTTTTGCACCTCACAGGACATTGTTAAAAGGGTGAAAAGGCAGCCAACTCAATGGGAAAAAATATTTGGAAATCACATATCTGATAAGGGTTTAAGATCCAGGATATATAAAGAGATATTACAACCCATCAATAAAAAGACAAACGACCCAATTAAAAAATGGGCAAAAGACTTGAATAGACATTTGTCCAAAGAAGAAATACAAATGGCAAAAGAACACATGAAGAAATGTTCAACATCAGTAATGATTAAGGAAATGCAAATCAAAACTACAATGAGATATTATTTCACATCTAACAGAATGGCCACTACTAAAAAGAGAACTACAGGTGTTGGAGTGGATGTGGAGAGATAGGGACATTCATTGACTGTTGGTGGGAATGCAGAATGGTAGAGCCACTGTGGAGGACTCTTTGTCAGTTCCTAAAGAAGCTGAATTTACAGTTGACATGTGACCTTGCAATACCACTACTGGGTACTGAACTTGGAACAGTGACACGAAGAACTGAGAGCAGTGACACGAACAGACATCTGCACACTGATGTTCTGTAACACTGTTTATGATTGCCAAAGGTTGTAAACAACCCAGATTTCCATCAACAGAAGAATGGATAAAAAAACTATGGTCTATTCACACAACAGAATATTATGCAGCTGTAAGAAGATATAAAGTCATGAAGCACATGACAACATGGATGGACCTGGAGGACATTATGTTAGGTGAAGCAAGCCAGGCACAAAAGGCAAATACTATATGATTGCATTACTATGAACCAAATAAATTGTGTAACATGTTGTATGATTACAAAAAATTTCTGGGTATCCAGTACATTTAATTGAGAAATGTGTGTTTTTATTCAACTGTTTTCTTTTTTGTTTTAACTTGTTTATATTTTTAATTATTAAATGCACAAAATAAAGTTAAAAAAAGAAAAAAAGGAATAGAATGATGGAGAAAACTGGCAAGTGCCCACTAAAATAAAATAGCATCCCCAGAATTATAATAGGACCCAAGAGATCATGGAATTTGGTAAACAAACCCAAGTTTTGTGTTTTATTCTATATGTATGAAGTTTTATTTTTTTTTTTAATTAAAAACAGTAACTAGCACTGAGAAAAAGTTCAACTACTGCTGCAGTTTCTTTCTCTATTTTCTTGTTGTCAGGAAAGTGGAAAGATCTTCCCTCAGGAAAGCTCATGGAATGAGGGTGCCTCGGGGTGCTGGGGTCCCCTGCATTTCAGAGGTGAGGAGCTAAGGACTAAGGCACTAGGTCCTTTGTCTGGAGACATGGGCAGAAGAGCTTGCACGGGCATTGGCCCCTCTGAAGACTAACCCAGGGCCACCTCCTCCTCAGCCCCAGCATCCAAACCCTGGCCTCTGCAGAGCCTGCTAGGGACAGAGGAGCTGCAGGCAGGAGCACAGACAAGTCCTGGAGACTCCTGATGGTTACAGTTTAAAATGCCAATGAAAAATTTCCTTGACAGCTCATTTCATGAAGAATCAAAGGGCTGTGGCTCACATCTGTGGATTAGGAGAGGTGGCCGTGAATGCTAACAAGGGCTTAAATGCTGTTGATGAGGCAAGGCTTTGGGAAGGAGGTCATTCTTATTCTGTTTCTGCATGAGCACTGCTGCTGCCCTAAGGTCAGACCACTCGTCCATCTTTCATAATGACTGGTTAAGTACCAGGGTAGGAGCTCTATTGCAGCTCTGCAGTGTCCAGTCAGAGAACACAAAGTGGGCTCTTGCAGAGGCCTCCTCTGCCAGTGAGTGACTCTGGTTTCCAATTCCCACCCATGGGAGGCTGGTGGATGGGGAAGGGCCACAGGATATCAGGAAGTCACCTCTGGGGAGGGTCTAGATATATGTGCCTCCAATAGCAGGCTTTGAGACAAAAAGACCTGGTTGCAATGGTTTATTTGGGAGACAAGACAAGACAGTGCACATTAAGGGGCAAGGAGGTGAGCAGAATGGAGAAAGAGACCGTAATGAAGGGGTTAAGGAGAAGGCCACACTGTGGCACCTGGGTTTAGGGTTGCCGAGGGGCCCAAGGCCACCCCTGATGGAGCCTGGAACAGGACATCCAGACAACTGACCCTCTCCTCAGCTGTGCTGGTGGCAGGTGAGCTTGCACCTGCAACGCTGGAAAGAGCTGGGAGGGAACCTGAGACTGTGTTCTTGAACTAAGCCATCCTCTGGTTGTAGGGATCTTTTGATTGGACTACATCAGTAAGGCAACTCAGGTTGGGTTTCCACCACTCTATTAATCAGCTAAAGGGGTGCTGATGCAAAGCACCAGAACACTGTTGGCTTTTATAAAGGGGATTTATTTGGGGTAGGAGCTTACAGTCAAAAGGCCCTAAAGAGTCCAACTCAGGTACCATAGGAGATACTTTCTCACCCAGAGTCTCTTGCCACATGTTGATGCAAGATGGCTGGTGATGTCTGCCAGGGTTCAGCCTGCCTCCTTCTTCTTAAGGCTGCATGGGTCCAGCTTCTTCTGATCTCAGCTGTAGGCTGGCGTAGGGCTTGTCTCTCTTCCTAGGGCTCATTTCTTTCTGGGCTCAGCTGCTATGTTCTCTTCACAAGGTCAGCTCATCTCTCTTCCAGGTCACAGGATCCTGTCTAATGAGCGCTCTCTTCCTCTGTGTTCCCCACCTCTCCGTGTCAGTGTCCTCCCACCAAGGGGGTGGAGACTCAACATCCTACTGACATGGCTGAATCAAAGCCCCAATCTTAAATTAATCAAATGAAAGTGAAATCTCTGAGTCTAATACAACCTAATATGCCCAGGGGAACAGACCAGTTTACAATCCAATATCTATTTTTGAAATTCATAAATAATATCAAACTGCCACAACCCTCTTACTGGAGCTTTATATAAAAGGAGACATTCAGAGAGGAAGACAGAGGAGGGGAGCTGCCATTTCATGCAGTCATGTGAGAGGGGACTCAAGCATTGCTAGCAGCCAAAGGTGGAATGAGAAACTCCCAAGAGGCTGGCCCACGGAGAGGTTCAAGGCTAAAGAGAAGCCACATGCCTAAGAGCCCACAGCTGAAGAAAGTGGAGCAGCTGAGACTGAGAGGAGGACTCAAAAAGGGGCTGCTCTATGCCTGATCATCCGCAGCTGGACTCTGGGAGGCGGGGACCTTGGTAGAGACTGACTGCCAACTTGCTTTGCCATTGACAGGACCCCAGGTTCACCAGGAGCTGAACATGGTGAGAATCATCTCTGCTGATGCCTTGGTTTGGATAGTTGATGGACTCAGAATTGTAAGCTTTCACCCTAAATAAAATATCCAGTATAAAAGCCAAGCCATTTCTAGTACTTTGCATTGGCACCCCTTTGGCAAACTAAGACAGAGGTATAGGTGCTTGGTCTTGAAGCTGTCCACACTGGCTCCAGGTGAACTCACAGGACAGAGTGGGCAGCCAGGGAAGGGGATCGTCAGGGCACTGACCCATGTCAGAGCAGCCGAAGCCAGGCCCAGCATGGTCGGGGTGCATCATAGGAGGCTGGCCGTGGGCTTCCAGGGGCCTGCAGAGGGGAGCCTGGGCAGAGCTGAGCCAGCTCCTGGTGCTCCTGCCCACCCTCAGGGCTGCTACAGTTCTCAGCTCCCCTGGCCAGCAAAGGCCTCAGGCGAGGGCTCCAGGACCGACCAGGAGGACAGGTTATAGAAGAGTGTCATCAGGTTTCCCCCACAGAGTCTGCATGACACGCAATCCCAGCCCCAACCTCCCAGGAGGGCAGCTGGGTGGGGCTGGGCACCAGGAGTGGGAGAAGCAGACAGCCAAGATCTTCCCAAGAAGACAGGGCAGTGGGAGGCAAGCCTGCACCCAGGCAGAGGCTGCAGACCCCAGCACCGGTGCCATTACTCCAGTGGACTCCACTTTCAAAGACACGGTAAGAAGTTCCAGGTGTGAATCACAGAGTGCTGGACTCCAAGAAGAGGGTCCTTCATAGCACAGGTTATGCCCAGGAAGTGCCCACATCCCTGTAGCACTCAGAAAGGCCAGGCCAGGGTCCATGCAGACAGCAAAGACAGTGAGCTCATAGCCAGCCTTATGAGCCACCACTGCACTGAGGGCTTTTGGGGAAAATGGAGGAGGAAAAAGAGGCCCCTCGTCTTCATGAGAAATGCAGACAACAGCAACGAGACCCTGGTGTCCTTTCTGTGCTTACAGTGCCTGCTGCCAAGAGGGATTCCAGGCAGGATTTTTTAAAAAAGATTTATTTTTTATTTATTTCTCTCCCCTCCCCCATATCCATCCCCAGTTGTCTGCCCTCTGTGTCCATTCGCTGTGTGTTCTTCTGTGACCGCTTCTATCCGTAGCGGCACCAGGAATCTGTGTTTCTTTTTGTTGCATTATCTTGTTGTGTCAGCTCTCTGTGTGCATGGCGTCATTCTTGGGCAGGCTGCACTTTCTTTTGCGCTGGGCGGCTCTCCTTACACTCCTTGCGCGTGGGGCTCCCCTACGTGGGGGACACCCCTGCGTGGCACGGCACACCTTGCGCGCACCAGCACTGCGCATGGGCCAGCTCCACATGGGTCAAGGAGGCCCGGGGTTTGAACCGCGGACCTCCCATGTGGTAGGCGGACATCCTATCCATTGGGCCAAGTCCATGACCCCAGGCAGGATTTGCCCTCAATCCCCCTTGCCCACCATATCCTGCCCTCCCCGTCTCTCCATGTCCAAGGCTGTCCACAGTGGGGTAAATGCAGACACCCAGTTGCACTGAGTTGCTCTCAGTCTGGCTGAGGCCTGGACTGTCCATCCCAGCCCAAGCAGCTGGGATGGCCATGTGCCTGGCATTCTGGGGCCCCGGCCCTACCCTGTCCTGGCTCCCTAACATGATAGGTTACCCCCTTGGAGGCTGTGAGGTGGGAGGATCTCCTTCCAGGCCCTGTGGCCTGGGGGAAATACTCCACTCTGCTGCTGAAGAGCAAATATGCCCAATGGGCCACCACCACGGGAAGGTGAGAGGTGGGCAAGAGCGCTGCAGGTGTGGCAGCCCTGCTTGTGGCCCAGTGGGTCTATTGAGAAGTGGTGAGGAGTGGGAGCAGGAGACAGGCAGGCACCCACGCCCCACCCTGCGCTGTCGCCCTCCTCCTCGTGCCCCCTCCACATGAGAACCAGGGCATGTCCAGACCTTTATGGAGAAACTGTCCTGGCTCACAAGGCCATGGCCTGGGAGGAGGAGAGGAGCCCACCCAGGCACCCATGGTGGTGCTTCCTCCTGGCTTGGCTGGTTTCAAAGGCTGTGGGTCCAGGACTGAGCCTGAGTCCAGAAAGGCAAGCAGAAGGGGAGGTTGGAATCACCTGCAGGGTGGGAGGCAGTGCCTCCCAGGCTCAGCCCCAGGGCTTCCATGGTAACCCTAAAAAAACCTCACCACACCACCAGCCAGGACCATCCTGAGGTCCCGTGTGGCTCTGCATCGCCTGAAAAGGAGGTCCAGGATGAAGAATCCTGTATGGTATGCATGATTGTTTTGTTAACTCACAATGTCTCAAATTTTAAAAAAGTGAATGTTTAAAAAAAAAAAAGATGTGTGTACACAAATGTTCATAGCAGCACTTTTCATTGTAGAAAAAAGTAGAAATAATCCAAATGTCCCTTAACTAATAAATGAATAAACAAACAAAAAAATGTACACTGCTCCCACTTGGAATAATGGAAATGTTTTGGTAATGGATGGTAGTGATGGTAGTACAACATTGTAAACACAATGGCACTGAAATATATATGCAAATATGATTAAAATGGGAAATGGTTCCTTATTTTATATATCATAACAGAATAATATTTTGCAAAAATCTGTGGAAGTACACTACACAAGTCCTAGGTTAAACCATGGACTTTGATTAACAACACAATTATAAAACTATGCCTTCATCAATTGTAACAAATTTTTCAAACCAGTGCAAAGTACTGATTGTGGGGTGGTGTATGGGATTCCTATATTTTTACTACATGATTGTTCTGTTAACCCAAACTTTTTAATAAAGGAAAAAGTAACTGAAATATAGGAGCATGATTAAAGCAAATTGAAACCCACATAACAGTGCTCTTTCTGGTATAAGTCAGTGTGTGGATGTGCAGGGAAACCAGCTTCCAGCAAGGCTAAGCAATGAGTCTGCTTGAAAGAGCAGCAGGATCACAGCCCCTGTGGCCCATGGTTGGGTAAGAAGAAAGACATGACCCCTGAGTGCTCAATGTGTGGGCAGTGAGAACCAGCCTCACCAACTGACTCACGCTTCACCAAACCCACCATGGAGGAATGAGGTCAAGACTCAGGTGAGGACCACTAGATTTTGGTCAATGGATGGTCCGCCATCCCAGACACTGACATCGGCACTCCAGGTGGGGATCCGCAACTTACAGGCATCACCAAAAATCTTAGCAGAACTGGTGTGCAGAGAAGACACATCACCCATCTGGCCTTCCTCTGGCCAGCTGCCGCTGCTTTCCAAAACCCTCAAGAGAGTCTCACCAGCCCTGTGGCAGCAAACAACCATGTGGCTATAGTAGAGTTTGTCCTGCAGGACTTCTAAGAAAACCCCCACCTGCAGAGGGCCCCCCCCTCTGTCTTTCTCCTACTTTAACAGATACCTTTTGCAGGGAACAGCCTTATCCTCATGGCCAACTGCCTGATTCCAGCCCTTCACACTCTAATGCACTTCTTTCTCACCAACCTGGCCATTGTAGACATCCTCTCCACATCCACCATCCCATTCAAGTTGATGGAGAACATGGGGTCTGAGCTGCTACCCCTAACACACATTGCCTGTGGCCAACATGTGGGCAGTCAGTGGGATCAATACTTCTGTGCAAACCTGTCTGATGGCATGGCTAACTTTTTGCAAATCTGATCAGATCTATTGCTTCCTATGTGAAGTCCGCATGCTGCTCTTGCTTGCCTGTGGCCCTACATATCTGAACAATGTCATGATCGTCAATGTAGATGTTTATATTTGGGATGGTCAACTTAATGTTCACCATGGCATCCTACAGCTTCATCATCACCAGGATGATGCACCTCTGCTGGGCTGAGGACAAGTGCCAGGCCTTGTCCACTTGCTCTTCTCACCTTCCAGGGATCTGCATGCACTACTCCACTGTCATCTACACCTACATCCTCCCAGCCTGAACCCCCTCATCTCTACTCTGAGGAACAAGGATGTAGAAGTGGCCCTTAGAAGTGCATTTTATACATGAGGTAAATGAAAGGAAATGGGAAGGTGGCTTTTTCTATGAGATAATTTCAAAAATATTCTTGGGGAATAAGGTAAAAATGTGAAGGAGAATAATTAACGTGGTAGGTTTATAAACTTTTCCCCAAAGTGAATTGGTCAATCTACTATGGGGACTTATCTAAATGTTTCAACGAGCTAAATGTGGATCTTTTTCAGGGTTTCAGGGGAGCAAAAGGAGAGTGAGTGGCCTGAAGGAACACAGTAGTCCCCTAAGGTATGCCTGTTCCTCCCTCTCTCCACTCACACCTGAACACCAGGGAACAAGGTTGTAGCCTTCATATGCAGGCAGTGTTAGCCACTTCTTTTTTCACAGTGGGGTTCTGGGGTTCTGGAGTGAGGCTCTTTACGCATAGTGCTTTGTGCATTTTGACATGGGGTTTTTCTCTATACTGCTATGGCGACCCTCAGCTGTACCCCGATTCTCTGAGCCAACTCCTCCTGGTCTGAGTTTGGGAAAGAAATAAGAGTCATTTCTCTTCACCATGTCTTACCTTGGCACTGTGAAGAATATGAGAGATGGTATAATCTAGCCTTCTATTTAATCAACCTTCACAACAGAGGTGTATTTTTCCCCCTTTTATGAAAGGGCAGCATCATTCTTTAACCAAGAAATTTGCCATCATAGGAAAGATTTATTTCAGTTTGCACGAAAGCTTCTTTTTTTTTTTTCTCCCCCTCCCCTGGTTGTCTGTTCTTGGTGTCTATTTGCTGCGTCTTGTTTCTTTGTCCACTTCTGTTGTCGTCAGCGGCACGGGAAGTGTGGGCGGCGCCATTCCTGGGCAGGCTGCTCTTTCTTTTCACGCTGGGCGGCTCTCCTTACGGGCGCACTCCTTGCGCGTGGGGCTCCCCCACGCGGGGGACACCCTTGCGTGGCACGGCACTCCTTGCGCGCATCAGCGCTGCACATGGCCAGCTCCACACGGGTCAAGGAGGCCCGGGGTTTGAACCGTGGACCTCCCATATGGTAGACGGACGCCCTAACCACTGGGCCAAAGTCCGTTTCCCTGCACGAAAGCTTCTTAAACATTATCTTATGTGTTCGGTTCCTTCTCAATCTCCTCCTCTCCCGCCTTTTCCTCTTCTTCCTCCTCATCCTCTTCCATTTTCTTTTCATCATTGTCAATATTAGACTCATCCTATGTCTCTAGTCTCTCAGTTTGTGTGCTTTACTGCTTCAACCCACACTCTCTTCTCTTCCTTTTGTAAATGCAATCATGCCCACCTATGCATTTTTCATTAATATTTGCCAGTGATGCCCAAATTTATAGGCAGAGACCATTCCTCATCTCCTAGCCCCCGAGTCATCGATATAACTGTCTAGCTAGCAAAGCACTTGGAAGTTTTTCCAGACATCTCATTCAACAGTCTAAAGGCATGATCTCCATTGTCTTCAATCCCATTTAATTGTAAAAGTCAAAATTACTGAAAAATACTTACTCTTCTTCCTAGCCTCTGTATCCAAAGCATTCTTAAATCTTATTGACTGAATCTGAACACCTCTCATGTTTGCCACTTCTTAAATATAGTTTCTACTGAATGACCAAACAACTTCTACCTCATCTGCCTACATGTATTTTTTCTTCTTACTAAAAAATTTTTATATCGATGTTGCAAATTACTCAGTTAACGCAAGATAACTACAATAACAATAAATGTGCTTTGATCAGTGGTTACCCTTCCTCTTTATTTTTGTTCATTCCTCAATCTTCAGGTATTTGGAATGATGTCCACACTGACTGCTTCAGGCTGAGAAGGAACATACGTGTTTTCTTGCACTTGAAGATACTCTTTGCTTTTGAGATGTGGCTGATCCATCATATACATTTTCTTATTTACCTATGTCAAGTATGAAGAACTGGAGGGCAGAAGTTGGCCATATATCTACTGAGCTTTAGGGCTCAATTTTAAGTCTCTGAAAACTATATTTAACAGGTAAAATGAAAATTATAGATTCAAATAAAAGGAGTAGAAGAATCATAATTAAGCAATTTATAAATGAGTATGACTATGTTTGATTGGAGATATAGACTTTCATATATTCCCAGAAAGGGTTCACCAAAGAGATGTTGATTACATTTTCCACTTGGCTTGCCTTTGGTAGTCCCTGGAGGCCTCAGGAGCACTTTTGTTTGAAGTTTTGTTTGCTGTGGCTGTGTAGTTTGGCTGAGGCCTGCATAGGCGTAACCTCCATATGACCTCCCAACTCACTTTGAAATCCCTTAGCCAGAAGGGAGGAGGCAAGATGGTCGCTGAGTGAACTTGCCTTTGTGGTCTGTCCCGGGAAGAGGCGGCTGGGCGCGGCGGCAGGTTCTCCAAGGCGGGGCTTTTTCGGGATTTTTGCAGGGCAGAAGTGCCGGGACATCGATCGGGTGGAAAGGTAACGGAGAGGATTGGTCTAGTAGATATAAGTTGGGTTCTATTGCCCGCAGGTGAGACCCGCGCACGGGCTCCTCCCTGTTGGGGGTGGGGGAACCGCGGTCCTGTCCTGGGGTTCCGCTTTTGGATGGCTCTGAAGGGCTAAGGAGTTCGCGAGCTCTGGGCGAGCTGTTGACAGGTTGATGTGACAGATCGCCTTTGTGGATCCATTTCGGAAGATAGACGGTGTTTTGTTGTGAAACGGGAGAAACTTTTGAGTGCAAATATAAACAATAGCGCTTCCGCCTGAAGCCCCGCCCCCAAAAGCCCGGCAACCCTTCTCCAACCCAAATAGGCTGTAGGCAATAAAGAGAAGTAATTGGAAAATTGTTCTAGGCTGGGCGGCAAGGGTGGGGGGGGGGGGGACACGTCTGGAAGCCAATTAGGGAATATTCTGCGAAGCTTGAGAATTCCGGTATTGGAATCTGTTTTCGGCGTCACAGGCCGGGCTTCGGATCTGTACTAGTAAAGTGGCTGCGGTGTAGAGGCGCCCTCTAGTGGCAGAGGTTTGGAATCACAGGACGGGAGCTGTCCAAAAGCTGAAGTGAAAGATAACGTACTAATGAGCCCAGCAAAGTAAGTGAATTGCAGGGTTCAGTCACAATATAGAGTTTGCGGATCTGACTTCCCCCATAGGGTTGGCACCCAGCTGTGGGGATCCCTGAGGGCTGTGTTACACTGCGGGGCTCCCAGGCTTCCTGTTGACCAGATTGGAGGCTGCCAGGTCTGAATTCCCTAAATTCTGGTGGCCCACACTACAGAGACTCCCACCTCTTGAGTCCTCAATATCTCAAACTTTCCATCCCTGAATCCATCACGCACTGAGGTCCATCTGAGGTCCTTAAATGCTTCAACGTTGGCATTTTTTCTTTATCGTTTCATTTTGTTTTGTTTTTATTTTCATTTTGACTTATTCTTTATTTTTTTCAATTTCCTGATTGCTAACACCGCATTATCCCCTAGTCTTCTCTCACAGCGTATCCCCCAAAGTCTTTTTTTACTCAGTTATTTAAGGTTTTTTTTTGTGGTAGGTGCTGTGTAGTGGGTGTTTTAATTCTGGTTCGTGTATATCTGTTTTGTTTTTTTTTTTCTTTCCCCTACCTGTTCCCCACCCCTTGCCCACCCTCTTTTCCTTTCTTCCTCTCGTCCCTTCCTCCCCCCCCTTTTTTTCCCCCTTTTTTTCTGTTGTCTCTCTCCCTCTTGTCCCTCATATTCTACTTAGTTTATTTTAACTCAATTATACAATAGGTGCGACAGGAAACACCTCACATTCGCTGGGTTTTCTCATCCTTCACTGCCTCATTTCTGTGTGAACTGATTTAGGCTACCTACACTATCCTCTTTCCCCTACATCTTGATATCCGCCACCATCTACTGGCTCTCCTATATTCCACCTCCCACCTCCCTTTCTTCGATCCACGAAGGGTCTAAGTCTTAATTTCTAATACCTATGTTTTGTTTTCTGTCTGTTATCCACTCTTGAAACTATTACCTTTCTTTTCTCTTTCCCTCTCTCACGAAATCAATAGCTTTTTAGCTCATACCATATTCCTCCCATATTCAATCATCTACCTCATAATAAGTACTCTACCTACTGCTATAATTCTACACAATTTACATGAATCTAACCTCCATCCTCCCAGATCTCATATTCTTGCTTTGTTAACATATATCACCAATACTACTTTAAACTTTTCCCTTGCTTACACAATTGCCTTTCCCCAACACTAATACTTTCCTTTAAAGTGAACTTGACCAACAACAAGAAACTAGAATAAGAAGAAAAAAGTGACAAAGACAAGATATAACACCTATGCAAAAATAACAGCTAATTAACCTCCAAGAGCAGACAAAGAAGCTAAGGAACTGATTAAATCCGTCAAGATAAAGAGATGACCAGAAAGCAACAAAAATCTACAAACCAAACCAGTAATCAGGAAAACATGGCTGAATCCAATCAACAAACCAATAATCATGAAGGGGAGCAAAACTTGGCACAAGCAATGAAAGATCTCAGAACATTTATCACCGAAAAATTTGACGAAGTAATGAAAGAGGTTAACAACATGAAGACATCACTTGGAGGGGAAATTGCAGACATACGCAAAAACATAACAGATATGATGGGAATGAATACCACAGTTCAAGAAATCAAAAATACACTTGCAGCAAATATCAGCAGACTAGAAGAGACAGAGCAGAGAATTAGTGATGTGGAAGAGAGTACATCGGAAATCAAACAGATAGTAGAATCGGTCGATAAAAAGATAGAAAAAATCCAGCTAGGACTTAGGGACATGAATGATAATGCAAAATGCTCAAACATACGTATTATAGGGATTCCAGAGGGAGAAGAGAAGGGAAAGGGGTCAGAAGGAGTGTTGCAGGAAATAATGGCTGAAAACTTCCCAAATCTACTGAAAGAGACAGATGTACATATCCAAGAAGCACAGCGCACTCCACTAGTCATAAACTCCAACAGGCCCACCCCAAGACATATACTTGTCAAATTATCCAATGCTCAAGACAAAGAGAAAATCATAAAAGCAGCAAGAGAAAAGAAAACCATCACATACAAGGGAAGCTCAATTAGATTAAGTGCTGATTTCTCTTCTGAAACCATGGAGGCAAGAAGGCAGTGGTATGATATAGTCAAGGTACTAAAGGAAAAAAATTTCCAACCAAGAATACTCTATCCAGCTAAACTAGCATTCAAACATGATGGAGAGTTCAAAATATTCACAGACAAACAGAAACTGAAAGAGTATACCAACAAGAAACCTCCCCTTCAAGAAATTCTAAAGGGAGTTCTGCAGGAAGAAAGGAAAAAACAGGAAAGGCAGAGTTGGAAGAGAGTATAAGACCAACAACAACAACAAAAAAGACAAAAAAATATATATACAAACAAAATATGACAAACACAAATCCAATCAAAATATGGCTAACACAAATAATTCCTTGATAGTAATAACACTGAATGTCAACGGATTAAACTCACCTATCAAAAGATTCGGCTTGCACCTTGATGCTGACGGGGGGGTTTGGAGGGGTTAGACTAGACTGCAGTGGTGTTTGATGCTATGGCAGATAGCATCAGAGGGGCTTTCAGCGTGGAGGACGCACGGCGAGGGGAGGAAGAATGCTGCGGAGACCAGGTCTGTGCGCAAGTCCGGTTTATTGCAGAAGAGGACACAGCTTTATAGGGTTAGGGACTGCATGGAGGGATTTGATAGGTGCGGGCGGGTACTGCTTCCTGATAGGTGATTGTAAGCGGTTGCTAGGCAGAGGGCTGGCTGAGAGGTTTGGAATAGGGGAGGGGAAAGGGGGAGTAAAAGCTGGCCGAATGTTGGGCTAAGCGGGAGATAAAAAGGGGGAGGGCAGCGCCGGCCAGCCGTTAGCAGCAAAGGCCTAGTCAGGCACGGTCACCTTATCTAGGCCCAGTGGGCAGAGGCAGTATCACTTCTTGCCGCACCGTTTGCTACTGTGGCAAACTGGGCGCCCTTCCTCCCACAAGACTGGGACATTGGATAAGAAATATGACCCATCCGTATGCTGTCTACAAGAGACACATCTTAGACCCAGAGACGCATGGAGATTGAAAGTGAATGGCTGGAAAACAATCATACAAGCTAACAATAACGAAAAAAAGGCAGGAGTAGCTATATTAATATCAGACAAAATAGACTTTAAATGTGAAACAATTGTGAGAGACAAAGAAGGATACTACATTTTAGTGAAAGGGAAAATCTGTCAAGAAGATCGAACAATCATAAATATTTATGCCCCTAACAAGGGTGCCTCTAAATACGTCAGGCAAACGCTGGAAAAACTAAGTGAAAGAATAGATACATCTACAATTATAGTGGGGGATTTTAATACACCACTATCAACTCTGGACAGAACATCTCAAAAGAGAATCACCAAAGAAACAAAACATCTGAATAGTATATTAGAGGAGCTGGATCTAATAGACATATATAGATCGCTGCACCCAAACACAGCAGGATATACATTTTTCTCAAGCGCACATGGATCATTCTCCAAGATAGATCATATGCTAGGCCACAAAGAAAGGCTGAACGAATTCAGAAAGATTGAAGTCATACAAAACATTATCTCTGACCACAGTGGAGTCAAGCTGGAGATTTGCAAGGGACAGAAGCCCAGATTTCACACCACGATTTGGAAATTAAACAGCACACTCTTAGAAAAACAGTGGGTCAAAGAGGAAATCTCAAAAGAAATCAATGACTACCTTGAAACAAATGATAATGATAACACAACATACCAAAATTTATGGGATGCACCAAAAGCAGTACTGAGAGGGAAGTTTATAGCCATAAATTCATATATCAAAAAAGAAGAAAGAGCAAAAATTGAAGAACTAACTGCACATTTGAAGGAATTAGAAAAACAACAACAAAGTAACCCAACAGGAAGAAGAAGGAAGGAAATAACAAAGATAAGAGCAGAACTAAATGAAATAGAAAATAAGAAAGCACTTGAACAGATAAACAAGACCAAGAGCTGGTTTTTTGAGAAGATTAACAAAATTGACAAACCTTTAGCAACACTAACAAAGAAAAAAAGAGAGAAGATGCAAATACACAAAATAAGAAATGAGAAAGGCAATATCACCACTGACCCCAGAGAAATAAAGACTATCATAAGAGGATATTTTGAAAAACTATATTCCAACAAAAATGACAATCTAGAGGAAATGGACAAATTCCTAGAAACACATAAGCAGCCCATATTGACAAAAGAAGAAATTGATGATCTTAACAAACCAATCACAAGCAGAGAGATAGAATCAGTTATTAAAAATCTCCCAACTAAGAAGAGCCCAGGGCCAGATGGCTTCACAGGTGAATTCTACAAAACATTCCGGAAAGAACTGACACCAATCCTGCTGAAACTATTCAAAAAAATTGAAACAGAAAGAACATTACCCAACTCCTTCTATGATGCCAACATTACCCTAGTACCAAAGCCAAACAAAGACATCACAAGAAAGGAAAATTACAGACCAATTTCTCTAATGAACCTAGACGCAAAAATACTTAACAAAATACTTGCTAATCGTATTCAACAACACATTAAATGAATTATACACCACGACCAAGTGGGATTCATCCCAGGTATGCAAGGATGGTTCAACATAAGAAAATCAATCAACGTAATACACCATATAAACAGATTGAAGGAAAAAAATCACATGATTATATCTATAGATGCAGAAAAAGCATTTGACAAAATACAGCACCCTTTCTTGATAAAAACACTCCAAAAGATCGGAATACAAGGAAATTTTTTGAACATGATAAAGAGTATATATGAAAAACCTAAAGCCAATATTGTTTACAATGGAGAAATGCTAGATTCCTTCCCTCTAAACTCAGGAACAAGACAAGGATGCCCACTGTCTCCACTCCTATTTAACATTGTCTTAGAAGTAGTTGCTCGAGCACTGAGGCAAGAACCAGAAATAAAAGGCATTCAAATTGGAAAGGAAGAAGTCAAAATTTCATTATTTGCAGATGACATGATCCTATACATAGAAAACCCTGAGAGGTCTACAATGAAGATTCTAGAACTCATAAATGAGTTTAGTAAAGTCGCAGGTTATAAGATCAATGCGCAAAAATCAGTAGCATTTCTGTACACCAATAATGAGCAAGATCAGGAGGAAATCAAGAAACAAATACCATTCACAATAGTAAATAAAAAAATCAAATACTTAGGAATAAATTTAACTAAAGAGGTAAAGAACTTATACACCGAGAACTATACAAGATTGTTCAAGGAAATCAAAGAAGACCTGAATAAATAGAAGACTATTCCTTGTTCATGGATAGGAAGACTGAACATTATTAAGATGTCTATCCTACCAAAACTGATCTACACATTCAATGCAATCCCAATAAAAATCAACGCAGCCTTCTTTAAGGAACTAGAAAAACTAACTATGAAATTTATTTGGAAAGGAAAGAGACCCCGAATAGCCAAAGACATACTGAAAAAGAAAAACGAAATTGGAGGAATCACACTACCTGACTTCAAAACATACTACAAAGCTACGGTGGTGAAAACAGCATGGTATTGGCATAAGGAGAGACACATAGACCAATGGAATCGAATTGAAAGCTCTGATATAGAACTTCACATATACAGCCACATAATATTCGATAAAGCCACCAAACCCTCTCAACTGGGAGAGAGTGGCCTATTCAACAAATGGTGTCTGGAGAACTGGATAGCCATATGTAGAAGAATGAAAGAGGATTACCATCTCACACCTTATACAAAGATCAACTCAAGATGGATCAAAGACCTAAATATAAGAGCCAAGACCATAAAAACCTTAGAAAGCAGTGTAGGGAAACATCTACAGGACCTTGTAATAGGAAATGGATTTATGAATATCTCACCAAAAGCATGAGCAGCAAAAGACCTAATAGATAAATGGGACTTCCTCAAAATTAAAGCCTTATGCACCTCAAAGGAGTTTGTCAAGAAAGTAAAAAGGGAGCCCACACAGTGGGAGAAAATATTTGGCAATCATATATCTGATAAGAAACCTATAACTTGCATATATAAAGAACTCCTATATCTTGAAAATAAAAAGATAAACAACCCATTTAAAAAATGGGAAAAAGACTTAAACAGACACTTCTCTGAAGAAGAAATACAAATGGCAAAAAAGCACATGAAAAAATGTTCCAAATCTCTAGCTATCAGGGAAATGCAAATCAAAACTACAATGAGATACCATCTTACACCCATAAGATTGGCAGCTATGAAAAAAACAGAAGAATACAAGTGCTGGAGAGAATGTGAAGGAAGGGGAACACTCATCCACTGCTGGTGGGAATGCAGAAGGATCCAACCATTCTGGAGGACAGTATGGCGGTTTCTCAAAAAACTAGCCATAGATTTGCCATATGACCCAGCAATACCACTGCTAGGTATATACCCAGCAGAACTGAAAACAAGGACACAAACCAATATATGTACACCAATGTTCATAGCAGCATTGTTCACTATCGCCAAAAGTTGGAATCAACCCAAATGCCCATCAACAGATGAGTGGATCAATAAAATGTGGTATATACACACAATGGAATACTACTCGGCTATAAGAACAAACACACTACAAACACATGTGATAACATGGATGAATCTTGAGAACCTTATGTTGAGTGAAGCAACCCAGACATTGAAGGACAAATACTACATGACCTCAATGATATGAAATAACCAAGCTGCCCGAGATAGCAAGAGACTGAACGATAGGCTTACAGGAAATCGGAGGGTGGAGGAAGGATGTGAGCTGATGTCTGCAGGGGTGGAATTTAAGACGAGATGGTGGTAAGTATGAACACAAAGAAGAGATAAAAGGGGGACAAGGGGTTGCCTTTGGTTGGGGCTTTGCGGGTTTGAGGGTGGCTGGGGAGGGACGGATGGGTAACATTGCCCAAAAGTGGGGGGAGGGAGGGGTAGCATACGAACACAGGAGAGGGTCAGGTGTTGGTGGAGAGTAAAATGCCGAGAAAATCATATCAAAATATAATAAAGAGGGTTACCTGTTTAGAATGCTCGGAGGGGAGGGTCTGATGCAGGACGGGCTCCTGGGGAATGTCTAAATGCTCATTCTGCCAGAGTGGGTGACACCATGGGGTAGAAACCCAAGTAGTGAGAGTGGGGGTGGACCCACATCCTGGGGAGGACTAATGCCATCCAATAGAGGGAACTGTATCCCTCGAGAGAAAGGGTGGCTCCCAGGGCATTGGGGCAGTTGAGCAAGTTAGGCCCTGAACACTATTCCATCTATCTCTGGAAGTGGCTCCTCAGGAAATGGAGGTTGGCTGTCACTGTGGGCACCAAGCTGGAAGGGAAAATGGACGTTAAATGTGTGGAACCAAGGTAAATGGGGGGTAAGAGAGGAGTTTCTTGAGAGTACACAAGGATGGATATAAAACATGTAATATTACACCATAACATATAGGAGATGACAGACTGATAATGTAAACCATAATGTAAAACATAGGATAACTAAGAATGTAAAAAACTGTGTATCCTAAAGTATGCACCATGTAAGCACAGATGTCACCTTGTTAGAAAGCTAGTGTCTCAGGCTCTGTACATCACGTTAAGTAAATATGATGTGAATAGGGTGTAAGAGTATCGCTGTGGAAGGGAAAAGGTTTTGTGGTGGATGTATGGGAGTGCTGTATATTATATATATGCATTGCTGTGGTCTAGGGCTCCTGTGAAGAGAAGCTGAATAATTAGGGGGAAAAAAAAAAAAGAAAAAGATAGGATGTAGAATTTTTTCCAAGTCAACACGTGTTCTTTATCTAACCTTTAAACCCATCGCTATATGCCATTCCCTAGTAAGGGACCCTGACATTATACTGGGCTTCAAATTTCGGGGAGTTCTGGATCACAGAGTGTTTCAACAAGGGCAATGGAGGGATACTGGTATGGGATGCCATTGACAGGTGATATATGGCTGACAGGGAGCTGTACAGAACATATGTCCAGGGTGCATGGTAATGTTTGGATATACTCATAGTGGCAACAATTAAAAACCACAGCAGGGGGGGTACTGGGTTCCTGGCCAGTGGTGCTCTGTTGTGGTCCCTAGGGGAGCAGCGACAGTCTCCCAGGTGCAGCGGCGGGGACCGGGAGGGAGTGAGGGTCCAACAGTGAGCCCCTGATGCTAATGACTATGCTTGTGAGCTGATAAGCCTAAAATAAGAACAAGGCCTAGAGCAACATTGTGCCTGGGAATTTCCTTCTGTCAGCCTTCATGTTACTCAAATGTGGCCAGTCTCGAAGCCAAACTCAGCATGTAAATGCAATGCCTTCCCCCCAGCGTGGGACATGACACCCGGGGATGAGCCTCCCTGGCACCGAGGGACCACTATCAACTACCAACTGATGATGCAACTGGAAAATGACCTTATACGGAAGGTTCAATGCGGATCAGCAGAATATCCCTGTCTACATAAAATAACATGACTTTAAAATGCTGTTTGTCCTAAAGTAAGGGGGAAATGGAAAGGAGAAATGAGTTTATATGGCTACGAGTTTCTAAAAAAGAGTCTGGAGGCTGGCAGAAGGATTGCCCTTATGCACAACTGAGCAGAGTCAGAGAGACAGATAAAGCAGATACAACCCCCAGATATTGGTTCCTTTGAGGGCTAAAGAGACCCATGGGAGTTATGGTCATGGCCGATGGGGTTAACTACCAGGTCAGATGGCCCCTCTTTGGAAATGGTGTTTATGTGTGATGAATCTGGACTCAGATGGGATCTCCCTTCATAAGACTTTCATGCTAATGTGCTGAAGGTGCAGTTAATGTTGGGGTTTAAGATATATTTAGGGGATTTGAATCTCTGGACTGACAATGTGATAGCCAGGTCCTGAGCCTCAACAGACTCTGATTTATTGGACTTACCACACTCAGCTAAGATGGAGTTGAAGAAGGACAACCACCACACCATGGAGCCTAGAGTGATTACAACTGAAAGTGGGAGGATTGCATCCAGCATCCATGTGGAATCTGAGCCTCCTCTTGACATAGAGGTGCAATGGACACAACCAATCCAATGTCCACATAGAAGAGGTGGCATTGGATTGGGAAAAGTGGACATGGTGGACGATGGGTATGGGGAAAGGCAGGAAGAGATGAGAGGTGGAGGCGTCTTTGGGACATGGAGCTGCCCTGGATGGTGCTTCAGAGGTAATCACCGGACATTGTAAATCCTCACAGGGCCCACTGGATGGAATGGGGGAGAGTATGGGCCATGATGTGGACCAGTGACTATGAGGTGCAGAGGTGCCCAAAGATGTACTTACCAAATCCAATGGATGTGTCATGATGATGGGAACGAGTGTTGCTGGGGGGGGGGGGGGGGGGGGAGAGGTGGGGCGGGGGGGTGGGGTTGAATGGGACCTCACATATATATTTTTAATGTAATATTATTACAAAGTCAATAAAAAAAAAAAAAAAAAAAAAGAAATCCCTTAGCCATAAAAACTCTATTTCATTTAATAGTCCCCCTTTTTGTCAAGGTTTTTCTTCACATACATCACTGATTAATGTTTGGAAAAATTCCTTTGGTGCCAGAGAGTAGCATCCCTGGGAGTAATGTCCCATGTCTGGGGGAAAATAGTGAGTTTATTTGCAGAGTTTGACTTAGGGAGGCCACACTAAAGCAACAAAGAGGTTTTCAGGAGGTAATTCTTAGGCATTCATTATAACTAGGCTTAGTTTCATTATTTAGGAATAAGGTTCTTAATTAGCCAGCTTTCTTTTATTAGGCAAGGCTTATATATTCCAGAACTTTTGGCCATCTTATTTGAGAAAGTAATAGTACTTCCTCAGGAGAGAAGCTTAATAATTTGTTAGCTATTGTGTGGGCCTCTGTGTATCCAGAAAATATACCTATGGCAACAAGGAGACAATTATATCCCATGGAAGTATGTAGCTATATAGGTCCTTAAACTTCTTACCATGTGCATTAGTCAACCAAAAGGGGTGCTGAGGCAAAGTAGCAGAAATCTGTTGACTTTTATAAAGGGTATTTATTTGGGGTAAAAGGCTTACAGTTACAAGGTCTGAAGAGTCCAACTCAAGGTTACTTCCTTACCAAACTCTGTTGCCATGTGTTGAAGCAAGATGGTGGGTGATGTCTGTGAGGGTTCAGCCTTTCTCTTTCCTCTTAAGGCTCCATGGGTCCAGCTTCTTCCAATCTAAGCCATAGGCTGGCATAGGGCTTGATTCTCTTCCCAGGGTTCATTTCTTTTTGGGCTCAGGCACTTTGTTTTCTTTACAAGGTCAGCTGTAAACTACCAGGTGAATGGCTCATCTCTCTTCCTGGGGCCTCTGTCCTGTCTATGGAGCTGTCTCTCTTTCTCTGTGTATCTTCTCTGTGTATCTACTTCTGTGTTCTTGGTTCAGTGTCCACTAATATAATCCACCAAGGGGGCAGGGACTCAACTCTGCATGCCCTAATAAAGTGGTTGAGTTAAAGCCCTAATATTGATTTAATCAAGTAAAAGTAAAGCCTTTGAATTTAAATCATTCAAAGGGTATCATGCCCAGAGGAATAGACCAGTTTACAAACATAACCAGTGTCTCTTTTTGGAATTCATAAATAACATCAAACTGCCATACTGTGGTTGTGATACTTGTCAGGTAGAACACAATTTATAGCCTTGCCTTGCTTCTCATGTAAAGTCGACTCTCTTTTTTTTTTTCTCCAGAAGATGAGGCTTTGAGTTGCAGCAGACTACTTGTATTTTAAGAGAAACTTCAGAATAAAACAGTATAACTGAAAAGGAAATTTGATCATTTCTGTGGTGTATGACATTTTTTTAAGAATGAAAACATCCCACCTACTTTTTGACACTTAACCGTGGTATGACACTTGTTACAATTGATGCAAGAATGTCAAAATATTACTGTTACCTATAGTCCATATTTTTCTTTAGGTGCATTTTATACCCACATACCACCTCAATGTTATCACACTGTACTACTAACATACCTTTGTTATAGATCCTGAAAGAACATCCTAATATTTATATTATTAACCACAACCCTTCACCAACACAGAGTCCACTGTGATATAAATCCTCTAACTGTCCTTCTAATAACATATACGATCCAGAACTTCCCCTTTCAACCCCATTCACACACAGACTTCAGCAGTGTTAATTATACTCACACTCTTGTGCTACTATCGCCATTGTCCATTTCCAAACCATTACAGACAACCTAATTATAAAATCTGCACAGATTAAACATTGGAACCCCATTCTCTATTCCTATTAAATCTGGTAATCCTACTCTAGATTCTACCTCTATTGGTTTGCTTATTGTAGTTATTTCATATCAGTGAAATCAGACAATATTTGTCCTTTTATGGTCTGGCTTATTTCACTCAACATTAGATCCTTGAGGTTCATCCTTGTAGTAACATGTCAGTGTGTTACTCCTAACAGCTGAATAATATTCTGTAGTATGTATATACTACATTTTGTTTATCCATTCTTCTGCTGATGGACACATGGTTTGCTTCCATCATTTGGTAATTGTGAATAATGTTACTATGAACATTGGTGGGCATAAATCTCTTTCCCTGCTTTCAGTTCTTTCTGGGTATATACCTGCTAGTATGATTGCCAGGTCATATGGCAATTCTATACTTAGCTTTCTGAGGAACCACCAAACTTTATTCTGTAACAGCTGCACCATTCCCACCAGCAGTTAATGAGAGTTCCCATTTCAACACATCCTCTCCAGAACTTGTAATTTTCTGTTTTTTTAAAAAATAGTGTCCAATCTAGTAGGTGTGAGATATATGATTGTTATTTTGATTTGCATTTATTAATAGCTAGTGATATTAAGCACAAGTTCATGTGTTTTTAGCCATTTGTATTTCCACTTTGGAAAAATGTGTGTTCAAGTCTATTGCCCTTTTTTAATTGGGTTGTCTTTTTATTTTTGAGTTGTAGGATTTCCTTACATATGTTAGATATTAGGTCCTCATCAGATACGTGATTTCTAAATATTTTCTCTCATTGAATTGGCTGCCTTTTTGCTTTCTGAACAAACTTCTTTGAAGCACAAAAATTTTTAATTTTGAGGAGATCCCATTTATTCTAGAATTGGAAATATTCACTTACATCTAATGACATCCACTATCAAATGACACTGTAGTGTTTCATGAGTAGTGTGAGTATCTTTGAGGCAGGATAGCATAGGGACCTAAGGAAGAAGGGATAAAAAACCCAATAAGCCACACAAACCCGACCTGGTAAGAGAGGTGAGGCAACCGCCTGCTGACTTGCCCCAGCCCGCTGTCAGGGGGAACTTGCAGCACACCCAGCATCGGTGCCACCTGAAAGCAGCTTGCGGCAGGAGGGGCACCACCCCACCACCTCCCACTTTCATGTCACCTCGTGCTGCAAACTCCAGCTGAGCTCTTGGACAATGGCCAGAAACCACTGGTCAGCAATCTCAGAATCAAACTACCTAATACATCTCCCCCGTTTTGTATCAAATATGCCAATCAGCATAGACCTACAGCCCTGGAGTAGCCTTTAAAGCCAGCAACTCCAGGACAGAGTGAGCACACCCCTACTCATGTCTGAGTGCATACTTTATCTTTATTAAACTCTTTTCCAACTTTCTCATACTGTGGTGCTTCTCTGATTGCTTCTTACAACATAACCAAGAACCCGGACATCAACTCTGACAGCACCTTAACCTGTGTAATCCCAATTACTCCCTCACATCACTTGAAATATTCTTGTTATTCATTTCACTTATCCATAAGCTATAATTGCTATTATCATTTTTATTTTGTTCAGTTATTTGTTAGCTCAATTAAGAATGAGAAATAAAAAAGATTTTACCTTCATTTTTTCTTCTTGAACACTCTTCCTTGTTTGTGTATATTAAGTTTTGTGACAAACATCAATGTCCTTCTACCTAGAGTTCTTTTAACTTTTTTTTTTTTGGTGTGGCGGGTCTCCTAATGACAAGTATGCTCGAATTTTCTTAATCTCAGCAAGAATTTATTTCTCCTTCCCTATTGAAGTACAATGTGCTGGTTCCAGAATTCTAGGTAGATTTTTTTTTTTCAGTATTTTTTTTAAAAACATGGTTTCTATCTTTTTTTTTAAAGAGTTTTTCATTTATTTCTCTCCCCTTCTCCCCCCCCACCCCAGTTGTCTGTTCTATGTGTCTATTTGCTGCTGCTTCTTTGTCCACTTCTTTTGTCAGTGGCACGGGAATCTGTGTTTCTTTTTGTTGCGTCATCTTGCTGTGTCAGCTCTCCGTGTGTGCAGCGCCATTCCTGGGCAGGCTGCACTTTCTTTCACGCTGGGCTGCTCTCCTTATGGGGCGCACTCCTTGCTCATGGGGCTCCCCTATGCGGGGGACACCCCTGCGTGGCAGGATACTACTTGTGCGCATCACCACTGAACGTGGGCCAGCTCCACATGGGTCAAGGAGGTCTGGGGTTTGAACTGCAGACCTCCCATGTGGTAGACGGATGCCCTAACCACTGGGCCAAGTCCACTGCCTTTTTTCAGTATTTTAATATTTCACTCTACTCTTCTTGTTTGCAAGTCTTCTGAAAAGAATTCTGATGGATTTCTTATACTGTTCTTCAAAGGAATTTTTTTTTGCCTCTGCCTTCTTTCAAGATTTTCTTTTACCTGATTATTTGCAATTTGGATATGATGAACCTAAGTGTAGATGTTTGCTCTTTCTCATGATTAGTGCTGAGGTTCCTGGAAATATGGCTTGGTATCTGCCACTAATTTTGGAACCTTATAAGTCATTATTACTTTATACATTTCTACTCTTCTTTTCTCTCATTCTTCTCCTTTGGGTAGTCTCATTAACCATACCTTCTCCCTTTTATAATTGTCCCACACACAGTTCTTGTATATTCTTTTCCAGCTTTTAAATAGTTTTTCTCTTTCCAATTCAGTTTTGGAAATTTCTATTGACTTATATTCAAGCTTTCTGATGCATTCCTTGTCTGTGTAAAATATACTGGCCTGGCCGTCAAAAGCATTCATTTGTTAGTATTTTAGATTTGTAGTATTGAGGCAGGTTAGTACAGGGTAACAGAAGAGAAGATGAGCCACAACATAGTCATCAGACCACATGGCCAGCAGACAGCATGGCTGCAAGACCCCCCTGGGACCTTGAGAGTAACCTTGAGGTCCCGGTTTTTCTTTCTGGGGCCTCCCCTTGGCCCTGGATATTCCAAACAGGTCCACCATTGGTCCCACCATTGGTGGGGTTACCAGTAACAGCTGGGGCCATCCCCTTAGCATTAGAAAGGAGGAGAAATAATGGTTTAAAAGGTAACTGCAGGAGGCAGAGCTTACTCTCTCTGCCTAGTGGGGCCCTGCACCAATTCTTGGTGTGTATTTCCACCTTTCTCTCCCATTTCTCAGCAGGTTCTGTTCTTTCCCCCATTTCCCAAATAAATTCTTTTTACTGGCCTAACTAAACTGGTAAGTTCACATATTCATTTATGTATCATAACCAAAAAACCTAGGGGAACCCAGTGCTTCTCCATCTTCATTTGGTGAGCCATTGCCTGGAGAAAAATAAGTGAGTGGTGCTTCCCAACCTCTGTAGGAAACTGATGAGATTTAAGGTCTTTCTGTGCCCTCTTTTGCTTCTGCCATTTTAAAGGGGGTTAAAGGCTAAGGGGTTCCTGGATGAGTTTGCAAATGATATAAACTCTGTCTGCCCAGACTTCTGGCTCCCTCTCTGGAGGTGGCAGGGGCTAGTCCCCATGTAGATCCGAAGTTCTGGGTGGCAGGTGAAACTGCCCTTGAGGGCTGCCTGGGCACATGGTCTAAGTGAGCAGGAGTCTGCAGGGAGTTTATCAGACCCTTTCCAAGTTCAGAACGGCTATCACCTGTTGTATTGTTAACCTAGACTGCTAGTTAACTCCTTTTAACTAAAGGAGCCTTTGATCTTCCAACTACCACTATCCTCATTCTGGGTCCCTGAGATGCTTTAGAAAGCCATAGAAACTGAAGATGCATTGGTTAGGGAGGCCTGAGGCCCTGCTCCTTCTCCACCCTGGAGAGATCTGGAGAGTATCTGGGGGAAGGGGGATGGTCCCTGAGGGTGTTCACCAGCAAGTCACAGGACAATTTGCCTACAAGTTTTTTTTTTTTTTATGGGCTCTTAATGTCAGGTTTAACTGAGGAACTTGGCCCCTGGGAGCTGCTATGGGGTTAGCTCACTCACAGCAGCTCCTAAAACCTTTGCAAAGTAGGCAAAAGTGTTCAAAGTTCCTAGCCAGCCCCTTTCCTAGGGTCAGCCTGGCTTGGGTGTTTCTGTCTGGAAACCTGACTGCAGGTGCCTTAAGACCGCTAAAGCTCTAGGGATGCCCAGAGACAAAGCTCTAGATCCCGGGACTGTGGGACAGTGAGCAGGGCTCCTTGATTTCCAGGATGCTGGCTCAGTGAGCAAATCCGTTCAACTATGCCTAGTGGTGGGACACCATCTAGACGGACCAAAGCGTCTTAGCCTCCCTTGGATAAAGGGCGGCTCTTAAGTTAGGACAACCTGCCTAATCTAATCTTTTCCTGCTGCAATACATGGCTGCAGTATGGCAGAGTGGGCTCTGTTTGGAACCCTGAATTCCAGTTAAACCTGTATTAGAGAGGAGAGGACACATAGATCTGAGGGCCTAAAACCACAACCATGTGTCATGTCTCATTAAAGCAGCAGTTCTTAACAAGGGGTCGGTGGAACAAAAATAAATAACCCCTACCTTAAAGGGATAAGGAAATGCACTCTAAGTGTAGCTGGATTTAGTCTAGGTTCTTGGCTATGCTGCAGAAATGAATTTCAAGAGCATGTCAGGTGACTTAGGGTAGTAATTTATTCAGGTAGGGAGGGACGAGAAATGGGAGAAAATAATAGCTCCTGGGTCCCAGGTAGAGAGGAAGGGACTGAAAAGTGATAAAGTGGGCTGATTTACAGGCTACAATTCCCCATTATAGATTATAAATACCCAGGTTTGCTTGCATATTGATCTGGGTGGCGCTGAAGAAGTCAGAATAAGGCACGAACAGGTGCCGGGACCTGGCAAAGGTAAGAGGCCTTGCGCTTGCTTTTTGAACCATTAATCTGTCCCTTTGCTAATGGCAGGGGAGGAGTCCCAGCTGCATGCTGTTCTGATTAATTACCCCACCCTCAGTCCCCCAGGATGGCCCAGTGATAAAGTTCTTGGGGAATACCTGAGGCTTCTCCTGGCCTCCAGAGGAAGTCTTGTTCTGAATGGCAGAATCTTGAGGAGTCTCCCAGCAGCCATCTTGGGGTTACTGATGTCCACGTGGACTTCTTGCCAGGTTCCAGATCCGTCTATTGATTTCCTACCTAGCCTGCTTCATAAATACTAAACCTCTCCCCTGTAGAATAAGGAACCTCCTCGTGTGCCGTCAGTTATGATTAAAAGGTTCCTGGCTTTCCTAGCTCCCTATTTCCTTGTAACACTCCAATCCTTCCAGTGAAAAAAACTTGCAAAGTTTTACCCCTTGTGGGAGTAACTAATGGGATATAGCCCCAATTTATGTTGTGTCAGGGGCAGGGCTTTTCTAGACCTCTTAGCTCCATATCTAGCAGCTGCCCAGGGATTTTCCTGGAGGAATGAAGCTGGAGGGTCCTGTATGACGTTTCTGCCATGGATAGACCCTGGGAGGTTTGGAGCTTTTCCAGGTGATTGTAACTAAGTTCACCTACCCCTTAAACTTCAGCTATTGTGGTGATAATTTATATACCGAGTTTGCCTTTGTTTATGGTTACTTCAGGTCTAGCCTCACCCCTTGCCTTTGCTTATGGTTATTTCATGACAGCTTCTGCCCCTATAGCTCAGGGGAAAGCAAACTTGAGACACCCCTGTCTCCTGTCCTTGCACTGGTATTGCCACCGTGCTCTCTCTCATGGCTCCAAGCATGGACTAAATTGCTCCTGGTAGAACACTTGACTCTTGGGGTTGAACGTCCACTTTTCCAGTCCAGCAGCTGCTGGGGACCTGTTGTCTCTGAGGACTGGGAAGTGAAGGAGGCCTCCTGCCTTGACTCTTAGGGTTCCTAAAAGGAGCAATTAATGAGAAAAAACAGTTTCCCTGAGGCTTCAGTAGCATCAGTGAGTATACATAGAATTAGCCTTGTTCGTCCAAGACCTGCTAAAGTCAAAGTGGGAAATAAGCAAAGTTCTAAGACTAAAAAGAAAAAAAAGAAAAGAGAGAAAAAAATTAAAAGCAAAAAAGAAGAAAGAAAGAAAAACAAAAATAAAGCAAAGGAAAATTGTATTAAAGTATTGGGAACATTTTGGTTATAAATCAATAGTTAACAAACAAAATTCTTATGCAAAAAACAGCATGGTCACAGTACCAATAGGAATTTTTAAAAAGCCTTCAAAGAAATAATTTTGTAAAAGAATGAAAGTTTTATTAACTTTAGTAAGTTGTGTCCGTCAAACTCTCTCTGCCTATTTGCTCAGTGTGTATCTGCATACATTAGGATGGTAATATCAAATTAACAAGTAAAACTTCTTTTTTTTTTCTTGATGTTGGTAATACTTTTTTATTTTTTAAAAAATTCTTAAAAGGTCTAATCAAATTGTTAAAAATTAAATATGCAGTTATATATGTGATGAATATTCCTAGAGCCCAAATTAGGCTAAGCAAGATGGAAAAACCATGTAGAAATCAATATAGGAACTACTGAGAAAGGGGGAAAGATTTCTTGAGCTCTTTGACCTACCCAGCCCCGAAGGCCTTCTTTTTGCAAAAGCTCTGATGGAGGAGCTAGGTGTAATGGTTTAAAACTCTACTAGGCTAGGGAATTAAGAATCAGTTTGTTTTGTAACTTCCCAATTTAAATCTTTTAACAGCCTTAAAATAAGGGTGGTTAATAATCCTATTATCAAATTTCAATAAGTAAAAAAAGTCCTTAAGAGCTATGGAAAGATCTTATAAAATAGTTTTCTAGGATCTAGCAGTCAATGTGCTTTTAAAATTATTCACAGTTTTAGAATTTATTTTAAAAGTTTTAGCCTCCTATAAAAACGGGAAAAAATTCTTTACATAAACTATAACAGTTTCAGTTTTATTTAGCTTGGGTGTTATCTCCCCAGGCTTATAAAATACCAAGTATATGAATTAACATTACATGTATTAAATCTTTAAAGTAATGAAAGTTAAAATTATATCTAACGAAATTAAGTTAAAAAGCAGATCTGACCTCTTTTAAATGGATAAAGTAATTTCCATTGGTTGCTAATTCCCAGGGTCCTCAGGATAGAGAAATAAAATATGGATTAGAGTGGACTTACTGGTGTTCTACTATAGAACAGTTATGACTCTAGCAATGGAAGAAACTGTATCATTGATGTGGAGACAGTGGTCACGGGAGTTGCTGAGGGCAGAGAGAGGGAAGAAGATGTGTGATATGGGGGCATTTTCGGGACTTCAAGTTGTCCTGAATGATATTGCAGGGACAGATGTAGGACACTATATATCCTGCCAGAACCCACTGAATGGACTGCAAGGTGTAAACTACATCATAAACTATAATCCATGCTGTGTCTCAGTGCTCCAAAATGTACTCCTCAAATGCAAACATACATTGAGTACTGTATTGATTACAGTATTAAATATTGTACCTATATACCTGATAATTACAGTGATATCTTTTCTGTTCTAGATGACATGTAGAGGGATAATGAGCATGTTAAAAATCCCAGTAAACTTCATTTTCTAAGCAGTTAATATGCCTGCCTATAAGGTGGAAGAATGGCCACCTTGCCTGAGAGCAGTGAGGGCAACAGCCCCTTTAATAAAGAAAGTCACCAAATTAACATGGGGGTGGCCTCTCACAGTCTTCACCCCACACCAGGCAAAAGACATGCTTACCCCAGGCCTCCCTCCTAGCCCTTATTCTAGAACCTGCCCCACACCTACCTGGGGAAGCCTGGCACACCCACATGCCTTCCTGCCAGAGCTAAGCATTTTCCCAACAAAAGGGAAATGCAAACAAGGTGGCTAAAACTCACTTCAGCTTAGCTCCTTCAAGGTGGTCTATGGGTAACCTTCCCTTACCCAGGACCTGGGAACCAGGTTCTGATCAAAACCTGGCATAACAAGTCTCGCTCTCAATTAAAGCCAAAATGGAAGGGGCTCTACTCGTGATTCCAGTCACTCCCACAGCTATTAAAGTTAAAAAAATTCCCAGCTGGGTGCACTTATACCGAGGGAAGCCAACTGTCCAAAAAAGCGCTAGCTCACCAGAAGCACCTAACAAATGTATGAGTGCCAGTCATTGTGTGGTCTGAAACACCTCTTCAAGAGACAAATTTAAGTAGTGTCTGTCAAAGCCAGCTGTTCCTTCTAACTATAGCCCAAACAGTTATTGCTAGGGGGAAGGCAAGCAAAACACCTCTTAAAAAATCTTGTCTGTTTTCATTTCTGTAGTTTCTCTCTATACAATAACTAAAAGGGCAATGCTTCATCACATCCTCCTCTTAGCTAGCTGTCTTAAGCACAATCATCACCATAGAAAACTGGGATTGGCAATTTATGCCAAGCCCCATTATCTATTACAGTCTCCCCCTAAAGCTAACTAACAGCCAAGACAAAAACTAGCTGTGCCTTAGAAGTTCCTAAGACAGCAAACAAACTCTCTTGCTGCAGTAGTACTGCGAAACCACAGAGTCCTTAACAGGCTAACAGTAGCATGTGGCAGTAGGGGCGGGAGGGGGGGATGGATATGCCTGTTTCTCAAAAAAAAAAAATGCTGTTTCTATATAAATCACTCTGGAATAGTCCTAAATCACATTCAAAACCTGCTAGATGAAGCCCACCAACTCCAGGGGCAAGCAGCCTCTGGATGCACCTGGCCTTCCTCTAGTGGTCCAGGATATCATAGCTGACCCGCCTTTTGGAGCCACTGATCTGGATGCACCTGGCCTTTCTCTAGTGGTCCAGGATATCATAGATGACCCCCCTTTTGGAGCCACTGCTCTGGATGCACCTGGCCTTCCTCTAGTGGTCCAGGGTATCATAGCTGACCCCCCTTTTGGAGCCACTGCTCTGGATGCACCTGGCCTTCCTCTAGTGGTCCAGGATATCATAGCTGACCCCCCTTTTGGAGCCACTGCTCTGGATGCACCTGGCCTTCCTCTAGTGGTCCAGGATATCATAGCTGACCCCCCTTTTGGAGCCACTGCTCTGGATGCACCTGGCCTTCCTCTAGTGGTCCAGGATATCATAGCTGACCCCCCTTTTGGAGCCACTGCTCTGGATGCACCTGGCCTTCCTCTAGTGGTCCAGGGTATCATAGCTGACCCCCCTTTTGGAGCCACTGCTCTGGATGCACCTGGCCTTCCTCTTGTGGTCCAGGGTATCATAGCTGACCCCCCTTTTGGAGCCACTGCTCTGGATGCACCTGGCCTGTCTCTAGTGGTCCAGGGTATCATAGCTGACCCCCCTTTGGAGCCACTGCTCTGGATGCACCTAGCCTGTCTCTAGTGGTCCAGGGTATCATAGCTGACCCCCCTTTGGAGCCACTGCTCTGGATGCACCTGGCCTTCCTCTAGTGGTCCAGGATATCATAGCTGACCCTCCTTTTGGAGCCACTGCTCTGGATGCACCTGGCCTTCCTCTAGTGGTCCAGGATATCATAGCTGACCCCCCTTTTGGAGCCACTGCTCTGGATGCACCTGGCCTTCCTCTAGTGGTCCAGGATATCATGGCTGACCCCCCTTTGGAGCCACTGCTCACCATCTTTTTCCTTTTGGTGGGGTCATATATCTTCAATATTCTAACAAAGTTTACTTCTTCCAGAATCAATGCTTCTAAAACAAAATATTAATCACACAGGGATTCCAGCCAATTCCAGCCACAGTGTTGGACCCATCTTCCCTCAACCTCAATAAAATAGCTAGAAAGGTGTACACCCTGTCAGGCAGGGACTACTGCCCTAACCACCAGGAAGTAAGAACAGGAGAATGACCATCACCCCTCAGCACCCTCTCAAGAATAAGGTGCCAACTCTCAGAGGGGGAGTTGAGGCAGGCCAGCCAGGGAAACGAGAAGGCAAGCCACAGCATGGCCGGCAGACAACAGGGCTGCCAGACCTCACTGAGACATTGAATCTAACCTTAAGGTCCCAGTTTCTCTTTCCTGGACCTCCCCAGCCCCAGATATTCCCAACAGTCCTTACCACTGGTCCCACCTTTGGTGGGGTGACCAATAATAGCTGGGGCCTATCCCCCTATCATTAAGAAAGGGGAGGAATAATTAACAGTGTGAAAGGTAATTATGCAAGGTAGAGCCCACTCTCTCTGCCTAGAGGGGCCCACACCAAATACAAAGACATATTTCCATCTTTCTCTCCCATTTCTCTGCAAGCTCTGTTCTTTCCCCCATTTCCCAAACAAATTATTTTTACTGGCCTCACTAAACTGGTATGTTCATAAATTCTTTTATGCAACATAGCCAAGAACCTAGAGGAATCCAATGCTTCTCTGTCTTCGGTATTTCTTTTATTCCTTTTTAGAGTAATCATCTCCACTTACATTATCAATCTTTTCTTACATATTGTACACTTTTTCTATTAGAGCTCTTAACATATTAATCATATTGATTTAAACTTCTCTATCTGATAATTCAATCATCTTTGTCATATCTGAGTCTGATTCTGATGCGTGGTCTGACTCTAATGTGTTTTTCATTTGGTATGATTTGTAATTTTTTGTAGAAAGCTAGATGTGATATTCTTGGTAAAAGGAACTGAGATAAATTTACCTTTAATATGAGGTTTTATGTTTACTTCTTTGCTAGACACTATGCTGTATTTACTATTTGCTATATCTGTAAGGACACAGACACCAAAATTTACTCTATTGCCTTTGTTTTTGTATCCACTGTTTCCTTTAGGTTTTTTTTTAGAGGCCCCATAAATAAGGGGCAAACTTTTCAGTTCTGTTTTTTGTAACCCCCTGCTAATAAGCAGGAACATTGTTCATGTAGGTGTAAGGTGGAGTGTGTGAGGGGAAAAGTTCTATACGTATGGATCGGTCTCAATCTTTTAGTAGGCTTTTTTGCTGCTAAACAATATCGTTTAAAGGTTGCTTCTCATCTACCCCCTTAAGTCAGAAAGGTTGTCTAGAGTAGGCTGGAATTAGGTATTTTCTTTACCTAATCTCTCCCTGCCAATCAGTTATTTCCTGGTAAAATGGATTTCTTTGAAAGCAGTCCTTTGTTAAGAACAGATCACCCCAGACATACTCCAAAGTGTTTACATATACCTTACCATTGCTGAAAGCACAAGGAGAATTTCCTCCATTCTTCACAGTGAGAACTGGTGACAACCTCGGATTTAGAACTCAGGAATTCATTTGACCTCCCCTTGAGCTGAGTTCCTGGAATCTTTAATTCTTAACAGTGCATCCTGCAATTTACCAAGTACAGTCATGAGTTCCTGCTAGTACTGAGTGGAGCCAAGAGATTTGTTCCTGGCCACCCCCTCCAGGAAAAATGTGGTTTTCCTTATTCCAACTCCCTCATATTTGGAAGGGGGGGAGTGGTTTGATCAGTGACCTCAATTCTCTAATAGATTTAATTAGCATTGCTGTTTGTCAGTTGGTTTAAATGTTTCCTGGATGATGAGACCAGAGGAATGGCTTTCAGCTTCTCACATGCTAGATTTGACACCAAACACTGCACAATGAACATTTTCAATTAATTAGTGTTTTCTTTAGTAGAAAAGTTGTGGATTTACAGGATAATCGTACCAAAAATACAGGGTTCCTACCTACTACCCTCTAATTAACAACATGCATTGGTGTGGAATATTTGTTACAATCAATGACAGCCCATTTTAAAATTGTGCTATTTACTACTAAAGGCCATCAATTAATTTAGGGTTCATGGTGTACTAGAGTTTCATGGATTTTAAAAATTCTGTTACCATATGTATAATCTAACATTTCCCATTTCATCATATTCAGATATATATTTAAGTGCTGTTAATTATGTTCAAAATGTTGTGCTGCAATTTCCATGATCCATTACAAAAACATTACAATAATTTCATATTGGACAACTGAACATTAAAACTTAAATTCCCATTTCCTACTCATCACATGGTAAGTAATATTCTAGATTTTTAATCTGTGAGTTTGTCCTTCTGATTGTTTCATGTCAGGGTAAACATATAATATTTCCCCTTTTTTATGGCTATTTCATTCAACTTGATGTCTTCATGTTTCATCCAGGTTGTTGCATGTATCAGGATGTCATTATTTTTATGGCTAAATAATATTCCATTTTATGTATATACTGCATATTATTTATCCATTCATTGGTTGATGGTCACTTATTTCCATCTTTTAACAATTGTAAATAATGACTCTATGAACATTGGTATGTAAATATCTGTTTGAGTCCCTGATTTCAAAACTTTTTTCCCTTTTTTTCTTTATATTTGAAGAAATTTTAGATCACATGAAAATCACATTAAAAATATAGTGGAGTCCCATATACCCCACCCATATTTTCCCCTATTAAAAATATCTTTCATTAGTGTGGTAAATTTGTTATAATTTTTGAATAAATATTGAAGCATTGATACTAACCATACCAATGGTTTACATTATGTTTTAGATTTTGCACTGCATAATTTTATAGGTTTTGACAAAATGTGTGATGACTTGCACCCATCATTGCAATACAATGCTGAACCATTCCAATGTCCCCAAAATATCCCATTTCACACCTATTCTTCCCTCTTCCTCCCCTCAGAACTGTCTTTGTATCATTGTTACAGGTATTCCATTACTAGAATAATAATAAGTATACTATGGTCCATAGTTGTAGTTCCCCCTTATATTTGTTCATGCCTCAGTCTTGAGGCTTTGGGGATGGTGATGCCCACTCTGCTTCTGACTGAGAGGGGGCTGAGATCCCATGGGCAAGATGGACGGAGCAGTCTTGCTTGCAGTTGTGGATACTGTTTTTTTGGGATGGGTGTTGTCCACCATCATCCTTTTGTTGTCCTCTGACAAGATTCAGGGCTCAACAGGCATATGAACACACTGAAGATTTAAGTCTCTGGAATATATATATTTATTGGATATAGTGCTAATTATAGGTTGAAGTAAAAGGGCAGAAGAACCACATGTAGGAAAAAATATAAATGATTCTACTTTTGTTACATTGGGGAGATAGGTTAACACATATTCCAATGCAGAGGCCAATGACAGGGTACTGATTTCCTGGGTTGTCTGCCCTGCCTGTAGTGTTCAGATGTCTCTAGAGCCCGTAGGAGCCCCCCTGCTTGAGACACTGTTTACTGTAGAAGCAGTCAGTGAGAGCTTCCTGAGACATGCATGAGTGCAACCTCTGGAATGACCTCCTAACTCACACTGAAATCTCTGAGCCATAAAAACTCATTTGTATTTAGTATTTCCCCCTCTTGGTCAAAGTTTTTTACAAATGCATTTCTAGTTGCTACTTGGTATTAATCCCGTGGTGCCAGGAAGGCCCACCTCTGGGAGTCATGTCCATGCAGGGGGAAGGCAGGGAGCATATATGCAGAGTTTGGTTAGAGAGAGGCCACATTTGACTAACAAGGAGCCTCTCAGGAGGTAACTTGTAGTCAATATTTATTACTAGGCTAAGTTTCAATTTTATAAGAATAAGGTTCAAAAAAGTACAAGCATTACTATCAAGGGCCTGGCATATTGGTCTGTCCTCCATCCCTAGGCACTGCCCAGATATTCTAGAGATTTTTGCCACTTTATTAGAGAATGTAGCAGGCCTTCTAGGAGGAGAATTTCATATTTTGTTGGTTATTGTGTGGATTTCCACCCACTGAAACAATACCCTATGATCACATGGAGACATTCATTTTCCATAGAGGCATGCCCTGGGCACATCCTTCCCACACATTCCCCAGCGCTGACACCCTGCTCCAGTGATCCTCCCATGCTCTAGTTGTAACTTTTCTGTAATCCAAAACCTCCCAAAAAGCAAAGCCAAAAAATTTTTGCATTGAGCCTTTCATCACTGTAAGATCTATTACCTTTTATGTATATTTATGATTTCTTCTGTATGTTCCCCCAGTCTTATTTTTTTTTCACTTTATTTTCAAAGAAGCTTTAGGTTACAGAAAAGTCATATCAAAACTATAGGAGATTCCCATATACTCCACCCCTACTCCTTTCATGTTTTCCCCTATTATAACATCCTACATGAGTGTGGTATATTTGTTACAATTGATGAACAAATATTGAAGCATTGCTATTCCCCATGGGCAATGGTTTACATTATGGTTTACCCTTTGTACATTACAATTTTATAGATTTTAACAAAATGTATAATGGCCTGTATCCATCATTGCAAAATTAAGCAGAACAATTCCAATGTCCTAAAAATGCCCTACGTTCCACACATGTTCTTCTCTTCCCCTCCCCTTGGGACCTCAGGTAAATGTTTCATTCCAGTTTTTCAAGAATATGGTTCATAGTTACATGCTTTAATATCGAGGACTTGACATACCAATTCATTTTCCTTTATTAGGCACTGCCTATATACTCAAGAGATTCTTTCTCTACTGTTTGAGAATGTAGGAAGACTCCTCAGGATGGGAGTAATATTTTCTTGTTTATTGTATGGGTCTCCATCCATTGAGATAACACCCTATGACAAGAGGAACACATTCATATTCCATGGCTTGCCCCAAATGCACCCTTCCCCACACATCCCCCACCACCGACACCCTGTACCGTGACCCTCCCCTCCCATATTTGCCAAAAGAACATTCCCACAATTGTTTCAACCACAGATCTACAGATCCCCAGTTTAAAGCTACAAAATATTTCAGGTAAGCTCCTAAGCAATTCCATTTTGATGCCTAGTTCACATACAATTTTATTGTTTAAGAAACTTTAGATTACATAAATGTTACATTAAAAATATAAGGGATTCCCATATGTCCCACTCCTTCCATCTCCCACATTTTCCCACATTAACATCCTTCATTAGTGTGGTACATTTGTTCCAACTGATGAGCACACCTCAAAGCATTGCCACTAACTGCGGATTATTGTTTACATTATAATTTATACTCTGTCCTGTGCAATTTTGTAAGTTACAGCAAAATATATAATGGCCTGTACCTGTCATTGCAGCGTCATGCAGGACAATTCCAATGTCCTGAAAATGCCCCATATTGCCCCATGTGCTCTTGAGGCTTTGCCCAGCACAGGGAGGAGAAGTATCAGGCCATTTGTGCAAGACACAGGCTTCCACTGGTCTTCAGTTACACCAGGCAGGCTCCATCGTGCTGAGGTGTCACTGCTCAGGGTCTCGAGATGACTCAGAAAACCCTAATTTAGAGACAAGCCTTTTTTTAGTTACTCTTTTTTTTTTTTTGCCTTTATTTTTTAAAATAAATTTCAAAAAAATATGAGGTCCCCATATACCCTCCACCCGCCTCACCCACTCTTCCCCCAATAACAACAATCTCCTCCATCTTCATGAGACATTCATTGCATTTGGTGAATACATCTCTGAGCACCACTGCACCTCATGGTCAATGGTCCACATTATAGCCCACACTCTCCCACAGTCCACCCAGTGGGCCATGGGAGGACATACAGTGTCCAGTAACTGTCCCTGCAGCAGCACCCAGGACAACTCCAAGTCCCGAAAATGCCTCCACATCTCATCTCTTCCTCCCACTCCCTACCCCCAGCAGCCACCATGGCCACTTTCTCCACACCAATGCCACATTTTCTTCGATTACTAATCACAATAGTTCATGAATAGAATATCATCAGTAAGTCCACTGTAATCCATACTCTAGTCCTCCCTCCTGTGGACCTTGGAATGGTTGTGTCCACTCCACATCTGTAACAAGAGGGGGCTTAGATTCCACATGGATGTTGGATGCAATTCTCCTGCTTTCAGTTGTAGGCGCTCTTGGCTCTCTGGTGTGGTGGTTGACCTTCTTCACCTCCATGTTAGCTGAGTGGGGTAAGTCCAATAAACCAGAGTGTAGGGGCTGCCAGTCTGTTGAGGCTCAGGGCCTGGCTATCACATGGTCAGTCCGGAGATTCAGGTCCCCTGGGTATACATTAAGCCTTAGTTGTGTGATGTAATCTCTGGAAGACAAAGGCATCTCCAGAGCTTATCTCCACAGACCTGTGTTACATGGTGACAGCACTTTGTTGTGACCCACAATCAGAAAGAAAACTACCCTTTACTTGTATTCTGTCCCCTCAGGGAATGTCAAGGCTCACCTTGCATATTTCCTGCCCCATCCCTGGAACCAACCATCTCTTCAAAGGACACTATTTCCTTACATTGCAGAATTTTCTTTACAAACCAAGATCTGAGTGTGGGTCCATTGATATTGTCCCTGCATCAGGGCTCTTGCAGCAGACAGAGCTAGTATATACAAGTTTAAAAATCCAGGCATAAAACATATATATGATATTACGGTGTCTTCAAAACATAAAGTGTTTTTTTTTTTTAAATGAGTCTAAATTGATACCTCAAATGCCATTTCAACACCACAGGGTTTATTCTGCCCGGCTCAGGCCCATTTGCAATGTGTTTTTCCAGCATGCAAAAGACTCAGAACTGATTGTCTACAACATATTTATAATTTGTCCAACCCTCATATACAAAAATGGAGCTTCTGAATTACTACACTGTACCCCAGTGAGAGGTAAATTTACCAACATGAGCCCTGGGTTTGCTTGCAGTACTTTTGTGGGTAGTCTACAGAATTCAGTCACAGCACTGTTTTCCAAGAACATGTGATGGGCTTCTTTCTTCCCATCTCCTTTCTGAGTGGACACAGGATTTCTTTTTATCAAGTCAGATTATATCATATGTCACATTCTGCACTCCCTAAACACAACAGTCATAGGAGATTTGTGACAAGGGCTCAAGAATTCCTATTTCACCTGAAATAGCCCCAGTGCTCTGAGCTGACAATTAGCCAGTGTGGCCTCAGGTGCCCATTAGAGCAGAATCTGTGCCAATTTAATTTGACAGAACCGGAGAAGAAGACCAGGTCACAGGCATCATCTAATCAATAAGGAAGACCTGACAACATTCTTGGCATCTGCTGGTGGGTCTTGTCTGGAGCAGGACTGGTGCTTTAGGGGATCAATGCCCACACACTGGTTGTCCCACAGTGTTATCAAGGACAGGAGAAGGACTCATGTCCTGACTGGCAGGTCAGAAAGTGAGGTTTTCCCTGCACTAAGTCAATGGAATAACTGGTAAACCAACCCCCGTCCTCTCCCAAGGGAAGCCAGCTCTCCTGCTCAGATGGAGGCACACAGGGCCAGCCTCATCAGTGGGTCATCAGCACAGGAAACCTGGTGGCCTGCACCAGGGTCCAGCTTCCAGCAGGGTTTGAGGGCCATGGGTTCATGGCCTCTTATTGTCACGGTCTCAGCATTTTGCTTTCATAAATGCTTTGTCCATAACTAAAAGCAATAACAAACCTCTGGCTGTTTAGGAAAACCACAGCCATTGCCCAAATCTGGGGTTTGCCTATTTTTGTAAGGATTAAAAGCTAACCATGGTTTTTGCTTTTTCAAATGGTTGAATAAAATCAAAGCCATGACATTTTAGGTTATGTAAAAATTATATCAAATTCACATTTCCATACCCATAGACAATAAATGTTATTAGAACATAAATTTGTGGATCCTTCACATGTTTTCATCAGCTGTTTCATCACAGTAATACCAGGGTTGAGTGGTCTAAAGCAAGGCTGCATGTCATACAAAGCAAAAAGAAATTCAATTTTGGCCTCCTTATGCAAAATGCCTCCAGGCACTGCTCTATCCCATCACCCAAAGGAGATGCTGAGCACTACCTACTTGGCCCCAGAAAGGACTAGGCTTCATGCTTCCCTCCTTGCATCAATTCCAGTAAGTCAGAGAGAAAAATTTAGAGTCTATGATCCCTTGAGCCCCGTTTGAGGTTCCCCACCTCCTAGAAAGTGTTCCTCTTACAGCTAGACACTTGTCAGGATTCCAGGCTGTTTGATCAGGAAACTGGCTGGTGAGGCACCAGCTCTCCTGAGACCTGCCAAGTTCCTGACCTCTGCTGGACATCCTCAGCTCCTGGTCACGGCCAGGTTGGGTCTGATCTTGACATCCATACACCCCAACACAGAAAAGGGATCTCACGCCCTCATCCTCGGCTTCTTGTTTCAGAATGGGGCTGTTCTCTCTCTTGGGCTTGCCAAGATGGGGGGCAGACCCAGGTTTGCTGGTTCATCCCCTGCTTTCAGTAGAAACTCTAGGGCCCTTGTGCCCTGGCTCTACCATCCCGTTTGTTCAGTATGACCTTAACCCCCGATGCAAACATTTACCCAGGACAGTCCTCTTGAGCCTCCTCACATTTACTCCAGCACAGGACCCAACAATCTGTGCATTCTTGACAAGTCTGTAGTTCATGGAGCTGCACCAGGCCATGGCCAACTGCTGGACATGGGGGTGATGGAGCTTGTGCCTTCCTGACTTGCTGATCCAGCACACAGCACAGCAGGCATCATTATCGATGTTCACTGACCTGAATGTGGCAGGGGCTCAGCTCATCTCTCCATGCCCTCAGCCGCCACCTGCTCACTGACAGCTCATTTCTGCATCTGTGTTGCAGGGCAAGCACTGGTACCTGACATCACTTCGCTGGATGCAAGGAGAGGAGTCTTGCACCTTCCTGTTCCCACAGTGGGTGAGACAGCCTGTGGTCAGTGTGGGAGAGTGGAAAACCAGCTCCATGAACTTCAGGTCTTCAAAATATGGCAACTTGAGGCTCCAGAGCTCCCTGCAGGGTCAGGCTGAGCCTGGGACCTTATCAGGAAACACAGTCTTGCTTGGCTTGTTGTTTTCTCTCCTTTGTTTCCCTGTACCATCTCCATGATAAATAACTAATGCACAGCTCTCATGTCAGTGTCTGCTTTTAGGAATCCCCACCTAGGGTAGTCTACCACCAACTGTGATGGCTAATTGATAAGTGTTCATGGTAAGAAGCTTCTCACAAATCAGATAAACAGAAACATCAGTGGAGAGTGCATGCTTCCTGGAATGAGTTGCTTTTGGAAGGGGTTCTCCTGGGCCATCTTCCCCACTTCAGGGGATGCTGCGCTAGCCCAGCCTTCCAAGGCTTTCACACAAGTACTATTTCATCCTCACAGTTCCACCTCTCCTGGGAATTCTCTTTAAAGTGAAGCATGTGCTTTTCCAGTCTGATTCAGAGAAACACCCGATTATCTACACCTTTCCCACACCATCATCTCACCCTGCCACTCCACTGCAGCCACTTGGGGCCATGCCTCCTTCTGGAGAGTGGTGTGCAGAAATGCTTATGCAGCTCCAGTTTTGGTCTCACCTGACACTTGGATTTTGTGACTTTCTAGCCTTCAGTAAGAGCTGGCTTCTGTAGACATAAAACAATAGGCAGATGAGAGCCCTAATTCTAAGACTTTCACCAGGATCACATTTACAGTCTGTTGTCCAGTATCACCGTTTTCCTGGGCATGCCATTCATTTCACAAATCTTTATTAATCACCTGCTAAGGCCAGGCACTCTGATTCATGCTCAGCTTGAAGGAGGCAATCAAGGTCCTCACACTCACAGAACTTACATTGTACTGTGGACAGACATTCGTTCACTCAACTGGCACTTATTAGATGCTTACTCTATGGCAGTTACTGTCCCACATGCTAGGCCCATAGCAATGATCCAAACAGACAAACCCTCACACCATAGGGGGCTCATATTCTAGTGAAATATAAATGAGTAAATAGTAAACAAGATACTTTCATATTGTGATTCATGCTTTAAAGAAAACCAAAAGAATACTGTGTGACCACGTGTAGGAAAATTTTTAGATTAAGTGTCAAAAAATTCTGAGATGGTATTTCATCTGAGACCTGCGTGATGTAAAGGCCTGACCCAGAGGGCAAGGGAGGTTGACCACAGGCATTTTGTCAGACAGAATGCCCCGTGTTGGGACTGTAGCAGGGTGAAGTGATGGGGGGAAGCCAGCTTAGAGTTGCTGGAGCCAGATCACACAGGAACTGGAGACTTACGGGGAGTATAAAGAGAAACAATTGCACAGATTATAAATTGGAGAAAGATCTTGGAAAAAGGGCAGATTTCCCTGGCAGAAATTTGTGAATCTCCAACCTCTTTCTTAACTCTAAAATTCATGACTTCCTTTTCCTTATTCAGGAACATTTACCAGGATAGAGCATAATAAACTAGACCATAAAACCTGTCCTACAAATTTAAAATGTTAAAGCCATAAAAAGTATGTACTATGACAATAAAGGAAATAAATTAAAAAGCAACAACAGAGAGATATCCGGGAAATACCCAGCATTATGGACTAAAATAACACCCTTCTAAATAGCACATTGTGGGAAGCAGATGTGGCTCAACAGTTAGAGCATCTGCCTACCATATAGAAGATCCAAGGGTTCGATACCCAGGGCCTCCTGGCTTGTGTGGTGAGCTGGCCCACGTGCAGTGCTGCTGTGCACAAGAAGTACCGGCCCACGCAAGGGTGACCCCCATGCAAGGAGTGGCCCCTGCACAAGGAGAGGTGCCCCATGAGAAACTGCAGCCTGCCCAGGAGTGGTGCCACACACACGGAGAGCTGTTGCAACAAGATGACGCAACAAAAAGAGACACAGATCCCCAGTGCTGCCTGTTGAGAATATAAGCAGACACAGAAGAACCCACAGCAAATGGACACAGAGAGCAGACAACAGGGACCGGGGCGGGGCGGGGGGGGGGGTGTATAAATAAATAAATAATTAAAAATAAATAAATTTTTAAAAAGCACATTGTTCAAATAAGGAATCAAAAGGGAAATTAGACAGCATTGTGAACTTAATGAAAATGAAAAGCCCAACATGTCAGATTGTGTGTGGTGCCATTAAAGCCACACTTAAGTAGAAGTTTATAACACTATATTCTTATACCAGAAAAGAAGAAAAGTAAAAGCAAGATCATGTGCAATGTCTAATTTCATCACTGAGCAACAGGATACTGCTAAAATGTTACAAGCAGTGGAAAACATGTTTAGATTATGATTTTTAATACATTTCTCTCTAGAACACTGATTGTGCATAAGGATGCGTAGAACCAGAACTCTCATTCATTGTTGATGTAACTTTAAAAAGTACAACCATTTTTTTGGGGAAAAAAAACATTGTCAGATTATTATAAAATCAAACATAAATATCCCCTTAGGCCAAACAATTATATAGTCATTGACCCAAGAGAAACACATCTGCAGAAGGATCTGCATGCAAATGTTCATAGCAGCTTTCTTCAGAATAGCCGAAAATTGGAAAAAATACAAATGTTTACCAACAGGTGAATTAAATAAAACTTGGTGTATTTATGCAACAGAACACTAATAAAAAATGAACCAATCAACGATACATTTGACAACATTAATAAATCTCAAAAATAGAATACTAAGAAGACTCATATAAATATAAAAATCCATTTATATGAAGTTCTAGATCAAGCAAACACATCAATGGTGAAAAATCAGAACAGTGCTAACTTAAGAAAGGAATGGGGGGGCGGCGGACTTGGCCCAGTAGTTAGGGTGTCCGTCTACCACATGGGAGGTTCACAGTTCAAACCCCGGGCCTCCTTGACCCATGTGGAGCTGGCCCATACGCAGTGCTGATGCGCACAAGGAGTGCCCTGCCACGCAGGGGTGTCCCCCGTGTAGGGGAGCCCCACGTGCAAGGAGTGCGCCCTGTAGGGAGAGCCACCTAGCACGAAAGAAAGTGCAGCCTGCCCAGGAATGGTGCCGCACACACGGAGAGCTGACACAGCAAGATGACGCAACAAAAAGAAACACAGATTCCTGTGCCTCTGACAACAACAAAGAAGATGCAGCAAATAGACACAGAGAACAGACAACTGGGGGGTAGGGGAGAGAAATAAATAAATAAATAAATCTTTAAAAAAAAGAAAAAGAAAGGAATGGGGTTACGATTGACTTGAGAGGGGTAGAAGAGAAACTTCTGAGATGGAAGTTACATTCTACATCTTGATAGGGGCTATGCAGCTGTATGCACCTGTCAAAACTCAGAAAATGTGAACATTCACTTAACAATTTCATTGCAAATTTTACCTCAAAGGGAAATTAAACTGTAAACAAATGCTTAACACTAATTAATGAGTATTATGGTGAAATACTTAAGGAGAAGTTTACTGATCTTTGAAACTTGCTCTGAAATTAATAAAACAAGGTGAATTGATGGATGGATAAATAAAACAATAATAGGAACATAGTAATGATAAAATTTTGGTATTGGGCAGGAACATAGCAATGATAAAATTTTAGTATTGGGCACATGAGTGTTCACTGTAAAGTTCTTTCAGCTTTGCTACACATTAAACCTTTAATTTTTAGATCTTGAACTCTATACTCTGAATACAAGGCAGAAACTTAATCTCGGGAGGTCAAGAATTCATGTAGGCAGAGAAGGTAGAAGGTTTGGCGCCATCCAGTGGAGGAGCCGTAGCATCCTCAGGTGAGTGCTGGAGATGGGAGAAGTGGTGGTTATGAGAAGTGTTCATATTTAATCAATAGGATTTGAGGATGCTTTGGATACAGAGCCCAGGAAAAGGTGCAGGAATGTTTCAGTAACTAAGGCACTTAAAATTAGACAGGGTTGAGAACAATGAAGATGATGCACTTAGATGTTGATAATGCCTGTAAAACCTACCAGCACTGTGATAGCTAGGCAATTATATCAATGAGTCTGGGATCTGAGAAATGGAGAAAGTGGCCACGGTAGCTGCTGAGAGTGGGGAGAGGGAAGAAGAGATATGATGTGGGGCCATTTTCAGGACTTGGAGTTGTCCTGGGTGGTACTGCAGGGACAGTTACTGGACATTGCATGTCCTGCCATGGCCCGCTAGGTGGACTGGGGAAGAGTGTAAACTATAATGTGGACCATTGATCTTGCGGTGCAGCAGCGCTCAGAGATGTATTCGCCAATTGCAACGAAAGTCCCATGATGATGGAGGAGGTTGTTGTTATGGGAGTTGTGGGGTGAGGGGGTGGGGGGGTATATGGGGACCTCATATTTTTATTTTAATGTAACAGTAAAAAAAAATAAAGACAAAAAAGAAAAAAGGAAAAAGGAAAAAAGAAAAAGAAAAGGTTTGTGCAAACTAAAAATGAAAACAAGTATTAATCCTGTGATAGCAAAGATTCCTGGTTAAAGAATGATCCTCACCTTTGTGAAAGGAAAAAAATAAATTAATATAAATTGCTTTTCTGTAGGTGGTTAAAATGGAAGGTTAATTATACCACCTCTTTAAGGTGCCCAGGCCGCAACACCTCCTGAGGAATTTGCCTTTTGTCTCTTCCCCTAACTGAGGCAAGAGGAGGTGGGCAGGAGAATCAGGGTCCAGGTGACATTCTCCAAAGCAGGACAGCAAGAGACCCCTGTGTCACAAAGCACCGAGCAGTGTGCATAGCGGACCTGGCTCCAGAACCTGGGACCCTCAGTCTGAAAGAGGAAATGCTCAGTGGCATCCACATGAGAAGGCTACAGTCTGGCTTCCGAGTGCCTGTGTGGGTGAAATGTTAGCAGGTGTTGGCGAGTGGGTGTGTTACGTACCCTGCTGGTGCTTCTGCTGTTCTGCTTTTTTTTTTCCTTCAGTTTTTTGATACATATTAATAAAACATACAGTTCATCCAGACTGTACAATTAATGGTATTGGGTATAATCACAGAGTTGTATGCTCATCACTCAATCATTATTAGAGCATTTTCACTATTTCAATAATAATAATAAACAAAAAAAAACAGACAAAATTCCTTACCTCTCAATCTCTCTCTGTTTTCCCTGCTGTGCATAACTGCTATTTCTGGCTATTCTTCCACAGTTATTTATTTGTTTATTAAGCAGTTGTATTGGGATATATGCACATACATATGATCTATCCAAAGTGTATAATCAATGTGTATATACATTGTGTATATATACAAAGTGTATAATACAATCAAACATTGTATATTCATCGTCTCAAATACTGTGTGTCTAGTCTCCTTCACTTAGTATAATGTGTTTTGTTTATTTTCTTGGTCTGATATTAACATTTTGTAGTATTAACCTATATTTGTTCAACTTCAAAGAAAATGGTCCTACATATGCAATTTTACCCATATTCATATTTAACATAATGTATTTAGTTCATAATAGAGCAATCACAACATTTGTCCTTCTGTGTCTGGCTTGCTTCACTCAACCTAGTGTCCTCCAGGTTCATCCACGTTGTCATATGTTTCACGACTTCATTTCTTCTTACCGTTGCATAATATTGCATAATGTGTATACTCCACAATTTGTTTATCCATAGAACAGTTGATGGGCACCTGCGTTGTTTCCAACTTTTGGCAATTGTGAATAATGCTGCTATGAGCATTGGTGTGCAGATGCCTGTTCGTGTCACTGCCCTTAGTTTTTCTGGGCATATACCTAGTGGTATTGCCAGGTGCCATGGCAAGTCTATATTCAACTTCCTTAGGAATTGCCAAGCAGTCCTCCACAGTGGCTGTACCATTCTAAATTCCCTCCAGCAGTGAATAAGCCTTCCTAACTCTCCACATCCTCTCCAACATTTACATTTTCTAAATTTTTAATAGCGACCAGTCTAATAGGTGTGAAATGATATCTCACTGTAGCTTTGATTTACATTTCCCTAATCACTGTTGATGTTGAACATTTTTTCATGTGTTTCTTCACCATTTGTATTTCTTCTTTGGACAAGTATCTTTCCAAGTTTTTGCCATTTTAAAATTAGATAGTTTGCCTTTTTATTGTTGAGTTTATGATCTCCTTAACAATATCGATCTCCTTATGTATCATGGATATTAAACCCTTATCAGATATGTGATTGTCAAATTTTTTCTTTTATTGAGTTGATGGCCTTTTCACCCTTCTGACAAAGTCCTTTGAGGTGCAAAAGTATTGAATTTTGAGAAGGTCCCATTTATCTATTTTTGTTGTTGTTGTTTGGGCTTTGGATGTAAGGCTTAAGATACCAACCACCTCCCACAAGATCTTGAAGATGTTTTCCTACATTTTCTTCTAGAAGTTTTGTGGTTGTTTTTATAAGGTCCTTGATCCATTTTGAATTAATTGTGATTAACGTGTGAGTTAGGGGTCTTCTTTCTTCCTTTAGGATATGGCTATCCAGTTCTCACAGGACCATTGTTGAATAGACTATTCTGGCTGAGCTGGGTGGGCTTAACCTGCTCTTCTTCTTGGTCATCTGCTCTCTCTTACCTTTTCCTCTCGCTATCTGCTCCCTTGAGACCTGAGAGCATCAACAGTTAGCTCCTGGAAAGTTCAGTCCGTTTCACTAAAGAAGGATGGCCAGTTCCCACTGAGGGAGCTCATTGTTTATAGTCTTTCCCTTGCCACTTGCATCAGAGTCTCAAAGTCAGTTTCTGAAATCAACTCATTATCATAGAGAAAGTGTCACCTTGGCCACTTCCTTTCATTTACCAAATGTGGAAAACACCCTCCTGAGGGCCACTTTCACATCTTTGTTCCGCAGAGTGTAGATAAGTGGGTTCAGGGAGGGGCTGACGGCCATGTACAGGATGGTGACCACTTTGCCATTTTCCACAGAGGACCCAAAACCAGGCAGGATGTAGGTGTAGATAAGGGTGGAGTAGGACATGCAGACCACCAGGAGGTGGGAGGAGCAGGTGGAGAAGGCCCGGCGCTTGCCCTCGGCTGAGCGGATGCGCAGGATGCTGGCGATGATGAAGGCGTAGGACACCATGGTGAGCAGGAAGTTGAGCACCTCAAAAAAAAGTCTGCAACAACAACAACATTGTTTAGGTGTGTGGAGCTACAGGCAAGCACTAACAGTGTCGGGATTTCACACACAAAGTGATGGATCTGATTAGGGCCACAGAAAGTTAGTTGTGTCATCAGGCCAGTGTGCACAGAGGTGCTGGCCCCACTCACAGCCCACACGCTGCCCACCAGGAGGGCACAGAGGGGCCTGCTCATCAGGGTGTGATAGTGCAGGGGCTGGCAGATGGCCATGCAGCGGTCGTAGGCCATGACTGTGAGCAGCAGCAGCTCAGCCCCAAGTATCCACGACAGGAAGAAGAGCTGGGTCAGGCAGCCCCCGTAGGAGATGGTGCTGCTCCTGCCCAGCAGGTTCTCCAGCAACTTGGGGATAACAGTGGATGTGCACGATGTCTAAGATAGCCAGGTTAGTGAGAAAGAAGTACATCGGGGTGTGGAGTGCTGGATTCAGGCAGATGGCTGTGAGGATGGCCTGCAAAGGCTCTCAGGTAAAGGAGGGAGAAAGTAGCAGAGAACACATCCTGGAGGCAGGGCTTTTCTGAGAAGCCCTCCAGGACAACTCCACCACAGCCATGTGGTTGTTTGTTGCCGTTGGGCGGTGAGTCCTTCTGATGCATCCTGAGAAGCAGAGAGCCTAGGAAGAAGGAGCACAAGGACCAGTGGTGACAGATCCTCTCTGCATGCTGGTCCTGCTAAGACTCTACAGGGATGTTTGTGATGGTACCTCTGCCCTAGGAAACATGGCCAAGAGGTTAGCCGGGGCCCCTGCACTGAGGGAGACAGCCAATCAGGAGGTTGCCTCTGCCCTCTGGATCTCTCCCTGCAGCCCCCCCCCCCCCATGCCCACACAACAGCCTCTCCTTCCTGTGTGTGGCTGGACCAGCATTTTTTAGTAATTTACATAATAAGAGAAGCCTGTTTTCACTTTGTGAGCATTTCATACATTATCCTGACACGTGAATGCTACTGGGAGATGAATCGCTGTGCACAGAATATTGTGTGACCTGAAAGACACACCCACCCAGCCAGGCAGACCAGCAAGTTCCAGGTTTCAGCACACTGAAAGAGGGAAAACCAGTTTAGCAGGGATTGGGTGAGGCTTCACCGAGAAGAGTGCCTCAAAGATGGATGAAATTCTCGCCTGCAGAGAATGTGGGCAGAGGGATGGGCTAATGTGGGAATTCTGGGTGCCATGAGGGAACCAGCAGATGGGGGCATGGCCTGGGAAGTGGGCTGGGCATCGGAGCAGGTCAAGTCTCCTAGGGCTTTCACTGGCCTGGAGCGTGTGGGGGGCACTGTCGGAACACAGTGGAGCATGTGGACATGGCAGCAGGTCCTTCAGTCCAATCCTCAACCACCCAGTTCTGCCTTGTGCACTCCAGTCTGCTCCCCAGGCTTTGTGTGGGGCTGGAAATGGGCATCCAGTGCTGCTGTGAGCAGCAGGATCCTGTTGCCTGCAGGATCCTGACTCCTAGCTCTAACCTCACCCAGTTTCTCTTAGGCTAATTCAGAAGCTTCATCCTTCATTGAGTGCCACCATGTGCCAAGGGCTGGGGCTACAACAAAGAAATGAATAAACCCACCCCGTTTTGCCCAGGGTGCAAAATGCAACCACTCAGTTAGAGACTCCCCAACATTGCACACCTGTCCGGCATCTCATTTCTGACCCAGGACACGTGGGCAGGATGGGAACCAGCTCAGATGAGCAGACCATCTTTCTTGGGCTCCAGACTCTGGTCCCATGACTAGCTGATCCATCAACCCCAAGGTGAACATTTCCCTCCCCGCCCCCGTGCCCAGCATACCTGGAAGCCCAGGGAAGATGGAGGAGGGTCCAAGAACGTGTCCTGGAGTTCCAGATAGCTAAGGAATCCATGAGAACAAGAAGCTCTCACCATGTGCACATCCTAACCAGGAGGCTTGTCTCTCCCTTGTGTCCAATGAACAGAGATGCTGCAGACGTCCTGGCCAGGAACACCCGGTGGGTGATGCGCAGGAACAGGTATACTCAAGGTTCTCTGATATTGCCAGCTGCAGCCTGTTCACTCCCTTCACCCTCTTTGCCCCCTACCCTAACAAGGGACAAGGACTGCACAGGCAGCTGACCTGAGCAAAAGCTGTATCCCTGAGACCTGGCGTGCTAACGATTCAGCAGGACAATGTGGGGGTTCCTTGCTCAGGGTGCTCACCTGCAGGGGTCACTGGGGGCCTATTCGTGACTACCCCACTCACCCCTCTCTGCAAGGTGTGTCAGGACTGTCCCCATGCAGCACGTCCTCCTCTGGCCCTCTACCCGGAGTGCATCACTAAGATCTAGGGCACACTCTGCCTGCAAATCCACAATTCACTTGGCTTCTCCTACCCCCAATTCACAGGAAACTGAGTCAGTCATCTCCAACTCCTATAGGCAGAGTAACTTATTTATTTTTTAAATTGCCATTTTTTTTTTTTAAAGATACATCCTTGATGTATTCTAGATTCAAAACCACAGGTGCTGTTTTTCACTCTTACCAAATCAGCCGTTGAGATGGCACCAGAGGCAGCAGCGCCAAGGAACTTGGAATGTCTCTGGGTACTTCAGTAATTTAAACTGAAATGTAAAAGAGGGGCAAAGCAAGTGCATGGGCAAGTTTTCCACAGTAAAACTGCTCTTTTCAGAAACATTGAAAGTAAACTGTGGAAAGATAGTTTAACAGTCAAGAGATATAAAGTGTGGACCACAAACTGCTTCACATCTAAATTGAAGAAAGTTACGTTTTCATGAAAGAATCAATATCCACACCTGATTAAAGAGCAGGTAGAAACTTGGGGTTAACAGCCCATACTCCTCCCACTGGAATCCTCCTTTGTTGGCCCCAGTCCTTTAAATGGAGTCTGTCTGCTCAAGGTCGACACAAAGTGCCAAGGTCTCCCCGGAGCACAGGCTGGTGAGGGGCTGGAGGGACCCTCAGGGGGCAATTATGCCCCACCTGAAGCAAACGGGGGCCCGCAGGTGCAGTCCCAGGTGGGGTGCGATCAGGACCTGAGGCGGGCCAGGGCCCGAAGGGCACGGGGAGGCTCCCGGGCCTGGAGCTGGGGTCAAGCCTCAGCCACGCTGAGCTGAGCTGATTCCCGCAGGTTTCCTCTGCTGACCCAGAAAAGGGCCTGTGCACAGGCGATCCTGCAGGAATCCAGGTCATTCCTCCTGGCTGTTTTAGATTTACAGAAATATGGGGAGGGAGTCCTGAGTGCTTCCATGCTCTTCACACACTATGTTGTATCAAAAAATATAAGCGGTTCCCATATACTCCACTTCCCTCTCTCCCCTCCGCACTCCTCCCACATCAACAGCCTCTTTCATCATTGTGGCACATTCATTGCATTTGGTGAATGCATTTTGGAGCACTGCTGCACCACATGGATTACAGATTACATTGTAGTTCACACTCTCCCCCAGTCCATTCAGTGGTTATGGCAGGATATATAATGTCCTGCATCTGTCCCTGCAATATCATTCAGGACAACTTTGTCACAATTAAAGAACCAGTAATGATTCATTATTAACTAAAGTCCTCAATTCATTCTGATTTCCTCATTTTTCCTGAATGCCCCATTGTCTCAGCATCTACCCCAGACACCACCTGACATTAAGGCATCACATCTCCTTGGTTTCTCCTTGGTCCTGATGGTTTCTAAGGTTGCCTTTGTTTGATTACCTTGACCATTTGAAAAGTCCAGTCAGGGATTTTGGAGGAGACCCTTATAAGGGATTTCTCTGATGTTCTCCTTGACTGGGGTTATTTTATTGGGAGGAGGAACCCAAAAGTAAAATGCCCTTCTCATCACATCCTGTCAAGGGTGTATGCTGTCAACAGGATTTGGTGCTTGGTGCAGGCTCCATGCCCAGTGGGCCTGATCCTGAACTCTGAGGCCTGGATTCCACTCCTCCCTGTCCCTGCTTCTAAGACCCCTGCCAAACTTTCACACACCACTCCTGCCCTATAAAGATAATCCTTATCCACAAAAATATTGAGCCAGTTTGAAGCTTTCTGGTTCACCTTTGTTTTGACACCCTATTGAAAAGCAAGGATTCAAACAGATAAAAACAACTAACTGTGGTCATTTCAGACTTGATCCACATTTTCAGAGGCACTTCCATTAGGGCCTGAAAAACTGTTTTCATTCCACAAGTCTTTGTGGTGTCCCTATGAGTTTTCATTCTGGACCTTACATGGACATTGTTGAAGACTGATGGGAGCCTCCATTAAGCAGGAGGAAGGCCTGAAAGTTCCAACTAGAACCTCATCACCGCCACCTTGCCCAGCTGCTTACCATGGCCCTTCCATGTGCCAGGACTGCACACCTGTCATCGCACTTATCTATGTTCTCTAGTGAAGAAATTGAGGGGAAGAGAAGTCACACGTTTGCCCAGGCTTCATGGTTGAAAAGTGGCACTGCTGGTACTCAGATTAGGATCTGACTATAGAACTGTGGTTTAACCATCAAGTTCCACTGCTGTCAAATCCAATGACACTAATGGAGAAAGAGACAATTTAAAATAATAGTTGGAGACTTCAATACCCCACCATCAAAAATTGATAGAAAGAGGATTGAGGGAGGATGAAAGAGTAGGAAGCTCCATTAATCAGTCAATCCACTAAAACATTTACCGATCTGTCAATAACCATCTGATTCTGCCACAACCAACTGAATGGACTGGGGGAGAGTATAAACTACAATGTAAACTATAACCCATGTGGTGCAGCAGTGCTCTAAAATGTATTCACCAAATGTAATGAATGTGCCCCAATGATGAAAGAGGTTGTTGATGTGGAAGGAGTGTGTGTGTGAGGGGTATATGGGAACCTCATATTTTTTAATGTAACAATTTTTGTGATCTATGTATCTTTAAAAAAAAAGACAATTAAAAATTTTTGCTATTAAAAAACCAACATCTGAGTCAACTATTTTGAAATTCTGTAGTCTATCTGAACTCTGTGTAACATCCCAGGAAGAATGAGTGGAAGAGGACAATAAATTTCTGTAAATATTGGTGAATTTTACCCTCTGTGCAGTGGTTACTACCCTCCATCCCCCAGCCATGTGGCATGCAGCAGTGAGAACTGCATTGCAGAATCCTAGTACAGCTTGCCAGTGCCTGAGTAGGGTATAAAGAGCTAGTCCTTCAACAACTGGGAAGTTTGCTTTGATAAATCTTTGATGCTTTTGATAACCTACTTCAGATTGCTGGTTGGGACAGCTTTGACAGCATTCCAACCTTCCACAGGGAAAAGAGAATGAGGATTCTAAAAGTACCAGTACTTTTATTTTTCCATTTTCACTCTCCATTCTCATTTGTGAACAAAAGTAATTTGGAAAAATTGCAAATGGGTGGCTCCAGTGTTCAGCAACAATAACAAAATCTGAGCATTCCTGAGGAGTGGAAAACTTAGATTTCAAGAGTAGTAACAGAATAATACTCAGAAAAGCTAGTTCTCAACAAAAAAATGTACAAAATATACAGAGTAACAGGAAAGTGTGGACCATTCACAGGGAAAAAAAAGAATTTGCCAGAAAATGCATCTTAGGGAATGCAAGCGTTGGAACTATTAGAGAAAGACATTAAGTCCACCGTCTTAAATATGTTCAATGAGTTGAGAAATCCACTTTAGATGGACTAAAGCAAATTAGAAAAACATGGGCAAAATGAGGTAGAAATTACGAAGAAAGAACCAGAGCAGAATTTCGGTGCTGCAAGCTACAGTAATTGAAATGAAATACTCATTAGTAGGATCCAATACTAGATTTGGACAGGAAGGAAAAAAGGATCAGTGAACTGGAAGACAAAACAATTGAAATTATCTAGTGTGGGGAGCAGATAGGAAAAAGTGAAAAACTATGAATGCAGGCTGAGGGCCCTGTGGCACAACGTAAAGTGTAACACATACACACCATTTTTGTCCCAAAAGAACAAGAAGGAGTGAAAGGAGCAGAAAGAGAATTTCAAAAATAATGGATAAAAATCCCCAAATCTCAGGAAAGACATGAATATAAATATCCAGGAATCTTCACAAACTCCAAACAGAGTAGATGCTAAGAGAGCTACTCCAAGACATTTTAGAGGGAAATTGTTAAAATTCAAATACAAGGAGAGGATTTTGAGAAGAGCAGAGAAAAGTGACTTGTAATATATTGGGATTCCCAAAAGGAATAATATTGATGTCTCACAGAAACCACTGAGGCCAGGAGAAAATGGGATGACATATTTCAAGTTCTTAAGAAGATAAATGTCAACCAAGAATTCTTAAAACAATACACTCCATTGTTTATAATAGGGATTCATTATTTGTGTTTATATATGGTTAATGGAATATAAATTTTAATAAACACATTGAACTGTACTACAGAAAGTTACTATAAGTTAAAACCATAGATTATAGCTAATAGTATAATTGTAAAAGTATTCTTTCACCAATTGTAACCAATGTTCCACACCAATGTAAGGTGTTAATAATAACATGGTATATAAGGATCCTGTATTTTGTTCATGATTTTAATTTCTCTAATGAAAAATAACTTAAAATTTCCCCTTTAAAACACATTAAAATATATAATTCAGTGTTGTTAATTACTTACAATGCTGTGCTACCATCACCACCATCCATTACTAAAACTTTTCCATAATTCCAAATGGAAACTCTATACAATTTGAGCATTAATTATCCAAACATTGGATGCTGGTAATCTATATGCTACCTTATGACTATGATGTTGCTTATTCTAATTATTTCATATAAGTGACATCATACAATATTGCCTTTTGAGTCTGGTTATTTCACACAATACAATGTCTTTAAGTTTCATCCATATTGTTGCATGTATCGCAATTTCATTTTTTTAAGGCTGAATAACATTCCATTGTATATATATATCTCATTCTCTTTATGCTTTCATCAGTTGAAGGTCATTTGGATTGATTCCATCTTCTGGCAACTGCATAATGTTGCTATGAACATCAGTGTGAAAATATCTTTCAGGACCTGTTTTTTATTCTTTTTGGTCTATAACCAGACAGGGACTGCTAGTTCATATGTTAAATCTATATTTAAAAATCTGAGGAACTTCCAAAATGACTTCCAGAGCAGTTGCACCACTTTGCATCCCAACCAACAATGAATGAGTTTCAGAATGTCTTTTTCAGTTCTTGTGATTTTCAATTTTTTAATAGAAACCATTCTAGTGGGTGTGAAATGGTATCTCATTGCAGTTTTGTTTTGCTTTTCCTTAATGGCAAATGGTCCTGTGCATATTTCAAATGCTTATTATTTTATCTTCTTTAGAGGGATATCTCTTCAAGTCTCTTGTCCATTTATTAATTGGGTTTCTTTCTTTTTGTTGTTGAATTTTAAGCTTTCTTTATACATTCTGGATATCAAATGTTTATGAGCTATGTGGTTAAGAAATATTTTCTCCCATTTTTTATTATAAATTAACTTCCCTGATAAAGTCCTTTGATGCACAAAAGTTTTTACCTTTGATGAGATCCCATTTATCAATTTTTTTTCTTTTGTTGATTGAGCTTTGAATTTAAAGTTTCAGAAACCATTACCTAACAAGATACTGACAATGCTTCTTCATGTTACCTTCTAGGACTTTTAAAGGTCTGCCTCTTATATTTAGGTTTTTGAACTATGCTAGACTAATTTTTGCATATAGTGTGACCTAGGAATAATCTTCATTCTTTTTTTTTTTAATTTGACATATTTGATTTGAAAAGTGAAGTGTTTTCTTACTGTTGCATCAAAATACAGTCCAGGGGAAGTAGCTGTGACTCAAGCAATTGAGCTCCCATTTATCACATGGAGGACCCAGATTCTATCCCTGGGACCTCCTGATAGAAAATAAAAAGGAAAAAGAAAAAATGGCATCCCAGACCTGCATGGTGTGGCGCAGGCCCCTGTGCGGCAAAGTGATGCACCAAAAAGAAGATGATGCAACCAGATAGAAAAAATAAAATAAATAAAAAATAATTAAAAATACAGTCCACAGTTTTTACTGAAATGTGTTTATTCTATTGAAATGTTTTAGATGAGCAAAATACAACTTCCTGCTATCATAATTCATAAAAATGCACAAAAGACCATTAAAAACACAATAAGCAATGCAGCAATGAGTGGTTTATGTCACCAGTGTTTACATTAAATTCTCATTTATGAAAACTTCACAACATATAACATGAAAACTTATGTTTGAATGAAAGTATTTACACTGATTATTCAGATGTGGTGTGCCTTTTAGATATTCTACTTGTATTACATCATAATAAAAAAAACTCTTGCTTTTTAAAAAAATGTTAATTTTTTAATAACTCTTTTCATTTAAGTTCTTTTCCCTTTTAAAAATACGATGCTTTTATTTTTCAAAACTGGTCACTCTAAAGAGAATATAAAATTCACATTTCTTTTATTCTAACTGGACTGAACATAATGTATTAACAGTAGTCATAGATAAAAAATGAAAATAAGTCAATAGTTGAATTTAATCACTTGTAATTTTTGTTTTCTGGAGAGACTTAGGAAAAAAAGAAGAGCTTTGGTAAAAATCTGATTTAGTTTTTTTCATGACAAAAATGCCATCAGATATTTGTATGAAGTGAATATACATATATCAAGTAGTTAGTTACAAATGTGCTTTTTATTTTTAGGGCTTTGGAAGTTCAAAGAGCCTTGAAGTGTGGCTTATGCACTTCTGGAGAAATAAGATCATTTTGTAAAACCCAGAAAGTCTAGTTAAGAGTTATTATTATGTCCCAGGATTCTTTAAATGGTCTGATTCACATGTTGTAGGTATAGCCTGAATAAGTAAAAAAGGCATCACATAAAAGAGCAAAACTTTTCTTGTTTAAAAACAAAGTGACTTATAGTCAGCTAAAATGACCCAGCTACACTGTATCTCTCTTACTGCCTACCTGATGGACACTTGAGAGGACTGTTTGATCTGTTACACAGGTTTGCATAATACCACCTTACAAGAGTCAGCCACTTATGGTATACCCTTCCATGCCACCCTCCTCGATGCACACAAAAACATCTGCCTTAGCTTCTTCAGAAAATGCTGGCCTGCGGTAATACTTCAGTCTGTGGCTGAGACTGAATTTGTACTGGCGCTGAGAGGCTGACTGGTGGGGGCGTCCGCTGGCAGCTGGCAAGGATGGAGGATGCTATCAGGGAAGTGGTAGGGGTGTGCTGCTGAGGAGAGGGCTGGGACGGCTGCATGTGCCGCAGCTGTTGCAGCTGGAGATGCTGCTGCTGCTCCTGGATGACCTGCTGCTGGAGAAGCTGCCGCTGCTGCTGCTGTATGTGGGTCGAAAATGTTGCTGCTTCATCTGCTGCTGGATTTGCTGCTGCATCTGCTGTTGCTGCTGCTGAAATGCAGGCGATGCTGCTGGGTTCTCACTGAAGGGCTCACCTGGGGGGAGGGTGCTGAGCCAACAATGGGGGTCCCACGGACCTTATCAGTGGTGCCCTAATGTGCGATGGCATGTTGGCTGATTTTCTATATTTTCCTGAAATTATGTTATCATTCACATGAAGTGGACCATGATAAATTGATATATATATTCTTAACTTTCAATTAGACTCCCTAAAGAACTAAAGAAAAATTTTAAATTAGAAAACAAACCCAAATGGGAAATACACATCCAAACATGGCAATAACTATATGAATAGTCATATGAACAGTCTAAACACTCCAAAGTCAGAGATTGTCATGTGGGATGAAATGGCAAGACCCAGTTATATACTGTCTATAAGAGATGCACCTTACATTCAAAGATACAACTCATTTGAAAGTACGATGATAGAAAAAGATAAACTATTCAAATAGTAACCATTAGAGAACTGGAGTAATTATATTATTACCAAACAAAATTGACTTTACAGCAAGAAATTTTCCTACGGATACAGTGAGACATCACATAATAATTTTAAATGACCAATAAAACAGAAAGATGTTGGAGTATTAGCCAGCATAAAGCATGCTGGGATACTTGACATGACTGCTTTAAACAGAAATGTCTGCAGTTGGCATGGAAATAAATGGCTCGGAAAGAAGTTAGTGAAAGGAGATGGTGGCTTCTTGTTCCTCATTGTGTAGGTACATGTTAAGATCAATGTGTGTAGTGTTTGCCAAGTTTTTAATTATAGTTTTACTAGGGCCTTTTTGCCAAACAGAACATTGTTTGGAATTGTACAAATACTATGACTTGGTACAATAAACTTGTCAGTAGCATTTGCTCTGATCCCCTGAACCCCGGTCTGCATGATTTTTTCATTTCTTCTTGAGCTGCCATGGATAGAAAGATATGACCATTATAAATATATGCACACTTAAAACAAAGCCTCCATTTAAATAAGGAAAAACTGGCACCTCAGAGATAAACAAGTAAAGGAGAGGGCAAGGTTACTGCCAGTTTCTCCCACTTTCTGATGCCAAGAAACAGCATTTATAAAGATATACTTGGCGGTGGACTTGGCCCAGTGGTTAGGGCATCCGTCTACCACATGGGAGGTCTGCGGTTCAAACCCCGGGCCTCCTTGACCCATGTGGAGCTGGCCCATGCGCAGTGCTGATGCGCACAAGGAGTGCTGTGCCACGTAGGGGTGTCCCCCGTGTAGGGGAGCCCCACATGCAAGGAGTGCACCCCCTAAGGAGAGCCGCCCAGCGTGAAAGAAAGTACAGCCTGCCCAGGAATGGTGCAGCCCACATGGAGAGCTGACACAACAAGATGACGCAACAAAAAGAAACACAGATTCCCATGCCACTGACAACAACAGAAGCAGACAAAGAAGACGCAGCAAATAGACACAGAGAACAGATAACTGGGGTGGGGGGAGAAGGGGAGGGAAATAAATAAATAAATCTTTAAAAAAAAGATATACTTATAAATATATCTTTATAAATATATTTATGAATTTACTATATTCATATATTTACTTGTATGACTCACACGAAGCATGTTTTCCCTCTGAACGTCCAGTTTATAACTGTTTTTAGCATGTACAGTTGGTGTACAATGAATGTTACTAGATGAATGAATTAGTAAGCAGTGAATGAATGAATGGCACTTCAGCCAGAGATGGGGAGGCAAGAAAACATGGCATTTTATATGAACTATTACAAGTTGTTCTAAAGGCGTTTTGTAGCATTTTCAAAACAGAAGTCCTAAGAATGTTAATAGCTATTCATTGAAAAACAAGAGTTTGGTACTCAAACGTTATTGTCTCTGTTCCTTTCTTGGATATTCTCAATGCCCATTACTGTGTTTAAATCCATTTTCTCACTTTTCCAAACTTATTTGACCAGAATTTTATTACTATCTTGAGACTTGGTCTGTAGAACCCTGTTTGTAATATGCCAATCGCTGGTGTACAATGGCTGTGAGCCTGGAGAGGTGGGTGGTGGCTAGGCCAGGAGATTTCTGATAGAAAATGGTGAGGAATTTGAACTTTATTGTGCAGACTACATAAACCATTGAAAGACTTTAGATATGGTAGTAACATTGTCTAATTTGCATTTTGTAAATATCCTAGCAGCAATGTAGAAGACAAATTGGAGGGAAATGCTCCAGGCTATAAGTGATGAATTCTTGGACTAAGACTATGGAAACAAGAATGGGGAGGAGGGGTGAAATAAAGAAAATGTATTTAGGAATTAGAATTGACACATCTTCAAGATTAATTACATTGAAGAGTGAAAGAGCAGGATTTGTCAAGGAAGTTTTCCAGCTTTTGGCTTAGAAAATTGTTGGTGACATTCACCCAGACAAAGCTCTTTTGTGTGCGTACACATGAGCGTCCACTTGGAAACTGAGATGTGGGGCTCAGGAGAGTGCTCCAGACTGGATGTGAAGGACTGGGCTCCCTGGCGTGTGGAGTGAGTTAAAGTCATCGGTTTTGGTGGGCTCAGTCAGAGCATGTAGAGGAGGAGGGAAGTGGGCAGGTGAATGAACACAGGGCTAAATCAAATCGTAAGGGATATTCAAAGTACAAGGTATTGGACTAACTGCATCCAAATATCCTCTGCTGGGAGTGGAGGTTGTTCAAGCAATTAGGCACCTCTCTCCCACATGGGAGGCCCTGGGTTTGGTTCCTGGTACCTCCGAAAAAGAGAAGACCAGCACACAAAAAACAGACACAGCAAACGCAAAACAACGAGGGGTTGGGCAGAAATAAATAAATAAAATAAATCTTTTTAAAAAGTGTGTTTAAAAAAACAAAACCCGGCTCTCTGCCCCTTCCCGTTCGACAGACAGCTACAGCTCTTCGTGCAGTGCCAGCCGCATCCCTGAGACAAGATGGTGAAGATTGGAGTAAACGGATTTGGCCGTATTGGGCGCCTGGTCACCAGGGCTGCTGTGAACTCTGGCAAAGTGCAGGTGTTGCCATCAATGACCCCTTCATTGACCTCAACTACATGGTCTACATGTTCCAGTATGATTCCACCCATGGCAAGTTCAAGGGCACTGTCAAGGCTGAGAATGGGAAGCTTGTCATCAATGGGCATCCCATCACTATCTTCCAGGAGCGAGACCCCGCCAACATCAAGTGGGGTGATGCTGGTGCTGAGTATGTTGTGGAGTCCACTGGTGTCTTCACGACCTTGGAGAAGGCTGGGGCTCACTTGAAAGGTGGCGCCAAGAGAGTCAGCATCTCTGCCCCTTCGGCCGATGCCCCCATGTTTGTGATGGGCGTGAACCATGACAAGTACGACAATTCCCTGAAGATGGTCAGCAATGCTTCCTGCACCACCAACTGCCTGGCTCCCCTAGCCAAGGTCATCCATGACAACTTCGGCATCGTGGAGGGACTCATGACCACTGTCCACGCCATCACTGCCACCCAGAAAACTGTGGATGGCCCCTCTGGGAAGCTGTGGCGTGACGGCCGTGGGGCTGCCCAGAACATCATCCCTGCATCTACCGGCACTGCCAAGGCGGTGGGCAAGGTCATCCCAGAGCTGAATGGGAAGCTCACTGGCATGGCCTTCTGCGTCCCCACCCCCAACGTGTCTGTCGTGGATCTGACCTGCCGTCTGGAGAAAGCGGCCAAATACGATGACATCAAGAAGGTGGTGAAGCAGGCATCAGATGGTCCCCTGAAGGGCATCCTGGGCTACACTGAGGACCAGGTTGTCTCCTGCGACTTTAACAGTGACACCCACTCTTCCACCTTTGATGCTGGGGCTGGCATTGCTCTCAACGACCACTTTGTCAAGCTCATTTCCTGGTACGACAATGAATTTGGCTACAGCAACAGGGTGGTGGACCTCATGGTCCACATGGCCTCCAAGGAGTAAGAGCCCCTGGACCACCAGCCCCAGCAATGGTTGAGAGGAAAAGTGGCAGCTGCTGGGGAGTTCTGACCCCAACCTGATCCCCCAACACTGAGCACCACCATCCCCCACAGCTTCCATCCCAGACCCCCTGGAGAAGGGGAGGGGCTCAGAGGGCCCTACCTTGTCGTGTACCATCAATAAAGTATACTATACCCCCCCCCCAAAAAAAATCAAACCCCCTCTCCCTGCAAAACCCCAAATATCCTCCATTTATAAAGATTCCAGCCATATTGGATAAGGCCCACCCTCATGCAGTTTGGCCACACCTTAACAGATAATATCCTCTAAGGTTCTATTTACAAATACCTTCACACCCACTGTACCTGGGTTTAGGACATGAACATGCTTTATGTGGGGAACATGATTCAACCTGTGTGTATGTTTGTACACACACAAACAAATACAGACATTTACAGCACACTCAGACACATACAGATGCATATGATGGATCTACCCCACAAGAGATGTTAAAGGAAGTGACTGAGCCTGAAACAATATGATGCCAAATGCAACCTTGTGGCTCTTATTCCACGCCATCATTTTAGCACAGAAACACCAAAGACAATAAGTAATGAAGATGACTGTGTTCTAATGAAACATTATTTATGAACACAGAAATTCAAATGTCATATAATTTTCGCATTTCATGAAATATTGTTCTTATTTTGATATTTTTCAATCATTACACATGCAAAAATATTCTTAGCTCAAAGACTGAAAAAACAGGTGGGAAACTACATTTTCCACACAATCCATAACTGCTTACTCATTGTTGGAGATTTGGACCCGCAAGCATAGCCATGGAGACAGCACTAGCATGGAGACAGCACGTCTCTCCTTGAGAGGCCACTGTGCCTCAGTTTCTAACACTCATGTTCTAAATACATCAAAGAAATGACAGAATTTATAAGACTGGTAAAAAAAGTAGAATGCAACTATATGCTGTCCACAAGAAATCCACTTAAATAAAAGATATAGATAAGGTAAATTTGAAGGATATAAAATATACCATATAAAGTCTAATCAAAGAAAAATGGAGTAGCTATTTTAATAGCAGATAAAGTAGACTTCAGAACAGAAAATATTGTCAGGTATAGAGAGGGACAGTACAAAATGATAAAGCAGTAAGTTCTTCAAGAAGACATAATCCTAAATGTGTGTGCACCTAAAACAAAACTCAAAATAAAATTTGCAAAAATTAACAATGTGGGAAGGAGAAATAGACACATCTACAATTATACTTGGAGACTTTAACACTTGACTCTCAATAATTGATAAAACAATTAAGTATAAAATGAATAAGGATACAGATAGCCTGAAAATTGATACAATCAACTTGAACTAATTTACATATACAGAACACTAAACTACTAGAACAGAATACACATTTTTCACAAGTGAATATGGAATATTCAACAAGTTGGCTCATATTCTGGTTAATAAAACAAACCATTTCAAACATAAAATAATATAAATAATACAAAGTAGTTCTGTGACCATAGTAAAATTGAACTAGAAATCAGTGAAAAAAAGATACCTGGAAAAATCCCAAATATTTGGAAATTTAACAATGTTCTTATCAATAACTCATGGGTCAAAGACAAAATAGCAAGGGAAATTAAGAAATATTTTAAATGAATGATAATGAAAACAGTATATAAAAATGGGTGATGTGCAATAAACTACATGAGGAAATTTATAGTCTTAAATATTTATGCTATAAAAGAAGAAAGATCTCAAATCAGTAAGCTAAGACTCCATTGACAGACTCTAGAGAATAAAGCATTAGGTCTGTCGATTGTATAAGACCAGAAACACTTTCTAATAAGAGGAAAGTTTCTCCTCAGTGGGGCTCACTCAACAGGACAGGGGCTTCAGGCTGAGTTGTCATATGGGGAAGGACATGTTGAGAGAAAATTTTTCCATTTTTTTATATATGATGTCTTATTATGTTGAGCGATATAAGCCAGACACAGAAGGACAAATATTGTATGGTCTCACTAATATGAACTAAATATGATTAGTAAACTTACAGAGGTAAACTCTAGAGTATAGGTTACCTGGAGATGAAATATGGGTTGGAATAGGAGCTAATGCTCAATATATGTAGATTTTTAAAAAAGGTTTATTGTAAAAGTACAGAAATGAATAGAATTGATGGTAACACATTATAGTGAGTATAACTAACACAGCTGATTTGTAAATGAGATTGTGGCTAAAAGGGGTAGTCTGTGGACATAAATATCAATTGAAAGGAAACTAGAGAATAATTTAGGAAATGTATAATATGGTGGTGGATGAAAAGTGCCATTAATAGTATAAACATAAGAAAGTTATTCTTTTACAAAGTGTTAAGAATATGGGGATACATGGGAAATTTACAACTACTGTAACTTATGAATAATTTTATAATATTTTTACAGCAATGGGGGGAGTAAAAGGAGTTATGGTATTTTTCATTTGGGAGTAATGAAACATTCTAAAATTGAGGTGATGACAGCATAACTCTGTGATGAAAATGAGAGCTGCTGAGTATACACTTTGAATGGATTGTAAAAAGCATGGGACTATATAACACAGAGAATCCAGTGGTGGAAGGAAGACTGTGTTCAATAGAACAAATATTAAAATGTCCTTTTGTAACAATAACAAATATATAATACTAATACAGGGTGTTAATAAATGGATGGTTTGGGGGAAATTATACAAAATACATGATATAGGCTATATTTAGTTCATAGTTTGTAACAAATATTTTGCAACAATTCAAGGTGTTGGTGGTAGGGTGATATACGGGAGCTCTGTATGATGATATGCATATTTGTTTTTAAGTTCACAATTTTTACTATACACTTAATGTTTAGGTATGTGCATGTATAATATACTTCAATAAAAGTTTATTAAAAATATATATGTAGTGAATTGGATTTGGCTTAACTGATAGAGCATCCACCTAACACATGGGAGGTCCAGGGTTCAAACCCAGGGCCTCCTGACCCATGTGGTGAGCTGGCTCATGCACAGTGCTGATGTGTACAAGGAGTGCCCTGCCACACACGGGTTTTCCCTGTGTAGGGGAGCCCCATGCACAAGGAGTGTACCCCATAAGGAGAGCCACCCTACACAAAAAAAAGTGCAGCCCACCCAGGAGTGGCACCACACACAAAGAGAGCTGATGCAGCAAGATGAAGCAACAAAAAGAGACAGATTCCCAGTGCTGCTGACAAGAATACAAATGGACACAGAAGAACACACCATGAATGGACAGACAGAGCAGACAACTGGGAGGGAAGGGGAGAGAAATAATTTCAAATATATATATATATTTATATATGCAGAGCTCCTAACACCTCTTAACTCTTATTGGCAACATCTACAAATGTTCTTGTTACAGTTGATAAATACCATCATATAGCTAAACTTGCACTTTTCAGTGCACAAGCACTGACAAATATTTATGACTTGCACTTATTGTGTTCTTATCGTATGCCAAGCACAATGTTAATCCCTCAAAATGTCCTCATAAAGAATGAAAGGTGCAATAAATAAAAATAAAAAAACACTGGAATCATATAATAGCAGATTTGAAGAGGTAGAATAAAGATCAGTGAGCTTGAAGAAATGGCCTCAAAGTGAACATACAAAAGAACAGATGAAGAAAAGAATGGAAAAAATTGAACAAGGTCTCAGGGAAATAAATGACAGCAAAAGGTGTGCAAACATACATGTCATGGATGTCCCAGAAGGAGAAAAGGAGGGAAAAGGGGTAGAAGGAATATTTGAAGAAATAATGGTAGAAAATTTCCCAACCCTATTGAAGGACATAGATATCCATGTCCAAGAGGTACAAAGTACTCCCATCCAAAAAAATTCAGATACACCAACTCCGAGACACATACTAATCAGAATGTCAATTGCCAAAGACAAAGAGAGAGTTCTGGGAACAGCAAGAGAAAAGCAATGCATAACATATAAGGGATACCAAATATGATATAGTGCTGATTTCTCACTAGAAACCATGGAGATAAAAAGACAGTGGTATGATATATTTAAGATACTACAAGAGAAAAACTTCCAGACAAGAATCTTACATCTGGCAAGACTGTCTTTCAAAAATGAGGGCAAGATTAGAATATTCACAGAAAAAACAGAAACTGAGAGAATTTCTAAGCAAGAGACCAGCTTTTCAGGCAATACTAAAGGGTATGCTTAGAGCCTGAAAAGAAAAGACAGGAGAGTCTAGAAATGAAGATTACATTAATAAAAGTAGCCTAAAGTGTCAAAAAGAGTGGTGAAAATAAAATATGACAGATAAAACCCAAATAGTCAGGAATAAACTTAACCAAAGATATAAAGCACTTGTATTCAGTACACTGCAACTTGATGTTAAAAGAAATAAAAACAGGCTGAAATAACTGAAAGAACACTCCATGCTCATGGAGTAGAAGATTAAATATCTTTAAGATGTCAATTCTACTCAAATTGATACATAGAATTAATGCAATCCTGATAAAAATTCCACCAACATTAAAAAAAATTGAATACTTGCTTATTAAATTTATTTGGAAGTGTAAGGGATCCTGAAATAGACAGAAACATCTTAAAAAGGAAAAGTGAACCCTTATCTCCAGACTTTAAATCATATTACCTAGCTATAGTGGTAAAAAACAGCATGGTACTGGCATAAAGACAGACACATAGACCAATGGAACCAAACTGATGGTTCAGAAACAGACCCTCACAGGTATGGTCAAGTGATTTTTGACTAGCCTGTCAAGCTCACACAGCTGGGGCAGAACAATCCATTCAATAAATGGTGCTGAAAGAATTGGGTATCCATAGCTGAAAGAAGGAAAGAGGACCTCTATCTCACACTTTATCCAAAAATTAACTCAAAATTGATCAAAAACCTAAAAATAAAAGCAAGAACCATAAAACTTAAAGAAATTGTAGAAAAATGTCTTCAAGACCTGGTGGTTCTTAAAGGAGATAAGAGAAGGACTGAGATGGACTACTGATATTTAATGTATGCAGAAGGTTTAATTAGTTTTACTCTAAAAATGTGGAGATATATAGAGTGGATGGTAACAAATAGTGAATAACAGTTCATTTATAAATGGGGATGTGGCTGAAAATGGTAGTTTTGGGATGTAAATGCCAATTGACAGAATGCTAGAGAATAATTTAGGACTGAATAGCAAAGTAAACCAAGAGCTGGATGAGAACTATGATACAGATGCCAAGAGTGTCCTTTGTGAGCTAGAGCAAATGTACATCACTACTACAGAGTGGTGGGAATGTGGAGAAGCATGGGAAAAGTACAATTGGAGTGACCTATGGACTATGGTTAGCAATAACAATATAATATTTTTGCATCTATGCCAAAAACATACTGTGCTGATAATGGGGCAGTATGGAAAATGTTTGCCAAATGTACACTATGGACGTGGTAACAACCAGATGACATTATCTTATCTGTAACAAATGTTCCACCACAGTGTGGTGTGTTGATGGAGGGGTGTTGTTTGGGAATTCTGTACATGTGTATGGTTGTATTATAAGTTTTCAACTTCTGTCATAAAAAATATATTTAAAAGGAAATAATAGGGTGGGTTAGGGGAAAAACACACCAAATGTAAGATAAGGACTATAATTAGTAGTAAAATTTTGACAATATTCTTTCATAATTTGTAACAAATGTCTCACAACAATGCAAGGTGTTGGTGGAGGGTTGATGTATGGGACCCCTGAATGATGCTATGCATGTTTGCTTTGTAAGTTCACACTTATTGTTTATGTATGTTCATATATAAATGATATAAAGATAATAATAATAGAGAGAGTTGGGGAAAATACTTGGTTAGTAATATTTTGACAATGCTCTTTAATTATTAGTTAAAAAATGTTTAACAACAATGCAAAGTATTGTTGGTAGGGTGAGTTATAAGAGTCCTCTATGATGCTATATATTTTTGTTTGGTAAGTTCACAACTATTACTATACATTTATTGTTTATGTATGCTTATGTATGAGTGATATATTTCAATAACTTAAAAAAATAAAGTCCTCATAAAAAAGAGGTGAACTCTTTTATTACAAATTATTAAATCCTAATTACTTTGGAATGTAATATTGAGTCCTTTATTATTATGAATAAACTTTGAATTTCATATTAATTTATGTTAAAATTTGATTTATATGCTTGAAATGAAAAAATATATATATTTGGTGTATTTTCCCCTAACCCACTGTAGCAGTTTGATATGGTTAAGAATTCCAAAAATAGATATTGGATTATGTTTGTAATCTGGTCTGTACCAGAGCATGATTAAGTTATGATTAATTATGAATAAACACCCTTTATAAAAACCAGCCAATTTCTAGTATTTTACATCAGTATCCCTTTGGCTGACTAATACACCCACATTTGTAACAAATATTCCACAGCAATGCAACATGTTGGTAGTGGGGTGATGTATTGGAACGCTGTATGTCGAACATGATTGTAATGTATGCTCATCATTCCTCTAATAAAAAGTATGTATGTGTGTGTGTATATATATATATATAATTGCAGAAGAAAAGTAGATTTGTCAGGATGTTTTCATTTTTAAAATTTAAATGATAAAATTAAAATACTAAAGCTATATGTTTAATTTTCTTAACCCTGTAAACATAATCTGGAACAGTTCAAAATACAGCTCAATAAATTTGTCTCTTTTCTTTCTTGGTATCATTAGTACATCTACCAACATCTTATGGTCATTTTCAATGGTTACATGATTGTGAGTAAAGTCCTTATTCATTTTATTTATTTATTTTTAAAGATTTATTTATTTCTCTCCCCTTCTCCCCCTCCACTCCAGTTGTCTGTTCTCTGTTTGCTGCCTGTTCTTTGTCCACTTCTGCTGTTGTCAGTGGCACGGGAATCTGTGTTTCTTTTTGTTGCGTCATCTTGTGTCAGCTCTCTGTGTGGGTAGCGCCATTTTTAGGCAGGCTGCACTTTCTTTCATGCTGGGCGGCTCTCCTTACGGGGTGCACTCCTTGCGCATGGGGCTCCCCTATGCAGGGGACACCCCTGCGTGGCACAGCACTCCTTGAGCACATCAGCACTGTGCATGGGCCAGCTCCACACGGGTCAAGAAGGCCCAGGTTTTGAACCACGGACCTCCCATGTGGTGGACGGATGCCCTAACCACTGGGCCAAGTCCGCTGCCCTATTCATTTTAAATTAAAGCTTTTTAGTAATGTCAAATGTCTAAAGGCAATTTGAATTTCCCTAGTTTACATGGCTTTATATCATATCTTTAGTTCTGGAAACCATGGGGTAAAATTTACCCTTTGCCTATAGTAACCATTTTTCATTTGTTTGGGGACACACAGTTTTACAATTGTATTAGCCAGGGTTCTCTAGGGAAACAGAATAAAAAAGACATATCTGTCAATAGTATGTGATTTTATGAGTCTCTCAGGCAGCCATGGGGATGCACAAGTCCAGTTTCCGCAGGCAGGCTGCAACCAGGGACTCCACTCAAAGTCCAATGAAGGTTCTTGATGAGTTCTGGGAGACATTAGCTGTCCAAAGATGAGCTGGGAAATTTTCACTCAATGCTGGAATCACTTCCTTTTAAGGCATTCAACTGATTGTATAAAGTGCCACTCATTGGTGATGGCATTCTTCCTGATTGATGAAATTGTAATTAGCTATCTATGATTTACCTCTGCAGTAATGTCAGTGGTGACTGAAGTCCATAAAGGCCGTTGTATTACAGTTAGCCCAGTGCTTGCTTGACCAAACAACTGGACACAATTACTTGGCTGAGTTGACACATTAGCCTAACCATTACAATGAAGTATTTCCTCTAAATATGGATAAATTTGCTTTTAAATACCATCTGCAGATTATAAAGGCACCTTTCTAATACATTCAAGTTAAAGTTACATAGGTTTATACAAGCCTGCATGATAACTGTGAGATTATTAAAATGTCTTCCTAATTGAAATGAGAAATTGCTTCTTGAACATACTGTGCAATGATTTATTTTATAAAATGATGGTACCATATAAATGAAGGGTATTTAAGACTCAAGTAAAAATGAAGATTTGCAGAAAATATGAATAATGCAAGAAGGAATTAATGATTGTGTGTGTATGTATTTAAACAGAGAAAGGAAGAGTGAGAGATAGCAGTAATTTTTTTTTTTTTTGCATTGCCTAGTTTAGTGATGATGGTGAAATTGATAATTTTATACTTCCTGGGACAAAAAGGGTGATGCAAAAAAACAACATAGAAGCTGGGACTTCTGGGAAGTTGGAGGATTAGAGAGGCAGAGGGATCACTTTTCTCCCAAGAAAAATATATAAAGGACAAGCAGAGACTGTCTCGAGGGCTGCTCAGTGGCTCAGGACACCAGTGGAATGCCAGACACCATTCAGAAGAGAGAGGAGCTGAGAAGAGGACTCTTAGCTGGCTGGAAAAATCCCATGAGTAAAGCTTTAACTGCAGCAGCTGGTGTCAATCCCCTCCCCTCTGAGCAAACAGCAGTCTATAGATTACAGCAGCTGTGGACTATCCTGAGGGAATTACAAGGGTCCTCTCCCCCAAGAAAGGGGAGAGGAAGGGACACGCATACAGCAAATTCAGATTTTGGCCAGCAAACTTGGACTGCTGCACTAGAGGGGTCACATACTTTTAGGCTGGGTAGGGCCATAATATTGTTTGCACTGAAAGCCTACAGCTAAAGATTATTTGTCTTCTCAGACACTCTCCCTACTTCACTGGGATGGTTGCTGAGGAGGCAGAGGGAGGGAAGCTATGGTAGGCCATGAGAACATTGCTCCTGCACTACCCACTGCAGGTACACTGAATGCACTCCTCTCCCCCCCACACCCCATCCCCCGCCCAGCACCTGGGGTCTGAGCTGAGAAGTCTGCCAAAGGACACTGTTTTAGTCAGCCAAAGGGGTGCTGATTCAAATACCAGAAATTGGTTGTTTTATATAAAGGGTATTTATTTGGGGTAGGAGCTTACAGATACCAGGCCATAAAGCATAAGTTACTTTCTTCATCAAAGTCTATTTTCACATGTTGGAGTAAGACGGCTGCCAATGTCCATGAGGGTTCAGGCTTCCTGGGTTCCTCTGGGCTCAGCTTGTCTATTTCCTCCACAAGGTCAGCTGTAGACTATGAGGCCCTCTAGTCTTTGCCTCTCTCCACAAGGTCAGCTGTAGAGTATCAGGTGAATGGCTCTATCTCTCTCCCTGGGGCTCCAGCTTCAGTATCAAACTCCAACATCAAAACTCCAACATTAAAAGCCCTGAACTCTGTCCTTTGCCGTGCCTTCTTTCTGTGAGCCCACACCCACCAAAGGGTGGGGACTCAACACCCTACTGGCACAAGAGTTTTACATAATTACTTAATCAAGTAAACCTCTGAATCCAATATAATCTAATATGCCCAGGGGAAAAGATCAGTTTACAAACATAATTCAATATTTCTTTCTGGAATTCATCAATAATATCAAACTGCTACAGGCACCACCTGCTGGCAGATCAGAGAGTACATTAAAAGGGAAAAATAATAAATTAATAGATGAAGCAATGAGGTGCCCTTACTGTCCCCCTCTCCAAGGCCCTTGGAAACATCCCTACACTGCACTACAGGGTCCTTAGCACTGGTTTGAGCAGCTAAACAGGGGCAATCCTAAATATCTAGAACAAGTTGAACCAAGACTCAAAGAACAGTGGTAGCAGACAGCTACTTAACAGAAAATCCCTAGGCAAGAGAGGAACTGAACACCAGAGTAATCTCAGCATCAGGATCAGATGCCAAGACATCACCAAAAAATTACAAGCCATACTAAGGAAAAGGAAGGATGAATCAGACAAAGAAACAAATCAAACTTCAGATGACACACAGGACTGAAAAAATTAATTAATGAGATTCATACAAAATCTCTTAAATCAAATTATGGAGTTGAAGGACAACATGGCTAAAGAAAAATCATTAAGAGGACCCAAGATTAGCACAAAGAAAAATTTTAAATCTTGCATAGGAAAATAACAGAGCTCATGGGAGTGAAACACACAGTAAGTAAAATTAAAAATATGATACAGGCACACAACTACAGATTTAAAATCATAGAAGAAAGAATAAGTGACATAGGAGACAAAACAGTTGAAACTGAAAAGATAGAAGGAAGATAAGAGAGAGTGTAAGGGTAAGGCCACATTGGGAAAATAAGAACAGAACCTCATTAGGAAATAGGAATTGCAAGTGCCTTCAGATGAATAAATAACTTAGGGCTGCTCCCAAGAAGAGTGCCAATAAATAACTTAGGGCTGCTCCCAAGAAAAGTGCCAATAAATAACATGGGGCTGCTCACAAGAACAGGCTTTTAAAAAAGAAAAAAAAATAGACATGCTATCTTCAGCTAACCGCAGTGTTCCACTTCTGTGCCTGCTTGCTTGCTTACTAGTAGACCCCCCCACCCCCTCCTGAAAGGCTATAAAACACCTCTTCCCTTAGACTCGGGGCTGCTCTCTCCTCTGCGTAGGATGAGGCAGTTGCTGCACAGCTAATAAAGCTCTCAATTGGAACCTTATTCAGAGTCTGAGTCTGGTCGATATCGCTGGTCTATAACATTTGGCGGCCCCAGCGAGATAGATCAACAAGATCCCCCACTCCAGCGGGGTTGATCTCTTCAGACTCAGGGAGACAGGTACGTTCCAGGGATGGAACGGTGGTCTAGGGTAAGGCATCGGAGAGACGTTCCTCCACCCTGGACGCTGCCTAGCCCTGGAACTTGTCTCCACCTAAATTCTATATGGAGAGCATCAGGAGTTCCTGGGCCCAGGATCAGCAAATGGGACATCCCTAGGTGAGTCTGATTTCTGGAAAACCTCTTAAGAGTCGGTGGATTGTGGGGAAATGGATCTGCTGGATGCAGCAAATAGATTCCACCCACCGGTCAGAGCGAGACGTTGCTCTTGACTCCGGTTCAGGTTGTCTGGTTTGTCTCTTTGTCTGTCTTAATTGTTTCTTTTTGTATTTCTGTTCTGTGTAATTTGTGAAAAATTATGAGTCAATTGTAAACTGTATGTTTCTGCTAATATGTTATCATTGTTTTATGTTTGTCTGTTTGTTAAATGTCAGTGTGTATTTTGATACCTCCAGATGGTGATATAAATTAATAAATAAAGATTTTTTAAAAGAGCTCTATTCAAATGGCCAAATATTAAGTAAGTGCTTATATTAATAATAAGTTTGAATGTTAATGAGATTTCTACAATGACAAAAAATTGTAAGTCTTAACAAAATTACTGTCTTATCCTTAAAAAAATAGTTCTTGCCTAAATTGAAATGAATAGTTTATTTTTCCTCACAGAATAAAATGAAAGATGTAAAACTTAAATGAATATTTAAAGAAAGTTAAAAGTTTGTGGGAATGCCAACTGAAATTTAATAAGTTTTTCAAAAAGGTGTGTTTTGCCCTAAAATAGGATGGCTAATTTTCATAAACTCATGAAACTTAAATGCATTTGATGAATTGTAGGAGATATTGTGGTAATTTTAAGTAAAAAAATGTGTTCTGTGAAAATAAAATTTGTCTTAAAGTAGTATAATTATAGTCTATATTGTTCTAAATAATTATAAGAAGTTTAACGAAGCATTGTTTAAATTGAAGTGTTTAAATGGCTAATTCCAAAAAGTCATTATTAAACAAAACCTGAATTAATAATAATAATAATAATAAAAGGTAATTTTATAACAGGAAAACTTGTCAGTGGTCAACCTCCCCTGCCAACTTGCTCCTAGGAGACTGTTTTTGGTATTGCATACTACTAAGTTTAGAGTGAAGAAAAGTTTAGTGTTAATGGTAATTATATGTTATAGGAGGTTTGCCTGGTAACTTACATATGTGGGATGTATAGAATGTGTTTTTAGTGTTAGGGAAACAGGAGAAGATATTGTCCTAAGATAAAATTATTGATTATTGGGAACAGTAGAGTGTGGGACAAAACCTGAATGAGTGCTGAAAGTGTGGAAGGTTTGAGGAAGAGAAATTTTTATGATTAAAATGGAGTAAGATTTGATGGGTCTGTGTATAAAGTTTTAAAAGGTTTAGTATCAAGTAGTATATTGATGCAAAGTTAAAAATTTTGTTCTTTCTCAAAGTATCTCAAGTCATTAGTCTCTTTTAGTAAAAGTTTCCTGAATAATCAATATACAAAGAAAGCCTGTTTTATCAAAATAGCTTCTTGTGCTTTAACTCATTTCCTCAGTGTTTGAAGAAAAAAGGGTCTTATCTCTTTGAAAAGAACATAATGTTCTAGAAATCAAATCCTGAAAAGTAGCTTTTTATTTCAAACTAACTGCAAGAGATTTGTTCTTTTACCTTAAAAAAATTAAAATAATAGTTAAGTTCATTTAATATGTTATAAGTCGAATGAAAGGCGTTTAAAAGTGTTATAAAATTAACAGGTTTAAAAAGTTAATAAAAACTGTAACTAACAGTTAAAATCATTTATAAATGCATTTATATTATAGAACAATGGAAAAATAATAACTGAAATTATAACTGAGTAAATTTAGCCTGAAACTAATATTGTAAGTATAAATTCTAAACTAACCTTTCCTTCGTTTATGGTTCCTTCAAGCCTGACCTCACCCCTTGTCTTTGCCTATAGTTATTTCATGATAGCTTCTGCCCCTACAGTCCAGAGGGGAGCTGGAGCATCCCTGTCTCCTGTCCTGGTATTGGTAGCCCTGCTTTCTCTCATGAATCCAAGTGTAAACTAGAGTGTTGCCCGCTGGAATTCTTAGCCCTTGGGTTTAAATGACTACTGGAGTTTTGTTGTCTCCAAGGACTGGGGGAAAAAAAGAAGAAAATCTCCTGCCTTGATTATCAGTGTTCCTAAGAGAGGCAATTCATGAGAGAAACCAGTCTGTCTCCCTGAGGCTTCAAATAGCCTAATAATTGTACATAGAATTAATCTTGTTGCTTATCTGAAATTCTGCTAAATTCAAGGTAAAATGTGGAGTTCTGAAACAAAAGAGAGTGGTGTTAAAGCATTGGGAACATTTTGGTTACAAGCCATTAGTGAAAAAACAAAATTCTTGTGCAAAATTGCACAGTCATAGTGCAAATTTAAAAAGTTTCAGGAGTTTGAAATGTTTTGCAGTCACACTTTTTTTGTAAAAAAATGGAAGTTTTAAGTAACTGAAGTTATGTTTTTCTGTCAAACTATTCATGTCTACCTATTTGCTCAAATTGTTGAAGTTAAATATGTAGTTATATAAGTAATATATATTTCTGGACCTCAAATTAAGCCAAACAGTATATAGAATAATGCAAATTATAAGTAACATCAATGACTTGTGTTTCTGTGTCTAGCTATTTGTGTCTGCCCATTTGCTCAGTGTATGTCTTCATACATCAGGATAATATCAAATTAACAAATAAAAATTCTTAAAAAAGCTCTATTCAAGTTGCTAAAAATTAAATATGCAGTTATATATGTGAATAAATACTCTTGAAGCCAAAATTAAACTAAACAGGATAGGAAAATCATATAAAAGTCTGATTATAGGAACTACTGGGAAAGGGCCTCCTCTTTGTGTGAGCTTTGAGGGTGGGACTGGGTGCGGCAGATTGAACCTATATTTTAGGCTGGGGGATTGAGAATCAGTTTGCCCTGTAATTTCCCAGTTTGAACCTTTTGACAGCCATAAAATAAGAATAGTTAGTGGTTCTGTTAACAAATTTCAGTGAGTAAAGTCCATAGGGACTGTAGAGGGATCCTTCTGGGATTATGATTGAACAAATTAAGTAGTTGTGTGGTGTGTTTTGAAACCTGGTAATTGGTATGCTTTAGAAAATTATTAATTTTCATAACTTAAACAAAGAAAAGAATTTTTAGCTTCCTGTTAAAAACAAAACAAACATTCCTTGCATAAACTATAGTAGTTTCGATTTTGTTTAGCTTGGGTATAATCTCCCTCAGTTTATGAAGTGCCCATTAAATAAACTGGTATTGTATGGACAGGGTCTTTTGAGTAATAAAAATTATAAGTTTACATTGATAAAATTAAGCTAAAGAAGAAAGATTATGGATGTGCTCTCTTAAATAAATAAAGTGAATTTCTTTGGTAATTGTAATTTAATAAGTTTATTAAAATGTAAGGTAAGTGATCAGTGTGGTTATGGTCAATTATAAAGAGTTTGTAAAGCATCTTCTGGGCTAAAAACGTTTAAATAGTTCTAGTTCTAAAAGTCATTGTTAACTAAAAACTTGAATTAATATTAGTTGCAAAAAATAACTTCGTGGTAATAAAACCTGTCTGAAAGCCACCTCAAAGTGCATATTTAAGTAAATGATAATAAAAAGTTATCTTGATTCTATTAGGAATCTTCTGTTTTCAAATTACCAATGAAGTATAGTTTTTTCCCTCTATTACTAAAGTAAAATACCTACTATTATCTTAATGGTAAAATTGTATAAGTAAACAGTCATTTGATAAATGATGTGTTGCATTAAATTGTTTAAAATATATATATATATAAACAAGGAATAAACTTTAACATTGTCAAACTCTTTTGTGCATTCAAACTAGGCCTTGAATACATTACAGGTGGCCTCTCCATGTGAGTTATTGGCTAGGCTTGTCACTGACCCCTCAATTAGAAATATTTGCTATATCAGCCTCTGGTTCTGCTCCTGAAGTTGATGGAAACTATGTTGCAGTTTCAAGCTCCTGCAGCAGCCAATGATGACTCGGTACAGCCAAGTGTACAATGAATATTGCCTCCAGACTAGCACTGTTGCACAATGCCAGAGAGCACTATGCACCAGGCTGGTAGAATACTGGGAAGTCTCTCTTTTTAACATCAACTATGCTGCGACTTGCTCACTGTGTAAAGAACATGCTAAGTGGAGCCATGATACCAGGATACTGTAAGTAAAACTTAAACACAATTGGCATTATGGCCTGCTCCCATGGAGAGATAACATGTAAAGTATTACAAATCTTGAAATTTAAAACTATTAATTGCAACTCAGAATCCTAATACAATAATTAATATTAAAGTGCTGTACTTTTATCCTGTACTAAATATATGCCTAATAATTATAACATTATCTTTTCTATTCTGAATCAGGTACGAAAGTATATTAAACATGTTAAATTCCTGGTAACTTTATTTTCTAAATAATTAATAAACATGTCTATAAAATAAAGCAACAGTCTTAACCAGGCTCAGCCAACTTACTATTTTAGTGTACTCTACTGTGTAGCAAAAATAAAGTTTGCTTGCTAATAATGGGTCACCTATTAAACAGTCAAAATTACCAGAAATTGTACAATTAAAACTAAAATGTAAAAAACTTTATTCTGTAGTTCTGATCCACTCCCACAGCTAAAAACTAAGAAAATTTCCATCTTAGTGCACTAATCCAGAATGAAACCAACTGTCCAAAAAGGTGCCAGTTCACCAGGAGCATCTAACAGAACACATGAATGCCAATTATTAAACAGCCTGAAAGGCATCTTCAAAACAAAGCTATGTATCTATTGCAATTTCTCTCTGAAAATAACTTAGAAAAATATAGATATTTATACTGTTTCCACCAGCTTTTAAAAAGAGGTGCCATCTTTATAGGCACCTAACTTTGCCTACCTCTGTAATCCAATGTCCTCTTTTAAAACCAGGTATTCCAAAATTTTGTTTGTTTCTTTCAGAATAAACATCTTATTAACCATATGAAAACTTCATCCAACTTCATACAGAATGCCAGATCCATCTTCCTCCAGTTAAAATAAAACAGAGTTTTACACCTTGTTAGGCAATGACTACAGCCCATGGCCAGCAGGAAGCAGTTACAGAATAGAGATCATCTCCCTTCAGCACCCCTTCAAGATTAAAGGTGTAAACTCTTTAAAGGTAAAACAGGACTGATGGATAAATCTGGAGCCTGGCTGGGTGCATGGTGCATGGGCACCGGTAGCCCCAGGATGACTGCGAGAGGACCCCTGCCCCAGGATTCTGCTGTCCAGAATAAAAACTTCTAAACTTCTGGAAACAGGCTCCTAGATGTTACACCGAAAATTGATAAGTAAAGTAATCAGTCAAAACAACAAACAACCATCCACCTCATAGCTCCAACAATAATTATGCCACAGCTTAGCAAATTAAGCTTTGGCATAAAAAGAAAAAAATAATGTAAGCTATGAGTGAAAAGCTCTTTGTCTCTTCAGAAATAACCTTAACCTAAGCTGTCTGTCCTAACTTGTAGGTGTGGAATAGTGAAAAGCTGCAGCCCTGCCTTTAGTGGCTGTGGCAACAACTCCGGTTCCAAGAAGTGGTTTAGCAGTGCAAACTCTGTAAGCTTTGAGTGTTCTGAAAAGAATTCACTCAACAATGGCAGTTGCCATGACCACCCCATCCCCCGAGCAACCCTAGAAAATCTGTAAGGGCAAAAAATTGTGCCTCATAATTGAAAATTATTCCCTGACTTCTTCCCTGTATGCTGCCTCCTGTGGACACTGGGCAACTATACACCGGACAAATTCAGAGAAATCCTGGGTGTTGGTTGCCCCCCTGAGAACTTGGTTTGCCTGCGTCTCAGGACTAACCCCTTGTATTCTCCCCAATTCCAACGGCCTCTGTGTCCTAATAAATATAATCCCCCAGGTTTATTACTATCCGGGGGTTAAGAGCAGGGAGCTCCCTGACTTGCTAGAAGTACCAAAACCAGGTCACCAAATATATAAGAGGGCCCCCTTGTTCCACTGCTAGTCGGTCTAGGGGTAGCAGGCTCTATCGCAGTAGGATCAGCAGCCCTAGAAAAAGAAAACTATAACTTAAACACCCTGTCCTCCTTAGTTACCCAGGACATTAAAAACCTTGAATATCAAATAGGCCATCTAGAACAAGCCTTAAACTCCCTCACTAAAGTAGTTCTCCAGAATAGGTGAGAATTAGATTTACTGTTCCTCTGGCAAGGAGGCCTGTGTGTAGCCCTAGACAAAACCTGCTAATTCTTTTACTAACCATTTGGGAGTTAGTAAAGAAAGCCTAGCCTTAGTTCGCAGGAAATTGAAAGAGTGTAACAAAGCCCAGGAAATGCCCACCAACTGGTATCACAGCCTTTTTATCTGGTCCCCTTGGCTCACAACCCTCATCATGCTTTAGCAGGGCCCCTGCTTATCCTCCTTGTACTGCTTACCTGTGGCCCATATATAATCAGTAATTTTAAAAAAATTAGCATGAGAAAAATTCCAAACTGTTAAACTTATGGTTTTAAATGCCCCCTACCAGTTAGTGCCTACCCACGAAGAAATTCAAAGATTTGAATTACCATAAAGGAAAGGGAGAAATGTAAGGGTAAGGCCACACTGGGAAAATAAGACTAGAACTACATTAGGAAATAGGAATTGCAAGTGCCTTCAGATGAATAAATAACTTAGGGCTGCTCCCAAGAAGAGTGCCAATAAATAACATGGGGCTGCTCACAAGAACAGGCTTTTAAAAAAGAAAAAATAGACATGCTATCTGCAGCTAGCCGCAGTGTTCCACTTCTGTGCCTGCTTGCTTGCTCACTAGTAGACTCCCCCTCCTGAAAGGCTATAAAAACACCTCTTCCCTTAGACTCAGGGCTGCTCTCTCCTCTGCGTAGGAAGAGGCAGTCACCATGCAGCTAATAAAGCTCTCAATTGGAACTTTATTCAAAGTCTGAGTCTGGTCAATATCACTGGTCTATAACAAGAGAAAATAATAGAAAAAATGATCAAAGCCTCATGGAGTTGAATCGTAGCATGACGCATAACACCACATGCTATGGCAGTTCCAGAAGAAGAGAAAGGAAAGGAGGAAGAAAGTGTATTTGAGGGAATGATGACCCCAAATTTCCCAACTCTCATGAAAGACATTTATATGTGTGTCCAGGAAGCACAGTGTACTCCAATTTGAATAAATTCAAATAGACCTACTGCAAGGCACATAACATTCAGAATGCCAAATGCCAAAGATACAGGGAAAATTCTTAAAGCAGCAAGGGAGAAGCAAAACATCACATACAAGGGATGTCAAATAAGACTTAGTGAGGATTTCTCTTCAGAAACCATGGTGGCAAGAAGGCATGATAAAATTAAGGTAGCAAAAGAGAAAAACTGTCAGCCAAGAATCCTTTATCTAGCAAAACTGTCCTTCAAATATAACAGTGAGTTTAAAATATTCACAAATAAAAAAGAAACTGAGAATGTGTAAACAAAAATTCAGCATTGAAGGAAATACTAAAGGGTGTTCTGCAGCCCAAAAAGAAAAAAGAAGAGAGAGAGTATAGAAGTGAAGACTTTCAGAAAGAGTAACCAAAGGGGTAAAAAGATGGACAGATATGACATATGAAAGCCAAAGGATAAAATGGTTGAAGTAAGTAATGCCATTACAGTAATAACATTGAATGTTAATGGATTAAATTCCCCAATCAAAAGACATAGATTGACAGAATGAATACAAAAACGTGTGCCATCCATGTGCTGTCTGCAGGAGACTCACCTTAGACACAAGAATGCAAAAAGACTGAAAGTGACAGAATGAAAAATATATTTCATGCAAATAGTAACGAAAAGAGAGTAGGGGTAACTATAATGGTGTCAGACTAAACAGAATTTAAATGAAAAATAAAAAAGATAGATGCAGAAGACCATTACATATTTTTTAAAAGTACAATCAATCAGAAAGGAAGAACATTCATAATTATCTATGCATTTAACCACGGTTCCCCAAAATACAGGGAACAAATTCTGCAAAACCTGAAAGGAGAAATAGACATCTCTGCAATAATAATTGGAGACTTAAGCATGCTACTCACATCAATAGACAGAACAATTAGACAGAAGATCAAAAACAAAACAGAGAACTTGAACAATATGATGAACAAGCTTTTCCTGACAGACATGTACAGGAAGGTTGCACCCCAAATCAGCAGGTTATGCATTCTTCTCAAGTGCTCATGGATCTTTCTCCTAGATAGAACACATGTTGGACATGAGACAGCACTTAGTAAAAACTGAAATTATATAAAGCACCTTCTCTGATCTTAATGGAATGAAGCTGGGAAGGGGAAATTTTGCAAATATATGGAGGCTAAACAACACATTCTTAAACAATCAGTGGGTCAAAGTAGATATCTTGAAACTAATGAAAATGAAAACACAACATACCAAAATTTGTGGGACATGGTGAAGGCAGTGCTGAGAGGTATACTTATAGCCAGAAATGCCTATATTAAAACAGAGAGTTCCAGGAAAATGGCACTGACATAGGTAGGCATTGCCCAGCTCTTTCACACACACAAAAAAAATGGCAGAGCAGGGACAAAATCCTACCCAAGTGAGCTGATTTGGGAATCCACAGAGCAGGAGGCTTCAGGGCATTGTTCTGGAGGGAGCTTGAGAGATAAATATCCCAAGGGAAAACTGTGAGTTGCTCACCGCAGTGGCTGGAAAAGGTGGCAGGTAAGCCCCATCCTTAAGGCAAATAGTCTCTGTGGACCCCCTGGTTCTCACCAGCCAGCTGAGTGGGAAGAAGCATTACCTGGAGAAAGAGGGGTCTGGTGAAGGGTGGAGAGTGGTTTCCTTTCTGTGGGTTTGGGCACCTCAGCCCACTTTGAATCTCAGGGAGGACACCAGTCAGCACTGAGGTGGCCCTGGGAGATGGCAGGGGGGATCTTCTCAGGCAGGCTGTCACACCCAGCTGCCCTGGGAGAGGAACTTGGCCAAGGAGGGGCAGGGACTAGCACCTAAGTAGTCCAGCCCCTGAAAACTGTTAAAAGTCCACCTACCTAAGGGAAATGGGGGCAGGAAGAGCCAGATAAGCTTTCAACAGCCTATTTAGCTTATAGAGCTGCTAAAGTTCAGTGGGGGAATTCCTGCCTTGCATGTAGAAGGTCTCTGGTTTGAGTTCTGATACCTTCTAAGAGAAGGGACTGAAGGGGAAATAAGGCATGCAGCTAGCACCTTATGATAGGGAACTTACAGACTGTGCTTTGACTGTTTTGTTTTACACTTTTTGAATTTTTTTCTTTCTTTTTCCTTTTAATTCTTTTGCTAAAACTGGACATATCACCTGTGGAGGGCAGGCTGCAGGGTGATTAACCAATGAGTACCAGCAGCCTGAGAAGGTCTCTAGAGACCTAAGAGGGAAGGCTGTTTATTCCTGGGTTGTTTCTTTGTTGCTGTTTTGTTTCTTGTTTGTTGTTTTCCCTTTTTTGGTTTCCTTTTTTTCTTTTATTTACTTTTTCAACCTACTTGATTTCTATCCTTCATTTTTCTGTCTATTGCTTTTCTTCCATTGCATCACTTCTTATTTGGTCTTCCTTTTTTCTCTTTCTCTCTCCTTCCCCCTCCCTTCCCCCCCCCCCCCTTCCTTCTATTCTCTTTTTATCTGTCTGGCCTTTTAATTCATTCTATTTATTTTCTATTTTGTTTCTTGTTTTATTTTCTTATCTGTCTGGCCTTTTAATTCATTTTATTTTTTTCCTCTATTTTGTTCCTCGTTTTATTTTTTCTATTCCACCTCTCTTTATTCTTATTCCTTTGTATTTTTCCTAGCTCTTTCACAGTTCTTCTTCTACCTTTTATGTATTATTGTTACTATTATTCTTTTTCTCTTCTTATCTCTTTCCTTTTATCTTGTCCTAATTTTTTTTCAAGGGAATATAGACAACTGCAAGGATATAGAATAAGAGGAACCAAGTATCAAAAATTAACCTTATCACACATGAAGAAAGAACAAAGTAAAACCCTAGATAGAAAGAGAAGCTAAGCAACAAAATAAGCCTATCAAGATAAACAGATGCCCAGATGCCCCCCCCCCAAAAAAAAAAAATGAAGTTGGAGGACTTTCACGTCCTGACTTTAAAGAATATTACTTACCTACAGTGGTAAACAAACAAACAAAGAAACAGCATGGTACTGGCATAAGGACAGACAGATTGACGAATGGAACAAAATAAAGAACTCAGAAATAGACCCTGACATCTATAGTCAAGTGATTTTTGACAAGGCTGTTAAGCCCACCCACTGGGGCCAGAACAGTCTATTCAATAAATGGTACTGGATAACCATATCCAAAAGAAAAAGAGAAGATTCCTATCTCATACCTTTTATAAAAAGGTAACTCAAAATGGATCAAGGACTTAAATATAAAAGCAACAACCATAAAACTCCTAGGAAAAAAGGTAGGAAATGTCTTCAAGATCTTGTGGTAGGTGGTAGTTTCTTAAACCTTATGCAACAAAAGAAAAAATAGATAAGAGGGACCACCTCAAAATTAAACACTTTTATATCTCAAAGGACTTTGTCAAAAGGGTGAATAGGTAGCCAACTCACTGGGAGAAAATATTTGGCAGTCACACATCCAATAATGGTTTAATATTCATGGTATAAAGGGACATCATAGAACTCAACAATAAACTGTCTGATTAAAAAATTGATATAAAACAGCTAATGTTACACCAAAAACATATAGGGGACGACAGACTAATAATGAAAACCATAAGACAAAACATAGGATAACTAAAAAATTTAGAAAACTGTACAACCTAAAGTATGGACCACATAGTAAGCACAAATGTTACCTTGTTTGAAAACTATAGTTTCGGAATCTGTACATCAGTTTCAGGAAATATGATATGAATAAGTTAAAAGATTATTGCTGTGGAAGGGAAAAGGTTTTATGGTGGATCTGGGGAAATACTGTATATTGTATATATGAATTTTGGTGATCTAAGACTCTTCTGAAGCTGGCATTATGTTGGGATTTACTTTACGGGAAGTTTTGGATCACAGAGTGGTTCAACAATGGCAGCGGAGGAATACTGATATGGGATGTTATTGACAGGATATATATGGTTGACAGGGAGTTATACAGGGCATATGCCCAGAGTATATGGTAATGTCTATATATACTCATAGTGGAAACAATTAAAAACAACAGCTGGGGGGGTACTGGGCTCCTGGCCGGGGGGTCACTGTTGTGGGCCCTGGGAGAGCAGCGGCAATCCTCCAGGTGCAACGGCAAGAACCAGGAAGGAAGGAGGGCCCAACAGTGGGCTCTTGATACTAATGGCTACACTTTTGAGCCTATGCACCTGCAATAAGAACAAGGCCTAGAGTAGCATTGTGCCTGGGGGTTTCCTCCTGACAGCCTTCATGTTACTCAAATGTGGCCACTCTCACAGCCAAACTCAGTGTGTAGATGTGATGCATTCCCCCCAGCGTGGGACACGACACCCGGGGATGAGCCTCCCTGGCACCGAGGGATCACTACCACATACCAGCTGAAGAAGCAACTAGAAAATGACCTTGAATCAAAGATTCAATGCGGAACAGCAGAATATACCTGTCTACATATAATAACATGACTTCGGGAAGCGGTTTGACCTAATGTAAGGGGGAAATGGAAAGGAGAAATGAGATTATAAGGCTGTGAGTCTCTAAAAAAGAGTCTGGAGGTTGTCAGAAGGAATACCCCTATGTACAACTGAACAGAGTCTAAGAGACAGATAAGGTAGATACAACCCCAGGTATTGGTTCTTTTGAGGGATAAAGAGACCCACGGGTTCTATGGTCATGGCAGAAGGGGTTCACTGCCATGACAGATGGCCCTTCTTTGGAGCTGGTGTTTCTGCATGATGGAAATGGACTCAGAGGGGATCTCTTTTCACAAGACTTGCATGCTACTTTATTGGAATTGTAGTTGGTGCTGGGTTTAAGATATATGTAGGGGATTTGAATCTCTGGACTGATAATATGACACCCAGGCCCAGAGCCTCAACAGACTTCAGCTCCTACACTTTGACTTATTGGACTTACTCCACTCAGCTAACATGGAGTTGAAGAAGGTCAACCACCACAACATGGAGCCTAGAGTGTCTACAACTAGAAGTGGGAAGAGTGCATCCAGTACCCATGTGCAATCTAAGCCCTCACTTGACATAGGTGTGCAATGGACACAACCAATCCAATGTCCACAGAGAAAATGTGGAATGGGTGTGGGAACGGTAGCCATGGGGGCTGCTGGGTGTGGGGAACGGGAGGAAGAGATGAGATGTGGAGGCGTTTTCGGGACGTGGAGTTGTCCTGGATAGTGCTTCACGGACAATTACGGGACACTGTAGATCCCCCAGGGCCCACTGGATGGAACGTGAGAGAGTCTGGGCTATGATGTGGACCATTGACTATGGGGTGCAGTGATGCTCAGAGATGAACTTACCAGGTGCAATGGATGTATCACGATGATGGGAGAGAGTGTTGCTGTGGGGGGAGTGGGGGGCGGGGGCGGTGGGGTTGAATGGGACCTCATATATTTTTTTTAATGTAATTTAAAAAAATAATAATAAATAAATATTTTTAAAAAATTGGCAAAAGACTTGAAAAGACAACTGTCTAAAGAAAAACAAATGGTGAAGAAACACATGAAAAAATGTTCAACATCAATAGTGATTAGGAAATGCAAATCAAAACTAAAATGATATATCATTTCACATCTATTAGAGAGGCCACTATTAAAAACTCAGTCTAATATGTATGAAAACACTTAAAGTTTGTTACTGTAAATGTTGGAGAGGATGTAGAGAGACAGGAAAGCATGTTCACTGTTGGTGGGAATGTAGAATGGTACAGTCATTGTGAAGGACTTTTTGGCAGTTCCTAAGAAAGTTTAATATAGACTTGTCATTGGACCCAGCAATACCAATACTAGGTATATACCCAGAAGACCTGAGAGCAGTGACACAAATAGACATCTGCTCACTGATGTTCATAGTGGCATTATTCACAATAGCCAAAAGATGGAAACAAGCCAGGTGTCATCAACTGATGAATGGATAAACAAATTATGGAGTGTACACACAATGGAATATTATTCAATGGTAAGAAGAAATGAAGTTGTGAAACATATGACAAGGAAGAACCTGCAGGACATTATGTTGAATGAAGCAAACCAGACACAAAAGGACAGTGTATGATTGCCCTATTATGAACTAAATATATTATGTGAAATTTAAATTTATTATTTGAAATATGAATCTGGGTAGAATTGCATATATAAGACTGTTTTTCTTTAAGGCTGAACAAATGTAAGTTAATACTACAAAATGCTAATATCAGACCAAAAAAAAACCCAAACCCATTATACTAAGTGAAGGAGACCAGATACAGAGTAATACATATTGTATAAATCTATTTATATGAAAAGTAAATATAAATCAATTTATAAAGATAAAATGAGATTGGTGGTTACACAGATCTGAGGAAGGAATGCTAAGGTGTATGGAGTCTTTCTTTTTGGAGTAATGAAATTATAAAATTTTTGAGATGATGAATATACAACATTGTGATTACACTAGAAGCCATTGGTTATTCACTTTGGATCGAATAGTCAGAAACAGCAGCTATGTAGAGTGGGAGAAGCATAGAGAAATTGAGAGGTAAGGAATTTTCTTGTTTGCCTATTTGTTATTATTATTGAAATAATAAAATTGCTCTAATAGTAATTGAAGTGATAAACATACAACTATGAGATTATACCAAATACCATTGATTGTACATATTGGATGAATTGTATGCTTTATTAATATGTATCAATAAAACTGATTTGTTTTTAAAAAAGAAAACATTGACAGTTCTTCCTCAGTGAAGAAATTATGGCTGGCTGTGTCCCAAAGACAGTAAGGTCATCTGATTGATAATTTACATGTCTGAGTTCAAAGACAGAATGGGAACCCCTTATTGGCCTAATAAGGCTGGAATTATTATAAAAAATAATCCAAATAAACATGAGTTCCACCATTTAAGGGTTTTAAGGAAAAGGATATTCCCATAGAAATATAGTAGAGTAGAATAGTAACTTAGAGGTCAATTCATTTATTTACTCATTAAAAATATTCATTGACTTCTCAGCATAATTCTGGGTATTGAAGATTGAGTAGCACAGACAACTTTTGAAGTGACAAACTGTGTAAGTTCATAAATAAGAAACAAATTTCCTTTATGTAGTTGTAAGGGCCATGAAAGAATCAGGGTAAGTTGTGGAGTGGAATATGGGGAAGATGTTCTGGATATTTGTTGATAAATATATAATCAATGTAGAGATCATCACCCATAGAGAACAAATGAGTGATGTTTTCCAGCATCACATATTTGAACAGCTCTTGGTTCTGCAGGAGGGTCCATTCTTTCTGGATGATGTCTGTAGCTATTAATACATCAACAGAGATCCCTGATTCCTGAAACATAGTGGACATTATAGTTAATCCAGGGTCACCCCTAACCATGTCCAAAGGGTGATGATCACTGGCTATCTATGGAAAGCTCATCTTGTGCTTGTTCCAGACAAATGTTCTCTGGGATGATCCAGCATATGCTTTTCCCACATATTCATAGAGATATGCACACTGACCACATTTTAACTTCATTATAATAGAATAACACATGAAGTATTTTGTGAAATATCCTAGCCATTCCCTGAATAACCTGGTAACTTCCAGTGTAACTTCCAATAAGCTGGTAAAAAGCTGATAATAAGATTTTTACTTGAGAATCTGTAACTGCAACACTCCTCCTTGCCAAATTCAAATACATATAGAGGCTTATCAGAAGACAAGCAATATACATGACAGGTAACTCTTTAAGACTCCATGGGTAAATCGTTACTATAAAACATCCTCAAGTTCCTCATTTGCAAATAGTTTTCCAATTTGTTAGGAATGTTGAGATTTCAATGAACTAATGGTTTAAAATACTTCCTGTCTAATAAGCACTTATTAAATACAGGTGATAGGTCTTTTACTTATTAAATGGCAAAACAATATTAGGCCAATATCCAGCACTCTTCAGAATGAATAGATTTCTTGGAGAACTTGGGTTAGCAGGTATTGCCACTCATGTCTACACAACTGGTATTCTTTTTGAGATGGCAGATTAAAGAGTTCAGAAACTTGGGTTTTAAAAATTCATTAGAATGGGTTATTTTTCTTGATAAAGCTAATGTTCTCTTACCAGGTGACAGGCTTACATTATTTTGTAAGCCAGTTTTTGATGCAATTTTGGACATGAAATGGAAGAAGCAAAAAGAATCAGGTGGAAATAAACCTGAGGTTTTAAAAAAACAATGAGATTCATTTTATACAGGGAAAGCACCAAATCTTGACAAAATGGCAGCTGCAGACAAGTATGCCCTGGAACTGCTGAAGGTTATGTGGGAAGAGCTTTGTGTAATAAGTTCACAGAGAAAATGTTCCTGATTTGCACAGTGCAGAGCCGTTGAAAGCACAAGCCCTAGACTTTACAAATAGGTGCAGTATACTTGGACAACTTGAGGTAAAGATGGAAAAACTGGACAGCAGTCAATCACTGGACATAAGGGAAACATCAGGGTGAAAGTCCATGATTCTCTTCACCCTCAAGTAGTAGCAGAAGCCTTTGAGCATGGGCATCTATATAGTGTCCACAGTATGGTGTTCCACCCAAACAGCTAAAGAGCTGAAAACTTCCATGAACTGTGAAACAATGGCATTGAAGAATTGACTTAGAGTCTCCTGGTCCAGAAGGATTCTAATTCACAAACTATAAGCAAAAGTTCTTCTGTTGTATTGTCCATAGAACAGAAGCTGAAAAAGTACATTGTTTGCTTTTCAGGTGGATAAATGATGATTTATTTTTCAGCTTTAAATTAGACTGCTTATATTCTTAATTCACTCCAAGGCCTTAAATTATCATCAATGACTTTCTCTTGTTTTTATAAAGTTATAATACTTTAATTTTTTATTGCACCTTGTCATTTTCACCAAGGCCATGCAGGTTATACTAGATCCATAATGCAGTAATATTGATAAGTGAAGATAAGTTTCAAAAGGATCTTCATTATTCTAGAAAACAAAGTGAATTTTTTAGGGTTTGTCCTATGCTACTCAAATATTCTACTTAAGAGCACTTGTTTTGTGAATACCTGGAATGCCTCCAGTCTGGATTTTATGAATAAAGTAGAGCTGTGTAACTTCAAGGTAAGTTATGGCAATACACTGCTTAAATTCTAATTTAATTTTCATTTCAGGAGGCAAATATGCAATGAGTTGACCAAAACTTTTAGGGAAATTTGTAATGTTTGTTTCTGTGTTAATTGTTTAACAAACTAAGTGAATCGAACTTTTGTTTGTGTTTCTTTTTGGAATTATTCCAATTTTACAATGATTGAGAACCGATTGAGGCTAAGATTTCAACAAGAAGAAAGCATGTTTTGTGCTGAAGTAAATTTTCTAAAGTTTATGGTAATGTGCATTTATCTGAAGAATTCTGTGCATGTTAAAAGTAAGGACGACCAAATTTAAATTTAATGAGTGGGCGAATTAGGAAAGATATATATGTTCTTTTAATGTGTAACTTTTGTATGCTGAATGGAACATATATTTTTGGCTTTTGAGGGAATTAATAAGGTCTAATTAATTGTGTCTTAACTTTTGAAAGAAACTTTAAGACAAACTGAGGCAACTGGGACGTTTGTGATAATACGAAAAATATCTTTGATTATAATTAAATTGGCATGAATTTCAGATATTCATTATTGAATTTATTCATGTTTTATCACACTTTGGAGAGGGCACCTGAACAATAAATGAATCCTGGACAATCTGCTCTCCTAAAAACAATGAACTGATATTTTTTCCTTGTGCACACTAACAGAGAGAACTATTAGAACATGTCAGGTCACACTCTGAACATTTGTTGCCCCACCACTTTCTCCTTACTGTTTCAGTGACTGTGCTACCATTGCAGATAATATTAAAATTCTATATTATGTGATCAGGATAAATTAGTTATAAACTGCTTTTCATGGGCCATTTCTTTACTATAAATGAACTTTAGTTTTAAACACATACAGTTCTTCAGAATTGATCACTCTATTCAGTATGGAGGTCGATACTGGTACATTATCCAGGGAAGCAGAGAGTACTGAGTCAATTCACTGCATCTCATTTACTGTAAGTGACAAGTTGCTTTATAGGTAAGATTTTATATTTTGCTACATGAGAAAAAGTGTCACTGGGAAAAATGCAAATACCTATATATTTGCACATATAACCTTATTCTTCTGATTAAAGTTTGTATAATTTGTTTAGTTTTTAAGTTCAGGACAAAAGGGAAAAAAATGAAGCCTCACATTTTTATACATATAAAAAAACACTCGAATTCCTCTGTGTCCAATTCAATTGTGAATGAAATGATAATAAAATTATGTCCTGCACTGTGTAAGGCACTGTAATTTTTATATCATTTCCTGTGGCAGTTTTAACTTGTTTTATGAATTACAAAAAGAGAAGGATTTTATTTTTAAACTAGTTTATTCTTGTGAGTATGATACCCTTTGATTGCATTAAATTTGGTTGGGGGTCCTTTGATTAGATTGCTTGATAAGATCAATTTAGAGGTTTTGATTGGACAAGTCAGTGAGGCACAGGTTCAATCTCCTCCCCCTTCCTGGGTCTGATATAAACCCAGAGACACAGACAGACACAGGAAAAGAGAAGACTAGAGGATCCCTTAAGCAGGAAGCCCCAAGAGGCTGGGCCCACAGAGCAGCTCAAGAGTAGAGGAGTCCTGCTAGAAATCTGATAGCTTACAGTTTAACTAAGGAAAGAAAGTGGAATAGCTGAGACTAATTTAGGAGGCCCGGAAAGAGAAAGGTCTATGCCTAGTTGCCCTCAGCTGAGCTCAAAACTCATCAGAGATTGGTACTTCAACACTTGACAGCTGACTTTGGTGAGAAAGCATTTCTGATGGTGCCTTTGTTTGGACTTTCATGGTCTTCAAATTGTAAGATTTTACCCCTAATAAAGATTTTACTCTTTATAAAGCCAATCCATTTCTGGTACTTTGCGTTGGCAGCCCTTTGGCAAACTAAAACTTTTCCCAGTATCAAAAACAAGCATAAATTTGGCTTCCAATTTTCCTTAAGAAATTTAAATACATTTTTAGCCTGTTCTAGAGAGTACTTTGTGGTCTTTATCCTATCACTCTCATCCTCCATTCTTACTCTAAATAATGTTTTATATTTGTCACATCATTATGCATGATAAAAATATTCATATTCATTCAACTTTCCCTTATTTATATTTCCACATTTATTTCAGAGAATTCCAACAATTTTTCTGTAGAGACCCAGTGTCTTATTTTCTGCTGAAGCTTCAGGGTCTGGGATATTTACTGGTATACATAATGCAGTCAAAAGTATTTATGAATGAATAAAGAAATGAATGAATTTTCAAAATTGCCCATCACAATGATCCTACATATGCAACATCATATGAGAGTTATAATTTTGTAATTGTCTGGTAAATCCAATCTAGATGATCAGTGTATGACCCAGAGAATTTATAATCCATGTAATCAAGGTGTGACCTCTGGAATATAGACCTTATTGGGTTTATTGACTGTTTTCAAAGGGAAAACAAAATAGAGGTTAAATCCCCTTGAAAAGAAGAAGCCGAACAAGGTAGAACTTTGGGAGAAGAACAAAGTACTGTTTTCCTTTGGAACCTGTCTCAGAACCTACTTGACCTCACCATGTCCTCCAAGTTTTGTCTTCTGAGTTCTCCAAAATAGATGTGAACATGCCTTATTTACACTTTCATAAGTCCTGACTGTATTCAATTTTTTTGTATCAAAATGACACCTTACATTTTATTGTGTCAAAGTTTCCCTCACCATACTCATTTCCTATTTTCACTGTGTCCTTTATCCATTTTCATCTTGAATCTATTCTATGGCTTTTAATTGCCTCCTCCAAGATTCTGTAGTTGCTGCTCAATACTATCCACACTAGTTGCATGTGGCTATCAAATTTTAATTAATTAAATGGAAATAAAACTAAATATTCAGTTCTTCAGTAGCTCTAGCCAGTTCTAAAGTGTTCAAAAGCCACATGTGGCTAGAGACTACTATAATGGACTATGCAGATATAGAACAGAATTTTTACTGTAGAAAGGACAATCAGGCATGTTGATCTTGATTGTGGATATTCTGTTATAAAGTTTAGTTCATAGATTATTTTTTGTTTGCCATTATTTTCTGGTTTTATTTCCTTTTGAGTAATGAAATTTTATCACTTTCCAAATTTTGCAGTTCTCCTCTATTTTATTTTGTATGCCAGGTCCCTGAGCACTTTAAAAATAGATTTTCTTTTTTGGGATGTGGTACTTTCATGCGTACATTAGTTGAATAATTGTGGAATTCAACCCCCGGGGGCATTTTCAGAGGTTGGAGTTGTCCTGGGTGGTGCTGCAGGGACAGTTACCGGACATTGTATGTCCTCCCACGGCCCACTGGGTGGACTGTGGGAGGGTGTGGGCTATGATGTGGACCATTGACCATGAGGTGCAGCGGTGCTCAGAGATGTATTCACCAAATGCGATGAATGTCTCATAATGATGGAAGAGGTTGTTGTTATGGGGCGAGGAGTGGGGTAAGGGGGGGGGGATATATGGGGACCTCATAGTTTTTTAATGTAACATTAAAAAAATAAAGACAAAAAATTGTGGAATTCATGCTACTTTTCATTTGGAAGTAATAAGGATTTGTATTGTTAAAAGAAGTTAGAGACACAAGTATAATAGATAATAAATAAGTTCAACAGGCGCCATATGGAGTCCCTCATGCTAAGCCCATGTCAGAAAACAAAGTTTAACTGATTTCCTGTCTCTTTTAATTGTCTGAGAACAACCACTTATATCTCGCCAGCTCACTTTTTCTTCTGTAGCTCAGTTCCTCTAAATCAAGTCTAAGCCAATTACGAAAACCTGCCCTGTACCAATCAATAAGATTATTTTCTTTAAGAGAATCTTGTTCTGCCTATATGAGCTTTGCTTTTGAGTTGAATGTTACCAAAATCATGAGTCACTTACTAAAGGTGTAAGATCCAAAAAAATTAATTTCTTGCTTATTCTTTCTTTTTTACCGTTTTTGGCAATGAGAACAGAATCTGAAGGCCATTGCTGAGGACTCTGGAAATAGAAAAGACAGAAGAAGGTATCTGCTGGACCCTTTGAGTTCTCTGTCTTTCCCACCATCTCCTTGATTTATGGGTGAGTCTCCCTCGGATCTGAGCTCCATACTTTTTGTGTTTGAGCTCTCTGATCTCACTAGCTCTGAGTCCAAAGGCCAGTGGGTCAATCTTACTGATGAGAAAACTCAATTTTTGAACCTGAGTCTCTACTATTATGGTGTAGTCCTCAGGTCCATTTTTGCTACCGCTGGTTCCATTCCCCCATGTGCAAGGTAAGAAGCAAAATGATAAAGATGGGGTCCTCATACTCTTAAAATTTTGATTCTCGACCCTCTGGAACTCTGGCATATTACATGTTCAAAAATTATTTGGCTGGAAGCTGTGTCTATCAAACAAAATGGCAAAATCTCACCACAGACAAGCTAGAATTTCAATGTTCTTTTTCATGCTGTTTTTTTTAAAATAAATATATCCAATTTACTATCAGACTTTTAGGTTAATTCCAGTTTTTGTCTTGCTATGGTTTAATTTTTGTTCTGCAAACAGGATATGTTCAAGTCTTAATCCCTAGCTCCATGAATAGAACTCTATTTGGAAATCAGTATTAGGTGTTCTTAGTTAAGATGGGGCCACACTGGATTAGGGTTGCCACTAATCCTGTGTGACTGGTGACCTTAAAGTAGGAAAGAATTGGATATAAATGGAGAGAGAAGATGCCATGTGTTGGAGGCAGAGATGGAGTCAAGCTGCCACAAGCCAAGGAACACCCAGGAATGTGTGTAATTGACAGAAACTAGAAGAGGCATAAAATAGATTCCTCTCTATGTATTTTTCAAAGATGCATGGTCCTGCTGACACTTTGATTTTGGACTTCTAGCCGTCAGAACTGTGAGACCATGAATTTGGTGTTTTAGGCAACTAGTTTGTTGTACGTTGTTATAGAAGCCCTAGGAAACTAAAACAGGGATTTTACAAATAATGATGCTGTAAAAATTATCATATATGCCTCCTGGTGAACATATGTATGGATATCTGTTGGGTGTGGAACTGCTGAGTCCACGTGCACGTGTAGGTGCACTTTCCAGAATGGTTTTCACTTAGCATTTTCTTTACTCTTCTGGAATTTCTTTCCATTTCTTCTGCCAAATTTTATATTGAAGAATTTCCCCTTTTTGATTTGTGGGAACCCTTTGCATACCATGGATGTTAATGCAAATGACACATCATAGTCAAAACTATGAAAGTCAAAGACATGGAGACTTGAAAACAATAAGAGAAAAATGATTTATCACGTAGAGAGGAGTAGCAATAAGATTCACTGGTGGAGGCCACAAAGCAGTGGAATGACATATTCAAAGCACTGAAGGAAAAAAACTGTCTACCATGAAATGAAAGTGAAATAAAGAAAATCCAAGATAAAGACAAAGAGAACTTGTTAACAAATATACTGTATTGGTTTGCCAGGTTGCTGTGACAAATATCACACATTCATTGGCCTAATCAAATGGAATTTATTGCCTCATAGTTTTAAAGGTTGCAAGTCCAAAATCAAGTTGTCAGCAAGGCAGAGGTTTCTCTGGAGCTGTAGAATTCTGGCAATGGCAGTCTCTCATTACACGGGGATATCCTTGATCTCTCCCGTGGCTTTCTCCTACCAACTGTAGTCAAATTTCTTCTGCTTATAAGGGCCCTAGGATTATGGATTCAGGTCCACTTGATTCTTTCATGCTACACCTAACTAGGGTCTTAGAAGCTCCTATGCACAAATAGGTATACACTTTAACTGATAATACACCTTCAAAAGGTCCTATTTACAAATACGGTCACACAGGAACATGGAATAAGATTAAGAACATGCCTTTTTTGTGGATATAAAACTCAACCACCCAAAACAGGCCTTACAAAACATTCTTAAACTGCTACTTCAGATGAAAAGAATTTACTCCAGACTTGAGTCCAGAGACTCAATCATGGGGAGAAATGGAGAGCACCAGAAATTTTAATCATTTGGATTAATATAAAAGCTATATAGATATACTTATTCTCATTTCTTTCCTTAAGTTTTTAAAAAGATATGATTGTATAAAGCAGTAATTATAATTTTATATGATACATTTATAACATACATAGATATATATTGAGAATGGAATACAGAAAAGGGGGAAGAATGGAGGTACATTGGAGCACATTGTATTTTTCTGAAATTAAGTTAGCAGTGATCTGAAGTGGACTGTGATAAATTGATATATATATTATTATCTTTCAATTATAATCCTCATGGAATAATTAAAGAAGTTAAAATTGCTTTAAATGGTGCTGTAAAAATATCTAACACAACAAAGGCAGTCAAAAGGAACAGAAAAACAACTGAGAGAGACATAAGAAACAAATCCTAGTTTGAGAAATATAATCCAAAAGCAACAATACCTATGTTAAATATGAATAGTCTAAATGCTCCAAAATCAGAGATTGTTATGCTGGATGAAATTGCAAGGTCCAATTAATTACATACTGTCTATAAGACATGCAGCTTACATTCAAAGACACAAATCAGTTGTAAGTACAATAATAGAAAAAGATATACCATTCAAATAATATCCATCAGAGATCTGGAGTAGTTACTTTATTATCAGACAAAATAGAATTTACAGCAAGAAATTATACTACAGATATAGTATATAATAATGTACATAATAAGAGGGTCAATAAATCAGAAAGATATGACCATTGTAATTATATGCACACTTAGCAACTAAGCCTTCATATACATAAAGGAAAATGACTGGCACATATCTCAGAGATAACCATGTGAAGAAGGAGAGGGCAGAGTTACTGTCAGTTACTTCCAAATTACGCTGCCAATAAACATCATTAATTATGATTGTTTTAATCATCTATTTATTTGTTTGGCTCATATAAAGCATGATCTTCCTCTGAATGTCCAGCCTAGAGCTGTTTTTAGTATGTGCAGTTGATGTATAATGAATGTTGCTGAATGAATGAATGAATTAATAAGCAGTGAATGAATGAATGGCACCTCTGTCAGGGATGCAAAACCAAGGGACCATAATATATTATAGGAACGATTATAAGTTGTTCTAAGTGCCTTATGTGGCATTTTCCAAACAGAATTCCTAGAAATGTTCATTGGTGTATCATTGAAAAACAAGAGTTTGGTACGCTTTTCCTTCCTTGGATATTCCCAATGCCTATTGCTGTGTTTAAATCCATTTTCTCACTTTTGCAAATTTATTGGATCAGAATTTTATTACTATCTTGAGAACTGCTCTTTAGAACCCTGTTTGTAATATGCTGACCTCTAGTGTATAATGGCTATGAGGCAGTGGCAGCCTGGAGAGGCAGATCATGGCTCAGACAAGAGATTTCTGGTATAAAATGGTGAGGAATTTGAACTTTATTGTGAAGACTACATAAAATATTGAAAGATTTTACATACAGGAGTAGTATTGTCTAATTTGCAGCAGTGTAGAGGATGAATTGGAGAGAGATCCGGCAACAGGCAGAGAAGCTAGCGGAAGTTTCTTGACAATGATCCAGGCTATACATGATGAAATCTTGGAATAGGACTATGAAAACAGGAATGGGAAGGAGGGGTGAAATTAAGAAAACATTTAAGAATTAGGATTGACATACTTCATGATTAATTAATCAAAGAGTGAGAGAGTGGGAGTACTCAAGGCAAACTTCCAGCTTCTGGCTTAGAGAATTGTTGGTGACATTCACGCAGACAAAGAAGAGCTTTTGTTTGAGTACACATGAGAGTCCAGTTGGAAATTCAGATGTGGGGCTCAGGAGAGTGTTCTGGGCTAGATGTGAAGGATTGGACTCACTAGCATGTGGAGTGAGTTGCAACCATAGGTTTCAGTGTGGTCAATCAGAGCATGTGGAGTGGGAGGGAATGGGCAGGAGATGGAACCTTGGGGAACATGAAATTGTAAGGGATATTCAGAGACCAGGGCACTGGACTATCCAAATAGCCTCTGCTTTTAGAGACTCCAGCCATACTGGATTAGTCCCACCCTCATGCAGTTTGGCCACATCTTAACTGACAACATCTTCAAAGGTTCTGCTTACAAATTTGTTCATACCCACAGGACCTGGGTTTTGGATGTGAACATGCTTTTTGTGGGGGACATGATTCAATCCCAATGTATGTGTATACACACATAAATATGTATGTATATATATATAGAAATACATGTATACACAAATACATACATATGTATATAAACAGACACATGCCACAAACATGACAGTCACATTCAGACACATACAGACACCCACATAAGACTCACCCGGAAAGAGATGTTAAAGGAAGCTGTTTGGGCTGAAAGGCTATAATACCAAACAGGAAATTGTGACAGTTACTCAACTCTATCATTTTACTGCAGAAACGCCAAAGACAATGTGTAATGAATGAGTGTGACTGTGTTCTAATAAAACTTATTTAGGGACACAGAAATTCGAATATCATGTAATTTTCACATTTCATGAAATATTTTTAAACATTTAAAAATGCAAAAACATTCTTAGCACACAGACTGTGAAAAAACAGGTGGTAAACTACATTTTCAACACAATCCATAGATTGCTAATTCATGTTCTAAATGACAGAAATTATTAGTCTGAATAAATAGCAAAATGCACCCATATGCTGTTTGTAAGAGATCCACTGAAATATAAAGAAACCAGTAAATTAAAATTTGAAAGGATATGCAAAAAATACCATACAAATGCCAATCAAAGACTGATGGAGTAGCTCTATTAAGAGCACATAAAGTAGCCTTCAGAACAGGAAATAAAGTCAGGGATAGAGAGGGATAGTACATAATGAATGAGCAGTCAGTTCTCAAAGAAGATATAATCCTAAATGTGAATGCACCAAACAACAGAAATTCAAAATAAAAGATGAAAGGAGAAATAGATACATCTACAATTATACTTGAAGTCTCCAATACTTCTCCCTCAATAATTGATTTAAAAAGTAGGTATAAAATCAATAAGGAGGCAGCGGACTTGGCCCAGTGGTTAGGGCGTCCGTCTACCACATGGGAGGTCCGTGGTTCAAACCCCGGGCCTCCTTGACCCATTTGGAGCTGGCCCATGCTGATGCACGCAAGGAGTGCCCTGCCACCCAGGGGTGTTCCCGCATAGGGGACCCCCACGCGCAAGGAGTGCGCCCTGTAAGGAGAGCCGCCCAGCGCGAAAGAAAGTGCAGCTTGCCCAGGAATGGTGCCGCACACATGGAGAGCTGACACAACAAGATGATGCAACAAAAAGAAACACAGATTCCCATGCCACTGACAACAACAGAAGTGGACAAAGAAGATGCAGCAAATAGACACAGAGAACAGACAACCAGGGTGGGGGGAATGGGAGAGAAATAAATAAATAAATCTTTTTAAAAAAATCAATAAGGATATAGATGGCCTCAAAAACAGTGCAATCAGCTTTATCTAATTTACATGTATAGAAGACTAAACCATACCAGAGCAGAATGACATTCTTTTCAAGTGCACATGGACTATTTAACAAGTTAGATCATATTCTAGTCAATAAAACAAACTGTTTCAAACATAACATAATATAAATAATACAAAGTATTTCCTGTGATCATAGTGGAATTCAACTAGAAATCAGTGACCAAAAGACATCTGGAAAAGCCCCAAATATTTAGAAGTTTAAAACTGTTGTTTTCAATAACTCATGTGTCATAGAGAAAACTACAAGGGAAATTAAGTCATATTTTAACTAAATGAAAATGAAAATAGAATGTATACAAATGGGTGAGGTACACTAAAGCTGTGCTTGAGAGAGAAATTTATAACATCAATGTTTATGTTTTAAAAGCAGAAAGCTCTCAATCCAGTAAGCTAAAGCTCCATTGAAAGACTCTAGAGAATGAAGCATTAGGTCTGTCAAGTACAGTAGTTAATTAAGACCAGAAACCCTTTCTAACAGGAGGAAAGTTTCTCCTCAATGAAGCGCACTCAACAGGACAGGGGCTTCATGCTGAGTTGTCATATGGGAAAGAACGTGTTGAAAGACACTGGTTTTTCCAGTTTTTAAAATATATGATGTCTCCTTATGTTGAGTGAAATAAGCCAGATATGAAAGGACAAATATGTCTCATTAATATGCACTAAACATGATAAACTCATGGAGGAAAACTCTAGAGCATAAGTTATTAGGAAATAAAATGTGGTTTGAGCGGGGGAGCTGATGCTCAATGTATGTAGAATGTTTAATAAGTTTTACTGTAAAAGTATGGAACTGAATAGAGTTGGTGGTAACACATTATAATGAGTATAACTAACACTGCTGATTTATAAATGAGATTGTGGCTGGAAGGGGTAGTCTGTGGAAAGGACACTAGAGAATAATCTAGGCAATATATAACAATGGAGAGGAAACTAGAAAATAATCTAGTCAATGTCAATGGAAAGGAAATTAGAGACTAATCTAGGGAACATATAACAGTGATTTCAGTGGTGGATGAGATTGTGATTCATTGTATAAATATAATCAAGTTCTTCTTTTACAAAGGGTTAAGAATATGGTGATACATGGGAAAATTACAACTAATGAAACTTAAGGATGATAGGTAACAGTAATATTATAATATTTTTGCAGTAAAAGGGGAATATAAGGTATGGGATTTTTCCTTTTGGAGTAATGAAATGTTCTAAAATTGAATGAGGTAATACAACATAGCTTGTGATAAAAATGAGAACCACTGAGCATACACTATGAGTGGATTGTACAAAGCATGGGGCTGTGTAACACAGGGAATCCATGGTTGAAGGACTCTAGCTAACAGAACAAATATTAGAACATTCTCTCATAAAATATAAGAAATACATTATACTAATACAGGGTGTTCATAAACAGAAGGTTTGGGAGGAAAATACACCAAATATAAGGTAGGGGCTGTAGTTAGTTCACAGTTTGTAAGAAATATTTCACAATAATTTACGATGTTGATGGTGGTGTGATATATGAGAGCCCTGTATGATGATATGCATGTTAGTTTTGTAAGCTCACAACTTTTACTATACACTTACTGTTTAAATATGTGCATGTATGATATATTTCAATAAAATTTTATAAATATATATATATATGTAGAGCATCTAATACCTATTAGCTACTCATTAAATGGCACTACTTTTGTAGCAGTTGACAACTACCATACCTATTAACTAATAACTTGCATTTTTCAGTGCACTAACACAGACAAATAATTATGACTTCACTGACTGTATTCTTACTGTATGCCAAGAACAATGCTAATTTCTCAAAATAAGTCATCATAAAAAATGTGAACCCTTTTATTACAAATTATTAAATCCTAATTATTTTAGAATATGATATCCTCTAGTGTGAAATGCTTCAATGGCTCGCCATTATATTTAGAATCAGATTAAGTGCCTTATTTTAGTTTATGTGGTGGGCAGCCTGTAAATGGTTTCCAAGGGTCTCTGCCTCCTGGTTTACACATCTTTGCCTGGAATTAGTGACTCTTCTAATTAAAAGAACATAGACAAACCGATGATATGTCACTTCCAAAGCTTATAAAGAAGCCATCTGTGATGCCTGTCCTGCTGGTTCTCTCTTGTTCTTTTTCTATGTATGTATGTATATCCATCAATCTTTCTATAGCTCTCTCTTTTACTCTCCCTCCCTCCTCTCCCTCACTCTGGGAAACAAGCTGCAGTGTTATGGGATGCCCTGTACACAGGCCCACATGCCAAAAAACAGAGGGAGGTCCTGAAAAACAAAGGGACACAGACCCCCAGCCCAAACTGAACCCAATAACACATGGGTGACCTCCTAGGCAGATCCTTATGCAGAGGTGCCTCAGCTGAGAGCACAGCCTCAACCTTGGGAGGGGTGATAGATGGTGCTAGGTGCCTCCAGGTTAGGAGAGCTGGGGATCTTGGCCTTAGATTTGGCAGCAAGTAGATTGCTGGGGATTGCCCAGAACAAAAGTGAGGACAAAGGCCATGGGGGTCACAGACAGAAGTTGTAGACACTGAGTGCACTGTGGACTGGAAGGCAGGAGGCAGGACAGTCAGCTGGGAAGGGGCAGTTGGCAGTTAAACTGCTGCAGGCTCATCAGGCTTTCTGTGCTCCAAAAATCTAAGGAGGAGTTGAGTCCAGTGTAACCACATGAGCCTCCAAATGCAGAGAAGTGAGGAAGAGCAGGATGTCAGAGGGATTGGAAGCATGAGAAGGATGCTAGCTGCTACCACTGCCTTGAACATGGAGGGAGATGTGGAAAGCATGAGAAAATTTTCCAATTTCCTGAATGATCTTAGAAGTGGATTTTTCCTAGAAACTCTTAGAAAAAAGAGTCCTGGGGACCCCTGGATTTCTACCTGGTAAGACCCTGAGCACAGGACCCAGCTGAGCTTGCCCAGATTTTCAACCCACAGAAACTACTGCATGTTATGTAATGCCATTATATTTGTGGTAACTAGCTATGTGGCAAAATAAAAAATAAAATAAAATAAAAAAAAAATAACTTAAAAAAATAAACAGGAACTATATTCATATGTGTGCTCTTACTGCCTATTCTTTTTTTTTTTTTTTAATTAGAGAAGTGTTTGGTTTACAGAACAATCTTGATAAAATACAGGGTTTTCATCGACAACCCTATACTGACACCTTGCCTTGATTTGGATTCTTGTTACGATTGATGATGGCACATTCCTATAAGTGTACTGTTGACTATACTCAATGGTTTAGCTTAGGTTTCATTGTGTAGTGTAGGGCCATGGAGTTTTTGAAAGACTTTTCATTCTTTTACCATCTACATACCTAATATTTCCTTTTCTAACCACATTCAGATCCCTACTTCAGGGCTGTTGATTACTTTCACAATGTTGTGCTCCCCTTACCACCAGCTATTACCAAAAGTTTATGATCATCCCAGTGACACTGCACAACTGCAGCCTGAACCTCCCATTCCCTGTCCCTACCCTGTCCCCTGGTAACTATATTCCAGAGCCTGACTATGAGTTTACTTATTCTATTTATTTCATATCAGTGAGATAATACAATATGGGTACTTCTCTGTGGCCTTATTTCATTCAACATGATGTTTTCAGGGTTCACCCATGTTGTCACATGTATCAGAACTTCACTCCTTTTTTTGGCCCTCTTCTCATTTCCAGTCTAGCTAGTCAGTTTCTCTACAACCATTCCATTTAATAATCCATAACAGATAAACAGGCCAAAGGATATATTCCCCATACATCAGATTGCAGTGACCATTAAAAGGAGCTTTTTAATAAAGTCCAACAGAACTTTTTCTGCTAAGATGTGCCCATGATTAGCATCATCACAGCCCAAAGGCATTAGCTGAGTGGATTTTTGGCATTGGCATTGTGTCAAGTGATCTAGACATAGTTCCTGATCTTTACAACCAAAGACTTTAACCAGCTACTGCAGGCATGGCCCAAAGACTTAGGCCTTGAGCAGTTGTCTAAGGCTCCCTTCTGTTTACTAAACAATGAGCTTGTATTAGGATGATAAGATCTAAGAATCAGTTAGGTATCTAACAGCCCCGTTCATTCTAAAACTGGCCTACAGTTGTAGGCTGCTGGGCTGGGGAGAATGGGAGCAGCACAGTCAATGGTGAGAAGGAGCCCCAAACAAGCCCATACTGGTCCAAAGCGTAATCGCCCTGCAGAGGGAGCTGAGCAGTTCATAGAGCACGATGTGCACCTCTCTTGAGCCTGTTTGCACCTCCTCCCTGAATCCTGTCCCTGTCTCTGGCCTGTGCCTCTTGGCCCTGCTGCTGCCTGGTCATTTGGCCCCCACGGAGTGACCACCAGAGCAGCTCCCTCTTCCTAAGCTGCTCAGCAGTGATGGCATCCTGTGACCAGATGGGGAGGGCAGCAGGTAGGGTCAAAAGGACACTGAGGATGGAAGGGAGGTTAAAAGGAGGAGTGTATGTGTGTATGTGAATGTGCATGCTTGTGTTGATGTATGTGTGCTTACATGTGCCTGTGAATCTGTCCAGAGAGATTATTTTCCACTTTGGCAGAGAAGGGGTTTACAGAACAATCGTGTACAAAATACAGTATTCCCAAATACCATTCCACCACCAAGACCTTGATTTGGTAAGGGACATTTGTTACAACTGACAACAGTACATTTTTTATCATAGTACTCTTAATTAAATTCATGATTTAACTTAGGGTTCACTGTGTACTGTAGTTCTATGCATTTTTTTTAAATTATTCTATCATAGATACAAGGTAACATTGACACTTTTATCCATTTTAATCATATTCAGATATATATGTTAGCACTTATTTATCTTATTTTAAATTGTATTAAATTGATCTAAATGAAAACTTATTTAGGCTAGAGAGTAGGGGTGCTATATCCAAACACAGATAATGTGAAAAAAAATGTTTATAAAAGTAGCTTTTTAAGTATAAATGTAGTGAGCTCTAATTGAGGTAAGCATAGTAGGGCACAGACATTAAAGACTTCACTTATCACCATGTTGTGGGGAGATTCTTGTTACTCAGTAGTCTATGACTGCAAACAGTTTCATCTTCAAGACAGAGACCACTATATATTTTTTTTGATGTACTGGGACCAAGGATTGAACCCAGGACCTTGTAGATGGGAAGTCTGCATTCAATCCTTGAACTGTGTAGGCTTCCTGACTTGATTTTGTTTCTTTGTTTGCTTCTTTGTTTCTTTTGCTTTTAGGAGGTATGGGGGACCAAACCCGGGACGTCCCGTGTGGGAGGCAGGTGCTCAAATGCTTCAGTCACATCTATTACCAATACTACTTCATAAAATGTATACTTAAAAGTGGATCATAGAACCAGCAAGATGGTGGCAGAGTAAGGAGCTCCTAGAGTCAGCTCCTGCTACAGGGCAGTTAGTAAACACCCAGAGCTCTCTGGAGCTAGCTACAGCACCTGTTTGGGGGTTCCAGGAGGCCAGAAGAGCATCCTGCAATGTCCTTGGGGGAGTGGAAGGAAGGAGACTGCCCGTCTGCAGAGAAGACTTGTAAGTAGAGGCTTCACGCCCGGAGGCTGGTGCCCATCCTCCACTGGAGGCACGAGCCGCCTCAGGAGCTGTTCCACAGCTGGAATTGAAAGCTCCACTTTCCCAAAATGGGGAAGGAAGAGACGGTTGGGCACCAATTTCAGCTATGATGAGGAAATTCAGCAGGCTACAGTATGATCCTGAGAACAGCTAAGGTTTGAGCCTGTCCAGGTCAGGAGGCTGGGAGCCGCCATCTTAACTCCACCCCTGGCATGAGGGGAAGTGGGGCGGACTGAGGATCCCAGTGCTGGTGGGGACCGGCTTCTTCCCATCCAGATCAGATTGCAGCTCCAGCCTAGGCCCCAGTGCCACCTCCAGTAGGGAGGAAGCTGTGGGGACCTGCACCAGCCTCTCCAGGAAATTACCCGCCCAGCTGCGGAGGCTGGTGATTGTCCTGCTCTGGCGGCACAAGCTGCCCCAGGAGCTGCTCTGTGATGGGAATTGGAAGCTCCATTTCCCAGAAACGGGAAGAGGAGATGGTTGGCTGCTGATTTCGGCTACTGATTGGGAGACTTGGCTAAGAGATAACCCTGGGAACAGCTGGGGTGAGAACCAGCCCAAGTCAGAAAGAGGCCAGTGGCCTACATTCTGACTCTGCCCCCAGCCTGAGGGGAAACTGGGCTGACAGTTTCTTTCCTGCATATCAGCCTGCAGCCCTAGCCTAGGCTTCAGCCCTGCCTCTGGCAGGGATGAGGCTGAGGAGCCCTGCACCAGCCTATGCAGGTAACTGCAGGGAACACTGCATGGCATAGACTGAAAATCAGAAGTCTGCATAGATTGCTGCCCTCACCTGCAGCTCCATCCCTGCCCCAGGTAGGGGAGAAAGGGATGCGAAGCTCTATCAGTCTCTCTGGGCAACTACAATCTAGGCCTACACGTAGATTATTCCATACAGCTGGGACTCTGTCCCTACCCCTGGCAAGGGAGAAAGTTGGAAGAAGTTTCACTGGTCCCTGGTGCAATGAGGGCAACTTGAACCTCCAAGCTTACAGCACCTCCTTGGCTCCTACTACATAATCAGCAAGGGAGAAATGATAGGAAGCCCTAAACAAGAGAGAAAAACTGCACCCAGAAAAAATACTCTAGGAAGCCAGATGCAAAGACACTAATCAAAATTTACAATCCACACCAAGAAACAGGAAATTTTGGCCCAGTTAGAGGAACAAGATAAGCCTCTAGATGACATAAAAGAGTTGAGACAACTAAGATAGATGTTCAAACAAATCTCCTCAATAAATTGAATGAGATGGCTAATGAGATTAAGGATATTAAGAAGATATTGGATGAGCACAAAGAAGAATTTGAAAGCATACAAAGAAAAATAGCAGATCTTATGGGAATGAAAGGTGCAATCAATGAAATATTTTTAAAAAATTGGAATCATATAACAGCATATTTGAGGAGGCAAAAGAAAGGATTGGTGAACTTGAAGAAATGGCCTCTGAAAGTGAACACACAAAAGAACAGATGAAGAAAAGAATGGAAAAAATTGAACAAGGTCTCAGGGAACTAAATGACAGCAAAAGGCATGCAAACATACATGTCATGAGTGTTCCAGAAGGAGAAGAGAAGGGAAAAGGGACAGAAGGAATATTTCAAGAAATAAGGGTAGAAATTTTCCCAATCCAATTGAAGGACATAGATATCCCTGTCCAAGAAGCACAATGTACTCCCATCAGAAAAAAATCCAAATAGACCAACTCCAAAACACATACTCATCAGAATATCAAAGGCCAAAGACGAAGAGAGAATTCTGAGAGCAGCAAGAGAAAAGCAATGCATAACACATAAGGGATACCCAATAAGATTAAGTGCTGATTTCTCACTGGAAACCATGGAGGCAAGAAGACAGTGGCCTGATATATTTAAGATACTACAAGAGAAAAATTTCCAGCCAAAAATCTTTTTTTTTTTGTTTTTTTATTGACTTTGTAATAATATTACATCAAAAATATATATGTGAGGTCCCATTCAACCCCACTCCCCCACCCCCCCTCTCCCCCCCAAAACACTCGTTCCCATCATCATGACACATCCATTGGATTTGGTAAGTACATCTTTGGGCACCTCTGCACCTCATAGTCAATGGTCCACATCATGGCCCATACTCTCCTCCATTCCATCCAGTGGGCCCTGTGAGGATTTACAATGTCCGGTGATTGCCTCTGAAGCACCATCCAGGGCAGCTCCATGTCCCAAAGACACCTCCACCTCTCATCTCTTCCTGCCTTTCCCCATACCCATCGTCCATCATGTCCACTTTTCTCAATCCAATACCACCTCTTCTATGTGGACATTGGATTGGTTGTGTCCATTGCACCTCTATGTCAAGAGGAGGCTCAAATTCCACATGGATGCTGGATGCAATCCTCCCATTTTCAGTTGTAATCACTCTAGGCTCCATGGTGTGGTGATTGTCCTTCTTCAACTCCATCTTAGCTGAGTGTGGTAAGTCCAATAAATCAGATTGTAGGTGCTGGAGTCTGTTGAGGCTCAGGACCTGGCTATCGCATTGTCAGTCCAGAGATTCAAATCCCCTAAATATATCTTAAATCCCAACATTAACTGCACCTCCAGCACATTAGCATGAAAGTCTTATGAAGGGAGATCCCATCTTAGTCCAGATTCATCACACATAAACACCATTTCCAATGAGGGGCCATCTGCCCTGGTAGTTAACCCCATCGGCCATGGCCATAACTCTCATGGGTCTCTTTAGCCTTCAAAGGAACCAATATCTGGGGGTTGTATCTGCTTTATCTGTCTCTCTGACTCTGCTCAGTTGTGCATGAGGGCAATCCTTCTGCCAGCCTCCAGACTCTTTTTTAGAAACTCGTAGCCATATAAACTCATTTCTCCTTTCCATTTCCCCCTTACTTTAGGTCAAACAGCATTTTAAAGTCATGTTATTTTATGTAGACATGGATATTCTGCTGATCCGCATTGAACCTTCCATATAAGGTCCTTTTCCAGTTGCATCATCAGTTAGTATTTGATAGTGGTCCCTCGTTGCCAGGGAGGCTCGTCCCCGGGTGTCATGTCCCACGCTGGAGGGAAGGCATTGCATTTACATGCTGAGTTTGGCTTCAAGACTGGCCACATTTGAGTAACATGAAGGCTGACAGGAGGAAATTCCCAGGCACAATGTTGCTCTAGGCCTTGTTCTTATTTTAGGTTTATCAGCTCACAAGCATAGTCATTAGCATCAGGGGCTCACTGTTGAACCCTCACTCCCTCCAGGTCCCCGCCGCTGTACCTGGGAGACTGTCGCTGCTCCCCTAGGGACCGTGACAGAGCACCACTGGCCAGGAACCCAGTACCCCCCCTGCTGTGGTTTTTAATTGTTGCCACTATGAGTATATCCAATCATTACGATGCCCCCTGGATATATGTTCTGTACAGCTCCCTGTCAGCCATATATCACCTGTCATTGGTATCCCATACCAGTATCCCTCCATTGCCATTGTTGAGACACTCTGTGGTCCAGAGCTCCCCGAAATTTGAAGCCCAATATAATGTCATGGTCCCTTACTAGGGAATGGCATATAGCGATGGGTTTAAAGGATAGATAAAGAACTTGGATAAAGTTAGATAAAGAACTTAGATAAAGAATGTTGACTTGAAAAAATTCCACATCCTATCCTTTTCCCCCCCCCCCCCCATAATTATTCAGCATTTCTTCACAGGAGTCCTAGACCACAGCAATGCATATATATAATATACAGCACTCCCATACATCCACCACAAAACCTTTTTCCTTCCACAGCGATACTCTTACAGCCTATTCACATCATATTTACTTAAGGTGATGTACAGAGTCTGAGATATTAGCTTTCTAACAAGGTAATATCTGTGCTTACATTATGGTGCATACTTTAGGATACACAGTTCTTTACATTTTTAGTTATCCTATGTTTTACATTATGGTTTACATTATCAGTCTGTCATCTCCTATATGTTATGGTGTAATATTACATGTTTTATATCCATCCTTGTGTACTCTCAAAAAACTCCTCTCTTGCCCCCCTTTTACTTTGGTTCCACACATTTAACGTCCATTTTCCCTTCCACCTTGGTGCCCACAGTGACAGCCAACCTCCGTTTCCTGAGGAGCCACTTCCAGAAATAGATGGAATAGTGTTCAGGGCCTAACTTGCTCAACTGCCCCAATGCCCTGGGAGCCACCCTTTCTCTCGAGGGATACAGTTCCCTCTATTTGGTGGCATTAGTCCTCCCCAGGATGTGGGTCCACCCCCACTCTCACTACTTGGGATTCTACCCCATGGTGTCACCCACTCTGGCAGAATGAGCATTTAGACATTCCCCAGGAGCCTGTCCTGCATCAGACCCTCCCCTCCGAGCATTCTAAACAGGTAACCCTCTTTATTATATTTTGATATGATTTTCTCGGCATTTTACTCTCCACCACCTCCTGACCCTCTCCTGTGTTCGTATGCTCCCCCTCCCTCCCCCCACTTTTGGGCAACGTTACCCAACCATCCCTCCCCAGCCACCCTCAAACCCATAAAGCCCCAACCAAAGGCAACCCCTTGCCCCCTTTTTATCTCTTCTTTGTGTTCATACTTACCACCATCTCGTCTTAAATTCCACCCCTGTAGACATCGGCTCATATCCTTCCTCCACCCTCCGATTTCCTGTAAGCCTATCGTTCAGTCTCTTGCTATCTAGGGCAGCTTCTTTATTTCATATCATTGAGGTCATGTAGTATTTGTCCTTCAATGTCTGGGTTGCTTCACTCAACATAAGGTTCTCAAGATTCATCCATGTTATCACATGTGTTTGTAGTGTGTTTGTTCTTACAGCCGAGTAGTATTCCATTGTGTGTATATACCACATTTTATTGATCCACTCATCTGTTGATGGGCATTTGGGTTGATTCCAACTTTTGGCAATGGTGAACAATGCTGCTATGAACATTGGTGTACATATATCGGTTTGTGTCCTTGTTTTCAGTTCTGCTGGGTATATACCCAGCAGTGGTATTGCTGGGTCATATGGCAAATCTATGGCTAGTTTTTTGAGAAACCGCCATACTGTCCTCCAGAATGGTTGGATCCTTCCGCATTCCCACCAGCAGTGGATGAGTGTTCCCCTTCCTTCACATCCTCTCCAGCACTTGTATTCTTCTGTTTTTTTCATAGCTGCCAATCTTATGGGTGTAAGATGGTATCTCATTGTAGTTTTGATTTGCATTTCCCTGATAGCTAGAGATTTGGAACATTTTTTCATGTGCTTTCTTGCCATTTGTATTTCTTCTTCGGAGAAGTGTCTGTTTAAGTCTTTTTCCCATTTTTTAAATGGGTTGTTTATCTTTTTATTTTCAAGATATAGGAGTTCTTTATATATGCAAGTTATAAGTTTCTTATCAGATATATGATTGCCAAATATTTTCTCCCACTGTGTGGGCTCCCTTTTTACTTTCTTGACAAACTCCTTTGAGGTGCAGAAGGCTTTAATTTTGAGGAAGTCCCATTTATCTATTAGTTCTTTTGCTGCTCGTGCTTTTGGTGAGATATTCATAAATCCATTTCCTATTACAAGGTCCTGTAGATGTTTCCCTACACTGCTTTCTAAGGTTTTTATGGTCTTGGCTCTTATATTTAGGTCTTTGATCCATCTTGAGTTGATCTTTGTATAAGGTGTGAGATGGTAATCTTCTTTCATTCTTCTACATATGGCTATCCAGTTCTCCAGACACCATTTGTTGAATAGGCCACTCTCTCCCAATTGAGAGGGTTTGGTGGCTTTATCGAATATTATGTGGCTGTATATGTGAGGTTCTATATCAGAGCTTTTAATTCGATTCCATTGGTCTATGTGTCTCTCCTTATGCCAATACCATGCTGTTTTCACCACCGTAGCTTTATAGTATGTTTTGAAGTCAGGTAGTGTGATTCCTCCAATTTCGTTTTTCTTTTTCAGTATGTCTTTGGCTATTCGGGGTCTCTTTCCTTTCCAAATAAATTTCATAGTTAGTTTTTCTAGTTCCTTAAAGAAGGCTGCGTTGATTTTTATTGGGATTGCATTGAATGTGTAGATCAGTTTTGGTAGGATAGACATCTTAATAATGTTCAGTCTTCCTATCCATGAACAAGGAATAGTCTTCCATTTATTTAGGTCTTCTTTGATTTCCTTGAACAATCTTGTATAATTCTCGTTGTATAAGTTCTTTACCTCTTTAGTTAAATTTATTCCTAAGCATTTGATTTTTTTATTTACTATTGTGAATGGTATTTGTTTCTTGATTTCCTCCTGATCTTGCTCATTATTGGTGTACAGAAATGCTACTGATTTTTGCGCATTGATCTTATAACCTGCGACTTTACTAAACTCATTTATGAGTTCTAGAATCTTCGTTGTAGATCTCTCAGGGTTTTCTATGTATAGGATCATGTCATCTGCAAATAATGAAATTTTGACTTCTTCCTTTCCAATTTGAATGCCTTTTATTTCTGGTTCTTGCCTCAGTGCTTGAGCAAGTACTCCTAAAACAATGTTAAATAGGAGCAGAGACAGTGGGCATCCTTGTCTTGTTCCTGAGTTTAGAGGGAAGGAGTCTAGGATTTCTCCATTGTAAACAATATTGGCTTTAGGTTTTTCATATATACTCTTTATCATGTTCAAAAAATTCCCTTGTATTCCAATCTTTTGGAGTGTTTTTATCAAGAAAGGGTGCTGTATTTTGTCAAATGCTTTTTCTGCATCAATAGATATAATCATGTGATTTTTTTCCTTCAATCTGTTTATATGGTGTATTACGTTGATTGATTTTCTTATGTTGAACCATCCTTGCATACCTGGGATGAATCCCACTTGGTCGTGGTGTATAATACATTTAATGTGTTGTTGAATACGATTAGCAAGTATTTTGTTAAGTATTTTTGCGTCTAGGTTCATTAGAGAAATTGGTCTGTAATTTTCCTTTCTTCTGATGTCTTTGTTTGGCTTTGGTACTAGGGTAATGTTGGCATCATAGAAGGAGTTGGGTAATGTTCTTTCCGTTTCGATGTTTTGGAATAGTTTCAGCAGGATTGGTGTCAGTTCTTTCTGGAATGTTTTGTAGAATTCACCTGTGAAGCCATCTGGCCCTGGGCTCTTCTTAGTTGGGAGATTTTTGATAACCAATTCTATCTCTCTGCTTGTGATTGGTTTGTTAAGATCATCAATTTCTTCTTTCATCAATATGGGCTGCTTATGTTTTTCTAGGAATTTGTCCATTTCCTCTAGATTGTCATTTTTGTTGGAATATAGTTTTTCAAAATATCCTCTTATGATAGTCTTTATTTCTGTGGGGTCAGTGGTGATATCGCCTTTCTCATTTCTTATTTTGTGTATTTGCATCTTCTCTCTTTTTTCTTTGTTAGTGTTACTAAAGGGTTTTCAATTTTGTTAATCTTCTCAAAAAACCAGCTCTTGGTCTTGTTTATCTGTTCAAGTGCTTTCTTATTTTCTATTTCATTTAGTTCTGCTCTTATCTTTGTTATTTCCTTCCTTCTTCTTCCTGTTGGGCTACTTTGTTGTTGTTTTTCTAATTCCTTCAAATGTGCAGTTCGTTCTTCAATTTTTGCTCTTTCTTCTTTTTTGATATATGAATTTATGGCTATAAACTTCCCTCTCAGTACTGCTTTTGCTGCATCCCATAAATTTTGGTATGTTGTGTTATCATTATCATTTGTTTCAAGGTAGTCATTGATTTCTTTTGAGATTTCCTCTTTGACCCACTGTTTTTCTAAGAGTGTGCTGTTTAATTTCCAAATCGTGGTGTGAAATCTGGGCTTCTGTCCCTTGCAAATCTCCAGCTTGACTCCGCTGTGGTCAGAGATAATGTTTTGTATGATTTCAATCTTTCTGAATTCGTTCAGCCTTTCTTTGTGGCCTAGCATATGATCTATCTTGGAGAATGATCCATGTGCGCTTGAGAAAAATGTATATCCTGCTGTGTTTGGGTGTAGCGATCTATATATGTCTATTAGATCGAGCTCCTCTAATATACTATTCAGATGTTTTGTTTCTTTGGTGATTCTCTTTTGAGATGTTCTGTCCAGAGTTGATAGTGGTGTATTAAAATCCCCCACTATAAGTGTAGATGTATCTATTCTTTCACTTAGTTTTTCCAGCGTTTGCCTGACGTATTTAGAGGCACCCTTCTTAGGGGCATAGATATTTATGATTGTTCAATCTTCTTGACAGATTTTCCCTTTCACTAAAATGTAGTATCCTTCTTTGTCTCTCACAATTGTTTCACATTTAAAGTCTATTTTGTCTGATATTAATATAGCTACTCCTGCCTTTTTTTGGTTATTGTTAGCTTGTATGATTGTTTTCCAGCCATTCACTTTCAATCTCCATGCGTCTCTGGGTCTAAGATGTGTCTCTTGTAGACAGCATATGGATGGGTCATATTTCCTTATCCAATGTCCCAGTCTGAATCTTTTGATAGGTGAGTTTAATCCGTTGACATTCAGTGTTATTACTATCAAGGAATTATTTGTGTTAGCCATATTTTGATTGGATTTGTGTTTGTCATATTTTGTTTGTATATATTTTTTTGTCTTTTTTGTTGTTGTTGTTGGTCTTATACTCTCCTCCAACTTTGCCTTTCCTGTTTTTTCCTTTCTTCCTGCAGAACTCCCTTTAGAATTTCTTGAAGGGGAGGTTTCTTGTTGGTATACTCTTTCAGTTTCTGTTTGTCTGTGAATATTTTGAACTCTCCTTCATGTTTGAATGCTAGTTTAGCTGGATAGAGTATTCTTGGTTGGAAGTTTTTTTCCTTTAGTACCTTGACTATATCATACCACTGTCTTCTTGCCTCCATGGTTTCAGAAGAGAAATCAGCACTTAATCTAATTGAGCTTCCCTTGTATGTGATGGTTTTCTTTTCTCTTGCTGCTTTTAGGATTTTCTCTTTGTCTTGAGCTTTGGATAATTTGATAAGTATATGTCTTGGGGTGGGCCTGTTGGGGTTTATGACTTGTGGAGTGCGCTGTGCTTCTTGGATATGTACATCTGTCTCTTTCAGTAGATTTGGGAAGTTTTCAGCCATTATTTCCTGCAACACTCCTTCTGACCCCTTTCCCTTCTCTTCACCTTCTGGAATGCCTATAATACGTATGTTTGAGCGTTTTGCATTGTCATTCAGGTCCCTAAATCCTAATTGGATTTTTTCTATCTTCTTATTGACCTCTTCTACTATCTGTTTGATTTCTGATGTACTGTCTTCCACATCACTAATTCTCTGCTCTGTCTCTTCTAGTCTGCTGATATTTGCTGCAAGTGTATTTTTGATTTCTTGAACTGTGGTGTTCATTCCTATCATATCTGTTATGTTTTTGCGTATGTCTGCAATTTCCCCTCCAAGTGATGTCTTCATGTTGTTAACCTCTTTCATTACTGCATCAAATTTGTCGGTGATAAATGTTCTGAGTTCTTTCATTGCTTGTGCCAAGTTTTGCTCCCCTTCATGATTATTGGTTTGTTGATTGGATTCAGTCATGTTTTCCTGATTATTGGTTTGGTTTGTAGATTTTTGTTGCTTTCTGGTCATCTCTTTATTTTGACAAATTTAATCAGTTCCTTAGCTTCTTTGTCTGCTTTTGGAGGTTAATTAGTTGTTATTTTTGCATAGGTGTTATATCTTCTTTTTGTCACTTTTTTCTTCTTATTCAAGTTACTTGTTGTTGGTTAAGTTCACTTTAGAAGAAAGTATTAGTGTTGGGGAAAGGCAATTGTGCCAGCAAGGGAAAAGTGTAAAGTAGTATTAGTAATGTATGTTAACAAAGCAAGAATATGAGATCTGGGAGGATGGAGGTTAGATTCATGTAGATTGTATAGAGTTATAGCTGTAGGTAGAGTACCTTTTATGAAGTAGATGACTGAATATGGGCGGAATATGGTATGAACTACAAAGCTATTGTTTTCATGAGAGAGGGAAAAAGAAAAGAAAGGTAATAGTTTCAAGAGTGGATAACAGACAGAAAACAGAACAAAGGTATTAGAAATTAAGAGTTAGACACTTTGTGGATCAAAGAATGGGAGGTGGGGGGTGGAATATAGTAGAGACAGTAGATGATAGTGGATATCAAGATGCAGGGGAAGGGGGATAGTGTAGGTAGCCTAAATCAGTTCACACAGAAATGAGGCAGTGGAGGATGGGAAAACCCAGCAAATGTGAGGTGTTCCCTGTAGCACCTACTGTGTACTTGAATTAAAATAAAATAAGTGGAAAATGAGGGACAAGAGGGAAAGAGAAAACCGGAAAAAAACTAATTATAATAAAGAAAAAAAGAAAGACAAGAAGAAAGGAAGAAAGAAAAAGAGGATAAGCAAACGGTGGGGAACAGATAGGGGGAAGAGTGATACAGGTATACACGTGTCACAACTGCAACACTATCTAAAACAACAACCAAAAAAACCCCTAAATAACTGTATAAAAAAAAAAAGGACTTTGGGGGACACGCTAGGAGAAAAGACTAGGGGATAATGCAATATTAGCAATCAGGGTGTCAAACAGAGTAAAAAATAAGATAAAGTGAAAATAAAAACAAAACAATATGAACCAATATAGATAAAACACAAAGGTTAAGGTCCAGAGCACTCAAGAATCCCAGGTAGACCCCAGAGCGTGATGGATTCAGGGGTGGAAAGTCTGAGACACTGAAGACTCAAGAGGTGTGAGTCTGGGGTGTGGACCGCCAGAGTCCAGGGGACCCAGACCTGGCAACCTCAAATCTGGTCCACGGAAAGCTTAGGAGCCCCGCAGTGCAACACAGCCCTCAGGGATCCCCGTAGCTGGGTGCCAGCCCCGTGGGGGAAGCCAGATCCGCGAATTCTATATTGAATGTCTGATCCCTGAAATTCACCTACACCTCAGGGTATCAGCCTTTGGACAGCTTGCTCCCTGTGCTCTCACGCAACGGCCACTTGAGGGCGCCTCTACACCACGGCCAGTTCAATGACCCAGATCCCAAGCCCCACTGGGTGGGGTGGGCTTCAGCTGGAAATGCGGAAAACAGACTCTAAGATCCGAAATCCCAAACTTCACAAAATATTCCCCAATCAGCTTCCAGACGTGTCCTCCTCCCTCACTGCACCCTACAACAGTCTCCCAATTGTGTCCCCTTATTGCTCAAAATCCAATTCCGTTGCAGATCTGCAGCCAGACCTGTGGGGATGGGGCTCCAGGCGGAAGCGCTTCCCCCCCTGTCCGGTGACCAAAACGTCCCCCACTTCACAAGAAAACACCGTCTGTCTCCCCAAATCAATCTGCTAAGGAGTCTTGTCCCAACAATCCCTCACCAGCCAGCCCAGTATCCGCGAATTTCTCAGCACCGCAAAGCCTCCAGAAAGAGGAAAAAAAAACCAAAAACCCTGGCTGCCGCGGCTCCGGAGCTGCAAGAGCGCCCGCTACCGTGGCTCCGCCCACCCAAGGAGGGAACTTCCCGCGCCCAGCTGGGACCTCCGTTTATATATTATAGACGTATCCTCTCTGTTACCTTCCCACTGAATTGACGTCCAGACACCTTCCAACCAGCAAAAACCCCCAAAACAGCGCAGTCCTAAAGAGCCTTCAACGCTGCCCAGCCGCCCCCTGCAGAGACACTACCAGGCAAGCTCACGCAGCCACCATCTTCCGAAAATTCTCCAGCCAAAAATCTTGTATCCAGCAAGACTGTCTTTCAAACATGAGGGTGAAATTAGAATATTCACAGATAAACAGAAACTGAGAGAATTTCTAAGTAACAGACCAGATTTTTAGGAAATACTAGAAGGTGTGTTAGAGCCTGAAAAGAAAAGACAGGAGAGAGGGGCCTGCAAGAGAGTCTAGAAATGAAGATTATATCAATAAAAGTAACTAAAAGGGTGAAAAGACTGGTGAAAATAAAATATGAGATAAAATTCAAATAACCAGGAATAAACTTAACCAATTATGTAAAGCACTTGTATTCAAAAAACTGCAACTCAAACAAATGAAAAAAGGCCTAAATAACTGGAAGAACATTCCATGCTCACGGATTGGAAGACTAAGTATCATTAAGACATCAGTTCTACTCAAATTGATATACAGATTTAATGCAATCCTGATAAAAATTCCAGAAGCATTAAAGAAAAAATTGAAAACATGATCATTAAATTTATTTGGAAGGGTAAGGAGTCCTGAATAGCCAGAAACATCATAAAAAGGAAAAGTGAACCCTCATCTCCAGACTTTAAATCATAATACCTACCTATAGTGGTAAAAACAACATGGTACTGGCCTAAAGACAGACACAATAGACCAATGGTACCAAATTTATGGTTCAGAAACAGACCCTCACAGGTACGGTCAAGTGATTTTGACTAGCCTGTCAAGCTCACACAGCTCGGGCAGAACAATCCATTCAACAAATGGTGCTGAAAGAATTGGACATCCATAGCTAAGAGAAGGAAGGACTCCTATCTCACACCTTATCCAAAAACTAACTCAAAGAGGATCAAAAAACTAAAAATAAAAGCAAGAACCATAAAACTTCCAGAAGAAATTATTGGAAAATAATTTTAAGACCTGGTGGTAGGTGGTGGAGCCTTAAAGGAGATAAGAGGATTGAGTGGACTACTGATGTTTAATGTATGTAGAAGTTTTAATTAGCCTTACTGTAAAGGTATGGAAATGTATAGAGTGGATGGTAACACACAGTGAGTTACAGCTAGTTTGTAAATGGGGATGTGACTGAAAATGGTAGTCTAGTTATGTAAATGCCAACTGACGGAATGCTTGAGAATAATCTAAGAACTGGATAGCACAGTAAACTAAGAGGTGGGTGAGAATTCTAGTTGATGGTACAGATGCAAGAGTGTCCTTTGATAGCTAGAACAAATGTATATCACTACTTCAGGGTGATGGGAATGTGGAGAAGCATGGGAAAAATTCAGCTGGAGTGACCTATGGACTGTGGTTAGTAGTAATAATATTCTTGCATCTATGCAAAAGATGTAGTGTGTTGATACTGAGGCACTATGGATAATGTGAGCCAAATGTACACTATGGACATAGCAATAATCAGATGATATTATTTTATCTGTAGCAAATAACACACTACATTGTGGTGTGGTGTGGAGGGGTGCTGTTTGGGAATTCTACATATGTGCATGATTGTTTTATAAGTTTACTACTTCTATCATAAAAAATATATTTAAAAAATAATAATAGAGTGGGTTGAGGGAAAAACACACCAAATGTAAGATAAGACCTATGATTAGTAGTAAGATTTTGACAATGTTCTTTCACAATTTTTAACAAATATCTCATGACAATGCAAGGTGTTGGTGGAGGGTTGATGTATGCGACTCCTGTGTGATGTTATGCATGTTTGCTTTGTAAGTTCACAACTTTTACTGTACACTTGTTTATGTATGCTCATATATAAATGATATAAAGATAATAATAATTGGATTGGTTAGGGGAAAAACACTTTGTTTAGTAGAAATATTTTGATAATGCTCTTTAATCATTAGTTAAAAGTTTTAAAAACAATGCAAGTTATTGGTGATAGGGTGAGATATTATACATGTTTGATGCTATATATGTTTGTTTTGTAAGTTCACAACTATTATATATTTGTTTATGTATGCTTATGTATGAGTGATATATTTCAATAAATTTTTAAAAATGCCCCTCCAAAAAACAAAAAAACAAAACAAAACAAAACAAAAAACCCTTCAATCAGAGAATGCTTTGAAAAGACAACATTCTACAGAAGATAAACATAGGACCAGAAGGACCTTGAAAGATGCTCAACACCATTTGCCTTTAGGAAAATGCAACATGAAACCACAATGAGATACCTTTTCAAATACACTAAAATGTTTGCTATTAGAAACAGAAAATAACATGTGGAGAGGATGAGGATAAATAGGAACACTCTTTTAATGCCAGTGACATTGTCAAATCATGTAGTGGCTATGAAAGAGAGACTGGGGATTCCTCAGAGGCCTAAGTATAGAGCTACCATATGACCTGACAATTTCACCACTAGATATATACCCTAAAGAAATGAAAGCAGGGTCATGAACAGATATTTGTACACCAGTGTTCATAAGGCCATTATTCAGAATTGTGAAAAGATGGAAGCAACTCAATCAACTAATGAATAGGTAAGCAAAGCATGGTATACACACATATATACACACACACACATATATACAAATATACAGTACAATATTATTTAGTCATAAAAAGGCATGGGATTATCCCCACTATGCAAACATGGCTCAACAAAAGAAAATCTATTAATATAATACATCATACTGACAAAAAAAAAGGGAGCAAAAATAATCATCTCAATTTGTGTGGAAAAGGCATATGACAAAATCCCATTTCCTTTCTTCATAAAATCACTTAGAAAAGTAAGAATAAAAGGAAATGCCCTCTACATGAGAATGAACAATGTGGCAGTTTAAAATTATCAATGACTCTCCCAAATGTCATTATGATTGTAAACACCCAAAAGACATTATTTTGTAAATGGGTCTGTTCCTTGGGGTGTAACCCACTTTGATTACATTAGATTCACCACAGAGGTCTTTAACTAAATTAACTTTTAAGATTTGGAATTATCCTGAATGGCACTGCAATGACAGACACAGACCATTATATATCCTGCGAAAACCTACAGAATTGTGTGTGAGAGAGTGTAAACTACAATGCAAACTATAATCCATGCTGTGTGGCAATGCTCCCAAGTGTGTTCATCAGTTGCAATGAACATACAACACGAATGAAAGAAGTTGTTAATGTGGAGAAATGTGGGAGTTGTGGGGAGTTGGGCATATTGAGAATCCCTTATATTTATTTATGAAACATTTTATGTAATCTAATTATCCTTTAAAAATAAATAAAAATATATTTTTTAAAATCACCTGTAAAGTGTGGGCTTTGATTCATCCAAGTCAGGAGGGTGTGACTCGTGTTTTAGTACCCACCCCCGTGGTAGGCTGATAATAAAGGGACTCTCACTCAAGACAACACACAGGAAGAGAGAAGAAGACAAGGAAGAGAGAACTTTGTCAGTTCTGGAGCCCTGAGGAGAGACGAGTCATTTGCCTGATTGTTTGCCCAGAGAGACAAGCCCTACACCAGCATGAAGCTGGGATTGGAAGAAACTGCGCGTGCAGCCTTAAGAGGAAGAAAGAAGGAGGCAGAGAACACCCACCATCTTGTTTCAACACCTGGCACTTGACTTCGGTTGGAACGCAGCCATGAGTTGCAATCTGTATGGCCTTATAAGTGTAAGCTTTTACCACAAATGATTACGCATTATAAAAGCCAAAAGATTTCTGGCACTTTCCATCAGCACCCCTTTGGCTGACCAATACAGGCATATATGAAACAACCCACTGCAAACATCATACTGAACAGTGAAAGATGGAAGACTTAAAAAAACTAGGAACATAAAACCTCTAGAAGAAAACTTAAGAAGATTCAGAGCCAAGTGTTGGGAAATATTTAGGTTTGTTTCTGAAAAATATTTTTTTATTATCATCATTCTTTTTTTAAAGATACATAGATCACACAAAATGTTGCATTAAAAAAAATAGTTTCCCATATACCACACTGCCCACACGCCCAACTCCTTCCAATCAACAACATCTTTCATTAGGGCAGTACATTCATTGCATTTCATGAGTACATTTTGGGCCGTTGCTACACTGCATGGATTATAATTTATTTGTAGTTTACACCTCTCCCAGTCCATTCCATGCGTTATGGCAGGATATATAATTTCTTTCACCTCTCCCTGCAATATCATTGAGGGGAACTCTAAGATCTGAAAAGGCCCCAGTATCACACCTCCTTTCCCCCCATGCCTGCCTTCAGCAACTCCCATGGCCAATGTCTTCACATCAATGAAATAATTTAATTCTTCCAATGCTAGAGTCACAACAGTTCTATAGTAGTATATGAATAAATCTATTCTATTTTATTCCTGAATCCTGAGGACCCTAGGATGGCAAAATCCACTCCAACTTTAAATCAAAAGGGGGTGTAGATCCCACGTGACTGATGTATGGAATTGTTCTGCTTGCATCTGTAGACTCTCTTGGTTCCCTGGTGTGGTGTTTGACCATCCTCACCTACCTGTTAGCTGACATGGGCAAGTCCAATGAACAGGAGAGTGGGTGTTGCAACTCTGCTCAGGTTCAGGACCCAGCTGGCATATAGACTGTCCAGAGATTCAAGTCTCCTGAGCATAAACCAAACCCAGCACCTATCACAACTAAGGGAAAAGTGACAGAAGAAGCAAGCATAGACAGATAACATCTGAATCCAACTGTACATTCAGGAGCACAAATTAAACTGGCAAGGGAGTGGACTTCAGAGCCATCTGTCATGATTGTAGGACCTGGGTGTGTTTGTAGCCCTCAGAAGGACCCCTCCCTGGAGTTGTATCTACTTTTCGCTGTCCCTGAGATCCTGCTGAGATGAGCATAAACACAAACCCTCTGAAGACCTCCCAACTCATTTTAAAGTCTCTTAGCCATATAAACTCATTTGTCTTTACCACTTACCCTTTTTATTCAAGGTATTTTCTAGGTGCATCACCAGCAGGTGTTGGTAGTACTACCTCAGCACCTGGCAGTCTCATGCCCAGAGTGACGTCCCACACTGGGGGGAAGGTAATGCATTTACATGCTGAATTTGGCTTAGAGAGTGGCCGCATTTGAGCAACATGGAGGCTCTCAGGAGGTAACTCTTAGGCACCCTACAGTTTTAGGCCTGCTTGAAATTTAAAGCACTCAGGCCCATAAGCATAGTCATCAGTATCAAAGACCATCATTGGACCATCCTCGTTCACTGGTCTTTGCCCTTGTACTTGGAAGATTGTTGCTGCTCCAGTGGGGAGTGGGACAGAGTTTCCTGGAATGAGAACCCAGCACTCCCTCAATTGTTGGAAACTCTGATGTGGGGTATCATTGATGGGGAATGCATGGGTGGGAGGGAGTGCTCCAGGCCAATGCTTTCTTCGGTTTTACACCCAAAGCAAAAGCAACAAAAGAAAAATAGGGAAGTGAGACCTAATCAAAATTATAAGCTTTTGTGCCTAAAATACCTTTATAATAAGAGCAAAAGCCATCTAATTCTATGGAAGAATGTATCTGGAAGCCATATATCCAAGGAGGGTTTAGTATCCAGAAAACAAAGAATCCTAAAGGTGAACAATACAATGAAAGACAACCTAATTAAAAAGTGGGCAAATCCCCTGTCAATTGCACGGTGGAGTGGGCATCACCATGCCAGGGTCCTCAGGATCGGGAAATGAAATATGGCCTAGAGTGGACTTACTGGTATTCTACTATAGAATTATTGTGGCTCTAGCAATGGGAGAAATTTTATCACTGATGTGGAGACAGTGGCCACTGGAGTTGCTGAAGGCAATGATAGGGAAAAGGAGGTGTATCGTGGGGGCATTTTTGGGACTTGGAGTTGACCTGAATGATATTGTAGACACAGATGTAGGACATTATATATCCTGCCATAACCCGCGGTATAGACTGGGAGAGAGGGAAAACTACAACGTAAGCTATAATCCATGCTGTGTAGCAATGCTTCAAAATGTATTCATCAAATGCAGTGAACATACACCACTAATGAAAGAAGTTGTTGATGTGGGAAAACTGGGGTTGTGGGGAGCGGGCATATGGGAATCTCCTTCATTTGTTAAGGTAACATTTTGTGTGATTTATATATCTTTGAAAAATAAACAAAATAGTGTATCTGAGGCTGAGTCAAAATAAATGTTTCTAACAGTGAAAAAATAAGACTAAAAATACATATTGAAATATAAGTGAAAGTCTTGGATATGTCTCCAAAGAGTACACAAATGGAAAGAAAACATATAAAAAGATGCTCACTGCCATTGCTACGAGGGATATGCAATTCAAAACCAAGATGAGATATCACATCATACCCACAAGAATGGCTCTTATTAAGAAATGGAAAATAACAAGTACTGGAGAGGATGTGGAGAAATAGGAACACCCGTTCATTGCTGGTGGCAAAGGAAAATGGCCACACAGGAGCAGTTGGACCTTGCAATATGGAGAAGGCATTCACTCTGAAAATTCTGTGATGACTGGTCACCATAGTTACTTCATGATGCACATCTGGCTCACGGTTCTAACTGTCACTCTGCCAGAGAGATTTGAAGTTGGTGGCAGGTGGAAAAGCTCCCAGCTTCGTTCGCACGGCTCATAGAGATGGGAAATCTCAATTGCTGCTCAAGAGGTGTGAACATACTTACCTACTTAATTAAGTTAATACCCCTCAAAATTGGCTATTTATTTTTCAACAAAATAGTCTCCTCATTCTTTTTTAGTTTCTCCTCTTTAACTCATCCTACAACATTTCAGATGAGCTTTACACTTGTCTCTTACTACTTAATTCATATTTTAGATCCTTCTATCAAGCTGGTTGCCTTAAAATCAATCTCTTATTAGAAAAATTTACTATTTCTTATAATGTTCTGTACCCTTCCATCTTCTCCTCAGGTCCACATCTATTTCAATGCTGTTTTTTACTCAGCAAGGGCCAAGTAAATTATTTCAGAATTTGGAGTTAAAATGGATGGCTAGACATCAGAAGTGAAGGATTTCATAAGACGAAGTGTACTAAAGTTGGCTTTTAATATGCTTTACCATTTCTATGCATCCTGAAATGTGTACATACCTCAGAATGTTTGGGGAATCCATTGCTTCCATTCACATAACTAGTTTTCCAGAACTTGAGTTTCTAAGTGTCAGTTTATGAACCAATATGCATCTTTCCTTTTATCCTTGGGGTTTATCCAAAATTTTCATTTGACAAACTTACTTATTGATGCTTTCACTTACCCACTGCCCTCCCTAATGGTAAGTATGGGGGAAATACTGTAATTTTTTCTCCACCAACCAATGAGTAGCATATCTCTCTCCACACAGCAATAGCAAGAAAAATAGGAAAATGAACTCATAGACATTAATAGATAAGCAAGTGCTTCGACACTTTCCCACACACAGGAAAAAGATGATAGATAGATAGATAGATAGATAGATAGATAGATAGATAGATAGATAGATAGATAGATAGATAGATATAGACAGACAGATAGATAGATTTAGATGAGAAGAGAAATAATATTTATGTAGTCGATGGCCCAGTACCAGCCCAATTCAGGTTTGGTAACCAGCAACCATACAAAGAAGCATCGTGAGTCAAGCAATGTTCACCGAATAATTCATGAGCTCTATTTCTGATATACTGAGAATTACTCTGTGTCTTCCCACCTCTCACAGGCAACCCATCGGAGGAACTCCCTAACGCAGATGAGGAGAACCCATCTAACACAAAGGTAGGGTTGACTTTCTTTATTTGAAATAGATGTGTTGATTTCTTGGGTTCTTTCTTTTGCTATCAAATTGAGATTTGAAAACTTCATCATGTAGAGTACAGAACTTAGGTACTGTCTACTTGAGGGTAAGCAGGAATGGGTAGGCTCTCTTACCAACAGACAGCTGGTGCCAGAGAGCCTTCAATGTTGGTGGTGCCAGTTGGGAGACACTATGTAGAAGACCCCCCTGCCTTAGTGTCAATTTTTTCTCTTTAGATTAAAATTTTGTAATTGTCTGCCAAAATGGAATAGAAGGAAATACATTCTGGGAGGGTCTGCACATTTTCTAATGGTGTCCTCTACTCTGCTTGTATGTTCTTTGACTCAACAGTGGATTCCAATCTGGATTTCTAGAGCAACTAAGAGAACAAAAGACCTGTGTAAACAATACCTAGCATAATCTGATTCTCACATGCTTTCTTTCCCTTCATTACAGGTCGCCTCAAGAACAAGAGAACAAGAGAACAAGGTGTGTATTCTGGAATCACTAAATGGCTGAGGGTAGAAAATAACAGAAATCTAGATGAATAAGTGGGCCTTCCATGATGGCTTAGGTGGGGATAATTGAGGTAATTCCCAATTCCTTGTGGGAGTGAGAATTGGGGATGTTGTGAGAAAAACTGTTCTCAAGGGAAAGAACCTTGATCATGTTTCTTCAACTTTGATCATGTTTCTGGAAGCAGCAAGGTTGCCCTTGGGTAGTGTGGATTAGTATGGATTGTAGTTGAGGCATGTCAATGAGTAAGTCTATGTTGTGTAACTGTGAGTCTGAATGTGTGTATGCCTGTCTGCTTGTATTTATTCATACTAGACAGTGTTCCTGTTTACAGAGGTACATCAACACTGTCAACTCTACCAAGAAAATGATTCCTTCTGACCAGTGCACAGTTTACATATAGTAACTTATTAAATCCTCATCACAGCCATATGCCATGCATGTGTTTAAAATACCCACACCTCAGTTGGAAAACAGAGGCACAGAGACACATGTCAACAATCTCACTACAGCCTAAGACTTAGATCCAAGTTCTGTACCCAGGCATGCAGGGTCCAATGTTGAAACTCTGAAGCTGCACTTAGAGCTCAGACATGGGGATATTAAACAATGTACATGGGAAATCTGGACAGCATTAGCATCTGTGCACGTACTTGAACATTTTCAAGCCTGCAGAGTTTTCAACCACTGCTCATCGTTACAAGATTTTGCCAGTGTCACATAACCCAGATTACCTCTCAAATCATCCTATGGCTGATTTCACATGCTTTTGTCCAGTCACATATCTGAGAGTTCAAAGTCACTATGTAGGCAAACAAAGTCAATATCTCTTAGATTTGGGTCATTCATCATTACCTGGCCAGTATCTGATTAAAATTGGGAGGTTCTTTTAGTGTATTTGCTAAGATTGTTGCCAGTAGCCCAAGAAATGTGCCAGTCTTGCAAGCCATGAGTTGTATGTACAGTGGAAGGTAAGAAATCAAAATTTCTCTTGGTTATTAGCCTAGGTCACTCTTATTGAACTGTCTTGTGCACCTGGATAGAGATCGTCTGTGCTGAACCCATGCCTACTCCTTAATGAATTCTCCAATGTGGGCTGCTTAGTGCCATCATAGATCAACCATCAGCTCACTCATGAATACACACATGGAATAGGAGAGGAAGTTGAGTTCCCTATACTTTGTAACACTTACATAATCTAAAGCATCTATAAATATAAAATAATTTTTAAGAAATGGAGAAGGGAAACAGTAGTAAAAAGTGTAGTTGTTTTATGTGTTAGGATTTCAACATTTTAAATTTCAAAATTGGATTTCCTGTATATCAACAGATTTCTGAATAAATACACTGTACCCAGAATCCAATAATCCAGACCCTAAATAAATTGTAAATTTCATAAAAGTGATAACAAATGGAGAGGCAGCATAAATGGATTTTTGGAAGGTGAAATGGTTTTAAAGGTAGTTAAGCTGTGCTTCCAAACAGACAGATGGTGTTATGGGATGCAGGTTGTGTCATAATGAGCACATTATTATTTTTGTAATTGTAGATTTACCATTTGTAAGACACACTAGGAATCCTTAGCTGGAAATCTAAGGAATCTGTTTCTCATTTGTTCCTGAACCTTTCCATTATTTCCTTCCTTCCTTCCTGCCTTTCTGCCTTCCTGCCTTTCCTGCCTTCCTGCCTTCTTGCCTACCTTCATCCTTTCTTCCTTCCTTCCTTTTTTCATCCTCCCTTCCTCCCTTCCTCCCTTCCTTCATTCCCTCCTGTAATCAACGTTGTCACTAATGATCTACTTTCTTCTTTCTTTTTTTATATCACATATTGATTTTCTTTATTTTTTCCCCATAACAACTCAAGTCTTTTAAGGTGCTTCATTGGTTATGAAGCATGACTATATAAATAAACTAAATGCTTAGCTTAAATGGAAGGATTCCTTTTAACACCCTCTTGCATTAGTGAACTGTCTATCTTTACAGAAAAATTTTCAGAATTCTGCCAGATTTTGAGTTACATCACAGAATTAATTTCTTTGCGTTGTTTGTTACTTATAAGACTATTCCCTGTATGACAAAATGTATTCAAAGTACAGATAGGTTTTTTCATTTCATATTATTGCCAGCAAACAAATTGCAATAACCTTAATATCTCATTCTCCAAGACATTAAAAGACAAAAAAAAATAAAAAATAAAAAAAATAAAAAGGTTTGATATTTGTCTCTTGTCAAATCATCCATAGTACAGGTTCTTTTGCAGAAGGTATCACATATACTATATATGTCAATTGCATTGATAGATAGAAGGGATAAGTGTATCCTGGGTGCTCTGGGTGCCTCTTCTATGTGCCAGAATGACCTGGGTATAAGGATGAACAACACCAAGAGCAGGTGCACACCTGGAGAAAGGCACCCGTGATGCTGTGGGGAGGATGCTGTTATATTCACCTGGAAAACAGTGTTCTGGTATGGATTAGAGGCATGTGCACCTGTGACCCAGCAGTCCCTGTCCTTGCTCTATATAATCTAAGGGCCATGAAGGAGGCATGGATGTGATGTCCACACAAAGGCCTGCAAAGACTCATTTGCAACAGTTCGATCCTGAGTAGTCATTCAGGGAAACAATACAGTTTATAAAATGTAGAAGAATACACTTATTGTGCTATGTCCTAATGTTATAGAATTACTTGGCATTCCAAATAGCAAACATTGATTCACACAGCAACAACTTGGAATTCCCACAATATTCAGGTATAACATCCAGCCATATTCAGAAGAGTTTATACTAAGTGCTTCCATTGATAGGGTGTGAAAAAGAGAGAAATCTAAATTCTGGTGATCATGCTCAGAATACTGGTAATTGCTGGGGGCTACTGGCGGGAAGTAGCAAACAATAGGCTGCCAGGGGCTGGACATGTTCTGAGCCTAGGTCAGGGAGTTGACAACAGGTGTGTTTATATGAACCACCAAGCCTTGTGAAGTGCATTTGTGTACTTTGCAATCATTAAAGTAAGCATTTACATTTAGAAAAAAGAAATAGAAAAAGTCAATTTGCCCACAAAGTAATCTCCAGGTCCCAGTGACTTCCTATGTTTACTACACAATATTCATAAAGACATAATGCCAAAGTGGAACACACTTGTAAAGAATAGATATAGAAGGACACACTTTCATCAAATCAAGAGAATCTCATTACCAAACTCCAGAAAGATGAAGATGGGAAAGCAAAATTACAGAGAGCATTCTTCACAATACACGTGCTGAAATGCATGGAAAACATCTGCATTTCGGACCAGAGATTACAAAGGGAAGTAACTGGGAATTCCTGGCAGGATTTCTGTGGGACGATAGCAGAGAATGCAGGCTTCTGAGAGCAGCCTGGGAGAGGGAGTAGAAGGGAAATCCCTTAATTGATCAGAGTGTGGTGCTGATTTCCTGAGGTTGCCTGAAAGGCCTAAAGTGTCCAGATGTCTCTAGAGACCACAGCAGCACCCCTGCTTGAAGCATTGTTTTCTATGGCAGTCATTGAGATAACCCTGAGACGTGCATAACACTCATGTCCTCGCATGTGTCAATTATTAGTTGAAAGAAAATGGCTGAGAATCAGCAGTGATGGTCATTTGAATGGAGCCTTCCATATCATGAAGGGTACTATATTCATTTCTAGGGCTGCCATACAAAGTACCAAAAGTTTGGCCACCTTTGGCCACCTAATAAGAATAACACCTAGAAATGTATTTTTCTACAGCTCTGGAGTACAGAAGTCTGGAGTCAATGTGTCACAGCACCATGCTCCGTCTGGAGGCCCTAGGGGAAGAGTTCTCCTTCGGCTTTCCCTCTCTTTTAGGGGAGGATGGCAATCTTTGGTGATCCATAGCACGTAGCTGCATGAGTCCAGCCTCTGCCTCCACATTCATGTGGACTTCTCCCTTTACTGTTTCTTTCTGTGTCCCTTCTCATTTTACAAGGACACTAGTCAATTGGACAAGGAAGCTTGGGAATAGTATGACATACCTATTTCTACATCAATGTGCTCTCTAGCTGGGGAAATGTTTCATGTTTCTGGGGAGGTTTAATTTTGTTTCCTTTCCCCTTTTGAGTTCCTGAAAACTTTATTGTGAATGCTCTGGTATTTACATTTTTTCTGATCCCTTTTCATTTTTTCTTTTGTTCAGAGTTACCCAAAGAGTTGGAACTTTATGATAAACACTTAGTGTCTTACACATAAAATTATTTTCTCATTTACTTCAAGTGTCATTTGAAAATTACCCATTTCCTAGATGCCTTAATCACCCTTTCAGCCATCGTGTAGGCAGTGTACAAGAGCACTCCCTGATAAAATATTGGTCAGCTTCTTATTATACCTCTCCTAATCAGTCCTCTCCCAATCCTTTCTCCAACCCTCCTTTCATCACTCCATCCCACACAAACACACATAAGCACAGCGAAGAAATAGATTCCATCTAGGTGCTCCCAACATTGGGCTCACTACAAAGGTCTCCTAATTCTTCATTCAGAACTTTGTTCAAAGCTAAGTTAGGGTTAATTCCATTACTTGGCAAATATATCAATCGAGACACTTATAATTAAGGTAAAAAATAATCCAAAGTGATGTTTTTTGCATTTTGGGACAAAGGACTTCATAATAAATAAGACCACTATCATTTGTAATTGCTGCTTATCTCACTTGACCCGGACTCTAGTAACAGTCAGGAAACTCATTCATTCAGAAGAACAATCATTACACTTAGGATATAAACAATAGGATCTCTGACAGCTTTGTCACATTCATTCAAAAGTGAAACGATACAAAAACAATGTGGCTGTTGTTAAGCAAAGCAGGGTAAACTTGGAGGGTGGACTCCTGGGTTGGAAGCAAGCTGAGTCTTGAGTAGATGTATCTTGAAAGAATATATGCAAATTGATAATAAGCACAAGAAATGATTGCTATGATTAATCCTCAATGAAATGCCAATCAAAACAATGAGATGCCCCTTATAACCAGTAGGATAGCTAATATTTTTAAGAGAAAATAAAATGAAAAATAACAAATATAAGTGAGGCTGTAAATCAATTGGAAGGCCCATACACTAGTGGATGGAATGTAAAATGGATCAGCCATATGGGGAAGTAGTGTGGCAACCGCTCATTGAGATAAATACAGGAATACCATAAGACCAGCAATCTAACAACCAGGTCTATGTATAAAAAGAATTGAACTTAAAAGAGGGACACAAATAAGTATTTGAAAAGTCAGTGTTCATTGCAGCATCATTCAGAATGGCCAAAAGTTTGAAACCACCCAAGTGTCCACCAATACGGGAATCAGTAAAAAAAAAAGCAAAAATATATCCATAGAATAGGCCATTATTGGGCCAAAGTAAAGAAGTTCTAGTGCACACAAGTATATGCATGATACTTAAAAACATTATACCGAGGAAGTAAGGAAGATACGAAAGAAAAACTGTATCAGTGTACTTATTTGAAAAATAACAAAAAGAAAATTCAGAGAAAGAGAAAGGAGATGACAGCTTATTACCAGGGACTAGGGAGATGGGAGATTGGGCTTAATGGTTAATGGCTATTGAGTTTCTATTTCAGGTAATGAGAAAACTTTGGAATTGATTGTTTCATGATGATAACACATCATCGGACATGTAATTAATTGATGGCAGTAAATTCATTGTATAGATAAAAATGGGCAAACTGGCAAATTGTATGTTATGTAGATGTTAACTTGTTGAAAATTTTTGAAAATCCTGTAGAACACATGAGAAATTCAAAGTCAACAAAGATCTCTGAGGGTGAAGCAGTATTTCATGATGTCAATGAGATTCTGGATATTTTGCTGAATTTCAGGATGGGCTGGATAAGTATTTTAGCCATATCACTGTATCATATTGTACATCTTAGTACTACTTGTTCATGAACTATTTCACAATGATTTAGATTCTCTTTAGCTACAAAGCCAAGGATCCTATTTCTGATGCCCATTAACTTCCTCTCTTTGGTCTTCTTCTTCCATGAAGTGTGTCTGGGTAACTCCACAGTCCATGTTTCCTGACCACCCAGACATGCACATTGTAAGCCCCTGTCTGGGCCAAGCAAAGATCGCTGAGTAATACCAGCCATACCCCCAGTGTACTGACTGTTACTCGTGTTCCCCTAGCTCCCGTGGAAGATCTGGTGGAGGACCCTCTTCATGACAGAGAGGATGAAGTGGTTCCACCTAATGCTGATGTAAGGTCATCTGTTTTGGTCTAAGATAGAAATATTCCTTTCTCTTATTTATCCTTTTCAATTGAATAAGTATCATAATATATGATGGTATGAATTATAGCTATCACCCACTGGTCAGGGAAAAGGATATTTGGAAGGGGTCTTTTACCCAAAGATCCCTGATAAAGAAGGAATTAGAAATGGAAGCACCAGGTTATCTAACATATGGTAGTGGGCTTTTGCCTCAGCACCATTTTTCTGCTTGGATTTAAACTTCTGTGACTTCTGTCAAAATGTTCTGGAAAGTCATATCCTTCAGGACATGCTTGAGCCATTCCTACATGTACTTTCCATGTTTATTTATGGGGCCTTTACTAATGCTTCCTGTCAGTCTTCATAAAATCACCAATACCTGAGGAGACACTACTCAACATGATAGGATCCTCATAGGCTTTTCTTTATTGCAATTGCAGGGGAACACCAGAGAAAGTGAAAACAGTACGTATTCTGTGCTAATCCCATATCTGAGGGAAAAATAAAGGTGAAGTAAGGAACTTCCATAAAACTTTCAGCTGGGGTCACCCTGATCAAAGCATCATGGTGATGAGGAAACAGTTTCTGTGAAGGGAATCTGCGCTTGTTACTACAGCCTGTGGTTTTGTCTGTGATCTCTTTAGGATGTGCAGGTTTTGCATGCGTGGGGGTTTGGGGAGTCTAGTGTGTGTTTCTGTGGTGTAATTTTTTTTTTTTTATTTTCTTTTCTTTTTTTTTTTTTAATTTTTTTAATTTTTTTATTTTTTATTGACTTTGTAATAATATTACATTAAAAATATATATGTGAGGTCCCATTCAACCCCACCCCCCCACCCCCCCTCTCCCCCCCCCCAACAACACTCGTTCCCATCATCATGACACATCCATTGGATTTGGTAAGTACATCTTTGGGCACCTCTGCACCTCATATACATTGGTTCACATCATGGCCCATACTCTCCTCTATTCCATCAAGTAGGCCCTGTGAGGATTTACAATGTCCGGTGATTACCTCTGAAGCACCATCCAGGGCAGCTCCATGTCCCGAAGACGCCTCCACCTCTCATCTCTTCCTGCCTTTCCCCATACCCTTTGTCCTTTATGTCCACTTTTCCCAATCCAATGCCACCTCTTCTATGTGGACACTGGATTGGTTGTGTCCATTGCATCTGTGGTGTAATTTTGAGTGTGTGCATATGGGGGCAACCATGAGCAGTTTCCCAGGTGTTATATCCCATTTAGACCGGACAATTACCAGGGACAACAGGGACAGTTTTCTCAAATATACCCCATCACTGCTGCATGTTCTAGGTACATGAATTTGTTCCACACTCACCAAAGCTGGATCTGGCCTTTGCTTTCTATGACCACAACATGGATGGAAGACTGAGGTACAAAGGTAAGCACCCCAAGCTCTTGCACTGCTAAAGGGAAGGTGCTCAATGGGAACCTACTCATATGTCATCATACTTTGAGTTACAGAACTGAACTTACCACCCAGCCATATGCTTACTAGAATCCATGCAAGGGAGTCACAGCATCTATATATATGCATACACCAGAATGACATGAGCCTACAAAGAGACCAAAACTGCCCATCATTATAAAGTAGCCTCAGTGGTTACATGACCTAGGGCAACTAGCTGTGCTGACTACCACAGACTTTGGCATAGTTATTAGTGCCCAAAGGATACAGTAATCACTCATGCTAATGAGCAGCTCCAAATGCTGAGTGTCATGAGACATCACATAGGGTGACATGATCCATAATTGGATTGAGGTCACAGCTCAGCAACTTACCTAAAGCAGATAGGCATTGGCAAGACAATTTCGTACATATGACAGCATCATCCAAAGGACCCAATAGGTACTCAAATCGTGACTCACACAATAGGGTCTTGGAAAAATAAGAATGCACATACATCTTGGTTCTGAACCTGGTGTCCAAAACTCTTGTGGAAACATTCCTAAAGAGCTGTATTTGTGGTTACTGAAACTCAATCTATATGTCCCTACATAATGGCTGTCCCATGCTTGATGGCCAATGATGTACGGTCAATATTTCAATGACTGCACAGACTTGGTGTGGAAAAGAAAGACTGGAAGTAAAACCATCTGATTAAAACGTGTTAGTATTTAAATCACAAGATTTTAGTATTCCCAATCTTCTCTGATATGTTATCTTTACCCCAATGGGTTAGTGAACAAATGCAGTAGAATGCATTACATAGAAGGAATCTAGACCACCAAAACCTTTGCTTCTAATCAAGTGTAAATTTCTGTAGAACAAATGGTAATTACAGTGTCAGTATATGTGGTGGAGATTGAATTTATTTGGAGTTGTCCAGAAGGAACTGGCACTTAAGTAGTGATATACTATAAAGAGGAGGGGTGATGGGACTCAGGCATTGGATCATACCATGTTTTTCAGTGCCATTTGTACACTGGGTATGGTCAGATGGTTTAGGTTGATATTGGCTTCAGAGCTAGTGACATAAATTTTTGTTTCTTTCTGGCTACTCTCTTTGAATTCATGATGGAAGATGGCCCCACAGCAGTTCTCACCATGCTTGACGAACTATCTCCGCTACACAATTTAGAATATTCTCCAAGGCTATAAATTTACTTTGAAATTTAAGAGAAACACACCAATGTGATGAGTTATTCTGTGTCATCCTAGCAGACCAGGAACAAATGATGGGGGCACTTCCAAGTGATCCAGACGGTGAAAAGATCCCATTGAAAGCTAAGGTGAGCTTACTCGCCTTTGATCGAAAGTTGATTTTTTGGTCTCTTCCATTGTAATCAATTTCAGATGATGATGCCTAATTATGAACATATTCAATGAAATATTCAATCTCCTTGGGGTGGGAAGCATCATGTGGGGCCTTTTCTAACTGATCCAACCTTGAAGAGATGAACCACGAAGGGGAGCAGAAGTTGACAAAGTAGGCTTTTCTCAGCTACAATTTTTTTATCCTTGGATTGAGAATTTGTAATCGCCAGCCAAATTGAATTTACCAAATGGATGTCCAGGAAACGCTCATGCCTTTCCTGATGTGTCTGCTACACTTTCTCATTAGGTTTGCTTGACCCCTATTTCACGTCTGAATTTCTAATGCTGCAAAGCAAGCAAAAGTCCTTTGCAAAAAGCCAAAACATATTCTGATCCTCATAAGGTTTTCTCTAATTGCAGGTGGCCCCAGGAGAAAGTCGACTTGGTATGTATCTAAATTACTGAATTGAGGTCATTTTAGCTAGACAAGCAGGGCATTGATACTAGGTTTGCCTGTAAAGCCAAAGTGGTTCCAGTTCCTGGTGGGAGTGGGGATTGGAGGTATGGTTAAACATTAATTCCTCCTGATAGGGAATATGGACATGTTCTATTGTTCTCTGAGACAATGTATTCACTTTGCTTGCATGGATTTGTGTCTATGTCAGTCATGGTGTGTGTACGAGTGAGCCTACGTGGAGGGATTGAGGAGGTGTGTGTTGGACAATTACTGTGTGTTTCCCTAAGCAAAGTGTCCAACATACACAGGACAACAGTCATTGGAAACTTTCTAAAACATCATTACATCACCACAGCACATATTACATGTAATAATCTGTAAATGTCTCACTAGAGTCATTCCTGGAATTATGTAAACTCTCCCTATTCCCTATACCCAGATTCTGAGGGACATAAATTAATGACCCAAGATTTCAAATTCCTAAGTTGTAGAGACAAGATTTGGACTGAGGCATGTAGCCTCTATACTACTACTTTGAACTACTGAATATTACCTAATCACAGGCATGGGTCACTAGTGACAATGAAGGAGTTTCCACTATTTATATATATGTATGTGCCCTAGGCAGTTCTTAAACATGACACTCATATATTAGATATTCACAGGGGTCACATAAGACAGATAAGCAGGTGCATTTTACAAGATACTTATTCACAGTTATTAGTGTGAAAAACACATTGCTGCTGTTTTTGTTGCACATGTTGCTGGCAAACTCACAGATTCTCAGACTTGTGAGGTATCAGTAGGACAAGCTTGCCAAACTCTGTCAGTGCTGGGTCACAGCCAGCACATGGCCCAAACAGACAGACAAGGATTGGAGAGATATTTTCATCTATTTAAGAACATTATCACCATAAGCCATAAAAAAGGTCATTCTGTAAGCTACTTATTTGAGGAAGAGTAAGAACTCCAATTCCCTCTTAGTCATTAGACTCATGTTCAGCATTCTTATTTCAACTTCCCCTATAGCTAGTATGAAGATTCATGCTCAATCCCTCAATCAATGCTCACTAACTGTCCCACTGTGGGATGGAGCATATAAGCATGGAGAGTGACATCACACAATGAATACAAAAACATGGTAATGAAAAGGAAGATGAAGGAAAAATATCATATGGTGAACATTGGGCACTTTTATTTATTTTCATTTTTTTATTTCTCTCCCCTTCCCCCTAGTTGAGTATTATGACAATCCATATAATCATTATCTTTTTTTAAAATATTACATTAAAAAATATGAGGTCCCCATATACCCCCCATCCCCCTCACCCCACTCCTCCTCCCATAACAACAATCTCCTCCATCATCATGAGACATTGATTGCATTTGGTGAATACATCTCTGAGCACTGCTGCACCTCATGGTCAATGGTCCACATCATAGCCAACACTCTCCCACGTTCCACCCAGTGGGCCATGGGAGGACATAAAATGTCCAGTAACTGTGCCTGCATCATCACCCAGGAAAACTCTAAGTCCCAAAAATGCCTCCACATCTCATCTCTTCCTCCCATTTCCCACCCACAGGAACCACCATGGCCACTTTCTTCACACCAGTGCCAAATTTTCTTCGATTACTAGTCCCAATAGTTCATGAACAATATCAGTAAGTCCAATCTAATTCATATTCTATTCCTCCATCCTGTGGACCTTGGAATGGTTGCATCCACTCCACATCTATATCAAGAGGGGGCTTAGATTCCACATGGATGCCGGATGCAATCCTGCTGCTTTCCATTGCAGGCACTCTTGGCTCCATGGTGTGGTGCTTGACCTTCTTCAACTCCATGTTAGCTGAGTGGGGTAAGTCCAATACACCAGAGTGTAGGAGCTGAAGTCTGTTGAGGCTCAGGGCCTGGCTATCATATTGTCAGTCCAGAGATTCAGATCCCCAGGGTATATATTAAACCCTAGCACCAAGTACTGTTTTGGTAAAAGTAACAGGAGAGGCTTGTGAAAAAAGATCACATCTGAGTCGAGCTCCATCACACAGAACACAAACTCGAAAGTAGGGCCAACTGGCATGGCACTGAATTCCATCTGTCATGAACATAGAACCTGCGTATCTCTGAAGCCCTCAAAAGAACCAATATCCGGGGTTATATCTACTTTATCTATCTCTGGAACTCTGCTGACGTGTGCATAAGGGCAAGCCCTCTGATAACCTCCTGGCTCTTTTTGGAGACTCATAGTCATATAAACTCATTTGTCCTTTCCATTTCCCCCTTGATTCAGGTCAATAAGCATTTTTAACTCCTGGTAGTATATGTAGACTGAGATATTCTGCTGGTCGGAGTTGACCCTTTTATTCAAGGTCATTTTCTAGTTACATCATCACCTGGTTATAATCATTATCTTTATGACACATTAGTCACTCAATACAAAAGTATTACTTACCTAGAATTAATTCCAGGCAGCCAATAAACAAATAAAACACTATACAATGGATCAGTATAGTAGTAGCAGCACTTTGTATTAGTGGAGATGGAAATGATCTTAGAAAGTTCAAAAGGACATTGACAACTTGTCTAGATTCAAAACAGGAAGGAAAAGTGATGGAACTCTGCAAGTGAATGTCATCTCTTTAATACTTTTATTAGATTGAATATATCATGTTGAATTTGGATGCCTTTAGGTACATAGCCAAAAAGTCTTATTTCTCATTAATTTCCTGTTCCTCCTCTCTTCACCATCCTTCTGCCACCATGGAGGATGGCCCAGCAACATATTTCTACAGGCTTATTATCCCTCAGGTCCCTATTTTCTTGCCCATTGCAGTGTCAGGGCAGGTCCCTGAGTAACCCATGAACACCGCCCAATGTATTGACATTTACCCTGTGTCCTCCTAGGAACCCCTGAGGGCCTGTTGAATGAGTCCCCTAGTGAGAGGCAAGAGGAGGAGGTTCCATCAACTTCCAAGGTATGGTCACCCATTCTTTCTCTGATGTCAAATTGCTGGTTTTAAGTTTTTGCTTTTTTTTTTCTTTTTTTGCCAATTGAGTTCAGATATGAAAATCAGACCAAACAATTATAGATGATATTTCCGATTTCCTTAGTCAGTGGAGTGTTCATTTGGAACCTTTTACTAACATCCCTGTTTCAAGAGGAATAGCAAGGAGTCCCCTCTACATTACAGGCCTAGGTTTCCTCCTAGGATTAAGACCTCTGTATTCCCAACCTCAATAAATGGGGGAGATGCATCAAACAGGAAAGGCTGTGCCTTCCCACAAGTGTCTGTAACAGTTAATTTTTGAACCTTTACCTCGACCTGTTTCCCATCTAGGTTTCTAAAGGGAGCAACGGAGTAAACCAACTGTGCAAACACAACACAGCACGCTCCAATCCTCAGAGTGTTTTCATTTCTCTAATTGTAGGTGGCTTCAGGAGTAAGTGAGAAGGGTTTGTATTTTCGTGTCACTTTACTTCTTTTTTTAAAAAACCAAGGTGATTTAACCACTAGGGGTTTCATGCTTTACTGTGAAAAGCATCCTCATTTTACCTGCCATGTGCGCATAAGACATAGGGGTGTCCTTCTGTTTTAGAGGAAGAAAAAAGGTCACATTGTATAGTACTTTTAGCGGTTGTGTTCCCATTAGGTGGATTGGGTTTTTGTTCATATCCCATGACAGATGCACACTTTACATGTATTTTAATGTTCAATGTTCAACAATAACATTGGGCTTCAAAACGGGCAGAAGTGGTAAGAAACTGTCATTGAACAACAGCCTCTTTTTTCGTACCTTTGCAGGTTCCTTTTATGGTGCTTTGGGATGTCTTTCGCTACAATGCCAGGGACTGCTCCCCTTTGTATTGCTGCTCCTCCCTGTTGCCCTCCTTCCACTCCTTAGCAGCTCACTTAGGCTTGTTGATTACCTGCCTCCTTGTTCTTCTAGTCCCTTGTCCAAGTCAAGCAATGCTTCATGACTGACCCCAGAGCAACACCCCCAATGTACTGATGCTAACTCTCTGTCTTCCTAGCTCCCCCTAAGCGCCTGCTGGAGGAACTTCTAAGTGCCAAGGCCATAGAGCACACTCCATTTATGTTCACCAAGGTAAGGCCAACTTTCTTTATCTGACATAGAACCATTGCATTCTTGCTTTCATTTCTAACCCAATTCAGTTATGAAACTTTGACCAAGTACAATATAGATGAAATGTTCAAATGCTTGGTGGGTCAGTGTTCAGTGGGCATCTATTAGGAGCTAATCCCAGCTTGAAGGGGGCAATCATAAATGGCAGCAGCAGGCTATAAACTATATGGCAGGAGGATATCCTTTGGCAGAAATTTTTTCAACTTGAATTAAGAATTTTGTACTTAGTAATCAAAATGGACTTGAGAGATGCATCATCCAGGACTGCTCATGCCATTTGCCTACTTTTGATTTTCCTCAACCTCATACTTTCCCTCTTCTATTCTAAAGTCACCAAGTGGATACGAGCCTCTCGTAGCACCATAGATTAAGTTCTCATCCTTACACTGTTACCTTCTCTGTAATTGCAGCCAACCCCAAGAGCAAGCAACAATGGTAGGTATTCTGAAGTCATACACTTGCTGAGAAAAAATCCAGATATTAAGAAACGTGGGTCTTCCTTGTCGATTGAATTTAAAGAGGTTCTGGATGACAACCTCCTTGTGGGAATGAGGGTTGGAATGTGGTGAATGAAATGGATATTCCAGGTAAGAACTAGCGTAGTCTTTCTTAAGAAGTCGAGTACTGATTAGTTGTTATGTGCTTGTGTGCATGGAAGTGGTGTGTGTTTCCATGTTTATGTTTGTGATGTGATTCTCAGAATACACGTTTGATCCTCAATGGGCATGTGTACAAATATGAGTCCTTTAATGTGTTTCCTGGATTTTTCATGCACCAAACAGCACAATGGCTAGTGTCAACTTTCTTTGTAAAAAAAATCCCATCAGTATGTCTTCATGGATAAATATATATGTCAAATATTATCAAATTATGTACTAAATAGGTGTGGCTTGTGATATGTCAAGAATACCCCAATAACTCAAGAATAATCCACCAATACCAAAGAAAATTTTCACAAAGCTCTAGGGGAATAAAGTGAGGTAAAGGATGCTTCTTACTGGGATGTAATAATATGTCTTAATTTAATAATAAATCTCTCCTCTCTGTAATGCTTTACTTATACCTCATAGCATTTTGAATGGTCAGGATGAAAGAAAAGCAGACATACGTGTCCATTCATTAACGTGAGACAGGGAAGTTTTGAGAAGGTGAAAAAGGTCTTCAGAACTGCACATTTTATGAATACAGATCAAAGAACTGGAGATTTTAGGTGCTTTGATTCCTAATCCACACATTTTCTTCAAGCCTCTTCTGCCTGGCAGAGTCGCTAAAGTTCTACTATGAATTTGTCAACATTTGTAATTTTCGTTCACACAGCCAGGGCATCTACAGCAGATTCTAATTTTTGCAATGTTGCTAAAGCCCAATACCCATTTGTGCTGGTAGCTGTGGTAGGGATGATGCAGAGGGAACATGTTCATCCTCACAAACACTCCCCAAGGCAGTAGCCCAGAGTCTAGCACTAGGGCTGTGCTTTGAACTCATCTAAGACAGAGTGTGTCCAAAGAGTCATGATTTGAGGGTGATGAGATTGGAGGTGAGTGCTCTCTTTTCCAGCTAAATAAGGGAGCGAGAATTTGAGAGCCGATACCTTCCCCTCCTCTCCCTCACTGGCAAGCTCTTTGCAATTTCTTGCTGAAGGCCTCAGACCCCAGAGGGGCCTGGGGAGGTCTTAGGACCCAGGGTAGAGAGCTGGGTTTTCCTATGATATCCAGCAAGACCTCAAGGAAGAAGGGAGGGATGGGAGTGCCCCAATCTGTAATGTTGCTATGGGGGCAGTAGTGGGGTCAGGGGGTGGGGGTTATATGGGGACCTCATATTTTTTTATGTAATTTTAAAAAATGGATTAAAAATACAAATTAAAAAAAAACAGATTTATTGGAATTAAAACAATATTCTGTAATAACATTCTTGTGGATCTTTGTTTTCCTAAAGACTGGCTTGCTTACCGCAAGTATGACTCCAGTAGTAGTGATGATGATGACAATCCAGGTAGGTTACAATTCTAAGGAAGGATCCAATGGAGAAGATACCAAGATCGGTAGTTATACCTGGTGCCTTGGAGTCTATGGAAGGGGGCATGATATTAGAAAGTACAGGAAATATTTATCAGGGCCTGCTTTCATCTTTTCATATTTAATAACATAAAAGTAGGAGACATAAGAACCATGAGCTTTGTATGTGGTATGTTTTAAATGGACTTTTCATGTATTTTTGTTTAAATTCACTTCCTGTAGACCAGTTTTTTTCACGCCTTTTCAACAGTCTGACAGCAAAACTTTGGTTTTCTTTGCTTGGTTTCCCATAGTAACTGATACAGGAGATTGTGGTTTGGATTAAGGTGTTGAACTTCGATGGAGTGGGTCTGTTGGGATACAATCTCTCCCAGGCTCTCACCTGGACTGGGGCAAAGTGTTTTTAGCTAGTGCCAGATGGTGCTTGACAAGTAGGGCCTCATCCTGTGCACTTATAGATCTAGTTTTACTTTCCGCACATTCCATCCTTACTGTGGATCCTGCTTTAAAGGTTAACCATGGGTTGGAAGCCATGAAGAACATTTTCTCTGGGCTTACTAAACATGTACCTGTTCTATTTCACACTTTCTACCCAAATCCAAAATGCCAATTTAGTTTGGAAACCTAAATTTAATTATATCTGAGGAAGGTTTCATTCCCGTTGCCCCACAAGAGCTTACAAAGCCCAGCAGGCTTTCTGAGGACTTGTGTGAATGGGCTGCTGGCCTGTTTCACACACGGGCTCCCAGGGTTCTACTGAGCTGGTGCTCTGGAAATGGGTATTCCCAAATCAGAGCCTCTTGGCCGCAGGGCCAAAGGTTTCCTCCTGCTCTTTGAATTCAGTTCTATGATCAGCAATGCCCTGTTTCTCAAGCAACAGTCATTTCTCTCCCTGTGCCTTTCCTCAGGCTTCTCAAAGCACCCAACCTACCCAGGCCTAAGGAGGCTTGATGAAACCTAGAAGGCGCAATTTACTTAAATGGCCACACATTCTACACAAGGCTATTATCACATTTGCAAGATAAGGGAATGTGGACAAGTTACTTTACTTCTAATTTCATGTGAATCCTCTCTAAATCAGTTTTCTGGGAATGTTGAGAGGATGGAATGTTTGTCTCACATCTAAAGTCACACCAGACACTTCAAAAATCACTTGATTTGTGGGGTTGGTGGTAGCTCTCTTCCACAAGATCTGATTCAACTCCAGATCCTGAGCCTTGCATCTGGAATTGCTTTAACTGGTAATTGGTCAATCTATTGATAGGAAAGGGTGGCATGATACACTTGATCATTCCTCTATGGTCTCATAAAGAAGAACAATGTGAATGGAAGACAAGAATAAAGGAAATAAGCAGTATTGGGAGAGAGAAGAGAGGCAAGGAGGTTCTGAGGCAAGATGGTGGAAAGGAAACCAATATCATGCCTAGCCAGACATAGAGAATATGACTGCCTTCTTTGAGGACAAGGAGGAAGTGGCATTCCTCCCCAAAATTATCATATGTGAGGTCTCATTAATGGACCCTGTTGACCTTAGGCCAACCAACCAGGGCACAGGAGATGTGATCGAGGGCCAAAGAAAGTTGAGAATGATACGGACAGAATTGGGTGCCAAGTTCAGGTCACGGTATGATAAAACCAAGAGGGGCTCTAATTCTCCCCCAAACCCTAACCTTCTCCTTTCCTTTTGCAAGGTCACCCTATCATGTTCACCACAATGATCCACTCGGAGCGTTTTTTTTCGAACTCAGAAGATTCAGACATCGAGAATGGCAATATACATGTAATTTATTTCCTCTTCTTGCCTAATTTAAAAATCCTCCTGTTTGTTATTTGTAAGCATTTCTCTGAAGCTCCTCTCTTTCCCCCTCCTTTTACAGTTGTCATCTCAAAGGTCCTGGTAGCTCCAGGAAGGCGAGGTAATACAACTGACAATGTTTTTTAAATGTTTCTTCACCTCTTCACCTACTCTATTTTAACACTGCATGGATTTACAGCCCTACTATGCACTATAAATCAGCTGGTGTATTCCTGAATGGCCCAGGCAAGAAGTTGTGTTGAAGTCTGAAGCATTGGCCCACATCATGTGGGGATGGCCCCTGGGAAGTTTGTTCTGGGATGGACTCTCCCTTCACTGCCGTGTTCCTTCACATATGGCTCTCTAAATGCAAGTGTGTTCTCTACCCTGCAGCTGTCTGCACTCTTTGGGGAGCAGGAGTCTGTTTACATCAACCTTCTTTTCCAGGAATGCACAGAAGGAATCAATGATGTAAAAAAGAGAGGAAGAGGAGGAAGAGGAAATGCTGGTGTGGAGTGGGTAGGATAAAGAGGGAAGGGAAACAAGTTGACACCCACTCCAGTGATTCCTAACTTTCTTTGACACTTCAGGAAATTCAGCGATCATCAGCCTGCTGGAGTGCCTGCAATTGTGTGTGAATATGGAGGTGGAGATAAGAATCAGATGGGGAAAATGAGCACAGGCAAGTGAAGGGTGCCCTGAGAACCTCTCTCCCTGTGAGTAGAAATGCTTTCCATGTAAGCTATAAGGCTGATCAGCTATGCCTTCCAATGGCTCCTTAATTTGTAGGAGAGGTCTCTAGCCCTGTTCAGTAACAAAGTTTGCCCTCCCAATCCACTTACGGTCTACCTACCAAGATCCTCCCCTCTTTCTTACTGAGGAATGTTGAGTGACCTAGATTGCCACCAGTTCTCATGGAGAAAGGGCAAGTTAGCCTGTGTTAGTTTCCCAGGGCTGCTTTATCTGATACCAGTGACTAACTGGGGTAAACAAAGGAAGTAATAGTCTCACAATTTGGGAGATGGAAGCGAAATCTAGGTGTCAGCATGATGACGCTTTCCCTGGTGCTGGTGGCAGTATGCCAGCAATACATAACTCAACCTCTGCCTCCATCACCTGATCATCTGTCTTCATCTGTCTCCCGGTGCTCCTGCTCTTGAATTTGTCTAGTCTTCCTCTCTTTGGAAGGGCCCCAAACATAAAGGATTAAGGTCACCCAGATGCTGGTTGGCCTCCCCTTCACTAGTAAGAACTCTGGTGACCCTGTTCACAGATGAGTTCACATGCATAGGCATGCAGGTGAGGATGAAAGCATGACTTTATGTCTGCCCCTTATCCAATCCAGAACCAGAACAGTGGGGTCACTCTCATGCAAATAGGGTAGCTATTGAGGCCCTGTTTTCTATCTCAGTGGGACCTGAGTCACAGCTGCCCAAGCCTTGGGGTTCTGAGCCTCTGTAGTTACCTCCCCCATCCCACTTTCACTCACACAGATTTTCTCAAGCTATACTTCTTTAGAATTTATTCATGTATGTAGAATTCAAACAAAAACAAAGGAAATTTCCCTGCAGAGCTAGCATGGGATGAGTAAAGCAGAGAGGAGTACATGTTACTAAAGTCCCCTTATTTATTTTGTAATGTTTAAGTAGTAACTCTTATTAGATTATGATGAAGAGTGTTTTGTAATACATGTTGGAATACCTTAATGTAAGAAATTATATGATTTTGGCACCACAGTCACTTTATATTAAAATGGATGGCACAGTGAGCCTGGTGTTTGATTTAGAATGAAACTGTTATTTAGGAAAAGAGCTCCAGGAATCTGTCCTTTTTCAATATGAGGCTTTCATCATTGGACGCTGTTGAGGATCAGGGTGGAGGGAGCAGGGTTACCACTTCCATGCCTCTCCCTTCAGAATTGCTGCCCCTCACCTGGCCCAGGGAGATGGGACTCTGCATCAGTTTCATTCTTCAGAGGACATTCACTTGAAAGGTGCCCAACCTAGCAGTCAGGTCACAGCCCTTTGCCTGGAAATTTAGAGACACTCTTAGTCATAGACTGCACCCTATCCAGACAGTAGCAATAGGAATTCAGTCCCTCTGGATCTGGCTCCTGGGATATCATGGACCAAAGGTCACCTCTCCAGGGTCAGTGTGAGATATCTTTTGAGTCCTGCAACCCACCTCAGGGAAACCCAAGCTTGTACCATCTCTGTGCCACACCAGTAATTCCAGATCCTGCATTTGTGTTGCAGATCCCACAACTGACTGCTACAAAAATATTCAGCTGGAGGCCTCAGCCTGAAGCTGAGTAGAACAGGAGATCTTTTGGCATTCGGAGGCCCTTATGTGCTCACCTTTCTACTCCATGCTGAAGGAACAATTAAGTGGCACCTTAGTTTTTAATCCAAAGACGTATGTTAAGTCCTAGAAATAGGTTTTACTTTTAGTTTTATATGTTATATTAAACATTTGTATCTTTATTAGTTATATTTGTATTCCTTATCAAATAAATAAATGTACAGGTAAGTATCCAAAACAATGATAGAGCCTCATGAATTTTAATATCTGGTCTCCCTATTGGCTCCCACCAAGGTCAAACACTCACTCATAGAAATCTCATTGAGTGTTAATTGAATAAATAACTGGAAACTGACATCTTATGTCCTCCTGTTAATGTGCTTTTGAAATTTACTTTACTGAAATCTGTTTAGTTACCAGGAATGGGTCTTGCCAAAAATACTCATCTTGGTCTAGCAGGATAACTTGAATTTCAGGGCCTTTTTCACTTACATTTTGGTGTTGCTGGGTATAAAACCACGATTCACATTTCTTTACACAAATGTTACCCCATTTGCATCTGGCACAAAATCTTGTTTTCCATAACTGATGACATTCTAATTACTTCACATAAATGAGTGTAAGTGTTTTCACATTTGCTAACCTTGTTAATTTTCCTAGAATATCCCTTGCTTTCAGTCCTTCCGAATCAGTGCTCAGCATGAACTTCTGGCATGCAGCTTCAAAGAATTTCATTCCAAAGAAAAACAAATGATAATTCTTTTTTCTTTGCTTCAAGTTTTTTTTTTTAAATTTTATTGTTTATTCATTTTTTAAAAATTACATTAAAAAAACATGAGGTCCCCATTTGCCCCCACCGTCCCCACCCCACCACTCCCCCCACAGTAACACTCTCCCCCATCATCATGACACATCCATTGCATCTGGTGAGTACATCTTTGGGCATCGCTGCACCCCATGACCTGTGGTCCACACCGTAGCCCACACTTTCCCACTTTCCATCCAGTGGGCCATGGGAGGACATACAATGTCCGGCAATTGTCCCTGCAGCACCACTCAGGACAAATCCAAGTCCCAAAAATACCTCCACATCTCATCTCTCCCTCCCATTCCCCGCACCCAGCAGCCACCATGGCCACTTTTTCCACACCAATGCCACATTTTCTCGATTATTAACCACAATAGTTCATGAATAGGGTATCATTAAGTCCATTCTAATCCTTACTGTATTCCTCCTTCCTGTGGGCCTTGGCTTGGTTGTGTCCATTCCACATCTATGTCAAGAGGGGGCTTAGATTCCACATGGATACTGGATGCAATCCTCCTGCTTTCAGTTGTAGGCACTCTAGGCTCCATGGTGTGGTGGTTGACATTCTTCAACTCCATGTTAGCTGAGTGGGGTAAGTCCAATAAGCCAGAGTGTAGAAGCTGAAGTCTGTTGAGGCTCAGGGCCTGGCTATCATATTGTCAGTCCAGAGATTCACATCCCCTAGATATAACTTAAACCTCAGCACCAACTACAATTCCAATAAAGTAGCATGAAAGGCTTCTGAAAAGAGATCACATCTGAGTCCAGCTCCATCGTGCAGAAACACCAGCTCCAAAGAAGGGCCAACTGATGTGGCAGTGAACTCCATCTGCCATGACCATAGGACCTGTGGGTCTCTTTTAGCCATCAAAAGAACCAATATCTGGGGTTGTATCTACTTTATCTGTCTCTGAGACTCTGCTTAGGTGTGCATAAGGGCAATCCTTCTGACAACCTCCAGACTCTTTTTTAGAGACTCATTGACATATAAATTCATTTGTCCTTTCCATTTCCCCCTTACTTTAGGTCAAATAGCATTTTTAACTCCTGTTATTATATGTAGACAGGGATATTCTGCTGGTCCGCAGTGAACCTTTAATTCAAGGTCGTTTTCTAATTACGTCATCAGCTGGTACTTGGTAATGATCCTTCGGTGCCAGTGAGGCTCATCCACGGGTATCATGTTCCACGCTTGGGGGAAGGCATTGCATTTACATGCTGAATTTGGCTTCCAGACTGGACACATTTGAATAACATAGAGGCTGCCAGTAGGGAACTCTTAGACACAGTGCTGCTCTAGGCCTTGTTCTTATTTCAGGTGTATAGGCTCAAAAGCATAGTCATTAGTATCAGGGGCTCACTGTTGCACCCTCATTCCTTCCTGGTCCTTGCCGTTGCACCTGGGGGACTGCTGCTGCTCCTCTAGGGACCACGACAGAGCCCCCCCCCGGCAAGGAACCCAGCAACCCCCCAGCTGTTGTTTTTAATTGTTTCCACTATGAGTATATCCAAACATTACCATGTACCCTGGACTCATGCCCTGTATAGCTCCCTGTCAACCATATGTCCCCTGTCAATAACATTCCATACCAGTATTCTTCCACTGCCATTGTTGAACCACTCTATGATCCAAAACTTCCTGAAAAGTGAAGCCCAATATAATGTCAGGTTCCCTTACCAGTAAAATGGAATATAGCGATGAGTTTAAAGGTTAGATATAGAATACATATTGATCTGGAAAAATTCTACATCCTATCTTTTTCTTTTCTTTTTTCCCTAATTATTGAGCTTCTCTTCCCAAGAGCCCTAGATCACAGTAATCATCTATACAATATACAGTACTCCCACATATCCATTATAAAACCTTTTCCCTTCCACAGAGATAATCTTTTAACTTATATCATATTTACTGAAACTGATGTACAGATATTGAGACAATAACTTTCAAACAGGGTAACATTTATGTTTACTTTGTGGTTTATACTTTAGGCTATACAGTTTTCCAAAGTTTTTAGTTATCCTATGTTTTACATTATGGTTTACATTATTAGTCTGTCGTCCCCTATATGTTTTTGGTGTAATATCACATGTTTTATATCCATCCTTGTGTACTTTGTTTTTTGTTTTTTTTTTTTATTTAATTCCCCTCCCCTCCCCCGGTTGTCTGTTTTTTTTTTCTGTGTCTTTTTGCTGCGTCTTGTTTCTTTGTCCGCTTCTGTTGTCGTCAGTGGCACGGGAAGTGTGGGTGGTGCCATTCCTGGGCAGGCTGCACTTTCTTTCGCGCTGGGCGGCTTTCCTCACGGGCGCACTCCTTGCGCGTGGGGCTCCCCTACGCGGGGGGGACACCCCTGCGTGGCAGGGCACTCCTTGCGCGCATCAGCACTGCGCATGGGCCAGCTCCACATGGGTCAAGGAGGCCCGGGGCTTGAACCGCAGGCCTCCCATGTGGTAGACGGACGCCCTAACCACTGGGCCAAAGTCCGTTTCCCGATCCTTGTGTACTTTGTGAAACACTTCTTTTGCCCTCACAGTTACTTTGGTTCCATCTATTCAATATCTATTTCCCCCTCCCCTTGGGCCCCACAGTGACAGTCAATCTTCATTTTTGAGGAGCCATGTTCAGCGATTCTTGCAACAGTGTTGAGGGCTTGACTTGCTCAACAGCCCTAATGCCCTGGGAGCCACCATTTCTCTTGAGAGATACATTTCCCTCTATTTGATGGCATTAGTCCTCCCCAGGTTGTGGGTCTACCTTCACTCTCATTATATGGGTCTCTACCCAATGGTATAACCCACTCTGGCAAAATGAACATTCAGATATTCCCTAGGAGTCTGTCCTGTGTCAGATTATCCCCTTTGAGTATCTTAAGGAGGTAATTTGCTAATTATATTTTGAAAAGGTTTTCTCATCATTTTACTTTCAACCAACACCTGACAATCTCCTATGTTCGTATGATGCCCCACCCTCCCCCCAATTTCTAGTGCAATATTACCTATCTGCCCATCCCTAGCCCCCCTCAAACCCGCAAAGCCCCACCCAAAGGTAACCCTATGCCCCCATTTTATCTCTTACTTGTGCACATACTTACTGCCAGCTTATCATAGATTTCGCCCATGTAGATGTCAGCTTACATCCTTCCTCTACCCCCTGATTTCCTTTAAGTCTATCTTCCAGTCTCTAGCTCTCTGAGGCAACTTGCTAATTTCATATCATTGAGGTCATGTAGTATTTGTCCTCAATGCCTGGGTTGCTTCACTCAACATAAGGTTCTCAAGATTCATCCATGTTATCACGTGTGTTTGTAGTGTATTTGTTCTTATAGCCGAGTAGTATTCCACTGTATATATATACCACATTTTATTGATCCACTCATCTGTTGATGGGCATTTGGGTTGATTCCAACTTCTGGTGATAGTGAACAATGCTGCTATGAACACTGGTGTGCATATATTGGTTTGTGTCCTTGTTTTCAGTTCTGCTGGGTATATCCCCAGTAGTGGTATTGCTGGGTCATATGGCAAATCTATGGTTAGTTTTTTGAGAAACCGCCAAACTGTCCTCCAGAATGGTTGGATCCTTCTGCATTCCCACCAGCAGTGGATGAGTGTTCCCATTTCTTCACATCCTCTCCAGCATTTGTATTCTTCTGTTTTTTTCATAGTTGCCAATCTTATGGGAGTAAGATGATTTGTATTTCTTCTTTGGAGAAGTGTCTGTTTAAATCTTTTCCCCATTTTTTAAATGGGTTGTTTATCTTTTTATTTTTAAGATATAGGAGTTCTTTATATACGCAAGTTATAAATGTCTTATCGGATATATGGTTGCCAAATATTTTCTCCCATTGCTTAGGTTCCCTTTTTGCTTTCTTGACAAACTCCTTTGAGGTACAAAAGGCTTTAATTTTGAGGAAGTCCCATTTATCTATTTGTTTTTTTGCTGCTCGTACTTTTGGTGTGATGTTCATGAAGCCATTTCCTATTACAAGGTCTTGTAGATGTTTCCCTACACTGTTTTCCAAAGTCTATATGGTCTTGGCTCTTATATTTAGGTCTTGGTCCATCTTGAGTTGATCTTTGTATAAGGTGTAAGGTGGTAATCCTCTTTCATTCTTCTACATATGGATATCCATTTCTCCAGGCACCATTATTGATTATGCCATTCTCTCCCAGTTGAGAGGGTTTGGTGGCTATATCAAATATTATATGGCTATATATATGAGGTTCTATATCAGAACTTTCAATTTGATTCCATTGGTCTGTGTGTCTCTTCTTATGCCAATACCATGCTATTTTCACTGCTGTAGCTTTGTAGTATGTTTTGAAGTCAGGTAGTGTGATTCCTCCAATTTCTTTTTTCTTTTTCAATATGTCTTTGGCTATTCGGGGCCTCTTTCCTTTCCAAATAAATTTCCTAGTTAGTTTTTCTAGTTCCTTAAAGATGGCTGTGTTGATTTTTATTGGGATTGCATTGAATGTGTAGATCAGTTTTGGTAGGATAGACATCTTAATAATATTTAGTCTTCCTATCCATGAACAGGGAATATTCTTCCATTTATTTAGGTCTTCTTTGATTTCCTTGAACAGTCTTGTATACTTCTCAGTGTATAAGTTTTTTACATCTTTAGTTAAATTTATTCCTAAATATTTGATTTTTTAATTTACTATTGTGAATGGTATTTGTTTCTTGATTTCCTCCTGATCTTGCTCATGATTGGTGTACAGAAATGCTACTGATTTTCGTGCATTGATCTTATAACCTGCGACTTCACTAAACTCATTTATGAGTTCTAGAAGTTTTGTTGTAGACCTCTCAGGCTTTTCTATGTATAGGATCAGGCCATCTGCAAATAATGAAATTTTGACTTCTTCCTTTCCAATTTGAATGCCTTTTATATCGGGTTCTTGTCTCCGTGCTCAAACAAGTACTTCTAAGACAATGTTAAATAGAAGGGGAGACAGTGGGCATCCTTGCCTTGTTCCTGACTTTAGAGGGAAGGATTTTAGGATTTCTCCATTGTAAACAATGTTGGCTGTAGGTTTTTCATATATATATACTCTATCATGTTCAAAAATTTTTCTTTTATTCTGATCTTTTGGAGTGTTTTTATCAAGAAAGGGTGCTGTATTTTGTCAAATGCTTTTTCTGCATCTATAGATATAATCATGTGATTTTTTTTCTTCAATCTCTTTATATGGTGTATTACATTGATTGATTTTCTTATATTGAACCATCCTTGCATACCTGGAATAAATCCCACTTGGTTGTGGTGTATAATTCATTTAATGTGTTGTTGAATACGATTAGTAAGTATTTTGTTAAGTATTTTTGCATCTAGGTTCATTAGAGAAATTGATCTGTAATTTTCCTTTCTTGTGGTGTCTTTGTTTGGCTTTGGTACTAGGGTAATGTTGGCATCATAGAAGGAGTTAGGCAATGATCCTTCTGTTTCGATTTTTTTGGAAGAGTTCCAGCAGGATTGGTGTTAGTTCTTTCTGGAATGTTTTGTAGAATTCACCTGTGTAGCCATCTGGCTCTGGGCTCTTCTTAGTTGGGAGGTTTTTAATGACTGATTCTATCTCTTTACTTGTGATTGGTTTGTTGAGATCTTCAATTTCTTCTTACATCAATATAGGCTGCTTATGTGTTTCTAGGAATTGGTCCATTTCCTCTGATTTGTCGTTTTTGTTGGAATATAGTTTTTCAAAGTATCCTCTTATGATAGTCTTTATTTCCGTGGGGTCAGTGGTGATATCTCCTTTCTCATGTCTTATTTTGTGTATTTGCATCTTCTCTCTTTTTTTCTTTGTTAGTATCACTAAACGTTTGTCACTTTTGTTGATCTTCTCAAAAAACCAGCTCTTGGTCTTGTTTATCTTTTCAAGTGCTTTCTTATTTTCTATTTCATTTTGTTCTGCTCTTATCTTTGTTAATTCCTTCCTTCTTCTTCCTGTAGGATTACTTTGTTGTTGTTTTTCCTAATTCCTCCATATGTGCAGTTAGTTCTTCAATATTTGCTCTGTCTTCTTTTTTGATGTATGAATTTATGGTATAAATTTCCCTCTCAGTACTGCTTTTGGTGCATCCCATAAGTTTGAATTGTTGCATTATTATTTTCATTAGTTTCAAGGTAGTTATTGATTTCTTTTGAGATTTCCTCTTTGACCCACTGTTTTTCTAATAGTGTGCTGTTTAATTTCCATATCTTGGTGTGAAATCTGGACCTCTGACCCTTGCAGACTTCCAGCTTCACTCCACTGTGGTTAGAGATATTATTTTCCATGATTTTGATCTTCCTGAATTCATTAAGCCTTTCTTTGTGGCCTAGCATATGGTCTGTCTTGGAGAATGATCCATGTGCACTTGAGAAAAATATATATCCTGCTGTGTTTGGGTGTAATGATCTGTATATGGCTATTAGATCCAGCTCCTCTAATATACTGTTCAAATATTTTGTTTCTTTAGTGATTCTCTCTTGAGATGTTCAGTCCAGAGTTGACAGTGGTGTATTAAAATCCCCACTATACTTGTAGATGCATCTATTCTTTCACTTAGTTTTTCCAGTGTTTGCCTCACATATTTAGAGGTGCCCTTTTTAGGAGCATAAATATTTATGATCATTCATTCTTCTTGACAGATTGTCCCTGTCACTAATATGTAGTGTCCTTCTTTGTCTCTCACAATTGTTTTGCATTTAAAATCTATTTTGTCTGATATTAATATAGGTACTCCTGCCTTTTTTTGGTTATTGTTTGCTTGTAAGATTGTTTTCCAACCATTCACTTTCAGCCTCCATGAATCTCTGGGTCTAAGATGTGTCTCTTGTAGACAGCATATAGATGGGTCATATTTCCTTATCCAATGTCCCAGTCTGAATCTTTTGATAGGTGAGTTTAATCCATTGACATTCAGTGTTATTACTTTGAAGTAATTTTTTATGTTAGCCATATTTTGATTGGACTTGGGTTTGTCATATTTTGTTTTTTCTTTTCTTTTTGTCTTTTTGTTGCTCTTACACTCTCCTCCAACTCTGCCTGTCCTGTTTTTTCCTTTCTTCCTGCAGAACTCCCTTTAGAATTTCTTGAAGGGGAGGTTTCTTGTTGGCATACTCTTTCAGTTTCTGTTATCTGTGACTATTTTGAACTCTCCATCATTTTTTTTATGATAAATATATTTATGTTTGTTTGTTTTTTTAATTGATTTTGTAAAAATATTACATTAAAAAAATATATGAGGACCCCTTCAATCCCACCACGCCCACCCCACCACTCCCCCCCCTGCAACACTCATTCCCATCATCATGACACATCCATTGCATTTGGTAAGTATGTCTCTGGGCACCTCTGCACCTCATGGTCAGTGGTCCACATCATGGCCCATACTCTCCCCCATTCCATCCAGTGGGCCCTGTCAGGATTTACAATGTCCGGTGATTGTCCCTGAGGCACCATCCAGGGCAGCTCCAAGTCCCTAAGATGCCTCCACATCTCGTCTCTTCCTGCCATTCCCCATACCCATTAGCCACCATGTCCACTTTTCCCACTCCAATGCCACCTTTTCTCTGTGGACATTGGATTGGTTGTGTCCATTGCACCTCTATGTCAAGAGGATCTCCATCATTTTTGAATGCTAGTTAGCTGGATAGAATATTCTTGGTTGGAAATTTTTTTCTTTTAGTACCTTGACTATATCATACCACTGCCTTCTTGCCTCCATGGTTTCAGATGAGAAATCAGCACTTAATCTTATGGAGCTTCCCTTGTATGTGATGGTTTTCTTTTCTCTTGCTGCTTTTAGAATTTTCTCTTTGTCTTGAGCGTTGGATAATTTGACAAGTATATGTCTTGGGGTGGGCCTCTTTGGGTTTATGATGTTCGGGGTGCCTTGTGCTTCTTGGATATGTATATCTGTCTCTTTCAGTATATTTGCAAAGTTTTCAGCAATTATTTCCTGCAACACTACTTCTGATCCCTTTCCCTACTCTTCTCCTTCTGGGATGCATATAATACGTATATTTGTGCGTTTTGCATTGTCATTCAGGTCCCTAAGTCCTACCTGGATTTTTTCTATCTTTTCATCGATCAATTCTACTATCTGTTTGATTTCCGATGTACTGTCTTCCACATCGCTAATTCTCTGCTCTGCCTCTTCTAATCTTCTACTATTTGCTGTGAGTGTATTTTTGATTTCTTGAACTGTCGTGTTCATTCCCATCATATCTGTTATCTTTTTGTGTATGTCTGTAATTTCCCCCCTCCAAGTGTTGTCTTCATATTATTAACCTCTTCCTTTAGCTCATTAAGTTTGTCTGTGATATATGTTCTGAGATCTTTTATTACTTGTGCAAAGTTCTGCTCCCCTTCCTAGTTTTTAGTTTGTTCATTGGATTTAGCCATGTTTTCCTGATTACTGGTTTGGTTTGTAGATTTTTGTTGTTGTCTGGTCATCATTTTATCTTGGTGGGTTTAATCAGTTCCTTAGCTTCTTTGTCTAGTCTTGGGGATTAATTAGCTGTTGTTTTTGCATAAGTGTTGTATCTTCTCTTTGTCACTTTGTTCTTCTTATTCTAATTTCTTATTGCTGGCTGAGTTCACTTTGAAGGAAAGTATTAGGGCCAGGGAATGGCAATTGTGTAAGAAAGGAAAATGTGTAAAGTAGTATTGGTAATGTTTACAGAGCAACAATATGAGATCTGGGAGGATGGATATTAGATTCATGTAAGTTGTGTAGAGTTATAGCAGTAATTAGAGTGCCTATGAGGTAGTTGACTGAATATGAGAGGAATATGGTATGAAGTAAAAAGCTAGTGTTTTCATGAGAGAGGGAAAGAGAAAAGAAAGACAATAGTTTCAAGAGTGGATAAAAGACAGAAAATAAAACAAAAGGTATTAGAAATTAAAAGTTAGATAATTTGGGGATCAAAGAAAGGGAGGTGGAATATAGGAGAGACAGTAGATGATGGAGGATATCAAAATGTGGGGGAAAGGGGATAGTGTAGGTCACCAAAATCAATTCACACAGAAATGAGGCAATGGAGGATGAGGAAACCCAGCAAATGTGAGGTGTTCCCTGCAGCACCTATTGTGTAATTAAGGTAAAATAAAATGAGAAGAAAATGAGGGACAAGAGAAAAAAAAGAAGAAAGAAAGGAAAAAAGGGGGGTTGGGTAAAGAAAAGGGAGGGGAACAAGTAAGGAAAAGAAAAGAAGATAGAGAACAGCAACAACAGCAACAACAACAAAAACCCTAAATAAATGAAAAAAAAAAACAAACAAAAGACCTTGGGGGATACAATGGGAGAAAAGACTAGGAGATAATGCAATATTAGCAACCAGGACAACAAAAAATAAAAAATTAAAATTAAAATTTTAAAAAAATAAGAAAAAGGAAAGAAAAAGAAACACAAACGTTGAGGGCTAGGACAATCAAGGACCTCAGATGGACCTCAGGGCATGGTGGAGTCAGGGATGGGAAGTCTGTGATATTGCAGACTGAAGAGGTGTGAGTCTCTGGGGTGTGGGTCACCAGGGTTTAGGGGACACAGACCTGGCAACCTCAAATCCAGTTAACAGGGAGCCTAGGAGCACCACAGTGCAACACAGCCTTCAGGGATCCCCACAGCTGGTGCCAGCCCTATGGGGGAGGTCACATCTGCAAACTCTGACCTATGTGTCAGAAACCCTCAATTCCCCCTCTCACTAGGGTCTCTTCTGTCCCTGTATCACCAATTTGACTTCAGGACACCTCCCTCCCTGCAAGCTCCTGAAACAGCCAGTTGGGGGCGCCTCTATATTGTAGCCAATTTAAGGGCTCTGCAGATCAGCAGCCAGGCCTAGGGGGCGGGGCTCTAGCCAGAAGCGCTGATATCACTGTCAGAAACCAAAAATCCCACACCTCGCAAAAGATTCACCTAATTGGCTTCCATACACCTCCCACCCTGCAAGCCGCCGAAATAGCCTCCTGGTGATGTCTCTTTATTGCGAGCTATTTAAGGATGCTGCAGATTGACAGCCAGGCCTAGGGGGTGGGGCTCTAGCTGGAAGCACTATTATTCATGTCAGAAATAAATTCCCCACCTCACAAAAAACTCCGTCTGTCTCACCAAATTGGTTTCCAAAGGCCTCCTGCCCTGCAAGCCCCTGAATAGCCCGCTCAGGGCTTATGAATTCCCCAGCACCACAGAGCCTCCAGGAATTGCTGCCACAGTGCTGGTGCCATAGTGCCGCCCGCCCCAGGGGGGAGCGTCCTGTCGCAGCCCCTAACTCCATGTAAGAAAGCCTCAATTTTATCTTTTAACATGAATCTTCTCTGTTACCTTCCCACCAAATCAATGTCCAGATACCTCCTGCCCTGCAAAATCCTGAAACAGCCTGGTCCTGAAGAATTTCTAATGCTGCCCAGCTGCTTCTTTGCAGGAGAGACTATAAGGCGCACTCACTCAGACACCATCTTGCCCCGCCTCCTCTGCCACTTTAAATAGAATATATCAAACTATCTGACACATAAATATCTCCCCAGAATAAATTGTGAGTGGATGGCTGGTAAAAATTCTAATACTTTCAGTGTGATGTTTCTGTAACCTAATGATTCTTTGAAGATAAAGTGAAAATAAAATAAGATACTGGGAACATGATATGGAATCGTCAGTATCCATAAAAGATAGCAAATCATATGGTGATAAAAGGCACAATGCAAATAGTTTTTGGCTTTGTTTATGGGAAGGATTTGGATTACCAAAAAGTTACATCTATGGCAGAGGAGGATCACTGGTACAGGTGGAGGGCATGTGAGGGGAAGGATGCAACTAGGGCATGCCTCTATGGAATGTGCTCATGTGGTCACGGGGAGTTATTTCAGTGGGTGAAAAACCACACAATAAGCAACATAATCTTAAATTCTATCCTGAGAGTCCTGCTACATTCTCTCATAGAGTATCAATATTCTCTAGAATACATAGGCAGGGTGTAGTGAAAGAGGAAAGACCCTTGATATTAATGCTTGTACTTATGAACCTTATTCTTGCAAAGTTGAAACACAGCCTAGAAATATGCATTGCCTAAGAATTACCTCCTGAGAACTTCCTTGTTACTCAAATGTGGAGACTCTCTAAGCCAAACTCAGCATGTAAGCTCACCTATTTCCCCAGGCATTGGATATGACTGGGCCTCCCTGGCACCTAGGGGTTATTACCAAGTGCCAACTAGCAATGTATTTGGAAAAAGACCTTGAGCAAATGGGGAAATTTTAAATACAAATGAATATTTACAGCTAAGAGATTTCAAAGTGAGTTGGGAGAATTAAAAAATTGCACAATTAAAGAACAGTATAAACAAGAAGGGATGTTCATAGGAAGAATTATAGGGAATACCTATTCTATCCAAAGGAAATTTTATCATCAAATCATTCTTCTAACAAATTCAATTTTCTGTTAGAGTGACATGTACTTTAATAGACTGATATCAGATAAAAAGAATTATTTAATTCATGTCTTAGAAGTTCTGACTGTTCATACAAGGATCTAGTTTCTCTGCCTCTCCCCTTACAATTATTTCAACATCTTTTGACTCCTCCTTCCTTCTTCTTGGAACATTCCCCTTACAAATGTTTTGGCACTTCTAATTCCCACATACTCAAATTTGCTCTGAATTCTTGGCCTCTCAGTTTCCCAAAAGATACCTACATGCTTCAGATGTGTTATTTCTGGGCATTGCCCACTAGTCCTATGATGATTAGTTTAGGTGGATACTCAGGAGACACAAATCCAAGTGTGAGCTCCATGGTTGTCATTAGTTGTCCTAGTAGCTTAATAAATCCCAAGGTTATTGTTCAAATACTTCATCAACAAAAGTTTTGCTGAATTCCAAAACATTACCTCATTATCCAGTAACTAAACCCTTTTTATATTTTCTCTTGTTATCATGAAGGCTTCCTGTTTAATGTTTAACTATTCATTAAGTTGGTGGGGACAAAGGATGAGTCTATGCTCTGAATACGTTTCTTATGTAACATGCACAGTCATATCAGAATACTATGTATTCCATAATAAGACATCTCACTGATTCTCTTTGACCTATTTAGAAAATAAAAATACACTTTCAACTCTTTCAAATTAAGTGCCCACTGGAACCCATAGAGCCCAGGGTTACCTGATGTATGGTGACAATGAGGCTGGACTATTTCAAATTCTTCATTCACCAGTTTTCTTTCTCCATAAGGAACATCCAATGAAAAGGTCTTTTCTTATTAGATCAATGCAATATTTTCATAATAGAAGGAAGTAAACCTCACTGTATAAGAACTGCTACAGATATCTCAGTAATTAATCAAGTAGGGTTGTTCTGCTAGTAGCAAACAACTTTCAGAAAATAAGAGAATGGCTAAATAAAAAAGGGACAGACATTTCAGGAACTCAGCAACTCTCCAAAAAGTATAAATGTGTAGAAAGTCATATGTAAGCACCCTATCATTAAAAATAAAGAGAAAATTTTCAAATAATCCAAAGAAAAATACAGCAATCTAAAATATGTTTGCATCTAATGGCAGTATTTCAAAGTACATAAAGCAAAAATTTATCACTTAAGGGGGAACTAGCCATATCCACTCATGCAAATTTCACCTTTATTCTCTCAGTAATTCACAGATGTATACAAAAAAACAGCATGGATATTTGAGCAAAACTTTTGCCTAAGTTTTTCCTGACTGCAAAAATAAAAACCAAACAATGTGTATTGGCTCACAGTTTTGAGGCTAGAAGTCCAAAATCCAGGTATTACTAAGGTAATGTGTTCTCCCTGAAGACTGGCATTCTGGGCTGGCTACCAGCATTTCTTGCATGCTTGACTTTTCTGCCATAAAGCAATCACATGACAAATAATCTCCTTTCTATTCCATGTTCTGTTGACTTTTGTCTTTTGACTCATCCCCATCACTTTCTCTCTGAATTTCATTCAGGATCCAGTAACCTAGATTAAGACCCGACCTTATCCAGTAGGTCACAATTTAACTAAAATTAACATCTTCAAAAGATCCTACTTACATGATTCAAACACACAGGAATGGATTAAAATTAACATGTTTTTTTTCTGGGGTATATAATTCAACCTATCAAAACTATCAACAAAGTTAAACAAATGGACATTTATAGAACATTAAACCTAACTGTAGAATATATATCTTTTAAGTCCTCAAAAAGTATTTATCAAGACAGACCAGTTGCTATGCCTTACTTAGAACTAATCTCAATAATTTTTGAAGAACGAAAATCATAAATTTAAAAATAATTGAAATCATACAGCATATATAGAATACCTTCAAATACTTGGAAATTTAAGTCACATTTCTAAATCACCCAAGACTCAAAGAAGACACTATTAAAAAAAGTGTATAAAATATTTTCAACTGAAATACGATGAAAACACAATATATCAAAATTGGTAGGACACAAGTAGTGTAAGAAAGGAAATTTAAAACAAAAGATTACATAAGAAAACAAGACAAACATGTATCTAAGCATAGCTTTAAGAAATGTCATTTCTTATTAATTTTGCACCTAGTTTTATTTGTGTCTGTTATCTCAGATGGCTGAATGACATGGCAAATTTTAATTTTCTTAGAACTAGTTTTTATATATTCACATGCATAGCATGCATGATATCACTAAAAGTCCTGAAATTATTTAATCATTTCCAAGTGTCTACAAAATGAAATCTGAACTTCATAAAATTTTTTTATTTACACAAAATTTATTATTACGTTTTATTCAGGATTACAAACCAAGAGGTCAACAACTCAAAACCATGCACAAAATAGAGGGGAAAAGGCCCAAGCTACTGAATGTCACCAGCTTGTCTGTGGGGGCTAAAAGTTTCCAGCTTTTGGTGGGGTTCTGCAGCAGGATGCTTCAGCTTGGCTGATCCATCAATGAACTAGCATTGAACATGTGGTCAGGCATCCTTGAGTAAGAGTCCCCTGGATGCCAGTTCAGGAAGGGGAGGACCCTTATCTTGCATTACAACAGGATCATTGTTGAGTGGGGCCTCCTCTACCTGCTCCTGCAAGCATGTCACTCTTGGGCCTGGATAAGCAAGATCCAGAATATGTCACTTCCATTTGTTAATACTTTCTTTTGAGCACTGTCTGGGTGAGTGTTCTGACTACCCAAGACTGAGACATAACGGGGATTTCTGGATTTGATGGACTCAAGTGCTCTCAGTGATCCTTTCTGTTTCCACCAAGTCCACTAGCATGCACTCTTGAGGGGGCAGTAGTCTTACCTGCACCTGGGAGCTTCTTTTTAGCTCCTAGATGTAGATAGAAGGTCCTTCATGAGTTCAATGATTTCCTTTTCCCACCAGGCAGGTAGTATTCCTACTCTTGGACAATGCACAGAGCAGATAGGAACACTGGGGTACATGGTCCATCTATTTACCAATAGCGATGACTAGAATTCTCTGCATGGGAGGAGTATATCTCCTCAAACTTCACTGAGATGTCAGTGGTTCAGGATATGAATCTCTATAATGCAATGGGAAATATTACCATAGAGATGTCCAAGCAACCAACCCACAGGGTGCCAGTAACCTCCCAGACCCATAGACCTATAGAATGCCTGAAACCACCCAACACTATTAATCTTCTGCTCCCCTCTGCATCTCCTAGAATCATAGTGACCTTGGTGCCTGAATCCAAATGTGTCCCTGAATTTTGCATACTTTGAGGCATAAAACTTTTGGTTCCTGGGAGAAGGTGGGTGGTTGGGGCACTTGGTACCACCCCTAGGCTATTTTCAAGTTAGGCCGGTTTGGGTAAAGAGATCCTTTCTGGAGGCTAGACTCTTCAGATGGGGCCTAGGGAGAGGCAGGAGATCTTCTTGATCCTCCTCTTCTTCTACTGACAGTATCTGGGGATTGTGAGGTGAAATCACACAAGGGCCATGGCCCTTCTTATAGTTTGTATTTTTCCCAAAGTTCTCTACTATAAAGACTGTCTTTTGTGTCTTTTGGAACTCCTTGTTCTGGTAAACCCAAAACATAGCTCAGTGATTGGGGGTCCCCAGAGGAAGGGATGGCTGCTGTCTCATCTTGTAAGTCTCAAGATTTGCTGGGTTAACAGAGGAAGCCCTGGGGTGAGGAGGAGGACAGCTAGTGTGTCACCCCATTCATGGGGTCCTTTCTAATTATATGATAATGTCATGCTGCAAAATTGGAATCTGGTAAGGGGCTAAAGCCATTCAGTGGGGGTTTAATATCCATGTGACAGTACTCATTTATCAGACTGTGAGCATAGCTTCCTACTCATTACTCCAAGATTTAGATGGAATTTGAGAGAGGTCACTCAGAAAAGTCCAAAGGATCCAGCCAAACAGAGGCTTTGGTTGCAGAAGGGAAGGGTCTGCACTGTCAGTCACTATCTACCCACACCCCTGCCTCCTTTCTTAACTCTGTTGAAGGATGGGTTTGGACCCAAGACTCCTCCATTGAGCCTTGATGTTGGGGTATAGAGATGTCTTCTCCATAAAGTTGGGACAGCATGAGAAGAGACTCTTTCCAGGCTTCTGTTCATACCATTGTATCATATCATATATCTACTTCTCTGTTAAAGCTCATACTAAAATGGACTATACATGAGTAATGTCAAACATAGTCTTGCAGGGAAAAGAGTTTTCCCCCTCCCCCTTTTAAAAGAGAAAATGCTGAGTCAATTATATATCCATATGGCTAAAAGTGGAACTTGATGCCTACCTTACCCAAGGGACAAAATCAATTCAATATACTGACCGAAATTTTAATTGTAAAATATAAAGCTTTTAAGAGATAATATAGCAGAACATCTTCCAATTTGTAGTTAAGAAAATAAACACAAATCATGACAGAAAAAATCTAAACATAAAAAATTTGATCAATTGCAACATACTAAATTAACTTATTGTGTTCTTTAACGACACTATTATGAAAATGTAAAAAGGACAAAAATTGAAAGAAGTTTCTTGAGACTCACATAACCAACAAAAATCTCATACAAAGACTCCAAAAGGCAATTCACACACACAAAAATTAATAAAAAGGTCTAACAAACATTAAAAAACATTCGACTTCCCTAGTCATCAGGGAAATATAATGAAACATTTTTTCCATACCCTCCCCCAATTATCAACATAGTACATCTCTGGCATTGATGTAAGAATATCACAGTATTGCTGTTAGCCACAGACCATAGGTCACACAAATGGAATTTTCCCCATGCGTCTCCATATTCCCACCACTTGCAATAGTGGCATACATCTGCTCTAGCTCACAGAAGGATATTCTTGCATCTTTACCATCAACCACAATTTTCATCCACCTCTGGGTTTCTTTCAGTGTATGCAATGGACCATATTTTGTGGTAATAGCCTGATGATAATATCTCATAAACTGAAAGAAGTATTCTACCACATTGTGGTGTGTTGGTGAAGATGTGTTGTATGGGAATTCTAAACATGTGCATGACTGTTTTGTGAGATCACATCTTTTGTAATAAAAATGTATTTTAAAAATTATAATAATATGGTGGGTTGGGGGGAAATTCACCAAATGTAAGATATAGACTATAAGTATTAGTGAATTGATGATATTCTACCATAATTTGGCACAAATGTTTCACAACAATGTGAGGTGTTGGTGGTGGGGTGATGTATGATGTTATGCATGTTGGCTTTGTAAGTTCAGAACTTTTATTGTACATTTATTGTTTATGTATGTTCATGTATAAATGACATAAATATAATAATAATAGGATGGGTTGAGGGAAAATACTTTTGGTGAGTAGTAATATTTTAAGAATGTTTATTAACCATTAATGAAGAGGATTTAACCACAATGCAGGTATTAGTGGTAGGGAGAGGTATAAGAGTCTTGTATGATGTTATATATGTTTGCTTTATAAGTTCACAACTATTACTCTACACTTATTGTTTGTGTATGTTTATGCATGAGTGATATACTTCAATAAATTAAAAAATAGACTTAAAAATAAATAAAATAAATAATAATAAAAAAGCTCATGCTTTGATATAAAGGTGAATAAACTATTGCCTAACACAAGGTCCTGAAGTTGCTTCCCTGTATTTTCTTCTAAGAACTACATAGTTCTGGTTCTTATATTTAGGTCTTTGTTCCATTTTGATTTGGTTGCTGTATACAGTGAGAACTAGGGAACCACATTCATTCATTTGTACATGGACAATGAGTTTCCCCAAAACCATTTTTGGAGAAACTATTATATCCCCATTGAGTGAACCATAAGTTGGCCATAAATATGAGGGTTGACATATAAACTCTCAATTGTATTTCATTAGTCAGTATGTCTCTCCTTATGCCAGTACCATGCAAGTTTGCTTACTATGGCTGTGTATTAATTTTTAATATTGGGGAGTGTGAGTCAAGAGACTTCATTTTTGTTTTTCAAGATGGTTTTGGCTATTGAGGAACCTGACCCTTCCATAAAATTTGATGGTTGGCTTTTCCATTTCAGCAAAGAAAGTTGTTGAAATTTTTATTGGGATTACACTGAATCTATAAATCACTTAAGGTGAAGTGTTTAAAAATGTTCCAGGGTTGAATGTGATGTCTCATCAAGAGTTAGCTATATTTCTTTAATATAGGAATTATTAGTGGAATTTTATTTCTATTAACAAAGCCTACTTATTTATCATAACACAAAAGGACAAGTATTAAAACAATACTGGTTATTTCTCAAATTAATCCGATTTAAATTTTCACTGGTCTAACTGTGAAAATTTTCTGGATAAATAAATTCAGTTGCTCAGAAAAATCTGAAGAAATAAAAATGAAAACAATATACTGTCATGCCTAAACTCCAAAAGCTATGAATATAAATCAACTATAAATTTCTTTAGATTTAATTCCAGTGTGAACAAAGCACATTATTAAAGGGCCAAATATTATAGTAATGAAGACATGATGGATATAGAACCGTATATGTTATGTAATGCCCTTTTATTTATGTTACATATACAAAAAATTTGGATTCAGCATTTTGTCATTAATTGGGACAAGTTTTTTGCATCAGTTCAATTAAAGAACAGAATTTAAAGACATCTTTCTAGCTAGAGACTTGGTATTTATTTCTGCCTTATAAACCTGAGCAAAGTACTCAAGTCCTGAAATCTCATTTAATGAGCCTAAAACCTTTAAGTGACAAAAAGAAATAATGAATAAAATGAAATACTATTATTAGACCTTGCTAAGGAAACCTCACAAATATTAGCAAGTTCTTATCAAATTAATCCTACCAGCAACATTAGTTTTATACATGTCCATGGTGCTCTCTAATACTTTACAGAAAATAAACTGGAAATAGGGAGCTGATATAGTCTTTTACAAAGGCTTTTAGAAACAGCAATTTTCATGTGACCCAGCAAACCCACTTCTAGGTTTAAACACGAAAGTTTTGAAAGGAAGGACTTGAAGAGATATTTGCACACTGATGTTCATAGCAGCATTATTCACAAATGCCAAAAGCAATACAAGTGTCAACAGCATATGAATGGGTAAATAATAAATAATGTAGCAATTTCTTCTTTACAAGAGAAATCAGAAAATACTTAGAGATGAATAAAACCAAAACACAACATTCCATAATTTTGGGAAGCAGTATAGGGGATACTCAGATGAAAATTTATAGCTGTGAATGCCTGTAGTAAAAAGGAAGAGAGATCTCAAATTAAGAACATTGCTCAACATCTTGAACTAGAAAAAGAAGAGCAAACTATAACCAAAGTTATCAGAAGGAAGGAAGATTAGAGATCAATGAAATAGGGTAGAAAATAATCAAGAATAAACAATACAAAAAGTCGGTTTGTTGCAGCAAAGCCAGGAGTTCTGAACCATTGAAGAAACTCAAGATGGCACTCAGAGAGGCAGAGGAACAGATTTATTATGCGCAGGCTCAGAAGAGAGTCAGTCTTCAAATTCTGAGCCCCATTTTTCAGTTTTCATAGGTTTATATAAGATTTTATGTGGGATCAGTGTGACTTTTGTTCATTGGCTAATGCATTGCTAGGCGAAATTTTGCAAGTAGGGTGACAGAAGCAGAATGCAGGTGCAAGGTATACAGGCTGGTATACAGAAGTGGGGGGCTGGAGTGGTTTGTTAGATTACAGAAGTGGGGAGCAAGAGTCATTCATTTGATATTCTCCTACAAGACTATGTTCTCACAGGCTGATTTACAGAAGCAGGGGCAGGAGTGGCTCATTACATATTTTCCTGCAAGGTTATGCTTTTTATTTCTCAACAGGTTAGTTAAAACAAATCAATAAAATTAACAAGATGATCTAGACTCACAAAGGAAAAAGACACAAATAACTAAAATCGGAAATGAATATGGTGATTCCACTACTGATCTTACAGAAAGAAAAAGGATTATAAGCAAATACTACAATTGTACACAACAAATTAGATAATGCAAATGAAATAGAAAGTTTTCTAGAACTACAAATGGCCTAAATTGACTCGAGGAGAAAGAGAAAACCACAGCAAGCTTATAACAAGTGCAGAGATGAAATCAATAGCCAAGAATCTTCCACCAAAGAAAGCCTAGACCACACGGCTTCAATGCTGAATTCTACCGAACACTTAAAGAATTAACACCAACCCTTCTCAAAGTCTTGTAAAGAAAGTATTCTAGAGGAGGTCCCCTCCCCAACCCATTCTCTGTGGCCAGATTTACTGATTGCCCAGGCCCTTCTACACCCAGAAGGGCTCTCCGCATGTGTGGTCTCCTCCTCTGCGGCCCTCCTGGCCTCAGCCTCTAGAGCCCAAGCTGTCCTGAGAGCAAAAGGCCCGCGGGGAGCCCACGAGGCTGGTCACTCACAGCAGCCACTGGGCCCCACCGAGGAGCCGCAGCGCTGCCTGTGAAACGCCACCCGCTTGGGTCCAGGAGAGAATTGGGGTCTGGTGGAGACCCCTTGCGATGCTCCTGTGGGCAGGGCTTGCTTGGCTGAGGTTCTGGCCGGATCCCCATGGCCCTATCTGTGAGAGGCGGTGTCCAGGGCGGCCCCGGGTGCTCACTCTCGGCTTAGGGCCCCGCAGGCCGCCAGGGCCTGAGCGCGCCTTGGGCTTCGCGCGGGACCCTCTCGGCGTCCCCCACCGCGGGCTGGAGCTACCCTGGAGCCCCTGCCCGCCGTCCCCGCTCGGGAGATCCCCACAGCCACCTTCTAGGAGCACCTCAGGAAACCTCCCGCCACCAGGAGACTCACGACAGCACCGCGCCCGCGCCCGCACCTGGGCCAGGAACCCCTGGAGCGCCGGCGCCCCTGGCGCCCCTGGCAGGCCCCGCGAGGCCCGCCAGCCCCGGCCTGGGGAGTTCTGCTCCCTTCTCGCGAACCCCTAGAGGTGGAGGCGCCTAGTCCTGGGACCCGTGCCGCTCACCCCTCAGGGCTCGGAACCCTGTACAGACCCCCCTTGACAAATAGGCTGCGGTAAAAAAAAAAAAAAAAGTTCCATAAAGTCTGGGCTGAAACTTTTCCAAACGCTGCCTGTGGAGTCGGGGAATTTAATATACAGCTTTGTGGAGATAATCTTTTGTTTTCTGAGCCTGAGAAGAATTTTGTGAGGGAAAAAATCAAGTTTGAATATTGTTTTTCCAAAGCTGATAGGCATTTTCATAGATTTGTATTTTTTTTAATCCGTGCTCTTTAGGTATTTTAAAGAAACAAACAAACAAAAAAAGAATGAAAAAAGAAAAATAACATGTAGTATATACATACAATGGAATATTTTTCCAGATATAAAAAGTGAAGTTTTATACATGTGATAACTGCCTGTACCTTGAAGGCATCATGTCGAGCGAAATAAACTAGATGCACAATGACATGTATTACATTACTATAATCTCACTTTTATTAAATAACTAGAACAAGTAAACTTAGTGAGTCAGAATCTAGAATATTGGTCACTAGGGTTTTGGGTGAGCCTAGGGAATGAGGAGTCAACGCTTAAATTGTACAGAGTTTCTAATTGGCTTAATGATAAGTTTTGGTAATGGATGGTGATCATGGTAGTACAATATGTACATAATGGCACTTAATTGTACATGTATGATTAAAAAGGGAAATTTTAGGTTGTGTATGTTACTAGAATAAAAGTAAAATTAAAAAAAACAAGCAAGCATAGGACTGCACAGTGCAAACAGTAGAATCGTGTTTTCATAATGTGTAAAAAATGTACCAAACTAAGGCAAGGTGTTAATAATAGGTGGTATATGGTAATGGTATATTTTATTCATGACTTTTCTTTAAACCTTCTCTAATTAAAAAGTAAAGTAAAGGATAAATGACAAAAATATTATTGATTTCCAGGTCACTCCGTTATGATCTGAGTAGGTGCTTTGTATAATATCAGTCCTTTTATATTTATTGAGACCTGCTTTGTGAGATAACATGGTCTATCTTAGAGAAAGATCCATGAGACTTAGAAATATGTATAACCTGCTGAGTTTGGGTGCAACATTCTATATGTGCCTGTTGGGTCTAGCTCACTTATCATGTTGTTCAAGTTCTCTGTTTCCTTGCTGATCTTCTGTTTAGCTGTTTTTTTTCTAATGAGGTGGGTGATGTGTTGAAGTCTACAACTATTATTGTGGAGATGTCTATTTCTGCCTTCAGTTTTCCCAGAGTTTGCTTCATGTATTTTGGGACACCCTAGTTTGGTGCATAGGCATTTATGACTGTTATTTCTTCCTGATGAATTGTCCCTTTTATTAATGTATAATGGCCTTCTGTATTCCTTATAACTTTTTTGTGTTTAAAATCTGTTTTGTCTGATATCAGTGTAACTACTCTTGCTCTCTTTTGGTTATTGTTGGCATGGGGTATCTTTTTCCAATCTTTCACTTTCAGCCAGTTTTTATCTCTGGGTTTAAAGTGAGTCTCCCATGTGGAGCTGGCCCACACACAGTGTTGATGTGCGCAAGGAGTGCTGTGCCACGCAAGGGTGTCCCCGCATAGGGGAGCCCCACGCGCAGGGAGTGTGCCCTGTAAGGAGAGCCGCCCAGTGTGAAGAAAGTGCAGCCTGTCCAGAAATGATGCCACACACACAGAGAGCTGACACAACAAGAGGACACAACAAAAAGAAACACAGATTCCTGTGCTGCTGACAACAACAGAAGTGGACAGAGAAGAACACACAGCAAAATAGACACAGAACAGACAACGCGGGGGGGGGAGAGAAAGAAAGAAAGAAAAATAAAATAAAAAATAGGGAAAAGGACTTTGGCCCAGTGGTTAGGGCGTCCGTCTACCACATGGGAGGTCCGTGGTTCAAGCCCCGGGCCTCCTTGACCCGTGTGGAGCTGGCCCATGCGCAGTGCTGATGCATGCAAGGAGTGCCGTGCCACACAGGGGTGTCCCCCGCGTAGGGCAGCCCCACGCGCAAGGAGTGCACCCATAAGGAGAGCCACGAAGGAGGGAGCAGCCTGCCGAGGAATGGCGCCGCCCGTACTTCCCGTGCCACTGACGACAGCATAAGCAGACAAAGAAACAAGACGCAGCAAAAAGACACAGAAAACAGACAACCGGGGGAGGGGAGGGGAATTAAATAAATAAATAATAAATCTTAAAAAATAAAAATAAAAAAAATAAAAATAAAGATTAAAAAATAAAGTGAGTCTCTTGTAGGCAGCATATGGATGGCTCTTATTTTTTATTCCTTCTGTCAGCCTATATCTTTTAATTGGGGAGTTTAATCCATTCACATTCAATGAAATTTCTGTAAATGCCTTGTTTACTTCTTGTTATTGTTTCTGCTATTCTTGTCTTCCATACTCTACTTCAAGCCTCCCTCTCCTGTCTTTTTCTTTCAGTAAGGGTCCCTTTAATATTTACTGCAAAGGCAGATTCTTTTTTAATGAAGTCTTCTTGGTTTCTTTTTGTGAATATTTTAAACTTACCTTCATATTTGAAGGAAAATTTTGGCATATGAAGAATTCTTGGCTGGCAATTTTGTCTTTCAGTATCCAAGTTGTATCCAAATTGTCTTCTCCCCTCCTTGGTTTCTGATGAGAAATCTACTATATGTCCCTTGTATGTGATGCTTTGCCTCTCCCTTGCTGCTCTCAGATTTTCTCTTTGTCTTTGACATTGGACATTCTGAGTAGTATTTGTTTTGGAGTAGGTCTATTCAGATTTATTATGATTGGGGTATGCTGTACTTCTTGGACTTGTAAGTTCATTTCTTTCATGAGAGTTGGGAAATTTTCTGCCATTATTTCCTCAAATATTCTTTCTGCCCCCTTTCCCTTCTTTTCTCCTTCTGGAACTCTCGAGACATGTATTTTTTATTTTTATTTTATTCCACTTGTATTTTGAAAGAAGCTTTATATTACATATAGGATACATCAAAAAATATCAGGAGAGTCCCATATACAGCACTTGCTCCCCCTCCCAAACTTTCCCTCTTTAACAAAATCTTTGATTAGTGGTACATTTGTTACAGTTGATGAACACATATTAAAGCATTGCTACTAGCCATTGACCACAGTTGACATTTTAGTTTACACTTTGCCCTCCACAATTTTATAGGTTTTGACAAAATGCCATTCTGAACAATTCCAGTGCCCTGCAAATGAACCATGTTATACCTATTCTTCTGCCTCCCCTCAGAACCTCCGATGACCACTGCCTTTATATCAATGATACAAGTTCATCCATTGCTACAATAATAATGTCTAGTTTAGTCCATAATTACATTCTCACCTTTTGTTTATTCATTCCTCAATCTTGAGGGTTTGGGAAGGGTGATGCCAACTTTGTTTTTTTATTGATAGGGGGCTTAGATTGCATTGGGCAGAAGGATGGAATGATCTTACTTGCAGTTGTAGATACTCTCTGTTGTAGTTTTTTTTTTTAATGAGTGTTGCCCATCATCATCATTTTGTTTGTTGTCCTGAGTCTGATGAACTAGAAAGTGGGTGTTGCAACTCTGTTGAGATTCTTGACTAATAACCTATCATTGAGACTCTAGCTCTGTTAGTCTGTTCAACTTGCTTAAGTCATATGAGCGAGGTCATGTAATATTTGTTCTTCAGTGAATGGCTTACTTTACTCAACATAAGATCTTCAAGATTCATCCATGTTGTCTTGTGTGTTAATACAGCATTCCTTCTTAACAACTAATATTCCATTGTAAGTATATACCACAATTTGCTCATCCATTCATGTGTTGATGGATACTTGGGTTGCTTCCAGCTTTGTAAGTAGTGAATATTGCTGCTATGAACATTGGTGTGCATATATCTGTTTGATGACATGTAAGTTTCTGTGTTTTGCATTATCATTTAATTAAAGCCACTGCTCAATTTTTTCCATTAATTTCTCTCTCTGTTCTTTTTTTACTTCAATTTCAGCTGTTCTTTCTACAGTATGAATTACTCTTTCTTATATCATTTTGAGTCTGTCCTTGCATGCTTCTAATATGTGTTTTTAAAAATTATAAATATTACTGATTTTATTATTTATTTTTTAAGTATATTTTAATTTATTTTTAAAAGGTAGTTAGATTACATAAATGTTACATAAAAAATATAAGGGATTCCCAAATGCCCCACTCTGCAAAGCTCCCTCTTTTCCCTATATTAACAACTTTTTTCATTAGTGTGGTACATTTTTTTAAAATTTAATTTTATTTATTCATTTTTAAAAAAATATTACATTCAAAAAATATGAGGTTCCCATTTGACCCCACTGCCCCCACCCCACCACTCCCCCCACAGTAACACTCTCCCCCATCATCATGACATATCCATTGCATCTGGTGAGTACATCTCTGGGCATCACTGCACCCCATGGCCAGTGGTCCACTCCATAGCCCACACTCTCCCACGTTCCATCCAATGGGCCATGGGAGGACATACAGTGTCTGGCAATTGTTCCTGCAGCACCACCCAGGACAACTCCATGTCCCGAAAATGCCTCCACATCTCATCTCTTCCTCCCATTCCCTGCACCCAGCAGCCACCATGGCAACTTTTTCCACACAAATGCCACATTTGCTTGATTATTAACCACAATAGTTCATGAATAGAATATCATTAAGTCCACTCTAATCCTTACTGTATTCAATCCTTCCTGTGGACCTTGGCTTGGTTGTGTCCATTCCACATCTATGTCAAGAGGGGGCTTAGATTCCACATGGATACTGGATGCAATCCTCCTGCTTTCAGTTGTAGGCATTCTAGGCTCCATGATGTGGTGGTTGACATTCTTCAACTCCATGTTAGCTGAGTGGGGTAAGTCCAATGAATCAGAGTGTAGGAGCTGAAGTCTGTTGAGGTTCAGGGCCCGGCTATCATATTATCAGTCCAGAGATTCAAATCCCCTAGATATATCTTAAACCCCAGCACCAACTACAATTCCAGTAAAGTAGCATGAAAGGCTTGTGAAAAGAGATCTCATCTGAGTCCAGCTCCATCACGCAGAAACACCAACTCCAAAGAAGGGCCAATGGACATGGCAGTGCACTCCATCTGCCATGAGCATAAAACCTGTGGGTCTCTTTAGCCCTCAAAAGAACCAATACCTGGGATTGTATCTACTTTATCTGTCTCTGAGACTCTGCTCAGGTGTGCATAAGGGCAATCCTCCTGACAACCTCCAGACTCTTTTTTAGACACTCATAGCCATATAAACTCATTTCTCCTTTCCATTTCCCCCTTACTTTAGGTCAAACAGCATTTTTAATTCCTGTTATTATATGTAGACAGGGATATTCTGCTGGTCCACGTTGAACCTTTAACTCAAGGTCATTTTCTAGTTATGTCATCAGCTGGTACTTGGTAGTGATCCCTCGGTGCCAGGGAGGCTCATCCCCGGGTGTCATGTCCCATGCTGTGGGGAAGGCAGTGCATTTACATGTTGAGTTTGGCTTCAAGACTGGAGAGTGGTACATTGATTGCAATTTTTTTTTAAGTATGTGTTTTATTTATTTATTTATTTTATTTCAACTGATGAACACATTTTTGAGCATTGGCACTAAGCATGGATTATAGTTTACATTGTAGTTTATACTCTTTCCCACTCAATTCTGTCGGTTATGGCAGGATATATAATGGCCTTTATCTGTCATTGCAAAGTCATTAAGGACAATTCCAAGCCCTGAAAATGCCCCCATATTACATCTCTTCTTCCCTCTCCTTGACTTCAATACCTCCAGTGGCCACTCTCTTCATATTCATGATATAATAATTTCCATTGCTAGAAACTCAATAAGTCTGTAGTAGAATACCAGAAGTCCACTGTAGTCCATATTTTATTCCCCAATCTTGAGGATTCTGGGATGGTCATGACAACTCCCCCTTTAATTGACAGGGGTCTTTGATCACATATAACAGACGGATGTGACTTTCTTGTTTCCATTTGTAGACTGTTCCAGATTCTTGGTGTGGTGGTTGTCCATCTTCACCTCTTTGTTTGTTGTCCTGGGTGAGTCCAATGAACTGGAGAGTAGGTGTTGCAACTCCACTGAGGCTCAGGGCCCAGCTGGCACATGAACAACCCTAAGATTCAAGTCTCTTGGACATACAGCTACCAACTCCAGCACCAACTATAGGTTCAAATAGAAGGGACAGAAGAAGTACATGTAGGGAAGTCACAACTGAGTCCAACTCTGTCATAGTTGTAACCCTTCTGTTCCAAAATGTCTTCAAAAATGAAGCCAAGAATATTGCCAAATTCAAATAATAAGATAAAATAATGATAGGCTTAAATATAAGAAATAAAATATATAATAATTTAGATAAATTAAAACTAAAATAAAGTTAAAAAATTTAAAATGGAGTATTAAAAAAGAAAAATATTTCAAAAAAGTTAAAAAATTTTTTTTGATGTTTTGCTTTTCATCACTGTAACAGTTGTTGTCCTGTATGTGCAGTGGCATTTTTTCCATTTCATCTCCATTGTCTTATTTTCTTGTCATTTTGTCTTCAAAAAAGTTTTAAGTCATATTAAAGTCACATATAGACTATAGGGGATTCCCATATACCCAGCATCTCCCCCTTCCCCTTCCCTATTAATAACCTTTATACATGTGAATGGTACAATTGTTACAAATGATGTTCAAATATTGAAATATAGCTACTAACCATGGTCAATGGTTTACATTATGTTTTACATTTTAGACCATACGCTTTTATAAATTTTTGATGAAATTTAACATGGCCTGTATCTAACAATGCAAGATCATGCAAAACATTTCTGTTGCCCCCTAACTAACCCCTCTTCCATTTAGTCTATTTCTCCCTCCCCCTTCCCTCGGAGCCCATGGCAACCACCAGACTTTACTCCTTGAAGGACAAGATTCATAGATACTTGCAATAATGCTAAGATCTTGACACACTAGTCTGTCCTCCCCTATTAGGAACCACCCATGCTCTTGAGAGACACACTCCCCTTTGTTTGAGAACATATTGGGCAATCCTAGCATAGGAATCCAACTCCTCCCTACTCATTATGTGGGTCTCCCCCCACTGATACAGCACACTATGACAAAATGATCACTCATTGTCACAAATGTCACAAATGTCCCCCCATCCAACTCCTTAAACCAGTAACCTTGTCATAGTGCCAAAAGAGCTTTCTCAACATTGTAGTTTCAACCACATACCTGTCAATCCCCAGTGTTCACCTGCTCCCTTCCCCAAATTTTCCCCCCATTCCAAACCATCATTCCCACTCTATACCCCTTCCAAGCTTGAACTGTTCATCCCAATAGTATCCCTACATCCCTGTCATATCCCTTCACTGCACAGTCACTCAATTCCACTTTATCATAGATTTCGCCCATATGCATGCTCGCTCACAACCTTCTTCTCTCTTTCTATTTCTTGTAACTCTAGCTTCCAGACTCTAGCTCTCTGTTGGCTCAATTTGCTTAGCTAATATCAGATAAGATAGGTCATGTAATATTTGTCCTTCAATGCCTAGCTTTCTTCACTCAACATAAGCTCCTCAAGATTCATCCATGTTATCCCATGGATTAGTAGTCTATTCTTTCTTACAACTGAGTAATATTCCATTGTATGTATATACCACATTTTTATAACCATTCATCTGTTGATAGGCTTTTGGGATGATTCCAACTTTTGGCAATAATGAGTAATGCCGCTATGAACATTGGTGCGCATGTATGTGTTAATGTCCTCGCTTTCAGTTCTTCTGGGTATATATCCAGTCGTGGAATTACTGGGTCATATGGAAGATCTATAGTTACTTTTTGAGGAATGACCAAATTGTCTTCCACAATGGCTGGATCAGTCTACATTACCACCAGCAGTAGATGAGGGTTCCCATTCCTCCACATCCTCTCCAACACTTGTGCTGCCAAGCTAATGGGTATAAGATGGTATCTTATTGTAGTTTTGATTTGCATTTCCCTAATACCTAGTGATGTTAAGCATCTTTCCATCCACTTTTTAGCCATTTGTATTTCTTCTTTGGAGAAATGTGTGTTCAAATTACTTGCCCATTTTTAACATGGATTGTTTGCCTTTTTATTTTTGAGATGTAGGATTTCTATATATATGCTGGATATTAGGCTCCTATCAGATATATGGCTGCCAAATATTTTCTCCCATTGGGTAAGCTGTATTTTCACTTTCTTGACAAACTCCTTTGAGGTTTAATAGGTTTTAATTTTGAGGAGGTCCCATTTATCTATTTTTTCTTTCACTGCTTGTGCTTTGGGTGTGAAGTTCATGAAGCTAGTTCCTATTATCAGTTTCTGCAGCTGCTTCTCTACCTTATTTTCCAAGGTCTTTAAGGTCTTGGCTCTTTTATTTAAATCTTTGATCCATCTTGAGTTGATTTTTGTATGTGGTATGAGATGGTGCTCCTCTCTCTTTCTTTTGGATGTGGATATCCAGTTCTCCAAGCACCATTTGTTGAAGAGAGCATTCTCTCCCAATTGATTGTGCTTAGTAGCCTTGTCAAATATCAGATGACTGTATATGTGAGGATCTCTATCAGAACTCTGAGTTTGGTTCCATTGGTCGGTATGTCTATTGTTGTGCCATTATCATGCAGTTTTGACCACTGTAGCTTTGTAGTATCATTTAAAGTCAAGTAGAGTGATTCCTCCAATTTCATTTTTCTTTTTCAATATGTCTTTGGTATTCGGGGCCCCTTCCTTTCCAGGACATCTTCCTTTCCAGGTTGGATGCATTTTATATGCTTTTCTTGCCTCAGTACTTGAGCAAGTACTTCTAACACAATGTTAAATAGGAGTGGTAATAGTGGGTATCCTTGTTTGGTTCCCAATCTTCAAGGGAAAGCTTTTAGGATTTCATCATTGTATATGATGTTCGCTGTGGGTTTTTCATACCTACCCTTTACCATGTTCAAAAAATTTCCTTCTATTCCTATCTTTTGTAGTGTTTTTATCAGGAAAGGGTGCTGTATTTTGTCTAATGCTTTTTCTGCATCTATAGAGATGATCGTGTGATTTTATTCTTTTGATTTGTTTATGCAGTGTATTACATTAATGGATTTTCTTATGCTGAACCATCCTTGCATACTCAGGATGAAATCCACTTGTTCATGGTGTACAATTTGTTTGCTATGCCATTGAATGTTATTAGCAAGTATTTTGTTGAGGAATTTAGAATCTACTTTCATTAGAGATTCCATTATGGTCAGAGAAATTACATTGTATAATTTCAGTCTTTCTGAGAAATATTGAGAATATTTCTGTGGCCTACCATATTATCTATCTTGGAGAATGATCCATGTGCACTCAAGAAGAATGTATGTCCTCTTGTATTTTTGTGCTGCATTTAAGTCTTTGTTTCTTTATTGACTCTCCATTGAGATGTTCTGTCTCATTGTGAAAATGGTGTCCTAAAGTCCCTCCCCCCCCATAATTGTAGAGGCATCTCTTTCTCCACTCAGTTTTTCCAGTATTTGCCTTATATTTTGAGGTGCCCTCATTAGGTACATAAATGTTTGATTGTTCTTTCTTCTTGAAAGATTACACCTTTTACTAATATATAGTGTTCATCTTTGTCTCTTACAAAGGTTTTTCATTTAAAGTCTATTTTGTCTGATATTAATATAGCTAGGTTTGCCCTTTTTGGGTTATTGTTTTTTTGTAAGATTATTTTCCACCCATTCACTTTCAGCCCCCTTGAATCCCTGCATCTAAGGTGGTTTTCTTGTAGACAGCACATAGATGGATCACATTTCCTTATCCATTCTGCTAATCTGTGTCTCTTCCTGGTGAGTTTAATTCATTAACTTTCAGTGTTATTACCTTCCAGAAATTAATTACATTAGGTTTTTTGTTTGTTTGTTTATGTGTGCCATATCTTGTTTTTATTTCTCATTTTTATCTTTTTACTTGTTCTTACACTCTCCTCCAAATCTCTCTGTCCTGCTGGAGCCTGCAGAACTCACTTTAGTATTTCTTGAAGGACAGTTTTCTTATGGGCATACTTTCTTAATTTCTATTTATGAGTATTTTAAACTCTTCATCATTTTTGAATGCCAGCTTTGCTCAATAGAGAATTCTTGCCTGGAAGTTTTTTATTTTTTTCATTTTAGTACCTTAACTATGTCATTGCACTGCCTTGTTGCCTCCATTGTTTCAGATGAGAAATCAGTGCTTAATCTTATTGAACTTCCCTTTTATGTGATGTTTCTCTTTTCTCTTGCTGCCTTCAGTATTTTCTCTTTCTCTTGAGCATTGGACAGTTTGACAAGTATAAGTCTTGCAGTAGGCCTGTTGGGATTCGTACTCTAGGGTGTGCTGTGCTTCCTGGACATGTACATCCATCTCCCTCAATTGGGTTGTGAGGTTTCAGGCATTAATTCCTCCAACAATTCTTCTGTCCTCTTTCTCTGCTCTTCTCACTCTGGGATGCTTATAATGCACACATTTGCATTTTGTGTAGTTGTTCAAATTTCTTAAGTTCCTGCTGGAATTTTTCTAACTTTTAATTTATCTGTTCTACTATCTATTTTATTTCAGATGTACTGTGTTCCACATTGCTAATTCTTTCTTCTGCCTGTTCAAATATGCTGTTATTGGCTTCCAGTGTATATTTTATTGTTTGGATGGTGCCATTTATCACCATGATATGTTACCTTTTTATGTATATTTACAATTTCTTCAATATGTTCTCCCAGTGTCCTCTTAATATCCTTAATCTCTTCCTTTACTTCATTAAAGTGGCCCACAATATTTATTTGGACAGCTTTGATAAGTTGTCCAAATAAATTTTAAAAATAAATAAATTTAATATATTAAATTATTCTATTAATTATTAGACTGTATTTATGGAAATTAAAATCAAAATTAAAATATATCAATTATATATATTTATTAAATGAAACCTGAATAAAAATCTCAAAACACTTAATTCTATGCTAACTGAAAAGTTGCCCTGAAATTAATGTGAGACCCAAACAGCATGAACAATTCTTAGAAAATCTTTAGAAGAATTTCTATAACAGACATTCTTGCTATAAAATATTAGTAAGTTAACATTATGGCACAGAGCAAAAATAGACAGGTAAAAAAGGCAATTGAATAGAGACCATATAGGAATAATTTAAAAAGACAGATACAGTATGATACTGCCATGAGAATATATGTATATTTCAGTCAATATTACCAGAACATGGAATACAAGTTGGGAAAAAATTAAATTATATTCTTATGCAACAGCATATACAAAATGAAAACCAAGTGGATTAAATAACAAAATTTGAAAACCAAATGTCATATTTTCCCATGTTGATCAAGGAAACACCATGGATGCATCAAGTTAAGCAATGGGAATTTATTTGCTCACTGTTTTGAGGTTAGGAATATGTTCAAATCAACACATCCTCAAAGCAGTGATTTTTCCCTCACGTCTATGGCATTCCAGGGCTGGATCTTGGTGATCCTTTGCTCTTAACTTGTACATGGCTTGGCACATGTCAGTGTCTTCTGATCTTTCCCTTCTCTTCCAAGTTCTATTGATATTCAGTTTCTAGATACTATTTCTGTGGCTTTACATTTTTGTAAATATTTCACTCTGTTTATGAAGGACTCCAGCAATAGGATTGTGACTCATTCTCATTTAAGTGAGCCCCACATTGACCCCATCAGAAGGTCCTACTCACTATTGTTTCCCACCCACAGCAGTGGATTAAGTTTTAGAACACGTTTTTTTTTGGAATACATACAGCCCCAAACTACCACATGAACAATTATACATGAATAATTTCAATTATTGATTCACATTTGCAGTATTTCAGTAAAATATCTTTTCCTATCTACCTGGATACATCCTGTGATTATGTTCTCATTTTCTTTATTAGTGAATGTTTGTCACAGACATGCTCAGTAGGAGCTTCTGCATCAGTCCACTTGTTCTCACAGTCCACAGCTACTCCTGGTGCTCTTTATGTACCTGCTGACTAGGAAGATGCAGGTATCTCTCATTTTTTGGATTGCTGAATATGAATATCTGCCTATAACAGTTAATCAATGATTTTGAGGTTTTTCTGAGACTAATTAATCTAAAGGAGGCCAGGTTATGTCTCACCATTCTTTCACTTCAGTTGTACTAAAGACATCTGTGTGAGCCCTTTCTTTCTTCCTTTGCCCACCAGACCATAAAAGATTTTATTTAATTCAGATAATAATCAATTCCATCTTTTTGTTGCTGTGTATACCAGAGTTCCCTTGTAGTCTCTCAAGTTCAATTTCTCACCTGCACGTGGTATCTAAGATAAACATCTCACATGATATTACTCTTCCTCAATGAACCCTCCCTTCAATCAAGCATGAACATTGTAGCATTACTGGTGCAGGGCTTCAGGGGTGATGATATGTGGGATAGGGCACCCTTGGGGCATGTTTCTGTGGAACATGAAACCCTTCATCTTGTCATGATGTTATCTCAGTGGGTAGACACCCACACAATAAACATGGAAATATTCAACTCCCTTCCTGGGGAGTCCTGCCATGTTCTCAACTAGAGGGCCAAGAATCTCTTGAGAACACAGGCAGTGCCTAATAAAACAGACCAATATGTCAAGCCCTCAATATTATTGCATGTAACTATGAACCTTATTCTTCAAAACTTCAAACAGTGTTTACCATAAGATCTGATGGGAAGGGCAAGGAAGAATAGAATAGATGGAACATAGGGCATTTTTAGGGCATTCTAATTGTTCTGCACGATCTTGTAATGATAGATACAGACAATTTTAATTTTTTCTAAAACCTATAAAAGTGTACGGTGCATAATGTTAACAATAATGTAAACCATTGGCCATGGTTAGCAGCAATGTTTCAATATTTGTACATAAATTGTAGCAAATGTATCATACACATACAAAGTGTTATTAATAAGGGAGAAGGAGAGAAAGAGAGAGGTTAGATATATGGGAATCCCCTATATTTTCTATTTGACTTTTCTCCAACTTAAAATTCCTTTGAAGATAAAGAAAAATTAAGACACTGGGACATATGGGAGAAATTGTCACTGTACATAAATGATAACAGAACTCACAGTGATGAAAGACACAATAAAAAGTATGATGTTGATTTCTGTGCTACTTTATTGGCTTCAAAGAAAGAAATTCATTTCAATAAAAATTCACAAATGTATTTCCACTGTGTTTATTTTCATTGCCTTTCTCTTCTATCTTCCTTTTCTTCCTTCACTTAATCTACAAAATTCTTTCCTAAATTAGGCTTTGATTATATCTTCCCAAATTTCATCATGTTCATGTGGTGGTTTGGAGCTGTATGTACCCAAAAAAAACATGTTCTAAAACATAATCCACATTTTTGTCTTTATTTGATTTTTTAATGTTACATTCAAAAAATATGAGGTCTCTGTATACCCCCACCCTCCTCACTCCACTCCTCCCCCCATAACAACAACCTCCTCCATCATCATGAGACATTCATTGCATTTGGTGAATACATCTCTGAGCACCACTGCACCTCATGGTCAGTGGTCCACACCATAGCCCACACTCTCCCACAGTCCACCCAGGGACCATGGGAAAACATATAATGTCCAGTAACTGTCCTTGCAGTGCCACCCAGGACAACTCCAAGTCCCAAAAATGCCCCCACATCACATCTCTTCCTCCCACTCCCTACCCCCAGCAGCCACCATGGCCACTTTCTTCACACCAATGCCACATTTTCTTTGATTACTAATCACAATAGTTCATGAATAGAATATCAGTAAGTCCACTCTAATCAATACTCTATTCTCCATCCTGTGGGCCTTGGAATGGTTGTGTCCACTCCACATCTATATCAAGAGGGGGTTTAGATTCCACATGGATGCTGGATGCAATTCTCCTGCTTTCAGTTGTAGACACTCTTGGCTCCCTGGTGTGGTGATTGACCTTCTTCACCTCCATGTTAGCTGAGTTGGGTTTGTCCAATAAATCAGAGTGTAGGAGTTGCAAGTCTGTTGAGGCTCAGGGCCTGGCTATCACATGGTCAGTCCAGAGATTCAGGTCCCCTGGGTATACATTAAATCCCAGCACCAACTACAGTTCTGGTAAAAGTAACCAGAGAGGTTTGTGGACAAAGATCACATCTGAGTCCAGCTCCATCACACAGAAAAACAAACTCCAAAGTAGGGCCAACTGACATGGCACTGAACTCCATCTGCCATGACCATAGAACCTGTGGGTCTCTGTAGCCCTCAGAAGAACCAATACCTGAGGTTGTATCTACTTTACCTGTCTCTGGGACTCTGCTGAGCTGTGCATAAGGGCAATCCCTCTGTTAACCTCCCAGCTCTTTTTGGAGACTCATAGCCATATAAACTCATTTGTCCTTTCTGTTTCCCCCTTGATTCAGGTCAAAAAGCATTTTTAACTCCTTGTATTATATGTAGACTGAGATATTCTGCTGGTCCGAGTTGACCCTTTTATTCAAGGTCATTTTCTAGTTACATCATCAGCTGGTACTTGGTAATAACCCCTTGGTGCCAGGGAGGCTCATCCCTGGGAGTCATGTCCCATGCTGGGGAGAAGGCAGTACATTTACATGCTGAGTTTGGTTTCAAGACTGGCCACATTTGAGGAACATGGAGGCTCTCAGGAGGTAACTCTTAGGCACCCTGCAGCTCTAGGCCTTGTTCTTATTTCAGGTGCACAGGCTTACAAGCATAGTCATTAGTATCAAGGGTTCATTGTTGGAACTTCCTTCTTTTTTGGTCTTTGCCATTGCACTTGCGGGATTGTTGCTGTTCCTTTAGGGACTGTGATAGAGCTCCCCTGGCTAGGAACTCAGCACTCCCTCAGTTGTTTTTAATTGTAACCACTATGAAAATATCCAAACATTTTTATGTAGCCTGGATATATGCCCTGTAGAACTCCCTGCCAACCGTGTGTCCCCTGTCAATAACATCCCACACCAGTATTCCTCCCCTGCCATTGTTGAAGCTTTCTGTGATCCAAAACTTTTTGAAAAATGAAGTCCAATATATTGCCAAATTCCATTAATAGTAAAATGGAATATAGTGATGAGTTTAAAGGCATAATCCATTCTTGTGGGTGGGAAACTATTGTGAGTAGGAACTTCTGATGAGGTTAATGTGGGGCTCACTTAAATGAGTCTTAATCCTATTGCTGGAGTCCTTCAAAAGCAGAATGAAATTATTTACAGAAATGGAAAGCCACAGAGTGAGTAGCTAGAAGCTGAGCATTAATGGAACCTGGAAGAGAAGAGAGAGATTAGGAGACACTGACTGTACCAAGCCAGGTACAAGCTAAGAAAAAGGATCAACAGAATCAAGCCCCAGAACACCAGGAGAAAGCATTGCCTTGAAGATGTGTTGATTTGGGCATTTTCCTAACCTCAAAACGGTGAGCAAATAAATTCCCATTGCTTTAGTCTGACCCATCTCATGGTGTTTTCTTGAGCAACATAAGAAAATAAAAACAGTTGTTTTTCACATTTAGTTATTTAATTCACTTGGTTTTCATTTTACATATATTGTGGCATAGGAATATAATTTAATTTTCTCCCAACATGTATACCATGTTCTAGTAATATTTACTGAAATATACATATATTCCCACTGCAGTCATACTGTATCTATTTTTATTATTCCTATAAGGCCTCTGTTCTGTTGTATTTTTTACTTGTCTATTTTTGCTCTATGCCATAATGTTTACTTACTAATATTTTATAGCAAGACTTAATGTAGGTTATAAAAATCCTTCTAAAGATTTTTAAAGAATTGTTCATGCTGTTTGGGTCTCACATGAATTTTAGGACAGACTTTTCAATTTGTACAGAATTAAATCTGTTGAGATTTTTATTCAAGTTTCATCTAATAAATACATATAACATATATTTTAATTTTGAGTTTAATTTCCACAAATAGGTCTAACTATTAATAGGGTAATATAATATATTAAATTTATTATTTACTTATTGTTGGTGGGAAAGTAAAACTGTGTAGCCATCATGGAAAATTGGCATTTTCATAGAAAGTTAAATATAATATTACTATATGATCTTGCTGTCACACTTGTTGATTTACATCCATAACCATGGAATACGAAGTATCAGTTATTTGCACACTAATATTATACTGCCATTATTCACAATTCTCAAAAATTGGAAGGAGTCTATGTGTCCATTAACTATAGAATGGATAAACAAAGTGGGCATATACATAAAATGGAATATAAAGGGATGAAATATTGATACATGCTGCTGAATGGATGTATATTGAAGACATCATGTTTAGTGAAATAAGCCAGACACATAAGAGTACAAATATTGTATAAATGTCCCATTATGAAATAATTAGAATATGAAAACTTATAAAGTCAGAAACTAAAGTACAATTTACCAGTGTCAAGTGTGGCTTATGGAATGAGGAATTAATGATTACTTGATACAAAGTTTCTGTTTGGGGTGATGGAATATTTCTTTAATGGATGATGATGATGGTATTACAACATTGTGAATTTAACTAACACCACTGTATTATATAGTTGATAGTGTTTAAAAGGGGAAATTTTAATTAGTATACATATATTGAGAGAATATTTTTTAAACCATAGATCACAAAAGAATGAATCCTCAGTTAAACTACGAACTATAGATCATAATATAATTAAAATAAAAATTTTCATCAGTTGTAACAAAGAGACCATAGTAATACAAAATATTAATATTAGGGAATACTGCTTGTGATGGGGGGTGTTTGTAGGAACTCTGTTCTTTCGATGTGATTTTTATCTGTTAACTTACAATTGCTTAATGGGGGTTCTACATTCCACAGATTTTCTTTCTTTTCTCTAATTACTGATACTGCAGAATCCCATAACTATGTTAATACATTATAGGTATATGTGGAGATTTCTATTTCTGAGTCTTCATTTCCAAGATTTTCTGGGGAGCTTCTTAACCTTTCCCACATTCTTAAATTCTGGATTGGCAGCTATTAATAAGAATTTTCAGAAAACGGCATATGGGCTGCACTCCTCAGAACTTCCTTTGGAAGCTGTTTAAAATTTTTTAAAAATTATGAACCAAATTAATTTGTAGCTTCCCTCATTTCCTTTTTTGAATTTTAAATTGGCATTTTTGATAACCTTAGTCCTTATTTCAAATAGTAAGGCTGTGTAAAAAAAATCATCAGGACTCAGGACTCCTTCATCTAATTGCACATCATTACACAGAGCAGACATACTTTAATTTTTTTCAATTTTATGAACTGGATTTACAACTCGTTTGAGTGAAATAATGAGGTGTAGGGAGAGTGTGGATTTGCAACTAGGATACTTTTGTGAAGTCAACTGTGTACTTTGGCTGCATAGTGAGAAGGGGGAAAATGAATCTAAGTTAATGGAAAAGGTCTAGATTTCCATTTTGCCCAGGCCATTTCGGAACAACATCCTGGCTAAGTCATTATCTACTTAAAGACTATTGCAATCACAAAGGAAATGGGGTCTGGAGGTATGAGATGAATCTCCTAACACTATTCCAGTATATATATTTCTTTTACAATAGTCAAGTGAATAGAAATTCTTTTGGAATTGAACAATCAGAAATACCGAGCTGAAGTAAGAATGCGCTTTCTCCCTCTCTCTGAGCATCCTTCATGTCCTGTTCAACTTTCCTTCTCTGAACTTAATAATTTTATGTCAAGCCTAGAATGAGTGATTGAGGAACATTTAACTAAGATGCTCCCTGGCTGCCTCAGCTGACTTAGGCTCAGGAATCGGAAGTGATAAAATACTTTTATTCCTGACCTGAAGACAATTCAAGCATATAGTCCACTTCTTTCCCAGATGATGTATGAATTTAAAATAAGACTTGGAAAAGGATACCTTTTATTAAATATTTATTCAATAAGTATGACAGTTAAAAGCAATTCATTCAAATTTCCAAAGTTATATTATTGGTGGAAAAGTGGATTCATAGTCCAGTAAGCAGGAGAGGCCAATCCAGTGACACTGGGATTTTCAAAATGAGAAATTTTATCACACAGTGCCAAGTATAGAGACAGTCTCTCTCCTCATGTCTAGAGAGTTTAAGACTTTCATGGAATTTGTTCAAAAAGAGGTGGGGAGAGTGTTGTTAAAGATATTCTCGGGTTATGTTATAGTTATAGTTAATAGGGAGTGTGTAAGCAACTGCCCCAAAAGCCCTTGAAGACTGACAAATGCCAGCTGGGAGCGAGCATTTGGCTGTAGGGTACAACAATTGTAAATTGCTCAGTTAACATAAGATAGCAAGTATATGAATGGAAATAAGCTAATATGACATTTACAATTACAGGTAAAACTGCTGTAGTCAGCAGGTACAATCTATTGGAAAGTAGAGGCCTTTTCCAAGGACACAGGGGAGGGTTCCTAAGAGGTAATAGGCTAACTAGGAGAGTTCTAATTATCTAATGGTGTATGTATTTGAGTGGAAGGGAATTGTGCCATTTTTATAAATGTAACTACCAATCATTTGTTGATGAAAAATCCATCAGTGTGTGAATAACCATTAAGGAATTACACAATATACATGTGTTATAGATAGGTAGATAGATCAATAGATATAGAGAGATAGACATAAATGGAGATGTATATATTGATAATGCATGCAGAGAATACATTTCTTTGCTAGATATTGTATTCCCTCAATTCTAAATTACTAGCAATGGAAAGAAAATTTTTGATTTACTAAAAGTTTTTTAGTAAAAATAAAAATGCTATTTCTACATGATATTTTTCCCTTTTAAAATTATAAAAATGTGACAATTCAGTTAGCAGAAGATGAACATTATTTTATCATTCTCTAGACAATTGGTTAGTGCAGTTAGGTAGGTAGAATTTTATGTCTATTGCAAGCAAGCTAACCTGAGCTATATTTGTCCTATTGCTGATTTGGCCAGGGAGGATGTGTGACCTGCTAATTGCTTTAAAGAGGTGTTACAAGTCCTGGTTGGTTGGGATGCTTTGAAATCATATCACCAAAAAAAAAAAAAATGCTTTTTACTGCTTACTTTATTAAATTCTATTAAATAATAAAAAGGCAACATAAAAATTCACTTTGATTAAAAATCAGTAGACGTTGCTAAACATTTTATAAAGAATATAAAAAATGTGCAGCAAGTAAATAGCAGATATTATAAAAACATCTGGTTACCCAGGAGTTCCTTGCATTAAATCCTAACAATTTAAATACTTTTGAAGATTCGTAATGGTTTTAATAAGTGAGAGGTCTTTTTGGATACATAATGGTGAAGTCTGTCCTCCTACTGAATATTAAAGGTAATTTTAAAAGTAAGATTCAATTAATAACCCACAAACATATTCCAATATTGTCTTTGACATCCAATACAGACAATATTGACAATATTAAAACAAATATAAAATATCACAAATCTGTAGAAATTTTTTTTATAACTAGTATTGAATTTTATCATTTTCCCTTTCCTTGTAAGTCTCCTGATACACATGGTAAGAAATATATGATATTTTCTTCTCAGTGCAAAACCAAATATGATATTTTATGAAATTCATTTGCTGATTCCCATATTTGATTTGGTTCCAGTTTTCTGAGCAAACTCCAGGAAGTTATGAAAAACAATTTTTCAGAGCTGTGGTCTCTCTTTACTAACTTAGGTTATGAGTGAACACCCAGTAAGCACACAGTCTTTGTATCTGCCCCTTTCACTTTGAAGGGAACCACTTCTTCCTAGTGCTACAAAATCTTCACAAGACTTCAAGTGTTTGATAAGCAACTTCACATTTATCATGCTATGCCAGAGATTAATTCATAGAGGTTTCCCGTTTTGGTTTTTTTGTTGTTGCTGTTGTAGTTGTTTTTAAATTTTAATTAATGCATGCTTTGTGGGCCAGAGAGTCGCTGAGCAGCCACCGAACCATGTGGCGAGTTTAAGCGCAGTGCGGGCCGCGGCCGAGGGGTGGCGATAGTGAGCGCCGCTCTGCTCTGCCCTTTTCCCGCCGAGGCTTTTCTGGGCTTCTGGCAGTTAACTTGGCCCGCTGCGCTCTGCATGCCCGCCCGCCACCTCCCGCGGCCCAGGTCCACGCACCAGCAGCCTTTGGCAAACGAAGACAGCGACCCTCCCGGCAATGTCCAAAGCATCTAGCCATTTTATTTTACGTTATTATGATCCCCAATTCAGCCCTTGGTCCAATGATCTAAATGAAAAGTTGACAAAACACTCCCATCACCGCCATTTATTTCTTTTTTTATCAGTTGATTAGGGTTTGTCGATTGTTTAATCCTTTTTTTTTTTTTCCTTTTCTTTTTTCTTTCCTTTTTTGGGGCTGTGGTGGAGGTTCCTTTCTTGACTGAAGTTAGAGTCTGTAGGTAGCTCTTATATATCATTTAAGACCCTTGGAGTGGGGTTACAACAGAATAAATAAAGGAGAAAGACTTATTTAATGTTCACCCTGAATGTAGGTAACAAACGTAAAAGCTTATTCGAGCTAAAAACTTTCATCAAATTAGAAGTGAATGAATGGAGCAGATGTGGCTCAAGCAGTTGGGTGCTGGCCTCCCACATGGGCGGCCCTAGTTCCATTACTGGTGTTTCCTAAAAAGAGAAGACAAGTGGACACAACAAGCAGACAGATAAGGGAGCCATCTCGGGGGAAAAACACCAGTGAATGGAATATCTTTAATCTGATAGGAAGTATTTACCAAAACAAAACAAAACAACCATTCTATTTCTAGAAGCTGAATATATTACTATAGGACCAACCCTCATACGTAGAGTCATTATAAACTCTAGAAAATATGAATGCCTAAATGAAGACACTGCAGAGCAATGTTCAAATAAATATATTATTGAGGGTGTTGATACTTGGAGGAATGGGATATCAATGAATGATTTTCCCAGTTTTAAACCTTGCACTATGATGGCAAAGTTGAGCATACACCATGGGAAGAAACTGCACTTAGGGTATTAATATCATCTTCACACTATTATTTACCCATGTCATACTTAAAATATATATAAGACCTTTCTGTGGATAAGAAAGACTATTTGAAATATATTCAAATTGTATACATTCATAATAAACTTAAAACAATATAGATAGATATAGATTAGATATAGATATAAACATAGATATAACAAACTAATAGCTGCTGTGCCTATATTGCTGCATTTTTGTTGCTAAGCTCCTCAGGCAGATACTATAAAATGGGTTGGCCAATAACAATGGAAATTTACTAGTTCACAAGTTTGCAGTTTTGAGGCTGAGAAAAATGTCCAAATCAATGCATCACCAAGAGATGCTCTCTCCAGGAAGCCTGGCGGTCAGCAATCCTGGACTCTGTCATGTGGCAAAGCATGTGTCAGTATCTGCTGGGCTCCTTCTACTTTTCCAGGTTTAATTCCTTCCTGTTGCTTGATTCTGTGGTTTTCTGTTCTTTTATTCCATATTCATCCTGTTTGTAAATGACTCCATTAAAAGGATTAAGACTCAAAATGGACCATGCAAGAACTAAAGGAATCTAATCAAAATATCCTATTTACACTAGGTTTACACGCAGAGGAATGGATTCACCTTAAGAAAATGATTTTCTGGGGCACAAACAGTTTGAAAACATTGACGGCTACATTCTTATCAAACAGTGTACAGCTGAAAGCAAGTTGTATGGCTCAATATGAAGGTTATTTTGCATCATGATAGATAAAACAATGCTAAATTTTATTCACCTGTTACCATGGCTTCCAAATATATAATGCCTAAAATATTATATCACAAAGGACAATTTAAAACATCCAAAATTATACCTGGATATGTAAAAGCAATTCAGCCAGTGTAATCATCACCAGACAGCCATCAGGAAAGGCATAAAAGTTTTGAACAGTATAGTTGACTAACTTGTGATGGTATAAAAATTTCACTCAAGTATATGTTGAATAGTTTGAAATTAAAAAGTGCATGTTATTTAATTACAGTTGAATTAAACTGGAAATCAATGACAGAAAGGTACATAGCACCTCTTAGAAACATGCCAAGACTTTCTACCTTCTTAACACAATAAAAATGAACCCCCTATACCACGATGGTGAAGACTGAACAGTTGTTGTAGTGCTTCCTAATATGTCTGCACTTTGGGCCTGGTACCAGTCTAAATGGTTACACATTCCATTTAGTCCTGTCCTCAGACGGCACATGAGGTTGGGCACCATTGTTAATTTGCTGACATATTAGCCCCTGAGTTATCAGAGATAAAGCAACATGATGATCATCCAGGTCACAGGCCACTGTGCTGGGCTTTGGCACCAGGTTCATGTATGCTTTGGACAATTTCAGAAGGACAGTTTTGTCATCCTAAGAATATCACGAGTTTGTTTTGACTGGTGAAAATCACTCTATTCCTGAGAGGAAAACCCTCAGGATGAGCAGGAAACCTCAGTGTCTTGGAACTGGCCTGAGACAAGGCTCTGGGCCTTCTCTGCTCCTTGGTCACTAAGATCCACAGGCATTTCACCTTAAGAGCACTGAGAATATCAGGGGAACTGTGATTTTCTTTCTGATTATCCATTTAATCTACACTACTTTCCACATTCACATACACTAATATATCTTATACACAAGTGCTGTTCATGGACAGGTTTTAATTGGGTCCTGTTCCCTAGCCATCTAGAACCAATTATCTCTTTGAAATTACCTGTGGGCACTGGCTATTAGTGGTGCTAAAGACTGGGCTTCTGGAGATTTCCATGATGTCATTGGAGACCCCCGTTTGGATATAAAACAATGCAAAAACTATTGTTACAAGAGAAAGCTTCCAGACAGGATGTCAGTCATCTCTATCAACTATGCCCACTCATCCTTGCCCCCATGTAAAGCATCAATGGATCATTATCAAAATCTTGACGTGTCTACGCAGGGTAAATGATAAACAAAATTAATTTTTGAGACTTTGTTGTTATTAACTCTTTTTTTCTCTCTTCCTTCTCTTCCCTCCAAGAATTACCGGCCTTTCTTTCCTGCACTGCTTAGTTGATTTTTTGAGAGAAACTGCCAAGGAGGCTATGATATATATATATATAAATAAACTCAGGTCAAGCATTTTCAGCTATTTGTGGAAGCAAGGACAAAGCTGGCTGCAGCCGCAGATGGAGCAGGGGCAGGAGCAGTGCAGCACACTGACCAGAGCTCAGCACGCAGAATGCTAGTTTAAGTTTATACTTAAACAGATCCAATTTCGATGGGATATGTTTAACTAAAAAGAATATTTTCAATAGTTTATGTGTATTATGGCAAATCAATTAATTTCAATTATTATTTTCATATATTTTCTCTTTTCCCAGCTCTCTGTTATATTCAGTAGGTAGTACATAGTGAATAAGTGAATCCTTATCATAAAAACAAATTGTGCACATGACCTCTTCAGGTGTAATTCTAGGGCTTTCTCATAATGTATCATGAAAACCATGCAAGCATTTTTCATAATTGAGTTCCACGACTTCTAGACAAATGCCTGCACATAATTCATTCTAAAATATCTTCGAAGATAGATATTATAAATAAATTAAAGATTACAAGTATGTCTAAACCAATAGATAAACAATTAATATATCAATTATCAAAATATGTCTACTAATTCCTTAGGTCTTTGCAGAAAAGGCAAAAAATCATTTGCTTTTACAATTTGATGTATACGAACACCTGTGCAATAACACAGTTATTCCAGGAGAACATTACTTTGTAAGCTATTCTCCTGCAACCTGTATACTATTTAAGAATAGTCTTAGTTTTTCAATCTCTATTTACATGTACATAACATTTTATGTTGTCATAATTCTTTTAAAAGAAAACTGAGTTATCAAATTTAGAGTCCTGGCATTCCTTTACTTTGTTTACTTCTGAAAAAAATAAGAGCAATATGAATTTGAGATGGAAAAAATGTATAACTTAACCCCCCTTTTGAAAATTTTATTACTTATTGGTTTATTTTTCATTAGCATTGCTACCATTATGAGACTCTCTAATTACTTTTACAAATATTAAATTCATAAAGTAGGAGTTTTTACAAATTTTATGGAAAAGGAAACAGAGCCAAAGATATATATATGAATATCTACAAATGTACTAAATAAATGGTGGAGTCAGATATAAAATATATCTTCTCGGGTAGTCTGCAAAGGTTTAACTCTGGTCTGCTGAGACATTATAAATTCAAGCTAGAAACCTGTAATTCATTGGTGGTTGTAAAATAATAAATAAAATATGTTTACTCTCTCCCAACAGTGAAATGCTCTTGCATTTTTACAATACAGTAGAATAAATCTGATATGGAATTTAGTGAGGAGTAAAATTAAGCCATTATTTTTAAGATCTCAACTTCTGATGAAGCTGGCCTAAACAGGTTAGAACTTATAAATAGCGAAGTTAGCTATTTTTAATCAGTCATCGTAAAGGCTGTTGTACGTTTTCAGTAAACTTGGTATAAAACAAGAACAGCTCCTTATTGAAGTAGTTTTTTGAATAATTCTGAAATAAAGAGGAGCAGAGGCAGAAAGCTTTTATTCCTGAGCTCAGGAGGTCAGTCTGAAAGTGACAGGCATCCTGCCTTCCTGCAGGGAGCAGAGCTTCTCTAGAAGTAGTTACATTTGTCAGGAGAAAAAGGAACAGGGAGCAGGAAGGTGAAGAACATGAGCACTGAGGATTAGAGAGGCTGGGTAAGCAAGTCTGAAAGGCACATTCTGTGGTTTCAAGGCAACAAGGAAAGTCATTATCATTTTGAGGACATGAGTTAAAATATGACTCATAGCTGAAGGAACTTCAGAAGAAAACATTCAGCACTTGAGGGTTAAGTAAGGGTGAAAAGAACTTTATGAAGTAATCAGATGTGAGTATAACATCCATTAATGACCCATACATCAAGCAATACATTTCTATATCAGCTTATTCATGTTCTGAAATATGTTCAGGTTTTATGGGAAAGCTTAACAGTATTTGACACAACACAGAAGAATAAACATATTAAATTTAGTGGCTCTGATATCAATATATAGTTTTCCCACAGATTTGTATCTACCTATCAAGAGTTGCAGGTGATTCTTTTTAACAGAGAAAACTAAGTACATATGTACATTCAGGGAGTACATGGAGAAGCAAGAGAAATGTATGATGGTATTTAATGGGAACAATTTAGTATTCATGGAATGGATAATTGGTTATAATATTTTGATAAACTCAAATAAATAGTACCCTCCAATCTCTACTCAGATTCTACAAGATCATCATATTATCACGAATATTAACATTCATGAAACATGACTAATGAGACAAGGATGTATAGAAATTACCTGTATTAAATCTTTTTAATCTTCTAGGTAAATCTTTAACTTCCAGTAGATTCATTTTATAACTAGTAAATGATAGAAATAGATGCAAACATATACACAAGCTAGTAAATATTATACTTTACTGCCTCCCCTTTTCTGGAAACAAGTGTAAAAAGCAGGGAGCCTAAAGGAACATATGGAAGTATGTTATAACCCACTGACAAAAACATTTTAATTGAATAAAAATGTTTTAATGTGAGACAATAAATGAGCATAGATTAATTCTTTCCACATGTGGATACTCCATGTTTCTTAGGGATTATTTGTCTGACTCTTCATGGCCAAGGGAAACTTTCCTAAGATGCCCAACTTCACCACAGTGACTGAATTCCTGCTCACAAGATTTTCTGGTGTATGGGAGCTCAGAGTCTTACATGCCATACTGTTCCTACTGATGTACTTGGCAACTCTGATGGGGAATCTTCTCATTGTCATAGTAATCACCTTTGATTGGAAACTTCACACCCCCATGTATTTCTTCATTAAGAATCTTTCTGTCTTAGACATGTGCTACATTTCTGTCACTGTTCCCAAGGCATGTGCCATCTTCCTGCTTGACAGCACGGCAATCTCCATGGCTGGATGTGCAGCTCAGATCTTCCTCGTGGTCGCATTTGTAACAGTAGAGCTGCTGTTCCTCACCATCATGGCCCATGACCGCTATGTGGCCATCTGCCAGCCCCTCCACTACACTGTGATCATGAACCCTCGGGTCTGTGTCCAGATGACTCTGGCCTCTGTACTCAGTGGTCTGGTCCACTCTGGATTCCACACTGGCAACACATTCCGACTGCCCTTCTGTCAGTCCAACGTGGTCCATCAGTTCTTCTGTGACCTGCCCTCTCTTCTGAAGCTCTCCTGCTCTGACACCTTAAACAATGAAATTTTAATTTTCATCTCCTCAGTGGTGGTTGCTGGTGGCTGCTTTGCCTTCATCATCGTGTCTTATTTTCGCATATTTTCTACTGTGCTCAAGTTTCCAAACAGGGGTGAGCGAAGAAAGGCCTTTTCCACCTGTGTCCCTCACATCCTTGTGGTGACTGTCTTTGTCAGCTCAGCAGCTGCTGTGTATGTGAAGCCAATCTCCAGCTCACCCACATTTCAGGATATGCTCTCTTCTGTGTTCTATTCTACAGTTCCTCCTTTCTTGAATCCAATCATCTATAGTCTTAGAAACAAGCAGATAAAGGAAGCTGTAAAGAGAGTTATGAGGAGAAAGCTTTATTCAAGGAAAAGCATAATTTTCTGAAGCTGAATTTTTCAATCATAAAAAAAAATCAATTTTCAGACTAGTGTTTCAGGGAATTCCTTTTTACCTGTGATTCATTAGTGCTTCCCCTTGATCACAAAGTAGGTCTTTCCCTCCCAGTCATATGTCTGTTTATGTTTGACCTTTTTAAAAACACTTTTTGGAAGTTAATCTGAACTCGAACTTAATCAAGGCTTATAACACTGTTGATGGATTTTTGCAAAGAGACTTAATAATCAGTCAATAGCCAAGTGAAGAAAACTGTGATTTTTTTTTTAATCTTTTCTTTTGTATGATGTTTGCAAATGGAATCAGTCACTGAAGAACTGTGTGAGCCATGTGACAACCAGAGGAATGAAACACTTATAGTGGGTGATCTAGGAGACACTTACCTCCAGATGTTGCTTTCCATATACATTTTCATATCTGATGTCTGGGTTGGATGTGTATTACACTTCAGTGTGAAGCTTTTAATATGGATCATTAATCAAAAAATATTATCAATATTGAATCATGTGAGACTTGGCAAGTATGTGCAAATCAAGTCTGCTTGAATTTCAACCTCTTCTTTCACTGAAACTTTCACATGAAATAAAGTAACATATAGACAGTTCTCAATAACAACCTTCTTCTTAAGTTTCAAAAATAATTTGAATATTATTATTGTGCCTGAATTTTTGTTCACATATGAAAAGTTCTCTAAAATAAATGAACTGATTACAATTGATAAAACAGATTTTACATATTTGTAAATACCACCAATTAACTTCAACAAAATGATGGCAAATTGTACTCCTGCCAATATTCTATTCACATGCCTACCTACCTGTATATGATACAGTCATTTACTAATTCTTATTAAAATTATGGGCTAAATATCTCATTGTTGATGCAATTAGTAGCTCCATTATTTCAAAAGAAGTAGAGAATTAGTTCACGACATACAGAATTGAAATATATATATTTGACAATATCAGGAGGTAGGAACAAAACTGTACTAAAATTTTTAAAAATGACAAAAAATGGAAACAAAAATTCACAGGAACAAATGAAGGTAATCAGAAATGCTAAATAAGATTAATAAAAGAAACACTACGAATATATATCTTTTTGAAGTTATAAAAACATTGTCTAAAAGGATCATAGCACATCTATGATGAAACTGAGAGTCACTGAGTATGTATTTTTGATGAATTGTACAAGGCATGGAACTGTATCACATAGTGAACCATGTGGTCAGTGAGAGACTGTGGTTACTAGGATAAATATGAGATCATTCTCTCCTGAAATATAACAAATATATAATACTAATCCATGGTGTTAAAAATAGGGAAGTTTAGGGAAATGGACTTGGCCCAGTGGTTAGGGCGTCCGTCTACCACATGGGAGGTCTGCGGTTCAAACCCCGGGCCTCCTTGACCCGTGTGGAGCTGGCCCATGCGCAGTGCTGGTGCGCTCAAGGAGTGCCCTGCCTCGCAGGGGTGTCCCCCACGTAGGGGAGCCCCACGCGCAAGGAGTGCGCCCATAAGGAGAGCCGCCCAGCACGAAAGAAAGTGCAGCCTGCCCAGGAATGGCGCCGCCCACACTTCCCATGCTGCTGACGACAACAGAAGCAGACAAAGAAACAAGACGCAGCAAAGAGACACAGAGAACAGACAACCGGGGGAGAGGGGAGAATTAAATAAATAAATAAATCTTAAAAAAAAAAAAAAGAATAGGGAAGTTTATGGAAAAAATACACCAAATGTAACCTGTGAACAATAATTAGAAGTAATATTTTCATGATGCTCTTTCAAAATCTGCAGCAAATTTTCCAGAACATTACAAAGTGAAGGTGGAGGGGTGATGTATGGTAGTTCTGTACAATATGCATGATTGCTTTGTGAGCTTACGACTTCTTTAATAAAAAATTTTAAAAAGTCCTACACACTAGAACAAAGTATCAAATTAAAATGTGGGCAAAGGACTTTAAAATACATTTCTCCAAAGAACATATACAAATGGTCAGTAAACACATGAAAATATGCCCAATATAATTAGCCATTTAAGAACTGCAAATCAGTATCACAGTGAGATACCCCTTTACAATGACTCAGATGGCTATTACTTTCGAAATGCAAAATGACGTTTTGATGATGCTGTTGAGAAGCTGAAATACATTACATTGTTGGTTGTAAGGTGAAAATGGTGTAACTACTGAGGAAAACAGTTCAACATTTTCTCAACAAGCTAACCAAAGACTTACCATATGACCCAGCACTTCCACTCCTAGATATATATCCCAAAATTTGAAAACAAGAATCATGTACTTGTGTATTAAAGTTTACAGAAGCATTACTTGCAATAACCAAAAGTTAAAAATAACTCATGTCCATCAACAAATAAATGGATAAACAATAGAATATTAATCCTCAGTAAAAGGAGTGAAATTTGATAAATGGTCACCATGAATGGATCTTGAAAACATTTTACTAAGCAAAATAATCCAGACAAAAAGCATAAATATTATATTATTCTATTTATATTAAATATATAGAATAAAATCATTCAGAGAGACAGAAGTAGACCTGAGATTATCTGGGCATGGCAGGAGGGGGTCAATGGGAATTTTTGCTTAAAGGGGACAGGTATCTATTTAAAATGATTAAAATATTTTGTTAATATATGCTGGTGATGGTAGCGCATAATGTACATTTAGTTAATGTCTTTAAATGTAACACAAAAATGTATAAATAAAAAATAAGTTAAAATAATGAGTTCCCTCTATATGAGCATTAAAAACAACCAATCATTCAGAAATAGCTCCATAAATTAATGCAAAATTATTCTCCACAAGAGGCCCAAGACAAATCAATTGGTAAACTAATAGTCTTTTCAACAAATGGTGCTGGAAAAACTGGGTATCTAAAGGCAAGCAAAATAATTTGGTCTCTGTTATCATATCAAACACAAAAATTGACTAAAAATGGATCAAAACCCTCTGTATATGGAATACAACTAGAAATACTAATGTTGTAAGAGTGATATCTAATGACTATATATTAACCATGGGATTCTTAGATATAACACCATAAGCAGAAGAAACAAAAACAAAAGTAGAACTTTTAGAATCAAAACAAAATAAAACTTTCATGGTCAAATGACAAGAATGTGACAAAGCACTTTATTAAAAGGTAGACTATATTGCAGGTCATATCTAGAAGATAATTCAATCTAAAATACACAAATACACATGCATTGACCTACTGATATATTATATAAAAATCTCTTACAACTCAGTAATCATTCTTACAACATAACTGATATTGTTTATTTCCCTCTAGTTTATCTGTACACATATTTGTAAAAAGTCTTATATATGCAATATCACCCACATTCATATTTTACATGAGCTTTCACAGTTTTATACAATCCCAAGTTAAATTTTTTAGCTTTCCTTCTAGTAATACATGTCCTTAGGCTTTCCCTTTCAACCACTCTAATAACCATACAATATCTCTGCTAGTCACAAACAGTACAATATTATCTCACCATTTCCATGTATTTCCAAAGATTTGAAAAACCTTTTAACCAATTCTACACAGATTTCCATTAGCTTCCATTCTCTAACCTCATTCTATTTTCTGGTGACCTATATTCTGATTATTAACTCCATGAATTTATGTAATAAATTTATTCCATAATAGTGCAATCATATAGTATTTGTCTTTTTGTGTCTGGCTTTCTTCACTCAACATATTGACCTCCAGGTTAATTCACATTGTCAAATGCTTCGTGATGTCATTTCTTCTGACAGCTAAATAATATTCTATCATGTGTATACACCACAATTTATTTACCCATTCATCAGTTGATGGGCAATCTGGGTTGTTTCCAACTTTTAGCTATTGTAAATAACACCACTATGAACATTGTTGTGCAGATGTCTATTCATGTTACCGCTCTCAGTTCTCTTAATATATATCTAGTTATGGTATTTTTGGGTCATATGACAAGTCTGTATTTAACTTCCTTAGGAACTGCCAAATAGTTCTCCACAGTGGCTGTACCATTCTACATCCCCACCAGCAATGAATAAACATTTCCATCTCTCCTATCCTCTCCAACACTAACAGTTTTCCAACTTTTTAATAGTGGCCAGCCTAATAGATATGAAATGATATCTTATTGTAATTTTGATTTGCATTCCCCTAATTACTAGTGATGTTGCACATTTTTTCATGTGTTTCTTTCCCATTTGTTCTTCTTCCTTGGGCAACTGTCTTTTCAAGTCTTTGGCCCATTTTTTAATTAGGTAGTTTGTCTTTTTATTGTTGAGTTCTATGATCTCCTTATATGTCATGGATGCCTAATCTTTTTGGGATATGTGATTCCCAAATATTTTCTGCCATTGAGTCAGCTGCCTTTTAATCCTTTTGACAAGGTCCTTTGAGGTACAAAAGAGTTTAATTTTCAGAAGGTCCAATTTACCATGTTTTTTTTTGTTGTTGTTTTTTTTGTTTTTTACTTTTTTGTTCATGTGTTTAGCGGCAAGGTTTTAGAAACATCTTGAAGATGCTTTCCGACATTTTCTTCCAGGAGTTTTATGGTTGACACTTGTATATTTAGGTTATCCCTTTTGAGTTAATTTTTTAAATAATGTATCAGATATTGGTCCTCTTCCTTGTAGATATGGCTACCTATTACTCCCAGCACCATTTGTTGAATAGACTGTTCTGACCATCTTGGAAGGGTTTGAGAGCCTTGTAAAAATTCCCTTGACTTTGATGTAAGGGTCTATTTCTGAGTTCTCAACTTGGTTCCATTGGTAGATCTGTCTGTCTTTATGCCAGTTCCAAGCTGTTATTTTTTTTTTAAGATTTATTTATTTTATTTATTTTTCTCCCCTTCCCCCCTCCCGCCCCAGTTGTCGCTTCTCTGTGTCTATTTGCTGTGTCTTCTTTGTCCTCTTCTGGTGGTGTCAGCAGCATGGGAATCTGTGTTTTTGTTGCACCATCTTGTTGTGTCAGCTCTCGATGTGTGCGGTGCCATTCTTGGGCAGGCTGCACTTTCTTCACGCTGGGCAGCTCTCCTTACGGGGCACACTCCTTGTGTGTGGGGCTCCCCTATGCAGGGAACACCCCTGCGTGGCAGGGCACTCCTTGTGCACATCAGCACTGCACATGGGCCAGCTCCAGATGGGTCAAGGAGGCCTGGGGTTTGAACGATGGACCTCCCATGTGGTAGGCGGACACCCTAACCACTGGGCCAAGTCTGCATCCCCCAAGCTGTTTTTAACACTGTAGGTAAGTGATATGCTTTAAAGTCTGGAAATGAGAGTCTTCCACCTTTGTTCTTTTTTAAGGGCTTTTTGTCTATTCAGGGCCCTTACCCTTCAAAATAAATTTGATAATTGGTTTTTCAATTTCTGCAAAATTGTTGTTAGGATTTTTATTGGGATTGTGTTGAATCTGTAAATCAGTTTGGAAAGAATTGATGTCATACAGATATTTAATTTTCCAATCCACGAACACAGAATATCTCTTCCTTTATTTATGTCTCCTTTTGTTTCTTTTAGCCATGGTTTGTAGTTTTCTAATACAGGTCCTTTATGTCCTGGGGTAAGATTATTCCTAAATATTTGATTTTTTTAGTTGCTATTATATAAGGAATTATTTGTATGATCCATTATCAGAATGCACATCAGTAGTGTATGATATGCTATCAAATTTTATGTATTAATCTTGTGTCCTGCCACTTTGCTGAATTCATCTATTAGTTCCAGTAGCCTTGTTGTGCATTTTTGAGGATTTTCTAGATATATGATGATATATCATCAGCAAATAGAGTGAGTTTTTTTCTTCCTTTCCTATTTGGGTACCTTTTATATTTTTATCTAGTCTAATTGCTCTAGCTAGAATTTCTAGCACAATATTAATTAACACTGTGGACAGTGGGCATTCTGGTCTTGTTCCTGATCTCAGTGGGAAAGTTTTTAGTCTTTCACCATTGAGTACAATGCTAGTTGCAGTTTTTTCAAATATGTACTTTAACATGTTGATAAAACCTCCTTCTATACCTATCTTTTCAAAAAAAAATTTTTAAGGCAGGGTGCTGTATTTTGTCAAATGCTTTTTCTGCATCAGTCAAGAGGATAATGTGATTTTTCTTCTTCAGTGTGTCATTGTGGTTTATTACACTAATTGATTTCCTTGTGTTGACCTACCCTTGCATATCTGGGATAAAACCCACTTCAACATGGTGTTTAATTCTTTTAATGTTCTTTTGGATTCAGTTTGCAAGTATTTCATTGAGTTTTTTTGCATCTATATTCATTAGGGATAATTTTCTTCTTTTGCAGTATCTCTATCTCATTTGATATTGGGGTAATGTTGGCTTCATAGAATGAGTTTGGTACCATAGTTTCCTGTTCATTGTTTGTGGAAGAGCTTGAGCAATCATCTTTGAATGATTGGTAGAATTCACTTGTGAAGCCATCTGGTCCCAGATTTTTTAACTGTAGGAGGTTTTTGATGACTATTTCAGTCTCTTCACTTGTGCTTGTTTTGTTGAGGTCTTCTAGGGTCAGTGTAAGTGGTTCTTGTGTTTCCAGGAATTTGTCGATCTCATCTACACTGTCTGTTTTTTTTGGCTTAGAATTATTTATAGTGTCTTTCTTATTTCTGCTGGGTCTGTGGTAATGTCCCTCTATTATTTCTGATTTTATTTATTTATGTCTTCTCTCTTTTTTCTTTGTCAGTATAGCTAAGTGCTTGTAGAATTTGATGATGTTCTCAAAGAGACAACTTTTGGTCTGTTGATTCACTCTATTTTTTGTTTGTCCTAGATTTCATTTATTTCTATTCTGATCTTTACTATTTCTTTCCTTCATCTTCATTTGTAATTAATTTGCTGTTCTTTTTCCAGCACCTCCAGGTGTGCACTTAGATCTTCAAATTTAGGTCTTTCTTCTTTTATATTGTAAAAATAGAGGGCTATAATTTTCCCTCTCAGCAATGCCTTTGTGGTGTCCCATAGGATTTGATATATAGTGGTGTCATTTTCATTCGTCTCAAAATATTTCCTGAATTAATTTACAATTTCTTCTTTGAAATGGAATTTCTACTGCTTAAGAGTGTGTGGTTTATAATCATCAATTTATGAACTTTCTCTTTTCCATCCATTATTGATTTCAAGCTTCATTCTACTATGATCAGGAAAAGATTTTTGTACAATTTCAATCTTTTTATATTTATTGAAACTTGCCTTGTGACCCAAATATGCTATATCTCAGAGAAGTGTCCATAAGAACTTGAAAATAATATATATCCTACTGTTTTGGGAGGCAATGCTCTATAGATAACACTTCGGTATAGTTCACTTATATTATTCAAGCTTTCAGTTTCTTTATTCATCTTCTGTCCAGATGTTTCATCCAATAGAAGGCATGGTGTAGTGAAGATTCCAGCTATTATTGTAGAGACATCTATTTCTCCCATCAGCTTTACCAGTGTGTGCGGTAGTATCATTATTCCAGCTCTTTTTTGGTTATTATTTCATGGAATATCTTTTTCCAATCTTTCACTTTTAATCTGGTTGTGTCCTTACATCTGAGGTGAGTCTCCCATGACAACATAGAGATGGTTCATATTTTCTCATCCATTCTATCAGTCTATGTCTTTTAATTGGAGAGTCCAAGCCATTAACATTCAATGTTATTATTTAAGTTGGTGCAAAAGTAATTGTGTTTTTGCATTGTTGAAATTTGCCATTTGATTTTGGAATATATTTTTAAATAAATGTGGTTATGTTAAACATAATTGTAATGGGCATTTCTTCCTTTATTTATTTTTTTGCTAATGATTTATTACTTGCTATTTATTTTAGACTATGGAAATGATGATAGACAATGTACACTATGGCTTCAGAAGTAGGAGGAGGGGTCCTACTGCTTATTACCAAGACACTCATAGCAAGGGATTTCATTAATATAGGATGTGTGTTTGCATACTGGATAATCAAAAATATAACACCTACCTATTACAGTGTGGATGTACTAAAGTTTACCTAATGCCGTGTTGAAAATTTAGGTTGTTTCCACTTCTGCTCTGTTTTAAGCCACATAGCAGTGACACATTTTACCAATTTAGTAAGGGGGAAATAATGTATATTAGTTTTAAAATAAATTTACATTTTACAAATTTTTTAAAAAGCAATTTAAAGTGATTTTCTTATTTGAATCCAAAATGGGTAGTATAGCAGCAGAGACAACTCACAACATCAACAACACATTTAGCCCAGGAACTGCTAATGAATGTACAGTGCAGGGGTTGTTCAGGAAGTTTTCCAAAGGAGATGAGAGCCTTGAAGATGAGGAGCATAGTGGCTGACCATTGGAAGTTGACGACCACTAATTGACAGCAATCACTGAAGTTGATCCTCCTATAAATGCATGAGAAGTTGCTGAAAAAGTCAATGTTGACCATTCTATCATCATTCCACATTTGAAACAAATTGGAAAGGTGAAAAAGCACGAGAAGTGGGTGTCTCATGTGCTGTTGAAAATTTTAAAAATCATCATTGGGAAGTGCCTTCTCTTCTTCTACACAGCAACAATGAACTATTTCTTGATCAGATTGTGATGTGTGATGAAAAGTGGATTTTGTACAACAACTGGTGACACTAGCCCAGTGGTTGGACTGCAAAGAAGCTCTAATGCACTTTCAAAAGCCAAATTTGTACACACAAAAAGTTCATGGCCACTGTTTGGTCATCTGCTGCCATTATGATTCACTATAGCTCTCTGAGTCCTGGTGAAACAATTACATCTGAATATTCTCAGTGAATCAATGGCATGCACTGAAAACTGCAACACCTGCAGCCAGCCTTGGTCAAAAGAAAGAGCCCATGTCCTCTCCATGACAATGCCTGATTGCACATCACATACCCAATGCTTCAAAACTTGAATGAATTGGGCTACAAAGTTTCGCCTCACCCAGCATATTCACCTCACCTCTTGCCAACTCACTACCACTTCTTCAAGCATCTCAACTTTTTTCTGTTTTTACTATTCATTTTTTATTGTCTTTATTGTTTAAAGATACATAGATCACAAAAAATGTTACATTAAAAATATAAGATGTTACCATATACACCACACCCTACCTGCCCACTCTCCCCACATCAACAACCTCTTTCATCATTGTGGCACATTCATTGCACTTGGTGAATACATTTTGGAGCACTGTTGCACCACATGGACTATAGTTTACGTTGAGGTTTACACTCTCCCCCGGTCCATTCAGTGGGTTATGGCAGGATACATAATGTCCAAGATCTGTCCCTGCAATATCATTTAAGATAATTCCAAGTCCTGAAAACGCCCCCACATCACATTTTTTCTTCCATCTCCTTGCCCTCAGCAACTACTGTGGCCAATCTCCACATGAGTGATACAGTTTCTTCCATTGCTAGAGTCACTATATGTCTATAGTAGAATACCAGTAAGTTCACTCTAATTTGTATTTTATTTCTCCACTTTGTGGACCCTGGGATGGTTATGTTCACTCCACCTCTAAATCAGAGGGGGTTTAGATCCTACATGGCTTATGGATGCAATTCTCCTGCTTGCAGTTGTAGACATGCTCTATAACCTGGTGTGGTGGTTGACCATCTTGACCTCCCTCTTACCTGACCTGGGTAAGTCCAGTGAACCAGAGAATAGGAGCTGCAATTCTGCTAAGGCTCAGGGCCTAGCTGGCACATGGCCAGTCCAGAGATTCAAATCTCCTGAGTATACACTAACCTCAGTGCCAACCACACATTCAATAAAAGTGACAGAAGTGGCGTATTCAGAAAGGTTACATCTGAGTCCAACCCAACCACACTCAGTAGCACAAATTCCAAAGTAAGGCCCACTGACAAGGCACTGAACTCCAGAGCCAACTGTCATGACCATAGAACCCATATGTCTCCATAGCCCTCAGGAATACTGGAACCTAGGTTTGTATCTACTTTGGCTGTCTCTGGGATCCTGCTGAGAAGTGTGTAAGCATGACACCTCTGGTGACCTCCTGACTGATTTTGAAGTCTCTTAGCCATATATACTCATTTGTATTTACCATTTCCCCCTTTTATTCAATGTGTTTTTCTAAGTTGATTATCAGCTGGTGATTGGTCGTAATCCCTCAGCACCAGAGAAGCTTATCCCCAGGAATTATGTCCCATGCTGGGGGGAAGGTAATGCATTTACATGCTGAGTTGTTTTAGAGATTGGCCACATTTGAGCAACATGAAGGCTCTCAGGAAGTAACTCTTAGGCACCCTGCAGCTCTAGGTCTAGTTGAAATTTCAAGCACACAGGCTCATAAGCATAATCATCAGTATCAAGGGCTCATCATTGGACCATCCTTCTTCATTAGTCTTTGCACTTGCACTTGGGGAATTGTTGATTTTCCTTTGGGGAACATGACAGAGTTCCCTTGGCAAGGAACTCAGCACTTCCTGAGTTGTCATTTGTAACTCTTAACTACTATGAAAATACCCCAACATATATCCAAACATTTTTATATACCCTATATGCATACCCTGGAGAACTCCCTCCCAACCATGTATCCCCCATCAATAACACCCCATACCACTGTTCCTCCCCCACCACAGATGAATCCCTCTGTGGTCCAAAACTTCTTCAAGAATGAAGCCTAACGTATTGCTTAATTCAATTATTAGGAAAATGAAATATTAATGATAGCTTTAAATATTAGAAATAGAATGTATACTAATTTAGAAAAACTAAAATAAAGAAAAAATAAATTGGGGTATTAAAAACTGAAAAATTTCACAAATTTGTTTTTGACATTTTGCCTTTCATCATTGTAACTGATGTTGCATTTTATGTACAGTGGCAAGACAATTTCTTTCATTCCTTCCTCAATGTCTACATCCTTTTTAAAAAAAAAAGAAATTTAATTTTGTCTTCAAAAAAGCTTTAGATCACATTAAAGTCACCTATACAATATAGGGGTCTCCCATATATCCAACATCAAATCCTTTTCCCCCTTCTCCAGCAATGGTCTTTGTACATGTTCATGTTATATTTGCTGCAGCTGATGTACAGATTTGAAACATAGCTACTAATAATGGTTTCATTTTGGTTTGCATTATGGTTTATATTTTAGACAGTTCACTTTTCTAAATTTTTAGTTATATTATGGTTTACATTTTAAACTGTAAGCTTTTATAAAATTTTGGTGAAATTTAACATGTCCTATATCTATCATTGCATGATCTTGTGGAGCACTTCCACTGCCCCACATTTTCCCCTGCTTCCATCTCTTCTATTCCTCTCTCCTCCTCCCCTCTGGGCCCACAGTGACAATCAAGCTTCACTGCTTGAAGGACGAGATTCACAGATACTTGCAACAATGCTGAGAGCTTACACACTAGACTGTTCTCCCACATTGGGAGCCACCAATTCTCTCAAGAGACATCCTTCTCTATGTTTGAGAACATCAGGGCTCTCCAGGTAGGATTACACCTTCCCAATCATTGTATGGGTTTCCACCCAATGATATAACACACTATGACAAGATGAGCACTCACACACTCCCTAGAAGCCTGCCCCTGTGCCAGATGCCCTGCATTAAGCACCTTATTATATGTTCTAAAGCATTTTCTCAACATTATAGTTTCAATCACATACCTGACATTCTCCCATGTTCATCTCCTTCCCCCAACCCTCCCCCCAATTCCTTGGGCCATCTGACCCATCCTTGCAACCCTAGGCCCCTCAAGCCTGCAAAGCCCCACCCAATAGTATCCATATGCCACCATCTTATCCTTCCCTGTAAAACTACTTATCTCCACTTTATCATAGATTTCACCCATTTAGGCATCAGCTCACAACCTTCTTCTCCCTCATAATCTCCTGTAAGCCTAGATCCAGTCTCTAGCTTTCTGAGACAACTTGGTTTTCTTATTTCATATCAGAGAACTCATGTAGTATTTGTCTTTCAATGCCTGGCTTACTTCACTCAACAAAAGATTCTCAAGATTCATCCATGTTGTTCCACGTGTTTGTACTATATTCCTTCTTACAGCTGAGTAGTATTCCATTGTATGCTTCCACAACCAACAGGATGCAGAAAATGCTTTCCAAGTGTTTGTCAAATCCCAAAGCATGGATTTTGATCTATAGGAATAAAAAAACCTTATCTCTCATTGACAAAAATGTGTTGATTGTAATGGTTCCTATTTTGATTAATAAAGATGTGTTTGAGCCAGTTAAAATGATTTAAAATTCATTGCCTGAAACTGCAATTTCTTTACACCAACCTAATACTATAAAGGCATTACATACTTCATCCATTTTGTCCTTTGGCTTTCTGTTTACATATCATACTATTGTCTGCTATTTTTTACCATTTAATTGACCTTTCCTAATCATCTTCATTTCTGCACTCTTCTCCAACTCCCTCACCATTGTTTTTCCTTTCAGACTGTAGCACTCCCTTTAATACCTCTTGTAAATCTGTATTTTGAAAACCTACTTTCTCAGTTTTTGTTTGTTGGTGAAGAATTTGAACTCACCTCATTTATGAAGTACAGATTTACTGAATACAGAATTATTGGCTGGAAGTTTTTCTCTTTCATTACTTTAAATATACCACACCATTTTCTTCTCTTCTCTATGGTTTCTGATGAGAGGTTGGCACTTAACTTTGTTGAATTTACCCTCTGTTTTTCTCTTGTTCCTTTCAGCATCTATCTTTATCTCTGATATTTGTAATACTTAATAGAAGGTGTCTTGGGGTAGTTCTATATGGATTTATTCTGTTTGAGGTGAGATGCCCTTCTTGGATTTGATATTTATGTCCTTCATAGGGTCTGGGAAGTTCTCAGTCATTATTTCCTAAAATAGTTTTTCTACTCTTCTAGAACATTAATAATGCATATGGGTGTGCATTTTGCTTTGTCATTCAAATCTGTTCCATTTTTCCTTTTTCTTCTTTTTCTATTCTCCTGTATTTTCCAGGTCAGATTTTCTGTCTTCAAAATAACTAATTCTGTCTTTGAGCATTTCAAATTGTGCTTATGTGCTTATAATGGGTTTTTAATCTCATCCAACATGACTTTCCCTGCCTTAAGTTCTGTTACTTTTCTTCTCAGGCTTTCAAAATGTTCTTTATGCCCACCACTGTCTTGTTAATCCCCTTTATCTATTTAATCATATTTTCTTTTAATTCTTTGAACTGATTTAGGAGATCTGTGTTATTAACATTGATTAATTGTCTTAAATTCTTATTGTCTTCAGGAAATTTGTTTTTTCTTTGTTTGGATGGTCCATCTCTTCCTGTGTCCTAATATGGCCTATAAAGTCTGTTGATGTCTAGATATTTGAATATGTTGGTGACTTTCCACTGAGGGCCAATTCTTCTCTCTTGCCTACTTTTTTCACAGCTCTTCTTTGATATTTGGTTTGACTTATTCTACTTTTTAAAATTACCCAGCTTATGTTATCAAAATCATACCAGGGACTCACTAATGGGGAGCAGATTTTCTCCCATGGATTAGAGTACAGAGTACCAACAGCCCCTTTTGTCCATGCCATTTCTGTAATGGCCAGTAGCTAGATGATGCTTGTTGGCGAACTTTTCCACAATGGTATCTCCCTCTCTCTCTTTTCTTTTCTTTTGGTCTGGCCAGAACTGTGATTCAAAGTTGGCTGTGTTGGCAATATTCACAGAAGTAAAACTTGTCAACTTCTCCACACTTTTCCCTGGTAACAGTTAACAGGAGTAAGACATCTGTTCCTCTCCCAGTCAGTTGCAGTGAGCCAGAAGTTTTACTCAAGCTTAATATCTTAGAAGTGGAGGAGGGTATCCCTTCCTGGCTGCCAAGGAGGCTTCATAACTCATATTTGTTCTTTTGGGCTTTTTGACTCTCTGTCCCTCATCCTTCTGGGAGTGAAGCACTATCCTGGTCTGATGTGAAGCACTATCCTGGTCTGATGACCCCAAAATCAGGTCCCACTGCCAGCTTTTGGCTCTATCTCTGTTCTTTTTGTGAGAGTTGAGTCTTGCATAGCTAATCTGCTGTTATCTTTACACAATTCCTGATAAAATTTTAATAACCAAAATTAAATTGGGCCAACAATTGAAAAGGAATATCAAAAGAAGAAATAACCAACAAGAACATCAAAAAATTCTCAACACCACTATTCATTAGGGAAATACAAATAAAATGCACAAGAAGGTATCACATCACATCTGCTATAATGGTTTTAATAAAAAGAATATCAAGAGACAGTAAAAATATTGAGAAATTAGATCCTCATTCACAGATGATAAGGATGTAACATTATCAGCAACTTTTAAAAATAGTTTTGCATTAACTCAATATGTTAAACATAGAGTTACAATATGATCCAGCAATTCATTTCTGGGTACATGCCAAAAATGATAAAGACATAAGTCCAATCAGTAAAGGATAAATGAATATTCAAAGTAATTTTCTCAATAAGCAAAAAATGGGAAAAACTACTATGTCCATTGACATGAATAGTGAATACAATTTGAAATATCTATACAATGGAAATGTATTTGGCAATAAAAATAAATAAAATCCTAGTACATATTACAGCACATTGACATTGAAAATGTTATGCTAAGTGAAGGAAACCAGTCTCAAAATATTGCAGCATTCAATTTTCTTGAAATATCCAGAATAGCAGTGATAGAAATTAGAGTACTGGAGGTTCAGGACCCAGGTAGTGGGGTTTCAGTAGGGGGAGGTGGGGAGTGACTGCTAACAGTCATGGAGTTTCCTTTTGGAGTGAGGAGGAAGTTCTAAACTTAGATACTGACAATGGCTGCAGAAAACTATGAATAAATAAACATTGTCAAACAGTACATTTTAAATGGATGAATTCTATCATGGGAATAATGTCTTAATAAATATGATGAGAAATTGGTAGGGTAAAAGCAGAGGAAAAATTAAAGGATATAGAAAACATACAGAATAAAACAAGGAAGAATATTTGAAATGGTTGCAATTCTCTTTTCTGCAAATGGCCATTCGTCCATGTTCTTTATAACACTTTCCTCAACTCTTCCTTTTGTCCACACACAAACAGGCATCACTTATTGGGGGAAATTTTATTAGTAGAACAATACAAGCCATCATAATGAAGGTGTCTTAAACTTTAATAGTATTTTCTGTGTAGGGTTTTTACAGCTTTCTGTTAATTATTTCATATTTCATGCTACATGAGGATAATGGAAGTTGCTTCAGAAGATCTCCCTAACATACAAATACATCGGACTCCATGCCCACCAATACTTTTATTTTCACTTCATTTTTGGAATCAATCATTAAAAACAGCATAAGTACAAGGAAGAGATGAAACGGGGGCATAGGGTTACCTTTGGGTGGGGCTTTGCGGGTTTGAGGGGGGCTAGGGATGGGCGGATGGGTATATATTGCACAAGAAATTGGGGGGAGGGAGAGGCAACATACAAACATAGGAGATTGTCCGGTGTTGGTTGAAAGTAAAATGCTGAGAAAACCTTTTCAAAATATAATTAGGAAAATTACCTGTTTAAGATATTCAAAGGGGATAAACTGACGCAGGGCAGACTCCTAGGGAATATCTGAATGCTCATTTTGCCAGAGTGGGTTATACCATTGGGTAGAGACCCATATAATGAGAGTGAAGGTAGACCCACAACCTGGGGAGGACTAATGCCATCAAATAGAGGGAACTGTATCTTTCAAGAGAAAGGGTGGCTCCCAGGGCATTAGGACAGTTGAGCAAGTCAAGCCCTCAACATTGTTGTAAGTATCTTTGAACATGGCTTCTCAAGAAATGAAGATTGACTGTCACTGTGGGGCCCAAGGGGAGGAGGTAATAGATATTGAATAGATGGAACCAAAGTAAATGTGAGGGCAAAAGAAGTGTTTCACAAGAGTACACAAGGATGGATACAAAACATGTAATATTACACCAAAAACATATAGGGGATGACAGACTAATAATGTAAACCATAATGTAAAACATAGGATAACTAAAAATTTAGAAAACTTTATAGCCTAAAGTATAAACCACAATGTAAACACAAATTTACCTTGTTTGAAAGCTATTGTCTCAATATCTGTACATCAGTTTCAGTAAATATGATATGAATAAGTTAAAAGATTTTCACTGTGGAAGAGAAAAGGTTTTATAATGAATATATGGGACTACTGTATATTGTATATATGAATTACTGTGATCTAAGGGTCTTGTGAAGAGAAGCTCAATTAATTAGGAAAAAAGAAAAGAAAAAGACAGGATGTAGAATTTTTCCAAATCAATATATATTCTATGTCTAACCTTTAAACTCATCGCTATATTTCACTTTACTAGTAAGGGAACCTAACCTTATATTGGGCTTCACTTTTCAGGAAGTTTTGGATCACAGAGTGGTTCAACAATGGCAGTGGAGGAATACTGGTATGGGATGTTATTGACAGGCGATATATGGTTGACAGGGAGTTATACAGGGCATGTGTCTGGGGTGCATGGAAATGTTTGGATATACTCATAGTGGAAACAATTAAAAACAACAGCTGGGGGGTACTGGGTTCCTGGCCAGGAGGGGCTCTGTTGTGGTCCCTAGGGGAGCAGTGACACTCTCCCAGGTGCAATGGTAAGGACCAGGAAGGAATGAGGGTCCAACAGTGAACCCCTGATACTAATGACTATGCTTGTGAGCCTATACACCTGAAATAAGAACAAGGCCTAGAGCAGCACTGTGCCTAAGAGTTTCCTCCTGACAGCCTCCGTGTTACTCAAGTGTGGCCAGTCTTGAAGCCAAACTCAGCATGTAAATGCACTGCCTTCCCCCCAGCATGGGACATGACACCTGGGGATGAGCCTCCTGGGCACCGAGGGATCTCTACCAAGTACCAGCTGATGATGGAACTAAAAAATGACCTTGAATAAAAGGTTCAACTCGGGCCAGCATAATATCCCTGTCTACATATAATAATAGGAGTTAAAAATACTTTTTGACCTGAATCAAGGGGGAAATGGAAAGGACAAATGAGTTTATATGGCTATGAGTCTCTAAAAAAGAGTCTGGAGGTTATCAGAAGGATTGCCCGTATGTACACCTGAGCAGAGTCTCAGAGACAAATAAAGTAGATACAACCCCAGGTACTGGTTCTTCTGAGGGCTAAAGAGACCCACAGGTTTTATGGTCATGGCAGATGGGGTTCACTGCCATGTCAGTTGGCCCTTCTTTGGAGTTGGTGTTTCTGCATGATGGAGCTGGACTCAGATGTGATCTCTTTTCACAAGCATTTCCTATTACTTTACCTGAATTGTAATTGGTGCTGGGGTTTAAGATATATCTAGGGGATCTGAATCTCTGGACTGATGATGTGATAGCCAGGCCCTGAGCCTCAACAGAGTTCAGCTCCTACACTCTGGTTTATTGGACTTACCTTACCCCACTCAGCTAACATGGAGTTGAAGAATGTCAACCACCACACCATGGAGCCAAGAGTGCCTACAACTGAAAGCAGGAGGATTGCATCCAGTATCCATGTGGAATCTAAACCCCCTCTTGACATAGATGTGGAATAGACACAACCAATCCAATGTCCACAGGATGTAGGAATTCAGTAAGGATTAGAGTGGACTTACTGATATTCTACTCATGAACTATTGGTTAATAATTGAGAAAATGTGGCATTGGTGTGGAAAAGTGGCCATGGTGGCTGCTGGGTGCGGGGAATGAGAGGAAGAGATGAGATGTGGAGGCATTTTCAGGACCTGGAGTTGTCCTGGGTGGTGCTGCAGGGACAATTACCAGACATTGTAGATCCTCCCATGGCCCACTGGATGGAATGTGGGAGAGTATGGACTATGATGTGGACCATTGACCATGAGGTGCAGTGATGCCCAGAGATGTATTCACCAAATGCAATGGATGTGTCATGATGATGGGGGAGAGAGTTCTTGTGGGGGAAGTGGTGGGGTGGGGGTGGTGGGGGGTGAATGGGGCCCCATATTTTTTTAATGTAATATTTTTTTAAACGAATTAAAAAAAAATAAAATTAAAAAAAAAGAGACCTAATTGTACACCTGGAGGAATCAGAAAAAGAACAGACTACAAAGGGAGTAGAAAGAAGGAAATAACAAAAATTAGAGCAGAACTAAATGAAATTGAAAATTTAAAAAAGAGTTGAAAATAATTTAAAAAAACCAAAAGCTGGTTTTTCAAGAATATCAATAAAATTGGCAAACCTTTAGCTAGACTTAGAAATAAAAAAGAGAGAAGTTGGAAATACACAAAATAAGAAATGAGGAAGGGGATAGCACCACTAACCCCACAGAAATAAAGAATATCATAAGAGGATATTTTGAAAAAATATTTAGTAATAAATATCATTTAGACATAAGGGATAAATTCCTAGAATCACACAAGCAATATATATTGATGAAAGAAGAAATTGATGTTCTAAACATCAATTCACAAGAAATATGATTGAATTAGTCATCAGAAACTTCCCAACTAAGAGCCCAGGACCAGAAGCCTTCACAGGTGAATTCTACCAAACATTCCAGGAAGAACTAATATGAATACTGCTTAAATTCTTCCAAAAAATAGAAGAGGAACATTGCCTAACTCATTCTATGATGATAATACCAAAGGGGGAAAAAAAAAAAAACCATAAGAAAGGAAAATTGGATACCAATCTCTCTAATGAACCTACATGCTAAAATCTTCAATAAAATATTTGCTAATGTATTCAACAGAATATCAAACAAATTCTACAACATGATGAAGCAGGTTTCATCCCTGGGATGCAAGGATGGTTCAACATAAGAAAATCAATCAATGTAACACAACACATAAACACACCCAAAGAAAAAACCATGTGATCATCTCTATAGATAAAGCATTTGACAAAATACAGCACCCTTCCCTGATAAAAAATACTGCAAAAGGATAATGGGTGGAGAAACATCCTCCACATGATAAAGGGTATTTATGAAAAACCCAGAGGTAGCATGATATACAATGGTGAAATCCTAGAAGCTTTCCCTCTAAGATCAGGAACAAGACAAGGATGGTAACTACCACTTCTCCTATGTAACATTGTGTTACAAGTACTTCTTCAAGCACTTAGATATGAAAAATATATAAACAGCATCCAAATTGAAAAGAGAAATTTCACTATTTGGAGATGACATGATTGTATACATAGAAAGCACTAAGAAATCTATAACAAAGCTTCTAGGGCTTGCAAATGAATTCAATAAAGTCACAGTTTATAAGATTCATGCACAAAAATCAGTAGCATTTCTGTACACCAATAATGAGTAATCTGAGGAAGATATCAAGAGAAAATCCTATTTACAATAGCAAATGAAAGAATCAAATAACTAGAAATAAATTTAACTAAAAATGTAAAATATTTATACACAGAAAACTACACAGCACTTTTAAGGAAATCAAAGAAGACTTAAATAAATGGAATAATATTCCTTGTTCCTGAATGGGAAGACTAAACATCATTAAGATGTCTATTCTACCCAAACTGATTTAAAGATTTTATGCAATCCCAATAACAATCAAAACAGAATTTTCACAAAGTTGAAAAAAAAACTATGAAATTTATTTGGAAGGGCAAGAGGCCCCAAATGGACAATGATATATTGAAAAAGAAAAAGAAACTTTGCGGAATCACACTACCTGATTATATATCATACTACAAAGCTACAGAGGTCAAAACTTCATGATATTGGCACAAGGATAGACATAAATACTAATGGAATTGAATTGAGCCTTCTGATATAGATACTCACATATACAGTCATCTGATACTCTAAAAGGTCACCAAGACCACTCAACAGGGAGGAAATGGCCTTTTCAACAAATGGTGCTTGGAGAACTGGATATCCATATCCAACAGAATGAGAAAGGAACACCATCTCATACCTTATACAAAAATCAACTCAAGATGGATCAAAGATCTAAATATAAGGCCAAGACCACAAAGGCCTTGGAAGGTAATGTAGGGAAGCACCTATATGACCTTATAATAAGAAATGGTTTCATAAACTTCATACCCAAAGCACAAGGTGTGAAAGAAAAAATAGATAGAGAGGGCAGGGCAAGATGGCATCTGAGTGAGTGCACCTTATAATCTCTCCTGCAAAGAAGCAGTTGAGTAGGGTTGGAGTCCTGCTGGACCAGGCTGTTTTGGGTGTTTGCAGGGCAGGAGGTGTCTGTATGTTGATTTGGTGGGACAGTGACAGAGGAGATTCTTGTAAGAGGTAGAATTTTGGGTCTCTTTCATGGAGGTGGAGGTCGTCCATGGGACCCTTCCCCCTGTGGCTGGAGGCCTGGCAGCAGCGATTCCTGGAGGCTTTGCTGTGCTGGGGAGTTCCCAAGCTCTGAGCAGGCTGTTTCAGGGGTCTGCAGGGCGGGAGGTGTCTGGAAGTCAATTTGGTGAGACAGTGACGGGAGATTCTTGCAAGAGGTGGAATTTTGGGTTTCTGACTCAGAGGTCAGAGGTTTTGGCTGGAGCCCCTACCCCTAGGGCTGACAGCTGGGCCACAGTGGTCCCTGGGACCTTTGTCCTGTTGGGGGGGGGGTCCCCAAATCCTGAGCAGGCTGTTTCAGGGACTTGCAGGGCAGGAGGAGTCTGGATGTCGATTTGGTGAGATAGTAACAGAAGAGATTCTTGCAAGAGGTGGAATCTTCGGTTTCTGACACAGAGAACAGAAGTCCTAGGAGGAACCCTTCCACCTAGGGCTAGCAGCCTGTCTTCAGCAGTCCCTGAACTATTTGTAGTGCAGCGGTGCCCCCAACAGGCTGTTTTGGGGGCTTGCAGGGCGGGAGATGTCTGGATGTCGAGTTGGTGAGACAGTGACAGAAGAGATTCTTGTGAGAGGTGGAATTTTGGGTTTCTGACATGGAGGTCAGAGTTTACAGGTGGGACCCCACTGCCTAGGACTGGCTCCTAACTGCAGGGATCCCTAAAGGCTGTGTTGCATTACGGTGCTCCCAGGCCCCCTGTTAACTGGATGCATGGTTCCCAGGTCTGTGTCCCCTAAACCCTGGTGGCCCACACTCCAGAGACCCACACACCTTGAGTTTGCAATATCACAGACTTCCCATCCCTGAATCCACCATGCCCTGAAGTCCATCTGAGGTCCTTGATTATCTTAGCCCTCGGTGTTTGTGGGTTTTTTTGTTTGTTTGTTTGTTTTTGTCTTGGTTGCTAATATTGCATTATCTCCTTGTCTTTCCTCCCATTTTCTCCCCTAAGATCCTTTTTTCATTTATTTAGTTTTTTCTCCTTTTCTTTCTCTTCCTTGTTTCCCTCCCTTTTCTTTGCCCACCCCCTTTTTTCTTCTCTCTTTTCTCTTTTTTCTCTTTTTCTTCTTATTTTAATTTATTTTATTTATATAATAGGTGCTGCAGGGAACACTTCACATTTGCTGTGTTTCCTCATTCTCCATTTCCTCTTTTCTGTGTGAATTGATTTTGGCCACCTACACTATCTCCTGTCCCCCACATCTTACTATCCTCCATCATCCACTGTCTCTCTTACATTCCACCTCCCTTTCTTTGGCCCCAAATTGTCTGACTTTTTATTTCTAATACATTAGTTCAGTTTCCTGTCTTTTATCCATTCTTGATATTATTGTCTTTCTTTTCTCTTTCCCTCTCTCATGAAAACACTGGCTTTTTAATTCATACTGTATTCCTCCCCATATTCAGTTTACTGTCTCACTATAGGTACTCTACTTACTGCTATAACTCTACACAACTTATATGAGTCTAATATATATTCTCCCAGATCTCACATTGTTTCTCTGTTAACATTTATTACCAATACTACTTTACACATTTTCTTTTCTTACTCATTTTGCTTTCCCTGACCCTAATATTTTCCTTCAAAGTTAACTTAGCCAGCAACAAGAAAATAGAGTAAGAAGAACAAAGTGACAAAGAGAATACATAACACTTACACACAAACAACAACTAATTAGTCCCCAAGACTAGACAAAGAAGCTAAGGAACTGATTAAACCTGTTAAGATAAAATGATGACCAGACAGCAACAAAAAACTACAAACTAAATCAATAATCAGGAAAACATGGCTGAATCCAATGAACAAACTAAAAAGAAAAAATAAATAAATGGGACCTCTTCAAAATTAGAAACTTTTGCACCTTAAAGGAATTTGTCAAGAAAGTGAATAGACAACCTACCTAATGGGAGAAAATATTTGTTAACATATATCTGATAGGGGTCTAATATCTAAGATATATAAAGAAATCATATATCTTGAAAATTAAAAAAATGAACACCCATTTTACAAATGGGCAAGTGATTTGAACAGACACTTCTTCAAAGAAGAAATACAAATGTCTAAAAAGTGCATGAAAAGATGCTCAACATCACTAGCTATTAGGGAAATGCAAATAAACCCTACAAAGAGATATCATTTTACATACAGTAAACTGGTGGTCATTAAAAAAAAATAGGGGACTACAATTTTTGGATAGGATGTGGAGGAATGGGAACCCTCATCCACTCCTGGTGGTAATGTAGAATATTCCAGCCATCACTGAGGACAGTTTGGCAGTTCCTAAAAAAAAACGATAGATCTGCCATATATTCCAGCAATTCTAGTGCTGGCTATATACACAGAAGAACTGAAAGCAAGGATACAAACAGATACACGCACATCAATGTTCATTGTGAAACTATTCACTATTGCCAAAATTTGGAATCAACCCAAATGTTCATCAACAGATGAATGGATAAACATTGTATGTATATACATACAAAGGAATATTACTAAGCTGTAAGAAGGAATTCAGCATTAACACATGGGATAACATGAATGAATCTACAGGCCCTTATGTTGAGTGAAGCAAACCAGGCATTGAAGGACTAATATGACATGGCCTCATTGATATGAATTAAGCACATCAAACAGAATCAGATAGATAAGAGTCTGGAGGATAGTTTACAGGAAGTAGAAAGGGAGAAGAAGGTTATGAACCAGTGTCCATATTGGTAAAAACTGTATAAGTTGGGAGTGGTTGTGCATGGAAGGGACATGACAGGAGTGTGTGATACTATTGGGTTGGGTGGTGCAAGTTTGCAGGGGGTAAGATTGGGAGTGTGGGTTGGAGGCTCCAAGGTCTTGGGTAGTGTTAGGAGAGGGAGCAGGTGAACACTGGGGATTGGTGGGTATAAGGTTGAAATTACAATATTAAGAAAGCTCTTTTGGCACTAAGACAAGGAAGGGTTACTGGTTTAGGGTGTTGGATGGGGGAGGCATTCTGGACAGGGTGAACCTGGAGCAGTCTTCAAGAGAATGTGCTGTATCAGTGGGGGGAGACCCACATAATGAATGTGAAGGAGATGGACTCTCATCACGGGGAGGCCTAATATGTTCTCAAACAGAGGGTTGGGTGTCTCTCAAGAACATGGGCACTTCCCAAAAGGGGAGAACAGACAAGTGTGACAAGCCCTAATTGTTGCAAGTAACTATGAATCTTGTCTCTCTAGGAGTGAATCCTGGTGATCAATGTGTGCAATGCAGGGAGGGGGGAAGGAATAGAGTAGATGGAAGAAGGGGTATTTAGGGGGCAATGGAAGTGTTCTGCATGATATTTGCAATGATGGATATAGACTGATGAATTTCATCAGAAATTTATAAAAGTGCATGGTCTAAAGTGTAGACCATATTGTAAACTGTGACCATGATTAGTGGCTATGTTTCAATATTTGCACATCAGTTGTAACAAATGTACCATTCACATGCAAAAAGCTTATTGATATGGGAAGGGGAAAGGAGGGAAGGGTGTTGGGTATATTGGAGAACATTGTGGTCCTTATTTGTCTTTACTAACCTAAAATTTCTTTGAAGACAAAATGAAAAAAGTAAGACACTGGGGAAGAAATGGAAGAAAATGTCACTTTAGATACAGAACAACTGATACTACAGTGATGAAAGGCAAAACATGAAAAAAAATTTAAAATATATTTTTCATTTTTTCATTTCTCTTTACTTTTTTAAAATGTTACATTCAAAAAATATGAGGTGCCCATATAACTCCCATCCCCCTCATCCCACTCCTTCCATATCAAAACCTCTTTCATCATCATGGGACATTTATTGCATTTGGTGAATACATTTTGGAGTATTACTGCACCACATGGATAATGTTTTACATTATAGTTTACACTTGCCCCCAGTCCACCCAGTGGGCCATGGTAGGACATACAATGTCCAGCAACAGTCCCTGCAGTACCACTCAGGACAACACCAAGTCCTGAAAATGCCCCCACATCATATCTCTTCTTCCCTCTCCCTACTCTCAGCATCACAATAGTTCCATAGTAGAATATCAGTAAGACCACTCTAATCCATACACTATTCCTCCATCCTTTGGCCCCTGGGATGGTTATGTCCACTCCACCTCTATATCAAAAGGGGGCTTAGATTCCACATGGATGATGGATGCAATTCTCCTGCTTACAGTTGTAGGCGCTCTTGGCTCCCTGGTATGGTGATTGACCATCTTCAACCTCCCTGTTAGCTGGCTGCAGTAAGTCCAATTAACCAGAGGGTAGGAGTTGCAAGTTTGTTGAGGCTCAGGGCCTGGCTGTCACATGGAGAGTCCAGAGATTCAGGACCCCTGAGTATATACCAACCCCACTGCCAACCACAGGTCCAGTAAAAGTGACAGAAGAGGCATGTGTAGAAAGATCCTATCTGAGTCCAACTCCATCATATTCAGGAAAACAAACTCCAAAGTAGGGCCAACTGACATGGCACTGAACTACAGAGCCATTTGCCATGACCATGGAACCCGTGGGTCTCTGTAGCCCTCAGAAGAACGAATACCTGTGCTTGTATCTATTTTGGTTGTCTGTCTCTGGGGCCCTGCTGAGGGTTGCATAAGCACGACCCCTCTGATGACCTCCCAACTGTTTTTTTTGGAACTCATAGCCATATAAACTCTTTTGTCCTTTCCATTTCTTCCTTTTATTCAAGGTCAAAAAGCAGTTTTTAACACCTGATATTACATATAGGCTGAGATATTCTGCTGGTCTAAGTTGACCTTTCTATTCAAGGTCTTTTTTTTAGTTACATCATCAGCTGGTGCTTGGTAGTAATCCCTCAGTGTCAGGGAGGCTCAAACCTGGGAGTCGTCCCACACTGGCAGGAAGGTAATGTGTTCACATGCTGAGTTTAGCATAGAGAGTGGCCACATTTGAGCAACATGGAGGTTCTCAGGATGTAACTCTTAGGCACTCTTCCACTCTAGGCCTAGTTCTTATTTCAGGTGCACAGACTTCATATGCATAGTCAGTATCAAGGGCTCATTGTCAGACCATTCTTCTTTATTGGTCTTTGCTATTGCACTTGGGGGATTGTTACTGTTCCATTGGGGAATGTGATAGAGCTCCCCTGGCTAGGAACTCAGCACTCCCTCAGTTGTCATTTTTAACTGTAACCACTATGAAAAGAGAGACTACACAATGGGAGAAAATACTTGGTAACAATATATCTGATATGCTGCATATGTAAAGAACTCCTTTACCTAGAAAATAAAAAGACAAATAACCCATTTTAAAAGAGGGAAAGATTTCAACAGACACTTCTCCAAAGAAGAAATACAAGTGGCTAAAAAGCACATAAACAAATGCTCAAAATCACTAGCTATTAGGTAAATGCAAATCAAAACTACAATGAGGAGGTGGGGCAAGATGGCATCTGAGTGAGTGCACCTCATAAGCTCTCCTGCAAAGAAGCGGCTGAGTAGGATCAGAGTCCTGCTGGACTGGGCTGTTTTGGGGGCTTGCAGGGCAGGAGGTGTCTGAATGTCAATTTGGTGAGACAGTGACAGAAGAGCTTCTTGCAAGAAGGAGAATTTTGGGTCTCTTACATGAAGGTCAGAAGTTGTGGATGGGACCCTTCCCCCTAGGGCTGGTGGCCCAGCTGCAGTGATCCCTGAAATCTTTCTTGTGCTGTGGTGTTCCCAAACCCTGAGTGGGTTGTTTCAGGGGGTTGCAGGGCATGAGGTGTCTGGATGTTGATTTGGTGAGACAGTGATAGAAGAGATTCTTGCAAGAGGTAGAATTTAGGGTTTCTGACATGGAACTCAGAAGTTGTGGGTGGGACCCCTCCACCTAGGGCTGGAGGCCCAACTGTGGCAATCCCTGAAAACTTTGCTGTGCTGCAGTGTTCCCAAACCCTATGTTAACCAGATGCATGGTTCCCAGGCCTGTATCCCCTAAGCCCTGGTAGACCACACTCCAGAGACTCACACACCTTGAGTCTGCAATATCACAGACTTCCCATTCCTGAATCCACCATGCCCTGAAGTCTGTCTGAGGACCTTGATTACCCTAGTGCTCCATGTTTTTTGTTGTTGTTGTTGTTTTTCTCTCCTTGAGCTTAGAGGTGTACCACCTGACTTGAGAGGAGTCTGGGAAGAAAGGAGAGGTGAATCTGCTGAGGAAGCCCAATTTAACTAAACGTCCTGGGATAGGAAACTTGGTCTGGGAGAAGGTGGAGTCAGAAAATCAATTAGACCTCCCCTAGCACATCTAAGGGGGAGGGAATGTAAGACGTGCTATCCAAGCTTCCAATAGCATATTTGGGGTTTCTGGCGAGGTGTAGGTGCTCTCACACTGGAAATAAAGAGTCATAGTCTTCTGTGTTGAGTTGGTTCAACAAGGACCCACTTGAATCTCCTACCAGCCCTCTCAGGCAGGTTTCCTGTTGCCCTGGGAGAGAGAGAAGTGAGGAAGGGAGAAAGGGGGAAGGACAGATCCCTAAGCAATTTATTTAACTGCAAAGGAGATTCCTACCTTGAAATGTTGTTTTTTTTCTTTTTTTTTTCTTTCTTTCTTTTTCTTTTTCTTTTTTTGTGGTTGCTAATATTGCATTATCTCCTGGTCTTTTTCCCCATTTTATTCCCCAAGGTCCTTTTTCATTTATTTATTTTTTTCTCTTTCTCTTTTTCTTGCTTGTTTTACCTCCATCTTCTTTGCCCCTCTTTTCCTCTTCTTTTTTTCTTTTCTCTCTTCTTCTTCTTTATTTTGTTTTCTTTATATTATAGGTGCTGCAGGGAGCACTACACATTCGCTGTGTTTCCTCATCCTCTATTTCCTCTTTTCTGTGTGAATTGATTTTGGCCATCTACACTATCCCCTTTCCCCCACATCTTGCTGTCCTCCATCATCTACTGTCTCTCTTACATTCCACCTCCCTTTCTTTGGCCCCCAAATTGTCTGACTTTTTATTTCTACTACATTAGTTCAGTTTCCTGTCTTTTATCCACTCTTGATATTATTGTCTTTCTTTTCTCTTTCCCTCTCTCATGAAAACACTGGCTTTTTAATTCATACTATATTCCTCCCTATATTCAGTTGACTGTCTCATTATAGGTACTCTACTTACTGCTATAACTCTACATAATTTACATGAGTCTAATATCCACTCTCCTAGATCTCACATTGCTGCTCTGTTAACATTTATTACCAATACTACTTTATACATTTTCTTTTCTTACTCATTTTGCTTTTCCTGGACCTAATATTTTCCTTCAAAGTGAACTTAGCCAGCAACAAGAAATTAGAGTGAGAAGAACAAAGTGACAAAGAGAATACATAACACTTACACACAAACAACAACTAATTAAATGCCAAGACTAGACAAAGAAGCTAAGGAACTGATTAAAACTGTCAAGGTAAAATGATGAGCAGACAGCAACAAAAAACTACAAAACAAACCAATAATCAGGAAAACATGGCTGAATCCAATGAACAAACTAAAAACCAGGAAGAGGAGCAGAATATCAGACAAGTAATTAAAGACCTCAAAACATATATTAGAGACCAACTTAATGAAGTAACAGAAGAGATTAACAATATGAAGGAAACACTTGGAGAGGAAATTGCAGGCATACACTAAAAGATAACAGATATGATGGTGATAAACACCACAGTCCAAGAAATCAAAAACACACCCTCAGCAAATAACAGCAGATTAGAAAAGGCAGAGGAGAGAATTAGTGACATGGAAGATAGTACATCTGAAATCAAACAGATAGAACTGATCGATAAAAGATAGAAAAAATCCAACTGGGACTTAGGGACCTGAATGACAATGCAAAATGCACACAAATATGTATTATAGGCATCTTGGAAGGAGAAGAGAAGGGAAAGAGGACAGAAGGGATGTTGGAGGAAATAATGGCTGAAAACTTCCCAAATTTACTGAGGGAGATGGATGTACATGTCTAGGAAGCAAAATGCACACCAAACACCATAAATCCCAACAGGTCTACCCCAAGACATATACTTGTCAAATTATCCAAGCTCAAGAGAAAGAGAAAATTGTAAAAGCAGCAAGAGAAAAGAGAACCATCACATACATGGGAGGCTCCATAAGATTAAGTGCTGATTTCTCATCTGAAACCATGGAGACAAGAAGACAGGGGTATGATATAGCCAAGGTACTAAAAGAAAAAAATTTCAAACCAAGAATCTTCTACCCAGCTAAGCTAGCATTCAAAAATGATGGAGAGTTCAAAATATTCACAGGTAAATAGAAATTACAAGAGTATGCCAACAAGAACCCTGTCCTTCAAGAAATACTAAAGGGAGTTCTGCAGGATGACAGTAAAAAACAGGAGAGGCAGAGTTGGAGAAGAGTGTAAGAGCAACAAAAAAGACAGAGAAGAAAAAAACAACATATGAAAAACAAAAGACCAAATAAAATTTGGCTAACATAAATAATTTCTTGTAAATAAAAATAGTGAATGTCAATGGATTAATCTCACCTGTCAAAAGATTCAGACTGGAAGGTTGGATAAGGAAATATGACCCATCTATATGCTGTCTACAAGAAACATATCTTAGACCCAGGGATTCAAGGAGGTTGAAAGTGAATGGCTGGAAAACAATCTTACAAGCAAACAATAACCAAAAAATGGCAAGAGTAGCTATATTAATATCAGACAAAATAGACTTTAAATGTGAAACAATTGTGAGAGACAAAGATGGATACTACATATTGGTGAAAGGGATAATCATTCAAGAATAATGGACAATCATAAATATTTATGCTCCTAACAAGGGTGTCTCCAAATACATGAAGCAAACACTGGAAAAACTAAGTGAAAGAATAAATGCCTCTACAATTATAAGGGGGACTTTAATACACCACTATCAACTTTGGACAGAACATCTCAAAAGAGAATCAATAAAGAAACAAAAACTTTGAATAGTATATTAGAGGAGCTGGATCTAATAGACATATACAGATCATTACACCCAAATACAGCAAGATATACATTTTTCTCAAGTGCACATGGATCATTCTCCAAGATAGACCATATGCTAGGACACAAAGAAAGGCTCAATGAATTCAGAAAGATTGAAACCATACAAAATAATATCGCTGACCACAGTGGAGTGAAGCTGGAAATCTGCAAGGGCCAGAGGCCCAGATTTCACACCAAGATATGGAAATTAAACAGCACACTCTTAGAAAAACAGTGGGTCAAAGAGGAAACCTCAAAAGAAATTAATAACTACATTGAAACTAATGAAGATGATAACACAACATAACAAAACTTATGGGATGCAGCAAAATATGTACTGAGAGGGATATTTTTAGCCATAAATTCATACATCAAGAAAGAAGAAAGAGCAAATTTTGAAGAACTAACTGCACATTTAGAGGAATTAGTAAAAAAACAATAAAGTAACCCCACAGGAAGAAGAAAGAAAGAAATAACAAAGATAAGAGCAGAACTAAATGAAATAGAAAATAAGAAAACACTTGAAAAGATAAACAAGACCAAGAGCTGGTTTTTTGAGAAGATCAATAAAATTGACAAATGCTTAGTGAGACTAACAAAGAAAAAAGAGAGAAGATGCAAATACACAAAATAAGAAATGAGAAAGGAGATATCACCACTGACCCCACAGAAATAAAGACTATCATAAGAGGATACTTTGAAAAACTATATTCCAACAAAAATGACAATTCAGAGGAAATGGACAAATTCCTAGAAACATATAAGCAGCCTATATTAATGAAAGAAGAAATTGATGATCTCAACAAGCCAGTCACAAACAAGTAAAGAAATAGAATCAGTCATTAAAAACCTCCCAACTAAGAAGAGTCCAGGGCCAGATGGCTTCACAGGTGAATTCTACAAAACATTCCAGAAAGAACTAACACCAATCCTGCTGAAACTCTTCCAAAAAATTGAAACAGAAGGAACATTGCCTAACTCCTTCTATGATGCCAACATTACCCTAATACCAAAGCCAAACAAAGACACCACAAGAAAGGAAAATTACAAACCGATTTCACTAATGAACCTAAATGCAAAAATCCTCAACAAAATACTTGCTAACCATATTCAACAACACATTAAATGAATTATGCACCATGACCAAATGTGATTCATTCCGGGTATGCAAGGATTGTTCAACATAAGAAAATCAATCAACGTAATACACCATATAAACAGATTGAAGGAAAAAAATCACATGATTATATCTATAGATGCAGAAAAAGCATTTGACAAAATACAGCACCCTTTCTTGATAAAAACACTGTGAAAGATCAGAATACAAGGAAATTTTCTGAACATGATAAAGAGTATGTATGAAAAACCGACAGCCAACATTGTTTACAAGCATGAAATCATAAAATCTTTCCCTCTAAGATCAGAAACAAGACTAGGATGCCAAAAAAATAAAAAAATAAAAAGACAAGGATGCCCACTATCACCTCTTCAATTTAACATTGTCTTAGAAGTACTTGCTCGAGCACTGAGGCAAGAACCAGATATAAAATGTATTCAGATTGGAAAGGAAGAAGTCAGAATTTCATTATTTGCAGACGACATGATCCTATACATAGAAAACCCTGAGGTCTACAACAAAGCTTCTAGAACTCATAAATGAGTTTAGTAAAGTCACAGGTTATAAGATCAAATGCAAAAAATCAGTAGCATTTCTGTACACCAATAATGAGCAAGATCAGGAGGAAATCAAGAAACAAATACCATTTACAATAGTAAATTAAAAAATCAAATACCTAGGAATAAATTTAAAGATGTAAAAAACTTATACACAGAAAACTACACAACATTGTTCAAGGAAATCAATGAAGACCTAAATAAATGGAAGAATATTCCCTGTTCATGGATAGGAAGACTAAATATTACTAAGATGTCTATCCTACCAGAACTGATCTACACATTCAATGCAATCCCAATAAAAATCAACAAAGCATTTTTTAATAAACTAGAAAAACTAGCTCTGAAATTTATTTGGAAAGGAAAGAGGCCCCAAATAGCCTAAGACATATTGAAAAAGAAAAACAAAATTGGAGGACTCACACTACCTGAATTCAAAACATACTACAAAGCTGCAGTAGTGAAAACAGCATGGTATTGGCATAAGGAGAGACACACAGACCAATGGAACCAAATTGAGAGTTCTGATATAGATCCTCATATATATAGTCATATAATATTCGATAAAGCCACCAAACCCTCCCAACTGGGAGAGAATGGCCTATGCAACAAATGGTGCCTGGAGAACTGGTTATCCATATGTAAAAGAATGAAAGAGGATTACCAACTCACATTTATACATAAATCAACTCAAGATGGATCAAAGACCTAAATATAAGAGCCAAGACCATAAAGACTTTGGAAAGCAGTGTAGGGAAGCATCTACAGGACCTTGTAATAGGAAATGGCTTCATGAACTTCACACCAAAAGCACGAGCAGCAAAAAAAACAATAGATAAATGGGACTTCCTCAAAATTAAAGCCTTCTGCACCTCAAAGGAGTTTGTCAAGAAAGTAAAAAGAGAACCCACACAATGGGAGAAAATATTTGGTAACCATATATCTGATAGGAGACTTATAACCAGCATATATAAAGAACTCCTATATCTCAAAAATAAAAAGACAAACAACCCATTTAAAAAATGGGAAAAAGATTTAAACAGACACTTCTCCAAAGAAGAAATACAAATGGCTAAAAAGCACATGGAAAAATGCTCCAAATCTCTAGCTATTAGGGAAATGCAAATCAAAACTACAAGGAGATACCATCTTACTCCCATTGGATTGGCAGCTATGAAAAAAACAGAAGACTACAAATGATGGAGAGGATTTGGAGGAATGGGAACACTGGTGGGAATGCAGAAGGATTCAGTCGTTCTGGATGACAGTTTGGCAGTTTCTCAAAAAACTAGCTATAGATTTGCCATATGACCCAGCAATTCCACTGCTGGGTATATACCCAGTAGAACTGAAAACAAGGATACAAACCAATATATGCATTGGTTCATAGCAGCATTGTTCACTATTGCCAAAAGTTGGAATCAACCCAAATGCCCATCAACAGATGAATGGATAAATAAAATGTGGTATATACATACAATGGAATACTACTCAGCTTTAAGAACAAATACACTACAAACCCAGGTAATAACATGGAGGAATCTTGAGTATCTTATGTTGAGTGAAGCAACCCAGGCACTGAAGGACAAATACTACATTACCTCAATGATATGAAATAAGTAAACCAAGCTGCCTCAGAGAGCTAGAGACTGGATGATGGGCTTAAAGGAAATTGGAGGGTAGAGGAAGGATGTAAGCGGACACCTACATGGGTGAAGTCTATGATAAGCTGGAGGTATTTGTACAAGGAAGGGATAAAATGACGGCATAGGGTTACCTTTGGGGTGGGCTTTGTGGGCTTGAGGGGGGCTAGGGATGGGATGGTGGGTAATATTGCCCACGAAATTGGGGGGAGGGTGGGGGAACATACAAACATAGGAGATTGTCAGGTATTTGGTTGAGAGTATAATGCTGAGAAAACTGTTTCAAAAATATAATAAGGAAGGTTACCTGTTTAAAATGCTTAAAGGGGATAATCTGATGTAGGACAGGCTTCTAGGGAGTGTGTGAGTGCTCATTTTGCCATTGTGGGTTTTATCATTGGATAGAGATCCATATAATGAGAATGAAGGTACACCCACATCCTGGGGAGGACTGATGTTCTCAAATAGAGGGAATTGTATCTCTTGAGAGAAATGGTGGCTCCCAATACATTGGGGCAGTTTAGCATGTCAAGCCCCCAACACTGTTGCAAGTATCTCCACACATGACCGTTCAAGCAACGAAGATTGACTGTCACTGTGGGCCCTAAGGGGAGGGGGAAACAGGTATTGAATAGATGGAATCAGTGTAACTGTGAGGGCAATAAACTGTGAGGGCAATAATCCACAAGATTAAGCAAGGATGGTTATAAAACATGTTAAATTACACCAAAAATATATGAGTGCTGATAGGCTAAAATGTAAATCATAATGTAAAACATAAGATTAACTAAAAATTTAGAAAATTGTATAGTCTAAAATATAAACCACAATGTAAACCCAAATGTAACCTTGTTTGTAAGCTATTGTCTCAATATCTGTACATCGGTTTCAGTAAATATAGTATGAACATGTAAAAAGATTATTGCTGTGGAAGGGAGAAGGGTTTTATGTTGGATATGTGGGATTACTGTATACTGTATATATGAATTACTGTGATCTAAAACTTTTGTGGAGATAAGCTTAATAATTAGGAAAAAAAGAAAAAGAAAGGACATGGACACTGAGGAAGAGATGGAAGTAATTGCCTTGCCAATTTGCATACAGGGCAACACTTATTGCAGTGATGGAAGGCAAAACTTCAAAAACAAAGCTTTTCATTTTTAAATTTTTTGATATCACAGTTTATTTTTACCTTAATTTTTCTAAATTAATATGTATTCTATATCTAACCTTTAAACTCATTACTATATTCCATTTTACTATTAATGGAACCTGGCAATACATTGGGCTTCATTTTTGAAGAAGTTTTGGATCACAGAGAGCTTCAACAATAGCAGGGGAGAATACTGGTGTGGGATGTTATTCAGAGGGGACACATGGTTGGCAGGGAGTTCTACAGGGCATATATCCAGGGTACATAAAAATGTTTGGATATTTTCATAGTGGTTACAGTTAAAAACAACAACTGAGGGAGTAATGAGATCCTAGCCAAGGGAGCTCTATCACAGTCCTTAAAAGAACAGCAACAATCCCCCAAGTGCAATGGCAAAGACCAAACAGAAGGAAGATCCAACAATGAGCCCTTAATACTAATGACTATGCTGTTAAGCCTGTGCACCTGGAATAAGAACAAGGCTTAGAGCTGCAGGGTGCCTAAGCGTTACCTCCTATGAGCCTCCATGTTACTTAAATGTGGCCAGTCTTGAAGCCAAATTCAGCATGTAAATGTGATGCCCTCCCCCCAGTGTGGGACATGACTCCTCGGGATGAGCCTCCCTGGCACTGAGGGATTACTACCAAGTACCAGCTGATGATGTAACTAGAAAATGACCTTGAATAAAAGGGTCAACTCAGACCAGCAGAATATCTCAGTCTACATATAATACCAGGAGTTAAAAATGCTTTTTGACCTGAATAAAAGGGGGCAATGGAAAGGACAAATGAGTTTATATGGCTATGAGTCTCCAAAAAGATCTGGGAGGTTATCAGAGGGGTTGACCTTATGCACACCTCAGCAGAGTCCCAGAGACAGATAAAGTAGATACAACCCCAGGTATTGGTTCTTCTGAGGGCTACAGAGATCCACAGTTTCCATGGTCATGGTAGATGGAGTTCAGTGCCATGTCAGTTTGCCCTACTTTGGAGTCTGTGTTTCTGTGTGATGGAGCGACTCAGATCTGATCTTTGTCCACAAGCCTCTCTGGTTACTTTTACTGGATCTGTAGTTGGAGCTGGGGTTTAGTGTATACCCAGCGGACCTGAATCTCTGGACTGACCATGTGATAGCCAGACCCTGAACCTCAAAAGACATGCACCTCATACACTCTGGTTTATTGGAGTTACCCCACTCAGCCAACATGGAGGTGAAGAAAGTCAACTACCACACCAGGGAGCCAAGAGTGCCTACAACTGAAAGCAGGAGAATTGCACCCAGCATCCATGTGGAATTAAGCCCCCTCTTGATATAGATGTGAAGTGGACACAACCATTCTAAGGTCCACAGGATGGAGGAATAGAGTATAGATTAGAGTGGACTTACTGATATTCTATTCATGACCTATTGTGATAAGTAATCCAAAAAAATGTGGCATTGATGTGGAGAAATTGGCCATGGTGCTTGCTGGGGGTAGGGAGTGGGAGGATGAGATGTGATGTGGGGCCATTTTCAGGGGTTGGAGTTGTCCTGGGTGGTGCTGCAGGGACAGTTATTGGACATTGTATGTCCTCCCATGGCCTACTGGGAGGACTGTGGGAGAGTGTGGGCTATGGTGTGGACCATTGACCATGAGGGGCAGCAGTGCTCACAGATGTATTCACCAAGTGAGTGCAATGAATATCTCATGATGATGGAGGAGGCTGTTGTTATGGGGGGAGGAGTGGGGTGAGGAGGGTGGGGGGTATATGGGGACCTCATATTTTTTAATGTAACATTTAAAAAAAAGACAAATAAGTGCTTAATGGTACCTGTGTATTTCTACTTTTAAATGTCTTCCTGGTTATGTATTATTATTTAAAATTATTAATTCCAAGTTTATAATTTGCTAACAAAAATAAATGTGGCTTCTCTGAAAGGAACAATAATATTGACATAATTTTATCTGAACTACTGACAAAGGAAAAAGACACAAGATGCAAATAACTAAAATGAAAGGGTGATTACTATTTACCTTTCAGAAATTAAAAGAATTATAAAACAATATTATGAATATGCTGAAAATAAAATAATGTAGAGGAAAAGGACAAAATATCTAGAAAAATCAACTTATATGAACTGACTTAAGTTGATATAGAAGATCTGTGAAGACCAATGAAAAGTAAGGAGATTATATCTCTAATAACAATCTTCCCAAGAAAGAAAAGACTAGGACCAGATTGTATCACTGGTGAATTCTACAATTATTTCAGATTAGCATCAATTCTTTACAAACTTTTTAAAACAATATTAAGACAAGTGAAATTTTTTACCTCATTCTATAAGACCAACATTACCCTAATACGAAAGCAGATAAGAAACATGACAAGAAAAAAAAAATACCGACTGATATCTCTTATGAATACAGATGCAAAAATCCTCAGTAAAACAGTAGCAAATCCAAGAAACAGTATACTAAGGGAATTGTGCAAACAATCAAGCCTTCTTTATCCCAGGATTATAAGGGTGTTCCCACTTAAGAAAACCAGTGTAATACCAGAAAATAACAGAATGGAGAATAAACATCACATGATCATTTGGTTGGATGCAGGAAAGATATTTGACAAAATCTAACACATTTTTATGCTTAAAAACATAAAAAATAGAAATAGAAAGTAACTTCTTCAATATGATAATAGATAAATATGGAGAAACCTATATTTACCATTGTACTCAGTGTTTAAAGTCTAAAAGCCTTCTCCCTCCCTGAGCTCAGGTACAATACATAAATGTCTGTTTTCACCTCTGCTGTTCAATATTGTCCTGGGAGTCTTTGTCAGAGAAATTTGACAAAATGAAACAAAAGGTATCCAAATTTGAAAGTAGTACAACTATCTCCATTTACAGATTCTATGATCTTTTAAATAGAAATTCCAAAAGAATGTACAATAAGAATACTAGTACAAATAAATAAATTCAACAAACTTGCATGCTAGAAGATTAGCATTCAAAAATGAGTTGTGTGGGAATTTGGGGAACATGGTGTCAGATTATGCATAAAAGGCTCAGCTCTCACAGGCTGCCTGAGGGACTTGCTTTGAGGGTCAGCAGACCAGGACAATGATTTGCAACTCCTAGAAGTGTGATAGACAGAGAGATGGAGAAGTTGAAATAGTAAAGTAATTGAAAGAAAATATGACTAAAGAGATGAAGGTTATTTTTTTTTATTGATTTTGTAAAAATATTACATTAAAAAAATATGAGGTCCCATTCAACCCCACCACCAACACCGCACCCCTCCCGCCCCCCCAGCAACACTCACTCTCATCATCATGACACATCCATTGCATTTGGTAAGTACATCTCTGGGTATCTCTGCACCTCATGGTCATTGGTCCACATCATGGCCCACACTCTCCCCTATTCCATCCATTGAGCCCTGGGAGGATTTACAATGTCCGGTGATTGCCCCTGAAGCACCATCCAGGGCAACTCCAAGTCCCAAAGGCGCCTCCACATCTCATCTCTTCCTGCCTTTCCCCATACCCATCAACCACCATGTCCACTTTTCCCACTCCAATGCCACCTTTTCTCTGTGGTCCTTGGATTGGTTGTGTCCGTTGCACCTCTATGTCAAGAGGAGGCTCAGATTCCACATGGTTACTGGATGCAATCCTCCTGCTTTCAGTTGTAGGCACTCTAGGCTCCATGGTGTGGTGGTTGTCCTTCTTCAACTCCATCTTAGCTGAGTGAGGTGAGTCCAATAAATCAGATTGTAGGAGCTGGAGTCTCTTGAGGCTCAGGGCCTGGTTATCATATTGTCAGTAAAAAGATTCAATCCCCTAAATATATCTTAAACCCCAATACAAACTACAATTCCAGTAAAGTAGCATGATAGTCTTATGTAAAGAGATCCCCTCTGGGTCCAGTTTCATCACGCAGAAACACCAGCTCCAAAGAAGGGCCATCTGAAATGGCAGTGAACCCTATCTGCCATGACCATAGAACACATGGGTCCCTTTAGCCCTCAAAGGAACCAATACCTGGGGATTGCATCTACTTTATCTGTCTCTTAGACTCTGCTCAGTTGTGCATAAGGGCAATCCTTCTGACAGTCTCCAGACTCTTTTTTTTTTAGAGACTCATAGCCATATAAACTCATTTCTCCTTTCTATTTCCCCCTTACATTAGATCAAACAGCATTTTAAAGTCATATTATTCTATGTAGACAGGGATATTGTGCTGATCCACATCGAACCTTCAATTCAAGATCATTTTCCAGTTGCATTATCAGTTGTTAGTTGATAGTGATCCCTCGGTGCCAGGGAGGCTCATCCCTGGGTGTCATGTCCCATGCTGGGGGGAAGGCATTGCATTTACATGCTCAGTTAGGCTTCGAGACTGGCCACATTTGAGTAACATGAAGGCTGTCAGGAGGAAATTCCCAGGCACAGTGCTGCTCTAGGCCTTGTTCTTATTTCAGGCCTATAGGCTCACAAGCATAGTCATTAGTATCAGGGCCTTACTGTTGGACCTTCATTCCTTCTGGGTCCTTGCTGCTGCACTTGGGGGACTGCCGCTGCTCCCCTAGGGACCACGGCACAGCACCCCCGGCCAGGGACCCAGTACCCCCCCAGCTTTAGTTTTTAATTGTTGCCACTATGAGTATATCCAAACATTACCATGCACCCTGGACATATGCCCTGTATAGCTCCCTGTCAGCCATATATCCCCTGTCAATAGTATCCCATACCAGTATTCCTCCACTGCCATTGTTGGACCACTCTGGGATCCAGAACTTCCTGAATATTGAAGCCCCAATATCATGTCAGGATCTCTTACTAGCAAAATGGAATATAGCAATGGGTTTAAAGGTTAGATATAGAATACATGTTGACTTGGAAAAATTCTACATCCTATCTTTTTCTTTTCCTTTTTTTTCCCCCTAATTATTGACCTTCTCTTCACAAGAGCCCTAGACCACAGCAATTCATGTATGCAATATACAGCACTCCCACACATCCACCACAAAACCTTTTCCCTTCCACAGCGATACTCCTACAACCTATTCACAACATATTTACTTAAAGTGATGTACAGAGTCTGAGACAATAGCTTTCAAACCAGGTGACATCTGTGCTTACATTGTGGTGCATACTTTAGGACATGCAGTTTTCTAACATTTTTAGTTATCCTATGATTTACATTATGGTTTACATTATCATTCTGTCGTCCTCTATATGTTTATGATGTAATATTACATATTTCATATCCATCCTTGTGTACTCTCACGAAACTCCTCTCTTACCCCACATTTACCTTGGTTTCACACATTTAACATCCATTTTCCCATCCCCTTGGTGCCCACAGTGACAGCCAACCTCCGTTTCCCGAGGAGCCACGTCCAGAGATACTTCCAACAGTGTTCAGGTCCTAACTTGCTCAGCTGCCCCAATGCCCTGGGAGCCACCCTTTCTCTCGAGAGATACAGTTCCCTCTATTTGATGGCATTAGTCCTCCCCAGGATGTGGGTCCACCCCCACTCTCACTACTTGGGTCTCTACCCAATGGTACCAGCCACTCTGGCAAAATGAGCATTCAGACATTCCCCAGGAGCCCGTCCCGCATCAGACCATCCCTTCCGAGCATCCTAAAGAGGTAACCCTCTTAATTATATTTTGATACGATTTTCTCAGCATTTTACTCTCGACCAACACCTGACACTCTCCTGTGTTCATATGCTACCCCTCCCTCCCCCCACTTTTTGGGCAATATTACCCATCTGCCCATCCCCAGCCCCCCTCCAACCCGCAAAGCCCCACCCAAAGGCAACCCCTTGCCCCCATTTTATCTCTTCTTTGTGTTCATACTTACCGCCAGCTCATCATAAATTCCACCCCTGCAGACTTCGGCTCACATCCTTCCTCCACCCCCCGATTTCCTGTAAGCCTATCGTTCAGTCTCTAGCTCTCTGAGGCAGCTTGTTTATTTCATATCATTGAGGTCATGTAGTATTTGTCCTTCAATGCCTGGGTGGCTTCACTCAACATAAGGTTCTCAAGATTCATCCATGTTATCACGTGTGTTTGTAGTGTATTTGTTCTTACAGCCGCGTAGTATTCCATTGTGTGTATATGTCACATTTTATTGATCCACTCATCTGTTGATGGGCATTTGGGTTGATTCCAACTTATGGCGATAGTGAACAATGCTGCTATGAACATTGGTGTACATATATCAGTTTGTGTCCTTGTTTTCAATTCTGCTGGGTATATACTCAGCAGTGGTATTGCTGGGTCATATGGCAAATCTATGGTTAGTTTTTTGAGAAACCGCCAAACTGTCCTCCAGAATGGTTGGATCCTTCTGCATTCCCACCAGCAGTGGATGAGTGTTCCCCTTTCTTCACATCCTCTCCAGCATTTGTATTCTTCTGTTTTTTTTATAGCTGCCAATCTTATGGGAGTAAAATGGTATCTCATTGTAGTTTTGATTTGCATTTCCCTGATAGCTAGAGATTTGGAGCATTTTTTCATGTGCTTTTTAGCCATTTGTATTTCTTCTTTGGAGAAGTGTCTGTTTAAATCTGTTTCCCATTTTTTAAATGGGTTGTTTATCTTTTTATTTTCAAGATATATGAGTTCTTTATATATGCAAGTTATAAGCTTCTTATCAGATATATGGTTGCCAAATATTTTCTCTCACTGTGTGGGCTCCCTTTTTACATTCTTAACAAACTCCTTTGAGGTGCAGAAGGCTTAATTTTGAGGAAGTCCCATTTATCTATTAGTTCTTTTGCTGCTTGTGCTTTTAGTGTGATATTCATGAAGCCATTTCCTATTACAAGGTCCTGTAGATGTTTCCCTTCACTGCTTTCCAAGGTTTTTATGGTCTTGGCTCTTATATTTAGGTCTTTGATCCATCTTGAGTTGATCTTTGTATAAGGTGTGAGATAGTAATCCTCTTTCATTCTTCTACATATGGCTATCCAGTTCTCCAGGCACCATTTGTTGAATAGGCCACTCTCTCCCAGTTGAGAGGGTTTGGTGGCTTTATCGAATATTATATGGCTATATATGTGAGGTTCTATATCAGAGCTTTCAATTCGATTCCATTGGTCTCTGTGTCTCTCCTTATGCCAATACCATGCTGTTTTCACTACTGTAGCTTTGTAGTATGTTTTGAAGTCAGGTAGTGTGATTCCTCCAATTTCGTTTTTCTTTTTCAGTGTGTCTTTGGCTATTCGGGTTTTCTTTCCTTTCCAAATAAATTTCATAGTTAGTTTTTCTAGTTCCTTAAAGAAGGCTGTGTTGATTTTTATTGGGATTGCATTGAATGTGTAGATCAGTTTTGGTAGGATAGACATCTTGATAATATTCAGTCTTGCTATCCATGAACAAGGAATATTCTTCCATTTATTTAGGTCTTCTTTAGTTTCCTTGAACACTCTTGTATTGTTCTTGGTGTATAAGTTTTTACCTCTTTAGTTAAATTTATTCCTAAGTATTTGATTTTTTAATTTTCTATTGTGAATGGTATTTGTTTCTTGATTTCCTCCTGATCTTGCTCATTATTGGTGTACAGAAATGCTACTGATTTTTGCTCATTGATCTTATAACCTGCAACTTTACTAAACTCATTTATGAGTTCTAGAAGCTTGGTTGTAGATCTCTCAGGGTTTTCTATGTATAGGATCATGTCATCTGCAAATAATGAAATTTTGACTTCTTCCTTTCCAATTTGAATGCCTTTTATATCTGGTTCTTGCCTCAGTGCTCGAGCAAGTACTTCTAAGACAATGTTAAATAGGAGTGGAGACAATGGGCATCCTTGTCTTGTTCCTGAGTTTAGAGGGAAGGATTTTAGGATTGCTCCATTGTAAACAATGTTGGCTGTAGGTTTTTCATATGTACTCTTTATCATGTTCAAAAAATTTCCTTGTATTCCAATCTTTTGGAGTGTTTTTATCAAGAAAGGGTGCTGTATTTTGTCAAATGCTTTCTCTGCATCTATAGATATAATCATGTGATTTTTTTCCTTCAATCTGTTTATATGGTGTATTACGTTGATTGATTTCCTTATGTTGAACTTTCCTTGCATACCTGGAATAAATCCCACTTGGTCGTGGTGTATAATTCATTTAATGTGTTGTTGAATACGATTAGCAAGTATTTTGTTAAGTATTTTTGCATCTAGTTTCATTAGAGAAATTGGTCTGTAATTTTCCTTTTTTGTGGTGTCTTTGTTTGGCTTTGGTACTAGGGTAATGTTGGCGTCATAGAAGGAGTTCGGCAATGTTCCATCCGTTTCGATTTTTTGGAATAGTTTCAGCAGGATTGGTGTAGTTCTTTCCAGAATGTTTTGTAGAATTCACCTGTGAAGCCGTCTGGCCCTGGGCTCTTCTTAGTTGGGAGATTTTTAATGACTGATTCTATCTCTCTGCTTGTGATTGGTTTGTTAAGATCATCAATTTCATCTTTCGTCAATATGGGTTGCTTATGTGTTTCTAGGAATTTGTCCATTTCCTCTAAATTGTCATTTTTTTGGAATATAGTTTTTCAAAGTATCCTATTATGATTGTCTTTATTTCTGTGGGGTCAGTGGTGATATCACCTTTCTCATTTCTTATTTTGTGTATTTGCATCTTTTCTCTTTTTTTCTTTGTTAGTCTCGCTAAAGGTTTGTCAATTTAGTTGATCTTCTCAAAAAACCAGCTCTTGTTCTTGTTTATCTTTTCAAGTGCTTTCTTATTTTCTATTTCATTTAGTTCTGCTCTTATCTTTGTTATTTCCTTCCTTTTTCTTCCTGTTGGGTCACTTTGTTGTTGTTTTTCTAATTCCTTCAAATGTGCAGTTAATTCTTCAATTTTTGCTCTTTCTTCTTTTTTGATATATGAATTTATGGCTATAAATTTCCCTCTCAGTACTGCTTTTGCTGTATCCCATAAATTTTGGTATGTTGTGTTATCATTATCATTAGTTTCAAGGTAGTCATTGATTTCTTTTGAGATTTCCTCTTTGACCCACTGTTTTTCTAAGAGTGTGCTGTTTAATTTCCAAATCGTGGTGTGAAACCTGGGCCTCTGTCCGTTGCAAATTTCCAACTTGACTCCACTGTGATCAGAGATATTGTTTTGTATGATTTCAATCTTTCTGAATTTATTCAGCCTTTCTTTGTGGCCTAGCATATGGTCTATCTTGGAGAATGATCCATGTGCGCTTGAGACGAATGTATATTCTGCTGTGTTTGGGTGTAATGATCTATATATGTCTATTAGTTCCAGCTCCTCTAATATACTGTTCAAATGTTTTGTTTCTTTAGTGATTCTCTTTTGAGATGTTCTGTCCAAGGTAAATAGTGGTGTATTAAAATCCCCCACTATGATTGTAGATGCATCTATTGTTTCACTTAGTTTTTCCAACGTTTGTCTCACGTACTTAGAGGCACCCTTGTTAGGAGCATAAATATTTATGATTGTTCAATCTTCTTGACAGATTTTCCCTTTCACTAAAATGTAGTATTCTTCTTTGTCTCTCATAATTGTTTCACATTTAAAGTCTGTTTTGTCTGATATTAATATAGCTACTCCTGCCTTTTTTTGGTTATTGTTTGCTTGTATGATTGTTTTCCAGCCATTCACTTTCAATCTCCATGCCTCTCTGGGTCTAAGATGTGTCTCTTGTAGACAGCATACAGATGGGTCATATTTCCTTATCCAATGTCCCAGTCTGAATCTTTTGATAGGTGAGTTTAATCCGTTGACATTCAGTGTTATTACTATCAAGGAATTATTTGTGTTAGCCATATTTTGATTGGATTTGTGTTTGTCATATTTTGTTTGTATTTTTTCCCCCTTCTAGTTTGTCTTTTTTTGTTTCTCTTATACTCTCCTCCAACTCTGCCTGTCCTGTTTTTTCCTTTCTTCCTGCAGAACTCCCTTTAGAACTTCTTGAAGGGGAGGTTTCTTGTTGGTATACTCTTTCAGTTTCTGTTTATCTGCGAATATTTTGAACTCCCCATCATGTTTGAATGTTAGTTTAGCTGGATAGAGTATTCTTGGTTGGAAATTTTTTTCCTTTAGTACCTTGACTATATCATACCAGTGCCTCCTTGCCTCCATGGCTTCAGATGAGAAATCAGCACTTAATCTTATGGAACTTCCCTTGTATGTGATGTTTTTCTTTTCTCTTGCTGCTTTTAGGATTTTCTCTTTGTGTTGAGCATTGGATAATTTGATGAGTATATGTCTTGGGGTGGGCCTGTTGGGGTTTATGACTGGTGGAATGTGCTGTGCTTCTTGGATATGTACGTCTGTCTCTTTCAGTAGATTTGGGAAGTTTTCAGCCATTATTTCCTGCAACACTCCTTCTGACCCCTTTCCCTTCTCTTCTCCTTCTGGAATACCTATAATATGTATATTTGAGCATTTTGCATTGTCATTCAGGTCCCTAAATCCTAGCTGGATTTTTTCTATCTTTTTATCGACCCCTTCTACTATCTGTTTGATTTCTGATGTACTGTCTTCCACATCACTAATTCTCTGCTCTGCCTCTTCTAGTCTGTTGATATTTGCTGCAAGTGTATTTTTGATTTCTTGAACTGTGGTGTTCATTCCCATCATGTCTGTTATGTTTTTGCGTATGTCTGCAATTTCCTCTCCCAGTGTTGTCTTCATGTTGTTAACCTCTTTCATTACTTCATCAAATTTGTTGGTGATAAATGTTCTGAGATCTTTCATTGCTTGTGCGAAGTTCTGCTCCCCTTCCTGATTTTTAGTTTGTTGATTGTATTCAGCCATGTACTGATTTGGTTTGTCAATTTTCATTGCTTTCTGGTCATCCTTTTATCTTGACGGGTTTAATCAGTTCCTTAGCTTCTTTGTCTAGTCTTGGAGATTAATTAGCTGTTATTTTTGCGTAAGTGTTATATCTTCTTTTTGTCACTTTGTTCTTCTTATTCTAATTTCTTGTTGCTGGTTAAGTTCACTTTAAAGGAAAGTATTAGTGCCAGGGAAAGGCAATTGTGTAAGCAAGGAAAAAGTGTAGAGAAGTATTGGTGATATATGTTAACAAAGCAAGAATATGAGATCTGGGAGGATGGAGGTTAGATTCATGTAGATTGTGGAGAGTTATAGCTGTAGGTAGAGTGCCTATTGTGAAGTAGATGACTGAATATGGGAGGAATATGGTATGAGATACAAAGCTATTGTTTTCGTGAGAGAGGGAAAAAGAAAAGAAAGGTAATAGTTTCAAGAGTGGATACCGGACAGAAACCAAAACAAAGGTATTAGAAATTAAGAGTTAGACACTTTGTGGATCAAAAAATGGGAGGTGGGGGGTGGAATATAGGAGAGACAGTAGATGATAGCGGATATCAAATGCAGGGTAAGGGGGATAGTGTAGGTAGCCTAAATCAGTTCACACAGAAATGAGGCAGTGGAGGATGGGAAAACCCAGCAAATGTGAGGTGTTCCCTGTAGCACGTATTGTATACTTGAATTAAAATAAAATAAGTGGAAAATGAGGGACAAGAGAGAGAGAGAAAACCGAAAAAAAAAACCTAATAATAATAAAGAAATAAGAAAGATGAGAAGAAAGGAAGAAAGAAAAAGAGGGTGGGCAAACGGTGGGGAACAGGTAGGGGGAAGAGAAATACAGGTATACACGAGCCACAATTGCAACACTATCTAAAACAACAACAAAAAAAACCCTAAATAACTGTATAAAAAAAGGACTTTGGGGGACACGCTAGGAGAAAAGACTAGGGGATAATGCAATATTAGCAATCAGGGCATCAAAAAGAGTAAAAAATAAGATAAAATGAAAATAAAAACAAAACAATATGAACCAATAAAGATAAAATGCAAACATTAAGGTCCAGGGCACTCAAGGACCCCAGGTAGACCCCAGGGCGTGATGGATTCAGGGGTGGAAAGTCTGAGACACTGAAGACTCAAGAGGTGTGAGTCTGGGGTGTGGACCACCAGAGTCCAGGGGACCCAGACCTGGCAACCTCAAATCTGGTCAACAGGAAGCTTAGGAGCCCCGCAGTGCAACACAGCCCTCAGGGATCCCCGTAGGTGGGTGCCAGCCCCATGGGGGAAGCCAGATCCACAAACTCTATATTTAATGTCTGAACCCTGCAATTCACCTACTCCTCAGGATTTCAGCCTTTGGACAGCTCCCACCCTGTGCTCCCATGCAACGGCCACTTGAGGGCGCCTCTACACCACAGCCAGTTCAATGACCCAGATCCCAAGCCCCACCAGGTGGGCTTGGCTTCAGCTGGAAACACCAAAAACAGACTCCAAAATCGGAAGTCCCAAACTTCGCAAAATATTCCCCAATTGGCTTCCAGACGTGTCCCCCTCCCTCACTGCTCCCTGCAACAATCTCCCAATTGTGTCCCCTTATTGCCAAAAATCCAATTCCGTTGCAGATCGGCAGCTGGACCTGTGGGGATGGGGCTCCAGATGGAAGTGCTACCACCCCTGTCCGCAACCAAAACGTCCCCCGCTTCACCACAAATCACCGTCTGTCTCCCCAAATCGATCTGCAAAGGAGTCCTGTCCCATCAACCCCTCACCAGCCCACCCAGGACCCGCGAATTCCTCAGCACCGCAGAGCCTCCAAAAAAAGGAAAAAAAAAACGCTGGCCACCGCGGCTCCCCGAGCTGCAGCAGCACCCAATACCGCGGCTCTGCCCACCCAAGGAGGGAACTTTCTGTGCCCAGCTGGGACCTCCGTTTATATATTATAGACATATCCTCTCTGTTACCTTCCCACCAAATCGACGTCCAGACACCTTCCAACCAGCAAAAATCCCCGAAACAGCATGGTCCCAAAGAGCCTTCAACGCTGCCCAGCTGCCCCCTGAAGAGACATTACCAGGCAAGTTCACTCAGCCACCATCTTGCCCCAACCAGAGATGAAGGTTATTAAGAAGACACTGGACAAGTATAAAGAACAATTTGAAAGTCTGCAAGGAAAAGTAACTGACCTTATGAGAATGAAAGACATGATGGATGAGATTAAAAATACAGTAGAGACACATAAGAGCAGATTTGAACTGCTTAAAGACAGAATTAGTGATTTTGAAGACAGACTGTTTGAACTGGAAAAGACAGGAGAATAGAAAGAGAATGGAAAAAAATGGAACAGGGACTGAGGGAATTGCATGACAACAGGAAAAACAAACACATATGTATTATCAGAGTCCCAGAAGGAGAAGAAAATGGAAAAGGGACAGAAAGAATATTTGAGGAAATAATGATTTATGAAAGACATAAATATCAATATCCCAGAAGGACAATGCACCCCAAACAGAATAAACATGAACAAATCTACTCTGAGACATCTATTCTTCATAATAACAAATATCAGGGAAAAAGAGAAGAGATTTTGAAAGCAGCAACAGAAAAGTAAAGCATCATATATGAGGGAAACTTGATAAGATTAAGTGCCAATCTCTCATCAGAAACCATGGAGGAGAGAAGGAAGTGATATGATGTATTTAGGGTATGGAAAGAGAAAAACTGTTAGCTAAGAATACTGTATCCAGCAAAACAGTCCTTCAAAAAAGAAAAGGAGTTCAAAGTCTTCACAGACAAACAAAAAGTGATGGAATATGTTACCAAAAGACAAGATCTGTAAGAGATTCTGAAGGGGGTGCTGCAGCCCAAAAGGAAAAAACAATGGTGAGAGACTTTGAAAAGAGTATAGAAATGAAGAATATCAGAAAGGGTAAATAGATAGACCATAGTGTGATATAACAACAGAAAGCCAAAAATAAAAATGGATGAAGTAAGTAATGCCTTTACAGTTATAATATTGAATACTAATGGCTTGAACTACCCAATCAAAAGACAAGACTGATAGAATGGATTAAAAAATATGACCCATCTATATGTTGTCTACAAGAGACTCATCACAGATATAAGGACACAACCAGATTAGAAATGAAGGGTTGGAAAAGATAGTCTATGCAAATAATAACAAAAAAAGAGCTGCAGTAGTGATACTAATATCAGACAAAATAGATTTTAAATGCAAAACAATTATAAGGGATAAAGAAGGTCAATTATATATGAATAAAAGGGACAATTCACCAAGAAGAAATAACTATACTAAATATTTATGCACCTAACCTGAGTGCCCCAAGATACATAAGGCACACACTGGCAAAGCTGAAGGGAGAAATAGATGTCTCTACAATAGTAGCTGGAGATGTCAATACATCACTCTCAGTATTACATAGAACATCTGGACAGAAGACAAATAAAGAATCAGAGAACTTGAATAATATGATAAATGAACTAGACCTAACAGACATCTATAGAACATTGCACTGCAAAAAAACAGGATATACAATCTTTTTAAGGGCTCATGAATCTTTCTCCAAGATAGACCATATGTTGGGTGACAACACAAGTTCAATAAATTTAAAACAATTGAAATTATACAAAACACTTTCTCTGATCATAATGGAATGAAGGCAGAAATCAATAATGGACAGAAAAATGAAAAATTCATAATTATATGGAGATTAAACAGCACGCTCTTAATCAATGGGTTGAAGAAGAAATCACAAGAGAATTCAGCAAATATATTCAGATGGATGAATATGATACACAACATATCAAAACCTATAGAACACCACAAAGACAGTGCTGAGAGGGAAATTTATAACCCTAAATGCTTACATTCAAAAAGAAGAAAGAGCTAAAATTGATGGTCTAACTGCACACCTGGAAGAATTAGAAAAAGAACAGCAAACAAATACCAAACTAAGCTGAAAGAAAGGAATAGTAAACATCATAGCAGAAATAAATGAAACTGAGAACAAAAAGACAATAAAGAGAATGAACAAACCAAAAGTTGGTTATTTGAGAAGATCAATACAATCGACATACCCATAGGTAGACTGACAAAGAAAAAAGAGAAAACACAAATAAATAAAATAAGAAATGAGAGGGGGGACATTACTACTGGCTCCATAGAAATAAGAGAGATCATAAGAAGATAGTATGAACAATTGCATACCAAAAAACTAGAAAATGTAAGAGATGAACAAATTCCTGGAAAAACATGAACCACCAGCTCTGACTTTAGAAGAAATAGAAGACCTCAATAAATCAATCTCAAGTGAAGAGATTGAAACAGTCACTAAAAACCTCCCAAAGGTGCACCCTGTAAGGAGAGCCACCCAGCACAAAAGAAAGTGCAGCCTGCCCAAGAATGGCGCCACACACATGGAGAGTTGACACAACAAGATGATGCAACAAAAAGAAACACAGATTCCCGGTGCCGTTGATAAGGATAGAAGCGGTCACAGAAGAATGCACAGCAAATAGACACAAAGAGCAGACATTGGGGGGGAGGGGAGAGAAATAAGTAATTTAAAAAATAATAAATCTTAAAAAAAAAAAAACCTCCCAAAGATGAAAAGCTCAGGACCTAATAGCTTTGATTTCAGAGGTGAATTCTACCAATCATTCAAAGATTAATTAATACTGATTTTCCTCAAGCTCTTGCAAAAAAATTGAACAGGAAAGAATGCTATCAAACTCATTCTATGAAGCCAACATTACCCTAATACCAAAACAAGATAAAGATAATACAAAAAAAGAGAGAGATAATTACAGACCAATATCTCTGATGGATTTAGATGCAAAAATCCTCAACAACATACTTGCAAACAGAATCCAAAAGCACATTAAAAGAATTATACACCACAATCAAGTGGGTTTTGTCCCAGGTATGCAAGCATGATTTAATAAGAGAAAATGTGTAATAAACCACATTAATAAATTGAAGAAGAAAAATCACATGATTCTCTCCATTGATGCTGAAAAGGCATTTGACAAAACACAGCACACTTTGTTTAAAAAAAAAACACTCCAAAAGTTAGGAATAGAAACAAGCTTTCTCAATATGCTGAGGTGCATATATGAAAAACCTTCAGCTAGCATAGCACTCAGTGGTGGAAGACTGAAAGCTTTCCCACTGAGACCAGGAACAAGAAAAGGATGTTCTGTCATCATTGTTATTCAGTATTGTGCTTGAGGTTCTAGCTAGAGCAATTAAGATAGACAAAGAAATAAAAGACACCCAAATAGGAAAGGAAGAAGTAAAGCTTTCACTATTTGCTGATGACATGATCCTATATCTAGAAAATCCTAAAAAATCCTCAACAAAGCTACTAGAATTAATAAATGAGTTCAGCAAAGTTGCAGGATACAAGGTAATGTATCTTTAAAAAATAGATAATAGGGAAACGGACTTGGCCCAGTGGATAGGGCCCCGGGCCTCCTTGACCCATGTGGAGCTGGCCCACATGCAGTGCTGATGCATGCAAGGAGTGCCCTGTCACACAGGGGTGTCCCCGCATAGAGGAGCCCCACATGCAAGGAGTGCCCCCCATAAGGAGAGCCACCCAGTGTGAAAGAAAGAGCAGCCTGCCCAGGAATGGCGCTCACACATGGAGAGCTGATGCAGCAAGATGATGCAACAAAAAGAAACACAGATTCCCATGCTGCTGACAAAAACAGAAGCAGATAAAGAGAACATGCAGCAAATGGACACAGACAACTGGGGTGGGGGGGAAGGGGACAGAAATAAATAAAATAAATCTTAAAAAATAGATAATAAAATAAAATAAAAAATCAATAGGGTTTTTATACATGACTGACATGCAGTCTGAGGAGGAAATCAGAAAAAATAATTTCATGTATAATAGCAACTAAAACACAAAAGTTTATGAATAAACTTAACAAGTACATAAAAGACCTATATTCAGAAACCTACAAAACATTGCCTAAAGAAACTGCAGAAGACTTAAATTAATGGAAGGACATTCCATGCTCATGGATTGGAAGACTAAATATTGTTAAGATATCAATTCTACCCAAACTAATTTACAGATTCAATGCAATTCCAATAAAATTCCCAACAGCATTTTTTTGCAGAAATTGAAAAGCCAATAATCAAATTTATTTGGAATGGTAAAGGGCCCTGGACAGCAAAAAAAAAAAAAAAAAAAAAAAAGTCTTTAAAAAGAACAAATTTGAAGGATACTCACTTCCAGACTTTAAAGCATATTAGTTAGGTACAGTGGTAAAAAACAGCATTGTACTGGCATAAGGACAGATTGACCAATGGAACCAAATCAAGACCTCAGAAATTGACCCGCACATCTACAGTCAAGTGATTTTTGACAAGGCTGTTAAGCCCACCCAACTGAGCCAGAACAGTCTGTTCAAAAAATGGTGCTGGAAGAACTGGATAGCCATAGACAAAAGAAAGAAGACCCCTATCTCACACCTCATACAAAAAAATTAACTCAAAATGGATCAAGATTTTAAATAGAAAGAAATCTTTCTGGTGATCATTTCTTAAACCTTACACCCAAAGCACAAGCAACAAAAGTTAAAATAAATTCAAAATTCAACACTTTTGCACCTCAAAGGACTTTGTCAAAGGCTGAAATAGCAGCCAACTCAAGGGGAGAAAATATTTGGCAATCACATATCTGATAAGGGTTTAATATCCATCATATATAAGGAGAAAATATAATTCATCAATAAAAAAATTAAATGTCCAATCAAAAAAAAAAAAGGTCAAAGATTTGAAAAGACAACTGTCCAAAGAAGAAATGAAAATGGAAAGGAAACATGAAAAAAATGTTCAACATCACTAGCTATTAGGGAAATGCAAATCAAAACTTCAAAAGAGATACCATTTCACACCTATTAGACCACCATTAAAAAGTCAGAAAACTGTAAATGTTGGAGAGGATATGGAGAGATAGGAACACATATTCACTGTTGGTGGGAATGTAGAATGGTGCAGCCATTGTAGAAGACAGTTTGGCACTTCCTAAGGAAGTTGAATATAGACTTGCCATGGGATCTGGCAATACCATTACTAGGTATATCCCAGAATAATTGAGAACAGTGACATGAATAGATAGCTGCACACTAATGTTCATAGCAGCAATATTCACAATAGTCAAAAGTTGGAAATGACACAGGTGTCCATCAGTTAATGAATGGTTAAACAAATTGTGGTGTATACACATGATGGAATATTATGCAGTGGTAAGAAGAAATGAAATCGTGAAACATATGACAACATGGATGAACCTAGAGGAAATTATGTTGAGTGAAGCAAGCCAGACACAAAAGGACAAATACTGTATAACTGCCCTATTATGAACTAAATTTATTATGTGAAATATAAATATATTTTGTGAAACATAAATATGGGTGCATTGCATATATAACATCATTTTTCTTTGAAGCTGAACAAATGTAAGTTAATAATACAAAATATTAATATCAGACATAATCATTATACTAAGTGAAGGAGACCAGATACAAAATACTATATATTGTATGATTTCATTTATATAAAACATAAATATAAATCAATTTATAAAGATGAAAGAAGATAGTGGTTATGTAGATCTGAGGAAGGAATGCTAAGGGGTGTGGAGTCTTTCTTTTTGGAGTAATGGAATTGTTTCAAAATTTTTGAGATGATGAATGCACAACGTTGTGATTATACTAAAAACCATTGGATAGACTGGCAAGTAACAGCAGCTATGTACAGTGGGGAAGTATAGAGTTTGAGAGGTGAGGAATTTTCTCATTTGTTTGGTTTTAGTTTGTTATTATCAAAATAATGAAAATGCTCTAATAATGATTGAAGTGATTAATGCCTAACTATGTGATTATAGCAAAGACCATTGATTTTTCACTTTGGATGAATTGTATCTTCATTAATATGTATCAATAAAATTGATTTGTAAAAAAAGTTATGATTTTATATACCAGCAAAGAATATTTTGAAATGAAAAACTATAAGAAACCCCACTCACAATAGCTCCAAAGAGAATAAAATATCTACAAATAAATTTAACTGAGGCAGTGAAGGGCTTTACACTGAATGCTACAGAACACTGCTGAAAGAAATTAAAGAAGATACAAATAAATGGAAAGACATAGTGTGTTCAAGGAAAGAAAGGCTTCATATTATTAAGATGTCAAATAGTACTCAAAGCAATCTACAGATTCACTGCAATACCTGTCAAAAGTCCAGTGTTCTTCTTTTTTTTAGAAATGGGAAAATCATTCTTCAAATTCATATGAATTGCATGGGGCACTAAATGGAAAAATACGTACTGCAAAGGAAGATCAATGTTAAAACTCTCTCATCAATTTCTGATTTCAAAACTTAGCCACAGTAATCAAAACGTACAGCAGTGGGATTAGTAGATATAGGCCAATGGAATATAATTAGGAGTTCAGAAATAAACATGCATATCTTTGGCAAACTGATTTTTACAAGTACCAAAATTTGGGAAAGAATGTTTATTCAATGAATTGTTCTAGAAATACTGGATATCCACTTGAAAAATCTTCCCCAAACAAGCCTCCTGATTGAAAAGGATGGTAGCAAATGGCACTTTATGTTTCAGCTCACTTAGAATATTTTAACAGGTAGAAAATCTTGCATAGTCATCTAAATGAAACTTGGGAAAGTTGTTAAAGTGTTTTGTAAGTGGGTGAATGCTGAATCAAGAAAACACAAATGAAACAGTATGAGAAGCTCATATTGCCCTTACTGCCTCCACTCCAACCCTCTCCCTAGTACAACATAGCACTGACCTCTCTCTTGTTCTGGATTCCTGGCCCTGTTCTGGAGGGAGAAGAATAACCCCTATGCACATACTGGGTTGCCTATATGTCAGTGCCTTTCCATGGGTGGTGGTTTGAAAGAAAGTACCAGGACATTTGTCTCTGGCTTAGGTTCCCTTAAAATGCCCTGCCGGCAGAAGTAACTTGTTCACAGGTAAAACAGTATAAGAAACAAGTAAACTTCAGCTCACAAACTTCCTCTCCCCCCCAATTTCCTGTAAGCCTATCATCCAGTCTCTGGCTCTCTGAGACAGGTTTGTTTGCTTATTTCATTTCAGAGAGGTCATGTAGTATTTGTCCTTCAATGCCTGGCTTGCTTCACTCAACATGAGATCCTCAAGATTCATCCATGTTATCCCACGTATTTGTACTGTATTCCATCTTATAGCTTAGTAGTATTCCCATTGTATGTATATATCACATTTTGTTTATCCATTCATCTGTTGATGGGTATTTGGGTTCATTTCAACTTTTGGCAATAGTGAATAATGCTGCTATGAACATTGGTGTGCATATATAAGTTTGTGTCCTTGATTTCCGTTCCTCTGGGTATATACCCAGCAGAAAATTTCTGGGTCATATGACAAATCTATAGCTAATTTTTTGAGAAACTGCCAAACTATCCTCCAGAATGTCTGGATCCTTCTGTATTCCCCCCAGCGGTGGATGAGGTTTCCCATTCTTCCACATCTCTCCAACACTTGTAGTCTTGTTTTTTAATAGCCACCAGTCTTATGGGAGTAAGATGATATCTCATTGTAGTTTTGATTTGCATTCCCCTAATATAGCTAGTGATTTTGAGCAACTTTTCATGTGCTTTTTAGCCATTTGTATTTCTTCCTTGGAGAAGTGCCCATTCAAATATCTTGCTCATTTTTTAAATGGGTTGTCTTTTTATTTTTGACATATAGGAATACTTTATATATGCAGGATATTAGTTTCCTATCAGATATATGGTTACCAAATATTTTCTCCCATTGGGTAAGTTGTCTTTTCACTTTCTTGACAAACTTCTTTGAAGTGCAAAAGGTTTTAATTTTGAGGAGGTCCCATTTATCTATTTGTTCTTTTGCTGCTTGTGCTTTGGGTGTGAAGTTCATAAAGCCATTTCCTATTACAAGTTTCTGTAGATGCTTCCCTGCATTGTTTTCCAAGGTCTCTATGGTCTTGGCTCTTATATTTACATCTTTGATCCACCTTGAGTTGATTTTTGTATAATGTGTGAGATGGTAATCCTCTTTCATTCTTTTGCATGTGGATATCCAGTTCTCCAAGCACAATTTATTGAAGAGGCTATTCTCTCCCAGTAGGATGGTGGCCTTGTCAAATATCAGGTGACTGTATATGTGAGTATCTATATCAGAACTCTCAGTTCGGTTCCATTGGTCAGTACGTCTATCCTTGTGCCAATACCATGCCATTTTCACCACTGTAGCTTTATAGTATGTTTTGAAGTCAGGTAGTATGATTCCTCCAATTTCATTTTTCTTTTTCAATATATCTTTATTTTTAAAATTAGCTTTTCTAGTTCATTAAAAATGTTTTGTTGATTTTTATTGGGATTGCATTGAATCTGTAGATCAGTATGGGTAGGATAGACATATTAGTGATATTTAGTCTTTCTATCCATGAACAGGAAATATTCTTCCATTTATTTAAGTCTTCTTTTATTTCCTTGAACAGTGTTGTGTAGTTTTCTGTGTATGTCTTTTATATCTTTGGTTAAATTTATTCCTATGTGTTTGATTTTTTTATTTACTATTGTAAATGGCATTTGTTTCTTGATTTCTTCTTCAGATTGCTCATTATTGATGTATATAAATTCTACTGATTTTTGCATATTGGTCTTAAATATGTGACTTTACTGAACTCATTTATAAGTTCTAGAAGCTTTGCTGTAGATTTCTCAGGGTTTTCTATGTATAGGATCATGTCATCTGCAAATAGTAAAATTTTGACTTCTTCCTTTCCAATTTGGAACCTCAACTGGTGATGCAACTAGGAAAAAACCTTGAATAAAATGGGGAAATGGTAAAGACAAATGAGTTTAGAATAGCTAAGATTCTTCAAAAAAGAGTCAAAAGGTCATCAGAAGGGTCATGCTTACACACAACTCAGCAGGATCCCAGAGACAGCCAAAGTAGGTACAACCTCAGGTACTGGTTCTTCCGAGGGCTATGGAGATGCATAGGTTCTACAGTCATGGCAGATGGCTCTGAAATTCAGAGCCTTGTCAACCCTACTTTGGAATTTTGTTCCTGAGTGTGACAGAGTTGGATTCATGTGACCTTTCTATATATGCCTCTTTCTACACATGTCACTTTTACTGAACTTGTGGTTGGTGCTGGGGTTATCTATACACAGGAGACTTGAATCTCTGGACTGGCCACCTCCCAGCTGGACTCTGAGCCTCAGCAGAGTTGCAACTCCTACTCTCTGGTTCATTGGATTTACCCAGGTCAGCTAACAGGGAGGTAAAGATGGTCAAGCACCACAACTGGGAACTGAGAGTGCCTACAACTGCAAGCAGGAGAATCACATCCATCAACCATGTGGGATCTAAGCCCCTTCTCAATGTAGAGGTGGAGTGAACATCACCATCCCAGCTTCCACAGGATAGAGGAATAAAATATGGATTAGTGTGGGCTTACTGATATTCTACAATGGAACTATTGTAACTAGTAATGGAAGAAATTGTAGCATTGATGTGGAGACAGTGGCCATGGTAGTTGCTGTGGGCAGGGAGAGGGAAGAAGAGATGTGATGTGGGAGTATTTTGGTGACTTGGAGTTGTCCTAAATGATATTGCAGGGACAGATGCTGGACATTATATATCCTGCCATAGTCCATTGAATGTACTGGGAAAGAGTGTAAAGTACAATTTAAACTATTACCCATGTGGTGCAGCAGTACTCCAAAATGTATTCACCAAATGCAATGAATGTGCCACAATGATGAAAGAGGTTGATGTGGGAGGAGTGGGGGTGGGTTGGGGTGTGGGGTATATGGGAACCTCATATTTTTTAATGTAACATTTTCTGTAACCAATGTATCTTCAAAAAATTGAATTAAAATTGAATAAATTTTAAAAAACTAGATTGGAAAAAGCAAATGTAATTACAAAAATAAATATAATTTTAAAAATGCAAAAAAACAAGACAAAGTAGCATGGAACAAAGGGTTACTGGCTTTAATATATACATTAAGGTGTCCAGTATGTGGGGATAGTCTGTCCATTCCTTTGATGACAGAGGAGACTTTCAGACTTTCCCTTTTATATTGGGGAATTTTTTAAGGCTATGCATGCATGCCAAGGACAATGCACAGATGCAGAAAAGGCAGAAAGGATGCTACACCTTTTTCTCAGTCTCATGTCCTTGGTAGGAGGGCTGTACTCTAAGGAGAGCACCAGACAACACAAAGCCAATTTGCCAAGACTGTGAAACATGATATTGGCATTGTTGTGGGGTTTTAAAAAAATTTTTTTGCTAGCTTCTTGTATTCAGGGAAACATCTGTTATAGCTCTACTTGGAAACCAAATTCAGGAGCTCTCTTCTCAGGGACTAAACCCCAGAGTTAACACATGAAAAATACAAAATGTGCAGTATGCAAAAATGGATCACAAAACAAACAGGAATTAAAACCCTATCTTAAGAAACAAGATAGGGAAACGGACTTTGGCCCAGTGGTTAGGGCATCCGTCTACCACATGGGAGGTCCGCGGTTCAAGCCCCGGGCCTCCTTGACCTGTGTGGAGCTGGCCATGCGCAGTGCTGATGCGTGCAAGGAGTGCCGTGCCACACAGGGGTGTCCCCCGCGTAGGGGAGCCCCACGCGCAAGGAGTGCACCCATGAGGAGAGCCACCCAGCGCGAAGGAGGGAGCAGCCTGCAGAGAAATGGCACTGCCCACACTTCCTGTGCCGCTGACGACAACAGAAGTGGACAAAGAAACAAGACACAGCAAAAAGACACAGAAAACAGACAACCGGGAAAGGGGAGGGGAATTAAATAAATAAAAATAAATCTTAAAAAAAAAAAAGAAACAAGATAAAATTTCAGAAACCAGAATGAAAATATGAGACTCTCAATAAAGATAGATTTTTTAAAGGAATGAATCAGAAATACAGTAGGTAAATACCACAATAACTAAAGTAAAATATTCCCTACATGTTTTCAAGCGCAAATTAGAACCCAAAAACTCAAATAAGACATTTCAAATGATTTAGATTGAGGAACACAAAGGCAAAAGAATGATAAAATAATTTTACAGCACCTAAGAGATCTGTGGAACACCATTATACATACCAATATATACATTATAGGAGTCACAGATGGAGAAGATTAAGAGAAAGGGGATGATGGAATATCTAAATATTGCAAAACAAATCCCCTGAATTTAATTAGATGAATGAATATTCATTTAAGAATCATTCAAGAATCCTAATGAACCCCAAACACTGTAAATCTGAAAAAATTATGGCCAAATATAATCAAACTGTTGAATACCAAGGACAAGAAGGGAATTCTGAAAGTTGTAAGCAAAAAGCAACCTGTCTGTACAAGGGTGTCCCAATAAGATTAAGTTCTAATTTTTCACTGGAATTCATGGAGGCTAAAAGTTTCATAAAATATTCCAAGAACTGGTGGTGGACTTGGCCCAGTGGTTAGGGCATCCATCTACCACATGGCAGGTCTGCAGTTCAAACCCTGGGCCTCCTTGACCTGTGTGGAGCTGGCCCACGAACAGTGCTGATGAGCGCAAGGAGTCCCGTGCCACACAGGGGTGTCCCCCGTGTACAGGAGCCGCATGCAGAAGGAGTGCACCCCATAAGGAGAGCTGCCCAGTGTGAAAGAAAGTGCAGCCTTCCCAGGAATAGTGCCACACACACGGAGAGCTGACACAACAAGATTATGCAACAAAAAAGAAACACAGATTCCCATGCCACTGACAACAACAGAAGTGGACAAAGAAAATGCAGCAAATAGACACAGAGAACAGACAACTGGGGTGGGGGGAGAATGGGAGAGAAATAAATAAATAAATAAATCTTTCAAAAAATATTCCAAGAACTGAAAGAATAATTGCCAACAAAGAATTCTGTATCCCATGAGATTATCTTTCATAAATGAGGGAGAGATTAAGTCATTACCAGGTAAACAAAAACTGAGAGTTTTTCACCACCAGACTTGTCCTACCAGCCATAACAAAGACAATATTTGGACTGAAATGAAAGACACTAGACAGTGGATTGAAGAAACATAAAGAAATAAAGGTCTTCAGTACAGGTAACTGTGGGGATTGAAAGGGGTACCACAGTCTGGCTTTATTCCCGGTCTTCTTCTGTATTCTGGTGGGATTGGCCATTGTAAATAAGATCTCTTCATGGTATTACTTCAGTTAAGGTTTGGGCTTTCTGATTTAGGTTGGGCTTTAATTCAGATTACTGGAGTCTTTTAAAGCAGAGTGAAAGTAGATGGAAAAGAAAGCCACAGAGGTCAGCAAGCAGTTGGAATTCAACAGAGCCCAGAAGACAAAGGAGAAGTGATGATGTACAATACCACTTGATGAAAAAGACAAGGAACCCCGAAGTTTGTTGAGAAGAGAAAGAAGACTCACCAAGGGGGAAGCAAGTCTTCTATCTTCTGATCATGAGTCAATTAATACCCATTGTTTAATCACCTAATAAATGAAAAGCATAAATACATGGTAGTAATCATGAAAATACAATTATTTCAGTGTACTTTTTGGAAATAATTAACTTTGTACATCTTATAGGTTCTGAAATAAAAATGTATGAAAACAAAATATATTATTTTGGATGTACAATGATTACATATATAATTTTTAAAAAGTAAAGATAAGGAGATGGGGATATAGCAATGATGATTGTGTATGCTACTGAAGTTAAATGGATATCTCATCAAATATGATTCTTATAGATTCAGGATGCTAAATTTAAGCCCATTGGTGAACCCAAAGAAAATATCTGAAAAAATATAGAAAGAGATGTTTTAGAAGTACTCAAAAGTGTACACTACAAAAATTCAAGTAAATATGAAATTGGACATTAATGCAAAAATTAAGACAAAATACATATAATGCTTACAGACTCTAAATAGCAAAATGGCAGAAGAAAATCTAGCATTATGAGCAGGTACTTTAAGTGTAAATAGATTAATTCTCCAGATAAAGACAGAGATTAAGAAAGTGGATAAAAAAGGAGAAATCAAACATGCTCTTTACAAGACAGTCACATTAAATTCAAAGAGAGAAGTGGGTTAAAGGTGAAAGGAGGAAAACATTGAAGAATACAGTAACCAAAAGAGGGATGGAATAGCTAAACCAACATCAGATAAAATATACTTCAAATTCAAAATTGTTACAAGGGACAAAGAAGAACAGGGCATAATGAAAAATCAGACAACTGAATGACAACAAGAAAAAAATAAAACAATTCTTAACATATATGCAGCCAAGAGCAAAGCCTAAAAAATATGAAAAAAATATTCACAAAGTTGAAAGGAGAAATAGATGATTCTACATTAATAGCAGGTCATTTCAATACACCATTTTACATAATGGCTAGAACTTCTAGACAGAATCTACTGAAGAAAAGTAAACTTGAATGACATTATAAATAACTATCCTTAACATAAATACACAGAAAATTGCACAAGACAAGAGCAGAATACACATTCCCCTCTTGTACCTATGGGGTCAATCCTCAGGTTATACCATATACTATGTCACAAAACAAGTATCAATAAATTTAAAGATATTGAAATCATACAATGAATCTTACCTGACCACGATGGAATGAAGCTTGGAATCAAAAACAGGGAGAAGTTTAAGTCACAAATATGTGGATAATAAACAACATGCTCTTTCTGCTTATTTATTTGTTTGCTTTAGGTTTGTTTGGTCTATTATTTTATATTTCTTTAAATTATAATACATTTTTAATTTTGTAAAAGATACTTTAGATTGAATAAAATATAACAAAAAAATAGGGGAATCCCATATGCCCCACTCCCTACACTTTCCCACAATAACAACATCCTTATTCGTGTGGTACATTTGTCATAATTGATGAACACATGTTGAAGCATTACCACTAACTATGGATTATAGTTTACATTATAGTTTACACTCTGTTCCACACAATTTTGTAAGTTATGACAAAATATATAATGACCTGTATCTGTCATTGCAATGTCATGTAGGACAATTCAGATGTCTCAAAAATGTCCCCATATAACATCTATTTTTCCCTCTCCTTCCCCTTAGAACCTCCAGTGGCCCTTGCCTCCACATCAATGATAATAGTTCTTCCATTGCTAGAATAACAAGTCTATAGTATAACAGAATAATAGTAAGTCTACTTTAGTCCATGGTACACTCCCCAATCGAGGATTTTCAGGTGGTGATTCCCACTTTGCCTCTAACTGAGAGGGGACTTAGCTCCCATAGGATAGATGGGTAGAACTGTCTTGTTTGCAGTTGCAAGCATTGTCTGTCCCTTGACACGGGTGTTGTCCATCATCATCTCCTTGTTGTTGTCTTGAGTGAGTTCAATGAACTGGAGAGATGATGTTGCAACTCTGCTGAGATTCAGGGCCCAAATAGCACATGGATAGACCAAAGATTTAAGTCTGTCCATACCTATCAAGTATAGTACTAATTATAGGTTAAAATAAAAGGGCAGAAAAGCAATGTGTAGGGAAAACACAAATGAGTCCACACACTGAGAAGCATAAATTTCAAAATAAGGTTCACTAGCAAGCCACCAAACTCCTGAGCCGTCTGTCCTGCCTACAGTGTCTGGATTTCTCTAGAGCCCTCAGGAGCTCTGCTGTTTGAGGCAATATTTACTGTGGTAGTCAATGAGATCCTGCTGAAACATGCATAAGGAATGCATGAAATGACCTCCAGACTTACCTTGAAATCTCTTTGCTAAAAAACTCATTTGTTTTTACTCTTTCCCCTTTTGGTTAAGGACTTCCTCCAGTTGCATTGCTAGTTAGTGCTTGGTAGTAATTCCTCAGTGCCAGAGATGCTCATCCCCAGCATGTCCCATCCTGTAAGGAAGTTATAAGCAGAAAATCTATACCAATTTAGAATTACCCCATTCCCTATACCCACCCTGACACAGGTAACCTGGATTTTAATTTCCTACAATAAATTCATTTTTCAGAGCACTTTAGGTCTCTAGGGAAAGTATGCAGAAAGTATAGTTATTTCCTATACCCCCCTCTTCATCCTCTGCCTACAGTTGTCTTTTTTATTCACATCTTGCATTAGTGTGGTACATTTTTTACAGTTGATGAATCAATATTGATCCATTTTTGTCAATGAAAGTCCATAGATTAGGTTAGAGTTTACTCTGGATTATGTAGTTCTATGGGTTTTGACAAATGTGTAAGGTCATTGTGTTCATTATAGCACCATATGGAACAGTTCACTCACCTAAAAATGCCAGTGCTCCACCAACTCACCCTTCCCTCCCTCCCCCAGAAACCCTGGCTATGTTGAACTTTTTACTGATTCTACAGTATTGCCTTTTCCAGAATATCATATAGTTGGAATTAGATGGTATGTAGGCTTTTCTAGGCTGTCTTCTTTCACATAGTCATATGCATTCAAGATTTCTCTATGCTTTTTCATGCCTTGATAGCTATTTTGTTTTTGTTGTTGTTGTTTTTAAAGACCTATTTAATCACCCCATTGTTTGCACTCACTGTCTGCCTTCTCTGTCCATTTGTTATGTGTTCTTCTGTGTCTGCTTATCTTCTCTTTAGGCAGCACTGGGAACTGATTCTGGGACCTTCTGGAGTGGGAGACAGGTGATAATTCTCTTGCACACCTCAGCTCTCTGGTCTGCTATGTCTCTTGTCTCTCCTGTGTGTCTCTTTTTACTGTGTCATCTTACTATGCCAGCTCTCCATGCAGGCCAACACTCCATGCAGGCTAGTACTACTGCATGGGCCAGCACTCCATGTGGGCCAGCACTTTGTGTGGGCCAGCACTCTGTGCGGGCCAGCACTCTGCACAGGCCAGCACTCTGTGTGGACCAGCACTCCATGTGGGCTAGCACTACTGCACAGGCCAGCACTCTATGTGGGCCAGCACTCCATGTGGGCTAACACTACTGCATGGACCAGCACTCCATGTGGGCCAGCACTCCACTTGAGCTAGCACTACTGCATGGGCCAGCACTCTGCATGGGCCAGCACTACCGTACAGGCCAGGACTCCATGCAGGCCAGCACTCCACATGGGCCAGCATGCCATGAGGGCCAGTAATCTGTGTGGGCCAGCTTTCCACTTAGGCCAGCATCCCTTCACCAGAAGTCTCTGAGATCAAACCCTGGACCTCTTATATGGTAGATGGGAGCCCAATTGCTTAAGCCACATCAGCTTCCTGCTAATATGTTTTGATCACTGGAAAACACTCATTCTATGGACATATCACGCATTGTTTATCCATGCATCTATTGAATGGCATATTGATTACTTCCAATTTTTGGCTATTATGAATATGCTGCTACAAACAATTAGTGCATGTTTTTGTGTGGATGTGCATTTTCAAGTAATTTGTATGAATAGTTAGCCGTATCAGTGCTGAATTGTGTGGCAAGCCTATGTTTAGCTTTTTAAAAAACTGACAGTCTCTCTTTAAAAATGACTGTTCTTGGGAAGCAGACTTGGCCCAGTGGATAGGGCACCTGCCTACAACATGGGAGATCCATGGTTCAAACCCCAGGCCTCCTTGACTCTGTGGAGCTGGCCCATGTGCAGTGTTGATGCATGCAAGGAGTGCCCTGCCATGCAGGGGTGTCCCTGCATAGGGGAGCCCCATGTGCAAGGAGTGTACCCCATAAGGAGAGCCGCCCAGTGTGAAAGAAAGTGCAGCCTGCCCAAATGGCACTGCACACACAGAGAGCTGACGATTCCTGTGCTGCTGACAACAGAAGCAGAAAGAAAGAAGACCATGCAGCAAAATGGACACAGAGAACAGACAAGGGGGGAGGGGGAATAAATAAAATAAAATCTTTTTAAAAAATGACTTTTCTGTTTTGCTTTATCACAAGGAATGAATGAGAGTTACTGTTGCTCCATATCTGCACCAGCATTTGCAGTTGTCAGCTTTTGGGTTTCTAACCACTCAAATAGTTGTGCAGTGGTATCTAACTTTTAAAATTTTGTATTTCCCTAAATACCCACATCCTAAAGACAATGCAAATGCTTTCCTATGCTTCTATGTCATCTGTATCTCCTTTTTGGTGAGGTGTTTGTACAGATGTTTTGTCCATTTTAATTGGGTTGTTTTTTTAATTGTTGAATTTTAAATGTTCCTTGTATATTTTGGATATAAATACTGTATCAGAAATGTGGATTGCATATACTTCCTCCCCCTCTGTAGTTTATCTCTTCATTTTCTTAATAGTGTCTTTTGCAGAATACAGTTTTTAATTTTTAAAAGAGGACTCCAGCACTCCCCAAGCTTAGAGCTCATGTGCTCCCCAGGTGGAGAGTCCTGCTGCCACCCCCTGCTTGGGAGAGGGGCCCCATGGTGCCAAGAGAAGACCCTGTGGGGAGCTGGACCCGTCAGGCCCATGTGGACCCCACTGCCAATGTGGATACTTGATAATATCTCCTGCAAAGAAGTGGCTGGGCAGCATTAGAGGTTCTTCAGGACCAGGCTGTTTCAGGATTTTTGCAGGGCAGGAGGTGTCTGGACATCAATTTGGTGGGAAGGTGCTGCAGGGAACACCTCACATTTGCTGGGTTTCCTCATCCTCTGCTGCCTCATTTCTGTGTGCATTTATTTTGGCTACCTACACTATCCTCTTTCCCCTACAACTTGATATCCCCAGTCATGTACTGTCTCTCCTATATTCCACCTCCCTTTCTTTGATCCCCAAATTGTCTAACTCTTAATTTCTAATACTTTTGTTTTTTTTTCTGTCTTTTATCCACTCTTGAAACTATTGCCTTTCTTTGCTCTTTACCTCTCTCACGAAAACAATAGCTTTTTAATTCATACCATATTCCTCCCATATTCAGTCGACTACCTCATTATAGGTACTCTACCTACTGCTATAACTCTACACAACTTATATGAATCTAATATTCATCCTCCCAGATCTCATATTGCTGCTCTGTTAAAATTTATCACCAATACTACTTTACACTTTTTCCTTGCTTACACAATTGCCTTTCCCTAGCCCTAATACTTTCCCTTAAAGTGAACTCAACCAGCAATAAGAAATTAGATAAGAAGAACAAAGTGACAAAGAGAAGATACAACACTTACACAAAAACAACAGCTAATTAATCCCCAAGACTAGACAAAGAAGCTAAGGAACTGATTAAACCCGTCAAGATAAAATGATGAGACAGCAACAAAAAAATACAAACCAAACCAGTAATTAGGAAAACATGGCTGAATCCAATGAACAAGCTAAAAACCAGGAAGGGGAGCAGAACTTCACACAAGTAATTAGAGATCTCAGAATATTTATCACCGACAAATTTAACGAAGTAAAGGAAGAGATTAACAACATGAAGACAACACTTGGAGGGGAAATTGCAGACATACGCAAAATGATAACAGATATGATGGGAATGAACACCACCGTTAAAGAAATCAAAAATACACTTGCAGCAAATATCAGCAGATTAGAAGAGGCAGAGCAGAGAATTAGTGATGTGGAAGACAGTACATGGGAAATCAAACAGATAGTAGAATTGATCGATAAAAAAGAGAGAAAAAATCCAGGTAGGACTTAGGGACCTGAATGATAATGCAAAATACTCAAACATACATATTATAGGCACCCCAGAAGGAGAAGAGAAGGGAAAGGGGTCAGAAGGAGTGTTGCAGGAAATAATGGCTGAAAACTTCCCAAATCTACCAAAAGAGACAGATGTACATATCCAAGAAGCACAGTGCACCCCAAACATCATAAACCCCAATAGACCCAACCCAAGACATATACTTGTCAAATTATCCTATGCTCAAGATAAAGAGAAAATTCTAAAAGCAGCAAGAGAAAAGAAAACCATCACATACAAGGGAAGCTCCATAAGATTAAGTGCTGATTTCTCATCTGAAGCCATGGAAGCAAGGAGGCACTGGTATGATATAGTCAAGGAACTAAAAGAAAAAAATTTCCAACCAAGAATGCTCTATCCAGCTAAACTACCATTCAAAAATGATGGAGAGTTCAAAATATTCACAGATAAACAGAAACTGAAAGAGTATGCCAACAAGAAACCTCCCCTTCAAGAAATTCCAAAGGGAGTTCTGCAGGAAGAAAGGAAAAAACAGGACAGGCAGAGTTGGAGGAGAGTGTAAGAACAACAAAAAGAAAAAAAGAGAAGGGGGGAAAAAAGCAAACAAAATATGACAAACACAAGTCCAATCAAAATATGGCTAACACAAATAATTCCTTGAAAGTAATAACATTGAATGTCAACGGATTAAACTCACCTATCAAAATATTCAGACTGGGACATTGGATAAGGAAATATGACCCATTTTTATGCTGTCTACAAGAGACACATCTTAGATCCAGAGACTCATGGAGGCTGAAAGTGAATGGATGGAAAACAATCTTACAAGCAAACAATAACCAAAAAAAGGCAGGAGTAGCTATATTAATATCAGACAAAATAGACTTTAAATGCAAAAAAATTGTGAGAGACAAAGAAGGATACTACATTTTAGTGAAAGGGACAATCTGTCAAGAAGATTGAACAATCATAAATATTTATGCTCCTAACAAGGGTGCCTCTAAATATGTGAGACAAACGCTGGAAAAACTAAGTGGTAGAATAGATGCATCTACAATTACAGGGGGGGTTTTAATACACCACTACCAACTCTGGACAGAACATCTCAAAAGAGAATTACTAAAGAAACAAAATATTTGAACAGTATATTAGAGGAGCTGGATCTAATAGACATATATAGATCATTACACCCAAACACAGCAGGATATACACTTTTCTGAAGCGCACATGGATCATTCTCCAAGATAGACCATATGCTAGGCCACAAAGAAAGGCTTAATGAATTCAGAAAGATGAAAATCATATAAAATAATATCTCTGACCACAGTGGAGTGAAGCTGGAAATTTGCAAGGGCCAGAGGCCCAGATTTCACACCCTGATTTGGAAATTAAGCAGCACACTCTTAGAAAAACAGTCAGTCAAAGAGGAGATCTCAAAAGAAATCAATGACTATCTTGAAACAAATGATAATGGTAACACAACATACCAAAATTTATGGGATGCAGCAAAAGCAGTACTGAGAGGGAAATTTATAGCCATAAATTCATATATCAAAAAAGAAGAAAGAGCAAAAATTGAAGAACTAACTGCACATTTGGAGGAATTAGAAAAAAACAACAAAGTAATCCAACAGGAAGAAGAAGGAAGGAAATTACAAAGATAAGAGCAGAACAAAATGAAATAGAAAATAAGAAAGCACTTGAAAAGATAAACAAGACCAAGAGCTGGTTTTTTGAGAAGATCAATAAAATTGACAAACCTTTAGTGAGACTAACAAAGAAAAAAAGAGAGAAGATGCAAATACACAAAATAAGAAATGAGAAAGGAGATATCACCACTGACCCCACAGAAATAAAGACTATCATAAGAAGATACTTTGAAAAACTATATTCCAACAAAAATGACAATTCAGAGAAAATGGACAAATTCCTAGAAACACATAAGCAACCCATATTGACGAAAGAAGAAATTGATGATCTCAACAAACCAATCACAAGTAAAGAGATAGGATCAGTCATTAAAAACCTCCCAACTAAGAAGAGCCCAGGGCCAGACGGCTTCACAGGTGAATTCTACAAAACATTCCGGAAAGAACTGACACCAATCCTGCTGAAACTCTTCCAAAAAATCGAAACAGAAGGAACATTGCCTAACTCCTTCTATGATGCCAACATTACCCTAGTACCAAAGCCAAACAAAGACACCACAAGAAAGGAAAATTACAGACCAATTTCTCTAATGAACCTAGACACAAAAATACTTAACAAAATACTTGCTAATCGTATTCAACAACACATTAAATGAATTATACAGCACGTCCAAGTGGGATTCATTCCAGGTATGCAAGGATGGTTCAACATAAGAAAATCAATCAATGTAATACACCATATAAACAGATTGAAGGAAAAAAACCACATGATTATATCTATAGATGCAGAGAAAGCATTTGACAAAATACAGCACCCTTTCTTGATAAAAACACTCCAAAAGATTGGAATACAAGGAAATTTTTTGAACATGATAAAGAGTACATATGAAAAACCCACAGCCAACATTGTTTACAATGGAGAAATCCTAAAATCCTTCCCTCTAAAATCAGAAACAAGACAAGGATGCCCACTGTCTCCCTTTCTATTTAACATTATCTTAGAAGTACTTGCTCGAGCACTGAGGCAAGAACCAGATATAAAAGGCATTCAAATTGGAAAGGAAGAAGTCAAAATTTCATTATTTGCAGATGACATGATCCTATACATAGAAAACCCTGAGAGGTGTACAACAAAGCTTCTAGAACTCATAAATGAGTTTAGTAAAGTCGCAGGTTATAAGATCAATGTGCAAAAATCAGTAGCATTTCTGTACACCAACAATGAGCAAGATCAGGAGGAAATCAAGAAACAAATACCATTTACAATAGTAAATTAAAAAATCAAATATTTAGGAATAAATTTAACTAAAGATGTAAAAAACTTAAACACTGAGAGCTATATAAGACTGTTCAAGGAAAGCAAAGAAGACCTAAATAAATGGAAGAATATTCCCTATTCATGGATAGGAAGACTAAATATTATTAAGATGTCTATCCTACCAAAACTGATCTACACATTCAATGCAATCCCAATAAAAATCAACAAAGCATTTTTTACTAAACTAGAAAAACTAGCTATGAAATTTAGTTGGAAAGGAAAGAGGCCCTGAATAGCCAAAGACATATTGAAAAAGAAAAACGAAATTGGAGGACTCACACTACCTGACTTCCAAACATACTACAAAGCTACAGTAGCGAAAACAGCATGGTATTGGCACAAGGAGAGACACACAGACCAATGGAACCGAATTGAGAGTTCTGATATAGAACCTCATATATATAGCCATATAATATTCAATAAAGCCACCAAGCCCTCTCAACTGGGAGAGAGTGGCCTAGTCAACAAATGGTGCCTGGAGAACCAGATATCCATATGTAGAAGAATGAAAGAGGATTACCATCTCACACCTTATACAAAGATCAACTCTAGATGGGTCAAAGACCTAAATATAAGAGCCAAGACCATAAAGACCTTGGAAAGCAGTGTAGGGAAACATCTACAGGACCTTGTAATAGGAAATGGCTTCATGAACTTCACACCAAAAGTACGAGCAGCAAAAGAACAAATAGATAAATAGGACTTCCTCAAAATTAAAGCCTTCTGCACCTCAAAGGAGTTTGTCAAGAAAGTAAAAAGAGAACTCACACAATGGGAGAAAATATTTGGCAACCATATATCTGATAAGAGACTTATAATTTGCATATATAAAGAACTCCTATATCTTGAAAATAAAAAGATAAGCAAGCCATTTAAAAAATGGGAAAAAGATTTAAACAGACACTTCTCCATAGAAGAAATACAAATGGCTAAAAAGCACATGAAAAAATGCTCCAAATCCCTAGCTATCAGGGAAATGCAAATCAAAACTACAATGAGATACCATCTTACTCCCATAAGATTGGCAGCTATGAAAAAAACAGAAGAATACAAATACTGGAGAGGATGTGAAGAAAGGGGAACACTCATCCACTGCTGGTGGGAATGCAGAAGGATCCAACCATTCTGGAGGACAGTTTGGCAGTTTCTCAAAAAACTAACCATAGATTTGCCATATGACCCAGCAATATACCCAGCAGAACTGAAAACAAGGACACAAACCAATATATGTACACCAATGTTCATAGCAGCATTGTTCACTATCGCCAAAAGTTGCAATCAACCCAAATGCCCATCAACAGATGAGTGGATCAATAAAATGTGGTATATACATACAATGGAATACTACTTGGCTTTAAGAACAAATACACTTCAAGCACATGTGATAACATGGATGAATCTTGAGAACCTTATGTTGAGTGAAGCAACCCATGCATTGAAGGTGTAATACTATATGACCTCAATGATATGAAATAAGCAAGCTGCCTCAGAGAGCTAGAGACTGTAAGACAGGCTTACAGGAAATCGGGGGGTGGAGGAAGGATGTGAGCTGACGTCTGCAGGGGTGGAATCTACGATGAGCTGGCGGTAAGTATGAGCACAAAGAAGAGATTAAATGGGGGCAAGGGGTTGCCTTTGGGTGGGGCTTTGCGGGTGTGAGTGGGGCTGGGGATGGGCAGATGGGTAATATTGCCCAAAAAATTGGGGGGAGGGAGGGGCAACATACGAACATAGGAGAATGTCAGGTGTTTTGGTTGAGAGTAAAATGCTGAGAAAACCATATCAAAATATAATTAGGAGGGTTACCTTTTTAGGATGATTGGAGGGGATGGTCTGATGAGGGACGGACTCCTGGGGAATGGCTGAATGCTCATTTTACCAGGGTGGGTTGTACCATTGGGTAGATACCCAAGTAGTGAGAGTGGGGGTGGACCCACATCCTGGGGAGGACTAATGCCATCAAAAAGAGGGAACTGTATCTCTCGAGAGAAAGGGTGGCTCCCAGGGCATTAGGGCAGTTGAGCAAGTCAGGCCCTGAACACTGTTGCAAGTATCTCTGGACGTGGCTCCTCGGGAAATGGAGATTGGCTGTCACTGTGGACCCCAAGGGGAAGGGAAATTGGATGTTGAATGGATGAAACCAAGGTAAGTGTGGGGGTAAGAGAGGAGTTTCACAAGAGTACACAAGGATGGATATAAAATATGTAATATTACACCAAAAACATATAGGGGATGACAGACTAATAATGTAAACCATAATGTAAAACATAGGATAACTGAAAATTTAGAAAACTGTATATCCTAAAGTATGGGCCACAATGTAAGCACAGATGTCACCGTGTTTGAAAGCTATTGTCTTGGAGTCTGTGCATCAGTTTAAGTAAATATGGTATGAATAAGTTATAAGATTATCGCTGTGGAAGGGAAAAGGTTTTATGGTGGATGTGTGGGAGTACTGTATATTGTATATATGAATTACTGTGATCTAAGGCTCTTGTGAAGAGAAGCTCAATAATTAGGAAAAAAGAAAAGAAAAAGATAGGATGTAGAATTTTTCCAAATCAATACGTATTCTATATCTAACCTTTAAACTCATCTCTATATTCCATTTTACTAGTAAGGGAACCTGGCATTATATTGGGCTTCACTTTTCAGGAAGTTTTGGATCACAGAGTGGTTCAACAATGGCGGCGGAGGAATACTGGTATGGGATGTTATTGACAGGCGACATATGGTTGACAGGAAGTTATATAGGGCATATGTCCAGGGTGCATGTTAATGTTTGGATATACTCATAGTAGAAACAATTAAAAACAACAGCTGGGGGGGGGTACTGGGTTACTGGCCAGGGGGGCTCTGTCGTGGTCCCTAGGGGAGCAGTGGCAGTCCCCCAGGTGCAACAGCAAGGACCAGGAAGGAATGAGGGTCCAACAGTGAGCCCCTGCTACTAATGACTATGCTTGTGAGCCTGTACGCCTGAAATAAGAACAAGGCCTAGAGCAGCACTGTGCCTAAGACTTCCCTCCTGACAGCCTCTGTGTTACTCAAATGTGGCCAGTCTCGAAGCCAAACTCAGCATGTAAATGCAATGCCTTCCCCCCAGCATGGGACATGACACCCGGAGATGAGCCTCCCTGGCACTGAGGGATCACTACCAAGTACCAGCTGATGGCATAACTAGAAAATGACCTTGAATTAAAGGTTCAGCATGAACCAGCAGATTGTCCCTATCTACATACAATAACAGGAGTTAAAAATGCTGTTTGACCTAAAGTAAGGGGGAAATGGAAAGGACAAATGAGTTTATATGGCTCTGAGTCTCTAAAAGAGTCTGGAGGTTGTCAGAAGGATTGCCCTTATGCACACCTGAGCAGAGTTTCAGAGACAGATAAAGTAGACACAACCCCAGGTATTGGTCCTTTTGAGGGCTAAAGAGACCCACAGGTTCTATGGTCATGGCAGATGGGGTTCACTGCCATGCCAGTTGACTCTTCTTTGCAACTGTTGTTTCTGCATGATGGAGCTGGACTCAGATGGGATCCCTTTTCACAAGACTTTCATGCTACTTTACTGGAATTGTAGTTGGTGATGGGGTTTAAGATATATTTAGGGGATTTGAATCTCTGGACTGACAATATGATAGCCAGGCCCTGACCTCAACAGACTTCAGCTCCTACACTCTGGTTTATTGGACTTACTCCACTCAGCTAACATGGAGTTGAAGAATGTCAACCACCACACCATGGAGCCTAGAGTGCCTACAACTGAAAGCAGGAGGATTGCATCCAATATCTATGTGGAATCTAAACCCCCTCTTGACATAGATGTGGAATGGGCACAACCAAGCCAAGGTCCACAGGAAGGAGGAATCCAGTAAGGATCAGAGTGGACTTAATGATATTCTATTCATGAACTATTGTGGTTAATAATCGAGAAAATGTGGCATTGATGTGGAAAAAGTGGTCATGGTGGTTGCTGGGTGAGGGGAATGGGAGGAAGAGAAGAGATGTGGAGGCATTCTCGGGACTTGGAGTTGTCCTGGGTGGTGCCCTGGGATGATCGCCAGATGTTGTATATCCTTCCATGGCCCACTGGATGGAACGTCGGAAAGTGTGGGCTGTGGTGTGGAACACGGGACATGGGGTGCAGTGATGCCCGGAGATGAACTCACCAGACGCAATGGATGTGACATGATGATGGGGGAGAGTGTTATTGGGGGGGAGTGGTGGGGTGGGGGTGGTGGGGGTGAATGGGGCCTCATATTTTTTTAATGTAATATCTTTTAAAAAAATGAATAAATTGAGTAGCATTTGGAAAAAATAATTTTAAAAGAAGCCCAACCTAACATTATTTTTTCTTTCAATATATTGTGCTGTTAGTATTCTGCATAAAGTCGTTGCTGAACCCAATGTCACCTATAATTACTCTTTAAAAATTGTATATTTTTGCATTTTATTTTTGAATAATGATGCATTTTGAGTTTGTTTTAGAGAAATTTATATAGCATATGTCTATATATTTTTTTGCATTTGGTTGTCCAGTTTTTCCAGCTTAATTTCTTGGAAAACTCTGTCCTTACATCTTTGAATTGCCTTTGCTCCTGTCATAGATTAGTTGACTGTTCACTATATATATGTGGAGGATTTACTTCTTTTCTCTCTAACCTGTTCCAATTAACTGCTGTCTATTGTTTATCCATGACCACACTATTTTAATCACAATAGCTTTATAGTTTTGTTTTGTTTGGAATGCAGTGTATTTTTAAATACAGTGAAAGCCACCTGGCAGTTAACTTGACAGGTTAACAAAGCTTAAGATTAACCAGGTCATATCAACATTCACAGTCTTTTTACCCACATGAGAATTATATATGGTAGTGTTTACCTGGAATGTGTATACATTTATAGAGGCAAGAAACCTTTGGAAATTCAGATTTAAAGGAGCTGAAAACAGGAACTGGATGCCCAAGGGTGGTGTAGCTGTGATTTGCAGATACTATACTTCCTCCAAAGTTTGTGCACTTCCTGAAAGTTGAGCTGTTAGGAATCCAGCAAGCAGCTCTGGCACTTGTAAGAGCTTGGCTACTAATCTTGCAGACTTTCTGAAGCTCCAGAAGAGAAATATGAACTCTCTACTCTTGCCAAACTATGAAACCCTTAATGTGCCCACTGTGGGTGTCAGAAGAAGACTGGCGTCTGGATGGAAAAGTCATCGGGGGGGCTCCCTGGCTTAAATGTCTTTGCCATGGAGGGCAGCTGGGGTAGTGAGGGTAGGTGGAAGGGAGAGAGAGGGTGGGAAGAAAGATAAAATGAACACTATGCACTTACAGAGACGATCATTCACTGTCAGCATGCTGTTTCCACCCATTTTCATCACATGAAGAATCTGGGTGATTCTACGAGGAAGGAAGACTGCACATGGGGCACCAGCAGTACAGCAAGTTCACATGAGCAAAACTTTCCATCACATTCTCTAGAACTGGTGAGGCAGTCCTTGGGCAGGCAACTTGGCTCAATCTGACATATTGAAACTCGTTTCCCTCAGGAAACTAGCATGAGGTTTGTTTAGTGGTTAGTTACTTTTTTTTATTGAATTATATTGTAAAGGCTTAAGTACTATGTCTACAATTTAATCGACAAAGTTTTGCATTTACATTAAGGACAAATTTACTGTAGTGGCATAAAAGAGACAAAGACAAAAGACCAAGTACGTGTTTTTAAAAATAAAGACTACATGTTTTACCTGGTCCCACTTTTGCTATTTTGGACTGTACATTTCCTCCTAGAGAACTAACACATTTATGTTAAATCTCATGTTTATCTTCCCACATTTAAAAAATTAAATACAGCTTCTCACAATTTCTAAGTTATAAACAAAAGGAAAATGCTTTAAAAACAAAGTAAATCTGCAGTTATCCTACAGTGGAAAGGTTGAGTAAAACATGGCCCCTCTGTGGTTCATCTCAAGGAAACACATTTACTCAGAGGCAAGCATTTGTGATCTGGGAGTAAGTTTCCCACTTCCTTTGCAGGATCAGATCTTCAAGTGTTTCTGGTCCCAATTGCAAAGTAAGTGAAAATGTCTGCATCACATGTATAAGTCAAAAATCAGAACAGGGCTAATTCTATGCCAGTCTAAATATATATCTTCAGCTTTTTCCTTTTTTATTGTAGATGGTACTTTAAAATAACTTACATTTTTAATGTTTTATGAAACTCAAATGAATAAATTTAAAAATTTTATATTTCACTTGATTCTATTGAAATTTCAATTACCTACTACTTTACTTACCCAACTTATACATGAGGTAAGTTTCAGCTAAAAAAAAAAAAAAAATTCCACCACAACGATAAAACTGTCTCAAGCACATGTAAAATCATAATGCCCTACTCATGTTCTGAGTTTACAGTTTTTACTATTGTGTATCCAAGAAAAATCCAAATGGAACCTAAGAACAGTGTTTAAAGTCTCTAACTTCTAAACACACATTTACCGATCTAAAAAATATATTGTTACCAAATTGTATGGAATTCATGTTTTATTGTAAACAAAAAGGACACATTTCCAATATTGCTTGATAGCCAGCTGTCAGTTTTCTAAAACACTATATTTCTGCAGTAAAATATCCCTGCTAGAAATCAACTGTATTTAAATAGATCTTAACAGAAGTAAGACATTTATGGTACTAGAAATCTTTTATTTATTTATTTTTTTTTTATTTCAAAGTTTTGTTATTTTATTTTATTTTATTTTTTAAAATATTTATATTTATTTATTATTATTTTTAATTACATTAAAAAATATATATGAGGTCCCATTCAACCCCACCGCCCCCGCCCCCCACTCCCCCCACAGCAACACTCTCTCCCATCATCGTGATACATCCATTGCACCTGGTAAGTTCATCTCTGAGCATCACTGCACCCCATAGTCAATGGTCCACATCATAGCCCAGACTCTCTCACGTTCCATCCAGTGGGCCCTGGGGGGATCTACAGTGTCCCGTAATTGTCCGTGAAGCACTATCCAGGACAACTCCACGTCCCGAAAACGCCTCCACATCTCATCTCTTCCTCCCGTTCTCCACACCCAGCGGCCCCCATGGCTACCGTTCCCACACCCATTCCACATTTTCTCTGTGGACATTGGATTGGTTGTGTCCATTGCACACCTATGTCAAGTGAGGGCTTAGATTCCACATGGGTACTGGATGCACTCTTCCTGCTTCTAGTTGTAGACACTCTAGGCTCCATGTTGTGGTGGTTGACCTTCTTCAACTCCATGTTAGCTGAGTGGAGTAAGTCCAATAAGTCAAAGTGTAGGAGCTGAAGTCTGTTGAGGCTCTGGGCCTGGGTGTCATATTATCAGTCCAGAGATTCAAATCCCCTACATATATCTTAAACCCAGCACGAACTACAATTCCAATAAAGTAGCATGCAAGTCTTGTGAAAAGAGATCCCCTCTGAATCCATTTCCATCACGCAGAAACACCAGCTCCAAAGAAGGGCCATCTGTCATGGCAGTGAACCCCTTCTGCCATGACCATAGAACCCGTGGGTCTCTTTATCCCTCAAAAGAACCAATACCTGGGGTTGTATCTACCTTATCTGTCTCTTAGACTCTGTTCAGTTGTACATAGGGGTATTCCTTCTGACAACCTCCAGACTCTTTTTTAGAGACTCACAGCCTTATAATCTCATTTCTCCTTTCCTTTTCCCCCTTACATTAGGTCAAACCGCTTCCCGAAGTCATGTTATTATATGTAGACAGGTATATTCTGCTGTTCCGCATTGAATCTTTAATTCAAGGTCATTTTCTAGTTGCTTCTTCAGCTGGTATGTGGTAGTGATCCCTCGGTGCCAGGGAGGCTCATCCCCAGGTGTCGTGTCCCACGCTGGGGGGAATGCATCACGTCTACACGCTGAGTTTGGCTGTGAGAGTGGCCACATTTGAGTAACATGAAGGCTGTCAGGAGGAAACCCCCAGGCACAATGCTACTCTAGGCCTTGTTCTTATTGCAGGTGCATAGGCTCAAAAGTGTAGCCATTAGTATCAAGAGCCCACTGTTGGGCCCTCCTTCCTTCCTGGTTCTTGCCGTTGCACCTGGAGGATTGCCGCTGCTCTCCCAGGGCCCACAACAGTGACCCCCCGGCCAGGAGCCCAGTAACCCCCCAGCTGTTGTTTTTAATTGTTTCCACTATGAGTATATATAGACATTACCATATACCCTGGGCATATGCCCTGTATAACTCCCTGTCAACCATATATATCCTGTCAATAACACCCCATATCAGTATTCCTCCGCTGCCATTGTTGAACCACTCTGTGATCCAAAACTTCCCATAAAGTGAATCCCAACATAATGTCAGCTTCAGAAGAGTCTTGGATCACCAAAATTCATATATACAATATACAGTATTTCCCCAGATCCACCATAAAACCTTTTCCTTTCCACAGCAATAATCTTTTAACTTATTCATATCATATTTCCTGAAACTGATGTACAGATTCCGAAACTATAGTTTTCAAACAAGGTAACATTTGTGCTTACTATGTGGTCCATACTTTAGGTTGTACAGTTTTCTAAATTTTTTAGTTATCCTATGTTTTGTCTTATGGTTTTCATTATTCGTCTGTCGTCCCCTATATGTTTTTGGTGTAATATTAGCTGTTTTATATTCATCCTCGTGTACTCTCACATAACTCCTCTTTTGCCCCCTTATTTACCTTTGTTCCATCCATTGCACGTCCATTTTCCCCTCCCCTTAGGGCCCACAACGCCTGCCAATCTAATGCCCTGGGAGCCGTCCTTTCTCACGAGAGATACAGTTCTCTCTATTCGACGGCATTAGTCTTCCCCAGGATATGGGTCCACCCCACCCAATGGTAGAACCCACCTTGGCAAAATGAGCCTTCAGCTATTCCCTCCGGAGTCCTCCCGCATCAGACCATACCCCCTGAGCGTCCTAACCAGGTAACCCTCCTACTTATACTTTGATACGTGTTACTCAACATTTAGTTCTCAATGAACTTCTGGCACTCTCCCATGTTTGTATGTTTCCCCTCCCTCCCACCTATTTCTTGGACCATATTACCCCTCTTCCCATCCCCAGCCCCCCTCAAACCCAGAAAACCCCACCTGAAGGTAACCCCTTGCCCCCATTTTGTCCCTTCTTTGTGCTCATACTTACCCCCAGCTCATCACAGATTCCACCCCTACAGACATTAACTCACATCCTTCCTCCACCCCCCGATTTCCAGTAAGCCACTTTTCCAGACTCTAGCTCTCTGAGGCAGTTAACTTATTTCATATCATTGAGGTCATATAGTATTTGTCCTTCAATGCCTGGGTTGCTTCACTCAACATAAGATTCTCAAGGTTCATCCATGTTATCACGTGCGATTGTAGTGTATTGGTTCTTACAGCTGAGTAGTATTCCATTGTGTGTATATACCACATTTTATTGATCCACTCATCTGTTGATGGACTTTTGGATTGATTCCAACTTTTGGCGATGGTGAACAATGCTGCTATGAACATTGGTGTACATATATCGGTTTGTGTCCTTGTTTTCAGATCTGATGGGTATATACCCAGCAGTGGTATTGCTGGGTCATATAGCAAATCTATGGATAATTTTTTGAGAAACTGCCAAACTGTCCTCCAGAATGGTTGGATCCTTCTGCATTCCCACCAGCAATGGATGAGTGCTCCTCTTTCTTCACATCCTCTCCAGCATTTGTATTCTAGTGTTTTTTCATGGCTGCCAATCTTATGGGAGTAAGATGGTATCTCATTGTAGTTTTGATTTGCATTTCCCTGATAGCTAGGGATTTGGAGCATTTTTTCATGTGCTTTTTAGCCATTTGTATTTCTTCTTTGGAGAAGTGTCTGTTTAAATCTTTTTCCCATTTTTTAAATGGGTTGTTTATCTTTTTGTTTTCGAGATCTATGAGTTCTTTATATATGCAAGTTATAAGTCTCTTATCAGATATATGGTTGCCAAATATTTTCTCCCATTGTGTGGGTTCCCATTTTACTTTCTTGACAAACTCCTTTGAGGTGCAGAAGGCTTTAATTTTGAGGTAGTCCCATTTATCTATTTGTTCTTTTGCTGCTCGTGCTTTTGGTGTGATATTCATGAAGCCATTTCCTATTACAAGGTCCTGTAGATGTTTCCCTACACTGCTTTCTGAGGTCTTTATGGTCTTGGCTCTTATATTTAGGTCTTTGATCCATCTTGAGTTGATCTTTGTATAAGGTGTGAGATGGTAATCCTCTTTCATTCTTCTACATATAGCTATCCAGTTCTCCAGGCACCATTTGTTGAATAGGCCATTCTCTCCCAGTTGAGAGGGTTTGGTGGCTTTATCGAATATTATATGGCTATATACATGAGGTTCTATATCTGAACTTTCAATTCGATTCCATTGGTCTGTGTGTCTCTCCTTATGCCAGTACCATGCTGTTTTCACTACTGTAGCTTTGTAGTATGTTTTGAAGTCAGGAAGTGTGATTCCTCCTATTTCGTTTTTCTTTTTCAATATGTCTTTGGCTATTCGGGGCCTCTTTTTATTCCAAATAAATTTCATAGTTAGTTTTTCTAGTTCCTTAAAGAAGGCTGTTTTGATTTTTATTGGGATTGCATTGAATGTGTAGATCAGTTTTGGTAGGATAGACATCTTAATAATATTCAGTCTTCCTATCCATGAACAGGGAATATTCTTCCATTTATTTAGGTCTTCTTTGATTTCCTTGAACAATCTTGTATAGTTCTCGATGTATAAGTTTTTTAACTCTTTAGTTAAATTTATTCCTAAGTATTTGATTTTTTTATTTACTATTGTGAATGGTATTTGTTTCTTGATTTCCTCCTGATCTTGCTCATTATTGGTGTATAGAAATGCTACTGATTTTTGCGCATTGATCTTATAACCTGCGACGTTGCTAAACTCATTTATGAGTTCTAGGAGCTTTGTTGTAGATCTCTCAGGGTTTTCTATATATAGGATCATGTCATCAGCAAATAATGAAATTTTGACTTCTTCCCTTCCAATTTGAATGCCTTTTATATCTGGTTCTTGCCTCAGTGCTCGAGCCAGTACTTCCAAGACAATGTTAAATAGGAGCGGAGACAATGGGCATCCTTGTCTTCTTCCTGATTTTAGAGGGAAGGATTTCAGGATTTCGCCATTGTAAACAATGTTGGCTTTAGGTTTTTCATATATACTCTTTATCATGTTCAAAAAGTTTCCTTGTATTCCGATCTTTTGGAGTGTTTTTATCAGGAAGGGGTGCTGTATTTTGTCAAATGCCTTTTCTGCATCTATAGATATAATCATGTGGTTTTTTTCTCTCAATCTGTTTATATGGTGTATTACATTGATTGATTTTCTTATGTTGAACCATCCTTGCATACCTTGAATAAATCCCACTTGGTCATGGTGTATAATTCGTTTAATGTGTTGTTGAATACGATTAGCAAGTATTTTGTTAAGTATTTTTGCGTCTAGGTTCATTAGAGAAATTGGTCTGTAATTTTCCTTTCTTGTGGTGTCTTTGTTTGGCTTTGGTACTAGGGTAATGTTGGCATCATAGAAGGAATTAGGCAGTGTTCCTTCTGTTTCAATTTTTTGGAATAGTTTCAACAGGATTGGTGTTAGTTCTTTCCGGAATGTTTTGTAGAATTCCCCTGTGAAGCCGTCTGGCCCTGGGCTCTTCTTAGTTGGGAGATTTTTAATGACTGATTCTATCTCTTTGCTTGTGATTGGTTTGTTAAGATCATCAATTTCTTCTTTCGTCAGTATGGGCTGCTTATGTATTTCTAGGAATTTGTCCATTTCCTCTAAATTGTCATTTTTGTTGGAATATAGTTTTTCAAAGTATCCTCTTATGATAGTCTTTATTTCTGTTGGGTCAGTGGTGATATCACCTTTCTCATTTCTTATTTTGTGTATTTGCATCTTTTCTCTTTTTTCTTTGTTAGTCTCGCTAAAGGTTTGTCAATTTTGTTGATCTTCTCAAAAAACCAGCTCTTGGTCTTGTTTATTTTTTCAAGTGCTTTCTTATTTTCTATTTCATTTAGTTCTGCTCTTATCTTTGTTATTTCCTTCCTTCTTCTTCCTGTTGGGTTACTTTGTTGTTGTTTTTCTAATTCCTTCAAATGTGCAGTTAATTCTTCAATTTCTGCTCTTTCTTCTTTTTTGATATATGAATTTATGGCTATAAATTTCCCTCTCAGTACCGCTTTTGCTGCATCCCATAAATTTTGGTATGTTGTGTTATCATTATCATTTGTTTCAAGGTAGTCATTGATTTCTTTTGAGATTTCCTCTTTGACCCACTGTTTTTCTAAGAGTGTGCTGTTTAATTTCCAAATTGTCGTGTGAAGTCTGGGTCTCTGTCCCTTGCAAATTTCCAGCTTGACTCCACTGTGGTCAGAGATATTGTTTTGTATGATTTCGATCTTTCTGAATTCATTAAGCCTTTCTTTGTGGCCTAGCATATGGTCAATCTTGGAGAATGTTCCATGTGCGTTTGAGAAAAATGTATATCCTGCTGTGTTTGGGTGTAATGATCTATATATGTCTATTAGATCCAGCTCTTCTAATATATTGTTCAAATGTTTTGTTTCTTTAGTGATTCTCTTTTGAGATGTTCTGTCCAGAGTTGATAGTGGTGTATTAAAATCCCCCACTATAATTGTAGATGCATCTATTCTTTCACTTAGTTTTTCCAGCGTTTGCCTCACATATTTAGAGGCGCCCTTGTTAGGAGCATAAATATTTATGATTGTTCGATCTTCTTGACAAATTGTCCCTTTCACTAAAATATAGTATCCTTCTTTGTCTCTCACAATTGTTTCGCATTTAAAGTCTATTTTGTCTGATATTAATATAGCTACTCCTGCCTTTTTTTGGTTGTTGTTTGCTTGTATGATTGTTTTCCAGCCATTCACTTTCAACCTCCATGAGTCTCTGGGTCTAAGATGTGTCTCTTGTAGGCAGCATATAGATGGGTCGTATTTCCTTATCCAGTGTCCCAGTCTGAATCTTTTGATAGGTGAGTTTGATCCGTTGACATTCAGTGTTATTACGTTTAGAGAGTTATTTATGGTAGCCATATTTTGGTTGGATTTGTGTTTGTTATATTTTGTTTGTATTATTTTATTTTCCACTTCTATTTTTGTCTTTCTTGTTGCTTTTACACTCTCCTCCATCTCTGACTGTCCTGTTTTTTCCTTTCTTCCTGCAGAACTCCCTTAAGAATTTCTTGAAGGGGAGGTTTCTTGTTGATATACTCTTTCAGTTTTTGTTTATCTGTGAATATTTTGAACTCTCCATCATTTTTGAATGCTAGTTTAGCTGGATAGAGTATTCTTGGTTGGAAATTTTTTTCCTTTAGTACCTTGACTATATCATACCACTGCCTTCTTGCCTCCATCGTTTCAGATGAGAAATCAGCACTTAATCTTATGGAGTTTCCCTTGTATGTGATGGTTTTCTTTTCTCTTGCTGCTTTTAGAATTTTTTCTTTGTCTTGAGCATTGGATAATTTGACAAGTATATGTCTTGGGGTGGGCCTGTTGGGGTTTATGACCAGTGGAGTGCGCTGTGCTTCTTGGATATGTACATCTGTCTCTTTCAGTAGATTTGGGAAGTTTTCATTCATTATTTCCTGCAACACTCCTTCTGACCCCTTTCCCTTCTCTTCTCCTTCTGGAATGCCTATAATACGTATGTTTGAGCGTTTTGCATTATCATTCAGGTCCCTAAGTCCTATCTGGATTTTTTCTACCTTTTTATTGACCACTTCTACTATCTGTTTGATTTCCAATGCACTGTCTTCCACATCACTAATTCTCTGCTCTGCCTCTTCTAGTCTGCTGATATTTGCTGCAAGTGTATTTTTGATTTCTTGAATTGTGGTGTTCATTTCCATCATATCTGTTATTTTTTTGCGCATGTCTGCAATTTCCCCTCCAAGTGTTGTCTTCATGCTGTTAACCTCTTTCATTACTTCATCAAATTTGTTGGTGATAAATGTTCTGAGATCTTTCATTGCTTGTGCGAAGTCCTGCCCCCCTTCCTGATTTTCAGTTTGTTGATTGGATTCAGCCATGTTTTCCTGATTACTGGTTTGTAGATTATTGTTGCTGTCTTGTCAACATTTTTTCTTGCCGGGTTTAATCAGTTCCTTAGCTTCTTTGTCTAGTCTTGGAGATTAATTAGCTGTTGTTTTTGCGTAAGTGTTGTATCTTCTCTTTGTCACTTTGTTCTTCTTATTCCAATTTCTTATTGCTAGTTAAGCTCACTTTAAAGGAAAGTATTAGTGCTGGGGAAAGTCAATTGTGTAAGGAAGGAAAAAGTGTGAAGTAGTATTGGTGATATATGTTTACAAAGCAACAATATGAGTTCTGGGAGGATGAAGGTTAGATCATGTAAATTGTGTAGAGTTATAGTAGTAGGAAAGTACCTATAATGAGGTAGATGACTGAATATGGGAGGAATTTGGTACGTACTAAGAGGCTATTGTTTTCGTGAGAGAGGGAAAGAGAAAAGAAAGGTAATAGTTTCAGGGACGAATACCAGATGGAAAACTAAACAAAGGTATTAGAAATTAAGAGTTAGACACTTTGTGGATCAAAGAAAGGGAGATGGAATATAGGAGAGATAGCAGATGGTGGAGGATATCAAGTTGTAGGGGAAAGGGGATAGTGTAGATAGGCTAAATCTATTCACAGAGAAATGAGGCAGTGGAGGGTGAGGAAACCCAGCAAATGTGAGGTATTTCCTGTAGGACCTATTGTATTGTTAAGGTAAAATAGTATAAGAAGAATATTGGGGACAAGAAAGAGAGGATTGAAAAAAAAAAAAAAAAAGAACAACAAGAACAGCACAAAAAAAAAAACAAAAAAAAACAAAGAACAGAAACCCCGCCTCCAGGCTCGGCTGGGCTCAGCTGGGCTCCGGTCCCCCGCCCGCTGCCCGCCACGGCTCAGCTGGGCTCGGCTGGGCTCGGCTTTCCCACCCGCCACCCGGCGCGGCGCAGCGCGGCTCGGCTCTCCCGCTCGCGGCGCGGCGCGGCTGGGCTCGGCTGAGCTCAGCCGGGCTCCGCCCCCCCGCCCGCCGCGGCTCAGGCGGGCTCGGCAGGACCCGGCTACCCTGGCCGCTGCCCGCCGGGGCTCTGCCCGGTGCTAGCTGCCTCGTCTCCGCCTACCCAAGGAGGGAATCCTCCACACGTAGCTGGGATCTCCGTGTATATTTCACAGATGGATCCTCTCTGTTACCTTCCCTCCAAATCGATGTCCAGACACCTCCGGACCAGGAAAAATCCCGAAACAGCTGGTCCCAAAGAGTCTCCGACGCCTCCCAGCCAATTCCCCCCAGGAGCTAGTAACCTGGAAGTTCACTCAGCCGCCATCTTGCCTCCCCCTCCTCTAGAAATCTTTTAAAAAGTTAGTTCAATCGGGCTACAATAACATTGACATGAATAAAAATTACAGGAGAGATTACTGCTGTACTTTTCCCCATAACCACTATCACACTTTGTTTAAATTGTGCAACCCCAAATTATTCATGTTTCCTCTTGCTGAATTTCATTGTTTCACAGAGAAGGAATCCTAAGATCTGTAAGAATTCAAGATTTTGAAATGTGTAGGTTTGCATTATACTACCATGTTTTGCCCTTCTTGTTTCCAAATACACAGAACCAATATAATTTTTCTCAAAAAATGAAATAAGATGTCCATGTGAAAAAAATAAGCCTACAAAAAGTTCCAGAGCTAAAAAAGTTTATTCTAATGACCACAAAGTGACCTCTAGTTTAAAGTCCAAAACATTTAAATCAAGTTCATTTATGTTTTGTTTTCTTTTCAAAGGAATACTGTAAAATAATTACATTATTTTAGTTCTTGAGTCAACAAGTGTACACAAATGTTTTTATTCAGTTAAAATTAGGAGACCAAGTTCAGTGTGCCAAAGATATAGCGTTCAGCTGATTTTGCAGAGTTCGCAGAAAAAAATTTAGAGATTTCTTAGAGAACGGACCTGGTTCCCAGTTGTTCCTACAACATGGGCAGGATCCACTCCCTATTTCAGAGTTGCTCTGTGACAGCTGGATCATCTTCATCTTCTCACCTGGGTTCATCAGTTTTCTTTGTGACTTTCCTGGTAAAGGCGGGCCTGCTCAGTCCCGCAGTGGCTGCCCCAGCCAGGATGGGAAGGGCTTGCCCGGTCGCTGCTGCTGCCGCCAGCTGGAGCACGGCCAGGTGTGCATGGAGGCTGCAGGTGGAGCGCACCTGCACGTGTCTGTGCCACTCCCCGGGAGGTTCACCCTGGGGCTCAGCTCACTCCTCGACCTCTCTTTCATGGACACCAGGGTCTCCAGTAACCCGGGTCCCCGCAGGAAGCCCCTCTCGCAGCCCACCCGCGGCTCCCACAGCTTGCTCTACTGCGCCTGCGCGGGCAAGCTCCTCTGTGGGTCCTGACTGGTGGCCCTCTCGGGAGCAATGGAGCATCCTGGGGTGGCAGGGCTTAGCGCCCCCAGCCCTGGCAGGCCCGCAACCCCTGACTTGGCCAGCTCCGCCCCTACACCCCCAGCCGCTGGTGGGCCGAGCTGAGGAGCCCAAGGTGCTGTTCAGTGCTTGATCTTCCTGCGTGGACCCTGCTGAGTTCCTGGGTGACTCTGCTCCTCCTGCTCACGACCCTGCAAACAAGCTGCGGGGGTTGCTGTGCCAGCAGGTTCAGGAGCTTGCAGACGAATTCAAGTACCTACTGGCCTGTAGGGTCCTGTGGACTCTTTGATATTAGGATGATGGTGGCCTCACGCAAGGAATGAGGAAATTCTCTCACCTTCTATATTTATATTTGGAAGAGTTTGAAAACTGTTAGTTTTGAATTATTCTGTATGTTTTTAGTATAATTGACCAAGGAAGCCATCTGGTCCTGGACTCTTCTGGATGGGGAAATTTTTGATGGGTGTTCCATTTCTTGTTAGAGCGCTGATCTTATTTTCTATTTATTCTTCAGTCCATTTTGGTAGTTTGTATGCTTCTAGGAAGTTGTCTGTTTTACCTAAGTTATCTAGTTTGTTGTACTATTGCTCATGGTATTCTTTTACTGACCTTTTATTCCTCTGAAGTCTGTAGCTTGAGCGTAGTTCATAATTTTCAGTGAGTTGTGAATTTTCCAGTTTCCCTCTCTCTTTGGCAGGAAGTTCAGGTGCAGCGTGCGGTGGCAAAGGAGGCTCGGCTGGGCTGGGCTCAGCTCAGTAAGGTTTGGCTCAGTCAGGTTCGGCTCGGCTCGGCTAGCCTCGGCTCAGCTCGGTGAGTCTGGCCTTGGCTCGGCTGGGCTCCGCTCAGCTGGGCCGGGCTCCTCGGGCTGGGCTGGCCTAGGCTCTGCTTGGCCGGGCTTGCCTCCGCTGGCTCGGCTGGGCTCTGCTGGACTGGGCCCAGCTCGGCTGGATTCCGCAGGACTCAGCTCGGTTGCGCTCATCCGGGCTCGGCTCGGCTGGGCCTGGCCCGCCTGGGCTGGGCTCGTCTGGGCTAGGCTCGCATGGGCGCAGTGCGCTAGGCTCTGCGGGCCTCAGCTCGCCCTGGCTGGGCTCGGCTGGGCTCGGCTGGGCTCGGCTCAGACTGGTCCCGCCGCCTGGCTGCGGGCTCGGGGGTTCCCACGGACCTTCCCCTCTCGCCCACACCACCCCTCCCCCATTAGCCTCATGCAGGTTTTGAAGGATAAACCAAGTTGATGCTTAGAGAGGGCTTTGACCTAAGCTTGGCAAACTGTTGACTTCATTTTCTTACTATCATGTCTTCAGGTCAAGAAGTTCCTTCAAGTCCCAGATGTGAAAACTCTTGTCCCCAGTATGAGAAATACGAAGATTCAGTATTCGATACAATAGAAAAGTCCATATAAAAATTGATCAGGGATGTATTACTTTAAATAGTGATAAAATTTTATAAAACACAGAAATGGCACCTAATCCTGGAAAGATTGAGGAGAATTGCTGAAAATATTTAAATTTTACAAAGAGTGCCAAAGTTTTGCAAGTTGATCATTACCAGAAAGAAAAATCCTAATAAGAGCAATAGCTTTGCAAGATAAATTAAGGAATTGCTAATATTTCATTGATAAATTTCAATCTTCAAAAATCTGAGTGTCATTAAAATATTTAGAAGATAATTCTCAAAAGAAAAGATGCCATCATTTAAAATAGAAGCTCCACGAAATGTTTTCATGATTTAGATTTAAAGCATGAAAATAATTTTGATAAAATGTAAAAAGGAATACTCAGAATTAATGTAATGGCTCACCAAAGAACAGGGGGAAAAAATAGAATACAAACCCTTTTCTAGAGCAAATGCCCTCTTGATGAGAACTCCCTGTGATTGGTGTTTGTTAAGTTCTGTTATGAGAGCTATTTGACCTGAGAAAAGAAACCTCTCAGTATTCACAGATTTGGACTGTTGTGGTCAGCCTCTCCCTCTCACTGTCCAGTCCTCAGCAGTCTTCGCTCAGTGACCTCTGAAATGGTTTGGCTCAGTCAGCCTGGATGGCTGTGAGTGCATTGGCTTTGACACTGACTCTTTAAGCCAAATCTGCACCCAAGTAACTGCCCAGCATTGCCTGGTTTAACACTGACTCTTTTTTTTTTTTTTTTTTCCAGCACTGGCTGCTTTATGACTTCTTCAGCACAGAGCACCCAAAGGGCCCGGGAAGAGATACGCTCCTCACCAGTCCACCGAGGAGGTCCACGGCTCAGGTCAGGCTGTTGGATGGCAGCTCCCCACACACAGCTTTGCTTTGGAGAGGCAGGATATCCAGTGGGGAGCGGGCCTTGCCCCTGAGGAGGAAGCAGGTACCACACAACCTCTGTGCAGTTCCCACCATGAGAAGCAGCTGGGGTTTCTGTTCCCTGTTTGGGTGTCAAGGTTTGCTCAGGCTGTTCCATTAGACCTATGCTCTCCCAGGGTTCTAGAATGGAGACATGAAACCTCTGCACACCAAGGTGAGGAGGGGAGGCAAGGCTGAGAAATGACCCCCGAGGATGTCGCTGACTTACGCCAAAACTAGATCCTAAAACACCTGTTTAATCTCTTCTTCCCTGGAATTAATTAACAGTTCATTCACCATATAATAATGACCTTGCTAATCATGGGAAAGAAAAGTCTTAAGTCAGTGTATTAGTCAGCCAAAGGGGTGCTGATGTGAAATACCAGAAATTGCTTGGTTTCTATACAGGGTATTTATTTGGGGTAGGAGCTTACAAATACTAGGCCATAAAGCCTAAGTTACATCCCTCAGCAGTCAATTTTCACGTGTTGGAGCAAGATGGCTGCTGACAGCTGTGAGGGTTCAGGCTTCCTGGGTTCCTCCCTTCTAGGGTCTTGCTTCTCTCTGGATTCAAGGTTCCTTTCTTCCCAGGGCTTGCTTCTTCCTGGGTTCAGAGTTCCTCTCTTCCTGGGGCTTGCTTCTCTTTCCTCTGTCAGCTTACTTCCCAGGGCTCCAGCTTAAGGCTTCAGCATCAATCTCCAACATCAAAACTCCAACTTCAGAAACCCTCAACTCTGTCCTTTGCCATGCCTTCTATCTGTGAGTCCCCACCCACCAAGTGGTGCAGACTGAACACCCTAATGACATGACCCAACAAAGCTCTAATCATAACTTAATTATGCCCATATACAGACCAGACAACAAACTTCATCCAATATCAATTTTTAGAATTCATAACCATATCAAACTGCTACAGTCAGTATGTGGCTGTTGGAAGTTATTTATATATCCCCAAAAGGAAAAGATTAAGTTTGTAAACTAATCTATTCCTCTGGGTATGATACCAACAAAAAAAAACCTGCCAATCTCTTTATACTTTACGTCTTTCTACTTATTTGTATTTATATTTTGTTAGTTTAAAATATGCAATATCACCCATATTCATATTTCACATAAGGTTTCACTATGTTATACAGTCCCATGTTACATTTTTTAGCTTTCCTTCCAGTAATATTATGACCTTGGACTTACCCTTTCAGCCACTGTGATACCCATATAATAGCACTGCTCATTACAAACACTATGATGTGCTTTCACAATTTCTATTCACTTCTAAAAATTTACAACCTTTATACTAATTCCACACATTTTAACCCTTAACTTTTATTTTCTCTACCTCTTTCTGTTTTCTGGTGACCTATATTGTAATTGTTAACTCCAAGGCTTTACACAGTTTATCCACTTCTTTGTGTATGTGTCTTTTCATTTTTTTTACTTTTTAAAAGATACTTAAACTACATAAATGTTACAGAGAATATAGGGGATTCTCACATGCCCTGCTCCTCACACCTCCCACATTTTCCCACATTGGTAACATCTTTGATTAGTGTGGTACATTGATTGCAATTGAAAACACATTTTGGAGCATTGACACTAAGCATGGATTATAGTTTGAATTGTACTTTACAGTTTCTCCCACTCAGTTCAGTAGCTTATGGTAAGATATATAATGGCCTGTGTCTGTCATTGTAATGTCATGCAGGCTGATTCCCAAGTCTTGAAGATGCTCTCATATTACACCTGTTTTTCCCTCTCCCTACCCTCAGAACCCCCAGTGGCCACTGCCTTCACAAAATATTTCCTCCATTGCTAGAATTACAGAAGGTGTACAGTAGAATAGTAGTAAGTCTACTTTAGTCCATAGTTCATTCCCCAATCCTGAGGATTCTGGGATTGTGATGCCCACTCCACCTTTATTTGAGGGGGATGCTTCTATCCCATACAGCCAATGGATGGAACTCTCTTGCTAGCAGTTGTAGGCACTCTTGATTCCTTGGTAAATTGGTTCTCCTTCATCTTCTCCTTGTTACTTGTCCTGGGTCAGTCCAATGAACTGGAGCAGAGGTGTTGCAACTCCTTTAAGATTCAGGGCTAGGCTGGCACATACGCAACCCAGAGATTTATGTGTCTCAGAGGTATACCTACCAACTTCAGTACTAATTATAAGTTCAAACAGAAGGACAGAGGAGCCATGTGTAGGGAAACCACAAGTGAGTCTGACTCTGTCACACTGGGGAACATAAATCCCAAAGTAGGGCCCACTGGCAAGGGACCAAACTCCTGAGCTATCTGCCCTGACTATAGTGTCTGGATGTCTCCAGAGCCCTCAGGAGCCCCACTATTTGGGTTGTATCTACTTTGGCAGTCTATGTGATCATGCTAAGATGTGCATAAAGGTTACTTCTGGAGTTCCCTCTCAACTAACTTTGAAGTCTCTTAACCAAATAAACTCATTTGTCTCCACCTTTTCCCCCATTTGATCAAGGCCTTTTTTTCCCACTTGCATTGTTTGTTGGTACTTGGTAGCAATCCCTGGGTGCCAGGGAGTCTCATACCCAGGAGTCATTTCCCTTGGGGGAATTTATTGCATTTATAAACTGAGTTTCAGCTTAGAAGGGGCCACATTTGAGCAACAAGGAGGCTCCCTGTAGGGCATTCTTAGGAATCCTACAATACTATGCCAAGTTTCAATTTCAAGAGCAAAGGTTCATAACATAGTCATCAGTATCAATGGCCCATCAATGGACTATTCTCCTCCACTAGTCATTGCCCCTGTATTTGGGGCTCCAGTAGAGAATGTGGCAGAGCTCCCCAGGATGGGCATTTGATATTCTTTGGTTGCTGTGTGAATCTCCAGCCACTATGGTCATACCCCATGAACCTTTGAACACATTTATAAGCCTTATATTTATGCCCAGTGAACCTCCTCCCATGTATCCCCCATCACTGACACCCTGCCCCACTGATCCTCCCCTGCCACAGTTGTAACCCTTCTGTGATCCACAACTTCTCAAAAGTGAAGCCAATAAGTAGCCAAATACAATTAATAAGAAAATGAATTAATATTGGTAGTTTTAAACATAAGAAATAACATAAGAAATAAAATTCAGAAAATTTTAAAAAATTAAAAACATAATAAAAAATTGGGATAAAAAATAATGAAAAATATTTAAGAAAAATTTTTTTGACATTTTGCCTTTCGTCACTGTAAGATCTGTTGTCCTATATGTACACTGACATTTTCTTCCATTTGTTCCCATAGTGTTTTACTTTTTTTTGTTTTGTCTTCAAAGAAATTTTAGGTCTAAGTAAAGTCACATAAAAAATACAGGGGATCCCATTTACCCAACACCCTGCCCATTTTCCCCCTTCCCATATTAATAACCTTTTTATATGTGGGTGATACATTTCTTACAACTGATGAACACAGCTACTAACCATGGCCAATAGTTTACATTATGGTTTACATTTTTGACCGTGTACTTTTATAAATTTTGATGAAGTTTAACATGGCCTGTACCATCATTGCAAGATCACTTAGAAAACTTTTCTTGCCCCAAAATATCCCCTGTTTCATCTATTCTATTCCTCCCTACCCCTCCCCTGTGGCACACAGAGACCACCAGGCTTCACTCCTTGAAGGACAAGATTCATAATTGTTTGCAGCAACACTGAGGGCTTGACACACTGGTCTGTCCTCCCCTATTAGGCACCACCCATGCTCTCAAGAGACTCCCATCCCTCTATTTGAGAACACAGTGGGCCTCCCCAGGATGGGAGTCCAACTCCTTCCCACTCTATGTGAGTTTCCACCTACTGATATAACACACTAAGGCAAAATGATCCCTTGCACACTCCCGACAAGCCTGCCCTGACCCAAACGCCTCCCCATCGAAGACCCTAAACCAGTAGCCCTTTCTTGTCTATTGCCAAAAGAGCTTTACCCACATTGTAGTTTCAGCTATGTACCCACGAATCCCCAGTGTTCACCAGCTCCCTCCCCCAACCCTCTCCCCATTCCATGGACCATTCAACACATCCCCCCACCCTACCCACCTGTCAAAACTGTCCCACCCAACCCATTCATATCCCTACACCCCTGTCATGTTACTTCACTGCACAAGTACAAACTTTCACATTATCGTAGATTTTACCTTATGGGCATTGGCTAACAACCTTCTTCTCCCTTTCTATTTCTTGTAAACATGTCTTACAAATCTAGCTCTGTGAGTCTGCTCAATTTGCTTAATTCTTATCAGTGAGGTCCATTAATACCTGGCTTGCTTCAATCAATATAAGGCAGCCTACTCAATGGGAGAAAATATTTGGTAACCATATATCTGATAGGAGCTTAATATCCTGCATATATAAAGAAATCCTATACCTTGAAAATAAAAAAACAAACAACCCATTTAAAAAATGGGCAAGTGATTTGTATAGACACTTCTCCAAAGAAGAAATACATATGGCTAAAATGCACATAAAAAGATGCTCAACATCACTAGCTATTAGGGAAATGCCAATCAAAACTGCAATGATATAGTAATCTTTCACCCATTAGACTGGCAGTTATTAAAAAACAGGGAACTACAAGTGGTGGAGAAGGTGTGGAGGAACAGGAAACCTGGTCCTCCACTGCTGGTGGGAATGTGGAATGATGCAGTGATTGTTGAGGACAGTTTAACGGTTCCTCTAAAAACTAAGTATAGATCTGGCATATGACCCAGCAATTCCACAGTATGGTGTATACCCAGAAAAATTGAAAGCAAGGACACGGACAGATAAATGCACACCAATGTACATAGTGGCATGGTTCACTATTGTTAAAAGTTGGAATCACCCAAATGCCCATCAAAAAATAAATGGATATGGGAAGCGAGCATGGCTCCACTGATAGAGCACCCACCTACCATATGGAGGGTGCAGAGTTCGATCCCCAGGGCCTCCTGACACATGTGGCAAGCTGGCCCATGCACAGTGCTGCCCCTGTGCAAGGAGTGTGCCTCACAAGGAGATCCACTCCACTTGAAAATTTCAGCCCACCCAGGAGTGGAATCACACACATAGAGGGCTAATGTAATAAGATGATGCAACAAAAAAGAGACACCGTTTTCCCAGTGCTGCCTGCTAATGCAAGTGGATACAAAAGAATACACAGCAAATGGGCACAGAGAGCAGACAATGGGAACGAAGGGGAGAGAAATAAATAAAATAAATCTTTAAAAAATAAAAAATAAAAGTAAATTGAATATTATTATATTTACCATGCAGTGGTTAGTACATTTTAAAAAGAGATTAATGGGTAAACAAAATGTGGAATAAGCATACAATAGGATATCACTCATTTCTAAGAAGGGATACAGTACTAACACATGGGATAACATGGGTGAATCTTCAGGACCTATATTTAGTTCTTAATAGCACAATGATACTCTTTATCCTTTTTTGTCTGGTTTGCTTTACTCAAAATAATCTTATAGACTCATCCATGTTGTCATATGCTTCATGACATCATTTTTTCTTACTGCTGCAAAACATTCCATCATGCGTATACACCACAGTTTGTTTATCTGCTCATTAGTTGATTGACACCTAGATTTTTGCCAGTTTTTGGAAATCATGAATAAAGCCACGATGAACGTCAGCAGGTAGACGTCTCTTTGTGTCACTGCTCTCAGCCTTCTGGGTATGTAGCTAGTAATGACATTGCCAGGTCATATGGCAAGTCTATGCTCAGCTTCCTTAGGAACTGACAGGCAGTCCCACACAGTTGTAGTACCATTCTACATTCCACCAACAGTGAATAAGGTTCCTGTCTCTCCACATCCTCTCCAACACTGAGAGATTTCTGACTTTTTAATAGTATCCATTCTGATAGGTGTGAAATGATACCTCATTGTAGTTTTTTTTAACAAATCTATTTTATTGATACATATTACTAAAGCATACATCGATCTAAAATATTCAATCAGTGGTACTTGGTAGAAACACATAGTTGTGCATTCATCACTTCAGTCATTTTTAGAGCAATTTCATTATTCCAATAATAATAGTAATAATAATAATAAGGCAATCTCAGCACCTTCCAATCTCTCTATGCTCCCCTGCCATACATAGCTGCTATTCTTTTTCATTTTTTCTAGGTTATTTTTATTTATATTTTGTAAAAACAGTTTTATGTATGCAATATCACCCATATTTGTGTTTTATGTGAGGTTTTACTATCTTACACAGTCCCATGTTACAGTTTTTAGCTTTCCTTCTAGTAATGTACATGACCTCGGACCTTCAACCACTGTCAAACCCATATAATAGCTCTGCTAGTTACAAACACTATGATGTTCTCTCACCATTTCTATTAATTTTCTAAGATTTACAAACAACCTTTTTTTACCTGTTCTGCACAGATTAACCTTCAGCTTTCCATTCTCTGTCTTCATTCTATTTTCTGGTGGCCTGTATTCTAATTATTAGCTCCTTAAGTTTACACAATATATTTAGTTCATAATAGCATAATCATACAGTATTTGTCCTTTTATGTCTGGCATGCTTTGCTCAAAATAATATCCTCCATGTTCATCCATGTTGTCATATGCTTCACGACTTCATATCTTGTTATAGCTGCATAACATTCCATCATGTGCACATACTACAAATGTTAATCCATTCATCAACTGATGGACACGTGGGTTGTTTCCAACCCCTGGCAATCGTGAATAATCCTAATATGAACATTGATGTGCAGACGTCTGTGTCTCTGCTCTCAGTCCTACTGGGTATATAGCTAGTAATGACATTGTCAGGTTACAATGGCAAGTCTATATACATCCTCCTTAGAAACTGCCAAACAGTCCTCCACAGTAGCTGTACCATTCTACATCCCCACCAACAGTAAATAAGCATCACTGTCTCTCAAATCCTCTCCAGCACTTACAGGTTCTGACTTTTTATGGCAGCCAATCTAATAGTTTTGAAATGATATGTCATTGTGGTTTTAATTTGCATTTCCCTAATTGCTAGTGATGTTGAATCATTTATTTATGTTTCTTTGCCATTTGTATTTCTTCTTCAGACAGTTATCTTGTCAAGTCACTTGCCCATTTTTAATTGTTTAGTTTGTCTTTTTATAGCACATATTGAGTAACAGTGGTGACAGCAGGCCTACAATCTTGTTCTAGATCTCCGTGGGAAAGCTTTGTCCTTCCCATTGAGTACAACGGTAGCTGTAGGTTTTTCATATCTATAGTTTACCATATTGAGAAAGCTTCCTTCTATTTCTATCTTTCAAGAGTTTTTTAACAAGAAAGGGTGTTGTATTTTGTGAAATACCTTTTCTGCATCAATGAATAGGATCATGTGATTATTCTTCTTCAACTTATCAATATGGCTTATTACATCAATTGATTTATTCTATTGAACCACCCTTCCATACCTGGGTTTACCCACTTGCTCCTGGTGTGAAACTCTTTGAATGTGCTTTTGGAATCTGTTTGCAAGTATATTGTTGAGGATATTTTCATTTCTATTCATTAGAGATATTGGTCCAGAATTTTAAAACTTTTAAATATCTTTATCTAGGTTTGGTATTAGGATGATGTTGGTTTCATGGAATGAGTCTGGTAGTATTCTTTCCTTCTGAAGTGTTTTGGAAGAGCTTGAGCAAGATTGGTATTAGATCATCTTTGAATGGTTGGTAATTTCACCTGTGAAGGCATCTGGCCCCAGGCTTTTCATCCTTTGGAGGTTTTTGATGACCGTTTCAATCTCTTACAATATGTTGTGCTCTTCCAATTCTTCCAGGGTCAGTGTAGGTGGTTCATGTGTTTCTAGGAAATTATCCATCTCCTCAACATTGTCTGGTTTTTTCATATACAGTTGTTCATAATATCCTCTTATGAGCTCTCTTATTTCTGCAGGACCATTAGTAATATCCCCTCTCTCATTTCTGATTATATTTATCTGTGTCTTCTCTCTTATTTCTTTGTCAGTCTAGGTAAGGGTTTGTTGCTTTTGTTGATCTCAAAAAAACAACTTTTGGTTTTCTTATTTTTCTGTATTGTTTCTTTGTTCTTTTTTTAAAAGATTTATTTATTTATTTATTTCTCTCCCCTTCTCCCCCCTGCCCCACCCTGGTTGTCTGTTCTCTGTGTCTATTTGCTGCGTCTTCTTCTTTGTCTGCTTCTGTTGTTGTCAGTGGCACAGGAATCTGTGTTAGGGAATCTGTGTTTCTTTTTGTTTCTTTCCTTCAGCTTGGTTTGGCATTGGTTTGTTGCTTTTTTCTAGTTCCTCCAAGTGTGCAGTTAGATCTTCAATTTTAGGTCTTTCCTCTTTTTTAATCTAACACTGCCTTTACAGTGTTCCATAAATTTTGATATGCTGTGTTCTCATTACATTCATCTCAAGATATCTGCTGATTTCTCTTAATTTCTTCTTTAATCCACTGATTATTTAAGAGTGTGTTGTTTAATCTCCATATGTTTAAGAATTTCCCTTTTTCCATCCATTACTGATTTCCAGCTTCATTTCATTATTATCAGATAAAGTGTTTTGTATAGTTTCAATCTTTATAAATTTATTGAGACTTGTCTTATGACCCTACAAATGGTCTCTCTTGGAGTACGATTGATGAGCACTTGAAAAGTAAAGTACACCCTGCTGTTTGGGTATGCAGTGCTTCATAGATGTTTGTTAGGTCTAGTTCATTTATCATATTATTCACACTCTCTTTCTTTATTTATCCTCTGTCCTAATTTTCTATCCAATACTGAGAGGAGTGTATTGAAGTCTCCAACTATTACTATAGAGGCATCTATTTCTCCCTTCAGTTTTACCAGTATTTTCCTCATGTATCTTTGGTCACTCAGATTAGGTGTATAAATATTTAATACAGCTATTTTTTCTTGGTGAATGGCCTCTTTTAAAATATATAATGACCTTCTTCATCCTTTATAACAGCTCTTCACTTGAAATCTATTTGTCCAATACAAATATCATTACTCCAGCCTCTTTTGTTTACTATTTGCATGAAATATCTTTTTCTAACATTTACATTTAACCCAGTTGTGACCTTATATCTGAAGTGGGTCTTTTGTAGAAAACATATAGATGGCTCATATTTTTTAATTCATTCTATCAGTCTATGTCTTTGGATTGGGGAATTTAAGCCATTAACATTTAATGTTATTATTATAAAGCCATTACTACATCATTCATTTTGTCCTTTGTTTCCCTCAGAATATCATTCTATTGTCTGCTTTTTTACACTTTAATTTTTGCCCTTCCTAATATCTTAATTTCTATGCTCTTCTGGAAATCTCACCACTGCTTTTTCCTTGGAAGCTGCAGCACTCCCTTCAGTATTTCTTGTAATTCTAGTCTTTTAGTAATATATTTCATCAATTTTTATTTGTCTGTGAAACCATTGAAATCACCCTCATTTTTGAAGTACAGTTTTGCCAGATATAGAATTCTTTTCACCTCCATGGTTTCTGATGAGGGTTCTGCAGTTAATCTTTTCAAGTACTTTTTGTATGTGTTGCTTTCCTTTTCTCCTGATGCTTTCAGAATCCTCTATCGCTAACATTTGTCATTCTGAATAGTAGGTGTCTCAGGGTAGGTCTATTTGGATTTATTCTTTCTGGGGTGCATTGTCCTTCTTGGATATTGATATTTATGTCTTTCAGAAGGGTTGGGAAGTTTTCAATCATTAGTTCCACAAATATTCTTTACTCCCCATTTCCAATCTCTTCTCCTTCTGGAGCACTGACAATGTATATAAACATTTCTCACTTCCATTCAATTTTCTGAGACTTGGTTTCATTTTTTCCCTTCTCTTCTCTTTCTGTTCTCCTAAATTTTCAATTCAGATATTGTGTCTTTGAAATCACTAATTCTGACCTAGAGCAACTAAAATCTGCTCATATATGTCATTATCTTTTTATTCTCATCCATCATGTCTTGTATTCCCATAGGGTATGTTACTTTTCTTTGCAGACTTTCAAACTGTTCTTTATACTCACTCAGTATCTTCTTAATATCCTTTATTTCTTTAGTCATATTTTCTTTAAATTCTTCTAATTGATTTGGGAGAGTTGTGTGATTATCACTTATGAGTTATCTTAAATCCTGTATCTCTTCAGGTCATTTGGTTTGTTTCTTTGGCTGGGCCATCTCTTCCTCTTTCCTAGTATGGCTTGTGATTATTTGCTGATGTCTTGCTATCTGAATATGTTGGTGAATTTACTCTGATGGCCAAATTCTCTCTTCCATGTTTTTTTTTTTTTCACAGCTCTTCTTTGTTATTTGTTTCAACTTATTCTATGTTCTTCAAATTACCCCATACTTACTTAGCAGGAGAGATACAAAGATCATGAAGGTGGTTTTTCCCAGGGTGAGGTCTACCCATTGAACTCTGGATGTGTGATTTCTCTGAGTATGGGAAAATCTCCTGCCTAATTTGTGGTAGTGGGTGAATGCATTTGTGTTCTCCCATTTTTAAAAAATCACCTAGTTTAGGTTATCAAAATCAGACCAAGGGTTCACCAATGGGGTGTAGATTTTCTCCCAGTGGTTCGGATACATAGGATACAGAGAGAAGTAGAAATTTTTTCCCATCCAATTTTCAGACATGTTGGCAGATGGTACTCAACACCACATATTTCCATGGAAGTGTTTCAGTCTTGGCTTTCCTGTGTCTTAGTCTATCTAGAGCTGAGATTCTTATGCAGTTTTGCTGGCCAAATTTACAAAAAGCCTCCCACTTCCCTGTCCATTTTTCCTTCAATGAGCTGAAAGGGAGGAAGAAATCTGTTCCCATCTCAGTCAGCTGCAGTGAACCAGGGGTCTTACCCTAGCTTAATATCTTTGCGGTGGGGAGGGGAGCCAGCCCAAACACTGCAGGCATTTGGTAACTGGCATTTGTTGTTTTGGGTTCTTCCTCTCTCTGTCCCTTACCCTCCTGGCACTTGTGTAGCACTGTACTGTTTTGCTGACCCCCATAGCAGTTCCCTCAGATAGCTTTTGACACTTTCTCCATTGTTTTTGTGAGAGAATTGAGTTTTGCCTGCCTAATCTAATACCATCTTTTCACAATTCTCTCTCAGTGTAGTTTTCACTTCAATTTCCCTAATTGCTACTGATGTTGAGCAATATTTCATGTGTTTTTTTTCTTCATTTTTATTTCTTCTTGGGACAATTGTCTTTTCAAATCTTTTGCACATTTTTTAAATCCAGTAGTTTGTCTTTTTATTGTTGAGCTATATGATCTCTATATATCATGGATATTATGTCCTTATTTGATATGTGATTGCCAATTATTTTCTCCCATATACTTGCCTGCCTTTTCACCCTTTTGACAAAGTCCTTTGAGGTACAAAAGTGTTTAATTTTGAGAGGTCCCATTTATCTCTATTTTCCTTTTTTGCTTGTGCTTTGCATGTAAGGTTTAAGAAGCCACCACCCACCACAAGATCTTGAAGCTCTTTCTCTATAACATCTTCTAGTATTTTTTATTGTTGTTGGTTTTATATTTAGGCCCTTGATACATTTTGAGTTAATTTTTGTATAAGGTGTGAGATATGGGTCACATTTCTTTCTTTTGGATATGGCTATTATTTTCCCAGCACCATTTGCTGAATAGACTCTTGCAGTCCAGTGAGGATGACTCATCAAAAATCCCTTCACCATAGCTGTGAGGGTCTATTTCTGAGGTCTTTATTCAGTTCCTTTGGTCAATGTTCCTGTATTTATGCTGATACATACTGCTTTATATCTCTTTATATCTCTTGTGGATGTTTTCTTTCTTAAACATCACAAAATGCCTGAAAATAAAATCTGTAATTCAGCCAATAAAATTCTTGAGCTGCTCTTTTTGCCAAGATTTGGTATAAAAGATGACATTGACATGATTTCTACTCCACATGAGTCAATGACTGGGAGAGTCGCTAATAATATGGTATAATGAATGAGTATATCATACTTTGATGTTAGAAAAGTAAATTTTTGTGAGCCCAATGTAGGCACCAGTGTTGGACTTGAATAACCAAGAAAATTTTCCAAATTATTAACATCTAAGCCAGGAATTGAGTGACATTATTGCTAGATTTTTTTCTTTTTAAAAGTTTTAATTATTTGTGCTCCACACACTCCATTCATAACATACAATCCATGGCTCTCAGCATAATCACATAACTTTGCATTCATCAACACAGTGAATTTAGAACATTTTCATTACTTCAAAAAGAAGGCTACCATACTCTTTATTTCTTCTATTAGTGCTCTTTAGCATTGTTAAGGTGTATTTGTTACACCTTACAATATTACAATATTGAAAATATTACAATATTACTGTTAACTATAGTCAGAATTTGCATTATTTGTATTGTTCCCCTATAACACCCTATTATTAGCATATTGTATGAGTGGCATATATTTATTATAGTTCATTAAAGAGCACTCTTATATTTGTATTATTGACTATATTCATCAACCACAACTGGATTCATTATGTTATATAGTGCCAAGTTCGTTGTCTAGTTTCCTTCTAATGATGTAAACAACCATAAACTTCCCCTTTCAACCACAATCATGCCCATATAGGAACACTCACAATAATTTGCTACCATGACATGTATCCATTTAAAAACCTTTACAGTCAACCTTATTAAAAAGTCCACACACGTTAAGTATCAGTTCCCCATTATCTATCCTCATTGTATCTCCTGGTAACTTATCTCTAGATCTTAGCTCCATGAGTTTACTTATTAGTTGGTATTACTGAGGCCATAAAAGATTCAACATGATGTCCTCAAGATTCATCCATGTTGTTGCATACATCAGGACTTCATTGTTTCACCAGTGTCCTTCCCAGTCCTCTGGAAACCACCCACTTCAATCCTTCCAGTTCCTGCCCTTTTATATACACTTTTCCTAAATCATTTTGGTTGTCCCACTTGGGATTTCAAGAATTATCACTCCCTCAAGCCTGACTTTTAGGTATTTCTCCTGTACATTTGGATATCATTCATGCAAATTAAAATCTATTTCATGAAGGAGTTAATAAGTTAAAAATGTATTCATTTGGAGTGACCAATGTCACCCATCCTCCAAGTCCAGCTCTGAAAATACCATTTATTAGAAATTAGCAGAAATACATAGATTATAATATTGTGCCTAGAGACACAATCCTTGTAGAACAAAGAGTCTCAGAAAATATAGGATGGATGGGTGTTTGCCCATCTGATCTTTTAAGAAAATGCTTGCTGAAATCCTGTCCTATATTTATCAATATTGCTGCAACATCCTTCTATTTATATATAAATATACATAAGTGTAAAAGCATTAATCATTTATAAACTGCAAATTCTTCCCTTAAAACTTCGTTAATAATTAACTGCATTCAAAGGACAAAAATGTTAATGTGTCATAAATGATGTAAACCCATTTTTACCTCAAGTCTAGAAAAAGAAAAATATTCCTTAATTTATTGTCACAGTAATCCTGTTGATTGTTTTTCTTAAACAATTTAACAAAGGCTGCAATGAGAAGTACACCAAACTTTAATAACATGATCAAATTACATGCCTAGAAGATTACACAGCTAGAATTTGAATGCTGCTTAGCCTGTGTGCCAAGCTTAAATTCCTGGCATGCTATTTGCCACACTTAGGCTTTACCTGGACTGTCCCATCTCACATCGCTCATCAGAGGCCACACCCTGTGGTCATGACCACCTCCCTTTTGGCTTGTTCACAGGAATCTCCTCATGCCTTCATGTCTCTCACCAAACATCAGCCTATGACCTAGCTCTCTCCTCATTTTCACTGTCTAGTTTAATCCAATTATACATTTCAACATTACAAGTTCAGCATTTAATTTCTTATGTCCCTTGTACTAACTGCTACCTCTAGTGATAAAGACCCAAATACCTGCAATTTTGCATGATTGCCTCTGACGCATCATGAGATTAGGATATTGTTCCTGGTATAAACACAAACTCACAACTCTAGTGACTATCAAATATATCTGGCAACTCTAGTGTCTTGATAATTGAATTATTGCTTTGGTCTCAATAAATACATGAAGTCTTCTCCATGACTTTTGATCATGCTTATTCTAACCTAATGCCTCATTTTTAATAGAATAACCTCCTAATAAACAGATGGATCATCAGTTTTCAAATTACCCTTTCATATCATAACATCTTCAAATATTCCATGCAATCACACATATTGGCTACACTTTCTCTCCTATTAAATTGAGAAGTCATGTTACTTCTGGCTGAGACCAATGTCTCCACTGAACTGTTCCTCTCCTGATTTTTTTGCTAACTATAGAATTGAGGGGAAGGGAGGAATAGAAGATGGAACAGGGGGTATTTTGGGGGGAATGGAAGTGTTCTAAATGATCTTGCAATGATAGATACAGGCCATGTTAAATTTCACCAAACTTTGTAAAAGTGTATGATCAAAAATGTAAACCATAATGTAAACTATTGACCATGGTTAGTAGCTACACTCATCAATTGTAAGAAATGTATCATCCACATGTAAAAAGATTAATATGGGAAGGGGGAAACAAGGAGGATGTGGGGTAAATGGGATCCACTGTATTTTTATGTGACATTACTGTGACCTAAAACTTCTTTGAAGACAAAATGAAAAAAAGTAAGACACCATGGGAACAAATGGAAAAAAATGTCAGTGTACATATAGGACAGCAGATCTTACAGTGATGAAAGGCAAAATGTCAAAAAATTTTTCTTAAATATTTTTCATTATTTTTTAAATCCCAATTTTTAATTTTTTAAAAAATTTTCTGAATTTTATTTCTTATGTTTAAAACTATTATGGGAAGCAGACATGGCTCAACTGATAGAGTGTCCACCTACCATACGGGAGGTCCAGGGTTCGAACCCAGGGTCTCCTGACCCATGTGGTGAGCTGGCCCACACAGCACTGCCATGCATAAGGAGTGCTGTGCCACACAAGGGTGTCCCCCGTGTAGGGGAGCCCCATGCACAAGGAGTGCTCCTCGCATTGAAATGCCCTGTGCCTAACAGTGCAGCCTGCCCAAGAGTGATACCACACAGAGAACTGATGCAGCAAGATGATGCAACAAAAAGAGATGCAGATTCCTGGTGCTGCCAAGAATGCAAGAAGACATAGAAGAACACACAGCGAATGGACACAGAACGCAGACATGGGGGTGGGGGGGTGGGAGAAAGGTAGAGAAAAAAATGAAATAAATAAGTAAATAAATAAAATTATTATTATTTCTTTTTCTTATTAATTTTATTTGGCTCCAGACATCGATGGCTGACCCATCATACATGTGTCCCTTAAAGATTTTGGGGTCAGTACAATAGAGACTGCCACACAAGGCTTTCAGCTTCTGGTCAATGTTAAATGTATTACTTAAGCCAAAATTGGTAAGCTTGATATTCTCAGCAGCATCCAAAAGCAGGTTTTCTCTTTTCAAGTCCCTGTGGGCAATAAACTTAGGCGGCAATTCTGCATAGCAGATACTGCTTGGTGAATATTCTCTTGGGCTTCTTGTTCTAACAGAGGGCCTTGGGCCATGAGGTAGTCAAAGAGTTCTCCTCTTCTGGTGTACTCCACTCCATGACGTTCTCAATACTTTCAGACAACTGAATGATGTTTGGAGGTTTCAAGGCCTTCAATGTGCTCACCTCTCAGGAGAGCATGCAGAGGCTGGCAGAGTTTTCAGTTTTCTGGATGATTTTCATGGCTGACTTGTGACCAGTGAGAAGATGCTATGCTAATTCCACCATGGAAAAGCCACCCTTTCCAACAGTTCTGAGGAACTGATAGTTCCCAGCCACAATCTCATTTATAAGTCAGCAGTGTTAGTTATACGCACTGTAATGTGTTACCATCAGCTCTTCATTTCCACACTTTTACAATTTTAAAAATTCAACATACATTGAGCATCATCTCCCATTCTCAACCCACATTTTATCTCCTAGTAAACTAGAGTTTACCTATGTGAGTAGTTCGTATTAGTGAGACCATACGATATTTGTCCTTCAGTGTCTGGCTTATGTCACTCAACATAATGGTGCATCATATATAAAAAATGGAAAAACACATGTCTCTCAACCTGCCCTTCCCCATAGGACAACTCAGCATGAAGCACCTGTCCTGTTGAGTGAGCTTCATTGAGGAGAAACTTTCCTCCCATTAGAAAGGGTTTCTGGTCTTAGTTAAATACTATACTTGGCAGACCCAGTGCTTCATTCTCTTGAGTCTTTCAATGGAGTCTTAGCTTACTGATTTGAGATCTCCTTTTAAAACATAAATATTAATGCTAAAATTTTCTCTTAAGCACTGCTTTATTGCACCTCATCCAGTTTTATACAATTGTATTTTCATTTTCTTTTTTTTTGTATTTTTTTAATTCATTTTTTAAAAAATATTACATTCAAAAAATAAGAAGTCCCATTCAACCCCACCGCCCCCACCCTCCACTCCCCCTACAGCAACACTCTCTCCCATCATCATGACACATCCATTGCATTTGGTAAGTACATCTCTGGGCATCGCTGCACCTCATAGTTAATAGTCCACATCATAGCCCACACTCTCCCACGTTCCATCCAGAGGGCCCTGGGGGGATCTACGATGTCCCGGAATTGTCCGTGAAACACCACCCAGGACAACTCCAAGTCCCGAAAACGCCTCCCCATCTCATCTCTTCCTCCCATTCCCCGCACCCAGCAGCCACCATGGCCACCCTTCCCACACCAATGCCACATTTTCTCTGTGGACATTGGATTGGTTGTGTCCATTGCACATCTATGTCAAGTGGGGGCTTAGATTCCACATGGATACTGGATGCAATCCTCCTGCTTTCAGTTGTAGGCACTCTAGGCTCCATGGTGTGGTGGTTGACATTCTTCAACTCCATGTTAGCTGAGTGGGGTAAGTCCAATAAATCAGAGTGTAGGAGTTGAAGTCTGTTGAGGCTCAGGGCCTGGCTATCATATTGTCAGTCCAGAGATTCAAATCCCCTAAATATATCTTAAACCCCAACACCAACTACAATTCCAGTAAAGTAGCATGAAAGTCTTATGAAAAGAGATCCCATCTGAGTCCAGTTCCATCACACAGAAACACCAGCTCCAAAGAAGGGCCAACTGACATGGCAGTGAACCCCATCTGCCATGACCATAGAACCCGTGGGTCTCTTTAGCCCTCAAAAGAACCAATACCTGGGGTTGTATCTACTTTATCTGTCTCTTAGACTCTGCTCAGGTGTGCATAAGGGCAATCCTTCTGACAACTTCCAGACTCTTTTTTAGAGACTCATAGCCATATAAACTCATTTCTCCTTTCCATTTCCCCCTTACATTAGGTCAAACAGCATTTTAAAGTCATGTTATTATATGTAGACAGGGATATTCTGCTGATCTGCATTGAACCTTTAATTCAAGGTCATTTTCTAGTTGCATCTTCAGCTGGTACTTGGTAGTGATCCCTCGGTGCCAGGAAGGCTCATCCCCGGGTGTCATTTCCCACGCTGGGGGAAATGCACTGCATCTACATACTGAGTTTGGCTTTGAGACTGGCCACATTTGAGTAACATGAAGGCCATCAGGAGGAAACTCCCAGGCACAGTGCTGCTCTAGGCCTTGTTCTTATTTCAGGCGTATAGGCTCACAAGCATAGTCATTAGTAGCAGGAGCCCACTGTTGGACCCTCATTCCTTCCTGGTTCTTACCGTTGCAACTGGGGGACTGCTACTGCTCCCCTAGGGACCACAACAGAGCCCCCCGGCCAGGGGCCCAGTACCCCCCTAGCTGTTGTTTTTAATTGTTTCCACTATGAGTATATCCAAACATTACCATGCACCCTGGACATATGCCCTGTGTAACTCCCTGTCAATCATATATAGCCTGTCAATAACATTCCATACCAGTATTCCTCTGCCGCCATTGTTGAACCACTCTGTGATCCAAAACTTCCTGAAAAGTGAAGCCCAATATAATGTCAGTTTCCCTTACTAGTAAAATGGAATACAGCAATGAGTTTAAAGGTTAGATCTAGAGTATGTATTGATTTGGAAAAATTCTACATCCTTTTTCTTGTCTTTTTTCCTAATTATTGAGCTTCTCTTCACAAGAGTCTTAGATCACAGTAATTCATATATACAATATATAGTACTCCCACAGATCCACCATAAAACCTTTCCCCTTCCACAGCAATAATCTTTTAACTTATTCATATCATATTTACTGAAACTGATGTACAGACTCTGAAACAATAGCTTTCAAACAAGGTGACATCTGTGCTTACAATGTGGTCCATACTTTAGGATATACAGTTTTCTAAATTTTTTAGTTATCCTATGTTTTACATTATGGTTTACATTATTAGTCTGTCATCCCCTATATGTTTTTGGTGTAATATTACATGTTTTATATTCATACTCGTGTACTCTCGCGAAACTCCTCTCTTGCCCCCACATTTACCTTGGTTCCATCCATTCAACATCCATTTTCCCCTCCCCTTGGGGTCCACAGCGACAGCCAATCTCCATTTCCTGAGGAGCCACATCCAGAGATACTTGCAACAGTGTTCAGGGCCTGACTTGCTCAACTGCCCTAATGCCCTGGGAGCCACCCTTTCTCTCGAGAGATACAGTTCCCTCTATTTGATGGCATTAGTCCTCCCCAGGATGTGGGTCCACCCACACTCTCACTACTTGGGTCTCTACCCAATGGTACAACCCACCCTGGTAAAATGAGCATTCAGACATTCCCCAGGAGTCTGTCCCACATCAGTCCATCCCCTCCAAGCATCCTAAACAGGTAACCCTCCTAATTATATTTTGATATGGTTTTCTCAGCATTTTACTCTCAACCAACACCTGACACTCTCCTATGTTCGTATGTTGCCCCTTCCTCCCCCCAATTTTTGGGCAATATTACCCATCCGCCCATCCCCAGCCCCCCTCAAACCTGCAAAGCCCCACCCAAAGGCAACCTCTTGCCCCCATTTTATCTCTTCTTTGTGCTCATACTTACCGCCAGCTCATCATAGATTCCACCCCTGCAGTCGTCAGCTCACATCCTTCCTCCACCCCCCCCCCGATTTCCTGTAAGCCTATTTTCCAGTCTCTAGCTCTCTGAGGCAGCTTGCTTATTTCATATCATTGAGGTCATGTAGTATTTGTCCTTCAATGCCTGGGTTGCTTCACTCAACATAAAGTTCTCGAGATTCATCCATGTTATCACGTGTGTTTGCTGTGTATTTGTTCTTACAGCCAAGTAGTATTCCATTGTGTGTACATACCACATTTTATTGATTCACTCATCTGTTGATGGGCATTTGGGATGATTCCAACTTTTGGCGATAGTGAACAATGCTGCTATGAACATTGGTGTACATATATCGGTTTGTGTCCTTGTTTTCAGTTCTGCTGGGTATATAGCCAGCAGTGGTATTGCTGGGTAATATGGTAAATCTATGGTTAGTTTTTTGAGGAACCGACAAACTGTCCTCCAGAATGGTTGGATCCTTCTGCATTCCCACCAGCAGTGGATGAGTGTTCCCCTTTCTTCACATCCTCTCCAGCATTTGTATTATTCTGTTTTTTTCATAGCTGCCAATCTTATGTGAGTAAGATGGTATCTCATTGTAGTTTTGATTTGCATTTCCCTGATAGCTAGAGATTTGGAGCATTTTTTCATGTGCTTTTTAGCCATTTGTATTTCTTCTTTGGAGAAGTGTCTGTTTAAATCTTTTCCCATTTTTAAAATGGGTTATCTTTTTATTTTCAAGATATATGAGTTCTTTATATATGCAAGTTATAAGTCTCTTATCAGATATATGGTTGCCAAATATTTTCTCCCATTGTGTGGGTTCCCTTTTTACTTTCTTGACAAACTCCTTTGAGGTGCAGAAGGCTTTGATTTTGAGGAAGTCCCATTTATCTATTTGTTCTTTTGCTGCTCATGCTTTTGGTGTGATATTCATGAAGCCATTTCCTACTACAAGGTCCTGTAGATGTTTCCCTACACTGCTTTCCAAGATCTTTATGGTCTTGGCTCTTATATTTAGGTCTTCGATCCATCTTGAGTTGATCTTTGTATAAGGTGTGAGATGGTAATCCTCTTTCATTCTTCTACATATGGCTATCCAGTTCTCCAGGCACCATTTGTTGAATAGGCCATTCTCTCCCAGTTGAGAGGGTTTGGTGGCTTTATCGAATATTACATGGCTATATATATTAGGTTCTATATCAGAACTTTCAATTCAATTCCATTGGTCTGTGTGTCTTTCCTTATGCCAATACCATGCTGTTTTCACTACTGTAGCTTTGTAGTATGTTTTGAATTCAGGAAGTGTGATTCCTCCAATTTCGTTTTTCTTTTTCAATATGTCTTTGGCTATTTGGGGCCTCTTTCCTTTCCAAATAGATTTCATAGTTAGTTTTTCTAGTTCCTTAAAGAAGGCTGTGTTGATTTTTATTGGGATTGCATTGAATGTGTAGATCAGTTTGTATTTTCATTTTCATTCAGTTAAAATATTTCTTAATTTCCCTTGTGATTTTTTCATTGACCCATGTGTTGATAAGAACATTGGTAAATGTCCAAATACTTGTGGTTTTTCCAGTTATCTTTGTCATTGATTTCTAGTTCAATTCCACTATGATCACAGAAGATACTTTGTGTTATTTATATTATTTTATGTTTGAAACAGTATGTTTTATTGTCCTGAATATGAACTGACTTGTTGCATATTCCATGTGCACTTGAGAAGAATATATATTCTGCTCTGGTGTGGTTTAGTGTTCTATATGTGTAAATTGGATCAAGTTGATTGTACTATTTTTCAGGTCCTCTATACCCATATTGATTTTATACTTATTTCTTTTATCAATTATTGAGAGAAAAGTGTTGAAGACTTCAAATATATATAGATGTGTTTTTTCTCCTTTAATCTTTTATTTTGAATTACTGTTGTTAGGGGTATTCACATTTAGGATTATGTCACCTTGCAGAACTGATTGTTTTACCATTATGTGCTGTCCCTCTCTATCCCTGACAATATTTTCTGTTCTAAAGTCTACTTTGTGTGCTATTAATAGAGCTAGTAGTGATATTTTGAAATGTTTTTCCAATCTATAAATATGATATGTCCATCCATTTAATTTGACGCTCTGTGATATTTCTTAGTAATACACAGTAGTTTTAAGAGGAGTTATTTAACCATGTGTTTGGCCTTGATTCCTAGGTTATTTTATGTTTGAAATTTTTGTAAGTATTGAAACATTCCTCTCATTATCCATTTCCTTCATCAAAGAAAAGAAACATAAGTAAAATTCTGTTTGCTTATAAATATTGTATTTAGGGGTATTAGTTAAATACTAATTCTTATTATTTGTCTATACATTTTAATTTGTTTCTGTGAAAATACTCTTGTCACCTGTGAATATGGAGGAAATATTTTCCTTACAATCATTCATATATTTCCTTGCTTTCACCACAATGAAAATATCAAATAGAATTTCTGCCTGAAAAAAAAAATAGAGCTACTCCATCATTCTTCAGTTAGCATTTATATGGTATTTTTAAAAATACCCTTTCAATTATTTGTTTTTATTTTTGGTGTTTTATCTTTATCCTTTCAATTTTTAAACTTATCTATTTTTTAATATTTAAGTGGATTTCTTTTTTTTTTTCTTCTTTTTTTTATTGACTTTGTAATAATATTACATTAAAAATATATATGTGAGGTCCCGTTCAACCCCACCCCCCCCACCCCACCTTCCCCCCCCCCCCCCCCCAGCAACACTCGTTCCCATCATCATGACACATCCATTGGATTTGGTAAGTACATCTTTGGGCACCTCTGCACCTCATAGTCAATGGTCCACATCATGGCCCATACTCTCCCCCATTCCATCCAGTGGGCCCTGTGAGGATTTACAATGTCCGGTGATTGCCTCTGAAGCACCATCCAGGGCAGCTCCATGTCCCAAAGACGCCTCCACCTCTCATCTCTTCCTGCCTTTCCCCATACCCATCAGCCACCATGTCAACTTTTCCCAATCCAATGCCACCTCTTCTATGTGGACATTGGATTGGTTGTGTCCATTGCACCTCTATGTCAAGAGGAGGCTCAGATTCCACATGGATGCTGGATGCAATCCTCCCACTTTCAGTTGTAATCACTCTAGGCTCCATGGTGTGGTGGTTGTCCTTCTTCAACTCCATCTTAGCTGAGTGTGGTAAGTCCAATAAATCAGATTGTAGGTGCTGGAGTCTGTTGAGGCTCAGGACCTGGTTATCACATTGTCAGTCCAGAGATTCAAATCCCCTAAATATATATTAAACCCCAACATTAACTGCACCTTCAGCACATTAGCATGAAAGTCTTATGAAGGGAGATCCCATCTGAGTCCAGATTCATCACACATAAACACCATTTCCAAAGAGGGGCCATCTGACCTGGTAGTTAACCCCATCGGCCATGACCATAACTCCCATGGGTCTCTATAGCCCTCAAAGGAACCAATATGTGGGGGTTGTATCTGCTTTATCTGTCTCTCTGACTCTGCTCAGTTGTGCATAAGGGCAATCCTTCTGCCAGCCTCCAGACTCTTTTTTAGAAACTCGTAGCCATATAAACTCATTTCTCCTTTCCATTTCCCCCTTACTTTAGGTCAAACAGCATTTTAAAGTCATGTTATTTTATGTAGACAGGGATATTCTGCTGATCCGCATTGAACCTTCCGTATAAGGTCATTTTCCAGTTGCATCATCAGTTGGTAGTTGATAGTGGTCCCTCGGTGCCAGGGAGGCTCATCCCCGGGTGTCATGTCCCACGCTGGGGGGAAGGCATTGCATTTACATGCTGAGTTTGGCTTCGAGACTGGCCACGTTTGAGTAACATGAAGGCTGACAGGAGGAAATTCCCAGGCACAATGTTGCTCTAGGCCTTGTTCTTATTTTACGCTTATCAGCTCACAAGCATAGTCATTAGCATCAGGGGCTCACTGTTGAACCCTCACTCCCTCCCGGTCCCCGCCGCTGCACCTGGGAGACTGTCGCTGCTCCCCTAGGGACCACGACAGAGCACCACTGGCCAGGAACCCAGTACCTCCCCCCGCTGTGGTTTTTAATTGTTGCCACTATGAGTATATCCAAACATTACCATGCACCCTGGACATATGTTCTGTACAGCTCCCTGTCAGCCATATATCACCTGTCAATGGCATCCCATACCAGTATCCCTCCATTGCCATTGTTGAAACACTCTGTGATCCAGAACTCCCCGAAATTTGAAGCCCAATATAATGTCAGGGTCCCTTACTAGGGAATGGCATATAGCGATGGGTTTAAAGGTTAGATAAAGAACACGTGTTGACTTGGAAAAAATTCTACATCCTATCATTTTCTTTTTTTTTTTTTTCCTCCTAATTATTCAGCTTCTCTTCACAGGAGCCCTAGACCACAGCAATGCATATATATAATATACAGCACTCCCATACATCCACCACAAAACCTTTTCCCTTCCAGAGCGATAATCTTACACCCTATTCACATCATATTTAATTAACGTGATGTACAGAGTCTGAGACACTAGCTTTCTAACAAGGTGACATCTGTGCTTACATTATGGTGCATACTTTAGGATACACAGTTTTTTACATTCTTAGTTATCCTATGTTTTACATTATGGTTTACATTATCAGTCTGTCATCTCCTATATGTTATGGTGTAATATTACATGTTTTATATCCATCCTTGTGTACTCTCAAGAAACTCCTCTCTTACCCCCCATTTACCTTGGTTCCACACATTTAACGTCCATTTTCCCTTCCACCTTGGTGCCCACAGTGACATCCAACCTCTGTTTCCTGAGGAGCCACTTCCAGAGATAGATGGAATAGTGTTCAGGGCCTAACTTGCTCAACTGCCCCAATGCCCTGGGAGCCACCCTTTCTCTCGAGGGATACAGTTCCCTCTATTTGATGGCATTAGTCCTCCCCAGGATGTGGGTCCACCCCCACTCTCACTACTTGGGTTTCTACCCCACGGTGTCACCCACTCTGGCAGAATGAGCATTTAGACATTCCCCAGGAGCCCGTCCTGCATCAGACCCTCCCCTCCGAGCATTCTAAACAGGTAATCCTCTTTATTATATTTTGATATGATTTTCTCGGCATTTTACTCTCCACCAACACCTGACCCTCTCCTGTGTTCGTATGCTACCCCTCCCTCCCCCCACTTTTGGGCAATGTTGCCCATCCATCCCTCCCCAGCCACCCTCAAACCCGCAAAGCCCCAACCAAAGACAATCCCTTGCCCCCCTTTTATCTCTTCTTTGTGTTCATACTTACCACCATCTCGTCTTAAATTCCACCCCTGCAGACATCGGCTCACATCCTTCCTCCACCCTCCGATTTCCTGTAAGCCTATCGTTCAGTCTCTTGCTATCTAGGGCAGCTTGGTTATTTCATATCATTGAGGTCATGTAGTATTTGTCCTTTAATGTCTGGGTTGCTTCACTCAACATAAGGTTCTCAAGATTCATCCATGTTATCACATGTGTTTGTAGTGTGTTTGTTCTTACAGCCGAGTAGTAATCCATTGTGTGTATATACCACATTTTATTGATCCACTCATCTGTTGATGGGCATTTGGGTTGATTCCAACTTTTGGCAATAGTGAACAATGCTGCTATGAACACTGGTGTACATATATCGGTTTGTGTCCTTGTTTTCAGTTCTGCTGGGTATATACCTAGCAGTGGTATTGCTGGCTCATATGGCAAATCTATGGCTACTTTTTTGAGAAACCGCCATACTGTCCTCCAGAATGGTTGGATCCTTCTGCATTCCCACCAGCAGTGGATGAGTGTTCCCCTTCCTTCACATTCTCTCCAGCACTTGTATTCTTCTGTTTTTTTCATAGCTGCCAATCTTATGGGTGTAAGATGGTATCTCATTGTAGTTTTGATTTACATTTCCCTGATAGCTAGAGATTTGGAACATTTTTTCATGTGCTTTTTTGCCATTTGTATTTCTTCTTCGGAGAAGTGTCTGTTTAAGTCTTTTTCCCATTTTTTAAATGGGTTGTTTATCTTTTTATTTTCAAGATATAGGAGTTCCTTATATATGCAAGTTATAAGTTTCTTATCAGATATATGATTGCCAAATATTTTCTCCCACTGTGTGGGCTCCCTTTTTACTTTCTTGACAAACTCCTTTGAAGTGCAGAAGGCTTTAATTTTGAGGAAGTCCCATTTATCTATTAGTTCTTTTGCTGCTCGTGCTTTTGGTGAGATATTCATAAATCCATTTACTATTACAAGGTCCTGTAGATGTTTCCCTACACTGCTTTCTAAGGTTTTTATGATCTTGGCTCTTATATTTAGGTCTTTGATCCATCTTGAGTTGATCTTTGTATAAGGTGTGAGATGGTAATCCTCTTTCATTCTTCTACATATGGCTATCCAGTTCTCCAGACACCATTTGTTGAATAGGCCACTCTCTCCCAGTTGAGAGGGTTTGGTGGCTTTATCGAATATTATGTGGCTGTATATGTGAGGTTCTATATCAGAGCTTTCAATTCGATTCCATTGATCTATGTGTCTCTCCTTATGCCAATACCATGCTGTTTTCACCACCGTAGCTTTGTAGTATGTTTTGAAGTCAGGTAGTGTGATTCCTCCAATTTCCTTTTTTCTTTTTCAGTATGTCTTTGGCTATTCGGGGTCTCTTTCCTTTCCAAATAAATTTCCTAGTTAGTTTTTCTAGTTCCTTGAAGAAGGCTGCGTTGATTTTTATTGGGATTGCATTGAATGTGTAGATCAGTTTTGGTAGGATAGACATCTTAATAATGTTCGGTCTTCCTATCCATGAACAAGGAATAGTCTTCCATTTATTCAGGTCTTCTTTGATTTCCTTGAACAATCTTGTATAGTTCTCGGTGTATAAGTTCTTTACCTCTTTAGTTTAATTTATTCCTAAGTATTTGATTTTTTTTTTACTATTGTGAATGGTATTTGTTTCTTGATTTCCTCCTGATCTTGCTCATTATTGGTGTACAGAAATGCTACTGATTTTTGCGCATTGATCTTATAACCTGCGCCTTTACTAAACTCATTTATGAGTTCTAGAATCTTTTTTTTTTTTTATTTTTTTTTAATTTTTTTTAATTTTTTTATTTTTTATTGACTTTGTAATAATATTACATTAAAAATATATATGTGAGGTCCCATTCAACCCCACCCCCCCACCCCCCCTCTCCCCCCCCCCCCAACAACACTCGTTCCCATCATCATGACACATCCATTGGATTTGGTAAGTACATCTTTGGCACCTCTGCACCTCATATACATTGGTTCACATCATGGCCCATACTCTCCTCTATTCCATCATGTAGGCCCTGTGAGGATTTACAATGTCCGGTGATTACCTCTGAAGCACCATCCAGGGCAGCTCCATGTCCCGAAGACGCCTCCACCTCTCATCTCTTCCTGCCTTTCCCCATACCCTTTGTCCATTATGTCCACTTTTCCCAATCCAATGCCACCTCTTCTATGTGGACACTGGATTGGTTGTGTCCATTGCACCTTTATGTCAAGAGGAGGCTCAGATTCCACCTGGATGCTGGATGCAATCCTCCCATTTTCAGTTGTAATCACTCTAGGCTCCATGGTGTGGTGGTTGTCCTTCTTCACCTCCATCTTAGCTGAGTGTGGTAAGTCCAATAAATCAGATTGTAGGTGCTGGAGTCTGTTGAGGCTCAGGATCTGGCTATCACATTGTCAGTCCAGAGATTCAAATCCCCTAAATATATCTTAAACCCCAACATTAACTGCACCTCCAGCACATTAGCATGAAAGTCTTATGAAGGGAGATCCCATCTGAGTCCAGATTCATCACACATAAACACCATTTCCAAAGAGGGGCCATCTGCCCTGGTAGTTAACCCCATCGGCCATGACCATAACTCCCATGGGTCTCTTTAGCCCTCAAAGGAACCAATATCTGGGGGTTGTATCTGCTTTATCTGTCTCTCTGACTCTGCTCAGTTGTGCATGAGGGCAAACCTTCTGCCAGCCTCCAGACTCTTTTTTAGAAACTCGTAGCCATATAAACTCATTTCTCCTTTCCATTTCCCCCTTACTTTAGGTCAAACAGCATTTTAAAGTCATGGTATTTTATGTAGACATGGATATTCTGCTGATCCGCATTGAACCTTCCGTATAAGGTCATTTTCCAGTTGCATCATCAGTTGGTAGTTGATAGTGGTCCCTCATTGCCAGGGAGGCTCATCCCCGGGTGTCATGTCCCACGCTGGGGGGAAGGCATTGCATTTACATGCTGAGTTTGGCTTCGAGACTGGCCACATTTGAGTAACATGAAGGCTGACAGAAGGAAATTCCCAGGCACAAAGTTGCTCTAGGCCTTGTTATTATTTTGGGTTTATCAGCTCACAAGCATAGTCATTAGTATCAGGGGCTCACTGTTGAACCCTCACTCCCTCCCGGTCCCCACCACTGTACCTGGGAGACTGTCGCTGCTCCCCTAGGGACCACGACAGAGCACCACTGGCCAGGAACCCAGTACCCCCCCTACTGTGGTTTTTAATTGTTGCCACTATGAGTATATCCAAACATTACCATGCACCCTGGACATATGTTCTGTACAGCTCCCTGTCAGTCATATATCACCTGTCATTGGTATCCCATACCAGTATCCCTCCATTGCCATTGTTGAAACACTCTGTGATCCAGAACTCCCCGAAATTTGAAGCCCAATATAATGTCATGGTCCCTTACTAGGGAATGGCATATAGCGATGAGTTTAAAGGATAGATAAAGAACTTGGATAAAGTTAGATAAAGAACTTAGATAAAGAATGTTGACTTGAAAAAATTCCACATCCTATTTTTTTCTTTTTTCCCTCCCCCCCCCTAATTATTCAGCTTTTCTTCACAGGAGTCCTAGACCACAGCAATGTATATATATAATATACAGCACTCCCACACATCCACCAGAAAACCTTTTCCCTTCCACAGTGATACTCTTACGCCCTATTCATATCATATTTACTTAAAGTGATGTACAGAGTCTGAGACATTAGCTTTCTAACAAGGTGACATCTGTGTTTACATTATGGTGCATACTTTAGGATACACAGTTCTTTACATTTTTAGTTATCCTATGTTTTACATTATGGTTTACATTATCAGTCTGTCATCTCCTATATGTTATGGTGTAATATTACATGTTTTATATCCATCCTTGTGTACTCTCAAGAAACTCCTCTCTTACCCCCCATTTACTTTGGTTCCACACATTTAACGTCCATTTTCCCTTCCACCTTGGTGCCCTCAGTGATAGCCAACCTCCGTTTCCTGAGGAGCCACTTCCAGAGATAGATGGAATAGTGTTCAGGGCCTAACTTGCTCAACTGCCCGAATGCCCTGGGAGCCACCCTTTCTCTCGAGGGATACAGTTCCCTCTATTGGATGGCATTAGTCCTCCCCAGGATGTGGGTCCACCCCCACTCTCACTACTTGGGTTTCTACCCCATGGTGTCACCCACTCTGGCAGAATGAGCATTTAGACATTCCCCAGGAGCCCGTCCTGCATCAGACCCTCCCCTCCGAGCATTCTAAACAGGTAACCCTCTTTATTATATTTTGATATGATTTTCTCGGCATTTTACTCTCCACCAACACCTGACCCTCTCCTGGTTCGTATGCTACCCCTCCCTCCCCCCACTTTTGGGCAACGTTACCCACCCGTCCCTCCCCAGCCACCCTCAAACCCGCAAAGCCCCAAGCAAAGGCAACCCCTTGCCCCCCTTTTATCTCTTCTTTGTGTTCATACTTACCACCATCTCGTCTTAAATTCCACCCCTGCAGACATCGGCTCATATCCTTCCTCCACCCTCCGATTTCCTGCAAGCCTATCGTTCAGTCTCTTGCTATCTAGGGCAGCTTGGTTATTTCATATCATTGAGGTCATGTAGTATTTGTCCTTCAATGTCTGGGTGGCTTCACTCAACATAAGGTTCTCAAGATTCATCCATGTTATCACATGTGTTTGTAGTGTGTTTGTTCTTACAGCCGAGTAGTATTCCATTGTGTGTATATACTACATTTTATTGATCCACTCGTCTGTTGATGGGCATTTGGGTTGATTCCAACTTTTGGCAATAGTGAACAATGCTGCTATGAACATTGGTGTACATATATTGGTTTGTGTTCTTGTTTTCAGTTCTGCTGGGTATATTCCCAGCAGTGGTATTGCTGGGTCATATGGGAAATCTATGGCTAGTTTTTTGAGAAACCGCCAAACTGTTCTCCAGAATGGTTGGATCCTTCTGCATTCCCACCAGCAGTGGATGAGTGTTCCCCTTCCTTCACATCCTCTCCAGCACTTGTATTCTTCTGTTTTTTTCATAGCTGCCAATCTTATGGGTGTAAGATGGTATCTCATTGTGGTTTTGATTTGCATTTCCCTGATAGCTAGAGATTTGGAACATTTTTTCATGTGCTTTCTTGCCATTTGTATTTCTTCTTCGGAGAAGTGTCTGTTTAAGTCTTTTTCCCATTTTTTAAATGGATTGTTTATCTTTTTATTTTCAAGATGTAGGAGTTCTTTATATATGCAAGTTATAAGTTTCTTATCAGATATATGATTGCCAAATATTTTCTCCCACTGTGTGGGCTCCCTTTTTACTTTCTTGACAAACTCCTTTGAGGTGCAGAAGGCTTTAATTTTGAGGAAGTCCCATTTATCTATTAGTTCTTTTGCTGCTCGTGCTTTTGGTGAGATATTCATAAATCCATTACCTATTACAAGGTCCTGTAGATGTTTCCCTACACTGCTTTCTAAGGTTTTTATGGTCTTGGCTCTTATATTTAGGTCTTTGATCCATCTTGAGTTGATCTTTGTATAAGGTGTGAGATGGTAATCCTCTTTCATTCTTCTACATATGGCTATCCAGTTCTCCAGACACCATTTGTTGAATAGGCCACTCTCTCCCAGTTGAGAGGGTTTGGTGGCTTTATCGAATATTATGTGGTTGTATATGTGAGGTTCTATATCAGAGCTTTCAATTCGATTCCATTGGTCTATATGTCTCTCCTTATGCCAATACCATGCTGTTTTCACCACCCTAGCTTTATAGTATGTTTTGAAGTCAGGTAGTGTGATTCCTCCAATTTCGTTTTTCTTTTTCAGTATGTCTTTGGCTATTCGGGGTCTCTTTCCTTTCCAAATAAATTTCATAGTTAGTTTTTCTAGTTCCTTAAAGAAGGCTGCATTGATTTTTATTGGGATTGCATTGAATGTGTAGATCAATTTTGGTAGGATAGACATCTTAATAATGTTCAGTCTTCCTATCCATGAACAAGGAATAGTCTTCCATTTATTTAGGTCTTCTTTGATTTCCTTGAACAATCTTGTATAGTTCTCAGTGTATAAGTTCTTTACCTCTTTAGTTAAATTTATTCCTAAGTATTTGATTTTTTTATTTACTATTGTGAATGGTATTTGTTTCTTGATTTCCTCCTGATCTTGCTCATTATTGGTGTACAGAAATGCTACTGATTTTTGCGCATTGATCTTATAACCTGCGACTTTACTAAACTCATTTATGAGTTCTAGAATCTTCGTTGTAGATCTCTCAGGGTTTTCTATGTATAGGATCATGTCATCTGCAAATAATGAAATTTTGACTTCTTCCTTTCCAATTTGAATGCCTTTTATTTCTGGTTCTTGCCTCAGTGCTCGAGCAAGTACTTCTAAGACAATGTTAAATAGGAGCGGCGACAGTGGGCATCCTTGTCTTGTTCCTGAGTTTAGAGGGAAGGAGTCTAGGATTTCTCCATTGTAAACAATATTGGCTTTAGGTTTTTCATATATACTCTTTATCATGTTCAAAAAATTTCCTTGTATTCCAATCATTTGGAGTGTTTTTATCAAGAAAGGGTGCTGTATTTTGTCAAATGCTTTTTCTGCATCAATAGATATAATCATGTGATTTTTTTCCTTCAATCTGTTTATATGGTGTATTACGTTGATTGATTTTCTTATGTTGAACCATCCTTGCATACCTGGGATGAATCCCACTTGGTCGTGGTGTATAATTCGTTTAATGTGTTGTTGAATATGATTAGCAAGTATTTTGTTAAGTATTTTTGCGTCTAGGTTCATTAGAGAAATTGGTCTGTAATTTTCCTTTCTTGTGATGTCTTTGTTTGGCTTTGGTACTAGGGTAATGTTGGCATCATAGAAGGAGTTGGGTAATGTTCTTTCTGTTTCGATGGTTTGGAATAGTTTCAGCAGGATTGGTGTCGGTTCTTTCCGGAATGTTTTATAGAATTCACCTGTGAAGCCATCTGGCCCTGGGCTCTTCTTAGTTGGGAGATTTTTAATAACTGATTCTATCTCTCTGCTTGTGATTGGTTTGTTAAGATCATCAATTTCTTCTTTTGTCAATATGGGCTGTTTTTGTGTTTCTATGAATTTTTCCATTTCCTCTAGATTGTCATTTTTGTTGGAATATAGTTTTTCAAAATATCCTCTTATGATAGTCTTTATTTCTGTGGGGTCAGTGGTGATATCGCCCTTCTCATTTCTTATTTTGTGTATTTGCATCTTCTCTCTTTTTTTCTTTGTTAGTGTTGCTAAAGGTTTGTCAATTTTGTTAATCTTCTCAAAAAACCAGCTCTTGGTCTTGTTTATCTGTTCAAGTGCTTTCTTATTTTCTATTTCATTTAGTTCTGCTCTTATCTTTGTTATTTCCTTCCTTCTTCCTGTTGGGTTACTTTGTTGTTGTTTTTCTAATTCCTTCAAATGTGCAGTTAGTTCTTCAATTTTTGCTCTTTCTTCTTTTTTGATATATGAATTTATGGCTATAAACTTCCCTCTCAGTACTGCTTTTGCTGCATCCCATAAATTTTGGTATGTTGTGTTATCATTATCATTTGTTTCAAGGTAGTCATTGATTTCTTTTGAGATTTCCTCTTTGACCCACTGTTTTTCTAAGAGTGTGCTGTTTAATTTCCAAATCGTGGTGTGAAATCTGGGCTTCTTTCCCTTGCAAATCTCCAGCTTGACTCCACTGTGGTCAGAGATAATGTTTTGTATGATTTCAATCTTTCTGAATTCGTTCAGCCTTTCTTTGTGGCCTAGCATATGATCTATCTTGGAGAATGATCCATGTGCGCTTGAGAAAAATGTATATCCTGCTGTGTTTGGGTGTAGCGATCTATATATGTCTATTAGATCGAGCTCCTCTAATATACTATTCAGATGTTTTGTTTCTTTGGTGATTCTCTTTTGAGATGTTCTGTCCAGAGTTGATAGTGGTGTATTAAAATCCCCCACTATAATTGTAGATGTATCTATTCTTTCACTTAGTTTTTCCAGCATTTGCCTGATGTATTTAGAGGCACCCTTGTTAGGGGCATAGATATTTATGATTGTTCGATCTTCTTGACAGATTTTCCCTTTGACTAAAATGTAGTATCCTTCTTTGTCTCTCACAATTGTTTCACATTTAAAGTCTATTTTGTCTGATATTAATATAGCTACTCCTGCCTTTTTTTGGTTATTGTTAGCTTGTATGATTGTTTTCCAGCCATTCACTTTCAATCTCCATGCGTCTCTGGGTCTAAGATGTGTCTCTTGTAGACAGCATACGGTTGGGTCATATTTCCTTATCCAATGTCCCAGTCTGAATGTTTTGATAGGTGAGTTTAATCCGTTGACATTCAGTGTTATTACTATCAAGGAATTATTTGTGTTAGCCATATTTTGATTGGATTTGTGTTTGTCATATTTTGTTTGTATATTTTTTTTGTCTTTTTTGTTGTTGTTGTTGGTCTTATACTCTCCTCCAACTCTGCCTTTCCTGTTTTTTCCTTTCTTCCTGCAGAACTCCCTTTAGAATTTCTTGAAGGGGAGGTTTCTTGTTGGTATACTCTTTCAGTTTCTGTTTGTCTGCAAATATTTTGAACTCTCCATCATGTTTGAATGCTAGTTTAGCTGGATAGAGTATTCTTGGTTGGAAATTTTTTTTCCTTTAGTACCTTGACTATGTCATACCACTGCCTTCTTGCCTCCATGGTTTCAGAAGAGAAATCAGCACTTAATCTAATTGAGCTTCCCTTGTATGTGATGGTTTTCTTTTCTCTTGCTGCTTTTAGGATTTTCTCTTTGTCTTGAGCATTGGATAATTTGACAAGTATATGTCTTGGGGTGGGCCTGTTGGGGTTTATGACTAGTGGAGTGCGCTGTGCTTCTTGGATATGCACATCTGTCTCTTTCAGTAGATTTTGGGAAGTTTTCAGCCATTATTTCCTGCAACACTCCTTCTGACCCCTTTCCCTTCTCTTCACCTTCTGGAATGCCTATAATACGTATGTTTGAGCGTTTTGCATTGTCATTCAGGTCCCTAAATCCTAATTGGATTTTTTCTATCTTCTTACTGACCCCTTCTACTATCTGTTTGATTTCTGATGTACTGTCTTCCACATCACTAATTCTCTGCTCTGTCTCTTCTAGTCTGCTGATATTTGCTGCAAGTGTATTTTTGATTTCTTGAACTGTGGTGTTCATTCCCATCATATCTGTTATGTTTTTGCGTATGTCTGCAATTTCCCCTCCAAGTGATGTCTTCATGTTGTTAACCTCTTTCATTACTTCGTCAAATTTGTCAGTGATAAATGTTCTGAGATCTTTCATTGCTTGTGCCAAGTTTTGCTCCCCTTCGTGATTATTGGTTTGTTGATTGGATTCAGCCATGTTTTCCTGATTACTGGTTTGGTTTGTAGATTTTTGTTGCTTTCTGGTCATCTCTTTATCTTGACGGATTTAATCAGTTCCTTAGCTTCTTTGTCTGCTCTTGGAGGTTAATTAGCTGTTATTTTTGCATAGGTGTTATATCTTGTCTTTGTCACTTTTTTCTTCTTATTCTAGTTTCTTGTTGTTGGTCAAGTTCACTTTAAAGGAAAGTATTAGTGTTGGGGAAAGGCAATTGTGTAAGCAAGGGAAAAGTGTAAAGTAGTATTGGTGATATATGTTAACAAAGCAAGAATATGAGATCTGGGAGGATGGAGGTTAGATTCATGTAAATTGTGTAGAGTTATAGCAGTAGGTAGAGTACCTATTATGAGGTAGATGACTGAATATGGGAGGAATATGGTATGAGCTAAAAAGCTATTGATTTCGTGAGAGAGGGAAAGAGAAAAGAAAGGTAATAGTTTCAAGAGTGGATAACAGAAAGAAAACAAAACATAGGTATTAGAAATTAAGACTTAGACCCTTCGTGGATCGAAGGAAGGGAGGTGGGAGGTGGAATATAGGAGAGCCAGTAGATGGTGGCGGATATCAAGATGTAGGGGAAAGAGGATAGTGTAGGTAGCCTAAATCAGTTCACACAGAAATGAAGCAGTGAAGGATGAGAAAATCCAGCGAATGTGAGGTGTTTCCTGCTGCACCTTTCCACCCCATCGATGTCTCGGCACTTCTGCCCTGCAAAAATCCTGAAAAAGCCTCGTCTTGGAGAACCTGCCACCGCGTCCAGCCGTCTCTTCCCGGGATAGACCACAAAGGCAAGTTCACTCAGTGACCATCTTGTCTCCTCCCTTAAGTGGATTTCTTATAAAAAGCATATGGTTGCATTTTGCTTTGCATCCAGTCCTAATAATTTCTGTCGTTTATCTGATGTATTTAGATCTTGGATTGTATGGGAAATGAAATTTCCCACCTCTTTTTGCAGTCTTTGAGCTAAGAATGTTTTTGCATTTTTAAATGGCTGGAAAAAAAGAACAATATTTCATGAATATCAGATAATTACATGATATTCAAATACCTGTGTCCATAGATAAAGTCTCATTAGAACACAGTCACATTCATTTAATACATATTGTCTATGGTGTTTCTGTGCCAAGATAGTAGGGTTGAGTAATTGTCACAAGTTTCTGTTTCTATTCTTTTTTTTAAAGATTTATTTTATTTATTTCTCTCCCCTTCCTCCACTCCCAGTTGTCTGGTCTCTGTGTCCATTCACTGTATGTTCTCCTGTGACCGCTTCTATACTTATCAGTGGCACCTGTTGCAGCATTTTGTTGTGCCAGCTCTCCGTGTGTGTGGAGCCATTCCTGGGCAGGCTGCACTTTCTTTTGCACCAGGTGGCTCTCCTTACAGGTCACACTCCTTGCGTGTGGGGCTCCCCTATGTAGGAGACACCCCTGCGTGGTAAGGCACTCCTTGCGTGCATCAGCACTGTGCATGGGCCAGCTCCGCACGGGTCAAGGAGGCCGGGGGTTTGAACCGCGGACCTCCCATTGGTAGACGGATGCCCTATCCATTGGGCCAAGTCCGCTTCCCTCTGTTTCTATCCTTTCAACCTGAAAGCCTAAACTTCCTTTAACTTCTCCTTTAGGGTAAGTCTGCTGTAAGTATCTGTACGTATCTGAGTGTGACTACATATATTTGTGGAATGTCTGTCTATATATGTGTGTATTTGTGTATATATATGTATTTATATTTATACATACATATTATTTCATGTGTAAACACATGCAAAGATTGAGCCATTTCCCCACAAAAAGCATGTTCATGTCTGAAATCTGAGTCCCGTGCATGTGAACATATCTGTAAGTAGAGAATTGAAGATGTTTTCAGTTATGGTGTGGCCAAACTGAATGGGGGTGGGTTACTCCAATATGGCTGGGTCTTTATAAGCAGAGGCTGTTTGGATGTTATTAGGCCAATACCCTGTTCTCTGAATATCCCTTACAGTTTGATGTTCCCCAAGGTTCAAGCTCCTGCCCACTTCCCTCCCACTCTAAGTGACCACACCAAAGCCCATGGCTTCAACTCAGTCTACATGCCAGGGAGCCCAGTCCTTCATGTCCAGCCCAGAACACTCTCCTGAGCTCCATGTCTGAATTCCCAAGTGGACTCTCATGGGCACTCAAACTAAAGATCTTCTCTGTCTGGATGAATGTCACCAACAATTCTCTAAACCAGAAGAAGGCAGGTGTCCTTAACTACTCCCACTCTCTTTGGTGTAATTTAATCATGAAAATATGTCAATCCTAATTCTTAAATGTTTCCTTAAATTCACCCCTCTACCCATTCCTGTTTTCAAGTCTTAAGATCATTGCCAAAAACTTGCCTCTACTTCCTCTGGCCTGGTCTGTCTCCAATTCATCCTCTATGAAGCTGCTAGGATATTTATAAAATGCCTATTAGACAGTTACTCCCAGATCTAAAATCTTTCAATGGGTTATGTAGTCTGCACAATAAAGTGCAAATTCCCCATCACGGCCTAGCACGATCCAGCTCTCCAGGCTCATCCCCCACCACCTCAGAGCTATCTTACTCTAGAGGTCAGAGTATAACAAAGAGGGTTCTAAAGGGCAGTTCTCAAGATCTTAATAAAATTCAGGTAAAATAAGTTTGCAAAAGTGAAGAAATGGATTTAAACACAGCAATGAGCAATGAGAATATCCAAGCAAGGAATAGAGATGCTAAAGGTTGAGTACCACTTCCTGTTTTTCAATGAATTCCTATTAACAAGCCTAGGAGTTCCATTTGGACTACAGAAGGCATCCAAAAATTTTATTATAGTTCCTATAACAAATTATGATCCCTTGCTTCCTCATCTCTGGCAGAGGTTGCATTCATTTATTCATTGCTTACTAATTCATTCATTCAGTAACACTCATTGCACATCAAATGTACGTGCTAAAGGGAGCTATAGACTGAGCATTTAGAGGAAGATCCTGCTCTATATGAGCCAAACTAATAGATGATTAAAACAATCATGATAAATGCTGTTTGTTGGCAGCATAAAATGGGAGGAACTGACAGTAACCTTGCCTCCTCTTCTTTACTTCATTATCTCTGCGCTAGGTGCCAGTCCTTTTCCTTTATGTATTAATACATGAAGGCATAGTTGTTAATTATACATATAATTACAATGGTCATATCTTTCTCATGTATTGACCCTTTCATTATTATGCAATGTTTCCCTGTATCTTTAGTGATATTTCTTGCTGTAAAGTCTATTTTTCCTGATAATAATATAACTACTCCAGATCTTTAATGGATACTATTTAAATGGTATATCTTTTTCTATTATGGTACTGAATTTGTGTCTTTGAGTGTAAGGTGTGTCTCTTATAGACAGTACATAATTGGGTCTTGCAATTTCATCCAGCATGACAATCTCTGACTTCGGAGTGTTTAGACTATTCATATTTAATATAATTATTGTTATGTTCAGATGTATATTTCCCACATTGGGATTTGTTTTCTGTCTCTCTCTTTTTTTGTTTTCTGTTCCTTTTGACTGCCTTTGTTGTGTTAGACATTTATATAGCACTACATAAATTAATTTAACTTCTTTAGTTATTCCTTAAGATTTTAATTGAAAGATAAGAATATATGTATCAATTCATCGCAGTCTACTTCAGATCAATGCTAATGTAATTTCAGAAAAATGTAGAAAATTTTCTCCAATGTACCTCCATGTCTTCCCCTTTTCTGTATGCCATTCTCAATATATCTATGTATGTTATGAATGTACCATATAAAATTATAATTATTGATTTAGATAATCTTACATCTTTTATAGAAGTTAAGGCAAGAAATGAGAAAAAGTATTTCTCTATAGCCTTTTCTATTAACTCAAGTAATTATAATTTCTGATGTTCTTCATTTCTCCCTGTGAATTTGAGCCCTTGTCTGGAGTAATTTCTTTGAAATATCAAGCATTCGCTTTAAGATGTTTTTGGTAAAGCATGTTTTGGGTAGTTGAATTATAAATCCCCAAGAAGACATGTTCTCATTCTTAATCCATGTTCCTGTGTGGACCTATTTATAATAGGACCCTTTGAAGTTGTATTATCAGTTAAAGTATAAACTCATTTGTGAATAGGAGCTTCTAGGATTCTATTTGGGTGTGGTGTGAATGAATCAGGGTGGACTTGAATCTGTGATACTGAGTCCCTTATAAACAGAAGAAATGCGGCCACAGACAGTAGAGAAAGTCACAGGAGGAGATACAGGACATCACCATGAAATGGAAGACTGCCATCACCAGAAAGTTACAGCTCCAGGGGAAAGCACAGCCTTGCTGACAACTTGATTTTGGACCTAGAGTCTTTAAAACTATCAGGCAATAAATTCCATTTGATTAGGCCAAGAATGTGTGATATTTGTCAGAACAACCTGGTAAACCAAGACAGCATATTTGTTAATGAAAAATTCTCTTACTCTTTGTCTATCTTGGATTGTCTTTATTTCACTTTCATTTTGCTGGATATAGAAATCATGGCTGACAGTTTTTTCCTTCAGTGCTTTGAATATGTCATTCCTCTCACTCAGGACAACTAACAAGGAGATGATGATGGTCAATGCCATCCCAAGGTACAGACAGTACCTAACAAGAAGTCCCATTCATCTCCCCCCTGGATCTAGGCCCCCTCTATATTAGAAGCAGAGGGGGCATCACCAACCCCAAATCCTCAAGAATGGGGAATGACCAACGGACTAAAGTACCCTTATTATTATTCTACTATAAAATGTGTTATTATTCTAACAATGGAAGAACACTTATCACCGATGTAAAGGCAGTGGCCACCAGAGGTTCTGAGGGATGGGAAAGGGAAGAATAGGTGTAACATGGGGATACTTTAAGTACATTGGATTTATCCTCCATGACATTTGCAGGGATGGATACAGGCCATTGTATATTTTGTCATAACATAAAATTGTACAGAACAAAGTATAAACTATAAACTGTACTCCATGGTTAGTAACAATGCCTCAATATGATTTCATCAATTGAGTTGCAACAAATATACCACACTACTGAGGATATTGTTAATGTGGCAAAGTGTGGGAGGGGGAGGGAGGGGGACAACGGGGAATTCCTTACATTTTTAATGTAATCAAGTAATCTAAAGCTCTTTAAAAATAAAATTTTCATTATAAGAAAGGTAAAAAAATGTGTTTGACTTTCATAGTTTGACTGTGATGTGTCATTTGTATCATATATGATGAAGCATAAGTATCCACAGCATGCAAAGCGTGCCCACAAATCAAAGAGGGGAAAATCTTCAATATAAGGCTAAGAGACTTCAAAATGAGTCCGGAGGTCATCAGAGGAGTTATGTAAATGCACATCCCAGCAGGATCCCAGAGACAGACAAAATAGATACAACCCCAGGTACTGGTTCTCCTGAGGGCTACAGAGACACACAGGTTCTACAGTCATGGCAGATGACTCTGGAGTTCAGTGCCTTGCCAGTAGGCCCTGCTTTGGAATTTGTGCTCCTGAGTGTAATGGAGTTGGCTCAGATATAACCTCTCTACACATGCCTCTTCTGTTACTTTTACTGAACCTGTGTCAGTGTTGGGGTTGGTGGATGCTCAGGAGACTTGAATCTCTGGACTGTCCATGTGCCAGCTGGGCCCTGAGCCTCAGCAGAGTTTTAACACCTACTCTTCAGTTTGTTGGGACTCACCCAGGTCAGCTAACAGGGAGGTGAAGATGGGCAACCACCACACAAGGAAACTGAGGGAGTCTACAACTGCAAGCAGAATTCTATCCATCAATCATGTGGGATCTAAGCCCCCTCTTGATTTAGAGGTGGAGTGGACATGGCCATCCCAGGGTGCACAGAATGGAGGAATAAAATATGGATTAGAGTGGACTTACTGGTATTCTACTATAGAACTATTGTGACTCTAGCAATGGAAGAAATTGTAGCATTGATGTGGAGATAGTGGCCACAGGAGTAGCTGAGGGCAGGGAGAGGGAAGAAGAGGTGTGATATTGGGGCATTTTTGGGACTTGGAGTTGTCCTGAATGATATTGCAGGGACAGATGCAAGACATTATATATCCTGCCATAACTCACTGAATGGATTGTGGGAGAGTGTAAAGTACAATGTAAGGTATAATCCGTGTGGTGCAGCAGTGCTCCAAAATGTATCCACCAAATGCAATGAATGTGCCACACTGATGAAAGAGGTTGTTAACGTGTGAGGAGTTGGGGGATGGCAGTGGGATATATGGGAACCTTTTCTATTTTTTAATGTACCATTTAGTGTGGTCTATGTATCTTTGAAAAAAAGACAATAAAAATTTGCTAAAAAATAAGTAAAAATAAATATTATACTAAAAAAATTGGCAGGAAAAATGGAAAGGCAAATTCCAAAAGAATAAACAAAATGGTAAATAAACACGTGAAAACCATTCTGGAAAATTATTGTCAGTAACCTCTAAAGCTGAACCTACACATGCACTCTGACTCAGCAATTCCACAGCCAACAGATATCCATACATATGTCCACCAGAAGGCATGTATCAGAATGTTTACAGCATCATTATTGTAAAATCCCTGTTTTAGTGCCCTAGGGCTGCTGGAACAAAGAACAACAAACTAGGTGGCCTAAAACTACAAATCCATCGTCTCACAGTTCTGAAGCCAAAGTGTCAGCAGGGCCACACTTCCTTCAAAACACACAGTGAAGACTCTGTTTATGTCTCTTCCAGCTTCTGGCAATTACATGCAAACCTTGGTGCTCCTTGGCTTGTGGCAGCATGGCTCCATCTCTGCCTCCATCACATGGCATCTTCTCTCTTTGTGCCCAATTCTTTCCTTCTTATAAGGACACCAGTCACATGAGATTAGTGCCAGCCCTAATCCAGTTTGGCCGCATCTTAACTAATCACATCTTCCAATACCCTATTTTCAAACAGAGTCATGTCCATGGTGCTTGGGGTTAAGACTTGAACACATCCTGTTTTGGAAACACAGTTTAACCCACAGCAAACTGCAAACTGGAAATAACCTAAATTGGCCAATTAATTGCATATATTCATTAAATGAAATAGAGCCATGAAAAAGAATATTGACACTCTAGGTTGTCTTTGGTGAGATTTTGCCATTTTGTTTCATAGGCACAGGGTCCAGCCAAATAATTTTTGATCATGAATATGCCAGAGTTCCAGAGAGTGGAGAATCAAAAATTTAAGAGTATGAGAACCCTGTCTTTATTATTTTGCTTCTTACCTTGCTTATGGGATAATGAAAACCAGCAGTAGCAAAAATGAAACTGGACTGTACCTTAACTGTAGAAACTCGGGCTCAAAATTTGAGTTTTCTCATCGGTAAGATTGACCCACTGACCTTGGACTAAGAGCTAGTGAGATCAGAGAGTCAAATACAAAAAAGAGCGGAGTTCAAATTCAAGAGAGACTCACCCATAAATTGTGGAGATAGTGGGGAGGACAGAGAACTGAAAGGATTCAGCAGATGCCTTCTTCTGTCTTTCCTATCTCCAGAGTCCTCAGCAGTGGCCTTCAGATTCTGTTCTCATCACCAGAAACTGAGAGGAAAGAAAATATAATCAAGTTAATTTTTTGGCTCTTACAACTTTAGTAAGTGACTCATGATTTTGGCAAGATTCTTTTAGGCAGAACAAGTTTGTCTTAAAGAAAATAATCTGATTGATATAGGGTAGTTTCCCTTACGTAGCTTAGGCTTGACTTAGAGCATATGTATCTTTCTCTTTTTTAGGTATTAGTATTATTTTTAAATTACCTTTCTTTTTTATATGTCTCTTAATTGTCCATTCATTAAATTTAATCTGGTCATCCTTACTTTTAACATGCACAGAATTCTTCATATAAAACTAGGTCACCAAAAACTTTTTAAAAATTACTTCAGCACAACACATGCTTTATTCTCATTGAAATCTTAACCTCCATCAGTTCTCAATCATTGTAAACTTGGGATAATCCTCCAAAGAAACACAAACAAAAGTTTGATTCTCTTAGTGTATTGGACACTTTACATAGAGATAAACCTTATTATTTTTCTTAAAAAATTAGGTCAACTTATTGCATATTCACCTTCAAAATGAAAATTAAACTAGAACTGAAGCAGCATATTGCCATAACTTATCTTGAAGGTCTGTAGGCGCTACTGTATTCCAAGAACTTAGACTGGAATCATTCCAGGTAATCTCCAGTACAAGTGCTTTTAAGCAGAACCTTTGACATAACATAGGGTAAACCCTATTAAATTCATTTTATTTTCTAAAATAATGAAAGATCCTTTTGAAACTTAATATCTTTATTTACCAATCTTACTGTATTATGGATCTAGTGCATAGACTTGGTGAAAAAGGCAAGGCACATAAACACACACAAATTAAAGTATTATATAAATCAGAGAAGTCATTGAAGATCATCTACAGCCTTAAAGTAAATTAAGAATATAATAAGTCTAATTTAAAGCTGAAGAGTAAACCATAAATTATCCACCTGTAAAGCAAACAATAGGCTTTTTCAGCTTCTTTTCTGTGGACAATATAACAGAAGAAACTTTTGCTTATGATTTGAGTATTAGAATTATTCTGAACCTGGAGAAGTAAAAGTCAATTCCTCAGTTCCATTGTTTTACAATTCATGGAAATTTTCAGGACTGTTTTAGCTTTTTGGGTGAATTTGCCAAAGTGTGGACACTGCAGATGCCAGTGCTCAGAAGGCTCCTGCTACTACTTGAGGGTGAGTGAATCGTGGACTTCCACCCTGATGTTTCCAGTTTTTCCACTTTACCCCAAGTTGTCCAAGTACACTGCCCCTATTAATAGAGCCAATGGCTTGTGCTTTCAACTGCTCTGCACTGTGCAAGTCAGCACCCTTTTCTCTGAGAGGTTACTACTCAAGCTTCTTCCTACATGACCTTCAGCAGTTCAGGGGCATTCTGTCTGCAGCTGCCAACAGGCTGTCAGTCACTTTGTCAAGGTTTGGTGCATTCCCTGCATAAAATGAATCTCATTTCCTTAAATACCTCATAGACCACACCATTATTTTCACTTGATTCTTTCTGCTTTCATCCAGAAAGAACATTCATCCAATGTTCAAAATTGCATTAAAAACTGGGGAACCAACTCACAAAATAATGAAAACTTGTCATCTGGTAAAAAACACCATTAGCTTCGTCAAGAAAAAATGCCTTCTGATGAATCTTTCAAAACTCCAGTCTTTCCCCAGTCGATATGCTCTCTGGCTCACATTACACTTTTACTGGGGCCAGATGAAAATGGTGAACTTTCTAACCTTCATCCATTTCTTCCAGACTAAAACTGAGTTATTAACGGTACATGTAGGAAGTTTTACTTCTTTAAACTGTGTGGACCGCTGACTTCTGGCTACAGGAGGAGCAGCCGTCTCCCAGTGGAGCGGGGTGGGCTCCTGAGACGTCACCCTGCACCGCAGGCTCTTAGGGCTCGTGCAGTTTCCCACACAGCTGAGCACTTTACCTGGAGGACAGGGCAGCGGGCGGCCCGTGGGGGTCTCCTGGGCTGACATGGGGCCTGAGCCTGCCGGGATGGAGGGGATGGCGGGAGTCCTGTGGAAGCTGCCTCCCCCAGCCCAGCCCCAAGACACCTCCTCCCCAAGTCCCTCCCCAAGTCCCCTCCTCCTCTCCAGGCCCGTCCTCCCCAGGTGCCCCCTCCTCCCTAACTCCCCTCCTCCTCCCCAGGGCTCCTCCTCTCCAGGCCCTACTTCTCCCAAGGTCCCTTCTCCTCCCCAAGCCCCCTCCTCCCTAACTCCCGCTCCTCCCCCTCGCCCCTCTTCCCCGGGAGAATCAAACCCGCCACCAGGGGTCGCTCTCCTCCCCCCATCTCGGGCCCTTCCAGGTCCCAGATTCCGAGTTTCGACTGCCCAAGTGTTTCTTTTGCATTTCTCATTTTTATTTTATTATCTCGGAATATATTCTCTTTTTTGTATGAAAAAGTAATATGAGAAAATACCTTTAAAAATCTTTGAACTATTAATGTTTATACTCACATATATATTACAATATATATGTTTCATGTTGAAGAGAAAATTGAATTTCCTTGAATAAAGTATCATGCAGTTACTGTACTTGAGCTCTCTGCACATTTTTTATGAGGTGAAATTCACGAGCACACCTGGCACACTGGGTGGGCTGGGGCAGAGTGTAAACGACAATGTAAACCACTGTCCATGTGGTGCAGCAGTGCTCCAAAATGTATTCACAAAATGCAATGAATATGCCACGATGATGAAAGAGGTTGTTGATGTAGGAGGAGTGGGGTGAGGGGAGTGAGGGGTATAATGGGGACTACTTATATTTCTTAATGTAACATTTTAAAAAAATAAAGAGAAAAAATAAATTTAAAAAAATGCACAAACATAAAATTAACCATTTTAGAGAGTATAGTTAGTGGCATTTGGTACACACACAATGTTGTGCATCAGCTTGTAAGCAAAGGGTTAAGTTTACTTTTCACAGGAAGGAGGAGCCAGAGCTGGCTCTGCAGTTGGAGGAGGGAGGGAAAGGGGTTCTAGCAGCTTTGGCGCCAAGAATTTGAAAAGTGGCGCCAAAGTGAGGGGGCCAATGGTGAGAAGCGAGGGTGGTGCCAAAGCGAGGGGGCCAATGGTGAGAAGCAAAGGTGGGGCCAAAGCGAGGGGGCCAATGGTGAGAAGCGAGGGTGGGGCCAAAGCCAGGGGGCCAATGGTGAGAAGCGAGGGTGGGGCCAAAGCCAGGGGGCCAATGGTGAGAAGCGAGGGCGGGATCAAAGCGAGGGGGCCAATGGTGAGAAGCGAGGGCGGGGTCAAAGCGAAAGCAGCGCGGAATTTGAAAAGCGGCGCCAGGAGTGAAAGAGGCCCCCACGCCCGCCGGCCGCTGGAATGCGGGGACTGGAGCGGGTCTCAGAGGGGAACAGCACAAGCTAGTTAGCCCTCTCCCTGGCTGTAACCCTGAAGCCCCAATCAGTGGGGCAGGGGAGGGGCCTGCGTGTTAGGTTTAGGGTCTAAATGTCGGTGCTTCTTGTCGTTTGGCGCCCCAGCCAGGTCGCCATTCTTGCAAGAGCCTTCATTCTTTTCTCCTCCACAATCGGGTGACCTTCTGTTCTCTCACAGGTGCAGCTTTCTTTCTACCAAGGCTGATCTAGTTCCAGAGCGTTTTCATTACTTCACAGGAAAGCTCATGTCCGCAGCAGGTGCCACTCCCTGTCCTCCGCTCCCTTCAACATTTACCAGCCACTAGACTTCTTTCTGTCTCTATGGATTTACCTACGCTGGATATTCCAAATAAACAGAATCTTTTTAAAATGTGACCTTTTAATCTGGCTTCTTTCACTTATGGTGTTTTGTAGATTTGTCCATTTATTATCTCTTGTGCCATAACTTCATTCATTCCTTTTTATGGCTGAACAGTTTTCAATGTCTGGATATTAGGTATTTTGGTTATGCATTCATTCAAGTATAGAAATTTGGGTTGCTCCCACTTGTTTGTAATTGTTAATAGTATTGCTCTAAACATTTGTGTACAATTATTTGAATGTCTGTTTTCAATTATGGGGCTATAAATTAAGGAGTAATGTTGCTGGATCACGTGCTAACTCTGAATATAATTTATTGAGAAACTCTCCAAATATTTTCCTCCAGGTTTGTATCATTGTACCTTCCCACCTACAATGTACGGGGATTCTAATTTTGGCACATATTAATCCACAGTTATTTTAGATTTTCAAAAAAATTATAACTATCCTAGTGGGTGTGAGGTGGTGTGGTGTCTCAACGTAGTTTTGATTTGCAAACCCCTAATGAGTAAAGATATTCAGTATCTTTTCATGCGGTTGTTGGCCAATTGCATATATTCCTTGAAGAAATTTCCATTGAAATACTTTCTATGTCCATCTCTAATTAGATTATTTGTCTTTTTGTTAAGCGGTAGAGGATACATACATATTAATGTTTTATTTATTTCCCCTAATCTTAAACTTATTAAAGCTCATATAGAGTATACTTATATATACAAATTTCTTTAAAAATCCTAAGTTCACACATTTTTACTCTGTTATTAATGTTTGTTCAAGTTCACTGGAAAGGAAGTACTATTTCTTTAAGTCTAGATAGGCTTTGAGGTGAAGGAGCCAATAATTGGAGTGATGTTAAAGATCTGTGATTCAGTTTGAAGGACTGGTGTGACAAGAAAAAATCAAGAATCTGAAAATTACCCTTAAGCTGAGAGACGGGATGAAGATACCAGAAATGCAATGCTAATAGAAGCTTGTATTTCCCAAAGAAATTGAAAATGGGAGACATCATGCCAGAACCAGCTAGGAACGGCTTTCAGTGCAGCGGTCTGAAGAGCGCCTGGCTCGTGTTTCTGAACTCTTTGACCTGACACCTCAAAAAGATACCAGTTGTGTAGGCATGAGAGAGGCAATAATACCTGCTGATCCTAAGTTCTCTAGGAAATCTGTTCATTCTGAAGAATGCTGGATAGTGGCCCCATAATCTTTTTGTCATTTTAATAAATACAAGGTGATTACCAGTATTTAATGAGTGCATATTAGTTAGGAAGCATTTTAACCATTAGTTCATTGGAACTTTCAACATTCCCAACAAATTGGAAACTGTTTTGCAAAAGGGAACTTGAGGATGTTATATACAAATAGTTTACCTATGGAGTCTAAAGAGTTACACGTCATGTATACGTCATGCTTGTCTTCTGGTGAACTTCTAGTTACTTGAAACTGGTGGTGAGGAGTGTTAGAGATATGGATTCTCAAGTGAAACTTTTGTTATCAACAGATGGAAGTCACCAGTTTATTGGAAGTTACACTGGAAATTAGCGGGTTATTCAGGGAGTGGTGAGGAGACTTCACACACTACCCCATGTGTTATTCTATAAGAATGAAGTTAAAGCATTTTCAGAGTGTGTTCTGTGCGTTTGTGGGGAAGGCGTATTCTGGATCAGCCCAGACAACATTTGCCTGGAACAACAAGCACAATCGGAGTTTTCCATAAATATAGCATTGCATTCCCAGGGCTCTCATCCTGATCATCATCCTTTGGATATGGTTGAGGATGGCCCTGGGTTACCTATAATGTCACTATATTTTTGGGATCAGTGATCTTTGATGATATAGCTACAGACCTCATCCATGAAGGGTGGGCCTTCCTGGCAGTTCTGAGAGCTGTTCAAATACATGAGGCTGGGAAGCATCACTCATTTGTTTCTCTGTGGGTAATTATCTCTACATTTCCCTTTTGTTTTGTTTTAAAGATTTATTTTATTTTTTAAAATTTCTCTCCCCTTCCCCCCCTCAATTGTGTACTCTCTGTGTCCATTCACTGTGTATTCTTCTGTGTCCCACTTGTATTCTTGTCAGCAGCACTGGGAATCTGTGTCTCTTGTCAGCAGCACCAGGAATCTGTGTTCCTTTTTGTTGCATCACCTTGCTGTGTCAGCTGTCCATGTGTGTGGCGCCACTCCTGGGCAGGCTGCACATTTTTCATGTAGGGTGGCTCTCCATATGGGGTGCACTCCTTGCACCTGGGGCTCCCCTGTGTGGGGGACACCCCTGCATGGCATGGCACTCCTTGGGTGCATCAGCATTGCACATGGTCCAGCTCACCACGTGAGTCAGGAAGCCCTGGGTTTGAGCCCTGGACTTCCCGTGTGGTAGACGGGTGCTCTATCAGTTGAGCCAAATCTACTTGCCTTTACATTTCTTATATATTTATCAGCAAATATCTAGAACATCTTCCCCATATTCTGCTCCACAACTTGCCAATTCTTTCATGTCTCTGACAACTACATGAAGGAAATGTGTTTATTTATTAATGTACACATAGTTTGTCAACTTTAAAAGTTGTCCTTGCTACTCAATCTTCAATACCCAGAATTGTGTTGGGAAGTCAATGAATATTTTTAAATAGTAAATCAATGGGTTAAACTCTAAGTTACTCTCCTACTCTAAGAAAAAAGCTGAGGTTTGAGACTACAGTAATAAAAACAATGAGAATATCTTTTTCCATATAACCCTTTTATGGTGAAACTTCTTTTTATTGGGGTTAATTTTATAATAATTTAACTTCTGCCTTATTAAATCATTGATGGTTTTGCACTCTGTCTTTGAACTTGGACATGGAAATCATCAACCAGTAGAACTTACTGTCTTTAGAAGAGGGCCATGTATACTTCCTTCACTGAGGAAGAATTGTCAATGTTTTTGATGTTTAAAATGCTCCTCCCTGGACCAAACTCTATATATTCAGTCTTTGTCCCCTTGGTTCCAGCCCTGGACTTGAAGATCACGCAGTAGTCTCAGCACAGAACTCGCAGTCTAAATGCAGGTAGGTTATCAGTCCTGTAAATAGGATGTGCTTTTCCATTGCAGTAAAAATGAACTGTGGACTGAAGAGAGAACATTTCTCCAAGGCTAGAGGCTAGATGAGCTCCCAGAACCTGTGCTTCAAGATGAGAAAGAGCCTCATCAGCAGGAATGCAGGAACTTGGAAGTGTCAAATCCAACCTTCTTGAGTGAAGGACATTTTCTGAAATGTCACCAAGAAGATTGGGAGAAATTCTAAAGATGGTGTCATATTTTTCTCTTATTCTCTATTCACATGTGCTTTTATATTTACCTAGGCCTCAGGAAAGTAATGCATGTGTGTGTGTGTGTGATAACTATTACATAATTGCTTTCAACTAGGTCCTCCATAGTGATGACTTTCCCTTTCTTTACCTCCCTAACATCCCATCTTCATTTTTATCTTTCTCTTAGCCTGATCCAGGAAATCCTTCCTAATTGTCAGTGTCCTAAAAGATGTTTCCACTAGCATGCTTATTACAGCATTTTCTCTTTCTTTTGCCATTTAAGGGATGTATTCATTATATTTCTCCAGAGAAATAAAAACAAAATTATATATATATATACTTATATATATATATACTTATATATGTCTATGTATATGTATATGCATATATGTATATATAGAGAGAGTGAGATTTGTGATAGGAATTAGCTCATGGGAATGTGGGGAGTAGCAAGTCTGAATTCTGTATGGCAGGCTGCAAGATAATATCTCTGATTACTCTGAATTTGAATACCACAGTGGAAACTGAAGTAGAGGCACAAATAGTTTCTGACTCCTGAAATCCTGTTTGCTTTTTAAAACTTCCAACTTATTGGATAAGGACACTCCCTACATTGATGAAGACAATCCCCTTTGCTGGCTATAGAGGCAATAAGTCAAATATAGAATCAATTTATTATAGATGCAAATCCATTTATGAAATACCTTCACAGTAACTATCAGGCTAGTGCTTGCTTGAACTAATGCTTGGAAAACATAACCTTGTAAAATTGATACATTTTACATCACAATGCCAATATTTTAAATACACTTAAATTTGGTTCTTTTTTTACATTTTCATTCTCCTAACAATATTCTACCAATTTAATTTTTAAACAAATCAATTTTATTGATACATATTAAATGAAAAGGATACAATTTATCCAAAGTGTACAATCAATGGTATTGGCTCTAGTCACATAGTATGTTCATCACTTCAATCATTATTAAAGTATTTTTATTATTTTCATAATAATAATAAACAAAAAACCAGACAAGAATGTTGAAAAATGCAAGAACTTAGATCGACTATGTATTATTAAATTAAATTGAAATTGTTTCCTATCTACTTTTTGCTGGATTTTAATTGTATTTCATATTCAAAACCAAGCCTCAGTTCTCAATAGGATTATCTATAATATAAACAGAACACACAAAGCTAAGTAAAAATAGTACCTGGCTGTATCTTGTGTTTACACATTGTTCTGGGAGAACAAAATGGAGAATAGATTTGTCTTGGGATGACACATGATCATCTCAATACATGCAAACGAGGGCATTTGATAAAATACAACATTGTTTCCTGATAAAAACCTTCCAAAAGATAGGAATAGCAGGAAACATTCTTGATACAATAAAGTGCATACATGAAAAACTGAAAACTTTCCTGCTAAGATGAGGAATAAGAGAAGAGTGTCCACTCTGTCCACTCTTATTCAATATTGTGCTACAAGTTCTAGATAGAACAATTAGGCAAGAAAAAAAAAAAAGACACCCAAATAGGAAAGGAAGATGTAAAACTTTCACTATTCACTGATAATATAATCTTATAACTAGTAAATTCCAAAAAATCCACAACTACACTACTAGAACTAATAGACAATTTCACCAAAGTGGCTGGATACAAGGCTAATTCACAAAAATCAATAGTGTTTATATACATTATTATTATTTTTAAAATTTCTCTCCCCTTCCCCCCCCCCACCCAGTTGTCTGCTCTCTGTGTCCATTCACTGTGTGTTCTTCTTGTGTTTGCTTGTATTCTTGTCAGTTGCATCCAGAATCTGTGTCTCATTTTGTTCTGTCATCTTGCTGCATTAGCTCTCCATGTGTGCTGCACCATTCCTAGGCAGGCTGTGTTTTTCTTGTGCTCGGCAGCTCTTGTGGGATGCACTCCTTGCACATGGGGCTCCCCTATGCAGGGGATACCCCTGCATGGCATGGCACTCCTTGTGTGCATCAGCACTGCACATGGGCCAGCTCATCACATGAGTCAGGAGGCCCTGGGTTTGAACCTTGGACCTCCCATGTGGTAGGAGGATGCCCTATCTGTTGGGCAAAATCCACTTCCCTATATATACATTATTAATGATAAATCTGAGGAGGGAGTCAAAGAAAAAATGTCATTTACCATAATGTCTAAAATATTCAAGCAGGAATAAATTTAAGCAAGACCATAAACTACCTATATTCAGAAAACTATAAAACACAACTAAAAGAAAGAAAGATGATATAAATAAAAGGATGCATATACTCCTGACACCATTCTGTCTGGTTTTGTTTTGAGCATTTTTGTTATTCCAGTAAGCAAAACTGAGAAGGTTTGGTTAATATTCTTCAGGGAACCAGGTGCAAAGAGTAAACTTCTAAAATTAGATGAATAGAAAACTAACTCAGTTATGTCTGGGCAGACCCAAGGCTGCTTAAGTGAAGAAATTTTTAGGAACTATATATCCTAGCTATCACTCTCACTTAAGGAATCCAGTAACAGTAGATCCATTCTTGGAGTGATCCTTTCACAACGTGCATGGATTCCTCTAGGTCTCAGGCATGTCCCAGTTTTCATTTCTGCATTCCAGGTGCACTGCCCTATCCTGTGATGCTGGCCCTTCTCCTGACCCCACACTGCCTACTGAGGTTCACTCCTCACCTGCAAGGCTGTCTACATCCAGGGCACAGATGGAAATTGTTTATATCTTCTCAGATGGGAGAAGAAATTTCCAACATTACTTGATGACTGCTTTCCATCTACATATCGTATAGGACCTTATATGCCAAATCCCTGGCTAGGTCTCTATTTAGAAAAACTGTAATTCAGACAAAAATGCTTGCAGCTTCTAGGAGGTTTGGTTATGGCTTTGGGGAGGCAACAGAGTAGGGAGGACACCATGAATATTTGTGCATTCTGTTTGCAAGTCTACACAAAAGGAATTATTTTTCAGAAAATATAAGCTTCTATCTGGACTGTCATTCTCCTCTGTGGAAGATGACATCTGAGAGATCACTTGGCCCTTTGCCCAGAGACCTGAAGGTCACTGGACCACTGAGTCATGTTTAGGACATGCTCACAGAGAAGCTTCTGTGAACAAGAAGACATAAACTTGAGTGCAAGGGTCACTTGGTCCTGCCAGAGGTCACATAATCCCCAGCAGACTCCTGCAGTCACCAGTTGACTAGCCAGTGTGTTTCTCTGGGATTCCTCTTTGCACCTGGTCTTTCTAAGCACCAGGACACACTCCAATTGCTCCAAACAGCAATAGCAGCAGATCCATTAGTTGCCGTGTCCTTTCAGAAAGCAGCTGTGTGTGTTTCTGTGTGTGTGCGCATGTGTGTCTGAGTGTGGGTAAGAGAGAGACAGAGAGACAGAAAGAGAGGGAGAGAGAGAGAGTATGTGTATCTGACAATAAACATCCTTGATTTACTCTGACTCCTATTATGATAATAAAAGCAGCATCAACAACTCACTGCCTGGACCCAATTAGGAAATTCATATGCATGTCCTCATAAACACAGGTGATTATTGCCATTCACAGGTGAGGAAAAGGAGTATTAGAGAAAAATATAAGTAGCAAGAATGGAATTTGGACATGATCTGCTCCTGGTTTCAAGCCTAAGTACCCTTTCCATGTGAACTTCTTTGATTCACTTAAACTCTTAGTGCCAGTTTTCTCAATGTACCCTGAGAATGCACCTACTGTGCAAGTTTGAGAAATTGAGAAGAGAATGAATACAAGCTCACCATCAAATATTGCATTCAGCATCCTGAAAACATATATCTTTGATCATTCATTTTAATATTACATGTTACTGAATGAAGTAGATACAAGAAGGAGGGGTTTGCAATGGAAGTAGAAAACTTTATGAGTAGGCACAATGGACTGAACTTACAAAGGTCATTATACCTGAAAAAATGCTGTCCTTTAAAAGAAGAGGACCAAGTTCTGTCTCTTTCCAGCAAGAATGAGGAATGCTGGGAGTGGGCAGGGATTGACTGCAAAGAGGCATGAAGGAAACCCTCTTTGACTGATTGGTTTGTTGGTTTCATTGGAGGTAGGCCTTTTCAAAGTGTACTGGTGTGAACAGGGAAAGGATGTGGCTTGTATCTATATCAGTCAAATCTCTATATAGTTCAGAAAAAATTATTAGAAGGTAAAATAAGAATCCTAGAGACACTTCCGGCAAGATGGTGGCTGAGTGAGCTTGCCTTGCCGTCTCTCCTGGGAAGAGGCAGCTGGGCACCGCTGGAGGTTCTCCGGGACCAGGCTTTTTCAGGATTTTTTCAGGGCAGGAAGTGTCTGGACATCGATTTGGTGGGAAGGTAACGGAAAGGACAGGTCTATAAGATATAATTTGGGAATTTTCAGGAGGGGGAGGCAAGATGGCGGCTGAGTGAACTTCCCGGTTACTAGCTCCTGGGGGGAATCGGCTGGGAGGCATCGGAGACTCTTTGGGACCGGCTGTTTCGGGATTTTTCCTGGTCCGGAGGTGTCTGGACATCGATTTGGAGGGAAGGTAACAGAGAGGATCCATCTGTGAAATATACACGGAGATCCCAGCTACGTGTGGAGGACTCCCTCCTTGGGTAGGCGGAGCCGAGGCAGCTAGCACCGCGGCGGGTGGCGGGCGGGAGAGCTGAGCCGCGCTGTGCCGCGGCAGGCGGCGGGCGAAGGAGACAAGCCCAGCCGAGCCTAGCCGTGCCGCGGCGGGCGGTGGGCGGGGAAGCCGAGTCTGGCCGAGCCCGGCTGAGCCGCAGCGGGCGGGGGGGGGCTGAGCCCAGCCACGCCGCGCCGGGCGGCGGGTGGGAAAGCCGAGCTCAGCCGAGCCCAGCCGAGCCGCGGCGGGCGGCGGCGGGGGACCGGAGCCCAGCTGAGCCCAGCCGAGCCTGGCGGCGGGGTTTCTGTTCTTTGTTGTTGTTTTTTTTATTTTTTATTTTTATTTTTTATTTTTTGTTGTTGTTGTTCTTGTTGTTCTTTTTTTTTTTCTCAATCCTCTCTTTCTTGTCCCCAATATTCTTCTTATACTATTTTACCTTAACAATACAATAGGTCCTACAGGAAATACCTCACATTTGCTGGGTTTCCTCACCCTCCACTGCCTCATTTCTCTGTGAATAGATTTAGCCTATCTACACTATCCCCTTTCCCCTACAACTTGATATCCTCCACCATCTGCTATCTCTCCTATATTCCATCTCCCTTTCTTTGATCCACAAAGTGTCTAACTCTTAATTTCTAATACCTTTGTTTAGTTTTCCATCTGGTATTCGTCCCTGAAACTATTACCTTTCTTTTCTCTTTCCCTCTCTCACGAAAACAATAGCCTCTTAGTACGTACCACATTCCTCCCATATTCAGTCGTCGACCTCATTATAGGTACTTTCCTACTCCTATAACTCTACACAATTTACATGATCTAACCTCCATCCTCCCAGAACTCATATTGTTGCTTTGTAAACATATATCACCAATACTACTTCACACTTTTTCCTTCCTTACACAATTGACTTTCCCCAGCACTAATACTTTCCTTTAAAGTGAGCTTAACTAGCAATAAGAAATTTGGAATAAGAAGAACAAAGTGATAAAGAGAAGATATAACACTTACGCAAAAACAACAGCTAATTAATCTCCAAGACTAGACAAAGAAGCTAAGGAACTGATTAAACCCGGCAAGAAAAAATGTTGACAAGACAGCAACAAAAATCTACAAACCAAACCAGTAATCAGGAAAACATGGCTGAATCCAATCAACAAACTGAAAATCAGGAAGGGGGGCAGGACTTCGCACAAGCAATGAAAGATCTCAGAACATTTATCACCGACAAATTTGATGAAGTAATGAAAGAGGTTAACAGCGTGAAGACAACACTTGGAGGGGAAATTGCAGACATGCGCAAAAAAATAACAGATATGATGGAAATGAACACCACAATTCAAGAAATCAAAAATACACTTGCAGCAAATATCAGCAGACTAGAAGAGGCAGAGCAGAGAATTAGTGATGTGGAAGACAGTGCATTGGAAATCAAACAGATAGTAGAAGTGGTCAATAAAAAGGTAGAAAAAATCCAGATAGGACTTAGGGACCTGAATGATAACGCAAAACGCTCAAACATACGTATTATAGGCATTCCAGAAGGAGAAGAGAAGGGAAAGGGGTCAGAAGGACTGTTGCAGGAAATAATGAATGAAAACTTCCCAAATCTACTGAAAGAGACAGATGTACATATCCAAGAAGCACAGCGCACTCCACTGGTCATAAACCCCAACAGGCCCACCCCAAGACATATACTTGTCAAATTATCCAATGCTCAAGACAAAGAAAAAATTCTAAAAGCAGCAAGAGAAAAGAAAACCATCACATACAAAGGAAACTCCATAAGATTAAGTGCTGATTTCTCATCTGAAACGAGGGAGGCAAGAAGGCAGTGGTATGATATAGTCAAGGTACTAAAGGAAAAAAATCTCCAACCAAGAATACTCTATCCAGCTAAACTAGCATTCAAAAATGATGGAGAGTTCAAAATATTCACAGATAAACAGAAACTGAAAGAGTATATCAACAAGAAACCTCCCCTTCAAGAAATTCTTAAGGGAGTTCTGCAGGAAGAAAGGAAAAAACAGGACAGTCAGAGATGGAGGAGAGTGTAAAAGCAACAAGAAAGACAAAAATAGAAGGGGAAAATAAAATAATACAAACAAAATATAACAAACACAAATCCAACCAAAATATGGCTACCATAAATAACTCTCTAAACGTAATAACACTGAATGTCAACGGATTAAACTCACCTATCAAAAGATTCAGACTGGGACACTGGATAAGGAAATATGACCCATCTATATGCTGCCTACAAGAGACACATCTTAGGCCCAGAGACTCATGGAGGTTGAAAGTGAATGGCTGGAAAACAATCATACAAGCAAACAACAACCAAAAAAAGGCAGGAGTAGCTATATTAATATCAGACAAAATAGACATTAAATGCGAAACAATTGTGAGAGACAAAGAAGGATACTATATTTTAGTGAAAGGGACAATTTGTCAAGAAGATCGAACAATCATAAATATTTATGCTCCTAACAAGGGCGCCTCTAAATATGTGAGGCAAACGCTGGAAAAACTAAGTGAAAGAATAGATGCATCTACAATTATAGTGGGGGATTTTAATACACCACTATCAACTCTGGACAGAACATCTCAAAAGAGAATCACTAAAGAAACAAAACATTTGAACAGTATATTAGAAGAGCTGGATCTACTAGACATATATAGATCATTACACCCAAACACAGCAGGATATACATTTTTCTCAAGCGCACATGGAACATTCTCCAAGATTGACCATATACTAGGCCACAAAGAAAGGCTTAATGAATTCAGAAAGATCGAAATCATACAAAACAATATCTCTGACCACAGTGGAGTCAAGCTGGAAATTTGCAAGGGACAGAGACCCAGACTTCACACGACAATTTGGAAATTAAACAGCACACTCTTAGAAAAACAGTGGGTCAAAGAGGAAATCTCAAAAGAAATCAATGACTACCTTGAAACAAATGATAATGATAACACAACATACCAAAATTTATGGGATGCAGCAAAAGCGGTACTGAGAGGGAAATTTATAGCCATAAATTCATATATCAAAAAAGAAGAAAGAGCAGAAATTGAAGAATTAACTGCACATTTGAAGGAATTAGTAAAACAACAACAAAGTAGCCCAACAGGAAGAAGAAGGAAGGAAATAACAAAGATAAGAGCAGAACTAAATGAAATAGAAAATAAGAAAGCACTTGAAAAAATAAACAAGACCAAGAGCTGGTTTTTTGAGAAGATCAACAAAATTGACAAACCTTTAGCGAGACTAACAAAGAAAAAAAGAGAAAAGATGCAAATACACAAAATAAGAAATGAGAAAGGTGATATCACCACTGACCCCGCAGAAATAAAGACTATCATAAGAGGATACTTTGAAAAACTATATTCCAACAAAAATGACAATTTAGAGGAAATGGACAAATTCCTAGAAATACATAAGCAGCCCATACTGAAGAAAGAAGAAATTGATGATCTTAACAAACCAATCACAAGCAAAGAGATAGAATCAGTCATTAAAAATCTCCCAACTAAGAAGAGCCCAGGGCCAGACGGCTTCACAGGTGAATTCTACAAAACATTCCGGAAAGAACTAACACCAATCCTGTTGAAACTATTCCAAAAAATCGAAACAGAAGGAACACTGCCTAATTCCTTCTATGATGCCAACATTACCCTAGTACCAAAGCCAAACAAAGACACCACAAGAAAGGAAAATTACAGACCAATTTCTCTAATGAACCTAGACGCAAAAATACTTAACAAAATACTTGCTAATCGTATTCAACAACACATTAAATGAATTATACACCACGACCAAGTGGGATTTATCCCAGGTATGCAAGGATGGTTCAACATAAGAAAATCTATCAATGTAATACACCATATAAACAGATTGAGAGAAAAAAACCACATGATTATATCTATACATGCAGAAAAGGCATTTGACAAAATACAGCACCCCTTCCTGATAAAAACACTCCAAAAGATCGGAATACAAGGAAACTTTTTGAACATGATAAAGAGTATATATGAAAAACCTAAAGCCAACATTGTTTACAATGGCAAAGTCCTGAAATCCTTCCCTCTAAAATCAGGAACAAGACAAGGATGCCCATTGTCTCCGCTCCTATTTAACATTGTCTTGGAAGTACTGGCTCGAGCACTGAGACAAGAACCAGATATAAAAGGCATTCAAATTGGAAGGGAAGAAGTCAAAATTTCATTATTTGCAGATGACATGATCCTATATATAGAAAACCCTGAGAGATCTTCAACAAAGCTCCTAGAACTCATAAATGAGTTTAGCAAAGTCGCAGGTTATAAGATCAATGCGCAAAAATCAGTAGCATTTCTATACACCAATAATGAGCAAGATCAGGAGGAAATCAAGAAACAAATACCATTCACAATAGTAAATAAAAAAATCAAATATTTAGGAATAAATTTAACTAAAGAGGTAAAAAACTTATACATCGAGAACTATACAAGATTGTTCAAGGAAATCAAAGAAGACCTAAATAAATGGAAGAATATTCCCTGTTCATGGATAGGAAGACTGAATATTATTAAGATGTCTATCCTACCAAAACTGATCTACACATTCAATGCAATCCCAATAAAAATCAACACAGCCTTCTTTAAGGAACTAGAAAAACTAACTATGAAATTTATTTGGAATAAAAAGAGGCCCCGAATAGCCAAAGACATATTGAAAAAGAAAAACGAAATAGGAGGAATCACACTTCCTGACTTCAAAACATACTACAAAGCTACAGTAGTGAAAACAGCATGGTACTGGCATAAGGAGAGACACACAGACCAATGGAATCGAATTGAAAGTTCAGATATAGAACCTCATGTATATAGCCATATAATATTCGATAAAGCCACCAAACCCTCTCAACTGGGAGAGAATGGCCTATTCAACAAATGGTGCCTGGAGAACTGGATAGCCATATGTAGAAGAATGAAAGAGGATTATCATCTCACACCTTATACAAAGATCAACTCTAGATGGATCAAAGACCTAAATATAAGAGCCAAGACCATAAAGACCTTAGAAAGCAGTGTAGGGAAACATCTACAGGACCTTGTAATAGGAAATGGCTTCATGAATATCACACCAAAAGCACGAGCAGCAAAAGAACAAATAGATAAATGGGACTACCTCAAAATTAAAGCCTTCTGCACCTCAAAGGAGTTTGTCAAGAAAGTAAAATGGGAACCCACACAATGGGAGAAAATATTTGGCAACCATATATCTGATAAGAGACTTATAACTTGCATATATAAAGAACTCATAGATCTCGAAAACAAAAAGATAAACAACCCATTTAAAAAATGGGAAAAAGATTTAAACAGACACTTCTCCAAAGAAGAAATACAAATGGCTAAAAAGCACATGAAAAAATGCTCCAAATCCCTAGCTATCAGGGAAATGCAAATCAAAACTACAATGAGATACCATCTTACTCCCATAAGATTGGCAGCTATGAAAAAAACACTAGAATACAAATGCTGGAGAGGATGTGAAGAAAGGGGAACACTCATCCATTGCTGGTGGGAATGCAGAAGGATCCAACCATTCTGGAGGACAGTTTGGCAGTTTCTCAAAAAATTATCCATAGATTTGCCATATGACCCAGCAATACCACTGCTGGGTATATACCCATCAGATCTGAAAACAAGGACACAAACCGATATATGTACACCAATGTTCATAGCAGCATTGTTCACCATCGCCAAAGTTGGAATCAATCCAAAAGTCCATCAACAGATGAGTGGATCAATAAAATGTGGTATATACACACAATGGAATACTACTCAGCTGTAAGAACCAATACACTACAATCGCACGTGATAACATGGATGAACCTTGAGAATCTTATGTTGAGTGAAGCAACCCAGGCATTGAAGGACAAATACTATATGACCTCAATGATATGAAATAAGTTAACTGCCTCAGAGAGCTAGAGTCTGGAAAAGTGGCTTACTGGAAATCGGGGGGTGGAGGAAGGATGTGAGTTAATGTCTGTAGGGGTGGAATCTGTGATGAGCTGGGGTAAGTATGAGCACAAAGAAGGGACAAAATGGGGGCAAGGGGTTACCTTCGGGTGGGGTTTTCTGGGTTTGAGGGGGGCTGGGGATGGGAAGAGGGGTAATATGGTCCAAGAAATAGGTGGGAGGGAGGGACAACATACAAACATGGGAGAGTGCCAGAAGTTCGTTGAGAACTAAATGTTGAGTAAAACGTATCAAAGTATAAATAGGAGGGTCACCTGGTTAGGACGCTCAGGGGGTATGGTCTGATGCGGGACGGACTCCGGAGGGAATAGCTGAAGGCTCATTTTGCCAAGGTGGGTTCTACCATTGGGTGGGGTGGACCCATATCCTGGGGAAGACTAATGCCGTCGAATAGAGAGAACTGTATCTCTCGTGAGAAAGGACGGCTCCCAGGGCATTAGATTGGCAGGAGTTGTGGGCCCTAAGGGGAGGGGAAAATGGACGTGCAATGGATAGAACAAAGGTAAATAAGGGGGCAAAAGAGGAGTTATGTGAGAGTACACGAGGATGAATATAAAACAGATAATATTACACCAAAAACATATAGGGGACGACAGACTAATAATGAAAACCATAAGACAAAACATAGGATAACTAAAAAATTTAGAAAACTGTACAACCTAAAGTATGGACCACATAGTAAGCACAAATGTTACCTTGTTTGAAAACTATAGTTTCGGAATCTGTACATCAGTTTCAGGAAATATGATATGAATAAGTTAAAAGATTATTGCTGAGGAAGGGAAAAGGTTTTATGGTGGATCTGGGGAAATACTGTATATTGTATATATGAATTTTGGTGATCTAAGACTCTTCTGAAGCTGACATTATGTTGGGATTCACTTTACGGGAAGTTTTGGATCACAGAGTGGTTCAACAATGGCAGCGGAGGAATACTGATATGGGATGTTATTGACAGGATATATATGCCCAGGGTATATGGTAATGTCTATATATACTCATAGTGGAAACAATTAAAAACAACAGCTGGGGGGTTACTGGGCTCCTGGCCGGGGGGTCACTGTTGTGGGCCCTGGGAGAGCAGCGGCAATCCTCCAGGTGCAACGGCAAGAACCAGGAAGGAAGGAGGGCCCAACAGTGGGCTCTTGATACTAATGGCTACACTTTTGAGCCTATGCACCTGCAATAAGAACAAGGCCTAGAGTAGCATTGTGCCTGGGGGTTTCCTCCTGACAGTCTTCATGTTACTCAAATGTGGCCACTCTCACAGCCAAACTCAGCGTGTAGATGTGATGCATTCCCCCCAGCGTGGGACACGACACCCGGGGATGAGCCTCCCTGGCACCGAGGGATCACTACCACATACCAGCTGAAGAAGCAACTGGAAAATGACCTTGAATTAAAGATTCAATGCGGAACAGCAGAATATACCTGTCTACATATAATAACATGACTTCGGGAAGTGGTTTGACCTAATGTAAGGGGGAAATGGAAAGGAGAAATGAGATTATAAGGCTGTGAGTCTCTAAAAAAGAGTCTGGAGGTTGTCAGAAGGAATACCCCTATGTACAACTGAACAGAGTCTAAGAGACAGATAAGGTAGATGCAACCCCAGGTATTGGTTCTTTTGAGGGATAAAGAGACCCACGGGTTCTATGGTCATGGCAGAAGGGGTTCACTGCCATGACAGATGGCCCTTCTTTGGAGCTGGTGTTTCTGCGTGATGGAAATGGATTCAGAGGGGATCTCTTTTCACAAGACTTGCATGCTACTTTATTGGAATTGTAGTTGGTGCTGGGTTTAAGATATATGTAGGGGATTTGAATCTCTGGACTGATAATATGACACCCAGGCCCAGAGCCTCAACAGACTTCAGCTCCTACACTTTGACTTATTGGACTTACTCCACTCAGCTAACATGGAGTTGAAGAAGGTCAACCACCACAACATGGAGCCTAGAGTGTCTACAACTAGAAGCAGGAAGAGTGCATCCAGTACCCATGTGGAATCTAAGCCCTCACTTGACATAGGTGTGCAATGGACACAACCAATCCAATGTCCACAGAGGAAATGTGAAATGGGTGTGGGAACGGTAGCCATGGGGGCTGCTGGGTGTGGGGAACGGGAGGAAGAGATGAGATGTGGAGGCGTTTTCGGGACGTGGAGTTGTCCTGGATAGTGCTTCACGGACAATTACGGGACACTGTAGATCCCCCCAGGGCCCACTGGATGGAACGTGAGAGAGTCTGGGCTATGATGTGGACCATTGACTATGGGGTGCAGTGATGCTCAGAGATGAACTTACCAGGTGCAATGGATGTATCACGATGATGGGAGAGAGTGTTGCTGTGGGGGGAGTGGGGGGCGGGGCGGTGGGGTTGAATGGGACCTCATATATTTTTTTTAATGTAATTAAAAAATAATAATAATAAATAAATATTAAAAAAAAAAAAAAAGAATCCTAGAAACAGTAAAATAAAGGATCATTGAAAAAGTTCAGAGGATAACTGAGTACTTGGAAGGAAATTTACTTAGAGTAAATTTTAAGCTTTAAGGAAACTTGTTCATGAGGCAAAGAACATATGGATTTCATTTCATCGCCAAAACACTTCCTAGATCCCCCAGTGACTACAGTTTAATCATTTACCTTAAATATTCATCCCAGTGAGGTTTTTAAGGTGAACCACAGTCTAAACTAAGCCCCACAAGGAAACAGCTTTCCTGTGCCGGTGCAGGTCACAGAAGAAATACTCCTTTGTAAATTTTGCATTTCGATAAAACAAAACAAACGAACAAATGCATGGGAGAGGAGCATCTGAACAATGAAAGTCTCCAGTAATTCGAACCCATAGGAAAGTCCAGGGGTCTCCTGGGGCGCCCGGGCCGCCTGCTCCCTCCACAGCGCCCCCTGCCGGTGGCCCTCACGGTGCCCTGGGCTTGGTCCTTGGATCTGGAGTGCGGGGTGGGGTCTGCAGCATCTGCCGTGGAGAAGGAAGGAGAGGTGCCACTGTGAGCCCACAGCCTCTCGGGTCTCCTGTCCACCCTTACCCCCCAGCCCTGCCCTCGCCCCTCCCTCTGTGGTTCCTCCTGCTCAACTGTGCCGGCTCATCCCGGCTCAAGGAAAACCTGTGCCAGGGCCTGAGGCTTCCTCGGTCCTCAGGGCTCTGACCGCACCTCCCAGGGCCACGTCTCCATCAGGCCCTCCGGCCCCTGAGCACTCAGGAGCCCCCACGCTCCTCCCCCCATCCCCGCAGTGCTCCCCCCAGCCCGGGGACCTGCCTCCTGGGGGCGGCCTCCTGCTTGGCTGGACTCCAGCCTGTCCTCTCCTCTGCCTTGGGCTCCGGTGGTCGTCCCTCTGCCTCCCTCCCGTGTCTCCAGCTGCTCTGCTAGGAGCTCCATTGGACCTCTCTGCCCTTCGCGCCCGGCGCCTTGGCCGCCTGGCTCTGCCTGGTGCGGGCTGGAGTGATCTGGAAGAAGCACAGTGAGTGTCCCTGACCCATCTCTGGACGTCTGGGGGAGAGACGGTCACACCAGGCTCCACATGGACCAGAAGCCCACAGCGGCCGCCCCCAGGTGCCTGATTTCCTCGAGGACTCCCAGCTCCAAGCGCAGCCCCAGGTGCTGGCCCCTCCACTCTGCACAGGCTGGGGGCTGCCCACCAGCGCCCTCTGCTGGTTTGCCCAATTATTGCCAAAGGGCCACACCCAGGGATTGCGCAGACCTGGTGACAGTTGCAGTGGTTTCTTGGGGCTCAGTCTACCTGCAAGAGGAAATCCAAGGGCTTTCTAGGGCCAGGTAGGAGAAGCGGGTGAGTGGAAAGGTGAAAGGGCCTGGCATGGGGAAGAAATTTCCCCAACCATTTCCCAACACTTCAAACAATCCTGATGCTGTAAGGTTTCATTTCCCCATCTCTGTTAGGGAAAGGATTACAATGAGGAGGGTAAAGTCCATCCTGTACCCTTCCTAGGTACCAGGACCCAATTTTAACTGCACCACTTGCAACATTTTTCCTTCCAGTTCTTTCAGGAACATGTCAAATCTCCAAATTATGCAAATGACCTTCTGAGACCCATGCATGATTTATCATGGGCTGTGGCATGATTGGATTAGGTCCCCTTGGGGTGTTTTACTTTCCTCCTGGTCATTACACCTCTTTATATGTGAATTTAGGGACCAGGGATGCCCATGTGGCTTACTACAAGGCAATGTGGGCAGCCCCTGCGTATGTTTTTCTATTGTGTACCTCTTGCTGTTTTCTCCACAAGCATTTACAGATTTGGTCATGTCTGAGTGCATAGCTGTCTATCTATTTGTCATACCATCTACAGGGATCTGCAAAAATATTCTGCAATGCCTACCCAAGTTATTGAGTGGTTTAGGCCTTGTGGGTCTGAAGACTCTGTCATGACTATTGCTTTCTGCCATTTTGGCAGGAAGCAGGCATAGACCCTCTATAAATGAAGAAGGAGCAGGTATCCCCAATTAAATGTTGTTTACAAAAACAAACAGCAGAGCAGATTGAACCTAGGGTCACAGTTTATGCACCACTGCTTGATCCAACACATCGAGATTTAGTTGGCTATTCTAGCCTTCTACTTCCCAGTTTCTCTTATTCAACTAAGTTTGACAACTATGACACAAACACATGAGAAATATCAAGAGACCTGTTGCCATGATCATTTCTTTTTGTTTTTAACAACTTACAAGCTTCATGCTCAAGCATGTTAACAGAAAATGTGACACAACCATGAACAAAGCCAAATGAAAAATCATGACAGGGAAGAAATTAGAATCAGATTTGTGTGTCAGGAGACTTGTAGCTTCAAGCAACAGAAACCCTATGTGAAATTCACTCCACCAAAAGGGAAGATTTGGTGTCTCCCCTTGTTTCAGTTTGCTAAAAGCTTCTGGGAGCAATAGACCAGGAATTGGTTGGCTATTCTACTGGGTATTTATTCAGTAAAAGCTTTCAGTTCTGTGGCTGTGAAATTGTCAAAATCAAGGCATTATCAAAGGTGCCATCTCTCTGAAGGTGGGCTGCTGGTGACCCTGGACTCCTGCCGTGGAGCAAGACATGGCAGTGGCCCTGCCGCCTGGGCCCCTCCTCCTCCTGCAGCCTCACTTTCTCCCTGAGCTCAGCTGAGGCTTCAGGCACATGCTCATCCCCCTCTCCTCCAGCCTCCCCTTGGCCTCTCAGGAGCCTCCTTCCATGCCTCTGAACTTTGCTGCTTCTGGACTCTGACCCCCAGGACATCTCACTCAGCCTCTCAGGGTTTCTCTGTCTCTGCTGCTCTTGTCTTGTTTGTGGCTGTTTAGTCTGTTTAAAAAGGACTCCAGTAAGAGGATTAAGACCCACCCTGGGTCCTGCAATCCAATCAAAAGCCCATCTACAATTGGTTGCTGGCGGAGGAAAGGGCTTGCATGAAGAACAGGATTGTTGGGGGGTCTACAATAGGCTCAAACCAGCATTCTCTTAAAAAGCATCTGGTAGCTATAGAGCTGCCCCGGAGTGGATGGATTCACAGGCTGCATTTCCTCTAGGTCTTCTCACTTTCCCTTTGAGGTGCACTGGTTTTTCCGTGACACTGACTCCTGTCCTTATCCCTGCTGCCTGCCTGTGCTTCACTCATCACCTGCAGGGGGCTGTCTACATCCAGGGCAGAGATGGAAATGGGCTATCTTGTATCTTCTCAGAATGGAGAAATTACTTTCTGAGGCTCCCAAAAGAATGAATCTCCTATATTGTTCTTATGTGCCTATCCCTAATTAGGTCTTGCTTTAGAAAAATTATGATTTAGAAAAAACCTCTTGCAGACTTTGAGGAAAATCTCCCAAAGGCACATAGTTCATGGTGTAAGACAAAGAAGAAATACACCTTTGTAAGTTTTATTTTTTGAGATGAGCCACGAAGAAATCAGTGGATGAAAGAGTTCCCATCAGTGAAAGTGAGTAACTTCAGCATCTCTTGTGTAATTACCCTGCTGGCATTACCTTGATTGCATTGTATCCTCCTTCCAATTGTGTGCATTAAAACTGCATATATGTATTTAGGGACCATCATTATTTAGGGCAGGATGGATATTGGTGGTACTGCTCCTTGTTTCATGGGATCCATGGGACTCAGCTTCAGCAAGACTATACAAAACATCAGCTAATTTGAGCCACTTGGTTCTGATTCTAAGTATAATGGGAAGTCATTGGAAGGTTTCCTGCCAGAGAATAATCATATCTGACTTTCATTTAATTTCAACCTCTTCAAAGTGCAGACTGAAAAATGAGATCAAGAAGGAAATTATCTTTCTCAAAACCACATAGCCAGTGCCCAGTGCTGTTGGGTGCGGTAGTTCATGTTATGAAATAGCCCTTCTTATAATTCATCCATCTCTAAGATTCTTTTACCTATTGAAACACCAGCCCATGACTTTTACAATTACCTCACATACACTTGATGACCCAGGAATAAGAAGCTAGAATGTTTCCCATTGCATAGGTGAGAAGCCTGGGGAAAGGCTGAGAGGTAAAATGAAAAGACCAGGTTCAGAAAACTGATAAGAAGTAGTATCAAGGTTTGACAGCAGCTCTATCTCTTCATTCCAGGAGCCCTGTCTGCACCCAGCCCTTCTCAGGTAGCTGTGGGAAGGGATACATTGTGAAACTCTGTCCAGTATACAGGACGACATGGTTAAGGAGGATGAGTAGCCAGCAGTCCTGAGGAGATGGAACACAACAGAATTTGAAAGCCTAGTAACCAGGTACCAAGAACCCACAAACAACCCCCACCCACCTCACTTGACCTGAGACACTCAAGAGGGCAGGATGTTCTCCTGCTTTGTGTGTAATTCCAGAAGTCCTGGCCTCAGGAATACTGGGAATAAGACATTTTTTCTTTGATGTAGACATTGGATTAGTCCTCAACCTCGAAGCCACTGGCCATTGACCAGCAGGTTCCCAAAGGTAGCAGTGTGGCTCAGGGTCATCCAACTCAAGTCAAGTCACTACTTTCCTCCTACCTGGGCACTCCGACCATCTTGGACAGGAGCTCGTTGTCAGGGTTTGGAAATCTGGTGGGCCCTGCAGGTTCACATCTCCGGTCATGGCTGAGTGGTGGGAAGGCAAGTGTGGGGGGGAAACAATGACCATTATAAATACTAGACCTGGCACCCACTCCAAGTGAGCCAGAGATGCATGCAGACACCCTTCTGTGTCTCATCTGGGTCACAGAGGTAGTAGGGCTCCTAAAGTCAGGAAGGGGATGGTGTGAGAGCATGCATGGGGATTGTAGCATTTCCAGGCAGTGAAACAGGGAGTCCTCCTCCTCGGCTAAGGGAGTGACAAGAAGGGGCTGAGAACTGACTCCTTCCCTCGGGTCAGTTCTATTTTTGAGGCTGGGGCCTTGCTCTGCCACAGGCACTCCTGCCCCACTTCTCGCCTCCAGGCACAGAGGGCTGGTGGAAGTTCTGCTCTGTCACTGCTCCTGGGGTTCAGGGTCAAATGCTGACCTGCACTCCTGCTCTTCCTCTCTCCAGTGTGGAAACAAGTTAGCACTGAGGAGGGCCCAGCACAGCCAGGTGCACACCCCCAAGGGGGGCACATGGGAGATGCTCATGCAGCTCCTGGGTGCCGCCATCCTGGAGGGTGACCAAGCCTTCCTGAACATCTTCCTGACCGATTACTGGGCCTTCACCTCCATCACACAGGTGCTGGAGCAGCTGTTTATCAGTGAACCCTACCCTCCTCCACCCACCGGCTGCACCGAGGAATGTCACAGCAGCCTCTGGTCTCAGTTTGCTCATCTGAAGAGTGGGTGGCAGCACAAACTTCCCAGGGTCCTCATCAAACTAAAATGGGCTGAGCCACTGAAGGTGCTTCCCTGAGCCTGCTCTGCAGAAAGGGTGGTCGAGGGGGAGAGGGCTTGTCCCCATAGAGTAATTCCCTCACCACCTGAAGAGGCTCTGCCTCAACGTGACTTTGGAGTCCTGATTGCCATTGAATGGAGGCTTGAGCGCCCATTTCTGTGGGCCCTGTACTTCCGCAGCCTGAGGGGTCCTGGCAGGTGGCAGAGGAGCCAGGGGCCCCGATGTTTTTCAGGGATGGGCCAGCTCAGGTCTCCCTTCAGCAAATACTAGGAAGGGTCTCCTCGGGGCGGGCACTTTCTAAGGCCCTTTGCTGACCTCACTGGACAAAGCTGGAAAAGTTCCTGCACTCCTGGGCTTCCCTTCTAGGTAGGGAGTCAGGCAGCAATGCTAAACAACAGCAAAAGGGGTGCATCCGGGAACTTATAGGTGGCACCTTTGTGTCTCTTCCAGATGTGGAGATGACCACACTTTTGGTGATGGGTCTGGACAATGCCAGGAATGTCTGAAAAAGTGAGTGAGCTCTGGTGGGGACAAGGGCCTCCTCCTTCCCAGGTAGGATGGGGAGGGCAGGGCTGGTGGTGGAGGATCAGAGAGAAACCTGGCTCCCACGATTCCTGCTGGAGAAGAGGCCAGGGGTCAACGCCCTGCGTGGAAAACTGTGCAAGGGTTCTGGTGTGCAGGGTGCAGAGGGCACCCTGGAGGCTCTGAGCCTGCCCAGGCCCTGCCCCAGATCTGCTGGCCCTCCACCCCACCACATGCAAGCATCTCAATCTGGAGGTGTGGTGAGACAGCAGCTCACACACCTGCCTCACTATGCAGTCCTGGGAACTGAGCTGCCAGGGGCTGGGGTGGCTGTGCCCATATCCTTTGGGAGGCCAGTGTCAGGGGCAAGAAGACCCCAAACATGGACTGGAGAGGAAGAGGCAGGACCACTGTGCACCAACAAGACTGAGGGGTCATGAGGGACCAGGATGGCTGTGGCAGGAGGACAGGGCTTGGACCTCATGGGTCAGATGTGTATGAAGCTCACACTATGTTCCAGTCCTGTGCAAGGAGCAGAGCAGACAGAATCCCTCCCTGTCCTCATGGAGGTCACGTTCCAGTGGGAGGGCTTGGGGAGGCAGAAGAGAAGGAGGACTGACTTCTCCGGCCTAGGGCCCTGCCATGGGAGGTGGCCATCGGGGGCCCTGTGGCAGCAATGGCCTCTCCACTCACTCTGCTGCTTGGCCCCCAGCACCATCTCCTGTATCCTGTGCACCTGGCTGGTTAGACACCCAGGGAATTTCTTCCAACCCCCGGACTTCCCCTGCCTCCAGCAGCTGGTGGCCTTCGTGCAGGTCAGCCTGCCTGGGTCTGCCCTGGAGAACCATGTTCAAGCCCTCCTTGCTCAGCTGGAGCCCATGGAGCTCAGGGAGACAGATGCAGAGGGTGAGGAGCCCTGGGGCTGAGTGCACATAACCTGTGGGAAGGGGATGGGGTCACACAAGGAAGAACCTCCGGAGGGGGCCTTACTGCCCAGAGGAAAGAGTAATTTGGACCACTGACCAGGGGGATTGCAATTTGGGAAGACTTCCTGGGGGCTACTGGTACAGACAATGTGATCATTCCTGATTGGGGGAGGCTTCTAGAGAGGCAGTCCTGCTGTTGCATCTTCTTCCTTTTCCTGCTGTATGTCAGACTCAGAGTTACAAACCACTGCGGTGCCTCCTCCAGAACCACTCCCAACACTGGCACCAGACATCAGGCCTACTCTAGAGCTGCAGACGCCTCTGGCCCCACCTCCAGGGCTATTTCCAGAGCTTGCCTCATCGCTGGCTCCAGAGCTGGAGCTTGTGACTCATCAGCTGCAACATCTTACGCAAAACTGGCAGAAGATCTGATGCCACCTCACCTGCCACCTCCAGATGTTCAATTGTTGATGACTGCTAATCTAGAGGGACCCACTGCACCAGTAGAAGCACCATGTCCAGTGTTGGAGGCAGCTCCATCACCACCTCCACTGTAATCTCCAGAAGTTGTGTCATTGCCAAACACAGCTGGAGCCAGTTACTTCACTACCAGTAGTACCAGGGCCAGTGCTGGTGATAAACCTGATGTCACCTCCACTGCCACCTCTGGATTTGAAATCCATGCCAGACAGTTATAAGAATTATTCAGGAACCTCATGACTCATGGTGGCTTGTGTAAAATAGGAAAACAGGAAGCAAGATATGATGTCCAGTGCTGTGGGCAGCCTGTGTCTTACTTGGCCAGTCAGAGCTGATACATCAGGAGACCACTTCCTGGGTGGATGAGAGAAAGTTCTCTGCAGGAAGAACTTGCCAAGGGGCTGCTTGGGGTAGGAGTAGCATATGGCATGGCCGTGGTCAGAGACTGTGGGGCAGAGGCTCCATGTTTAAGGCAGGAGGAGCTGCTCAACCAGGCTTCAGACACGCTGCTTCCCTTCCCTCCATGTTTCTTCTGGCAGCATTCCTGGCTACCCACTGTGAGGGTAGATTAGCTGAACCCTGGTCAGTGGTGGTACATTGAGGTGACTTCAGCTGGAACAAGGCCTGACCTGCAGGTGGAGCCAAGAACTCCTCCAAATCCCATGTGGCCGGGGAAGTCACTGCTTTCTTGGGCCTGTGTCTCCTCATCTGGAAATGAAGTCAGGACAAAGTGTAGGACCTTCTTCACGGAGAGGGGAGAGGTTCAAGGGAGGACAGAATGTCAGGGAACTTTCCCATGGCTCCAATTTGGAGAAGGTGCCACAGAGAGCACCACAATCACAGGAGGCAGCCCTTAGTCTCCGTGGGTGCAGTTCTCACCTGCACTGTACATACCAGCCAGCAAGCTCAGGGAGGCCAGGCAGTTCATCAAGCCGCATGCCCAGAACAAGTTAGAGCTGGGATTCACACCTCCAACCAGAGCTCACAGCTGGTGGCAGCAGCATTTCTGCCAATCGAGGCAGGCAGCCTGCTAACACCCCAGGTCAGGATCTAGGGTCAATTGGGTGAGGGGAGGATGGCCTCACTGACCTCATTCTCACCCCTGAAAGGAATGGACCTCCAAGGATTCCACCCTTGGAATGACGAAGCCAAAGAAAGCCCAGCAGATGCAGCCACAAGAGAGGGTGAGTGTCTGTGAGGCCATTGTGTGCTGGGGGGGGGGGGGGAGCTGCCCTTCAAGACATCAAAGGGGCCCCTTTTCTGGGTAACTAGAAGAGACATTTGGATTCTGGGTGCTTGGAGGGGTACTAGGAAGGAGGTGGTGAAGATTCCCAGATTCTCCCAGTGAGAACTCTCAGTGGAGGTACGAGTCTGAGCCTGGGGAGTTTCCCCACCTGATGCCACATATTGTCACACAGGTCACTGTCCCCTACCTGGGACATTCCTCAGGGAACTGGCCATGCTGGACTCTTCTCTCCGGGACCACCTGGATGTAAGTGGGCTTGGGGTAATGGTGGGGGGAAGTTAGGATGCAGAGGTTTGGGGGAGAGAGGCACTTCCAGTTCCCAGCACTGGGCTACCTGCTCCATGGGGGCCCCACTGACCCCTCTGAGTTGGAGGTGTCAGGTCCATTTTCCAGATGAGGAAGCAGACACGTCACCTCTGACTGCACAATGAATAAGGCTCTGGCTGAGCTGGGCATGGCCTCTGCCCCAGGCCTAGCCAGTGAGAGAGGGAGGTTGGTCCCCTAAATGGATGGGAATTATGGGAGAGACTGGGCAGCTTCTACACCCTGATACACAGTCTCTCCCTCTGTCATCAGAGAGGGGTGAATGGATGGTCCCTTAGCCTCTGCCCCAGGTCCCCTCCTCTAGTACCCCAAACCTGAAGAGCTCCAAGTCCTGAGGGTGCTGGCCTGTCCCCTGGTGGGTCTTCCCAGTAGTGCACATGAGAAGGGATGAGGGGAGCTGGTAATGGCATGAGGAGCCTCTTCTGATGGAGCTGGGATGTCTGTCTTCCAGGAGAGAATGATCTACTATGAAAAAAGGAGGAAGGTGAGTAGCTGTGGGCATCATGGCAAGGGTAGGGTGTGGTTTGTGGGTGTGTCAGAGACCCACCTGGTCAGGACATTCCATTGTTCCATCAGCCTTCCACTTTTAAAAGGGGAGCATTTGATTCAAGTAGATGAGGTAGACCTGCCACACTGGGGTGGGGTAGGAGGTGGTATCTGGGACCCTTTCCTGGAGAAGGAGCTGTGTGACTCCTGATCTGAGAACAGGTAGGTCTTGGAGGAGAGTCCAGGTGAAGAGAGAGCCCATGTGAGCAAGTCCCTGTCACTGGAGGAGCCCCTGTCCTGCCAGGTGCACCCACCATGGCCTCCTCTCCATCTGCTCTTTCCCTCTCATCCCAGGAATACCAGGTCCTTTTGCAGATCCAGCTCCCACAGTCAAGCTGCACCTGTGACTACCTGGTGCCTGATGAGCAATTTTGTTCCTGGTTTGGAGCACTGGGGCACCTCAGTGAGACTGAGAGGTAAGGGCAGGCCCCAAAGGGGCAATGGGAGGGCACACCCACCCTGTCACCCATTCCAGAGGATCTGCAGCCAGGGCTCTTGGTCACCATCAGAACTGTGGATAGGAGATGTCTGGGTTCCAGGACTTCTTCAAATGAAACTCTGGGAGCCCAAAGGTGTGGCTTCTAGTAGTCTCACAGCAGACATCACTCCTGTGCTACCAGCTGATTCGTGAATTGTGTCCCTATCCTTGTCAACCAGCAGCACACTCCAGATCAAAAACCTCCCAGATGTGTTCCCAATCCAGGGCAGACAAGTGCGGCTGCCTTGGTGCTCAGCATCGCGTTGGGCTAAGAGAGGGCTCGGGAAATGGAGTTTAGTTCATGGTCCTTGCTCCACTCTTGACCAGCTCTGTGACAGGGTCAAGTCCCCATCATTCTGGGCCTTGTTTTCCCTTGCAGAAAATGGGTGATGCTGGGTGCTCTTTCCAGTGGCTGGTGCCCATGGCTCCTGTCGACTGAAGGAGCACATGACATGGGGCCCAGAGAGCAGTGGAGCATGAGGACAGGGATGGGGTCTTGCTGGAGGACTCAGCTGTGCCACGTTTCCTCCATCCACCAGGGACCCAGCACCGAGCCCAGCAGTAGTGAGACCTCCCACTCCAGTGTCCAGCTCCAGTGTGGATCTGACCTCAGCAGTGGGGATGCACCTGCCTCCCACCCCACATATGTGGCCAAGGCACCCAGCCATGAACAGGAAATCCACATGGGCTTGACCCTGAGTCCCCTGATGGCCAGGAGAAGAAGGTGCCTGCCCACAGCTCCTCCCTGGTCCTCCATTCCCAGTGCCCATGTTCCCTTCTCCACACCCACAAAAGGGTGGGGGTCCCTCCTTGAAAGAGAGGTCCTTAAAGCCCCCTGGAGACTATAGCAGCCTGGGGTTCCTCCAGGCTCCAGGGCTTCTCCTGATCTTGCTGTCTCCCACAGTTTGGGGATTCGACCCCCACTTCATGCTTGGATGTGCCAGAAGTAACCTCAGCCTCCATCAAAGCCTCCTCCTCTTCAGCCTGTCCCGTGCCTGGGGTCACACCGTGCACCTCCAGAGCCTCATGCGCGGGGCCGCTCTACAACAAGCAGGTGGGCGACTCCTGCATCATCCGCGTCAGCCTGGATGTGTTCAATGGCAACAATTATAAGAGCCTGCTGGTGAGCTGGGCAGGTGCAGTCCCTGGGTCCAGCCACAGGGTCAGGCAGTGGATGGGGATGAGTTAATGTGCCCTTCCTGCCCCCTTGGAGCTGCTATACCAGTGGGTTGGTAAGATCAGACAATCAGATCCAGAAGGAGCAAAGACTGTGGGTACAAAGGCAGTCAGGGCTGAGCATGGTGGCTGGGGATTTGAAGCTTCCATCCTGAGGCCACAAAGCCTGGGATGACCTCACTGGTGCAGCCTTTGAGGGGAAGAATGCGGGGGCCAGCCCAGAGAGCCCCAAGCACAGTATGTGCCTGGACTGTCTGAGGAGCTGTGAGGAGCACAGAGGTGAAGGTGCAGAGGTTAGGGGTGAATGAGGTCAGAGAGGAGATAGGGCTGGGTCGCGGGCCCTGTGGGGACAGACCAGGGAAGTCAGGTGATACCCAGCTGTGTAGTGAAGTGGCTGCCCCAGGGTGGTGGTGGTGAGGGGACCTGGTCCTGAATAGATGGCAGATCCCACCCCCCTCCCCCCACCTGCACACATGCTGGCCCAGGTGAGGCACATCTGCCTGGGGCTGCACTTCTCTGGCCACCTGGAGCTCAGGGGTGGTAAACTGTGACTTGAATGACACTTCATGTGAGACCTGCCTGTGTCCAGGCATCTGGGGCCAGACAGGTGAGGTCTGTCACCTGCTTGGTCTTAGACGTCTGCTCCAGGATTCACTCATATCATCGTCCTTGAGGAGCTCTTTCCAGGGTGCAGATCCCAGGGGCAGTGAGTGGCCTAGGTGTGCTGGGAGGAGAGGCAGCGAGGCAAGCAGGCTGTCCACACCCACCTCCACCACTCTCCTTTATGGGGCCCTGTGTCCTTGGGGCCCTGGACAGCCATAGGAGCTGTGCAGGCCGAGGAAGAGTGAGATGGTCCATCCCCAGGGAAGGAGCTGTGAGGTGGGGGGAGGGTTCTTACTGGAGATGGGGGCTCAAAGGACTTGAGAAGACCCCCTCATTCCATGGCAGCCCCCCAGGGGAGCATGAGAAGTCATTGCATCCCCCCTTAACCCAGCCCCGCTTAGAGGCTCAGAGCCCTGTGCTCAGTGCTGACCGCCCCAAAGGCCTTCTGGCTGCTGCTCTTGAGGGAGCCAGCTCCAGGGCCAAGTCCTGATGGTCTGTCCTCTGACACTCCCCAGCTGACCTGCCAAGATAGGGCTCCAGCCGTGATCCAGCAGGCCATGGAGAAGTACAACCGGAAGGACAGCCCAGAGGACTACAAGCTGGTGCAGCTGATTTCACAGGATCGAAGTATGTCATGGGGATCATTGGAAAGGGCAGCAGAGGGTGACTCCCACACTATATCTCAGCCCCCAGGACCGAGGCCTTCTGCCACAGTTAACCTGCCAGAAGGGTGGCGGCCAGCATCCTGCACACACCTCCACCTGTCCTCGGAAGCCCTTAGTGCCCACAGTGCACTCCCCTTTCAGACACTGTCTCCCAGGCTTGTACCCTCCCTGGACATGACCCAGGCAGTGGGGAACTAAGAGAGAACCATTATTTCAGGATCCAAAAATAAGGTCCTCTCTACTTGGCCATTGGCCATGAGGCCAAGTGCACAGGTTCCTCTCACAGGACATCCTCTGGCCAGGATATGATGTGTTGTGCATCCATTAATGGTCATTACTGCTGTGGGCACAGATATTAAAATCCATGCATGGATGACACTAAAAATGAAGCAAAACCACCTGAATTCCCTTTGGGGCCTCTGGGGAGCCAAGTCAGTGTTCCCAGGACACACAGAGCCAGGCAGGCTGGGGTCTGGGCCCCTGGGGAGGTCAGCAAGGACCTCTCTGCCTGGCTCTCAGCCCCAGTGGGTGAGGACAGTAGTCAGTGTAGGGCACATCACACGTCCCTGTGCCTGAAGGATAACTTCATTTATCTTTGGTGAGCTGATCATGCTCTCTCAAGCATTGACCTTGGGTACCATTCCTTACTCCCTGCAAGTTGTTTTTTAAATTTCCTCTTTTCTTCCATCACCATCATGGTGAGAAGGCCAGGGTTTGTGGACCATGTCCTACAGGAAAAGAAGACTGAGGCTAGAGGGGATAGGGGGTAGGAAAAGAGGCCCGCATTCAAGCAGGAGCAGGAATTCCAGCCCAGCAGGGCCTCACAGCAGGCTCTAGGCCAGAGGATGCAGGTGAAAACAGGATGAGGGAGGAAATCCTTGCTTTCATGCTCCCTGCTCAAGAGTCCTGGCCTTGGCCGCCATTTCCTTGGCTCCACTAGCCTTGGACCAAGGAGCGTGGGACTCGGGGGCCGTGCCTGCCTTCTGTAAGGCTTGCTCCAACTCCAAGGTCACCTTCAGTGAAGGCCTCAGGGCAGCGCTAGGTCAAGGCTGCCAGGGGTGGAGCCTGGTCACTTTTGAAAAACATCCCTTGGGATCAAAACTTCTTGAGTCTTGCCTTTGGGCAGGGGTCCATCAGAGGTGTCATTGGTGGTCCGGGATCTGGACTGGGTGACTCATGTGTCTGGCTCATGGGGAACAGAAGGGGTGGGGTGGCTGGTGGCCCCCCATAGCTCACCTGACTGCCCCTCTTCCCATCTCCCCAGAGCTGCAGATCCCTGATGATGCCAACGACTTTTACGCAATGGCCTCATCAGGAAACTATCATTTCCTCCTGACCAAGCAGAACTTTCCCATGGGAACAAACACCAAAAAGGGAAACTTTTTTTTTTAATTTTTAATTTAATTTTATTTTATTTTATTTTTTATCTTTTAATTTTTTTATTCATATTGTAAAAATATTACATTAAAAAAATATGAGGTCCCATTCAACCCCACCAGCCCCACCTCACCACTCCCTCCCCCAGCAACACTCGCTCCCATCATCATGACATATCCATTGCATTTGCTAAGTATATCTCTGGGCATCGCTGCACCTCATGGTCAGTGGTCCACATCATAGCCAATACTCTCCCACGTTCCATCCAGTGGGCCCTGGGAGGATCTACAATGTCTGATAATTGTCCCTGAAGCACCACCCAGGACAACTCCAAGTCCCGAAAACGCCTCCACATCTCATCTCTTCCTCCCATTCCCCGCACCCATCAGCCACCATGACCACTTTTCCCACACCAATGCCACATTTTCTCTGTGGACCTTGGATTGGTTGTGTCCATTCCACATCTATGTCAAGAGCAGGCTTAGATTCCACATGGATACTGGATGCAATCCTCTGCTTTCAGTTGTAGGCACTCTAGGCTCCATGGTGTGGTGGTTGACATTCTTCAACTCTATGTTAACTGAGTGGGGTAAGTCCAATAAATCAGACTGTAGGAGTTGAAGTCTGTTAAGGCTCAGGGCCTGGCTATTGTATTGTCAGTCCAGCTATTGTATTGTAAATCCCCTAGATATATCTTAAACCCCAGCACCAACTACAATTCCAGTAAAGTAGCATGAAAGCCTTGTGAAAAAAGATCCCATCTGTGTCCAGCTCCATCATGCAGAAACACCAGCTCCAAAGAAGGGCCAACTGACATGGCAGTGAACCCCATCTGCCATGACCATAGAACCTGTGGGTCTCTTTAGCCCTCAAAAGAACCAATACCTGGGGTTGTATCTACTTTATCTGTCTCTGAGACTCTGCTCAGGTGTGCATAAGGCAATCCTTCTGATATCCTCCAGTCTCTTTTTTAGACTCATAGCCATATAAACTCATTTGTCCTTTCCATTTCCCCCTTAATTTAGGTCAAACAGCATTTTTAACTCCTGTTATTATATGTAGACAGGGATATTCTGCTGATCCGCATTGAACCTTTAATTCAAGGTCATTTTCTAGTTGCATCATCAGTTGGTACTTGGCAGTGATCCCTCGGTGCCAGGGAGGCTCATCCCCGGGTGTCATGTCTCACGCTGGGGAGAAGGCATTGCATTTACATGCTGAGTTTGGCTTCGAGACTGGCCACATTTGTGTAACATGAAGGCTGTCAGGAGGAAACTCCTAGGCACAGTGCTGCTCTAGGCCTTGTTCTTATTTCAGGCATATAGGCTCACAAGCATAGTCATTAGTATCAGGGGCTCACTGTTGGACCCTCATTCCTTCCTGGTCCTTACCGTTGCACCTGGGGGACTGCTGCTGCTCCCCTAGGGACAACAACAGAGTACCCCCGGCCAGGAACCCAGTACCCCTCCCAGCTGTTGTTTTTAATTGTTTCCACTATGAGTATATCCAAACATTACCATGCACCCTGGACATATGCCCTGTATAACTCCCTGTCAACTATATATCACCTGTCAATAACATCCTATACCAGTATTCCTCTGCTGCCATTGTTGAACCACTCTGTGATCCAAAACTTCCTGAAAAGTGAAGCCCAATATAATGTCAGGTCCCTTACTAGTAAAATGGAATATAGCGATGGGTTTAAAGGCTAGATATAGAATATGTATTGATCTGGAAAAATCCTACATCCTATCTTTTTCTTTTCCTTTTTCCTAATTATTGAGCTTCTCTTCACAAGAGCCCTAGATCACAGTAATTCATATATACAATATACAGTAGTCCCACACATCCACCATAAAACCTTTTCCCTTCCACAGTGATATTCTTATAACTTATTCATATCATATTTACTTAAACTGATGTACAGACTCTGAGACAATAGCTTTCAAACAAGGTGACATCTGTGCTTACATTGTGGTCCATACTTTAGGATATACAGTTTTCTAAATTTTTAATTATCCTATGTTTTACATTATGGTATACATTATTAGTCTGTCATCCCCTATATGTTTATGGTGTAATATTACATGTTTTATATCCATCCTTGTGTACTCTTGTGAAACTCCTCTCTTACCCCACATTTACCTTGGTTCCATCCATTCAACATCCATTTTCCCCTCCCCTTGGGGCCCACAGCGACAGTCAACCTCCATTTCTCGAGGAGCCACGTCCAGAGATACTTGCAACAGTGTTCAGGGCCTGACTTGCTCAACTGCCCTAATGCCCTGGGAGCCACCCTTTCTCTCGAGAGATACAGTTCCCTCTATTTGATGGCATTAGTCCTCCCCAGGATGTGGGTCCACCCCAACTCTCACTTCTTGGGTCTCTACCCAATGGTACAACCCACCCTGGTAAAATGAGCATTCAGACATTCCTCAGGAGTCCATCCCGCATCAGTCCATCCCCTCCAAGCATCCTAAACAGGTAACCCTCCTAATTATATTTTGATACGATTTTCTCAGCATTTTACTCTTAACCAACACCTGACACTTTCCTATGTTCATAAGTTGCCCCTCCCTCCCCCCAATTTTTGGGCAATATTACCCATCTGCCCATCCCCAGTCCCCCTCAAACCCACAAAGTCCCACCCAAAGGCAACACCTTGTCCCCATTTTATCTCTTCTTTGTGCTCATACTTACCGCCAGCTCATCATAGATTCCACCCCTGCAGACATCGACTCACATCCTTCCTCCACCCCTCGATTTCCTGTAAGCCTATCTTCCAGTCTCTAGCTCTCTGAGGCAGCTTTCTTATTTCATATCATTGAGGTCATGTAGTATTTGTCCTTCAATGCATGGGTTGCTTCACTCAACATAAGGTTCTCAAGATTCATCCATGTTATCACGTGTGTTTGTAGTGTATTTGTTCTTACAGCCGTGTAGTATTCCATTGTGTGTATATACCACATTTTATTGATCCACTCATCTGTTGATGGGCATTTGGGTTGATTCCAACTTTTGGCGATAGTGAACAATGCTGCTATGAACATTGGTGTACATATATCGGTTTGTGTCCTTGTTTTCAGTTCTGCTGGGTATATACGCAGCAGTGGTATTGCTGGGTCATATGGCAAATCTATGGTTAGTTTTTTGAGAAACCGCCAAACTGTCCTCCAGAATGGTTGGATCCTTCTGTATTCCCACCAGGAGTGGATGAGTGTTCCCCTTTCTTCACATCCTCTCCAGCATTTGTATTCTTCTGTTTTTTTCATAGCTGCCAATCTTATGGGAGTAAGATGGTATCTCATTGTAGTTTTGATTTGCATTTCCCTGATAGCTAGAGATTTGGAGCATTTTTTCATGTGCTTTTTAGCCATTTGTATTTCTTCTTTGGAGAAGTGTCTGTTTAAATCTTTTTCCCATTTTTTAAATGGGTTGTTTATCTTTTGATTTTCAAGATATATGAATTCTTTATATATGCAAGTTATAAGTCTCTTATCAAATATATGGTTGCCAAATATTTTCTCCCATTGTGTGGGTTCCCTTTTTACTTTCTTGACAAACTCCTTTGGAGTGCAAAAGGCTTTGATTTTGAGGAAGTCCCATTTATCTATTAGTTCTTTTGCTGCTTGTGCTTTGGGTGTGATATTCATGAAGCCACTTCCTAGTACAAGGTCTTGTAGATGTTTCCCTACACTGCTTTCCAAGGTCTTTATGGTCTTGGCTCTTATATTTAGGTCTTTGATCCATCTTGAGTTGATCTTTGTATAAGGTGTGAGATGGTAATCCTCTTTCATTCTTCTACATATGGCTATCCAGTTCTCCAGGCACCATTTGTTGAATAGGCCATTCTCTGCCAGTTGAGAGGGTTTGGTGGCTTTATCGATCTCCTTATGCCAATACCATGCTGTTTTCACTACTGTAGCTTTGTAGTATGTTTGGAAGTCAGGTAGTGTGAGTCCTCCAATTTCGTTTTTCTTTTTCAATATGTCTTTGGCTATTCGGGGCCTCTTTCCTTTCCAAATAGATTTCATAGTTAGTTTTTCTAGTTCCTTAAAGAAGGCTGTGTTGATTTTTATTGGGATTGCATTGAATGTGTAGATCAGTTTCGGTAGGATAGACATCTTAATAATATTTAGTCTTCCTATCCATGAACAAGGAATATTCTTCCATTTATTTAGATTTTCTTTGATTTCCTTGAACAGTCTTGTATAGTTCTCAGTGTATAACTTTTTTACATCTTTAGTTAAATTTATTCCTAAATATTTGATTTTTTTATTTACTATTGTAAATGGTATTTGTTTTTTGATTTCCTCCTGATCTTGCTCATTATTGGTGTACAAAAATGCTACTGATTTTTGCACATTGATCTTATAACCTGCAACTTTACTAAACTCATTTATGAGTTCTAGAAGCTTTGTTGTAGATCTCTCAGGGTTTTCTATGTATAGGATCATGTCATCTGCAAATAATGAAATTTTGACTTCTTCCTTTCCAATTTGAATGCCTTTTATATCTGGTTCTTACCTCAGTGCTCGAGCAAGTACTTCTAAGACAATGTTAAATAGAAGCAGAGACAATGGGCATCCTTGTCTTGTTCCTGACTTTAGAGGGAAGAATTTTAGGATTTCTCCATTGTAAACAATGTTGGCTGTAGGTTTTTCATATATACTTTTTATGATGTTCAAAAAATTTCCTTGTATTAAGATCTTTTGGAGTGTTTTTTATCAAGAAAGGGTGCTGTATTTTGTCAAATGCTTTTTCTGCATCTATAGATATAATCATGTGATTTTTTTCCTTCAATCTGTTTATATGGTGTAGTACATTGATTGATTTTCTTATGTTGAACCATCCTTGCATACCTGGAATGAATCCCACTTGGTTGTGGTGTATAATTCATTTAATGTGTTGTTGAATACGATTAGCAAGTATTTTGTTAAGTATTTTTGTGTCTAGGTTCATTAGAGAAATTGGTCTGTAATTTTCCTTTCTTGTGGTGTCTTTGTTTGGCTTTGGTACTAGGGTAATGTTGGCATCATAGAAGGAGTTTGGCAATATTCCTTCTGTTTCGATTTTTTGGAAGAGTTTCAGCAGGATTGGTGTTAGTTCTTTCCGGAATGTTTTGTAGAATTCACCTGTGAAGCTGTCTGGCCCTGGGCTCTTCTTAGTTGGGAGGTTTTTAATGACTGATTCTATCTCTTTACTAGTGATTGGTTTGTTGAGATCATCAATTTCTTCTTTCATCAATATGGGCTGCTTATGTGTTTCTAGGAATTTGTCCATGCCCTCTGAATTGTCATTTTTGTTGGAATATAGTTTTTCGAAGTATCCTCTTATGATAGTCTTTATTTTTGTGGGGTCAGTGGTGATATCTCCTTTCTCATTTCTTATTTCGTGTATTTGCATCTTCTCTCTTTTTTTCTTTGTTAGTCTCACTAAAGGTTTGTCAATTTTGTTCATCTCAAAAAACCAGCTCTTGGTCTTGTTTATCTTTTCAAGTGCTTTCTTATTTTCTATTTCATTTAGTTCTGCTCTTACCTTTGGTATTTCCTTCCTTCTTCTTCCTGTTGGATTACTTTGTTGATTTTTTCTAATTCCTCCAAATGTGCAGTTAGTTCTTCAATTTTTGCTCTTTCCTCTTTTTTGATATATGAATTTATGGCTATAAATTTCCCTCTCAGTACTGCTTTTGCTGCATCCCATAAATTTTGTTATGTTGTGTTATCATTATCATTTGTTTCAAGGTAGTTGTTGATTTCTTTTGAGATTTCCTCTTTGATCCATTGTTTTTCTAAGAGTGTGCTGTTTAATTTCCAAATCATGGTGTGAAATCTGGGCTTCTGACCCAAAAAAGGAACCTTTTCCACCGTTCTTTGTAGGAATAAGAAGGGACTCAAGTTCCCAAAGAGCAAGTACTAAGAGGCTACCAACATCAGGGTCAACCTTGGTCTCCTGGTCAGCAAGGCTAGCCATCCCAAAACTGAATATGCCAAGCTAGAGGAGCGCTGGTTTGTGGGAGGGTATATTCAAGGGGATGAGAGGATAACTGAATTTTTTTTGTGTTTAAATAAAAAAACTGACCTATTATATGGGTATAATATTTATTTTTTGTAAATAGCAAATCCTGCATTTGAATACCACATTAAATCCTTTTTTCTAATGCAGCCAGGGAGTTGTGTTTTGTTTTTTTTTCTTGTACTGTGGTGGTTTGAATGCTGTACCTGCTCTCTCATGGTCCTTTAAGTGAGAAATCCTGCAGGGCGGCAGTGCCTTGTACACAGGAGGAGTGAGCAGGGCCAAGGAACCTTTCCTGTTTTACTGAAGCAAACTCACAAGCCACCTTCCTGGATTGACTTAGTGTTCTCTAAGAAAAGAGAACAGACAGGAGACACCTATAAATATTAGGACTTTTTATAAGATTATCTCACACAACTATGGGGCTGCCCACATCCAAATTCCATAGGGCAGGGTACAAAAGAGGAACTCCAACAATGGCCAAGATGAATTCCCCTGGGGGCACTGGCTGGCTGAACTAGTGATTATAATTCCCTCTTTTGACTGTAGAAATCATTAATTCTCCACATAATGCCTTCATTTGATTGGATGAGACATCTCTCATTGCTTAAGAAAATCTCCTTGCTCAACTATAATGGAAACAGCCATAAATGCAATCAACCTTTTAATGACTTAAGTGCACAAACTGTTCTCATAGTAACAAACCCGTGTTTGTGTGCCAAGTTCACAAGCCCCATTCCCAGGCCCATCTAACACCTGAGTGTGAGCACTGCACAGGGCAAATGTGCACTTAAGCAGCAGCAGCGTGGCCAGGAGCTGAGGCTGGCCAGCTGACCTCCCTGGCATTAGAGCCACAGGACCTTCCTCAAAGCACAGCAGCCAGCTCAGGAATTTGGGTGTCATTCCACAGTACATTTGGAAGGGCGGGTCCCTGACCCAGCACAATGGCTACCTGTATACAGAAGTATATACAAAAATAACACTGCTTTTGAACAACTCTCTGGTTTTGGGAAACGTCTAAAAATGGTTCTGAAGTGTTGGGGATGGTAAGGAAGCAGGTGGGAGATTCTAGGCAACAGAAAACTAAGTGTGAGCTTCCAGGTGGCAGCGAGTGTAGACCCCATGGGAAAGAGTGTGGAGACTGGCAGGTTGGGGCAGGGGCTGCTGGGGGGATGGGGGTGGGTGAGAAGTAGGGTGCAGGAGAATGGCAGCCTGCAGGATTCCTACCAGATCCTGTGGACTGGAAGCCTGGAGAATGAAGAAGATTTAAGGAAAGCAGAGTTTCCATCACACTTTTGGAATATTCGTGCAAGGTAATAGGTAAATGGGAAGAAGATACACATGAAAAGACAAGGCTTAAGTTAAGGAGACCTGGATTCCTTTCTCTGGGTTCATTATAGAGTAAGGTTAAGGAAAGAGGAGCATGTCTTCCATGTGGATTGAGATGGTGTTTTCTTTGCTCAACTTTTTTTAAAATCTTAACTGCTGTCTCTTCTTGAGAAAAGGATCTTTTGTCAGGTTGAAAGGACAATCCTCCTTTACCTAAGAGAACACTTGTGCCCAAGGCCAAGTCTCCATCAGTGTCAGAGAAACAACTAGAGGCCAGAAAATCATCAATAAATTTCAGATTCCTTGACGGAAGGCCAGAGTCCCAAGACTCTCACACTGTGTTAGCCATCATACTGGATTTTGTCTAGGTTCTTGGCCATGATGCAGAAATGAATTTCAAGAGCACATCAGGTGAGTTGGGCCAGTTATTTATTCAGGGAGGGAGGGAAGAGAAATGGGAGTAAAAAACAGATCATGGGTCCCAGGTAGAAAGGAAGGGGTTGAAAAGTGATAAAGTGGGCTGTTTTACAGACTACAACTCTCCATTAGAGATTATAAAAACCCAGGTTTACTTGCATGGCCATCATGGCAGAAGAAAAAGGGTGAGAGCAGGGCACAGAGGCAGGAACAGGGGACCAAAGGCAAGGGCAAGCTCAGGCCTTGTGCCTGCTTTTTGAGCCTTTAATTATTCCACCCCTTTGCTAATGGCAGGGGAGGAGTTCCAGCTGTTCACTGTTTTCATTGATTACCCCCTATTGATCCCCCACGAGGGTCCAATGATGAAGTCCTTGGGGAATATCTGGGGCTTCTCCTTACTTCTAAATGAAGTCTTGTTCTGGATGGCAGAATCTTGGGGAGGGTCTGCCAGCAGCCATCTTGGGGGTTATTGATGTCCCTGTGGACTTCTTGCCAGGTTCCAGATCCATTTATTGATTCCCTATCTTACTAGCCAGCTTCAGTGGGATAGCAAACCTGTAAGACATTTTTCAGTGGAATCATAATGCATCATCAATGAATATTTGATGACTATATGCATCATTTGGAAAAATTACATTATTATTAGAACCAACAATTTTATTATATATTTATGTACCTTGACTGATGAAAAACAAGTGCATATCTACAAGGAAGCATGTGAAGTTATACAAGGGTAAATGGCTTGTATTAGCAAAATAGAAGCTAACTATACATGCCAATCTACTAGAAACATTTTAATAAAGTACAGCCAGACATTACATGGAATATTATGTAATAATTAAAAATAGTGGGAAAATATAATAATGAGATGGATGTACATTTACCTACCTGAAGATATCTCTAAACCTTACAAGTTAATAAAATATGTGGAAGAACATTACCCTTGTTATATACTATAATGCTCATATGTGTGTGTGTATATACTGGCTTATTTCACTCAACATGATGTCTTTAAGGTTCACCCATTTTGTTGCAAGAATGAGAACTCCATTCCTTTTCCTGGCTAAGTAATATTCCATTGTATGTATGTACCATGTTTTATTTATCCTTTCATCAGGTGATGGGCACTTAGGTTGCTTCCATCTTTTAGTAATTGTAAATCATGCTGCTATGAACATTGTGTCCAAATAACTGTTTGAGTCCCTGCTTTCAATTCTTTGGGGAATATACTAGAAGTGGGATTGCCATGTATTTTAGTTTGCCAAAGCTGCCAACACAAAAGTACCAGAAACAGGTTGGCTTTGTTAGTGGGGATTTATTAGAGTAAAAAGCTTACAGTTCTGCAGCTGTGAAAATGTCCAAGTCAATGCAGATCCTGGAATCATGCCACTTACACAATGGCAGCTCTGACAGTCTCTGTCTGCCTTCTTCTCCAGGCCCAGCTTATCTTCAGCTTTGAGATGATCCATGGGCCTCAACTCTTGGGTGCAACAATGTCCAGCTTCTCCACTGATTCTAGCCTCTGGAGTCTCTCTCAGCTGCTCAGGGCTGCTCTGTCTTTCTGCAGCTGTAGGTGGTTCTGGAGTCCTTTCTCTCACATGGCAGGGGCAAAATCCTGTCTTTCTCTGTGTTTTTCTGTTTTCAGTTCTTGGTTTTATATAAGACCCAGCAAGAGGGCAGAGACTTTACCTGCGTAATGTCTCATTGGTAGATTCCAAAGACCCCAAAGGAATTCAATCAAGGTTCCTTTACTAAATCTAATAAAAAAGGTCCCACATACTATAGGCTTCCATGCACAAGAATGGGTTAGCTTCAGAGCATAATTTCCTAGGGTCCACAAAAGACTCAAACTGGGACTGTAGGTAATACAGTAATTCTATACTTTACTTTCTGAGGAACCACCAAACTTTAAAAAAAATTTTTTTTAAAGATTTATTTATTTCTCTCCCCTCCCCTCCACCTCGGTTGTCTGTTCTCTGTGTCTATTTGCAGCATCTTCTTCTTTGTCTGCTTCTGTTGTTGTCAGCGGCATGGGAATCTGTGTTTCTTTTTTGTTGCATCATCTTGTATCAGCTCTTCGTGTGGGTGGCACTGTTCTCTGGCAGGCTGCACTTTCTTTCACTCTGGGTGGCTCTCCTTATGGGGCACAATCCTTGCATGTGAGGCTCCCCTATGTGGGGGACACCTCTGCATGGCAGGGCACTCCTTCCACGCATCAGCACTGCACATGGGCCAGCTCCACATGGGTCAAGGAGGCCCAGGGTTTGAACTGCGGACCTCCCATGTGGTAGACGGACACCCTAACCACTGGGCCAAGTCCGTTCCCCCCACCAAACTTTTCAACAGCTGTACCTTTTACAGTTCTACCTGCAATGAATGGGTGCTCCTGTTTTCCCACATCTTAAAATTTGTTGTTTTCCTTTTATCCCACTGATTGTAGCTGTGCTAGTGGTTGTGAATTGGTATCTCATTGAGTTTTGTTTTGCATTACACAAATGGGTAATGATGGTGGCCATCTGCTCATGTGTTTATTGGCTATTTGGATACTGTCTTTGGAGAACTGTCTATTCAAGTGTTTTGCCCTGTTTTTGATGGAATTGTTTGTCTTTTTTGTTGTTGTTGAGTTGTAGGTTTTTGGGTTAAATTCCAGATAGTAAACCCTGTTTTAGTTTCCTTCGCTGCTCAAGCAAATATCATTCAATGGGTTGGCTTAAGCAATGGGAATTTGTTAGCCTCCATATTGAAGCTATGAAAAAGCTCAAATCAAGGTGTCATCAAGGTGATTCTTCCTTCTCAATGATGGGAATTCTAGGGCTGGCTGCCAGTGACTCCTGGTCCTGACCTTCTCTGTCACATGGCAATCCACATGGACACCTCCCTTCAACTCTCCAGTTCCTTGCAGGCTCCAATGACTTTTAACTTCTTGGTCCTGTGGCTTTCTAGCTACTGAATCTCACTCTGAGTATAAAGGACTCCAGGAATAGGATAAGGCCCATCCTGATTACTTTGGGCCACATCTTAACTGTAGTAACTGCATCAAAATGTCCTCTTAACAATTGGTTCACACTTCCAGGAATGGATTCGGTTTAAGAACATATGTTACTGGGATACACAGCTGAAAACCACCACTCTTCACCCTTTTGACCAAAAGACACGTTTTCTTTCCACCACATGCAAAACACATTCATTCCACCATAACATACCAAAGACTTTATATTTTTTCTCTTTTTTTTTCTTTTTTTCTTTTTATTGATTTTGTAAAAATATTACATTAAAAAAATATGAGGTCCCATTCGACCCCACCACCCCCACCGCACCCCTCCCCCCCCCAGCAACACTCACTCCCATCATCATGACACATCCATTGCATTTGGTAAGTACATCTCTGGGTATCTCTGCACCTCATGGTCATTGGTCCACATCATGGCCCACACTCTCCCCCATTCCATCCAGTGAGCCCTGGGAGGATTTACAATGTCCGGTGATTGTCCCTGAAGCACCATCCAGGGCAACTCCAAGTCCCAAAGGCACCTCCACATCTCATCTCTTCCTGCCATTCCCCATACCCAACAGCCACCATGTCCACTTTTCCCACTCCATTGCCACCTTTTCTCTGAGGTCCTTGGATTGGTTGTGTCCGTTGCACCTCTATGTCAAGAGGAGGCTCAGATTCCACATGGTTACTGGATGCAATCCTCCTGCTTTCAGTTGTAGGCACTCTAGGCTCCATGGTGTGGTGGTTGCCCTTCTTCAACTCCATCTTAGCTGAGTGAGGTGAGTCCAATAATTCAGATTGTAGGAGCTGGAGTCTGTTGAGGCTCAGGGCCTGGCTAGCATATTGTCAGTAAAAAGATTCAATCCCCTAAATATATCTTAAACCCCAATACCAACTACAATTCCAGTAAAGTAGCATGATAGTCTTATGAAAAGAGATCCCCTCTGGGTCCAGTTTCATCACGCAGAAACATCAGCTCCATAGAAGGGCCATCTGACATGGCAGTGAACCCTATCTGCCATGACCGTAGAACCCGTGGGTCCCTTTAGCCCTCAAAGGAACCAATACCTGGGGATTGTATCTACTTTATCTGTCTCTTAGACTCTGCTCAGTTGTGCATAAGGGAAATCCTTCTGACAGCCTCCAGACTCTTTTTTTTTTAGAGACTCATAGCCATATAAACTCATTTCTCCTTTCTATTTCCCCCTTACATTAGATCAAACAGCATTTTAAAGTCATATTATTCTATGTAGACAGGGATATTCTACTGATCCGCATCGAACCTTCAATTCAAGGTCATTTTCCAGTTGCATTATCAGTTGTTAGTTGATAGTGATCCCTCGGTGCTAGGGAGGCTCATCCCAGGGTGTCATGTCCCATGCTGGGGGGAAGGCATTGCATTTAGATGCTGAGTTAGGCTTTGAGACTGGCCACATTTGAGTAACATGAAGGCTGTCAGGAGGAAATTCCCAGGCACAGTGCTGCTCTAGGCCTTGTTCTTATTTCAGGCCTATAGGCTCACAAGCATAGTCATTAGTATCAGGGCCTTACTGTTGGACCTTCATTCCTTCTGGGTCCTTGCTGCTGCACTTGGGGGACTGCCGCTGCTCCCCTAGGGACCACGGCACAGCACCCCCGGCCAGGGACCCAGTACCCCCCCAGCTTTAGTTTTTAATTGTTGCCACTATGAGTATATCCAAACATTACCATGCACCCTGGACATATGCCCTGTATAGCTCCCTGTCAGCCATATATCCCCTGTCAATAGTATCCCATACCAGTATTCCTCCACTGCCATTGTTGGACCACTCTGGGATCCAGAACTTCCTGAATATTGAAGCCCCAATATCATGTCAGGATCTCTTACTAGCAAAATGGAATATAGCAATGGGTTTAAAGGTTAGATATAGAATACATGTTGACTTGGAAAAATTCTACATCCTATCTTTTTCTTTTCCTTTTTTTTCCCCCTAATTATTGACCTTCTCTTCACAAGAGCCCTAGACCACAGCAATTCATGTATGCAATATACAGCACTCCCACACATCCACCACAAAACCTTTTCCCTTCCACAGCGATACTCCTACAACCTATTCACAACATATTTACTTAAAGTGATGTACATAGTCTGAGACAATAGCTTTCAAACCAGGTGACATCTGTGCTTACATTGTGGTGTATACTTTAGGACATGCAGTTTTCTAACATTTTTAGTTATCCTATGTTTTACATTATGGTTTACATTGTCATTCTGTCATCCCCTATATGTTTATGATAAAGGGTGGCTCCCAGGGCATTGGGGCAGCTGAGCAATTTAGGACCTGAACACTGTTGCAAGTATCTCTGGACATGGCACCTCGGGAAACGGAGGTTGGCTGTCACTGTGGGCACCAAGGGGATGGGAAAATGTATGTTAAATGTGTGAAACCAACATAAATGAGGGGTAGGAGAGGAGTTTCGTGAGAATACACAAGGATGGATATAAAATATGTAATATTACATCATAAACATACCAAAGACTTTAAGTCGTTTCAGAATCAATGGCAAATACAGTCACATGAAAACCAGTTATGAGTGTGGTCTGTCCTGGAGCACAATTCCCCTCGGTCTGTTAACCTGTGAAATCTAGAAAACAAGTTATCTTCTTCCAATGTTCAATGGACAGACAAGCAATGGATAGATATAACCATTTTAATAGGGAGAAATTGTAAGGAAACAGCCATCGCTGCTCCCAAACAATCCACAATCCAGCAGGGCAACCTCCAGTAGATTTCATGGTCTGAGTGTTTTCTGTAGATCCATGTTCTATACTCCAGGCCTGATGGAGTCTCACCCCTTTTAAGTGCTTATACAATGGACACAGCATCCCCCAAAACTGGGGTGAAATCTCCACCCTTTATGAATATCAGGATGTTGGTGAGGCTCTCTGCAAACCCTGTGGCACAGTCCCCACAATCTCTGAGCATTGTGGTGGCAGCACTTTACCTGAACAATGGGGCAGGAATCATGCCACCTCTGAGTGCATGGGAGGGTCAACTGCCCCCTCCAGGTGATGGGGTGTATGCACCCTTTTCAAACACATGGGTAGGTCCCCTCTCTTGGCCAGTCTTTGCTTCCATGTTTCTGCCCATGAAGTCATGCTTCCTTCAGTTTATCCATTCTTTATGCCTTTCTGTTCTTGCTGGCAGTGGTTTGCTGATACAAATTTCACAAATATTACTTGTCAGCTTTGCATATCATTCAATGGATCCAAAACATCAGACAACAGAACCTTCCACAAATCTTTCCTGCATAACTGCATTTCCAGTCCTTACTTCCATTGAAATGGCTGACAGGTTCTATGTTCAGTGAAACCATCACATGGAGCCATCTTCTCTGAGAACGTGCTTTCTGAAAGCTGAGGAAGACCCCTCATAAACCATTTTTGACCCTAATCATGGAGTACACAATGTGGATAGGCTCAGAACTTTCCAAACCATCAATTTCTGGTTTCTTTGTTCTTATGAGTCATTTTCAGCTTATTATTTTCCTCTTACATTTTACTGTAAGTTGCAATGAAAATCCAGGCTGTACTGCTATACTTAGCTTGACAATGTCTTCAGTTAAATAGTCAAGTTCATTGCTTTCCAGTTCTGTCTTCTGTCTGACATCAGAACTCGATTTATCCAAGTTCTCTCCACTTGAAAACAAGGAATACCTTTTCTTCAGATTCCAATAACACATTCATCATTTCCTTCTAAGGCTCTTTGGAAGTGCCTTTAGCATTCTGATTTTTACCAACAGTCTTTTGAAAGGAGTCTAGGCTTTTTCTATCAAGCACCTTATAATTCACCCAGCATCTAGTTATTACCCAATTCCAAAGCTGTTTCTACATTTTGGTATTTGCTTGAGCAGGACTCAACTTTCCTGGTACCAAAATCTGTTTTGGATTTCTTGATTGCTCAAGCAAATACTATGCATGGGGTTGGCTTCAACAATGGAAATGTGTTAGCTCTTAGTTTTGAGGCCAGGGAAAAGTCCAAATCAAGGTGTGATCAAAGCACCTTCTCTGATCTGCAGAGAGATCCAAGAATTTATATCTTGCTGATTTTGTAGAACAATATGTCTTTTTTTTAAACACTGTTAAAATACTGAATTTATATCACACATACATTCTGTGTCCCCACCATTTCAATTTGACTGAGCACTGCTACTTCTATGTCCTGTCATAACCGTCCATACATACTTAAAACCAAGAAAAGGGTGCAGTTCCATCTTTAAAAACTAAATAGTCATTTTGGATAACACATTCTTGCAAAGGAATCTGGACATTTATCAGACACGGTAGGGAAAGTGCTTTCTCTGCATCATAGAAAGGACAGCCAGATATCAACTGTTATAGAAATGAAATAAGAAAGAAATTTTTAACCAACTGTTTAAGCTATTTTCTGAAAGAGACTTCCCCCACTGCCAGAGATCTTGAATAGCTTCCTGGTCAGTCATCCAAGAAGCAGTTCTTTTCATAATTGATGAATTTGGCTTCCACTTTGGGAAGAGAACCACCTTTTTCTATCCTTGCTTGCATTTTTGCTTTAAAGTCTTCTACAGAACTAGATCCCTTCAGTGTTTTAGGAGCTTTTTCCTGTTTATGAAGGATTCTTGACATTTTGATTTTGGTATTGATGGTTTTGAGTCTTTTCCTTTCTGGTTTGACTTTTGTGCATTTTTGGCTGGGGTTTCTCTGATAGATTTTTTTCACTGGATATATTCTTCTGTTTCCTCCTCATCATCATGTTAATCATCGTCTTCATCTTCATCATCATCTTCATCATCTTATCAGCAAGTTTTACCTTTTTCTGTGCAACCTTGCTAACACTTCCAGGGGCAGATCACTTTCAAGGTATTCTATTTTTTTAAAAGATTTATTTATTTATCTCCCTTCTCCCCCCAACCCCGGTTGTCTGTTCTCTGTGTCTATTTTGCTGCGTCTTCTTTGTCCACTTCTGTTGTCAGTGGCATGGGAATCCGTGTTTCTTTTTGTTGCATCATCTTGCTGTGTCAACTCTCCGTGTGGGTGGTGTCATTCCTGGGCAGGCTGCATTTCTTTTGTGCTGGGTGGCTCTCCTTATGGGGCACACTCCTTGTGCATGGGGCTCCCCTATGCAGGGGAAACCCCTGCATGGAACGGCATTCCTTGTGTGCATCAGCACTGTGCGTGGGCCAGCTGCACATGGGTCAAGGAGGCCCAGGGTTTGAACTACAGACTTCCCATGTGGTAGATGGATGCCCTAACCACTGGGCCAAGTTCGCCACCCTCAAGGTATTCTTAAGAGTTTCATATCCTCCTCTTCTTCATCTTCTTTCTCTGCATCTTCCTCCATAGCTAATAAGTACCGTCCATTAATATGCACTGGCCTGGCACCACACTTCAAACAAAATTCAACAGGTTTTATTTTCATACCTCCAGGGAAACCATTGGCTGTATGGACATTTTCAAAGTGGCCATCATTAATTGAATTGGACTGCCTTCATAATTCATTGTCTGCTTCAACAACGTGCAATTCATCCTTTGTACCAGCCCCTAAACTGACCATTCTTAAAGGTAACTGGTGCTCATTTTTGTCATTATCTACCTTAAAGTGATAATCTTTCTTGGCCTTTAGTATTTAGTTCACAATTGAAAAGATAGTTCTGGAGCCTCAGGGAGCTCATGTCCATGTCCATCAAATCTTCCATGGGGTGCTAGCATGCACTTAGGTGGGAGAGAAGTCAGGTGGAGATAGACAACCGCCGCTCCAGAGAACAGCCGCATAGGATGGAACTACACCAGGGATATACATGTTTTTTAGGTCTAGTTAGTTAACTCTTTTTCCTTGTTGATCCTCTGTCTGGCCATTCTATCTGTTGATGTTAGTGGAGTACTATTACTGCTGATACACCTATTTCTCCCTTCGGTTTTGCAAGAGTTTTCCTCATGTGTCTTGTAGCACCCTTGTTAGGTGCACAGATATTTATGATTACTATTACTTCCTGGTGGATTATTCCTTTTTGTAATAGGTAATGATCAACATAATTTATAACATTGGCATTTAAAGTGTTTGGTCTAAGATTAGTATAGCTACCCCTGCTCTTTTTGACTTTTTGCTTCCAAGAAATATCTTTTCCCAGTTTTTCACTTTCATCTTATTTGAATCCTTGGGTCTAAGGTGAGTCTCTGCTAGACAGCATTTGGATGGATTATATTTTTTAATCCATTCTATTAACCAGTATTTTTTGATTGGGAGGTTTAATCCACTAACACTCAATGTTATTTCTTTAAAGGAATTTAAAGGAATTGCTTACTTTGACCATTTTGTCCTTTGCCTTTCATATGCCATATCTTATTTTAGTATTTTTACCCTTTTGGTTTCTCTTTCTGGTAGTTTTCCTTTCTACACTCTCCACCAAGCCTCTATCTCATGTCTTTTTCTTTCAGCCAGCAGAACTCCCTTTATTATTTCTTGTAGAGCCAGCCTTTTGTTTACTAATTCTTTTAGTTTCTGTTTATCTGTGAATATTTTAAACTCACCCTCACTATAGCAGTACAATTTTTCTGGATAAAGAATTCTTGGCTGGCAGTTTTTCTCTTTCAGTATCTTAAATATATCATACCACTGTCTCTTTCCTCCATGGTTTGAGATGAGAAAATTGAACTGTCTTTTTAAACTCCCTTGTATTTGATGGATCATTTTCTCTTGCTTTCAGAATTCTCTCTTTATCTCTTGCATTTTATATTCTCAATGGTATGAGTCTCTAAGTAGATCGGTTTTAAATACATTGTGCTTCTTGGATTCATATATTTATATCTCATAAGAGTTGGGAAATGATTATCCATTATTTCCTCAAATATTCTTTCTTTCCCTTTTCCCTACTCTTCTCTTTCTGAAATTCCATGATACATATGTTAGTACACTTTGTGCTATCATTCAATTTCCTGAGCCCCTGCTCAAATTTTTTTCCATCATATTCTCTCTGTTCTTCTGTTTCTTTTCAATTTCAGCTATTTTGTCTTCCAATTCACTTATTATTTCTTCTGGCACTTAAAATACACTGCTGTAGGCCTCTAATGTTTTTTTTTTTTATTTCTCTCCCCTTCCCCCCAGTTGTCTGCTCTCTGGGTCCATTTACTGTGTGTGTGTTCTTCTGTGATTGCTTCTATCCTTATCAGTGGCACCGGGAATCTATGTTTCTTTTTGTTGCATCATCTTGTTGTGTCAGCTCTGTGTGTGTGTGCCATTCTTGGGCAGGCTTTCACACTGGGCAGCTCTCCTTATGGGGTGCACTCCTTGTGTGTGGGACTCCCCTATGCAGGGGACACCCCTGCATGGCATGGCACTCCTTGCATGCATCAGCATTGCACATGGGCCAGTTCCACATGGGTCAAGGAGGCCCGGGGTTTGAACCATGGACCTCCCATGTAGTAGGTGGATGCCCTATCCATTGGGCCAAATCTGCTTCCCTCTAATGTATTTTTAATCTCATCCATTGTCCCTTCTTTTTTCCTTCAGATTTTAATCCTTTGTTTTATTTATTTATTTATTTTTAAATTTATTTCTTTCCCCTTCTCCCCCAGTTGTCTGCTCTCTGTGTCCATTTGCTGTGTGTTCTTCTGTGTCCACTTGTATTCTTGTCAGCTGCACCAGGAATCTGTATCTCTTTTTGTCATGTCATCTTGCTGCATCAGCTCTCCATGTGTGTGGCACCACTCCTGGGCAGGCTGCACTTTTTTTGCACAGGATGGCTCCCCTTATGGGGCACACTCCTTGCCTGTGGGGCTTTCCTACTCAGGGGACACCCCTGCATGCCACAGCACTGCTTGCACTCATCAGCACTGTGTGGGTCAGTTCACCACAAGGGTCAGGAGGCCCTGGGTTTGAACCCTCAACTACCCATGTAGTAGGCAGATGCTCTATCAGTTGAGCCAAGTCCAATTCCCCCATTTTGCCTTTATTCCCATAAACACACTTATGCTTCTATTCAAGCTTTCAAATTCTTTGAGCACATCCAGTATCTTCTTAATGTCATTTTTCTCTTTACCCATATTTTCCTTCAGTTCCTTGAATTGATTTAGATTTAGGTTGGTTTGAACATCATTTATTAGTTGTTTCAAATCTAGTGTCTCGTCTTGTGTTTTGATTTATTCCTTTGACTGGTCCAAATTTTCCTGTTTCCTAGTATATCTCATAGATTTTTGCTCATGTCCTGGCATCTAATTATGATGGAGAACTTACTCTGATGTTCAGTTTCTTTATCTTGCCTAGGATATAACTGTTTCCAATCTTTGTGTAATGGCTCTTCTTTGATTCTTGATTCAACTTATTCTAGCACCTCAAAGGGCTTTGTAAAAGAGTGAAAAGGCAGCCAAATCAATGTGAGGAAATATTTGGAAATCATATATCTGATAAGGATTTAATATACATGATACATATGGATTCTACTACTCAACAATAAAAAGACAAATGACCTGATTAAAAAATGGGCAAAACACTTGCATAGACATTTTTCTAAAGAAGAACTACAAGTGGCAAAAAAGTGTTCAACAACTGGTGATTAGGGAAATTCAAATCAAAACTACAGTAAGATATCACTTCATACCTATTAGAATGGCCACTATTAATAAGACAGAAAACTACAAATGTTGGAAAGAATGTGCAGAGGTAGGAATGCTTATTTATTGTTGACAGGACTGTGGAATGGTACAGCCACTATGGAGGACTGCTTGACAATTCCTAAGGAAGTTGCATATAGATTTGTGACATGACTGAGCAATATGACTACTAGGTATGTAAGTGGAAGATGACAGCAGTGACACAAACAGACTTCTGCAAACTGATGTTCATAGCAGCCTTATTCATAATTGCCAAAAGAATGAAAAACACAAGTGTCCATCAACTGATAAATGAATAGACAAACTGTGGTACATACATATTATGGAATATGATGCAGCTGTCAAGAATAAATGAAGTCATAAAGCATACAACAACATGATAAACCCAGAGAACATTAAGTTGAGTGAAGCAAGCCAGACACAGAAGGACAAATATTGTATGATTGTGCTAGTATGAGCTAAATATATTGTATAAACTCATGGATTTAATAATACAACATAGGTCACTAGAAAATAGAATGAGGTTAGAGAATGGGAAATCTGAGGTTTAATCTAGGCAGAATTGGTAAAAAAACATTGTTTGTAAATCTTTGGAAATGAATAGAAATGGTAAAAGCATGTCTTCCTGTTTGTAACTATAGTGCTCATCTATGGGTATGATGTAGCTGAAAAGGAAAGTCCTAGGTAATGTATATGACCAGAAGGAAAGCTAACTAATGTAACATGGTAATGAATATCATAGTGAAGGAAGATCATGTGAAATATGAGTATGTTAATATTGCATATATTAAACTATTTCTTGAAACTGAAAAATGTATGTTAATGTTAAAATAGTTAACTATCAGATAAAAATACAAACTATGGGCAGTAATGTATAGGAATATATTAATAATCTTCCATTAATGGCAAAAACATGAAACATACTAAGTGCAAGAAACTAGAGATAGGTACTACATATTGTTTGACTCCATCAGTATGATATATATATATATATACATTATATATATATATACATTATATATATACACATTATATACATATACACAAATAGACAGAAACAGAATAGCAACTATGGCAGATGAAGGATAGAGAGATTGAGAAGTGCTTATTAAGGGTTAGAGTTTTTGTTTATTTACCTGTTTATTATTATTTATTACTGGAATAATGCTCTAATAATAAATGAAGTGATAAATGCACAACTATGTGATCATACCAAATACCACTGATTGTACACTTTGGATGGACTTTATGATTTATGAAAATATCAACAAAAATTATTTTAAAAGAACTGTGAAGAATTAGAAGATGCCTCCTATTTGCACAAAATAATCCTCTGAAAATAAGGGCCCAAGTAGAATATGGGACGTTTCTCTTGATAACTGAGTTTCAGCCCCAGATAAAAATGGCATAATCCTAAAATGTAAAGAGCTAACATTTAAAATAATAAGAAGAAAGAGCTAAAGATTATGAGTTTCCATGCTCTGAGGAAGAACTAAAGGCATCAGAAATGGAAATCTCCTAATTTTTTGAATTAGTGCTCTGGTTGGTTGGCATCAGATCTTTGACCAGATTATTTGAGAAAAATAGAACACCAAGAGAAGAACACATAAGTAGCTGAAAGTTGGAAGAAGGCATAATTATGCTGGTTTTGCCAAGGGAAAGGAAGCACATTTTTTTGGCCCCTGGAAACACACCCTAGTTGTCAATCAACTGATTATTTTTTATTATTTATTATATAATTTGTTAAATGAACTTAACTGGGGTATGAGCTATGAACAGAAATGTGCATAAATCATAAGTCTACAGATCCAGGAATTTCCACAAAGAGAAGACTCCCCTGAAATCACTTCCTGATCAACAATGAGAACATGATCAGCACCCCAAGACTCTCCCAATCATGAGGCCCTTGTGTCTCCCCAGAGGAATCTGGCATAAAGACTTCTCAAACCTTAGTATAGTTTTGTCTCTTTGGAATTTAACATAAATAGAAACATAGTGCATGAGAAAAAACTTGGCCAGGGACCCACTTATGTGGTGCAGACCAGTTCCCAAAGGGCTTGGAATAGAGGACCAGAAAGCCACCAAGAAGCCTCTTATTTTTTTCCTGGTGTGCACTTTCCTGGCCTGACAGCAGATGGTGCACTTTGACAAGCAAACCTCTCTGTTCAAACACTGCTCAAACCCAGAGTGGAATGCATTCAATGAAACCATGAGCTATCAGGTGGTGCCTAAGCAATGTCTGGCAAAGGTCCCTTCTGGGTGAGCAAAACCTCACAGTAGAAATACATTGATTACCTCTCAGCTGCCCCCTCAGCTTTCCCAGGGAGGAAACAAATCTCTCCCCTCTGTATTAACAGGAACCAGTCCTGGTCAATAAGGAGGGGCTTTGAGAAGTCAGGCTATCTTTAGCACTCTGCCAGCACCCAGGTGGGAACAGTGGCACAGCCATGCCCAGTCGGGATGGGTGGGAAGTGTGGCACCCAGCAGATCAGATTTGTCACCCAGAAGCTGAATTGGCAGTAGGCTTGTCCCTGTCCCTCCCCTTTCCTGGGGACATGGACCTGGCAGCCCTCTCTCCGTAGCCATCCACCAGAGCTGTGTGCTCTGTGAGTGGGGTCGGGTGCCTCCAGCAGCAGTGGCCTGAGTTACTCAAAGACACTCCCTGCAGAGTCTCCTCCTCCTTACCCCTCTCTTTTCTGGGTGCTGCCTAGCCCTCTCCTGATCTCCAGATCAGGAGATCTGAGATCTCCTGACATCATGACTGATGTCATGGTGGGTGTGTTCTTCTTGCAGATATGCTGCATGGGTATCATTTCTTGTTTATAAAGGCTTTCTTCTCTGCCTGAAATAATGACAAAAACTAAATTGGTAGAGGGTGATGGACTAACAGGCAGAGCTGAATGCTCTCACAAAGACAATGGAGAAAGAGCCAAAGGCTGGCTGAGGACCCTGCTTTGGGGAATCAGCAGACCAAGACAGTGCTACAAAAGTGCAACTCCAAGGAGGGTGAGGGACAGAAAGATGAAGAAACTGAAAAGACAAACATGAGACACCAAGCCCTGTAGTGGTGAGGAAGGGCTCCCACACACATGAGACATTGAGCTTGGTTAAAACCCCTGGGTCACTACAGCCAACTGAGAGGGAAAAGAAATCTTCCTCCCTGTCAGCTGTTTCAAGGGAAAAGGGAGGAGAGGTGGGTGCTTTTATTCAGTGAATGCCACCATCACAGTCCACTTTGAACCTCCAATCTGGAAATTCAACACAGAAACACAGGTAAGTTGAGACTGACATGCTGGAAAGGTGTGATGACTAGCATCATCTCTTGCCCAGTCTGGAGATTGCATGGATAAACACTGTTCTCCACACAGTCTGTATCCAACCCCTGGGAGAAAATCTGTGTCCACTATTGAGTCTTTGGCCTGATTTTGAAAACATAAGTTGGGCAATTTTAAAGACTGTGTATAAGTTGAACCAAATGTCTAAGAAGTGCTGTAAATAAAAAACATAAAAACAATAGGCAAGGGAGAGAAATCAGCTATTGGAGTAAATTCACCAACATATTCAGATGCCTAGACAACAGGAAAAACATTACAAGCCATACTTGGAAAGAGGCCCAGCCAAAAGGACAAACTGGTTATCCTGAAGGCATACAGAATTTAAGACAATAAATCAGTCATAATCACACAACTCTTCTAAATCAATTCAAAGAATTTAAGGAAACTATGACTAAAAAAATAAAGGATAATAAGAAGACCCTGGAAGAACGGAGGTGGCTCAAATGATTTGGTGCATCCCTCCCACATGGGAGGTCTCAGGTTCAGAGCCCTAAAAAAAAGATGAAGAGACACAGAGAGCACACAAAGAGCAGACAGCAATTACAAACAACAAGGGGGGAGGGAGTAATAAATAAAATAAATCTTAAAAAAAAAGAAGACACTGGGAAAGCATAAAGAAGAATTTGAGTCTGGCGCCTTAGACCACTCGGCCATCCTGACACAAGCCCCTGATACTAATGACTATGCTTGTGAGCCTATATGCCTGAAATAAGAACAAGGCCTAGAGCAGCACTGTGCCTGGGAATTTTCTCCTGACAGCCTTCATGTTACTCAAATGTGGCCAGTCTCGAAGCCTAATTCAGCATCTAAATGCAATGCCTTCCCCCCAGTGTGGGACATGATACCCGGGGATGAGCCTCCCTGGCACCGAGGGATCACTATCAACTAACAACTGATAATGCAACTGGAAAATGACCTTGAATTGAAAGTTCGATGAGGATCAGCAGAATATCCCTGTCTACATAGAATAACATGACTTTAAAATGCTGTTTGATCTAATGTAAGGGGGAAATAGAAAGGAGAAATGAGTTTATATGGCTATGAGTCTCTAAAAAAAAAAGAGTCTGGAGGCTGTCAGAAGGATTTCCCTTATGCACAACTGAGCAGAGTCTAAGAGACAGATAAAGTAGATACAATCCCCAGGTATTGGTTCCTTTGAGGGCTAAAGGGACCCACGGGTTCTACGGTCATGGCAGATAGGGTTCACTGCCATGTCAGATGGCCCTTCTTTGGAGCTGGTGTTTCTGCGTGATGAAACTGGACCCAGAGGGGATCTCTTTTCATAAGACTATCATGCTACTTTACTGGAATTGTAGTTGGTATTGGGGTTTAAGATATATTTAGGGGATTGAATCTTTTTACTGACAATATGCTAGCCAGGCCCTGAGCCTCAACAGACTCCAGCTCCTACAATCTGAATTATTGGACTCACCTCACTCAGCTAAGATGGAGTTGAAGAAGGGCAACCACCACACCATGGAGCCTAGAGTGCCTACAACTGAAAGCAGGAGGATTGCATCCAGTAACCATGTGGAATCTGAGCCTCCTCTTGACATAGAGGTGCAACGGACACGACCAATCCAAGGACCACAGAGAAAAGGTGGCATTGGAGTGGGAAAAGTGGACATGGTGGCTGATGGGTATGGGGAATGGCAGGAAGAGATGAGATGTGGAGGCGCCTTTGGGACTTGGAGTTGCCCTGGATGGTGCTTCAGGGGCAATCACCGGACATTGTAAATCCTCCCAGGGCTCACTGGATGGAATGGGGGAGAGTGTGGGTCATGATGTGGACCAATGACCATGAGGTGCAGAGATACCCAGAGATGTACTTACCAAATGCAATGGCTGTGACATGATGATGGGAGTGAGTGTTGCTGGGGGGGGGAGGGGTGCGGTGGGGGTGGTGGGGTTGAATGGGACCTCATATTTTTTTAATGTAATATTTTTACAAAATCAATTAAAAAAAAAAAGAAAAAAAAAAAAGAATTTGAAAGCCTGCAAAGAAAACTAACAGACCTTATGGGAATGAAAGACACAATGGATGAGATTAAAAATACATTAGAGGGGGAAGCGGCTGTGGCTCAATCAGTTGGGCTCCCGTCTACCATATGGGAGGCCCTGGGTTCACGTCCGGGGCCCTCCTAGTGAAGGCAGGCTGGCCCACATGCTGCGGAGATCCAGCAACCCAGGTGTCACAGAGGGCAGGCCTGCCCACCAGTGCCACCAAGAGCTGACTCAGCAAGGTGACACAACAAAAGGGAGACAAGAAAAAAACACAGAAGAGCATGCAGCAAATGGATACAGAGAGCAGACAACAAGCAAGCTGCAAGGGGGGTGGAGAATACATGAGAGGCACATAAAAGCAGATTTGAATTGCTTGAAGACAGAATTCATGATTTTCAAGACAGAATGTCTGAACTAGAAAACACAGGAGAACACAATCAAAAAAAAAGAAAGAAACAGAGTCTCAGGGAATTGAATGACAACAGGAAACACTCAAACATATGTTATTATTGGAGTCCCAGAATGAGAAGGGAATGGAAAAGGGGCAGAAAGAATATCTGAAGAAATAATGTCCAAAAACTTGCCAATGCCTATGAAGGACACAAATATCAATATCCAGGAAGGACAATGCACCCCAAACAGAATAAATCCGAATAGACCTACCCCAAGACACCCACTATTCAGAAAGACAAATATCAGAGCTAAAGAGAAGATTCTGAAAGCAGCAAGAGAAAAGGAAAGCATCACATACAAGGGAAACTTCAGAAATTTAAAAGCAGTCCTCTCATCAGAAACCATGGAGGTGAGAAGAAAGGAGTACGATGTATTAAGGTACTGAAGAAGAAAACTGCCAGCCAAGAATGCTGTATCCAGCAAAGCTGTCCTTCAAAAATGAGGGTGAGTTCAAAGTCTTCAAAGATAAACAAAAACCCGTAGAATATCTTACCAAAAGACCAGATTTGTAAGATACTAGAGGGGGTGCTGCAGCCTGAAAGGTAAAAATAAAAGGGCCAGAGATTTGCAGAAGTGTTTAAAAATGAAGATTATTAGGAAGGCTAAACTGAAGTATGAGAAGAGAGATAGCAGAATGATATGACAGCAGAGAGACAAAGGACGAGAGAATGCAGTAAGTCATGCCTGTGATGTAGGGCTATGGGTGGGAGGCTCTTTGTTTCTTCAGAGATAACCTATGCAGTCTGTGACTTGTGGGTGTGAGACAGTAAGAAGCTGCAGTCCTGCCCTTGGTGACCATGGCAACGACTCCAGTCCCAGGAAACAATTTAACAATGCAAGGTCTATAAACTTTAAGTATTCAGGGGAAATGCAAACAAAATATGCTAAAAGTTTATCTAGAATGTCTGAAGTCCACGCTAAAAGTTTAGCTAAGAAGTGGAAGGTATATATGCTAATTCAAGCCTATTGAAAACTGAAACAAAAGGACCATTTAACCTTTCCTCTCTGTATAAAAGAAACTCGAAAGTCTTGTTCCCGGCTCGGGTTTGCAACAGGAAGTTCCAGAGTCCAACTGGCTGTCAATAAACCATTTTTCCTTCTCAAAATCATTCCCGAGTCCCGGCCTCTCTATATGCAAATAATTGAACCTCTCTCAAATTCTACAACACCTGTACAGGAAGAGCACTGAATGTTAATGGATTGAACTCCCCTAGCAAAAGACATAGCTTGATAGAAGGGATTAAAACACGTGAGCTCTGTGTATGTTGCCTACAAGAGACCCAGCTCAAGTGTAAGGACACAACCAGGTTCAAAGGGAAAGGTTGAAAGAAGGTATTCCATGCCAATAGCAACCAAAGAAGAGCTGCAGTAGACCAGATCAATGCAATTTAAGAATCTTACAGATTATGAGAAACAAATGCTCAGTGGAACTGGTGCAAGGGCCAGGCCAGGCAGGAGTGTCTGCAATTGTCGGCTGCAGGGAGCAGCTCTGGGCGGCTTTGGGCAGGCAAAGGAGTGGGGGGGAGGGAAGCGAGGAGACCCCGCGGCGGCAGAACCGCGCAGACCCCGCGCTCAGAGTGCCCTGGCCTTGGCGCCCCGCTGTGGAGCCTCAGCTGGCCTGACACTGCCCTGGACCCCGTGGCGGCCCAGAGGTCTGGGGCGCCCTCTGCCCACAGCCCATGGGGTCCTGGGGACCCTGCCACGCGGATCCCACCCAGAAGGCCTCCGCCTGGCTTCTGACACCCTACATGTGCGGGGACACCCTGGGGCTGTGCCGTCAGGACCTCCGCGCAGCCCCCGCCTGCTCAGTCCCTGGACGGCCCCGCGCCCACCCCACCACCACGCATAGCCCCACTCCCACCCCGTCTGCCCGCGGGACCCAGCTTTCCTACCCCCACCGCCCGCGACCCCCCACCCGGCGTCCCCTGCGGGGCCTCCTCCCCTGCCCGCCGACCCCCGGGGCGCCGCCCACCCAGCAGAAGGGACTCAGCCCCCGCCAGAGGCAGGGGGCGCCCGAGGCAGGCTGCGGCCAGCCCCGCGCCTCTGTCCCGCACGCTCGGCCCGCGCCCCGGGCCCGTCCCCCTTGTCTCCCGCCCGCGTCCCGGGCCCGTCCCGCTCGAATCCAGCCCGCACCGGCGCCGTGGCCCGTCCCCGTCCCCCTCGTCTGTCTCCTCGCCCGCGCCCGGGGCCGGTCCCCCTCGTCTCCCGCCTGCGCCCCGGGGTTGAGGAAGTCCCATTTATCCTTTTTTCCTTCATTGCTCCTGCTTTCAGTGGAACATTTAGGAAACCACCACCTTCCACCAAGTTTTGAAGATGTATCCCTGTATTTTCTTGTATGAGTTTTATGGTTCTACTCTTATACTTCGGTCTTTGATCCATTGTGAGTTAGTTTTTGTGCAAGGACTGAGATCGGGGTCCACTTTCCTTCTCCTGGATATGGGTATCAAGCTCTCCCAACACCATTTTTGAATAAATGGCTCTGCCCAACTGGGGCACTTGACTGCCTTGACAAAAATGACCTAACCTGTGATGTGAGGGTCTGTTTCTGAGCCATCCATTCGGGTCCCTTGGTCTATATGTCTATCTTTATGCCAGAATCATGTTCTTTTTACTATTGTAGATAGGTGATATATTTTTTATGTTAATGATAGGTGGAATATATATTTACTCTTTCTGATTTTTCCCTTTATTTTTAAAGAAGTATTAGATTACATAACAGAAATATAGGGAAATGCCATATACCCCACCCCCTTCCCTTCCTATATTGTCCCATTAGTAACATCTTTGATGAGTGTGGTACTTTTGTTACACTTGATAAACAAATAGTGAAGCACTGCTCCTAACCATGTCTATTGTATACATTATGGTTTACGCTGTGCATCACACAATTTTATAGGTTTTGAGAAAGTGTATAACGGCCTGTATCTGACACTGCGGAATCCTGCAGGAGAATTCCAATGCCCTGTGTTCCACCTATTCTTCCCTCCCCCTCCACTCAGAGCTTATAGTAACCAATAAGTTTCAATTCTTTAAATAAGGTTCAGAGTTACATGCATGAACATTGAGGGTCTCATATATTGCTCTGTTTTTTTTTTTGTTTTTAATTAGGCACTGCCTATGGAGAGATTCTTGCCTATTTGAGAATGTAGCAGGACTCTCCAGGATCGGAGTTCATTATTTTCTTGTTTACTGTGTGACTCTTCACCCACTCAGATAACACCCTATGACAAGTTGAACACATCAGGCGCACCCTTTCCCCCGTATCGCCCACCACTGACACCCTGAACCCATGACCCTCTATTTGCCAAAAGAACATTCCCACCACTTTAGTTTCAAGCACAGACCTACACATCCCCAGGGTTCACCCGTTCCTTCCTGCAGTACTCCCCGCAGTTGCATGGACAGCCCCAGCAGGCCCACATCCTGATCAGCCTCACACTCCAGCACTGTCGACCCCACTCATCTGGGCTCCACCTTCACCCCATCCACCTCAGCCCAGGCTCTGCCCAGGCTGAGCATCCACTCACCCAGGACCCTCCCTTCTGTCTCCTGATAACCTCGGTCTGTACACTCAGGTCATATCAGTGAGGTTAGTGACTGGCTTACAGGACTCAACCAAGCTTTTATGTTTTTATTCAAGTGTATTTTTAAATTTTTAATTATTCCTTATATTTTTAATTATTAAATGTACAAAATAAAGTTTAAAAAAAGGCCTTCAAGGTTCGAACATGTTTTCACATGTCAATACTTTATTCCTTCTTAAAGTTGAGTAATACCATTGTATGGAAATACCACATTTTTGCAAATCCATTCATATGTTGATGGACATTTGGGTTGAGTCCAACTTTTGGCAATAGTGAATAATTACCACTATGAACACTGGTGTGCATAAATCTGTTCCTGTCCCTACTTTCATTCTTCTGGTTATATGCCCAGAAGTGAGAATGCTGATCCTATGGCAATTGTACAGTTTTCTTCCTTAGGAACAGTGAAACCATCCTCCACAGTGGCTGCTCCATTCTACAATCCCACCAGCAGGTATGACGGTTACCTTTCCTCCACACCCTCTCCAATACTTGTAGTTTTCTGATTTTTTTTCTATTTTTTAAATCATTCTATTTTGTTTTAATTTTCTGCTTTTTTGATACCCAACACCAATAGGTATAAGATGGTATCTCATTGTAGTTTGATTAGCATTTCCCTAATAGGTAATGATTTTGAGCATCTTTTCAGGTGCTTTTTAGCCATTTGTATGTATTTCCTCTTTGGAAAAGTGTCTTTTCAAATCTCTTGTCCATTTAAAAAATGGGTTGCCTTTTCATTCTTGAGTTGTAAGATTTTTTATATATGCTTGACATTAAACCCTTATTGGAAAAATTGTCCCCAAATATTTTCACCCATTGGGTAGGCTGACTTTCCACTTTCCAAACAAACTCCTTTGAAGTGCAAATTTTGTTATCCCTCCCCCTTGTGGCTTTTTGCTTGCTGTCTGCTCTCTGTCCATTCCCTGTGCATTCTTCTGTGTCTGTATTTATTTATTTACCACCTCCACCCCTTGGGGCTTGCTTTACTGTCTGCTCTCTGTGTCCATCTGCTGTGCACTCTTCTGTGTTTTTGCTTGTCTCCATTTTTGTTGGGTCACCTTACTGAGTCAGCTCTCCATGGGGTTTGTGGGCCAGCAGCTCTCCACAGCATACAGGCCAGCCTGACTTCACAAGGAGGCCCCAGGATGCAAACCCAAGGCCTCCCATATGGTAGATGGGAGGTCAACTGATTGAGCCACAGTCACTTCCTACAAATATATATATTTTTTTTATCTTGAGGAGGTCCTTTTTATACTTTTTTCCTTTTGTTACATGCAACTTGGGTGTAAAGTTCTGGAAATGGGAAACAGGCATCAGAATTTTAATCTCCCAAAATTATTTCAAACTGCAGAGAGAACTGATATCGACTGATTCACAGACGTTAGGCCACATGGGAAACATCTTCCTCTACAAATGTGGAGATGGTTGCAAATATAAATTTTCCATATATTTTAATTATGGGCATTTCCTTTGTTTCTTTTTTCATTTGAATTTGTTTGTTTACAATTGTTTAAATGGTGGTGGAAGACAGCAGATAGCATGCTTTTTGCTGGTACTGGAAATACACGTCTTGAAAAGCTATAAACAATCGATTCAATTCACCAAAGGCTAATTTTTCTCACACTATTTTTTTCACAATTGAATAAAAACATGCATTTCTCAATTCAATGTACAGGAAACATATAAATTTTCTTGAATTATACAAAATGTTACACAATATATTTGGTTCATAATAAAGCAAACTACAGTATTTGTCCTTTTGTTTCTGGCTTGCTTCACTCAATACAATATCTTCCAGGTTCATCCATGTTGGCATATGCTTTACTACTTCATTTCTTTTTTTTCAAAGATTTATTTTTTTATTTATTTTTCTCTCCTTCCCCCCCTACAGTTGTCTGCTCTCTGTGTCCATTTGCTGTGTGTTCTTCTGTGCCCACTTGTATTCTTGTCAACAGCACCCAGAATCTGTGTCTCTTTTTGTTGTGTCATCTTGCTGCATCAGCTCTCCATGTGTGTGGCACCATTCCTGGGCAGGCTGCACTTTTTTTGCACTGGGTGCCTCTCCTTACAGGGCACATTCCTTGTGTGTGGGGCTCCCCTATGTGGAGGACACCTCCGCATGGAAGGGTACTCCTTGTGTGTGTCAGTACTGCACATGGGCCAGCTCATCACACGGGTCAGGAGGCCCTGGGTTTGAACCTTGGACCCCCCCATGTGCTAGGCAGATGCCCTATCCATTGGGCCAAATCCACTTTCCATCATTTCTTCTTATAGTTGCATAATATCCCATTGTGTGAATACATCATGGTTTGTTTATGCATTCATCGGATGATGGACACCTGGATTGTTTCCAATTTTTGGCAATGATCAATTATGCTGCTATGAATATTGGTGTGAGATGTCTGTTCTTGTTACTGCTCTCAGTTCTTCTGGATATATACCCAGTGGTGGTATTGTGGGGTCAAGTGGCACATCTATGTTCAACTTCCTTATGAAATGCCAAGTAGCCCTCCAAACTGACTGTACCATTCTATATTCCCCAAAACAGTGAATATGTGTTCCTATCTCTCCACATCCTCTCCAACATTTGTAGTTCTCTGTCTTTTTAATAGTGGCCATTCTAATAGGTGTGAAATGATATCTCATAGTAGTTTTGACTTGCATTTCCCTAATCATTAGTGATTATGAGCATTTCCTCTTTTTTTTTGCTATTTGTATTTTTTCTTTGGAAAAATGTCTATTAAAAACTTTGGCCCGTTTTTTAATTGGGTCATTTGTCTTTTTATTGTTGAGTTGTAACATCTCTTTATATATCCTAGATAGTAAAACCTTATCTGATATGTGATTTCCAAATATTTTCTCCCATTGAATTGACTGCACTTTCACCCTTTTTACAAAGTCTGGTGAGGTGCAAAAGTGTTTACTTTTGAGGAGGTCCCATTTATTTACTTTTTCTTTTGTTGCATATGCTTTGGGTGTAAGTTCAAAGAAACCATCAAATACTACAAGGTCTTGAAGATGTTTCCCTACATTTTCTTCTAGTAGTTTTATAGTCTTAGGTTTTATATTTAGGTCTTTGATCCATTTTGAGTTGACTCTTGTACAGGAAGTGAGATAGGGGTCCTCTTTCATTCTTTTGGTATGGATATCCAGTTGCCCCAGCACCATTTGTTGAAGAGACTCTTTTGTCCCAATAACATTAACTTGATAGGTTTGTCAAAAACAGGGTTTATTTTTGGATTCTCAATTCTAATCCACTGATAGATGTATCTATCTTCAAGCCAGTAGCATGCTGTTTTGACCACTGTAGCTTTGTAACATGTTTCAAGGTCAGGTGGTAAAATTCCCCCCATATTGCTCTTTTTTTTAGAATGCTTATGGTCATTCAGTTTCACTTTCCCTTCCAAATGAATTTGTTAATTGCCTTTACTCACTCTGTAAAGTAAGCTGTTGGGATTTTGATAGGTATTGCATGGAAACTATACATCAGTTTGGGTAAGACTGACACCTTCATGATACATATTCTTCCAATCCATGACCTCAGAATGTCTTTCCATTTGTTTAGGTCTTTTAAAATTTCTTTTAGCATTGTTTTGTATTTTTGTGCATATAGGTCCTGTTACTTCTTTGGTTAAATTCATTCATAGGTATGTGAGTCTTTTTGTTGCTATTGTAAATGGAATTTTCCCTGATTTCCTCCTCAGATGGTTCAGTACTCAAGCACAAATACATTACTGATTTTTGCATGCTGATGTTGTATCCCACCACTTTGCTAAATGCATTTATTAGCTCAAGTAGGTTTGTCATGGGTACTTCAGAATTTTCTAAATACAGGATTCATGTCATCCACAAACAGTAAGAGTTTTACTTCCTCCATTCATATTTGGATGCTTTTTTTTTCTTGTCTAATTGTCCTAGCTAGAACTTCTAGTACAAAACTGAATATCAATGGTGACAGTGGGCATCCTTGTCTAGTTCCCAATCTTAGAGGGAAGGCTTTCAACATTTTCCCATTGAGTATGATGTTGGGTCTGGGTTTTTCATGTGTGCTTTTTATTATAATGAGAAATTTTTCTTCTATTCCTATCCTTTGAAGTGTTTTTATCAAAAAAGGATGTTGGATTTTGTCAAATGGCTTTTCTGCATCAGTTAACATGATCGTGTGCTTTTTTCCCCTCCAATTTGTTAATGTGGTGTATTACACTGAATGATTTTCTTATCTTGAACCAGCATTCATACCAGGAATAAATCCCACTTGGTTGTGATGTGTAAATCTTTTGATATGCTGTTGGATTTTCTTTGCACGTATTTTGTTGTGAATTTTTGCATCTATGTTCCTTAGAGAGATTGGTCTGTAATTTTCTGTTCTTGTAGTATCTTTATCTGGCTTCCTTATTAGGGTGATGTTGACTTTGTAAAATGTGTTAGGTAACTTTCCCTCTTCAATTTTTTGGAAGAGTTTAAATGGGATTATTGTTAATGCTATTTGAAGCATTTGGTAGAATTCACCTGTGAAGCCATCTGGCCCTGGACTTTTCTTTGCTGGAAGATTTTTGATGACAGATTCAATCTCCTTAAATGTGATTGGTTTGTTAAGTTCTTGTATTTCTTGTAGCGTCAGTGTAGGTTGCATGTGCATTTCTAAGAATTTGTCCATTTCATCTCTGTTGTCTAAAGTGTTTCTCATAATATCCTCTTATGATCCTTTTTATTTCTGTGGGGTCGTTTGTAAATTTCCCCTTTCATTTCTGATTGTATTTATTTGCATCTTCTTTCTTTTTCCTTGTTAGTGTAGCTAAGGGTTTGTCAATTTTATTGATCTCAAAGAACCAGCTTTTGGTTTTGTTCTCTATTGTTTTTTGTTCTCAATTTCATTTATTTCTGCTCTAATCTTTATTATTTATTTCCTTCTGCTTGCTTTGGGAACAGTTGTTGCTTTTTTTCTAGTTTTTCCTGTTGTTCAGTTACTCTTCTTTTCTAATATAGGCATTTAGGGCTATAAATTTCCATCTTGGAACTACCTTCACTGTATCCCTTAAGTTTTGATGAGTGTGTTCATGTTTTCATTCATCTCAATATATTTACTAATTTCCTTTACAATTTCTTCTTTCACCCACTGATTATTTAGCAGTGTGATGTTCACCCTCCACACAGTTGTAAATTTACCTCTTTCCCATCTATTCCTGATTTCCAGTTTCATTCCATTATGATCTGAAAAGATGCTATGTATAATTTCAATTTTTTATATTTATGGAAATCTGTATTGTGACCTAAAATGTGTTCTATACTGGAGAAAGATCCAAGAACACTTGAGAATAATGTATGACCCCTGAGTGTGTGTACATTGTTCTGTATGTCTGTTATGTCTAACTTCTTTATCATATTGTTCAAGTCCTCTATTTCCTTGTTGATCTTCTGTCTAGTTCTATCTAATGATGTGAGTGGTGTGTTGAAGTCTCCAACTCCTATTGTAGAAATGTCTGTTCTTCCCTTCATTTTTGCCAGTTTGCCTCATACATTTTGGGGTATCCAAAATATATGCACAGTATTTATGACTGTTATTTCTTCCTGGTGGCTTGTCCCTTTTATTAATATATATATAATGTTCTTCTGTACCTCTCATAATTTTTGCATTTAAAGTCTGTTTTGTTTGATCTTAGTGTAGCTACCCTTGCTATTTTTTTGGTTATTATTTTTGTGGAGTATCTTTTCAACATTTCACTGACAGTTGGTTTGTATCTATGGTTTAAGGTGAGTCTCTTGTAGTCACCATATGGGTGGCTCAAGTTTCTTTTACCCATTCTGTCAGCTTATATCTTTTCATTGGGAGTTTATCCATTCATATTCAATCATATTACTGTAAATGCATTATTTGTTTCTACTGTTTTATTCTTTGGTTTTCATATGTTGTATCTTATTTTTGTCTGTCTTTTTACTCTTTTGGTTAACCTTTCTGCTATTCTTTCTTCTATACTCTCCTTCAAGCATCCCTCTCCTTTCTTTTTCTTTCAGTTTGTAAGGCTTAATTTACTATTTCCTGCAAAGGTAGATTCTTCTTTATGAATTCTCTTAGTTTCTGTTTCTGAGTATTTTAAACTCCCCTTCATATTTGAAGGACAATTTTACTGGATAAAGAATTCCCCAGCTGGTACTTTTTCTCTTTCAGTATCCTAATTGTATCATTCCATTTCCTCCTTGCCTCCAAGATTTCTGATGAGAAATCCATGCTAGGTCTTGCTGGGCATCCATTGTATGTGATGGTTTCCTACCCCCTTCCTGCTCTGAGAATTTTCTTTATCTCTGACATTTGACATTCTGAGTAGTATGTGTCTTGGAGTAGTTCTAGACACATTTATTTTGATTGGGGTATGCTGTGCTTCTTGAATATGTAAGTTCATTTATTTCATGACCATTGGGAAATTTTTAGCTATTATGTCCTCACATATACGTTCTGTCCCCCTTTCCTTGTGTTTTCCTTCTGGAACTCCCATACACATATGTTGTTGTGTTTCATGCTATCATTGAACTCCCTGAGCCCCTGCTCAATTTTTTTCCATTCTTTTCTCTCTTCTTTTTCAGCACTTCTGTCACCTGTATCATATAGTCTTTCTTTTATCATTTCAAGTCTGAAGTTATATGCCTCTAATAGGTTGTATTTTTAAATTTTACCTATCTTGTCTTTCATTCTCATGAGTTCTTTCACTTTTCTTTTAAAGTTTTCAAATTCTTCTTCATGCCGGCTCAGTGTCTTCTTGAGGTCCTTAATCTCTCTAGCCATATTGTCTTTCAACTCATTAATTTGATTTTGGAAATTTTGGCATATCTCCTTGCTTACTTTTCTCAAATCTTGAATCTCTCCTGGTGCTTTGATATGTTCCTTTTCTTGGGGCCATTTCTTCCATTGTATTAGTATGGCTTGTAGTGTTTTGATGATGTCTAGGTGTCTGATTAGGATGGTGAGATTACTCAGATGCTCTCTTTTTCTCTATCTTTTATAGGGATTTAGCAGTGGGAGGCAGGGTGTTATAGTTCTATCTGTTCTGTCTTTAGGATTGTCCCTGTTAGCTGCTCAGATCTGGGCACTGGACCCAGTAATGCAGACTAGCTCCCCAGGTCCTTGAGTGGGGGAGGATGTATAGAACAGAAAAAGCCTCTCAATTCTTTACTTTTACTTTTCTCATCTGCAAATCCTTGGTCCACCAGAAGATGGTGCTCTTTAATGGTCCTTTCAGGCCAGTGCCTGATTGGAGTATGTTTTCTGTAACATGGACCAGATCAGTTTGATAGATAATCCTGCTTGCAGCTAAGTAGCTAGTAATTCAAACATTCTCAGAGGCAGTTCTCCAACTTTTGCAATTTATAGCCCTAAATGCCTATATTAAAAAAGAGGAAAGAGGTAAAAATGAAATACTTGATTGAACACCTCAGGAAACTAGAAAAAGCACAGCAAACCATTCCCAAAGCAAACAGTAGAAAATAAATAATACTGATTGAAATAGAAATAAATGAAATGAAGAACAACAATAACAAAAAATAATGTAGAAAATCAACAAAACCAAGAGCTGATTCATTGAGAAGATCAATAATATTGATGAACCCCTAGGTAGACTAACAAAGAAGAGAATATGCAATAAATAAAAAATCAAAGGGAATGTTATGACTGACTCCACAGAAATAAAAAGCATCATAAGAAGATATGAGAAACTGCATGCCAACACACTAGACAACCTCGATGAAATGGACAAATTTCTAGAAATGCACAAACAACTTACATTGATGCCTCAAGACATACAAGACATAAACCAATCATATTTAAAGAGACTGAATCAATCATCAACAATCTCCCAGCAAAGAAATTCCAAACAAAAGTGACTTCAAAGAGAGAGTCTACCAAACATTTCAGAAAGAATTAACACCAACCCTGTTTCAATGCTTAGAAAAATTGAAAATAAGGGAAAATTACCCAACATATTTTATGAAGCCAACATAATGTAATACCAAAGCCAGGTAAAGATACTACACTAAAAGAAAATTAGAGAATATATCTAATGGACAGAGATGTAAAAATTCTCAACAAAATACTTCCAAATAGAATCCAGAATGAGATCAAATTATTTATATATCATGACCAGATAAGATTTATTCTTGGTATGCAAAGGTAGTTCAAAAAAAGAAAATTAACAAAATACTCCACATTAACAAATTGAAGGAAGAAACCACATGATCATCTCAATCAATGAGAAAACATATTAGACAAAATCTAGCCTCCTTATTTGATAAAAACATTTCAAAAGATAGAAATAGAAGAAAAATTCCTCAATATAATAAAAGGTGTATATGAAAAACCCACAACCAATATCATACTCAATGGGAAAGGTGAAAGTTTTCCCTCTAAGACCAGGAACAAGAGAAGGATGCCCACTGAAACCACTTTCTACATTGTTTTAGAAGTTCTAGCTAGAGTCATTAGAGAGGGAAAAAAGGTAATCCAAATAGGAAAAGAGGAAGTAATATTCTCACTATTAGCAGATGACATGAACCTATACTTAGAAAATTCTGAAATGTCTGTGACAAAGCTACTTTAGCTAATAAACAAGTTTAGCAATGTGACAGGATAGAAGATCAACACACAAAAATCAGAATGTTTTCTACACTAGTATTGTACAATCTGAGGAGGAAATCAGGGGGGGAAATTCCATTTACCATAGCAACAAAAAGATTCAAATACCTAGGAATCAAATACCAAAGACATACAGGACTTAAATGCAGAAATTTACAAAACAATGTTAAATGTAATCAATGAAGACCTAAACAAATGGAAAGACATTCCACATTCATCAATTAGAAGACTAAATAGGAGGGTGTCAATTTGACCCAAACTGATTTGTAGATTCAATGTAATACCAATCAAATTCAAACAGCCTACTTTAACAAAATACACAAGGCAATTACCAAGTTCATTTGGAAGGGAAAGTGCACCTGAACAGACAAAAGCATTCTAAAAAACAAGAATGATGTGAGAACAATTTTACTGCCAGACCTTGAAACATAATCCAAAGCTATAGTTGTTAAAACAACATTGTACTGGCAAAAAGATAGACTCATCAATCAGTGGAATAGAATTGACAGTCCCAAAACAAGCCCTCACCTCAATCACAAACTGATTTTCTGTAAACCTACCAAATGTGTGTTAACAGGAGAAAACAGTCTCTTCAACAAATGGTGCTGGGAGAACTGGATATATATAACCAAAAGAATAAAAGAGAATCCATATCTCACTCCCTATACAAGAATCAATTAAAAATGGATCAAAGACCTAAATGCAAAAGCCAGGACCAAAGAACTATTAGAAGGAAATTTAGGGAAATGACCTTGTGGTAGATGGTGGTTTCTTGGATGTTACAACCAAAGTGTGAAAAAAATAAAAAATAGATAAATGTGACCTCTTCAAAATTAAACACTCTTGCACATTAAAGGACTTTGTCAAAAGGGTGAAAATGTAGCCAAATCAATGGGGGAAAATATATGGCAATCACATACCTGACAAGGGCTAAATATCTGTGATATATAAAAAAATGCTACAGCTCAAAAGAAATGGGCATAAGACTTGAATAGACATTTGCCCAAAGAAATACAAATGGTAAAAAAACATGAAAATATGTCCAGCTTCACTAGTGATTAGGGAAATGTAAATCAAATCACAGCTACAATCAGATATCATTCCACACCTAGTAGAATGGACACTAGTAAAAATACAGAGAACTACAAGGGTTGTGGAAGATATGGAGAGATAGGAACACTTATTCATAGTTGGTGGCATTAAAGAAAGGTATAGCCACTCTGGAGGACTGTTTGGCACTTCCTAAAGAAGTTGAATAGTGATTTGCCACATAGCCCAATGGTACCACTACTGGTTATATACCTAGAAAAACTGAGAGCATTGAAAGGAACAGACATCTGCAAACTGATGGTCATTGTGGAATTATTCATGATTGCCAAAGTTGGAAACCATCTGGGTGTCCATCAACTGAGGAATGGATAAACAAACTGTGGCCTGTTATTACAGTGGAATACTTTGCACCTTTAAGATGAAATGAAGTCATGAAATATATGAAAACATGAATGAACCTGGAGGATATTATGTTGAATGAAGCAAGCCAGACACAAAATGAGAAATTCTGTATGATTGTTCTACTGTGATCTAAATATATTGTGCAATCCCATAGAGTTAAATCACTTGAATATGGGTCACAGAAAATATGTTAATCTTTGCAAATGAGGAGAAAAGGTAAAAGCCCAAAATCATGTTATTAACTAACTCTGCTATTACATTGGGTATGAAATTGCTTTAGATGGAATGACTGACATCATGTATATTACTAAAAGGAAAGCTAAACCTGTAACACAGGACTGTATAGCACAAGAAATGCACATGTGAACTATGACTATGGGTTAAATTGCATATATAAGAACATCTTTCTTTGAAAGTGAACAAATGTATGTTAGTACTATGAGATGTTAGTATCAGACCAAAAGAAAAAAAATCCACATTATGTGAAGTGAAAGAAATCAGACACAAAGTACCACATATTGTATGATTTCATTTATATAAAATGTAGATATAAATCAAGTTATAAAGATAAAATTAGAGTAGTGATTATGTAAGGTAGGGAAGGACTGAAGGGTGGTATGGAATTTTTCTTTTGGAGTAATGTAATCGTCCCAAAAATTTTTTGTGGTGATGAATGCACAACATTGTGATTATATTAACAGCCATTGATTATACTTTAGGTAGATATTATGGTATGTGAATAAATAAATAATTGTGCAATAAGCCAGAAATAGCAGCTATGTACAGCAGGGGAAATCACAGAGAGATTGAGAAGTGAAGACATTTTGTTTGTATGTTTATTATTATTATTATTGAAATAATGAAAATGAAAATGCTCTAATAATAACTGAAGTGATAAATGCATAACTAGGTGATTTTACCAAATGTCATTTCTAGTACATGCTGGATAAACTGTATGCTTTTTTAATATGGATCAATAAAAATGGCATGATTTAAAAACATAAAAGAGATAAAAATCTTAATTAGATTTATCTTGATTGGCATTCGAGTTAATCAGAATGCATTCTTCGGATTCTATGACTGAAATGATTATCACATGCACAGAAGGAGAATTCAGCATTGAAACTGTTTTATTCTAGCAAAAGAAGCTGAGATCTCAAGTATAGTGACAGTATCAATAATGAAGACTTGAAATCTTTGATTTAGCCAATCTATTTTGGTTCTTTTGAGTACTAGGGTAATTTTCACCAGGGTTTCTTTTATTTTTTAGATGAGTTCTTATCAAAATAAAACTGTTTAATCCAACTACAGGCACCTTGGGTAGGTGTTCTGAGGACAGGCTAGGTAGCTGTGAACATATTGCTCCTCATTTAAATGCATAGGTAGAGAAGCAGACTTGGCGCAGTGGATAGGGAATCTGTCTAACACATGGGAGGTCTGTGGTTCAAACCCTGGGCCTCCTTGACCCGTGTGGAGCTGGCCCACATGCAGTGCCGATGCATGCAAGGAGTGCCCTGCCATGCAGGGGTGCCCCCCTCATAGGGGAGCCCCATGCACAAGGAGTGCACCCTGTAAGGAGAGCTGCCCCATGTGAAAGAAAGTGCAGCCTGCCCAGGAATGGCACCACACACATGGAGAGCTGACACAACAAGATGATGCAACAAAAATAGACACAGATTCCTGTGTCACTGACAACAACAGAAGTGGACAAAAGAACATGCAGCGAATGAACACAGAGAACAGACAAATGGGGAGGGGAGAAGGGGAGAGAAATAAATTAAAAATAATAATAAATAAAATAAAATGCATATATAATAGTCACAGGGAATCTTGTCTTATCTTAGCATTGAGGTTTGATTTTTCTGTAAGGGAGGCAGACTATACACGACACCTACAGACAGGAACATTAGAGTTTTAATTAAGTCTAGGGGGAGCAAATGTAAGGGCTATCATTGGGGGAGTTCACTGAAAGGATATCTGAGGAATTCTCATTTCAATTAAGACTGAAAGAAAATGAGTATGGGGGAGGCAGTGTTTGTGGAATGGGGTGGAAATTAATGTGAAAAAGTGATTAGTTTAGACAGAATAGCATTGTTTAGTTGTCTTTTATAGGTTTGAGAGGGCTTGCAAAGTATCAGTCTCTATGCCTGGTGGAGAACTTAACCAAGAGTAAAGGAGGTGTAGTATTAATATTTTAGGGGAGAGCTTATGCTCTGAGAACTATTCCATATTAAGTTCATGTAATTAACCAAGTAGCAATGACAGCTCAGAAAAGGATTCCAGATAAGTGTTTTGCCACTTTTATCTTAGGAAGAGCAATGGAAGAAATGAAAAGTAAGTGAATAAATTTGGGAAGATGTAAGGATAGTTTATAAAAAAGGAGAAGAGAGGGTGCTAGGATTTAGTCAAACTGTTGTTTGATTTGTTCTTTGCAGTGACCAATGTAGTTTGAAAACAGTCAGAAGAATAGCATTTCAGAGAGAGCAGGGAAAAAGAAGTTCCAAAACCAGGTCATGGTTCAATTCTTCCGTGGTTCCAAGTAAGGATTTATTTATGGAGAGATCCATGTTGATGTTAGCCAGCTCTCCTTTGAGGAATCATTGTTGGTCTCTGTTAGTCAAAGGGTGGGTGGGGTGAGGAATTGGTAACTGCACTGAGAGTTTGATTGTGAAGGCAAGGACAGGAGATCAGGAATTTGGGGAGAAATAGGTTGGAAGGAAGTTTTTGTTGAACAATGAATAGATGGAATGAGCTTAAATGGTGAGATGGATTGTGAGGAGAGGGAGCAGTTTCTGGTTTAGAGGAGATTCAATTTAAAATCAATTCTATAGTTAGCAAAAAAATCAGGAGAGGAAGAGTTCAGCAGAGACATTGGTCTCAGCCAGAGGTAACAAGACTTCTCAATTTAACAGAAGAGAAGGTGTAACCAATGTGAATGGTCACAAGGAATATTTGAAGATGTTACACTATGGAAGGGAAATTTGAAAATTGATGATCCACCTACTTATTAAGAGGATATTCTATACATTAAAAGTGAGGTGTTCTGTTAGAATAAGTGTGATCAAAAGCTATGGAGGAGATTTCATGTATTTATAGAGACCAGAGCAATAATTTAATGATCAAGACACTAGAGGTGCCAGATATATTTGATAGTCACTAGGAGTAGTGACTGTGGGTTTATACCAGGAACAATATCCTAACCTCATGAGGTGTCAGAGGCAATCATGGAGAAATGCAGGTATTTAGGTCTTGATCACTAGAGGTAGCAGTTAGTATGAGGGACATAAGAAATTAAATGTTGGACTTGTAATGTTGAAATGCGTAACTGGATTAAACTAGACATTCAAGACAGAGATCAGAGGCTGATATTTGGCAAGAGGAATGAAGGCATGAAGAGATTCCTGTGAACAAGCCAAAAGGGAGGTGGTTGTGACCACAGGGTGTGACCTCTGATGAGTGATGTGAGATGGGACAGTCCATGTAAAGCCTGGGTGTGGTGAATAATGTACCAGGAATTTAAGTTTGGCACACAGGCTAAGCAGCATTCAAATTCTAGCTGTGTAATCTTCTAGGCATGTAATTCAGTCATGTTATTAAAGTTTGCCAAACTTCTAATCATAACCTTTGGGAAATTGTTTGAAAAAAAAAAACTACAGGATTATTGTGACAATAAAGTAAGGAAATCTATGTAAATCTTTCCTTTTTCTAGACTTAAGGTAAAAGTGGGTGCTTACTTTGTTTGTGATACATTACCATTTTTGTTCTTTGAATACACTTAATTATAAAAGAAGTTTAAGGTCCAAATGTATATTTTATAAATGATTAATGCTTTTACACTTATGTATATTTATATAAAATGAATGATGTTGCAGCAGTATTGATAAATACAGGACTGGATTTCAGTAAGCATTTTCTTAAAAGATCAGATGGGCAACCAGATATACCCTTACACTCATCCATCCTATATTTTCTGAGCATTTGCCCTACAAGGATTGTCCCTTGGCACAACATTATAACCTATGTATTCCTGCTAATTTCTAATGAATGGTATTTCCAGGGCTAGACTTGGAGAATGGGTGACATTGATTTCTCCAAATGAACACATTCTTAAACTTATTAACTCCTTCATGAAATAGATTTTAATTTGCATGAATGATATCCAAATGTACAGGTAAAATATCTAAAAGCCAGGCTTGAGGGAGTGATAATACTTGAAATCCCAAGTGGGATGACCAAAATGATTTAGGGCAAGTGTATACAAAAGAGCAGAAACTGCATGGATCATGAAGTGGGTGGATTCCAGAGGGCTGGGAGGGACACGGGTGAAACAATGAAGCCCCAGTGTATGCAACAACATAGATGAATCTTGAGGACATCATGTTGAATGAAATAAGTCAGATGCAAAAGGAAAAATCTCTTATGGTCTCACTAATATAAACTAATAAGTAAACTCATGGAGCTAAGATCTAGAGCATAAGTTACCAGGAGATACCATGAGGATAGATAATAGGGAACTGATGCTTAATGTGTGCAGACATTTTAATAAGGTTGACTGTAAAAGTTTTAAAATGGATACATGTGATGGTAGAAATTATTTGAGTGCAGTTAACAGTGTTCATATATGGCAGTGATTGTGGCAGAAAGGGGAAGTTTATGGTTGTATATGTCATTAGAAGGAAACTAGAGAATGAAATTGGTACTATAGAACATAATGAACCCTGTTGTGGATGATGAATGTAGTTAATAATACAAATATAAGTGCTCTTTCATGAAGTATAATAAATGTATGCTACTTATACAAGGTGCTAATAATAGGGTGTTATGTGGGAAAATACTAATAATGTAAATTCTTACATAGTAAACAGTAATACTGTAATATATTCAACAACTGTAACAAATGTACATTAACAATGCTAAAGACCATTAATAGTGGGAATAAAGAATATGATAGCTTTCTTTTTGGAGCAATGAAAATATTCTAAATTCATTGTGGTGATGAATGCAAAACGATGTGATTACACTGAGAGCCATGGATTGCACATTATGAATGGAGTGTGTGGAGCTCAAAGAATAAAATTTAAAAAAGAAAAATCTAGCATGAATGTCACTCAATTCCTGGTTTAGGTGTTAATAATTTGGAAGATTTTCTTGAATATTCAAATCCAACACTGGTGCCTACACTGGGATCACAAAAATGTATTTTTCTAACATCAAAGTATGAGCTACTCATTCATTATAATATATTTTTACTGACATCTACTCTCCCAATCATTGACTCATGTGGAGTAGAAATTATGTATGTCAATGTCATCTTTTTTAATTTAAATTTTTTTCTTATTAAATTGTCTTTTTTAAAAAAGATACATAGATTGCAAAAAATATTGCATTAAAAAATATAAGGTATCATCTTTTATACCAATTTTGGCAAAAAGAGCAGCTCAAGAATAATATTGCCTGAATTATAGATCCTTTCCTTCAGGCATTTTGTGATATTTAAGAAAGAAGAGGAAAACGGACTTTGGCCCAGTGGTTAGGGCGTCCGTCTACCATATGGGAGGTCCGTGGTTCAAACCCGGGGCCTCCTTGACCCGTGTGGAGCTGGCCATGTGCAGCGCTGATGCGTGCAAGGAGTGCTCTGCCACGCAAGGGTATCCCCCGCGTGGGGGAGTTCCACGCACAAGGAGTGCGCCCGTGAGGAAAGCCGCCCAGCATGAAAAGAAAGAGCAGCCTGCCCAGGAATGGTGCCGCCCTCACTTCCCGTGCTGCTGATGACAACAGAAGTGGACAAAGAAACAAGACGCAGCAAATAGACACCAAGAACAGACAACCAGGGGAGGGGGCGGAAATTAAATAAATAAATAAATCTTTTTAAAAAAAAAAAGAAAAAAGAAAGAAGACACCCATGAGGTAGTACTTCAAGAGATATAAAGAAGTCAGTGTAGGCATAAAGGCAGGCAGATTGACAAATGGAATTGAATAAAAATCTCAGAAATAGACTCTCACAGCTATAGTCAAGTGATTTTTTGACAAGGCTGTCAAATCCTCCCAGGTGGACCAGAACATTCTATTCAACAAATGGTAATGGGAAAATGATAGACATATCCAAAAGAAAGAAAGATGACCCCTATCTCACAACTTATACAAAAATTAGCTCAAATGTATCAAGGGCCTAAATATAAAACCAACAACCATAAGAATCCTAGAAGATGTTGTAGAGAAACATCTTCAAGATCTTGTGGAGGATGGTGGTTTCTTAAACATTATATGTAAAGCACAAGCAATGAAGCAAAATATAGATAAATGGGATCTCTCAAAATTAAACACTTTTGTACCTCAAAGGACATTGTGAAAAGGGTGAAAAGGCAGGCAAGTCAATGGGAGAAAATATTTGGCAACCACATATCAAATAAGGATTTAATATCCATGATATATAGAGATAATATAGCTAAACAATAAAAAGATTAACTATTGGATTTTAAAAATGGGCAAAAGACAATTGTCCAAAGAGGAAATAGAAATGGAGAAAAAACTCATGAAATATTGCTCAACATCAGCAGTGATTAGGGAAATTCAAATCAAAACTACAATGAGAGGAAAATGTGGGAAAATGTATTAGATTAGGCAGGCAAGACTCAATTTTCTCACAAAAACAATGGAGAAAAAGCCAAAAGCTCTCTGAGGGAATGGCTTTGGGGTCAGCAAACCAGTATAGCGCTACATAAGTCCCTAGGAGGGTAAGGAAAAGAGAGAGGAAGAACCCAGAGAGAGGGAGAACAACAAATGCCAGTTACCAAATCCCTGCAGTGTCTGGGCTGGGTCCCCTCCCAACCCCAAATATATTAAGCTGGGGTAAAACCCCTGGCTCACTGCAGCTGACTGAGATGGGAACAGATTTCTTCCTCCCTTTCACCTATTTCAAGGCAAAATGGAGGGGGAGGCAGGGAGACTTTTCATCAGTGAATTTGGCCAGCAGACCCCAATAAGAATCTCAACTCTGGATGACCAAAAAACAGGAAAGCCAAGACTGAAACACCTCCATGGAAATGTGTGCTCTTGAGCACCATCTGCTGATACATATGAAAATTGTATGGAAAAAAAGTTTCTGGTTCTCTCTATATCCTATGTATCCTAACCCCTGGGAAAAAATCTATAACCCATTGGTGAGTTCCTGGTCTGATTTTGACAACCTAAGCTGGGTGATTTTTAAAAATGGTAGAACACAAATGGAGTTTCCCATTACCACAAATTAGGCAGGAGATTTTCCTATACTCAGAGAAATCACATATCCAGAGTGCAATGGATAGGCCTCACCCTGGGAAAAACCAGCTTTATGTTCTTTGTATCTCTCCTGCTAGGTAAGTATGGGGTAATTTTAAGAACTTAGAATAAGCTGAAACAAATACCAGAGAAGGAAAAAAGGGGAAAAAAAAGGAAGAGAAAATTTGGCCATCAGAATAAATTCACCAACATGTTCAGATGGCTAGACATCAGCAAATAATCACAAGCCATACTAGGAAACAGGAAGAGATGGCCCAAAGAAATAAACCAAATGACCTGATAATCACACAACTCTCCTAAATCAGTTCAAAGAATTTAAAGAAAATATGACTAAAGAAATAAAGAATATGAATAAAGAAATAAAGGATATTAACTGCATGAGTATAAAGAACAATTTGAAAGCCTGCAAAGAAAAGTAACAGACCTTATGGGAATGAAGGACATGATGGATGAGATTAAAAATACATTAGTGACACATATAAGCAGATTTTAATTGCTCTAAGACAGAATTAGGGATTTGAAAATCACAATATCTGAATTGGAAAAGTCAAGAAAACAGAAAGAGAAGAGAATGGAAAAAATGAATAAAGGACTCTGCAAATTGAATGAAAAGGGCAAATGTTTATACACACTATCAGTGCTCCAGAAGGAGAAGAAACTAGAAATAGGAGAGAAAGAATATTTGAGGAAATAATGATTGAAAACTTCCCTACCCTTATGAAAGACATAAATATCAATATCCAAGAAGGGCAATGCACCCCAAACAGATTAAATCCAAAGAGACATCTGCTGAGACCCACTATTCAGAATGACAAATATCAGAGATAAAGGATTCTGAAAGCATCAAGAGAAAAGCAAAGCAACACATACAAAGGATACTTGATAAGATTAACTGTTGCACCCTCATCAGAAACCATGGAGGAGAGAAGAATTCTATATCTGGCAAAACCGTACTTCAAAAATGAGGGTGAGTTCAATGTTTTCACAGACAAATAAAAATTGATGAAATATGTTACCAAAAGACCAGAATTATAAGAGATACTAGAGGGAGTGCTGCAGCCTGCAAGGAAAAAACAAGGGTGAGATTTGGAGAAGAGTAAAGAAATGAAGATTATTAAGAAGGGTAAATTAAAGGGTAAAAAGATAGACAATAGAATGATATGATGAGAGAAATGAAGGACAAAATAGATGAAGTAATGCCTTTATAATAATAACATTAAATGTTAATGGCTTAAACTCCCCAATCCAAAGACTTAGACTGATAGAATGAATAAAAAGTACGAGCCATCGATATGTGTTCTACAACTTCAGATATAAGGTCACATCCAGGATAAATGTAATAAGTTGGAAAAAGATACTTCATGCAAATAGTAACCAAAAGAGACTGGAGTAGTGATATTAGTATTGGACAAACAGACTTCAAATCAAAACCAATAAAAAAGGATGAAGAAGGCCATTATATATTTTAAAAGAGGCAATTCACCTAGAAGAAATAGCTATAATAAATATTTATACACCTAACCTGAGTGACCAAAGATACATGAGGAACACACTGGTAAAACTGCAGGGAGGAATAGGTTCCTCTATATTAATAGTTGGAGACTTCGATACACCCCACTCAGTATTGGATAGAACATCAGGACAGAGGATAAAGAAAGAGAACAAGAATAATATGACAAATGAACTAGACCTAACAAACATCTATGAAGCACTGCATCCCCAAACAGCACAGTGTACTTTACTTTTCAAGAGCTCATCGATCCTTCTCCAAGAGAGATCATTTGTTGGGTCACAGGGCAAGTCTCAATTAATTTACAAAGTTTGAAATTATGCAAAACACTTTCTCTGATAATAACAGAGTGAAGCTGAAAATCAATAATGGATGGAAAAAGGGAAATTCATAATTATATGGAGATTAAACAACACACTTTTAAATAATAAGTTAGTCAAAGAAGAAATTGGAAAAGTATTCAGCAAATATCTTGAGATGAATGAAATAAGAACACAACATATCAAAAGTTATAGGACACTGCAAAAGGCAGTGTTAGATTAAAAAAGAAGAAAGATCTAAAATTGAAGTTCTAACTGCACACCTGAAAGAAATAAAAAAAGAACAGCAAACTTAGGCCAAACCAAACCAAAGGAAAAAATAGTAAAGATCAGAGCAGTAATAAATGAAATCGAGAACAAAAAAACAATACAGAGAAATAACAAAACCAAAAGTTGTTTTTTTTTTTTAGAAGATCAACAAAAGCAACAAATCCTTAGCTTAGACTGACAAAGAAATAAGAGAGAAGACACAAATAAATATAATCAGAAATGAGAGAGGGGACATTACTACTGATCCTGCAGAAATAAGAAAGATCATAAGAGGATACTATGAACAACTGTATATGAAAAAAAACAGACAATGTTGAGGAGATGGATAATTTCCTAGAAACACATGAAGCACCTATACTGACCCTGGAAGAAGTAGAAAAGCACAACATATTGTAAGGGATTGAAACAGTCATCAAAATCCTCCAAAGGATGAAAAGCCCAGGACCAGATGCTTTCACAGGTGAAATCTACCAATCATTCAAAGATGATCTAATACCAATCTTGCTCAAGCTCCTCCCACACACTTGAGAAGGGAAGAATACTACCAGGCTCATTCCATGAAACCCACATCGCCCTAACAGCAAAACTAGATAAAGATACTAAAATTTTTTTAAATTCCAGACCAATTTCTCTAATGAATAGAAATGAAAAAATCCTCAACAAAATACTTGCAAACAGAGTCCAAAAAGTATATTCAAAGAATTATGACCCTCAATCAAGTGGGTTTTATCCCAGGTATGGAGGGTGGTTCAACAGAATAAAATCAATTGGTGTAATAAGCCATATTGATAAGTTGAAGAAGAAAAATCACATGATCTTCTTGATTGATGCAGAAAAGGTATTTCATAAAATACAGTACCTTTTCTTGATAAAAACACTCCAAAGATAGGAAGAAGGAAACTTTCTCAATATGGTACTGTGTATATATGAAAAACCTGCAGCTACCATTGAATTCAATGGGAAGGACAAAGCTTCCCCACTGAGATCTAGAACAAGACTAGGAGGCCTACTGTCACCACTGTTATTCAATATGTGCTACAAAAAAAAAAAAAAAACTAACTAAACAATTAAAAAATGGGCAAGTGACTTGAAAAGAACACTGTCTGAAGAAGAAATACGAATGGCAAAGAAACACATGAATAAATGTTCAACATCACTAGCAATTAGGAAAATGCAAATTAAAACTTAAATGAGGTATCATTTCACACTTATTAGATTGGCCGTCATAAAAAGTCAAAAAACTGTAAACGTTGGAGAAGATGTGGAGAGACAGTGATGCTTTTTCACTGTTGATGTGAATGTAGAATGGTACAGCCACTGCAGAGGACTGTTTGGCGATTCCTAAGGAAGAGAATACAGACTTGCCATGTGACCTGACTACATCATTGCTAGCTATATACCCAGAAGAACTGAGGGCAGAGACACAGATGTCTGCACACCAGTGTTCACACTGAGATTATTCATGAATGCCAGAAGTAGGAAACAACCCATGTGTCCATCAGCTAATGAATGGATAAACAATTGTGGCATGTGCACATGAAGGAATATTATGCAGCTGTAAGAAGAAATGAAGTCATGAAGCATATGACAACATGGATGAACATGGAGGATATTATTTTGAGTAAAGCATGCCAGCCCTAAAAGGAAAAATACTGTATGATTATGCTAATATGAACTAAATATATTGTGTAAACTCAAGGAGTTAATAATTGGAAAACAGGTCACAAGAAAATAGAATGAAGATAGAGAATGGAAAGCTGAGGGCTAATCTCTGAAGAATTGGTAAAAAGGTTATTTGTAGATCTTAGGAAATAAATAGAAACAGTGAGAGCACATCATAGTGTTTGTAACTAGCAGAGCTATTATATGGCTTTGACAGTGGTTGAAAAGGGTAAGACCAAGGTAATGTACATTACAAGAAGGAAAGCTAAAAACTGTAATCTGGGGCTGTGTAAAACACAAATATGGGTGATACTGCATATATAAAACTGTTTTTACAAAATATAAATAAAAATAACCTAGAACAAATGAAAAAGAATAGGAGCTACATACAGTAGGGGAAGGAAGCATAGAGAGATTGAGAGATGTTGAGATTTTTTGTTTTCTTTTTATTATTACTATTATTAGAATAATGAAACTGCTCTAAAAATGACTGAATTGATGAATGCACAACTATGTGTTTCTACAAGTACCACTGATGAATACTTTGGATTGATTTATGCTTTAGTAATATGCATCAATAAAATTGATTTGTTAAAAAAACTACAATGAGATATCATTTCACACCTATTAGAATGTATACTATTAAAAAGTCAGAAATCTCTAAGTGTTGGAGAGGATGTGGAGAGACAGGAACCTTATTCACTGTTGGTGGAGTGTAGAATGGTACTACAACTGTGTGGGACTGCCTGTCAGTTCCTAAGGAAGTTGAACATAGACTTGCCTTGTGACCCGGTAATACCATTACTTGCTATGTACCCAGAAGAACTGAGAGCAGTGACACAGAGACATCAACCTGCTGATGTTTTTAGTGGCTTTATTCATGATTGCCAAAAGTTGGAAACAATCTGTCAATCAACTGATGAATGGACAAACCGTGGTATATATACACGATGGAATATTTTACAGCGGTAAGAAAAAATGAAGTCATGAAGCATATGACAACATGGATGAACCTATAAGACATTTTTTTTAAGATTTATTTTTTATTTCTCTCCCCTCTCCCCAGTTGTCTGTTCTCTGTGTATAAATCATTAATTTGAGTGAAGCAAGCCAGACACAAAAGGACAAATAGTGTATGATTGTGCTATTAAGAACTAAATATAAGGTCCTCAAGATTCATCTATGTTATCCCATGTGTTAGCATGGTATTCCTTCTTACAAATGAGTGATATTCCATTGTATGCATATTCAAGAATTTGTTTATCCATTCATCTGTTGATGGGTATTTGGGTTGAGTCCAGCTTTTGGTGATAGCGAGCAATGCTGCTATGTACATTGGTGTGCATTTATCTGTTCATGTCCTTGCTTTCAATTCTTCTGGGTATATAACCACTGTGGAATTGCTGGATCATATTCCAGATCTATAGTTAGTTTTTCAAGCAAATGCCAAACTGCCCTCCACAATCACTGCACCATTCTACATTCCCATCAGCAGTGCCCCAGGTTTCCCATTCTTCCCCACCTACTCTACCACTGGTAGTCTCCTGTTTTTTAATAGCTTCCAGTCTAATGGGTGTAAGATGATATCTCATTGCAGTTTTGATTTGCATTTTCCTAATAGCTAGTGATGTTGAACATCTTTTCATGTGCTTTTTAGCCATTTGTATTTCTTCTTTGGAGAAGTGTCTATACAAACCACTTGCCCATTTATTAAATGGGTTGTTTGTCTTTTTATTTTCAAGGTGTAGGACTTCTTTAAATATGCTTGATATTAGACTCCTTTCAGATATATGGTTACCAAATATTTTCTCCCATTGGGTAGGCTGCCTATGTTGCTTGAAGCAAGCCAGGTATTGAAGGAGTTCACTGATAAGAATTAAGCAAATTGAGCAAACTCACAGCGCTAGAGTTTGTAAGATAGGTTTACCAGAAATAGAAAGGGAGAAGAAGGTTGTTAGCCAATGCCCATAAGGGTAAAATCTATAAGATGGAAATGTGTACTTGTGCAGTGAAGGGATATGACAGGTGTGTAGTGATACCAATGGGTTGGACAGTGCAGGTTTGACAGGGGGTAGGGTGGGATGGGTGTGTTGAATGGTCCATGGAACTAGGGAGAGGGTTGAGGGAGGGAGCAGGTGAACACTGGGGGTCTGTGGGTACCTAGTTGAAACTACCATGTTGGGAAAGCTCTTTTGGTGACATGACAAGGAAGGGTTACTGGTTTAGGGTCTTCGATGGAGAGGCATTTGGGTCAGGGTGCACCTGGGGCAGGCTTCTAGGGAGTGTATGAGTGATCATTTTGCCATAGTGTTTTATATAATTGGGTGGAAACTCACATAAAGAGCAGGAAGGAGTTGGAATCCCATCCTGGGGAGGCCCATTATGTTCTCAAATAGAGGGACAGGAGTCTCAAGAGCATGGGCAATATCTAATAGGGAAGGACAGACAGCGTGTCAAGCCCTCAGTGTTGCTGCAAATAATTATGAATCTTGTTCTTCAAGGAGTGAAGCCTGGTGGTCTCTGTGTGCCACAGGGGAGGGGGAGGCAGGAATAGAATAGATGAAACAGGGGATATTTTGGGGGCAATAGAAGTTTTCTAAATGATCTTACAATGATGGATACAGGCTATGTTAAACTTCATCAAAATTTATAAACGTGTACACTCAAAAATGTAAACCATAATATAAACTATTGACCATGGTTAGTAGCTATGTACACCAGTTGTAAGAACTGTATCATCCACATTTAAAAAGGTATTTATATGGGAAGGGGGAAAAAGGGCAAGACGTTGGGTAAATGGGATCCCCTGTATTTTTTGTGTGACTTTACTGTGACCTAAAGCTTCTTTGAAGACAAAATGAAAAAAAGTAAAACACCATGGGAACAAATGGAAGAAAATGTCAGTGTACATATAGGACAACAGATCTTACAGTGATGAAAGGAAAAATATGTCAAAAACTTTTTTCTTAAATATTTTTCATTTTTTAAATCCCAAAATTTATCATGTTTTTAATTTTTAAAACATTTTCTGAATTTTATTATGTTTAAAAGTACTGTTATTATTTCATTTTCTTATTAATTGTATTTGGCTACTTTATTGGGTTCATTTTGGAGAAGTTTTGGATCACAGAAGGGTTACGACTGTGGCAGGGGAGGATCAGTGGGGCAGGGTGTCAGTGATGGGGGATACATGCGAGGAGGTTCACTGGGAATAAATAAAAGGCATATAAATGTGTTCAAATGTTCATGGGGCATGGCCACAGTGGCTGGAGATTCACACAATAAACAAAGGAACATCAAATGCCCATCCTGGGAATCTCTGCCACATTCTCTACTGGAGCCCCAAATACAGGGGCAATGACTAGTGGAGGAGAATGGTCCATTGATAGGTCATTGATACTGATGACTATGATTATGAACCTTTGCTCTTAAAATTGAAACTTGGCATAATATTGCAGGATGCCCAAGAGTTACCTACTGGAAGCCTCCTTGTTGCTCAAATGAGGCCTCTTCTAAGCCAAAACTCAGCATATAAATGCAATAAATTCCCCCAAGGAAAATGACTCCCAGGGATGAGACTCCCTGGCACCAAGGGATTGCTACCAAGTACCAACAAACAATGCAACTGGAAAAAAAAAGTCCTTGACCAAATGGGGAAAAAGGTGGAGACAAATGAGTTTACATGGTTAAGAGACTTCAAAGTGAATTGGGAGGGAATTCCAGAGGTAACCTTTATGCACATCTCAGCATGATCACGTAGATTGCCAAAGTAGATACAACCCAAATAGTGGGGCTCCTAAGGGCTCTGGAGACATCCAGACACTATAGTCAGGGCAGATAACTCAGGAGTTTGGTCCCTTGCCAGTGGGCCCTACTTTGGGATTTATGCTCTCCAGTGTGACAGAGTCAGACTCCCTTGTGGTTTCCCTACACATGGCTCCTCCGTCCTTCTGTTTGTACTTATAATTAGTACTGAAGTTGGTAGGTATACCTCTAAGAGACATAAATCTCTGGGCTGTCCTTGTGCCAGTCTAGCCCTTAATCTTAAAGGAGTTGTGACACCTCCTCTCCAGTTCATTGGACTGACCCAGGACAAGTAACAAGGAGGAGATGAAGGAGAACCAACTTACCAAGGAATCAAGAGTGCCTACAACTGCTAGCAAGATAGTTCCATCAATTGGCTGTATGGGATTGAAGCACCCCCCTTAAATAAAGGTGGAATGGGCATTACCATCCCAGAATCCTCAGGATTGGGGAATGTACTATGGACTACAGTACACTTACTAGTATTCTACTCTAGACCTTTTGTAATTCTAGCAACAGAGGAAATATTGATGTGCAGGCAGTGGCCACTGGAGGTTCTGAGGGTAGGGAGAGGGAGAAAGAGGTGTAATATGAGGGCATCTTCGAGACTTGGGAATCAGCCTGAATGACATTACAGCAACAGACACGGGTCAATATATATACTGCCATAAGTTACAGAATTGAGTGCGAGAAAGTGTAAACTGCAATTCAAACTATACACCATAATGAGTGGCAATGCTCCAAAATGTGTTTTCAATGCAACGAATGTACCACACTAATCAAAGATGTTGCTAATGTGGGAAAATGTGGGAGGTGTGGGGAGCAGGGCATATGAGAATCCCCTATATATTCTCTGTAACATTTATGTAGCCTAAGTATCTTTTAAAAGGTAAAAAAAAAAAAAGGAAAGACACATACACAAAAGACACATACACAAAGGAACTGGATAAATTTTGTAAAGTCTTGGAGTTAACAGTTAGAATACAGGTCACCAGAAAATAGAAAGAGGGTAGAGGAAATAAAAGTTAAGGGTTAAGCTGTGAGGAATTGGTATAAAGGTTGTAAATCTTTAGAAGTGAATAGAAATTGTGAAAGCACATCATAGGGTTTGTAAGTAGCAGAGCTATTATATAGGTATCACACTGGTTGAAAGGGTAAGTCCAAGGTCATGTATATTACTAGAAGGAAAGCTAAAAAGTGTAACATGGGACTGTATAACATAGTGAAACCTTATGTGAAATATGAAAATGGGGGATATTGCATATTTTAAACTAACACAATATAAATACAAATAGAGTGACATAAACAGAATAGCAGCAATGTGTGTTCAGGAAACAGAGATTAGGAGGTGTTTTTTTGTTTGTTTATTTTTTGGGTTATTATTGGAGTAATGAAAATGCTATTTAATGATTGAAGTGATAAATGGACAACAATGTGATTACCCTGACTACCACTGATAATAAACGTTGAATGGATTTATGCTTTATTATTAATAAAATTGATTTGTTAAAAAAAACCCTAATCTTAACCAATAATTTAATCAAAAGACATCTCAGCTGAATTGAAGAAAATCAAAAGGTATCACACCCAGAGAAACAGATTAGTTTACAAACTTAATCTTTTCCTTTTGGGGATATATAAATAACTTCAAACAGCCACATACTGACTGTAGCAGTTTGATATGGTTATGAATTCTAAAAATTGACATTGGATGAAGTTTGTTGTCTGGTCTGTATATGGGCATGATTAAGTTATGATTAGAGCTTTGTTGGGTCATGTCATTAGGGTGTTCAGTCCCCACTGCTTGGTGGGTGGGGACTCACAGATAGAAGGCATGGCAAAGGACAGAGTTGAGGGTGTCTGAAGTTGGAGTTTTGATGTTGGAGATTGATGCTGAAGCCTTAAGCTGGAGCCCTGGGAAGTAAGCTGACAGAGGAAAGAGAAGCAAGCCCCAGGAAGAGAGGAACCCTGACCCCAGGAAGAAGCAAGACCCTGGAAGGGAGGAACCCAGGAAGCCTGAATCCTCACAGCTGTCAGCAGCCATCTTGCTCCAACATGTGAAAATAGACTGGTGAGGGATGTAACTTATGCTTTACGGCCTGGTATCTGTAAGCTCCTACCCCAAATAAATACCCTGTATAGAAACCAAGCAATTTCTGGTATTTTGCATCAGCACCACTTTGGCTGAAAATTCACTGACTTAAGACTTTTCTTTCCCATAATTAGCAAGGTCTTTATTATATGGTGAATGAACTGTTATTGAATTCCATGGAAGAAGAGATTAAACAGCTGTTTTAGTATCTAGCTGTGCGGGCAAGTCAGCGACGTCCTCGGGGGTCATTTCTCAGCCTTGCCTCCCCTCCTCACCTTGGTGTGCAGAGTCTTCACCGCTCCATTCTAGAACCCTGGGAGGGTGTAGGTCTAATGGAACAGCCTGAGCACACCTTGACACCCAAACAGGGAACAGAAGTCCCAGGACTGCTTCTCATGGTGGGAACTGCACAGAGGTTGTGTGGTACCTGCTTCCTCCTCAGGGGCAAGGCCCGCTCCCACTGGATGTCCTGCCTCTCCAAAGCAAAGCTGTGTGTGGGTAGCTGCCGTCCCACAGCCTGACCTGAGCCATGGACCTCCCTGGGGGACTGGAGGGGAGGGCATCTCTTCCCAGGCCCTTTGGGTGCTCTGTGCTGAAGAAGTCATAAAGCAGTCAGTGCTGGAAAAAAATAAGAGTCAGTGTTAAACCAGGCAATGCTGGGCAGTTACTTGGGTGCAGATTTAGCTTAATGAGTCAGTTTCAAAGCCGACACACTCACAGCCATCCAGGCTGACTGAGCCAAACCATTTCAGAGATAACTGAGCAAAGACTGCTGAGGACTGGACAGTGAGAGGGAAAGGCTGACCACAACAGTCCAAATCTGTGAATACTGAAAGGTTTCTTTTCTCAGGTCAAATAGCTCTCATAAAAGAACTTAACAAACACCAATCACAGGGAGTTCTCATCAAGAGGGCATTTTCTCTAGAGAAGTGCCTATATTCTATTTTTTTTTCCATGCTCATTTGTGGGCCATTACATTAATTTTGAGTATTACTTTTTACAGTTTATCAAAATTATTTTCATGCTTTAAATCTAAATCATGAAAACACTTCATGGAGCATCTATCTTAAATGATGGCATCTATTCTTTTGAGAATTATCTTCTAAACATTTTAATGACATTCAGATTTTTGAAGATTGAAATTTATCAATTAATTATTAGCAATTTCTTATCTTGTTAGGCTATTGCTCTTATTAGAATTTTTCTTTCTGGTAATAATTAACTTGCAAAACTTTGCCTCTCTTTATACAATTTAAATATTTTCAGTAATTCTCCTCAGTCTTTCCAGGATTGTGCCATAATCTGTGTTTCACAAAATTTTATCACTATTTAAAGTAATACATCCCTGATCAATTTTTATATGGACTTTTCTATTGTATCGAATACTGAATCTTCCTATTTCTCATACTGGGGGCAAGAATTTTCACATCCGGGACTTAGAAAGAACTTCTTGACCTGAAGACAATATAGTAATAAAATGAAATCAACACAGTTTGCCAAGCTTAGTTCAAAGCCCTCTCTAAGCATCAACTTGGTTTATCCTTCAAAACCTGCATGAGGCTAATGGGGGAGGGGCGGTGTGGGCGAGAGGGGAAGGTCCGTGGGAGCCCATCCCGTCGCGGTTGCAGCCCCCATGGTCGGGGCACTGGGAGACGCCTGGGGCCTAGCTGGAGCCCGGGACCCGGAAGTCCGCAGCCAGGCGGTGGGACCAGGCTCCTGCGTGCGGGCTCCAGGGCCCCGCCCACTGAGCCTGGGGCCAGGTGCGGGGGAGCCGGAAGCGAGCCCAGCTGAGCAGGGTCCTACCGAATCCAGCTGAGTCGAGTCCAGTCCAGCTGAACCCAGCCGAGTCGATACCAGTAGGGCTGAGACCAATAGGCCAGAGCGCAGCCCAGTAGGGCCTACCCCAGCCCAACCGAGCAGAGCCGAGGCCAGCCCAGCCCGAGGAGCCTGGCCCACCCAAGCCGAGCACAGCCGAACCAGACTCGCCGAGCAGAGGCCATCCGAGCCTAGCCGAACCCTACTGAGCCCAGCCCAGCCCAACCGATCCAGCCGAGGTGAGCCTGGTGGGGTCTAGCACCGCCGAGTCCAGCCCACTGAGCGCAGCTGAGCCCAGCCCCGCTGAGCCGAGACCAGCTCAATAGAGCCAGATGAGCCCAACTGAGCCCAGAACACCCGAGCCCAGCCGAGTCCAAAAGAGCTGTGGCCAGCGGAACCCTGCCCAGCGCAGCCGAACTGAGTCCTGCCGAGTTCAGCCAAGCATGAGCCCACCAGCCAAGCCCAGCTGAGCCCAGCCCGGGTGAGCCCAGCCCCGCTGAGCCAAGACCAGCTCAACTGAGCCAGACGAGCCCAACGGAGCCGAGCACACACGAGCCCGGCTGAGTCCAAACAAGCTGTGGCCAGCCCAGCCCAGCCCAACAGAGACAAGTCGAGCCCAGCCGAGCCGAGTCCAACTGAGCCAAGTCGAGCCCAACCGAGCCCAACCAAGCCCAACCGAGCCAGGTTCCGCTAAGTGGATCCGAGCCCAGCCAAGCCGAACCCTGCCGAGTGCAGCCGAGCTGAGTCCTGCAGAATCCAGCCCAGCCGAGTCCAGTGGAGACGAGCCCAGCAGAGAAGATACCAATAGGGCCAAGACCAATAAGGGTAGAGCATCAGAGGCCAGCCCAGCCCAGCCCAGCCGAGCAGAGCCCAGCCCAGCCCAGCCCAGCCCAAAGAGCCTGGCCCACCCAAGCCGAGCCGAGCCGAGCCAAGACTCGCCAAGCTGAAGCCAGCCAAGCTGAGCCGAGCCAAGACTCGCCAAGCTGAGCCGAACCCTACTGAGCCGAGCTGAGCCGAGCAAAGACTCGCCAAGCCTAGCCGAGCCGAGCCCAGCCCCGCAGGGCGCGCACGCTGAGCTCGGACTTCCTGCCGAAGAAAAGGACCCTGGACAATTCACAATTAAGTGAAAATTTTGAACCACACTCAAGCTACAGACTTTAGAGGAATAAAAGGTCAGTAAAAGAATATCATGAACAATAGTACAACAAACTACATAACTTAGTTAGAACAAACAACTTCCTACAAGCATACAAAGTACCAAAACGGACTGAAGAATAAATAGAAAATAAGATCAGAGCTCTAACAAGAGATGGAACAATCATCAAAAATTTCCCCACCCAGAAAATTTCCCCATCCAGGACCAGATGGCTTCCTTGGTCAATTTTACTAAAAATATACAGAATAACTAACACTAATAGTTTTTAAACTCTTCCAAATATAAAAAGAGGTGAGAAATTTCCTACCTTGTTGCATGAGGCATTATCATTCTGATATTGAAGATTCCACAGGACCCTACAGTCCACTAGGTACTTGAATTCGTCTGCAAACTCCTGAACCTGCCGGCACAGCACCCCCACTGCTTGTCTGCAGGGTCGTGAGCAGGAGGAGCAGGAGTCACCCAGGAACTCAGCAGGGTCCGCACAGGAAGATCAAGCACTGAACAGCACCTTGGGCTCCTCAGCTCGGCCCACCAGCGGCTGGGGGTGCAGGGTAGAGCTGGCCAAATCGGGGGTCATGGGCCTGCCAGGGCTGGGGGTGCTCAGCCCTGCCACCCCGGGATGCTCTGCCCCCCCCCCCTCCGGGAACATGAGGCAGGACCTGCAGAGGAGCCCGGCAGCACAGGTGCAGTAGAGCAAGGTGCCAGAGCCGCCGGTGGACTGCGAGAGAGGGGCCTCCTGCAGGGACCCGGGTTACTGGAGACCCTGGTGCCCGTGAAAGAGAAGTCGAGGAGTGAGCTGAGCCCCAAGGTGAACCTCCCGGGGAGCGGTGCAGACAGGTGCAGGTGAGCTCCACCTGCAGCCTCCGTGCACACCTAGCCGCGCTCCAGCTGGCGCCAGCAGCAGCGACAGGGCGAGCCCTTCCCCGTCCTGGCTGGGGCAGCCGCTGCGGGACTAAGCGGACCCACCTTGCCAGAAAAGCCACAAAGAAAACTGATGAACCCAGGTGAGAAGATGAAGATGATCCAGCTGTCACAGAGCAACTCTGAATAAGGAGTGGATCCTGCCCCTGTTGTAGGAACAACCCGGAACTTGGTCACTTCTCTAAGAAATCTCTAAATTTCTTTCCGTGAACTCTGCAAAATCAACTGAACGCTATCTCTTTGGCACACTGAACTTGGTCTCCTAATTTTAACTGTATAAAAACATTTCTGTACACTTGTTGGCTCAAGAACTAAAATAATGTGATTATTTTACAGTATTCCTTTGAAAAGAAAACAAAACTTAAATGGACTTCATTTAAGTGTTTTGGACTTTAAACTAGAGGTCACTTTGTTGCCATATGAATAAACTTTTTTAGCTGTGGAACTTTTTGTAGGTTTATTTGTTTTCACGTGGACATCTTACTTCATTTTTTGAGAAAAAGTATACTGTTTCTGTGTATTTGGGAAACAAGAAGGGTGAAACATAGTAGTATAGTGCCAACCTACGCATTTCAAAATCTTGAATTCTTACAGAACAGATCTTAGGACTCCTTCTCTGTGAAACATAATGAAATTCAGCAAGAGGAAACATGAATAATTTGGGGTTGCATAATTTAAACAAAGTTTGATAGTGTTTATGGGGGAAAGTACAGCAGTAATATATCCTGTAATTTTTATTCATGTCAATGTTATTGTAGCCCTATTGAATTAGTATCATGAACATCTTACTTCTGTTAAGATCTATTTAAATACAGTTGATTTCTAGCAGGGATATTGTACTGCAAAATATAGTGTTTTAGAAAACTGACAGCTGCCTTTCAAGTAATATTGGAAATGTGTCCTTTTTATTTACAGTAAAACATTAATTCCATACAATTTGACACCAAAATATTTTTTAGATAGATAAGTGTGTGTTTAGAAGTTAGAAACTTTAAACACTGTTCTCAGGTTCCATTTGGATTTTTCTTGGATACACAATAGTAAAAGTTGTAAACTCAAAACATGAGTAGGGCATTATGATTTTGCATGTGCTTGAACCAGTTAGTTTTATCTTTGTGGTGGAATTTTTTTTAGCCGAAACTTACCTCATGTATGAGTTGGTTAAGTAAAGTAGTAGGTAATTGAAATTTCAATAGAATTAAGTGAAATATAAAATTTTAAACTTATTCATTTGAGTGTCAAACTTAGCATAATACACTAAAAAAAAGTAAGTTATTTTTAAGTACCATCTGCAATAAAAAAGGAAAAAGCTGAAGATATATATTTAGACTGGCATAGAATTTTGATTTTAATTAGCCCTGTTCTGATTTTTTACTTATACATGTTTTGCAGACATTTTCACTTAATTTGCAATTGAGACCAGAAACACTTGAAGATCTGATCCTGCAGAGGAAGTGGGAAACTTACTCCCAGATGACAAATGCTTGCCTCTGAGTAAATGTGTTTCCTTGAGATGAGCCACAGAGGGGCCATGTTTTACTCAACCTTTCCACTACAGGATAGCAGCAGATTTACTTTGTTTTTAAAGCATTTTCCTTTTGTTTATAACTTAGAAATTGTGAGAAGCTGTATTTAATTTTTTAAATGTGGGAAGATAAATCAGATTTAACATGAATGTGTTAGTTCTCTAGGAAGAAAAGTGTGGTCCAAAATAGCAAAAGTGGGACCAGGTAAAACATGCAGTCTTTATTTTTAAAAACACATACTTGGTCTTTTGTCTGTGTCTCTTTTATGCCACTACAGTAAATGTGTCCTTGATGTAAATGCAAAACTTTGTCTTGATTAAATTGTAGACATACTACTGAAGCGTTTACAATATAATTCAATAATAAAAAAGTAACTCAGTGGCAGACTTGGCCCAGTGGTTAGGGCGTCCATCTACCAAATGGGAGGTCTGCAGTTCAAACCCCAGGCCTCCTTGACCCATGTGGAGTTGGCCTATGTGCAGTGCTGATGCATGCAAGGAGTGCCATGCTACGCTGGGGTGTCCCGTGTAGGAGAGGCCCACATGCAAGCAGTGCACCCCTTAAAGAGAGCCACCCAGCACAAAAGAAAGTGCAGCCTGCCCAGGAATGGTGCCGCACACATGGAGAGCTGACACAAGATGACGCAACAAAAAGAAACAGACTCCCATGCCACTGATAACAAAAGAAGCATACAAAGAAGATGCAGCAAAATAGACACAGAGAACAGACAACCATGGTGGGGAGGAAAAGGGGAGAGAAATAAATAAATAAATCTTTATTTAAAAAAAAAGTAACTAACCACTCTACAAACCTCATGCTAATTTCCTGAGGGACACGAGTTTCAATATGTCAGATTGAGCCACATTGCCTGCCCAAGGACTGCCTCATGAGTACTAGAGAATGTGATGGAAGGTGTTGCTCATGTGAACTTGCTGTAATGCTGGTGCCCCATGTGCAATCTTTCTTCCTCATAGAATCATCCAGATTCTTCATGTAAGGAAAATGGGTGGAAACAGCATGCTGACAGTGAGTGATCCTCTCTGCAAGCACATAGTGTTCATTTTACCTTCTTTCCCACCCTCTCTCTCCCTTCCACCTCCCCTCACTACCCCAGCTGCCCTCCTTTGCAAAGACATTTAAGCCAGGGAACCTCCCAGATGACTTTTCCATCCAGATGCCAGTCTTCTTCTGACACCCACAGTGGGCACATTAAGGGTTTCATACTTTGGCAAGAGTAGAGAGTTCATATTCCTCTTCTGGAGCTTCAGAAAGCCTGCAAGATTAGTAGCCAAGCTCTTACAAGTGCCAGAGCTGCTTGCTGGATTCCTAACAGCTCAACTTTCAGGAAGTGCACAAACTTTGGAGGAAGTAGAGTTTCCCCAAATCACAGCTACACCACCCTTGGGCAATGCAGTTTCTGTTTTCAGTTTCTTAAATCTGAATTTACAAAGGTTTCTTGCCTCTATAAATGTATACACATTCCAGGTAAACACTATCACATATAGCTCTCAAGAGGGTAAAAAGACCGTGAATGTTGACATGACCTGGTAAATCTTAAGCTCTGTTAACTTGTCAAGTTAACTGCCAGGTGGCTTTCACTGTGTTTAAAAATATACTGCATTCCAAACAAAACAAAACTATAAAGTTATTGTGATTACAACAGTGTGGTCATGGTGAAATAATAGGCAGATAATTGGAACAGAATAGAGAGAAAAGAGGTATATCCTCCACATATATATAGTGAACAGTCAACTAATCTATGACAAAAGAACAATGGCAATTCAAAGATGTAAGGACAGAGTTTCCAAGAAATGGTGCTGGAAAAACTGGACAACCAAATGCAAAAAGAATATGGACATAAACTACATAAATTTCTCTAAAACAAACTCAAAATGCATCATTAATCAAAGAATGCAAAAATATGCAATTTTTAAAAGAGTAATTATAGGTGGCATTGGGTTTAGCAATGACTTTTTATGCAGAATCCTAAAAGCATTATATATTGAAAGAAAAAATGTTAGGTTGGACTTCATTAAAAAATTTAAAACCTGTATTCTGCAAAAGACTATTAAGAAAATGAAAAGATAAACTACAGAGTGGAAGGAAGCATATGCAATCCACATGTCTGATAAAGTATTTATATCCAAAATATACAAGGAACACTTAAAACTCAACAATAAAAAAACAACCCAATTAAAATGGACAAAAGATCTGCGCAAACACCTCACCAAAAAAGATAAACAGATGGCATAGAAGCATATGAAAGGATTTGCATCGTCTTTAGGATGTGGGTATTTAGGGAAATACAAAATTTTAAAAGTTAGATACCACTACACAACTGTTTGAATGGTTAGAAACCCAAAAGCTGACAAGTGCAAATGCTGGTGAGGGTGTGGAGCAACAGTAATTCTCACTCATTGCTCGTGATAAAGCAAAACAGAGCAGTCATTTTCAAAGAGAGTCTGCCAGTTTTGTAAAAAGCTAAACATAGACTTGCCACACAATCCAGCACTAAAATGGCTAACTATTGATACAAATTACTTGAAAATGTACATCCACACAAAAACCTGCACAAATTGTTTATAGCAGTGTGTTCATAATTGCCAAAAATTGGACATAATCAATGTGCCATTCAATAGGTACATGGATAAATAATGTGTGATACATCCATAGAATGAATATTTTCCAGTGTTCAAAACAAATTAGCAGGAGGCTAATGTGGCTCAGGTGATTGGGCTCCCATCTACAATATAGGAGGTCCAGGGTTTGATCTCAGAGACTCCTGGTGAAGGGATGCTGGCTTGAGTGGAAAGCTGGCCCATGCAGAGTACTTGCTCACATGGCAGCCTGGTCTGCATGGAGTCCTGGCCTGTGCAGTAGTGCTGGCCCATGCAGAGTGCCGACCCATGCAGAGTGCTGGCCCACATGGAGTGCTGGCCCAAGCAATAGTGCTGGCCCACATGGAGTGCTGGCCCACATGGTGTACTAGATTACATAGAGTGCTGGCCCATGCAATAGTGCTAGTCCACACAGAGTGCTGGCCTACATGGAGTGCTGGCCAACATGGAGTGCTGGCCTGCATGGAGTGCTGGCACAGCAAGATGACAAAATCAAAAGAGACACACAGGAGAGACAATAAGAGACAGAGAAGACCAGGGAGCTGAGGTGTGCAAGAGAATGATCACCTTTCTCCCACTCAGGAAGGTCCCAGGATCAGTTCCCAGTGCTGCCTAAAAGAGAAGAGAAGCAGACACAGAAGAACACACAGCAAATGGTAAGAGAAGGCAGACAGTGGGTACAAACAATGGGGTGATTAAATAGATCTTTCAAAACAACAATAACAAAAACTAATTAGTTACCAAGGCATGAAAAAGCATAGAGAAATCTTGAATGCATATGACTATGTGAAAGAAGCCAGTCTAGAAAAACCTACATACCATCTAATTCCAACTATATGATATTCTGGAAAAGGCATTACTATAGAATCAATAAAATGTTCAAGGTAGCCAGGGTTTCTGGGGGAGGGAGTGAAGGGTGAGTTGGTGGAGCACTGACATTTTTAGGTGAGTGAACTGTTCCGTATGGTGCTATAATGAACACATGACCTTACACATTTGTCAAAAGAGTAAACTCTAGGTTAGAGTAAACTCTAGGTTAGAGTAAACTCTAACCTAATCTATGGACTTTCATTGACAAAAATGGATCAATATTGATTCATCAACTGTAAAAAATGTACCACACTAATGCAAGATGTGAAAACAAAAGACAACTCTGGGCAGAGGATGAAGAGGGGGGTATTGGAAGTAACTATACCTTCTGCATACTTTTTCCAGAGACCTAAAAGTGCTCTGAAAAATGAATTTTATCGTGGGAAATTAAAATCCAGGTTACCTGTGTCATGGTGGGTATAGGGATTGGGGTCATTCTAAATTGGTATAAATTTTCTGTTTGGGGTGATGGGAAAATTTGGGAGGCAGATGTAGTGACAATATTGTGAATGTAAATAACAGCATTGAATTATATATTGGAAAGTGGTTAAAATGGAACATGGTTAGGTTGTATATATGCTACCAGAAGAAAAGGATTAAAAAATCATAGAACTGTACAACAAAAACAGTGAATCCTAACATAAACTATGAATTACAATCAAACATATAAATCTTGCCACAGGGTTTCATCAATTTTAACTAAATTACCACATTAATGCAAAGTTAAGTATAGGGAAATCTGTGTGTTTGTGAGAGGGACATGGGAATTCTGTACTTTATGCATGATTTCTCTGTAAAAAAACTTCTCACAAAATAATTGAATTCTATTAAAATGCAAAATAACACATACCATTAATTCAAAGAAAACAAAACAAAAAATTTGATCATGTCTGTTGCCACAGAAAAACTATTTGACAAAATCCAATATGCATTTGTGCTTAAAAACAAACAAATAAGCAAACAAAATCAGGAATACATATTTAGCTTTCTAGTCATTGGGAAAAACTAAAAGGTTTCCCAATAGAATAAGAAACAAACCAAAGATGATATTTGCACTACTGCTATTGATCATTGTCCTGGATATAACAGCCACAGCAATTAGGCAAGAAAAATAGAATAGGCATCCAAACAGAAAAGGAAGGAGTAAAACTACTGCTACTTGCAGATATGATTTATACATAAAAAATGCTCTAGAATCACAAAAATACTTTTACAGCTAATAAGTATTTTCAGCAAAGTTTCACAAAAGTTTCTTGTATTTCTTTCTATACCACAGTAACAAATAGTTTGAAAAGTGTGGGGAGCCGCCCGGAGCTATGTGCATTTGCGGTCTCCAGCAACATGGTGGTTTTCATAACTACGCCTACTCCACCCCTGTGCTTCCCCCTTCTTCTTCCCCTTTCCCCAGTTTCCTGGGCAAAAAGTGTCACGCCTGCGCTACAAGATGTTGAAGCCATGACCAACATTGAAGACTTGCAACCTATAGCAACTGGTGTAACAGCATTTTATTGCCTTATATGGAAGAGCCGCTTCATCAGCCTATCTCCCCCTGCTAATACCCTCCCCTTAGTATATATTCTGATGCTCTACCCTCAATAAATGGAGACTTGATCAGAATCCTGTCTTGTCTCCGTTTCTCTTGCCTCTTGTCCCCCAATTCCCACTCCCTCTTTCAGGTGCCAATTCGTTTGACCTGCGGGCTGGGTAAATTGGTGCCCAAGCACAGGGACCTGAAAACGAGGGATCCAGTGAGGAACGCTGACAGACAGTCCGGCCGGACCAAGTGTAACAGCCAGAAATCAAGAAGGAGAATCAGAGAGTAATAAGAGGACGCCGCAAGGGAACCTGCCTCCCAGTTGGGAAGCCTTGGTAAGTGATCGGCGAATATGGGACAAGCAATGAGTGAGCACGAACTTTTTATTAAGAGCCTCAGAGAGACGTTAAAGGCAAGAGGAATAAAGGCTAAATTTAAGGAGCTAATAGAATTCTTTAGATTTTTGAGAGAAGTCTGTCCGTGGCTTCCTCAGGAAGGGACCATAAATGAAAGGTGGTGGAGTAGAGTTGGGGACGCTCTCTAAATCCCCCCCAGCAAAAAGTCCTGCTAAATACCCCCCCCCATTCAGACTCGGTGTCTATTAAAATAGATAGCGATGATGAGAGTGCCCCTTCCCCTTGCAAAAATAATATCTCTAAGAGAAGAGCTGGCCCTAATCAGAGGAAGAGAGTTATTAGTAATCCAAACCCTAACGCCCTGTGTACGGATTCTGATAACTCCAACCCTGAGGCTGAAGAATACTCTATTGGTTTCCGCCCACCCCCATATGCACCCCCCCGCTTCCGCCCCCACTAGCCTAGACCCCAATGCAGATCTAAAGTTATGGCTCTCTCTTTTAAAAGAGAGAAAGGATCCACAATCTCAATGCGCAACTCTGCAGCGTCAGCTCAACTTAACCCCTCCTCTAAAAAATCCCCTAACTGCCAACTTCCGCAAACTACCCCTTTTTTCATTCCCTGTTATTGAGAGGCCTGGGAGCCCTAATGAGGCTGGTGAGGGGAATGAAGTTGCTGTTGAACCTGAGCCTGAGCGCATCTATAACCCTTTCCCTTTCAAAACCTTGAAGGAGCTTAAGTCCGCGGTCACCACCTATGGCCCTACGGCTCCATACACCCTCTCTGTTAGAACACATTGCTGATGGGTGGCTCACCCCCCATGACTGGCACACCCTTGCCCGCTCTGCTCTCAGTGCAGGAGATTATCTCCTCTGGAAGTCAGAATATTGTGAGTTTTGCAAGGAAACCGCACAGCGGAATCTCAGAACTGAGAATGGGTAGACCGAGGACATGCTTCTCAGCGCAGGAGATTTTAAGCAGAACTCAAATCAGTTGCATTATGATGCTGGACTTTTCGAACAAGTCCATGCCGCAGCCCTTAAGGCCTGGAAAAGACTGCCTACCAAGGGACAATCCCTTACCTCCTTAACTTCTATCCGTCAGGGCCCCGAGGAACTATTCTCTGAGTTCGTAGGTAGACTTTGCACCACAGCTGAGAGAATGTTTGGTGATGCAAATACTGATGCTGACTATGTAAAACAACTTGCCTTTGAAAATGCTAATACAGCCTGCCAAGCGGCTATCTGGTCCTATAGAAAAAGGGAAAATCTCTCTGGCTACATTAAGCTTTGCTCAGACATAGGCCCCACAAAGCAGAAGGGCCTGGCTATAGCTGCCACCATAAGGGAGGCCACCTGTGAACAGGCCCAAGCCTTTGCCATGGCCTTGAGAGAAGTGCTTCCATCCCCGGTGCCCCATGCACCTAGGGCCTGTTTCTCTTGCAGCAACCCTGGCCATCTAGCCAGAGATTGTCGTCGCTGCCCCCCTGCTAGCCAAAACCACCCCCCCTTCCCAACTCCTGCCCCCGTTGCCACAGGGGCAGACACTAGGCTAATGAATGCAAATCAAGAACTGATTCTTCAGGTCGCCTGCTCCCTCCTTATCAGGGAAATGGGAGGAGGGGCCAGCCCTAGGCTCCAACAAACAATCAGACTTATGGGGCAATCATCTTTGTTCCCGCCAGAGGCAATCCATTTCCAACCTCTGCAGAGCCACCTCAGGGAGCGCAGGATTGGACCTCCGTACCTCCTCCCACACAGTACTAACACCGCCTATGGGAGTTCAAGCCCTGCCTACAGGCGTGTTTGGCCACTACCAAAAGGCACTTTTGGCCTCATCATTGGGCGAGGCAGCTCCCTTATTAGTGGCCTCCACATTTCCCCTGGAGTTGTGGATAGTGATTTCACCTGAGAAATAAAAATTATGGCTTCTGCTCCAAAAAGCATTATTTCCTTCCCTGCCGGACAGCGGGTGGCTCAACTACTAATACTCCCCCTAATACCCACCAGCAACACTGCCATTGATAGTGACTGCAGGGATAGAGCATGCGGCTCCTCTGGTGCATACTGTGTACACCCCATCACCACCCACAAACCTACTATGTCTCTTTGGCTTGACAGTAAATGATTTGAAGGCCTAATAGATACAGGGGCAGATGTTACCATCTTTAAAAAGGCTGATTGGCCATCCACCTGGCCCCTTTCTCCCTCCTTAACCAACTTACAAGGCATTGGGCAAACCCGAAACCCCAAAAGAAGTTCCAAGCTCTTGACTTGGAAAGATAGGGAGGGAAATCAAGGAACTATACAGCCCTATGTCCTCCAAGGGCTCCCTGTCAATCTGTGGGGATGAGACTTACTTGCCCAAATGGGACTCTGTATGGGTAGCCCCAATGATATAGTCACAGCTCAAATGCTTTCCCAGGGATTTAAGCCAGGAAAAGGCTTAGGAAAGCTTGAGACAGGCATTACTCAACCCATACCGGCCACAGGACAAACCCACAAAAAAGGCCTGGGAAATTTAGCCTAGGGGTTGTTGATCTTCCTGTACCCCATGCAGACCAAATCACCTGGCTTTCAGATGAACCTGTATGGGTCGATCAATGGCCTTTATCCTCAGACAAGCTACATGCCGCCCAGCGGTTAGTGCAGGAACAGCTAGCGGCAGGACATATTACAGAAAGTGACTCTCCCTGGAATACTCCTATTTTTGCCATTAAAAAGAAATCTGGAAAATGGCGATTATTGCAAGACTTAAGAGCAGTAAACAAAACAATGATACCTATGGGAGTCTTGCAGCCTGGTCTTCCAACCCCTGTAGCCATCCCCTTTGGATATTATAAAATTATCATAGATCTAAAAGATTGTTTCTTTACTATCCCATTACACCCTGCTGATCAAAAACTCTTTGCATTTAGCCTCCCCTCTGTGAATTTCAAAGAACCTATGAGGAGATATCACTGGAAGGTTTTACCCCAAGGCATGACAAACAGCCCTACCTTATGTCAAAAATTTGTGGCTGCCACCATAAGAGAAGTAAGGGCAATGTGGAAAGACCTTTATGTTATTCACTACATGGATGACATTTTAATGGCTGGTAAAAAGGAACAAGATGCCTCACATGTTACCATGATATGAAAACAGCCTTAAAGGCACACGGGCCTCAAATTGCCCCTGATAAAGTACAATTACAAGACCCTTATACCCACCTGGGGTTTCATATGGCAGGAAATAATATAACCCCCAAGGCCAAGGTATAGTCGAAAGAGCGCATCTGTCTCTAAAAAAATCATAGAAAAAATTAAAAAGGGAGAGTGGTACCCCGTCAAAGGATCCCCCAAAAATCTATTATCCCACTCTCTCTTTATTCTAAATTTTTTAAGCTTAGATCAAAAAGGACATTCTGCGGCTGACCGCTTCTCGCACCCTAATACCAGCACAAACCATGCCACCGTCCTATGGAAAGACCCAATGGATAATACCTGGCATGGACCCGATCCCTTCCTAATATGGGGCTGAGGATCAGTTTGCGTCTATTCCAAAGAACTAGATGCAGCCAGGTGGCTGCCGGAATGATTGGTAAAACAAATAGATAATAACAATCTATCCAGGGTAGAGAACTCTCCCTGAGATGAACTCTGCTTTCTTGCAGGAGAGCAACCAACGCTAAAACCCATGTGGCTGTACAGCCCCCCTGGAATCCTTCTGTGACGCCGGCCCCCCGAGTCTTTAGTACAACCTAAGAGAGTATCGGCCAGCGCCACACACCACATACGCCAGTGCCAGCTACTTGCGACTGAAGAGCCCATCCTTGCTACAGCCCCCTCATGTTTCTCTCTCCCCCTCTTGCTTTCACCTCCCCAAACCTCCATTATGAAACCGCAGTAAGAGAATGTGGTGCGTACCGCACCTCCCTCTGGCCTCCACACATTATAACCAAAATGGGAGCACCCTGACTGCTGGCAGCGGTTCTCAAATACATATGAACCCTGTCAGGTTCTGAGGTGATGAACTGGATAGCCAATGACAGGCAACTGGGCGTGATTGATTCCAAGGCAGAGCCACCTAAGACAGAGACACAGTCTTTCGCCGCTGTTGCATTCTCCATGACGGGTAAGGCAATCTGCCTAACCGTTTGCACACCCCGACCTAAGACAGGCACAGTTCCCCCCAAACTCAGGGTGCTTCATAAAATATAATAAAGAAGGGGGACCTTTGGGGAGCTGCCCAGAGCTATGTGCATTTGCGGTCTCCAGCAACATGGCGGTTTTTATAAGTACACCTACTCCACCCCTGTGCTTCCGCCTTCTTCTTCCCCTTTCCCCAGTTTCCTGGGCAAAAAGTGTCGAGCCTGCGCAACAAGATGTTGAAGCCATGACCAGCACTGAAGACTTGCAACCTATAGCAAGTGGTGTAACAGCATTTTATTGTCTTATATGGAAGAGCCGCTTCATCAGCCTATCACCCCCTGCTACATACCCTCCCCTTAGTATATATTCTGATGCTCTATCCTCAATAAATGGAGACTTGAACAGAATCCTGTCTTGTCTCCGTTTCTCTCGCCTCTTGCTCCCCAATTCCCACTCTCTCTTTCAGGTGCCAGTTCATTTGACCTGCAGGCCAGGTCAGAAAAGGAAATTTAAAAAGCCATTAATTTAATAACAGCATCAAAAGAACAAAATACATAGGAAGAAATTTAACCAAGGAAATGGAAGATTTGTAACTTGAAAATAACAAAGCATTGCTGAAATATATTAAAGAAGGGGAAGCTGGGGAAGACATTTTAGGAAGGTGTATTAGTCAGGGTTCTTTAGGGAAACAGAATCAGCAAGAGATATCTGTCAATAGTATGTGATTTTATGAGTCTATCATGCAGGCATGGGGAGGCACAAGTCCAGGTTCCGCAGACAGGCTACAACCAGGGGCTGCAGTGAAGGTTCTTGAGTTCTGGGAGAGGCTGGCTGTCCAAAGACAAGCTGGGAAATTCTCTCTCAATTCTGGAATCACTCCCCCTTTAAGGCATTCAATTGATTGACTTAAGTGTCACTTGCTGATGGCAATCTCCCTGATTGATGTAATTATAACCAGCTATGACTTACCACTGCAGTAAAGTCAATGGTGACTAAAGTCCATAAATGCCCTTGTATTTCAGTTAGCCCAGTGCTTGCTTGACCAAACAACTGGGTACAAACACCTGAGTTGACATAATACCCTAACAATCACAGAAGGTAACATGAATGAAAAATTATTAATACATAAATATGTGTTAGAAGTAAAAAAAAAACCAAAAACCTTATTTAACACCATTACTGGTTCATGAGAAATTGTTAAATGCTGCAATTATGCCAATTGAAAATGAGATGAACATACAGTAAAATTAGAAAATACTTTTGAAATGTCCATTTTCCTAAATTCAAGAAATAAATATTAAAATAAATCCTGGATTGGTTACATATAAAATTTCATACTTAAAATATTGTTTTATTTTAAATTCCACATACTTCTCAATTTTAAATACTTTTCCTACAGTAATGTTGGAGGAATTATTGCACATAAAAAATTGATGAAAACATGTAAACGGGGCCACCCATGGTCCTTTTCTCCTTGGACTTCATTATGGCTCATCTGGCATCAGCCTGACCCCAACTTAACCAACTGGAAAATCTCAACCTTTTGTATATTCATGTCCCAATTGTATATGCTTTCCCACTCTCTCTGAAGCTATCAGAATTTTACATGAAAACAGCCCTGAATCAGAAAAGAAACTACAGCATGCCTTGGTTGGAAAGTTGCTTAAGTCTTGCTTAAACATTCCATGAGAAAGTTAAGAATAAACCCCAGGGGAACAGTGCAGAAAGTGAAATGTTTGTGCTCCCTAAGAACAATCTTCTCAGAGAACACATGGCAAAGCCCCCTCCTCAGGACATAGGCAAACAGAAAACCTTTTACTCACTGAGGAAATATCTAAGAATATATTTAACCAAGGAATAAAGGACTTGTACACAGAAAAATACAAAACATTGCTAAAAAGAAATCAAAGAAGGCCTAAATAAATAGATAAACATTCTGTGGTCATGTATTAGAAGACAAAATATTGTTAAGATGTCAGTCATACCCAGAGCAATTTATAGAATCAACAATGCCAATCAACCTCAACAACCTTCTTTTAAAATTGGGAAGTTTTTCTTTTTGGAGTAATGAAACATTTTTAAAAATTTCTGTGGTGATGAATACACAACCTTCTGATTATACTAAAAGTCACTGAATATACACTTTGGATAGATCATATGATATATGAATATATCTCTGTAAAACTGCTTAGTGAAGAATTGTGCAAGAATAGCCAGAAACAGCAGCTATGTACAGCAGAGGAAGCATAGAGTGATTGAGAGGTGAAGAATTTTCTCCTTTGTCTGGTTTTTCTTTGTTATTATTATCATTGAAATAATGAAAATGTTCTAATGATGATTGAGGTGATGAATGAACAAATATGCACTTATACCAAATACCACTAATTATATACTTTCAGTGAATTATATGCTTTATTAATATGTGTCAATAAAATGGATTTGTTTAAAAAAAAAACAAGCAGAAAAGAGCATGATATTCCCAAAGACTGACATACAGATCAAAAGACTCAAATTGAGATGTCAGAAACAAACCCTCCCATTTATGGCCAACCTATTTGACAAGAGGGCAAAGACCACTCAATGACTCAATTATAAAAGAATAGTTTCTTCAATAGATGATGCAGGGAAAATTGGATCTCCATTTGCAAAAAAAATAGGATGACTGCTACCTCACACCTTATACAAAAACTCAAAATGGATGAAAGACTCAAATATATCAAACTCCTGCAAGGAAATGTAGAGAAGCATCTTCAAGACCTTGTGTTAAGTGATGGGTTCTTAGACTTTTCATGGAAAGCACAAGCAACAAAGGAAAAAATAGATAAATGGAGTCTCATAAAAATTTAAATTTTTAGCACTTAAAGGATTTTATCATGGAAATGAAATGACAACTTACACAATGGGGAAATAATATTTGGAAACCCCATTGTTAGAGGTTTGCAATATTAACAAGCTGTAGCTCAGTTTCCCCTGACATGCACTGGGAAAAAGGCAACCCCCATGTCTGAGGGCACTTCCCCACAGGTTAAACAAAGGAACCTCATAGAGTCAGGAGTAGAGGGAGATAGAGACCTTCACCATCTGCCTGTCAGAGGGAGATGGAGATCTTTATTACTCTACCTGCATGTCAGAGGGAGATGGAAACCTTCACTATTTACAAACCAGAAGGAAACCAAGAAACCCTTGAAAATCCTACAGATCAAAAGAAACATGTGTTCCTGCAGCATTCCAAGAGACCCTGAACTCCCTACTCATTATCAGGAAAATTTTCACCTCTAAAGCTCCCTATTGGTCCCTGCACTTTGCTCAGATCCTCAACCCCCTCCCACTAACTATCACTTCCCCACCTAGGAAAGTTCTGTATAAATTCAAGTCCCCCCTTCCAGGAGTGGGCTGAAGTCTCTCTTCAGATCCCCACCATGCTGGTGGGGGGACTGAAGTCTTTCTTCAGACCTGCTCTGCTGGGAGAGCTTCTCAATAAATTCTTTTTCTGCCTGTGGCCAATCAGTCTCCATGTCCCTGTGAATGCCATCTTTCTCCAACATGCATATTTGATAAAGTTTAATATTTAGAATTTAAAAACAAACTTTTGACTTAACAACAAAGGACACCAACAAAATTATAAAACAGGGAAAAGAACTGACATCTTTCCTAAGAACATATAAAAATGGTTACAATGCACATAAAAAGATGATCAATGTCATTAAATATAGGGAAATGCAAATCAAAACTACAGTGACATACATCATCTCACACCTATTAGAGTGACTGCTATTAAAAACAAAATTACCCATGTTTGGGAGGTTGCAGAACATTAGGAATACTCATTCAATGCTGATGGGATTATAAAATGGTTCAGCCACTTTGGGAGACAGTTTGCCAGTTCCTCATAAAGTTAAGTATAGAATTACCATATGACCCCTCAATCTCCCTTGTGGGGAGCCCTGCAAAGCAGGCTCCAAAGTTCACAGGAAGGGTGTAGATAAAGAAGGAGGTGCCCCTGGGCAAGATTATGTGCTGAACAAAATATGCTGCATGTGGATAAGAATTCTAGGAGAACAGTTATCAGAGGGCTATTGAAAAGAAGAATAACTATTGTATTTGTAGTGACCTAGAAACAAGAGCTTCCCATGAGAACTGCTGAATGTGCTGATGTCACTTAAGGTATAAAATAACATGCCTAATTAAACTGGGTGCCTGAGGCAGCTGTAAGCTCCTGCAGTCTCCTCACAGTCCACCTGGTCCCTGCTCCTTTGTGTCTTTCATTTCTTCACCCTCTAATCCCTTCCTTGCAACTGTGCAGACCCTGTTCAGCTATGACTGCACTGTGCAGGTCACAGCACTCACTAAGGAAATACCCAAAATATTTGAAAGTATGGACCTGAAGATGTATTTACACACTGCTATTCATAACAGCATTATTCCCAATTGCCAAAAGTGCCCATCAACTGATGAATGAATGGAAAAACAAAATATATACATACAGTGGAATATTTTTTCAAGATTTAATATCATTATTTTTATATCCCCCTTACCACTTGCACTTGCTGTCAGCTCTCTGTGTCCATTTGCCATACTTTCTTCTATGTCTGTCTTCTCAGCTTGTCCTCTCTTGACTCATTTTTTTTTCAGAAGGTAGCGAGAACCAATCCCAGGACCTCTGATGTGGGAGAGAGGCATTCAATTGCTTGAGCCACACCAGCTTCTTGGTTTTTTCTCTCATTGTCTTTTCCTCTCTGTCTCTTTTTTTTTGCTGTTGTTTTGTTGTTGTGTCATCTTGTTGTGTCATCTCTCCACATGGGCCAGCTCCACCATGCAGGGCAACTCACCTTCACCAGGAGGCCCTGAGAACTGAACCCAGGACCTCCCATATGGTAGATGGGAGCCTAATCACTTGAGCCACATCAACTTCCCTACGATGGAATAGATTTAAGTTGTAAGAATAAATGAAGTTCTGACACATGCAATCGCATGGATAAAACTTGAACACATCTTGTTAAGTAAAATAGCCAGACACAAATGGACAAATATTGTAGGTTCTCACTGATATGAAATCATCAGAACAAGCAAACTTATAAAGTCAGAATCTAGAATAGCAGATAGGGCAGTGATAGGGAATGGGAAGTCAAGACGAAAAATGTACAGAGTTCCTAATTGGAATGGTAGAAATATTTGGTAAGATATGGTGCTGATGGGAGCACTACCTTGTAGTCATAATTAAAAGCACTGAAGTATATATATCTAAATATGGCTAAAGGAGAATTGTTAGATTGTATCTGTGGTAACAAATTTAAAAAACAAACATGGAACTGCACTACACAGAAAGTGAAGCTTAAGGTAAACCGTGGGCTATAGTTAACAGTACAATTATAAATCTGTTTTCCTCAGCTATAATACAAATGCTGCATATCAGTGCAAGCTGTTAACAATAGGGTGGTACAAGGGAATCCTCTATTTCATGCAAGATTGGTCTGTAAACACACACTTTCTCTAATACAGTAAAAAAATGGTATTGATATGAGATAGAAGAAAGAAAATTCATGCAAAATCAAGTAATTAATTTCTTTTAGATTTATTTATATTTATTTATTTCTCTCCCCTTCCCACCCTTCTCCAGTTATCTGTTCTGTGTCCATTTGCTACATGTTCTTTTTGTCCTTTTCTGTTGTCAGCGGCATGGGAATCTGTGTTTCTTTTCATTGCATCATCTTGTTGTGTCAGTTCTCCATGTGTGGCACCATTCCTGGGCAGGCTGCAATTTCTTTTGTGCTGGGCAGCTCTCCTTACAGGGTGCACTCCTTGCGTGTGGGGCTCCCCTACATAGGGGACACCTGTGTGGCACTGCACTCCTTGCATGCATCAGCACTACACATGGGCCAGCTCCACACGGGTCAAGGAGGCCCGGGGTTTGAACCGCGGACCTCCCATGTGGTAGGCGGCTGCCCCATCCACTGGGCCAAGTCCACTTTCCAAGTAATTAATTTTAAAAAGTAACCACAATATGATAATCAGCCTTAGATCATTAATAATATGAGCAATTGCAGCTGTGCACAACTACCGCAAGCTGCCTCAGCAAGCAGCAAGAGCCCCCTCAGGTTATGATGTGCATGAGTCTGTACAGTGTTCCAGGCACAGATGCTGTCCTACAGCATGCAGACAATGTTGCTATTTCACTGGGAACTGGTCCACATTAAAACTTCTGGATTCTTGTTTTAGTGATAGGTTTTCCTTTATAGGAACCAATTGCATATTTACATCTTAAAATATTTATATGAACTAGAAAAAGCACACACTTATCCCAAAGGAAGAAGAAAGTAGGAAAGAACAAAGATTAGAGCAGAACAAAATGAAATTGAGAATTAATAGCAAAAAGAAAAAACCACTAGGAAAATTAGCCAAAGCTAGTTCTTTTAGAAAATTAATAAAATTGATCTTCTAGATGAACCAAAGAAAAACTAGAGGGGATGCAAATAAATAAAATAAAAACCAAGAGAGAGACTACCACCACTGAACCCACCAATGAAACAGTATCATTAAAGAGGATATTTTGAAAACCTGTATGCAAATAAGATGGATAACTTAAATGAAATGGATAAATTTCTAGAAACACATAAGCATCCTACACTAATGAAAGAATAAATAGAAGAAATGAAGAGGCCAAAACTGAATTAGTCATAAAAAATCACCCCAAATCAGAAAACCTCAGCACCAGTGACATCATGGGTGAATTCCAGGAAAATCTAAAACCTATTCTGCTTAAACCCTTCCCAAAACTTGAAGTGGAGTTACATTACCTAGCTTGTTCTTTGATGCCAAAATCACCCTAATACCAAAACAACATAAAGACACCACAAAATAAGACAACTACAGATCAAGCCCTCTAATGAACTAAAATCCTCAAAAAGACATTAATAATCCTATTCGACAACACATCAAGCAAACTACACACCATTGTCAAGTGGATTATTAAAAAAGATTTATTTATGTACTTATTTTCCCCCTTCTCCTCCTCTCACCCTGCTGGAGTTTTTTTTTTGTTGTTGTTGTTTGTTTTGTTTTGTTTCTTTTTTGTTGTTTTTGTTGTTGTCTCTGTTGTCTTCTCATCTTTCTCCTCTAGGATTCTATCCTGGAGACCTCTGATGGGTAGGGGGGTTCCTGGCAATTGCACCACCTCAGTTCCTGGTCTGTGCTGTGCTTCACCTTGACTCTCCCCTTGTCTCTCTTTTGATGCATCATCATCTTGCTGCATGACTCACGTGTGCAGGGCACTGGCTCACCACGCGGGCACTCCTGTGGGCACTCCTGTGGGCACTGGCTCACCACGTGGGCACTCGTGTGGGCACTCCTGTGGGCACTGCTCACCACGTGGGCACTCCTGTGGGCACTCGTGTGGGCACTGGCTCACCACATGGGCACTCCTGTGGGCACTCGTGTGGGCACTGGCTCACCGTGTGGGCACTCGTGTGGGCACTCGTGTGGGCACTGGCTCACCACACAGGCACTTGCTCTGGCACTGGCTTGCCCTGAGCACATGCTTTCTCTTCTTCTTTTTCACCAGGAGGCCCCAGGGATCTACCTCAGGTCCTCTGATATAGTATGTGGAAGCTCTATCACTTGAGCCACATCCACTTCCCATGATCAAGTTGAAATCATCCCTAGTATGCAAGGGTGGTTTAATGTAAGAAAACTAATCAAATTAATAGACCATAAGAACAGATCCATAGAAAAAACTATGTGATCATCTCTACTGTCACAGAAAAAGCATTTGACAAGGTACAGCATCCTTTTTGGATTAAAAAACACTTGGAATTATAGGAATAGAAGGAAACTTCTTAGACATGATGAAGGCTGTATATGAAAAACCCACAATTAACATCATACTCAAAGGTGAAATGAAAAAGACTTTTCCTCTAAGATCTGGAACAAAACTAGGACACCCACTGTCACTGCTCTAATTTAACATTTTTATTAGAAGTACTTGCAAACATTTAGCCAAGAAAAAGAAATAAAAGTCATCCAAATTGGAAAAGAAATAAAGTTTTCACTATTTGCTGATGACATGATACTGCATGTACAAAGCTGAAAAAAATAAACTGCAACAAAGCTATTAAGAGCTTGTAAACAAGTTTAGTAAAGTGGCAGGATAGAAGATCAAAACATAAAAATCAGTAGATTTTGTACACTAAAAATGTGCAATCTGAGGTACCAGTCAAGAAAAATACACTTACAATAGCAACTTAAAAGAATCAAGTGGCCACCAGTAAGCTTATAAATGTAAAGGCCTTGTACACAGCAATCTCCACAACAGCATGAAAGGAAGTTGGGGTGCACTGGGGGATGTGCTCAGGAGGGCTGGGAAAACCCCTCCCTCCATGGTGGGGCTCTGGGCCTTCCCCCTGCAGGACAGGTAGGGAGGAGAGCTCTGGGTGGGGCCCTGGCACCCTGGGGAGAAGGGGAGAAAGGGGTCTCAGGGCCAGCCCTTGAGAGCCCATCCCCTCCACAGCCCATTCCTGGCTCTGTTTGCCCGCCCAGTCCTCTCCACCCTATGATCATGGTCCCAAAAGGGAGGTGTGGTGAGCGGCTCACTCACCAGTCCAGGCAGGGGACTCAGCTGCATTAGGGCTGAGCAAGGCTTTCTCCCCACCTATGGGGAGATTATCATCAGTGGGTGGGGACACCCACACATGGTTGTCAGAATAACAGCACCAGGGAGCTGGGCAGGTGATGGGGAGACTGGGGACTAGGACCCAGGAAGAGCCTCAGAAGCTGCTGTTGTCCAGAAGCTAAGGAAGAGGAAGCCCAGACCACGTCTCCAGGGGCTGCAGCCTGGGGCGGTCCCTGGGGGTGTTTGGGCTGCTCAAGGCTGTGGGGTGTTCTGTGCTTTGAAAGGCAGAGGGATGGCGGTCATAGGGATGAATGTTTCTCCTCTTCCAGCTCCAGCACCAGGTCCAGAGCCAGACCTACAGCCAGACCTGGAGCTGGACTTCCCTGCAGCACCACCTCTGCCACAAGTTCCAGCCCCAGGTACAGCTTCTGGGTTGAAGGTACCTCAAATTTCAGAGGCAGCTCCAGCAGCTGCTCAAGAGCTCAAGACTGAGGGGGGTTGCCCTCCTCTAAACCAAGCCCTCCCTGGAGAGATGAGAGGGAGATCCCCTCTTCTAGTAAGGGAGCAGGGCCCAGCACAGACCTATCGATAAGCTCAGGCCCTCCAAGTACCAAGGACACTTCTTCCTGGGATTTAGGAGAGAAGACACAGGAACTAGTGGGGATGGAGGATTTGGGGGAGAAGTGGGAGGGCAACTGATTTCTGTATAAAAGTCAAAAGAAATACTACCCACGTGGGCAGGGACATGATGAGTTTTTTAAATAGCAAATTCTTGACCAGAATATTACCTTAAATTTCTGTTTCTAGGACAGCCTGGAGTTGCAGTTTGGTTCTTCATTTCCTGTGTTAATTAAAGTGAGATACAGACTCATTCTTTCCTCCTTCAATCAAGTCTGAGGGTCATCAGTTTTTTTCCGTGTGGCAAGTTCAAGGGCATCCATCCTTCTCTGGTGCTGAAGGACACACACAAGTCCCCCTGCAGCAGAACGATGTGCATTTCACTATCATCAAATTGGATGAGGAGCAAGACAGCCCATCAGAACCCCCGGGGTGAAGGGTGAAGGATGTTCACTGGGCACAGCAACCACCTCTGAAAAGTGGATGTCTCAAAAACCCCATGTGCAAGGACCACATCCTGACACATGGCAGTGCCTTCTTTCTGTTTGGAGAAAGGAAATCTGTCTGCTTCTCGTGCTGAGGTCTCTTTTCACCTCCACTTAGGAACCCGCAGACTTTGGAGTCCATCAGCACTACATGGAGGAAATGTACAATGACCAAGACTTCCCACGTGGAGGGACAGGATGGGGAAACCTGATCACTGGCACGTGGGCTGTGTGGGCTGGACTGCACACCCTCAGCTCCCTCTGGCATGAGGAGTCCTTAGGCTGCCTCCTCCTGGATCCTGGCCCCTGACCTCCGAATGTTGACCTGGTTGGGTGGACCCAGGGCAGACACTTGGGGCACCCTCATGGCTCCAGCTGGGCCTCCTTTCATGAGCATCAGTGCTCCTGTGAACTGGCATTTGACTGGGGGGTGCAGGGAATGCATGTCCTGGTCTAATGCATGCAGTTTCTATGGGGTGATAGAAAAAGCTGGTAGTGGATGACAGTGACAATACTGTGTATGCAAATGATCATCACTGAATTGCATATTTGAAAAAAAATAAATGGGAAATTTTAGGTTGTATGTATCTTACCACAATAAAAATTTCAAACATAGATCTGTACAACACAAACAGAACCCTAAAGCAAACTATGGACTACACATAACAGGATAATTCTAGTAATATTGTTTCATCCGTTATAACAAAAATACAGCATTAAAGCAAAGAATAATACAGAAAACTGCCTGTGAGAAGGTTATATGGAACTCTGTAATTAAGTGTGATTTTCCTGGAAACCTTAAACTTCTCTAATAAAATATTTTTAAAAATAAATGGAATTAAGATACAAAGTAACAAGCAACCTTAATTCAACAAGCAATGAATACTGTGGGGAAGTGGATGTGGCTCAAGTGACTGGGCTTCCACCTACCATATGGGAGGGCCTGGGTTCCATCCCTGGGGCCTCCAGGTCAAAGAAAAAAAGCATGCCTGTGTGGCAAGCCAGTGTCCATGCGGTGAGCCAAGTAACCACATGCTGAGCTGAGTGCCTGTGTGGCAAATCAAGTCCCCAGGCAGCAAGCCAATTTCTATGCAAGAAGACATGAAGCAAGATGATGACAAAAGAGAAACAAGGGGAGAGACAAGGCAAGACACAACAAAAACCAGGAACTGAGGTCATGCAAGTGACAGGGAACCTCTCTCCACAGCAGAGGTCCCCAGGATGGGAATCCTAGAGGAGAAAAAAGAGAAGAGAAGACAAAAAGAGAAATAGATACAGAAGATCACACAGCAAAGGGACACAGACAGCAAAAACAGCAGGGTTGGGGGAGGGGGAAGGAAAATTTAAAAAAAGAATGCTGTGGCCATGCCATTTGCTGCAGTAAATCATTTGACAAAATCCAATACCTTTTCATAATGAAATACAAAGAAACAAGCCAGCAAAATAAAAACTACATAACTAGTGTCATTCTCAATGGTGAAAGACTGAGTTTTGCCAATAATATCAAGGCCCAATCCATGATGCTGCTTTTGCCACTGCTATTCCTTGCTGTCCAGGATGTTGTAGCCAGAGCATTAAGCAAGAAAAAGGAGATAAAGGCATCCAAATTGGAAAGGGAGAATAAAACTATCTCTATTTAGAAAGGACAGGATTTATATATAAAAATCCCTCTAGGACTCACAAAATACTGTTACAGCTAATAATGCCAGAAAGTTGCACAAAAGTCTGTTGTATTTCTATAACATAGAAGCAAACAATCTGAAAAGGATGCTATAATGCAATTTCTTTTACAAGAGTATCAGAAAGAATAAAATACTTAGGAAGAAATTTAACCAAGGAGGTGCAAGATTTGTTACCTGAAAACGACAAACCATTGATGAGACACATTCAATGAGGGGGACCTGGGAAGCCATTTTAGGAATTGACATGAATGAAAACTTATGAATGAAGGTTTTGACTCACTATGGACAGGGAAAGAGTTGTCCCATGGCCACTGGAGCTTCCCAGGACAGTCCTGCAGAATGAAGCACTTGTCCACATGGGACAGGGCAACCAGGTCTCAGGGCCCACAGGGAGGTCTTCTCCACTGGGTCTGAGGTTCAGTTGGGTCAAAATGATGGCTCAGTTGTCCTAAATGGTATTGCAGGGACAGATGCTGGACATTATATATCCTGCCATAACCCACTGAATGGACTGGGGGAGAGTGTAAACTACAATGTAAACCATGATCCATGTAGTGCTGCAGTGCTCCAAACTGTATTCACCAAATGCAATGAGTGTGTCACAATGATGAAAGAGGTTGTCGAGGTGGGAGGAGTGGGGTAAGGGGGGATGGAGGTATAGGGGAACCTCATATTTTTTTAACATAACTTTTTTATGATCTAAGTATCTTCAAAAAACAATTAAAAAATTGGTGGGGTCAGGGAGTGGGGAGTGGGGTATATGGGAACCTCTTATGTTTTTTAATGTAGTGGTTTGTGTGGTCTTTTAACTTTAAAATAAGATAATTTTAAAAAATGATCCTCAGGCACCTCTCCTGGCAGCCAGGGTGCAGGAGAGGAACTGGTTGAGCTCACTGTTAAGCTGTGCATATGCACCCCCTTCAGGCTACCAACAGAATCACAGAAATTAAATTTTTATATTATTCACTGCTATAAATTTGAAAGAAGGAAATGGAGCTAAGTATCCATTGCCTTGATGAGACTGCATGGAAATAACAAGAAGCAAAGTACAAGTTAAGTATACAAAAATCAATTGATTTCTCCTTCCCTGCAGTGAACAATGAAATTAAAAAAAAACAAATGCATTTATAGTTGTAAAAACACATAATAAATTCCTTTGCTCAAACCTAAGAAAATAAGTATGTATTTTTCTCTCATAATCTATGAAAAACTTGCAAGTAGTAAAAAGTTAAATAAATGGAGAAATATTCCTGTTTCATAGTGGGTAGAGTCAATATTTTTAAGATCTTAGAGAAAATCATAGAAAGATATTTTGTATATATTTATAAACCTTTTCTACTCCTAGAAGAGCATGCAAAATGCTTAAGAAGGACAAAACTGAGCAGCCCATTCTGCCTGGTTCCAATTCTTACTATAAATCTACAATAATTGATAGAGTTTGACTTTGGTACACAGAAAAATGGGGAAAAAATAGAGTTCATATGTAGACCCATTAAAATATGTTCAAGTGAACATAATCCTTTCAAAATATGGAAATGGAACAACTGGATGGCCATATTGAAAATAAATAAAGACATAAACTTTACAGCTTACACACAAATTCACTTAAACTAGTTTATATGTGAATGTCTAAGAAGCAAAATGATAAAAAAAAAAAGGGAGGTTCCAACAGAAGAATTACCTTGTGCTTGCTGATGAGTTTTTAAATGCAACACCTAAAGAAAGAGTTATGAAAAGAAAAAATGGTAATGGGACTTCATTTGAAAAATTAAAAGTTCTACTATGTAGAAGACACTGTTAATTGAATGAAAAGACCTCAATCCTGCACTGGGAGAAAGTTTTGTAAGACACATATACTTTGTACCAAAATATACAAAAGGCCTATAGAGTTCAATAACAAGAAAACAAACCACACAACTAAGAAATTGGAAAATGATTGAACAGACCCCTCACTAAATTAGTTATACAATTGACAAATAAGCACAGATAAAGACACTTATCATTTGTCATTATTGAAAAGTAACTTAAAACAACAATGAGAGATACCCACCCACTGGAATGGCTAACATCCAAAGAACAGACAATCCAACTGCTAGCAATGATGTGGGACAACAGCAACTCATTCCTTGCTGGAGGGAATGCAAATGGTACAGCCACTTTGGAAGACACTTTAGCATGGCTACTAAGGTAAACATATCTAAGCATGTGACTCATTAATCACACTCCTAGGCATGTACACAAGATTGTTTGACAACTAGTGTCCACACACACAAAAAATCTAGTGCTGATATATTTAAAGCAACTTTTAGTTATAATAACCCCAAGCTAGGAGAAACCAAGATGTCCTTCACTAGGTGAATAGATAACCAAACTGTGGTACAACTATGCCAATATAGTTACTCAGCAATAAAAAGGAAAGTGTTATCCTGTCACAGAAAGACATGGATGCATCACAAATTCATATTGTTAAGAGAAAGAGGCTGCTCAGTTAGGGCTACATAATGCATGATAAGGTCATGTCTGCTTGTTGATGGGGTATGATGTTAAGGAACTCTTTGCACACAACAAAACTATGTGCTCCAAAACCTGTCAAATTAAAAAATTCAGATATCTGTTGAACTGTCATTTTGTCTTCCTTTAAGATCTGAATTGCAGTGGGGAAAAGAGATTATATTAAGTAGTTATTCTCAATTACTAATCACAATAGTTCATGAATAGATTATCAGTAAGTCCACTCTAATCCATACTCTATTCCTCCATCCTGTGGGCCTTGGAATGCTGTGTCCACTCCACATCCGTAACAAGAGGGAGCTTAGATTCCACATGGATGCTAGATGCAATCCTCCTGCTTTCAGTTGTAGGCACTCTTGGCTCCATGGTGTGGTGGTTGACCTTCTTCAGCTCCATGTTACCTGAGTGGGGTAAGTCCAATAAACCAGAGTGTAGGAGCTGAAGTCTGTTGAGGCTCAGGGCCTGGCTATCACATGGTCAGTCCAGAGATTCAGGTCCCCTGGGTATACATTAAACCCCAGCACCAACTACAGTTCCAGTAGAAGTAACAGGAGAGGCTTGTGAACAAAGATCATATCTGAGTCCAGCTCCATCACACAGAAACACAAACTCCAAAGTAGGGCCAACTGACATGGCACTGAACTCCATCTGCCATGACTATAGAACCTGTGGGTCTCTGTAGCCTTCAGAAGAACCAATACCCAGGGTTGCATCTACTTTGTCTAGAAAATGTGGCATTGGTGGGGAGAAAGTGGCCATGGTGGCTACTGGGGGTAGGGAATGGGAGGAAGAGATGAGATGTGAAGGCATTTTTGGGAGTTGGAGTTGTCCTGGGTGATGCTGTAGGGACAGTTACTAGACATTTTATGTCCTCCCATGGCCCACTGGGTGGAACGTGGTAGAGTGTGAGCTATGATGTGGACCATTGACCATGAGGTGCAGTGGTGCTCTAAGATGTATTCACCAAATGCAATGAATGTCTCATGATGATGGAGAAGATTGTTGTTATGGGGGGGAGTGGGGGGAGGGGGGTGGGAGGTATATGGGGACCTCATATTTTTTTAATGTAATATTAAAAAAATAAATAAAGACAAAAAAAAGTAATTACTCTCAAATCTCAGCATCACAAAATGAGTTAGGCACTGGCCCAGCTGCTAGAGAGGTAAATAGTTGAAAAAACAGAAATATTCTTGCCATCTTGTCCCTTACATTATTGCAAGATAAAGAAATACAAAAAAACACTGTGGCAACTATTTTGAGTTTCTTCAAGTTTCACGAGTTAGAACAATAACAAGACTCTGGCTGGGCCTTTCTTAGTTGAGAAATGTGGGCCCATAGTTCAACATCCTCTACTTTAGTTATAGTACCAGAAGTTAGATGAACTTGGTAGGGGTTCTTTTTATTAATGAGGGTCTATCACCTTGATGGAGCACCATAACTTGCCAAAATGTTTCCATCATTCCAAATAGGAATGCTGTAGATTTTAAGCCTTTGCTTCTCATTCTGTATACACACCACAGGAATGAATACTCTACATTTTGATGCTATGAGATTATTTATTCTATATATTTCAAAAAAGTGATACTACAATACTTGTCCTTTGTGTCTGGTTTATTTCGATAGGATGTCTTCCAAATTCATCCATATTGTCACATGTATCATGAATTCATTCCTTTGTACAGCTGAATAATATTCCATTGTATGTCTATACTGTTATACATTTTATTTATCCATTCATCTTTTGAGGGAAACTTGTGTTGCTTCCATCATTTGGCAATTGTGAATAGTGCTGCTATGAACATTGGTGTCCAAATATCTTTTTGAGATGCTGCTTTCAATTCTTTGGGCTATATACCTAGCACTCCAGTTGCTGGATCATATGATAATTCTATACTTTGCTTTTGGAGGAGCCATCAATCTGTCGTCCATGGTGGCTACACCACTTTGCATTGCTACCAGCAGTGAATGACGGTTCCTTTTCTTCCACATCCCTCCAACACTTGTACTTTAATAAAATAAGAGGTGGCCAATTCAGCAATAAGAAGGACGCTCCATGGAGGCCCCCTTCTGACAGCAGACCCAGGAAGCAAGTGCTGAGAGGGCAGGGCCACAAGGGGAAGGAGACTCAGTCATCAGTCACCTCAGGAGAGACCCCCATCCAGGAAAACTTGGATTAGAGGGGGACCAATGTCTTCACAGATCCATGAAAATTTCAGGCCCTTCCATTCCCAACAGATTTCTCCCAAGATCCTCTGACTGTCATGCAGATCAATTTGGTGAGATGCTGCAGAAGTCCAGTTCCCCTGCTTGCCTTGAGGAAAGGGGAATCCATGGGGGGGGGGGGGAGGTTTCCTGTGATGCCTATGACAGAATCCTGCTTCCCAAGGGCAGAAAGAAACAATTAGGAGAATGAGCCCACCAGGCTGTGGGTACAGGAGCCCTCTATTGGCATGATGCCCATCATTGTGCCCTGATATGCTCCTGTGCAGGGGAGGGGTGAGGTCAGGGCACCACTTGATCCTCTGGGCTTGCTGTAGGCCCAGGTTGGGGCTCAGAGAGGCCAGAGCACAGGGGCTGGTCTCCTTTGACTTACATCAGCCACATCCCTTTCATTAATGCACAGGACAATTAGCACTTTCTATTTATACAAAGAGCAAAGCTAGAGAGCCCTGTTGTATAGAGCCTTGCTGGTCTCCCCCACAACAGCCCAATGACAGTCTTCCCTGGTGACATCAGGACAGCTTCCCTGAAGACCCCAATACAGCCTCCTCTGGCTGTCTTTTCAGAGTTAAGCTCCTTAGAAACAGTCCCATGCAGTCCCTCTACACACCTATTCATCTCTATTTCAGCCCTCTGTGTTTTTGAACTTGCTGAATCCTATCCAACCACTCCAGTGGAACAACTCCCCTATGGGTATTCCAATTACATTCAAATTCTCACATGCAAAGGCCACTTTCTTTATCATTCTTGAACTTTCCTTCCTGATTTTTCAGCAGTTTTACAGATTTGATTATGTTCTTCCCCTTCTGCTATCTTGGCTTCAACATATTTCCCTCTTGGGGCTCCCTGCTAATTTTCTTTCATAATCTCAGTGTCCTCTTCCTCTGTTAACCATTTACATGTTGATGCTCCACAAGGTTCAATCTTCTCACTTTCCTTCTCATTCACCATAGTCTATTTCAGTAACCACATCCAAACCTATTGTTTCAAGCACGATGCCAAGGACTCTTAACTTCTCATATCTAGCCCAGATCTCTCTCCCGAGTCCCAGATGTGAACTTCTCACTTGTCTTTCATAGATCCCTCAAACTAAGGCTGTTACCCCACAGTTCTACACCCTTTTCTTTTTCAGTATGAATGTCACCACCCCTGCCTAATTCTCTAAGCCAGAAACCAGATGATTTCCTTTATATTTCCCACTCTATCATTCTGAAATAAAATCAGTCTGAAGATGTGTCAATACTACTTCCTAAATATATCTTCTCAATTCCACACCACCTCCCCATTTCTCACTGTAGATTTAGTCCATTATTTCATCACTGATAGCCTGGATTATTGTCACAAGCTTCCAAATATTTTCTCTACTTCTGGTCCAGCCTTTTTCAAATTTATCTTCTACACTGCAGCTAGGACAGGTATTCTTTAGATATTCCTTATCTAAAACCATTCAATTATTTATATAATTTGCATAATAAAATTCAAATCCTTCCAGCATTTTAGAACAGAAATCTCCAAACTGGCCATGATCCACCTCTATGACTCATCTGTGAATCCCCCAACAGAATTATCTTACACTAAAGGTCAGCGTATTCTAAACAGTGTTCCAAGGAACACTTCTTCCAGATATTAATAAAATTCTGGTCTAATAAGTTTGTGAACATGGGGAAATGGACTTAAACACAGTGATGGGCAGAGAGTGTAAACTATAATGTAAACTGTAATATACTTTAGTGGCAATGCTCCAAAATGTGTTCATCAGTTGTAATAAATATACCACACTAATGGAGGATGCTGTTAATGTGGGAAAATGTGGAAAGGGTTGAGAGTGGGACATATCAGAATCCCCTCTATATTTTTTGTAACATTTATGTAGTCTAAGTATCTTTTTTTTTAATTTAAAAGTATATTTAAAAAAATAAACACAGTAATGGGCATTGAGGATATCCAAATAAGAACAGAGAAGATAAAGTTTGAGTACTGAACTCCTGTTTTTCACTGAATAGCTACTAACATCTGAAGGCATTCAGTTTTGGAAATGTTACTGAAAGCACTTGGGAAAGCCTAAAGTTCTGACAATATGCTCTACTCTCCTATTTCTTCACCTCTGCCTGGTGAGCCATCCATTCATTCAGTCATTCATTTGTTCATACACTCCAAAATAATCATTGGAAATCAACTAGTATATGCTTTACATTCAGGGGGAGAACATGCTCTTGGTGAGCCAAACTTTGTAAACATATGATTAAAACAGTCAGGATAAGTGCTCTGAATTTTGGAGCATAGTTTAAGGATCTGAGTTTGCCAGATCAATCGACAGCAAGCTTTCCCCCTCCTCCTTGACAGGGATATCTCTCAGATAGGTGTCAACTTTTTTTAACTTTAGGTATTAAATTGAATCTTAGGTGTTAAATGAGCATATATTTACAGGTGTCATATCTTTCCTTTAGGTTGATCCTTTTATTGTTATGAAATCTCCCTCTCTGTTTGTAGAGGTATAGGTAAAGTATATGTACATGTCATGAAAGTTAAGTTGGTATCAAATGAAATATGATTTTATATATTCAGGATGCATTTTAACCCCATGGAAAACACAGGAAAAGGAAATGACAATATATCCATATAGGAAAAGGAAGGCAATTAATGTGGTACAATTCAAAACATCCAATACATATAATAGTAGGAAAAAAAGGTTATGTTTAAAATGAATTGTTACCTTAGGACAAACTTTCTGGATAGAGTTAAGAAATTCATAATAATAATAATTTGAAAGAATGGCAGAGTAAACTAGACTGTTGGGACAGAAGTGATCGTGAGATTATTCTAGACAGATATTTTTCATTATGTTCATGTACCTAATCAAGAAAATGAATATATTTTAAATAAAATGCAGATTTCTGGTTCTCCACACTAAATCACAGATAAAAATATCTGGGTATAAGGTATAGAAAATAGTATTTTAAATATGTTTCCTACAAGATGTTCATGTACAATAAAGATTGAACCTTTCTGTTGGGAGACTGTAATGAATTCAATAATTGAAAGGTTCAGAATCCCTGACATAAGTCATATATATTGGCTTCTTCATTTTCCACTGACCACTAAAATATTACATACCTGGACCACAGTTTAACCTCCTGCCACAACATCTTTATCAAGTGATACTTTATAATTATAGTTTTGTTTTTTATTTACCAAGAAAGGTTCTTATTTGCTAAAAAAAAAATTATCTTTTTTATTATTGTTCTTTTTTATTCATTGTCTCTAATAACAGTTATATTGATGTGGGCTATGGGTGGAAGGCTCTTTGTCTCTTCAGAGATAACTAAGCTGTTTGACTTGTGAGTGTGGACTGGTAAGAGGCTGCAGTCCTGCCCTTAGGGAAAATGGCAACAGGCTCCAGTCCCAGGAAATGTTTAACAATGCAAGGGCTATAAACTTTAAGTATTTAGGGGAAATGCAAAAAGTAAATATGCTAAAAGCTTATCTAGAATATCTGGAATCCATGCTAAAAGCTTACCTAAGATGTGGAAGATATATGCTAATTGAAGCCTATTGAGAACTGACACAAAGGGACCATTTGGCCTTTCCTCTCTGTATAAAAGACATTTGAAAATCTTGTTCAGGGCTCGGGATTCAAACTGAAAGCTCCCGAGTCCGGCTGGCCGTCAATAAACCATTTTTCCTTCTCAAAATCATTCTTGAGTCCTGGCCTCTCTATACTCAAATAATTGAACTTCTCTCAAATTCTACAACATTTTGTTATTTAATTATCCCTGTAAAAGCTATCACTTTCAGCATTCTTGCATCAGGAAAAGTTTTTCTTAAGAATGGTATGTTTTATTCTCTGTGAAAAACAAATATGTAATTGCTTTTTAGCCTGAGAAACTATTTTTAAAAAATGATAAAAGCAGGACTGCCCTGATGCAAGGGGTTGAGGGTCAGAACTGTGTACTCTCAGTTTCCTCCATGACTCTTGCATTAATTTCCTCACTGCTGTAACGGATTCCATATGATGGGTTGGCTTACCAATAGGGATTTACAGACTCAAGGTTTCAGAGGCTAGAAGGCTTGGTTCCTCCCAGAGTCAGTACTTAGAACTCACCAGCCATGTTGGTGCTCCTTGGTTTTTCTGTCATGTGCTGATGCATATGGCTGCATCTTCTCCTTTCTCTTCTGGGTTCCCTCGTCTTCCAGCTTTAGGCTGCTCCCAGAGCTTCCTTTCCACATCCATTTGCTTTGCTTATAAGGACTTCAGCCACACTGGATTTAAGGCCCATATATTCAAAGGTCCTATTTACAAAAGTGTTCACACCCACAGACCAGGGGCTGGAACCTAACATACCTTTTGTGGGGGACATTATGCAATCCCCAACACCAATGATACCCTCTGACCACTCACCTTTCCAATGGGACCCAGAAAGCAATTAAAAAATCATTAAGTGAAAAATCACTTTGGAAATCAGTATTTCAAATGTCCACAATTATCACTTTGCTGGGAACACTAAGAAAGTCAGTCAAATTTGATACAATTTGTATTAACTCTCTTTGTGAGAATGTTTACTTTTGCCTTCTTTATGGCTTTAACTTCTTTAGTGCTTTAGTTTCAAGAGAATTTCATAATTATTTATATAAATATGTATTTGTGCATATACTAAAAAACCATTATGGAAAGATGGGGTACAAATAGTCTGAATACATATTCATTATTATTATCTTTATTGAAATCTTGTGAACTCAAATGGCTTCCATTACTTTACAATGATTCTTCTGGGAAGATGGCAGATTAGCAAGACAGAGGACTCTCTTCTCTTCCAGAAAAATAGCTAGAGGACAGGCAGAAATGGCCTGGAAAGAAACTTCTAGGGGTCAGGACCCCAGGGGAAGGCTGGACACCACCCAGCAGAGAGAGGGGCAATGGAAAAGAACCATGGTGGCAAAACTGTGAGTACCTGCTGCAGCTGCCAGTATCCACCCCCACCATATAGACACTTTGAATTCTCAGGCCTCAGGGCCACTGGCTACAAAGGGGGACCCACCTCCCAGAAGTGAGGAGAGAGCAACACAGCCTAAGGCTGGCTGCTTTTGACCCACAACTTTGGTCTGCTGTGCCCTTGAGCTCCTGCAGCCTGGGTGGGGCCCTGCTATTGTTTGCCTGGGAGCCAGCACCCGACTAATCGCCCTCTCTATTGACCCCGACTGACTGTTTGAATTAGGAGGCTCTTAGCCTCCAGGCAGGATCCTCTATCACGGGTGTTCTGGTCTGGTTGATGCAAACACACTCTGACCAGGCTTGGAATTGAGAAGGCTGACAAAGAGTGCCATCTGCTGGACCAAGGAAAAGCATATAAGGAACACAATAAGCAAGAGAGGCATTTTCTGGTCTTTACAGTCTCCCTCCCCAAGGGCCTAGGCAGCAGGTCTGCAACACATTACTCTGCTCAGGGCCCAGATCTGAGCAACTAACAGGGATAATCCTAAAGACCCAGAAGAAGTTGAACCAAGAATCAAGGACACCAGTAACACACAGCCTCCTGCCACTAAATCCCTATGAAAGGAAAGTGAGCATCTGAGTAAACTCACCATTCAAATCAGATGCCTAGACATCAGGAAAAAGTTACAAGTCATTGGGAGAAAAGAGAAGAAATGACCCAAGAAAAGGAATCTATCAAAGTCCCCAGAAGAGACACAGGATTTCAGACAACTAACCAAGGAGATGCACACAAACTTCCAAAATCAAATTAATGAATTGAAAGATGATATGGATAAAAAGATAAAAGATATCAAGAAGACAACAAGTGAGCACAAAGAAGAATTTGGAAGCCTGAATAGAAAAGTAACAGAACTCATGGTAATGAAAGACACAATAGTGGGCTAAAAAACAAATTAGAGGGCAGCAGTTGTAGCTCACGCGGTTGCGGATCTACTTCCCATGTACAAGGTTCCAGGTTTGATCCCTGGCACCTTCTAAAAACAACAAATGAAAAAATGAACTCTCACTGCAGAGCAGATGTAGCTCAGTGGTTGGGCATCTGCTTACAATGCACAAGGCCCTGGGTTCAATTGTCAGTACCTCCTAAAGAGGAAACAAACAAAACAACAACAACAACAAAACATTAGAGGCATACAACAGCAAGTTTGAAATGAGAGAACAATAAGTGATGCAGAAGACAGAACAGCAGAAATGGGAGAGAGAGAAGAACAGAAAGAGAAAAGAGTGTGAAAAATTGAGCAAGGGCTCAGGGAGTTGAGTGATAACAGAAAACACAACCACATGCATGTCACATCAGTTCCAGAAGGGGAAGAGAAGGGAAAAGGGGCAGAAAGAGTATTTGAGGTAAAAAGAGCTGAAAATTTCCCAACCCTCATGAAAGTAATGACCTTGCATGTCCAGGAAGCACAGTGTACCCCAATCAGAATAAATGTGAATAGACCTACTCCAATTGGTCTATTCAGATTCATAGTAGGTCTAACAGGACTACTCCAACTGCCAAATGTCAAAGATAAAGAGAAAATTCTGACAGCAGCAATGGAGAAGCAAACTATCACATACAATGGATGTCCAGAAAGATTTTTTGAGGATTTCTCATCAGAACTTGGAGAAGAGAAGACAATGGCATGACGTAATTAGGATACTAAAAGAGAAAAACTGCCAGCTGAGAAATCTTTATCCACCAAAATTGGCCTTCAAATATGAAGGTGCATTTAAAATACAAAGAAAACAAAAATTAAGAGAATTCATAAAAATGATTCCATTTTGTAGGAAATATTAAAGGAGGCCTTACCACCTGACAGAAAAAGACAGGAGACAGAAGTTTGGAAGAGATTATAGAAGAAAGAATAGCAGAAAGGATAATCAAGAGAACAAAAATACGGACAGAAATAAGACATGACATATGAAAACCAAAGAATAAAATGATAGAAGCAAATAACGCATTTACCGTAATATCATTGAATGTGAATGGATTAAACTCCCCAATCAAAAGATATAGGCTGGGAAGCAGACATGGGTCACCTGCTAGAGAATCCGTCTACCACATGGAGGGTCCAGGGTTCAGTCCCCAGGGCCTCCTGACCTGTGTGGTAAGCTGACCCACATGTAGTGTTGCTGCACTCAAGGAGTGCCCTGCCATGCAGGGGTGCCCCTGCATAGCGGGGCCTTACATGTAAGGAGTGTGCCCCACAAGGAGGGCTGCCCCATGTGAAAATAAAGTGCAGCTCGCCCAGGAGTGGCACTGCACATGGAGAGCTGACACAGCAAGATAATGCAACAAAAAAAAAAGAGACAGTTTCCCAGTGCTGCCAGATAATGCAAGCAGACACAGAAGAACACACAGCAAATGGACACAGAGAGCAGACAATGGCGGGGGAAGGGGATAGGAATAAATAAAATGAGCCTTTAAAAAAAGATACAGGCTGACAGAATGGATGGAAAAACATGAGCCATCCTTGTGCTGCCTACAAGAGACTTACCTTAGATCCAGGGATAAAAACTGCCTGAAAGTGAAATCTTTGAAAAAGATACTCCATGCTAACAGTAACCAAAAAAGATCATGTCCTCTACACAAGTAAAAGAAAAAACTTGCAAACTTTGATGAGTGATTCTGCAGTTCTTTGAGATTTGAGGGTCCTATGACAATGGAAATGAGGCCATGGCCTCATGTGGTTTAGAGAAGCCTGAGGGAAGAGAGAGGAGAGGCAGGAGGAGGAGGGGGAGGAGGAACTAGAGGGAGGAGGGGAGAAATGGGACATAAAGAAAGGCAGGGAAGGTTCATGTGGTCAGAGAGGACCCTGCAAAGGCACTAATAGAAGAGGGGAAGCTTAAGTGAGCTAGGAGAAAAACCCTCTGACCAGGTTCTGTACTAGAGCAGAAAAGAAAAAATGCTTTAATTGATACTGGTAATGAAATCTAGCAAGAAACTTGCTCAATTGCAAAATTCCTTTTTCCTCCTAATTCATCTTGAGTATATCTGTGTTGATAATACTTGTTTAACTTAATACCCTAGCTTTTAGCCATTTTTAGAACGAGAGAAACCTATTCCTTGAACAGGAACCAGTCAGGATTTTTGTGGCTCCTTTCCAATGTAGGCACACCTTGTCCTTTTGGATGGCATGGAACTCTACCATCAGCAGGTGACAACTCAGAACTGTGCAGGTGAGAGATATAGTAGAAAGAAAGTGTTCCTTTCAAGCACTATAAGAGCATTATAATTATGAGAGTTTCTTTTTCCTCCACTTCACATTACCTGTATATTTTTTGTTAGGTGAAATTAACATAACATAAAATTAACAATTTTAACAGTACATTCTGTGGCATTTAGTATATTCACTATGTTGTGCATCAAATTTATCTAATTTCAGAACATTTTTATCCACTCTGAAGGAAATCTCATAGACCCAAAAGGAATTGCTCCACCTTCCCCACTCCCCTCAACCCCTGCCAGCCATTAATCCTCGTTCTGTCTCTCTTTATTTGCATAGTATAGTGGGGGATGGGGGTGGGAACTTCATATTTTTTAATGTAACATTTTTTGTGCTCAAGGTAGCTTAAAAAAAGGCAATTAAATAAAAAATTTTTTTTAAATTTCCATTTATATGATAGTTTTTTGACATTACAGGAATAATCTGTTTGGAGTGATTACACAAGTCCTAAAAGATGAATTACTGTTTGTCCCAAGTATTGCTCCAAAATATTCCAAGTGTTGATTCACTTATAACCATAGTATTTCATAGGTCTTAATTACCCTTGAAGATTTTCCACTCTAAAATCCTGTGTATCTTGGGAAACTACAATAAATCTGTCCATTTTAACTATTTTTATCATCTTGGGTCCTAGAATCATGACCTGTTAGTTGAGAAGGAGCCAGTAACCATCTGTTTACAATGAGACTCCCCGCTCCCCCCACACAGCGCACCTCCCGCGGCCCTTTACTGCGCTGCACCCTGAGCTTCAGTCTTGCGTGAGGTAGAAGAATGTTTATCTCACAACAGGGGTGGCCGGCAGCTCTTCCCGGGAGGCGTCCCCATTCCTTGCCAGGGGGAGCCACGTGGCCGCCAGGCACTGGCCGGATCTCGGGGGTGGGGAGACGCTTCTCCCGGAAGACGCAGGTAGGGACCCCGAAGTCTAGTGGGACGGGAGCGCTGGAGCCCTGAGTGCGCAGGCCCGCCTGGGGCCGCGGCAGGGGGGTGGGGCTCCAGGCAAGGGCGTGGGGCTCCAGGCAAGGGCGTGGCGGGCGCTCAGCCCCGCCGCTGGCCGCGCAGCCGCTTTCCCCACCGCTCAGCCCCGCCCCTGGCCGCTCAGCCCCGCCCCTGGCCGCTCAGCCCCGCCCCTGGCCGCGCAGCCCCGCCCCTGAGGCCCCGCCCAGCACGCGGACGCGGCGGCTGCACCTTTCCGACCCTCGGGTGTTCGGGTCCCGGCGGTGCTTGGGCCGGGCCGAGACTCCGCGCGGGGCAGCGAGCGCCGGCCCGGAACCCTCAGGCGGAGTGCACGGTCCCTTCTCAGATGCCGGCCTGCTCCTGGCCCGGAGCCCGGTACGTGTGCGGACCCCACCAGGGGGCGCGGGGCTGCGGGGGCGCGGGGCTGCGGGGGCCGCCGGCACGCGGAAAAGCGGGCGAGCGGCCGTCCCCGCGCTGCGCTGAGGACGCGCCCGGCTGCACGGCCGCCAAAGCTCCCGCTGTGCGGTTGGGGGCTGCCTTCGCGGGGGCCTGTGGGCGGCGGGGGACCCGGGGCCTGCTTCAGTCTTTGGCATTTTTCCAGACACGGATAACTTGTTTATTCTGTGAAAGTTAGTTGAATGAAATTACCTAGAGCTGCAGAGCTATTTATGATGTTCCACCTTCTCTTATCCAAGCCGGGGATGATAGGCATTTGTATTTTTCCCCAGTTTTGGCGGCCATGAACTTGCTGTGGGAATCATGGTACAGCAATTTGTCTTGGATAGATAGCTCGGAGCAGAACTAGCAACAATGATGTAAGTTTATATTTTTAAGAAACTGACAAAATGTTTCCCAAAGTGGTAGCACCTTTTGGCATTCTCACTAGAAATGTATGAGGGCTCCAGGTTTTCCACATCTTCTTAAACAGTTGGTATGATCTTTCTTGATTTTAGCCATTTTACTATGTCTATATGATAAGTCATAGCAGATTTTAATTTGTATTTCCCTAGTGATGAAAAGAATTGAATGTTTCTTCTCTGGTGAAAGTGTTATTTACATAGTTTCCCATTTTTAAGTGCTGTTTGTCATTTTTTTTAACAAATCATTTTTATCAATACGTATCAACAAAGCATACAGTTCACCGCACAATCAGTGGTGTTTGGCAGCATCACATAGTTGTGCATTCATCACCTCCATCATTACTAGAGCATTTTCTTAATTTGAATATTTTAAAAAGTAAATCCATCACTTCTCCATCTGTGCTTCCCCTACTTTTCACAGCTCCCCTTTTTGGCTGTCCTTGCACAGATACTTTTATTTCCCCTCTATAAATTGATTTACATTTATGTTTTATGTAAATGGAATCATACAATATGTTATACAATATATTTAGTTCATAGTGATCCTGTATCTATTGTATTTTTGTGTCTGGTTTGCTTCACTCAACATAATGTCCTCCAGGTTCATTGATGTTGTCAAATGTTTTAGGACTTTTCTTTTTTTTTAAGATTTATTTTTTATTTATTACTCTTCCCTTCCCCACCCCACCCCCAGTTGTCTGCTCTTTGTGTCCATTTGCTGTGTGTTCTTACTGTGTCCACTGGTACTCTTGGCAGTGATATCCAGAATCTGTGCCTCATTTTGTTGCATCATCTTGTTCTGTCAGCTCTCCGTGTGTGTGGCACCACTCCTGGGCAGGCTGCACTTTCTTCTGTGCTGGGCAGCTCTCCATACGGGGTGCGCTCCTTGCACATGGGGCTCCCCTATGCGGGGGACACCCCTGCGTGCCACAGCACTCCTTGGGAAAATCAGCACTGTGCATGGGCTAGCTCATCACACGGATCAGGAGGCCCTGGGTTTTGAACCTTGGACCTCCCATGTGGTAGGCAGATGCCCTATCTGTCTGGCCAAATCTGCTTGCCCATTTCTTCTTAAGTACTGCATAATATTCCATTGTGGGAATATACCACTGTTTGTTTATCCATTTGTCAGTTGATGGACACCTGGGTTCTTTCCAGCTTTTGACATCGTGACTAGCACTGCTATGAACATGGGTGTGCAGGTGTGTATTTGTATCACTGCTTTCAATTCTGGGTGTAGACCCAATAGTGATAGTGCTGGGTCACTGGCGAATCTATATTCAACTTCTTTTTTTTAAAAAAAATTTATTTATTTAATATTTATTTATTTCTCTCCCCTCGTCCCCGCCCTGCCCCAGTTGTCTGCTCTCTGTATCTGTTTGCTACATCTTCTTTGTCCGCTTCTGTTGTTGACAGCAACATGGGAATCTGTGTTTCTTTTTGTTGTGTCATCTTGTGTCAACTCTCCATGTGTTGTACCATTCTTATGCAGCTGCACTTTCTTTTGCACTGGGCAGCTCTCCTCCTGGGGTGCACTCCTTGCATGTGGGGTTCCCCTGTGTGAGGGACACCCCTGCGTGGCACGGCACTTCTTGTGCGCATCAGCACTGCACGTGGTCCAGCTCCATATGGGTCAAGGAGGTCCGGGGTTTGAACCACAGACCTCCCATGTGGTAGATGGATGCCATAACCACTGGGCCAAGTCGCTTCCCTATATTCAACTTCTTTAGGAACTGCCCAACAGTTCTCCACAGTGGCTGTACCATTCTGCATTCCCACCAATTGTGAGTAAGAGTTCCTATCTCTCCACACCCTCTCCAACATTTGTAGTTCTCTGACTTTTTAATTGTGGCCATTCTGATAGGTGTGAAAAGATATCTCTTAGTTATGATTTGCATTTCCCTAATCATTACTCATATTGAACATTTGTTCACGTGTTTTCTTGCCATTTGTATTTCTTCTTTGGACAAATGTCTATTCATGTCTTTTGCCCATTTTTTAATTGAGTCTTTTTTATTTTTCAGTTGTAACATCTCTTTACATATCATGGATATTAATCCCTTATTGGACATGTGATTTCCAAGTATTTCCTTCTGCTGAGGCAGCTGCCTTTTCACCCTTTTGACAAAGTCCTGTGAGGTGTATATGTGTTTAATTTTGAGGAGGTCCCATTTATCTATTTTTTCTTTTGGTTCATGTGCTTTGGGTGTAAGGTCCAAGAAACCACCATGTAGCACAAGGTCTTTAAGATGTTTCCCTACATTTTCTTCAAGCAGTTTTATGGTCCTTTTATATCTAGGTCTCTGATCCATTTTGAGTTGATTCTTGTTTGGGATGTAAGATAGGGGTTCTGTTCCATTCCTTTGGTTATAGATATCCAGGTCTCCCAGCACCATTTCTTGAAGAGACTTTTCCCCCATTAACATGGACTTGGTAGGTGTCTGAAAAACTAGTTGACCGTGGAGGTGAGGGTTTATTTCTGAACTCTAAATTCTATTATACTGATCGATGAGTCTCTCTTTATGCCGGTGCCATGCTGTTTTGACCACTGTAGCTTTGTAATATGTTTCAAGGTCTAGCAGTGAAATTCCTCCCATGTTGCTCTTCTTTTTTAGAATGCTTTTGGTTACCTGGGTGTATTTTCCCTTCCAAATGAATTTGGTAATTGCCTTTTCTATTTCTGTCAAGTAGGCTGTTGGAATTTTGATTGGTATTACATTGAGTCTGTAAATCAGTTTAGGTTGGTTAGTCTTAGAGTACACGAACATGGAGTGTAATTCCATTTGTTTAGGTCATTTTAAATTTCTTTTACGACTGTTTTGTAGTTTTCTGCTTCTTTGACTAAATTGATGCCCAGATATTGAGTCTTTTTGTTGCTATTGTAAATGGAATTTTCCCCTGATTTCTCCTCAGATTGTGCAGTACTACTGTACAAGAACGCTGATTTCCGCATGTGGATCTTGTATTCTGCTGCTTTGCTGAACTCATTTCTTATCTCAAGTAGCTTTGTTGTAGACATTTCAGAATTTTCTAAATATAGGGTCATGTCATCTGCTGATAGTACAAGTTTTATGTCCCCTTTTCCTATTGGGATGCCTTTAATTTTTTTCTTCTCTAATTACTCTAGCTAGAACTTGTAGTACAATGTTGAGTAGCAATGGTGATAGTAGGCATCCTTGTCTTGTTCCTGATCTTAGATGCAAAGCTTTCAACCTTTCCCCACTGAGTACAATGTTGGCTATGGGTTTTTCATATATGCCTTTTATCATATTGTGGCATTTTCCTTCTATTCATACCTTTTGAAGTGTTTTTTACCAAGAAAGAATGCTGGATTCTGTCAAATGCCTTTTCTGTGTCTATTGTGATCATCATGTGTTTTTTCCTTCAATTTTTTTTTAATGTGGTGTATTATGTTGATGGTTTTTTTTTATGTTGAGCTAACCTTGCAACCAGGAACAAATCCCCCTTGGTCGTGATGTGTAAGTCTTTGATAATGCTGCTGGATTCAATTTGTCAATATTTTGTTGAGAATTTTTGCATCTCTGTGTTCATTGAAGAGATTGGTCTGTACTTTTCTTTCCGTGCAATGTCTTTATCTGGTTTTGGTGTTAGGGTGATGTTGGCTTCATAAAAAGAGTGGGGTAATTTTCCCTCCTCTTTATCATGTTGGAAGAGTTTAAACAGGATTGTTTTTAATTCTTTTTGAAATGTTTGGTCGAATTTATCTCTGAAGTCATCTGGTCCTGAGCTTTTCCTTGTTGGGAGGTGTTTGATGATGGATTCAGTCTCTTTAAATGTGGTTGGTTTTTTAATTCTTGTATTTCTTGTAGTGTCAGTGTAGGTTGGTTGTGCCTTTCTAGGAATTTTCCCATTTCTAGGTTGTCGTTGTTGGCATACAGTTTCTCATAATATCATCTTTTGATTTTTTTTTATTTCTGTAGGGTCAGTCATTACTTCCCTCCTTTCATTTCTGATTGTATTTATTTGCCTATTTTTCTCCTTTGTTAATCTTGCTAGCGATTTGTCAATTTTACTGATCTTCTCAAAGGACCAGCTTTTGGTTTTGATTTTATCTAATTTTTGTTGTTGTTGTTGTTGTTCTCAATTTCATTTATTTCTGCTCTAATCTTTATTATTTCTTTCCTTCTGCTTGCTTTGAGGATTGGTTTGCTGTTCTTTCTCCAATTTCTCTAGGTGTTCAGTTAAGTCTTTGAGTTTAGCTCTTTCTTCTTTTTTAATATAGGTGTTTAGGGCTATAAATTTCCCTCTCCAGACTGGCTTTGCTGTATCCCTTAAGTTTTGGTAATTTGTGTTCTCATTTTCATTTGTCTATACATTTACTGATTTCACTTGCAATTTCTTCTTTGATCTACTGATCATTTAAGAGTGTGTTGTTTAGACTTCACACAGTTGCAAAGTTACCTTTTTCCTATCTATTCTTGATTTCCAATTTTGTCCCATTATGATCTAAGAAGGTGCTTTGTATAATTTCAGTCTTTTCATATGTATTGAGACCTGCAGTCTGCCCTACATGTGGTGTATCCTGGTGAAGGATCCATGGGCACGTGAGAAGAATGTATAACCTGCCGCGTTTGGATGCAGCGTTCTGTGTGTCTGTTAAGTCTAACTCATTTATTGTTCTTTAAGTTCTCTGTTTCCTTGTTGATCTTCTGTGCAGTTGTTCTGTCTCATAATGTGAGTGGTGTATTAGAGTCTTCAGTGATTATTGTACAGATGCCTGTTTCTCCCTTCAGTTTTGACAGTTTGTCTTGTGTATTTTGGGACACCCTGGTTAGGTGCATAAATATATCTTCCTGGTAGGTTGTCCTTTTAATTAATATATAATGGCCTTCTCTGACTCATAACTTTTTTTTCACTTCAAGTCTGTTTTGTCCAATAGTAGTATAGCTGTCCCTGCTCTTTTTTGGTTACTATTTGCATGGAGTATCTTTTTCCAACTTTTTACTTATAGCTGGTTTGTATCCGTGAGTCTAAGGTGGGTCCCTTGTAAGCAGCATATGGATGGCTCATGTGTTTATTATCCATCCTGTCAATCTATATCTTTTGTTTGGTGTGTTTAATCCATTAACAATCAATGATAGGACTGTAAATGCATTGTTTACTTCCTAAATTTTATTCTTTGGTTTTCATGTGTCATGTCATATTTTGGTCTGTCTTTTTCCTCTTGGTTATCCTTTCTGCTCTTCTTTTTTCTCTACTCTCCTACAGGCCTTTCTCTTCTTTTTCTTTCAGGCTCTATGGCTTTCTTATTATTTCCTGCAATTTGGATTCCTTTTTACAAACTCTCTTACTTTCTGTTTGTGGGTATTTTATACTCACCTTCATATTTGGAGGACAGTTTTGCTGGGTGCAGAATTTGTAGCTGGCAGTTTTCTCTTTCAGTGTCCTTATTGCATCATACCACTGTCTTCTCACCTCCATGGTTTCTGATGAGAAATCCACACTACTACTGGGCATCCTTTATATGTGATGATTTCCTTCCCTTACTGCTCTCAGAATTTTCTCTTTATCTTTGACATTTGACATGCTGAATAATATATGTTTTGGAGTATGTCTATTTGGATTTATTCTGATTAGGATAAGGTGGGCTTCTCAGACATGCAGGGTCATTCCTTTTGTGAGCGTTGGGAAATTTTAACTATTCCCTTAAATACTCTTTCTAACCCTTTTCCCTTCTCTTCTCTTTCTGGAACTCCCATGACATGTATGTTGTTGTGTTTTCTGCTGTCATTCATCTCCCTGAGCCTCTGCTCAATTTTCTTTTCAACTTTTTCCCTCCCTCTGTTCTTTTCTCTCTTCAGTTTCAGCTGTTCTGTCTTCGGTATCACTTATACTTTCTTCTCTCCTTTCAAGTCTGCCTGAAATTGTTGTAGACCTTTAATGTGTTTTTGATGTCACCTATTGTGTCTTTCATTCCCATGAGCTCTGTTGCTTTTCTGTTCCACATTTCAAATTGTTTTTTGCTTGCTCAGTGTCTTCTTGATGTCATTCATCCCTTTAGCTTTCAACTCATGAATTTAATTTTGGAAATTGGTATGCATCTCGTTAATTAGCTCTCTCAAATCCTGCATCTCTTCTGGGACTTTAACATATTCCTTTTCCTGGGCTATGTCTTCCATTTTCTTGTGGCTTATAAATTTTTGCTGATTCTAGGCACCTGATTAGTGTGTAGTTTACTCAGATGCTCAATTTCTTTGTCTTTTGTTGGGATTTAGTGGCAGGAGTCTGTGTGTTATTGTTGCTCTTTGATTCTTGATTCAACCTGGATCATTAGGGTTGTCCCTGTTAGTTGCTCAAAGGTGTGCTCTGCACCCAGTAATGGGTTGCAGACCTACTTCCTAGGGCCTTGGGAGGAAAGCTATGAAGGTCAGAAAATGCCTCATTTATTTTTTATTTTCTCATATGTACCACCTAGTTCTCCCAGCAGATGGCACTCTTTGGCAATCCTCTCAGTTCAATGCATGTTTAGAGTGTTTTTGCTGTAACACAGCCTGGATCAGTCTGAAAGGGTCCTACCTGGAGCCTAAGAGCCTTGTAATTTGAACTTTCTTATAAAAAAGTCTCTAACCTTCTCTGACAGCCCCCTCCCATTTTCTGGGTAAGAAATAATTCCACTCCCTTCTGCATCTTCAGCAATCAGTCCCCATTCATAGAGGAGATTGAGAGGGTCAGATTTCTTTACTTCCTTGCAGCCTCCTAAGGCAAACAATGGCAAGGCCTCCCTGGCCTGGAAGGGCCCATGGGACACAACAGACCAAATTTGTGGGTCAAAACCTGAGTCAGCCTTAGATCTTGTCCCTCTCTTCCCTGTTTTCTGGGAAGGTACATCCTCAACAGTCAGTGTCAGCTATAAGAAAGGGAGATTGAGAATGTTGGATTTCTCCGGTCCTGTTTAGTGTCCCAAGGTAAACAACAGTGTGGTCCCACTCAGCCTGGAAGGGCTAGTAGGACACAGCAGACCAGAACTGTGGGTCAGAAGCTATCAGCCTTAGGCAGTGCCCCTCTCTCTCCCCTTTCTGGGAATGGTAGATCCCTGGATACCCCTCTGTAGTCAGCTCAGAGGCCTTTGTATCCTTTTTAAATTTATTTTTAAAGATCCTTAGATTACATAAAATGTTACGTTAAAAAATATGAGAGATTCCCATATGCCCTACTCCCTACACCTCCCACTGTTCCCAACATTACCAACTTCTTGCACTAGTGTGCTACGTTCATTACAATTGATGAACAGATTTTGAAGCATTGCAGCTAAGCATGGATTATAGTTTACATTGTAGTTTACACTCTCGCACTCAATTCTGTGGGTTATGGCAGAATATATAATGGCCTGTGTATTAATCAGGCAAAGGGGTACTGATGTAAAATACCAGAAATTGGTTGTTTTTTAACAAAGGGTATTTATTTGGGGTAGGAGCTTACAGATAGACCATAAAGCATAAGTTACTTCCCTCACCAAAGTCTATTTTCACGTGTTGGAGCAAGATGGCTGCTGACATCTGCAAGGATTCAGGCTTCCTGTGTTTCTTCCCTTCCAGGGTATTGCTTCTCTCTGGGTTCAGGGTTCCTTGCTTCCCAGGGCTCCAGCTTCAGCATCAAACTCCAACATCAAAACTCCAACATTAAGAACCCTTAATTCTGTCCTTTGCCTTGCCTTTTATCTGTGTGTCTCTGCTCACCAAAGGGTGGGGACTCAATGCCTTTCTGGCACAAGTGATTAACTTAATTACCTAACCAAGTAAACCTATGAATCCAACATAATTTAATATGCCCCCCAAAAAATCAGTTTACATACATAATCCAATATTTCTTTTTGGAATTCATCCATAATATCAAAGTGCTATAGCCTGTATCTGTCATTGCAATGTCATTCAGGTCTATTCCAAGTCCTGAAAATGCCCCCTTATTATACCTCTTTTTCCCTCTCCCTGACTTCAGCACCACCAGTGGCCATTGTCTCCACATCGATGAATAGTCGTTTCATTGATAGAACCACAGTAAGTCTATAGTAGAACACCAGTAAGTCCACACTAATCTGTATTTTATTCCCCAATCCTGAGGATTCTGGAATGGTGACGCCTACTCTACCTGAGAGGTGACTTTGAACTCATTTGGCTAATAGATGAGACTTTCTTGCTTGCAGTTGTTGACTTTCTCAGTTCCTTGGTATGGTGGTTGTCCATCCTCACCTCCTTGTTAGTTGTCCTGGGTGAGGCCAATGAACTGGAGAGTAGGTGTTACACCTCCACTGAGGCTCAGGGCCCAGCTGACACATGAACCATCCAGAAATTCAAGTCTTTTGGATGTACACCTACCAATTCCAGCATCAACTATAGGTTCAAATAAAAGAGATAGAAGAGGCATGTGTAGAGAAGTCACATTTGAGTCCAACTCTGTCACACTTGGGAGCACAAACTCCAAAGGAGGACCCAGAGGCCAGGCATCAATCTCTGGAGCTGTCTGCCCTGAACATATGAGCTGGGTATCTCTGGATCCCTCAAGTGTCCCACTATTTGTGGCAGCATCTGCTTTGGCAGTCTATGACATCCTGCAGAGATATTTTAAGTGTAAATCTCTGATGGCCTCCTGGCTTACTTTGAAGTCTCTTAGCCATATAAACTCATATATCTTTACCTTTCCCCCCCTTTAGTTCAGTGTCCAGTCTCATTCCTGGGATTCATGTCCCACATTAGGAGAGAAAGTAATGCATTTATATGCTGAGTTTGGCTTAGGGAGAGGCCACATTTGAGTAAATGGAGGCTCTCAGGAAATAACTCTTAGGTATCCTACATCACTAGGCTAAGTTACAAATTTAAGAGCAAAAAGTGCAAAAGCATAGTCATCAATCTTGAGGGTATATCAGTGGGCCATCCTTTTTCACTAGTCCTTGCTCTTTGGGGGATTGTTGCTGTAACATTAGAGAATGTGGCAGAGCTCCCAAGGATAGGACTTCAATATTCTTTCAGTTATTGTGTGAATCTCTACCCACTGTGGCAATGCCCCATGAATATTTGAACATATTTATATACCTTGTATATATCCCCACATGAACTTCCTTCCATGTATCCCCCATCACAGACACCCCACACCAATGGTCCTCCCCTACCATAGTTGTAACCCTTTTGTGATCTAAACTTCTTCAAAAATGAAGCCAAGAATATTTTCAAATTCACTTAATAGGAAAATGAAATAATAACGAAGGGTTTAAACATCATAAATAAAATACATAATAATTTAAGAAAACTAAAACTAAAATAAGGTTAAAAAAGGGGTATTTAAAAAATGAAAAATAGTTTAAAAATTAAGTTTTGCCTTTCATCACTGTAATATATGTTGTCCTATATGTACAGTTACATTTTCTTCCATTACTTCCCCACTATTTTACCTTTTTCATTTTGTCTTCAAAGAAGTTTTAGGTCACAGTAAAGTCATACGGAATATAGGAGACTCCCATATACCCAACACTGCCCACCCCCCTTTTTCCCCTTTCCTTTTTTACATGTGGATGGTACATTTGTTGCAACTGATGTACAAATATTAAAACATAGTGGCAAACTATGGTCAGTGGTTTCTATTATGGTTTACATTTTAATCCATATACCTTTGTGCATTTTTTATGAAATTTAACGTGGCCTATATCCATCATTGCAAGGTCATACAGAACACTTCCTTTGCCCCCTAAATACCTACTCTTCCATTGATCCCTTTCCTCCCTCTCCCTCCCCTCAGGACCCACTGTGCCCACAAGGCTTCACTCCTTGAAGGACGAGATTTGTAATTCTTGCAACAATGCTGATGGCTTGACACAGTCGTCTGTCCTCCCCTATTAGGAACTACCCATACTCTCCAGAGACACCCTCCCCTGTGTTTGGGAACATATCAAAACTCCCCTGTATGGGAGTTTAACTCCTTTCCACTCATTATGTGGGTCTCCCTCCACTGATCCAACACAGTATGACAAAATCATCACTTGCACCTTCTCTAGAAGACTGCCCCAGTTGTGCCCTGTCCCAAATGTACCTCCATCCAGCACCCTAAACCAGTAGCCCTTCCTTGTCATACTGCTAAAACAATTTTCTCAGCATTGTAGTTTCAACCACATACCTGCCAATCCCCAGTGTTCACCTGCTACCTTCCCCAACCCTTCCCCCATTTTCATGGACCATCCAACCCATCCTCCTTACCCTAGCTCCCTGTCAAGCTTGCACCACCCAACCCAATAGTATCCCTACACCTTTGTCATATCCCTTTACTGTACAACTACTCACACCTTATCATAGATTTTACCCCTATGGGCATTGGGTCACAATCTTCTTCTCCCTTTCTGTTTCCTGTAAACCTATCTTCCAGACTCTAGCTCCCTGAGTTGGTTCACTTAACTTAATTCTTATCAAAGAGGTCATGTAATATTTGTTCTTCAATGCCTGGCTTGCTTCATTCAACATAAGGCCCTTCAGATTCATTCATGATATTCCATGTGTTGTACTGTATTCCTTCTTACAGTTGAATAATATTCCATTGTATATATAGACTACATTTTGATTATCCATTCATCTTTTAATGGGCATTTGGGTTGATTCCAGTTTTGGCAATAGTGAATAATGCTGCTATGAACATTGTTGTGCATAATCAGTTCTTGTCTTTTGTTTTCAGTTCTTCTGGATATATACCCAGCAGTTGAATTGATGGGTCTTATGACAGAACTACAGTTAGTTTTTTGAGGAAATCCCAAACTCTCATCCAAAATGGCTGGGCCATTCTACATTCCCACCAGCAGTAGATGAGGGCATCCATTACTCCGCATACTCTCCAACACCTTAGTCCTCTGATTTCTTTAATGTCCACCAGTCTGATGGAAGTAAGATGGTATCTCGTTGTAGTTTCGATTTGCATTTCCCTAATAGCCAGTGATGTTGAGCATCTTTTCATATGCTTTTTAGCCTTTTGTATTTCTTCTTTGGAGAAGTGTCTGTTCAAATCACTTGTCCATTTTTAAAATGGGTTGCTTGTCTTTTTACTTTTGAGATATAGGATTTCTTTACATATGCTGGATATTGGGCTCCTATCAGATATTTGGTTACCAAATACTTTCTACCATTGTTGAGGTTGTCTTTTCACTTTCATCACAAACTCTTTTCCAGTGCAAATGGTTTTAATTTTGAGGAGATCCCATTTATCTATTTTTTTTCTTTTGCTTCTCATGCTTTGGGTTTGAAGTTCATGAAGACATTTCCTATTACAAGGTCTTATAGAAGCTTCCCTACTTATCTTCCAAGGTCTTTATGGTCTTAGCTCTTATAACTAGATCTTTGATCCATCTTTAGTTAGATTTTGTATAAGGTATGAGATGGATAGTCTTTTGGATATTCATATCCAGTCCCCAAGCACCATTTGTTGAAGAGGCCATTCTCTCCCAGTTGAGTGGGCTTGGTGGCTTTGCTGAGGATCAAATGACTGTACATGCCATGATCTATATCAGAACTCTCAGTTCAGTTCCATTAGTTATTAAGTCTGTTCTTGTGCCAGTACCATGCAGTTTTGACCACTGTAGCTTTGTAGTATGCTTTAAAGTCAGGTAGTGTGATTCCTCCAATTTCATTGTACTTTGTCAATATGTCTTTGAATATTCAGGGACTCTTGCCCTTCCAAATAAATTTCATAGTAAGTCTTTCCAATTCATTAAAACACGCTGTGTTGATTTTTATTGGGATTGCATTAAATCTGTAGATTAGTTTGGGTAGGACAGAAATCTCAATGATATTTAGTCTTCTTATCCATGAGCAGGGAATATTCTTCCATTTATTTAAGTCTTCTTTGATTTTCTTTAACAGTTCTTTGTAGTTGTCTGTGTATAAGTCATTTACTTCTTTAGTTAAATTATTTCTAGATATTTGATTTTTTTAAGTTTCTATTGTAAATGGTATTTTTTTTCTTGATTTCCTCATCAGATTGCTCATTATTGGTGTAGAGGAATGCTACTTATTTTTTTGCATTGTTCTTATAACCTTTGACTTTACTGAACTCATTTATAAGTTCTAGATGCTTTGTTTCTGAGGGCTTTCTATGTATAAGATCATGTCGTCTGTACATAGTGAAACTTTTTTTTTTCATAGCGAAACTTTTACTTTTTAAAAATATTTATTTATTTATTTCTCTTCCCTTCCCCCCCCCGACCCCAGTTGTCTGTTCTCTGTGTCTATTTGCTGCATTGTCTTCTTTGTCCGCTTCTGTTGTTGTCAGCGGCATGGAAATCTGTGTTTCTTTTTGTTGTGTCATCTTGTTGTGTCAGCTCTCCATGTGTGTGGCACCATTCCTGGGCAGGCTGCACTTTCTTTCACACTGGGGAGCTCTCCTTAGGGGGCGCACTCCTTGTGCGTGGGGCTCCCCTACGCGGGGTACACCCCTGCATGACAGGGCACTCCTTGCGCGCATCAGCACTGTGCATGGGCCAGCTCCACACAGGTCAAGGAGGCCCGGGGTTTGAACCGCGGACCTCCCATGTGGTAGACAGACATCCTAACCACTGGGCCAAGTCCGCCACCCCTTTTTACTTCTTCCTTTCCAATTTTGGTGCCTTTTAAATCTTTTTCTGGCCTCAGTTCTCATGCAAGTACTTGTAACACAATGTTAAATAAGAGCAGTGACAGTGGACATCCTTCTCTTGTATCCAATCTTAGATGGAAACCTTTTAGGAGTTCATGATTGTCTATGATTTAGCTGTGGGTTTTTCATAAATACCTTACATTATGTTGAGGAAGTTTCCTTCTATTCCTATCTTTTGGAGTGTTTTAATCAGAAAGGGTGTGTTTTGTCAAATGCTTTTCCTGCATCTGTAGAGATGATCATGTTTTTTTTTTCCTTTGATCTCTTTAGGTGGTGTATTTTATTGATTGATTTTCTTATGTTTAATGCTCATTGCATACCCAGGATGAAACCCATTTAGTCATGGTGTGTAATTTGCTTGATGTGTTGTTCAGTATGATTAGCAAGTATTTTGTTGAGGATTTTAGCATCTGGTTCATTAGAGATTGGTCTATAATTTTCCTTTCTTGTACCATCTTTGGGTTTGGTATTAGGGTAATATTGGCATCCTAGACTGAGGTAGGCGATGTTCCTTCTACTTCTATTTTTTGGAAGAGTTTAAGCAGGATTGGTGTTAGTTCTTTCTGTAATGTTTGGTAGAATTCACATGTGAAACTGTCTGCTCCTGGGCTCTTCTTATTTGGGAGGTTTTGATGACTGATTCTATTTCTTTACCTGTGATTGGTCTATTGAGTTCATTTTTCTTCTTTCACCAGTGTAGACTACTTGTGTGTTTCTAGGAATTTGCTCATTTCCTCTAAATTATTCTTTTTGGCATATAATTTTTCAAAGTATCCTCTTTGATACACTTTATTTCTGTAGAGTCAGTGGTGATTTCCCTTTCCTCATTTCTTATTTTATGTATTTGCATCTTCCTTTTTTTTTTCTTTGATAATGTAGCTAAGGGTTTGTCAATTTTATTGATCTCTAAGAACCAGCTTTTGGTTTTATTTTTTCTAGTCCTTTCTAATTTTCAATTTCATTTAGTTCTTCAGTAATTTTGTTATTTCCTCCATTGTACTTCCTTTGGGTTGGCTTGTTCTTTTTCTAGTTCCTCCAGGTGTGCAGTTAGATCTTTGATTTTAGCACTTTCTTCTTTTTAAGATCAGCATTTATGGCTGTGAATTTTCCTCTCAGTACAGCTTTGCTGCATCCCATTTGTTATGCTATGTTGTGTTATTTTTTCATTCATTTCAAGGTAGTTACTGATTTCTTTGCAAATTTCTCTTTGACCCACTGATTGTCTAAGAGTATATTGTTTAACTTCTATGTCTTTGTGCCTATCTGCTTCTCTGCCCCTTGCTGATTTCCAGCTTCAGTCCTTTGTGGTCAGATAAGTTACTTTGTGTAATTTCAATCTTTCCGAATTCATTGAGAGCTGTTCTGTGGCCTAGCATATGGTCTATCCTGGAGAATGATCCATGTGCTCTCAGAAAGATTGTATATTGCACAGTATTTGAGTGTATTGTTATGTGTATGTCAATTAGGTCCAGGTCCTCTAATGTATTATTTAGGGTCTTTGCTTCTTTATTGATTCTCATTGAGATATTCTGCCTAATGGTGATAATGGTGTATTAAAAATCCCCAGAGTAATTATAGAGGCATGCATATCCCCACTTAGTTATTTCCCTTGTTTGTCTCATGTATTTTGAGATTCCCTGGTTTGGTGCATAAATATTTATGATTATTCTTTCTTCTCGATAGATTTCTCCTTTTTTTTTTAATATATAGTGTCATTTTTTTGTCTCTTATAATAGGTTTGCATTTAAAGTGTATTTTGTGTGTTTTTAGTATAGCTACTCTCACCCTCTTCTGATTCTTGTTTGCATGTAAAATTGTTTTCCATCCTTTCACTTTCTGTCTCCTTGCATCCCTGGGTCCTTGATGAGTTTATTGTAGGCAGCATATGGATGGTTCATATTTCCTATCCATTCTGCCAATCTGTGTGTCTTGACTGAAGAGTTTAAGCCTGTAACATTCAATGTTATTACTGTCAGGGAAATACTTATATTAGCCATATTTTTTTAGACTTATATATGCCATATGTTGTTTTTATTTCTCTTCTTATCTTTTTATTCTTACATTCTCCTCCACCTCTCTCCTTTTTTCCCTTTCATCCTAAAGAGCTCCCTTTAGTATTTCTTTTTTTTAAAGACTTGTTTTTTATTTTCTTTCTCTCCCCTTTCCCCCCAACCCCCCCATTGTCTGCTCTCTGTGTCCATTTGCTGCGTGTTCTTCTTTGTCCACTTTTGTTGTCAGTGGCATGGGAATCTGTGTTTCTTTTCATTGCATCATCTTGTGTCAGCTCTGTGTGTGTGTGACACCATTCTTGGGCAGGCTGCACTTTCTTTTGCACTGGGTGGCTCTCCTTATGGGTGCAGTCCTTGTGCCTGGGGCTCCCCTATGCAGGGGGCACCCCTGTGTGGTGCAACACTCCTTGTGCACATCAGCACTGCATGTGGGTCAGCTCCACACAGGTCAAGGAGACCTGGGGCTTGAACCATGGACCTCCCACGTGGTAGATGGACACCTTATCCCCTGGGCCAAGTCCACTTCCCTCCATTTAGTATTTCTTGAATGGCAGGTTTCTTATTGACAAATGCTGTTAATTTCTCATTATCTGTTAATATATTGAAGTCTTCTTCATTTTTTGAATGCCAGATTTTCTGGATAGAGAATTTTTGGCAGGAAGTTTTTTCTTTTAGTACCTTAACTCTGTCATACCACTGCCTTCTTGCCTGTATGGTTTCAGATGGGAAATCAGCACTTAATCTTTTTGAGCTTCCCTTGTATGTGATGGATCTCTTTTTTTTCTTGCTACTTTCAGTATTCTCTTTTTGTCATGAGCATTAGACAATTTGACAAGTATATGTCTTGGGTAGAGGTCTTGGGATTTATACTTTTTGGGTCGTGCTGTACTTCCTGGACGTGTATATCCCTTTCCCTCAGTAGGGTTGGGAAGTTTTCAGCCATCATTTCCTCCAGCATTCCTTCTGTCCCCTTTTCCTTCTCTTTTCCCTATGGGATGCCTACAGTGCATATGTTTCTGCAATTCAAATCCTTAAGTCCCTGCTGGATTTTTTCTGTCTTTTCATCCTTCTGTTTTGCTATCTGATTTCAGATGTACTGCCTTCCTCATCATTGGTTCTTTCCTTTGTTCACATCTGCTGTTTTGTGCTTTCAGTGTATTTTTGATTTCCTGCATTGTGCCATTAATCACCATTATCTTTTTATGTATGTATGTTTTCAATTTCTTCAGTTTGTTCTCCCAGTGTCTTTTTTTAAGATTTATTTTTTATTTATTTTTCTCCCCTTCCTTCCCTCCCCCCAGTTGTCTCCTTTCTGTGTCCATTTGCTGTATGTTTTTCTGTGTCCACTTGTATTCTTGTCAGTGGCACCAGCAATCTGTGTCTTTTTGTTGCATCATCTCGCTGCATCCCTTCTCCATGTGTGCGGCACCATCCTGGGCATGCTGCACTTTTTCACGCTGGGCAACTCTCCTTATGGGGCGCACTCCTTGTGCATGGGGCTCCCCTACACAGGGGACACCCCTGCGTGGCATGGCACTCATTGCACACATCAGCACTGCACATGGGCCAGCTCATCCCATGGGTCAGGAGGCCCAGGGTTTAATTTGAACCTCCCATGTGGTAGGCAGATGCTGTATCTGTTGAGCCAAATCCACTTCCCCCTGTTTCTTTTTATTTTTTTATATTTTAAAGATTTATTTATTTATTTCTCTCCCCTCCCTACCCCCAACCCTGGTTGTCTGTTCTCTGTGTCTATTTGCTGCATCTTATTTCTTTGTCTGCTTCTGTTGTTGTCAGCGACATGGGAATCTGTGTCTCATTTTGTTGTGTCGTCTTGTTGTATCAGCTCTCTGTGTGTGTGGCGCCATTCTGAAGCAGGCTGCACTTTCTTTCGCGCTGGGCGGCTCTCCTTATGGGGCACACTCCTTGTGCATGGGGCTTCCCTACGCAGGGACACCCCTACATGGCATGGCACTCCTTGCACGCATCAGCGCTGCGCATGGGCCAGATCCACACGGGTCAAGGAGGTGTGGGATTTGAACCGCAGACCTCCCATGTGGTAGGCGGATGCCCTAACCACTGGTCCAAGTCCGTTTCCCTGTTTCTTTTTAATGTCCTCAATCTCTTCCTTCACTTCATTAAGTTGACTCATGATATTTGGACATCTTTGATTAGTTCCATGTTCTGTATTTCCTCCTTTTTTTCAATTTGTTCATTAGACTGGGCCATGTCTTCCTGTTTCTTAGTATGGGCCATAATTTTTTGTTGGTGTCTAGGCATCTGTTTATCTTGATGGGTTTATTCATTTGGTTAGCTTCTTTTTCTGCTCTAGTGTTTTATTTTGTTATTGTTTTTGCATGTTGTATGTTTTCACTTTGACACTTCATTCCTCTTATTGTATTTCCTTGTCTGTGTTGTCTTGAAAAAAATATGACCAGAGGAAAGGAAAGAGATAAGAAGAGGAAAAGAATAATAATAGCAGTAATAATAATAAAAGGTAGAATAGGGGTCATACAAGACCTAGGAAAATAAATACTCCACATGAGTAAAAAACCTTAAGAAGGACAATGGAATAAGTTTTAAAAAGTGGAATCAAAAAAATGAAATGAGAAAAAATAGAGAAAAATAATGAGTTAAAAGCCTGGAATGATGAGTAGAGAGGTGAAAAGAAAAGCAAAATGTAAAAAAAAAAATAAGGAAAGAAAATGGAAAAACAGTGTGAAAAAGAAAAAATTTTTAAAAATTTAAGACCAAGCCAAATAGGCAAGGTGCATGAAAAAGAACAGAAAACAGAAGATAGATAAATGAAGGAAAGAAAAGAAATTATGTAGGTAGAAAAAAAATCAGTAAAAGTATAAAATTGGGGGGACAAAGAGGGGAACACCACAAAAGAAACAAAACAGCAGCAGCAACAACAAAACAGCTGAGGAAAGACAGCCTTCTCTTTAGGCCCCTAAGGAGCTTCTAGGCTGCTGGTGTTCATCATTCACACTGCAGCCTACCTTCTGCAGTCAGATGATGTACCCAGTTTTAGTGATTAAAATTTAAAATGTTAAAATAAAGAAGGGGGGCTTCTTTAAAGCAAAGAAATAACAGGTCCAAGAACACTTAAATCCGAAAGAGTACCAGTACATTCCTTGTTATAAACTACTAGCTGATGCCTGATAACCATTTGGGTCACACCTTAGACCAGGGGCCTCATACATGCAAGGCAGGACTCCCTCCACTGAGCTGAATTGTCTTCTTTAGTTAATGGGTCTTTAGAGAGCTAGGTGCCACCTTCCCCAGGTGTTTGTAGACTTCTGTACCTGCTAGAGTCCTGCTGATGAGGCGGTTGTGCCCAGCCCCTCTCTAGTCTAATGGCTTTCTCTCCTCAGGAGGGCATCTGGGTGTGACAGCCTGCCTGAGGGGATCCTGCCTCCCCTCTCCCAGGCAGGTCTGGGTCTCTTCCAAGATTCAAAGGGGCCTGAGCTGGCCAAACTCACCACAAAGAAACCACTGTCCACTATCTGCCAGACCCCTCTTCCTCCCAGGGAACACCCCTTCCCAGTCCCTTGGCAGCAGCAAGCCAGGGGCCATGTGGCTACTTGCTGGGATTGTGGGGTACATGTGCGATTTCCAGCCACAGGGGTGAGGAACTCCTGGTTTTCTTCTTTATCTTTCTAGTACCTTCCAGATGACTCAGAGCACCTTCCTGTTCTATAAATATCCAGAGCACCTCCTTTAGATAGGTACCTGCCTTCTGGGTGGTTTTTTTTGTAGGCATGTAAGTCTCCACCTACCTTCTTCATCCCTTTTCCTGGCAGTCCTCAAGGTTGTTTTTTTTGGGGGAAGTGGGCTTGGCCCAATGAATAGGGCATCCACCTACCACACGGGAGGTCCACTGTTCAAACTCAGGCCTCCTTGCCCCATGTAGATCTGGCCCATGCACAGTGCTCATGCACGTAGGGAGTGCTGTGCAATGCAGGTGTGTTCCCTAAGTAGGGGAGCCCCACATGGAGGGAGTGCACCCATAAGGAGAGCCACCCAGCTTGAAAGAAAGTGCAGCCTGCCCAGGAATGGTGCTGCACACACGGAGAGCTGACATAACAAGATGATGCAATAAAAAAGAAACAGATTCCTGGTGCTGCTGCTAAGAATAGAAGAGATCACAGAAGAATACACAGCAAATGGGCACAGCAGACAAATGGGGCAGGGAGGGGAGAGAAATAAAAAAATAAATCTTTTTAAAAAGTTGTTTTTTGATGTTTGGTCCTCTAGAATATCCTCCCAGTTGTCTCTATTCCCTTGGAGAAAAAATGCTAGATGCATAGGAAAGGAAAGAGATAAGAATAATAGTAATAATAATGCAAAAAATGTAAAGAGGAACTGCATAAGAGCTAGGAAACTAAGTAATATAAGTAAAAAACCTTAAAATTACAAAGGAATAAGAATAAAAAGAGTTGGAATAGAAAAAATTAAACAAGAATGAAAATAGGAAAAAAATAGAATGAATTAAAATGCCAAGCACATCAGAAGACCATAGAAGGAAAGAGAGAAAATGAAAAAATGAAGACCAAAGAAGAACTGGTAGAATGAAAGAAAAGCAAAGAAGTCAGAAGCAGAAAAACAAAAGGAAGAGAAATAAAATAGGTTGAAAAATAAGTTTAGAAAAAGGAACAAAGAACAAAGAAAACAAAAGAGTAACAAAGAAGCCACCCCGGAAGAGCAGCCTTCCCTCTTAGGCCCCCAGAGACCTCATAGGCTGCTGGTGTTCATCAGTCACCTACAGCCTGCCTTCCACAGGTGATGCATCCAGTTTTACCAAGTAAAATAAAGGAAAAAGAAAAAAATCCAAGAAACCCTTAAAAAAACAATAGAATCTCAGCCTTATGCCCCTATCATGAGGTGCTCACTGTGTGCCTACTCTCTCTGGATCCTTTCACTCAGGAGGTACCAGGGTTCCAACCAGGCACCTACATGCAAGGCAGGGGCTTCCCTCTTGTGCTGCAGCAGCTCTACTAGCTAAACAGGTTTTTGGAAGCCTGTCTGGCTCTTCCTGGCCCCATTTCCCTTAAGAGTTGGACTTTCTAACAGCTTTCAGGGGCTGGGCTAGTTGGGTGCCCGTCTCTGCCCCTCCTTGATCACGTTCGTCTCTCCCAAGGTGGCTGGGTGTGACAGCCTGCCTGAGCAGATTCCCCCTCCACTCTCCCCAGGGCCACCCCAGTGCTGGCTGGTGTCCTCCCTGAGATTCAAAGGGGGCTGAGGTTTCCAAACCCACAGAAGGGAAACCACTCCCCACCCTGCAGCAGACCTGCTTCTTCCCAGGGAATGCTCCCTCCCCCTCAGCTGGCCTTTGAGGGCCAGGGGGCCCATGGAGGCTATTTGCCTTGAGGGTGGGGCTTGCGCACCACCTTTTCCAACCACAGGGGTGAGCACCTCACGGTTTTCCCTTGGGCTCTTTATCTCATTGTCCAGCTCCCTCCTGAATGATGCCTGCTGCCTCCTGTTCCTTGGATTCCCAAAACAGCTCACTCAAGTTAGGCCCCTGCCCCCTCTCTGCCATTTTTTTTTCAAAAGAGATGAGCAGTACCCACTTAAATTGACACCATTTTCCAGATTAGTGCATCTACAAATTTTTTATCTGCTCAGTGAGTGAAAGGAAAACATGAGAATGATGTCTCCCCAAGTACAGAACATCAATAAAAGGCTACAAAGTATAAATTTAGTGGAAATAGAAATTCTGGAGTTGAAAAGTAGAATGATGTGAGAACTTCTCTAGAGGTGGTCAACAGGGGTTTCCCTGACTAAAGATCTAACAACTCCCTCAGCAGCCTGGAGTGTGCACCTTCCTATTTCAGTCCTTCCTCTCCCACATCATGTGCACTCCAGAAGATGTAGCAGTGAGACCTTCTAGTTTTCTTATTAATTTTACTGGTCACTAGTGATGTTGACTGAATTTTCATACCCTTGCTCATGCTTAACTCACTGCAGATCCTATGATTTAGGGTATAAAGAGGAGGGAACTTGGTCAATTATTGTGTTTTCAGAGACCTATACTTCCTTCTGAGAACCAAAAACTGCACCCAGCCTGAATGAAAATACGCCAATGGAGAAACAGCTCTGTTCTCAGAGATATTCCACATCCTGGCCTCTGTGTCCCCATGAAATTTACAGGAAACTATTGCCCTCCATTGACAGGGAGAATTAGGACTCAAATTTCTGTGAACCCCAGTATCCCTCAGAGAATCCCACATATTCCTACCCAAGTCAACCAGATCTCAATGAAAGCCCTCCTCATATTATATAAATTAGTCTAACCCAGTCTCACAAGGGAGAAAGGTGGTTGTTTTCTCTATTAAAGATACTTATTGAAGCCATTTAAATTGGAGAATTGGTTTTTCCATTTCTGTAAACAAAAATGGCTGCTGGGATTTTTATAACTATTATATTGAATCTGTAGTTTCCTGTGGGTAGTATTGATATTAGAACAATACAGTCTTATCATCATTGAACAATGGATGTCTTGCCGTATGTTTAGGTCTTCTTTAGTTTCATTCAGTTGTTTGCTAGTGTTCATGTGTTTTGTCCTTTCATTAAATTCATTTTAGCTATTTTATTTGTTAGCAGCTAATTGAATGGACTTTTTTTTTCTGTGCTGTTTAAATGAAACTGACTTTCGTACATTTATCTCCTACTATGCAAGTTTGCTTAATGCCTTTATTGTTGCATTAGTATTGCTGTGGCTTCTTTGGAATTATGTATTTAAAGGAGTATGTCATCTATAGGGATAGCTTTCCTTCTTCCATTCCAATATGGATGACTTTATTTCTTTTTCTTACCCAATTGCTCTGGCTAGTACAATGTTGAAAAGCAGTGATAAAAGTGAGTGAACTTATCTTGTTCATGAACTCTTGGGAAAGATCTTCAGTATTTCACTATTGAGTGTAATGTTAGCCATGGATTTTTTAAATGCAGCCGTGAACAGAGTAGAATGACTTCCACAAATGACCATCCACGTAGTGAGCAGCAGAAAGTCTCCAGATTATAGGCATCCTGTGAGTGCATTTCTGAAATCCTGGAATGTTAGTTGTAGGATACCTACATTTTTGTGGTTTTGAAGAACTTAATTGTTGCTAATGTCCATAAGTTCAAGGTTTAATAATAAGATCATGATAGACTATGCCTGAAATATTTTGATGTGTTCTTAAATTTTAAAAATTCAATAAACCCTATTAAATGAATTTTTCTTTCCTCAGGTTATTTATAAAATAGTATTTTAATTGGAGTAAGAACAAGTATTAGCCAGAATCCTTGAGGACCATGTGTGTCTGATGATAGGTATCAAGCCATGTGGTGGTAATATTGTAGTCCAGATAGAAATGATGCTGAACCTATTTGATTATGAATCTAAAACAATAAAAAATTTTCAGAATTTGTGGAATATGAACCATGATTGCTAATGTATGAAAATAGATTGCTTTAAAACTAAATAGAAAATAACTGTAGTCATAAAGTATAAGAAACTAAAATCTAATGATTGTAGGAATACCGTATCATTAACTATACAAAAACAAGATTAATTCAGAAGTGAAATATAGTATAACTTATTGAAATAACATATACATATTACTTTTGAATATATATAGACTTTTATAGATCATTGATTTTGAAAATCTATAGATGTATAGAGAATGACTAGATTTTGGTAACATGGTAATGTTTCTCAAGAGAGGAGTACATGTAAAAGGAACATTCAGTAGTCAGGTGGAGAAAGAAAATAGACAAGAAAAGGTGCAGTAGAGGTAATGAACTGAGTGAAAATCCTTCTTGGAAGAGTGGTAGAAGTATAGAATCTGAAAATATCAGGAAGAAGATTCCATATTTTAAAATATTTCATAAAACATGTAGAAAGAGAAACAGAACTGTATTGTTAGAAAGCTATTTTCAGTCTCACTTCTGTCTATAAAATTTTTTTAATCGTATGAAAAACAAGAGAAAAAACATTGTTATTTTCAAGTATCAAAGTAATATAGGGAGAAAAGGAGTAGGTGCAGAGTAATCCACAACAAATGAATGAAAGCTCTTTGTCATGATCTATATTATGTACTGAAGTATACTTTCTGAAAAGTAGAGAACAAGCATTAAGAAAATGAAATAATACATGATAAGATATCATAAATTTAAAAAAAACTCAAAAAGTGAATGAGAAGAAATAAGAAAAATGGAAATAGAGCTCAAAATTGAAGTATAATCTCTAAGAAATAGGGTGACAAGATAATGCTTAAGTAGATAGAAAAAGTGAAAAGCTGAAAGGGCTGAAAAATTAAATGGAGAATGTTAAAGATTAAAGAAAAACACTCAGAAGTTGAGGAATGATCCAGTGATCCACTAGCTGAACCCTGGGTGCCTGAAGCAGGAAGTGGGTGGGGCCACCCCCAGTCTGGAGGCCTCCGGTGGGCCCTGAAGTCTGGACATGGCCTGCATGTGGACAGTGCTGGAAGATGCCCCGCTCCTCCCTCCCATGATGCTCAGCTCCAGGCTGCAGGCCTTGGCAGGTGGTGTCCATGCTCCTTCAGCCCCGCCTTTGGTGGTGGTTGTGGCTCCTCAGGTGCTATGTTGCCTTGAGCTCTGTACCCTGGGGGTGTTTGCAGGAGGTGTTAGTCCTGTGAACTGGGGAGGGTGCAAGCCTGTGCTAAGTCTCATCCTTTAATACTGGACCTCCTGCTGCTGGAGCAGGAGGTGGTGCATTCATCTGGGTGGACCTGGGGGACTCCAGATCACTGATTTGTCAATTAAAGAAAGTCCATGAACTGGGTTTCCACAGAGCTGTTAAACAGATGGATGAGCTCCAGGATGACTGTGTGCTCCCCCTTGTCTAGGGCAGTCCTGGTTTATGTCCATTGTCCTGCCTTTTCATGTCACCCCCTCTCACTAAGAGTATCCTGATATGACTTTATATTACATGGCAGGCTATTAGGTCTATTTTGGACATTTCTTTAAGAAAGGTTGACTTAATGACTGAATGATTTAAGTTAAAAAAAACTTGTAAAATATAGGGTGTGTAATGAGACACAGGCATATATACTTGTGTCCGGATGGCTTATCCAGCGAGGAGGTGTGTGAAATTGGTAAGTGGGTGTCTGGGCGGAGGTAGAACTGAGGGAACGGGCTGGATGAGAGGAAGGCTTACCTTTCATGGTGTAGCTTTTTCAACATTTGATTTTTATTAAAATGAGTGTTTTTCCTACAAAATACACAATAATAAGATTCTGGGAAGGGATCATTATAGGCATTTGTAATATGTTCTGTTACATGAATTTTCCTTCTAGGAGACCCCTAGTCAGCTGGACAATCCCAGGCAATGGGACAAAATTTTGTTTTTGTATTCATGAGAAATATTGGTATGTGGTTTTCCATTCTTTTAATATCTTTTTCTGGTTTTGCCATTGGGGTAATGTTGGCCTCATCTCATGAGTTAGGAAATGTTCCCTTTGCATTGTTTCTGAAATAGATTGTGGGGAATTGGTTTCATTTTTCCTTAAATGTTTGGTAGAATTTGCTATTGAACTGTCTAAACCAGGTCCTTTGTTTTTGGAATGTTATTATTGATTCAAATTTTTAATGGCTATAGGGCTATTCTGATGACCTATTCTTGTGTGAGTTTTGATAATTTGCATCTCTTAAGAACTTTTGTGTTATTACATCTAAGTTATCAAATTATTGGACCTAAGGATGTTCATAGTCTTGTTTGATTATCCTTTTAATGTCTGTGGAAGCAGTAGTGATGACCCCTCTTCTATTCCTGGTATTAGTAATTTTTATCTTCTCTATTTTATGTTTGGTTAGCCTAGCTAGAGATTTATCAGTTTGATTAGATCATTTCAAACAACAAACTAAGGCTTTAGTTTGGGCATATGTTTTGATTTCTATGTGATTAATGTGCAGGAGTGCACGCGCTAGGCTGTATGATAAGTTTATGTTTAGTTTTATAAGAAACTGCTAACTAGTTTTCAGAGTGACTGTACAATTTTATATTCCCTTATGCAATGTATGCATAAGGGAATACAGTTTTTCTGCATTCTCACCAGCATTTGTCACCTTATGTTTTAGTTGTTTTAATAGTGTGTAGTTACATATCATAATGGTATAGTTTGCATTTCCCTAATGGCTAATTATATCCAGCATCTCTTCCTGTACTTATTTCCCATCCATTCATCTACTATGGTGAAATGTTTGCACATATATAGTGCCCATTTTCTAATTGGATTGGTTTTTTTTTAATTTTTAAATTTCCCCTCCACCCTTGCAACTTGCTTGCTGTGTCCATTCTCTGCACACTCTTCTGTGGGTTTTTTTGCTTGTCTCCCTCCTTTGTTGCATGACCTGGCTGAGTTGGCTCTCTGCAGTGCCTGTGGGCCGGGCAGTGATCTGCAGCCTGTGGGTGAGCCTGCCTTCACAAGGAGGCCCTGGGATGAGAACCCAGGGCCTCCCATATGGTAGACAGGAGCCCAAGTGATTGAGCCACAGCCACTTCCCAGGATTGTTTTTTCATGGTTGAATTTTGAGAATTTTGGAAATTCTTTTTGATTTATTCTAGATATCTGTGTGTGTTTTTATGGGTTTTTTTTTTTTTTTTTTTTTTTGGTATTAGGCCCAGGGGTTGAACCCAGGACCTCATTAGTGGGAAGACAGCCCTCTACCACCAAGCCACATGGGCTCCCCTAAATTTTTTTGTTTGCTTGTTTTTTGTTTTTGTTTATTTTAGCAAGTACTTGGATCTGAACCCAGAACCTCTTGTGGGAAGCAGGCGCTCAACTGCTTGAGCCACATCCATTCCCAGTATTGTAGATAGCTCTTCCAGATATCACTTTCAGATAGTCTAGGTATGTGTTCTTTCTTTGTCATAATTAAGTTTGCAAATATTATTCCCTGTCTGTAGTTTGCCTTTATAGTTTCTTTTTTTCAGATCTGTAGTTTTAAAATTTGGTGAAGAGCTGTGTATCATTTTTATTTTTTATGGATCTCATTCAATGCACTCTCTCTTCAGAATCTGTTTCCATGTTTTCAAATATCAACTAGTTTTGATGATACCCCAATCTTTCTCTTGCCTAATATCACAACTCCATTGATACTTCTGCTTCAATGTCACAATTAAAAAAAAATTTTTGTTTTCATTATTTTTAAAGGTGCTTTAGTTGCTATAGATGTTCCATCAAAAATATAAGGGGTTCCCATATACCCTGCTCCCTCCCCCTAACACACTTTTCCCCATATACATTATCCTTCATTAGTGTGGTCCATTTGTTTCATGGGATGAGCACATATTGAAGCATGCTGTTAAGCATGGTCTATAGTTTGCATTGTTTCACACTTTGCACAGCACATTTTTATAAGTTTTGAGAAAATGTATAATGACATGTATCTGTTATTGCAGTATCATGCAAAATTATTCCAGTGTTTGAAAAATGCCCCATGTAATGCCTATTCTTCCCTCTCCCTCCCCTCAGAACCTCTTGTGTCCACTGTCTTTATATCAATGTTATGTTCTTTCATTATTAGAATAATAATAATCTACTTAATCCATAGTTGCCTTCCTCCTGTTTGTTCATTCCTCTATCTTTTGGAGTTGGGATTGTATCACTTTCTTACTCCACAGTAATCCAGCAACAGCTACTTCAAATAAGTGTAAAACCCAACCACCTGGTTTCCCTAACTGCTGCTGCTCTGTCTAATCCACCATATCATTTGCCTGGACTACTGTGATAGCTCCCTAACTGGTCTGCCTTTTGACCTACTTGCCATTGTGGTCCATTCTTACCTAGCAGCCAGAATGATCCTGTTAAAACCTCAGGCAAGTCTTGGCCCTTATTTTTCTTTACTGAAACCCCCACACCTTCCCAGCTTACAGTAAAATGCAAGGGTATTACACTGGACTACAAGAACCTCCACAATGTGTTCCCCAAGTTTTAAAAGCAGGTTTATTGAGATATAGTTACATACCATATGATCTATCCTAAGTGTACTTTAGTATAATTACAGATTTGTGCATTCCTCACCGCAATCAAGTTTAGGACATTTTCATCTCTCCTAGAAGGAAAGCCCTATACTCCTTAGAAGGCACCTCTCAATCCCTCTGTCATTCCCCAGCCCTACATAACCACTGTAAATTTCATCTCTATAAATTTCTTTCCATTTTATATTAATGAAATCATAGAATATATGGTACTTTGCATCTAGTTTCTTTCACTTAGCATAGTGCTTTCTTAAATTACAATTTTTTTAAATGAGGGCATTTGCATGTTTACAGAAAATTCATGTAAAAAATACAATGTTCCCATGTATCCCTCTATTGTTGACTCTTTGCATTAGTGTGTCAGCTTTGTGAGGCTTGATGAAAGAATATAAGATATTACTGATAACTATAATCCTTAGTTTACATTAGGTGTATTTTTTCCATCTACCTTCCTATTATTAACAACGTGTAATAGTGTCATCCATTTGTTATAATTCACGAAAGAGCAGTCTTACATTTGTTAATGTCAGTCCATCATCCATAACAGATTCACTTAGTTAAACAATCCCATCTTTAGGCTTCTAGTTTTCCTTCTAGTAACGTACATGACCTTAAACAAATTCTCTCAACCACATTCACAAACATATAATTCACAGTATGGTCCTGCCATCACCACTATCCATTCCCAAACATTTTACAATCAACTTAAATAGAGATTCTGCACAATTTAAGTATCAGTTTTCCATTCTCTAACCCATTGTATCCCTTGGTAACTTATATTCTAGATTCTAAATCTGTGAGTTTGCTTCTTATCCTTAGTTCATATCAGTGAGATCATACAATATTTGTCCTTTTGTGTCTGTCTTATTTTACCTAACGTAATGCCCTGATGGTTCATCCATGTTGACGCATGCATCAGGACTTCATTCTTTCTTAGAGCTGAAGAATATTCCATCATATGTATTTTCCACATTTTGTTTATCCATTCATCTGCTGGTAGTTATTTGGCTTCTACCTTTTCTTTATTGTGCTCTGAACATTGACATACAAATACCTGTCTGAATCCTTGCTTTCAATTCTTTTGGATATATATGCAGAAGTGGGATTGCCCGTTCATTTGGTAATTTTAGTTTAACTTTTTGAGTTACTGCCAAGCTGTTTTCCACAGTCAATGCACTATTTTATATACCTACCAACAGTGTACAAGGTTTCCTATTTATGTGCATCCTTACCAGCACTTGCTATTTTCCAATTTAAAAAATAATAGTCTTTTGAGTGGGTGTGAAGGATAGTTCATGATGCTTTTGATGTGCCTTTCCCTAATGGCTAGTGGACTTGAGCATCTTTTCTTATGCTTATTTACCATTTGTATATCTTCTTTGTAGAAATGTCTATTTAAATACTTCGCACATTTTTAATGTTTTTTTTTCTGTCATGCCCAACTCCCTTGGAGGCAATTGAGTGATCAAGCTCTTTCTTCCTTCTCCACTTGTCACTGGCTATATCCTTGATGTGGAATTAGCCCCTCACCACGTGGCTGCTTCCTCCTCCTCCTTTGATCCCCAGCTCCAGTCTTATCTTCTCTGACTTAGGTAACCTTTTTATTTTTATTTTTATTTTTTGAGGTACCAGGACTGGGCATTGAACCTGGAACCTTGTATGTGGGAAGCTGGCACTGAACCACTGAGCCACATAGGCCCCCCTGAGTTGGTTTATTCATTTGTTTGCTTGTTTGTTTTTAGGAGGCACCAGGAACCAAACCTGGGACATCCTATGTGGGCAGCAGGTTGAACTTCATCCACTTGCAGCATCTTTCTTACCTGCTCTGTTATCCTACCATTGACCCCTCTTCTTCAAGTTGTATTTGCTGGTTCTTTATCTCTTGCTCACTGGATTGTAAATCACTCCCATAAGGTTTACAGTCATCTCTCTCTGCCCTGTGCCTAGCACAGGGGGGTCACCTAAACAGTCACCACACACTCACTTTATTTAATAGAGTGTAAAGAGTGGAGACGGTGGCTCTTTCCACCATCTCTATGATGACCGTCCTGGCTGGGGAGGTGGTTTCAGACCATCATATTTGCAGCCCTTGAATGTAGTTGAGGCTCACCATGGGCTTTGAGGGTGGCCCAACTTGGATGGAATTGTGACTCTTGTGAAGTCTTCAGACTTCCCTGTACTTAGATCCTGACATATACTTGGTGGGTCACTTCAGGAAAAGTACTTTGAGATCTTTGTACCTATTCCTCATCTGTAAAATGGTGATAAAAAAAAACTAATTTTTTGACTTTGTTTTATAATTGAATTCTAATTCTAGCTTGCCTGACTCCCCAGATAGTCTCCTTCCAATCCTATTCCCCAGAAAGGAGAGTGAGGGACTCAGTGGGTTCCATGCTTTAAAATTTTTTTTTAAAAATTTATTAAAGTATACCACTCATACATAAGCATACATAAACATTAAGTGTATAATAATAGTTGTGAATTTACAAAACAAATATATATAACATCATACAGGACTGTCATACCTCACCCTATCACCAATACCTTGAATTGTTAAACATTTTAAACTAATGATTAAAGAGCATTGTCACAATATTACTACTAACCAAAGTATTTTCCCCCAACCCACCCTATTATTATCTTTATATCATTTATATATGATCATTCATAAATAATAAGTATGGTAAAAATTGTGAAGTTAGAGAGCAAACGTGTAACATCATTCATGGGTCCCATACATCAAACCTCCACCAACACCTTGCATCTTCATGAGATGTTTCTTACAAATTATGAAAGATTTTTGTCAAAATCTTATTGTCCTTATCTTACATTTGGTGTATTTTCCCCCCAACCTACCCTGTTATTATTTTTCAAGTATATTTTTATGGCAGAAGTTGTAAACTTATAAAACAATCATGCACATGTACAGAATTCCCAAACAACACCCCTCTATCTGAACATTTGTTACAGATAAGATAATATCATCTGATTGTTACCATGACCATAGTGTACATTTGGTACACATTTTCCACACTGCCCCATTATCAACACAGTACATCTTTGGCATAGATGCAACAATATTATATTATTACTGCTAACCAGAGTCCATAGGTCACTCCAGTTGTATTTTTCCCATACTTCTTCACATTCCCACCACCTTACAGTAGTGATGTACATTTGCTTAAGCTAACAAAGAACACTCTTGCATCTGTACCATCAAACACAATTCTCATCTACTTCTTGGTTTACTGTACTATTCAGTTCCTAGATTATTTAACATTCTGTCAATTGGCATTTCATATCTAGATTACCATTTTCAGCCACATCCCCATTTATAAACTAGCTTTTACTCACTATGTGTTACCATCTGCTCTATCTATTTCCACACTTTCACAGCAAAGATAATTAAAACTTTTATGTACATTAACCATCAGTAGTCCATTGCAGTCCTCCTCTTATCTCCTTTAAGAATCCACCATGTACCACCACGTCTTGAAGATACTTTCCTACCATTTCTTCTAGAAGTTTTATGGTTCTTGCTTTTATTTTTAGGTTTTTGGTCCATTTTGAGTTAATTTTTGGATAAGGTGTGAGATAGGGGTCCTCTTTCCTTCTTTCGGCCATGGATATCAAGTTCTTTCAGCACCATTTGTTGAGTGGACTATTCTGCCTGAGCTGTGTGGGATTGATGGGCTAATCAAAAATGGCTTGACTATTTTTGTGAGGGTCTGTTTCTGAACCATCAAATCGATTCCATTGGTCTATGTGTCTGTCTTTATGGCAGTACCATGCTTTTTGTAAACCACTATAGCTAGGAAATAAGATTTAAAGTCTGGAGGTAAAAGTTCACTTTTCCTTTTGAAGATGTTTCTGGCTATTCAGGATCCCTTACCCTTCCAAATAAATTTGATAATTGAGTTTTCAATTTTAAAAAATTCTGGTGGAATTTTCATCAGGCTTGCATTGAATCTGTATATCAATTTGAGTAGAATTGACATCTTAATATATTTAGTCTTCCAATTCATGAGCATGGAATATTCTTCCAGTTATTTAGAACTTTTTTTATTTTTTTATAACATGGAGTTGCAATTTTATGAATACAAGTGCCTTACATCATTGGTTAAGTTTTTCTTGACTTTTTGAGTTTTTTTTTTAATTATTTATTTTTAACAATTACATTCAAAAAAAATATAAGGTCCCATTTAACCCCACCGCCCCCACCCCCCACTCCCCCCACAGCAACACTTGCTCCCATCATCGTGACACATCCATTGCACCTGGTAAGAACATCTCTGAGCATCACTGCACCCCATAGTCAATGATCCACATCATAGCCCACACTCTCCCACGTTCCATCCAGTGGGCCCTGGGGGGATCTACAATGTCCCGTAATTGTCCGTGAAACACCACCCAGGACAACTCGACATCCCGAAACCAGCTCCACCTCTCATCTCTTCCTCCCATTCCCCAAACCCAGCAGCCACCATGGCTACCCTTCCCACACCCATTCCACATTTTCTCTGTGGACATTGGATTAGTTGTGTCCATTGCACATCTATGACAAGTGGGGGCTTAGATTCCATATGGATACTGGATGCACTCCTCCTGCTTTCAGTTGTAGACACTCTAGGCTCCATGGTGTGGTGGTTGACCTTCTTCAACTCCATGTTAGCTGAGTGGGGTAAGTCCAATAAATCAAAGTGTAGGAGCTGAAGTCTGTTGAGGCTCTGGGCCTGAGTGTCATATTATCAGTCCAGAGATTCAAATCCCCTAAATATATCTTAAACCCCAGCACCTATTACAATTCCTATAAAGTAGCATGCAAGTCTTGTGAAAAGAGGTCCCTTCTGAGTCCAATTCCATCACGCAGAAACACAGGCTCCAAAGAGGGGCCATCTGCCATGGCAGTGAAACCCATCTGCCATGACTATAGAACCCGTGGGTCTCTTTATCCCTCAAAAGAACCAATACCTGGGGTTGTATCTACTTTATCTGTCTCTCAGACTCTGCTCAGTTGTGCATAAGGGCATTCCTTCTGACAACCTCCAGACTCTTTTTTAGAGACTCATAGCCTTATAATCTCATTTCTCCTTTCCATTTCCCCCTTACATTAGGTCAATCAGCATTTTGAAGTCATGTTATTATATGTAGACAGGGATATTCTGCTGATCCATATTGAACCTTTAATTCAAGGTCATTTTCTAGTTGTATCTTCAGCTGGTATGTAGTAGTGGTCCCTCGGTGCCAGGGAGGCTCATCCCTGGGTGTCATGTCCCTCGCTGGGGGGAATGCACTGCATCTACATGATGAATTTGGCTGTGAGAGTGGCCACATTTGAGTAACATGAAGGCTGTCAGGAGGAAACTCCCAGGCACAGTGCTACTCTAGGCCTTGTTCTTATTGCAGGTGTACAGGCTCAAAAGCATAGCCATTAGTATCAGGAGCCCACTGTTGGGCCCTCCTTCCTTCCTGGTTCTTGCCGTTGCACCTGGGGGACTGCTGCTGCTCCTCCAGAGTCCACGACAGTGACCCCCCCCGGCCAGGAGCCTGGTACCCCCCCAGCTGTTGTTTTTAATTGTTTCCACTATGAGTATATCTAGACATTACTATATACCCTGGGCATATGCCCTGTATAACTCCCTGTCAACCCTATATATCCTGTCAATAACATCCTATATCAGTATTCCTCCGCTGCCATTGTTGAACCACTCTGTGATCTAAAACTTCCCATAAAGTGAATCCCAACAAATTGTCAGCTTCACAAGAGTCTTAGATCACTGAAATTCATATATACAATATACAGTACTTCCCCAGATCCACCATAAAACCTTTTCCCTTCCACAGCGATAATCTTTTAACTTATTCATATCATATTTCCTGAAACTGATGTACAGATTCCAAGACAATAGCTTTCAAACAAGGTGACAGCTGTACTTACTATGTGGTCCATACTTTAGGTTGTACAGTTTTCTAAATTTTTTAGTTATCCTATGTTTTGCATTATGGTTTACATTATTAGTCTGTCGTCCCCTATATGTTTTTGGTGTAATATTACATGTTTTATATTCATCCTCGTGTACTCTCACAAAACTCCTCTCTTGCCCCCATATTTACCTTGGTTCCATCCATTCCACATCCATTTTCCCCTCCCCTTGGGGCCCACAATGCCAGCCAATCTCCATTTCCCAAGAAGCCATGTCCAGAGATACTTGCAGCAGTATTCAGGGCCTGACTTTCTCAACTGCCCTGTTGCCCTGGGAGCCATCCTTTCTCACGAGAGATACAGTTCTCTCTATTTGATGGCATTAGTCTACTCCAGGATGTGGGTCCACCCCAACTCTCACTTCTTGGGTCTCTTCCCAATGGTACTACCCACCTTGGCATAATGAGCCTTCAGCTATTCCCCTGGAGTCCTTCCCGCATCAGACCATACCCCCTGAGCATCCTAAACAGGTAACCCTCCTACTTATACTTTGATACGAGTTTCTCAACATTTTGTTCTCAACAGACACCTGACACTCTCCCATGTTCGTATGTTGCCCCTCCCTTCCCCCATTTTTTGTATAATATTACCCCTCTGCCCATCCCCAGCCCCCCTCCAACCCACAAAGCCCCATCCGAAGGCAACCCCTTGCCCCCATTTTGTCCCTTCTTTGTGCTCATACTTACCGCCAGCTCATCACAGATTCCCCCCCTGCAGACGTTAACTCACATCCTTCCTCCATCCCCCGATTTCCTGTAAGCCTCTTTTCCACACTCTAGCTCTCTGAGGCAGTTTGCTTATTTCATATCATTGAGGTCATGTAGTATTTGTCCTTCAATGCCTGGGTTGCTTCACTCAACATAAGATTCTCAAGGTTCATCCATGTTATCACGTGTGATTGTAGTGTATTTGTTCTTACAGCTGAGTAGTATTCCATTCTGTGTATATACCACATTTTATTGATCCACTCGTCTGTTGATGGACATTTGGATTGATTCCAACTTTTGGCGATAGTGAACAATGCTGCTATGAACATTGGTGTACATATATCAGTTTGTGTCCTTATTTTCAGTTCTGATGGGTATATACCCAGCAGTGGTATTGCTGGGTCATATGGCAAATCTATGGTTAGTTTTTTGAGAAACTGCCAAACTGTCCTCCAGAATGGTTGGATCCTTCTGCATTCCCACCAGCAGTGGATGAGTGTTCCCCTTTCTTCACATCCTCTCCAGCATTTGTATTCTTCTGTTTTTTTCATAGCTGCCAATCTTATGGGAGTAAGATGGTATCTCATTGTAGTTTTGATTTGCATTTCCCTGATAGCTAGAGATTTGGAGCATTTTTTCATGTGCTTTTTAGCCATTTGTATTTCTTCTTTGGAGAAGTGTCTATTTAAATCTTTTTCCCATTTTTTAAATGGGTTGTTTATCTTTTTGTTTTCAAGATATATGAGTTCTTTATATATGCAAGTTATAAGTCTCTTATCAGATATATGGTTGCCAAATATTTTCTCCCATTGTGTGGGTTCCCTTTTTACTTTCTTGACAAACTCCTTTGAGGTGCAGAAGGCTTTAATTTTGAGGAAGTCCCATTTATCTATTTGTTCTTTTGCTGCTCGTGCTTTTGGTGTGATATTCATGAAGCCATTTCCTATTACAAGGTCCTGTAGATGTTTCCCTACACTGCTTTCCAAGATCTTTAAGGTCTTGGCTCTTATATTTAGGTCTTTGATCCATCTTGAGTTGATCTTTGTATAAGGTGTGAGATGGTAATCCTCTTTCATTCTTCTACATATGGCTATCCAGTTCTCCAGGCACCATTTGTTGAATAGGCCATTCTCTCCCAGTTGAGAGGGTTTGGTGGCTTTATCGAATATTATATGGCTATATACTTGAGGTTCTATATCAGAACTTTCAATTCGATTCCATTGGTTTGTGTGTCTCTCCTTATGCCAATACCATGCTGTTTTCACTACTGTAGCTTTGTAGTATGTTTTGAAGTCAGGAAGTGTGATTCCTCCTATTTCGTTTTTCTTTTTCAATATGTCTTTGGCTATTCGGGGCCTCTTTCCTTTCCAAATAAATGTCCTAGTTAGTTTTTCTAGTTCCTTAAAGAAGGGTGTGTTGATTTTTATTGGGATTGCATTGAATGTGTAGATCAGTTTTGGTAGGATAGACATCTTAATAATATTCAGTCTTCCTATCCATGAACAATGAATATCCTTCCATTTATTTAGGTCTTCTTTGATTTCCTTGAACAGTCTTGTATAGTTCTTGGTGTATAAGTTTTTTACCTCTTTAGTTAAATTTATTCCAAATATTTGATTTTTTAATTTACTATTGTAAATGGTATTTGTTTCTTGATTTCCTCCTGATCTTGCTCATTATTGGTGTACAGAAATGCTACTGATTTTTGTGCATTGATCTTATAACCTGCGACTTTGCTGAACACATTTATGAGTTCTAGCAGCTTTGTTGTAGATCTCTCAGGGTTTTCTATGTATAGGATCAAGTCATCTGCAAATAATGAAATTTTGACTTCTTCCCTTCCAATTTGAATGCCTTTTATATCTGGTTCTTGCCTCAGTGCTCGATCAAGTACTTCCAAGAAAATGTTAAATAGGAGTGGAGATAATGGGCATCCTTATCTTGTTCCTGAGTTTAGAGGGAAGGATTTCAGGATTTTGCCATCGTAAACAATGTTGGCTGTAGGTTTTTCATATATACTCTTTATCACGTTCAAAAAGTTTCCTTGTATTCCGATCTTTTGGAATGTTTTTATCAAGAAGGGGTGCTGTATTTTGTCAAATGCCTTTTCTGCATCTATAGATATAATCATGTGATTTTTTCCCTTCAATCTGTTTATATGGTGTATCACATTGATTGATTTTCTTATGTTGAACCATCCTTGAATACCTGGAATAAATCCCACTTGTTCATGGTGTATAATTCGTTTAATGTGTTGTTGAATACGATTAGCAAGTATTTTGTTAAGTATTTTTGCATCTAGGTTCATTAGAGCAATTGGTCTGCAATTTTCCTTTCTTGTGGTGTCTTTGTTTGGCTTTGGTACTAGGATAATGTTGGCATCATAAAAGGAGTTCGGCAATGTTCCTTCTGTTTTGATTTTTTGGAATAATTTCAATAGGATTGGTGTTAGTTCTTAACGGAATGTTTTGTACAATTAACCTGTGAAGCCATCTGGCCCTGGGCTCTTCTTAGTTGGGAGATTTTTAATGACTGATTCTATCTCTTTACTTGTGATTGGTTTGTTAAGATCATCAATTATTCTTTCATCAGTATGGGCTGCTTATGTATTTCTAGGAATTTGTCCATTTCCTCTAAATTGTCATTTTTGTTGGAATATAGTTTTTCAAAGTACCCTCTTATGATAGTCTTTATTTCTGTGGGTTCAGTGGTGATATCGCCTTTCTCATTTCTTATTTTGTGTATTTGCATCTTTTCTCTTTTTTTCTTTGTTAGTCTCGCTAAAGGTTTGTCAATTTTGTTGATCTTCTCAAAAAACCAGCTCTTGGTCTTGTTTATTTTTTCAAGTGCTTTCTTATTTTCTATTTCATTTAGTTCTGCTCTTTGTTATTTCCTTCCTTCTTCTTCCTGTTTGGTTACTTTGTTGTTGTTTTTCTAATTCCATCAGAAGTGCAGTTAGTTCTCCAATTTTTGCTCTTTCTTTTTTTCTGTGAGATGAATTTATGGCTATAAATTTCCCTCTCAGTACCGCTTTTGCTGCATCCCATAAATTTTGGTATGTTGTGTTATCATTATCATTTGTTTCAAGGTAGTCATTGATTTCTTTTGAGATTTCCTCTTTGACCCACTGTTCTTCTAAGAGTGTGCTGTTTAATTTCCAAATTGTGGTGTGAAGTCTGAGTCTCTGTCCCTTGCAAATTTCCAACTCTACTCCACTGTGGTCAGAGATATTGTTTTGTATGATTTTGATCTTTCTGAATTCATTAAGCCTTTCTTTGTGGCCTAGCATATGGTGTATCTTGGAGAATGTTCCATGTGCGCTTGAGAAAAATGTATATCCTGCTGTGTTTGGGTGTAATGATCTATATATGTCTATTAGATCCAGCTCTTCTAATATACTGTTCAAATGTTTTGTTTCTTTAGTGATTCTCTTTTGAGGTGTTCTGTCCAGAGTTGATAGTGGTGTATTAAAATCCCCCACTATAATTGTAGATGCATCTATTTTTTCACTTAGGTTATCCAGCGTTTGTCTTACATATTTAGAGGCGCCCTTGTTAGGAGCATAAATATTTATGATTGTTCAATCTTCTTGACAGATTGTCCCTTTCACTAAAATATAGTATCCTTCTTTGTCTCTCACAATTGTTTCACATTTAAAGTCTATTTTGTCTGATATTAATAGCTACTCCTGCCTTTTTTTGGTTGTTGTTTGCTTGTATGATTGTTTTCCAGCCATTCACTTTCAACCTCCATGAGTCTCTGGGTCTAAGATGTGTCTCTTGTAGGCAGCATATAGATGGGTCATATTTCCTTATCCAGTGTCCCAGTCTGAATCTTTTGATAGGTGAGTTTAATCTGTTGACATTCAGTGTTATTACGTTTAGAGAGTTATATTATGGTAGCCATATTTTGGTTGGATTTGTGTTTGTTATATTTTGTTTGTATTATTTTATTTTCCCCTTCTATTTTTGTCTTTCTTGTTGCTTTTACACTCTCCTCCATCTCTGACTGTCCTTTTTTTTCCTTTCTTCCTGCAGAAATCCCTTAAGAATTTCTTGAAGGGGAGGTTTCTTGTTGATATACTCTTTCAGTTTCTGTTTATCTGTGAATATTTTGAACTCTCCATCATTTTTGAATGCTAGTTTAGCTGGATAGAGTATTCTTGGTTGGAAATTTTTTTCCTTTAGTACCTTGACTATATCATACCCCTGCCTTCTTTCCTCCATCATTTCAGATGAGAAATCAGCACTTAATCTTATGGAGTTTCCCTTGTATGTGATGGTTTTCTTTTCTCTTGCTGCTTTTAGGATTTTTTCTTTGTCTTGAGCATTGGATAATTTGACAAGTATATGTCTTGGGGTGGGCCTGTTGGGGTTTATGACCAGTGGAGTGCGCTGTGCTTCTTGGATATGTACATCTGTCTCTTTCAGTAGATTTGGGAAGTTTTCATTCATTATTTCCTGCAACACTCCTTCTGACCCCTTTCCCTTCTCTTCTCCTTCTGGAATGCCTATAATACGTATGTTTGAGCATTTTGCGTTATCATTCAGGTCCCTAAGTCCTATCTGGATTTTTTCTACCTTTTTATTGACCACTTCTACTATCTGTTTGATTTCCAATGCACTGTCTTCCACATCACTAATTCCCTGCTCTGCCTCTTCTAGTCTGCTGATATTTGCTGCAAGTGTATTTTTGATTTCTTGAATTGTGGTGTTCATTTCCATCATATCTGTTATTTTTTTGCGCATGTATGCAATTTCCCCTCCAAGTGTTGTCTTCATTTTGTTAACCTCTTTCATTACTTCATCAAATTTGCCGGTGATAAATGTTCTGAGATCTTTCATTGCTTGTGCGAAGTCCTCCTCCCCTTCCTGATTTTTAGTTTGTTGATTGGATTCAGCCATGTTTTCCTGATTACTTGTTTGGTTTGTAGATTTTTGTTGCTGTCTTGTCAACATTTTTTCTTGATGGGTTTAATCAGTTCCTTAGCTTCTTTGTCTAGTCTTGGAGATTAATTAGCTGTTGTTTTTGCATAAGTGTTATATCTTCTCTTTGTCACTTTGTTCTTCTTATTCCGATGTCTTATTGCTGGTTAAGCTCACTTTAAAGGAAAGTATTAGTGCTGGGGAAAGACAATTGTGTAAGGAAGGAAAAAGTGTGAAGTAGTATTGGTGATATATGTTAACAAAGCAATATGAGTTCTGGGAGGATGGAGGTTAGATCATGTAAATTGTGTAGAGTTATAGTAGTAGGAAAGTACCTACAATGAGGTAGATGACTGAATATGGGAGGAATATGGTACGTACTAAGAAGCTATTGTTTTCGTGAGAGAGGGAAAGAGAAAAGAAAGGTAATAGTTTCAGGGACAAATACCAGATGGAAAACTAAACAAAGGTATTAGAAATTAAGAGTTAGACACTTTGTGGATCATAGAAAGGGAGGTGGAATATAGGAGAGATAATAGATGGTGGAGGATATCAAGTTGTAGGGGAAGGGGATAGTGTAGATAGGCTAAATCTATTCACAGAGAAATGATGCATTGGAGGATGAGGAAACCCAGCAAATGTGAGGTGTTTCCTGTAGGACCTATTGTATTGTTAAGATAAAATAGAATAAGAAGAATATTGGGGACAAGAAAGAGAGGATTAAAAAAAAAACAAAAAAAAAAACAAAGCAGAAACCCCGCTGCTGGGCTCGGCTGGGCTCTCCCGGCCGCCGCCCTCTGCGGCTCCGCTGGGCTCAGCTCCCCCGCCCACCACCCGCCGCGGCTCGGCTGGGCTTGGCTCCCCACCCCCCGCCGCCTGCCGCGGCTCGGCTGGGCTCGGCTGGGCTCAGCTCCCCTGCCCGCTGCCCGCCGTGGCTTGGCTGGGCTCGGCTCCCCCGCCCGCCGCCCGCTGTGGCTCGGCTGGGCTCGACTGGGCTCGGCTCCCCCGCCCGCCGCCCGCCGCGGCTCGGCTGGGCTCAGCTGGGCTTGGCTGGGCTCAGATCCCCCGCCCGCTGCCTGCCGTGGCGCGGCTAGGCTACCCTGGCCGCCACCCACCGGGGCTCGGCGCGGCACTAGCTGCCTCGGCTCCGCCTACCCAAGGAGGGAATCCTCCACATGTCGCTGGGATCTCCGTGTATATTTCACAGATGGATCCTCTGTTACCTTCCCTCCAAATTGATGTCCAGACACCTCCGGACCAGGAAAAATCCCGAAACAGCCTGGTCCCAAAGAGTCTCCAACACCGCCCAGCCGATTCCCCCCAGGAGCTAGTAACCGGGAAGTTCACTCAGCCGCCATCTTGCCCCCCTCCCCACTTTTTGAGTTTTATCTGCCATATTTTATTTTCACCCTTCTTTTTCTCTTTTAATTACTTTTATTGATATAATCTTCATTTCTAGACTCTCTTCCAGTCCTCTCTTCCTGTCTTTTCTTGTTAGGGTCTAGTATAACCTTTAGTATGTCTTGAAAATCTTGTCTCTTGGTTAGAAATTCTCTCAGTTTCCGTTTATGTATGAATATTCTAATCTCACCCTCAGTTTTGAAAGACAGTCTTGCTGGATATAAGATCCTTGGCTGGATGTTTTTCTCTTGTAGTATCTTAAATATATCAGGCCACTGTTTTATTGCCTCCCTGGTTTCTCAAGAGAAATCAGCACTTAATCTTATTGGGTATCCCTAATGTCATGGTTTGCTTTTCTCTTGTTGGTCTCAGAATTCTCTTTGTCTTTGGCATCAGATATTTTGGTTAGTATGTGTCTCAGAGTTAGTTGATTTGGATTTTTTGGATGGGAGTACATTGTGCTTCTTGGACATGGATATCTGTGTCCTTCAATAGGGTTGGGAAATTTTCTACCATTGTTTCTTCAAATATTTCTTCTGCTCCTTTTCCCTTTTCTTCTTCTCTGGGTCACCTAGGACATGTATTTTTGTACATCTTTTGCTGTAATTTATTTCCCTGTTTCCTTGTTCAATTTTTTCCATTCCTCATTTGTTCTTTTGTATGTTCACTTTCAGAGGCCATTTCTTTCAGCTTACCAATCCTTTTTGCTGCCTCCTCAAATCTGCTTTCTATGATTTCAATGTTTTTAAATTTCATTTATGCACCTTTCATTCTGAGATCTGCTAATTTGCTATGTATGCTTTCAAATTCTTTGTGCTCCTCCAATGTCTTCTTAATATCCTTAATCTCTTTAGCCATCTCATTGGATTTATTAAGGAGATTTGTTTGAACTTCTATGATTAGTCATCTCAAGCCCTTTCTGTTATTTGGAACGTTATCTTGTTCCTTTAACTGGGCCATATTTTCCTGTTGCTTGGTGTGGATTATAATTTTTTGTTGTCTTGGCATCTGGTGTAGTAGAGTATTTATTCTGGGTGTAGTTTTTCTCTTTAGTTTATGGCTTTCTGCCCTTTCTCTTTTGCTGGTTGTGCAGTAGGAGCCAAGGATGTAGTTTGTGCTCTAAGCTGTGGAGGCTTAAGCTGCCCTTATTACCCAGGGACCTATGAAGCTTCTTTCAACTTTCTCCTTTGCCAGGGGTAGGGACAGAATCACAGCTGTGTGGAATAATTCGAGTCATGCAGGCCTAGACTGTGGCTGCCTAGTGAGACTGATGAAGCTTCATGCCCCTTTCATCCCTGCCTGGGGCAGGGACAGAGCTGCAGGTGTGGGCAGCAATCTATGCATTGCAGATCCAAGATGACCGCAGTTGTCCTGGCAGACTTCCAATTATTCAGTCCATGTCAGCTAAAGGTTCCTGCAGTTACCTGGATAGGCTGGTGCAGGGCCCACTAGGTTCCTCCCTGCCAGAGGTGGGGCTGAAGGACTGCAAGCTGATCTGGATGAAAGAAACTGGTCCCTATGTTCACCATGATTTTCGGCCAGCCTGGCTTCCCCTCCTGCTGGGGGTGGAGTTAAAATGGTGGCCACCAGCCTCTTTCTGACTTGGACAGGTTCATCCTTTAGCTGTTCTTAGGGTTAGACTCTAGCAAACTGAATTTACTAATCAGTAGCTGAAATCAGTGACCAACTCTCTTCCTCCCCTGTTTTTGGGAAAAAGGAGCTTCCATTTCTAGCCAGTGGATAGCTCTTGGGGCAGCTTGTGCTGCTATAGTAGCATATTCACTGGCATCTCAACTTGGCTGGTAATTTCCCAAAGAGGCTAATGCAGGTCCCCCAGCTTCCTCCCTGCTGGAGATGAGGCTGGATCCTATGCTAGAGCTGCAATCTGATCTGGATGGAAATGTGCTGGTCCCTACCAGCACTGGAATTTTTATTCTGTCCTGCTTCCCCTTGTGCCTGGCATGGAGTTAAGATGGTGACTCCCAGCCTCTTTCTGACTTGGTCAGGTTCAAACTTTAGCACAAACTTTAGCTGTTCTTAGGATTATATACTGTAGCCCTCTCAATTTACTCATCAGTAGCTGAAGTTGGTGCCCAACTACCTTTTCCCTCCCCATTTTTGGGAAGTGGAGCTTCCTATTCCAGCTGCAGAATAGCTCCTGAGGTGGCTTGTGCCTCCATTGGAGGATGGGCACCAGCTTCCAGGGCATGGGGTGCTCTACTTCTGAATCTTCTCTGCAGATGGGCAGTCTCCTTCCTTCCATTCTTTCAAGGATGTTGCAGGATGCTCTTCTGGCTTCCTGGAGCACCCAAATAGGTGCTTTAGATATCACCATGTGATTACTAACTGCCCTGTAGCAGGAGCTGACTTTAGGAGCGCCTTACTTTGCCACCATCTTGTTGTCCTTGAATTTTGGATATTTTATATATAGGTCTAAAGTTTCCTTTTACATTTTTTTTGTTTATGTTTCTTTGTTGAGAACTATCTTTTCTTTCATTCCAAGAGGATTTACCTTTTTCATTGAGCAGAGACTGCTTTGATGCATAATTCTTTCTCTGGTTCATTTGGGACTGTATTCGCTGATTGTTTTTTCCCCTGGAGAATAGATGAGATTTTTCTAGTTCTTTTTATGTTATGTTGTATAATTTGGGATGATATCTTGGTTGTGTGTGCTTATTATATAGTTATAGACTTCTGAAAGATTGTTTTGGCTAATTGGTGCCTTGCTATTCAATATGAATTTGAGGATCACCTTTTTCCATTCCTAAAAATAGGTTGCAGAGATTTTGATAGGTATTGCATTTTTTAAATTTTTTTGTCTTTAAAATTTTTTTTAATGTTACATTAAAAAAATACGAGGTCCCTATATGCCCCCATCCCCCTCACCCCACTTTCCCCCCATAACCACCTCCTCCATCATCATGAGACATTCATTGCACTTGGTGAATACATCTCTGAGCACTGTTGTACCTCATGGTCAATGGCGCACACCATAGCCTATACTCTCCCACAGTCCACCCAGTGGGCCATGAGAGGACATACAATGACTGGCAACTGTCCCCGCAGCATCACCCAGGACAACTCCAACCCCTGAGAATGCCCCTACATCACATCTCTTCCTCCCACTCCCTGCCCCCAGCAGCCATCATGGCCACTTTCTCCACAGTAATGCCACATTTTCTTCAATTACTAATCACAATAGTTCATGAACAGAACATCAGTAAGTTCACTCTAATCCATACTCTATTCCTCCATCCTGTGGACCTTAGAATGGTTGTGCCCAGTCCACATCTATATCAAGAGGGGACTTAGATTCCACATGGATGCTGGATGCAATTCTGCTTTCACTTATAGGCTCCCTGGTGTGGTGGTTGACCTTCTTCACCTCCATGTTAGCTGAGTGGGGTAAGTCCAATAAACCAGAGTGTAGGAGTTGCGGTCTCTTGAGGCTCAGGGCCTGGCTATCACATGGTCAGTCCAGAGATTCAGGTCCCCTGGGTATACACTAAACCCAAGCACCAACTACAGATCCAGTAAAAATAACAGGGGAGGCTTGTGGACAATGATCAGATCTGAGTCCAGCTCCATCACACAGAAACACAAACTCCAGAGTAGGGCCAACTGGCATGGCACTGAACTCCATCTGCCATGACCATAGAACCGGATGGTCCCTGTAGCCCTCAGAAGAACCAATACCTGGGGTTGTGTCTACTTTATCTGTCTCTGGGACTCTGCTCAGGTGTGCATAAGGGCGACCACGCTGATGAACTCCCAGCTCTTTTTAGAGACTCTTAGCCACATAAACTCATTTGTCCTTTCCATTTCCACCTTTTATTCAAGGTCAAAAAGTATTCTTTACTCCTGGTATTATATGTAGACAGATATTCTGCTGGTCCGAGTTGACCCTTTTATTCAAGTTCATTTTCTAGTTACATCATTAGCTGGTACTTGGTAGTAATCCCTTGATGGAAGAAGTTGCCTTGCCAGTTTGCATACAGGGCAACACTTACTGCAGTGATGGAAGGCAAAACATCAAAAATAAAGCTTTTGCATTTTAAAATTTTTTGATACCCCAATTTATTTTTACCTTAATTTTTCTAAATTAATATGTATTCTATATCTAACTTTTAAACTCATCGCTATATTTCATTTTACTAGTAATGGAACCTGGCAATATATTGGGATTCATTTTTGAAGAAGTTTTGGATCACAGAGAGGTTCAACAATGGTAGGGGAGGAATACTGGTTTGGGATGTTATTGACAGGGGACACATGGTTGGCAGGGAATTCTACAGGGCATATATCCAGGGTACATAAAAATGTTTGGATATTTTCATAGTTGTTACAATTAAAAACAACTGAGGGAGTGCTGAGTTCCTAGCCAGGGGAGCTCTATCACAGTCCCTAAAGGAACAGCAACAATCCCCCAAGTGCAACAGCAAAGACCAAAAAAGAAGGAAGATCCAACAATGAGCCCTTGATACTAATGACTATGCTTGTGAGCCTGTGCACCTGAAATAAGAACAAGGCCTAGAGCTGCAGTGTGCCTAAGAGTTACCTCCTGAGAGCCTCTGTGTTGCTCAAATGTGGCTAGTCTCGAAGCCAAACACAGCATGTAAATGTTTTGCCTTCCCCCCATTTTGGGTATTGCATTTAATCTGTAGATGACTTCAGATAGTACTGATACTGTAATAATATTAAATCTGAAGCAAGGACACAATATCTTGCCATTTATTTAGATCATCTTTAATTAATTAAAATTAATTAGGTCATAATTTAGGTCAAATTTAATTAAGTGCTTTGCAGTTTTCAGTGTACAGGTCATTCATCTCTTTATTTAAATTCATTATCAGGTATTTTATTCTTTTAGAGGCTATAGTGAATGGAATGTTTTAAAGATTTTTTTATTTTTTCAAATGTACTTAGGTTATAGAAAATGTTACACAAAAACTATAAGGGATTCCCAAATGCCCCATTCCACACACCTCCCACCCTTCCCCACATTAACAACTTCTTTCATTAACGTGGTACATTCATTGCAATTGATGAACACATTTGGAGCATTGCGATGAAGCATGGGTTATAGTTTACATTCTTCCTACTCACTCTCACTCAATTCTTTAGGATATATAGTGGCCTGTATCTGTTTTTGCAGTGTCAGTAAAGACAATTCCATGTTTCAAAAATGCCCCCATATTATGCCTCTTTTCCCCTTTCTGTGCCTTCAGCACCTCCAGCAGCCACTGTTTCCACATCAATGATATAATTTCTTCCATTGCTGGAATACCAGTAAGTTCATAGTAGAATATTAGTAAGTCCACTCTCATCCATATTTTATTCCCCAATCCTGAGGATTCTGGGATGGGGATACCTACTCCACCTCTAATTGAGAGGAGGCTTCAATCCCTTATGGCTGATGGATGGGACTCTCTTGCTTGCAGTTGTAGACTCTCTCCGTTCCTTGGTATGGTGGTTGTCCTTCCCACCTCCTTGTTAGTTATCCTGGGTGACGCCAATGAACTGCAGAGTAGATGTTGCAGCTACTGGAATTGATGTTTAATGCCCATATCAGAGTGTTCTTTCCTGGTATGGAAAAACAAAACTGATTTTTTTTTTTTTTTAGTGTTTATCTTATACCCTGCAACTTTTCTGAATTTATTTCCTCTAGTAGATTTCTTGTGGATTTTTGGGATCTTCAATATGAAGGATCATACCATCTGAGAATAGTGGTAGTTTTTGATTTCTGATTTGAATGCCTTTCTCTTTTTTTGCCTAATAACCCTGGCTAGAACTTCCAGTTCAATTTTGAATAGAAGTGGTAACAGTGGGCATCCTTGTCTTATTCCTGACCTCAGGTTTCATTCTTTCATTGCAAGCTTTCATTGTTTCTCACATTGACTATGATGTTAGCTGTGAGTTTTTTGTATTTACTTGTTGTGGTTGTTACCTTTCATTCCTATTTTTCTGAGCAATTTTATTATGAAATCATGGTAGATTTCATCAGAAGCCTTCTCTGTGCTATTGAAGTGATCATAGATTGTTCCCTCCATTGTTTTAATGTGGTGTTACTGTAGTGAGTGATTTTCTTAGGTTGGCCCACCACTGCATTCTGGGGATAAGTCACCCTTGGCCATGGGGTATAATCCTTATAATATATGTAGTTCGATTTGATTTGCCTGTGTTTTGTTGGGGGGTTTTGCTTCTATATTCATATGGAAGTTGTTCTTTGTTTTCTTGTGATGTGTCTATCTGGTTTGGGTATCAGAACAATAGTAGCCTTATGGAATAATAAGTTAGGAAGAATTCCTACCACTTTAGTTTTTTGGAAGAGTTTGGGAAGGACTGGTGTTAATTCTTGTTTGAATGTTTAGTACAATTCTCCCTGAAGCCACCTGGACTTTGACCTTTCCTTGATGGGATGTTTTTGATTATTATTCAGTCTCTTTGCTTTTATAGGTCTGTTAAGATCTTTTATATCTTCTTGAGTCAGAGCAGGTTATTTTTATGTTTTAGGAATTTGTTCATGTCTTCTCGATTATCTAGTTTATTGACATATGAATGTTCATAGTATTCTCATAACCCTTTTAATTTCTGCCAAATGAGTGTTAATGTTCCCACTTTCATTCCTTAAATAGTTATTTGCATCTTCTCTCATTTCTCTTTATCTGGATAAAGGTTTGTCAATTTTATTAATCTTTTTAAGGAACCAAATTTTGGTTTCATTGATCCTCTCAGGTGTTTTTCTATGCTTTATCTCCCTTGTCTCCTTTCTGATCTTTATTATTTCCTTCCTCCTACTAATGTTAGTTTTAGTTTTCTCTTTCCTCAAGATATGAAGTTAGGTAATTGATTAAATATCATTCTTTGGTGGGTGGGGACTCAATGCACTACTGGCACAAGAGGTTTATGTAATTCCTTAATTAATTATGAATCCAATATCATCTAATATGCCCAGAATTGGAATTCATCAATAATATCAAACTGCTACAGTCAACATCTAAAAGGGGAACTCAAAAGTTGGAGCCTTTGTTTACCTATCCTATACTTATCTAAATCCAAGGTGGGAAGAATTAAGGAAGGTGGGGCAAGATGGTGTCTGAGTGAGTGCACCTTATAGTCTCTCCTGCAAAGAAGCGGCTGGGCAGCGTTGGAAATTCTTCAGGACCAGGCTGTTTCGGGATTTTGCAGGGCAGGAGGTGTCTGGACATTGATTTGGTGGGACGGTGACAGAGAAGATTCGTGTAAAAAGTATAATTGAGGCTCTCTTACATGGAGATAGGGGCTGCGTGCAGGACACTCCCCCCTAGGGTGGGCAGCCTGGCAGTGGTGATTCCTGGAGGCTCTGCAGTGCTGAGGAATTCATAAGCCCTGAGTGGGCTATTCAGGGGCTTGCAGGGCAGGAGGTCTTTGGAAACCGATTTGGTGAGACAGAGACAGAGTTTATGCGAGGTGTGGAATTTTGGATTTCGGACACGGAGTTCAGTGCTTCTAGCTCGAGCCCCACCCCCCTAGGCCTGGCTGCTGATCTGCAGCGTCCTTAAATCTGCTGCAATAAAGAGGTGCTACCAGCAGGCTCTTTTGGGGGCTTGCAAGTTGGGAGGTGGCTGGAAGCCGATTAGGTGAAACAGACAGAGGAGTCTTTGGCGAGGCAGGGAATTTTGGATTTCGGACATGGAGTTCAGCGCTTCTGGCTAGAGCCCCGCCCCATAGGCCTGGCTGCTGATCTGCAGGGGTCCTTAAATTGGCCACAATAAAGAGATGCCACCAGCAGGCTGTTTCGGGGGCTTGCAGGTTGGGAGGTGGCTGGAAGCCGATTAGGTGAAACAGACGGAGGAGTCTTTGGCGGGGCAGGGAATTTTGGATTTTGGACATGGAGTTCAGTGCTTCTGGCTAGAGCCCCGCCCCCTAGCCTGGCTGCTGATCTACACTGGTCCTTAAATCAGCTGCAGTAAAGAGGTGCCACCAGCAGGCTGTTTCGGGGGCTTGCAGGTTGGGAGGTGGCTGGAAGCTGATTAGGTGAAACAGAGACAGAGGAGTCTTTTGCGAGGCATGGAATTTTGGGTTTCTGACATGGATATCAGCACTTCTGGCTAGTGCCGTGCCCCCTAGGCCTGGCTGCCTATCTGCAGCGGTCCTTAAATCAGTTGCAATAAAGAGGCACCCCCAGCAGGCTGTTTTAGGGGCTTGCAGGGTGGGAGATGTCCTGAAGTTGAATTGGTGACACAGTGACAGAAGAGACTCTGGGGAGAGGGGGAATTTTGGGTTTCTGACACAGAGGTCAGAGTTTGCGGGTGTGAACCCCCTCATTGGGCTGGCACCCAGCTGCGGGGATCCCTGAAGGCAGTGTTGCACTGCGGTGCTCCCAGGCTCCCTGTTAACTGGATTTGAGGTTGCCAGGTCTGTGTCCCCTAAACCCTGGTGGCCCACACCCCAGACTCTCACACCTCTTGAGTCTGCAATATCACAGATTTCCCATCCCTGAACCCACCATGCCCTGAGGTCCATCTGAGTTCCTTGATTGTCCTAGCCCTCAATGGCTGCAATTTGTTTTTGTTTGTTTGTTCTTTGTTTTCTCTTTCCTTTTTCTTTTTTTTTTCTTTTCTTTTCTTTTCTTTTTTATTGTCCTGGTTGCTAATGTTGCATTATCTCCTAGTTGTTTCTCCCATTGTATCCCCGAAGGTCTTTTTTCATTTAGGGTTTTTTTTTTTTTCCCTTTCTCTTCTTTTCCTTGGTTGTTTCCCTTCCTTCTCTTTGCCCACCCCTGCCTTTTTTTTTCCTTTTCCCTCTTTTTCTTCTTATTTTATCTTAATTATATAATAGGTGCTGCAGGGAACACCTCACATTTGCTGAGTTTTCTCATCCTCCATTGCCTCACTTCTGTGTGAATTGATTTTGGCCACCTACACTATCCCTTTTCCCCACTTCTTAATATCCTACATCATCTACAGTCTCTCCTATATACCACCTCCCTTTCTTTGGTCCCCAAATTGTCTAACTTTTAATTTCTAATACCTTTGTTTTGTTTTCTGTCTTTTATCCACTCTTGATACTATTGTCTTTCTTTTATCTTTCCCTCCCTCATGAAAACACCGGCTTTTTAAGTCATACTATATTCCTCCCATATTCAGTTGATTACCTCATTATAGGTACTCTACTTATTGCTATAACTCTACACAACTTACATGAGTCAAAACCCATCCTCCCAGATCTCATATTGTTGCTCTGGTGACATTTATTACCAATACTACTTCACACATTTTCCTTTTTTTACACAATTGCCTATCCATGGCCCTGATATTTTCCTTCAAAGTGAACTCAGCCAGCAACAAGAAATTAGAATAAGAAGAACAAAGTGACAAAGAGAAGATATAACACTTATGCAAAAACAACTAATTAATCCCCAAGACTAGACAAAGAAGCTAAGGAACTGATTAAACCCATGAAGATAAAATTATGACCAGACAGCAACAAAAAACTACAAACCAAACCAGTAATCATGAAAACATGGCTGAATCCAGTGAACAAACTAAAAACCAGGAAGGGGAGCAGAACTTCAGACAAGTAATTAAAGATCTTAGAACATATATCAGAGACATACTTAATGAAGTAAGGGAAGAGTTTAACAATATGAAGAAAACACTTGGAGAGGAAATTGCAGACATACACAAAAAGATAATGGATATAATGGGAATGAACATCACAGTTCAAGAAATCAAAAATACACTCGCAGCAAATAGCAGCAGATTAGAAGAGGCAGGGAAGAGAATTAGTGATGTGGAACACAGTACATCGGAAATCAAACAGATAGTAGAATTGATCGATAAAAAGATAGAAAAAATCCAGCTAGGACTTAGAGACCTGAATGACAATGCAAAACACATAAACGTACGTATTATAGGCATCCCAGAAGGAGAAGAGAAGGGAAAGGGGTAAAAAGGAGTGTTGCAGGAAATAATGACTGAAAACTTCCCAAATCTACTGAGAGAGACAGATGTACATATCCAAGAAGAACAATGCACCCTAAACATCATAAATCCCAATAGACCCACCCCAAGACATATACTTGTCAAATTATCCAATGTTCAAGACAAGGAGAAAATTCTAAAAGGAGGAAGAGAAAAGAAAACCATCAGATACAAGGGAGGCTCCATAAGATTAAGTGCTGATTTCTCATCTGAAACCATGGAGGCAAGAAGGCAGTGGTATGATATAGCCAAGGTACTAAAAGAAAAAAATTTCCAACCAAGAATACTCTACCCAGCTAAACTAGCATTCAAAAATGATGGAGAATTCAAAATATTCACAGATAAACAGAAATTGAAAGAATATGCCAACAAGAAACCTCCCCTTCAAGAAATTCTAAAGGGAGTTCTGCAGGAAGAAAGGAAAAAAACAGGACAGGCAGAGTTGGAGGAGAGTGTAAGAGCAATAAAAAAGAGAGAGAGAGAGAAGAAAAAAACGCAAAATAACACAAACACAAGTCCATCAAAATATGGCTAACATAAATAATTCCTTGAAAGTAATAACACTGAATGTCAACGGATTAAACTCACCTATCAAAAGATTCAGACTGGGACATTGGATAAGGAAATATGACCCATTTATATGCTGTCTACAAGAGACACATCTTAGACCCAGAGATTCATGGAGGCAGAAAATGAATGGTTGGAAACAATCTTACAAGCAAACAATAACCAAAAAAAGGCAGGAGTAGCTATATTAATATCAGACAAAATAGACTTTAAATGCGAAACAATTGTGAGAGACAAAGAAGGATACTACATATTAGTGAAAGGGACAATCTCTCAAGAAGAATGAACAATCATAAATATTTATGCTCCTAACAAGGGCACCTCTAAATACATGAGGAAAACACTGGAAAAACTAAGTGAAAGAACAGATACATCTACAATTATAGTGGGAGATTTTAATACACCACTATCAACTCTGGACAGAACATCTCAAAAGAGAATCACTAAAGAAACAAAATATTTGAACAGTGTATTAGAGGAGCTGGATCTAATAGACATATACAGATATTACACCCAAACACAGCAGGATATTACATTTTTATCAAGTGCACATGGATCATTCTCCAAGATACACCATATGCTAGGCCACAAAGAAAGGCTTAATGAAGTCAGAAAAATCGAAATCATACAAAATAGTATCTCTGACCACAGTGGAGTGAAGTTGGAAATCTGCAAGTGCCAGAGGCCCAGATTTCACACCAAGATATAGAAATTAAACAGCACACTCTTAGAAAACCAGTGGGTCAAAGAGGAAATCTCAAAGGAAATCAATAACTGCCTTGAAACAAATGATAATGATAACACAACATACCAAAACTTATGGGATGCATCAAAAGCAGTACTGAGAGGGAAATTTATAGCCATAAATTCATACATCAAAAAAGAAGAAAGAGCAAAAATTGAAGCACTAACTGCATATTGGGAGGAATTATTTAAAAAAAACAAAGTAACCCCACAGGAAGAAGAAAGAAAGAAAGAACAAAGATAAGAGCAGAACTGAATGAAATAGAAAATAAGAAAGCACTTGAAAAGATAAACAAGACCAAGAGCTGGTTTTTTGAGAAGATCAACAAAATTGACAAACCCTTAGTGAGACTAATAAAGAAAACAAGAGAGAAGATGCAAATACACAAAACAAGAAAGGAGAAAGGAGATATCACCACTGACTCCACAGAAATAAAGACTATCATAAGAGGATACTTTGAAAAATGATATTCCAACAAAAATGACAATTCAGAGGAAATGGACAAATTCCTGGAAACACATAAGCAGCCTATATTGATGAAAGAAGAAATTGATGATCTCAACAAACCAATCACAAGTAAAGAGATAGAATCAGTCATTAAAAACCTCCCAACTAAGAAGAGCCCAGGGCCAGACGGCTTCACAGGTGAATTCTACAAAACATTCCAGAAAAACTAACACCAATCCTGCTGAAACTCTTCCAAAAAATTGAAACGAAGGAATATTGCCTAACTCCTTCTATGATGCCAACATTACCCTAGTACCAAAGCCAAATGAAGACACCACAAGAAAGGAAAATTACAGACCAATTTCTCTAATGTACCTAGATGCAAAAATACTTAACAAAATACTTGCTAATCGTATTCAACAACACATTAAACGAATTATACACCACAACCAAGTGGGATTCATTCCAGGTATGCAAGGATGCTTCAACATAAGAAAATCAATGTGATACACCATATAAACAGATTGAAGGAAAAAAATCACATGATTATATCTTAGATGCAGAAAAAGCATTTGACAAAATACAGCACCCTTTCTTGATAAAAACTCTCCAAAAGATCAGAATACAAGGAAATTTTTTTAACATGATAAAGAGTATATATGAAAAACCCACAGCCAACATTGTTTACAATGGAGAAATCCTAAAATCCTTCCCTCTAAAATCAAGAACAAGACAAGGATGCCCACTCTCTCCCCTTCTATTTAATATTTTCCTAGAAGTACTTGCTCAAGCACTGAGGCAAGAACCAGATATAAAAGGCATTCAAATTGGAAAAGAAGAAGTCATAATTTCATTATTTGCAGATGACATGATCCTATACATAGAAAACCCTGAGAGGTGTACAACAAAGGTTCTAAAACTCATAAATGAGTTTAGTAAAGTCGCAGGTTATAAGATCAATGCACAAAAATCGGTAGCATTTCTGTACACCAATAATGAGCAAGATCAGGAGGAAATCAAGAAACAAATACCATTTAAAATAGTAAATTAAAAAATCAAATATTTAGGAATAAATTTAACTAAAGAGGTGAAGAACTTATACACAGAGAACTACACAAGACTGTTGAAGGAAATCAAAGAAGACCTAAATAAATAGAAGAATATTCCCTGTTCATGTATCAGAAGACTAAATATTATTAAGATGTCTATCCTACCAAAACTGATCTACACATGCAATGCAATCCCAATAAAAATCAACACAGCCTTCTTTAAGAAACTAGAAAAACTAACTATAAAATTTATTTGGAAAGGAAAGAGACCCCGAATAGCCAAAGACATATTGAAAAAGAAAAACGAAATTGGAGGAATCACACTACCGGACTTTAAAACATATTACAAAGCTACAGTAGTGAAAACAGCATGGTATTGGCATAAGGAGAGACACACAGACCAATGAAATCGAATTGAAAGTTCCGATATAGAACCTCATATATATAGCCATATAATATTCGATAAAGCCACCAAACCCTATCAATTGGGAGAGAATGGCCTATTCAACAAATGGTGCCTGGAGAACTGGATAGCAATATGTAGAAGAATGAAAGAGGATTACCATCTCACACCTTATACAAAGATCAACTCAAGATGGATCAAAGACCTAACTATAAGAGCCAAGACCATAAAGGCTTTGGAAAGCAGCATAGGGAAACATTTACAAAACCTTGTAATAGGAAATGGCTTCATGAACATCACGCCAAAAGCACGAACAGCAAAAGAACAAATAGATAAATGGGACTTCCTCAAAATTAAAGCCTTCTGCACCTCAAAGGAATTTGTCAAGAAATTAAAAAGGGAGCCTACACAATGGGAGAAAGTATTTGTCAACCGTATATGTGATTAGAGACTTATAACTTGCATATATAAAGCACTCCTATATCTTGAAAATAAAAAGATAAACAACCCATTTAAAAAATGGGAAAAAGATTTAAACAGACACTTCTCCAAAAAAGAAATACAAATGGCTAAAAAACACATGAAAAAATGCTCCAAATCTTTACCTATCAGGTACAAACTACAAACTACAATGAGATCCATCTTACTCCCATAAGATTGGCAAATCAAAACTACAATGAGATACCATCTTACTCCCATAAGATTGGCAGCTATGAAAAAAACAGAAGAATACAAATGCTGGAGAGGATGTGAAGAAAGGGGAACACTCATCCACTGCTGGTGGGAATGCAGAAGGATCCAACCATTCTACAATGAGATACCATCAAAACTACAATGAGATACCATCTTACTCCCATAAGATTGGCAGCTATGAAAAAAACAGAAGAATACAAATGCTGGAGAGGATGTGAAGAAAGGGGAACTCTCATCCACTGCTGGTGGGAATGCAGAAGGATCCAACCATTCTGGAGGACATTTTGGCGGTTTCTCAAAAAACTAACCATAGATTTGCCATATGACCCAGCAATTCCACTGCTGGTTATACATCCAGTAGAACTAAAAACAAGGACACAAACCGATATATGCACACCAATGTTCATAGCAGCATTGTTCACTATTACCAAAAGTTGGAATCGACCCAGATGCCCATCAAAAGATGAGTGGATCAATAAAATGTGGTATATACATACAATGGAATACTACTCGGCTTTAAGAACAAATACACTACAAACACACGTGATAACATGCATGAATCTTGAGAACCTTATGTTGAGTGAAGCAACACAGGCATTGAAGGACAAATACTATATGACCTCAATGATATGAAATAAGTAAACCAAGCTGCCTCAGAAACCTAATGACTGGAAGATAATCTTACAGGAAATCAGGGGGTAGAGGAAGGATGTAAGCTGACATCTACATGGGTGAAATCTGTAAGCTGGAGGTAAGTATATGTAAAAGGAAGGGATAAAATGGGGGCATAGGGTTACCTTTGGGTGGGGCTTTCTGGGATTGTGGGGGGCTAGGGATGGGCGGATGGGTAATATTGCCCAAGAAATTGGGGGGAGGGTGGGGCAACATATGAACATAGGAGATTGTCAGGTGTTGGTTGAGAGTATAATGCTGAGAAAACCTTTTCAAAATATAATTGGGAAAATTACCTGTTTAAGATACCTAAAGGGGATAATCTGATGTAGGACAAACTCCTAGGGAATATGTGAATGCTCATTTTGCCAGAGTGGGTTATACCATCAGGTAGAGATCCATATAATGAGAGTGAAGGTATACACACATCCTAGGGAGGACTAATTCCATCAAATAGAGGGAACTGTATCTCTCAAGAGAAATGGTAGCTCCCAGGGCATTAGGGCAGTTGAGCAAGTCAAGCTCAACACTGTTGCAAGTATCTCTGAACATGGCTCCTCAAGAAATGAAGAGTGACTGTCACTGTGGACCCCAGGGGGAGGGGGAAATGGATATTGAATAGATGGAACCAATGTAACTGTGAGGGCAATAGAAGGGTATCATGAGAGTACACAAGGATGGATATGAAACATGTAATATTACACCAAAAACATATAGGGGCCGACAGACTAATAATGTAAACTATAATGTAAAACATAGGATAACTAAAAATTTAGAAAATTGTATAGCCTACAGTATAAACCACAATGTAAACACAAATGTTACCTTCTTTAAAAGCTATTGTCTCAATATCTGTACATCAGTTTCAGTAAATATGGTATGAGTAAGTTAAAAGATTATTGCTGTGGAAGGGAAAAGGTTTTATATTGGATATGTGGGAGTACTGTATATTGTATGTATGAATCACTGTGATCTACAGCTCTTGTGAAGAGAAACTCAATAATTAGGAAAAAAGAAAAGAGAAAGATAGGATGTAGAATTTTTCCAAATCAATATGTATTCTTTATCTAACCTTTAAACTCATCGCTATATTCCATTTTACTATTAAGGGAACCTGGCATTATATTGGGCTTCACTTTTCAGGATGTTTTGGATCACAGAGTGGTTCAACAATGGCAGTGGAGGAATACTGGTATGGGATGTTATTGACAGGGGACATATGGTTGACAGGGCGTTATACAGGGCATGTGTCCAGGGTGCATAGAAATGTTTGGATATACTCATAGTGGAAACAATTAAAAACAACAGCTAGGGGAGTGCTGGGTTCCTGACTGGGGGGGCTCTGTCGTGGTCCCTAGGAGAGCCACCGCAGTCCCCCAGGTGCAACGGCAAGGACCAGGAAGGAATAAGTTTCCAACAATGAGCCCCTGATTCTAATGACTATGCTTGTGAGCCTATACACCTGAAATAAGAACAAGGCCTAGAGCAGTACTGTGCCTAGGAGTTCCCTCCTGACAGCCTCCATGTTACTCAAATGTGGCCAGTCTCAAAGCCAAACTCAGCATGTAAATGCACTGCCTTCCCCCCAGTGTGGGACATGACAGCTGGGGATGAGCCTCCCTGGCACCAAGGGAGCACTACCAAGTACCAGCTGATGACGTAACTAGAAAATGACCTTGAGGAAAAGGTTTTATAATGGATATGTGGGAGTACTGTATATTGTATATATGAATTATTGTGATCTATGGCTCTTGTGAAAAGAAGCTCAGTAATTAGGAAAAAAGAAAAAATGATAGAGTGTAGAATTTTTCCAAATCAATATTATTCTATATCTAACCTTTAAACTCATCGGTATATTCCATTTTACTAGTAAGGGAATCTGGCATTATATTGGGCTCCACATTTCAAGAAGTTTTGGATCACAGCGTGGTTCAACAATGGCAGCGGAGGAATACTGGTATGGGATGTTATTGACAGGGGACATATGGTTGACAGGGAGTTATACAGGGCATGTGTCCAGGGTGCATGGAAATGTTTGGATATACTCATAGTGGAAACAATTAAAAACAACAGCTGGGGGAGATACTGGGTTCCTGGCCGGGGGGGCTCTGTCATGGTCCCTAGGGGAGCAGTGGCAGTCCCTGGGTGCAATGGCAAGGACCAGGAAGGAATGAGGGTCCAACAGTGAGCCCCTGATACTAATGATTATGCTTGTGAGCCTATACACCAGAAACAAGAACAAGGCCTAGAGCAGCACTGTGCCTAAGGGTTCCGTCCTGACAGCCTCCATGTTACTCAAATGTGGCCAGTCTCAAAGCCAAACTCAGCATGTAAATACAATGCCTTTCCCCCAGCGTGGGACATGACACCCGGAGATGAGCCTCCCTGGTACCGAGGGATCACTACCAAGTACCAGCTGATGGCATAACTAGAAAATGACCTTTAATTAAAGGTTCAACATGGACCAGCAGATTATCCCTATCTACATGTAATAACAGGAGTTAAAAATGCTGTTTGACCTAAAGTAAGGGGAAATGGAAAGGACAAATGAGTTTATATGGCTATAAGTCTCTAAAAAAGAGTCTGGAGGTTGTCAGAAGGATTGCCCTTATGCACACCTGAGCAGAGTCTCAGAGACAGATAAAGTAGATACAACCCCAGGTATTGTTTCTTTTGAGGGCTAAAGAGACCCACAGGTTCTATGGTCATGGCAGATAGGGTTCACTGCCATGTCAGTTGGCCCTTCTTTGGAGCTGGTGTTTCTGTGTGATGGAGCTGGACTCAGATGGGATCCCTTTTCACAAGCCTTTCATGCTACTTTACTGGAATTGCAGTTGGTGCTGGGGTTTAAGATATGTCTAGGGGATCTGAATCTCTGGACTGACAATGTGATAGCCAGGCCCTGAGCCTCAGTAGACTTCAGCTCCTACACTCTGAATTGTTGGACTTACCCCACTCAGGTAACATGGAGTTGAAGAATGTCAACCACCACACCATGGAGCCTAGAGCGCCTACAACTGAAAGCAGGAGGATTGTATCCAGTATCCATGTGGAATCTAAGCCCCCTCTTGACATAGATGTGGAATGGACACAACCAAGCCAAGGTCCACAGGAAGGAGGAATACAGTAAGGATTAGAGTGGACTTAATGATATTCTATTCATGAACTATTGTGCTTAATAATTAAGAAAATGAAGCATTGGTGTGGAAAAAGTGGCCATGGTGGCTGCTGGGTGCGGGGAATGGGAGGAAGAGATGAGATGTGGAGGCATTTTGGGGACTTGGAGTTGTCCTGAGTGGTGCTGCAGGGACAATTGCCAGACATTGTATGTCCTCCCATGGCCCACGGGATGGAATGTGGGAGAGTGTGGGCTATGGTGTGGACCACAGGCCATGGGGTGCAGCGATGCCCAGAGATGTACTCACCAGATGCAATGGATGTGTCATGATGATGGGGGAGAGTGTTGCTGTGGGGGGAGTTGTGGGGTGGGGGTGGTGGGGGTGAATGGGAACCTCATATTTTTTAATGTAATATATTTTTAAAAATGAATAAAAAGTTTTATAAAATTTAAAAAAAGTCTATGAACAAATACAGAAAAAAAAATGACCTTGAATTAAAGGTTCAATGCAGACCAGCAGAATATCCCTGACTACATATAATAACAGGAGTTAAAAATGCTTTTTGACCTAAATTAAGGGGGAAATGGAAAGGACAAATGAGTTTATATGGCTTTGAGTCTTTAAAAGAGAGTCTGGATATTGTCAAAAGGATTGCTCTTATGCACACCTGAGCAGAGTCTCAAAGACAGATAAAGTAGATACAACCCCAGGTATTACTTCTTTTGAGGGCTAAAGAGACCCACAGGTTTTATGGCCACAGCAGATGGAGCTCACTGCCATGTCAGTTGGCCGTTCTTTGGAGTTGGTGTTTCTGCGTTATGGAGCTGGACTCAGATGTGAGCTCTTTTCACAACCCTTTTCTGTTACCATACTGGAATTGTAGTTGGTGCTGGGGTTTAAGATATATCTGAATCTCTGGACTAACAATATGATAGCCAGGCCCTAGCCTCAACAGACTTCAGCTCCTACACTCTGGTTTATTGGACTTACACCACTCAGCTAACATGGAGTTGAAGAATGTCAACCACCACACCATGGAGCCTAGAGTGTCTACAACTGAAAGCAGGAGGATTACATCCAGTATCCATGTGGAATCTAAGCCCCCTCTTGACATGGATGTGGAATGGACACAACCAATCCAAGGTCCACAGGAAGGAGGAATACAGTAAGAGTTAGAGTGGACTTACTGATATTCTACTCATGAACTATTGTGGTTAGTAATCAAGAAAATGTGGCATTGGTGTGGAAAAAGTGGCCATGGTGGCTGCTGGGTGCGGGGAATGGAAAGAGATCAGATGTGGAGGCATTTTTGGGACTTGGTGTTGTCCTGGGTAGTGCTGCAGGGACAATTACCAGATATTGTAGATCCTCCTATAGCCCACTGGATGGAATGTGGGAGAGTATGGGCTATGATGTTGACCATTGACCATGAGGTGCAGCGATGCCCAGAGATGTACTCACCAAATGCAATGGATGTATCATGATGATGGGGGAGAGTGTTGCTATGGGGAGAGTGGTGGGGTGGGGGCGGTGGGGGTGAATGGGCACCTCGTATTTTTTTAATGTAATATTTTTAAAAAATGAATTAAAAAAAAATAAATCCAAGGTGGGAGCTAATATATAAAAACTCAAGAATGTGGGCTGCTTAGAAAAATTCTTGTTCCCAATTGCCTTGTAAATCATGTTACCTTACAAACTGGGTCCCCTATCTAATGTCTGCTGTTACCTAAATAAAACAATAGGCAGCTGCAGAGTCTTTAAAAAAAAATCCAAATTTTATAAAGAACCAATTAGAAAGTCCCATGTGCACCAAAAAGATACATTTTCAACTGCCTTTTGAAGGCTTAGAAGGAGGACTGCTTGATCCCCAAGTCTGAATGTGTAAATAATGTTTGGATAAGGAGCCAATATACAATAGGATATCTGAGTCATGGTATCTCTATTTACCAGCCCACTAGCCATACCAGAAATAAACATGCCCTAGATATGAAGTAGCTGGGCTAGGGTTATCCATAAGACTATCAGTTCCCTATGGAAGGTTTGCCCATCATGAGGCAACCTAACAGCCACAGTAGTACATGTCAATATCACTGATGCAATTCTCAAAACAATTTGCGTTTCTATAGACTCAGCAAATGCCATGCATAATGAAATGGCCCTAGATCATCTTCTGGCAGAACAAAGAGGGGTATGTGCAGTAGCCAATATCTCCTGCTGCACATGGGTAAATACATCAGTGCAGCTAGGGCTAAACACCCAAGCCATTTAGCTGCATAACATTACCAGCCCTCCTGCATAATCGATATGAGAATCCATCAGAAACTCTATGCCTAAGTTATCATGGTTCTTACCCATAATAAGTCCCCTAATAATTGGTATCATGCTCTTAAAATGTGGTCCCTGCCTTCTTAACTGCTTGGTGTACTTCATGAGTAAAAGGTTAGAAGCTATTAACCTGCAAATGATCATAGCCCAGGGCTATGAATGATTCTGTTGTCAGTATGCTGACAGTCAAGTATACCTTAACATAGCTAGGGCAAGATTCTGCTCTTCCACTGGGACCTGTTACAACATACACACTCAGCAGGAAGCAGCTCCAGAAGCTAAACCTCCTCAAGAGTAAGGAGAGGATATAAACGGGGGGGGGGGGGGGGGGGGGAACTGCTACAAGGATGGCGTGCCCCCTGGATGATTACACACAGAAAATTTCACCTGTACTTTTGTTTGAGCTATGCTTATTTTCAGGAACTAAGGGTAGGTTGCCAGTAACCACAAGAGCAGCCCACCTAGGGCTGCCAAAGATGGCAAATGGGCTCCCTGTGCAAAAAGTATTATAAAAAGTGCCATGTGCAAGAAGAGACCATCTGCATATAACAGAGTAGAGTTAACAATAATATTGTAATATTTGTAGCAATGGCAAAGATATTATATCAATTCTAAGGGACAATAATAGGGGGTATAAGGGGATATGGGATTTTTCCTTCTCAAGTAGTGAAAATGTTCTAAAATTGACTGAGGTGATGATAGCACAACTTGCGATGGACGTGAGAACCACTGAGTATACACTTTGAGTGGATTGTACAAAACAGGAGACTGTATAACACAGTGAATCCTGTGGTAGAAGATGGACTGTGGCTAACAGAATATGAAAATGTTCTCTCATGAACTGTAATAAGTACATAATACTAATTCAGGGTGTCATTAACTGGGTGAGTTGGGGGAAAAGTACACCAAATGTAAGATATTGGCTCTATTTAGTAGTAATATTTTTACAATGCTTTTTCATAGTTTGTAACAATTGTTTCATAACAATGCAAGGTACTGCTGTTGGGGTAATATATAGGAGCCCTGTATGAGGATATTCATGTTTGTTTTGTAAGTTCACAACTTACACACATTATTTATGGATATTCACATATGAATGATAATCTTCAATAAAAACTTAAAAAACAAAGTAAAAGGTTGTAAAACTAAAGATAGGAGGTAGCATGATTGTAAGATAAACATAATAATTTCACAAGTGAGACTTATTCTCTACAAGAAGAAAGGATGATAAGATAAATATACAGCACAGGTGATACAGAAAGTTTGCCTTCTAAGCAAGACACTCAGTTAAGGAAAACCTTTTATTACTTCTTATTAAGAACAGACAAATAATACAAGAAAACTTTAACTGAACAGAGAGAAAACCATTGTATGAAGTGATTTTGTATGAAGCACTGTATGAAGATATTGTCTGATGGGAAAACTTAAAAATCTTATAAACCTATCAAATCTTAGTCTCCCTGTGCCATGACAAATAAAATCCATTTTCTGCAAACCTTCAACTTTCTATATCAATTCATGATTGTCCTACATATTCCCGTTTCTTTCTACAACAACCAGTTATTTTACTTTAAACTTTAAAACAAAACTTTATTTTCCTTTAGCAAAACATACCTTGCAAATGTATTTAAATGATCAAAAAAGATCTTAGAAACTCTCTTCAAGGTAACAATCTTGAAAACATAATTTTTCTTTCAATATAATCATGGCGGTGAAGAAGGTCAACCACCACACCAGGGAACCAAGAGTGCTTACAACTGAAAGCAGGAGGATTGCATCCAGCATCCATGTGGAATCTAAGCCCCCTCTTGATATAGATGTGGAGTGGACACAACCATTCCAAGGTCCACAGGATGGAGGAATAGAGTATGGATTAGAGTGGACTTACTGATATTCTATTCATGAACTATTGTGATTAGTAATCAAAGAAAACATGGCATTGGTGTGGAGAAAGTGGACATGGTGGCTGCTGGGAGTAGGGAGTGGGAGGAAGAGATGAGATGGGGCATTTTCGGGACTTGGAGTTGTCCTGGGTAGTGCTTCAGGGACAGTTACTGGACATTGTATGTCCTCCCATGGCCCACTGGGTGGACTGTGGGAGAGTGTGGGCTATGATGTGGACCATTGACTGTGAGGTGCAGTGGTGCTCAGAGATGTATTTGCCAAATGCAATGAATGTCTCATGATGATGGAGGAGATTGTTGTTATGGGGGGAGGAGTGGGGTGAGGGGGGTTGTAGTTATATGGGGACCTCATATTTTTTTAATGTAATATTAAAAAAAGAAAAAATAAAAATAAAATAAAATCAACTTAAGCTCTAATAGATATAGTTCTAGTTTATTTGATCAGTAATTACATCGAGTTGGAAAGAACACACCCATTTAGAATAAAATTATATGCTTATATTGTACTTACTTTTTTTAAGATTTATTTATTTCTCTCCCCTCCCCCCCCATTGTCTGTTCTCTGTGTCTATTCACTGTGTGTTTTTCTGTGACTGCTTCTATCCTTATCAGCGGCACTGGGAATCTGTGTCTCTTTGTTGAGTCATCTTGCTGTGTCAGCTCTCCATGTGTGTGGTGCCATTCCTGGGCAGGCTGCACTTTCTTTTGCACTGGGTGGCTCTCCTTATGGGGTGCACTCTTGTGCGTGGGGCTCCCTGATGTGAGGGACACCCCTGTGTGGCATGGCACTCCCTGTGCACATCGGCACTGCTTATGGGCCAGCTCCACATGGGTCAAGGAGGCCCAGGGTTTAAACCATGGACCTCCCATGTGGTAGATGGATGCCCTAACCACTGGGCCAAGTCTGCTTCCCTTATATTGCACTTAAATTGATATTACCAAAGACACGCCCATGATTATTTGACTAATAATACTAAATTAGCAATCTTCGCCAAAGGTTTATCTGAATTAATTTTATCTTCAAAACATTTTGATTTAGTTCTATGACACTTTTTCCCATTGGAAATATCAGACATTTGGTTTTCTTGATTACTGTAACATTAGGAGTTTTAATTTACATGTAAATGCTTACTTATCTCTAAGTCAATTTGAATAGAGCTCTTAGCAGGAGTTTTATAAGTTAATTTGGAAATAATATTAAGAGGTAGGAAAATATGCATCAAACATACAGACACACTTACAGAGTTTATACTTTCAATTTAAGCTGCTAATCAAACAAAAAACAAATACAGAAAACGTAGACATCTCATGAGCTTTTAATTTCTCATTTGCCTTTTTCAAAGAATCATTTAATGAAACTTTAAAAATATTGCTAATATACTCTGAGCATCCGTTGAAATAGGCATCCCATTTGACTGTTTGGCTGGGATATCACATTTGGGAGCACATCTCTGAGATGAGTAATTTTGTCTACTTGGAATGTTTCTCATAACATTAAAATTCTAGGTTGTTTTTGTTAGATATTGCCAATTTGTTTGATATGTACAGCTTCCAACTCCATAATATTTGAATATATATAATATGCCAGTGTACCATAGGATAGAGAATTAAAATTTTAAGAGAATGAGGATCCATCTTTATCATTTTGCTTCTTAACTTGTGCACAGGTCAAAGAAACCAGCCATAGCAAACATGAAACTGTGGACTGAACCATAAGGCTAGAGACTCAGGGTCAAAACTTGAACTTTCTCATTAAAAAGATTGACCCACTGATCTTTAGACTGAAAGCTAGTGAGACTGGAGAGCACAGACACAAATGACTGGAGCTCAGATCCAAGAGGGACTCACTCATGAACCTTAGAGATGGTGGAGAGGAGAGTGTGCTCAAAGGTTTCAGCAGGAACCTTCTTCTGTTTTATCTCCAGAGCCCTTCACAGTGGCATTCAGATTCTGTTCTCATCACTGAACCTGTGCAAAAAAATACCCAGGTAATTAACATTTTGGATTTCACACCTTTATTAAGCGATTCATGAATTAGGCAGAATTCAACCCAAGAGCAAGGCTCATATAGGCAGAACAAGGTAGTCTTAAAGAAAATACAGTCGGAAAGTAGACTTGGCCCAGTGGTTAGGGCGTCCATCTACCACATGGAAGGTCCATGGTTCAAACCCCGGGCCTCCTTGACCCATGTTGAGCTGGCTCACACAGAGTGCTGATCCACACAAGGGTGCCCTGCCATGCAGGGGTGTCCCCCGTGTCCATGTGCAAGGAGTGCACCCCATAAGGAGAGCCACCCAGCATGAAAGAAATTGCAGCCTGCCCAGGAATGCTGCCACACACATGGAGAACTGACATAAGATGACGCAGCAAAAAGAAACACAGATTCCCGTGCCGCTGACAACAACAGAAGCAGACAAAGAAGACGATGTAGCAAATAGACACAGAGAACAGACAACTGGGGTGAGGGGGGAGGGGAGAGAAATAAATCTTAAAAAAAAGAAAAGAAAATACAGTCTTACAGAGTGCCTTACTTAGCTTGGCCTTGACTTAGAGGAACTAGGCTACAGAACAAAAAAGGGAGCTGGTGAGTTATGATTGGTTGCTCCCCAATTTCAGGTTCAGGGAGAAGGACCCTTTACAAGAGACAGGAACTTAATTAGGCTTTGGTTTCTGATATGGACTTAGCATGAAAGTCTCCGTATCAGGCCTAGTAAACTTATCATCTGTTGTGCTTGTGTCTCCTAGTTATTTTGACAAGGGCAGTTCTTATACTTTCTCAAAAAAAGTAGAATGAATTTCACAATTTTTGAACAAATGTATAAATGAAAGCACAACATCCTAAAAAATGAAAATTTATCTATAAGGGGCTCATGGACCTGCATTCAAATGATTCATAAAATAAGATGGAGAGAAACTGCAAAATTTGAAAGATATAACAGCATTCCCTATCACGGAGTCCCCAGGACCTGGGGGCACAGGGACCCCCAGGGGGAGATCATGGCCACTGCACCTAGAGAGCCCCAAACTGGAGAGGGGTGCATGCAGGGCACAAAGAGGAAGTCCCCAATAACACAAAGCAAGGGAGCTATGCAGCCCCCAAAGAACAGGATCTGTGCAAGCCGGCACCCCAGGTTTCCACAGGAAACAGTTGCTGGCAGCTACAAAACATTTACAGCTTCTTCTCTGAAAGAAAAAAAAATTAATTGAAATTTAATAGCCAAATGTGGCTAGGGCTTACACTAGTGAACACCAAAGACCTGGGATCTTGGATGAGGCAATTAAAAGCAATGACATTTTTCTTTCATGTAAAAGTTGCATGTTTGAAATGTCTGCAGGCTGGTCCCACTATTGGATGGATTAGTTGGTGAATATATATTACAAAATAAGATCAGGGAGGATGTGGGGCAGCTGGAGAGGGAGATGCTTCCCAGAACTGGGGTTCAGTTCACACATGGCCCATGCCTGCCCTTCCCTGGCTTCACCCACACCTTCCAGGTAAGGGCTGACTGTGTAAAGGGAACCAATCATCTTGATAGTGCCTGTCTGTAGAGGGTGATTTTCATGATCTCCCCATCCCAGGCACCCAAGAATCAAACCACAGCCAGGGCTGCAGCACTGAGCCATGGAATGTGGCAACTCCTAGAGCCAAGAGGTGTCTTTTAAAGAGTCACAGGGGGTAATCTCCTCAGCCATCAGTTAAAGAACAGACACTGCTCTTCACTCGCCATCCTCCTGCAGCGAGTCACCACAAGAGCTGGCCTCCTGCCCCATCTGGGGACTGCTCTGCTGGCACTGGGCACTTCTGCTCAGACCACCACAAGCTCCTGTGATGGGGGGCCCAGCAGGCCAGGTGCCCTGGTGCTCTGTGGGTGGACACATGGGCTGTTCTGAACTAAGGAAAGGTCTGCAGCCTCCCCCACTGCTTCTTCCAGCCTATGGCTGATGGTGACCTGAGGACAGACCTGATGACAGATGTGAACCTGCCTGCTGAACAGGTGCGAGTGGGCTATCTTTTGGAAGTTAAAGGCAGCATTAGTATTTGCCTGTGCTACAGAGGAGGACACCTAGGGCTTCTCAGAAACAGAAACTTAGTTTGCACAAATCTAGGGCTCTGTGTGCACATTGGCACTTTGCATACATGCACATGCAGGCAAATGCATGCACAGTGGCATTCAGCAGAGGGGGGCAAAGATGGAAGGCAGGATGGGAAGGATGAGAAAAAGCCTGAAATGAAGGAAATCACAGAAAAGCAATGAAATAAACTAACACCCCCCAAAGACAATACTGTGAATAAACCAGCAACTCTACACACACTCTGTAATAAAGTGACACATTCTGGTCCACAGCTAGCAGGATGCACCAGAGGGGCATTCACCTGACATTTCACAGGTCTCCTTCCCTCCATATACAGTGAAAACAAAAGAGCAGGGGAAGGGGCCCACATTTTCTCCTTGATAAAACCTGGTTGAAAACCCATAATGGACTCAAAGTCACAAGGTTGTCTCTTTTTTAAAAAATCCATCAAAATAACATTCGTTGCTTTCTACTTTTCTTCTGTTTAAACTGAACTAAAGCCAATGTGGATCCTGGGTAGGTGCCTGACCAAGTCCCAAACCCAGGAGATCTGAAAATTCCATGCCTAAAGGGCTGGGGTGTGGTGGGGTGGGACAGGGAGCAGCACGAAGTCCAGTGCCCCTGGATTCCCACCAGCCTGCCAGCTGGAGCAGCAGAGGGGGCAGGGGAGGTCTAGCTGGGCATTAGCCCAGGGTTCCCACCTGTGTCTTGGGGTTCTGCTAGTGAAACATGTCTTGGATTGTCAATCTCAGCAAGGAGTGATTTTTAATAACGAGGATAGAAAGAGCATCTGCTCTTAAAGATGCTTCCCTAGAGGAGAAAGAAACTCTGTGGAGCAGGAGGAGAGCCACAACCTGCCCCCAGGAGGTACCTCTGCCCTCTGCACCCCAAGGGCCTCTGAGGGGGCCTCCAGGGATGCTTCTGCCTGAGGGGAGCTGGCAGCACTGGCACGAAGGCCTGATGAGCCAGAGGCGGAGCTGACCTGGTCTCACCAGGTGGCGCAAAGCGGGAGGGAGGCCTCGAGCCTGGAGGGAACAGCGATGGCCTTTCAGGCACCCAGCGAGCAGCAGGAGCAGCAGAGGGAGCTGCCAACCCCACCCAGGACAGGAAGCTCCTCCACTCTCCTCTCTCTGAATTAACTCACCTGAGAGCTACTGCTGCCAGCTCAGGAAAGTTAAAAGACTCCCTTCCTTTGTCCTCCCCAGGGCACACAGGCAGGAGAAGGGACACAAATGGAGCCCTGTAGGAAGGGCTCCCTGACCAGAGGCAGGTGCTGCCTCAACCCACAGCAGACAGGGGGCTGGGAAGGAGGCGGAGGCGTGTACCAGGTCTGGAGAGCTGCAAAGGGAGCCCTAGAAATCAACATCCCCAGGGAGTGCTTCCTACCATCAGTGAGCCTCAGGATGGCTGGTGTGGGTCAGGAGCAGAGCTCTGTACCCTGAGAGGTGCTGGAGGGAGAGTGGTGATGACAACCAGGATGTCAGACCTGCTGAGTGTCACACCACAGAGTGGGGGGATCTCACACATTGGGGTGCACAGAGCAGTTTTAAATAGGATGTCAGAGAGGCCTAATGGGGAAGGGGTCCTGTGTACAGAAGTGGGAAGGAGGTGGGGGTTCTGCGTAGCAGCCTGTTTGGGGTGCAACAGAAGAGAAGAGACCCAGAGGACCAACTCGGGAGGCTTGTTGGGAGGGAACGGAGGAACGAGGTGCAGCCACGTGTCCAGGCCCTGTGGCTGCCACATAACCCCTGCATTCCACCCCAAGGTTTTTACCTGAGAGAAATGAGATCAAATGTGCTGCCACCACTAATGTGTACCTGGGTCATAGCAGCTTTATCTGCAAAGGCCCAAAGTTGGAGCCAACCCAGAGGCCCAACAAGGTATAGCATGAGCCACATGTGGCCTGTCCACACTGTGGAATCCTACTTAGCAATAAGGATACACACCCCATGATGGATCTCCAAATAATTATGCTGGGTTAATGAAGGCAGACCAAGGGGGCAGGGAGAGAAGAGAGAGAGAGCAGTGCTGTGCAAATCCCTCCCATGCGATTCTAGAAGGTGCAGACTCCATTGTGAAAGGAAGCACAGCAGTGATCCCTGGATAGGGGGCAGGGAAGGAGGGTAGAGAACGGGCAGGTGGGGACTCCAGGGGTGGACATGTTCATTATGTTAGTCTTGGCTTCATAGGTGGACATGTGTCAACACACACCATAACAGCCGTAGCCTCTAGACTTGCAGTTTAAGTAGGTCAATATGCCTCCAAAGGAGGAGGGTTTTTTGTCTTTATTTTTTTAATGTTACATTAAAAAAAATGAGGTCCCATATCCCCCCACCCCCCTCACCCCTCTCCTCCCTCCATAACAACAACCTCCTCCATCATCATCAGACATTCATTGCATTTGGTGAATACATCTGTGAGCACCGCTGCACCTCATGGTCAATGGTTCACATCATAGCCCACATTCTCCCACAGTCCACCCAGTGGGCCATGGGAGGACATACAATGTCCAGTAACTGTCCCTGAAGCACTACCCAGGACAACTCCAAGTCCCGAAAATGCCCCTACCTCACATCTTTTCCTCCCACTCCCTACCCCCAGGAGCCACCATGGCCACTTTCTCCACACCAATGCCACATTTTCTTCGATTACTAATCACAATAATTCATGAATAGAATATCAGTAAGTCCACTCTAATCCATACTCTATTCCTCCATCCTGTGGACCTTGGAATGGTTGTGTCCACTCCACATCATATCAAGAGGGAGCTTAGATTCCACATGGATGCTGGATGCAATTCTCCTGCTTTCAGTTGTAGACAGTCTTGGTTCCCTGGTGTGGTGGTTGACCTTCTTCACTTCCATGTTAGCTGAGTGGGTTAAGTCCAATAACCAGAGTGTAGAAGTTGCAAGTCTGTTGAGGCTCAGGGCCTGGCTATCACATAGTCCAGAGATTCAGGTCCTCTGGGTATACATTAAACCCCAGCACCAACTAGGGTTCTGGTAAAAGTAACAGGAGAGGCTTGTGGATGAAGATCAGATCTGAGTCCAACTCCATCACACAGAAACACAAACTCCAAAGTAGGGCCAACTGACATGGCACTGAACTCCATCTGCCATGACCATAGAACCTGTGGGTCTCTGTAGCCCTCAAAAGAACCAATACCTGGGGTTGCATCTACTTTACATGTCTCTGGGACTCTGCTCAGGTGTGCATAAGGGCAACCCCTCTGATAACCTCCTGTCTCTTTTTGGAGACTCATATCCATATAAACTCATTTGTCCTTTCCATTTCCCCCTTTTATTCAGGTCAAAAAGCATTTTTAACTCCTGGTATTATATGTAGACTGAGATATTCTGCTGGTCTGAGTTGACCTTTTATTCAAGGTCATTTTCTAGTTGCATCATCGGCTGGTACTTGGTAGTAATTCCTTGGCACCAGGAAGGCTCATCGCCGGGAGTTATGTCCCACACTGGGGGGAAGGCAACACATTTACATGCTGAGTTTGGCTTCGAGACTGGCCACATTTGAGCAACAGAGAGGCTCTTAGGAGGTAACTCTTAGGCACCCCACAACTCTAGGCCTTGTTCTTATTTCAGGTGCACAGGCTCACAAGCATAGTCATTAGTATCAAGGGCTCATTGATGGACCTTCCTTCTTTTTTGGTCTTTGCCGTTGCACTTGGGGGATTATTGCTCTTCCTTTATGGACTGTGATAGAGCTCCCCTGGCTAGGAACTCAGCACGCCCTCAGTTGTTTTTAATTGTAACCACTATGAAAATATGCAAACATTTTTATGTACCCTGGATATATACCCTGTAGAACTCCCTGCCAACCATTTGTCCCCTGTCAATAACATCCCACACCAGTATTCAAAGAAGGAGTTTTTAACAGAAAGAAACAAGGCCATTAGGTCAGAGTGGGGGGAGGAAGCTAGGGGCTCTAAGGAGCAAGAGAAGGTAAGGGTGGGTGTGAGCACACACAGGAAGTGTCCACAGGACCTGGGATCCAGAGAGGCTGATGGGGACAGGTGAGGCGAGTGCAGGCCACAGCATCCTGCTGGTCCCACAAATGGTTGCTCTTATCAAGAGCTTGTGATTCAGGGCCCACCCTCTCCCTCTCATGTCTCCTCATCCTGCCCTCCCAGGGCAGTTCCCAGCAGTAGGGTCTTTGGCTCCACATTAGCGAGACCCTGCTTCTGGGGGACCTGGTCCTATTGGCACCTGATGTGACCACAGGATGTGGTGTCCACTGTGGTTTGAGAGATGGGGTAAGGTCCCCAGCAGAGCCCCTTGGCACTCTCAGCCCTCGGTGCCCTCTCCTCTGTCTCTCCTGCCTCCTGCCATGAACTCCAGCCCTGGGATCTTTGGTTATCTCCTCTCCATTTCCTACACCATCAACAACAAATTGTCACCTGGAATGTGCAAGACCCTCTACAGTCTTTCAAACTACAAATGGGAATGTAAAATAAGGAGGTCATGCTGCTTAGGAACCCTGGGAGCAATTTATCTGGTGTAAAGAAAATGCCAGATAGAGGCTTTGGGGGTTCAGGGTGATTGCAGGGAAGAGAAGACTCTTGAGCTTAGTTCCCAGTTCTGGTTCAAACATAGGAGAATGTATTGTATCTATTCCTTCCAAAAGAAAGGCAAGCACACAGCCATGAACCCACAACTGAGAGATGAGGTGTGAGGTAAGCAGCAGGTGGGAGATGTCCACAGTTCTGTAGACTCAGGAAGCAAGTGTAAGGGCCATGGCCAATGGGCATCTGAGATAGAGCTTCAGGACAGGGCAAGGGACAGGGTGGGGCAAGAGCGGGGTAACTGGGAAACGGACTTGGCCCAGTGGTTAGGGCATCTGTCTACCACATGAGAGGTCCGCGGTTCAAGCCCCGGGCCTCCTTGACCCGTGTGGAGCTGGCCCATGCGCAGTGCTGATGCATGCAGGGAGTACCGCACCATGCAGGCGTGTCCCCCGTGTAGGGGAGCCCCACGCACAAGGAGTGCACCCGTAAGGAGAGCCGCCCAGCGTGAAAGAAAGTGCAGCCTGCCCAGGAATGGCGCCGCCCACACTTCCTGTGCCGCTGACGACAACAGAAGCGGACAAAGAAACAAGATGCAGCAAAAAAGACACAGAGAACAGACAACCTGGGGGGGGCAATTAAATAAATAAATAATAAATCTTAAAAAAAAAAAAAAAGAGCGGGGTAACTGGCTTTTGTGTTTGGAGATACATTCACCAGAAAAGCAGGTTCTTAAACCTAATCCATCATGTGGGTCTACTGACTAGGTGATACCAGCTGAGGTCTGGCCCAGCTAAAGCAGGATGGGTGTCAGTTCTGTTACTGAAGGTCTTATAGGGAAGATCACGTGGAAAGAGAAAGCCAGAAGGAGCAGTCAAAGATGAAAGTCAACAAAACCTGGAATAACAGAAAGAAGCCAGCAGAGGCCGCCATGTGCACTGGGATATGACAGAAGAGCTAGGACCAAGGGTCCCTGGCTGCCAGCTCCACAGTGCTTCAGTTTCTTGGAGAAAGCGTCACTCTCATGACACTCTTGATTTTGGTATTCTCCTTGAAAAAACTATGAGTAAATAAATTCCCACTGTTCAAGCCAATCCACTGTTTGGCAGCCAGGAAACAGCCATTGTCCAAGGGTCCTTATTTATTCCAGTGCTTGGGCATTCAGCAGGAACGCCCAGGCAGGGAATTCTACAAACCTGGCAAAAATAATATTGGAAGAACAAGAAAGCTAGTGGTTTACCAGTGAAATCCCTCCTCACATTTGCTGGTCCCTGGCAGGTGGTAACAGGTGAGGCCAGATGGCCCTGGAGGGGGAAGTAGAGAGGCAGCAGCTCTTTCCTTTCATTTTAGTTCTTTCTACACTGCCTTACTCTTTAGCAATGTGCATATTTTCTGTCCAAAATAAACTAAAATTTATTGGTAATAACTGTGGGAAGAGTGTCTGTTTCAATGGCACAGGTTCTGGGTCTAATCAGATGACAGTGGGGGAAAGTAAACATCCTGGTCCTTCCATTCTTCTGCCCCCTCAACAAAGAGGTGAGGAGGCCATGGCATCTGGTACAGAACTAATCATCCTGTCAAGAGACCCACCTGTAGGGCTGGGATTGTCCAAGGCAATGATGGACACAGCTGCTTTGGCATCCAGATGGATCCAGATGGGGCATCATGAATTCCAGCTCCTGAGTGGGGACCAGCTGCCCACTTCCATGGATGACACCAGGACATAAGCCATGATCCTGATGTGTCCAGTGTGAGTCCACCAGGTTGCTGCCAGCTGCCAGTGGGCAGAGGCCAGGCTCAGGCCAACCAGGGGTCCAGGAGGCAGCATGGAGGCTAGAACCCTCCACCAACATATCAGTTCCCTGAAGAGACTTGAAGGACAAGCAAACACCACCCCTCAGTGGGCAGAGGCTCCTGCAGGCAGGGGCCTGGGAAGGGACTCCAGTGACCTTGGGAATCTGGGTTGCCATCTGGGCTCAGCCCTGACCACCTGTGGGACCCACATGTGAGTCACACTGGACTCCCCTGTCCTCCTGCACATGTGAGATGAGGGGGTTAGAGGCTGGGCCTGAGGGGCTGGCCCCAGGGACACCTAATTGCAACTCATTAGCAGTTGTGTTTACAGTGGCTGCAATGGAGCATGGGTACAAGACTGAAAACTGAAAAGGCTGAGCAAGGGCCTCAGAGTGGAGCATGGCTTCCCACATCAAATAATGGTGCATTAAAGAAAACCAGACAGCAGTAACTAGTAATTTACAAATTAATATTCATCATACTTTCAGTGTCTCTCAGACTGAGCTCCAAGCCTTTGGTTAACCCCAGATAATCTCTGGAGCAACTCAACATGAAAGTCCTATCACTAGCCCCACTTCACAGATGGGAAAACTGAGGCACAGAGAGGTCAGGAGAATCTGCCCAAGGTCACACAGCAAGGTGGGGCCAGGCCTGGAAGTGAACCAGTTGGGAGCCATGAGAGATTCGATGTCAGATCATTTAAAGGACAAGGAGGGACAGATGCGCTCAGGGTCAAGGGCAGGCCAGGATGGGCCTCGGCCCTGGCTTGGGCCCCAGCCCTGCCCCAGCCAGTCACATGGGCACCAGCAGCGTCCTTACAGCTCTAGGGGCTGTGAACTCTTGAGAGGAGGAGCAGAGTGACAGGGGGAGTGCTTAGAACAGCACCTGGGGCAGAGGAGGGACTCAAAAGGGGTTGGTTTAAGCAACCCAATGACATTTGAAAACTCAAAATACTACAAAGAGATAAAGGTGACAGCAGCACATTATACTTCTAAGTCTGCCTCTCTTGCTGCCAGAAGGAAGCTGCCCCCACCTGTGGACATGGGGGCTCCTTCCATCCCGGGACAGCTGTCTCTGCTCTCAGCCTCCAAGGACCACCCTCTCCAAGCCCCACTCTTTTGCCCTGAGAGCAGAGCTGGGGCTAAACTGCTGATTGGTCACATTAGCCATGGAGATGACAGGACCTGGGCTCCAGTGGCTTTGAAAGGTTCTCATCTCCAGGAAATTCCAGGACCAGGGCCAGTGGTTCCCACAGTCCTTGAGTGGCCTCTGGGGACCACAGAGGGTCAGTTCCTTGACTTCCTGCTGAAAGTGGGGCAGAGTCAGAAGGAGAGGAGACTAGAAGCTCCACGGCCCTGCCTCTTTCCCCTGGCAGAGTTAGGTCTTCTGAACAGGGAAGAGCATCCACTGGTTGGAAGAGGGCATTGCCACTGCTTCAGTCCACTGTCCTTTACTGCTTGGTCTCTCTTCAGTCTTAACCAACAACCAGAATTATGAATCCTGGACACCCTAAACTAGGACACATGGTTCACCAGCTCCCTACCTCTGGCCACATGATGGCCCTTTCTCCACCTGACTCCCGGCCCTGGCTGCACATTAACCTCTAAACACAGAGTGGCTGCCACAGCCCCACCTGGCCAATACTTGGCCACATAGGAGCCTCAAAGCCCAATCTCTTGCCAGCCTCAGCTGCATCATTCTCATTCCCTAATAACAAACTGACCCCACAACACCTGAGGGTGAGCTCTAGCCACCAGGAGAAGCTCTGAACCTGCAAATGGCACACTGCCCCTGCCTAACCAAAAGGACACAGGTGAATGTGAAGCTTGCTGGAGGCCAGCAGCCACCCCAAACCATGAGGCGTCTGGGCCCTCACACCACTCACCTGACAGCACAGGCCTGTCCCCAAACTGGGCATGAGCTTGGGTGCTGCCTGATGGCCCTGGCAGGCCTTGCATGGAACTCAGGAGGAGAGACCTTAAGTGCCCCTGGAAGTTGGCACAACAGTTGTAGACATTTGACTGCCCAGCTCATCTCCAATGCCATGTGCTCCTGCCCAGGACAACAAGTCCCCCAGTCAGTCCAAGTCCACCCTCATCTCTCCAAGGGCAGTCATGGATTATTCTGTGGTTAAGGTTTCAAATTTTGCTCATGCCAGAGGCAGAATAGTGCCAAGTTGCTCAAGCAAGTACATCAAACACTCAGTTAAGTACAAAAAATGTGCTTCAGAGTTAAGAACTGGATCATACAAAGCTCAGGATGTACTGAAAATTGCCAAAGAAAAGGCACAAAAGAAACAAATTGAGACCTGACTCTTCCAGTGCATCAGTTGTAGCATTGATTTGAAATTAACCCATGCAGACTCTAGTTCTTCTGAAAGCTTTGATTTTCCTCCAGGAAGCATGCATGCATCTTCTGCCTCCACTACTTCCTCCTCTTCAAAGGGAGAGAAAAACCTCAGGAATTCCTTGATAATGAAAGCCTGTTCCAAAAACATCTCTGAATCCTTCACACCAGATGGCAGGATCATATGTGTAGGGAACATTGTTTGTGTCCAGATTTACAGCTTCCATTGGCCATTATTCATATCATAACTGTGGGACAGAAATTTATAATGGCTTTTCAATCCAACAGGAGACCCATATTTCATGGTTTGAGTCTCCAACATCTTTCCTTGCTCTCTTGCAACCCTCCCCCTTTTAGAAAACTTCCAGTAACACTTTAGTAAGAGAAAGGGCCCATGTCACAGCTGTCACAAAGGCAGCTAAGACTGCCAAGCGGCCGACCCCTGAAATGTGGGCTTTGTTGGTGCAGTTTGAAATATGAACATAGACAGTAAGGTAGGTGAGAAAAATTGGAAAGCACCGCAGATTTTCTAATCTAGTTAGCAATGACTTCTACAAATTGCCTGTTCAAATTGTAGAGAGAAATTGTACTGAATTGGCTGGTTTGTTTGTTTGTATGTTTTGGTTGGGCTTGGTTTTTTACTTCCATATAGCCATTTTTTGACTGAGCAACTTATTGAACAAGCAATGAAATTTTGTCTTAAGAAAGTGAAACGTTAGTAGTATTTTTCAGTTGTGAAGTCAAAAAACCCCAAGGCACAGGAACCATAGCCTCAATTGAAAGTGAATTTTTTCAGACTTTAAAAAAAATTTTTTTCTCCTTTATTTTCTTTTAAATGTTACATTAAAAAAAATATGAGGTCCCCATATACCCCCACTCCACCCACTCCACCCCCCCCCCCCATATCAACAAACTCATTGTGGCACATCCACTGCACTCGGTGAATACATTCTGGGGAACCACTGCAGCACATGGACAGAGGTCCACATTGCAGTCTACACTCTTCCCCAGTCTACCCATTGGGCCATGACAGGACACACAATGTCCAGCATCCATCCCTGCAGCACCACCTAGGACAATTCCAAATCCTGAAAATGCCCCCAAACCATATCTCTTTTTCCCTCTCCCGACCATCAGCAGCCACCGTGGCCACCCTCTCCACATCACTACTACAGTTTCTTCCCTTACTAATCACAATAGTTCCCCAGCAGAACACCAGTAAGTCCACTCTAATCCATACTCTGTTCCTGTGTCTTGTGGACCTGGGATGGCTATGTCCAGTCCCCTCCACCTCAAGAGAGGGTTTAGATTCCACATAGATGATGGATGCAATTCTGCTTGCAGCTGTAGGTGCTCTTGGCTCCCTGGTGTGGTGGTTGACCCTCTTCACCTCCCTGTCAGCTGGCCAGGGTAAGTCCAAGAAACCAGAGGGTAGGAGCTGCAAGTCTGCTGAGGCCCAGGGCCTGGCCATCACATGAACAGTTCAGAGATTCAGGTCTCCTGAGTATACACCAACCCAAATGCCAACCACAGGTCTGGTAAACATGACAGAAGAGGCATGTGTAGAAAGGTTATATCTGAGTCCAACTCCATCACACTCAGGAACACAAACTCCAAAGTCAGGCCAACTAACATGGCCCTGAACTCCAGAGCCATCTGCCTTGACCATAGAACTGTGAGTTGCTGCAGCCCTCAGGAGAACCAGCACCTGGGTTTCCATCTACCTTGGCTGTCTCTGATACCCTGCTGAGGCATGCATAAGCATCACCCCCTGATGACCTCCCAACTCTTTTTTGGAGACTCTTAGCCATATAAACTCATTTGTCCTTTCCATTCTCCCCCCTTTTTTATCCAAAGTCAAAAAGCAGTTTTATACACCAGATATTACATATAGGCTGAGATATTCTGCGGGTCTGAGTTGACCTCTTTGTTCAAGGTCTTTTGGTAGTTACATCATCAGCTGGTGCTTGGTAGTAATCCCTCGGTGCCAGGGAACATCATTCCCAGGAGTCATGTCCCACACTGGGGGGAAGGCAATGTGTCTACATGCTGAGTTTGGCTTAGAGAGTGGCCACATCTGAGCAACATGGAGGCTCTCAGGAGGTAACTCTTAGGTACCCCACAGCTATAGTCCTACTTCATATTTCAGGCACACAGGCTCATAATCGGAGCCATCAGTATCAAGGGCTCATCGTTGGACATTCCATCTTTATTGGGCTTTGCTATTGCACTTGGGGGATTGTTGTTGTTCCACTGGGGAGTGTGATACAGCTCCCCTGGTCAGGAACTCAGCACTCTCTCATCTGTTGTTTCCAAATGAATCCACTATGAAAATATCCAAACCTTTCTATGTACCCTGTATACGTGCCCTGGAGAACTCCCTCCCAACTGTGTGCAGCCCTCCAATGACACCCCACATGAATGCTCCTCTCCCACCATAGTTGAACCTCTCTGTATTCCAAAACTTATTCAAAAAGGAAGCCCAATATATTTTCAGGCTCCATTAATAAGAAAATGGAATATAGTGATGGGTTTAAAGGTTAGGTATAGAATATATAGAAATTTAGAAAAATTTAAAAAAGGAAAAATAAATTGGGGCATCAAAAAAATGAAAAAGCTTTGTTATTGACATTTTGCCTTTCATCACTGCTACAGGTGTTGCCTTGTATGTACAGTGGCAAGGCAGTTTCTTCCATCTCTTCCTCAGTATCTACCTCCTTTCTTTTTTTCCCCCTGATTATTAAGTTTCTCTTGACATAAGTTTTAGGTCACAGAAATTCACATATACAATATATGGTACTCCCACATATCCAACATCAAACCCTTTGTCCCTTTCTCAACAGTGATCTTTCTACATATTCATATTATATTTGCTGCAGCTAATGTACAGATATTGAAATGAGAGCTTTCAAACATGGCTCCATTTGGGTTTACCTCATGGTTTATATTTTAGACTATACAATTTTCTAAATTTTTAGTTATGTTTTACATTATGTTTTACATTTTAGCCTATAGACTTTTATACATTTTTGGTGTAATTTAACATGACCTATATCCATCATGGCATGATCTTGTGGAACTCTTCCATTGCCCCACAGTTACCCTGATTCCATGTATTCAACACCTCTTTCCCCCTCCCCTCAGGGCCCACCACAACAATCAATCTTCATTACTTGAGGGACCATATTCAGAGATACTTGCAAAAATGTTGAGGGCTTGATATACTTGACTGCCCTAACCTACTGGGAGCCACTGATTCTCTCAAGAGATACAATTCCCTCTGTTTGAGAACCTCAGTCCTCCCCAGGATGTGGGTATACCTTCACTCTCATTGTATGGGTCTCCACCCAATGATATAATCACTATGACAAAATGAGCACTCACACACTCCCCATAAGCTTGTCCTGTGTCAGATGCCCCCTGCCCTTAAGCATCCGAAACAGGCAACCTTCCATATTACATTCCCTAAAGAGTTTTCTCTGCACCACAATTTCAACCACATACCTGACAATCTCCCATGATTTTCCCCTCATCCTCTGCCCAATTTCTTGGGGAATCTGACCCATCCTCCCATCCCTAGTGCCCCTAAAGCCCACACAGCACCACCCTAAGTTATCCCTATGCCCCCATTTTATGCCTTCCCTGTACACTTACCTCCAGCTTATCATAGATTTCACCCAAGTACCTGTCAGCTCAAAACCTTCCTCTACCCTCCAACTACCTTAAAGCTTATCATCCAGTCTCTAGCTCTCTGAGACAGCTTGGTTTACTTATTTCCTATCAGAGACGTCATGTAGTATTTGTCCTTCAATGTCTGGGTTGCTTCACTCAACATAAGGTTCTCAAGATTCATCCATGTTATCACATGTGCTTGTACTCTATTTGTTCTTATAGCTGAGTAGTATTCCATTGTATGTATATACCACATTTTATTTATCCATTCATCTGTTGATGGGCATTTGGGTTGATTCCAACTTTTGGTAATAGTGAACAATGCTGCTATGAACATTGATGTGCATATATCGGTTTGTGTCCTTGTTTTCAGCTCTTCTGGGTATATATCCAGCAGTGAAATTTCTGGGTCATATGGCAGATCCATAGCTAGTTTTTTGAGAAACTGCCAAACTGTCCTGCAGAATGGCTGGATCCTTCTGCATTCCCACCAACAGTGGATGAGTGTTCCCATTCCTCCACATCCTCTCCAACAATTGTAGTCTTCTGATTTTTTTTTTATAGCTGCCAGTCTTATGGGAATAAGATGGTATCTCATTGTTTTGATTTGCATTTCCCTAATAGTTAGGGATTTTGAGCATTTTTTCATGTGTTTTTTTAGCCATTTGTATATCATCTTTGGAAAAGTGTCTGTTCAAATCTTTTTCCCATTTTTTAAATGGGCTGTTTGTCTTTTCACTTTCAAGATATAGGAGTTCTTTATATATGCAAGATATAAGTCTCCTATCAGATATATGGTTACCAAATATTTTCTCCCATTGTGTAGGCTCTCTTTTCACTTTCCTGAAAAACTCCTTTGAGATGCAGAAGGCTTTGATTTTGAGGAAGTCCCATTTATCTATTTGTTCTTTTGCTGCTTGTGCTTTTGGTGTGAAGTTCATAAAGCCCTTTCCTATTACAAGGTCCTGTAGATGCTTTCCAATTGCAGAGACTTTTAATAGCCAGTTTGTACATAGTATTTTTTTGTGTGTGTACGCATACATACTCACAGGTAACATAAATATATGTAATAGAAAATGTAGCTTGTCACTAAGTGACACAAGTTGCAGACTTGGAATTGCAGATGAGCTGGAAGAATAGTACAGATATTTAATGAGTTTTTGTTTTGCTTTTTTATTAATGATCACTGAACCTTTCTATGCACACAATAGCATAGGAGTTTGATACATCGGGTCAGACAAACTGAGATGCTCGTTATTCAATGGCACACTGTGGAAATAGCCCAGTATTTGGGATTAACACTATTAAGGCTGGATATAGGTTTATTATTTTTTTAAAAGATTTGTTCATTTATTTCCTTCTCTCCACTTCCCTCCCACTCTCCCCCACCCCAGTTGTCTGTTCTCCTTGTCTATTTGCTGAATCTTTGTCCACTTCTGTTGTCAGTGGCACAGGAATCTGTGTTTCTTTTTGTTGCATCATCTTGTTGTGTCAGTGCTCCATGTGTGTGGCACCATTCCTGGGCAGGCTGCACTTTATGTCGTGCTGGGTGGTTTTCCTTATGGGGTGTACTCCTTGTGTGAGGGGCTCCCCTACGCGGGGGACACCCCTGTGTGGCAGGGCACTCCTTGCGTGCATCAGCACTGCGTGTGGGCCAGCTCCACACGGGTCAAGGAGGCCCAGGGTTTGAACCGCGGACCTCCCATGTGGTAGATGGATGACCTAACCACTGGGCCAAGTCCGCCACCTGGATATAGGTTTAAATTATCACTTCCTATCTTCCAATGTGGATTTAACAAAAAGTTTCAAGCTGCTTGTTTGGAAGATTAATTAGGTTTGTTTTTTGATATATAAATAGCTGATTGCTAAATTTGGTCAGATTTTTCCTGATTGCCAAATTTGGTCAGATTTCTACTGATTGGCTGCTCTAAATTCTTAGTACATGTCCTAGTAAATTACACTTTGTGAACTGTCTTATGTGTAGTTGTTGCATTTTGCAAATACCTAATTTGTAATATTAAAAAAAATATTTCCACATAAGGTGTCTGTTTGCAGGTCAGAAAATGAAAAAATGTAATTGTGTAATGCTCTGAAAGGTGTAAGAACAAAAATGCTGAAATAAAATTGACTAAATCTAACCAAAAAACTCTAAATGCTTACATTTAAAATTGGCATGAAGCTGTAAATGCTTATATTAAAAATGAGGAAAGATTTTATGTTAGAGACCTAACCTCAAACCTGGCAGAACTAGAGAAAAAGAAGATCAAGCTAAACCCAAAGCAAGTAGAAGGAAGTAACTAACAAGGTTTGGAGCAGAGATTAATGAAATAGAATACAATAAAACAATAGAATCAGTGAAACTAAAACTTGGGTCTTTGAAAAGGTCAATAAAACAGGCACACCTTTCTTTCTGCTTCTGACTACATCTGTGGCTGTTCTCTCTGCTGGGCATTGATTTTAGCTTCTGGAGTCTTTTCCCTGTCTTGCAATTTTTTCTCCATCAGTGACTTTTTATTCCTCCAATACAAAGGATTCCAGTAGGAGGATTAAGAAACATCCTGGATCACACAATCTAATCAAAAGCCCTTAATGGAGTAATTTAATCAAAAGATTCCACCAACAATTGGTTTCCACACAGGGAATTAATTAGCTCTAAGAACATGATTTTCTAGGGTCTAAAAATTCTCATACTACCATGCCCCATAGTCCAACTATTAGATATAAATCCAAAAGAAAGGAATTGCACAATGATATTCATAGCAGCATTATGCAAATTTGCAAAAAGTTGGAAGTAACCCAAGTGTCCATCAACTGGTGAATGGAAAAAAATGTGGTATATTCATACAATGGAATATTATTCAGTCATAAAAAGAAATGCAGATTTGATACATGTATTGTGAAGATTTGAAGCTGTATATACCTCAGAAAAAGAAGCTCTTAAAAGTGATCCATTCCTATGGATGCATAGTAAGTAGGGCCTTTTGATGAGGTTCATTTAGTTACAGTGTGACCCATCTCAATCAGGGCAGAACTAACTCCTATTTCTGCAGTCCTTTCTAAACAGAACACATTATGGAGAGAAAAAAGCCATGGTAGGAAGAAGCTGGAGTCATGAAACCTAGAAGAAAAATGAAGAGACCAGGAGAGGCCACCATATGCCTTGCCATGGGCAGAGGAGCCAAGAATCACTGTAGTAGTCTTAAAGAAGAAATCATAGCCTTGAGGGATTACATGAGTTGAACATATTCCTGTACTATAACCATGAAAAAATAAATTCCCATTGTTTAAGCCAAACCCATTTCATGATATTTGCTCTAAACAGTCTAGGAAAATAAAACAGATTTTTGTACCAGGATAGTGGAGTGCTACTATTGGAAGCTCTAAAAATGTGGAAATGGCATTGGAGTTGAGTAATGGTTAGAGGCTCATACAACTGTGCAGCACTTGCTAGAAAAAGTTTAAAGATTACTTTCCAGTGTCTGTTCCTAGAAATATGGACACTAAATATACTTCCATTTTGAGGCCTTAGATGGAAATTTGAAAATGTTATTAGAAACTAGAGTTAAAGTGATCCTTGTTCAAAATGGCAAAGAACTTGGCAAAATTAAGTTCTGATGTTGGTGGAAGGCAGAAATTGAAAGTAATGAACTGGGATATTTAGCTGAAGAGTTTTCCAAGGTGACTATAGAAAAGGGCAGTTTACCCTTCATTGCAGCTTATAGTAAAATATAAGAGGAAAGGGAAAAGCTGATAACTGAATTCCTGAGCATAAAGAAACTAGAAATTGATGGCTTGGAAAATTCTGGGCTTCCATAAAGCAAGTCCCTAGAGAACAGTGTCCATGTGAGGGTTTAACTGAACATGAATCCAATTAGACAGACATTCCAGGGCAAGTCAGGACTTGCAGTGTAGTTACTCAGGAAAAATCTGTGAAAAGTCCTGTTTGATGGATTCAACCCTGTTTACTACATGCAGACCAACACGATTTTTTGTAAGATCTGTATAAGTGGAACCACTGCCAGCCTGGATTAAAAGGGAGACATTGAAGACTAAAATCACTTCAAGGGCAGAACCATGGAAGCTGAGTTCTGGACCAAACACAATTCAGGCCAAGTGTGGACGCACCATGTGTGCAGAATATGTGCATCTGCCATAGCATTGGAGAGGGCAGGCCTTCCAGCCCATTGTTCAGGAAAAGTGCTATCGCCCCAGTCTAGGAAGTTGGAACCTATGTCCCAAGATTGCTGACAGCTTAGATGTCATCTCAATGGTGGAGAGGGTGGTGCCTTCACCACCAGTATTTGGGGAGATCTTTTTCACTGCACATGCACTTGGAAGGGTTGTCCTCCACTCCATCAGGCCCATAGCACAAGACATCTTTCCATAGAGGACTCTCAGAGTATGCCCTTCAGGGTTTCATAGTTGCTTGGAAACTCTAATCATTATTTTCCTTCCAACTTCTCCCTATGGGAATGGGAATGTTTATCCTATGCCTGCCTCGCGATTGTACATTGGAAGCAGATAACTTTTTAATTAGGATTCCCAGGTCAACTGAAAGAGGGGAACTGTGCCACAGGACAGACCACACCCATAACCAATTTTGATGAGACTTTGTAATAAGCATTGTTTCTGAAATGATTTAAAGTCTTTGGGATATTGGGATGGAATAAACATATTTTGCATATGGGGAGAACATGTCTTTAGCAGATCCAGAGGATGGGCTGTGGTGGTGCAATGCTGTATGTGCCCCTGAAAAACACATTCTTAAATCTAATTCACTCCTGTGGGTGTGAGCCCACTGTAAGTAGGGATTTTTGTTAAGGTTACTTCATTTAGGTGTCACCAACATCAATCAGGATGGGTATTAATAAACAGAATGAATACAGAGAGAGAGAGAAAGCCATGGAAGCAAAAAGCTGAAATCAACAAAAACCGGAAGAAGGGAGAGACCAGCAGATGCCACCATGTGCCATGTGGTAGAGGAGTCAATGATTGCCAGAAGCTGCTCCTCAGGAAGAAAGCATCACCTTGATGATGCCTTGATTCAGACATTTTTCTGAACTCTAACCATGAGTGAATAAGTTCCCATTGTTTAAGCAAACTCATTTCATGGTATTTGGTTTGAGCAGTCTAGGGAACTAAAACATGAGACAGTGTGGATGAAGCTTGAAGACAAGTTAAATGAAATAAACCAGACAGAAAAGGACAAATATTGTATGATTTCATGGATATGAAACTAGAATAAGTAAACTTACAGAGCCAGAATCTAGAATATAGGATACCAGAGGATGAGGTGTGGAGAGGGAATGGGAAATTATGGCTTAAAATGTACACGGCTCTTATTTGGAAATGATATAACTGTTTTGGTGGTGGATGGTGGTGATGGTGGCACAACATTGTGAAGGTAATTAAGAACCCTGAAATAGCCATCTGAATGTGGTTAGAAGAAGAAATGTAAAGTTCTGTATATGGTAAAAAAAATAAAACTTTTACAAAATTCCAGGGAACTGCACTACTTAAACAACAAACCTGACCTTAAGCCATAGACTATAGTTCATAGTACAATTATAAAAATATGCTCTCATCAATAGTAATATATTTTCCACACCAATGCTTGGTGTTATTATTTGGATGGTATATGGGAATCTTGTATATCATGTATGATTGCTCTGTAAATCCACAACTTCTCTCAGAAAGAAAAAAAATGGTATTGACATCTGATAAAAGAAAAATTTGTAATAAAAAATATTAATTTTAACAGTAGCCCCCATAGGATGATCATGTCTTTTTTTAATATAATTTTTAATTAAATTGTCTATTTTTAAAGGTATATAGATCACAAAAAATGTTACATTAAAAAATGTAAGAGCTTCCCATAACCCCCCCCACACACACTTCTCCCAACAACCTCTTCCATCATCGTGGCACATTCATTGAATTTGGTGAATACATTTTGGAGCACTGCTGCGCCACATGAATAGTGGTTTACATTGTAGTTTCTACTCTCCCCCAGTACCTTCAGGGGGTTATGGCCCATGGGTTCCTGGCTTCCTCCTTCAAGATAGTCCCTCTCCCACTTCCTGCCTTGGCCCCTGTCTCCAAAAGGTTTGCAGACTCAAGCTGGAACCACCTTGCATGCTCTTCTCTGTCTTCCTCCCTTGATGATGTCATGGGGCCCAGGACAGGCCACTGCACCCACTTGTAAATAAGCCAGCCTAAGGGACAGTGGGGCAGGGGAGTGGAGGTAGGGATGGTAAGGGTGTGGGGGACATCTTTTTGCTGCATCCCATGACATGAGCAGCCCCATGAAGCTTTTATGTAGGTCTTTTATGTGGTGCAGTAAACTCACTAGGGCCCAAACAGACTCCCAGGGCTGATGGTTTCAGAAGTTCTGCAGATAAAAGGCAAAACACGATAGTGATGCTTTGTAGCATGATTTGCAGTCTTCAGAGACTATCTTTCAGCTTTCCCTAAAGCAAGAGTTCTTTACAGATATATGTGCACTCTTTCTCCTCCTATCAGGGAGAAGTCCAAGGAGTTTTCAAACTCTCTTTGGACCTCAATGTTGAGCTCCACCAACACTGTGCACCCCCAGAGCTACTCCTCACTGCAGGTGAGCAGAGGACTGCCACCCCATAAATACAGGGGTGGGCAGATCTCATGGCCTCAAGGACAAGCTTCAAGCAATGCTCTGAATTACTGGACTACTGAGATTAAGCATGTTTAGGGGGCCCAAGGGTGATACTTAAACTCAACCATGTGTTATGGAGAGGAGAGGAAAAATAAAGTGGAAGTCACACGATTTGTCACTGTGGCCATGTATGTGTATGAGAGAGAAACAGTGACAGAAGTGGGTGTAATGGAGTCACAGGTCACAGATTCCCTTCAGCACAGTGTGCTGGCCACTGCCCTGACTTTGGAAGGCAGCACACATCAAGGGGTAGATGGGTTACATGACAAGGACACAGGAGTCTAAGAGGTGGATCTAGAGCTGTTTTCTCCATGATCTTTTCAATTTTTCTGTGTTTGAAATTTTCCATAATGAAATGGGGGAATGCCTGTGTGTGGAAAACAGATGGGTAGTAAAGACAGTGTATGTGAATGTGAACAGCTGAATTTTAAGGCATGGTGTGTGACCAGGTGCCCCACAGAGGGACAAATGAGAAGGGCCCCAGGTGGAACCCCAGGCAGGGTGATGTTTAGGGTAGGAGAAGCAGATGACAGTAGAGACCTGGGGAGGGGACAGCAGACAGTTACCTCAGGCCTAAGGTCTCATGGGAGACCCAGATCTAAGTGCTCCCTCTGAAGTGATCTCTTGGCCAGGCTGAAGCTGCAGATCTTGAGCAAGTTTCCCTTCAGGCACTGGGGCCTGGGTGTAACTTCTCCAGCAACAGATCTGAATTCTTCTGAATCATGAAATCATGTATCTCTTTATTGTGGGCCTCTTTTAATTTCCCTTATTAAAGTATTACATTTTTTTACCTTTGATCTTATACACCTTCGGTTAGATTGATCTGTTTGTGTCATTAGGATACAGAAAAATATAATTTTCTATATTATTCTTTCATTCAATTACCTTGTATTCTCATATTTTTCCAGTAGATTTTTTTCATGGTTCTATGTAAATCAACAAATAATATACAAGCAATTTTATTTTTTCCTTTCTAAATCTTATGCCCTTAAATTCTTTTTCTAATCTTTTTTGCTCTACCTAAGGACTGCCAGTATAATGTTGACTAGAAGTGTTAGTGAGTATTCTATTCTCATCCTTGTCCCATGTTTTAAAGAGAATATGTTCAATGTTTTAGGAAGATGTTTCCATAGGTATGGCTTTTGGGGAGAGTGTGACCATTAGCCAGTGTTCTGACAGCACTGATCCTGTGCTCTGGGATTGCAGTGTCTGGCCACAACCATGATGGTTCAAGTGTGTAGCCTCCTTCCCAGTGTTTGGGGAGAGCATGGGAAAGGGTGGGGCTGCTGCTCCATTAGGCCAAGAGGCCAAACACCATTCCATAGAAGACCCTCTGACCTCAACATCTGGTGAAGGAGTCCCTGCTGTGTCTCAGAATTGTTTGGGACCCATGAACCCTGTGTTTTCCTTCCAGTTTCTCCTTGTGGGAATAGGAATGCATATCCTATGCCTGTCCTTCCATTGTGTACTGGAAGCAGATACCTTGTTCTCAGTTTCACAGGTCCACAGACAGAGAATTATGCCCCAGGACAGAACACACCTATAACTGATTTTTTTTAAACAAGGCAATTTTATGGATACATATTAATAAAGCAACAATTCATCCAGTGTACAAGCAGTAGTATTTGGTATAATCACAGGTGTGCATTCATTACCTCAATCATCATTACAGCATTTTCATTCTTTCGATAATGATAATAAACAAAAGACAAACTAACAAATTCTTCACCCCTTTATCTCTCTATCCTTCCCCTGTTGTGTACATAGCTGCTATTTCTGGCTATTCTTGCACAATTAATTATTTATTAAGCAGGTATAACCAATTTTGATGAGACTTTGTACTTAATGCTGACACTGAAATGACTTAAGGCTTTGGGGATATTTTGATGAAATGGATGTATTTTGCATATGGAAAGTAACATCTTTGGGTGTCCTAAGGGTGGGGTGTGGTGTTTTGAAGCTGTATGTACCCCAGAAAAACATGTTCTTTAATCTGCATCATTGATATGGAGGTAAACCCATTGTAAGTAGGATCTTTTGAGGAGACTGCTTTAATTAAGACATTCATTCAGGTTCAGGCTTAATCCTATTATTGGAGTCCTTTATAAGAGAATGAAATTCAGACAAAGAGAGAAAGCCATGGAAACAAGAAGCTGAAATCAATGAAACCTAGAAAAGAAGGGAGAGACCAGCAGATGCACCATGGGCCTTGCCAAGTGGCAGAGGAGACAAAGATTGCTGGCAGCAGGTCTTCAGAGGAAAGCATCACTTTGAGATACTTGGATTTGGATATTGTCTCAGGCTCAAAACTATAATCTAATAAATTCCCATTGATGAAGTGTAAACCATTTCATGGTATAAGCTTTAAGTAGCTTAGGAACCTAAAGCAATGTTCTTTTCTACTACAATCATTGTTATGTTTAGGTTGCAAAGTATATTATGCTTGAACGTTCATTTGTAAATGTTTTGGGGAAAGGAACTCCTTTTCATGGCAGATCATTTGCTTTTGGCAGTTTTTAATTCCAAAGATGGATTGCTTTTCTGGCAGGTCACTGTCCCTTTGTCCCTATGTTTTTTTACGAACATATTCCAAATCAATTATTTTTCACTGTTGACTATGAATTTAGAATTGCTTTGCTTTGATTCTATAGGATGTTGTATCTTGGAAATAATTCAATTCTGTAGGCTGAAGGGAATTCTTTCATGAGAAAGTCTCAAAGAGAACGGTCTCTAATGTCTTAAGACCAGTGGAAATGAATGGTTTAAAAAGCAGTAGCTTCCTCTTAAATTTGCATTTATTCCTTGAATCCAATTCTGTTAAGGTACAAATGTCTATTTATCCCTTCAAATCTGTCAGTATTTGCTGTATATATTATGGGGCTCTGCCATTAGATACATATATGTATGATTATGTCTCTTTGTTGATTATGCCTCCTTGTTAATTGCCCCCTTTATCAGTATATAATGACTGTCTTTGTCCCTCTTAACAGTTGTTCATGTTAAGTCTATTTTACAGGCAATTAGTTTGACAACTCCAGCTGTCTTTTGGTTACTATGAGATGCAGTAGAACTTCTAGGAAAGTAAACGTCCATGAAGCCATTTTAAGTTCATGTTCCAACTTTAAGGTGATACGTCATGTGAGGTGGTGGTCTGCAGTAGGAGGCATGAAATCGGTATTGGGGAGAGACTACAGCTACCAATAATGAGAGGATTTGAGAGAGGATCATGCAATGCATGACTACAGAGTGTGGAGAGAAGATCACAGGAGGAGAAGAGTAAAGAATTGAGAGGACAGTGTATTGGCCATTTGAGATGTGAGGGGTATTGGAGAGAGTAACAGAGTGTCAGTCCTGGAAACTCAGAAATGCAGGGGAAGCAGATTTAGCTCAACTGATAGAGCATCTGTCTACTACTTGGGAGGTCCAGGGTTCAAATCCAGGGCCTCCTGGCCTGTGTGATGAGCTGGCCCACGTGCAGTGCTGATGCATGCAAAGAGTGCTGTACCAAGCAGGGGTGCCCCCACATAGGGGAGCTCCATGCACAAAGAGTGTGCCCCTCAAGGAGAGCTGCCCCATGCAAAAAAGGCACAGCCTGCCCAGGAGTGGTGCCACACACACCAAGAGCTGATGCAGCAAGATGTTGCAATAAACAATGACATAGATTCCCAGTGCCACTGACAAGAATGTAAGCAGACAAAGAAGAACACACAGCGAATGGACACAGAGCACAGACAATGGGGGGGGGGCAGGGGGGAAGGGGGAAAGAAATAAAAAATGAGGGTCCTACAGTCAACAGCAAGTGAGGACAGTGGGTGATATCATCTGGTGACATGAGATTCAAGCATTGGTCTGTGCCTCTGTTTAGGAAATAGGAAAGAATAATTATCTGAAAAGAGCAAGGTGGATAAGCCCCCACTCTAGGCCAGAGGTAAGGGGTGTATGCAGAAACAGCAGCCATCCTTGTGGTGGATGCTTGGACCATAGGGAGAGTTGGGTTTCCCATACAGCAGGCTTTTTCTTTTTTTTTTTCTTTTTTTTGGGAGTATGTGGTTTATTTTTATTTTTATTTTTTAATTACTTTGTAATAATATTACATTAAAAATATATATGTGAGGTCCCATTCAACCCCACCCCCCACCCCACCTCTCCCCCCCCCCCCCAACAACACTCGTTCCCATCATCATGATACATCCATTGGATTTGGTAAGTACATCTTTGGGCACCTCTGCACGTCATAGACAATGGTCCACATCATGGCCCATACTCTCCTCCATTCCATCCAGTGGGCCCTGTGAGGATTTACAATGTCCAGTGATTACCTCTGAAGCACCATCCAGGGCAGCTCCATGTCCCAAAGACGCCTCCACCTCTCATCTCTTCCTGCCTTTCCCCATAACCATCGTCCACCATGTCCACTTTTCCCAATCCAATGCCACCTCTTCTATGTGGACATTGGATTGGTTGTGTCCATTGCCCCTCTATGTCAAGAGGAGGCTCAGATTCCACCTGGATGCTGGATGCAATCCTCCCACTTTCAGTTGTAATCACTCTAGGCTCCATGGTGTGGTGGTTGTCCTTCTTCAACTCCATCTTAGCTGAGTGTGGTAAGTCCAATAGATCTGATTGTAGGTGCTGGAGTCTGTTGAGGCTCAGGACCTGGCTATCACATTGTCAGTCCAGAGATTCAAATCCCCTAAATATATCTTAAACCCCAACATTAACTGCACCTTCAGCACATTAGCATGAAAGTCTTATGAAGGGAGATCCCATCTGAGTCCAGATTCATCACACATAAACACCATTTCCAAAGAGGGGCCATCTGCCCTGGTAGTTAACCCCATCGGCCATGACCATAACTCCCATGGGTCTCTTTAGCCCTCAAAGGAACCAATATCTGGGGGTTGTATCTGCTTTATCTGTCTCTCTGACTCTGCTCAGTTGTGCATGAGGGCAATCCTTCTGCCAGCCTCCAGACTCTTTTTAAGAAACTCGTAGCCATATAAACTCATTTCTCCTTTCCATTTCCCCCTTACTTTAGGTCTAACAGCATTTTAAAGTCATGTTATTTTATGTAGACATGGATATTCTGCTGATCCGCATTGAACCTTCCGTATAAGGTCATTTTCCAGTTGCATCATCAGTTGGTAGTTGATAGTGGTCCCTCGTTGCCAGGGAGGCTCATCCCCGGGTGTCATGTCCCACGCTGGGGGGAAGGCATTGCATTTACATGCTGAGTTTGGCTTCAAGACTGGCCACATTTGAGTAACATGAAGGCTGACAGGAGGAAATTCCCAGGCACAATGTTGCTCTAGGCCTTGTTCTTATTTTAGGTTTATCAGCTCACAAGCATAGTCATTAGCATCAGGGGCTCACTGTTGAACCCTCACTCCCTCCCGGTACCTGCCGCTGTACCTGGGAGACTGTCGCTGCTCCCCTAGGGACCACAACAGAGCACCACTGGCCAGGAACCCAGTACCCCCCCTGCTGTGGTTTTAAATTGTTGCCACTATGAGTATATCCAAACATTACCATGCACCCTGTACATATGTTCTGTACAGCTCCCTACAGCAGGCTTTTTCACTCTCAGCACTGTTGGCACCCTGGACTAGAAAATTCCTGGTTGTGGGGCATGCGCAGAATACTCTAGGATGCTTACTGGCATCCCTGACCTCTGTCTACCCACTAGATGCCAGTAGTATCTCCTCCCACCAACCCAGCATTTGTCAACTAAAAGTGCCTACACAAATGGCCACATGACCCCTGGGGGGGGGGTGGCAAAAATTGTTGAGAACCACTACCTTAGAACACTATGGTGATGGAACTTTCAAAGGAGCAGTTGAAGATGAAGCATATTTTGCTGTTGATGCACCACAAATCCAGAGGACTCCAATCTGTGCCATGATATGAACAGTGTTGGGAAACACTAGATTAAGACTGCAGCCACTGGGAGAATGAGAAAGACAGAGCAAAACCCAGGAAGTGAGGAACAAAGGAATTGAGAATAAAGGATTATCAGGATACTAACCTCATATGGTTCTGACCTGCAGATTGCTGCCACTCCTTCATTATCAAAAAGTCTGGGCCAAGAGCCTGGCAGAAGTCAGACTACAGTTACAGGCCAAGTACAGCAGGTTTCCAAATAAAGAAAAGAACTGGTCAGAACATTACATCAAGAGAAATATATGTCATTGCAAGCAGAATGAGTTAACTCTAACCTGAAAATGTCTGTTTTTATTTACAGCATTTGAAAGCAGACAATTCAGTCAATATTCTCTGATTTCAGAGAACTGCCTATACAATTCCTGTTAATGAGATATTGACTAAGGGAGACAAATTTAATGTAATCAGGGCAAGTACACTGAAAGGTCATTTGCACCAAACAGAGAAGTGAGAAAGAGCACAATTTGAAGTAGAGGTAGATGAAAAATATAGCAGTTTTAGAGTGAAACTGATAGTAATAATAAAATGTATATGTGTTATGAACTCTTGAGTGACCAAAATAATGGGGAAAGAACCACAGATTACCCAATTTAATCATAACAGATTAATGCAATATGTACTTAAATTCTGCACAAAATTTAACTCAAAGGATCATTGAGCTAAACATGAAACAAAAACATAAAATGCAAGAAAATATATGAAATAACTAGGTGAAATGTGATTGCAAATATGCATTTTTTGGCTTTTTGTTAATTTAAATTTTTAATTAGATAAGTAGGTTGTCAGAAAAATCATGTAACAAATACAGTCTTCCCTTATACCCCCTCTATTTTAGCACATTGCATTAGTGTGGTACTTTGTTACAATTGATAGAAGAGTATTATAATTGTAGTATTAACAATAGTCCATATTTTATATTAAGGTGTATTTTTTCCCAGTATATCACCCTCTTATTAACACCTTGCATTTGGGTGTATATATATATGCCACATTTTGTTTATCCATACATTGGTTGATGGACAGTTGATTGACAGCATCTTCTGGCAATTGTGAACACAATGGTGTGAAGATATTGGTTTGAGTCCCTGCTTTCAATACTGTTGCATATATGCCTATTGGAGGGATTGCTGGGTCATATTGTAATTCTGTACTTAAAAACTGATAAGGACCAGACACTAAGAGATTCATTTGTTCCTCCCCCCCCCCCCCCCCGCAAAAACCCTCCACTGGGCTCGGTGAAAGTGGTTGCTTTTAGTGAGCAATCTCAGTAAGTATTCTATTGATTGGTGAACTCTGTTTTAAAAGATATAAATTGTAGGTCATTTGTAAATGGCATATCTAGGTAACCATTACAGTGTCCATTTAACCACTACAATCTTAGGTAGTATAGCAGTTTGATATTGTTTATGAATTAAAAAAATAGATATTGGATTATGTTTGTGAACTGCTCTGTTTCTCTGGACATATTAGGTTGGATTGGATTCAGAGGTTTTACTGTTACTTGATTAAGTAATAATTAAGGCTTTGATTGGGCCATGTCAGTATGACATTGAGTCCCACCCTCTTGGTGGGTAGGGACTCACAGAGAAAATGACATGGCAGAAGAGAAAGTTGGAGTTTTGAGCTGGAGCCTGGGAAGTAAGCATAGAGTAGAGCAGCTGATCCCAGAGAGAAATGAGCCCCAGGAAGCGAAGAACCCAGGAAGCCTGAACCCTGGCAGACATCAGTAGCCTTCTTGCTCAAACACGTGGGAATAGACTTTGGTGAAGGAGGTTGCAGTCACCCCTCGGGCTGAAGTGTGGTTTGCTGGCCTGGCGGGGGAGCGGCCACAGTAGGCCTAATTCCAAGCCGCTGCCCCCATACTAGGATGGCTGGTCGGACTCACCGCCACCCCTGAAGGGAGCTCGGCATGGGCGCAGAGTGCCCTCGGGTCTCCCCTTCTTGGCAGCCAGGCTTCCGCGGCCGCCCCTCCTCCCGGATAGCGCCACACGATGCCTTATGAGGCAACACCCTTCTTCTTCTTTCTCCCTGTGCAGGTGCAGGGTGGAAAATTCCAGTCTGCCTTTTCCCCTCCCCCCGACAGCAGCAACAGCCAGGCACAAGGCAGGAAACTCAAGTCTGCCCTCCACCCCAGCAACAGCAGCCACCAATCCCTAAACCCTGCCACTTCCCCCAGCAACAGCAGCCACCAATCACTAAACCCTGCCACTTCCCCCAGCAACAGCCACAGCCAATCCCTAACCACCACCCCTCCCCCATCCAGTACCTCCCACTGACCTTTCCCCAGCAACCAATCAGAACAGGGCATGGCTTCGACCAATCAGCCTTCCCCAGCCCCTATAAAACTGTTGCCTCTCCCTCAATAAAGTTGGACTTGTGTGTTTACCTTGTCTCCGCGGTACTTCTTCTGCCATGCACCCTCCAGTCCTGAGAGCCCCCGAGAAGGGCCTGGCCTCCCTTGTCCCCAGTTCGTCGCCTGCTTCTCCGGGCGACCCCCTCGTCGCCGGCTTTGCCAGGCGACCCCATCAGCCGAACCGCGCAACCCCTGTGAGACCGACCCCTCGTCTGCTGCCGGACCGACCCCTCGTCCCACGCGGGACCGACCCCTCGTCCCAAGTGGGACCGACCCCTCATCCGCAGCCAGACCCCACCTCTACCAACTGAGCAAGCCGCCGCAGCTGGCGCACAACGTGGGGCAGAGCAACCCCACCACAGCCTCACTCCATAACCTGGCGGCCCCCCCCTCCTCTCTTCTCACCGTGGGGCTTCTCTCGTGCAACATTGCTGCTACCTGAGCCTTGGCTACCTCATATGATCCACGGTGGTCTGGGAGAATCGCTGGATGGCTTTCTCCTTCCATGTCGGGGGCTTATACCGACCCACTATGATTAAGAGGCGCCAATAAAACTCTCAGGAGTGCGTGCCTGAGCACCTCCACCTCTGCCTCCTCCCCTCTGCACTTGCTCCCCTTTGCCTTGCTCCACTGCTCGTCATTCCGCCTTCCCCTCATTGGGGCCTTCTTTTGGCCCACAACCACCGTCGGAGCCCCATCAGCTCCGACCCCTCGTCTCACCGCGCACCTCGGCTCCCATCGCCGCGCTCTCAAGGTAAGGGCCCCTTTTCTTATCAGCTCCAAAAGGCCATTAGCAATGGGTAACATCCTTTCTGTTAAGCAAGCCCCGCAAGTTCGGGCCCTCGCCGGTCTCCTAGACACTCACCGGTGTAAGATCTCTTTGAAACAGCTCCAAGTATATTGGGACCTTCTTCTTCCCTTTAATCCGTGGCTTACCACGTGTCAGCTCTGGGACCCAGATACCTACACTCGCCTTATAGATAGGGTCACTTCTGCTGTGGAGCAGGAAGGTAAAAGATTCCCTCCTGGCTTATTACTGGCACTTTTTACCATCCACTCCTGCCTTCAAGGCGCCCCTACCATCGACTCCCTCCGGCGGTGCCACCGCCGCCGCCGTGATTGTCAGGACGGCGACTTTAACAGGGACCCTGATCGGAACCCTGATACCGACTCTGATTCCGACTCTGAGTCGCTTGTTGAGCGCCTTAATAACGCGCTCAAAAATTGTCCCCCTAAACGGTATAATCTTGCAGTGCCGAGCGCCGGTGAAGATGGCGAACTTCCGCCTTCTTCCTCGCTCGAAAAGGGGAGGCACTCTCAAGATGGCGGACTTCCGCCTTCTTCCTCGCTCGAAAAGGGGAGGTTCCTTTGCCCCTCCCTCCCCCCAACGACTTCCTGCCTGGGTGGGCCGGAAGCTCCCTCCCCGCCATTTTACCCCTCCGCGCAAAGCAGTCCACAGCCATCTTGTAGCCCACAGCCATTTTTGTGGCCCGCCGCCATTTTGTAGTACCGCCGGGGACGGCCCACAGCCATTTTGTAACACCACATGGGCAATGGCTCCTCTCGCGCCCTCCACACCAGCAGCCCCCCCGGCTCCGCCTCCCCCTGGCAGCCCCCTCCATCCGATCCGTGGCAAGCTGCCACACGCGCGGCCCCCTCTAGCCTATTTTTGGACCTGTATTCCTCCTGCCACCTGGGCCCGGGCAGCTCAAAGTGCTGCGAGGGAGGCGGAAGCCTAAGGGAGGGTGCGGGGAACTGGTGGGGCGGCTCGAGGCCGCCGGGGCACCCTGGTCCCAACCGTGCATGAGGGAGCGTGGAAGGCAGCTAGGGCTCGGCTGCAGCCGCAACCAGCCTGTCCCGGCCGCACTCGGCCTCGCTCTGCTCCCATGTACCCCCCGACACCCGGAGAAAAGCTGCAAAGGTGCCGAGAGGGACAGAAACCACAAATAAATAGCGGTGGCGGCAGCGCGTCTCGCACTCTACCGTCAGTGCAGACGCCGCAACCCTCACCATGCTGGCGAGACAATTAACATAGTCTCTCTCCTTTTCCTTATGCACATACGTACAGGTCAGCTATCAGCGACTCGCCACTGCCGAGGACACCCCCCCCACTTCATCTTCTCGGCCTCCTCCTACCCGACCTCTTCCTGCTCACTCTTCCCACAGGTGCCCCAAGTCTTCTGTAACCGCGGGCCCCCATGCCGCCATCGCTCTCAAGCAGCTCCAGCCCCGCTAAACGGCCCGCAACCTGCTTTCCCCGGCCCACGGCCTGCTTTGTAGCATCTAATAACGTTTCTGCTTTTGCCTCCCCATACTTCTGCGAAGCTTCCTCCTGTCTCGACCTCACTCCTCTTCTCAGCCATCCAAAGCGTCCTTTCTCGTCCCCTGCTCCCCTCCTTTTTTTCTTTGCTTGAACCCCCATTGCGTTGCAGATTGGGCCACCCCATGTCGGCCCGCCCCATTAATATCGGCCTCTCTCACGCCCGTGGAGACTTTGGCCTTCTTGTTGTCCTCGCCTATGTCTCCACCACTCCCGACGCTGCCGCCACCACCGCCGCTGGTGCCCTGACGCGACTTGTCCTCACAGCTGCGATCCTCCAGACCATCACACAGTCTGCCTCTGCTGCTCTTCGCCGCCAAGGAGAGATCAACTACCTGTAGCACACTGTCATTCTGGACTTTTAACAGCAGATGGATCTTATAGCTGCTGAGATCAACGAGAAGTGGACATTGGCCACCCTTGTTTGCAACGGCAAGATACAGCCCCCCAAATTGTACATTTATATCCCCGTCATACTCACCTCCCTCTTCAGCCCCGCTTCCCTCATTGCTTACTGCCTCTTGGGCCTTGGCTACTTGTTGCTGCTGCCATCCTGGCCCTTATTTGAAAAGAAGGGGGAAATGCGGTCACCCCTCGGGCTGAAGTGTGGTTTGCTGGCCTGGCGGGGGAGCGGCCGCAGTAGGCATAATTCCAAGCCACTGCCCCCATACTAGGGTGGCTGGTCGGACTCACCGCCACCCCTGAAGGGAGCTCGGCATGGGCGCAGAGTGCCCTCGGGTCTCCCCTTCTCGGCAGCCATGCTTCCACGGCCGCCCCTCCTCCCGGATAGCGCCACACGATGCCTTATGAGGCAACACCCTTCTTCTTCTTTCTCCCTGCGCAGGTGCAGGGTGGAAAATTCCAGTCTGCCTTTTCCCCTCCCCCCGACAGCAGCAACAGCCAGGCACAAGGCGGGAAACTCAAGTCTGCCCTCCACCCCAGGAACAGCAGCCACCAATCCCTAAACCCTGCCACTTCCCCCAGCAACAGCAGCCACCAATCACTAAACCCTGCCACTTCCCCCAGCAACAGCCACAGCCAATCCCTAACCACCACCCCTCCCCCATCCAGTACCTCCCACTGACCTTTCCCCAGCAACCAATCAGAACAGGGCATGGCTTCGACCAATCAGCCTTCCCCAGCCCCTATAAAACTGTTGCCTCTCCCTCAATAAAGTTGGACTTGCGTGTTTACCTTGTCTCCGCGGTACTTCTTCTGCCGTGCGCCCTCCAGTCCTGAGAGCCCCCGAGAAGGGCCTGGCCTCCCTTGTCCCCAGTTTGTCGCCTGCTTCTCCGGGCGACCCCCTCATCGCCGGCTTCGCCGGGCGACCCCGTCAGCCGAACCGCACAACCCCTGTGAGACAGACCCCTTGTCTGCTGCCGGACCGACCCCTCGTCCCAAGTGGGACTGACCCCTCGTCCGCAGCCAGACCCCACCTCTACCGACTGAGCAAGCCGCTGCAGGAGGTAACTTATGCTGACAATTCCTAAAATGCTCAGTCAATACCACCTATATTCTCCCATTGAGGAAGCTGACACAATAGGATGAAGAGGTTTCAGAATCAGTGGAACTAACATTTGAATCCTAAAATTATCTCCTATTAATTGGTTTAATGTTGTAAAAATTCCTGAACAAATGCAATGTCAGAAGGTCCAGGAAGGCATGCAAGGACGGGATCTTAAGCACCAGGGTGCCCTGAAGGGCCCTTTCCAAACTGAAATGCTGATTCTTCTCCTGGCATTTATTTTTAGGCCAGTAAAAAGAATTTATTGGGAAATTGGGGAAAAGAACAGAACTTGCTGAGAAATGGGAGAGAAGAACAGAAACAAATCAAGCTTTGGTGTGGGCTCCTCTAGGAAGAGAGCCTCCTGGACTTTTGAGGAAGCCTGCCCTCTCCTTCTCCATGGGGCTGAGTAGCTGCACACCGAGGAGCACTGCACACCCATGAAGAAATGGAAGCCCTTGTAATCCTGTCACTTCTGCATGTGAAAACTCACCTATATGTGCACCTGGCTGCCTGCCCAGAGAGCACAGAAACATCCTTGGGCTCAGGGTCTCCTGTACCACTATGAGGAGTGACTCAAAGTGATGCATTCAGGAGGCACTGAGGAGCAAACTGAAACCTGACTGCCTGGATTCAAGTCCCAGCTCCTACACCCACTAACCATGTGACCTTGAATGACTTACAACTCCTGTGCCTCAATTTCCTCAACCACAATGTGACAGGAGTAGAGTAAGCACACACTAAATGATGGCTACTATTGTTGTTGCTGTTGTTCAGAAAGTTTTGTCCAATCCAGGGCACTTCTTCTCACAATGTCCTTACATCACAGTGTATATGAGAGTATTCTCCTCCTTCACTCCAATTATAAAACTATGCTTTCAACCAAGCTCATAAAAATAAAAATAAGAAACTAAACTTCTCAAAATAAAGGACTTACATTAACTATTTCCTAACATGATGATAGGAGCAAAAACCAATAAGCTCTCACAGAATTCACTCATGAATAGGAGGAAGCTAATTTAAATAAGAAGTTTAAATGAACTCATTTCCACAAAAAAAGTATTGTTTGACATATGCAAGGTAAACATTCTCCCAACTATGAGATAGGCATGGGTTTCACTTTTTAAAGATATAATTGATGCATTTCCACTGATTGGTTTCATAATATTTCAGATTAGTTTTACTATAAAAAAACAACCCATTTAAAATATCAATTCAACTTTTAAATCATTAGGGAGCAAAGTGTCATTGATTTAAATATACATTCATGATTTAGGGATGACATTTTCACCAAATTTCTTTAGAGACAGAGAATATTAGCAATAGGGATAACTAATATTTCTTACACACCAATTAAGTATTTAAGAAGCTAGATGCTATTTTTATTTGCTAGCTCATCCTTTTCATCCTTTGATGGAGGTTGTTAGAGAAAAAATGGAGCTCACTGAGACATGGAGACTGACAGGATTGCAGGAAGGGAGTTGATTGGGAAGCTCTCCCAATGGAGGGGACTGGAGAGAGACTTCAGTCCGCATTTGGCAGAGGGGGTCATGAATCTATGCAGTACATCTATAGGCAGGAACATGCTTAGCCAATGGGAGGGGTGGGGCTTGGGTAAGACCGAGGGCCAATAGGGATGGCCAGGGGTGTGGTCTGCTAGTGGTAGTGAATTCTAGGAGTGTGGGAGGGGTTGGTGGTGTCACGTGGCTCCTTTGTCTATTCTGGTGGGTAAATGAACTCTATCTGAACACGTAGGCTCTGGATGGGGGCTGTTCTAGGTCACAGGAATTCAAGTCACTGTTAGCCCTTGTAAACAGTGTGATCAGTTCATTATTAAACACCTTGTAAGGGAGAAATCTCTAACAGAGGTTCAGGCCCCTTTTATACAAAAATCTCAGCCTTGATGTGGATTGTTAAATGCTTCTGAGGGCTGATGGATAGCACCCATGTGAGATTTTTAGCACAAAAACATAGAGGACTGTACTTCTCAAATTTTAATATGCATGTGAATCATATGGGGTCCCTGAAGTAATGTGTGGGGTCAAGCCACGTTGTGAGGGAGGATCAGTGTGTGCAGAGAGGTGGGGGTGTGGTCAAACATGTCTGTACCTGCAAGTAAGCAGAAAGGAACTGATGTTCTGACAAGAAGGAACTCTAAGAACATCCTCCTCAAAGAACTTCGTGCCTGATAGCCCCTGCTCTGAGAACAATGACCTAGATAACTGCTTTATTATTTTTTTAAAGATTTATTTATTTTATTTTTTTCTCTCCCCTTCCTCCCCCACCCCAGTTGTCTGTTCTCTGTGTCTATTTGCCTCACGTTCTTCTTTGTCTGCTTCTGTGGTTTTTAGTGGCATGGGAATCTGTGTTTCTTTTTGTTGTGTCATCTTGTTGTGTCAGCTCTCCATGTGTGCAGTGCAATTCCTGGGCAGCTCTCCTTACAGGGTGCACTTACAGGGTGCACTCCTTGCATGTGGGGCTCCCCTACATGGGGACACCCCTTCATGCCATGGCATTCCTTGTGCGCATCAGCACTGCGCATGGGCCAGCTCCACATGGGTCAAGGAGGCCCAGAGTTTGAACCGCAGATCTCCCATGTGGTAGACAGATGCCCTAACCACTGGGCCAAGCCCGCTTCCCTTAACTGCTTTAAATAAAGCTTGTGGTGCCAGCTCAGGGCCTTGGCTTTGCCATCAGCTAGCCCTGGTGCACCTGGTCCCCTCTAATCTTGTCTTTGTCTCTATGTATCTTTCTTCAGCTCCTGTCGCCTCCCCTCAGATTCTCAGTTCACCCGTGAAAGTTGCAGCAAATCACCCAGGGAAACTTCTTATTATGATTCAAAAGTCTGGGGTGAGGTGTTTCTACAATCTCTCAGAACTTGGTGAGGCTTCTGGTCTATGGAACACATTTTGAACAAGGATCAACTGGTTGTAATAGGCCACAAGTCATATGTGCAAAAAATCTTTTTAAAAATTCATATTTTAAAATATGAGTTTTCTAAAAAAATCACAGGATTAGAATGAGAAATATTCATATTTCTTGTTGGGATTATGAAATATATAACACCATAGAACTATTTTATAGCAACTTCTTGTTTTCTTTTCCAGTTTAAATTTAGAATCCAATTTCTTGCTGTTTTCCTGGGGGTGGGGGTGGGGTTGGAGTGTCCCCTAAAGCCCCTGATTTTTATCAAGGCTGAAAGGATAAGTACATGCTGCCATACCCTCATACGGGTCCCTTCTTTTCTCTCACCCATGCATAACAGCTCACTTTTAAAGTTCTAGAGATTAGACAACTGGCAGAGTCAGGCTGTATCTAAGGAGCTGGGCCTAGAAGTTCTCCCAGATGAAAGGCAAGCTCTACAACAAAACAGTACCTTCCCAAAAGGCAAGAATAAAACCACTGGCTTCCATCCCTGACCTTAGGTGACACACTCCCAGCAATAAGATGATAACATTTGTTTGTACAATATTTTGCATGATAGTTTGTTTCAACTTTGCCAGTGCCAGGTTCAATTTACTTTAAAAGGCCAGTGGCTAAACAAAGCAAGTTTACTGAAGGACATGTGGTCCACCTGGGCCCCTCACCCCCATTCTTTTTGCTAACAGCAACACCTTACTACCAAACCAATACATAGCTGAGAGCATTCCAGCTTGTTGTAAAGGGTCAGTTAAAAATTTACACCTGCCCTTTTGTCTTTCCTCAGAGTCCTTCAAAGCTACTCTCCAGTCACCAGCAGAACAAGCCTTTCACCCAGGAAAGAGATAAAACAGTCTCTGATTCTGCAAGCTACAAATCTGAGATCTTTATTTAAAAGGTGTTGGCGAATTACATTATTCCCAAGGATTGTTCATTTGTGCACTCACATAAGCTGCTGATGGCCTACCTGTGAGTCGGAACATAGGGGCACTTTTTTTTTTAAAGATTAAGGTAGGTATGCATCACAATTCATTTGAAGATTCCTCTTTAGATGTGGCAAAGTGGAATCAGGCTGGCCCTTAAGCCACAAGACTGGAGCCCTTACAAGCAAAGGAAACTCAGACATGGAAAATCAGTAGAAGCCCCAAATCAGGGAAGGCAAAAGTCACAAAAGAGAAAAGGTGGAACCATGTGATAGAAGCAGATATTCCAGATAAGGAACCCCACGTACTGCAGCAAGCGGCAGCAGAATATTGCAATGTCAGGGAGAAGGTGTGTTCTGTTGAGATCTTTATTTTGGAATTCTAGCTTCCAAACCTGAGGCAATAAGTTTCCAATCCTTAAAACAACCAGCTTTGAAGTATTTATAGTATCAGCCTTGGCGTATTTGATACCAGAAAGTGCTGTGCCTTTGTTACAGATACCTAAAACTGTGGAAGTTATTTAGGAATTCAGTAAGTGATAGATCCTGAAGTTTTCACAAGTCGTGGGTTTATAGAACCATCATGAATAAAATAAAGGATTCCCCATTCTATGTTCCCTTATTCTAATTACTTCATATTAGTGAGATCATATAAGATTTGTCCACCTGTTTCTGGCTTAATTCTCTCAACATGCTGTCTTCAAGGTTCTCTCTGCTGTCACATGAATCAGGACTTCTTTTTCTTTTTATGACGGAATAATAGTCCATTTGATGTTTTTTTTTTTTAATTTGTTTCTCTCTCCTCCCCCCCCCCCAGTTGTCTGTTCTCTGTGTCTATTTGCTGCATGTTCTTCTTTGTCTGCTTCTGTTGTTGTCAGTGGCATGGGAATCTGTGTCTCTTTTTGTTGCGTCATCTTGCTGTGTCAGTTCTCCATGTGTGTGTAGTGCCATTTCTGAGCAGGCTGCACTTTCTTTCATGCTGGGCAGCTCTCCTTACAGGGCACACTCCTTGCACATGGGGTGCACTCCTTGTGCATGGGGCTCCCCTACATGGGGGGGCACCCCTGCGTGGCAGGGCACTCCTTGCACGCATCAGCATTGCATGTGGGCCAGATCCACATGGGTCAAAGAGGCCCAGGGTTTGAACTGCCGACCTCCCATGTGGTAGGCAGACACCCTATCCATTGGGCCAAGTCTGCTTCCCTATATTCAACTTCTTTAGGAACTGCCAAGCAGTCCTCCACAGTGACTGTACCACTCTGTATTCCCACTGATGAATAAGTGTTCCTATCTCCACATCCTCTCCATGACATTAGTTCTCTGTCTTTTTAATACTGGCCATTCTGATAGGTGTGAAATGATACCTTATTGTAGTTTTGAGTTGCATTTTCCTAATTATTAGTGATGTTGAGCATTTTTTCATGTTTTTTTTTTTTTGCCATTTGTATTTCTTTTTTGGACACATGTCAATTCAAATCTTTTGCCCATTTTTAAATTGGGTCATTTGTCTTTTAATTGTAACCTCTCTTTATATATCCTGGAGATTAAACGCTTATCAGACATATGATTTCCAAATATTTTCTCCCAGTAAGTCAGCTGCCTTTTCACTCTTTTGACAAAGTTCTTTGAGGTGCAAAAGTGTTTAATGTTACTGATAATATGACACCCAGGCCCAGAGCCTCAACAGACTTCAGCTCCTACACTTTGACTTATTGGACTTACTCCACTCAGCTAACATGGAGTTGAAGAAGGTCAACCACCACAACATGGAGCCTAGAGTGTCTACAACTAGAAGCGGGAAGAGTGCATCCAGTACCCATGTGGAATCTAAGCCCTCACTTGACATAGGTGTGCAATGGACACAACCAATCCAATGTCCACAGAGAAAATGTGGAATGGGTGTGGGAACGGTAGCCATGGGGGCTGCTGGGTGTGGGGAACGGGAGGAAGAGATGAGATGTGGAGGCATTTTCGGGACGTGGAGTTGTCCTGGATAGTGCTTCACGGACAATTACGGGACACTGTAGATCCCCCCAGGGCCCACTGGATGGAACGTGAGAGAGTCTGGGCTATGATGTGGACCATTGACTATGGGGTGCAGTGATGCTCAGAGATGAACTTAGCAGGTGCAATGGATGTATCACGATGATGGGAGAGAGTGTTGCTGTGGGGGGAGTGGGGGGTGGGGGCGGTGGGGTTGAATGGGACCTCATATATTTTTTTTAATGTAATTAAAAAATAATAATAATAAATAAATATTTTTTAAAAAAGTGTTTAATGTTGAGGAGGTCCTACTTATCTATGATTTCTTTTGTTGTGTGTGCTTTGGATGTAAGGTCCAAGAAACTACCACTGATCACTAGGTCTTGAAGATGTTTCCTTACATTTTCTTCTAGTAGTTTTATTGTCCTGTCTTTTATATTTAGGTCTTTAATCCATTTTGAGTTTATTCTGGTATGGGGAGTGAGATAGGGGCTCTCTTTCATTCTTTTGATTATAGATTTCCAGTTCTCCCAGCACCATTTGTTGCAGAGACTGTTTTGTTTCATTAACATGGATTTGGTAGGTTTGTCAAAAACCATTTGGCCATAGAAATGATGGTTTATTTCTGGACTTTAAATTCTATTCCACTGATTGATGTGTCTACCTGTATGCCAGTATCATGCTGTTTGACAACTGTAGCTTTGTAATGTTTCAAGATCAGGCGGAGTTATTCCTCCCTATCTCTCTTCTTTCTTAGAATGCTTTTGGTTTCTCATATATACTTTCCCTTCCAATTGAATTAGGTAATTGCCTTTTCTAGTTCTGTAAAGTAGGCTGTTGGAATTTTGATTGGTATTGAATGAACAATGGACTAAAATAGACTAATTATTATTCTACGAAGACTTATTATTCTAGCAATTGAAGAGCTCTTTTCATTGATGTAAAGGCAGTGGCCACCAAAGGTTCTGGAGATGGGAGAGGGAAGAATAGGTGGAATTTGGGGGCATTTTTGGGACATTGATATTGTCCTATATGGCATTGCAGTGATGAATACAGGCCATTGTATATTTTGTCATAACCTACAAAATTATGCAGGACAAAGTGTAAACTATACTGTAAACTTTAGAGCATGGTTAGCAGCAATTCTTCAGTATGGGTTCATCAACTTTAACAAATGTACCACACTAGTGAAGGATGCTGTTAATGTGGGAAAATATGGGAGGTGAACAGAGTGGGGCATACTGGAATTCCTTATATTTTTATGTAACATTTATGTAATCTAAAGCTTCTTTAAAAATATATATATATATTAAAAAAATAGTCCCTGTGCATAAAAAATGTTTCAGATTTCTGAGGAATTAGGGAAATCTCACTAACATAGAATAATTGAATAATGTTGAAGATGACCTGACCTGAGTCTAAAAACACTGCTACGATATACTGAACACGGCTGTGTTCTGTCATGTGACAATGAATATGGGGAAGTAGGTCAAAACTTCTTCTCCTTTCTTCTCTGTTCACATAGTCATTTTACCATGTAACACTCTTTATCCAAAATCTATGCTAACCAGCACTGCTTCTGAAACACAGTTGGTTCCCTCTGAGTCAGGGCTTCAGTATGGCTTATGGCTCCTTGGCTTTAAGGCTGCACACGTGACAATCTGAGGCAGTCTAGTGAAACAGGGAATTGATAGTGGATCTGGAACCTGGCAGAAAGCTGCCACCATTAAACACGTGTCCTTCGGTGCCCCCAAAAGGGCTGCTGGAAGACCCTGGCTAGAAACTCCCATTCAGAATGAGATTTCCTCTGGAAGCCAGGAGAAGCCCCAGATATTCACCTCTTTGGCTGACTAATACAGTGGGTATGTGCATGCTTAAAGAAAGTACCAAGAAGGACCGTGGGCAGTGACGTGAACAGACATCTGCACACCTATGTTCATAGAGGCATTATCCAAACTTGCCAAAAGTTGGAAACAAACCCAGTATCTACCTACCCATGAATGGATAAGGAAACTGTGGTATATACACATGATGGAATATTATGCAGCTGCAAGGAGAAATGAAGTTATAAAATATTTGACAGCATGGAGGAACCTGGAGGACATGTTGAGTGTAGCATGCCAGACACAAAAGGACAAATACTGTATGATTGCATTATTAAGAACTAAATACATCGTGTAACATATTATATGATTCAAAAAAAATTTATATGTATTCAGTACATATGAGAAATGTATGCTTTTATTCAACTGTGTTTTCTTTTAATTAACTATTGTGTATATTTTCAATTATTAAATGTACAAAATAAAGTTAAAAAGATACTTCATGATTCCATTGATAAAAAATGTAAATATAAATCAATTTATAAAGATGACCTTTGATTAGTGGTTATGGACAGCTAGGGAAGGCATGCTAAGGGGTGTGGAGTAATGAAATAATTCTAAAAGTTTTTGTGATGATGAATGCACAACATTGGAATTATACTAAAAGCCACTTTAGATGTTTAGATGTTATGGTATGTGAACATGTCTGAATAAAACGACTAAATAAATAAATAATTGTGCAGAATGGCCAGAAATAGCAGCTCTGTAAGGCAGGGGAACAGAGAGAGTGAGGGATGAAGAAGTCTGTTTTCTGCTTATTCTTATTATTGAAATAATGATAACGCACTCCCAATGATGAAATGATGCCCGCAAACTCCGATATACCAAATACCGTTGCTTGTATTCTTTGGATGTATTGTATGATTTATTAACATGTACTAATAAAGTAAATTTGGGAAATAAATTCTCCCCAGAACGCAGGCCAGGGGCCAGCACTCCTCAGGCTCCTCAGAGGAGCCAGCCCCCAGCTCCGGGAGAAAGGAGCGGGAGGACAGCCTCGCTCGGGGCCGGGCTCGGCTGCGCCGGGCCAGAGGCCCCTCACACCGCGCTTCCAGCAGCTCCAAGCAGCCGGCCTCGGTGACCCACGCCCGGGCCCAGGCCGCCTCTGGTGCACTGTGGGTGGGGACACCCCCACTTGCGGGGATCCCCTGCCCACCAGTCAGGAGCCGCCCTCACGGCGTAGGGGGAGATCGCCCTCCTTAGCGCCAGCCGGACCGCGCGATGATTGGCTGCTGGGCGCTGTCCGTCAGGGAGATGGCCACGCCCCCTCGGGGCGGAGTCGGGGAACCGGTCCAGACCTGATTGGCCCTCGGGCTCTCAGGCCCTCAAGTCCCGCCCTGCCCCCGCGCGGCGGCCCCTTTAACAGCTGGCGGCGGTTGGGCGCGCGCCCCGCGCACCTGCTGCGCGCTCCCGCGGCACCCCTGCGAGGACCTGCTGCGCGCTCCCGCGGCACCCCTGCGAGGACCTGCTGCGCGCTCCCGCGGCACCTCTGCAAGCCCGAGGGCAGGAGGGACGCGGTGTTGGGGCGCACGGGGCGCTGCGGGGAGCGCTCGCCCGCCCTCGGGACCCCCGCGTCCCGCCTACGCAGCGGTAAGTCTGGGCCCCACGTGGCGTCGGGCGGGCGCAGGCGGGGCCGTAGGCGCAGACGAGGGCGAGCGAACCCCCTTGCCGTGTGAGGGGCGCCCGTCCCGCGCCCACGGAGGTCCAGCTGCCTCGCCTGCGGGGGCGGGGTCCTTCGGGGCCGGTGGGGACCAGGCAGGGCAGGCCCTGTGGGGGCTGCTTCCGCGGGCGGCACGGGGCGGGCGGGGGCCTTTCGGGGGTCCAGGCCCAGCGCGGCGGGACTGGGGGGGCCGAGTCAGAATAAGAGTCCCGCGGCCCACTGGGAGGGCAGCCCACACTTCCTCCACGGACCCTCCTCCCCCACTTTCCCTACCCCCATGGTCCCTCCCCCCCACCATCCCCCCCCCCAGGGGCCCTCTGCCCCCTTGGTCCCTCCCCCCCACTGTTCCTCCTCTCAGGGGCCCTCTGCCCTCCATAGTCACTTCCTGCCACTGTCCCTCCTCCTCCGCATGGTCCCTCCTCCCCCAGTACCCCTACCTCCACAGTCCCTCCTCCCCCCAAACTGACCTGTACCCAGTCTTGGTCCCTTCCCACCCCCCACTATCCCCCCAACACGTTTCCTCCTCCTCTTCACTATTTACTCCCCCCCACTGTCCCTCCTCCCCCATCCTTCACCCCAGGGTCCCTCCCCCCACAGTCCCTCCTTCCCCAAGCTATCCCTTTCCTCCCCATCCCTCTTCCCCCCATGGCTCCTCCTCTGCCCACAGCCCCCTTCCCTCCCCACATTCCCCCTGTTTCCCTGTGGTCCAACCTGCAGCCCTGCCCCCTGTCCTCTGCCCTCCCTGCCTACCCTCCCAGGTTCCTGGGGGCCTCCCCTTTCAGCTCTCCCTTCCCAGGCCCTCCACTTCACATTTGCCTCCAGGCCCAGGCTGCTACTCTTTCTTCTTCTCCCCTGGATAGGGCCAGCTGGTGCCTGCCCACAGCGTGGCTTTTACAGGGGAACTGATCTCCCTGGGGAGGGGCCCTGGGAAGGCCCGGGGGGCGGGGAGCAGAACTGACACCCGGTGTGTGCCCTCAGGGAGCATAAGGAATGGGACCCTCTCCTGAGGGGCCTGGGGGCAGGTTTCTGCCCAGCCCGGGAGTTTTGCAGGGACCTCAACAGTTTACAACTAAAAGTGTGTATCCAACCCAGAGGTCTGCGGGTGGCGCTCTTCCTCATCATGGGCTTTTGCATTCTTTGCATCCAAGCCCTGGTGAGCCACTTGAGACTTTCATTTTCTCTCTTCCTCCCGTTTTACTCCTTTCTGCTTTCTGGGAGTACACGCGGCAGGCGAGGTCTGTGGTCTAGGAGCCGGCTCCCATCGCACCCTTCCTGGCTGTGCTGCCCTGGACGCCCTGGGACAGCTTGAGCCAGGGCCTTCCTCAGAGCTCCCCATGGCCCCAGGGAGGCTTTTCCTTTTGGTAGTGGTTAAAGCTTTTCTTAAAACTTTGATTTGTTGGAGTAATGCTGGGTGGAAATGGTTTGTGTGTCTTGCTAAGATGCTAGCTTGCGAGGGCCGGAGGAGGTTGGCTGGCCAACAGGGGCCACCGGATTTGGGTGCCTGCTAGGGTGCACTGCACAGACTGGGAAAGGGCACCTACTAGGTGCTGCTGAGGGAGCCCAGGGCTGTGCTGAGCATTTCAGGAGCTCCAGGGCACCTCTGCTTGGCAGAGGGGTGACCCAGGTGCCTTGGGGACACCATTCTAGCCCTGCTGTGTCTGCAAAGAGCCGTCACCCAGCTGACCTTAAAGGAGCCGGCTGCAGAGGAAGCCTCTGCGCTTACTGTTCTCAGCCTCTTAGAAGAGTTGGTTCCATTCCAGGGAAGCAGTTCAGAGCTGTGGAGCAGCTGCTCTAGTTAAGACAGATGTGCTGGACCTCCTCACCCCCACCCCCTTCTTTTGACCCCTGCGCTTCCTCCTGAGCTTCTGAAGGTGGTTTTCACACGATTGCCACCCTGGAAGGGGATAGCCAGGCAGAGCTTCTGGGGGCCATGTCACTTCCACACAGATGACTGTGCCATTCTCCTAATACACTGTCACTCAGCAAATCCTAAGTGTGACAAGGAGGAATACAATGTTGCTCAGTGGGAAAATATGGGGAGGTTTTATACTAAAACCTTAACAATCTTATGATGATTAGAAGTGTTTTTCTTTGTTTTAAAACTAATTAATTTTATTGATACATGCTTATATGTTTTTAACAAATCAACTTTATTGGTATACATTAATAAAACAATTCATTTAAAGTGTACAACCAAAAAAAGTGCACAGCAGTGGTATTTGGTATAATTACATAGTAGTGTATTCATTACCTCAGCCATCATTAGAACATTTTCATTATTTGAATAATAAATAAAAATAAATTAATAAGGAAATTCCTCACCCCTTGATCTCTTTGTTTTCCCTGCTGAACCGCTGCTATTTTTTTGCTGTTCTTACACAATTATTTACTTAAGTTTTACTGAGATATATTCATATACCATACAATCTATCTGAAGTGTATCATCAGTGGCTTTTAGTATTATCACAATATTATGCATTCCTCACCATCAAAAATTTTAGAACATTTTCAGTACTCTAGAAAAAATGCACACCCCTTAGCAGTCCTCCCCAGCCCTACATAATTACTAATTGAACTTCAACTTTATAAATTGATTTACATTTACCTTTTATATAAATGGGGTCACACAATTTGTAGTACTTTGTGTCAGGCTTCTTCACTTAGCATAAGTGATATTGTTACCATCTTTTGTTACCATACATTTGTTCAATTTCAAAGAAAACAGGCATATATGCAACTTTATCCATATTCATATATTTCACATACAATTTTATTATGCTAAAAAAAGCTTGGTTTCTATATCTCTTTTTTTGGTATTTATTTTTCTTGTGTAAAGGATCACATTTTAAAGTCTCTGATTTTTTCAACTCTTCAGTGTAACCTCACTTTTTTAAAAACTTTATTTTGTGCATTTTAATAATTGAATATGTAAACAATAATTTAAAAAGAAAAGGAAAACACTGTTGGATAAAGATACCATTTCTCAAATAAATGTACTGGATACATATTAATTTTTTTGAATCAAACAATATGTTACACAATATATTTGGTTCATAGACACACAATCATACAGTATTTGTCCTTTTGTGTCTGGCTTGCTTCACTCAACATAATGTCCTCTAGGTTCATGTTTGTCATATACTTTATGATTTCACTTCTTACAGCTATGTAATATTCCATTATGTGAATATACCACAATTACCCATTCATCAGTTGATGGACGCTTGGGGTTTTACCAACTTTTGGAATCGTGAATACTGCTGTTGTGAACTTTGGTGTGCAGATGTCTGTTGGTGTTAGTGCTCTTCGTTTTTCTGGATATGTACCTAGTAGTGATATTGCAGGGTCATGTAGCAAGTTTATATTCAACTTCTTTAGGAACTGCCCAGTGGTCCTCCATAGGGACTGTACCATTCTGCATTCCCACCAACAGTGAATAACTAACTGTTCATTTCTCTCTACATCATGTTCAGCAATTGTGGTTTTCTATCTGTGGCAGGGGGTGATCATTTGTATGGGGTGTCAGTGATGGTGAATAAATAGGAGGAGGCTCACCTGGGCATATGTAAAAGGCATATAAATGTGTTCAGATGTTCATGGGGCATTGCCATGGTGGGTGGAGACTCATATAATAACTGAAGGAATATCCAAGTCCCATCCTGGGGAGCTCTGCCACATTCTCCAATAGGTCAGCAAGAATCCCCCAAATACAGGGGCAATGACTAGTGAAAGAGGATGGCCTACTTATGGGTCTTTGATATTGATGACTATAAGAACCTTTACTCTTAAGTTGAAACCTGGCCTTGTACTATAGGGTGCTAAGAGTTGCCTTCTGGGAGCTTCCTTTTTGCTCAAATGTGGCCTCTCTCTAAGCCAAACAGTGTATAAATACATTATCTTCCCCCAGTGTAGGACATGAATCCTAGGGATGAGCCTGTCTGGCACCAAGGGATTATTACCAAGCACCAATTAGCAATGCAACTGGGAAAAGCCCTTGACCAAAAGGGGGGGAAGGTCAAGACAAATGAGTTTATAAAGCTAAGAAACTTCAAAGTGAGTTTCTGCACATCTCAGCAGAATCTTATTGACTGCCAAAATAGGTACTATCCCAAATTTCAGGGCTCCTGAGGGTTCTGGAGATATCCAGGCACTATAGTCATCATTAGAGCAGTTTCATTATCTCAGTGATTATAATAAAAAACAAACAAATAAAATCCACCACCCCTCAATCTTTCTGTGCTTTCTTTGTTGTCCACAGCTCCCCTTTCTGGCTTATTTTGCACAAATACTTTTTTCTTTCAATTACAAATTGATTTCTATTTACATTTTATATAAATGGAATCATACACTATATTACATAATACTTTAGTTTATTGTAATACAATTTTCCTGTATTTGTCCTTTTCTCTCTGGCTTGCTTCACTCAACATACTGTCCTCCAGGTTCATCTATGTTGTCAGTGTTATGACTTCATTTCTTCTTACAGATGCATAATGTTCCATTGTGTGAATATACCACAGTTCAATTATCCATTTATCAGTTGATGAACACCTTGGTTGTTTCCAGCTTCTGGCAATTGTTAATAATGCCACTATGAACATAGATGTGCAGATGTCTCTTCATGTCACTGCTCTCACAGCTCTCAGTTCTTCTGTGTATATACTCCATAGTGGTATTGCCAGGTCATGTGGGAAATCTATATTCAACTTCTTTAGGAACTGCTGAACTCCACAGTGGCTTTACATTCTGCATTACCAACAACAGTGAATAAGTGTTCCTATCCACATTCTTTCCAACATTTAGTTCTCTGACATTGAATACTTTTTCATATGTTTTTTCCTACTTGTATTTCTTCTTTGGACAAATGTTTATTCATGTCTTTGGCCCATTTTTAATTGGGTCATTTGTCTTTATATTGTTGAGTTGTAACATCTCTTTATATATCATGGATATTAAACCCTTATCGAATATGTGATTTCTGATTATTTTCTCCCATTAAGTTGGCTGCCTTTTCACCCTTGTGACAAAGTCTTGTGAGAAGCAAAAGTATTTAATTTTGAGGAGTTCTGAATTATCTGTTTTTTTCTTTTGTTGTGTGTACTTTGGCTGTAAGGTCCAAGAAATCACCATGTACCATGAAGTCTTTAAGATATTTCCCTACATTTTCTTCTAGTAGTTTTATGGTCCTGCTTTTATATTTAGGTCTTTGATCCATTTTGAGTTGATTCTTGTATAGGAAATGAGATAGGGGTCCCCTTTCATTCTTTTGGTTATAGATATGCAGCTCTCCCTATACAATTTGTTGAAGAAACTGTTTTTTTCCTGTTAACATGGACTTAGTAGATATGTCAAAAACTAGTTGACCATAGAGGTAAGGGTTTATTTCTAGACTTTCAATTCTATTCCACTGTTCAATGTGTCTCTCTTATGCCAGTATCATGTTGTTTTGACCACTGTAGCTTTGTAATATGTTTGAAGATCAGACAGTGAAATTCCTCCTATATTATGCTATAGTATAGTATACTATACTTTTTTAGAATACTTTTGGCTATTCAGGGGTACTTTCCCTTCCAAATGGTAATTGCCTTTTCTATTAATGTGAAGTAAGCTGTTGGAATTTTGATTGTTATTGCATTGGATCTTTAAATCAGTTGGGTTAGGATTGACATCTTCATAATAGTCTTCCAGTCCATGAACATGGAATATCTTTCCATTTATTTAAGTCTTTCTAACATTTCTTTTAGTGTTGTTTTGTAGTTTTCTGCTTATAGGTCCTGTACTTCTTTGGTTAAATAGATTCCTAGGTGTTTTAGTCATTTTGTTGCTATTGTTAGTGGAATTTCCCCCCAATTTCCTCTTCAGATTATGCAGTACTAATGTACAAAAACATTACAGATTTCTGCATATTGATCTAGTATGCTGCCACTTTGCTGAACTCATTAGCTCAAGTAGCTTTGTTTTATAGACATTTCTGAATTTTCTAAAAATAGGATCATGTCATCCACAAATAGAGTTTTCCTTCCTCTTTTTCCTATTTGGATGCCTTTACTGTATTCTTTTTCTTGCTCTAGCTAGCGCTAGTACAATTTTAAATACCAAGGTTGCTAAATCTTGTCTTGTTCCTGATCTTAGAGGGAAAGCTTTCAACCTTTCCCCACTGACTAAGATGTTGGTTGTGTGGTTTTCATATATACTTTTTATCATATTGAGGAATTTTCCTCCTATTCATATCTTTTGAAATGTTTTTATCAAGAAAGGATGCCAGATTTTGTCAGATGCTTTTTCCGATTTTTTATGATTTTTTTTCATTGAGATGATCATGTGTTTTTTTCCTTTCAGTTTGGTAATGTGGTTGATTTTCTTATGTTGAATGAGCCTTGCCTACCAGGAATAAATCCCACTTGGTCGTAATGTACAAGTCTATTGAGATGCTCCTGAATTTGATTTACAAATACTTTGTTGAGAATTCTTGCATCTATGTTTAATAGAGAAATTGGTCTATAATTTTCTTTCCTCGTGGTGTCTTTATTTGACTTTGATTTTACAGTGATGTTGGTTTCATAAAAAGTGTTGGGTAATTTTCCCTCTTCAATTTTTTGAAAGAATTTGAACAGAATTGGTGTTAATTCTTTTTGAAATGTTTGGTAGAATTCACCTGTAAGGCCATCTGGTCCTGGACTTTTTTTTTTATGGGAAGTTTTTGTTGATGGATTCAATGTCTTTTAGTGTGAGTGGTTTGCTAAGTTCTTGCATTTCTGATAGTGTCAGTGTAAGTTCTTTGTGCATTTCTAGGAATTTGCCCCTTTCATCTAGGTTGTCCAGTTTGTTGACATACAGTTTCTCGTAATATCCTCTTAGGATCCTCTTTATTTCTGTGGGGTCAGTCATAGTTCTTTCCTTTTTTTCAGATTGTATTTATTTGCCTTTTTTTTTTTTCCCTCTGTTAATCTTAGTAGGGGTTTGTAAATTTTACCTATCTTCTCAAAGAACCAGCTTTTGATTTTGATTTTCTCTAAAGTTCTTTTTTCTTTTCAATTTCATTTATTTCTACTTCACTCTTTGTTATTTCTTCTGCTTGCTTTGATGATTGGTTTGTTGTTCTTTTTCTAGTTTGTCTTGTTGCTCAGTTAAATATTTGCATTTAGCTTTTTTCCTCTTTTAATATAGGCATTTAGGGTTATAAGTTTCCCTCTCAAGACTGCCTTTGCTGTATCACATAAGTTTTTTTTTGTGTGTGTGTGACATGGATCACAATGTTTATTGCAGACTTATTGGCAGTGGTCAGAAACAAAAACACGGCAAATGTCCATCAACAGAAGACTTGATACACAAAGTGTGCTATAATTGTACAGGAGAATGTATGAAAACAAAATAAACAAAATACAGCTCTGGCAACAACTCAGATTTAAAGTTCCAAAATAGGCAAAACTACATTTCACAGTGCTGTACATTTTAATTATTTTAAGTCAACCTAGTGATTATTGATATGGGGAGAGGGATTATTAGACACAAGAGTCGTTGGATGTGGGGGTACTCTTTGGAAAATTGCTATTTTTTCTTTTTTTGGTGAAGCATATGGTTGACTTTATCTTATTTTTTTATATTTACTTAAATTTTTTTGTCTTTTTTTAATGTTGCATTCATAAAATATGAGGTCCCTACATACTCCCCATCCCCCTCACCCCACTCCTTGCCCCATAACAAGAACAACCTCCATCATCATGAGACATTCATTGTACTTGGTGAATACATCTCTGTGCACCGCTGCACCTCATGGTCAGTAGTCCACACCATAGCCTACACTCTCCTACAGTCCACCCAGTGGGCCATGGGAGGACATACAATGTCTGGTAACTGTCCCCACAGCACCACCCAGGACAACTCCAAGTCCCAAAAATGCCCCATATCACATCTCTTCCTCACACTCCCTACCCCCAGCAGCCACCATGGCCACTTTCTCCACTCTAGTGCCACATTATCTTTGATTACTAATCACAATAGTTCATGAATAGAATATCAGTAAGTCCACTCTAATCCATACTCTCCATCCTGTGGACCCTGGAATGGTTATGTCCTCTCTCCCTCTATATTGAGAAGAGGCTTAAATTCCACATGGATGATGGATGCAATTCTCCTGCATGTAGTTATAGGCACTCTTGGCTCCCTGGTGTGGTTGTTGACCTTCTTCACCTCCATGTTAGCTGAGTGGGGTAAGTCCAATAAACCAGAGGGTAGGAGTTGCAAGTCTGTTGAGGCTCAGGGCCTGGCTATCACATGGGCAGTCCAGAGATTCAGGTCCCTGAGTACATACTAAACCTCAGTACCAATCACAGGTCCAGTAAAAGTAACAGGAGAGGCTTGTGAAGCAAGATCACATCTGAGTCCAGCTCCATCACACCGGAACACAAACTCCAAAGTAGGGCCAACTGACATGGCACTGAACTCCATCCGCCATGGCCATAGAACCTGTGGGTCTCTGTAGCCCTCAGAAGAACCAATACCTGGGGTTGTATCTACTTTATCTGTCTCTGGGACTCTGCTGAGGTGTGCATAGGTGTGACCCCTCTGATAACATCCTGGCTCTTTTTTTGGAGACCCATAGCCATATAAGCTCATTTTTCCTTTCTATTTCCCCTTTTATTCAAGGTCAAAAAGCATTTTAAAATCCTGATATTATATGTAGGCTGAGATATTCTGCAGTCTGAGTTGACCCTTTTATTCAAGGTCATTTTGTAGTTACATGATCAGCCGGTACTTGGTAGTAATCATTCAGCAGCAGGGAGGCTCATCCCTGGGAGTCATGTCCCATGCTGGGGGGAAGGCCGTGCATTTACATGCTGAGTTTGGCTTCAAGACTGGCCACATTTGAGCAACAGAGAGGTTCTCAGGAGGTAACTCTTAGGCACCCTGCAGCTCTGGGTCTAGTTCTTATTTCAGGTGCACAGGCTCATATGCATAGTCATTAGTATTAAGGGCTCATTTTTGGACCTTCCTTCTTTTTTGGTCTTTGCCATTGCACTTGGGGGATTAATGCTGTTCCTTTAGGGAATGTGATAGAGTTCCCCTGGCTAGGAACTCAGCTCTTCCTCAGTTGTCATTTTTAACTGTAACCATTATGAAAATATCCAAACATTTATATGTACCCTGGATATATGCCCTGGAGAACTCCCTGCCAACCTGTGTCCCCTGTCAATAACATCCCACACCAGTATTCCTCCCCTGCCATTGTTGAAGCTTTCTGTGATCCAAAACTTTTTGAAAAATGAAGCCCAATATATTGCCACATTCCATTAATAGTAAAATGGAATATAGTGATGAATTTAAAGGTTAGATATAGAATACATATTAATTTAGAAAAATTAAGGTAAAAATAAATTGGGGTATCAAAAAATTAAAAAATGCAAAAGCTTTATTTTTGATGTTTTGCCTTCCATCACTGCAGTAAGTGTTGTCCTGTATGCAAATTGGCAAGGCAACTTCTTCCATCTTTTCCTTAGTGTCTACGTCCTTTCTTTTTCTTTTTTTCCCCTAATTATTAAGCTTATCTTCACAAAAGTTTTAGGTCACAGTAGTTCATATATACAATATACAGTATTCCAACATATCCAACATAAAACCTTTTCCCTTCCACAGCAATAATCTTTTTACATATTCATACTATATTTACTGAAACTGGTGTACAGATACTGAGACAATAGCTTTCAAACATGGTAACATTTGGGTTTACTTGTGGTTTATATTTTAGACTATATAGTTTTCTAAATTTTTAATTATCTTATGTTTTACATTATGAATTACATTTTAGCCTATCAGCCCCTCTACATTTTTGGTGTAATTTAACATGTCTTATATCCATCTTTCCATAATCTTGTGGAACACTTCTATTGCACACACAGTTACATTGATTCCGTCTATTCAATACCTCTTTCCCCCTCCCCTCAGGGTGCACAGTTACCGTCAATCTTCATTGCTTAAAGGGCCATGTTCAGAGATACTTGCAACAATGTTGAGGACTTGGCATGCTCAACTGCCACCATTCCTCTTGAGAGATACAATTCCCTCTATTTGAGAACATTAGTCCTCCCTAGGATGTGGGTATACCTTCACTCTCATTATATGGGTCTCTATCCAATGATATAACACACTGTGGCAAAATGAGCACTCACACACTCCCTAGGAACCTGTCCTGTATCAGATTATCTCCTTTAAGCATCTTAAACAGGTAACCTTCCTTATTATATTTTTGAAAGAGTTTTCTCAGCATTATACTCTCAACCAAATATCTGACAATCTCCTATGTTCGTATGTTCCCCCAGCCTCCCCTCAATTTCTTGGGCAATATTACCCATTCTCCCATACCTAGCCCCCCTCTAGCCCACAAAACCCCACCCAAAGGTAACCCTATGCCCCCATTTTATCCCTTCCTTGTACAAATAACTTCCAGTTTATTATAAATTTCACCCATGTAGGTGTCAGCTTACATCCTTCCTCTACCCGCCAATTTCCTATAAGCCTATTATCCAGTCTCTAGCTCTCTGAGGCAGCTTGGTTTACTTATTTCATGTCATTGAAGTCATGTAGTATTTGTCCTTCAATGCCTGGGTTTCTTCACTAAACATAAGGTTCTCAAGATTCATCCATGTTATCACATGTGTTTGTAGTGTATTCATTCTTAAAGCTGAATAGTATTCCATTGTATATATATACCACATTTTAATTATCCATTCATCTGTTGATGGGCATTTGGCTTTTGGCAATAGTGAACAATGCTGCTATGATCATGGTGTGCATATATTGGTTTGTGTCCTTGTTTTCAGTTCTTCTGGGTATATACCCAGCTGTGGAATTGCTAGGTTATATGGCAAATCCATACCTAGTTTTTTGAGAAACCGCGAAACTGTACTCCAGAATGGCTGGATCCTTCTGCATTCCCACCAGTAGTGGATGACTGTTCCCATTCCTCCACATCCTCTCCAGCATTTGTAGTCTTCTGTTTTTTTCATAGCTGCCAATCTTATGGGAGTAAGATGGTATCTCGTAGTTTTGATTTGCATTTCCCTAATAGCTAGAGATTTGGAGCATTTTTTCATGTGCATTTTAGCCATTTGTATTTCTTCTTTGGAGAAGTGTCTGTTTAAATCTTTTCCCCATTTTTTAAATGGGCTGTTTGTCTTTTTATTTTCAAGATATAGGAGTTCTTTTTATATGCAAAATATAAGTCTCCTATCAGATATGTGGTTACCAAATATTTTCTCCCCATTATGTAGGCTCTCTTTTCACTTTCCTGACAAAGTCCTTTGAGGTACAGAAAGCTTTAATTTTGAGGAAGTCCCATTGATCTATTTGTTCTTTTGCTACTTGTGCTTTTGGTGTGAAGCCCATGAAGCCATTTCCTATTACAAGGTCCTGTAGATGCTTCCCTACACTGCTTTCCAAAGTCTTTATGGTCTTGGCTCTTATATTTAGGTCTTTGATACATCTTGAGTTGATTTTTGTATAAGGTGTGAGTTGGTAATCATCTTTCATTCTTTTATACATGGATATCCAGTTCTCCAGGCACCGTCTGTTGAATAGGCCATTCTCTCCCAGTTGAGAGGGTTTGGTGGCTTTATCGAATATTATATGACTATATACATGAGGATATATATCAGAACTCTCAATTTGGTTCCATTGGTCTGTGTGTCTCTCCTTATGCCAATACCATGCTGTTTTCACTACTGTAGCTTTGTAGTATATTTTGAAGCTGGGTAGTGTGATTCTTCCAATTTCATTTTTCTTTTTCAATGTGTCTTTGGCTATTTGGGGACTCTTTCATTTCCAAATAAATTTCATAGCTAGTTTTTCTAGTTCATTAAGAAAGCTGTGTTGATTTTTATTGGGATTGCATTGAATGTGTAGATCAGTTTTGGAAGGATAGACATCTTAATAGTATTTAGTCTTCCTATCCATGAACAGTGAATATTCTTCCATTTATTTAGGTCTTCTTTAATTTTCTTGAACAGTGTTGTATAGTTCTCTGTGTATAAGTTATTTACATTTTTAGTTAAATTTAACCTAGGTATTTGTTTTTTGTATTGACTATTGTAAATGGTATTTGTTTCTTGATTTCCTCCTGAGCTTGCTCATTATTGGTGTACCGAAATATTACTGATTTTTGCGCATTGATCTTATAACCTGCGACTTTACTAAACTCATTTATGAGTTCTAGAAGCTTTGTTGTAGACTTCTCAGGGTTTTCTATGTATAGAGTCATGGTATCTGCAAATAATGAAATTTTGACTTCTTTCTTTCCAATATGAATACCTTTTATATCTTGTTCTTGCCTCAGTGCTTGAGTAAGTACTTCTAAGACAATGTTAAATAGAAGAGGTGATAGTGGGCATCCTTGTCTTGTTCCTGATCTTAGAGGGAAAGATTTTAGGATTTCACCATTGTAAACGATGTTGGATGTGGGGTTTTCTTTTATATATATATTTTTAATTCATTTTTAAAAAATATTACACTCAAAAAATATGAGGTCCCCATTCACCCCCACCGCCCCCACCCCACCACTCCCCACCTGTGGGTTTTTCATATATACTCTTTATCATGTTCACAAAATTTCCTTATATTCCGATCTTTTGCAGTGTTTTCCTCAAGAAAGTGTGCTGTATTTTGTCAAATGCTTTCTCTGCATCTATAGATATAATCATGTGATTTTTTTCCCTTCAATCTGTTTATATGGTGTATTACATTGGTTGATTTTCTTATGTTGAACCATCCTTGCATACCCGGAATGAATCTCACTTGGTCACAGTGTATAATTCATTAAATGTGTTGTTGAATACGGTTAGCAAGTAGTTTGTTGAGGATTTTTACATCTGGGTTCATTAGAGAAATTGGTCTGTAATTTTCCTTTCTTGTGGTGTCTTACTTTGGCTTTGGTACTAGGATAATTTTAGCATCACAGAATGAGTTAGGTAATATTCCTTCTGTTTTGATTTTTTGGAAGAGTTTCAGCAAGATTGGCATTTGTTCTTTCTGGAATGTTTTGTAGAATGAACCAGTGAAGCCGTCTGGCCCAGGGCTCTTCTTAGTTGGGAGGTTTTTAGTGACTGATTCTATCTCTTGTGATTGGTTTGTTGAGATAGTCAGTTTCTTCTTTCATCAATATAGGCTGCTTATGTGTTTCTAGGAATTTGCCCATTTCCTCTGAATTGTCATTTTTGTTGGAGTATAGTTTTTCAAAGTATTCTCTCATGATCATCTTTATTTCAGTGGGGTCAGTGGTGATAATCTCCCTTCTCATTTCTTATTTTGTGTATTTGCATCTTCCCTCTTTTTTTCTTTGTTAGTTGAGCTAAGGGTTTGTCAATTTTATTGATCTTCTCAAAGAACCAGCTCCTGGTTTTGTTTATCTTTTCAATTGCTTACTTATTTTCTATTCCATTTAGTTCTGCTCTTATCTTTGTTCTTTCTTTCTTCTTCCTATGGGGTTACTTTGTTGGTTTTTTTTACTTATTCCTCCAAATGTGCAGTTCTTCAATTTTTGCTCTTCTTTTTTGATGTATGAATTTATGGCTATAAATTTCCCTCTCAGTACTGCTTTTGCTGCATCCCATAAGTTTTGGTATGTTGTGTTATCATTTTCATTAGTTTCAAGGTAGTTATTAATTTCTTTTGAGATTTCCTCCTTCACCAACCGTTTTTCTAAGAGTGTGCTGTTTAATTTCCATATCTTGGTGTGAAATCTGGGTCTGGTCCTCATAGATTTCCAGCTTCACTCCACTGTGATCAGAGAAATTATTTTTTATGATTTCAATCTTTCTGAATTCATTGAGACTTTCTTTGTGGCCTAGCATGTGGTCTATCTTGGAGAATGATCTCTGTGCACTTGAGACAAATGTATATCCTGCTGTATTCTGGTGTAATGATCTGTATATGTCTATCAGGTTCAGCTCCTCTAGTATACTGCTCAGAGTTTTTGTTTCTTGATTCTCTTTTGAGATGTTCTGTCCAAAGTTGATAGTGGTGTATTAAAGTCCCTCAGTATAATTGAAGAGGCATCTATTCTTTCACTTAGTTTTTCCAGTGTTTGCCTCACATAATTGGAGGTGCCCTGTTAGCATCATAAATGTTTATGGTTGTTCATTCTTCTTGAAAGATTATCCCTTTCACTAATATGTAGTATCCATCTTTGTCTCTCACAATCATTTCACATTTAAAGTCTATTTTGTCTGATATTAATATAACTACACCTGCCTTTTTTTGATTATTGTTTGCTTGTAAGATTATTTTCCAGCCATTCACTTTCAACCTCCTTGAATCCTGGGGTCTAAGATGTGTTTCTTGTAGACAGCATATAGATGGGTCATATTTCCTATTCAGTCTTCCAGTCTGAGTCTTTTGACAGGTGAGTTTAATCAATTGACATTCAGTGTTATTACTTTCAAGGAATTATTTATGTTAGCCATATTTTGTTTGGACTTGTGTTTGTCTTATTTTGTTTTCTTCCTTCTCTTTTTGTCTTTTTTGTTGCTCGTACAGTCTCCTCCAACCCTACCTCTCCTCTTTTTTTCTTTGTTCCTGCAGAACTCCCTTTAGTATTTCTTGAAGGGCAGGGTTCTTGTTGGCATACTCTTAATTTCTGTTTATCTGTGAATATTTTGAACTCTCCATCATTTTTGAATGCTAGCTTAGCTGGGTAGAGTATTCTTGGTTGGAAGTTTTTTTTTTTATGTTATTATCTTGACTATATCATACTACTGCCTTATTGCCTCCATGGTTTCAGAATAGAAAGCAACACTTAATCTTATGGAGCCTCCCTTGTATGTGATGGTTCTCTTTTCTCGCTTTTAGAAGTTTTTCTTTGTCTTGGGCATTGGATAATTTGACAAGTATATGTGTTGGGGTAGGCCTTTGGGATTTATGGTGTTTGGGGTGCATTGTGCTTCCTGGACATTTACATTCATCTCCTTAAGTAGATTTGGGAAGTTTTCAGCCCTTATTTCCTCCAATACCTGTTCTTTCCCCTTTCCCTTCTCTTCTCCTTCTGGGATGCCTATAATACATATGTTTGTGTGTTTTGCATTGTCATTCAGGTCCCTAAGTCCCAGTTGTATTTTTTCTAACTTTTTATCATTCAGTTCTACTATCTGATTTCAGATGCAGTGTCTTCCATGTCACTAATTCTCTCCTCTGCCTCTTCTAATGTGCTGCTATTTTTTGAGAGTGTATTTTTTATTTCTTAAACTGTGATGTTCATCACCATCATATCTGTTATCTTTTTGCATATGACTGCAATTTCTTCTGTGTTCTCTCCAAGTGTTTTCTTCATATTGTTAATCTCTTCCTTTACTTCATTAAGTTGGTCTCTAATATGTGTTTTGAGATCTTTAATTACTTGTCTGATGTTCAGCTCCTCTTCCTGGTTTTTAGTTTGTTCATTGGATTTGGCCATGTTTTTCTGATTATTTGTTTGGTTTGTAGTTTCTTGTTGCTGTCTGGTTATCATTTTATCTTGATGGGTTTAATCAGTTCCTTAGCTTCTTTGTCTAGTGTTGGGGATTAATTAGTTGTTGTTCATTTGTGTTATGTCTTCTCTCTGTCACTTTGTTTTTCTTACTCTATTTTCTTGTTGCTGGGTAAGTTCAATTTGACGAAAAATATTAGGGCCCAGGAAAGCAAAAAGAGTATGAAAAGAAAATGTATAAAGTAGTATTGGTAATGGTAAGAGAGCAATGTGAGATCTAGGAGAATGAATATTAGACTCATGTAAGTTGTGTAGAGTTATAGCAGTAAGTAGAGTACCTATAATGAGACAGTCAACTGAAAATGGGGAGGAATATAGTATGAGTTAACAGGTCAGTGTTTTCATGAGAGAGAGAAAGAGAAAAGAAAGACAATATCAAGAGTGGATAGGTGGTGGACTTGGCCCAGTGGTTAGGGCATTCATCTACCACATGGGAGGTCCATGGTTCAAACCCCAGGCCTCCTTGACCCGTGTGGTGCTGGCCCTTGTGCAGTGCTGATGCATGCAAGGAGTGCTGTGCCACACAGGGGTGCCCCCCACATAGGGGAGTCCCATGCACAAGGAGTGCACCCCATAAGGAGAGCCTCCCAGCATGAAAGTAAGTGCATCCTGCCCAGGAATGGCACTGCACACATGGAGAGCTGACACAAGATGATGCAACCAAAAAAGAAACACAGATTCCTGTGCCACTGACAACAACAGAAGTGGACAAAGAAGATGCAGCAAAATAGACACTGAGAATAGACAACCGAGGTGGGAGTGGAAGGGTGAGAAATAAATAAAAAAAAAAAGAGTGGATAAAAGACAGAAAACAGAATAAAGTATTAGAAATAGAAATTCAGATGATTTGGGGGCCAAAGAATGGGAAGTGGAATATAAGAGAGACAGTAGATGATGGAGGATAGAACAATGTAGAGGGAAGGGGATAGTGTAGGTGGCCAAAATCAATGCATATAGAAAAGAAGAAATGGAGGATGAGGAAACACAGCAAATATGAAGTGCTCCCTGCAGCACCTATTATATAAAGAAAATAAAAGAAAAAGAGAGGAAAAAGGGGGGGGGGCAAAGAAAAGGAGGGGCAACAAGCAAGAAAAAGAAAAAGAGAAAAAACTAATTAAATGAAAAAGGACCTTGTGGGATAAAATGGGATATAAAACCAGGAGACAATGCAATAGTAACTATGACAAAAAACAAAAACAAAAAAAAAAACAACACCAAAGTTTCAAGCTAGGAATCTTCTTTGCAGTTAAATAAAATGCCTAGGGATTTGACATTCCCCCTTTCTCCCTTCCTCTCTTCTCTCTCTCCCAGGGCAATAGGAAAGCTGCCTGAGAGGCCCAGTAGGAGATTTAAGTGGGTCCTTGTTGAACCAACTCAACACAGAAGACAATGACTCTTTATTTCCAGCATGAGAGCACCTACACCTCACCAGAAATTGCAAATATTCTATTGGAAGCTTGGATAGCACGTCCTACAGTCCCTCCCCGTTAGGTGTGCCAGTGGAGGTCTAATTGATTTTCTGACTCCACCTTCTCCCTGACCAAGTTTCCTATTCCAGGACATTTTGGTAAATTGGTCTTTCTCAGCAGATTCACCTCTGCCTTCTTTGCAGACTCTCCCCAAGTCAGCTGGTACACTCTTCCACACTCAAGGAGAAAAACCAAAAAACAAAAAACCTGGAGGTCTAGGGTGATCAAGGACCTCAGATGGACCTCAGGCCGCAGTGGATTCAGGAATGGGAATTCCGTGATATTGCAGACTCAAGGTGTGTGAGTCTCTGGAGCATGGGCTACCAGGATTTAGGGGATACAGACCTGGGAACCATGCATCTGGTAAACACAAGGCCTGGGAACACTGCAGCACCACAAAGTTTTCAGGGATTGCTGCAGCTGGGCCACCAGCCCTAGGGGGAGGGGTCCCACCCACAACTGACCTCCGTGTCAGAAACCCAAAATTCCACCTCTCACAAGAATCTCTTCTGTCACTGTCTCACCAAATCTACATGCAGACACTTCCTTCCCTGCTAGCTCCTGAAACAGCCCACTCAGGGTTTGGGAACCCTGCAGCACAACAGTTTTCATGGATCGTGGCAGCCAGCCCTAGGGGGAAGGGCTATGCCTACAACTTCTGACCTCTGTGTCAGAAACCCAAAGTTCCACCTCTCACAGGAATCTCTTCTGTCACTATCTCACCAAATCAACATCCAGACACTTCCTGCCCTGCTAGCCCCCAAAACAGCCTGGTCCAGCAAGACTCCAACCTTACTCAGCTGCTTCTTTGTAGGAGAGATTATGAGGTGCATTCACTCAGATGCCGTCTTCCCCGCCCATCATCCATAAGTTTTGATAAGTTGTTTTCTCACATTTGTCTCAATACATTTACTGATTTCACTTGCAATTTCTTCTTTGACCCACTGCTTATTTAGGAGTGTGTTGTTTAGTCTCCACACATTTGCGAATTCACCTTTTTCTTGTCTCTTATTGATTTCTAGTTTTATTCCCTTATGATCTGAGAAGGTGCTTTGTATAACTTCAGTCTTTTTATATTTTGAGAGCTGCATTGTGTTCTAACGTGTGGTCTTTCCTCAAGATGAATCCATGGGCATGTGAAAATAATGAATACTTGCTGAGTTTGGATGCAGCATTCTTTATATGTCTCTTAGGTCTAACTTGCTTATCATATTAAGTTTTCTATTTCCTTGTTGATCTTCTGTCTAGTTGTTCTAGCTAATGATGGGAGTGGGGTGTTGAAGTCCCCAATGATTACTGTAGAGATGTCTGTTTCTCCCTTCAGCTTTGCCAGAGTTTGTCTTGTGTATTTTGGGGCACTTTGGTTAGGTGCATAGATATTTATATCTGTTATATCTTCCTGGCCGATTGTCCCTTTTTATTATTAAAATTAAAGGCCTTCCCTATCTCTTATAACTTTTTTTTGCATTTAAAGTCTGTTTTGTCCTATAATAGTACAGCTACCCCTGCTCTTTTTTGGTTAGTATTTACATGGAGTATCTTTGTCTAAGTTGGGTCTCTTGTAAGCAGTATATGGATGGCTCATATTTGTTTATATATCCTATCAGCTATATCTTTTGATTGGTGAGTTTAATACATTCAAATTCAATAATACTATGTAAATGCAATATTGATTTCCACACCATTTTATCCTTCAGTTTTCATATATCCTATTATACTTTGGTTTGTCTTTTTACTCCTTTGGTTTTTCTTCCTATTATTCTTTTATACTCTTCTCCAAGCTTCTCTCTCCTTTTTCTTTCTTTCGTTTTTTTTAAAGATTTATTTATTCATTTCTCTCCCCTTCCCCCCCCCACCCCGGTTGTCTGTTCTCTGTGTCCACTTGCTGCATCTTCTTTGTTCACTTCTGTTATTGTCAGCGGCACAGAAATCTGTTTCATTTTGTTGTGTCATCTTGTTGTGTCAGCTCTCTGTATGCTGCACCACTCCTGGGCAGGCTGCACTTTCCTTCGTGCTGGGCAGCTCTCCCTATGGGGTGCACTCCTTGTGCATGGGGCTCCCCTACACAGGGGACACCCCTGTGTGGCATGGCACTCCCTAAGCACATCAGCACTGCACATGGGCCAGCTCCACATGGGTCAAGGAGGCCCAGAGTTTGAACCACAGACTTCCCATGTGGTAGACGGATGCCCTAACCACTGGGCCAAGTCTGCCTCCTCCTTTTTCTTTCAGGCTCTAAATCTTCCTTTAATATTTCCTGCAAGATGGATTATTTATTTCAGACTCTCTTAGTTTCTGTTTGTGAACATTTTAAACTCATCTTCATATTGGAAGGACAGTTTCACTGGATGCAAGATTCTTGGTTGGCAGTTTTTCTCTTTTAGTCTCTTAATTGTGTCATACCAGTGTTTTCTTGCCTCCTTGATTTCTGATGAGAAATCTGCCTATGTCTTACTGGGCATCCCTTGTAAGTGATGGTTTGCTTCTCATTGATCTCAGAATTTTCTCATCTTTGACGTTTGTCATGCTGAGTATATGTGTCTTGGAGTTGGTTTATTTGGATTTATTGTGATTGGGTATGGTGGGCTTCTTGGACATGTAGGTCATTTCTTTTGTGAGAGTTGGGGAATTTTAATCTATTTCCTCAGATAGTCTTTCAAGCTCATTTCTCTTCATGGAGCCTCTGCCATGTCCATGGCTTGGTCTTTTTGCCCCTATGTTCTTCTTCTCTGCATCTTATTCTGTGTTCTACATGAGAAAGTGTCCACCTCATCTTGATTTAATAAAATAAAATGAAACTTTAAAAAAGTTTTTTTTTAAATTTCTCTCCCCTCCCCCTTCATCCCCCCAGTTTTCCATTCTCTGTGTCTATTTGCTGTGTGTTCTTCTGTCTGCTTGCATTCTTGTCAGTGGCACCAGGAATCTGTGTCTCTTTATTGCATTACCTTGCTGTGTCAGCTCAAAAGTGAAACTTTTTAATTCAGTACAATCAGAGGGGTATCATGCCCAGAGGAACAGACCAGTTTACAACCATAATCAATATGTTTTTGGAATTCATAAATAATATCAAGCTATCATAGGAGGGATATATTGCATGTAATGTTCAAAAATAAGCTAATGCCCAAACTTTAGGTTGAAACACTGTCCACTATTAGATGTGAACCAATCTTGAGTTGTATATGCATTAATTCTGTGATTGTGGCAATTCTGATTGAATTAGTAAATTACAGTTTTCACATATACAAGAATATGGCTTAGGCATTTTATGGATTTTTCCTATATATAGGACTGATAAGCTACAATTGTTATTCTTGAATCTACATGATGATTGCATTTCCACATTATCTTCTGTAGAGCAGGTGCTCAGGTTATCTTCTAGTGCTTCCTTTTCTTTGTCCTGATAGTGATTTTGGTGCTACTGATAGACTAGTGTCATGGACAGTAGATACTTTTGACTGAGAAACAGATTTTCTTTTTTGTGCCCTTGAAGCAAAACCTGGGGAAATTATTCATAATCAGAAGATCTGTTAACATTTTACTGACAAAGGTAGGAACGTTATTCATAATTTATTTGCAATTCAAACATTTGACCCCCTGATTCATAAGTTGCCTAGTGGACCCATGTGCATCAAAGTAGGGTTTCAAGAAAATCTTTTTTGTTTCCTTGAAACACCCAACAGACAGATATGAAGGTATATGAAAGTTACAGTAGGTGATGTGACTACTTAGCTTAACTTATAATGTTGGGCAGTATTTGTAAACTCTGTAGGCTTGGGAAATTTCAGTAATATGCACAGATGCTAGACCTCCCTTGTACAGTATCTATTTCTACTTCACAGTTCCAAGTGTAGGTTCAGTGTATCAATATTGATGTTAATGATAGGGTACATATTAGGCTTTTCTGCATGAGATTGGGAACCTTTGTCTCTGCCTGGCATTCTCCATCTGAGTTTGTGTATAGTAAAGACTCACTACATATGGCTTTGATGAGGACTAATAATGTCCCATGTGTAAACTTTGCAGTGGTAAGATGAGATTATTTTCTTGACATAATTGACAGTGGCAATTGTCTTGTGCAAAGAAGACCTATGCCCAGGATAAATACACAGAAGTGCACACACACACCAAGCATGCACATTCACACTACATAGTTATCCATTAACAAACCACAACTCCACTTTGTGGTAAGCAAGACCACCCAAAGGGACCACAGCTGACTCCAGGATCTGTAGAAACATAATCAAGGGTCTTTTCCTGGAAGTCACTTTCTCACCACACCCTCAGTCCTTATTCCCATATGGGATATGGAATCACTGCGTTCTCCACTCTGAATCAAGGAAGCCCCATCATAGTCATCTAGATTTCTTCCCTGAGCCAGAGGGACACCATAACATGCACCTTTTCCTCTTGTACTTGAGGCCACCTGCAATGAAGGAAAAGAAACGCTGAGGTTATATGAACCTGTGTATTGTTTGCATTTTTTTCCTTCTTGGTGTCTCTAGAAAAGACGATGGGAAACCATGATCATATCAAGATCACAAAAGCGAGATTAGAAGATACCTGTAGAAAAGGCCTTGAGGAGTTTTCTTTCAAGTCCATTTTGGTTGACAGTTAAAAAAATTCTTAATCCAAAGAGGAAAAAATGTCACTATTGATAAGGCCTTTTAGCATACACTTTCCAATGTGATGCTATTGACATTGAATGCCCTTGGATCCATGTATCAGCTAGTAAGGGATTGTACTCACACACACATACTACACACACACAAGAGGATGGTACCTAGCTTCTATGATCTGCATGATGTTTTTAAATCTGAACTTGACAGAAAAGACAAAAACCAAGAAAGCAACATAACTATGTCAAACAAAGATAAGCAACCTCACCTTGGCATTAGATGGGTTCTCCTCTTCTGCCTTGGCATTTAGGAAGTTCCTCTAGTGGGTCCCCTGGGGGACCTGGGCTGAGAAAGAATAACTGTCAGTATATAGGTGGTTCTGCCCATGAATTGCTCAGAGAACTTTTCATGTAGGACCAACAGTATACTTTATGCATGTTGATTAACAAGTATGAACTGAGCTGCTGCTGGGCCATCCACTTCATCCTTTTTATTATTCTTACTTTTTATTTATTATCTTGCCTGTGTACATTATATTTCTGCATGTGTAACTATTTGCTTATCTAGCAGTCTCAGTTCATTGGGCTGTTCTTCTGTCTACTGCTCTGTAGGAAAGAGCCTTCTCTTTGATTACTTGCAAAAAAACTTACTCTATTTTCCCCTTGGTTACTTTTAGGAAGCCAAGTTGGTTCAGTGAAAGTAGAAATAGTTATCTCCTTAAAATGGGAATTTTGGATAATTACCAAGAATGTAAAGGAATTTGTGTTTTGGGCCATAAACTCATGGCCCAAAGAAAGAAAACTCTTAACATGTGCTTTGGGAAATTGCTTATATGCATCAAATCAACAGGTACACAGTTATACTGAGCTAATCATGCTTCAGGATAAATTAAAGTGGAATGGCATGCTAAAAACAAGTCCAGTACCCTTCATTGTGAAATGCCTCCTTTCCTATCTCCACTGTTCAGATTCACTCTAAATTTCTGAAACAAATAATTTAATACATGCTTAATGTGTAAAGAACAGCATCAAAATAGACATCATAATATGTTCCCCCAATGAATACCTAGAGTGAATAGAAGTGAGGACTGAAGGAATAATAAAAAATATTCAAGTATTCTAAATAGAAGTTCATTTTAAGTCAACCAGCTTAATAGAATAATAAAAAATACAAATTAAGGAATAACAAAAATATAAAACTTATCTAAAACTCTTCATTATCAAATGAAAAGGAGAAACTGTAAAGGATGAAAATAATTTGTGAACAGTAAACTAACTCCTTTGGAGGAGTGAGTTAATTAGCAGGTCCATATGAGCATTCCAGCATTCCCCTGGAGCAGCAATTGAGATTTCCCATCTCTGTGTACTGTAGTAATGAAGCTGAGAGCTTTTCTACCTGCTGCCAACTTTGCAACTCTATGAGCAGAGTGTCAGAGCCATGAGCCACACATGCTTCATGAGATAACCACAGTGAGGGGCCATCCCAGAATGTTCAGAGTGCATGTGTTCTCCACTTTGCAAGGTCCAGCTGCTGCTGTATAGACTCATGTGTTTTTACATGGACAAGTGTGTCATTTCAGAGTAAATGTTTTGTTTTAAAAACTGAATCCTAGACCCATACATTATCTTCTTTGAAAATAAGTTACATGAGGGATAATGATCTTTCCCCCTGCATTGTCACCAATAGTGAGATTTCAAAGTGAGGAAGAACAAAGCTGAAATCCTAGGTTATTACATAATGATTGAAAACACTATTAGTTTGCCCATGTATCACGGGTTAGGAGTTCAGCAGGGAGCAGTGGGGATGTCTGTTCTGCTTTATGATGTCTTGGGCCTCAGCAGTAAGAGCTCCCTGTCTGGGGTTGTTTCTACAGCCAGGAGTTTGACTCATCTGGCTTGACTTCACTCACATGCTGTGGTTGAAGCTGGCTTTGTCTTGATGACCTATGTCACCAGGCCTTCTAGGCAGCAGGGAAGTCTCAGAACAGGTTGGTCAAAGAACTTGTAATCATATTTTCAAACCACAACACACCTGGACTAGCTTAAGAAATAGTCACCGGATGCCACTCCAAAATATAGGATGCTGGAGATTTTGGCCATGGGATAGGATCATGGGTTAGGTACACAGGGTTGACACCTGCCTCCTTCACCATGAGCTGTGCAGCAGGTAAACACAGGCATCTCAGGTTCCTCAGATGACAGACAGTATTGGCCATTTTAAAAGTAAAGTCTTCCATATATGGTGTTCTATGAGGAAAACATTCACTCCCCACACAGGTCAGGTCAGGATAACGGTGGGTACATGCCCTCAGAGCTTCCTGAACTTCTCTTTCCTAAGCAGTACATAGACTTGTAAATCCAAATAGATTTGTATAGTTTGCACAGTGGTCACTTTCACTGGAGGCATGAAGCCCTGTGAGGCCAAAGATTGACTCTTTTGTTCCTCACCAGCTTTTCACTCAGTGATGAGCACAGAGAGGGAGCCCCACAGATCATATCAACTTCCTCTTTCAGTTCACACTTTTAACAATTTCCTGGTCCACACTGGAGAAAAGGCCTTCCTGCAGCCTTCCACATCTATTCCATGCTTTTGTTGTCACTGGAAGATATTCACCTACAGTCTCCATTATATCTGGGTGACAGTAATGCTTTCTAGAAAATTCCAGAGTTTCAGGCATTGGCCATATGGAATGCATGTAGTTATGGTATATACTTCGTGAACAGATCAATGAACATTCCCAAAACATTGTCATCCATAATAATTCGATGCATTATAAAAACAGATGTAGAAAATTACCAATATTCAATAAATGTCATTTTTTAGAAAATGACAGGAATATGAAAGCATATTTTCCCCCTTGACAGCATATACCAAAATATCTAGGTCACTTTAAAAATAACAGTAAAATATACATAAATAATATTATTTTCATAAAATTTTCCACAGGAAAACCATGAATGAAATTATGTGTAACAAACCAAAGAATTAGATTAATGCAGATGTAAACATTTCTTTCTCCTCTTTGTCATTGAACAGGAAATATAAAAACTAATGCTAAAAACCTTATGTAGGGAAATGGACTTTGGCCCAGTGGTTAGGGCGTCCATCTACCATATGGGAGGTCCACAGTTCAAACCCCGGGCCTCCTTGACCCGTGTGGAGCTGGCCATGGGCAGTGCTGATGCGCGCAAGGAGTGCTGTGCCACGCAAGGGTGTCCCCCGCGTGGGGGAGCCCCACGCGCAAGGAGTGCGCCCGTGAGGAAAGCCGCCCAGCGTGAAAAGAAAGTGCAGCCTGCCCAGGAATGGCGCCGCCCATACTTTCCGTGCCACTGACGACAAGAGAAGCGGACAAAGAAACAAAAGCAAAGAAACAAGACGCAGCAAATAGACACCAAGAACAGACAACCAGAGGAGGGGGGGAAAATAAATAAATAAATCTTTAAAAAAAAAAACCTTATGTAAATTATATACTAATAATCCTTACTTTATAAAAATGATATGGCATTATAATGTAGCTTTTAATAAGGAGTGCAGAGAGAGAAATGCAGTCTTAACATGGAATCTCCTTCATGTATTTTAAGTATTTCCCCAACAGAAATTTCAAAATGAGTAAAGCAATGGGGAAAATGCTAAATAACCACAACTTAGGTGATTTATCTTGTACATAAATTTCATCTCAGTAAAGCTCTTGAAACTGCATTAAAGATTGGTATGTGAATACAATGGAACAAAACTTAATGAGTGATATGTTGAAAACAAATCTTTGATATGGTAAGATCCAAATGAAAGAAAAAGCTGGAATACTTTCTGGTAAAACAATATATGTTGCATCATGATGTTCTTAAATGATCAGTTTACATATAAATATGTGCTATGAAATGTTAGAGAAAAAATGGTTTCTAGTATTAGAAGTGATTTCCCTTGAATGGTAAGATTATTTGTGATTTTCATTTCCTTTGCTTTCTCTTCTGTATCACAGATTTTTGGATTAGGGTATATAAATTGCAATAAGATATATTTTGAGTGCTAATGATGTCTATGAAAGGAAATAAAACTTGAATGGCCTTGTGAAGATTTGTCTTGAAATGATTTTCCAATACTTTATCCATGATATTTTGACAGCATCTATGATGTTCAAAGTCAGAAGATTAGTGTGACTAGGATCATGACCCTTGGAGCCTCAGGGTCACGGCTAAGCCCAGACTCTGCCCTTACCAATTGGGCAACTTAGATAGTCTGGGTCTCATTTCCTAATGTGAAATACAGAGATAATACCTCACAGGCTGCCTTAGGAAGGAAATTATGGTCCTGCCTAAAATCCAGTCTCAATCTGTATTATTCAATTGTTATCCTTAGGTTTTTATTGTTATAATTATTTGTCTGATGACTCAGTTACATTTCTGCATATAGCATTAACAGACAATGATCACATAATTAGAGTCCCACTAAGATAAGTGGACCAGTCTCAAATGATGTGACTGGTTGAGCCCTAATTCTTCTAAAGGCAGTTTTGGCCAGTCAGGTTGCTAGTACTTCCTAGGAAGTGTTTGTCTTTTCAGAGCCTGTCTTTGTCTCCCTTGAGGAGTTTCCAATGACTTAGGCAGAATGAAGCCAGCACTTCAAGGCCTTCTTGTATGCCTGACTTTTCATTCTATTATAAATCTGTTAGCACAGGAGCTGCCTCCCCAAGGCATCAAGGGGTCTAGAAATGGACTCTCCTTTCCTTAGCTGACACACTCAGATGCATCGGATTTTCTCAAATGCTTTGTCTCAGTATTCATTTTACAGTTTTCAAAAATATTGTGAATAACAGAAAAAAATACAAGAATAAAAATTAAAAATAAATAAATAAAATTTCTTTTATAGCCTGAAAAAAAATATGGATCCCAAAGTGCTTTCCTTTGTATGGATTGTATCTATGAATATTTATCTTTTTATAAACTGAAACTGACTCTTAGGGTTACATAAGGACAATGGTATCTGTGTAGGTGATTTTCTCCCAATATTCTTTCTAAAAATGATAGTACACCCTGAAAACAAAATAAGAAATTTATGAAACAGCCACACTCTCAGCATGCATTTTAGAGAAAGAATGTTGAAATGTCAAAAATAAATTTGAGGGCAAATAAGAATAACAATGAACCATAGAGGAGCTCTCACCCTTCCTCCTGTCCCCACACCAGTTGAAAAATATCCAACAAAGGCAGATTGAGAGGAACTGTTGGGAAAAAAGATGAGGGAAGAGGTAAACCATTCTTATGATGTTCTAAAACTTCACATAAAGAGTAACACCCAAAAGAGTGAACTGGTAAAATATAACTCTGGAAATTCAGAGCATGGAATATATGGAAAGTCCTTCACAATATTTATAAATTTAAAGAGCTGGTAATGTTAAAGAAGCAAAAATAGTCCATTGGGGGAGGCAGATGTAGCTCAAGTGGTTAAGCACTTGCTTCCCATGTACCACATCCTGGGTTCGACCCCAATACCTCCTGAAAACAAATAAATGAAAAAAGCAACTCTTATTGGGAGCAGATGTAGCTCAGTTGTTGAATGCCTGCTTCCCATGTATGAGGTCCTGGGAGGCATTCCCAGCTACCTCCTAAAACAAGAATAATAAACAGTGCATTAGGAAGTCCTGGGATCATTCCATCTAAAAAAGCATCAAGTATATGAGAAAACTAGCGAAATAAAATTTTTCACAAAACCATGCTAAACAAAAGAATACAACAAGGGGAACTTTGAATCATGATTTTAAAAGAATAGATAAAAATGTGTAAGAGAGGTTTGAGTTGTTTTTGTTTACTTTGCTCCAATCCTTCTCATTAGCTTGGTAATGGCTTTGAAGATGACAGCTTGCATTTCTGTTATAATCTATACTGTAAGGAGCAGGAAGGACTTATTCTCAATGGTTTGTAGTTGATAGTTTTACTTGGATGGTAACTCCCTGTAGGTCCATCTCCAGGGACCTGCATTTATTTCACTTAACTCAGAACCTTCCCAGTGCTCAGGCTGCTCAGGCTATTTACCAAAATATTTAAGTAAATAAACTAGTTGCTACATGGCTCACAGGATTGTAGTTGGGGCTGCAAAAGACTAAGCCAAATGCTTTGGAGGAATGAGGTGGTTTGTCTAATAAGGTCTTTGAAAAGCTGCAATATATTCTTGCATATCTAGATTCAATGTGCATGCAAGGGCTAGGTGCATGAATAGAAAAGACCTTAAAAATGTCCTAATCTCTCAGCTCTGGTTGACCCTTAAGATTTGTACAAACAGGATGTGTAGGGTTGGGAGTCATAAACTGGCTGAGTGTTAAGCCTATGTTCCATTGTACAGATAAAACATATCTGCAAGGACTTTGAAATTTTTTATTGATCTTAGGTCTGTGTGGAAATTTCTGCCCATTCCCTTTGTGACCACTAAGCTATTGAAACAGATATTTCAGTGACCATACCTGGAAAATTTTACCAACTTCACAAAATTAGTGCCAGAAACTGACTAAACAAACAACTACAGCAAGCTGTCACAACAAACCATGGATTCAGGAAAATCTGATTTCAGACTGGCCACCTTAAAATATTCAAAGGATCCAGTTTTCAGAGCATGCAATGGAAGAAGGAAGAATATCCCACATACAAGGGAAAAAGTGATATAAATGAAACTTTAGGAAACCCATATTTTGAACTTACTAGGTGTGATGGTTAGGCTATTGTGTCAACATGGCCAGGTAATTATGCCTAGTTCTTTGGTCAAGCAAGCACTGAGCTAACTGTAATACAAGGGCATTTATGAACTTTAGTCACCATTGACCTTACTGTAGTGGTAAATCATAGATAGCTGGTTATAATTACATCAGTCAGGGAGATTGCCATCAGCAATGAGTGACACTTAACCCAATCAGTTGAATCCCTTAAAAGGGGAAGTGATTCCAGCATTGAGAGAATTTCCCAGCTCATCTTTGGACAGCCAACATCTCCCAGAACTCATCAAGAATCTTCACTGGACTTTTACCAGAGCTCTTGGTTGCAGCCTGCCTGCAGAACCTGAACTTGTGTATCCCCATGGCTGCATGAGAAACTCTGATAAATCTCTTACTATTGACAGATATCCCTTGTTGATTCTGTTTCCCTAGAAAACCCTGACTAATACACTGCAAAGATTACAAGTTACCAAATTTTATATACTTTTCCATTTTTTTAAAGAAGGTATTTAGATTACATAAATGATATATAAGAAATATAGGGGATTCCCATATGCCCTGTTCCTCATTCCTCCCACATTTTCCCACATTAACAGCATCCTTCATACATGTGGTACATTTTTGAAAATTGATGAACACATTTTGGAGCATTGCCTATAATGCTATATAGGCATTATATATGGATTATAGTTTCCATTGTAGTTTACACCATGTCCTGCACAATTTTGTTAGTTTTGACAGGATATATGATGGCCTGTATCTGTCATTGCCATTAAATTCAGGACAATTCCCAAGTCTGGGAAATGCCCCCATATTACACCTATTTTTCCCTCTCCCTCCCCTCAGGACCTCCAGTGGCCACTGCCTTCTCATGAAGGGTAAAAGTTCTTCCATTGCCAGAATCACATTGTCTATAGTAGAATACCAGTACGTCTACTCTAGTCCATCATTCATTCCCCAATCCTGAGGATTCTGGGATGGTGAATCCACTCCATCCTTTAATTGGGAGGGGTCTTAGATACCATGAGGCAGATGGATGGGACTATCTTGGTTGCAGTTGCACACACTCTGTGTAGCTTGGGATGGTCCTTGTCCATCATTATCTCCTTTTTAGTTCTTCTGGATGAGTCCAATGAACTGGAGAGTAGGTGTTGCAACTCTGTTGAGATTCAGGCCTCAAATGGCATATGGATAACCCAAAGATTTACATATCCTTATCAACTCTAGTACTAACTATAGGTTCAGGTAGAAGGGGCAGAAAAGGCACGTGTAGGGAAACCACAACTGAGTCCACCTCTGTCACACTGGGGAGTATAAGTTCAAAATAGTACCCTCTGGCATGATGCCAGGCCTGAGCTGTCTGCTCTGCCTATAGTGTCTGGATGTCTCCAGAGCCCTCAGGAGCCCTAATGTTTGAGGCAGTGTTTACTTTGGCAGTCAATGAGATCCTGCTGAAGCATAACCTCTGGAATGACCTCCTGACTCACTTTGAAGTCTCTTACCTTATAAACTCATTTGTCTTTACCCTTTCCCCCTTTTGGTCAAGGTCTTTCTCCTCCTAGCATTGATAGTTGGTGCTTGGTAGTAATCCGTCAGTGCCAGGGAGGCTCATCCTTATGAGTCAAATCCCGTGCTGGGAGGAAGGTAATGCATTTATATATTGGGTTTGACTTAAGAGAGGCCACATTTGAGCAACAAGGAGTCTCTCAGGAGGTAACTCTTAGGCACCCTATAATACTATGCTAAGTTTCAATTTCAGAAGTAAAGTTTCATAAATATAATCATCACTTTCAAGGGCTTGCCATCAGTCCATCCTTCTTCACTAGTCACTGTCTCTACTTGGGGGATTCTTGCTGCCCCATTCAAAATGTGGCAGGCTCCCCAGAATGGGAATTTGATATTCTTTCAGTTATGTGTAAATCTCTGCCCATTGTGACAATGCCCCATGAATACTTACATACATTTATATGCTTTATAGGTTTGCCCCAGGTCACCCTCCTCCCATGCATCCCCCATTACTGACACCCTACAGCAATCATCCTCTCCTGCCACAGTTGTAACCCTTCTGTGATCCAGAACTTCTTCAGACATGAAACCAACACAATAACCAAATACAATTAATAGGAAAATGAAATAATGATAGTTTAAAAATTATCAATGAAAATACAAAAAAATTAAAGGTAAATTTGAAATGAGGAAAAGTTAAATTTTAAAAATTTAACATGTCTTTCATCATTGTAAGATGTGTTGTATTGTATGTTAAGTGACATTTTCTTCTGTTTATTCCCCCAGGGTGTTATTATTTTTGTTTTGTCTTCAGAGAAGCTTTTATTACAGTAAATGCACATAGGGTGTATAGGAGATTCCCATATACCCAATATCTTCCCCTTTTTCCTCTATTGAAGACATTTACATGTGGATGATACATTTGTTATAATTGATGTACAGATATTGAAACATTGCTACTAACCATGGTCAGTGATTTACATTATGGTTTACATTTGAAACCATACACCTTTATAAATTTTGATGAAATTTAACATGGTCTTCCATCACCCCAAAAATGCCCCATATTCCATCTATTTTATTCCTTCCTTCCCCTCCCTTGAAGAACAAGGTTCCTAGTTACTTACAATAACATTTTGGGCTTTACATACTGTTCTGTCCTCCCCTATGAGGCACCACCCTAGCTCTCAAGAGACTCCCTCCTTTCTATTTGATAAGCACAGCAGGACTCCCCAGGATGGGAGTCCAACACCTTCCCACTCATTATATGGCCCTGCACCCACTGATAAAACACACAATTGACAAGATGAACTCTCACTCCCTAGATGCCTACCCCAGGTGCACCCTGTCCTGCATGCTCCCTACATCCAACTCTGTAAACTGGTAATCCTCCCTTGCCATACTTGGCAAAATAACATTCCCAACATTGTAGTTTCAACCACATACCTACAAATCCCCAGTGTTCACCTGTTCCCTCCCCCATCCTCCCCCCATTTCCATTGACAGTCCAACCAACCCTCCCCTCCCTAGCCCTTCACAAATGAGCACCTACATAATAGCATCACTGCCCATCTAGCACTGTCATGCCCATCCACTGCACAACTACTCCTATACACCTTACAATCTTCTGCTCCCTTTCTATCTCCTATAAACCTATCTTCCAGACTCTAGCTCTGTGAGTTTTCTTAATTTGTTTAATTCATATCAGTAAGGTCATGTAATATTTGTCCTTCAGTGCCTGGCTTGCTTCACTCAACATAAGGTCTTCAAGATTCATCCATGTTATCCCATGTGTTAACACTGCATTCTTTCTTACAGCTGAGTAAGATTCCATTGTATATATATATATATAGCACAATTTGTGTATCCATTCCTCTGTTGATGGACATTTAGGTTCCCATCTTTTGGTAGTAGTGAATAATGCCACTGTGGACCTTACTGTGCTCTATCTGTTCTTGTGCTTGTTTGTGCATTTCTTGTTCTCATTCACATCCCTAGTTCCTCCTGAATTTTTTTGGGACTTTTTATCTATCTGTCCTGATTTCAGCTGTCCTGTCTTCTGCTTTGCTGATTCTTTCCTCTGCCAGTTCAGATGTGTTGTTTGTACCTCTAGGGTATTTTTGATTTCTTGCATTATGCCATTCATCACCATCAGGTCTGTTATCTTTTTATGTATATTTACAATTTCTTCAGTATGTTCCCCCAGTGACTTCTTAATATCCTTTATCTCTTCCTTCACTTCATTAATTTCACTCATGATATTTGTTTGGACACCCTTGATTAGTTCCCCATTTTGTATCTCCTGTTTTTCAGTTTGTTCATTGGAGTGGACCATGTCTTCCTGTTTTCTTAGTATGGCTTGTAATTTTTTGTTGTGTCTAACCATCTGTTTATCTTGATGAGTTTATTTGGTTAGCTTCTCTTTCTACTCTAGGGTTTTATTTTGTTTCTTTGCCTTCACCAAGGATTTTTTTTTTTTGCTTGGTTCCTCTCATTCTATATCCTTGCAGTTGTCTGTTCCCTTGTAAAAAAAAATAGGCTCAGAGAAAAGGAAAGAGATAAGGAAAGGAGAATAGTATTAATCATAAAACATACAAGAGGAACTGTACAAATGTTTGGAAACTAAGTAATATGACTAAAATTCATAACAAATACAAAGGAATAAGAATAAAGAGTTGGGATTGAAAACAACTAGAAAAAATAGAATGAATTTGAAGACTAGACAGATGGGGAAAAAATAAAACAAGAAACAAAATAGAAAAAAATAGAATGAATTGAAAGACTAAGCAGATGAGAAGAGAATAGAAAGGGGAAAAAAGAAGACAAAGAAAAAGAAACATAAAGACCAAAGAAGTGGTGGAATGAAAGAAAATCAACAGAAGCTGGAAGATAGAAAACTGAAGGAAAGAAGAGAAAGTAGATTGAAAAACTAGGTAAAAGAATAAAGGAAACAAAAGGTAAAAGAACAAACAAGAAACAAAAGAGTAACAACCCAGGAAGAGCAGCCTTCCCTCTTAGGCTCCTAGGGACCTCCCAAGACTGCTGGTGCTCATCAGTCACTCACCCTGCAGCCTGCCCTCTGCAGGTGATGTACCCAGTTTTAGTCAATAAAATTAAAAAGAAAAAAAGATCCCAAACAACCATAAAACAAAATAATAGAAACACAGTCTATGAGTTCCTATCATGAGGTGCTAGCTGGGTGCCTTACTCTCTCTAGATCCCTTCTCTTAGGAGGTACCAAGGTTTGAACTACGTACCTATGTGCAAGGTAGGCATTTCCCTTTTTTTCTACAGCAGCTCTACAAGCTAAATAGACAACAAACACCTCAATCTTCATATTAAGGTGGTGGTAAAAATAAAGTGATCTTGATTCCATTGGGAATCTTAGGTTTTCATAAAACAATAGAAAAAGTAATTTTTCCTGTATTGTTAAAATAAACTACCTGTTAATGTAAGCAAGGTAATTATATATTGTAAGAGATTTGCTCTGAGATAGTTTCCAAAATCACTTTGGTAACTTATGTGTGTAAATAGAATGTTTTATTATTATGGAAAAAGAAAGTAGTTATGCCCAAAATAAAATAACTGGTTATTAAGAAAAAGTAACGTGTGGGATAAATCCTGAATGAATACAGAAAGTTCAAAAGGTTCATGGAAAAATAATTTTTATGGTTAAAGTTGAGTAAGATTTGATGGGTCTATTTATAAAAATTTAAAAGCTTTGATATCAAATCTAATGATGTAAAGCTAAAATTTTGTTCTTTCTCTATTAATGTGACAAAGTTTCTTAAGCTGTTAGTCTGTTTTAGTAGAAGTTGATAGAGTTTTTCTCCTGAATAACACGAAGAAACAAAACAAAAAAGAAAGTTTATCTGGCTCTTCCTGCCCCCATTTCCCTTAGGCAGGTGGACTTCTAACAGTTTTCAGTGGCTGGACTAGTTAGATGCCTGTCTCTGCCCCCTCCTTGGCCAAGTTCCTCTCCCAAGGTGGCTGGGTCTGACAGCTTGCCTGAGCAGATTCCCCCTTTCCTCTCCCCAGGCCCACCTCAATGCTGGCTGGTGTCCTCCCTGAGATTCAAAGGTGGCTCAGGTTCCCAAATGACAGAAAGGAAACCACTCTCCACCCTTTACCAGGGATCCCTTCCTCCAGGGATTGCTTCCTCCCACTCAGCTGGCCTTTGAGAGCAGGGGGTCCACAGAGGCTATTTGCCTTGAGGGTGGGACTTACCCACCAACTTTTCCAGCCACAGGGCTGAGCACCTCATGGTTTTCCCTTGGGATCTTTGTCTCTTTGTCCAGCTCCCTCCTTAATGATGCCTGCATGCCTGTAGCCTCCTGCTCTGTGGATTCCCCAAACAGCTCGCTCAGGTTAGGCCCCTGCCCTTTCTCTACCATTTTTGTGGAAGAGTTCAGCAGTGCCCACCTCCATTGATGCCATTTTCCCAGACTAGTCTCTTAATTACCAGTGAGTAAAAGGAAAACATGAGAAGGATGTCTCACCAAATAGAGAATATAAATAAACAGCTAAGAAGTATAAAATCAACTGAAATAGAAATTCTGGAGGTGAAAAGTATAATCTGTGATAATGAGAACTTCTCTAGAGGTGGTCGACAACAGTAGTTCCCCTGGCTAAAGACCTGAACCACTCTCTGAGCAGCCTGGAGTGTGCACCTTCCTATTTCAGTCCTTCCTCACTGAGATCATGTTCATTCCATAAGATGTATCAGTGAGACTTTCTAGTTTTCTTATGAACTTTACTGGTCACTAGTGATGTTGAATGAATGTTCATACCCTTGCTCATGATTAACTCACTGCAGATCCTATGACTTAGGGTCTACAGGGGAGGGAGATGGTCAATTCATTTTTTTAAGAGACCTCTACTTCCTTCTGAGAACCCAAGACTGCACCCAGTGACTGAAAGTCCCCCAAAGGAGAGATACAGCTCTATACTCAAGAGATATTCCACATTCTTGCCTCTGCGTCCCCATTAAACTTACAGGAAAATAGTGGCCCTCCATTAACAAGGAGAATTATAACTCAAATTTCTGTGAACCCCAATGTCCCTGAGGATCCCACAAATTCTTAAGTCAACCAGATCTCAAGGAAAGACCTCCTGATGTTATATAAATTAACCTATCCCAATCTCACAAAGGAGAAAGATGATTGTTTTGACTCTTCAAGACAGAAATTGATGCCATTTAAATTTGACAATCAGTTTTTCCAATTCTGCAAAAAGAATAATGGCTGCTGGGATTTTTTAAACTATTATATTGATCTGTAGTTTCCTGTAGGTAGTATTGATATTAGAACATTACTGAGTCTTACCATCCTTGAACAAATGATGTCTTACTATATGTCTAGGACTTCAGTTTAATGCAGGTATGTTTTCTAGTGTTCAAGTGTTTCACCCTTTCATTAAATTCATTAGGTATTCAATTTGTTAGTGGTTAATTAAATGGACTTCTGAAAAAAATCATTTGTGTTTTTTTTTTTGCTGTATTATAAAACCTTTTTTGTGTATATCTTATACATGACAAGTTTGCTTTATTGTAAAATTATTGTAAAATTAGTATTGTGGATTCTTTGGAATTTGTTTTTATAAGATTATGTCATCTGTATGTAAGGATAGCTTTCCTTCTTCCATTCCAATCTGAATGACTTTATTTCTTTTTCTTACCCAACTGCTCCGGCTAGACTTCATAGGTAAGATTTTCAGGATTTCACTATTGAGTATTATGTTAGCAGTGGGTTTTGTAGATGCAGGTGTATGAACAGAGTAGAATGACTTCCACAAATGTCCCTCTGCTTAGTAAGCAATAGAAAGTTCCCAGGTGATAGCATCCTGTGAGTGCATTTATGAAATCCTGGAATGTGAATTAATTGTAGCATACCTACAATTTTATGGTTTTGAAGAACTGAATTCTTTCTAATGTCCACGTGTTCAAGTTTAAATAATCCGCTCATAATAAAATATGCCTGAAACATTTTGATGTGTTCTTAAGTTTTAAAATTCAGTAAAGCATATCAAATGAATTTATTCTTTCTAGAGGTTATTAAGAAAACAGTACTATTAATGGGTCAAGGACAAGTATTAAAGACAATCCTTGGGGGCCATGGGAATACCAAGATTCCTTCAGGGATGTTGGTGTATGTGCCTGATGATAGGTTTAAAGCCATATGGTGGTGATATTGTAGTCCATATAAATGACACTGAACCCATGTGATTGTGAATCAAAATAATAGAAATTTTAAAAAATTTGCTGATATGAACTGCCATTGCTAACACCAAATATGTATGAAAATAGATTGATTTAAAATGAAATAAAAAGGAAGTTAAATCTGAAGTCAACTCAGATATAAAGTGTAAAAACAAAGAAATTTACATATATAAGAAATATGAGAAACTAAAACTAATGAGTATAGGAATAATATGTATATAAATATTCAAAAATAAGTTAATTCAGTAATGAAATACAATGTAAGTCATATATTTGAAAATAACAGATAATTGGTTTTAAAAATACATAACCGTTTATGGAGAATGACTTGATTTTGGCAAAGTGGTAATTCATGTTTCACTTGCTAAAAGGAATATTCAGTAGTCACATGGAGGAAAAAAATACACAATGATGGGTGCAATAGAGGTAATGAGAGTGACGACGCATTTTTAGGAGTGCTAAAAGTACAGAATCCAGAAATATCAGGAAGAAAGCCTCCATACTTTAAAAAAAATTTGATAACACATCTGGACACAGAAACAGTTCTGTGTTGTTGGAAAAGGTATTTTGAATCTCACTTCTGTCTATAATTTTTAAAAATCATGTGAAAATCAAAAGAAAAAATTCATGTTATTTTTAAATAATATAGTGAGAAAAGGAGTAAGTATAGAATAACCCCAAATGAATGAAAGCTCTTTATCATGATCTATCTTATGTACTGAAATATACTTTCTCAAAAGAAGATATGAGGCACTAAGAAAATGAAACAATATATGAGAAGACATTATAAATTATTTATAAAGCAAAAAATGAATGGGGAGAAATTAGGCAGTAAGAAAATTGGAAAAATATCAGTTCAAACTTGAAATGTAATATATATGAAATAGGGTGACAATGCTTAAGTAGAAAGAGAAGGTAATAAGTGGAAAGTGCTGAAAAGATATTAAGTGTAGAATGTTGAAGATTTGAAAGAAAAGTCAACAGGTGAGTGTGATGGTTATGTTAATATGTCAACTTGGCCAGAAAGTGTGCCCACTTTTTTGGTTAAGCAAGCACTGGGCTAATTGTAATATAAGGGCATTTGTGGACTTAAGTCATCAGTGAGTTTACTGCATAGATGGCTGATTATATCTACAGTCAACCAGGGAGATTGCCTTCAGCAATGTGTGATGCTTTATGCAATCAACTGAATGCCTTAAAAAGGGGAAGTGATTCAGCATTGAGAGAAAATTTCCCAGCTCCTCTTTGGACAGCCAGCATCTCCTGGGAACTTCATGGAACTTTCATCAGAGCCCCTGGGTTTGCAGCCTGCCTACAGAATCTGGATTTGTGCATCCCCACTATACATGAGAGAATTTTATAAAATCTCATACTCTTTACAGATATCTTCTGTCGATTCTGTTTCCATAGAGAACCCTGAGTTAATACAATGAGGAATGGTATAGAATGTCTGAACCAGAAAACCAGCTGAAAGACTTGAAAGAAATACTAAAAATTACAATTTCTTTATTTGATATGAAATTCTTTGAAGCTGCATATCAAAAGTGCACACTGAGCACTGACTAAGAAAGGCTTAATGCAAGGCATATTTTAGGAAAATTACCCATTAAAGAAAATATAAAAATCCTTATACATGCATTATGCAAAGTAATTAGTATTTCATCAACATTTTTGAGAACAATATTTTGTGCCAGATGCAAATGGGGCAATATATTTGTGAAAAGAAATATTTGTGGTTTTATTCCCAGCAACACAGAAATGTAATAAAAAAGGCATTGACCACTGGGTGGACTGGGGGAGAGTGTAAACTACAATTTAAATCATTATCATGTGGTGCAGCAGTGCTCCAAAATGTATTCATCAAGTGCAGTGAATATCCCATGATGATGAAAGAGGTTGTTGATGTGGGAGGGGTGGAGTGAGGGGAGTGGGGGGTATATGGGGACCTCTTATATTTTTTTAATGTAACATTAAAAAAATAGAGAAAAAAAGCAAAAAGTCATTGAAACTCAATTATCCTACTAGACAAAGATTAATATTTTGGGCAAAACCTCTTCCATGTGAGTGAACAGAGTTCAGTAAATGAAATTACTGAAATTCATTGACAGGAGGATGGATGATACATACTCAATTTACCATTATTCAACTAACAATGAGGATTCTAGGAGTGACAGTATGACCTGGGGAGCCATTATGGAGACCAAATATAATTCATATAGTGCTAACTTTGTTTAGGGTGCTTATCTATATATGTGTTTATTTGATAAATACACGTATTAAAGATACAAATATTGTTTAATAAGTAAAATTAAATGTAACCTCTTTCTAAAACAACCTAATCTTTTGAAGTAAAACTAAACTGTCATTAAATTGACTCATTCTGAGTGGAGTAGAAGAGTGAGTACTGAGGCATCTCCAAACACTGTGAGATCTCCAGCTCCTCTTAGCCTCAAACTGAGGCCTCTAGTCAAGGTCTCTGCAGCTGTCAGTTGTAGGATCTGCAACACAAATACAGAATCTGGAATACCTGAGGTGGGTTGCAAGACCCAGAAGACACCTCAGACCCTGGAGAAGTGACCTTAGGTCCCTGATACCCCTGGGAGCCAGATCCAGGAGGCATTGAATTCCTATTGCTGCTCTTTGCAGAGGGTGCTGTCTGTGGCAAAAATTGTCTAGAAATTTCCAACAGAGTTCAGTCATGAAAGATTCATATTAAAAAAGACCTTCCTGGGAAACGGACTTTGGCCCAGCGGTTAGGGCGTCCATCTACCATATGGGAGGTCCGTGGTTCAAACCCCGGGCCTCCTTGACCCGTGTGGAGCTGGCCATGCGCGGTGCTGATGCGCGCAAGGAGTGCCGTGCCACGCAGGGGTGTCCCCCGCGTGGGGGAGCCTCCACGTGCAAGGAGTGCACCCGTGAGGAAAGCCGCCCAGCGTGAAAAGAAAGTGCAGCCTGCCCAGGAATGGCGCCGCCCACACTTCCCGTGCCGCTGACGACAACAGAAGCGGACAAAGAAACAAAAGCAGACAAAGAAACAAGACGCAACAAATAGACACCAAGAACAGACAACCAGGGGAGGGGGGGGAGTTAAATAAATTAAAAAAAAAAAAAAAAGACCTTCCTTTTCCTAATCAACAGTTTCATTCTTAATCAAACACAAAGCTTACCTGTCATTTTTCATTTTTAAAAAGTTATACTGTGATACCAAAAACAAATTTTCTTACATTAATATATTCCAAAATGTAGATACTATAAAACACTCCTCATTATAGTATAATAGAGTTATTTTAATAATTACAATCTTTAATAAGGGGAAATGAGTAATGTGAAATCCTACTTGCTTCTCTCATCCCAAGTTAGCTCTGCAGGGAAATTTCCTTCAGGTTTTGTTTCTTTGACTTCTACATACATAGAGAAATCCTGAAGACCTGCATCTGGAGAAAAGGTGCATGAGCTAATCTGGTATCTGGGTAGAGAACTGCAGAGGCTGAGAACCCCATGTCTTGGGCAACTGAGAGTCAGGTCCCAGTGAGAACAAATGGCCACAGTAGCTACCCTTCTTGCTTAAGAGGGACCCCAGAGCATCACTGTTCTTGTTGGATCAAGTCAGGTCCAGCCATAAAGTCATAGTTTCACCCTCACCTCGACTCCTAGGGAAGTGAACTCGTTTGTGAATAGGGCTGTCAGATTTTATTGGTGTAGGTGATGCCAGTCTGCTACAGGGTGGCTTTAGTCCTTTATGCATGGAGTCCTAAAGAGAGCAAGTCTAGAGAAATTCATGAGCAGGAGCAGAGGGGACAAATATAAAGAGATGATAGGTGATGGAGGGAGAAGTGGAGTTATGGATTGCTGGCAAACTGCCACCAGCTTGAGGGAAATCATGGCCATGCTCACACCTAGAGTTTATTTCTAACCTCTGAAACTTTTAGGCAGTCAATTCCTGCATATACACCAACTAGCCAGTGGTATTGGGTAAAGCAGCCCTGGCAAACTAACAATCTAACTCAACCTTTTCCCTTGAGACCTGACTAGGTGGCACTCAATGACACTCCACTTTATCCACCACACTCAATAATAGAGAGGGGAAGAGCTGGTGGACTTTAAGGGGATTGGGAGGGCAAATTCTGTTCTTAAACTGGGCTAGAGCTCTCTCCTCTTAACTAAGGAGCCATAGCTGAGCAAATTAGGACTTTCGTGGAATGGGTTTCTAGTCCCTGGGGTGAGGGTCTCAGGGCATCCTTCACCTGCCTGCACTTATTTTCACCATCCAATTCTCACCTCTATCTCCATGCTCCCACACTTGCAGTCTCTTCAGTAAGCTCCTCAAGAAGGCTGGATTTCCTGAAGTGTCAAGAGAAAGTAAAGAATCAATGGAGTGTTATTTGACCTGTTTCCCTTTTCCTCCTCATTCTACCCGCACCACACTCAACATTTCCTCTTCTTGTTCTTCTCTTTCTACATCTTGGATGCCATCTGTGCTTTCCAGGAACAGACAATTGACATAAAGAGACTCCTTCTCCTCCTCAAAGAGTATAGACAGCTGCAGGGAGGAGAACAGACTTGCATTTCCAGAGCTGCATGTGCAGCATCACTACCGTGAGGGGATAGCCCAGCCCAGAACCAACTTCACAGAGTCCCCTTCCCCATGATGGAGATCCAGCCTTCTGATCCCAGCACAGCTACTTGTCTGGCACATCTGGGTTCCGTGAGTTGATTGATGGTACAGAGTAGGTTGAAAAATCAGTGTAATGTAGAAATATAGTAGGTAGGAAGTTGGAGACATGTTTTAAAAACGTCATTGGTATGAACTCATCTTCCTGGAGGAGACCAGGTCCTTCAAGATAATTATATAAAGAATGGATAAAGGAAGAGCTACAAAGAAATGCTTACAGATAAGAAACATTTAAAAAAATAGGGAGAAAGGAAATAAATTACATGCAAGTTGCCATTCTCTATGTCTGAATCTTCTTCATCTGTGAAAAATGCTTCTGCATGCACCAATGCTGTAACGGTGATGGGGTGGCCTTGCAAAAGGAAAGGAGAAAGTTCAGGTTGAAAGGAGAGCTCAAGCCCCTATTGTTGATGTCATAACATGACCTGCACCTAGGATACAGTTCTGTCCTCATCTCATCCTGATTTTGAGCTTCAATTGCTTCTCTTCTGCCTTGTGGGGTTTGCCTAAGATATAGGGTCTGTGTTCTAGACCTCACATGCTCTAATTTTAGGGAGAAATGCTCATATCTTCCTTGAATGCTAAGAAAGCAGTCAGTGTCTCCTTGTCTTTCTAAGCATGCTATTGCTTTCCTTCCCATTTTCCTGGCTCAGAACCTCCCTGCCTCTCTTCTCTCTCCTAATTAGTGCTTATTTGCTTTCTTATTTCCATTTGTGTTGTTCCATAGGAGAACATGGAGGAATGATCAAGTGTATATTGTTGTCCTCTCCAGTCAATAAATTGTTCACTTACCAATTCACCCATCTCCAGGAGCAACTCTCTGCAACCTGGAGTTGAATCAGATCCTGGGGAAGAGAGCTACCACCCACCTCACAAACCAAGTGACTGTCAAGTGCCTGGGATGACCTTAGGAATTTGGCAGACCTTTGTCCTCTCAATGCCCCCATAGGATTCCTAATCCTTTTGGGTGGATGAACACGAGATTAGAGGTAACTTGCCCACATTCCCTTGTCCTGCAATTGACATAATAGGGTTTATGCAGGATGCATGGCCAATTAAAGAAGTGACTTCATCAAGCCTCTCTAGGACTGGGTACCTTGGGTGCTTTGACAAGTCTGGGGAAAGGTATAGGGAGGGACACACATGTTGTGTGAAGGACATAGCAGAGATGCCTGACAGCAGCACTGGTTTAGGGAGGAGCAGGGAAGCTGTGGTCCTGCTGTCCAGAGATTCTCTCTTGGGCCTGCTCAATTCCAGGACTCCAGCTGAGTAGGACTTGGAGAGCCAGTGTGTAAAGCCATCCAGCAGCCCATTCACAGAAGTCCTACAAAAACCTGCTAGAGTTTTTTAGCACTGAAGGGGCAGCTGGATTCAAACCTTTCTCGAATGTGATGAAATGTAGGTTTAATTCCTAATCCAGCATTTTGGATTTGGCACCAGGCATAACTACTGATCTGGAATCCTTTCCATTAGAGCCTTCCTTGAGAATTGTTACCTACCTGGATTGTCATCATCTTTGCTTCTGGTGGAGATGTACCTCTGATCCACAAGTCAGTCTTTTAGGAACACAAGCATCCATAGGAACATTATTAAAATAAGGCCTCCACCCTCTCTTTTCTACCTGAGGCCATGCTGGCTACCATAAGAATCCCAGCTCCCTAGCCTGGGTCCTGGGACCTTCCTTGTGCTCTCTGGAGTCCCAGGCCTCCAACAAGATGTTGCAAGCAGTTTGCAAATGTGGAGGAAGAGGTGAAGGAATCAGCCCTCAACTTCTCACTGCCTCATTTAGCTCAAAAGTTACAGTATTCTTCTCAAATCTTATCACCCTGAAATGTTGACTGGACACACACACTAAGGTGAGTACAAAGAATGGACCTAGTGCTAGACTCTGGGTAGCTGTCCTGGAGATCATTTTACAAGGGTGAATATGTTCTCTCTATTGTCCATATCATAACTACTAGCACAAATGGATACTGGCTTTTGAAAATTTGCAAAAACTGCAATCTACTATACATGCACTGACCCTGTGGGGCTCAGGACCAGGAATTAAAATAGGAAATGTTGACAAATTCATACTAGAACTTTAGAGACCCTGCCAGGCAGAAGAGGCATAAAGAAAGTGTGCGGTTTAGGAATCTAAGCCTCTAATAACTCCAGTGCCTGGGTCTGTTTTCACTAGATGTGCAGCTCTGAATACTTTGTACACCTTCTCAAGTCTTCCCTGTCTCATATGTTAATGAATGGCCATATATGTCTGTTTTTATTTCATCATGTGCCACTCTGGTGCACACAGACTAATGCCAAAGAAAGAGAACACAGCTTCTCAGGAAACATGATTGTTATCTTACCTGGAATAGCCGCAGCTTTCACCACACCCCAATTCTCCTTCCTACCAGGAGGCTGTAATCAGGGACTTCTTGAGACTAAACTAGCATGGAAGATGCTTTTTTTTTTTCTTTCTACTATGTGGATTTTTTCCTCAGCTAGTGAGATTTCAGAATACTTACCATTGTTGCTTTCTCTATGGGCTGGCTGCAATTACAAAGAAAATATTGGAGGGACAGATGCTGGACATTATATATCCTAGCATAACCCACTGAATGTACTGGGGGAGAGTGTAAACTACAGTGTGAACTATAATCCATGTGGTGCAGCAGTGTTCCAAGATGTATTCACCAAATGCAATGGATGTGCTGCAATGAAGGAGGTTGTTGACCTTGGAGGAGGGTGTGTGTGTGGGGTATGTGGGAACCTCTTATATTTTTTAATGTAACATTTTTTGTGGCCTGTGTCTACAAAAAATACAATAAAAATAAATGCTCATTAAAAAAAAAAGCACTGAAAGGATCAGAACTCACTGTATAGTGATATCAGAAGCTTATGTCCACTTGGTGACTTTAGAATACAGGATGGGAAAGAACTCAAGGAAAGGAGACACATCAGGAAAAGACAGAAGCTTGTCCTGGATGATGTATCTCTCAAGTCCATTTTGATTACTAAGTCCAAAATTTTTAACCCAAGTAGAATATATTTTTCTAACATATAGTTAATAACTTGATGCTGCCTTTTGTGATTTTACCCTTGACATAGTGATTAGCTAAGAGATGCCCACTGATCACTGACCCACCAGACATTTGTACTTCCCACCTCTAGTGCACAGGATCAAATTTTCATGTCTGAATTAGATGGGAAAAGGAAAAAATGAAGAATGCCTCAGTTCTAACTCAGATGAAGAAAGTTGACCTCACCTTGGAGTAAATGGTGCATGCTCTCTGCCCTGGCACTTAGAAACTACTCCAGCTGGCCTTCAGGAGGATCTTGGCAGACACGGAGTCATAGTCAGTACCTTGGCTGTGTTCCTCCTGGATTGGTCATGAGGCCTTATTTGGAGCAGGGATTAGGGTCTATGAGGCAGGTAATCAGCAAGCACAAGTGAGCTGCTGAGGAGAGGAAGGACCACGCCATGGAGGGGCAGCAATAGCAAGGGAAGCTGCCACTGGTGTTTAGCTAAGGACATCCCAGAGCAGCAGGAAATATCCCTGCAAAGGGACTAAAATGCAGTTTGTTCAATGAGAGATTCTTACCACTTCTCCTGCCCCTTTTGAAGCCCTGTGTTATAGTTTGACCATTGACTGTGCAAATATATGTAAAGTGTGCAACTGTGGTGGAGTATGAGCAAAATCCCAAACCACCTAATGGGAACACAGCTGCTTCCAAGTACTGTAGTACATGGCCATTTGTCTTTACCTTAAACAGAAGCACATCCCTATTTCTTATGTCCCTATGGAAGCTGAAAGCAGGCTTCTCTCCACAGTAAAGTAAGCATGAAAAACCTTGTGGTTATATTATCTAGATTTTTTTCTTAACGTGTAACCAATACCAAAATCCATACCATTTTCACTTACTCCTGAAGCCACCTACAATTAGAGAAATGAAAACACTGAGGATTGGACCATGCTGTTTATGTTCGCACAAATATTTTACTCTGTTGCTTCCTTTAGAAAAGCTGATGGTAAAAAGTGGTCCAGTGAAATGCCCCTAAAGTAACTGTAACAGACGTGTGGAAATGCACAGGATTTTCCTGTTTGATCCGTCTCTCCTGTCTATTTAGGTTGGAAATAAAATCTTAATCCTATAAGGAAAAACTAGCCCTGTATCATACAGGTGATTCCCTGTGGTTCCTCTCGTGTCAGGGCTAAGTTAGTAACAGGCTCCAAATGAACACTCCACCAGATCAAGGAAATTGTATACACCATGAATAATTACTTGGTCTGATTTTCATATCTTAATCAAAGCTAAAATTAGGAAGTTTATTTCAGTAAAAGAAAGGGTGACCTTACCTTTGAGTTAGAAGGAACATCTTTGTCTTCCCTATCTCTAGGGGGCTCCTCTAACAGACCCTTGGGGATTGCTGGGAGGAGGACCTAGAGTATCTTTACATGGGGTGTTGTTCATGAATTATTCAGGCAGCTGCCATGTCTTTGCAATGGGCTAAGGGCAATAAGCCTGGAATGATGTGTGGTAGCCCATGCTTTCTGGTGGAAGAAGGATTTTAAAGGAGGAGAGGAACAGGAAACAAATGAGAAAAAGAATGTTTGGCTATGTAGCTTAAGGCATCCAAGAGCAACATGATATATCCAACCCACAAATAGTATTAAATAGATGCTATTCCCTCAGAGTCCTATCACTCTTCCTTCCTCTTTTGAATCAAAGCTAATTGTAGTGTCCTTTTGTACTTCACAAGATCATTTCAGTCTCCACTACTACAAAATGCTGCTACTAAAATACTCATATGTTGTGTAGTATTTTTCTTTGAGTGTATTGGTGGACTGGATATAATTCTAGGTAAATTATTCTTTGTATTGAGTCACTGAGATGTGTCATAAGGATAGTCTTTATAGAGCTTGTCATTATACTGAAGCATTACCATTTAAAAGTAACAAATGTTCAACTTACATTTTTCCTTCATTCTTTTCATTACTGTATTTTTGTATTCACTGAGTGATGTGACTCTCCATGCTTACATGAACCAGCCCACTGTGGGACAGTTAATTTGGATTAACTGTATTGAGAGGTTGAGCATTGATTCTTCATCCCACCTATGCAGGAATGTGGCAATGAGAGTGATGAACATGAAGCTTATGACTAAGATGGAGTTTGATTACTTCCTGGTTACTGTTCCTCCAAATGATCCACAGAATGATCATTTGTATGGCTGTGGCAATAAAGTCATCAAGTAGATGAAAATATCTCCCCAATACCTGTCTACTTGGACCATGGACTGAGCTGTGACCCAACATTGGCAGAGATTGGCAACTTGTTCTACTGATGCCTCACAAGTCTCAGAATTTACCAGAAACATTTTGGGCTTTCTCTTGCTTTTCAAACTAATAACTAAAAGATTTGGTAAAATGCAACTAATGCAACCCTAGGTTATATGACCCCTGAGTATATCAAATATATAAGTGCAGTGTTTAAGAACTGTCTAGGGCACATGCATATATACAGATGATGGAAACTCCTTCATTGTCACTAATAACCCATGCCTGTGATGTAAGTGATAGTAGCTCACAATATTGGTATATTGTGATATACCAATATTAGTATATATTGTATATATTGATATACAATATTAGTATATATTGTGATAGGTAGCACTATCACAGATATTAGTGGTAGACTAACTCTACCACTTAGGAATTTGAAGTCTTGGGTCATTAATCAGTGCCCCTCAGAATCTTCATGTAAAGGATGGGGAGAGTGTACATCATTGCAGGAATGATTCTGGTGAGGATTTTACAGGTTAATATATGCAAGTGGTGATGGGATGATTTTTTAGAAAGTTTTCAATGACAACTGTCCTTTGTATGTTGGGCTTCTCTTAGGGAAACACACATTAATGCCCCCACACACCTCCACAATTCCTCCACATAGGGTCAGTCATACACATGCCCTAACCACAGTACACACAAATCCATGCCACCTAAAGGGAATACATTTGCTTACTGGACAATAGAGAATGGCCATAGTCCTTATCATGAGAAATTCATGTCTAACCATACCACAATCTTCACTCCCACCAGTACCTGGAGCCGCCATGGCTCTACAGGCAAACTTATCTTACCCATATATTTCCTTAATCAGTATTCTAGATACCTACCAATCTGACTTGCTCCTGGGGCCATCTGCATTAGAGAAAAGCCTATGATGATCATATCATGTTTTGTCTGTTTGCAAAGGACTTTTGCTTGTTTGGCATCATTAGTAAATCAGATGTGAAATAGTGGTCAAGCAAGACCTATTAAGCAATTATAGCAGGCACTTCAGGAGAGGCATGAGTTTTTTCCAAGACATGCATATGTCAAATTCAGTTTTGATTGTGATTGCAAATTCTCAATCTAAGGTGAAAAAAATTATAGCTCAGTAAAAGACTACTTTGTAAACTGCTGCCCCCCTTTGTGGATGATCTCTTCAAAGTTGGATCAGTTAATAGAGGTTCTCACTTGATGCTTCCTACCCTAAGAAAATTGTGTTATGTCATGTAATATGTACATGATGAGGCATCCTCATCTGAAAGTGACTGAAAAGGAACATTGTCATTTTAGATAAAGAATAGTAACCTCACCCTGGCTGTAGATGGGACCTCTTTATCATCTTGTTCCCTTGGAAGTGCCACCATCGGTTGTTCCTGGGGTGCTATGAGGACACAGAATAATGCCTCGTATTGGTGGGTTGCTTATGAATTGCTAGAGAAATTTATGGCCTTGGACAAGATTATAAATTTTGTAGAGATGGTAGTTTAACAAGCATGACGTGAGCTGCTGTGGGGCCTTCCATCATGAAAGAAAGATGGCAGGGAGAGTAGGAGGAAAGAAACAAAACTCAGTGTCCCAGCCTTGTAGCTAATGGAAGCCTAAAGCAATTGGCCATACCCAGTGTACAAATGGCACAAAAATACATGCTGTGACCCAGTGGCTGAGTACTATTACACCTCCTCTCTATAGCGTATCTCACCTAAATTGCCAGTATCCTCTTGACAAATCCAACAAATTCAGCTCCATGGATATACATGTACTGATGCTACATTTACCATTTGTTCCACAGGAATTTCCACTTGATTAAAAGCAACTTTTTTTGGTGGTCTAGATTCCAGTCTACATTGTACATTCCATTGCATTTATTCAGTATCATATTGTAATAAAGATAATCAATTGCAGAAGATTGATGATCTAAAATATTACCATTTAAATGTCACTGCTTATTAATCATATGGATTTTCTTCCAGTCTTTCTTTGCAACCCCCTTTGTTAATTCATTGAAATATTGTTTGTTCATTATTGGCCATCAACTCTGGGATGCTCATTGTGGAGGGCTGCCTAGATTGAGTGCCAACACCCATAAAGACAACTGTTTAAGAATGTTTCAAGAAGGGTTTTAGAAACCAGGTTAAGAATGGTGATGTTCCTGAGTTCTTATTTTTCAGTGACAGTATTGTGTGACTCATGATTTGAGCATCTATGGTGTCATTTGGGATGATGTTATCAAATGCACTGTATTGTCTTCTCTATGCCTATCTGCTTTTTAAAAATATATATATATTTTTAATCACCCCTTTGCAGCTTTTTTTTTGCTGGTTCTCAGTTCTTTGTGTCCATTCACAGTGCATTCTTCTGTGTCTGTATTTTTACTTCCCCCTCCTCCCCGCTTTGTGGCTTGCTTGCTGTCTGCTCTCTGTGTCCATTTGCTACATGTTCTTCTGTTTTTTTGGCTTGTCTCCCTTTTTGTTGTGTCAACTTGCTGACTTGGTGCTCCATGGAGCTTGCGGCCTGGAGACCTTCTGCAGTGCTTGCGGGCCAGTGGCATTCCATGGCGCCTGGGCCAGTAGCTCTCTGCAGCATGTGGCTGAGCCTGCCTTTACAAAGAGGCCCTGGGTTCATGCCATATGGTAGACAGGAGCCCAACTAATTGAGCCACAGCCACTTCCTGCCTGTCTGCTTTTGGTGACTTGCTGAGCTGTGTCCTCAGCTCTCTTAGGATTGACCATGTTATCCTATGTATTGCCACACAACTCAGAATTTTGAGCTGCTCATTTGCATGTGGGAGTACTGTGTGCTTTGGGTACTAATAACTATGCCAAAGTCTGTAATATTCTGGACAGCTAGCTTCCCTAGGCCATGTGACCATGGAGGCTACTTTATAATGATGGGCAGTTTTGGTCTCTTTGTAGGCCCAGGTAATTTGGGTGTAGGTACATACACATGTGCTAGAACTCTCTTGCATGGTTTCTAGCAAGCATATGGTTGTGTGGTAAGTTCATGTCTGTAGGTCACAGTATTATGACACATGGCTGAGTTCACATTTATGACCTTCCCTTTAGCAGTGCAAGAGTGTGGGTTCACATCTGCACCTCACTTTTACATCTTTTTGCCATCATAGAAAGCAAACCCCAGATCCAGCTGTGGTGAGGACAGAACAAGATCATATACATAGAGCATTGCTGTGGTGATGGGTTGTATTTGAGAAAACTGTCCCTGGTAATTGTCCAGTGTAAATGGCACCTAACATCTAGGGAGCTGCTTATGGTCACCCCCTTTTGCTCACAAACTAAAAATTACACCACAGAAACTAAAACTAGAGTACCTGCAAACCCCCTTGCATGCAAAACTTGCACAACTTAGAGAGATCACAGCCATTACCACAGAATATAGTAACAAGGGCACATTTGCTCCATGGAAACCCTTCATCATACCCCTAATCCTCATCTCACCATGATGCTGTGATTAGCCTGAGTCTCTAGATTGAAGCCCAAGTCTGTTATATTTGTTTTCTCATTAGACATTGGATGAGCCCAGAACACCTACTTTTTCACTTGCTCTGGAATTGCAATTGTAGAAAAGAAAACTATGAGGATACTATGATGTTGAATAGGGTCTGTTCAGATAGTGATTTTATAAAAAACATATAGGAAGCACTGGTAAAGTCAAAGCCCCCATGAATAAGCCTGGCAACTAATTTGGGACTCAAGCTTTTCCTGCAGTATGTGTTTCTCAAATCCGTTTTGATGGCAATTAGCAAAGTCCTAATCTGATCAGGAATAATGGTGTTCAAGCATGAATCCACTACCATATGGTTTATGGAACAACACTGCCATTTTAACACTTCCATCATCTGGGGTCTTTTGGTAGGCATCTCCCAACTATCCTTCCCCCAAAGACTGGTTAATATCTGTAGTTCAGGGAAGCAGATGTGGTTCAAGTGATAAGGCTTCCACCTACCATATAGGAGGACCTGGGTTTGATCACTGGGGCCTCCTGGTAAAAAAGAGAAAGTGAGCCTGTATGGTGAGCCAGTGCCTACGTAGTGAGCCAAGTGCCCTCATGGTGAGCTGTGTGCCCATGTGCTGAGCCAATTGTCCATGTGAATGCCCATGTGCTGAGCCAGTGCCCGTAAAGGGATCCAGTGCCCACACAGTAAGCCAAGTGCCCATGTGTCAAGCCAAGTGCCTGTGTGAGTACCCATGCAGTGAGCTAGTGCTCACATGGTGAGCTGAGTGCCTCTGTGGTGAGCCAGTGCCTGCTCAGGTGAGTCACACAGTAAGATGATGCAACAAAAGAGAAACAAAGGGGAGAGTCAAAGTGAAGGGCAGTAGAGACCAGGAACTGATGTGGCACATGTGAAAGGGTACCTCTCTCCACATCAGAGGTCCCCAGGACCGAGTCCTAGTGAATCCTAGAGGAGAAAGATGAGAAGAAAAGACAAAAATACAGAAGATCATACAGTGAATGGGCACAGACAGTAAGAACAGTAGGATGGAGGTGGGGATGGGGCTGGGGGAGGGGAAGAAAAAATGTAATTATGCTGTAGTCTAATCTTTAAAAATATCTATAATTCATATCATCATATAATAAGTGCTGTACTCAAATTTAAAAAAGGACAAATCTGAGAAAGGGACATTTCTATCTTAGACAAAAACAGATGACTTCACCTCAACATTAGATGGGACCTCCTCAACCACCCTGTCACTAGAAGGCTCCTCTACTAGGTCTTCCATGGGAGCTAGGGGTACACAGAGTAATGGTCAGTACACTGGGGTACAGCTCCCGCATTACTCAGGGCACTTTGCTTTGCCCAGACAAGAGGCTACAATGTGCAAACATGGATGGTGGAGCTACCCAGAAACCCTTCATGTAGGAAAGAGAGACAAAGGAAAGAGTGGAATGTAATCAGAATAGAATCCTTGGCTTTGTAGCTGAAGACAATCTAAGTCAATTTGAAATAGTTTAAGTATAAGTGGTACTAAACTATACAGTATGATGATATATATCCAACCTATTCTGAAGTCCAAGGAAATTGTTAGTATCACACTGGCTTCAAGAAATACTGCTTCAGCCTCACAACCTTGTTGACTTTGAATATCCCATCCATTCTAGAGGATTTTTTTTAAAATTTTCAATGAGATAGCTATATAATAGAAAATTTGCCAGTTTACCCATTTTTACAGCATGTACAATTTACTTGAATCAATTACATTTACAGTGTTTTGTTACTGTCACCAAACATTCAATTCCAAAACTTTCTCATTACCTGAAACAGAAACTCTGTAGTTATTAGCTATTAAGCCCATTCTACTTTCTGCTAGTCCCTGGTAATAAACTCTAATCTATCTGTTTCTATGAATTTACTTTTTCTTAGCTTTCAAATAATTGCAGTCACCACTGTTTTACCTTTGTGTCTGCCTTATTCAGTACATTTTTAAGGGTCATGCATATAGTAGTATGTATCAGAACTTCAACACTTGTTATGGCTCAATTATATTCCATTGTATGGATATGCCACTTTTTAAAAAACCCATTCCTCTATATGAGCACACTTAGGTGGTTTCCAGCTTTGGGGTATTGCAAATAATTCTGCAATAAATACTGGTTTCAAGTACCTCTTTCAGCCTCTGTTTTTAATTCTTTAATATATAAACCTAATAGGTAGCTGTCATATAGTAGCTCTAGATTTAGCTTTTTGAGGGAATGTCAAACTATTTCCCAAATTGGCTGCTTTATTTTAGATTCCTGTCACCAATATATGGGGATTCCAGTTTACTCATATCCACATCTCTATTTGTTATTTTCTAGTTTTGTTTCTTTCTAAAATATTAGCCACCCTACTTATTAAAAATGGTATCTCCATTTCCTTAAAGACTAACCCTCTTCAACTGCTGCTGGGAATGTGGAATGGTGCAGCCATTTTGGAGGATGATTTGGCAGTGCTCAGAAGGGTTATTATAGAATTGCCATATGATTGGGCAATCCCACCACTGGGTATATATGCAAAAGAATTGTGACCAGCAACAAATGAATGGATAAGCAAATGTGGTTTATACATACAATGGAATATTACTCAGCTGCAGGAAGGAATGGCATGTTGATATATGTGACAACATAGATGAATCTTGACCTTATGTTGAGTGAAGTAAGCCAGTCACTAAAGGCAAATGCTTCTTGACCTCACTGATATGACCTAAGTTTATTTAGGAGACTCACAGAGAGAGAGTCTGGAAGATAGACTAAAGGAGACAGAAAGGGAGTTGAGTGTGGTGAACCAAGCTCAATATGGGCAAAGCCTATGATAAGGCAGAAAGGGGTGGTTTGGCAGTGGATGGGATGATGGTGATGCAGGGATATGAGTGGGTTGATGGAACTGGAATGGAAGGGTAAGCAGGGTGGAGGTATTTAATTTGGACTGTATGGAATTGTGGAAGTCTTGGAGGAAGGAACAAGTGTACTTGGGATTTGTTGGTTTGTGTTGGGACTACAAGGATGGGAATGTTCTTTTGGCAAATACAGCAGGTAGGTCACTGGTGCAGTGTACCAGTGCTAGGAGGGCATATAGAAAAGGATGCCCCTGGGGGATGCTTCAAAGGAATATGGATGTGTTCATCTTGTCATTAGGTGTTATATCAGTGGATGGAGACCCACAAACAATGAGAAAATATTCAAATTCCATCCTGGGAATCCTGCTATATACTCAAAGAGAGGGGCAAGAATCTCTAGAGTACATGGGCAGTGCCAAATAAAAGCAGACCAGTATGTCAAAGCCTCATTATTAATGCATAAGACTATGAACCTTATTCTTGGAAAATTGAAACTTAGTGGCTAACATAGGTTCTGAGGGAAGAGGGAGGGAAAAAGAGATGGATCATAGGGCATTTTGAGGGCATTGGAACTGTTGTTCTGTGTGATTTTGCAATGATGGATACAGATGATTGTACATTGTGTGAAAACGTATAAAAGTATGATGCAAAGTGTAAACCATAATATAAACCATTGACCATAGTTTGTAGCAATGCTTCCTTTTTTTTTTTCAATTGTAACAAATGAACCCTACTCATGTATGATATTGCTAATAGGAATAAATATGAGATGGGAAGGGGTGCAGTATATGGGAATCACCTATATATACTTCTATTTTCTTCTCTCTTTTTTTAGGTACCAGGACCAGGGAGTGAAACCCAGACTTTGTAAATGGGAAGCCAGTAGTCAACCACTGAGCCACATCAGTTCCTTTGAGTTGTTTTTGTGTGTGTTTGCTTTTTTCATTTACTTTTTGTTTCTCTTTGTTTTTAGGAGGCACTGGGAATCATACCGGGACCTCCCATGTGGAAAGCAGGCATTCAGACCTTTAAGCCACATCTGCTCATTCCCTATATTTTTGATGTGACATTTCTGTAACCTAAAGCTTCTTTGAAGATAAAGTGAAAAAAAATAAGACGTTGAGGCAAGATACAGATGAAATTGTAAGTATACATAAAAAATAAAAGATATTAAGGTGATGAAAGTCACAATGCAAACAACTTTTGACTTTCTTTATGGGGAGGTTTTGAACTACACAAAAGTTACAGCTATGGCAGGGGAGGTCTACTGGTGCAGGGTGACAGTGAGGGACAGATGCATGGGGAAGGGTGCACCTCGGGCATGCCTCTAGGGATTATGAATGTGTCCATATGGTCATGGGGTGTTATCTCAGTAGATGGAACCCGTACAATAACCAACAAAACTTTCAATTCCCATTCTTGGAGCCCTGCTACATTTTCTAATACAGTGGCAAGAATATCTTGAATACATCATCAGAACCTAGCTAAAAGAGGACAGACCAATATGCCAGGCCCTTGATATTAATGCTGGTAGTTATGAACTTCATTCTTGTAAAATTGAAACTTAACCTAGTAATATATACTGCCTAAGAGTTACCTTCTGAAAATGTGTATGTTGCTCAAATGTGGCCTCTCTCTAAGCCAAACTCAGCATAGAAGTCTGCTTTCTCCCCAGCATGGGACATTGCTCCCAAGGATGGGCCCCCTTGGCACTGAGGGATTATTACCAATTGCCAACTAGAGATACATTTGTAAAAAGACCCTGACCAAGAGGGGGAATATTAAATACAAATGAGTGTTTATGGCTAGGATACTTCAATATGAGTCAGGAAGTCATTCCAGAGGAAAGTTTAGGCAGGTCACAGGAGGATCTCTGTGGCTGCCACAGTAAATAATGCCTCAGGCGGGAGTGTTCCTGAGGGCTCTAAAGACATCTGGACATTCTAGCCAGGGCAGATATCCCCAGGAAATTGGCAACACATCAGTGGGCCTTACCTTGGAAACTATGGACCATGGTTAGTAGCAGTGCTTCAAGATTTATAAAAAATGTCCCACATTAATGAAAGATGTTTTTAATGGGTAAAGTGTGAGGGGGTGAAGGTAGGGTATATGGGACTTTCATGTAATCTAAAATTTCCTTAAAAGTAAAGGGAAAAATGACCATGAGTACATATAGGTAAAGCCCTTAGAAAACTGTGGTACAGTGTCAATTTTATATGAATACTCAATTACTCAATCCAAAAGGATGTACAAAAACTTAACTGTTGTTACTTGAGACACAGAACCTAGAGGGCTAAAGAAAATGGAGGGTAGGTCAATCAGATTTCAATATACAGTCCTGCATACATTTTAAATTTCTTATTAATGCATTATTTTTGCTGCTATTTTGTATGAAAACCCTACTGTCCCAAATTGTGGAATACAACAATTTTAGTAGGCTTTTGTATCACATCTTTAGCAATCCAGAAAGGGCACATTGATGAGGTCCATTTGTGCTTTCTGGAGTCTGGAGCTTCAATGCAGAGAGTCATGGCTATAGGTAGGCTGGAAATATCTGGGCTAATTTCACCCATGACTGCTCAGAAGCTATATTTTGCCTAGAAGCCTCTGTGAGCCTTCCACATGTATCTGTTACAGCAGCACCTCACTTCCCAGCACTATATGTGTTTAGTTTCTTAGCACTTCTGTAATACATTGCCACAGACTGGGTGGTTTGAGAACACAAACTTAAACCTTCACATTTCTAGGGACAAAAAGTCCAGCATTAATGTGTCCACAGCACCATACTCTGTGTCTCTCGCTGAAGATCCTTGCTAGGAACCATTCCTTGACTCTTCCAGCTTCTGGTGGCTCCAGGTGTCCTGGCTCCTGGCAGCATGACTCTAATCTCTTCCTCATCTTCACCTGGCCTGCTTCTCCATGTTAGTCCATCTTCACACAGCCTTCTCCTCTCTGTCTCTTCCCTTCTTATAAGTACACAAGTTGTATTATATTACAGTTCACCCTGATTCAGTAGACCTCATCTTAATCACATCTGCAAACATCTTATTTCCAAAAGTGGTCACACTCACCGGTACCAAGGTTTTCTCAATGTAATTTGGAGGGACACAATTCAACCACTGATGTTCTGTCATGGTAGGTACATGACAATATGCCTTTGTCAAAATGCACAAAGCTGAGGATTAGGAAGAGCGAGCCTCCAAAACACTATATCAATACTGTCCCTTCAATTGTTCATACCACAGTGATGAGAGTTATTAACAGGGGAAACTGCTGGCTCTAGACTGGGAGGGTGGCAGGGGAATATGTGGGAACTGTTTATATTCTCCACAGTTTTTATGTGAATCTAAAACTTCTCTTAAAAATATATCAGATTTTTAATAATCTCACAGCACTTTTTCAGAAGGTAAGTCTTCCTACTAATGTTCAGAAATAGACTGACCAAACATTAACTTAAAATACTATCTACCAGTAAATGTGAACCAACTTTAGTTGTAACTACATTTTTAATTATGTGGTTGTGGCACTACTGACTCATTACTAAAAGCAAAATTTCACACGTGAATTAAGAAAAATATCATGGCTTAATCTTTTTAAAGGTTTTTCTCAATATGGAATACTTAGTATCTACAGTCAACATTACTGATGCAATAAAATAATTGCATTTCTACTGTACTGTCTGTGGAATACTTTCTAGGGAATGTTTGAGGACACTCCCTTTTCTTTGGCCAGATGCTGATTTTGAGGTTTCCAACTGAATGGGATTGTCAGGTAGTAGATTTTTTGGACTGGGTAGCAAATTTTCTTTTTTCATGCTTGAGACAAGAACTGGGAAAGGCATTCACAATAGAACTCTCAGATGACATCTTACTGACAGATGAATGTAGGAAATCATTATTAATTTATTTACAGTTCACACTATGATCCCTTATTTACAGTCTACACAGGTGTCCCACTTGAGTCAAAGGTGGGTTTCAAAAAAAGTTGTAGTTTGGGGTTCACTTTAGACACCCAAAAGACAGATGTGGGGTACTTTATATAGATGACACAGCATGGGAAGGCAGCAGAGCACAGTGACCAAAAACATGGGTGCCGAGGTCTGGTCAGCTGTGTTCAAATCTCATTCAGAGGCCACCCAAAACAGGGAACATTATGTAAACTCTCTGTGTCCAGTTTTCCATGCTGTCTTTTGAAGATTTTAGCCAGACCTGCTTGTTAGTTTGTATTATGAGACTAAAAATAAGCAAATGTAAGGAAATCCTTAAGAAAAATGTCCAATATATCATAAAAGCCCCAGAAGAGTTCACTTATTAAATGTTGGGAGGAATTTGCAAGAAACTTGCTAGTGCTTCCCTCCAGAGTGGGCACCTGATGGTTCCAGGACGGGGGGGGGGGTGGACACTGACTTTCAGCCCTCAGTGGGGTGATCCTTTACAGCTCACAGAGAACACGTGCTCTGTTCTGAGATCCCACATCAGCCCTGTATGGTCACAACACTGCTGAGTGAATGATTCTGGTCAGGAAATGTAGTTAGTGCCCCCACTCAGCAGATTCTGGGGTTACAAGTTACCTCCCAGGAGCTGTGGAGAAAGGCCTGCCAACTACTTTATTACAGGAGAGAGAGTGGTTCAAACCCTCACCCTGCCTTCTGCATAAGTGAGTTCTCTGACCCAAACCATAACTCAGGTTTCCCCTCATAGAGTTCCTCTGAAGGACCAGGGAACAAAACTTGTGAACATCGTGCCCCAAATACTCCCACTGTCAGCTGCCTCATGTGAGCCTTCCTGGGGGCATGTAATCTCTCCTAGTTATCAGGGGTGTGCTTGATTCCCATCCTGGCTCAGAACCCACCTTTTCACAAAGAGCTGCCACATGAGAGCTCTGCAAAGAATGTGCTCTCCTTGCACTCAAGTCTGAACAAGCAGTGGCAGAGGAGAGAGTCCCATCCATAGCTATCCCCACCCAGGACTTTCCTCAGCACCTCTAGCCTCCTTTCTTTGGGCCCCAATTGCTCATGTACTAAGGGATGTCCCTTCTTCTCCCTCCCCCAGGCTGCACTCAGTTACATGCACCCTCTGCTATTATCCCAGAGAAATCCCACCATGAAATCTGGCAAAATCATATGCCCTTTTAGGTAAAGATAGACAATCCGCTAATGAGAAAGGATAGTGAAGGGAATCACTCCATTTAAGTTCAATATTTGTCTTATGGTCTAGCGTCTTAAACCATGGAACCACTAACAAGTCTAATATGTGTTATTATGGTCAACATCTAAAGAAACTTATTTTGTGATGTAAAACACAATGGAAAAAAATTATTCTATTTTCCCCATACTTACTATTGAAGAGCATACAGGGCAGGGCAGTGAGAAAATCAGTAGGTAACTTCTTAAAATGAAAATTTTGGATAACCCCCAAGGATTAAAGGAAATATGTATATTGGTTTATAAACTGACATTTGGAAACTCAAGTTCTTATAGCTAGGTTTGGAAAACTAGTTATATGAATGGTACTAACATACCCAAGTATACTGAGTTATATATACACTTAATGATGAATAGAGGTTGAAAAGGGTGTTAAAAACATCTTTAGTACACCTCATCATATGAAATGCATCCTTTCTGGTCCCTCCCAATCCAGATTCACTCCATATTCTGCAATAATTATTTTACTACATCCCTGCTGAGTAAAATAACATTAACACAGACATGGTCTTGAGGAAGAGAGTGAATGGTAAAGAACTTTATAAGAAATGCTAAATTTTACTAAAGGGAGACTCATTTTAAGGCAACCAGCTTGATAGACAGATCTAAAATATAAAATAAGGATTAAGAGAAAAGTATAAATCACATCTAAAACTCTTTAGGACAAATTGGAGAGAAAAAAAGTGAATCATATTTTGTGGAAAAATTTCCTGCCAATTTTTTGGGGATTGAATTAATCATGTAGGCCAATATGATCATACCTCTAAGCAGGAATTGAGATTTCCCATCTCTGTGTACCATGAAAACTAAGCTGGGAGCTTTTCCACCTGCTACCAACTCCAGATCTCTCTGGGCAGAGTGACAGGACCGTGAGACTTACATGCATCATGAGATAACCATGGCGACCAGTCATCACAGAATTTTCAAAGGGAATGTATTCTCCATATTGCAAGGTCCAACTGCTGCTGTGTGGTCATTTTACTTGGCCATCAGCATTGAATGGATGTTTCTATATTCCAACATCCTCTCCAATATTTTTTATTTTCTGTTTCTTAATAACACCATTATAGTGATTGTGACATGGTATTTCAGTTTGGTTTGGAGTTGCATATCCATAATAGCTAATGAAGGTAAGCATCTTTTCATGTGCTTTCTGGTCATTTGTGTATGCTCTTTGGAGACACAAGTCTTTTCCCCCATATTTAATTGGGTTTTCTTTCATTGTATTGTTGAGTTTTAGGATTTCTTTATATAGTCTAGGTATTAAACCCTAATTGGATATATAGTTTCCAATTGTTTTCTCCCATGGAATGAGTTGTCTTTTCACTTTCATGATAAAATTATTTTAGGTGGAAAACTTTTTAATTTAGATGAGGTCTTATCAATTTTTCCTTTGTTGCTTGTGCTTTGGGTGTAAAGTCTAAGAAACCATTGCCCAACACGAGGTGCTGAAGATCATTTCCTATGTTTTCTTCTAGAAATCTTATCTTACTAGTTCTCTTAGATCTTTATATATTTTCAGTTAATTTTTTGTATATGAGATGAGATCAGGGTCCTCTGTCATTGTTTTACATATGGATATCCAGTTCTCTTAGCATCATTTATTGAAGAGACTATTTTGAGTGGACTTGGCAGCCTTGTCAAAAATCAATTGGCCATAGTTATGAGAGTCTATTTCTGAATAATTTTGAAGGTCCATTCAATTCAATTGGTCTATGTATCTACTTGTCCCAGGATCATGTTGTTTAGACCACTGTAGCTTTGTAATATGTTTTAAAGTGAAGAAGTGTGTGTCCTCCGAGTTTGTTTTTCATGATGGTTTTGGCTTTTTGGGACTATATGTCCTTCCTAATAAATGTGTTGACTTGTCTTTTCCATTTCTAAAAGGTGTTTATTGCAATTTTCATTGGGACTGCATAGCATCAGTAATTCATGTACATTGGTATATTTAACCTTCCAATCCATGAGCAGTGAATATCCTTCCATTCTCTTAAAAATTCTTTTTGTATGCATAATTTTGAAGTTTCCCATGCATAATTCCTTTACATCCTCAGTTAAATTTATTCTGAGGTATTTGATTATTTTAGTGGTAGTCGGAAATGGACTTTCTTTTTTCATTTCTTCCTGTAATTACACATAAATACTACTGATTTGTTCATGTTTATCTCAACAAACATCACTTTGCTGGAATTGTTTGTTTAGCTTGAATAACTTTGTTGTAGAATTTACAGGACTTTCTATGTATAAGATCATGTCATTTGCAAGTAGAAAATTTTACTTCTTCTTTTCCTAATTGGATGTCTTTAATTTCTTTTTCTTGCTTACTTGGCTCTGCCTACAATATCCAGTATAATGTTGAATTACATTGGTGACATTGGGCATCCTTGTCTCATTCCAGATCTTGGAAAGTTTTCAATCTTTCACCAGTGATATGGTGTTTGCAGTGTTGTTTTTCAAGTATGCCCTTTATCATGTTGGTGAAGTTTCCTTTTATTCTTATTTTTCTAAGTGATTTTAGGAAGAAAGGATACTGGGTTTTGTCACATGCCTTTTCTGCATTACTTTAGATGATATTGTTTTTCCCCCCTTCATTTTTGGTTTTTAAACTCTCCAATCTTTGTGATTTCTTTCTGCTTGTGTTGGATTTAGTTTGTGCTGTTGTTTTGTTAGTTCCTCCTGATGTACAGTTCGGTGTTTGACTTTTGCTCTTTTTTCTTTTGTAATTTAAGCATTTAGGGCTATAAATTCCCCCCTCAGTACTGCATTTGCTACATCCTGTAAGTTTTTGTATGTGGTGGTTTTGTTTTCAATCATCTCAGGATGTTTCCTAATTGCTTTCCTGCTTTCATCGTTGAGACAGTCCTTAAAAAGGCTGCTTTCTCAAAGCTGTTGGGGGAGAGAATCAATGCCCAAAGGATGTCCATGAGCCACAAGAATGGCCCCAATGCTGACACAATTTCCTGACTCTACATTTCAAACCCTAACAATTATGTCATTTCCCTCACATGAACCCCCCAAAGGTCTAGATAAAGTACAAACTTGTAGCCCTTTTCCCACAGCATTTTTACATTATCTGTCACCTACGTTGGTGAGCCTCTCTGACAGTCAAGTGACCTCCCTGAATGACTGGTGGTCTATTTGGCTCCCAAGCTGGTGCAGAACCCTGGACATCCCAGACCAACTGCTACATGGCAGCTCCTCAAATGATTAGCTTCACCTTCCACTGAGCAACCCTGGGTGATCAATTGAAGTTCATCAACAGGGATAGTGACCCACTGCACCAGGGCTTTTTGGTTCAATGGATGAAGTCTGGAAGCCCCCAGCTTTTTCCCTGGCAAAGGTCTTCAATCCTGTCTGAGCAGCCTGGATTGAAAATAGGCATAGAGTTCACAAGCACTAATTATGTACCTTCCCTGCAAGTGTTCTTCCTCACCAAACCAGGTCCATTCTGGAAGATATGGGTCTGAGACCTTACAGTCCTTATGAATTTTACTGACCATTACTGATACTACATGCCTTTTTCTTTACTGTTTCACAAGCTGAACTCATTACAGATCTGTGACAGGCTAATGTGTCAACTCAGCCATGTAATTGTGCCCAGTTGTTTGGTTAAGCAAGCACTGGGCTAACTGTAATACAAGGGCATTTATGGACTTTAGTCACCATTGACTCTACTGCAGTGTTAAATCATGGATAGCTGGTTATAATTACATCAATCAGGGACATTGCCATCAGAAGTGAGTGATGCTTAACCCAATCAGTTAAATACCACCCAACATTAAGAAAGCAAAAACCCAATTAAAAGTTATTAACAACCATGACTGTAACATTCTTACGTCAATATCAAAATGTACGTGTTAAGGCTAGGGAAGTACAGAAGAGATATACTAAATGTATGCTATGGACCATATTTAGTAGTAATAGTCTGATGATAAATCTCATAATTTGTAACAAATGAATGTTCCACAATGGTGTGGTGTGGTGTTGAAGGCTTGTAGTATGGGAATTCTGCATATCAGCATGATTGTTTTGTAAGTTCACAACTTCTTTAATAAATTATATATATATATATATATATATATGGGGGAAGTGATAGTGATTCTGGCATTGAAAGAGAATTGCCCAGCCCATCTTTGGACAGCCAATGTGTCCCAGAATTCATCAAGAACCTTCACTGGACTTTCATTGCAGCCCCTGGTTGCAGCCTGCCTGTGGAACCTGGACTTGTGCATCCCCATGGCTGTGTGAGAGATTCTTATAGAATCACATACTATTGACATAATTTCTTGTTGATTCTGTTTCCCTAGAGAACACTGACTTATACAGCTTTATACAGGGAGTGGTTCTTGAGGAACAGAGTCTTTACATGGGGTGTCTGAGGTGGTTTTGGGAGTTTTGCAATAGTCTCTTTAATTGGACTCAAGGGTACTGACAATTCCCTTTCCAATAACAAAGAGGCTGCTAACGATTTATGGTGTGAGTTAGCATTTGAGATGCACAGATAGCACCACTGGATTCCCCTACTTCCATACTTATAAGAAGCAAGGATCTGGGTGAGAGTGTTTTCAGCACCTTAACAGAGTTCTGTGCAGTCAAACAGTGTAATGATGTTGGCTGGCTCCTCCTAGATAGTCTGGATAGTGTTACAAAAGAAAGAGATGAGTTAAAGGCTTCAGATTTGAAACTTAAACTCCACATGGATGATACAAAAGTTTCTATGTGTGCTCTGAAAGAAAATCTTGTCTCCTGTGCCACAGGCTTGAAATATCTGAGAACCAAACTCAGACTCTCATTGTTTGAGTAATGGAATTACAAAGGAAACTAAAATCTCAATCCTGCAGGGTTTCTTCAAAGTGAAGACTTTGATTGGAAAAGAGTGGAATTCAGAGAATTGGGATGGAGATATATGGGATGATGATATTGATGGAGACATTGAAACCCTGAATTCTGCTGAGACTTTACCACATAAGCCTGCCATGGCCTGCCCTGTCCAGATCATACCTTGCCAACCTTGTATCATCCAACCTCCAGCCTGCTCCAGGGAGTCTGAAACAACTTCCAGCCCTGAGGTGGGTACCAGCCAAACTGAAGCCTGCCCTGCCCAGCCTCTGGCCTGCCCCAAGGAGTCTGGACCTCCTCCCAGCACTGAGGCATGTACCAGCCAAACTCCAGCATGCACTGTCTAGCCTCCAGTCTGCCCTGAGGAAACTACCTTCCAACCCCTGCCTGAAGAGATTAATCCTGTCTCACAGAAGAAAATGCAAGAGAATGCCCTGAGCTTGCAAGGCATTTCTAATCCTTCTCCTTACCCACCCCCACCACCTCTCTTGTATTTGAGACCTATTACTAGACTAAAATCACAACAATCCCCCAAAGGTGAAATACAAAGTGTGACCCATGAGGAAGTAATGTATACTCAGAAAGAACGGCATGAGTTTTCAACTTATATAGACAGAAATCATGGGAATATGTGTGGGAATGGATACTAAGGGTATGGGATAATGGTGGAAGAAATATAAAGTTGGATCAGGCTGAATTTATTGATATGGGCCCACTAAGCAGAAATTCTGGATTCCATGCTATAGCTGGATGGGTTAGAAAGGGCTTTAACAGTTTTTTTTGGTGGCTGATTGAAGCATGGGCCAAAAGATGGCCTAGCATGTCTGAGGTTGAGATACCCGATTTATGCTTGTACACAGTAGAAGAAGGAATTCAAAGCCTTAGGGAGATTGTAATGCTAGAATGGATTTACCATTTTAGAGCTGCCCACCCACCCCAGGAATATCCAGAGGACACACCTTTAATCAGGACTGTAAGGAATAATTTTGTAAGACTTACTCCATCTTCCCCAAAGAACTCTGTTGTTCTCTGTAGTCCAGATATAACTGTAGGGAGGGCTGTGATGGAATTAGAATCCTTAAACATTATGAGGACGATTGGATGTCAGCCTGGTAAAAGTCAAATAGCAGATAATCTCCAAAGTCAAGGTGGGCATGGCTACCACCATGAAAGGCAGATTCAAAAAAGCACTCAAAATAGTCTGAGTTGCGTAGAGTTATGGCATTGGATAATACATAATGGGGGACCTAGCAGTGAAATAAGCAGTCTACTAATTTTCTTTGCAATCTTTATAAACAAAAGTGTTCTAGGTTGAGTGAATAAAACCCTAACTCAAATTACAGATGCAGAGAATCACAGCACCTTAATCAATTCCCAGACTTGAGATGGTTTATAGACCCAGAGCCCCTTGAATGAGGAGAAGGCCAGGTCTCCTTGGGGGAAGGATCCCATTAAACTGCCCAAACTTTATACTGTTAATCTTCCTCCCACTTTTCCCCAAGGAGACCTACTTTTACCACAGTAACTGCATTGGGGAAAAGGAAATGATGAAACACTTTGGGAATTATTAGATACTGGCTCAGAAGTGACATTAATTCCAGGAAACCCAAAATGTCACTATGGTCCACCAGTCAGAGTACGGGCTTATGGAAGTCGGATGATTAATGGAGCTCAGGTCTGTCCCACAGTTGGTCCAGTAGGTCTCTGGACTCATTCTGTGGTTATTTCCCCAGTGGCAGGATGCATAATTGGAATACACATTCAGTAAGTGACTAGATAAATCCCCACATTGGATCCCTGACTTGTGGAGTGAGGGCCATTATGGTTGGAAAGGCCAAGAGAAAGCCACTAGAACTGCCCCTACCTAGCAAAATAGTAAATCAAAAGCAATACTGGATTCCTGGATGGATTGCAAAAAGTAGTGCCACCATCAAAGATTTGAAGGATTCAGGAGTGGTGATTCCCACCACAACCTCATTCAACTGTCCTATTTGGCCTGTGCATAAAACAGATGGATCTTGGAAGATGGCAGTAGATTATAGTGAACTTAACCAGGTGGTGATCTCAATTGCATCTGCTGTTCCAGATGTGTTACCATGGCTTTAGCAAATCACATCCCCTGGTACCTGGTATGCAGCTGTTGATTTAGCCAATGTGTTTTTTCTCAACTGCTATTAGTAAGAACCACCAGAAAGAGTTTGCTTTCAGCTGGCAAGGCCAGCAGTATACCTTCACTGTCCTGTCTCACGAGTTTATGAACTCTACAGCCCTATGTCATAATATTGTCTGCAGGGGTATCGATCATCTCTCCCTCCCTCAAGGCATCACACTGGTCCATTATATTGATATCATGTTGATAGGACCTAGTAAGCAAGAAGTAGCAAAGACTCTAGACTTATTAGTAAGGCATTTGCATAAGAGAGAATGGGAGATAAATCCAATTAAAATACAAGGTCCTTCCACCTCAGTGAAATTTCTAGGTGTCCAGTGGTGTGGGGCATGTTGAGATATCCCTTCTAAAGTGAAGGATAAGCTGTTGCATCTGACCCCTCCAATGACCAAAAAGAGGCACAATGCTTAGTTGGTTTCTTTGGATTTTGAATACAACACATTCCTCACTGGGTGTGCTACTCCAGCCCATTTACCGAGTGACCAGAAAAGCTGCTAGTTTTGATTGGGTACCAGAACAAGAAGAGGCTCTACTTCAGGTTCAGGCTGCCGTGCAAGCTGCACTATCACTTGGACCATATATGATTCAGCAGATCCAATGGTGCTGGAAGTTTCAGTGGCAAATAAAGATGCTACCTGGAGCCTTTGGCAGGCCCCTACAGGAGGATCACAATGCAGACTCTTAGGATTTTGGAGCAAAGCCCTGCCATCCTCTGCAGATAGCTACTCCCCTTTTGAGAAACAGGTTTTGGCCTGCTACTGGGCTATAATGGAGACTGAATTCTTAACCATGGGACATCAAGTAACCATGAAACTTAAGTTTCTTACATGAGCTGGGTATTGTCTGACCCACCAAACCATAAAGTTGGGAGTGCACAGTAGCACTGCATAATAAAGTGGAAGTGGTGTATATGAGATAGGACTCGAGCTGGTCCTGAAGTAAGTTACATGAGGAAGTAACCCAAATACTCATGGTCACCACCCCTCCCTTGTTACCTTTCCTTTCCCAGCCCACCGTTTTGGCCTCTAGGGGAGTCCTTACAATCAGTTGACTGAGGAAGAGAAAACTTGGGCCTGGTTTATAGATGATTCTGCACAACATGCTGGTAGCACCCAAAAGTGGACAGCTACAGCACTGCAACCCCTTTCTGGGACATCCCTGAAGGACAGTGGTGAGGAAAAATCCTCCCAGTGGGCAGAACTTTGAGTAGTGCACCTGGTTGTTCATTTTGCTTGGAAGAAGAAATGGCCAGAGGTGCATTTGTTCACTGATTCATGGGCTGTTGCCAATGGTTTGGCTGGATGGTCAGGTACTTGGAAGGAACATGATTGGAAAATTGGTGACAAAGAGGTCTGGGGAAGAGGTATGTGGATAGACCTTTTTGAGTGGGCAAAAAACATGAAAATATTTGTGTCCCACGTGAATGTTCACCAGGGGGTGACTTCAGCAGAGGAAGATTTTAATCAAGTGAATAAGATGACCTGCTCTCTGACTAATGCTGTCTCTTTCCCCAGCCACTCCTGTCATTGCCCAGTGGGCCCATGAACAAAGTGGCCATGGAGGTAGGGATGGAGGTTATGCATGGGCTCAGCAATATAGACTTCCCCTTACCAAGGTTGACTTGGCTATAGCCACTGCTGAGTGCACAATCTGCCAGCATCAGAGACCCACACTCAGCCCCTGATACGGCACCATTCCTCAAGGTGACCAGCCTTCTACCTGGTTGCAGGGTGACCTCATTGGACCACTCCACCATGGAAGGGGCAGCGATTTGTTTTAACTGGAATAAGACACATACTCTGGATGTGGGTTTGCATTTCCTGCATGCAATGCTTCTTCCAAAACTACTATCTGTGGACTAACCAAATGCTTTATATACCTCCATGGCATTCTACACAGCATTGTTTCTGATCAGGGAACCTATTTAACAGCAAATGATGTGTGGGAATGGGCACATGCCCATGGAATTCACTGGTCTTACCATGTTCCCCATCACCCTGAAACAGCTAGATTGATAGAATGGTGGAATGGCCTTTTGAAGACTCAAATACCAACTAGGTGGCAATACCTTGCAGGGCTGAGGCAGTGTTCTCCAGGAGGCTGTGTATGCTTTAAATCAGTGTCCACTCTATGGCACTGTTTCTCCCATAACCAGGATCCATGGGTCCAGGAATCAAGGGGTGGAAGTAGGAGTGGCACCACTGACTATTACCCCTAGTGACCCACCAGGAAAATTTTTGCTTCCTGTCCCTGCAACCTCAAACTCTGCTGGCCTACAGGTTTTAGTCACAAAAGAAGGAGTACTGTCACCAGGGAACACAACAATAATTCCATTGAAATAGAAGTTAAAACTGCTACCTGATCTCTTACCTCTGAATCAACAGTCAAATAAGGGAATTACTCTACTGGCTGGGGTGATTGATCCTGATTGTCAAGGGGAACTACTACTGCAGCTACATAATAGGAGTACAGAAGAGTTTGCCTGGAATACACGAGATCCTGTAGGGCATCTCCTAGTACTGCCATGTCCTATGATTAATGTCAATGGAAATTTGCAACAACCCAATCCAAGCAGGACTAACAATGGCCCAGAATCTTCAGGAATGAAAGTTTCAGTCACCCCACCAGGCAAAGAACCATAGCCAGCTGAGATGCTTTCTGAGGGCATAGAAACATGGAATGGGTAGTGGAAGAAGTGATAAATATGAACTTTGTCATGTGACCAGTTAGAAAAGTGAATGGTCATGAATCTTTCTTCCTTGTTTCATTATTATGATGATTTTATATGTACACAAAACAAATTTCTTTGTCTTCTTCCCTAAACTTCTGCCTTATCATATAACAAGTTTTATCGATTTAATGTCATAATATTTGAGGATGTCAAGTTTGAGAGTGAATATTACTCAAGAACTTGCACCCTATTCTATATGGAATTAATATGTTTCCAGTTGTACACAAGAGAGTTGAACATTGTTAGGCAGAAATATAGGTATATGCATGTCTGTTACTGTTTTTGCTTAGAGACTAAGTATGGTTTAAGGTAATGTATATGGTTACCAGGTTGAGAAGGGGTGGACTGTGATGGCTAGGCTATTGTGTCAATCAGACCATGTAATTGTGCCCAGTTGTTTGGTCAATCAAGCACTGGACTAACTGTAATACAAGGGTATTTATGGACTTCAGTCACCATTAACTTTATTGCAGTGGTAAGTCATAGATAGCTGGTTATAATTGCATCAATCAGGGAGATTGCAATCAGCAATGAGTGACACTTAACCCAATCAGTTGAATCCCTTAAAAAGGGGAAGTAATTCCAGCATTGAGAGAGGATTTCCCAGCTCATCTTCAACAGCCAACATCTCCCAGAACTTGTGGTGAACCTTCATTGGACTTTCAGTGCAGCTCCTGGTTGCAGCCTGTCTGTGGAACCTGGACTTGTGCATCCCCATAGTTGTGTGAGAGATCTTATAGAATTACATACTATTGACAGATGTCTCTTGCTGATTGTTTCCCTAGAGAACCCTGACTAATACAAGATCCAATGATTTATGGTTCACAGAAGAGCAGATACTGTGGATTATTTGTTCTTTCAGAGGCCTCCACAACCTTTTGAGAACCCCATCCTGCTTTCAGCCCAATCCCAAAACCCCCAAGGAAAACAACCAGCCCTGTTCTGTGAGATGAGCTACATCATTCTCTATGTGTCCCAATAAGACATTTGAGAGAATTGCATCCCTCTGTTAAGGAGGGTAATTACACGCCTACATCATCAGAGAGTCCCACAAATTCTTACATATCTAGGTCAACTGAAGCTCAACCAAAGACCACTCCATGTGATATGATTTAGTCTGTCACAATCTCACAGGAGAGATATGCTTCACTACATGAGTTTTCACAAGGCTTTGTCCTGTTTTAGCAGAGATGACAGAAGCAGGGAGATAAAGTGAGTGCAAAGCTGAATAGAAGAAACAAATCAATGGCCTAGTGTATAAAGTGTGGCCCAAAGGTGACAAGTTCCATTCATGTATCTCACCACAGCCATGGGATTCTAGTGAACCAAACAATCCTGTGTTGTATCTCATCACATTTGCTTAATGTGCATATGGGAAACAGCTACTTATATGTAAATGCAAGAATCTCAACAATATCTGTGGATGGGGGTTAAAATGGGTATATTGATGTGAATTCCTGAAATTGACCATATAAATAGAGACAGGATTAAACAGTAGAAAGAAGGAAGGAACTGAAAGGCTTGGCACTGCAGTCAGTATGGACTCAGTCTTCTTTCACCCCTTCCCCCCCCCCCCCAGTGCATTGATGCTCAGGAATGTGCTTCCATCTTCAAGTCTAGAGCCACATAAGTGGTCTATTTAGCTAGCTGGGCATGGCAGCCACCTCCGAGCCTCCCCTTGCCTGTATGGCAGTCAAATGTCTTCACTTCATTCTGTCTATAACTATCAGATTTGGGTGAGCAGTTCCTTGACTTCCTTTTATTCCTGTGGACAAATCTAAACCATGTTCTCTTAGAACCTTCCTCTGGCCACCTGTGAGGCTGAGTTGATAGTCTTCTGGCCATCCAGCTCATGTTCTCTGAGGACCTCTTGTGCAGCAGGGAGGGGTATGGATCTGGACTCCTGCCCTCCAGGGAAACCTCCAGTATTGCTGTATGGGCTCATGAAAATGGCATTTTGTTTGGCACATGAAGTCAAGGGAGAGGTCTTTGAGTTCTGGATGGAGCTGCTTTCTGAGCAATTGGAACAGAGATTTCTCTTTAGAGGTCAAGGTCTTCCAGGAAGGAGGAGAGGCCCCCACTGACACCTGGAGCATAAATGTGAACTTTGTGCTCCCAGAACTGAAGAGGTGCATCTAAGACTGTGCAGAGCTGGTGGCAGGGGCAAAGCTTGCCCAGGCAAGTGCCCATAAAGAGCAGATACATAGGGTGGGTCTCTGAATATCTTACCATGGTCCAGAAAAACTCTGTTAAAGGCCGAGTCCACCCTGATTGACTTGTGCCTGGGATGCAATGGAGGAAAGAACATGCACAAACACAGGCAGGATGTTGGTGTGTCAAAGCCTGTGGTCCAGCCCCCAGGACACTCCTGCATTACTGGACTCTGTTGTTTGAAAATCATGTTTGGTATAATTGAGAAAGGACTTAATGGTAGATATACCCAACCTTCTGCTCCAGCACCAGCATTGCCATCATCCATGTAAGACAGGAGTCCCCTGAACTTGCAGGGCAGAATCAGGTGGGTCATTGGTCTTAGACTCTTGGAAGCCTACTATAGGAGGAGCTGTGGGGTCAGCACCAGGAAATCTTACATTTTCTCCAGGGTGATTGGCAGCCCATGCACAGCTGAAAAGTAGAGGCCACCCAGATCCTGCTGTAGTATGGTCAGCCTTGGTAGGGAGGATGGCTGGAAAAGACCGACTTCCCCTCTGATCCAGCAATCCTACTCCTAGGTTTTCAGCCAAGAGAAATTAATACTGTTGCTCACTCCACAAGTTGTATGCCAATGTTTTAGGTGCTTTATACGTGTCTCTTAGATAAAGGACTATTTAGGTCACACAATTTTTCTAGAGTTTTTTGCAATTGTTTTTTTCTCTCTATTTTTTGAAATTTACTTTAAAAAATATAAGCAGTCCCCAAATACCCCTCACCCCCCTCACCCACTCCTCCCACATCAACAACCTTTTTTAGCATCATGGGACATTCATTGCATTTGATGAATACATTTTGGAGCACTGCTGCACCACATGGATAATGGTTTACATTGTAGTTTACACTCTCCCCTAGTCCACCCAGTGGGCCATGGCAGGACATACAATGTCAAGCATCTGTCCCTGCAGTACCACCCAGGACAACTCCAAGTCCTAAAAATGTCCCCACATATCTCCTCTTCCCTCTCCCTACCCTCAGCAGCTACCATGGCCACTTTCTCCACCTCAATGCTATAATTTCTTCCATTACTAATCACAATAGTTTCATAGTACATTATCGGCAAGTCTACTCTTGTCCATACTCTATTCCTCCATCCTGTAGACCCTGGGATGGTTGTGTCCACTCCACTTCTATATTGAGAGGTGGCTTAGATTCCACATGGATGATGGATGCAATTCTCCTGCTTGCAGTTGTAGGCACTCTCGGTTCCCTGGCGTGGTGGTTAACCTTCTTCACCTCCCTGTTAGCTGGCTGGGTTAAGTCCAATAAACCAGAGGGTAGGAGTTGCAAGTCTGCTGAGGCTCAGGACCTGGCTGTCACATGGACAGTCCAGAAATTCAGGTCTCCTGAGTACACACCAACACTAGCACCAACCACAGATCTGGTAAAAGTAACAGAAGAGGCATGTGTAGAAAGGTCACATCTGAGTCCAACTCCATCACACTCAGGAACACAAACTCCAAAGTTGGGCCAACTGACATGGTACTGAACTGATTGCTCTGAGAATAACATGTATACAAATCTAGTCAAATGTATTAGAGTTAACATAGCAATTCAACTGACAGCCTTTGACGCACTTGGATCATTTCAATCCCACTTCTTATAGTGGTCACCTACATTCCCTCTACCTAGAGGGTGTCCTCCCACCCAGAGTAGAGTCTAACTTTTACAAAAATGTTGTACCTTTTAAAATATATGAAACAATTTTAAAGTTTAAAAATAGTTTATTTCTTTTACCCATTTCTGGATACATCTTTTATTCCTGAAGCTTCCTTCTTGTATCATTTCTATTCAGCCTGAAGCAGTTCCTTTCACATCTTTATAGAGGAAGGACTCTAGTGAAGAATTCTGTTTTTCAGTCTGTCCTTTCTTAATTTTCCCTTCAAAGTGTAAGCAACATTTGCAGCCTAAACTCTTCTTGGTAAAAAACAGTTCCTTTCTTTCAGCACTTTAAAGTTAAACTCCCTTTTGGCATGTATGTTTTCTGATGGGAAATACAGTCCTTCAAAATAATATTTTCCTACATGTAATGTTCATTTCTCTATGCCTCTTTTCAATATGTTTCATTTCCCTGTGCCCCTTTTCAAGATTTTTCAAGATTGACTTCATTTCTTCAATTGTTTGACTGGATTTTCTCCAGGTGACATTTTCTGACATCTTTGGGATCTGTATTTGCAAAGTTGGGTGGTGTTCAGTCACTTTTAACTTATATTTATTTCACACCAAATTCCTTCTATCTCCTTCCATCTTTGGAATGAATATTGAAACTTTAAGTGTCCTACAGTTCTTTTAGACTGTTAATTTTGTATCCTTTTTCTGTGTATATACATGATTTCTACTCATCTAGCTTCCAGCATGACAGTATTTTCCTCTGATGCCTGCATTTTATTAAGTCCACCAGTAATTTTTTTGTATTTGATAATTTAGTCTGAGCTCTGAAATATACATTTATAACTTTTAATTCCTTCTGTTTATCTACTGAGAACTCTTTTCTTTCCATTCATTCCAAGGATTTGCTTTCTCATTGAGCAACATATAGTAGGTATTTTGATTACCCTTTCTGTGGTTACTTAAGGACTTTCTGTTTATAAGTATTTACCCTTGAAAAGAGAGCAAATTTATCTAGTTCTGTTGTAAGACATTACTCTGGAGAAGAGAACAGATTTACCTGGTTCACTGCATGTTATGTAGTATAATTTTGGATAATGTTCTGGTTAGCATGCTTATTGTATTTTGATACTTTTTCAAAGTTGTTTTTATAATGTGAGACAATTAAAGATTCCATGTGAATTTGAGGATTGAGTTTTCCATTTCTGTAAAAGGAAAGTGGGAATTTGATAAATATGTCATTGAATCTATAGCTCACTTTGGGTAGTATTGACATATGGACAATACTTTGACTTATGAGACATGACCAATGGATGTCCTGCCTTTGGTTTTAGTCTTCAATTGTGCTCAGCAGTCTTTTTTCTAGTTTAGTGTACAGTGTTCCACCTATTTCATTAAATTTATACTTAGGACTTTTTCTTTTAGATGTCAATTGAATGGAATCTTTTCATTTTCATTTCAGATAATTCTTTGCTGGACTGTCAAAATGTAACTAATTTTTGGATTTTTGTTTTATACTCTGCAAATTTACTGAATTCATTTAGTAGATCTTTTTTTTTTAAAGTTTTCTTTTGGATTTTGTATATAAAGGATCATGTAATCTTTGTAAAGATATATAGCTTTACTTCTTCCTTTACAATTTGTATGCATTTTATATTCTCTTGCCTAATTGCTGTGGACAGAATTTCCTATACAATAATGAGTAGCAGTGATGAAATTGATATACCTTAACCTGTTCCTGGCCTTGGGTTGTGGATTTTCAGAATTTCACCATTGACTATAATTTTAGCTGTGAGTTATTGTACACGATCTTTCATCACATTGAGGAAGTTAATATCTCAAACTATTTTCCAGAGTGTTTTTTTACATGAAAGGATATTGGATTTTGGAAATATCTTTTCTTTGTTCATTGAAGTGTTCATGCAGTATTTCCTTACTTGGGAAATATGGATTATTACATTGAATAATATTGTGTTGAGCCCCTCTTTTGTTCCTGGGATAAATCACCCTTGATCAAGGTGTTTAATCCTTTTATTTTTTTATATAGTTTTTTTTTTAAAAGATACTTAGATTATATAAATGTTACATAAACAATATAGGGAATTCCCATATGCCCTGCTCCCTACCCTCCCATACTTTCCCACATTAACAGCATCCTTCATTACTGTGGTACATTTGTTAAGATTGATGAACACATTTTGGAGCACTGGACCACTAAGCTTGGATTATTGTTTATACTATAGTTCACACTCTCTCCACATTTATTTATTTATTTATTTATTTATTTATTTATTATTTATTTATTTATTTATTTCTCTCTCCTTACCCTCCACCCCGGTTGTCCACTCTCTGTGTCTATTTGCTGCGTCTTCTTTGTCCACTTCTGTTGTTGTCAGTGGCATGGGAATCTATGTTTCCTTCTGCTGCATCATCCTGTTGTGTCATTTTTCCATATGGGTGGTGCCATTCTTAGGCAGGCTGCACTTTCTTTGGCAGTGGGTGGCTCTCCTTGCAGGGTGCACTCCTTGTGCGTGGGGCTCCCCTGCATGGGGGTCACCCCTGCGTGGCACGGCACTCCCTGCACACATCAGCACTGCACATGGGCCATCTCCACACGGATCAAGGAGGCCCAGGGTTTGAACCGTGGACCTCCCATGTGGTAGATGGATGCCCTAACCACTGGGCCATGTCTGCCACCTCTCTCCACATTTTTGTAAGTTATCACAAGATATATAATGGCCTGTATCTGTCATTATAATGCCATTCAGGACAATTCCCACATCCTGAAAATGCCCCCAAAGTAGACCTGTTTTTCCCTCTCCTTCCTTTCAGAACCTCCAGTGACCACTGCCTCCACATCAGTGATAAAAGTTCTTCCATTGCCAGAATCATAATGAGTCTGTAGTAGAATAACAATAAGTCTACTCTCATCCATTGTTCATTCCCTGAACTGGAAGTTTCTAGGATAGTGATGCCCACTTAACCTCTGAGAAGGGGCTTAGATCATATGGGGCAGATGGATGGGACTATCTTGCTTCCATTTGCAGACTCTCTCTGTTCCTTGACATGCTTGTTGTCCATCATCATCTCCTTGTTGTCCTGGGTGAGTCCAATGAACTGGAGAGTAGGTGTTGCAAATCTGTTGAGAGTCAGGGCCAAATGGTACATGGACAGACCAAAGATTTAAGTCTCTTGGACATACACCTCTTAACTCTGGTACTAAAAATAGGTTCAGATATAAGGGACAGAAAAGCCTCATGTAAGGAAAATGCAACTGAGTCCAGCTCTGACACACTGGGATTTCCAGACTGGCCAACTTAAAATATTCAAAGGATCCAGTTTTTTGCACATGCACTGAAACAAGAAAAAATACTACACACACAAGGTAAAAGACAGTTAATAGAAACTATCCCCCATTAAGCTCAGACTTTTAAAAATTTATTGGAGTATATCACTCATGTAACATACATAAACAATAAACATATATTAATAGTTGTGAACTTACAACACAAACATATATAACATCATACAGGACTTTGTAGCTCACCATACCACCAATACCTTGCATTGATGTTAGCATTTTTAACTAATGATAGCATTGTCAAAATATTATGACTAACTGAAGTATTTTCCCCAACCCACCCTATTATTATTATCTTTATATCATTTATATATGAACATACATAAACAGTAAGTGCATAGTAAAAGTTGGGAACTTACAAAGCAAACATGCATAATATAATACAGGGTCCATTCATCAATCCTTCACCAACACCTTGCATTGTTGTGAGATATTTGTTACAAATTATGAAAGAATATTGTCAAAATCTTCCTAATTACAGTCTTATCTTCTATTTCATGTATGTTTTCCCAATCCATGCTATTATTTTTAAAATATATTTTTTATGACAGAAGTTGTAAATTTATAAAACAATTGTGCACACATGCAGAATTCCCAAACAATACCCCTCTATCAACACACCACACTGTGGTGGGACATTTATTACAAATAATATAATATCATCTGATTGTTACCACATCCATAGTGTACATTTAGCACACATTTTCCATACTGCCCCATTATCAGTACTGTACATCTTTGGCATAAATGAAAGAATATTTTATTATTACCGATATCCACAGTCTATAGTTCACTCCAGTTGTATCTTTCCCATGCTTCTCCACATTCCCATGGCCCTACAATAAGTACATTTACTCTAGCTAACAAAGGACAGTCTTGCATCTATACCATCAACCATAATTCTCATGCATCTCTTGGTTTACTGTGCTATTCAGTTCCCAGAATATTCTCTAGCATTCTGTTAATTGGCATTTACATACCTAGACTACTACCATTTTCAGCCATATCCCCACTTATAAACTAGCTGTTACTATGTGTTTCCATCCACTCTATGCATTTCCACACATTTACATTAAAGCTTTTAAAACTACATACATTGAACATCAGTAGTCCATCTCAGTCCTTCTCTTATCTCCTTTAAGAATCTACCACCTACCACCAGGTCTTAAAGCCATTTTCCTACAATTTCTTCTAGAAACTGTATTGTTCTTGTTTTATTTTTTGTTTTTTAATCCATTTTGAGTTAATTTTTGGATAAGGTGTGAAATAGGGGTCCTTTTTCCTTTTTTTGGCTTTGGATATCCAGTTCTTTCAACACCATTTGTTGAATGGACTATTCTGTCCGAGTTGTGTGGGTTTGACAGGCTAGTCAAAAATCACTTGACCATACATGTGAGGGCCTGTTTCTGAACCATCAGTTTGGTTCCACTGTCTTTCTCCAGTACCATGCTGTATTTACCATGATTGCTAAGTAATATAATTTAAACTCTAGAGAGGAAAGTTTATTTTTCCTTTTTAAGATGTTTCTGGCTATTGAGGATCACTTACCATTCCAAATATTAGACAGTCATGTTTTCAAAAAATTTTTATCCTCCACCTTGTGGCTTTTTTGATGTGCTGTCTGCTTTCTGTGTCCATTCACTGTGTGTCCTTCTGTGTGTATTTATTTATTTATTTCCCCTCCCCTCTTGCAGCTTGCTTGCTGTCTGCTCTCTGTGTCCATTTGCTGTGCTCTCTTTTGTGGGGTTTTTTTTTTTTTTTGCTTGTCTCCCTTTTTTTTGTTGCATTACCTTGTTGAGTTGCCTCTCAGCAGGGCGGCGGGTGAGCCTGCCTTTCACAAAGATGCCATAGGACATGAACCCAGGGCCTCCCATATGGTAGATGGGAGCCCAACTGATTGAGCCATAGCCACTTCCCTGTGTATTCAATTTAAAAAATGTTGGTGGAATATTTATCAGGATTGCATTGAATCTGTGTATCAATTTGAGTAGAATTGACATCTTAAACATATTTAGTCTTCCAATCCATGAACATGGAATATTCTTCCAGTTATTTAGGCATTTCTTGATTTCCTTTAACACTGAGTTGCAGCTTTCTGAATGCAAGTGCTTTACAACATTGGTTTAAGTTTATTCCTGAGTATTTGAGTTTTCTGGCATGTTTTATTTTCGTCACTCTTTTTATACTTTTAGTTACTTTTACTGATATAATCTTGATTTCTAGACTCTCTGCTAGGCCCATCTCTCCAGTCTTTTCTTTTCAGGCTCTAGCCCACCCTTTAGAATTTCCTGAAAATCTCATCTCTTGGTTAGAAATTCTCTCAGTTTCTGGTTATCTCTAAATATTCTAAACTCTCATTTTTTTTAGCAAATATTTTTCTTGTCTTTTTTTCAGATACATAGATCACACAAAATGTTACATTTAAAAAATAAGATGTTTCCATATACCCCACTCCTTATCCACTCTCCCACATCAACAACCTCTTTCATCAGTGTGGCACATTCATTGCATTTGGTGACTACATTTTGGAACACTGCTGCACTGCATGGATTATAGTTTACATTGTAGTTTACACTCTCTCCTAGTCCATTCAGTGGGTTATGGTAGGATATATAAGGTCCTGCATCTCTCCCTCAGATATCATTCAGGACAAATCCAAGTCCTGAAAATGCCCTCATGTCACACCTCTATTTTCTTCTCCCTGTCCTCAGCAACACCTGTGGCCACTATCTCCATATCAATGATACAATTTCTTCCATTGCTAGAGTCACAATAGTTCTATAGTAGAATACCAGTAAGTCCACTCTAATCCATATTTTATTCCTCATCCTGTGGACCCTGGGATTGCGATGTTCACACCACCTGTAAATCAAGAGGGGGTGTAGATCCAATATGGTTGATTGATGCAATTCTCCTGCTTTTAGTTGTCTACTCTCTCAGTTCCCTAGTGTGGTAGTTGACCATCCTCACCTCTCTGTTAGCTGACCTGGTTAAGATCAATGAACCAGAGAGTAGGTTTTGCAACTCTGCTGAGGCTCAGGGACCAACTGGCACATGGACAGTCCAGAGATTCAATTCTCCTGAGCATACACCAACCCCAGTGCCAGCCACATGTTCAGTAAAAGTGACAGAAGAGGCATGTGTAGAGATGGAGTCCAACTCCATCACACTCAGGAGCACAAATTCCAAAGTATGGCACACTGGCAAGGCACTGAACTCCAGAGCCATCTACCATGACCATAGAACCTGTGTGTTTCCATAGCCCTCAGGAGCACCACTACCTAGGGTTGTATCTACTTTGCTATCTCTGGGATCCTTCTGAGACATGTATAAGCGTGACCCCTCTGATGACCTCCTGACTCATTTTGAAATCTCTTAGCCATATGAATTCATTTGTCTTTACCATTTCACCCTTTTCCTAGTTGCATCACCAGCTAGTAATTGGTAGTAATCCCTCAGCACCAGGGAGGCTTATCACCATGAGTCATGGAAGGTAGTGCATGCTGAGTTTGGCTTAGATAGTGACCGCATTTAAGCATCACAGAGGCTCTCAGGAGGTAACATTTAGGTACCTTGCAGCTCTAGGCCTAGTTGAAATATCAAGCACACAGGCTCATAAGCATAGTTGTCAGTATCAAGGGCCCATCATTCAACCATCCTCCTCTGGTCTTTGCCCTAGGACTTGGGGGATTGTTGCTGTTAAATTGGGGAATGCAGGAGAGCTCCACAGGATGGAACTCAACACTCCCTCAGTTGTCATGTCTACCTTGAAGGACACTACCCAATGAATATCTGAACATATTTATATACTCTATATACCTGAGAAAGGGGATATCACCACTGACCCCACAGAAATAGAGACTATCCAAAGAGTATACTTTGAAAGTCTCTATGCCAACAGAAAGACAATTTAGTGGAAATGGACAAATTCCTAGAAACACATAAGCAGCCTACATTGATGAAAGAAGTTGATCTCAATAAACCAATCACAAACAAAGAGAATCAGTTATTTAAAACCTCCCAACTAAGAAGAGCCCTGGGCCAGATTACTTCACAGGTGAATTCTACCAAACATTCCAGAAAGAACTAATACCAATCTTGCTTAAACTCTTTCAAAAAATTGAAATAGAAGGAACATTGCCTAACTCATTCAATAATGGAACATTACCCTAATACAAAAGCCAAACAAAGACACCACAAGATAGGAAAATTACAGGCCAATCTTTTTAAATCCTCAACAAAATACTTGCTGATCATATTCAACAACACTTCAAATGAATTATACACCACGACCAGGTAGGATTCATCCCTGGTATGCAAGGATGATTCAACATAAAATCAGTCAATGTAATTAATATATCACATGCCCAGAACAAAGGAAAAAAATCACATGATCATATTTATAGGTACAGAAAAAGCATTTGACAAACTAAAGCACCCGTTCCTGGTAAAAACACTGCAAAAGATAGGAATAGAAGGACACTTTCTGAACATGATAAAGGGTATATATGAAAAACCCACAGCTAACATAATTTACAATGGTGAAATCTTAAGTTTGCCCTCATTTTTGAAAGACAATCTTGCTGGATATAAGATTCTTGGCTGGAAGTTTTTATTTTGTAGTATCTTAGATATATCACACCATTGTCTTGTATTCATGGTTTCTGGTAAGAGATCAGCACTTAATCTTTTTGGATATCCCTTATATGTTATGCATTGCTTTTCTCTTGCTAGTCTCTTTACATCTTTGGCATTTTACATTCTTTTTAGTATGGGTCTTGACGTTTGTCTATATGGACTTTTTCAGATGGGAGTATATTTTGCCTCTTGGACGTGGATGTTTATGTCCTTCAATAGGATTGGGAAATTTTCTGTCATTATTTCTTCAGATATTCTTTCTGCCCCTTTTCCTGTCTCTTCTCCTTCTAGGACACTCATGACACATATGTTTGCATTTCTTTTGCTGTCATTTAGTTTTCCTGAAACCTTGTTCAATTTTTCTATTCTTTTCTTCATCTGTTCTTTTGTATGTTCACTTTCAGAGGCCATTTCTTCAAGCTCACAAATCCTTTCTTCTGCCTCCTCAAATCTGCTATTATTTGATTCCAAAGTTTTTAAAATTTCATTTATTGTGCCTTTCATTCACATAAATCTGCTATTATATGTATGCTTTCAAATTCTTCTTTGTGCTCATGCAATGTCTTCTTAATATCCTTAATCTCTTTAGCCATCTCATTGAATTTATTAAGGAGATTTGTTTGAACATCTGCAATTAGTTGTCTCAGCTCCTTTATGTCATCTGGAGGCTTATCTTGTTCCTTTAACTGGGCCATTTCTTCTTGTTTCTTGGTGTGCATTGTGATTTTATGTTGGTATCTTGGCATCTGGCTTATTAGAGTATTTATTTTGGGTGAAGTTTTCTCTTTAGTTTAGGACTTCCTGCTATTTCTCCCTTCCTGGTTGTGCAGTAGGTGCAATACGCTGTGGAGGCTCAAACTGCCTGCATTGCCTAAGGGACCAATGAAGGTTTTCCCAACTTTCTTCTTGCCAAGGGCAGGGACAGAACCACAGCCATGTGGAATAATCCCAAATATGCAGCCCTAGACTCTAGTTGCCCAGAGAGACTGATGAAGCTTCACATCCCTTTCTTCTCTGCCTGGGGTGAGGATGGAGCTGCAGGTGTGGGCAGCAATCTATGCAGTGCAGTTTCAAGATGACTGCTGTTGACCTGATAGATTTCTGATTATTCAGTCTGTGCCAGCCAAATGTACCTGAGGTTACCTGGATAGGACAGTGCAGGGCCTGCCAGTCTCTTCCCTACCAGAGGTGGGGCTGAAGCCTAGTTTAGGACTGCAGGCTCATCTGGGTGAAAGAAACTGGTTCCTACCATCACCATGACTTTTGGTCAGCCCAGCTTCCCCTCAGGCTGGGGTTGGAGTCAAAATGGTGGCCATTGGACTCTTTCCAGCTTAGACAGGTTCATACTTTACCTGTTCTTAGGGTTAGACTTTAGCAAGCTGAATTTACTAATCAGTAGCTGAAATCATGACCAGTCATCTCCTTCTCCCCTGTTTTTTGGAAATGGAGCTTCCAATCCCAGCCACAGAATAGCTCCTGGGGTGGCTCATGCTGCCAAAGTAGAATAAACCTTCATGGCTTGGCTGGTAATTTCCTGGAGAGGCTGATGCAGGTCCCTGCAGCTTCTTCCCTGCTGGAGGTGACACTGGTGCCTAGGCTAGAACTGCAATCTGGCCTGGATTGAAAGAAGCTGATCGACCACCAGCTCTGTGATTGTCAGCCCACCCTGCTTCCCCTCATGCCAAGTGTGGAGTGAAGATGGCAGCTACCAGCCTCCTTTTGACATGGACAGTCTCAAACTTTAGTTGTTCTTAGGATTATACTTCAGCCCACTGAATTTACTCATCAGCAGCTGAAGTTGGTGCCCAACTATCTCTTCCTCCCCATTTTTTGGAAGTGGAGCTTTGAATTCCAGCCACAGAACAGCTTGTGATGTGGCTTGTACCTTCAGTAGAGGATGGGCACTGGCCTCCGTGGTGTGGAGTGATCTACTTACAAGTTTTCTCTGCAGATGGGCAGTCTCCTCCTTCCATTCCTTCAAGGATGTGGCAGGATGCTCTTCTGGCCTCCTTGAGCCCCCAGATGGATGCTTCACCTAGCTCCAGATAGCTCTGGGTGTTTACTAACTGCCCTGTAGCAGGAGCTGACTCTGGGAGCTCCTTAATCCACTGCCATCCTCCTCATTCTGGAGCCCAGATTTTGAACTTGATAAATAAAGATTATAAATTACTAGTTTTTAATATGCTCTATGAATAAAAGGAAAATATGAGAATTATGTCTCACCAAATAGAGAATATTAATAAAGAGATAGAAAGTAGTAAATCAACAGAAATAAAAACTTTGCATTTGAAAAGTCCAATCAGTGATATGAGAACTTATCTGGAGGTGGTTAACAACACTTGGCTCCCTGTTGGAAGACCTGAATAACTCTCTGAGCAGCTTGGTGTGTGCACCTTTCCTGTTTCAGTTCTTCCTCTCCCAGATCATGCCCTTGCCAAAAGATGTAGCAGTGAGACCTTCTAGTTTTCACATGAATTTTACTGGTCAGTAGTGATGTTGAATGAATGTTTATAACTTTGCTCATGCTTAACTCACTGCAGGTCCTATGACTTATGGTATACAGATGAAGGGACATGGTGAGTTATTAGTTCTTTCGGAGACCTCCACTTCCTTCTGAGATCCAAAAACTTTACCCAGCCTGAACAAAAATCCCCCAAAGGAGAGACACAGCTCTGTTCTCAGAGATATTCCACATCCTTTCATCTGAGTCCCCTCAAGACTTACAGGAAAATGATGTCTCTCCATTAAGGGGAAGAATTAATCCCTCTTTTCTGTGACCCCAGTATCCCTCATAGGATCCCACAAATCCTATATATCTAAGTCAGCCAAATGTCTTCATGTTACATAAATTAATCTACCCAATCTCACAAGAGAAATAGGTGATTGTTTTACCAGTCAAGCCCCTTATTGATGTCATGTAAATTTGAGAATTGGTTTTTCCATTTCTGTAAGAAAAAAATAAGGCTGCCAGGATTTTTATAACTATTATATTGAATCTGTAGTTCCCTGTGTGTAGTATTGATATTAGAGCAATAATGAGTCCCATCATCCATTAACAATGGTTGTCTTGCCATATGTATATGTCTTCTTAAACTCTTTCATGGATGTATGCCAGTTATTCAAGTCTTCACCCTTTCATTAAATTCATTCTTAGATATTTTATTTGTTAGAGGCTAAATGAATGGATTTTCTTTAAAAAATCCATTTCACATTATTTTCTGCTATATAAACAAAACGGACTTTTGAGTGCATGTCTTGTAGAATGCAAGGTTGCTTAATGTCCATTTCTTCCAGTTGTATTGTGGATTCCTTGGGACTGTCTGTTGAAAGCATTCTTTCATCTGTGTATAAAGATAGTTACTTCTTCCATTCCAATTTTGATTACTTTATTTCTTTATGTTGCCTAATTCCCTGGCTAGAATTTCCAGTACAGTGTTCAATGGCAGTGATGAAAATGAACTAATGTATCTTGTTCTTGACCTCACAGGAAAGACATTCAGTATTTTATTATTGTTTATTTTAGCAGTGGGTTATTTAGATGCAGCTCAGAACAGAGTGGAATGAGTTCCACAAATGACCATCCACTCAGAAGCAGAAAATCCCCAGGATATAGGATGCTTGGGAGTGCATTTCTGAAGTCCTGGAATGTGAGCTAATTGTAGAAGACCTATATTTGTATGGTTTTGAATTATATGTTTCTTACTAATGTACTTGTGTTCAAGTTTTAATAATAAGATCATGACAGAATATACATAAATGTTTGTGTTCTTAAATTTTAAAAATTCAGTAAAACCTATTAAATGAATTTTTCTTTCTAGAGGTTATTTATAAAATAGTGGGGTTTTTAACCATAGCAAGAACAAGTATTAACCAGAGTCCCTGAGGACCATGGGAAATATAAAGATTACTTTGGGGGATGTCAGTGTATGTGCCTGATGATAGATATAAAGTCATATAGTGGTAATATTGTAGTCCAGATATAAATGACACTGAACCTATGTGATTGTGAATCTGAAGCAATAGATATTTTTAAAAATTTGTTGAATATAGACTGCCATTGCTAATACCAAGTATGTATGAAAATAGATTGATATAAAATTAAAAACTGTAGTCAAATGACTCAGTATAAAAACAAAGAAATTTCATTATAAAAATATATAAGAAACTAAAATCTAATGATGTAGGAATATAATACATATAAATATGCAATAATAAGATAATTCAGAAATGAAATCCAATGTAACTTATTGAAATAACCTATAGATAATTGATTTTGAAAATATATAGACATTCATAGAGAATGTCAAGATTTTGCCAATGTAATAATGTTTCTCCTCAATAGAGTACATGTAAAAGGAATATTTGGTAGTCAGATAGAGAAAGAAAATGAACAACAAAAGGTGCAATAGAGGTAATGAGAGTGAGGACCCATTTTTAAGAGTGGTAGAAGTAGAGAATCCAGAAATATCAGGAAGAAAGTTGCATAATTTAAAAAATTTCATTAAAAGTCTAGGAAAAGAAACAGATCTCTGCTTTTGCTGAAGCTATTTTGAATCTCAATTTTGTCTATAATGTTTTAAAATTGTATGCATACCAACAGAAAAATTTCATGTTACTTTCAAGTACCAAAGTAATATAGGGAGAAAAGGAGCAAGTGCAGAGTAACCCACAACAAATGGATGAAAGTTCTTCATCATGACCTACATCATATACTGACATATAGTTTCTGAAAAGAATATATAAGGCATTAAGAAAATGGCCAGGGGAGCTCTGTCACAGTCCCTAAAGGAATAGCAACAATCCCCCAAGTGCAATGGCAAAGACCAAAAAAGACTATGACTATGCTTGTGAGCCTGTGCACCTGAAATAAGAACAAGGCCTAGAGCTGCAGAGTGCCTAAGAGTTACCTCCTGAGAGCCTCTGTGTTGCTCAAATGTGGACAGTCTCAAAGCCAAACTCAGCATGTAAATGTGTTGCCTTCCCCCCAGCATGGGACATGACTCCTGGGGATGAGCCTCCCTGGTGCTGAGGGATTACTACCAAGTACCAGCTGATGATGTAACTAGAAAATGACCTTGAATAAAAGGGTCAACTCAGACCAGCAGAATGTGTCAATCTACATATAATACCAGGAGTTAAAAATACATTTTGACCTGAAGAAAAGGGGAAATGGAAAGGACAAATGAGTTTATATGGCTATGAGTCTCCAAAAAGAGCTGGGAGGTTATCAGAGGGGTCACCCTTATGCATGCCTCAGCAGAGTCCCAGAGACAGTAAAGTAGATACAACCTCAGGTATTGGTTCTTCTGAGGGCTACAGAGACCCGCAGGTTCTATGGTCATGGCAGATGGAGTTCAGTGCCATGCCAGTTGCCCCTACTTTGGAGTTTGTGTTTCTGTGTGATGGAGCTGGACTCAGATGTGATCTTGGTCCACAAGTCTCTCCTGTTACTTTTACCAGAACTGTAGTTGTTGCTGGGGTTTAATATATACCCAGGGGACCTGAATCTCTGGACTGCCTATGTGATAGCTAGGCCCTGAGCCTCAACAGACTTGCAGCTCCTACACTCTGGTTTATTGGACTTACCCCACTCAGCTAACATGGAGTTGAAGAAGGCCAACCACCACACCAGGGAGCCAAGAGTGCCTACAACTGAAAGCAGGAAGATTGCATCCAGCATCCATGTGGAATCTAAGCCCCCTCTTGATAGAGATGTGGAGTGGACACAACCATTCTAAGGTCCACAGGATGGAGGAATAGAGTATAGATTGGAGTGGACTTACTGATATTCTATTCATGAACTATTGTGATTAGTAATTGAAGAAAATGTGGCATTGGTATGGGGAAAGTGGCCATGATGGCTGCTGGGGGTAGGGAGTGGGAGGAAGAGTTGTGATGTGGGGGCATTTTTGGGACTTGGAGTTGTCCTGAGTGGTGCGGCAGGGACAGTTACTGGACATTGTATGTCCTCCCATGTCCCACTGGGTGGACTGTGGGAGAGTGTGGGTTATGATGTGGGCCATTGACCATGATTGCAGTGGTGCTCAGAGATGTATTCACCAAATGCAATGAATGTCTCATGATGATGGAGGAGGTTGTTGTTATGGTGGGAGGAGAGGGGTGAGGGGACCTCATATTCTTTAAATGTAACATTAAAAAAAGACAAGAAAATGATATAAGATGATAAATTTTTAAAAACAAAATAAATGAATGAGAAGAAATTAAAAAATAAGGAAAATGGGAATTTAATTCAAAATTGAAATATAATCTCTAAAAAATAGGTTGACAAGATAATGCTTAAGTAAAAAGAGAAGGTGAAAAGCTGAATGGGCCTAAAAATTAAATGGAGAATGTTAAAGATTTGGAAAAAACCTCAGAAGTTGAGAATTAATTCGGATGATTCAATAGCTGAGCCCTGGGTACCTGAACCAGGAAGTCGCCGGGACCATCCCAGTCTGAGGCCTGGCTGGGTACTGAGGTCTGGGTGGAGCCTGCATGTGGGCAGTGCTAGAAGCTGTCCTGCCCCTCTCTCCCATGATGCTCAGCTCCAGGCTGCAGGCCTTGGCAGGTGGTGTCCAGGTTCCTTCTGCCAGGCCTTTGGTGATGTCTGTGGCTCTTCAGGTGCTAGGCTGCCTGGAGCTCTGCACCCTGGAGTGTTTGTGGGAGGTGTTAGTCCTGTGCACTAGGTAGGGTTCAGACCCTGTGCTGAGTTTCTTATCCTTTAATACTGGACCTCCTGCTGCTGAAGTTGGAGGTGGTACATTTGTCTTCGTGGACCTGGGGGACTCCAGATCACTGATTTGTCAACTAAAATAAGCCCATGAACTGGATTACCATAGAGCTGTTAAACAGGTGGATGAGCTCCAAGATGCCTGTGTGCTCCCACTTGTCTAGGGCAGTCCTGGTTTATGTCTGTCCTGCCTTTTCACGTCACTCCCTCTCACTAAGAGTTTCCTAATGTGACTTTATGTTCACATGGTCATGCTGGTAGGTCTATTTTGGACATTTCATTAAGAAACATTGACTTAATGACTGAATAACTTAATTTAAGTAAAAAAATGCAAAAAATAGGCTGTACAATCAGATACAGGCATATATGCCTCTGCCTGGACAGCCTATCCAGCAAGGAGATGTGTGAAATTGGTAAGTGGGTGTTTGGGCAGGAGAAGAACTAAAGGAACAGGGGCTGGATGATAGGGAGGCTTACCTTTCATTATGTAGCTTTTTCAACATTTGATTTTTTAAAAAGATTTATTTTATTTATTTCTCTCCCCTTCTCCCCCACCCCAGTTGTCTGTTCACTGTGTCCATTTGCTGTGTGTTCTTTTATTTGTCCGCTTCTGTCTTTGTCAGCGGCACAGGAATCTGTGTTTCTTTTTGTTGCATCATCTTGGTGTGTCAGCTCTCCGTGTATGTGGTGCCATTCCTGGGCAGGCTGCCCTTTCTTTCATGTTGGGTGGCTCTTATTACGTGGCGCACTCCTTGTGCATGGGGCTCCCCTATGCAGGGGACACCCCTGCATGACAGGGCACTCCTTGTGCACATCAGCACTGCATGTGGGCCAGCTCCACATGGGTCAGGAGGTCCGGGGTTTGGACCATGGACCTCTCATGTGGTAGGCAGATGCCCTATCCACTGGGCCAAGTCCGCTTCCCTCAACATTTGATTTTTATTAGTAATATCTTTTCCCTTGTTTTGCCATTAGGATAATGTTGGCCTCCTTGAGCGTGTTAGGAAATGTTCCCTCTGCTTTGTTTTCTGAAAGAGGCTGTGGAGAATTGGTTTTATTTTTCCTTAAATGTTTGGTAGAATTTGGCAGTGAACTATCTGAACCAAGTCCTTTCTTTTTTGGAATGTTATTAATTATTGATTCAAATTTTTCATGACTATAGGGCTATTCTGATTATATATTTGTTTTTGTGTGAGTTTTGATAGTTTGCACCTCTCAAGAACTTTTGAGTGATTACATCTAAGTTATCAAATTATTGGACCTAGGGATGTTCATAGTCTTGTCTGAGTATCCATTTAATGTCTGTGGAACCAGTAGTGATGACCCCTCTTCTATTCCTGGTATTAGTAGTTTTTATCTTCTCTATTTTATGTTTGGTTAGCCTAGCTAGAGGCTTATCAGTTTGATTAAATCTTTTCAAACAACAAAATAATGCTTTAGTATGGGAATACGTTTTCATTTCTATGTGGTCAATGTACAGGAGTACACTTGCTGGGCTGTATGATAAATATATATTTAGTTTTATAAGAAACTGCCAACTAGTTTTCAGAGTAACTATACCATTTTACATTCCCTTATGCAATGTATGAGAGATTCAGTTTCTCTGCATCCTCACCAGCATTTGGTATTGTCACCAACAGCATTTTAGTTGTTTTAATCATGTGTAGTTATATATCATAATGGTGTAGTTTGCATTTCCCTAATGGCTAATTATATACAGCATCTCTTGAAGTTATTTCCCATCTATTTATCTACTATGGTGAAGTGTTTGCTAATATATATTGCCCATTTTCTAATAGGATTGTTTTTTCATGGTTGAATTTTGACAATATTGGAAATTCTTTTAATTTATTCTATATGTCTGTGTTTTTTTGTTTTTGTTTTTGTTTTGGTGTCAGGGCCAGGAGTTGAACCCAGGACCTTGTAAGTGGGAAGCCAGTGCTCTACCACTAAGCCACATTGGCTCCCCTGAATTTTTTTTTTTTTCATTTCTTTGCTTGTGTTTTCTTTTTGCTTATTTTAGCAAGTACCTGCAACTAAACCCAGAACCTCACATGTGGGAAGCAGGCACTCAACTCCTTGAACCACATCCACTGCTAATATTCTAGATACCTGTTCCAGATATCAGCTCCAGATATTCTAGGTATCTATTCTTTCTTTGTCATAGTTAAGTTTGCAAATATTATTCCCCATCTGTAGTTTACCTTTATAGTTTTTTTTTTTTTTTAGATCTGCAGTTTTAAAATTTGGTGAAGACCAATGTATCATTTTATTTTTTATGGATCTCATTCAAAGCACTCTTCCTTTGGAATCTCTTTCCATGTTTTCAAATATCAAATAGTTTTGATGATACTCCAGTCTTTCTCTTGCCTAGCATGACAACTCCATTGGTTCTTCTGCTTCAGTGTCACAATTTTTAAAAGTTTTGTTTCCCTTATTTTTAAAGGAGCTTTATATGACATAGATTTTCCATAAAAAATATCAGGGATACCCATATACCCTACTCCCTCCCCCTAACAATTTTCCCCAAGAACATCATCATTCATTAATTGGTCCATTTGTTTCACATGATGAAAACATATTGAAACATTGCTGCTAAGCATGGTCTATAGTTTACATTATGTTTCACACTTTGCACAGCACATTTTTATAAGTTTTGAGAAAATGTATAGTGACTTGTATCTGTTATTGTAGTATCATGCAAAATTATTCCAGTATTTCAAAAATACTGCATGTTATACCTATTCTTCCCTTTCCCTCCCCTCAGAACCTCTTGTGTCCACTGTCTTTATATCAGTGTTACAAGTTCTTACATTATTAGAATAATAATAGTGTCCTTTAATCCATAGTTGTGCTCCTCCTGTTTGTTCATTCCTCTCTTTTGGAGTTGAAGTTGTGTCACTTTCTTACCCCACAACATTCCAGCACCAACTACTTCAAATATGTGCAAAACCTGACCACCCATTTCCCTAACTGCTACTGCTCTGTCTCATCCACCATATCACTTGCCTGGACTACTGTGATAACTCCCTAACTGGTCTGCCTTTGACCTGCTTGCCACTGTGGTCCATTCTTACCTAGCAGCCAGAATGATCCTGTTGAAACCTAAGGCAGGTCTTGTCTCTTGTTTCTCTTTACCGAAACCCCCATGCATTCCCAGCTTACAGTAAAATGCAAGGGTATTACACTGGACTACAAGAACCTCCACAATGTGTGCCCCAAGTTTTAAAAGCAGTTTTGAGATACAGTCACATACTGTATAATCTATCCAAAGTGTACTTTAGTATAATCACAGATTTGTGCATTCAACACCACAATCAAGTTTAGAACATTTTCATCACTCCTAGAAGAAAAGCCCTATGTCCCTTAGAAATCACCTCTCAATACCTCTATCAATCCCCAGTCCTACATAACCACTAATCTCATTCCATCTTTATACATTTATCTTTACATTTTGTTAATGAAATCATAGACTATGTAGTACTTTGTGTATAGTTTCATTCACTTAGCATAATGCTTTCTTAAATTATTGCATTTTTTTTAAATTAGGGAAGTTGTATGTTTACAGGAAATTCATGTAAAAAATAAAATGTTCTCATGTTTCCCTCTATTGTTGACTCTTTGCATTAGTGTATTACCTTTGTGAGGATTGATGAAGGAATATAAGATATTAGTGATAACTATAATCCATAGTTTACATTAGGTAGGTGTTTTTTTTCATCTACCTTCCTATTATTAACAACATATAATAGTGTCAGACATTTGATATAATTCATGAAAGAACAATTTTATATATGTACTATTAACCTCAGTCCATCATCCACAACAGTATTCACTTAATTAAACAATCCCATGTTTTGGCTTCTAATTTTCCTTCTAGTAACGTATATGACCTTAAACTTCTTCTCTCAACCACATTCACAAACATAATTCACAGTAAGGTCCTGCCATCACCACTATCCATTCCCAAACACTTATAATCAACCTAAATAGAAATTCTGCACAATTTAAGCGTCAGCTCTCCACTCTCTACCCCATTCTATCTCTTGGTAACTTATATTCTAGATTCTAACTCTATAATTTTGCTTATTATAATTCTTTCATATCAGTGAGATCATACAATATTTGTCCTTTTGTGCCAGGTTTATTTTACTGAATGTAATGTCCTCATGGTTCATTCATGTTGTCTCATGCATCAGAACTTCTTTCTTAGAGCGGAATAATATTCCATCATATATATTTACCACATTTTGCTTATCCATTCTTCTGCTGATAGTTATTTGGCTTCTACCTTTTCTCTATTGTGTTCTGAACATTGGCATGCAAATACCTGTCTGAATCTCTGCTTTCAGTTCTTTTGGATACATATCTAGAAGTGGGATTGCCAGGTCATATGGTAATTCTAAGTTTAACTATTTTAGTTACTGCCACGCTGTTTTCCACAGCCAATGCATTATTTTATATTCCTACCAATAGTTAACAAGTTTTCCTAATTATATGCATCCTCACCAGCACTTGCTATTTTCCAATTTTAAAAATAATAGCCTTTTGTATGGGTGTGAAGTGATAACTCATCATGCTTTTGATGTGCCTTTCCCTAATGGCTAATGGACTTGAGCAGCTTTTCATATGCTTATTTGCCATTTGTATATGTTCTTTGTAGAAATGTCTATTTAAATACTTTGCCCATTTTTAATGAGTTTCTTTGCCATGCCCACCTCCCTTGGAGGTTACCCGGTGACTCAAGCTCTGTCTTCCTTCTCCACTTTTCACTGGCTATTTCCTTGATGTGGAAATAGTCCCTCATCGGTTGGCTGCTTCCTCCTCCTCCTTGATCCCCAGCTCTAGTCTTGTGTTCTCTGACTTAGGTAACTTTTTTTTTTTGTTTAGGTATCAGGCCTGGGCATTGAACCTGGGACCTCGTATGTGGGAAGCTGGCACTGAACCACTGAGCCACATAGGCTCCCTTGAGTTGGTTTATTCATTTGTTTGCTTGTTTTTAGAAGGCACCAGGAACCAAACCTGGGGCATCCTGTGTGGGAAGCAGATGCTCAACTGCTTGAACCTCATCCACTCCCAGCATCTTTTGTACCTGCTCTGTTATCTGAACACTGACCCCTCAGGTTGTATTTGCTAATTCTTTATTTCTTGCTCACTGGATTGTAAATCTCTCCCATAAGGCTTACATTCATCTCTCCCTGCCCTGTGCCTAGTACAGGGTTACATACACAGTCATCACTCACTGTTTAATAGAGTATAAAGAGTGGAGATGGTGGCTCTTTCCACTGTCTCTACAATGAGTCTCCTGGCTGGGGAGGTGGTTTCAGACCATCATATTTGCAGCCCTTGGATGTAGTTGAGGCTCACCATGGGCTTTGAGGGCAGCCCAACTTGGGTGGAATTGTGACTCTTGTGGAGTCATATCCACAGTGGGTTAGCCTAAAGTCAGACTTCCCTGTACTTAGATCCTGGCATGTACTTGGTGAGTCACTTCAGGGAAAGTACTTTGAGATCTTTGTACCTATCCCTCATTTGTAAAATGGTGATTAAAAAAAAGCCATACCTAATTTTTAGACTTTATTTTATAAATCTAATTTTAGCTTTCCTGACTCCCCAAATAGCCTCCTTCCTTCCCTATTCTGCAGAAAGGAGACTGAACAACTCAGTGGGTCCCATGCTTTTTAAAATTAAAAAAAAAAAAGGGGAAGCGGACTTGGTGCCATGGTTAGTGCATACGCCTACCACATGGGAGATCCGCAATTCAAACCCCGGGCCTCCTTGACCCGTGTGGAGCTGGCCTATGTGCAGTGCTGATGCATGCAAAGCATGCCATGCCACGCAGGGGTTTCCCCGCATAGGGGAGCCCCACACGCAAGGTGTGTGCCCCATAAGGAGAGCCGCCCAGCACGAAAGAAAGTGAAGCCTGCCCAGGAATGGTACCGCATATATGGAGAGCTGACACAACAAGATGATGCAACAAAAAGAAACTCAGTTTCCCAGGCCACTAACAACAGAAGCAGGCAAAGAACACGCAGCAAATAGACACAGAGAAAAGACAACTGGGGGGGGGGAGAAATAAATAAGTAAATCTTAAAAATTTTATTGATGTATATCTCTCATACATAAGCATACATAAATAATAAGTATATAATAATAGTTGGGAGTTTAAAAAACAAACATATAGCATCACACAGAACTCTCATACCTCATCCTACCACCAATACCTTGAAATGTTTTTAAACATTTTTAACTAATGATTAAAGGACATTGTCAAACTATTACAACTAACCAAAGTATTTTCCCCCAACCCACCCTATTATTATCTTTATATCATTTATATGTGATCATACATAAACAATAAGTATGGTAAAAATTGTGGGCTTACAAAACAAATGTATAACATCATACAGGGGTCACATACATCAACCCTCCATCAACACCTTGAATTTTCATGAGACATTTGTTACAAATTATGAAAAATTATTGTCAAAATCTTATAGTCCTTACATTTCTTACATTTGGTATATTTTCCCCCCAACCCACCCTCTTATTACTTTTTAAAGTATATTTTTATGGAAGAAGTTGTAAACTTATAATCATCCACATGTGCAGAATTCCCAAACTACACCCCTCTATCTGAACATTTGTTACAGACAAGAATATCATCTGATTGTTACCATGTCCATAGTGTACATTTGGCACACATACTCCACACTGCCCCATTATCAACACAGTACATCTTTGGCATAGATGCAGGAATATTATATTATTGCTGCTAACCACAGTCCAAAGGTCCCTCTAGTTGTATTTTTCCCATTCTTCTCCACATTCCCACCACCTTGCAGTAGTGATGTACATTTGCTTTAGCTAACAAAGGACACTCTTGCATCTGTACCACCAAACATAATTTTCATCCACCTCTTGGTTTACTGTGCTATTTAGTTACTAGATTATTCTCTAGCATTCTGTCAATTGGCATTTCATACCTAGACTAACATTTTCAACCACATCCCCATTTATAAACTAGCTTTTACTCACTATGTATTACCATCCACTCTATACTTTTCCACACTTTTATAGCAAAGCTAATTAAAACTTCTACATATATTAACCATCAATAGTCCACATCTCATTCCTCCTCTTATGTCTTTTAAGAATCCACCACCTACCACCAAGTCTTGAAAATACTTTCCCACAATTTCTTCTAGAAGCTTTATGGTTCTTGCTTTTATTTTTAGGTTTTTTATCCATTTTGAGATAATTTTTGGATAAGGTGTGAAATAGTGGTCCTCTTTCCTTCTTTTGGCTATGGATATCCAGTTCTTTCAGCACCATTTGTTGAATGGATTATTCTGCCTGAGCTGTGTGGGTTTGACAGGCTAGGCAAAAATCATTTGACCATACATGTGAGGGTCTGTTTCTGAACCATCAAATTGATTCCATTCGTCTATGTGTCTGTCTTTATGCCAGTACCATGCTTTTTTTTTTACTTCTATAGCTAGGAAATATGATTTAGAGTCTGGGGATGAGAGTTTGCTTTTCCTTTTTGAGATGTTTCTGGCTATTCAAGACCCCTTACCCTGGCAAATAAGTTTGATATTCATGATTTCAATTTAAAAAATGCTGGTGGAATTTTTATCAGGATTGCGTTGACTCTGTATATCAATTTGAGTAGAATTAACATCTTAATGATATTTAGTCTTCCAATGTGTGGGCATGGAATGTTCTTTGAGTTATTTAGGCCTTTTTTTATATTTTTAAAATTTTGAGTTGCAGTTTTCTGAATACAAGTGCTTTACATCTTTGGTTAAGTTTATTCTTGACTAATTGAATTTTATCTGTCATATTTTATTTTCACCATTCTTTTGACACTTTAGTTACTTTTATTAATATATTCATTTCTAGACTCTCTTCCAGGCTTCTCTCTCCTGTCTTGTCTTTTCAGGCTCTGGCACACCCTTTAATATTTCCTGAAAATCTTGTCTCTTGCTTAGAAATTCTCTCAGTTTCTGTTTATCTGTGAATATTCTACTCTTACCCTAATATTTTTAAATATATATTTATTTTATTTCTCTCCCCTTCCCTCCCACCCCAGTTGTCTGTTCTCTGTGTCTATTTGCTGCGTGTTCTTCTTTGTCAGCGTCTGTTCTTGTCAGTGGCATGGAAATCTGTGTTTCTTTTTGTTGCATCATCTTGTTGCATCAACTATCTGTGTGGGCAGCACCATTACTGGGCAGGCTGAACTTTCTTTCACACTGGGCATCTCTCCTTATGGGGTGCACTCCTTGCACGTGGGGCTCCCCTACACAGGGAACACCCCTGCATGGCACGACACTCCTTGCACACATCAGCATTACACATGGACCAGCTCCACTTGGGTCAAGAAGGCCCAGGGTTTGAACCACAGACCTCTCATGTGGTAGATGGATGCCCTATCCACTGAGCTGAGCCCACTTCCTTCACCCTCATTTTTGAAAGACAGTCTTGCTGAATATAAGATTCTTGGCTGAAAGTTTTTCTCTTGTAATTTCTTAAATATATCAGACCACTGTCTTATTATCTCCATGGCTTCTGGTGAGAAATCAGCATGTAATCATATTGGGTATCCCTTATGTTATGCATTGCCTTTCTCTTTGTCTTTGGCATCTGACATTCTGATTAGAATGTGTCTCAGAGTTGGTTTATTAAGATTTTTTTGGATGGGAGTTCATTGTGCTTCTTGGACATGGATATCTATTTCCTTCATAGGGTTGGGAAATTTTTTAACATTATTTCTTCAAATATTCCTTCTGCCCCTTTTCCCTTCTCTTCTCCTCTTGGACATCCATGATATGTATATTTGCATGTCTTTTGCTGTCATTTAGTTCCTTGATTCCTTGTTCAATTTTTTTCCATTCCTCATCTGTTCTTTTGTATGTTCACTTTCAGAGGCCAGTCCTTTCTTCTGCCTCCTCAAATATGCTATTATATGATTCCAATGTCTTTAAAATTTCATTTATTGACTTTCATTCCCACAAAATCTGCAATTTTTCCATGTATTCTTTCAAATTCTTCTTTGTGCTCATGCAGTGTTTTCTCAGTATCCTTAATCTCTTTAACCATCTCATTGACTTTATTAAAGAGGTTTGAACTTCTATAACTAGTTGCCTCAACTCTTGGAGGCTTATCTTGTTCCTTTACAGGGCCATATCTTCCTGTTTCTTGGTGTGGATTATAATTTTTTGTTGTTGTCTTGGCATCTGGCTTACTAGGGTATTTATTCTGGGTGCAGTTTTTCTCTTAAGTTTAGGACTTCCTGCTCTTTCTCCCTTGCTGTTTGTGCAGTAGGAGCCAAGCATATAGTTGGTGCAATAAGCTGTGAAGGCTTAAGCTGCCCTCCTTACCAAGGGACTGATGAGGTTTCTCCCAACTTTCTCCATTGCCAGTGGTAGGGACAGAATCAGAGCTGTGTGGAATAATTCAAGTCACGCAAGCCTAGACTGTAGTTGCCCAGAGAGACTGATGAAGCTTCACAGCTCTTTCTCCCCTGCCTGGGGCAGGGATGGAGCTGCAGGTGTGGACAGCAGTCTATGGAGTGTGGGTCCAAGATGACTGCAGTTTCCCTAGTAGACTTCTAATTATTCAGTCTGTGTCAGCCAAAGGTACCTGCAATTACCTACATAGGCTGGTACAGGGCCTGCCAGTGTCCTCCCTGCTGGAGGTGGGGTTAAAGCATATGATAAGGCTTCAGGCTGATCTGGATAAAAGAAACTGGTCCTTATGGTCACAGTGATTTTCAGTCAGGCTGGCTTCCCCTCATGCTGGGGGCATAGTCAGAATGGTGGCTACCAGCCTCTTTCTGACTTGGATAGGTTCATACTTTAGCTGTTCTTAGGGTTAGATTTTAACAAGCTGAATTTACTAATCAGTAGTTGAAATCAGTGGCTAACAATCTCTTCCTTCCCTGTTTTTGGGAAAATGGAACTTCCAATTCCAGCCACAGAATAGCTCTTGGGGTGGCTTGTGCTGCCATAGTAAGATATTCACTGGCCTCTGTAGCTTGGCTGGTAATTTCCTGGAAAGCCTAACACAGGTCCCCCAGCTTCCTCGCTGCTGGAGGTGGGGCTGAGGCCTAGGCTAGAGCTGCAGTCTGATCTGGATGGAAAGATGCCTGTCCCTACCAGCACTGGTATTTTCAGTCTGCCCCACTTCCCCTCATGCCAGGTGCAGAGTTAAGAATGTGGCTGCCAGCCTTTTTCTGATGACAGTATCAAACTTTAGCTGTTCTTAGGATTATACTTTAGCCCACCAAATTTACTCATCAGTAGCTGAAGTTGGTGCCCAACCATCTCTTCCTCCCCATTTTTGTGAAGTGGACCTTTCAATTCCAGTTGTGGAACAGCTTGTGCCTCCAGTGGAGGATGGGCACTGGCCTCCATGGTGTGACTTGCTCTACTTACAAGCCTTCTCTGTAGATGGGCAGTCTCCTCATTCTATTCCTTCAGGGATGTTGCAGGATGCTCTTCTGGCCTACTGGAGCCCCCAAACAGGTGCTTCAGCTAGCTCCAGAGAGCTCTGGGTGTTTACTAACTGCCCTGTAGCAGGAGCTGACTCTAGGAGCTTCTTACTCCACTGCCATCTTGCTGGTTGTCCAGTCCTATGCTTTTTTTAAGACAAATTGACCAGGAATATTTCATATCTTAGACATATGCATTTCACTGCTTACAGAGCAGAGGTGAGTTTTCTTCCCTTGTTCACTCTGGTCCTAGGGCCTTGATGCCAGGCCCACACTCTTTAGATGAAGCTGTGATTTGTCTAAACCTTAATTAGAAGCAAAAAAAAAATCAGCTTCAAAACACTAAATGTATCGCATGTGTTTTATTGGGTGTACTAGTGATGATGCAGCCTGTTCCACAGTCAGAATCCCCTTCCCTAGGCCCACTGTCTTGGGCCTCCACCTGTCTCTCTCCCTCCCCAGGGCCTCTTCTCCTCAGGCTCCCTGTCTACCAATCCCTTACCCAGGCCACTTTTACCCTAGGCACCCCAGCTGTCCTTTCCCTGGATCCACTATATCTGGACTCCCAGACCTTAAAGTCAAATCACATTTTTTAAAAAAGGTTTTATTTATTTATTTATTTATTTTTCCTCCCCCCCACCTCAGATCACATTTTTAATATTTATGTGTCAGGCTTCATACTCAGGTTTCATTTATTTTGCTGCTTTCCCCACCCCATTAGCTGGGACATCAGAAACTTTAAAGAGTTAAACCTGGCTTCATCTGTCTCTAATTGTACAAGTCAATGGCTTCTCTATACTGGATTTACAGAGCAGAGATATATTATGTAAAAGGAAAAAAAACCCAGGTTTTATTTATAAGACATCTCTAAGACTGACAAGGAAAATGGGAAGGGCAGAAGGCACCTATGGGTAGCTGTGGGCTCAGCCGGCTCCACATCTGGAGGGGTCAGGTCATCACCTCCTCTCCTGCCCAAGTAATCTGGCTACTGGGACCCTACCAGATGACAGCCCAAACCCCCAACTTCAGGAACAAAACTGCAGGGAATGCAGAGGAAATGGAAACTTTTATCTTTGGGACTCCAACTGGCTCTAGGAGTGAAGAGAACAGAGGTTGGTTTGTATAACACGTTTAAATTGGGCAATCCCAGATTCAGCCTGAAGGAAAGTGGACAAGACTTTTTTTTTTATTAATTTATTTTATTTCCTTCTCCCCCCACCTCTATGTCTGCTTTCTGTGTCCATTTGCTGTGTGTTCTTTGTCTGCTTGTATTCTCATTAGGCAGCTCCAGAAACCAATTCTGGGACCTCCCAGAGTGTGAGAGAGGTGAACATTCTCTTGTGCCACCTCAGCTCCCTGATCTGCAGTGTCTCTTATTGCCTCTCCTCTGTGTCTTTTTGCTGTGTCATCTTGCTGCACCAGCTCTCCACATGAGGCAGCACTCCACATGTGCCAGCTTGCCTCATGGGCCAGCTTGCCTTCACCAGGGGACCCTGGGCATCAAACCCTGGACCTCATATATGGTGGGTGGGAGCCCAATTGCTTGAGCTACATCTACTTCCCAAGGCTGCTTCATGAGGTTCCACTCTCTCAGGCCAGCTTTTATCTCTTAGACCCTGAGATGGTGGAGCCCCACCTGGAGAGAATTGAATGAGCTGAGGGCCCACAGTTCTGTCTCATGCAAAACCCTGCCTTGTGATGACTGAACCCTGAAGGCAAGGCTGTTCCTGGTGGGTTGGTGAGAGTAAAGGGATGGATGTGCATGTAAATCCAGTATGGGTTTGAGAGGTGCTGGGCTCTCCACAGGAAGGGGCCCTGCCATGGTAGGTCCCTGGGTGTTGGGCAGCTTGTAGGGGCATTAGTAGCTCCAAACACAAGGTTCCTCTTAGGGGTGCTGGCTCCCACGATGGCAATAGGGGTGTTCTGGCTTCAGGGCCCCAGGGCTTCAGGCCTAAGCTTACTCCATAGCAATTTGTAGTGTGGGGCCCCCCTCCATTCTGCTTTTATACTGAGTGCTTGAATGTTGGAGCACAGATCTGTGACCTCCACTTGGTTCCCAAAGCTCCTATGTGCAGCTGAAACCCCCAACCTGGAGTCAGCTGGAGTGGTGCTGCCAAATGTTGAGCATCGCTGTCTCATGTTGACCTTGAAATTGGTCACAGCATAGGGCACGTTGGTGGTGTATGCAAAATCAGATGCATTGGCTGTGCCAGAGGAGAACACAGTAGGAGTGGACCCATAGGCCACCTGGAGCCTGGCTTGGGTGCCCAAGGTGGAACTTGTGGGTATCAACCCCCCAAAGCTAACTGGTGCTGCCCAGGGGTGGCTGGCCTTGAGGAGAGGTTGAGGTGGGAGCTGCCAGATTTGCAGACTGGAAAGAATGGTCAGAACTGATGGCTCCATGAGGCTGCCCACCAGGGACTCCAAATAGGGACTGGGGGGTGACTCTAGAGTTAAGGGGGTCTTTACACTTTGGGGTGGGGTTGCAGAACCCAAGTGTGGACAGGCAGGGGGTGTCTGTGGCTGAGACAGTGCTGCCACTTGGGGTGTCTGAATGGCATGGTCAGATGGGAAGAAGGTGGCACTGGAGCCAGCTGGAGGCCCACAGAGCAGTAGAGGGGGAGGGATGTTGTATTCATCAGGGTGACCCCAAGGTTGGAAGATGGCAGGAAACCAAGCCTGCAGATATGCTGGTTGTGAGTGATTGTGGATTTTTTCCCCCATTTTTCTTCATTTATTGAAGTATATCACTCATACATAAAATATATAGGCAATAAGTTTATTGTAATTTTTGTGATCTTACAAAGCAAACATACATAACATCATACAGGGGTCTCATACCTCACCTTACCACAATCAATTCAGTTCTGTTGGTCTATGTGTCTGTTTTTATGCCAGTACCATTGCTGTTTTTAACCACTGTAGCTAGGTAATATGGTTTAAAGTCCAGAAGTGAGAGTGTCCAGAAGTGAGAGTCCTCTGACTTTGCTTTTCTTTTTTAAGATGTTTCTGGCTATTCAGGACCCCTTCCTTACCCTTCCAAATAAATTTCCATTCATTTTTAAAATGCTGGTGGAATTTTTATAAGGAATGCACTGAATCTGTATATCATTTTGAGTAGAATTGAGATCTTAGTAACATTTAGTCTTCCAATCTGAGCATGGAATGTTCTTCCAAAGATTTTGGTCTTATTTATTTCTTTTAACAATGAGCTGTGGTTTTCTGAATACCAGTGCTTTACAACATGGGTTAAGTTTATTCATAAATATCGAGGTTTTATCTGTCATATTTTACTTTCACCACTCTTTTCACACTTTCAGCTACTTTTACTAATATAATCTTCATTTTTAGACTCTCTTCCAAACCTTTCTTTCCTGTTTTTTCTTTTCAGGCTGTAACACACCCTTCAATATTTCCTGCAAAGCTAGTCTTTTGGTTATAAACTCTCTCCATTTCTTTTTATCTGTGAATATTCTAAACTCACCCTCAATTTTTAAAAACAATCTTGCTGGATATAAGGTTCTTTTCTGGCAGTTTTTTTTCTTGCAGTATCTTAAATATATAGTAACTCTGTCTTCTTGCCTCCATGGTTTCTGATGAGAAATTGACATTTAATCTTATTGGGTATCCCTTATGTGTTATGCATTGCTTTTCTTTTGCTGCTCTCAGAATTCTTTCTTTGTCTTTGACATTTGACATTCTGATTAATATGTGTCTCAGTTGCTATTCAGATTTATCCAGATGGGAGTGTGTTGTGCTTCTTAGATGTGCATATCCATGTCCTTCAATAGGGTTGATTAATTTTCTACCATTATTTCTTCAAATATCCCTTCTGCCCTTTTATTCTTCTCTTTCTGGTCTACCCATGACACATATGTTTGCATGTCTCTTTGCTATCATTTAGTTCCCTGAGATCTTGTTCAATTTTTCCCATTCTTTTTTTTTTTCATCTGTTCTTTTGTATGTTTGCTTTCAAAGGCCATTTCTTCAAGCTCACCAATCTTTATGCCTCCTCAAATCTGTTATTTTATGATTCATGTGTATTTTTAATTTCATTTATTGTGCCTTTCATTCCCATAAGATCTGTTAGTTTTATATGTATGCTTTCAAATTCTTCTTTGTGCTCATGCAGTGTCTTCTTAACACCCTTAATCTCTTTAGGCATCTCATTGAATTAGTTAAGGAGATTTGTTGGAACATCTCTGATTAGTTGTCTCAACTCCTTTATATCTTCTGGAGGCTTATCTTGTTCCTTCAACTGGGCCATAGCTTCCTGTTTCTTGGCATGGATTGCAGTTTTTTGTTGGTGTCTTGGCATCTGGCTTACTAGAATTATTTATTCTGGGTGCAGTTTTCTTTTTAGTTTAGTGCTTCTTACCCTTACTCCCTTGCTTGTTGTGTAGTAGGAACCAAGGATGTAGTTGGTGCTTTAAGCTGTGAGGCTCAAGTTGCCCTCATTTCCCCAGGGACTGATGAAGCATGTCCCAACTTTCTCCTTTGCCAGGTGTAGGGACCGAGCTACATCTGTGTGCAATAATCCAAGTTTTGCAGGCCTTAATTGTAGTCACCCAGAGAGACTGATGATGTCTCAAGTCCTTTTCTCCCCTGCCTATGGAGGAGTGGAGCTGCAGATATGGGCAATAATCTATGCCATGCATGTCCAAAATGATTGTATTTGCCCCAGTAGAGTTCCCACTATTCAGTTTCCCCACTGAATGTACCTGCAGTTACCTGGAGAGGGTGGTGAGGACCTACCTGCTTCTTTCCTGCTAGAGGTGGGGCTGAAGCCTTGGCTTGGCCTGCAGGCTGATCTGAGTGAAAGAAGCTGGTCCCTACCAGCATGGTGATTTTCAGTCAGCCCAGCTTCATCTTTGCTGGGGGCAAAGTCAAAATGGCCTACTGGCCTCTTTCTGACTTGGATAGGTTAAAACTTTAGCTGTTCTTAGGATTGTACTTTAGGCGGCCAAATTTACTAATCAGTAGCTGAAATCAGTGGCCAACCATCTCTTCCTTCCCTGTTTTTGGGAAATAGAGCTTCCAGTTCCAGTCACAGAGGAGCTCCTGAGATGGCTTGTACCACCAGTGTAGTATGATTACTGGCATCCATGGTGCGGCCTGTATTTTTCCAGAGTCTGGCAAAGGTACCCCCAACTTTCTCTGGAAGTGGGACTGGGTCTTGGGCTAGAGCTGCAATCCAATCTGGATGGAAAGAAGCTGGTCCCTACCAGCACTGGGCTTTTTAGTCCATTTGCCTCCCTCGTGCATGGGGTGGAGTTAAAATGGTGGATACCCGTCTCTTCTGACTTGGATAGGTTTAAATTTTAGCCATTCTAAGGATTATACTTTAGCCTGCCAAATTTACTAATCAGTAGCTGAAGCTGGTGCCCAATTGTATCTTCCTGCCCACTTTTGGGAAGTGGAGCTTCCATTTCCAACTGCAGAATAACCCCGAAGTGGTTTGTTCCTCCAGTGGAGGATGGGCACTGGCCTCTAGGGCATAGGGTGATTTACTTATGAATCTTCTCTGCAGATTGGCAGTCTCCATCACTTCAATCATTATTAAAGTATTTTAATTCTTTTCATAATAATAATAATGAAAAACCAGACAAGAATGGTGAAAAATGAAAGAACCCGGATTGACTTTGTATTATTAAATTAAATTGAAATTGTTTCCTATCTACTTTTTGCTGGATTTTGATTGTATTTCATATTCAAAACCAAGCCACAGTTTCAGTTCTCAATAGGATTATCTTTAATATAAACAGAACACACAAAGTTAAGTAAAAACAGTACCTTGTTGTATCACGTATTTACACACTGTCCTGGGAGAACAAAATGGAGAAAATATTTGTCTTAGGACAGCACGTGATCATCTCAATACATGCAAAAGAGGGCATTTGACAAAATACAACATCATTTCCTGATAAAAACCTTCCAAAACATAGGAATAGCAGGAAACATTCTTAATACAATAAAATACATATATGAAAAATTGAAAGCTTTCCTGCTAAGATGAGGAATAAGAGAAGGGTGTCCACTCTGTCCACTGTTACTCAATATTGTGCTACAAGTTCTGGATAGAGCCATTAGGCAAGGAGAAAAAAAGGTATCCAAATAGGAAAGGAAGATGTAAAACTCACTATTCACTGATGATATAATCCTATAACTAGTACATTCCAAAAAATCTACAACTACACTCCTAGAACTAATAGACAATTTCACCAAAGTGGCTTGATACAAGGCTAATTTACAAAAATCAATAGTGTTTATATACATTATTAATAAATCTGAGGGGGAAGTCAGAAAAAATTTCATTTACCATAGTTTCTAAAATAATCAAATACTTAGGAATAAATTAAAACAAGACCATAAATTACCTATATTCAGGAAAGTATAAAACATAGCTAAAAGAAAGAATGATGATATAAATAAATGGAGGAATATTCTGGATGCATAAGTTGGAAGACTAAATATCATTAAGATGCCAATTCTATGCAAACTGAACTACAGTTTTTAACACAATCCCTATAAAAATTCCAACAATCATCTTTGTGGAATTGGAAAAGCCAATTTTTAAAAATGTCTAAAAGGATAAGGGCCAAAATAGCCAAAAATATCTTTAAAAAGAATAAAAATGGAAGATTCTCACTTCCAGGCTTTAAAAGATACTATCTTGGTACAGAGGTAATAACAGCTTGGTACTTGAATAAAGACAGACAGATTGCCAAATGGAATCAAACCAAGTGCTCAAAACAAGACCTTCAAATCTATGGTTAAGTGATTTTTCACAGGGCTGTCAAAGCTACTCGGCCAGGTCAGTACAGCCTCTTCAACAAGTGGTACTGGGAAAACTGGATATTCTTAACCTAAAGAAAGTGCCCCCCATCCCACACCTTATTAAAAAATGAACTCAAAATGGATCAAACAACTAAATATAAATGCAAGGACAATAAAACTCCTAGAACAAAAAAATTAGGTCAGCATTTTTAGTACCTTGTGGTACATGGATTTGGAGATTACACCCAAATCACAGGCAATAAAGAAAAAATAGGTAAATAGGACTTTCTCAAATTTGAACACTTTTGTGCTTAAAAAATTTTATTAAGACGGTGAAAAGGTAGCCAACTTCATGAGAAAACATCTTCAGAATCCACATATTTGACAAGGGTTTATTTCCACATTATATAAAGAGATCACACAACTTGACAAAATGGCAAGCAACCCAATTTTTTAAAAAGCCAAAAGACTAGAAAATTTTCCAAAGAGGAAATACTAATGGCCAAAATGCATGTGAAAAGATGCTCAACCACCACACCAGGGAGCCAAGAGTGCCTACAACTGCATGCAGGAGAATTGCATCCATCATCCATGTGGAATCTAAGCCCCATCTCAATATAGAGGTGGAGGGGACATAACCATCCCAGGGTCCACAGGATGGAGGAATAGAGTATGGATTAGAGTGGACTTACTGATGTTCTATTCTGGAACTATTGTGATTAGTAATGGAAGACAATGTAGCATTAATGTGGAGAAAATGGCCATGGTAGCTGCTGAAGGTAGGGAGAGGGAAGAAGAGATATGATGTGGGGGCATTTTCAGGACTTGGAGCTGTCCTGGGTGGTGCTGCAGGGACAGATCCTGGACATCATAGGTCCTCCCATGGCCCACTGGGTGGACTGGGTGAGAGTGTAAACTACAATGTAACCACTATCCCTGTGGGGCAGCAGTGCTCCAAAACGTATTCACCAAATGCAATGAATGTGCCACAATGATGAAAGAAGTTGCTGATGTGGGAGGAGTGGGGTGGGGGGGGTGGAGGGTTTATGGGGACGTCATATTTTTTTATGTAACATTAAAAAAATTAAAAAGAAAAATTGGGGTATCAAAAAATGAAAAAATGAAAAAGTTTTGTTTTTGACATTTTGCCTTTCATCACTGCTATATACAGTGGCAAGGCAATTTCTTCCATTTCTTCCTCAGTGTCTACATCCTTTTTTTTTTTTTTCCTAATTATTAAGTTTGTCTTCACATAAGTTTTAGATCACAGTAATTCACATATACAGTATATGGTACTCCCACATATCCAACATCACTTTGTGCCTTCCCCAGCAATGATCCTTTTATGTGTTCATATTATATTTGCTGCAGCTGATGTAAAGATATTGAAACAATAGCTTTCAAACATAGTTCTACTTGAGTTTACATTTTGCTTTGTATTTTTGACTATACAATTTTCTAAATTTTTAGTTATCTTATGTTTTACATTATGGTTTGCATTTTAGCCTATAGACATTTATACATTTTTTGTGTAATTTAACATGTCCTATATCCATAATTGAATGTCTTGTGGAACACTTTTATTGCCGCGCAGTTACACGCGGTATCTATTCAACACCTCTAGTTCCATCTATTCAACACCTCTTTCCCCTCCCATCAGGGCCCACCACAACAATCAGTCTTCATTACTTGAAGACCATATTCAGAGATACTTGCAACAATGTTGAGGACTTGACATACTTGACTTCCCGAACCCATTGGGAGCCACCAATTCTCTTGAAAGATACAATTCCCTTTGTTTGAGAACATTAGTCCTCCCCAGGATGTGTGTATACCTCCACTCTCATTGTATGGGTCTCCACCCAATGATATAATGCACTATGACAAAATGAACACTCACACACTCCCTAGAAGCCTGCCCTGTGTTAGATGCCCCCCCTTAAGCATCTTAAACAGGTAACTTTCCATATTATATTTTCTAAAGAGTTTTTCTACATTATAATTTTAACCACATACCTGACAATCTCCGCCCAATTGTTCTGCCCAATTTCTTGGGCCATCTGCCCCATCCTCCCATCCCTAGCCCCCCTCAAGCCCACAAAGCCCCATCCTATTTCCCCAATTTATCCCTTCCCTGTATAAATACTTACCTCCAGCTTATCATAGATTTATTTTACATCTCTGGGTAAATTTATTCCTAGGTATTTGATTTTATTTACTATTGGAAAAGGTATTTGATTCCTGATTTCCTCCTGAGATTGATCATTATTGGTGTATAGGAATGCTACTGATTTTTTGCGCATTGATCTTGTAACCTGTGACTTTTCTGAACTCATTTATAAGTTCTAGAAACTTTCTTGTAGACTTCTCGGGGCTTTCTATGTATAGGATCACATTATCTGCAAATAGTGAAATTTTGACTTCTTCCTTTCCAATTTGGATGCGTTTTATGTCTGGTGATCACCTCAGTGCTTGAACAAGTACTTCTAAGACAATGTTACACAGAATGGGTGTTGATGGGCATCCTTGTCTTATTCCTGATCTTAGAGGGAAAGATTTTAGGATTTCACCATTGTAAATGATGTTAGCTGTGGGTTTTTGGTTTTGTTTTTTTTTTTAAGATTTATTTATTTATTTTTCTCCCCTCACCCCCCACACTGGTTGTCTGTTCTCTGTTTCTATTTGCTGCATCTTCTTTGTCCACTTCTGTTGTTGTCAGCAACATGGGAATCTGTGTTTCTTTTTGTTGCATCATCTTGTGTCAGTTCTTCGTGTGTGTGGCACCATTCCTGGGCAGCCTGCACTTTCTTTCACACTGGGTGGCTCTCCTTATGGGGTGCACTCCTTGTGCATAGGGCTCCCCTACATGGGAGACACCCCTGCATGGCATGGCACTCCTTGCGTGCATCAACACTGCCCATGGCCCAGCTCTACACAGATCAAGGAGGCCCAGGGTTTGAACCGTGGACCTCCCATGTGGTAGATGGATGCCCTAACCACTGGGTCAAGTCTGCCACCCCCTTCAATCTTTTATATGATATATTACATTAATTGAGTTTCTTATGTTGAACCATCCTTGCATACCAGGAACGAATCCCACTTGGTCATGCTGTATAATTCATTTAATGTGTTGTTGAATATGATTAGCAAGCATTTTGTTGAGGATTTTCATGTCTATGTTCATTACAGAGATTGGTCTGTAATTTTCCTTTATTGTGGTGTCTTTGTTTGGCTTTGGTACCAGAATAATCTTGGCATAATAGAATGAATTAGGCAATGTTCCTTCTATTTCAATTTTTTGGAAGATTTTAAGCAAGATTGGTATTAGTTCTTTCTGGAATGTTTGGTGGAATCACCTGTGAAGTGGTCTGGCCCAGGGCTTTTCTTAGTTGGGAGGTTTTTTTTTTTTTATTGACTTTGTAATAATATTACATTAAAAAATATATATATGAGGTCCCATTCAACCCTACCACCCCCATCCCACCTCTCTCCCCCCCCCCCAGCAACACTCATTCCCATCATCATGACACATCCATTGCATTTGGTAAGTACATCTTTGGGCACCTCTGCACCTCATGGTCAATGGTCCACATCATGTCCCATACTCTCCCCCATTCCATCCAGTGGACCCTGTGAGGATTTACAATGTCCAGTGATTGCCCCTGAAGCACCATCCAGGGCAGCTCTATGTCCCAAAGATGCCTTCACCTCTCATCTCTTCCTGCCTTTCCCCATACCCATCAGCCACCATGTCCACTTTTCCCAATCCAATGCCACCTTTTCTATGTGGACATTGGATTGGTTGTGTCCATTGCACCTCTATGTCAAGAGGAGGCTCAGATTCCACATGGATGCTGGATGCAATCCTAGTTGGGAGGTTTTTAATGACTGATTCTATCTCTTGTGTTTGGTTTGGTGAGATCATCAATTTCCTCTTTTGTCAATGTAGACTGCTTATGTGTTTCTAGGAATTTGTCCATTTCCTCTAAATTGTCCTTCTTGTTGGAATATAGTTTTTTAAAGTATCCTCTCATGATAGTCTTTATTTCTGTGGGGTCAGTGGTGATATCTCCTTTCTCCTTTCTTATTTTGTGTATTTGCATCTCCTCTCTTTTTTTCTTTGTTAGTCTAGCTAAGGGTTTGTCAATTTTATTGATCTTCTCAAAGAACCAGCTCTTGGTTTTGTTTATTTTTTCAAGTGCTTTCTTATTTTCTATTTCATTTAGTTCTGCTCTTATCTTTGTTATGTCTTTCTTTCTTCTTCCTTTGGAATTAGTTTGTTGGGTTTTTTTTTTACTAATTCCTCCAAGTGTGCAGTTAGTTCTTCAATTTTAGCTCTTCTTTTTTGATGTATGAATTTATGGCTATAAATTTCCCTCTCAGTACTGCTTTTGCTGCATCCCATAAGTTCGGGTATGTTGTGTTATCATTTTCAATAGTTTCAAGGTAGTTATTAATTTCTTTTGGGATTTCCTCCTTGACCCACTGTTTTTCTAAGACTGTGTTGTTTAAGTTCCATTCTTGGTGCCAAATCTAGGTCCCTGGCCCTAGCAGATTTGTAGCTTCATTCCACTGTGGTCAGAGAAATTATTTTGTATGATTTCAATCTTTCTGAATTCATTGAGACTTTTTCTGTGGCCTAGCATGTGGTCTATCTTGGAGAATGATCCATGTGCACTTGAGCAGAATGTATATCCTACTATATTTGGGTATAATGTTCCATATATGTCTGTTAGGTCCAGCTCCTCTAATATATTGTTCAAAAGTCTTTGCTTCTTTATTGATTCTCTTTTGAGATGTTCTGTCCAAAGTTGATAGTGGTGTATTAAAGTCCCCCACTATAATTGTAGAGGCATCTATTCCTTCACTTAGTTTGTCCAGTGTTTGCCTCACATATTTCAAGGCTCCCTTGTTAGGAGCATAAATGTTTATGATTGTTCTTTCTTCTTGAAAGATTATCCCTTTCACTAATATGTTGTGTCCATCTTTGTCTCTCACTATTGTTTTGCATTTAAAGTCTATTTTGTCTGATATTAATATAGCTACTCCTGCCCTTTTTTGGCCATTGTTTGTTTGTAAGATTGTTTTTCAACCATTCACTTTCAACCTCCTTGAATCCCTTGGTCTGAGATGTGTTTCTTGTAGACAGCATATAGATGGTTCATATTTCCATATCCAATCTTCCAGTCTGAGTCTCTTGACAGGTGAGTTTAATTGATTGACTTTCAGTGTTAATACTTTCAAGGAATTTCTTATGTTAGCCATATTTTCTTTGGATTTGTGTTTGTCATATTTTGTTTGATTTTATCTGTGTTTGTCTTTTTTGTTGCTCTTACACTGTGCTCCAACTCTGTCTTTCTTGGTTTTTTCTTTCTTCCTGCAGAACTCCCTTTAGTATTTCTTGAAGGGCAGGATTCTTGTTGGCATACTCTCTTAGTTTCTGTTTATCTGTAAATATTTTGAACTCTCCATCATTTTGCTAACTTTGTTGGGTAGAGTATTCTTGGTTGGAATTTTTTTTCTTTTAGGACCTTGACTATGTCATACCACTGCCTTCTTGCCTCCATGGTTTCAGATGGGAAGTCAGTGCTTAATGTTATGGAGCCTCCTTTGTATGTGATGGCTCTCTTTTCTCTTGCTACTTTTAGTGTTTTCACTTTGTCTTGATTATTGGATAATTTGACAAGTGTATGTCTTGGGGTAAGCCTGTTGAGATGTATGCTGTTTGGGGTGCATTGTGCTTCCTGAATAATGTACATCCATTTCCCTCAATAGGTTTGGGAAGTTTTCAGCCTTTATTTCCTCCATCACCCCTTCTGTCCCCTTTCCCTTCTTCTTCTTCTAGGATACCTATAATGTGTATGATTGTGTGTTTTGTGTCATCATTCAATTTCCTCAGTCCCTGCTGGATTTTTTCTATCTTTTTATCAATCAGTTCTACTATCTGTTTGATTTCAGATGTACTGTCTTCCATAACACTAATTCTCTCCTCTGCCTCTTTGAGTCTTCTGTTATTTGCTGAGAGTGTATTTTTGATTTCTTGAATTGTGCTGTTCATCACCATCATATCCATTATCTTTTTGTGTATATCAATTTCTTCTGTATTCTCTCCAAGTGTTTTTTTCATATTCTTAATCTCTTCCTTCCCTTCATTGAATTGGTCCCTAATATATGTTTTCAGAGCTTTAATTACTTGATCTATGTTCTGCTCCTCTTCCTGCTTTTTACTGTGTTCATTGGATTGGTGCATGTTTTCCTGATTATTGGTTTGGTTTGTAGTTTTTTGTTGCTGTCTGGTCATCATTTTATCTTTACAGGTTTAATCAGTTGCTTAGCTTCTTTGTGGAGGGGTTTAATTAGTTGTTTTTGTGTGTGTGTTAAGTCTTCTCTTTGTCACTTGGTTCTTCTTATTCTATTTCCTTGTTGTTGTCTAAGTTCACTTGAAGGAAAATATTAGGGCCAGAGAAAACAAAAGGAGTAAGAAAAGAAAATGAATAATAGTAGTATTGATATACTACTATTGTATATACTATTGATATACTAATATAGTAAATATTAACAGAAGAAACATGTGAGATCTAGGAGAATGGATATTAGATTCACGTAAGCTCGTAGAGTAATAACAGTAAGAAAAGCAGAGAATGTATAATGAGACAGAAACTGAATATGGGAAGGAATATATTGTGAATTAAAAGGCCAGTGTGTTCAGGAGAGAAGGAAAGAGAAAAGAAAGGACAATAATATAAAGAGTGAATATAAGACAGAAAACAGAACAAAGGTATTAGAAATAAAAAGTCAGAAAAATAGGGGGGCAAACAAAGAGAGGTGTAATGTAAGAGAAACAATAAATGATGGAGGATAGAAAGATGTAGAGGAAAGGGGATAGTGTAGGTGGCCAAAATCAATACACACAGAAAAGAGAAAAATGAGGATGAAGAAATACAGCAAATATGAAGTTCTCCCTGCAGCACCTAATATAAAAAGAATAAAAAAGAAGAGAAAGAAAAGGAAAAAAGGGACAAAAGGGAGGGGGAAGCAAGCAACAAGAAGGAAAAGAGAGAAAAAGAAAAACAGAAAAAAGGGCCTTCGGGGGATAAAGAGGAAGGAAAAAGAAGAACAGAAACCATGAAAATATCAGACAAAGCTTCAAGCATGGGAATCCTCTTTTCAGTTAAATAAAATGCTTAGGGATCTGACATTTGGCCTTTCTCTCTTCTCACTTCTCTCTTTTCCAGGGCAGCAGGAAAGCTACCTGAGAGGTCTGGTAGGAGATTCAAGAGGGTTCTTGTTGAACCAGCTCCACACAGAAAACAATGACTTAATTTCCAGAGAGAGAGCACCCACACCTCACCAGGAACCCCAAGTATGCTATTGGAAGCTTGGAAAGCAGCTCCTACAGTCTCTCTCCTTAAGGTGTGCTACAAGAGGGCTAGTTGATTTTCTGAGTCCACCTTCTCCCAGACCAAGTTTCCTATCCCAGGGTATTTAGGTGAATAGGCTTTCTCAGCAGATTCACCACTCCTTTCTTCCCAGGCTCTCCCCAAACTAATTGGTATGCTCCTCCAAGTGGAAAAATAAAAAGAACAGAAGTGGGGGGAATCACCAGAATATTGAACCCGTATTAGCCAGGCCCCCCTGGTGTACCCCCCACCAAATCCCTCCCACCCACAGAATCAGTCCAAAACTGGAGGGCTAGGGCAATCCTGGACCTCCAGGAGTGCTGGACTAGGGATAGGAAAATCTGGGACACTGCAAACCTAGGGTATGTAGGTCCATGGAACACAGGCTATGGGGCCTCAGGGGACACTGACCTGGGGACCACGCATCCAGGGACCATGGGACCCAGGAACACTGCTGCACAACCAACAGTTCTCAGGGCATACCACAGCCGCCAGCCCCAGAGGGAAGGGTCCCACCAGCCCACAGCTTCCAACCTCTGTACTTGTAACCCACAATTCTGCCTTTAGCAAATGCCACCTCTGTCACTGTCTCTCCAAATCAACATCCACACACCCTCCTCCCTGCAAGCCCCCAAGACAGCCCACTCTGGCAAGACTCCATCCCCACTTGGCCACCTCTTTGCAGGAGAGACTGTAAGGTGCACTCACTCAGACTCCATCTTGCCCTGCCTCTCCTAGCTTGTTATTCTAACCTTCCCCTTCCCAATTTCCTTTCTGAGTCATGATCTGATGATTTTAGCACAAGTACCTGAGAAATACCAAGAAGCCTGTTGCCAAGGTAATTTATTTTTATATTTCATAAAACATCAAGTTTCATGCTCAAACATGGTAACTCAAGTTGGGACACCACCAGGAACACAGCTAAATGAAAAATCATGACATGAAAGTGGGCTGAGAACTGTGGTCAGGAAATTTGCAGCTGTGAGCAACAGAAAGAAAACTGCTGTGAACTTAGCACCACCAAACAGAATCTTTTGGGATCTTGTTACCCTGTGCAGGGGCATTTCCAACAGAAGGCCCCTCCCCCCCAGTCCTGTGCCACAAGGAGATACAGGTCTCTGTGAGGAGGTGATTTATGTGAATGCACAAGCAAGGAACTGGGGGATCTCATTCAAAGTGAGAATGGCAGCCAGGGTTTTTATAGGCAAAGGAGAGGGCTAGGGGAGAAGTAAAACAAGTAAAAAAACAAACATACTGAGGACTAGATATTCCAGGGGCCTTGTGAGGAGGATACATGCAATTTCTCAGGCCTGTGTTCTCTCAAGTACATTCACCTTGTCCTTGGTTTCAGCACCAAATAAGTCAGAGTTTAGAAAGTGTTGTGCAGGTGCCTACATGTCAGTCTCCATGACTCCTTTCTCAGTGAGCACTCAAGGATATCAAGGTTTTTATCCTCTGAGGTAAGTTACAGATTTCCTGGGTCACAAGATACTCCTGACACCATTCTGTTTGATTTTGCTTTGAGGTTTTTATTCCAGTAAGCAAAACTGAGCAGGTTTGGTTAATACTCTTCAGGGAACCAGGTGCAAAGTGTAAACTTCTAAAATTAGACTAATTGAAAACTAGTTCGGTTATGTCTGGGAAGACCCAGAGCTGCTTAACTGAAGAAATTTTTATGAAGTGTATATTCTAGCTATCAGTCTCACTTAAGGAATCCAGTAGCAGTAGATCCATTATAGGAGTGATCCTTTCACAGCCTGCATGGTTTCCTCTAGGTCTCAGGCACGTCTCAATTTTCATTTCCACATTCTGGGTGCGTTCCTTAATTCTGTGAGGCTGACCCTTCTCCTGACCCTACAATGCCTACTGAGCTTCATTCCTCACCTGCAGGGTGTTGTCTATATCCAGGGCACAGATGGAAATTTCCAAGATTACTTGATGATTGCCTTCCATCTACACATCCTATAGGAGCTTATATGTCTAATTCCTGTTAGGTCTCTATTTAGAAAAACTGTAATTCAGACAGAAACCACTGGCAGCCTTCTAGGAGATTTAGTTATGGTTTTGGGGTAGGTAGCAGAGTAGGAAGGACACTACAAACATTTCATTCCATTTAGTCTACACTAAATGAATTGTTTTTCAGAAAATATATGCTTCTGTGAACTACCATTCTTCTCTGGAAGATGACATCTGAGGGGGATCATTTGGCCCTTTGCCCAGAGACCTGAAGGTCACTGGAACACTGAGTCATGTTTAGGACTTGCTCATGGAGATGCTGCTGAACATAAGAAGACACGGACTTGAGTGCAAGGGTCACTTGGTCCCCAGAGAGTCCCATGATCCCCAGCAAACTAGGCCATGGCTCTGTTTCTCTGGGATTCCTCTTTGCACCTGGTCTTTCTAAGCACCAGGACACATTCCAATGGCCCAAACAGGAACAGCAGGAGTTGCATTACTTGCCATGTCCTTTCAGAAAGCAGCTGTGTGTGTTTCTGTGCTTCTGCACATGTGTGTCTGTGGGTGGGTATGAGACACAGAGAGAGGGAGAGAGAGGGGTAGAATATGTGTATATGACAATAAACATTCTCAATTTTCTCTGACTCCTATTAAGATAATAAAAGCAGTATCAACTACTCACTGATTACCTGGACCCATTAGAAAATACATAGATATGTCCTCATAAACACATGTAATTATTGCCATTCAAAGGTGAGGAAAATGAGTATTAGAGAAAAAAATAAGTAGCAAGCATGAAATTTGAAATTGGTCAGCTCCTGATTTCAATCCCAAGTACCCTTTTCATGTGAACATCTTTGATTCAATTAAACTCTCAGTGCCAGTTTTCTCAATGTACCATGATAATGAATCTACTGTACTCCTGAAAACATATTTTGATCATTTTTAAATTACATGTTATTAAATGAAATAGATACAAGAAGGAGGACTTTGCAATGGAAGCAGAAAATTTTATGAGTAGGCACAATGGATTGAACTTACAAAGCTCATTATAACTGAAAAAATGATGTCCTGTAAAAGAAGAGGACCAAGTTCGGCCTCTTCCCAGCAGGTGTGAGAAATACTGGGGTTGAGCAGGTATTGACTGTAAAGGGGCATGAAGGAAAAATTCTTTGGTTGGTTTGTTCATTTCAATGGGGTAGGCCTTTGTCAAAGTGTACTGGTGTGAACAGGTGAATGGTGTGGCTCATATCTATATGAATTAAATCTCTATATAATTGAGAAAATGATTGTTAGCTGAGTAATATTCCATTGTATGTCTATTCCACAATTTATCCATTCATCTCTTTTTTTTAATGAGAAATTTTATAATTTTTTACATGGTTATTATAATTTTATTTTTTTTCAATTTATTTTTTAATATTACATTAAAAAAATATGAGGTCCCCATATACCCCCGACCCCCTCACCACACTTCTCCCCCATAACAACAATCTCCTCATCATCCTGAGACATTCATTGCATTTGGTGAATACATCTCTGAGTACCACTGCACCTCATGGTCAATGGTCCACATCATAGCCCACACTCTCCCACATTCCACCCAATGGGCCATGGGAGGACATACAATGTCTGGTAACTGTCCCCTCAGCACCCCCAGGACAACTCCAACCCCTGAAAATGCCCCCACATCACATCTCTTCCTCCCATTCCCTATCCCCAGCAGCCACCGTGGCCATTTTCTCCATACCAATGCCACATTTTCTTTGATTACTAATCACAATAGTTCATGAATAGAATATCAGTAAGTCCACTGTAATCTATACTCTATTCCTCCATCCTGTGGACCTTGGAATGGTTGTGTCCACGCCACATCTATATCAAGTATAGATTCCACATGGCTTAGATTCCACATGGATGCAGGCTACAATCCTCCTGCTTTCAGTTGTAGGCACTCTTGGCTCCATGGTGTGGTGGTTGACCTTCTTCAACCATGTCAGCTGAGAGGGGTAAGTCCAATACACCAGGGTGTAGGAGCTGCAAGTCTGTTGAAGCTCAGGGCCTGGCTATCACATAGTCCAGAGATTCAGGTCCCCTGGGTATATATTAAGCACCAGCACCAACTACAGTTCTGGTAAAAGTAACAGGAGAGGCTTTGGACAAAGATCACTTCTGAGTCCAGCTCCATCACACAGAAACACAAACTCCAAAGCAGGGCCAACTGACATGGTACTAAACTCCATCTGCCATGACCATAGAAACTGTGGGTCTCTGTATCCATCAGAAGAACCAATACCCGGGGTTGTATCTACTTTATCTGTCTCTGGGACTCTGCTCAGGTGTTCATAAGGGCAACCCCTCTGATAACCTCCTGGCTCTTTTTGGAGACTCAGCCATATAAACTCATTTGTCCTTTCCATTTCCCCCTTGATTCAGGTCAAAATGCATTTTTAACTTCTGGTATTTTATGTAAATTAAGATATTCTGCTGGTCTGAGTTGACCCTTTTATTCAAGGTCATTTTCTAGCTACATCATCAGCTGGTACTTGGTAGTAATCCGTAGGTGCCAGGGAGGCTCATCCCCAGGAATCATGTCCCATGCTGGGAGGAAGGCAACACATTTATATCTGAGTTAGACTTTGAGACTGGCCACATTTGAGCAACATGGAGGCTTTCAGGAGGTAACTCTTAGGCACCCTGCAGCTCTAGGCTTTATTCTTATTTCAGGTCCACAGGCTCACAAGTATAGTCATTAGTATCAAGGTCTCATTATTGGACCTTCATTCTCTTTTGGTCTTTGCCATTGCACTTGGGGGATTGTTGCTGTTTCTTTAGGGACTGTGATAGAGCTCCCATGGCTAGGAACTCAGCACTCCCTCAGTTGTTTTTAATTTGTATCCACTACGAAAATATCCAAACATTTTTATGCACCCTGGGTATATGCCCGGTAGAACTCCCTGCCAACCATGTGTTCCCTGTCAATAACATCCCACACCAGTGTTCCTCCCCTGCCATTGTTGAACCTGTGATCCAAAACTTCTTGGAAAGTGAAGCCCAATATATTGCCAGGTTCCATTGATAGTAAAATGGGATATAGTGATGAGTTTAAAGGTTAGATATAGAATACATATTAATTTTTAGAAAAATTAAGGTAAAAATAAATTGGGGTATCAAAAAATTTAAAAATGCAAAAGCTTTGTTTTTGATATTTTGCCTTCCATCACTGCAATAAATGTGACCCTGTATGCAAATTGGCAAGGCAAATACTTGTCTTTTCCTCACTGTCTACGTCCTATCTTTTTCTTTTCTTTTTTCTAATTAAGCTTATCTTCACAAAAGTTTTAGATCACAGTAATTGATGTATACAATATACAGTACTCCCACATATCCAACATAAAACCTTTTCCCTTCCACAGCAATAATCTTTTTACATATTCATACTATATTTACTGAAACTGATGTACAGATATTGAGACAATAGCTTTCAAACAAGGTAACATTTGTGTTTTCCTTGTGGTTTATATTTTAGATGATACAATTTTCTAAATTTTTAGTTATCTTATGTTTTACATTATGATTTATATTTTAGCCTATCAGCCCCTATATATTTTTGGTGTAATTTTATATGTCTTATATCCATCCTTGTGTACTCTTGGAACATTACTATTGCCCACACAGTTACATTGGTTCCATCTATTCAATACCTCTTCTCCCTCCCCTTAGGGCCCACAGTGACAGTCAATCTTCTTTGCTTGAAGGGCCATGTTCAGAGATACTTGCAACAGTGTTGAGGGCTCCCTAATGCACTGGTAGCCACCATTTCTCTAGAGAGATACAATTCCCTCTATTTAGGGGCATCAGTCCTCCCCAGGATGTGGGTATACTTTCACTCTCATTATATGGGTCTCTATCCAATGATATAACCCACTATGGCAAAATGAGCATTCACATATTCCCTAGGAGCCTGTCCTGCATCAGATTATCTCCTTTAAACATCTTAAACAGGTAATCTTCCTTATTATATTTTTAAAAAAGTTTTCTCAGCATTATACTCTCAACCAAATACCTAACAATCTCCTATGTTTGTATGTTGCCCTACCCTCTCCCCAATTTCTTGGGCAATATTACCCATCTTCCCATCCCTAGCCCCCCTCAAGCCTGCAAAGCCCCACACAAAGGTAAACCTATGCCCCAATTTTATCCCTTCCTTGTACAAATACTTACCTCCAGCTTATCATAGATTTCACCCATGTAGGTGTCTTCTTACATCCTTCCTCTACCCCCCAATTTCTTTTAAGTCTATCATCCAGTCTCTAGCTCTCTGAGGCAGCTTGGTTTACTTATTTTATATCATTGAGGTCATGTAGTATTTGTCCTTAAATGCCTGGGTTGCTTCACTCAACATGAGTTTCTCAAGATCCATCCATGTTATCACATGTGTTTGTAGTGTACTCGTTCTTATAGCTGAGTAGTACTCCATTGTATGTATATACCACATTTTATTTATCCATTCATCTGCTGATGGGCATTTGGGTTGATTCCAACTTTTGGCAATAGTGAACAATGCTGCTATGAGCATTGATGTGCATATATCGGTTTGTTTCCTTGTTTTCAGTTCTACTGGGTATATACCCAACAGTGGAATTGCTGGGTCATATGGAAAAGCTATGGCTAGTTTTTTGAGAAACTGCCAAACTGTCCTCCAGAATGGCTGGATTCTCCTGCATTCCCACCAGCAGTGGATGAGTGTTCCCATTCCTCCACATCCTCTCCAGCATTTGTAGTCTTCTGTTTTTTTCATAGCTGCCACTCTTAAGGGAGTAAGATGGTATCTCATTGTAGTTTTGATTTGCATTTCCCTGATAGCTAAAGATTTGGAGCATTTTTTCATGTGCTTTTTAGCCATTTGTATTTCTTCTTTGGAGAAGTGTCTGTTTAAATCTTTTCCCCAATTTTAAAATGGGTTCATTATCTTTTTCTGTTCAAGATATAGGAGTTCCTTATATATGCAGGTTATATAAGTCTCCTATCAGATATATGGTTATGAAATATTTTCTCCCATTGTGTAGGCTCTCTTTTCACTTTTTTTGACAAACTCCTTTGAGGTGCAGAAGGCATTAATTTTGAGGAAGTCACATTTATCTACTTGTTCTTTTGCTGCTCATGCTTTTGGTGTATAGTTCATGAAGCCACTTCCTATTACAGGGTCTTGTATATGTTTCCCTACACTGCTTTCCAAAGTCTTTATGGTCTTGGCTCTTATATTTAGGTCTTTGATCCATCTTGCGTTGATTTTTGTATAAGGTGTGAGATGGTAATCCTCTTTCATTCTTTACATATGGATATCCAGTTCTCCAGGCACCATTTGTTGAATAGGCCATTCTTTCCCAGTTGAGAGGGTTTGGTGGTTTTATCAAATATTATATGACTCTATATATGAGGATCTCTATCAGAACTCTCAATTCGGTTCCATTGGTTTGTGTGTCTCTCCTTGTGCCAATACCATGCTGTTTTCATTACTGTAGCTTTGTAGTATGTTTTGAAGTCAGGTAGTGTGATTTCTCGAATTTTGTTTTTCTTTTTCAATATGTCTTTGGCTATTCAAGTCCTCTTTCCTTTCCAAATAAATTTCATAGCTAGTTTTTCTAGTTCTTTAAAGAATGCTGTGTTGACTTTTATTGGGATTGCATTGAATGTGTAGATCAGTTTTGGTAGGATAGACATCTTGATAATATTTAGTGTTCCTATCCATGAACAGGGAATGTTCTTCCATTTATTTAGGTCTTCTTTGATTTCCTTCAACAGTCTTGTGTAGTTCTCTGTGTATAAGTTTTTTACATCTTTAAATTTATTCCTAGGTATTTGATTTTTAAATTTATTATTGTAAATGGTATTTATTTTTTGATTTCCTCCTGAGCTTGCTCATTATTGGTGTACAGAAATGCTACTTATTTTTGCACATTGATCTTATAACCTGTGACTTTGCTAAACTCATTTATGAGTTCTAGAAGCTTTGTTGTAGACCTCTCAGGGTTTTCAATGTATAGGATCATGTCATCTGCAAATGATGATATTTTCACTTCTTCCTTTCCAAAGTGAATGCCTTTTATATCTGGTTCTTGCCTCAGTGCTCAAGCAAGTACTTCTTAGACAATGTTAAATAGAAGAGGTGATAGTGGGCATCCTTGTCTTGTTCCTGATCTTAGAGGGAAGGATTTTAGGATTTCACCATTGTAAATGACGTTGGCTGTGGGTTTTTCATATATACTCTTTATCATGTTCAGAAAATTTTCTTGTATTCCCATCTTTTGCAATGTTTTGATCAAGAAAGTGTGCTGTATTTTGTCAAATGCTTTTTCTGCATCTATAATCATGTGCTTTTTTTCCTTCAATCTGTTTATGTGTGTATTACACTGATTGATTTTCTTATGTTGAACCATCCTTACATATCTGGAATGAATCCCACTTGGTCATGCTGTATAATTCGTTTAATGTGTTGTTGAATACAGTTGGCATGTATTTTCTTGAGAATTTTTGCTTCTAGGTTCATTAGAGAAATTGGTCTGTAATTTTCCTTTCTTGTGATGTCTTTGTTTGACTTTGGTACTAGGGTAATGTTGGCATCATAGAATGAGTTAGGTAATGTTCCTTCTGTTTTGATTTTTTGGAAGAGTTTCAGCAGGATTGGTGTTAGTTCTTTCTGGAATGTTTTGTAGAATTCACCAGTGATGCCGTCTGGCCCAGGGCTCTTCTTAGTTGGGAGTTTTTTAATGATTCTATCTCTTTCCTTGTGATTGGTTTGTTGAGATCATCAATTTCTTCTTTCATCAATATAAGCTGCTTATGTGTTTCTAGGAATTTGTCCATTTCCTCTAAATTGTCTTTTTTTTTTTTAATATAGTTTTTTGAAGTATCCTCTCATGATCGTCTTTATTTCTGTGTGGTCAGTGGTGATATCTACTTTCTCCTTTCTTATTTTGTGTATTTGCATCTTCTCTCTTTTTTTCTTTGTTAGTCTAGCTAAGGTTTTGTCAATTTTATTGATCTTCTCAAATAACCAGCTCTTCATTTTGTTTATCTTTTCAAGTGCTTTATTATTTTCTATTTCATTTAATTCTCCTTTTGTCTTTGTTCTTCCTTTCTTTCTTCTTCCTGTGGGGTTACTTTGTTGTTTTTTACTAATTTCTCCAAATGTGCAGTTAGTTCTTCCATTTTTGCTCTTCTTTTTTGATGTATGAATTTATGGCTATAAATTTCCCTCTCAGTACTGCTTTTGCTGCATCCAATAAGTTCAAATTTTTGCATTATCATTTTCATTAGTTTCAAGGTAGTTATTAATTTCTTTTTAGATTTCCTCTTGACCCACTGTTTTTCTAAGAGTGTGGTGTTTAATTTCCATATCTTCATGTGAATTCTGGGCCACTGGCCCTTGCAGATTTCCAGCTTCACTCCACTGTAGTCACAGATATTATTTTGTATGATTTTGGTCTTTCTGAATTCATTGAGCCTTTCTTTGTGGCCTCACATGTGATCTATCTTGGAGAATGATCCATGTGCACTTGAGAAAAATATATATCCTGCTGTATTTGGGTATAATGATCTGTATAAGTCTATTAAGTTCAGCTCCTCTAATATGCTGTTCAGAGTTTTTGTTTATTGATTCTCTTTTGAGATGTTCTGTCCAAAGCTGATAGTGGTGTATTAAAGTCCCCCAGTATAATTGTAGAGGCATCTAATCTTTCACTTAGTTTTTCTAGTGTTTGCTTCATGTATTTGGAGATGCCCTTGTTAGGAGCATAAATATTTATGATTGTTCTTCCTTCTTGAAAGATTATCCCTTTCACTAATATGTAGTATCTTTCTTTGTCTCTGACAATTATTTCACATTCAAAGTCTATTTTGTCTGATATTAATATAGCTACACCTGCCTTTTTTTGGTTATTGTTTGCTTATAAGATTGTTTTCCAGCCATTCACTTTCAACCTCCATGAATCCCTTGGTCTAAGATGTGTTTCTTGTAGCCAGCATATAGATGGGTCATATTTCCTTATCCAATCTCTCAGTCTGAATCCTTTCACAGGTGAGTCTAATCCATTGACATTCAGTGTTATTACCTTCAAGGAATTATTTATGTTAGCCATATTTTGTTTGGACTTGTGTTTGTCTTATTTTGTTTCCTTCCTTCTCTTTTTGTCTTTTTTGTTGCTCGTACAGTCTCCTCCAACTCTACCTCTCCTCTTTTTTTCTTTGTTCCTGCACAACTCCCTTTAGTATTTCTTGAAGGGCAGGGTTCTTGTTGGCATACTCTTAATTTCTGTTTATCTGTGAATATTTTGAACTCTCCATCATTTTTGAATGCTAGCTTAGCTGGGTAGAGTATTTTTGGTTGGAAATTTTTTTTTTGTTTTATTATCTTGACTATATCATACCACTGCCTTCTTGTCTCCATGGTTTCAGAATAGAAAGCAGCACTTAATCTTATGGAGCCTCCCTTGTATGTGATGATTCTCTTTTCTCTTGCTGCTTTTAGAATGTTCTCTTTGTCTTGAGCATTGGATAATTTGACAAGTATATGTCTTGGGGTGGGCCTGCTGGGATTTATGGTGTTTGGGGTGCATTGTGCTTCCTGGACATGTACATCCATCTCTCTCAGTAGATTTGGGAAGTTTTCAGCCATTATTTCCTCCAACACCCTTTCTTTCCCCTTTTCTTTCTCTTCTCCTTCTGGGATGCATATAATACATATGTTTGTGCATTTTGCATTGTCATTCACATCCCTAAGCCCTAACTGGATTTATTCTATCTTTTTATCAATCAGTTCTACTCTCTGTTTGATTTCAGATGTACTGTCTTCCATGTCACTAATTCTCTGCTCTGCCTCTTCTAATCTGCTGCTATTTGCTGAGAGTGTATTTTTGATTTCTTGAACTGTGGTATTCATCACCATCATATGTTATTTTTTTCATATGTCTGCAATTTCCTCTCCCAGTGTTTTCTTCATCTTGTTAATCTCTTCCTTTACATCATTAAGTTGGTCTCTAATATGTTTTGAGATCTTTAATTACTTGTCTGATGTTCTGTTCCCCTTCCTGGTTTTTAGTTTGTTCATTGGATTCAGCCATGTTTTCCTGATTATTGGTTTGGTTTGTAGTTTTTTGTTGCTGTCTGGTCATCATTTTATCTTGACGGGATTAATCAGTTCCTTAACTTCTTTGTCTAGTCTTGGGGATCAATTAGTTTTGTTCATGAATAAGTGTTATGTCTTCTCTTTGTCACTTTGTTCTTCTTACTCTGTTTTTTTGTTGCTACCTAAGTTCACTTTGAAGGAAAATATTAGGGCCAGGGAACAAAAATGAGTAAGAAAAGAAAATGTATAAAGTAGTATAGATAATAAATGTTATCAGAGCAATAATGCATGATCTGGGAGAATGGATGTTAGACCCATGTAAATTGTGTAGAGTTATAGCAGTAAGTAAAGTACGTATAATGAGACAGTCAACTGAATATGAGGAGGAATATAGTACGAAATAAAAAGCCAGTGTTTTAATGAGAATGGGAAAGAGAAAAGAAAGACAGTAATATCAATAGTGGATAAAAGACAGAAAACAGAACAAAGGTGTTAGACATTAAATGTCAGACAATTTGGGGGCCAAAGAAAGGGAGGTGGAATGTAAGAGAAACAGTAGATGATGGAGGATAGAAAGATGTGGGGGAAAGGGATAGTGTAGGTGGCCAAAATCAATACACACAGAAAAGTGGAAATGGAGGATGAGGAAACACAGCCAAATGTTAAGTGCTCCCTGCAGCACCTATTATATAAATAAAATAAAATAAAATAAGAAGGAAAAGAGAAGAGAGAAAGGGGATGGGCAAAGAAAAAGGAGGAAAACAATCAAGAAAAAGAGGGAAAAAAACCTAAATAAATGAAAAAGGACCTTGGGGGATAAAATGGGAGAAAAGACCAGGAAACAATGCAATATTAGCAACCAAGACAAAAAAAAAAAAAAAAAAAGAACCAACGTTATAAGCTAGGAATCTCTTCGCAGTTAAATAATACACTTAGGGATCTGACCTTCCCCCTTTCTCATTTCCTCACTTCTCTCTTCCAGGGCAGCAGGAAAGCTGCCTGAGAGGTCCAGTAGGAGAATCAAGTAGGTTCTTTTTGAATCAATTCAACACAGAAGACTATAGCTCTTTATTTCCAGTGTGAGATCACCTACACCTCACCAGAAACCCCAAATATGCTACTGGAAGCTTGGATAGCACCTCCTACAGTTCCTCCCCATTAGATGTGCTAGGAGAGGTCTAATTGATTTTCTGACTCCACCTTCTCCCAGACCAAGTTTCCTATCCCGGATGTTTAGGTAAATTGGGCTTTTTCAGCAGATTCACCTCTCCTTTCTTCCTAGACTCTCCCCAAGACAGCTGGTATACTCCTCCAAGTTCAGGGAGAGAGAGAGAGAAAAAAAACACAAACTCCAAGGGCTAGGGTAATCAGGGACCTCAGATGGCCCTCAGGGTTTGGTAGATTCAGGAATGGGAATTCTGTGATATTGCAGACTCAAGGTTTGTGAGTCTCTGAAGTGTGGTCCACCAGGGTTTGGGGACACAGACCTGGGAACCATGTATCCACTTAGCAGCATGCCTGGGAGCACCACAGAACAACACAGCCTTCAGGGATCCCCACATCTGGGTGCCAGCCCTAGGGGGAGGGGTCCAACCCACAACCTCTGACCTCCATGTCAGAAACTCAAAATTCCACCTCTCACAAGAATCTCCTCTGTCACTGTCTCACCAAATCGACATCCTGACACTTCCTGCCCTGCAAGCCCCTGAAACAGCCCACTCAGGGTTTGGAAACACCCCACATAACGAAGATTCCAGGGATCACCAAGGCCTGGCTGCCAGCCCTAGGGGGAGGGGCTCCACCCAGAACCTCTGACCTCCATGTCAGAAACCCAAAATTCTACCTGTCACAAGAATCTCCTCCATCACTGTATCACCAAATCAACTTCCAGACACCTCCCACACTGTAAGCCCCTGAAACAGCCCACTCAGGGGTTGGAAACTCCCCAGCATAGCAAAGCCTTCAGGAATCCCCAGTGCCGGGCCGCCAGCCCCAGGGGGAAGGGTCCCACCCACAACCCCAACCTCCATGAAAGAGACCCAAAATTCTACCTCTTGGAAGAATCTCCTCTGTCACTGTCCCACTAAATCGATGTCCAGATACCTGCCCTGCAAGCACCTGAGATAGCCCAGTCCAGCAGGATTCTAACCTACTCAGCCACTTCTTTGCAGGAGAGATTATCACTCAGACGCAATCTTGCTCCCCCCCATTCATCTCTTGATGGACATTTGGATTGTTTCCAACTTTTGGCAATAGTGAATAATGCTGATATGAACATTGATGTGCATATATCTGCTTGCGGACCTGCTTCCAATTCTTCTATGTATATTCCCAGCAGAAGGATTACTGGATCATATGGCAGCTCTATAGTTAGCTTCCTGTGCACATCAAACTGTGCACAATGGCTGCACAATTCTATATTTCCATCAGCAGTGGATAAGGGTTTCTATTCCTCCACATCCTCTCCAAATCTTGTAGTCCTGTTTTTTAAATAGTTGCCAGTGTAACGTGTGTAAGATGATATCTCTTATAGTTTTGATTTGTATTTCTCTAATATCTAGTGATATTCAGTATGTTTTCATGCACTTTTCAGACATTTGTATTTCTTCTTTAGAGAAGTATCTTTTCAAATCTCTTGCCTGTATTTAAAAAATGGGTTGTACGGTTTTGTTATTTTTGAGGTGTAGGGTTTCTTTTAAAATGCTAGATATTAGGCCCCTATCAGATATATGGTTATCAAATATTTCCTCTCATTGAGTAGGTTGCCTTTTCTCTTCCTTGACAAATGGACACTATAGGCAGGGCAGACAGCTCAGGATTTTGGCACCCTACCAGCAGGCCCTACTTAGAATTTATGCTCTATATGACAGAGTTGGGCTCAGTGGTGGTTTTCCTAACATGGCTCTTTTGCCTCTTCCATTTGAACCTGTAGTTAGTGCTACAGACTCAAATCTCTGGGTTGTCCATGTACCAGGTGGGCCCTGAATCTCAACAGATTTGCAAAAGCTACTCTCCAGTTCATTGGCTCACCCAGGATAACTAACCAGATGATAATTGACAACAACCATCTCAAGGAACAGAGAGTCTGCAACTGTACCCAAGATAGTCCCATCCATTGACCCCATGGGATCTAAGTCTCTTTTCAATTAGAGACAGAGTGGGCATCACCATCCCAGAATCCTCAGAATTGGGGAATGAACAATGGACAAGAGGAGGCTTACTGTTATTCTATTATAGACTTATTGTGATCCTAGCAATGGAAGAACTCTTATTGACGTGGAGGCAGTGGCCACTGGAGGTTCTGAGGGGAGGGAGAAGGAAAAATAGGTATAATTTAGGGATATTTTTGGGACGTGGGAATTGTCATGAATGATATTGCAGTTACAGGTATAGGCCATCATATGTCTTGTAATAACTTACAAAAATGTGGTGGGAGTGTAAACTATAATGTAAACTATAATCAACACTTAGTGGCATGTTCCAAGATGTGTTCATCAATTGTGGCAAATGTACCACATTAATTAAGGATATTGTTGATGTGGGAAATGAGGGCTAGGGATTGGGACATATGGGAGTCCCCTAAATTTTTTATGTAACATTTACGTAATCTACGTTTCTTTAAAAAATTTTTTAAAGTATGTTAAAAAAAATAGAACAAATTTAAGCATATTCTTCCCTGAATCAGAACAAATGTATGTTAATATCACTGATATTAAAAAATAGGGTGGTATTTGGGTGAAAATACACCTAAAGCAATCAATGGACTGTAGAGAATAGTAAAATATTAATATTTTTCTATCAATAGTAAAAAAAATTGACTGAAATAAACCAAACACAAAGTACTACATATTGTTAGACTCCATTTATATAAAATGTAAATAAAAATAAATTTATAGAGATGGAATTAGATTAGTGGTTATGAATGGCAGGGAAAGGACAGAGGGATCGCTGACTGCTAATGGGTAAGAGACTTTTCTTTTTGGAGTAATGAAAATGCCCTAAAATTGAGTGCAGAGATGAATGCACAATGCATTCATTTTCACAAAAGCCATTTAATGCATACTTTAGTTGGATGATATAATATGTGAATATATCGTAATAAAATTGCTTAAGGAAAAAAAAACCTCCCATTGCAGTGAAGTCAAGAACAATAAGTCTTCACTAGTGATTTAAGTAGAATTTCTCCAAAGGAGATATACAAAAAGCCAATAGTGCATGAAAAGATACTCAAAATCATTGGTTATCAGAGAAATGCAGATCCAAATCACAGTGAGATACCAATTAACATCCACTAGATGGTTATCACTAACAAAACAAAAAATAGTAAATGTTGGTGAAGATACAAAGAAATACAAATCCTAATATATTGCTAGCAGCATTGTAAAATGGCACAGACTCTTTGGAAACCAGCTTGGAAATGCCACAGAAAGTTAAAAATAGAATTAACATAAAACCAGCAATCCCACTTCTTGGTATATACTCAATAAAACTGAAGGCAGGGAACTCAATATCCATCACCAAAGAATGACAGAGGACCACCATGTCACACCTTATACAAAATCAATGCAAGATGGAATAAAGATCTAAATACAAGAGCCAAGACCATAAAGACCTTGGAAGATAATATTAGGAAGCATCTACAGGATTTTGTAATAGGAAATAGCTTCATAAACTTTACACCCAAAGCATGAGCAGTAAAAGAAAAAATAGATAAATGGGATCTCATCAAAATTAAAACCTTTTGCATCACAAAGGGGTATGCCAAGAAAGTGAAAAGACAGCCCACACAAAGGGAAAAAGTATTTGGTAACCATATAGGGGCCAAATATGGAGCACATGTAAAGAAATCCTATATCTCAAAAAATAAAAAGACATACAACTCATTTTAAAAATGGGCAAGTGATTTGAACAGACCCTTCTCAAAAGAAGTACAAATGGCTAAAAAGCACATGAAAAGATACTCCACATCACTATCTATTAGGGAATGCAAATCAAAACTACAATGAGATACCATCTTACATACATTTTAACTGGTGGCCATTAAAAAACAGAGGACTACAAATGTTATAGAGAATGTGGAGGAATGGGAAACTTCATCAATTGCTGGTGGGAATGCAGAATGGCCCAGCCATTGTGAAGGATATTTTGGCAATTCCTCAAAGAAACTATAGATCTTCTATATGACCTAGCAATTCTACTGCTGGGTATATAACCAAAAGAATTGATAGCAAGGACAGAAACAGTTATATGCACACCAATGTTCACAGCAGCATTATTCACTGTTACCAAAAGTTGGAATCAGCTCAAATGCCCATCAAGAGATGAATGGATAAATAAAATGTGGTATATACATACAATGGGATATTACTCAGCCATAAGAAAGAATACAGTAGTAACTCATGGGAAAACTGATGAATCTTGAGGACATTACATTGCATGAAGCAAGTCAAGTGTTGAAGGACAAATATTACATGACCTCTCTGATATGAATTTAGCAAATCAAGATGACAGAGAGCAAGGGCCTGAAAAATAGGGTTACAGGAAATAGAAAGGGAGAAGTTTGTTAGCTAATGCCCATATATGTGAAATCTATGAAAAGGTGGAAATGAGTAGTTGTGCAGTGAAGGAATATGGCAGGGGCGCAGGGTTACTATTGGGTTGGGCAGTGCAAGCTTGATAGGGTGGGGAGGATGTGTTGGATGCTCCATTGAACTGGGGGGATTGCTGAGGGAGGGAGGAGGTAAACACTGGGGATTGGTAAGTATGTGGCTGAAATTACAATGTTGAGAAAGCTCTTTTGGCAATATGAAAAGGGTTACTAGTTTAGGGTGTTGAAAGGGGGTCATTTGGGACAGGGTGCACCTGGGACAGTCTTCTAGAGAAAGAGCAAATGATCATTTCATCATAGTGTGTTGTATCATTGGGGGGAGAACCACATAATGAGTGGGAAATAGACTCCCATCCTGGGGAGGCCCAATAAGTTCTCAAAAGAAGGGGAGGGTGCCTCTTGAGAGCACACACAATTTCTTATAGGGAAAGACAGACTAGTGTGTCAAGCCCTCAGCATTGTAGCCAGTATCTATGAATCTTGTCATTCAAGGAGTGAAGTCTGGTGGTTGCAGTGGACCCCATGGGGAGGGGGGGGAAGAATAGAATAAATGGAAGGGGGATATTTCGGGGACAGTGGAAGTGTTCTGCATGATCTTGCAAAGATGGATATAGGCCATGTTAAATTTCATCAAAAATTTATAAAAGTGTATGGTCTAAAGTGTAAACCGTAATGTAAAGCATTGACCATGGTTAGTAGCTATATTTCAATATTTCTACATCAGTTGTAACAAATGTACCATCCACATGTAAAAAGGTTATTAATAGGGAAGGGGGAAAGGGGGAGGATTTGGGATATATGGGAATCCTCTATATTCTGTTTGTGACTTTACTGTGACCTAAAACTTATTTGAAGAGAAAATGAAAAAAGTAAGACACTGAGGAAGAAATGAAAGAAAATTCCACTGTACATACAGGACAACAGATATTACAGTGATGAAAGGCAAAATGTCAAAAAAAATTTTTATTCATTTTTAAAAAATATTTTTTATTTGAATACCCCAATTTTTAAACTTTATTTTAGTTTTCGTTTTTCTGTTTATATATTTTATTTCTTGTGTTTAAATCCATTATTATTATTACATTTTCCTATTAATTACATTTGTATTATTGGCTTCATTTTAAAGAAGTTTTGTATCACAGAAGGGTTACAACTGTGGTGGAGGAGCATCATTGGTGTGGAGTGTCAATGATGTGGGATACATGGAAGGAAGTTCACCTGGACATACATGTGAGGTATATACATGTGCTCAAATGTTTATGGGGCATTGTCACAGTGAGTGGAGATTCATGCAATAACTGAAAGAATATTGAATTCCCATCCTGGGAAGCTCTGCCACAATCTCTAATGGAATATCAACATTCCCCAAGTATGGAGGCAATGACTAGAGAAGGATAGTCCACTGATGGACCCCTGATATTGATGACTATGCTTATAAGCCTTTGCTCTTGAAATTGAAACTTAGCCTAATGTTGTAGGGTGCCTAAGAGTTAGCCCCTGAGATCCTCCATGTCGCTCAGATGTGGCCTCTCTGTAAGCCAAACTCATACCCCAGTGTGGGACGTGACTCCCAGGGATAAGCCTCTCTGCCACTGAGAGTTTATTACCAAGCACTGGCTGGTGATGCAACTTGAAAAAGACCTTGAATAAAAGGGGGGAAATGTAAAGACTAATGAGTTTATATGGCTAAGAGTCTTCAAAATTAGTTGGGAGGTCATCCCAGAGGTAATGCTCATGCATGCCTCAGCAGGATCTCATAGACTACCAAAGTATATTCTACCTCAAATAGTTGGGCTCCTGAGGGCTCTGGAGACACCCAGGTCCTAGAGTCATGGCAGGTAGATTTCAGAGTTTGGTGTCTCTCCAATGGGCCCTACTTTGGATTTTGTGCACCCTAGTGTGACAGAGTTGGACTTAGATGTGACTTCTCTACACATGCCTCCTCTGTCCCTTCTATTTGTACCTATAGTTGGTACTGACATTGGTAGGTGTACATCCAAGAGATTTGAATCTCTGGGCTTTCCATGTGCCAGCTGGGCCCTGAGCCTCAGTGGAGATGCAATACCTACTCTCTAGTTCATTGGACTCACCCTGGACAACTAACAAAGAGGTGAGGATGGACAGCCACCATAGCAAGTAACTGAGAGTGTCTTCAACTGCAAGCAAGAGTCCCATCCATCACCCATATGGGATCAAGGTCCCTTCTCAATTAGATGTGGAGTTGCATCACCATCCCAGAATCCTCAGGATTGGTGAATAAAGAATGGACTAGAGTGGACTTGCTGGTATTCCACTATAGGCTTATTGTGATTCTAGTAATGGAAGAAATTATTTCATTGATGTGGAGACACTGGAGGTGCTGAAGGCTGGGAGAGGGAAAAAGAGGTGCATTTTCAGGACTTAGAATTGTCCTGAGTGACACTGCAATGAAAGATACAGGCCATTATATATCCTGTCATAACCTACAGAATTGAGTGGAAAAGAGTGTAAAGTACAGTGTTAACTATAATCCATGCTTTTGTCAGTTCTTCAGATGTGCTCATCAATTGCAATGAATGTTCCACTCCAAAGAAAGAATTTGTTAATGTGGGGAAGAGAGGACATTGTGGGGATGGGGGAATTTTGGGAGTCCCTTATATTTTTGTGTGTAACATTTTGTGTAATCTAAATATCTTTTAAAAAATAAAAAATATATTTATAAAACTCTATTACAGATGACATGATCTTATATTTAGAAAATTCTGACATATCTTCAACAAAGCTTTTAAGCTAATAAATGAGTTCAGCAAAGTGGCAGGAAACTAAATCACTATGCCAAAAAAAGGTGGTGTTTCTAAATACTAGTAATGAGCAAATTGAGGAGGAAATAAAGAAAAAATTCTATTTATAATAGCAACAAAAAATTCAAATATGTAGAAATTAATTTAATCAAGAATGTAAAGGACCTTTATTCCAAAAACTACAAAACACTGCTAAAAATAATCAAAGAAGACCTAAACAAATGGAAGGACATTTCGTGTTCATGCATTGGAAGACCAAACATCATGAAGATGTCAATTCTACTCAAACCCATTTATATATTCAACACTATACCAATCAAAATTCTAATAGCCTTATTAACAGATATAAAAAAAAGTCAATTACCAAGTTTATTTGTAAGGGAAAGTGTTCCTTAATAATCAAAAACATCCTAAAAAAGAAAAACGAAATTAGAAGATGCATGCCTCCTGATACTGAAGTGTAGTATATAGCTACAGTGGTCAAAACAGCAGGGTACAGGAAGATGACTTGGCCCAGTGGTTAGGGCATCCATCTGCCACATGGGAGGTCTGTGGTTCAAATCCCGGGCCTCCTTTACTGGTGTGTAGCTGGCCCATGTGCAGTGCTGATGCACACAAAGAGTGCCCTGCCATGCAGGGGTGACCCCTGCGTAGGGGAGCGCCATGTGCAAGGAGTGCACCCCATATGCCCTGGCCCGCGGGACGGCAACGAGGGCTCGAAACCTGCTGAGAAAGAATGGTGGGACAAGAGACACAAAGAATGACAGCAAGACAGGGTTCTGATCAAGCTGCAAATTTTATTGAGGGGAACAAAGCATATATACTCTTGAGAAGGGGAGGAGTGGTGGGTGGAGGTGGAAGCTAGGGATTGGCTATTTCTGTTGCTGAGGTAGAAGGCGGACTTCAGTTTCACATCTTGCGCCTGCGCACTATCTTATAGGTCTGGGCAGTGGTGGGAAACGGAGAACAAAGGAGCAGGGAGGGAGAAGAACAAGGAAGTGACAGGGCAGATTTGAGTTCTGCCATGATGTGGGACCCGCCATGTTGTGGTGAACTAATTATAGTTTACTCAAATGAGAAAGTTGGCTCCTCTCTGGCAGCCATGCTGCTGGCTCTGCTGAGTTCGGTGTGTACTTTATTTTGACTGCTCCCAACACCCATAAGGAGAGCCGCCCAGTGCAAAAGAAAGTTCAGCCTGCCCAGGAATGGCACCGCACACACGGAGGGCTGACACAGCAAGATGACACAACAAAAAGAAACACAGATTCCTGTGCTGCTGACAACAACAAAAGCAGACAAATAAGAACATGCAGCAAATGGACACAGAGAACAGACAACTGGGAGGGGGGAGGAAGGGGAGAGAAATAAATAAAATAAATATTTTTTTAAAAAAGCAGAGTATTGGCATAAAGATAGATACATTGATCAATAGAATGAAAATGAGAGTTCAGAAATAGACCCTCACCTTTAAGGTCAAATGGTTTTTGATAAGCCTACCAAATCCACTTTTCTGGGCCAGAACAGTCTCTTCAACAAATGGTGCTGGGACAACTCTATATCCATACAAAAAGAATGAAACACGAGCCCTATATCACCCCCTATACAAGAATCAACTCGAAATTGATCAAAGACCTAAATCCTAGAAGATAATGTAGAGAAATATTTACAAGCCCTTGCAGTAGGTGGCAGTCTCTAAAACCTTATACCAAAAGCTTAAGCAACTAAGGAGAACATAGATAAATGGAACCTCCTAAAAATTAAACACTTCTCCAGCAAAAAGGACTGTGTGAAGATGGTAAAAAGGCAGCCTACTCAATGGAAGAAAATATTTGGTAATCATACATCTGACAAGGGTCTAATATTCATTATATATAGAGAGATCCTGCAACTCAACAATAAAAATTCGAATGACCTAATTAAAAATTAGCCAAAAAACTTGAATAGGTATTTTTCTTAAAAAAGAATTACAAGTGGTGAAGAAACACATGAAAAAAAAAAATGTTCAACATCACTGGCTATTAGGGAAATGCAAATCAAAGCTACAGTGAGATTTAATTTCACACCTACTAGAATGGCCATTATTAACATAACAAAACTGAAGGTGTTGGAGAGGATGTGGAGGGGCAGGAATGCTTATTCACTGTTGGTGGGAATGTAGAATCCCCACTGTGAGTCTGTTTAGTGGTTCCTAAGGAAGTTAGATATAGATCTACCATGTGAACCTGCAATACCACTACTAGGTGTATAACCCAGAAGAACTTAGAGCAGTGATATGGACAGACATCCACACACCTATGTTCATAGTGACATTATTCACAATTGCCAAAAGATGGAATCAACCCAGGATTCCATCACATGGAATATTATTCAGCAGTAAGAAATAATGAAGTCATGGAGCATATGACAACATGGATGAGCTATAGAACTTTATGTTGAATGAAGCAAGCCAGGCACAAAAGGACAAATATTGTATGATTTCACTATTATGAACTATTAATAAATAAAATGAGCAAAATCATGGAGTTAATAATAGCAAGAATATGTCACCAGAAAATAGAACCTAGTTACAGAATGAAAAGCTGAAATTTAATCTTTGCAGAATTGGTAAAAATGTGTTTTTAAATGTTTAGAAATGAATGAAAAAGGTCAAAGAACATTTTAGGATTTATAATTCATAGCACTAACATATGAGCATTATAGTGGCTTTTTTTGTTAATTTTTTTCTTTTTTCAAGTAAAGAAAATGCTGCAATATTGATTAAAATGATAAATGCACAACTCTGATTATATCAAATGTCATTGATTGTAAACTTTAGTATAATAATATGGTGAGTTTGGGGAAAATACACCAAATATAAGATATATACTATAATTAGTAGTAATATATTAATAGTAATATACTATGATGCTCTTTCATAATTTGTTACAAGTGTTTCACAAAAATGCAAGGTATTGGTGGTGGGTGATGTATGGGAACTGTATGATGTTATGCATGTTTGTTTTCTAAGTTCACAACTTTTACTATATACTTACTGTTTCTGATTGTTCATGTAAGTATAACATACTTCAATAAATTTTTAATGGAATAAAACAGCCTGTTAGAGAGAAATACATAATTTAACATGAGGTTTTGAAGATTAGATATTTGAGCTTAAAGAGAAAGCTGGGAGGCATTGTAAAGTCATATGCAAAGGTTTTATTTTAAATTGTGATTAAATCATAATGTACTTGCTATTCTCAAAAACCTAGTGAGGGGGGAAGTGGCTAAGACTTAATAAGTTGGACTCCCATCTACAATATGGGAGGCCCTGGGTTCACATACCAGAGCCTCATTGTGAAGACAGGCTCACCCACTTGCTGCGGAGAGCCTCCAGCCCACAAGCACCATGGACAATCAACTCAGCAAGGTGATGCAACAACCAAAAAAAGGGAGACAAGCAAAAAAAAAAAAGGCAGAAGAGTATGCAGCAAATGGACACAGAGAGCAGACAGCAAGCAAGCCACAAGGGTGGGGAGATAAATAAAAAAGTAAAAAAATACACAAAAGAATGCACAGAGAATAGACACAGAGAGCAGACAGCAAGCAAAAAGCTACAAGGGGGGATAAAAATCTAGTAAGGGAAGAAATACAAAAAATCAGAAACTTATAACACAGGACTGGGTGTGGGGTGCAGCACTAGAGGTGAATTCAGAGAGCCTACAAATGGGACTTAAGGGGCTTAGGAACCCATACTTAGAGTTGGTAAAAGAATATCACTGAAGTTTAGTGTTTTCTCTTTCTGTTCTGAGCAACTGGTCAAAGTATTTTAATTTTTGTGAAAGAAAAATTGTAAAAACTTTATAATAATTCAGTAATTTATAAGTCATCTAAAAATATGGCTGTAACTATTAAAGATAATAAATTTTATAAAAACTAACTTTAAAAACAATAAAATCCTTAGAACAGTGATCTGTTTTAATTGGGTCTATTGCATTTCAGGTCCTAGTATACAGCCCAGTTTAGAAATAATGTAATGGTAGTTGTGCAAATTGGCCAAGTCCCACAGCTCTTCTGTGGTGAAATGGGCACTCAAACTCAGGTTGTTCAGATTCTGAAATTCAAGCTCTAATTTATTCTCTTCTACTGAATCCCATTGACAGGGTCATGAACATAACCAAATTAGTTATTTAGTCACCCTTCATTAAGTGATTCACCCTTAGTAAGTCTCTCCTAAATGTTTCTTGATAATCATGTCCCACTCAATCATAGAGTTTCCAAAATTTTTTTTCAGTGCTGCCTTTACTTCCTTGTTCCTCAGGGTATATATGAGTGAGTCAAGCATGGGGATCACCACGATGTAGAAGAGGGAAGCAAACTTTCCTTGGTCCTTGGATCTACTTTTGGCTGACTGCAAATACATAAAAATGATGGTTCCATAGAAGATGACTACCATCAGGTGGGAAGAACAGGTCCCAAATGCTCTATGTCTTCCAATGGCTGACTTGATCTTCAAAATTGCTTGAGCAATGTACCCACAGGAGATTAGGATGAGTGACAAAGGCACCACCAGGAATAATACACTAGCCACAAAGAGCTCAGCCTGGTTGAAGCCTGGTTGGTGTCCACGCATGCCAACCTGATGAGTACAGGGACCTCACAGAAGAAATGATCCACCTGGCAGTGACCACAGAAGGGCAGCTGAAGGGTGATTGTGGACTGAATCAATGTAGTGGCCACCCCACTGAGCCATTCCATAGAGGCCAAGACATGGCAGAGCCAAAGATGCATGAAAAAATATAATGTAAAGGATGGCAAACAGCAACATAGTGATCATAGGTCATCACAGCCAGGTGGATACACTCAATGTAGCACAGTACAAGGGAGACATAGAGTTGAATCATGCAGTCTACATATGTGATGGGCTTATCTGAACACTAGAGGTTGACTAGAAGCTGAGGAATGATACTACTGAGGAAGCAGAGGTCCAGGAAGGAGAAATGGGAGAGGAAAAATTACATAGGAGTGTGGAGTTTAGAGTCCAAGATGGACACCAAGATGATAGCAGTGTTGCCTAGAAAGGTCATGAGGTAAAGGAACAAGATTATTCCAAAGAGAACCGGCTCTAACTGAGACTTGTCTGAAAAACCTATCAGAATAAATCCAGAGGAGGCGCGCTCATTGGTCCCCTGCATTACTCTTGCTTTGACCTTTCACTTCTGAAAGATGAAATCATATGTATTAACCTCAGGGATTTTATGACAAATCTATGACAATAAAGATTTAGTGCTAGGGACAAGATGGTGTCTGAGTGAGTGCACCTCATAATCTCTCCTGCAAAGAAGCAGGTGAGTATGATCAGAGTTCTGCTGGACCAGGCTGTTTCGGGGGCTTGCAGGGCAGGAGGTGTCTGGACATTGATTTGGTGAGACAGTGACAGAAGAGATTCTTGCAAGAGGTAGAATTTGGTTCTCTGACATGGAGGTCAGAAGTTGTGTTTGGGACTCTTCCCCCTAGGGCTCGCAGCCCAGATGTGGCAATCCCTGAAAACTTTGTTGTGCTGAGGTGTTCCCAGACCCTGAGCAGTCTGTTTCAGGGGCTTGCAGGGCAGGAGGTGACTGGACGTCAATTTGGTGAGACAGTGACAGAAGAGATTCTTGTGAGAGGTGGAATTTTGGGTTTCTGACACAAAGGTCAGAAGGTGTGGGTGGGACTCCTCCCCCTAGTGCTGGCAGCCCAGCCACAGGAATCCCTGAAATCTTTGTTGTGCTACAGCATTCCCAAACCCCATGTTTACTGGATGCATGGTTCCCAGGTCTGTATACCGTAAACCCTGGTAGCCCACACTCCACAGACTCACATACCTTGAGCCTGCAATACCCCGGACTTCCCATCCCCAAAACCAGCACCCTGAGGTCCGACTGAGGTCCTTGATTACCCTAGCGCTCCACGTTTTTTGTTGGTTTTTTTTTTTCTTTGAGCTTTGAGGAGTGTACCAGCTGACTTGGGGAGAGTCTGGGAAGAAAGCAGAGGTGAATCTGCTGAGAAAGTCCAATTTACCTAAATGTCCTGGGATAGGAAACTTGGTCTGGGAGGAGGTGGATCAGAAAATCAATTATAGGAAACAGACTTGGCCCAGTGTGGGGTGTCCGTCTACCACATGGGAGGCCTGTGGTTCAAACCCTGGGCCTCCTTTACCCGTGTGGAGCTGGTCCATGCGCAGTGCTGATGCACACAAGGAGTGCCGTGCCACGCAGTGGTGTCCCCCGCATAGGGGAGCCCCATGCACCAGGAGTGCACCCATAAGGAGAGCTGCCCAGCATGAAAGAAAGTGCAGCCTGCCCAGGAATGGCACTGCCCACACTTCCCAAGCCGCTGACGACAACAGAAGCAGACAAAGAAACAAGACGCAGCAAACAGACACAGAGAACAGACAACCGGGGGAGGGGGGCAATTAAATAAATAAATAAATCTTTAAAAAAAAGAAAGAAAATCAATTAGACCTTCCCTAGCACACCTAAGGGGAAGGGACTGTAGGACATGCTATCCAAGCTTCCAATAGCATATTTGGGGTTGCTGGTGAGGTGTAAGTGCTCTCATGCTGGAAGTAAAGAGTCACTGTCTTCTGTGTTGAGTTGGTTCAACAAGAACCCACTTGAATCTCCTACCGGACCCCTCAGGCAGCGTTCCAGCTGACCTGGGAGAGACAGAAGTGAGGATGGGAGAAAGAGGGAATATCAGATCCCTAAGCATTTTATTTAACTGGAAAGAGGATTCCTAGCTTGAAACTTTGATACTTTTTTTTTTTATCATGGTTGCTACTGTTGCATTGTCTCCTGGTCTTATCTCCCATTTTATCCCACAAGGTCCTTTTTCATTTATTTAGTTTTTTTCTCTTTATCTTGCTTGTTTCACCCCCTTTTCTGTTCCCCCCTTTTTTCTCTTTTTCCTCTCTTTTCTTTTTTATTTTATTTTCTTTATATAATAGGTGCTGCAGGGAGCACTTCACATTTGCTGTGTTTCCTCATCCTCCATTTCCTCTTTTCTGTGTGTATTGATTTTGGCCACCTACACTCTCCCTTTCCTCTACATCTTTCTATCCTCCATCATCTACTGTTTCTCTTACATTCCACCTCCCTTTCTTTGGCCCCCAAATTGTATGATTTTTTATTTCTCATACCTTTGTTCTGTTTTCTGTCTTTTATCCACTCTTGATATTATTGTCTTTCTTTTCTCTTTCCCTCTCTCATGAAAATACTGGCCTTTTAATTCATACTATATTCCTCCCCATATTCAGTCGACTGTCTCATTATAGATACTCTACTTACTGCTATAACTCTACACAACTTACATGAGTCTAATATCCATTCTCCTAGATCTCATATTGTTTCTCTGTTAACATTTATTACCAATACTACTTTATACATTTTCTTTTCTTACTCATTTTGCTTCCCCTGGCCCTAATATTTTCCTTCAAAGTGAACTTAGCCAGCAACAAGAACATAGAATAAGAAGAACAAAGTGATGAAGAGAAGACACTTTCACATGAACAACAACTAATTAATCCCCAAGACTAGACAAAGAAGGTAAGGAACTGATTAAACCTGTCAAGATAAAATGATAACCAGACAGCAATAAAAAACTACAGACTAAACCAATAATCAGGAAAATGTGGCTGAATCCAATAAACAAACTAAAAACCAGGAAGAGGAGCTCTCAAACATATATATTAGAGACCAACTTAATGAAGTAAAGGAAGAGATTAACAATATGAAGAAAACACTTGGAGAGAATACAGAAGAAATTGCAGTCATACACAAAAAGATAACAGATATGATGGTGATGAACACCACAGTTCAAGAAATAAAAAATACCCTCTCAACAAAGAGCAGCAGATTAGAAGAGGCAGAGGACAGAATTAATGATGTGGAAGACAATACATCTGAAATCAAACAGAGAGTAGAACTGATCAATAAAAAGGTAGAAAAAACCCAGCTGGGACTTAGGGACCTGAATGATGATGCAAAGCACACAAACATACATATTATAGACATCCCAGAAGGAGAAGAGAAGGGAAAGAGGACAGAAGGGGTGTTGGAGGACATAATGACTGAAAACTTCCAAAATCTACTGAGGGAGATGGATGTACATGTCCAGGAAGCACAATGCACCCCAAACACCATAAATCCTAACAGGCCCACCCCAAGACATATACTTGTCAAATTATCCAATGCTCAAGACAAAGAGAAAATTCTATAGGAGCAAGAGAAAAGAGAACCATCACATACAAGGGAGGCTCCATAAGATTAACTGCTGATTTCTCATCTGGAACCATGGAGGCAAGAAGGCAGTGGTATGATATAGTCAAGATAATAAAACAAAAAAATTTTCCAACCAAGAATACTCTACCCAGCTAAGCTAGCATTCAAAAATGATGGAGAGTTCAAAATATTCACAGATAAACAGAAATTAAAAGAGTATGCCAACAAGAACCCTGCCCTTCAAGAAATACAAAAGGGAGTTCTGCAGGAAGAAAGAAAAAAAACAGGAGAGGCAGAGTTGGAGGAGAGTGTACAAGAAACAAAAAAGACAAAAAGAGAAGAAAAAAACTTTAGACAAACACAAGTCCAAAGAAAATATGGCTAACATAAATAATTCCTTGAAAGTAATACACTGAATGTCAATGGATAAATTCACCTGTAAAAAGATTCAGACTGGAAGATTGGATAAGGAAATATGACCCATCTATATGCTGTCTACAAGAAACACATCTTAGACCCTGGGATTCAAGGAGGTCGAAAGTGAATGGCTGGAAAACAATCTTAAAAGCAAACAACCAAAAAAAGTCAGGAGTAGCTATATTAATATCAGTCAAAATAGACTTTTTTTTTTTTTTTTTTTTTTTTTTTTTTTTTTTTGCAGTTTATTTTTTTTTTATTTATTTTTTTTTTTTTATTTTTTTATTTTTTATTGACTTTGTAATAATATTACATTAAAAATATATATGTGAGGTCCCATTCAACCCCACCCCCCCACCCCCCCTCTCCCCCCCCCCAACAACACTCGTTCCCATCATCATGACACATCCATTGGATTTGGTAAGTACATCTTTGGGCACCTCTGCACCTCATATACATTGGTTCACATCATGGCCCATACTCTCCTCTATTCCATCGTGTAGGCCCTGTGAGGATTTACAATGTCCGGTGAAGCACCATCCAGGGCAGCTCCATGTCCCGAAGACGCCTCCACCTCTCATCTCTTCCTGCCTTTCCCCATACCCTTTGTCCATTATGTCCACTTTTCCCAATCCAATGCCACCTCTTCTATGTGGACACTGGATTGGTTGTGTCCATTGCACCTTTATGTCAAGAGGAGGCTCAGATTCCACCTGGATGCTGGATGCAATCCTCCCATTTTCAGTTTTAATCACTCTAGGCTCCATGGTGTGGTGGTTGTCCTTCTTCACCTCCATCTTAGCTGAGTGTGGTAAGTCCAATAAATCAGATTGTAGGTGCTGGAGTCTGTTGAGGCTCAGGATCTGGCTATCACATTGACAGTCCAGAGATTCAAATCCCCTAAATATATCTTAAACCCCAACATTAACTGCACCTCCAGCACATTAGCATGAAAGTCTTATGAAGGGAGATCCCATCTGAGTCCAGATTCATCACACATAAACACCACAAAATAGACTTTAAATGCAAAACAATTGTGAGAGACAAAGATGGATACTACATATTAGTGAAAGGGATAATTTTTCAAGAAGGAAGAACAATCATAAATATTTATGCTCCTAACAAGGGAGCCTCCAAATACATGAGGCAAACATTGGAAAAGCTAAGTGAAATAATAGATGCCTCTATAATTATACTGGGGGACTTTAATACACCACTATCAACTTTGGACAGAACATCACAAAAGAGAATCAATAAACAAAAACTCTGGAAATGGTCTTTGGCCCAGTGGTTAGGGCGTCCGTCTACCTCATGGGAGGTCTGCGGTTCAAGCCCCGGGCCTCCTTGACCCATGTGGAGCTGGCCCATGCACAGTGCTGATGCGCGCAAGGAGTGCTGTGCCACACAGGGGTGTCCCCCGCGTAGGGGAGCCCCACACGCAAGGAGTGCACCCATAAGGAGAGCCGCCTAGCGCAAAGGAGGGAGCAGCCTGCCGAGGAATGGCGCCGCCCACACTTCCCATGCCGCTGACGACAACAGAAGCAGACAGAGAAACAAGACACAGCAAAAAGACACAGAAAACAGACAACTGGGGGAGGGGAGGGGAATTAAATAAATAAAAATAAATCTTTAAAAAATAAAAATAAAAAAATAAAAAAAACTCTGAACAGCATATTAGAGGAGCTGGACTTAATAGACATATACAGATCATTACACCTGAATACAGCAGGGTATACATTTTCCTCAAGTACACATGGATTATTGTCCAAGATAGACCATATGCTAGGCCACAAAGAAAGACTCAATGAATTCAGAAAGATCAAAATCATAAAGAATAATTTCTCTGACCACAGTGGAGTGAAGCTGGAAATCTACGAGGACCAGACCCAGATTTCACACCAAGATATGGACATTAAACAGCACACTCTTAGAAAAACAGTTGGTGAAGGAGGAAATTTCAAAAGAAATTAATAACTACCTTGAAACTAATGAAAATGATAACGCAACCTACCAAAACTAATGGGATGCAGCAAAAGCAGTACTGAGAGGGAAATTTATAGCAACAAATTCATACATCAAAAAAGAAGAAAGAGCAAAAATTGAAGAACTAACTGCACATTTGGTGAAATTAGTAAAAAAGGAAACAAAAAAGCAATCCACAGGAAGAAGAAAGAAAGAAAGAACAAAGAAAAGAGCAGAACTAAATGAAATGGAAAATAAGAAAGCACTGAAAAGATAAACAAAACCAAGAGCTGGTTCTTTGAGAAGATCAATAAAACTGACAAACCCTTAGCTAGACTAACAAAAAAAGAGAGAAGATGAAAATACACAAAATAAGAAAGGAGAAAGGAGATATCACCACTGATCCCACAGAAATAAAGACTATTATGACAGGATACTTTGAAAAACTATATTCCAACAAAAATGACAATTCAGAGGAAATGGACAAATTCCTAGAAACACATAAGCAGCCTATATTAATGAAAGAAGAAATTGATGATCTTAACAAACCAATCACAAGGAAAGAGAATCAGTCATTAAAAACCTCCCAAGTAAGAAGAGCCCTGGGCCAGATGGCTTCACTGGTGAATTCTACAAATTCTGGAAAGAACTAATGCCATTCTTGCTGAAACTCTTCCAAAAAATTGAAAGAGAAGAAATATTGCCTAACTCACTCTATGATGCCAACATTACCCTGGTAACAAGTCAAACAAAGGCACCCAAGAAAGGAAAATTACAGACCAATTTCTCTAATGACACAAAAATGCTCAACAGAATACTTGCTAACCATATCCAACAACACATTAAATGAATTATACACCATGACCAATGGGATTCATTCTGGTTATGCAAGGATGGTTCAACATAAGGAAATCAATCAATGTAATACACCATATAAACAGATTGGAGGAAAAAATCACATGATTATATCTACTCATGCAGAAAAAGCATTTGACAAAATATAGCAACTTTCTTGATAAAAATACTACATATGTTTGGAATACAAGGAAATTTTCTGAACATGACAAAGAGTATATATGAAAAACCCACAGCCACATCGTTTACAATGGTGAAATCCTAAAATCCTTCCCTCTAAGATCAGGAACAAGACAAGGATGCCCACTGTCACCTCTTTTGTTTAACATTGTCTTAGAAGTACTTGCTCGAGCACTGAGGCAAGAACCAGACATAAAAAGCATTCACATTGGAAAGGAAGAAGTCAAAATTTCATTTATTTGCAGATGACATAATCCTATACATAGAAAACCTTGAGAAGTCTACAAGAAAGCTTCTAACTTATAAATAAATTCAGTAAAGTCGCAGGTTACAAGATAAATGTGCAAAAATCAGTAGCATTTCTGTACACCAATAATGAGCAATCTTATGAGGAAATCAAGAACCAAATACCATTCACAATAGTAAATAAATAAATAAAATACCCAGGAATAAATTTAACTAAAGAGGTAAAAGACTTATACACAGAGAACTACACAACACTGTTCAAGGAAATCAAAGACCTAAAAAAATGGAAGAATATTCCCTGTTCATGGATAGGAAGACTAAATATTAGATGTCTATCTTAACAAAACTGATGTAAAAATTCAATGCAATCCCAATAAAAATCAACACTTCATTCTTTAAGGAACTAGAGAGACTATGAAATTTATTTGGAAAGGAAAAAGGTCCTGAATAGCCAAAGACATATTGAAAAAGAAAAATGAAATTGGAGGAATCACAGTACCTGACTTCAAAACATACTACAAAGTATGTGAAAACAGCATGGTATTGGCACAAGGAGAGACACACAGACCAATGGAACCAAATTAAGAGTTCTGATAGAGATCCTCATATATATAGTCATATAATATTTGATAAAGCCACCAAACACTCTCAACTGGGAGAGAATAGCCTATTCAACAAATGGTGCCTGGAGAACTGGATATCCGTATGTAAAAGAATTTAAGAGGATTACCAACTCACACCTTATAAAAAAATCAACTCAAGATGGATCAAAGACCTAAATATAAGAGCCAAGACCATAAAGACTTTGGAAAGCAGTGTAGGGACGCATCCACAGGACCTTGTAATAGGAAATGGCTTCATGAACTTCACGCCAAAAGCACGAGCAGCAAAAGAACAAATAGATAAAAGGGACTTCCTCAAAATTAAAGCCTTCTGCACCTTAAAGGAGTTTGTCAAGAGAGTGAAAAGAGAGCCTACACAATGGGAGAAAATATTTGGCAACCATATATGTGATAGGAGACTCATAAACTGCATATACAAAGAACTCGTATATCTCAAAAATAAAAAGACAAACAACCCATTTAAAAAATAGGAAAAAGATTTAAACAGACACTTCTCCAACAAAGAAATACAAATGGCCAAAAAGCAAATGAAAAAAATGCTCCAGATCTCCAGCTATTAGGGAAATGCAAATCAAAACTACAGTGAGATACCATCTTCCTCCCGTAAGATTGGCAGCTATGAAAAAAACAGAAGACTACAAATGCTGGAGAGGATGTGGAGGAATGGGAACACTCATCCACTGCTGGTGGGAATGCAGAAGAATCCAGCCCTTCTGGAGGACAGTTTGGCAGTTTCTCAAAAAATGAGCTATAGATTTGCCACATGACCCAGCAATTCCACTGCTGGATATATACCCAGTCGAACGGAAAACAAGGACACAAACTGATAATATGCACACAATGTTCATAGCAGCATTGTTCCCTATTGCCAAAAGTTGGAATCACCCAAATGTCCATCAACAGATGAATGGATAAATAAAATGTGGTATATATATACAATGGAATACTACTCGGCTTTAAGAATGAATACACTAAAACACATGGGATAACATAGTTGAATCTCGAGAACCTTATTTTGAGCAAAGCAACCCAGGCATTGAAGAACAAATACTAAATGACCTCAATGAATTACTGTGATCTAAAACTTTTGTGAAGACAAGCTTAATAATTAGGTAAAAAAGGTTGAAGGACGTAGACACTGAGTTAAAGATGGAAGAAGTTGCCTTGCCAATTTGCATATTTATTGCAGTGATGGAAGGCAAAATATAAAAACAAAGCTTTTACATCTTTTAATTTTTTGATACCCCAATTTATTTTTACCTTAATTTTTCTAAAAATTAATATGTATTCTATATCTAACTTTAAACTCATCACTATATTCCATTTTAGTATTAATGGAACCTGGCAATATATTGGGCTTCATTTTTGAAGAAGTTTTGGAGCACAGAGAGGTTCAACAATGTCAGGGGGGGTGGAATACTGGTGTGGATGTTATTAACAGGGGACACATGGTTGGCAGGGAGTTCTCTGGGTATATATCCAGGGTACATAAAAATGGATATTTTCATAGTGGTTACAATTAAAAACAACTGAGGGAGTGCTGAGTTCCTAGCCAGGGGAGCTCTATCACATTCCCTAAAGGGACAGCAACAACCCCCCAAATGCAATAGCAAAGACCAAAAAAGGAAGATCCAACAATGAGACCTTGATACTAATGACTATGCTTGTGAACCTGTGCACCTGAAATAAGAACAAGGCCTAGAGCTGCAGGGTGCCTAAGAGTTACCTCCTGAGAGCCTCCGTATTGCTCAAATGTGCCAGTCCCAAAGCCACACTCAGCATGTAAATGCATTGCCTTCCCCCCAGCCTGACTCCCAGGGATGAGCCTCTCTGGTGCTGAGGGATTACTACCAAGTACCAGCTGATGATGTAACTAGAAAATGACCTTGAATAAAAGGGTCAACTCAGATCAGCAGAATATCTCAGTCTACATATAATACCCGGAGTTAAAAATGCTTTTTGACCTGAATAAAAGGGGGAAATGGAAAGGACAAAAGAGTTTATATGGCTATGAGTCTCCAAAAAGAGCTAGGAGGTTATCAGAGGGGTAACCCTTATGCACACCTCAGCAGAGTCCTAGAGACAGATAAAATAGCTACAACCTCAGATATTGGTTCTTCTGAGGGCCACAGAGACCCACAGTTTCTATGGTCATGGCAGATGACCATGGAGTTCAGTGCCATGTCAGTTGTCCCTACTTTGGAGCTTGTGTTTCTGTATGATGGAGCTGGATTCAGATGTGATCTTTGTTCACAAACCTCTCCTGTTACTTTTACTGGATCTGTAGTTGGTGCTGAGGTTTAATGTATACCCAGGGGACTTGAATCTCTAGACTGACCATGTGATAGCCAGGTCCTGAGCCTCAACAGAGTTGCAACTCCTACACTCTGGTTTATTGGACTTATCCCCCTCAGCTAATATGGAGGTGAAGAAGGTCAACCACCACACCATGGAGCCAAGGTTGCCTTCAACTGAAAGCACGAGAATTGCAACCAGCGTCCATGTGGAATATAAGCCCTCTCTTGACATAGATATGGAGTGGACACAACTATTCCAGGTCCACAGGATGGAGGATTAGAGTATGGATTAGATAATCTATTCATGAACTATTGTGGTTAGTAATAAAAAAAAAATGTGGCATTGTTGTGGAGAAAGTGGCCACGGTGGCTGCTGGGGTAGGGAGTGTGAAGAAGAGATGTGATGTGGGGGCGTTTTCAGGACTTGGAATTGTCCTGAGTGATGCTGTGGGGACATTTACCAGACATTGTATGTCCTCTCATGGCCCACAGAGTGGACCGTGGGAGAGTGTGTACTATGGTGTGGACCATTGACCATGAGGTGCAGTCGTACTCAGAGATGTATTCACCAAATGCAGTGAATGTCTCATGATGATGGAGGAGGTTTTTGTTATTGGGGGAGGAGTTGGGTGACGGGGGTGGGGGTATATGAGAACCTCATATTTTTTTTAATGTAACATTATTTTTTAATGTAACATTAAAAAAAAAAAGAAAATAAAAAGGGCCCAAGCAAAAAAAGGAAAAAGATTTAGTGCTGCCTTAAAATATGAGTGGTTATATCCCTATTATCAAATTTCAATAAATAAAGGAAAATTCCTTGAAATGTATGGAATGATCCTTCCTAAATTGTAATGTAAAAAAATTAAACAATTGTAATATATTACAAAACCTAGCATTCAGTATGCTTTTATGATTATTCAGAGTTTTAGAATTTTATTCAAAAAAAATCCATTAAACCTATAAAAGAAGCAAAAAGAACATTTCTGGAATAAAATATAATGGTTTCAATTTTATTTAGCTTAAATGTAATCTCCCTACATTTTTGGAATATCAATTAAATAAACTAATACTATATTTATTAAATCTTTAAGATGCTGAAAGTTCTAAAGCCATGTTTAATGGAATAAAGTTAAAAAAGGAAATGTAGATCTACCCTCTCTGCAATGAATAAAGTAACTTGATAGGTAAAAAAAAAAAAGATTTTGTGCTGGGAAATCAAGACTTGGAAATAGGTGAAGAAAAAGGCCACACTAGAAAATATTAGTGTGTGTGAACACAGTCTACTGGCTATAAGTTTTCCAACTACCTTGAAACAAAACAAAAGGTCATTGTGATTATAAAGCTAGAATATACAAAGTTTAAGGGTTCCTATTTGGAATGATGGAGAGGTTTTGGTAATGAATGGTGTTGATGGTAGCACCACTGAAATACATTTCGGACTGTGATTAAAAGGGGAAATGCTAGATTGTATAGCTGGTAATAGAATATTTTTTTAAAAATCCATGGAACTATACTACACAGTGACTGCTATGTTAAACAATGGACTGTAGTTAATGGTAAAATTGTAAAAATATTGTATTATCACTTGTAAAAAACATTCCACACCAATGCAAGGCATTGGTGGCAGAGTGGTGTATAGGAACCCTGTATTTTTTGCAAGGTTGTTCTGTAAACTCACAAATTCTCTAACAAACAAGATTTAAAAAACAAATGAATTTGTGGGGACATTGTTGTATTTATTGACTAAATCAAATAGCAGGATATGGTAATTAAAGGTAAGTTTGAGTCAATTTTTCAAAGACCTTAAAGGTCAATAAACCTTATTTGTATATTATTCATCAAGTAAAAGGAAAGTCTCCATAAGAGGGATGTGGTTTTGTTTGAATTTTCTTTTTAAAGATGTGTGTCTAAACAATGTAGTAAAATTTAAAACAGAAACCACTTTAATCCAGAAATGATGTTAAAAAAATAAATGGATAGACAACCAGCAAGATGACAGGAGAGTAAGGAGCCTAGAGTCAGCTCATGCAACAGGGCAGTTAGTAATCACCCAGAGCTATCTGAAGCTCCTGTTTGGGAGCTCCAGGAGACCAGAAGAACATCCTCCAGTATCCTTGAAAGAATGGAAGGAGGAGACTACCCATCTGCAGAGAAGATTCATGAGTAAAGTACTCCATGTCCTGGAGGCCGGTGACAATCCTCCACTGGCATTTCAAGCCACCTTAGGAGCTAATCTGCGGCTGGAATTGGAGGATCCACTTCCCAAAAAACAGGGAGGAAGAGATAGTTGGATACCAACTTCAGCTACTGATTAGTAAATTTGGCAGGTTAAGAACCCTAAGAACAGGTAAAATTTGAACATGTCCAAGTCAGAAAGAGGCCAGACTCTGCCCCTGCCATGAGGGGAAGCAGGGTGCACTGAAAATCTTAGTGCTGGCAAGGAAAGCCTTCTTTCCATCCAGATCAGATTGCAGCTCTAGCCTAAGCCCCAGCCCCACCTCCAGCAGGGAGGAAGCTGGGGGGACCTGTGCCAGCCTCTCCTGTTAACTGCAGGTATATTTGGCTGGACAGAGTGGGAAGTCTACCTGGGCAAATGTGGTCAGTTTAGACCCACACAGCATAGATTGCTGCCCACACCTGTAGCCCCATCCACATCTCAGGCAGGGGAGAAAGGGACATGAAGTTTCAGTCTCTCGGGCAACTATAGTCTAGGCCTGCATGACTTGGATTACTACATTTGACTGTGGCTCTGTCGCTACCCCTGGCAAAGGAGAAAGTTGGGAGAAGCTTCATTGGTCCCTGGGGCAATGAGGGAAGCATGAGCTTCTACAGCTTAACAGCATCAACTATATTCTTGGCACCTACTACACAACCAGCAAGGGAGAAAGGGCAAGAAGCCCTAAACTAAAGAGAGAAACTGCACCCAGAATAAATGCATCTATTAAGCCACATGCCAAGACACCAACAAAAAATTACAATCCACACCAAAAAACAGAAAATATGGCTCAGTTAAAGGATCAAGATAAGCTTCCAGATGACATAAAGTAGTTCAGACAACTAATCATAGATGTTCAAACAAATCTTCTTAATAAATTCAATGGGATGGCTAGAGAGATTAAGGATATTAAGAAGATATTGAATGAGCACAAAGAAGAATTTGAAAGCTTACATAGAAAAATAGCAGATCTTATGGGAATGAAAGGGGTAGTAAATGAAATTAAAAATACACTGGAATTATATAATAGCAGAATAAAGGATTGTTGAGCTTAAAGAAATGGCCTCTGAAAGTGAACATACAAAAGAACGGCTGAAGAAAAGAAAGGAAAAAATAGAACAAATTCTCAGGAAACTGAACAACAGTAAGAGACATGAAAACATACATGTCATGGGTGTCCCAGAAGAAGAAAAGAAGGGAAAAGGGACAGAAGGATATTTGAAGAAATATGGTAAAAAATTACCCAACCCTATTGAAGGACATAGGTAGCCATGTCCAAGAAGCACAAGGTACTCCTATCTGAATAAATCTGAATAGACAAACTCTGAGACACATACTAATCAGAATTTCAAATACCAAAGACAAAGAGGGAATTCTGAGAGCAGCAAGAGAAAAGTAATGCATAACATAAGGGACACTCAATAAGTTTAAGTGCTGATTTCTCAACAGAAACCATGGAGGTAAGAAGACACTGGTCTGATATATTTAAGATACAGCAGAGAAAAACTTCCAGCCAAGAATCTAATATCCAGCATTATTGTTTTTCAAAAATGAGGACTAGTTTGGAATATTCACAAATAAACAGAAACTGAAAGAGTTTGTAAACAAGAGACCAGCTTTGCAGGAAATATTAGAGGGTGTGCTGTAGCCTGAAAAGAAAAGTCAGGAGAGGGAGACTTGGAAGAGAGTCTAGACATGAAGATTATATCAGTAAATGTAATTAAAAGTGTCAAGAGAGTGATGAAAATAATATGACAGATAAAACCCAAATATTTAGGAATAAACTTAACCAATGATGTAAAGCAACTCATTGGTTAAAAATTAAAAACAAAACATTAATTAAAAGAACATTCCAATGTCACAGATTGGAAGACTTAATATCATTAAGATGTCAATTCTTAAATAAAAGTAAAAATTTTAAAAAGGTGTTCTACTCAAATTGATATACAGATTCAATGGAATCCTGACAAAAATTCCACCAGCACTTTTTAAATAAATGGAAAACATAATTATCAAATTTATTTGGAAGGTTAAGGGGTCCTGAATAGCCAGAGACATCTTAAAAAGGAAAAACAAAGTTGGAGAACTCTCACTTCTGGACTTTAAATCATATTACTTAGCTACAGTGGTAAAAACAGATGGTACTGGCATAAAGACAGACACATAGACCAAAGGAACAGAATTGATGGTTCAGAAACAGATATTCACATCTAGGGTCAAATGATTTTTAACTAGCCTATCAAACCCACCCAACTTGAGCAGAACAGTCCAGTCAACAAATAGTGCTGGGAGAACGGGATATCCATAACCAAAAGAAGGAAAGAGAACCCCTATTGCACACCTTATATAAACATTAGCTCAAAATGGATTAAAAACCTAAATATAAAAACAAGATCAATAAAGCTTCTAGAAGAAAATATGGGAAAATATCTTTAAGACCTGGTGGTAGGTGGTGGATTCTTAAAGGAAATAAGAGGAGGACTGAGATGGACTACTTGTATTTAATGTATGTGGAGGTTTTAATTAGTGTAAAAGTGTGGACATGTATAGAGTTGATGGTAACACATTTTAGTGAGTAACAGCTGGTTTATAAATAGGAATGTGGCTGAAAAGGGTAATCTAGGAATGTAAATGCCAACTAAAGAAAGCTAGATAATAATTTAGGGACTGAATAATACAGTAAACCCAGAGGTGGGTGAGAATTGTAGTTGATGGGACAGATTCAAGACTGTTCTTTGTGAGCTGGAGAAGATGTACATCACTATTGGTGGGGGTGGAAATGTGGAGAAACATGGGAAAAATACAAATGGAGTGACCTATGTAATGTGCTTAACAGAAATAATGTAATATTCATACATCTATGCCAAAGGTGTACTGTGTTGATAATGGGGGAGTATGGAAAAAGTGTGCCAAATGTACACTATGGCCTGGTAATAATCTGATGATATTATCTCATATGTAAAAAATGTTCCACCACAGTGTGGTGTGTTGATAGAGGGGTGCTGTAAATGGGAATACTACACATGTGCATGATTGTTTTGTAAATTTACTTCTGTCATAAAAAACGTATTTAAAAAATAATAATAGGATGGGTAGGGGGAATTATACCAAATGTAAGATAAGGAATATAATTAGTAATAAGATTTTGACAATATTCTTTAATAATTTGTAAAAGGGCAGCAGACTTGGCCTAGTGGTTAGGGCGTCTGTCTACCACATGGGAGGTCCGCAGTTCAAACCGCGGGCCTCCTTGACCCATGTGGAGCTGGCTCATGTGCAGTGCTGATGCACACGAGGAGTGCTGTGCCACGGAGGAGTGTCCCCCGCATAGGGGGGAGCCCCACGCGCAAGGAGTGCGCCCCGTAAGGAGAGCCGCCCAGTGCGAAAGAAAGTGCAGCCTGCCCAGGAATGGCCCCGCACACACAGAGAGCTGACACAAGATGATGGAACAAAAAGAAACACAGATTCCTGTGCCGCTGACAACAACAGAAGCAGACAAAGATGACACAGCAAATAGACACAGAGAACAGACAACTGGGGGGGTGGGGATGGGGATAAATAAATAAATAAATAAATCTTGAAAAAAAAATTTGTAACTAATGTCTCACAACAAAGCAAGGTGTTGGTGGTCAGTTGGTAGATGGGACCCCTGTATGATGTTATGTATGTTTGATTTATAAGTTCAAACCTTTACTATATGTTAATTATTTATGTATGGTCATGTGTAAATGATATAAAATAATATAATGGGGTGTGTTGGGGGAAAGATACACCAAGTGTAAAATACTTTGGCTAGTAGTAATATTTTGAGGATGTGCTTTAATCATTAGTTAAAAATATTTCACAACAATGTGGGGTATTTAGGGTAGTATGAAGTATGAGAGCCCTGTATAATGTTGTACATGTTTGTTTTGTAAGTTCACAATTATTACTATACTCTTATTGTTTATATATGTATGTTTATATATGAGTGGATATTCTTCAATAAATTTTTTTAAATGGATATATTTATATATATGGATGAATACATGAAGAGCTTATTAATTTTTGAGATTATATTTTATACTCTACTTAATTTTCACATTCGGCTCCATTTATTTATAAACAACTTTTTAAGAGTACATTATACCTCTTAGAGAAATAATATTACTTAATTATTTGTCTTTGGACATGAAATCAGTTAATGTATCCATCCTTATTTATTTAATGAATATTGTGTTTGAGGTCCTACACTACATATCAGGAATATAAAATTAAAATACATTGCAATCAAGAACTTTGTTGGCTACTGGGAAGAAACAAGCAAGCCCCCCAAAAAGTAGAAGTTGTTTAAGGGTTAACCATATATTCTCCCATCCATGCCTAATTATGGCACTGCAGGTTGATGGATGTGAAATGGTTTCAGGCCATTTCTGTGAATCCTCTCTTCATAGTAACCATGTGCAGATAAGTACCTAGACATGTGAAGAAAAGGGAATAAAGTGAAGAAAAACCAATAAAGGTAAGGCAAGCAATAGAAATGTAACAAGCATTTAATTGGATCTTTAGAGAGCAGTTTTGGGTAAGAGAGTCATGATGCATTTAGCAGAGATTTAAAGATTAATTAACATGGGTTTGAAAATGAGCATAACTCCTTAATTTCAGAGAAAACTTTCATAAAGCCCATCAGGTCATTTAAGAATGGATATGAATAATGTTGAGGTTGCCAGTTACAATAGCTGGGTAACCAATGTTTCATTGCACTGTATCTCAAGGTGCCTGGTGCATTTTTCTTCTTGCAGGCAGCCAGTGGGAGTCCTTCAAACTGGGCATCATTGAATATGCTTGGAAAAGCAGCCAGTAAGCACTGAGTCACTTGGTGGTGGAGTGAAACCCTGTATCTGCAGGGGACTGTCCACCAACATAATCCTCTGAAAGAACCCCCAGATCAATGGGAAGCTATACCAAATGTGAGCAATAGACCATATTACTAGTCATATTTTGATGATTTTTTAAATAATCTGTAACAAATATTCCAAAACAATGCCAGGTGCTGGTGGATGGGAAATGTATGGGAATTCTGCACATTATGGACGAATTTTTGTAAACTCACTTCTCTAAAAATATATATATTTTTAAAAATGTTCAATTCTAGTCCAGTCATTCTGGAAATAAATCCAAGGGTACCTATCACATTGTTGAGTTTGCAAGCTGCTTCTCTCTGCACAATAGAATTCACTGTCTGGTCTGGATGTTGGGCTCAGAAAGCTTCTGTCTACTCTGACCTATTTTGGAAAAGAGAAGTGTGCCCTGCCTTTTTAGGTTGGATTTTTCCTGAGAGACTGCCAGGTTTGGAATAACGGCTACTTATCGAGGTTCAAGAGTGGAATGATAAATCTGGATACTGTGCTCAGTGTTGATCACTGACTCACTCACCTTGGAAAATTATTCCTTTCCTCAGAAATAAGTTTCTCCATGTCAAGTGAGGGTGTTAATACCAGTTTCTTGATGCATCAAACTTATCTTGTCATGAGGAGTTGAAAACACATTTACTGCAAAATATGATAATTTAACAGGACCCATGAACTGTGAGTCCAAAGATGACTTTGAGTTCCTGGTGGCCATGATGATAATAAGAGACATTGGGCTCACCAGGTGCCAAGCTCTGTTCTGAGATCTTGACCTCTAAGGGACTATTTAGTGCAGTAACCCACCCAAGGGGACTCTAGGGGAGAGACAGAATTTGATCACAGGAGCTCACCTCCCAAAGTTCTCTGTTTTTCCCTAAATTCTATGTTTAATGATAAATTGCTATATTTTGAGTTTTAGTTTTAGGTTTCCCAATCTATGCTGATACCTTGGAGAATACTTAAATATTTAGCATTAAACACTTGATCTTCCAATATCTTTAGGAGTCCTTAACACTACAGAATTGTAGATAGAAAACAGTGTTCACCTTGGTGCTTTAACAATTCCTATTTCACAAATGTGTAATGAATGTCCTGATTTTGGATAAAGAGAGGAAGGGATGTTGAATACAAATATACTATGTAGACAGAACCAGTGGGAGGTGGTCTTCTGGTAAATATTAAGGGCAACCAATGGCATCAGGAAAGGGACAAGGAGTTAAGATATGCAATTGTGGAAGAAGTGGATATGATAAGCTTGGTCACTTACATTAGCTTACTCAAACAGTTGAGAAAAACGTGGCATGAATGAGGCCCAAATCTAAAGTTTAATCTCAGGTATTATTTTCTGATTCACAAATGCTTACATAGGACAATGGGGAGAGGTATGGTAGTCCAAAAATGTTTCTAACCTTCAACATGAGGAACCCTAAAATCTATAGGTCTAAGTAAATCTACTCCAATCAATGTGTATGGTTATAGATTGATTTTTTGAAGTACTTAAATGCTACTTATAGGATAAAGTGGTAGAGGAAGTTATAAAATCATACATAAAAATCTAAGGACTTATATGTAATTGGTTACCTGAGCTTACTACTGGAAGTCCATAACTTAACTTTGCTCTGGTAAGGGAATACAACATCATTACTATAACAGTCATATAAAGTGATCTCTGCAATCATGTACCTTTTTTTGTGTTGAGTAGTTCTCACTTTCTCCTAAAGTGGAATAAGAGCATAGAGAAGAAAATTTAACAAAAATGTAATCAGTGGTGACACTGATCCAAAATGGTTGGCCACAGCTCATTGCAGGTCCTTGAACTCATGCTTTCTTCCCTGGAAAATGAAAATTAAAAATAAAATGCTTTCTGGACATGCTCTATGGAAAAACTAAAATCATTTTTAAAGTCAACAGATAGTACATTATTAATAAAGCAAAAACAGGGCTCAGAAATAAAGCTGCTATTGTCACCTTAGAAACATGTCTCTAAAGTAACATAATTATGATCACAACTAGATAGCAATCAAGTGAGCTCACTCATAGTATCCAACTCTAAAATCATTGGAATTTCCCACAAGATTCCTTGGAAATGTATTATCCTTCCAGATTTTGGAATACTCCAAATTTCTAGAAAATGGTGGCAATAAAAAATGCTATATTTTTAACAAGCCACATTTAGAGAAGTGCAACTTGGTAGTAGGTAAAGATGTTCTGCTTCCCCTGATCTCTAAGAATAAACATGTTCTATTATGAAGCTGTCAGTTTCCCTGAAGCATGGATGCTTGCATTCTCTATTGACAGCTCATGGGTTGTTCCCTTGGGATGTCAGGCTCCACTAGGAAATTCTTACTTAATACAAGATGGCCAAAGAAGAGTATCCTAGGAGACCAATGTATTGTAATCCCTAAAGTCATATATTTCATCACCTGATACATTATTTTTTAGACTATGAAATTTCAATAGTAATTCCAAAAATGCTCTCAAGACTTAATTGAACACATGTGCACAGTCCTTTATTCATCTATCAACCTATCCATCCATCCACCATCCATCATCTATGTATCCATCCACATGTCTTTACATTTGTGATCTTCATTTATTTATTTATTTATTTTAAATTAGTCAGGAACATTTTAATTAACAAGCATCAAACGCACTTTACATTGATAACTACAATACTGACAATTGTGACATTTTAAATATTCTGAAAAGAATATTTTGAAAAAAAAAGTTTAGTGATTTTCTTTTTCCTGGGAAATGCGGAGACTGAACTATGAGCATTAATGTGGCCAGTCCAAGTCACCACAGTTTAGTTAACGCTAATATCTCAAGAGTTGTTCACTGGTCATGTCTACAATAAAACAAACTGTGAACTTTTTGTATCTCAATTTTAGCAAATATTTTAGGAGATTTTTAAAAGGCGTATCAGCTTTATTAAGTGCATACTCATAAAATTCTACATGGGCATCAGTTTTTTTGTTTTGTTTTGTTTTGTTTTTTTTCTTTTTTGCTTCAAGTGCACCTGGTTTAAGTACACAGACAAACTTTCTTTTCTAATTCCTTGGAAAAATATTTCCATAATAAGTCTTATGTCTACTATGGCTGGGTTGTTTTTAAGAAAGATAATTAGCTCTGTGAATAGTTTTCTACTTTATTTTTTAAAAATCTGTCAAAAACATCATAATATAATTTGCAGGGAAAAAGGGTCTTTTTTAAAGTCTGCAAAACAGGGAAGAAATAATACATCTTATTTTTATAAGCATGAAACTTAAAACTAGTCACACTGCAGGTAAATCCAATATGGCATTCAAAAGTTCTATAAAAGTGAACAAAAGATACATATTTACTTCCATTGCTCCAATGGTCAAACGTTAAATCTGCACAAGAGTCATGTTGTAGCAGTTTGCTAGTCCAATTTAAGAGTTCAAGGTAATTTGTGTGTATTTTGCCCACTGATGTTCACATTCCAAGTAAATTGAGTTCAAAAGACAGAAATTACCGTTGCACCTGGGGGACTGCCGCTGCTCCCCTAGGGGCCACGACAGAGCACCCCCGGCCAGGAACCCAGTACCCCCCCAGCTGTAGTTTTTAATTGTTACCACTATGAGTATATCCAAACATTACCATGCACCCTGGACATATGCCCTGTATAGCTCCCTGTCAGCCCTATATCACCTGTCAATAGTGTCCTATACCAGTATTCCTCCATCGCCACTGCCAAACCACTCTGTGATCCAAAACCTCCCAAAAATTGAAGCCCAACATAATGTCAGGATCCCTTACTAGCAAAATGGGATAAGGCGATGGGTTTAAAGGTCAGGTACAGAATACGTGTTGACTTGGAAAAATTCTACATCCTATCTTTTTCTTTTTTCTTTTTTCCCTAATTATTGACCTTCTCTTCACAAGAGCCCTAGACCACAGCAATTCATATATACAATATACAGTACTCCCACACATCCACCATAGAACCTTTTCCCTTCCACAGTGATATTCTTATAACTTATTCATATCATATTTACTTAAAGTGATGTACAGACTCTGAGACAATAGCTTTCAAAGAAGGCAACATCCGCGCTTACATTGTGGTCCATACTTTAGGATATACAGTTTTCTAAATTTTTAGTTATCCTATGTTTTACATTATGGTTTACATTATTAGTCTGTCGTCCCCTATATGTTTATGGTGTAATATTGCATGTTTTATATCCATCCCTGTGCACTCTCACGAAACTCCTCTCTTACCCCACATTTACTTTGCTTCCACACATTTAACATCCATTTTCCCATCCCCTTGGTGCCCACAGTGACAGCCAACCTCCATTTCCCGAGGAACCACGTCCAGAGACACTTGCAACAGTGTTCAGGGCCCAACTTGCTCAACTGCCCCAATGCCCTGGGAGCCACCCTTACTCTCGAGAGATACAGTTCCCTCTATTTGATGGCATTAGTCCTCCCCAGGATGTGGGTCCACCCCCACTCTCACTGCTTGGGTCTCCACCCAATGGTACCACCCACTCTGGCAAAATGAGCATTCAGACATTTCCCAGGAGCCCGTCCCGCATCAGACCATCCCCTCCAAGCATCCTAAACAAGTAACCCTCTTAATTATATTTTGATACGATTTTCTCAGCATTTTACTCTCAATGAACACCTGACACTCTCCTATGTTGGTATGCTACCCCTCCCTCCCCCCACTTTTTGGGCAATATTACCCATCCGCCCATCCCCAGCCCCCCTCAAACCCGCAAAGCCCCACCCAAAGGCAACCCCTTGCCCCCATTTTATCTCTTCTTTATGTTCATACTTACCGCCAGCTCATCATAAATTCCACCCCTTCAGACGTTGGCTCACATCCTTCCTCCACCTCCCCGATTTCCTGTAAGCCTATCATTCAGTCTCTAGCTCTCTGAGGCAGTTTTCTTATTTCATATCATTGAGGCCATGTAGTATTTGTCCTTCAATGCCTGGGTTGCTTCACTCAACATAAGGACCAGGAAGGAATGAGGGTCCAACAGTGAGAGCATGATACTAATGACTATGCTTGTGAGCCTATATGCCTGAAATAAGAACAAGGCCTAGAGCAGCACTGTGCCTGGGAATTTCCTCCTGACGGCCTTCATGTTACTCAAATGTGGCCAGTCTCAAAGCCAAACTCAGTATGTAAATGCAATGCCTTCCCCCCAGCGTGGGACATGACACCCGGGGATGAGCCTCCCTGGCACCGAGGGATCACTACCACATACCAGCTGAAGATGCAACTACAAAATGACCTTGAATTAAAGGTTCAACGAGGATCAGCAGAATATCCCTGTCTACATATAATAACATGACTTTAAAATGCTGTTTGACCTAATGTAGGGGGGAAATGGAAAGGAGAAATGAGTTTATATGGCTATGAGTCTCTAAAAAAGAATCTGGAGGCTTTCAGAAGGATTGCCCTTAAGCACAACTGAGCAGAGTCTAGGAGACAGATAAAGTAGATACAACCCCTGGTATTCATTCCTTTGAGGGCTAAAGAGACCCACGGGTTCTATGGTCATGGCAGATGGGGTTTACTGCCATATCAGATGGCCCTTCTTTGGAGCTGGTGTTTCTGCGTGATGGAGCTGGACTCAGATGGGATCTCTTTGCACAAAACTTTCATGCTAATTTACTGGAATTGTAGTTGGTGCTGGGGTTTAAGATATATCTAGGGGATTTGAATCTCTGGACTGACAATATGATAGCCAGGCCCTGAGCCCCAACAGACTTCAGCTCCTACAATCTGATTTATTGGACTCACCTCACTCAGCTAAGATGGAGTTGAAGAAGGACAACCACCACACCATGGAGTCTAGAGGGCCTACAACTGAAAGCAAGAGGATTGCATCCAATATCCATGTGGAATCTGAGCCTCCTCTTGACATAGAGGTGCAACGGACACAACCAATCCAAGGTCCACAGAGAAAAGGTGGCATTGGAGTGGGAAAAGTGGACATGGTGGCTGATAGGTATGGGGAATGGCAGGAAGAGATGAGAGGTGGAGGCGCCTTTGGGACTTAGAGTTGCCCTGGATAGTGCTTCAGGGGCAATCACCGGACATTGTAAATCCTCCCAGGGCTCACTGGATGGAATGTGGGAGAGTATGGGCCATGATGTGGACCAATGACCATGAGGTGCAGAGATGCCCAGAGATGTACTTACCAGGTGCAATGGATGTGTCATGATGATGGGAGTGAGGGTTGCTGGGGGGGGAGTGCTGGGCTGGGGGGGTTGAATGGGACCTCATATTTTTTTTAATGTAATATTTTTACAAAATCAATTAAAAATATATTACTTAGGGAAAAAACAAAAACAAAAGACAGAAATTAGGGCAAAGACTCCATATAACAAAGCACAATGATATGCTACTAGTAGTTGCTGTCCTTCCATGGCTAATGCAGAAATAAAAATTTTGGAAGCAGAAAAACTACACCATCCAATAATTCCAGAAGTGAGAATGACTCCTACCATTCCTTGCAAAGAAAATATGACTGCAAAGCTGGAAAGTAGGATCATGGGAAGAAGACAATATCCAAGGACACTTGCCACACAACCAAATGAAACACCTGTCATACTCATTAAATTTAATAAACAAAACATTCCTAGACATCCAATTGCACTGATCCCATATACATAGCCAAACTGGATTTTGCCAGCCAGTAACAATGTGGCTCCAAATGCAAGACAAAAAACCACTGGCCCTGCCAAATCAGTCTCATTCATGATGCTGCCATCTGCTACCTTTAATGGATGTAACACTGTGAGTGTTTTTTGCCAGATGTGGTCAAAATTGATACCTAATTCTTCTAATAAAGGCGGCTCATCCTCAAAGTTGTTTCCATAGAATGACTGAGGTGTGGTTGGAGTGAATGCCTGAGTTGGCTGGAAAATCTGCCCAGTGTAGGGCTGCTGTGGCTGCATCATGTCTGGAGGGACAAATCGGCCTTGCTGTGCATAGTCATAGCCACCATACTGTTTGCTATAGGGTCCTCTACTTCCTCCATAATCATAGGACTGTTGGGATTGGTCATCGATTCTGTAACTTGTCTGGTAAAAACCCGTGTTGAAGTTATCAAAGCCCGACATTGCAAACCACCAAGCGTGGCTGCAATGGCGGCAACAGCTTCAGCAGCCCCAGATTCCACCCCAACCTCAGTTTCAGACCCTGAACTCACGATCTTCATTTAAATCCCAGTAATGGTTTCTTGTTATTTTTAACGAACTTCCTCCTACAGACTACAATGCTCAGTTGTAAAAATTTCCCTTTCCCTATTTTTTTGGTTGTAGTTACTCCAGTCTTGCTTAGTATTTCATTTATGTTCCTCACATTTCAGTTTCTCCTTCATAATGAGACACTATAGCCCACTCTACTCACAATAGAATATTCTTCTCACAGTGTGTCTTGTCTCTGTACTTCATTTCTCAGAAGCCTTGCACAAACTGCCAGGAGGAAACAAATCCATTTTTATTGATGCTACTTATTTTACTTACTATCATGTAAAAATAGTTGAAAAAATTACTTATCAATTTTTAAAGCCTGGCTTCCACTCTGAATTTTGTGCTGGCAGGAAATGAGAATATTTGGATGATTTTATTTCTAGTGCTGAGCAGAGTGTCTGACATAACAAGCTCAATAAATATTGTTAACTGAAGGAATTATTTGAATCCCTCCATCCATATTGCTATTAAATCAACCAACATTTACTTCACATTTGAAACACTTTATTATGCACTTATATAAAACTAATAATATGACATAACTATTTGTGTAAATATGGTACTTTGTAATAAGAGCCCATAAAATCTGAGTCATGTCTCCTAACCATTTTATGCCTCAACAACCAAAATTACATGCTGAATTAAATCAAATAATGAGTGATTAAAATGTATTTAGCCATTATATGCAAAATGCCATTCCAGTCATTTCTTTTTTTAAATTGTATTAATTTGAAAATACATAGATCATAAAAAATGTTACATTAAAAAATATAAAAGGTTCCCACATAGCCCACACCCCCACACTCCTTCTACATCAACTATCTCTTTCATCATTGTGGTGCATTCATAGCATTTGGTGAATACATTTTGGGGCACTGCTGCACCACATGGGTTATAGATTACACTGTACTTTAAACACTGCCCCAGTACATTCAGTGGGTTATGGCAGGATATATAATGTCCAATATGTGCCCCTGCAATATCATTTAGGACAACTCCAAGTCCCAAAATTGCTCCCACATCACATCTGTTCTTCCCTCTCCCTGCCCTCAGCAACTACCGTGGCCACTTTCTCCAAATCAATGCTACAGTTTTTTCTATTACTAGTCACAATGGTGACTAGTGACTTCTATTACTAGTCACCCATTTGTCCACTCTAATCCATATTTTATTCCTCCATCCTGTGGCCCCTGGGACGGTAATGTTATTTCACCTCTATATCGAGAGGGGGCTTAGACCCACGTGGTCATTTCTTGAGTGCTTATCTTTTTCTGATCACTAAATGGAGATGTGATGGTGAACTTGTCTTTAGGTAGATCACACGCTAGCAAAAGAGAGAAAAGGTTTGTAGCCAATGAAGTACCATGTAAGAAAAAAAAGCAGGCATTATTTAAGAGCAAAAGAGTGTTCTGAAGAAGAGAATAATATTTTGAGAGTTTTGAGAGAAAAGTAAAAATTAGCCAGTACTATGAGGAAAGATAGAAAAGAAACATTTCATGGAAAAGAATTATAGTGGACAAAAATACAAGGAAGGGAAAAACATATGTTTTCAGGTAGTTTTACAAGGCTGGAGCTTAAAGAGGGCATGTGAGTATTCAGAAAGTCACAAGTATATAGTCAAGAGTATGAAAGTCTTAGAATGTTATTTGACATCATCCTAAATTCAATAAGCTCATCAACTTGAAATAAAATGGAAATATTGTAGGCTTGGCTTATTTTAACAGAAAATTTATACTTCATTTCTGAAGAAAGAAAGAGATCTTGTTGCACTTAGGAGGCTCAAAGCTATTGGTGATACTCTGTCTTAAGTTGGGTGGTAATGACATGGATATTTAATTATCATTATATATATATATAGCTAAAATGGATAAATAAATTATAACTGCAGATAAATAAGGCATAGTGAGTATATGGAATGATCTCCTCCACCTCCCAATGTCACCATTATGGAATATAAAGTTTTTAACCTAAGAGAATTAAAAGAATAGGAGAACTTCAGCTTCTACACTCTGATTTATTGGACTTACCCCACTCAGCTAACATGGAGTTGAAGGTCAACCACCACACCATGGAGCCTAGAGTGTCTACAACTGAAAGCAGGAGGAGTGCTTCCAGTATCCATGTGGAATCTAAGCCCCCACTTGACATAGATGTGCAATGGACACAACCAATCCAATGTCCACAGAGAAAATGTGGCATGGGTGTGGGAAGGGTGGCCATGATGGCTGCTGGGTGCAGGGAATGGGAGGAAGAGATGAGATGGGGAGGTGTTTTCGGGACGTGGAGTTGTCCTGGGTGGTGCTTCACGGTCAATTACAGGACATTGTAGATCCCCCCAAGGCCCACTGGATGGAACATGGGAGAGTGTGGGCTATGATGTGGACCATTGACTATGGGGTGCAGTGATGCTCAGAGATGTACTTATCAGGTGCAATGGATATGTCATGATGATGGGAGAGAGTGTTGCTGTGGGGGGAGTGGGGGGTGGGGGCGGTGGGGTTGAATGGGACCTCATATTTTTTGAATGTAATATTTAAAAAAATAATAATAAAATAAAAAAAATAAAAGAATAGGAGAAAGATTTTCTTTTTGGAAATGAGTTATGGATACAAGGTGAAAACAAAAACAAATAAAAGTAGGCCTCAACAAGTCTAAATTTTAAATGGAAATGGGATGGAAAAAGTAAAAACCCTTCAGAAAAAGAAGAAAAAAGTGGAGGAACCAGTTGTACAATAATACAGAGACATCCTATAATTACAACTCAATGTATGTGATATCAGGGCACAAATAGGAAAATAAGCCAATGGAAAGAAGGAAGAGCCCTGAAACAGGAACATCCATCCATGAGTTATATATGACCAATCAGCACTGCAGATGAATGGAGGAAGGAAAAATTTTTTAAATACTTAGTACTGAGATAATTAGGTATGTATATAAAATTGAATTGTACACCTGTGTCAATATTACACAATAAAATGCAAAGTCAATTACATGCAAAAAGCTGAAGGAAAGAACATAAAGATATTACAAAGTATTATTTGTATTATATGTTGTTTCTTCTTAACAAGACACAGAAATTAATAGCAACCATGAATAAGACTGAGAAGTTTATGGCAGAAAAATTAATAAGATCCAGTTAATGAAAGACAATATAAAGAAAGTTAAAGGACACTGACTGATTAGAGAAGACTTTACAACAGATATAAATGACAAAGTCTTATGTCCAGCATATATTAATACCTTCATAAATCAGTACAAACATACAATCCTATAGGAAAATTGGGCAAGATAATTGAACAAATACTTCAAAACAGAAATAATTTAGTACAAGAAAGGTGCTCAGAGGGAAATCTAAATTAAAACTAAAAGGTGATACAATTGCATACCTACATGTGAGATTTACCAAAATTTAAAAAGCTGACAACATGATGTGCAAAAATAATGTGAAGCAACAAATACTATCATACAATGACATTAGGACAACATAATAGACTGTTCAGGAGTTATTTTGACATTTCATAACAAAATTGAATATCTGCATTCAATATAGCCAACAATTATGCCAACAACTTCCCTAGAGAAATCTGGGCATGTGCACACAATGATACATGCATACAGGAGAATTGTGGGAAGTTGGTGGAGTAGAATGCTCCAGGAATCAATCCCTTAACCAGAACAACTATTAAATAGTGAGGAACTGTCTGAATCAACTATTTCAAAACTCCAGAGTTCAGCAGAACACTGCAGCAACCAGGCAAGGGCTGAAGGAAGATGTGTCTGCTGATATCTCCCTTCTCTCTCAGGTGTCCTTGTCTCCAGCTTCTTGCTTCTCTCTCTCTGAATTTCATTCTCTTCTCAAGGACTCCAGTAAGAGGATTAGGGCCCACCCTGGATGAGGTGAGTCACGTCTTAATTTAAGATTCTTCTCACCAAGTTTCTACTTACACTAGATCCACATCCACAGGAATGGATTAACATGAAGAACATACTTTTCTGAGGTACATACAACTACGGACAATTAGACTGCTCTTCCAATTTTTGGAAAAAATTAGGATTGGTCTTAATATTTCTTGGAATATTTGATAAAATTCCCAATGAAGTAATATGGTTTCATTGTTGGGAAAGTTTTGATGACTGTCTTTACTAGTTATTATTTGACATCTATATCTTCTTGAGTCAATCTGGTACTTTGTGTGTTGCTAGGAATTTTTCCATTTCATCTAGCTTATCTAACTTGCTGTTGTACAGTTTTTCATATTATCCTCTTAAAGTCCTTTTTATTTGGTGGGGTAATAAAAAAGAAGAGTAATAATGTTCCTCTTTTCATTTCTGATTTTAGTTAGTTTTGCCTATCTCATTTCTCTTTGTGTTTTGCTAAAGGTTTGTCAAATTTATTGATTTTTTGGTTCATGATGTATATTGTTTTTTGATTCTCCATTTAATTCATCTCCATTTCAAGCTTTGTTATTTCCTTCCTTTTGCTCCTTTTGGGTTTAATTTGCCCTTCTTTTACCAGTTCTTCCAGTTTTGAGGATAGTTCTCTATTCAGAAATCATTCTTTTTTCTCATATTCTTTTTAAAAAATTTTATTAGAGAAGTTGTGAGCTTACAAAACAGTCAGCATAATGTGCAAAATTCACATACATCAGCCATCCACTGACAACTTACACTGTTATGGAATATTTGTTACAGATTTTGACAGGACATGATTAGACTATTACCACTAACTATGGTACATATTGTACCTTTGGTATATTTTTCCATATATCCACTGTTATTAACAGTATGTATTAGTATTGTACATTTGTTATAGTTCATGAGAGAACATTCTCATATTTGTACTGTTAACCATAATCCATCTTCCACCACATGGTTCACTGTATTATACAGTCCCATGCTTGTACATTCCATCCAAAATTTATACTCAGGTGTTCTCACTTTCATCACAGGGTTGTGTAACATTTACCCCAGTTAACGTTTGAACTTCCTCCTTATTAAAAGAAAAAATCTCATACCCCCAATATTGTCCCTTATCACTAATATAACACTTTCTTTAACACTGATGCAAGAATATCACAATATTGCTGTTAACCATAGTACATAATTCATATTAATTGTATTTTTACCTTATACTATATTCTTACTACCTTATAATAGTGATGTACATTTGTTCTAGTTCATAGAAAAACATTCTTACATTTGTATTATTAACCATAATCCCCTCCCACCTCCAGGTTCACTATGTCATTCTGTCCCAAGATTATTCTCTAGCTTTATTTCAGTTGACATTTACATCTCTAGACTACCCCTTTCAGCCACAATCCCTCTTTTTTCTTTTTTAATGTTACTGTTTAGAGCTATAAACAGCCCTTCCTATTAAAATCAAGCCTCCACTCCTTTAGTGGATATAAGACTAGTACCAGATTCTAACATGCAGTTAGACAAACCCAAAACAGGGTTTTTTTCCCGGTTTTTCTCCAGGACATTAGGACTCGAACCTATAAACAACCCTTCCTATGAAAATCAAGACTCCACTTCTTTAGTGGATGTGAGACCAGTACCAGCTTTTAACATGCAGTTAGACAAACCTAAAACACCAGGGCTTTTCCCGGTTTTTCTCCTTTTCCCAGGCCTAGAGAGAATGGCTTCCCCCCAATTTTCTGGGGTTACTAGGGTTCTCTTGGGAGGTGATCAGCCTCCCCTTCCTAGCAATTAAAGCTAGGGCTTTCCAGACTGTGCTCACCCAGGGAGTCTTACCTTCTTCCATGTTTGGAGTTCTTTTCCATTCCCAGAATCTTTCTCTTCAGACCTTCCATTGCCCTCGATTTTTGTTGGGAAGATTCTGGTGAAGCCCACATCTTTTCTGGATTAAATTTAATACAGGGGTGCCCAGATTTGGGTTTCACCCAAGTCCTCCTGGCTTCCTTGGGGATTTGGAAGGGGCAGTAAAATGCTACCATCTCTGGCCTTTGTTTGCTGTCCCGCCAGAGTCACCAAAAATGTTGTAGAATTTGAGAGAGGTTCAATTATTTGCCTATAGAGAGACCAGGACTCAGGAATGATTTTGAGAAGGAAAAATGGTTTATTGACAGCCGGCCAGACTTGGGAGCTTTTTGTTTCAATCCCAAGCCCAGAACAAGATTTTCAAATTTCTTTTATACAGAGAGGAAAGGCCAAATGGTCCCTTTGTTTCAGTTCTCAATAGGCTTGAATTAGCATATATATCTTCCACATCTTAGGTAAGCTTTTAGCATGGACTCCAGACATTCTAGATAAGCTTTTAGCATATTTTGTTTGCATTTCCCCTAAATACTTAAAGTTTATAGACTTTGCATTGTTAAACTGTTTCCTGGGACTAGAGACATAGCCATTGTCACTAAGGGCAGGACTGCAGCCTCTCACCGTTCCACGCCCACAAGTCAAACAGCTTAAGTTATCTCTGAAGAGACAAATAGCCTCACACCCATAGCCCACATCAGTATGTCCAGAGAAGTCTAGTCTTCATTGCTGTTTCTAGAATTGTTTTTTCTCTTATGAGTTCCTCTGTTTGCAAGCATTTGAATGCCCCTCTGGACTTACACAGAGGCAGACCTTCCTTCTCCAGGTGTCCCACTGTAGGATTTAAAGCAGACAATTCCTTGCCACAGGCTGTCTGCCTCAATTGTTTTTTACACTGCTTTAGTTGTCTCAAGCTGCTTTTGCCTGTAGGACAAATTCTCGGAGGAGGGAAAAGCTGGATAGAGTTTCCCAAGAAAGTCTTTTCCTGCTGGATCAAGGCCAGGAACCACAAAACCAGCACCAGCCAGAGTAGCTTTCAGGGCAGAGGATCAGATAGGGGCCAGTAAGTATGTCAGGAACTTCTTTCATAGCTCCACAAAGCTATACTTTCTTGACTTGGTACCTTTCTACAAAATGTAGTCCAACTATCTTCCACAGGTCTGAGGAAGCATTCTTTCTTTAAGTCTCCTCTGTCACTTTTGCTGAGGATGGGGAGGCATGGAACAGTAATTGCCCTTAAGGCCATGCCCCCAGAGACCAAAAGTAGCTAATCAAAAGGCAGTGGGAAGCTTTGGGTCTGTGCTGTACTCCCTTCAATCTTGGGAACCAGGCTTTACATGTCTCTGTCTGGCACCAGCAATCTATGGCAGTGACTGGATCCCACTACTGCCTAATGTGAGAGTGGGAGATGGGTGTCAGTAACCAGTGAGTAAAGAGAGCAATTTCCTGATATTTACAAGGAATAAGTTTAAGAACATGTGTTTCTGGGGTACATATAGCTCCAAACCAACACACCATTTCAAAAATGGGTAAAAGACTTGAATGGACATTTCTCCAAAAAGAATATACAAATGACCAGAAAGCACATGAAAAGACATTCAAGCCATTAAAGATGCTTAGCCATTAGGGAAATGCAAATAAAAAACACAATGAGATACCATTTCACACCCACTAGAATGGTTACTATTTCAAAAACTGAAAATTACAAGTCTTAGAGAGGATGTGGAGAAATAGGAATACTCATTCATTGTTGATAGGAATGTAAAATGGTGCTACTGTGGAAAACATAGAATTAACATTTGGTCTGGCAATCGCACTCCTGGGTGTATAGCCAAAACAATTGAAAGCAGATATCTGCACATCCATGTTCTTAGTGGCATAATGCCAAATGATGGAAGGACTCCAAGTGTACATTAATTGATGAATGGATAAACAATATGTGGTAGATATAGAAAATTGAATATTATTCAGCCACAAATGTGAGTGAAATTCTGATACAGGCAACAACAGGTTGTACCTTGAAGACATTATATTGAGTGAAATAATCCAAACACAAAAGGGCAAATATAGTATGATCTCATTGAAATAAGTAAAGTAAGCAAACTCATAGAATCAGAATTTAGAATGTAGGTTAATAGAGTGGAGGTAGGAAATAGGGAGTCAATGATTAAAATGTACAGGGGTTCTTTTTGGGATGGTGGATAGGTTTTGGTAATGGATGGTGATGATTTTAGTACAACATTGTGAACACAATTAACATCACTGGGTTATATATTTGAATATGGTTAAAAGTGGAAATTTTAGGTTGTATATATGGTAATGGAACAAAAGAGCAAAATGCAAGGCACAAATAAATATATAAGGCACTTCTTATAGAAAGTTCAAAAACAGGAAAAACTTTGCAATATTGTAAAGGTGCTTTAAAAGGTGGTTACATGTGGAGCTGGCCCATGTGCAGTGCGGATGCATGTGAGGAATGCCATGCCACCACGTGCAAGGAGTGCACCCCATAAGGAGAGCCACCCAGTGTGAAAGAAAGTGCAGCCTGTCCAAGAATGGTGCTGCACACATGGAGAGGTGACACAACAAGATGACACAACAAAAAGAAACACAGATTCCCTTGATGCTGACAACAACAGAAGCAGACAAAGAAGATGCAGCAAATAGACACAGAGAACAGACAACCAAGGTGTGAGGGGAAGGGGAGAGAAATAAATAATCTTTAAAGAAATAAAGGGTGGTTAAAAATTAAAAACAAGAATTCAATTCCTATAATGTCAGTTGTGTGGTAATTCCTGGGAAAAGTAAAGTATTGACCATTGGGATAGATTTGAGTTATTGGCTATATTTTCAATTATATGGGTGTTTGCTTTAATAATTACTGTTTAAATTGACCATTGTGTTCTATGCATTTTTATGTTTACAAAAGAAAAAAATGGTTAAGATAATATGACTCCAGAAGGGTAAAAAGGTACAAGCTCTGTGGAAAACATTTTGGTAATTTCTTAAAAATTTCAATGTAGAATTACCTATGACGAACAGCCATTCTTCTAGGTGTATACTTAAAAGAAATGAAAACAGAATCCCTAAGATATTCTTAAACATGAATGTTCATGTCAGTATTATTTAAAATAGCCCAAAGGTGGAAACAACTTAAGTGTCCATCAAAGGATAAAAGGATAAATGGAACATAGTGTGTGTGTATATATATATATAAACATATTTAATGGAATAATAATAATGGAATAATATTCAGTCAAAAAAAAGAATGAAACTCTGATGCATGCCACAACATGGATGAATGAAACTATTATGCTGAAATAACTAGATACAAAGGACAGATATTCTATGATTCCACCTACATGAATAAACTAATACATACAGGCAGAAAGTTGATTAGAGATTATCAGAACCTGTACTGGGGAGAATGGAGAGGTATTGTTTAATGGGTATGGAGTTTGTACTTGATGTGAGGAAAAATTTGGTAATGGTTGGTATTGATAGTAGCATAACATTATGAATTTAATTAATACTTCTGAATTGTACACTTAGAGTTTTTATTGTATCCATTCCTTTTTCCTTTTTTTTTTTTTTTTTGCCCTATTTCCTTTACCAAGTTTTCAAGCTCCTTGGGGTTTCCAATATAACTCTTCAAAATATGGAGAAATAGCCCAGGAAAACCACAGACTGAGTCATTTAAATGCTGCCTTACCCTCTCACTTGTGCATAAAATATTTTGGGTTCATTCAAATGTAGAGAGCAGTTTCTATGTGTTTTACATCATATATCATATTTTTCTAAGAAGCAGTTATTATGCCATGCAAATAATGAATATATCTTTGCCTAAAATTCTAATGTCAAATTATTATATATATTTAATATGTTTCAGGGTAGTAAAATGCCATTATATAAAAAAGAACTTGATGGAAATTTTCAAGAGACATTGTGGTATTATATGAAGCAAGTTTAAGTCTCTTACCGTCTCCATGGTATGCTGCTTTTCCTGACCACCATCATCTCTACTGGATTCCTGCCTGAGATTCAGTCTGTTCCCCTGCTTCCAACATCAGTCCATGTATTTCATTCACAATGCAGCAGTCAAAGACATTTTTAAGATAAGTCATACAATAACTTCAAAACTCTCCATTGGCTTTCCATCTCATTCAGAATAAAATCCAAAATCCTTTAAAAAGCCAGTAGGTATTTTGGGGATATTAAAGTCTTAAATGGGAAGTTAAGACTTAAACTGTACAGAGTTTGGAACAATGGAAATGTTTTCGCAATGGATGGTGATGGTGGTAGGACAACACCGTGAATGTAATTAAGAGCTCTTAAATATATATCTGATTGTGGTTAAAAGGGGAAATGTTAGCTTGTATACATGGCAATAGAATATATATATATTTTAATTCATGAATCTATACTACACAGTGAACCCTAAGTTAAATCACAGACTATAGCTAATAGTACAATTTTTTATATGTGCTTTCACCAATTGTGACAAATGTACCACACCAGTGCAGGGTGTTGATAGTGACGTGGTATATGGATATCCTGTATTTTATGCATCATTATCTATAATCCCACAACTCTAACAAAAGAAAAATTGCCAGTAGGATTCTATCCAAACTGACTTCACTTTTCCTCTGCACCTCATCTCATCCTAAGCTCTCACTTGCTAATTGCGATCCCTCCACAATATTTTATATCTTTTCCATGTTCCCTCCTCAGTCCTGTATGATTGGAATACTTGTTCTCATATGTTTGCAGGATGAATTCCTTCACATCCTTCAAGTGTTTTCTCTATCATGTCTGTCTTGGTTTGGCAAAGGGATACAGATGCAAAGTAACAGAAATCTGTTGACTTTCCCAATAAGGTCAGCTTTTGAAGCAAGGTGGTGAGTGATCTCTACCTGGATCTCAGGCCCAGCTGCTCTGCTCTCTTCACAAGTTCAGCTGTAAGCTCTCAGGCAAATGTCTCTTCTCTCCCCAGGGCCTCAGCTGTGTTACCTTCTCCTTTCTGTCATATGGCAGGATAAGAAATGAGAGCTCTCTCTTTCTGTGTCTTAGCAAATGTCTCTTTATATCAGACTAGCAAAGGGGTGAGGACTCAGATGAGTCACACCTACTGATGTAGTCCAATCAAAAGCCCTAAAGCAGGTGTTATTTACAAGGGGTCAATGAGCTGGAATTTAAATTTAAAAAACATTATTCTTGTGGGGATGTGTTGGTATATTTATGATATATTTATTAAAATATATGTGTAGTATATGTGTGATATATTTATTAAATAATACACCTTATAGTGTGGACTTCATAAGGGGTCTGTGATTTTCACCTGACTGGCAAAGAGGTCCATGGAACAAAAAAAGGTTAAGAATCCCTGCTCTAAAGCAACCTTACAAAATAATTTAATAATTATTTAATGCCGTTAAAGGGTATCACACCCAGAGGAATATATTAGTTTACAATCTTTCTCTTTTTAGCATACATAAAATCTCAAACTGCCACAATCCCTTCTTAATGAGGACCTCCCTGGAAATACCATTTAAAATTACAACACCTTCCCAACATCCTATTCTCCTAATTCTTAATTAATTCTTAATTAATTCCTGTTTTTCATAACCTTGATAATACAGTCTTACTATGTAATGGTTATTTAATGAATTTATATAATACCATAATGAAAAATACTACAGCATACTTTATGATGTTTGTTGCTTATTTAATGTCTTTACCTGCTAGAATGAAAACAAACTCCATATGGTAAGGGATTTATGTTCCTATTTAAACTTAACACATCATAAGTCCCAATAAGGATTTGTGGAATAAAGAAATGGAGAATTTGAATGAGAAAATTTCAAGACCTGAGAATACTTGTAACAGGGGAATGCAAAGATTTAACAAATGCTAGGCACAGGGACATTAATTAAGAGTCTATTTAATGAAGTTAGAGGTCCTTATTCCCTCTCCTTCATACTACACCCAGGAGACTAATTGCCAAATAACCACCCTTCAGTGGATACTGGAGGATTCTCTTCTGGAGAAACAGCTATAGGAAAATGGTTCCCAAAAATGAGTGTTATAACAATCCACCTTTTGATAAGAATGAACCTTCAAAATTTTTCAGCATTGTTAAATATGAATGGATATATTGGTCACTCAAAAGGGTACTGGTGCAAAGTACCAGAAATCTGTTGGCTTTTATAAAGGATATTTATTTGGGGTAGAAGCTCACAGTCAATGCCTTAAAGAGTCCAAATCAAGGTACAATAAAAGGTACTTTCTTACCAAAGTTATTTGCCACATGTTGAAGCAAGATGGCAGGTGATGTCCATGGGGGTTGAACCTTCCTTTTTCCTCTTAAGACTCTGTGGTCCCTCAGCTGTAGGCTGGTATAAGGTTGTCTCTCAGGGTTTCTCCACTGTTCTGCTTTCCTCAGCTGCAAATTATCAGGCTCATCTCTTCCCAGGGCTTCTTCCATATGTATTTGCTGTCTCTCTTCCTCTTCGTTCTTTTCTGTCTCTACTTCTCTGTTCTTGATTGAGCATCCATCTATATAGCCCACCAAAGGGGTGGGGACTCAGCCCTGCACACCCTAATAACATGGTTGAATCAAAACTTTAATCTTGATTTAATAAAGCAAAAGTGAAACTTCTGAAGGACTCACACCCAGGGAAACAGGCCAGTTAACAAACACAATCAGCACCTCTTTTTGGAATGCATAAATAATATCAAACTGCCACATTCCACCCTCTGAATTCCAAAAAGACTTCACCATATTAAAAATAAACCCAAAACCTTAAAACAGTAATAATGCTAAGTACAAAATCACATCATAATCAGTTTCTAGAAATACAGTTTGTCTTGGGGCAAAGTTCTACCTGGCTGTTGGCCTCTGAAATTTACAAAACAATTTATCTGATTCCAATATACAAAGGAACAGGCAAAAGATAAACATTTTCATTACCATACAGAGGATTTGGGAGGGAAACATGCATCACTGGTACCCTACAGTTCCAAAAACCTGTAGGGTATACTTCATTATATTTCAAAGTCTTTGAGTCATTCTGTGTGTGTGTGTGTATTTTTTAATATATTTCTTATTTTTAAAAAACAGATTACATAAATATTATATAAAAAGCAAACGGGATTTCCATATACCCTGCTCCTTACATCCCCCACATTTTTCCACATTAACAACATCCTTCAATTGATTAACACATTTTGGAGCATTGTCACTAAGCATGGATTATAGTTTACATTGTAGTTTTCACTCTGTCCCACACAATTTTGTAGGTTTTGGCAAGAAATCTGTATCTGTCATTGCAATATCATTCAGGACAATAATATGTTTTTTCTTTTCCCTGGGGTCTCATGGGTCCCACCCTTTCCACAGGCTTGCCAAATGGCCATTTTCCTGGTTCCACACTTATTGAGCATCTGGGTGATGGCTCCAGAACTCACCATCCAAGAATGTTAGGGCGATGGCCACACTTTACCCAATCTCTTGAGTATTCTCAGCCCCTTAGTAAAGTGATGGGGTGGCAACAGTCTCCCTAAACTCTGAAGTACATGCCCAACTCTTTCAGAGAAATAGGCTGGCAACCTCACCTTCCCTCATCTATGGGAGACATGCCCACAATTCTCAGACCTATGGAGTGTTGAACTGCAGAATGTTCTCCACCCTCTCTGTAGCCTGGGGCAGCAAAACTCTCCCTAAACAGGATGGAACATCGACCTTCTTCAGCTGCTGGGGAAAACTCACTTTTTTGGTACACATAGGTGGGTTTCCTCTCTTGGCCCAAGGAGATGTCTTAATTCCAGACCTTAGCTTCCATGGTTTTCCTCTTAAAACTGTTTTCCCTTTCATCTTTCCCCTCCATGTCCCTTTTAGTCCAGGCTGCCAGTGTTTTTCTTCATACAGCTTTCTCAATAAGCTTGTTGGTTTAGCATGCTGGAAGCAGGGGACCAAGCCATCAGACAATAAAACTTTCCACAAGTCTTTCCTAGATAGCTGCATTTTCAATCCTGACTTAAAAGTTCCATGTTTAGTTAATTCTTCAAATAGGGAACTATCTTCTGGGGGCTTGATTGCCATAGGCCTGAAATTTCTAGAATGAGTTCCTATTTTCTTTGTGTCCAAATCAGCTATCATCTTATCTCTTTCCTCTAACATTTTGTTATAAGCTGCAGGGATAAGCCAGGCTGTATTTTCCACATTTAATTTGGAAATATCCTTCTCTAAATGTCCAAATGTGTAGATTTCAAATTCTGTCTTCAATATACTATCAGGAGTCAATCTTGCTAAGTTCTCTTTGGCTTTAAAACATGGATGACCTTTCATCCAGTTTCCAATAATAGTTTCATCATTAACTTCTAAGGCCTCATAAAAAGTCTCTTTAGCATCCATATTCCTACCAAAAGTCTCTTCAAAGAAATCTAGGCTTTTTGCATCAAGCATCTCACAATTCCTCAAAAAAAAAAAAAAAATACCCCTTCTCCATTTATGAAACCTTTCCAGCATTTTGGTAATTGCAAAAGCACCACCACACTCCTGGTATCAAATTCTGTATTTGCCAAAGGAGTGCCATGAGAAGTACCAGAAACGTATTGTTTCATAAAGGGTATTTATTTGGGGTAGAAGCTTACAGTCACAAGGCCGTAAAGAGTCCAACTTAAGGTACCATAAGTGGTACTTTCTCACCCAAAGTCATTTGCGACATGCTGAAGAAAGATGGTGGGTGATGTCTGCAAGGGTTCAGTCTTTCTTCTTCTTAAGGCTCCATGGTCTCAGCTTCTTCTGTTCTCAGCTAAGGGCTGGCATATGGCTTGTCTCTCAGGCTTTCTTAGATGCTATATTCTATTCTTCTTCAAGCTATCGGGTTCATCTCTCCTCCCAGGGCCTCTGCCATATCTATGGACATGTGTCTCTTCCTCTGTGTTCTATTTCTTTGTTCTTGATTGAGCATCCATTTACATAGCCCATCAAGAGGGCAGGGACTCAAACCTTCACACCCTAATGGCATGGTTAAATCAAAATGCTAATTTTGATTCCATAAAGTGAATGTGAAACCTCTGAATTTAATAAAAAGGATTGTCACTCCCAGAGAAACAGACCAGTTTACAAACATAACATATATCTCTTTTGGGAATTCATAAATAGTATAAAACTGTCATGGTGGACCAGCAAGTATTTGAGGAAATTCTATAATATGGGAGATAGACTGCAAAATCAAATACACAGGTATTTAAAAAGGAACTCACAGGAAACAGACAATTCATGTGCAGTAGAAGACAGTCTACCTAAAATAAAAATTTAATATCCTTAGAGGGAGAACAAATGATACTGCATTCATAAAACAAGACCAAGATTCTATAAAATAGAAACAATCTTAGAGGAAAAATAGTTACTAAAATTTAAATAATGAGAGCTGAAAAAATATTTAATATAAGTTTCTAAAGATAAGCAGGATGATTCAAAGTAAAATAAAATTAATAAAAGGGGAAAAGAGATATGAAAACTAGAAAATCAGTTAAAATGGCTAAAGCTCTATTAATATGATTTCAAAATGTCATATATTTGTGGTTTATATTATGGCACAGGCCAATTCCAATTCACATTTCTCTTTTAGTTATGGTGAACTAGGCTGCAGCAACAAATTGACCCAAAGTTATAATGAATTAAATGTAGTAAAAGTTTATGTCTTATTCAAATAACATTGTAGTTTGTTTCCAGGTCAGCAAGAGTGGGGACAGACTTCAATTCATGCATAAATTCAGTCCTCAGGTTGATCAAAGTTCTGAATATGCAATAAACATGTCACCCAGAAATAGATCTGAATATTAAGTGAAATCTTGGGAATCTTTTATGAGATACACTTGGAAATTTCACTCATCATTCCACTTATGTTCAATTGACTATCACTTAGTTATGGACCTAACTATCATAATCATCCCAGGATCCACAGGATGGAGGAATAGAGTATGGATTAGAGTGCACTTACTGATATTCTACTATGGAACTATTGTGATTAGTAGTGGAAGAAAATGTAGCACTGATGTGGAGAAAGTGGCCATGGTAGCTGCTGAGGGGAGGGAGAGGGAAGAGATATGATGTGGGGGCATTCTCAGGACTTGGAGTTGTCCTGGGTGGTACTGCAGGGACAGATGCTGGATATTGTATGCCCTGCCATGGCCCACTGGGTGGACTGGGGGAGAGTGTAAACTATAATGTAAATTATTATCCATGTGGTGCAGCAATGCTCCAAAATGTATTCACCAAGAGCAATGAATGTCCCACAATGATGAAGGAAGTTGTTGATGTGGGAGGAGTGGGGTGAGGGGGTGGGGGTATATGGGGACCTCATTTTTTTTATGTAACATTAAAAAAGAGAGAGAGAGAAAAAGGCTGGGAAATATATATTCAGAAAAAAAGGAAAACTGATTTTTATTGCAGTTACTTGCACATTTCTATTCCATGCCATATTCTATTCTTTGGAGACCCTACTAAGCCTTTGCTCTTGCTTTGCTATCTCCTTCATCTCAGTCTCATTAATAATTCAGCTTCATAGATCCTGGTGGTAGGGAGGAAGTTGAAGACTCCACAATGTTCTCTGCAATAGCCATTACCAGAGCACCCTAAATAATGATGTTAAATTCACCCATTCTGACCCACTTGGGGGAAATCACCAAAATGCTAAAAGGAGTAAGAGCAAGCAAAACCAAGAACTTAGGTGTCATAGTCTCTATTTGGAAAACCCTAATTTGAGAATCTGATAAATTCTGTTAGCTCAAGCTCTTTAATATATCCCCGAACTGCCAATTTGCCCAATCCCATCATTATCAACATAGTTTAAACTACCATAATTTTTTATGGAACAATTGCCTGGTAACAATTCTACCTGTTTCCATTTTTGCCTCCAGTGCAATCCATACACAGAAAACAGAATAAACAAATTTTTAAAAGTCTAAATTAACCAATAAGTAAATAAACTTAAATAAATGTATAGAGATTAGTTAACTTCATGTCACAACAAAGTTTAGTCACAGTTTATGTATTAACAGTAAACCAGGAGAGGGGGCAAGATGGCGGCTGAGTGAACATCCCTGTTAGAGTCTTCTGCGGGGAATCGGCTGGGCGGCGTTGGAGACTCTTTGGGACCGGATTGTTTCGGGATTTTTGCTGGTCCGGAGGTGTCTGGACGTCGATTTGGAGGGAAGGTAACAGAGAGGATTCGTCTGTGAAATATACACGGAGATCCCAGCTACCTGTAGAGGATTCCCTTCTTGGGTAGGCGGAGACGAGGCATCTAGCCCCGCTCGGTGGGGCTGAGCCAGGCCGGGCCGCGCTGCGCCGGCGGTGAGCGGGGCCGGGCGGGGCCGAGCCAGGCCGAGCCGGGCCGCGGTAGCGCTTGGAGCCGGGCGGGGCCGGTGCAGGCCCCGGCTGCGGGCCGCGGTAGCGCTTGGAGCCGGGCGGGGCCGGTGCAGGCCCCGGCTGCGGGCCGCGGTAGCGCTTGGAGCCGGGCGGGGCCGGTGCAGGCCCCGGCTGCGGGCCGCGGTAGCGCTTGGAGCCGGGCGGGGCCGGTGCAGGCCCCGGCTGCGGGCCGCGGTAGCGCTTGGAGCCGGGCGGGGCCGGTGCAGGCCCCGGCTGCGGGCCGCGGTAGCGTTTGGAGCCGGGCGGGGCCGGGTCAGGCCGCGGCGGGTACGGAGCCGGGCAGGGCCGGTCCAGGCCGCGGTGGCGGGAGGTGGACGCCGGAGCCGGCTGGGCCGCTGTAGCAAGCGGAGCTGGGCGGAGCCAGGCCAGGCCAAGGCGGCGTGAGGAGCTGGGCAGAGCCGGTCCAAGCCTCCGCAGCGGGCGGAGCCGGGCCTGCGGAGGGGTTTCTGTTTTTTTTTGTTTGTTTGTTTGTTTGTTTTTTGTTTTTTGTTTTTTTTTTTTTAATTTTACTTAATTTTTTTTTTTTTTTTTTTTTTTTTGAGCATCTGCAGTACTGGGGAGTTCGTGGGCCCTGGGCGGCCTATTGGGGGTTTGTGGGAAGGGAGGTGCTTGCAGACCCATTTGGGCAGACAGACGGGGGGGTTTTAGGGCAAAGCGGGGGGAAGTTGTTGTTTTAGATAGTGTTGCAATTGTGACACGTGTGTACCTGTATCTCTCTTCTCCCTATCCGTTCCCCACCGTTTGCCCATCCTCTTTTTCTTTCTTCCTTTCTTCTTGCCTTTCTTTTTTCTTTATTATAATTAGTTTGTTTGTTTTTTTTTTCTTTTTTCGGTTTTCTCTTTCCCTCTTGTCCCTCATCTTCCACTTATTTTTACTTTAATTCAAGTATACAATAGGTGCTACAGGGAACACCTCGCATTTGCTGGGTTTTCCCATCCTCCACTGCCTCATTTCTGTGTGAACTGATTTAGGCTACCTACACTATCCCCCTTCCCCTGCATCTTGATATCCACTATCATCTACTGTCTCTCCTATATTCCACCCCCCACCTCCCGTTCTTTGATCCACAAAGTGTCTAACTCTTAATTTCTAATACCTTTGTTCTGTTTTCTGTCTATTATCCACTCTTGAAACTATTACCTTTCTTTTCTTTTTCCCTCTCTCATGAAAACAATAGCTGTGTAGTTCATACCATATTCCTCCCAAATTCAGTCATCAACTTCATAAAAGGTACTCTACCTACAGCTATAACTCTATACAATCTACATGAATCTAACCTCCATCCTTCCAGATCTCATATTCCTGCTTTATTAACATACATCACCAATACAACTTTACACTTTTCCCTTGCTTACACAATTGCCTTTCCCCAACACTAATACTTTCCTCTAAAGTGAACTTAACCAACAACAAGTAACTAGAATAAGAAGAAAAAAGTGACAAAGAGAAGATATAACACCTGTGCAAAAATAACAACTAATTAACCTCCAAGAGCAGACAAAGAAGCTAAGGAACTGATTAAATTCGTCAAAATAAAGAGATGATCAGAAAGCAACAAAAATCTACGAACCAAACCAATAATCAGGAAAACATGGCTGATTCCAATCAACAAACCAATAATCACGAAGGGGAGCAAAACTTGGCACAAGCAATGAAAGATCTCAGAACATTTATCACCGACAAATTTGATGCAGTAATGAAAGAGGTTAACAACATGAAGACATCACTTGGAGGGGAAATTGCAGACATACGCAAAAACATAACAGATATGATGGGAATGAACACCACAGTTCAAGAAATCAAAAATACACTTGCAGCAAATATCAGCAGACTAGAAGAGACAGAGCAGAGAATTAGTGATGTGGAAGACAGTACATCAGAAATCAAACAGATAGTAGAAGGGGTCAATAAGAAGATAGAAAAAATCCAATTAGGATTTAGGGACCTGAATGACAATGCAAAACGCTCAAACATACGTATTATAGGCATTCCAGAAGGTGAAGAGAAGGGAAAGAGGTCAGAAAGAGTGTTGCAGGAAATAATGGCTGAAAACTTCCCAAATCTACTGAAAGAGACAGATGTACATATCCAAGAAGCACAGCGCACTCCACAAGTCATAAACCCCAACAGGCCCACCCCAAGACATATACTTGTCAAATTATCCAATGCTCAAGACAAAGAGAAAATCCTAAAAGCAGCAAGAGAAAAGAAAACCATCACATACAAGGGAAGCTCAATTAGATTAAGTGCTGATTTCTCTTCTGAAACCATGGAGGCAAGAAGACAGTGGTATGATATAGTCAAGGTACTAAAGGAAAAAAATTTCCAACCAAGAATACTCTATCCAGCTAAACTAGCATTCAAACATGATGGAGAGTTCAAAATATTCGCAGACAAACAGAAACTGAAAGAGTATACCAACAAGAAACCTCCCCTTCAAGAAATTCTAAAGGGAGTTCTGCAGGAAGAAAGGAAAAAACAGGAAAGGCAAAGTTGGAGGAGAGTATAAGACCAACAACAACAACAAAAAAGACAAAAAAAATATACAAACAAAATATGACAAACACAAATCCAATCAAAATATGGCTAACACAAATAATTCCTTGATAGTAATAACACTGAATGTCAATGGATTAAACTCACCTATCAAAAGATTCAGACTGGGACACTGGATAAGGAAATATGACCCATCCATATGCTGTCTACAAGAGACACATCTTAGACCCAGAGACGCATGGAGATTGAAAGTGAAAGGCTGGAAAACAATCATACAAGCTAACAATAACCAAAAAAAGGCAGGAGTAGCTATATTAATATCAGACAAAATAGACTTTAAATGTGAAACAATTGTGAGAGACAAAGAAGGATACTACATTTTAGTCAAAGGGAAAATCTGTCAAGAAGATCGAACAATCATAAATATCTATGCCCCTAACAAGGGTGCCTCTAAATACGTCAGGCAAACGCTGGAAAAACTAAGTGAAAGAATAGATACATCTACAATTATAGTGGGGGATTTTAATACACCACTATCAACTCTGGACAGAACATCTCAAAAGAGAATCACCAAAGAAACAAAACATCTGAATAGTATATTAGAGGAGCTCGATCTAATAGACATATATAGATCGCTACACCCAAACACAGCAGGATATACATTTTTCTCAAGCGCACATGGATCATTCTCCAAGATAGATCATATGCTAGGCCACAAAGAAAGGCTGAACGAATTCAGAAAGATTGAAATCATACAAAACATTATCTCTGACCACAGTGGAGTCAAGCTGGAGATTTGCAAGGGAAAGAAGTCCAGATTTCACACCACGATTTGGAAATTAAACAACACACTCTTAGAAAAACAGTGGGTCAAAGAGGAAATCTCAAAAGAAATCAATGACTACCTTGAAACAAATGATAATGATAACACAACATACCAAAATTTATGGGATGCAGCAAAAGCAGTACTGAGAGGGAAGTTTATAGCCATAAATTCATATATCAAAAAAGAAGAAAGAGCAAAAATTGAAGAACTAACTGCACATTTGAAGGAATTAGAAAAACAACAACAAAGTAACCCAACAGGAAGAAGAAGGAAGGAAATAACAAAGATAAGAGCAGAACTAAATGAAATAGAAAATAAGAAAGCACTTGAACAGATAAACAAGACCAAGAGCTGGTTTTTTGAGAAGATTAACAAAATTGACAAACCTTTAGCAACACTAACAAAGAAAAAAAGAGAGAAGATGCAAATACACAAAATAAGAAATGAGAAAGGCGATATCACCACTGACCCCACAGAAATAAAGACTATCATAAGAGGATATTTTGAAAAACTATATTCCAACAAAAATGACAATCTAGAGGAAATGGACAAATTCCTAGAAACACATAAACAGCCCATATTGACAAAAGAAGAAATTGATGATCTTAACAAACCAATCACAAGCAGAGAGATAGAATCAGTTATTAAAAATCTCCCAACTAAGAAGAGCCCAGGGCCAGATGGCTTCACAGGTGAATTCTATAAAACATTCCGGAAAGAACTGACACCAATCCTGCTGAAACTATTCCAAACCATCGAAACAGAAAGAACATTACCCAACTCCTTCTATGATGCCAACATTACCTTAGTACCAAAGCCAAACAAAGACATCACAAGAAAGGAAAATTACAGACCAATTTCTCTAATGAACCTAGACGCAAAAATACTTAACAAAATACTTGCTAATCGTATTCAACAACACATTAAACGAATTATACACCACGACCAAGTGGGATTCATCCCAGGTATGCAAGGATGGTTCAACATAAGAAAATCAATCAACGTAATACACCATATAAACAGATTGAAGGAAAAAAATCACATGATTATATCTATTGATGCAGAAAAAGCATTTGACAAAATACAGCACCCTTTCTTGATAAAAACACTCCAAATGATTGGAATACAAGGAAATTTTTTGAACATGATAAAGAGTATATATGAAAAACCTAAAGCCAATATTGTTTACAATGGAGAAATCCTAGACTCCTTCCCTCTAAACTCAGGAACAAGACAAGGATGCCCACTGTCGCCGCTCCTATTTAACATTGTCTTAGAAGTACTTGCTCGAGCACTGAGGCAAGAACCAGAAATAAAAGGCATTCAAATTGGAAAGGAAGAAGTCAAAATTTCATTATTTGCAGATGACATGATCCTATACATAGAAAACCCTGAGAGATCTACAACGAAGATTCTAGAACTCATAAATGAGTTTAGTAAAGTCGCAGGTTATAAGATCAATGCGCAAAAATCAGTAGCATTTCTGTACACCAATAATGAGCAAGGTCAGGAGGAAATCAAGAAACAAATACCATTTACAATAGTAAATAAAAAAATCAAATACTTAGGAATAAATTTAACTAAAGAGGTAAAGAACTTATACACTGAGAACTGTACAAGATTGTTCAAGGAAATCAAAGAAGACCTAAATAAATGGAAGACTATTCCTTGTTCATGGATAGGAAGACTGAACATTATTAAGATGTCTATCCTACCAAAATTGATCTACACATTCAATGCAATCCCAATAAAAATCAATGCAGCCTTCTTTAAGGAACTAGAAAAACTAACTATGAAATTTATTTGGAAAGGAAAGAGACCCCGAATAGCCAAAGACATACTGAAAAAGAAAAACGAAATTGGAGGAATCACACTACCTGACTTCAAAACATACTATAAAGCTACGGTGGTGAAAACAGCATGGTATTGGCATAAGGAGAGGCATATAGACCAATGGAATCGAATTGAAAGCTCTGATATAGAACCTCACATATACAACCACATAATATTCGATAAAGCCACCAAACCCTCTCAACTGGGAGAGAGTGGCCTATTCAACAAATGGTGTCTGGAGAACTGGATAGCCATATGTAGAAGAATGAAAGAGGATTACCATCTCACACCTTATACAAAGATCAACTCAAGATGGATCAAAGACCTAAATATAAGAGCCAAGACCATAAAAACCTTAGAAAGCAGTGTAGGGAAACATCTACAGGACCTTGTAATAGGTAATGGATTTATGAATATCTCACCAAAAGCACGAGCAGCAAAAGAACTAATAGATAAATGGGACTTCCTCAAAATTAAAGCCTTCTGCACCTCAAAGGAGTTTGTCAAGAAAGTAAAAAGGGAGCCCACACAGTGGGAGAAAATATTTGGCAATCATATATCTGATAAGAAACTTATAACTTGCATATATAAAGAACTCCTACATCTTGAAAATAAAAAGATAAACAATCCATTTAAAAAATGGGAAAAAGACTTAAACAGACACTTCTCCGAAGAAGAAATACAAATGGCAAGAAAGCACATGAAAAAATGTTCCAAATCTCTAGCTATCAGGGAAATGCAAATCAAAACCACAATGAGATACCATCTTACACCCATAAGATTGGCAGCTATGAAAAAAACAGAAGAATACAAGTGCTGGAGAGGATGTGAAGGAAGGGGAACACTCATCCACCGCTGGTGGGAATGCAGAAGGATCCAACCATTCTGGAGAACAGTATGGCGGTTTCTCAAAAAACTAGCCATAGATTTGCCATATGACCCAGCAATACCACTGCTGGGAATATACCCAGCAGAACTGAAAACAAAAACACAAACCAATATATGTACACCAATGTTCATAGCAGCATTGTTCACTATTGCCAAAAGTTGGAATCAACCCAAATGCCCATCAACAGACGAGTGGATCAATAAAATGTGGTATATACACACAATGGAATACTACTCGGCTGTAAGAACAAACACACTACAAACACATGTGATAACATGGATGAATCTTGAGAACCTTATGTTGAGTGAAGCAACCCAGACATTGAAGGACAAATACTACATGACCTCAATGATATGAAATAAACAAGCTGCCCTAGATAGCAAGAGACTGAATGATAGGCTTGCAGGAAATCGGAGGGTGGAGGAAGGATATGAGCCGATGTCTGCAGGGGTGGAATTTAAGACGAGATGGTGGTAAGTATGAACACAAAGAAGAGATAAAAGGGGGGCAAGGGGTTGCCTTTGCTTGGGGCTTTGCGGGTTTGAGGGTGGCTGGGGAGGGACGGGTGGGTAACGTTGCCCAAAAGTGGGGGGAGGGAGGGGTAGCATACGAACCAGGAGAGGGTCAGGTGTTGGTGGAGAGTAAAATGCCGAGAAAATCATATCAAAATATAATAAAGAGGGTTACCTGTTTAGAATGCTCGGAGGGGAGGGTCTGATGCAGGACGGGCTCCTGGGGAATGTCTAAATGCTCATTCTGCCAGAGTGGGTGACACCATGGGGTAGAAACCCAAGTAGTGAGAGTGGGGGTGGACCCACATCCTGGGGAGGACTAATGCCATCCAATAGAGGGAACTGTATCCCTCGAGAGAAAGGGTGGCTCCCAGGGCATTGGGGCAGTTGAGCAAGTTAGGCCCTGAACACTATTCCATCTATCTCTGGAAGTGGCTCCTCAGGAAACAGAGGTTGGCTATCACTGAGGGAAGGGAAAATGGACGTTAAATGTGTGGAACCAAAGTAAATGGGGGGTAAGAGAGGAGTTTCTTGAGAGTACACAAGGATGGATATAAAACATGTAATATTACACCATAACATATAGGAGATGACAGACTGATAATGTAAACCATAATGTAAAACATAGGATAACTAAAAATGTAAAGAACTGTGTATCCTAAAATATGCACCATAATGTAAACACAGATGTCACCTTGTTAGAAAGCTAATGTCTCAGACTCTGTACATCACTTTAAGTAAATATGATATGAATAGGGCGTAAGAGTATCACTGTGGAAGGGAAAAGGTTTTCTGGTGGATGTGTGGGAGTGCTGTATATTATATATATACATTGCTGTGGTCTAGGACTCCTGTGAAGAAAAGCTGAATAATTGGGGGGGGGGGGAAAAAAAAAAAAAAGAAAAAAATAGGATGTGGAATTTTTTCAAGTCAACATTCTTTATCTAAGTTCTTTATCTAACTTTATCCAAGTTCTTTATCTATCCTTTAAACTCATCGCTATATGCCATTCCCTAGTAAGGGACCATGACATTATATTGGGCTTCAAATTTCGGGGAGTTCTGGATCACAGAGTGTTTCAACAATGGCAATGGAGGGATACTGGTATGGGATACCAATGACAGGTGATATATGACTGATAGGGAGCTGTACAGAACATATGTCCAGGGTGCATGGTAATGTTTGGATATACCCATAGTGGCAACAATTAAAAACCACAGTAGGGGGGGTACTGGGTTCCTGGCCAGTGGTGCTCTGTCGTGGTCCCTAGGGGAGCAGCGACAGTCTCCCAGGTACAGTGGTGGGGACCGGGAGGGAGTGAGGGTTCAACAGTGAGCCCCTGATACTAATGACTATGCTTGTGAGCTGATAAACCCAAAATAATAACAAGGCCTAGAGCAACTTTGTGCCTGGGAATTTCCTTCTGTCAGCCTTCATGTTACTCAAATGTGGCCAGTCTCGAAGCCAAACTCAGCATGTAAATGCAATGCCTTCCCCCCAGCGTGGGACATGACACCCGGGGATGAGCCTCCCTGGCACCGAGGGACCACTATCAACTACCAACTGATGATGCAACTGGAAAATGACCTTATACGGAAGGTTCAATGCGGATCAGCAGAATATCCATGTCTACATAAAATACCATGACTTTAAAATGCTGTTTGACCTAAAGTAAGGGGGAAATGGAAAGGAGAAATGAATTTATATGGCTACGAGTTTCTAAAAAAGAGTCTGGAGGCTGGCAGAAGGTTTGCCCTCATGCACAACTGAGCAGAGTCAGAGAGACAGATAAAGCAGATACAACCCCCAGATATTGGTTCCTTTGAGGGCTAAAGAGACCCATGGGAGTTATGGTCATGGCCGATGGGGTTAACTACCAGGGCAGATGGCCCCTCTTTGGAAATGGTGTTTATGTGTGATGAATCTGGACTCAGATGGGATCTCCCTTCATAAGACTTTCATGCTAATGTGCTGGAGGTGCAGTTAATGTTGGGGTTTAAGATATATTTAGGGGATTTGAATCTCTGGACTGACAATGTGATAGCCAGATCCTGAGCCTCAACAGACTCCAGCACCTACAATCTGATTTATTGGACTTACCACACTCAGCTAAGATGGAGGTGAAGAAGGACAACCACCACACCATGGAGCCTAGAGTGATTACAACTGAAAATGGGAGGATTGCATCCAGCATCCAGGTGGAATCTGACCCTCCTCTTGACATAAAGGTGCAATGGTCACAACCAATCCAGTGTCCACATAGAAGAGGTGGCATTGGATTGGGAAAAGTGGACATAATGGACAAAGGGTATGGGGAAAGGCAGGAAGAGATGAGAGGTGGAGGTGTCTTCGGGACATGGAGCTGCCCTGGATGGTGCTTCAGAGGTAATCACCGGACATTGTAAATCCTCACAGGGCCTACATGATGGAATAGAGGAGAGTATGGGCCATGATGTGAACCAATGTATATGAGGTGCAGAGGTGCCCAAAGATGTACTTACCAAATCCAATGGATGTGTCATGATGATGGGAACGAGTGTTGTTGGGGGGCGGAGAGGGGGGGTGGGGGGGTGGGGGTGAATGGGACCTCACATATATATTTTTAATGTAATATTATTACAAAGTCAATAAAAAATAAAAAAATTAATAAAAAAAAAAAAAAACAGTAAACCATAAGGTAAAATATGGACTATAGCTAATAGTACAATTATAAAAATATGATTTTATCAATTGTAACAAATGTACAATGCAAATGCAAGATTTTAATAATAGGGTAGTATATGGAAACACTGTATTTTATACACGAGTTTTCTGTAAAACTACAACTTCTCTAGTAAAAAAGTATATATGTAAATGAGTATTTTAAATTTGTATATTTACATGTAAATTTATATATTTTGAATTTGAAGATAGCTTTATATGTATTTCTGTATATCTATATCTATCTTTTTTTTTCTCTCTCTCTCTCTCTACTTCTACCCCCTCTCTATTCTTGAGTACTACTCCAAATAGAACAGTGAATTTGGATAAGACCTTTTTCTGGTGGCTAATTGCATGTGTCACCTTGGCTAGTTTATGGTGTACAGTTTTTTGGTCAAGCAAGCTCTGATCTGATTGTTACTGTGACAGTATCTCATAGATGGGTTAGTATCTATATCATTTGATTGCACATATGGGTGTTTGCATCTACAAACAACAAAAAAGATTGCCCATAGAAATGATAGAGTTTTCCTCATCTAATCAGTTTTCTGATTAGTAAGGCAGAACTTAGGATTTCAGCAGTCAAAAAGTTTGTCTATGTCTGCATCAGTCAGCCTATTTCTCCTGCAGAATACAATTTCAACTTCACTGGAATTTCTAGCTTGTGGCCTGTCCTATGGAATTTGGACTTGTTAATCCCTGATCACGTGAGCCAATTCCTTTAATATTTATATATGCATACATATCACATTGGTTCTCTTTCTCTAGAGAACCCTAATACTATCTTTATAACATCAGAGTAGAGAAATAAATCTCAGACAAAAAAACAAAAAGAGCAAATCATAATGACAGTAGAAAGTTTACTAAAGTAAAACCTATCCCCAAAAGACACCAAAATTAAAATGCAAACTATGGTCCTGTAATTTATATTCTCATTGAAACACTTAAAACTCATTTGTATGCAGAATATATGAAGATCACACTCAAATCAGTAAGAAAATGAAAACAACCAATAGAAATATATGCAATGGCAATTCATAGAACAGGAAAACTGAACTTCTTTTAGCTGTTTGAAAAGGTGCTCAACATAACCTAATCAGTGAAATGCAAATTAAAGCAATAATGAGATGCTTTTTCACAAACATCTGATTGGTGAAAATTTAAAAGGGGAGGAATGGGAATTATCTTCCACTGCTGGTGGGAGTATAAATTGATCTCCTTTGAAAATCATTTGGCTATAGCAAATAAGTTGGACAAACACATTTCTCACAACTCAGTAATCCCACTCCAAGAATTATACCTTATTGGAATATGTATAGATATGTACAAGGAAATATGCATCATTAATCACCACAGCATTGTTGGAAATAAGAAAACATTTGAAACCACATTGTTTTAATTTTCTAAAAGCTGCTAGTAACAAAATACAGAAAAATGTAGGCTTATATAATGGGAATGTATTAGGTTAAAAGCTTACAGTTCCAAGGCTTTGAAAATGTCCCAATCAAGGCATCTTCAGAGATGCTATCTTACCCAGGGTTGGCTGCTGGTGATCCTGGACTCCTGCCATGTGACATGGCACAATGATGGGCAGTCTCTGCTGAGGTCTCTGCCTTTCCCTCCAAGTTCACTTTTCCCTGAGCTCCACTGTGGGTGATCAGGCATATGGTTTGTCTCTCCCCTCTCCTGTGGGCCTCATCTTTCTCAACCTCTCAGGGGTCTCTTTCCATGCCTCTATGCTCCACTGATTCCAGCTTCTTGGGGTCTCTCTGTTTCTGCTGCTTTTCCCTGCATGTCTCTTCTGTCAGCCCCTCATTTAAAAAGGACTCCAGTTAGAGGGTCAGGACCCACCCTGGGACACACCTCACTGGAGCAATCTGACCACAGTGCCCCAAACCCACAGTAATGGATGAGCTCCAAGAAAATGATCCTTTTTGAGATCCAGAAACAGCTCCAACATGTCACACTCACATCAATGGAAAAAAGCTATTTATTCATACATTTTAGTTAAAATCTATGCATTAGGATCAGTCATGATCATTTTCTTCTCCTCTTCTCTCAAACTCTCCTTCATTTTTCTCTCCTTTTACCTCTTTGTGCTGCATTCAGATCTAGCTTCCATTTCATGAATTCTCTCTTCAGTGGTGTCTACTATTTAATCCATAAAGTTCTTAACTTCTATGACTATTTCCATTAGATTTTGATTTGGACTAATTTGATATTACCATATATTTCCTCACATTTTCCATTCCTTATTTTATACATCTAATAACCTTAAAGAATGTGGGTTTTTTTTCATGGCCTCTCTTGGCTAGCTGTATTATGAGAGGTTCTTAGGGATCTAAGCCTGTTATTTGTTTTTTCTCCTAATTCTTACTCGTTATTTTCCCATTCATTTCTTAATTTCATATTGTGAGCTCAATTTAGTCATAGCTTGATCTATAGGAATTATTTAAAAATATAACTGCAATACCATTTTCTCTAAGAGCACCACCAGTTCAGATTCACTTTTTTAAAAAAATTTTCTTCCTATCCCTTTTATTTTCTTTAAGATTTATTTTTATTTACCTATTTCTCCCCTCCCTTGTTGTTTGCACTCACTGTCTTCACTGTCCACTCTCTGTGTCTGTTTTTTTTTAAGGAGGCACCCAGAATGAAACCCCAGGCTTCCAATCTGGTAGGCAAGTGCTGAACTACTTAACTCACATCCACTTCCTTCTTTTATTTTCTAGTTTTCTCTAATCTGCATGCAACAATTTTTAATTGAAAAAAATGTTTGGCCATTTTGTGGCTCTTTTTTCTCTTCAGCAGCCTCGTTGCTTGGCTCAGATTCACAAGCCCTACCCAGCTCAGGGAAGGGGGCAAATAAAAACAAGGAGGGCAAGTGTCTGCCACCCCCTCTGCTGCAGACTGAGGGTCAAGGAGCAGGGGGAGGTGCAAATGAACTGATGACCCTTGGTCTCAAAGTCAGAAACCCAGATTCCTCAGGTTCCTGTGAAAGGAGAGAGCCACACCCACAGCCCAAATGGGCTCACCTGCTCCAGGCACCCCAAACAGAAGGAGGCCAGAGCTCACAGGTCATAAACACAGGGCTAGGAACCGAAAGAGCCACTGCACTGCTCAAAGGGTCATTCTTCCTCCCCACAGCACTAGGCCAGGACCAGCACTGATGCCTGAGAGGGGGTTGGTGTGCAAGGCTCCAGGAAGCCCCAGGGAGCCCTGGGAAACCATCCCCCAGATGGCATAGCAGTCTCAATGTCCTGACAGGGATATAACCATAATTCCACCTGTTGGGCACTGATCCAGGCTCTTCCAGCCCTTTGACAATAAGTCAACAGTGGCACTGTGGGGGCAGAGCCCACCCAGGCTGGAATCCGGGCTGAGCCCCCAATGCCCACTCAGGTCCTGCAGCAGCCCTATGCAGCTGTCCACTGTCTCCTCCTACCACTTCCCATGACCCCACGAAGCCTGTTGTCTCCATTTCACAGACGATGACACAGAGGCACTGAAGGGTGCAGTGCTCAGCCAGGGCCCTCTTTCTCTTTCTAGCAGCCAGCACAGCCCCCCATGACCACCTCTAGCCCACCTTGCTTCTTCTCCAGCTGCACTGGGCCAACAGTGAAGGGCTGGGCCACAGGCACTACTGTTCAGAGGACAGGCTCACAGGAGGACAGTTCCCCTCCATTCCTTCTGGCCCATTCCAGGATGTCCTCTGGGATGGCCATTTGCATCTGACTGCCCTCAGCTGGAATCCCAGCTCTGCCACCTCCTGGCTGTGTCTCTGGCCAAGTCACTCTCCTCTCTGAAGCTCCGTTTCCTCTCCTGTGAAATGGGGCAGGAACAGAACCTACCTCCAGGAAGGTGAAATTAGGTGATCTGTTGTGTGTACAGGGGCTGCCCGTCAATCCCTCTCCAAGGCAGGCCCCTCAACAGCCCCAAGCCCTGCCAAGCTGCCAGTGCCTGGCCAGGGAAGCACAGGGGTCTAGGGGCCACAGCTCTGCCTCCTCTCCAGCCTCAACTGTCCTCCACCTCCAGCCAATCCTGCCCAGCCTCAGGGCCCTGCTCAGAGTTCACGCCCCCATGGCGCACCCCACCAGCTCCAGTGGCATCCTTCTCAGCACCCACCCTCCCAAGCACTCACAATTCCACCAGGCCCCCTGTCTTGTAATTGTGTGTGTGTGACCTGCAGGCTGTGGAAGGAGGTGAGGCTTGTTCTAACACATCTGCTGCTTACCAGGTGTGCAACCGCGGCAAGTTACCTGGAACCTCCAGTTCTCTTGGTTCATTGAGGCCCAAAAGAAGAGCAGAACAACACCTACCATAGGGCTTACTTCAAGGACAAAAGGAACAAGGGGATTTAAACACTCCTTTTTCCCCACAGGATGGGACTTCTTTGGGCCTCCTTACAGTCAGGGAGCCCAGGCCTGGGTGGCTCTTGACAACACGCACCGAGGCAGGCCCAGAGGACAAGCACACCTGGTCCTGGGCCATGTCACAGCCAAACAGCCAGACCCATTGCCAGATGTGTGCTGCTTCTGTGAAGGGGGCCAGCCCCCCCCCCCACACACACACACTTGGACAAATGCCCAGGGCCCACAAGACAGCTCAGTCCACTTTTGCCCCAGAGGTCTTCACCCCCAAGCAGCTGGGCACTGGACTCTGGAACCCACAGAAGCTCGGTTTGGTTCATAGGTCACCTGGAATCCCAGTCATTTCCTGTGGGCAAAACACCCAAATCCCACCTGGGGTGGACACAGTCCCACAGCCCCAGCAGTCCAAGGCTCAACTGTGCCCACCACTCACGCCCTAACAAGGCAGGTGATGAGCCCATGCCTGGCACACAGCAAGCACTCATAACAGGCTTCCACAGCAGAGGCTGCAGCAGATGCCACTCAGAGGGCCTGTGAGGTCCCTTTCTTCCCTCATCCTGAGAGTCCAGCATCTGTCCCATCCCACTGACAGATGCTGACTTAGGTGACAAGAGCCTGCCCAAAGCCAAGCTCCTCTACCAGAGGCTCCCTCCACAGTTCCAGAACTGCCTGCGAGGAGAGGGCACGGTTCTGAAACACCTAAGCTTAACTGCAGGGCATCACCAACCATCTGAGAGTTAAATTACCTCATTAACCCACAGGTGTTCAAGCCTCAGGGGTCACAGCTGCCACAAAACACTCCTGGAGGTACAAGTGCCCAGGGCTGGTGGCCTGTCCTGGCTGCTCTGCCACACTTCTGGCTCTAATCTACTCAGGCTCTAAGCTGGGCCCTCTCTGAACATCCAATTTCAAGTCCTTCTGAGAATTTAGGATTCCAATATCCTTGGCCTCCAAGGCCTTTCAGAGCCATAAGTTCATGTTTTTATCCAATGTTGACTGGGCACCTGCTGTTTACCTTCCCAGGTGAGAGGACTCAGCTTGGACAGTCCCTCACGGGGAGATGGAGACAGCCTCACTGACAGTGATGACACCACAATCGCCATAATAACAGAGAGAGCACAAGGGGAGCAAGGAGCACAGGCCATGGAGTAGGGAAGTCTGCCTGGAGGAGTCAGAGGAAGCTGCCCAGGGAGGCAGCACTTGAGCTGGGACCTGAAGGAGGACTTGTGGGTGTTGGGGGACAAGTGAGTAGGGGATGGCTTTGCAGGTACAGGGTAGGGTGGAGGTGTCTTGTTTGCCAGGGGAGGGCTGGAGGCCAGGGGAGACAATGAGGAAGCATATGGTCATGGAGTTCTGATCTTGGCCTCCTGTGGATGGCTCTCCTCCCTGGAAGCAGCCAGGCCTTGCTGCGACACTCAGGGGCAAGCTCTGGGTCACAGCAAGTGGAGATCAATCCCAATTCTGCCACTTCCCCACTGGCTGTCCCTGGGTAAGTCACTTACTTCTCTGAACCTCAGGCTCCTTCCTGTTCAGTGAAATGGAAATAATTTTCCCACCTCACAGGGTCTTACTAGGATTAAGCTGAAGCAACACACTAAGGCACCTGGCACAAAGTAAGTGCTCAGTAAACACCTACGCCATTAGCATTGTTCTTCTTAAGTTTTTGAAAACATTCTCACCTAGATCCTTACTTCTTACAAGTGTGAAAGTAGGGGAACCCAGTGATGATATTTTACATATCTCCATTACCAACATGGACAGTTAGTGGCCTTTTCATTATTGGAAAGGGCGTCATTAGTATTCTTCAGTCCAATTAGAGCAGAGAACCAATTGTAAAACTCCCAGAACAACATCAGACATACCATGTTTAAGACTCTGTTCCTCAAGAACAACTCCCAGTACTAAGCTGTATTAGTCAGGGTTCTCTAGGGAAACAGAATCAAAAGGAGATATATGTCAATAGTAAGAGATTTTAAAAGAGTCTCTCACATAACCATGGAGATGTCCAAGTCCAGGTTCTGCAGGCAGGCTGCAAACCAGGTGTTCTGATGAAAGTCCAATGAAGGTCCTTGATGACTTTCAAGGAGACATTGGCTTCTCAAAAACAAGCTGGGAAATTCTCTCTGAAAGCTGAAATCACTTCCCCTTTTAAGGCATTCAATTGATTGGATAAAGCATCACTCATTGCTGACGGCAATCTCCCTGATTGATGTACATATAATCAACTATCTATGCAGTAAAGTCACTGGTGACTAAAGTCCATAAATGTCCTTGTATTATAATTAGCCCAGTGCTTGCTTGAACAAATACCTGGGCACAATTACCAGGTCAAGTTGGCACATTAGCTTAACCATCACAGGTAATTTGTCCATAAACAAATTAGGTTTCCTCCAACTGACATTTTACTGCATAAAAAGTCTATATGCTGCTATTTACAAATAGGATATTTTATTTCTTTATCAGTAAATTGATGCCTGCATGCATAATATCCATGAGAAAAATCCAAACTCTACTAGGATCATCCACTTGCCCAAACAGCAAAAGAAAAATTCAGATATATTATTCAAGAAGAAGAAAAACTGAACTTCAATTTACTAATCAATAATTTAGCCAAAGGAATCTTGGAACTTTTTTTTTTTTATCTTAAATCATCTTCAGTTCAAACATTACAAAAGTCATGATAAGCAGAAAAAATCCTACAGGTTGTTGTTTTGATTTGACAGGTGTTCTAGATAATGCCACTAACACCATAAAACTCTCTTTCAATAGTACATGAAATTAGACAGATCCTGGTTTGAAATATCAAAACTCTAGATATAACCTGGAACATGTACAATTTTAAGGGGGAAATCTATTTACATCACTGCAGAATTTCTTTGGTTCCTTCTATATTGCTAAGTGACCTAAAAAGAATATTTTAGAACAAAAAATAGATAATTTATGTAAAAACAATACATCTAATTCTCCTCTTTTGTTGCATTGGAAGTGGGATCTGTCCTCCTCCTAATCTGCTATGAGCATGCTTGACTCATGGATTATATGGAATTATAATACTAATGCTTAATACTAGTCCCTTAATTTTACTGTGTAGTCCAAAGTGTAATATTCAATTTTTAAATGTCATTGCATAGACACTGTTTCATTCAATCAATTATCCAACAAATAAATGAAAACCTGATATGTAGAGTGGTTTAAGTCACAATGGAAAACCTGATGTTCAATTAAGACATAAAAAAAGTGGTGCAGATCTGAATTGATCACTTTCCTAGACTGAGATTATCTTTATTTAAGTTCATGCTGTCTACACTGAAAACTGAATTTTCTGCATAAACATAACAATGTGCTCATGCAAATCTTGATTAGGAATTTAAGACTGCAAAGCATAAATAACTTCATTGTTTGCTTTATGAAGTTCTTATGACTCAGTATATCTGTACATACATCAGGTTCATCTGAGCAAACAGACATTTTTATGAAGAAAAGACTTCATGAAGACTTCCTATTCTCAGGCTACTGGTTTTAAGGGCTAATCTCAAGATATTTGACTCCTTTGTCGTCCCATATTAACAAATTATGCTGTCAATATTATACAAACAAAACAAGTCACTACTTTGAAAATCCTCTGTATATATAATTTAACTCATTCATGAACAAAATAAGGCACAGCAAGTATGCTAGGTAACATCTCTTTTTAGTTATGCTACCTATATAATTGTCTAAAAAGAATGTTAACTGGTTGCCCATTTTGTGAAAATAGCACTTAGAATCTTTCAAGTAAATTGAGTTTGAAGGGGTAAGGGATCACCCACACATGTTAGTTATGTTGCTTGTAATCATTGCTCTTGTCAGATTTACTATTCATAGAGCCTTGAAAGCTTCTGCACAACCACCAGCATGGCAGTTCATGTGTCAGTGATATAGCCTGTGCATGAATTCAAAATTGTTTCCAAGTGTACCTAGTCCCTAAAAGTCTAAAAAAGTAATATAGGCCCTACAGTCTTTGAATGTTCAGAAAGGATGTAAGACTGAAGGTGTATTCAAGGTTGCATCCAGATGGAAAGTGGAAGATATGCTAAATCCAAGCTGGCTTGGAATGTGGGGAATATACAACTCACCTGGAGGAAATAACCTATCTGATATTCAGATCAAACACTGAAGAAACTAACCAAAGGTCTGTTTGCATACCATCACCCTTTGTCTCTTTAATCTTAAACCTCTGTATAAAAGAGACCAAAAAATGCTATTTGGGGCTTGGTTATTTTTAGGACAAGAGTCCGCGAGTCCAGCCAGTGGAAATAAACCAACTTCCTTCTCAGAGTTCTTGTGTCCTAGCCTTCAATACCATGCACACCCCATTTCTCTACAACATTTTGGGGGCTCATCTGGGATTGCCCTGAGAAGGTCAGAGGTGGCAACAGTTGTTTGTCCCTCCTGGACATCTCCGAGGAGGCTGAAACCCAGCCCTGGGCACCCCTAGACACCCCATTTGAGTACAGAAAGAGGTTGCAGTCTTCACTGGAGCCTTCCCAGATGAACCAGAGGCACCAGAAGGTTTGAAAGACCCTGAAAATGAAGCAAGGAGCTCCGTATGTCAGACTGGTAAGACCCCTGGGGGCATAGTGCAGGAAAAGCCTAATTCTAAAATTAGGAGGGAGCCTGATCAACTCTCAAAGGGGAGGCCCTAGTACTCCTGAGAATACAGGAGGAAGCCATTTCCTCTACAGGTCTGAGGAAGGGAAAGGGGGGTGGTTGTGTGCATGTGCTTGTGGCGACCAAGTGAGATGCAGAAAATCACTTCTGTGGGGCGAGTGCGGAGTCCTGATCTGTGGTTCTGTGGTGACCTCATACGATCAAGGGCAGTCTGGTGGGTCCCTGCAAAGGGACCCTTTTCCAAATTGGGGGCTTATACCCATCCACTAAGGTCAAGAGACACTGAAAGTTCCCACAAGGGACACAGACAGAGACGGACAAAGCGTAAGGCTTGAGTGACTGTTGTGCACCATCAGCACAGGGTGGAAATAGGAAACACACACAGTAAAACCCCATTAGGTTGTATGCTGAAAAACTTCCCCCGTGCATTCCATGAAGATGTGTATGGCATAATGTTTCAGCCAGGAATGCTTAGGATGCTTTGTGAATTAGAATGGCCAACTTTCTGCATGGGCTGGCCCCAGGAGGGCACTTTGGATCCCCAGATCATCTGTAAAGTCCATGATGCAGTAACTGGAAATCCAGGGCATCCACACCAATTTCCCTACATCAATGCTTGGGAAATTGCTGTGAGCCAAAACGCACCTTGGTTAGGGAAGTGTGTGACTAAGGAAGCTAGAATTTGCTTAATATAGAAACCGAGGAGTGCCGTCCCAGGGACCAGACCAAACAATCAAAGTGCAAAGGGCCCAGAGAAAGTGCATCCCAAGTCCAGTGCTAATCCACCCATTTTAGAAGAGCCATATGAACATGAATTTCCACCGCCTTATGTGATGACTCCCGCTCCGGCAGTCCTGAGGAATGAAAATGAGCTAGTCTCCCTAAGCAGTGCCCCATTGTCGTCATCCACATGGGGAAGTACGATGCCCACACCATCCCCTCCGCTGTTTTTATCGCCATCAGAGAGGGCACCTATACCATCCCCACAGTTGCCTTTATTGCCATCTGCACCTGAGAGCCCTACACCATCTCCACAGCAGCTTTTACCGTCTCTGCAGCGGTCTTTGGTACCTTCTGCAAGGGAGGATGCAGACCAGCTGCTTTTACAGCCAGTTTGACCCTGGCAACACCACTGCAGCGCTGCCCTTCAGTCAGGAAGGAGATGCTGAGAAGCGGCAACTCAAACCACAGGGAGCCCCAGGGGCAGAGAGAACAGAAGAAGGGCTGCCTTCTAGCTACCTCTCCGTGAGGCCCAGACCCCAATCTTTTACAATGCAGATGGCCAGATTCTAGGGGTAAACTGGACATTCATCTATCAGCCCTTTACAAGAACGGATCTCTTTAACTGGAAAAGCCACACCACACCATTCTCAGAGAAGCCTCAGACCATGACAGACCTTTCCAGTCCATCATACAGACCCACAAACCCACCTGGGCTGATTGTAAACAACTTATAATGACTTTATTGAACATTGAAGAGAGAATGTGTGTCATGCAGGGAGCTCTAACCTGGCTTAGAGAGCACTCACCGGAGGGAACTTTGGACAGTCATCAATATGCCCACTTGCAGTTCCCAGAGGAGGACCCCCTGTGGGATCCAAATAGCCCTGTCAGGCTCAACCGATTAGAAAGATTCCATAGGGCCTTAGCTGAAGGATTCAAGGTGGGGATACGCAAGACAGTGAATATGGCAAAGACCAGTCAAATTCTACAGGCTCTGGATGAGAGTCCTGCTCAATTCTATGAGAGACTGTGTGAAGCATTTTGTGTATATATGCCCTTTAACCCAGATGCTCCTGAGAGCCAAACAATGGTCAATGCTGCATTTGTTGCCCAATCACAGACAGACATCCAAAGAAAGCTGCAGAAGTTGGATGGGTTTGCTGGAATGAATATCTCTCAGCTCATAGAAGTAGCTACTAGGGTTTATGTCAACTGTGATGTAGAAACAAGAAGGGAAGAAAATAGAAAAATGAAAAAAAAAGGCAGATCTTCTGGCAGTGGCAATTGTGGAAAAATCCATTCCTGTGTCAAGGAAAGTAACCTGGCAAGCCCCAGCCCCAAGGAGAGGGAAAGGCCCATGTCTAGGGTGAAATCAGTGTGCATACAGCAAAGAAGATGGGCATTGGAAGTGAGTGTCCCAGTTGGCCACTTGATCTGGCCTCTGCAGCCAAAACCTTAGCCAGAAAAGCCAGTGGGGCATCACAACCCAAACGCTGGGTCCAAAGAAGTTCAGAAAGAAAACCTGTAGATCAGATCATTGGGCTGGCAGGAATGAAGGACTCTGATAGAGATTATTAGGACAGACTATGCTCCTATTCTCTTAGCTCCAAATTGGGGGCCATGCTATACATATGATGGTTGACACTGGGGCTCAACATTCTGTAATGACCAAGCCAGTTGGGCGTCTATCTAAAAGACAAGCCACTATCATAGGGGCAACTGGCAAAAGTGCCCAACGGCCCTTCCTTCAAGCCAGGACCTGCAACATTGGGGGAAAGGAGGTCACTCACAAATTCCTTTATCTTCCAGAGTGCCCAGTCCCCCTCCTGGGTCGAGACCTACTGTCTAAACTGCAGGCTCAAATTATCTTTGATGCCACAGTACAATCCACACTGACACTGGGGCCATAAGACCCTCCAAAAATAGTGCTAACCCTTCCTATACAGGAGGAATGGAGACTGTTTTGCCTCAGTGAGACTGGCCAATCCATGGCCATGCAGCTCCCCTTTGAAGATGTTTCTGAAGTATGGGCAGAAGGTAACCCAATGGAGATGGCACTTGACATTCCTCCAATTATTACTGAAATAAAGCCTACGGCCTGTCCAGTAAGCATAAGGCAATACCCCATTCCACACGAAGTGCAAGAAAAGGTCCAGCTACATATTCAGAGATTACTGAATGAGGGCATATTGAGGCCATGCCAGTCTCCGTGGAACACCCCACTCTTCCCAGTTAAAAAGGCTGATGGAGATTACTGCCCAGTCCAGGACTTATGAGCAGTTAATTCGGCAGTAATAACTCTTCATTCTGCAGTTTCTAATCCATTTAATCTTCTCAGTTTAATACCCTCATCGGTAATCTACTTTTCATGCCTAGATCTAAAGGATGCCTTCTTCTGCATTCAGGTAGTACCCCAGAGCCAACCAATTTTTGCCTTTATATTGGAAAATCCAAACTCAGGTGAAAAGCAGCAGCTGACATGGACATGATTGCCTCAGGGATTTAAAAATGCACCCACTATTTTTGGACAAGCCCTGGCCAGTGATCTCAAATCCTTTAAAGCAGAAAGCCACAACTGTTTTCTCCTTCACTATGTAGATGACCTCATTCTTGGAAGTCCCACCTATCAAAACTGTGCTGGTGGAACCCATGCTCTTTTAAAACATCTACAGCAAAAAGGCTATTGGGTGTCTAAGCAAAAGGCCCAAATCTTTCTACCTCAAGTCAAATATCTGGGTTATAAAATAATGCAGGGGCGCCATGAATTGGGACTTGAAAGAAAGAAAGTGATCTGTAGGCTCCCTGAGCCTAATATCCCGCCAGAAGCTGTGAGAGTTCCTTGGGGCAGCTGGATTCTGCTGCAATTGGATCCCCAATTTTGGGGTCCTCACGTGCCCTTTATATGAAACCACAAAGGAGGGAGAGTGTGATCCTCTGCTCTGGCAAAGCCCACAGAAAAATGCCTTCACTGCTCTCATACAAGCTCTAATGGAAGCACTGAGCCTCGGACTTCCAGACCTCACAAAGCCGTTCTACCTCTATGACCACAACTGCCAAAGCATCGCAGTAGGAGTACTCACTCAATACCTCAGTTCCTGGCAAAGATCTGTAGCGTAGCTATCCAAAAAACTGGACACTGTAGCCCAGGGATGGCCCTCATGTTTGCAAGCCATAGCAGCTGCAGCCATGCTTACAGTAGAAGCTACAAAATTAACTCTTGGGCAGCCTATAATTGTCCAGGATCCGCATAAAGTAATCACAATCTTAGAAGCCAAAGGAACACATTGACTTACTAAAAGCCACCTGGTTAAATATCAAACCCTATTATGTGAAAATCCATCCATCAAGCTGGAACTTGTAAAAACCCTAAATCCCACCACCCTTCTACCCATGGAGCCAGGGGTTCCAGCCCATAACTGCCTGGAAACATTGCAAGAAGTATATTCCAGCCGGCCAGACCTCCAAGACCAGCCACTGGCAAATCCTGACATGGAGTTATTCACAGATGGGAGTAGTCTTATGCAGGGCAGCAATCAGCGAGCAGGATATTCTGTAGTAACATCTGAAACCACAGCAGAGGCTCAACGCCTCCCAGATAACACATCAGCACAGAAAGCTGAACTCATGCCCTCACCCGGGCCCTGCAACTTGCAGCTGGAGTCAAAGTTAACATCTACACAGACTCCAAATACACCTTTCTTACCCTGCATGCGCATGGAGCCTTATACAAACAAAAGGGACTCATTAACTTGGGAGGCAAGAACATTAAATATGGCACACAGATTCTGAAGCTACTAGAAGCAGTTTGGGAGCCTGTCAAAGTGGCTGTAAAACCCTGTAAGGGACACCAGACAAGCCACAGCCCCATTGCCCAGAGAAATCGGAGGGCAGACACTGAAGCAAAAAGAGTGGCATCGGAAAGATCCCTATCTGAAAACCTGGCCACTGCTCTCATTTCTCAACCTCTTAATTATGAGACCCTCCAATATACACATCCTGCTCTCATCCCACAGCCTCAGAGTCACCGAGAGCCACAATATACTCAAGCTGAGAGAGAATGGATACTCTCTGAGGGTGGGACACAAGGAGAAAATGGATGGTGGACATTGCCTGATCACAGAATAGTTGTGCCACAAATATTAGCAGCAACTGTAGTTCAAGACTACCATGAGAACACACACTTGGGAAAAACCCATCTTAAGGAAGTGTTAGAAAGATTCTTCTACATCTGAAGACTAGTTGCTATCACCCACGCTGTATGCCAATGGTGTGTGACATGTGCAAAGAATAACCCTTGCCAGGGGCCCACAGGAGTCCCAGGAGCTCAGAGAATTGGTAGTATGCCTCTTGAAGACCTAGTAGTTGATTTCACTGAAATGCCATGATCCAGAGACTATAAATATCTCCTAGTCCTTGTTTGCACGTTTTCTGGCTGGGTGGAAGGCTTTCCCACTTGAACAGAAAAAGCTGAAGAAGTAGCTAAGGTTCTCCTCAAGGAAATCATTCCTCACTATGGGCTACCGCTCTCGATTGGCTCTGACAATGGACCTGCCTTCGTCTCCGAAATCACTCAAAAGATTGCAAAGGCACTGCACATCCAATGGAAACTGCACACTGCTTACCATCCTCTGAGCTCAGGAAAGGTAGAGTGAATGAACCATACAATAAAGACTTATATTGCCAAGATTTGCCAAGAAACTGGGCTGACATAAGTGCAAGTACTTCCAAGTGCTCTCCTACAAGTTTGAGCCAGCCCAAGCCAAAAACTAAGCCTAACCCTTTATGAAATCCTCTTTGGGAGGCCTCCCCCCTAATCAGAAATATAGAAGGGGATCTCAGAGAAAGAGGAAACTTATTAATATCTCAGCAGATGATCAGCTGAGGAAAAACCCTACATAACTTGCATCGCTGGGTCCAAGAAAGGGCCCCCATTAGCTTAAGTAGCTCTGTACACCCGTACAAGCCAGGAGATGCAGTTTGGGTCAAGGACTGGAAGTCAGATCCACTAACCCCTCGATGGTGGAGGACCCTATCTTGTCATTTTATCCACCCCCACTGCAGTTAAAGTAGCTGAAATCACCCAATGGATACACCATAGCTGAGTCAAGCGAGCTGCCCCAGAGTCCTGGACCTGTATTCCAGATACCCATAGCTCAACCAAACTCATCTTGTGAAAAAGGGGAACACCAACCCCTGCTCCAGTCACACCCTGGAAGCTGACTGGTCCATGCACGGCTGAAGATTGAGGATGGAATACCGAGCTCTGCTCCAATCACACCCTGGAACTGATTGGTCTATGCACAGTAAAAAATTAGGAATCTGGTTTAATCTGTTACAATTCCCCATTGGCTATTTTTCCTACTTCTAGCCCTAACCCTCCCCTGGTCCCAGGTCGACACCACATGTATTCAAAAGGTGCGTACAGGGGCCCATGTCAACACCACATTAATATATCATAGTCATTACACCTGCAAGGGCCAGATAACCACCTGTCAGTTTCAGGGAATCTCCTATAGTGTCTGTAACACATCTGGCCAAATAACCTGCTATGACTCTAGACCCCCAACAGTCTCCCATAAATGGGAAAAAAGAGTGCTTGATCAAAATGGGGAGCTACTTTCCTCCACCCCAGTCACTAGCCAGAACCAATGAGTGTCCCTCCTATTTGACGCTTGTCAAGTTATAGATTCTGGGATACCATGGAACACAGATTGTGGAGGACTCAGTTGGGAGCAGACATATACTCATAACAATAAGTATATGTGCGCTTCAGAAATGGGAAGTGCAGCCCAAGGGGGGGGGACTTTTGGTGCAAATGCATAGGTGCATACTACTGCCCCTACTGGTCTTGTGTCACCTGGGCCACCTGGAACACAGACACAGCTAAACAAACAGCTATCCTCACCAAGGGTATGGCCCCAGCTAACTGTCCATGTGGTCAATATAACCCCTTAAACCTCACCATCCTTAAACCTGAATCCTGACAGATGCAGGGAGTCCAAATGGGCCTCTGCATTGATGGTAAAGGAATAGACCCAGAAGCCTACATCTGGGTTGGGTATCAGGAATACCCACTCACAAATAAAGCCCATTCTGTGTTCCACTCCTTCTATGAAGAAATGGAAAAACCCTTTTCCATCCCACAAGCAGCAAGAAACCTCTTTATAAGCCTGGCTGAAGTGGTTGGGGCAGCCTTAAATGTCTCCTCATGCTATGTATGTGGAGGTACTAATATGGGAGACCAATGGCCCTGGGAAACCAGGGAATACAATTACAGCCAACTATATAATGCAACTGACCTCCCGGCTGTCCCCCAAGATAGTACGTGGCCCTTGCAAACTTCTGTCATAGGAAAATATTGTGCTTCAAGGGCCTGCCTAAGCTCCTCTATAGCTGTTGGAAACTTAACATGTACAGGAGGAAAATTCCAGAATTATACCAAAAATACAACAGAGCCTTGGGGAACATGGAATGACTCTGACCTTGTTCTCATAAATCATACTTTTCCCAAATTAATCACAGTGTGGAACTTCACCACAAAGGGCCCCTTTACTCCCCAAATGGTTTGTACTGGATTTGTGGGAAGGTTGCATTCCAAGAACTTCTGCAAAACTGATGTGGAACTTGTATGCTTGGTACAATAAAACCCTCCCTCTTCCTCATTCCCTTAACAGAAGGGAAAGAGCTAAGCCAGCCAGTATATCAAAACATAAAAGGAAAAAGGGCTGTCACTACCTGGGGAGGTGAAGAATGGCCCCCTGAGCATATAATCCAATACTATGGGCCAGCAACTCGGGAAGAGGATGGCATGTGGGGTTATCAAACCCTTATCTATATGCTAAACCAAATCATCCACCTACAAGCTGTGGTAGAGATAATAACTAATGAAACTGCCCATGCACTGAACTTGCTAGCCCAACAGCAAACTAAATTCAGAAATGCTATCTGTCAAAACCGTCTTGCCCTAGACTATTTCTTGGCAGCTGAAGGGGGAGTTTGTGGAAATTTCAATCTCTCTAACTGCTGCTTTGAATTAGATAACACTGGAAAGGTTATTGATGAAATTACAAGCAAAATAGTAAAAATTGCTCATGTCCCATTGCAAACCTGGAATTTAAATAATCCCTTTGGAAGCCGGCAGTCAATAGTAAACAATTTTAAGCTTCTATTGGGAATAATTGCCTTCTTCATAGGAGCATGCACCATCCTTCCATGCCTCCTCCCTTTCATCATAAACAGAATGCACACCCTAATAAATGATATAGTAAGAAGGCAAACAGCTGCCCATCTCATGGCTCTATATACATTCCAGTCAGTCCAGAGGGACTCAGACAGTAGTGATGCCAAAGCTTAATAACTTAAGCTTGGCCTCAAAAGGGGAATATGATATAGCCTATGCATAAATTCAAAATTGTTTCCAAGTGTACCTAGTCCCTAAAAGTCCAAAAAAGTAATATAGGCCCTACAGTCTTTGAATGTTCAGAAAAGATGTAAGACTGAAGGTGTATTCAAGGTTGCATCCAGATGGAATGTGGAAGATATGCTAAATCCAAGCTGGCTTGGAATGTGGGGAATATGCAACTCACCTGGAGGAAATAACCTATCTGATATTCAGATCAAACACTGAAGAAACTAACCAAATGTCTGTTTGCATACCATCATCCTTTGTCTCCCTAATCTTAAACCTCTGTATAAAAGAGTCTGAAAAATTCTATTTGGGGTTCCGTTATTATTAGGACAAGAGGCCACCGAGTCTGGTCAGTTGAAATTAATAAACTTCCTTCTCAGAGTTCTCGTGTCCTGGCCTTCAGTACCATGCACACCCCACTTCTCTACAACATCAGAAGTAGACTAAGTCTTGAAAAGAGCATAATGGAATTCCTTGAAAATGCCACTTGAAACCAACATGGTAGTATAGACCTGAATATCTAAAAATTTACATTTCTTTGTGAGATTATCCTGCAACTCCTGAAAACAGAAAATCAAGAGAATATTTATAAAGAAAATGGTGCTTCAGGGGCAATCACTGGACATTGTAAATCCTCACAGGGCCCACTGGATGGAATGGGGGAGAGTATGGGCCATGATGTGGACCATTGACCATGAGGTGCAGAGGTGCCCAAAGATGTACTTACCAAATGCAATGGATGTATCATGATGATGGGAATGAGTGTTGCTGGGGGGGGGGGGGAGAGGTGGGGTGGGGGTGGTGGGGTTGAATGGGACCTCATATATATATTTTTTAATGTAATATTATTACAAAGCCAATAAAAAATAAATAAAAAAATAAAAATAAATAAAAACACACACACAAAAAAGAAAAGAAATCCATATACTTAAGCACTTTCCTTAAAGATGTAAAATCTGATCATTACTTTTTTCTCTATTACAAATTACATTCCTTTATTTTCAAAATTCCTCCATTAAAAGAGTGGCTTCACTTTCCATCCCTATATCCAACCCCTTAAAATCCTCATTTAGTTTTTTTGTTTCTTCCTTTTTTCTATTTTTTAATGTTACATTAAAAAATATGAGGTCCCCATATACCCCCCACCTCTCACCCCACTCCTCCCACATCAACAACCTCTTTCATCATCATGGGACATTCACTGCATTTGGTGAATACATTTAGGAGCACTGCTGCACCACATGGATGATGGTTTACACTGTAGTTTACACTCTCCCCCAGTCTACCCAGCGGGCCATGGCAAGACATACAATGTCTAGCATCTGTCCCTGCAGTACCACCCAGGACAACTCCAAGTCCTGAAAATGCCCCCACATCATCTCTTCTTCCCTCTCCCTACCCTCAGCAGCTACCATGGCCACTTTCTCCACATCAATGTTACAATCTCTTCCATTACTAATCACAATAGTTCCACAGGCCACAGAAATGATCATTACTTTTATCAAAAGTTCTAACCAACAGAAGCAAATAGAATTATGCAATTTGTGTGATCCCCAGGTCCAAAACCATCAAAAGACCCAAATGAAGTCATCCTTGTTGAACAAAAACAATAGGACTTGTTTTATCTCACAGTGACTGAACCTCTGGAATCAATCCATTTTATCAAGGAAAGTTTGTTGACTCAAATATCTCAGAATTTTTTCTCCCATTAGGCACCACTCAGTAAATTTCTCCACTGGAAAATGTTTTCTTGCCTAAGAAGTCTCAAAATATATTTATTTTCCTTTTATTTAAGTTATCTTTTAATTATTCCTAAATATTAAGTTTATTGATTTTTCCTATTTTTTTAAGATATTTGTTCCATTGAGTGACAAAATTTCTTTCTTTAAACTAGTGTTTCTTATGAACTTATTACTTTATATAAGCTGGTTTCTTTCTCATTTTGTGATATGAAAATTTCATAGGTAACTGGATCTCGAGCATATCTTTATCAAAGTTATGAATTAATTAGGTAAAAATGTATTCAGGTCGGAAAACAAAAATTTTATGGAGTTCAATCTTTTCCACCCAATGCAGGGAAATATTTACAGTCTTTAGGTCACACATACAGATGTAACTTATACTAAATTAAAGTTAAATTAAATATTGGCATGGATTGATATTTAGGCTCATAATCAAAGGGCCAGATCTTCATGTCATACATAACCATTTATTTCTAAAAATGTGTGAGAAATAACATTTTTGAGAAGGAAACATTGAGACATATAGCTGTAACCTGCAACAAGACTTCAGTTTCTGAAAATGGATCATTCAACCTGTCATTTAAAATATAATGACAAGCTCAGTCAATGGAGTTACAAGATGGTTCCTCTCAATGAATAGAAAATTCCCTCACCATGGAAATAAGTAGGCTTACACTATTCTCATTTTTGTGAACATATTTATTTTTTCTTTCTCACTTTCCATGAATTACTCATTTAGATTACCATTTCTTTAGATTTCGTTTTTAATTTTTAAGCACTTAAATTGTTTTGATAGCATCCCCATTTTCCACGACTGCTGTGACAATCTCTCCATGTTGTTTGGCTTACAACCCAAATTTGTTACCTCAAATTTTGGAAGATTGAAGACCAAATCAAGGTCTTGACTGACTTCTACAGAGTTCAAACTTTGAACATCTACAAACTTTGGAGATCCTTGGCTTGTATCTCTGCTCCTATCACATGGTGACTTCTCCCTCTTGTGTATGCTCTTTGACTTTCCACTGAATTCTGCCTTCTCTTGACTTTGACTGGCTTTTTTTTCTTATAAGTATCCAGTGATATCGATTAAGTCTCACTATGACTGATTTGCCTATTCTAAATGTGATCTTCAAAGATCCTATTCATAAATGAGTTCATATCTTAAATAATGACAATGCCTTCAAAAGCCCTATTTCCAAATAGGTTCACTACTCCAGGAAAACAGATGAAGACTTGAATGTGTCTTCATGTGAGATATGATTCAATCACAACTGTCTGCCTCTAGTTTCCTAAACAACATGTTGCCAAAAGCAAAGCATACTTACCTTACCCCAACATCCCAAGAAAGCTATAGAGAAAGCTAAGCAGAGTGCTGCAAGGAGGGTTATGGGGCCATCAGGTGGGAGGACCTGGAATAACACATTGAGGTGACACATTGGGACCAGAATGACAAGAGGGAGAAACCCTACCCACAATGTGGAAAGAGGGAGCCTGGGAAAAGCACAGCAGGGGAAGAGTCAGAGCCAGAGGGAGTCTGACCAGAGAGGAGGATAGGAAGGCATATATTATGCACAGTGCCTCAACTAAGGCTCAACTGGGGGAGAGCTGCTTCCTAGCCCTGTTGTGTTGATCTGCAGGATTCATGCTAAATGGGAGACAGACCGAAAGAGAGAGCTCACTCCAAGAGAGTGGTGAAGACAGAAAAACATTTAGTGTAAGTCTTAGGAGGGTGGCCTGACATTTAGCCATATTATTTTGTTTAGCAGCAAATGACTAGGTCAGGACTCATTATCTGAGGCTGCTAGTACCTGGAAGCAGAGATGGCAGGGACCCAGGGAAAAGGCAGCCTACCACAGAGGTTGAGAGGAGGCATTTGCATCTGAATCTAACTACAGTGGGAAGACTCTGGAAGGATTCCGACTCAGCAACAATGGCTGAACTTCATATCATTTCAACCTCATCATGGTATGGAATGAGACAGCAATCAGGAGTGAAAGTGAATTTCCTAGACTCATACAGTCCTACCCAGCCCTGTTTTGAATTTTATTGGGTATTACACTCATCCCTAACTTTTTTTATATGTCTGCCTGTGTATTACCTACAATGAGAAACAAGACTATGGGATTTACAGTGTTCTCCCCACTTAGGCTTGATGATTTCCCCAGGAACCAGGTGCTAGAATGATTCCCACTGTGTCAGTGAGGAGACTAAGGAGGCCTTGGTGATGACTAGTCTGGGGTCACAAAACTGAAAAGAGGGAATAGCTCGTTCTGAATCCAGCTGAGTCTCCTCATAGCTGGGGCCTGAACTGCACACAGGCCTTCCCAGATAGCTGTGGGGAGGGACATGCTGGCAGAACTGTGTCCAGTTATAAGGTGATCTAGGTAAGGAGGATAGACAGATGTACAGATGGACTTTCATGGAGTTCCTACAGTTGAGGGACCCAGGTAAGTGGACCTAAGGAGGTGACCTCAATTCCTTGGTGAGAGGCCCCAACAGAACTTGGAACTCTGGTAACCAGGCACCCAGATTCCAAAGGCAACCCGTTCTCAGCTCACTTGGCAGGAGACACCTGAGAGAGAACCATGTTGTTCTCCTGCTTTGTTCCTAGTTCATGAAGCTCCAGCATCAATCAAACCAGAAATGAGTCCCTTTTCCATTGTTTCCAACATTTGCTCAGGCCTCAGCCACAAAGCCCTTGGCCACCATCCAGGAAGTACCCAAAGGTAATGGGGGGGGGGTGGCCCAGGGACAGCCAATTCAGTACATGCTACTACTGTGCTCCTGCCTGGGCAGCCCCATGTCCATCCACCTCCCAGTGAGTAGGCGGCATGAGAAGTGGGACAACCCTGGGAAGGAGCAGGTGTCAAGGATGGGACCCCAGTAGGTCCTTCCCTATCACCTGCCAGGTCATGGTTGGAAGGGTGGGAAGGCTAATCTTGGTGGTGGCACCCACGTGTACCAGTATTAACCCTGAGCTCTCAGTTGTCACCTCCTCTCAGGAGGGGCTGGAGAGGAAGGCAGGCATCCATCTGGGTCTGATCTGGGTCCTAGCCCAAATAAGGAGTAGCTTCCCTTGTGAAGTAGGGCAGTCCACCCTCTGATGCCACTTGGCCCAGCTGCTGGGCTCTGTGTACACAGAGCTCCAAGCAGGTAGAAGGTGAGGAGCTGGAGGATGTCCTCATCTATGCCATCACTCTGCAGAAGGTGCAGGTCCATCATGGCCCCAGCCAGAGCCAGCACTGCTTTCAGGTGGGAGCAAGTGCCAATTGGGGTCCTGCAAGAGTGGGGGAGAACCCCAAGGCCTATATCCCACCCTGGCCAGTCCCTTGCTCCCTCTCCCAGGGCTTTCACCCCTGAGTGGCCTAATATTCCATTTCCTGGGGAACCTGGGTCCCCAACAATCACCAACCACACTGCCATTCCATAGGCCCTGGAGCAGGTCACTTCATATGGTTAAAGGAACAGCAGAGAGGAGTCTTTTCCATGGGTTTCCCTTCAGGGTATGCTAAAGGGTGGGCTCACTTCAGGTATGTGCGGATTTTGCTGTATTTCTGTTTCCACTCCCTGGCCCCATGTCCCCAGCAGCAGTCTTCATGACTGTCCTTCAAAACCTGCTGCAAGCCATACAGCTCCTCTCACTTAGGAGGGTTCTTCTCATCTCCCATAACCTTCCCCTTCACTTTTCCAGGTCAGGAGCTGAGGCATTACTTGGCTGCCCAATATTCAATAAGAGAAGCAGCTTAGAACAGTGATTTGGCCTTCAGTGCTGCTGGATCTTGAATGGTCCTTCCCTGTGGCCCTGTCAGCACTGCTGCCCTGAACACCTCCCACAAGCCCCAAGGCACTGATCCCTTCTGACCCTGGTAGAGGCCCCAGGAAAGGGATCGCTGAACAGAGGACATGCAGACATCACTTTCAAGAGTGAGGGACAGGTACATAAGACTGGAGCAGTTCAGTTACCACCTGCTGCCTGTGTGGACAGGATCACCCCTTCACCCTGCCTGGAACTGGCTCTTTTCATTTTCCTTCACTTTCCTGATATGGGGTCAGGGTGGGAAGTGGCATAGCCTAGTGGTTCTGGTCCCATGAGCAGTGGAGTACTGAAAGTTGTTTACTGACCAGGTGCATCTGCTGTTCCATGAGGCATTTGTTGAGATCCTCAGGCCTGCCAGGGACTTTCTCTGCACCCCACCCCCAGGGACTCTCCTGGCATCTGTCCTTTTCTGGATTTAGGATCTCATCTTTCAATTATTTCCTCACCTCAAATTCAATCTTAAGGCAAGGACCTTTCTCTGTTAGAGGCACACATGTCACCCTTGGCCTCAAGTCACTGAGGGCCTGGGTGCAGCAGGTCTGTCCACAGCCCCAGCCTCACCTAGGGGTCCACAGTTCTTCCTCCGACAACATGTGCTTCCTCTGTCCCACCCTACAGGAAGAACAACTTGACCCTCATGAGGGAGGAGAGCAGCACAGTTTGGATGGTCAAGGCAGGCAACTGGGAGAAGCTGGTGAAGCACCTTGTGCCCACCTTCCAGGAGGGTGACCTCATGTATCACTACATCTTCTTTGGAACATACCGGGTCTTCACCACCACTGAGCAGGTCCTGGACTGGTTGTTTCAACAGGTAAGAGCCAGCTTCATCCCTTGCCACTTAAGTGCTCTGCCCCCAACTTGCTTGCACCTCAGAAATGTCATTTCATCCACTGGCCTCAGTTTCCTCCTTGGGAAGGGGAGCAGTTAAAAGGAAAATGTCCAAGACTGATTATAAGGTCTAACTGGGAGAATCTATGGAAAGTGCTTCCCCAATCCTGGTTCAGTGGACAGGGTGGTTGGAGGGGCAGAGTGTTTCCTAGGCAGGATTTTCTTCTTCCCAGTGAAGAAGCTCTCAGCTTCATCCCCTTAATGACCCTAGTTTTCTCATTTCTAAAGGAGTTTTGAGATCCTTTTCAGGGCCTCCTACCTTGGTGTGGTCAGAGCAGGGATCACTGTAGGTTGTCAGAGAGGTCCGGACTCACCCTAGGTCTGAGAAGGTATTGCTTAGGACTCATTCCTTAACCAAGTGTCTACTAGGTGCAGACACTTTCTGAAGCATGTAGCTGCATGCAGTGAATAAAGCAGATAAATTTCCCTGCTCTTCTGGGTTCCATTTGACTTGGGGATACAGGCAGTAACTGAGTCATCTTAAGCAGGGGGTACACTCATTAAGTTAGCTGTGACATATTCACAGTGTCTCCTAGATATGGATGTAAATGCCATGGCAGTGGTGGATATAACTTATACCTTGAAAGGAAAAAGTGAGTGTACCTTGGGAGAAGGTCAGGGGCTCTCCTCACCTGAGACCAGTGTGGGAGTTGGGTGGTAGGTGGCAGGGAAGGATTAGACAAAACACTGGGCTCCACTCATCCTGTGATCCCGCTGGAGGACTGAGCCAGAGGGCTTCCCCCTCCAGTTGGAAAGGAGTCAAAGAAAGACGGGGCGGGGTCCTGTGGCACTGGCTGTAGAGAAACCTAGGGACTCATTGTCAGTCTCTGAGACAACCTTTCCTCACCACAACCCCATCACAGCCCCAAGACGCCCAAATACCATTTCATGCAGACCTATGAGAGAAGGTGGTGAGTAGCCTACTCCTAATCTGCCATGAACCTCAGTCCTGTCTGCCTCCTGCAGGGCTGGCAGGGCTGGCTGTGCCCCTATCATTTGGAAGAGCAGTGTCAGTGGGAAGAGGAGACACACATGGCACATAGTTTCCTCATGGTGGGACCATTACTCTGTAATGAAAATGAAAGGGGAGTTTTCTAGTCAACCTTTCAAGATTAAACTTTCCTACATCAGAATCCTTCCCTTATCTTTTTCTACCTCTAACAGCTCACGGGTAAAGTAGCTCATTAAAATCCTTTTCATTTTTTCCACAACTCAATCTCCACCCCTGTTTTGTTTGTGTTGCTACATTTATTTTTTTTCTGGCAAAAATTCAAATTTGCACTAAAAGGCAATAAATCAACTTGCAGACAATATTCGATTTTTGATATAATTCAGTTTGGTGATGTTTTATCAATATTAAAATTTTAGTTGCATTGTAACAAAACCAATTGTTTGCTTCAATTTATGAATAAAATCCAGCAATATTTATTTTTAAAAAAAGTAGATTCCATTTTAAAAACAGAAATAGCAAGGATGAGCAAGGAAAACCCTCATGTGGGTATCTCAGGAAGATATGCTGCTTTCTCAAATTATAATTCATAAACAAAACAAAACAAAACCCCAAACGCTAACCAGTAAGATCTTACAACAAATCGTATATTTATAATCTAATATGAAAAAAGGGTAAACAAATTACTAACCAACCTATATCTTCATTCTAGAGAAAAGCAACAAACTTCCTAGTTGGCTTTCTTGGCTATTTGTATTCGGAAGTATCGAAAACTATAATCCTTTTTACTTAGGAATTTTTAGTAGATGGGACTTGTTTCCTTCGTCTCACCCTATCAAAATGATCTACATTATTCCAGAATATAATAATTTCGATTGAGACCATACATCCAAAAAAACCTCACAGCCTCAAATGCCCATTCGTGGTTTCTCAGGAAAGAAATGCTCAGAAACTGCAAATTGCAATCCCAGGGCAAACAACTAACTAGTTTACCGATAGGACTTCTCCTACCTCTAAGATTCAGGAAACATACTCAGAAACAGTGCACACGATGTCCCTTCCGTCACAACCTTCTATCAAGGTAGGGCCTTGCACTTAGAAAGGAAAAGAGGCCTCCCCCTTTCCCTGAAGTTAAAATCAGGCAGAGCAGCTTAAATGCGCAGGAGGGACAGAGGAGCTGCTTCCAGAAGAACGCCTTAGGGATGGAGTCTCCGCGCTGCCGCCACTCCCTTACCCAGAGAAGATCTGCGGGGAGGAGAGGAGGAGAAACACCGCAGAATCCTGGAAGAAAAGCCCCGGCCTCGAGTGGGCCTCAGGAGACAGGGGGCAACTCCGTGTGTGCTGACTTTGTGGTAAACGCGCACTGGGGTGCACGGGTCTCCCCGAGCTTTAGGGGAGCGGGTTCTGGGGGCACAGTGTGGCCGGAGGCAAGAAAGCTGCGGCACTGCGAGGGCCGGCCACAGGAGCCACAGAAGCCGCCTCGCGCCTCCGCGGGCTCTGGCCCGCCCTTCTCCCCTGCCCAGGCAGCTGCACTCCAGGGGCCGCAGTCCTCGCACTCAGGCTCCGGCCGCGCGGGGCTCTTTCCTCAGAGTCTAGATTTACATTTTATGTAAATGAAATCATACAATATATAGTGCCATTTCCCTTATTTTTTTCATTTAACATGATGTATATTTTAATTTTTTATTAGAGAAGGTTTACAAAAATCACGTCAAAATATAACGTTCCTATATATCCCCTTGTTGGCACTTTGCGTTCGTGTGAAACCTTTGTCATGATTGATGAAAGAATATTTTAAAAAGTACTATTACCTATAGTCCATAATTTACATTAGGTGAATTTTCTCAAAAACCACCCTATTATTAATACCTTGTATTACTGCCGTCTGTTTTGTTATAATTGATGAATAAACATTCATATACTTGTAATATTTACCACAGTCCTTCATCCACAGCAGGGGCCATCATTTTATGCAGTCCTATGTTTTCTCTTCCAACTTTCATTCTAGTAAGATATATCACACTTGCAAAACTAGGAAAAATCTCACTTGACAATAGTGTACAATTCTTTTAATTTGTTGTTGGATTATGTTTGCTTGCTTGTTTTCAGGATTTTGCAGCTATACTTACGAGAGATATTGACACAATTTTCCTTCTGTTTGATTTGAACAATGCTGGCTGCATAGAATCAGTTCTTTTCTATTTAAAGTTTGGAAGATTTCAAGCAGTATTGGTGTTAAATCTTTAAATGGATATTTCACCACTGAAGCCATTTGGTCCTGGGATACTCTTGGGAGCTTTTTTGTGCATGTCTGTTTGACAGAGTTTATTTTTCAAGTATCCATTTACGTTCAGTGTAATTATTAATAAGGTAAGGTCAACTTCATAATTACGGATAGGGTAAGATTAACTTAAGCCATTTTTTTTTCTTTTTCTTTTATATTCCACTTTTTGTCCCACTTTTTCTCTTTGCCACAATCCTTGTTTATGATTGTTTATTTTTTATTAAATTTTTTATTTAAAGACCCATAGATCACAAAAAAATGTTACATTAAAAAATATGAGGTTTCCACATATCCCACCGCCCACCTCCCCATTCCTCTCACATCAACAACCTCTTTCACTATTGTGACACAGTCATTGCATTTGGTCAATAAATTTTGGAGCACTGTATGGATTATAGTTTACACTCTCCCCCAGTACATTCAGTGGGTTATGGCAGGATATATAATTTCCATCATCTGTCCCAGCAATATCATTTAAAACAACTCCAAGTCCTGAAAATGCCCCCATATCTCATCTTTTATTTCCTCTCCCTCCCCTCAGCAGCTACTGTGGCCACAATCTCCATCAATGCTACAGTTTCTTCCATTACTAGGCACAATATTTCTACAGCAGAATACCAGTAAGTTCACTCTAATTCATATTTTATTCCTCCATTCTGTGGACCCTGGGTTGGTGATGTCCACTCCACCTCTATATAGATATGGGGCTTAGATCCCGCATGATTGATGGATGTATTCTCCTGCTTGGAGTTGTAGGCCCTCTCGGTTCCCTGGTGTGGTGGTTGACCATCTTCATCTCCCTGTTAGCCGACCTGTGCAAGTATAAAAAAACAGAGATTAGGAGCTGCAACTGCTGAGGCTCAGGATCCAGCTGCCACATGGCCACACAGAGATTGAAGTCTCCTGAGTATATAAACCCCAGCACCAACCACAGGTTCAGTAAAATTGACAGAAGAAGCTTATGTAGAAAGTTCACATCTGAGTCCAACTCCACCACACTGAGGAACAAAAATTCCAAAGTAGGGCCCACTGACAAGGGACTGAATTCCAGAGCCAACTGCCATAATTGTAGAATCTGTGTGTCTCTGTAGCCCTCAAGAACCCCACTATCTGGGGTTGTATCTATTTTTACTGTCTCCGGGATCCTGCTGAGATATGCATAAGTGTGACTCCTCTTGATGACCTCCTGAGTCCTTTTTGAAGAATCTTAATCATATAAAGTCTTTTCTCTTTATTATTTCCCCTCTTCATTCAAGGCCTTTTTCTAATTTCATCACCAGTTACTGATGGGTAGTAATCCCTTAGCACCATGGAAGCTCATCTTTGGGAGTCATGTCCCATGATGGGGAGAAGGTAATGCATTTACATACTGAGTTTGGCTTAGAGAGTGGCCACATTTGAGCCACATGGAGGCTCTCAGGTGTGAAATCTTAGGCACCCTGAAGCTCTAGGCCCTCTTCAAATTTCAGACACACAGGTTCATAAGTATAGTCATCAGTATCAAGGGCTCATTATTGAGGCCTACTTCTTCACTGGTCGTTGGACTGTCAAATGGGGGATTGTTGCTATTCCATTGGGTAATGTGACAGAGCTCCCCTGGCAAGAAACTCAGCACTCCCTTAGTTGTCATTTGTAACTGTAACTATTATGAAAATACCCAACATATATCTGAACATTTTTATATACCCTATATACATGCCCTGGAGAACTCCCTCCCAACAATGTGTTCCCCCTCAAAAACACCCCACACCAGTGATCCTCCACAGCCATAGTTGAATCCCTCTGTGGTCCAAAACTTCTTCAAAAATGAAACCTAATATATTGCCAAATTCAATTAATAGGAAAGTGAAATAATAGTGATAGGCTTAAAATTAGAACTAGAATACATACTAATTTAGAAAACTTAAAGTAAAAATAAATTGGTATATTAAAAAATGAAAAATATCATAAAACTGTTTTACATTTTGCTTTTCATCATTGTAATAGTTGTTGCCCTGTGTGTAGAGGCAAAGCAATTTCTTTCATTTCTTCCTCAATGTCTACAACTTTTTTTTATTTCTAATTTTTTATTTTGTCTTCAAAAAGTTTTAGATCACAGGAAAGTCACATATACAATATAGGGCACTCCCACATATCCAACACCAAACTCTTTTCCCCTTCCCCAGCAATCATCTTTTAACATGTTCATGTTATATTTGCTGAAGCTGATGTGCAGATATTGAAATATAGCTATCAAACATGGTTCTATTTGGGTTTACATTATGGTTTATATTTCAGACTGTACAATTTTCTAAATTTTTAGTTACCTTCTGTTTTACATTATGGTTTACATTTTAACCTTTAGACTTTTATACATTTTTGGTGTAATTTAACATGTCCTATAAACAACACTGCATGATCTTGTGGAATACCTCCATTGCTCCCTAGTTAATCTGCTTCCATCTAGTATATTCCTCTCTCCCCCTCCCTTCAGGACCCACAGTGACAATCAATCTTCATTGCTTCAAGGACCAGAATCACAGAAACTGCCAACAATGTTGAGGGCAGGACTTATTAGACTGTCCACCCCCATTGGGAGCCTCCAATTCTCTCAAGACACACAATTCCCTCTATTTCAGATTGGGCCTCCCTGGGATGTGTGTACACCTTCCCACTCCTTGTCTACCCAATGATATAACACACTATGACACACTAGAAGTCTGCCCCATGGCAGATATCACCCCTTTATCATGTTAAACAGGTAATACTTCCTTATAATATTTCCAAAAGAGTTTTCTCACATGATAGCTTCAACCACATACCCAACATTCTCCTATGTTCATCAGTTACCCCCAATTTCTTGGGCCATCTGACCCATCCTACCAACCTTAGCACCCCTGAAGCCAGCAAAGCCCCAGCCAAAGTTATCCCTATGCCCCCATCTTATCCCTTCCATCTAAAGTACTTGCCTCCACTTTATCATATATTTCACCCATGTAGGTGTCAGCTCACAACATTTCTCTACCCACCCCAATTTCCTGTAAGCCTATCATCCAGTCTCTAGCTCTCTGAGACAGCTTGGTTTGCTTATTTCCTATCAGAGAAGTCATGTAGTATTTATCCTTCAGTACCTGGCTTGCTTCACTCAACATAAGGTCCTCAAGATTCATCCATGGTATACCATGCTGAGTAGTTATACAACATTTTGTTTATCCATTCATCTGTTGATGGATATTTGGGCTGATTCCAACTTTTGGCAATAGTGAACAATGCCACTATTAACATTGGTGTGCATATGTCTGTGTCCCTTTTTTCAGTTCTTCTGGGTATATACCCATTGATGGAATTGCTGGGTCATATGGCAAATCTATAGCTAGTTTTTTGAGAAACTGCCAAACTTTTCTGTAGAATGGTGGGATCCTTCTGGAATCTCACTAGCAGTGGATGAGTGTTCCCATTCCTCCACATCCTTTCCAACACTTATAGTCTTGTTTACTTGATACCCGCAAGCATTATGGGAGTAAGATGGTATCTCATTGTAGTTTTGACTCGCATTTCCCTAATACCAGTGATTTGGAGCATTTTTTCATGTGCTTTTTAGCCATTTGTATTTCTTCTTTGGAGAAGCATTTGTTCAAATCCCTTGCCCATTTTTAAAATGGATTGTTTATCTTTTTATTTTGAGATATAGGAGTTCTTTATATATGCAGGATATTAGTCTCCTATCAGATATATGGTTAACAAGTATTTTCCTTCATTGAGTAAGTTGGCTTTTCACTTTCTTGAAAAACTGCTTAGAGGTACAAAAGCCCTCAATTTTGAGGAGGTCACATTTCTCTATTTTTCTTTTGCTGCTTATGCTTTGGGTGTGAAGTTCATGAAGTCCTATTATGAGGTCCTGTGGATGCTTCCTTACCTTGTTTTCCGAGGTCCTTATGGTCTTGACTCTTATATTTAGCTCACTGATCCAACTTGAGTTGATTTTTGTATAAGATGTGAGAAGGCAATCCTCTTTCATTCTTTTGCATATGGATATCAGATTCTCCAGGCACCATTTGTTGAAGTGGCCATTCTTTCCCAATTGAGAGGGCTTGGTTGCCTTGTCAAATATCAGATGAAGATCTATATCAGAACTCCCAATTTGGTTCCATTGGTCAGGTGTCTATCCTTATGCCAATACCATGCTATTTTCACTACTGTAGTATTGGAGATTTGGACCCGAAGGGTATCAGGAATGAAAGAAAGGGAAAAGCGGGAGGGAACGAGTGAGAGAACTGGGATCAGGGGGTCTGCGAGTAATAACTCCTCAGACAACTTTATTGTTTACAAGGGACTCTCTATATACCCCAGTGTATGTGACAATAAGCAGGAATACGTAGCCTACATGCCAATAAGCAGGAACACGTAGCCTACATGTCATCAAGCAGCAACAAGTGTAAACTATCAGCATTACCCATAGTCTAAGGAATTTTAAAAAATCTATCTTGAGGTACAAAGTCTAAGTGCTCTATTCACTACAAAAGGTATGTGCTCATCTTTTCTTTCAGCCTTTAACAGCTTTATCCCATTTGCAGGGAACTCTTAATTACCGCACTCCTTAGGGTGCAAGTGTAGCCATGGAGACAGCACTAGCATGGAGACAACACGTCTCTCCTTGTGAGGCCACTGTGCCTCAGTTTCCAACACTGTAGCTTTGTAGTATGTTTTGAAGTTAGCTAGGATGCTTGTTCCAATTTAACTTTTCTTTTTCAATATGTCCTTGGCTATTTGGGGCTTCTTTCCTTTAAAAATAAATTTCATAGTTTGTCTAGTTCATTAAAAAATGCTGTATGGAATTTTATTGGGATTGCATTGAATCTGTAGATCAGTTTGGGCAGGATAGATATCTTAATGATATTTAATCTTCCTACCCATGAACAGGGAATATGCTTCCATTTATTTAAGTATTCTTTGATTTTCTTGAACAGTATTGTGTTGTTTTCTGTGTATAAGTCTTGGCATCTTTAGTTAAATTTATTCCTAGGATTTGATTTTTTATTAACTATTGTAAATGTTATTTGTTTCTTTTTTTTAAGTTTTATTTATTTATTTCTCTCCCCTTCCACCCCCCACCCCAGTTGTCTGTTTTCTGTGTCTATTTGCTGCATCTTCTTTGTCCACTTCTGTTGTCAGCAGCAGCACAGGAATCTGTGTTTCTTTTTGCTGTGTCATCTTGTTGTGTCAGCTCTCAGTGTGGGTGGCACCATTCCTGGGCAGGCTGCACTTTTTTTCACGCTGGGCGGCTCTCCTCACGGGCGCACTCCTTGCGCGTGGGGCTCCCCCATGCGGGGGACACCCTTGCGTGGCATGGCACTCCTTGCGCGCATCAGCGCTGCACATGGCCAGCTCCACACGGGTCAAGGAGGCCCGGGGTTTGAACCGCGGACCTCCCATATGGTAGACGGAAGCCCTAATCACTGGGCCAAAGTCCGTTTTCCTTGGATGCCTTTTATATCTGGTTCTTGCCTCAGTGCTCGAGCAAGTACTTCTAACACAATGTTAAGTAGAAGGTGTGATAGTGGACATTCTTGCCTTGTTCTTGATCTTGGAAAGATTTCAGGATTTCACCATGGTAAATGATGTTACCTGTGGGTTTTTCATATATATCCTTTATCATGTTCAGAAAGTGTTCTGTTCCTTTATTTTGCAGTGTTTTTATCAAGAAATGTTGCTGTATTGCATAGCAGGAATGAAACCCACTTGGTCATGGAGTATAATTAATTTAATGTGTTGTTGAGTATAATTGGCAAGTATTTTATTGAGGATTTTTGCTTCTAGGTTCATTACAGAGAATGGTCTGTAATTTTCCTTTCTTGTGCTGTCTTTATTTGGGTTTGGTATTAGGGTAATTTTGTTATCATGGAATGAGTTAGGAATGTTCCTTCTATTTAGATTTTTTGGAAGAGTTTAAGCAACATTAGTGTTAGTTCTTTCTGGAATGTTTGTTAAAATTCACCTATGAAGCCATCTGGCCCAAGGTTATTCTTAGCTGGGAGGTTTGTAATGACCAATTCTATCCCTTGTGACTGTTTTGTTGAGATCATTAATTCATTATTTTGTCAATTTAGGCTGCTTATGTGTTTCTAGGAATTTGTCCATTTCCTCCAAATTTTTTTTCTTGTTGGAATATACTTTTTCAAAGTATCCTCTCATGACAGTGTTTATTTCTGTGGGATCAGTGATGATATTCCCTTTCCCATTTCTTATTTTGTGTATTTGCATCTTCTCTCCTTTTTCTTTGTTAGTCTAGCTAAAAGTTCATCGATTTTATTGATGTTCTCAAAAAAGCAACTCTTTTGTTTATTTTTTCTAGACATTTCTTATCTTCTGTTTCATTTAGTTCTGCTCTGACCTTTTTTATTTCTTTCTTTCATTTTCCTTTATGGTTAGTTGGTTGTTTTTTATTACTAATTCCTCCAAGTGTGCAGTTAGGTCTTCAATTTTAGCTTTCTTCTTTTTTGATGTTTGTATTTATGGCTATGAGTTTCCATCTCAGTACAGCTTTTGCTGCATCCCATATGCTTTGATATGTTGCGTTATCATTTTCATTAGTTGATTTATTTTTAGATTTCCTCCTTGATCCATTAAACAGTGGGTCTAGGAGTGTGCTGTTTAACTTCCATATTTTGGTGCCAAATCTGGGTCTCTGGCCCTTGCAGATTTCCAGCTTCATTCCACTATGGTCAGATAAATTATATTGTATGATTTCAATCTTTCTAAATTCATTGAGTCTGTCACTGTGGCCTAACATGTGGTCTATCTTGGAGAGTGATCATTCTGTGCTTGAGAAGAATGTATATCCTGCTGTATTTGGGTGTAATGTTCTGTATATTTCTTTTAGGTCCAGCTCCTCTAATATATTGTTCAAAGTCTTTGTTTCTTTATGGATTCTCTGTTGAGATGTTCTGTCTCTTGGTGATAGTGGTGTATTGAAGTTCCCCACTATAATTACAGAGGCATCTATTCTTTCACTTAGTTTTTCCAGTGTTTGCCTTGTGTATTTTGAGGTGCCCTGATGAGGAGTATAAATGTTTATAATTTTACTTTCTTCTTGAAAGATTACCCCTCTCATCTTTGTCTCTCACAATATTTTTTAATTTAAAGTTTACTCTGCCTGATATTAATGTAGCTACTCCTGCCCTTTTGTGGTAATTATTTGCATATAAAATTGTTTTCCAGCCATTCACTTTCAACCTCCTTGAATCCCTGGGTGAAAGATGTGTTTCCTGTAGACAGCATATAGATCAGTCATATTTCCATATCCAATCTTCCAATCTGTGTCTCTTAACAGGTGAGTATAATCCATTGATATTCAATGTTATTACTTTCAAGGAATTACTTGTATTTGCCATATTTCCTTTGGATTTCTGCTTGTCATTTTATTTTCTCTTTTTGTCTTTTTAGTTGTTCTTATACTCTCCTCCAACTCTGTGTCTCCTGTTTTTTGGGTTTTTTTTTTTAATTCCTCCTCTGCAGGAACTACTCACTTTAGTAGCTCTTCAAGGGCAGGATTCTTGTTGGCATACTCTCTTAGTTTTTGTTTATCTGTGTATATTTTGAACTTTTCATCATTTTGAAATGTTATCTTTGCTGAATAGAGTATTTTCAGTAGGATTTTTTTTTTCTTTTACTACCTTGACTATTTCATACCACTGTCTTCTTGCCTCTATGGTTTCAGATGAGAAATCAGCACTTAATCTTATGGTACCTCCCTTGTATGTGATGGTTCTCTTTTCTCTTGCTGCTTTCAGTATTCTCTCTCTTTTTTTGAGCATTGGATAGTTTGCCAAGTATGTATCTTGGGGTAGGTCCTTTGGGATTTATGGTGTTTCATGTGTGTTGTGCTTCCTGGACCTGTAAATCCATGTCCCTCAATAGGTTTGGGAAGTTTTCAGCCATTATTTCCTTCAATACCCCTTCTGTCTCCTTTTCTTTCTCTTTTCTTTCTGGGGTTCCTATAATGTATATGTTTGTGCATTTTGCATTGTCATTCTGGTCCTTAAGTCCCTGCTGGGTTTTTTCTTTTCATCAATCAATTCTATTATCTGTTTTAAATCAGATGTACTGTCTTCCACATTACTAATTCTTTCCTCTGCCTCTTCTAATCTGCTGTTATTTGCTGAGAGTGTATTTTGGCTTCTTGGATTGTGCTGTTCTTCAACATCATATCTGTTATTTTTTGTGTATGTTTACAATTCCTTCTGTATGCTCTCCCAGTGTTTTCTTAATATCCTAATCTCTTCCTTCACTTCATTAAATTGGTCAATGAGATATGTTTTGAGAGCTTTCATTATTTGTTCAGTTTTCTTGTCTCTTCCTTGTTTTTAGTTTGTTCATTGAACTGGGCCATATTTTCTCCTGATTATTGGTATGGTTTGTAATTTTTTGTTGCTTTCTGTTCATCATTTAATCTTGATGAGTTTATTCAGTTTATTACCTTCTCTCTCTAGTCTCAGGGACTATTTAGGTTTTGTTTTTGTGTGCATGTTAAGTCTTCTCTTTGACACTTTGTTCTTCTTATTCTATTTCCTTGTTGTCTAAGTTCCCTTGAAGGAAAATATTAGAGCCAGGAAAACCATAAGGGTAAGAAAAGAAATGGTATAATAGTAATATTGACAATAAATGTTAGCAGAAGTGCCATGTGAGATCTAGGAGAATGGATATTAGCCTCATGTAAGCTGTGTAGAGTTATAATAGTAAAAAAGTGGAGTACCTGAAATTAGATGGTAAACTGATTATGGGGAAGAATATAGTATGAATTAAAAGACCAGTGTGGCCGCGGCGGGCGGCGGGCGGGAGAGCCGAGTCGCGCTGTGCCACGGCGGGTGGCGGGTGGGGAAGCCGGGCCCAGCCGAGCCCAGCCGAGCCGCGGCGGGTGAGGGAGCTGAGCCCAGATGAGCTCGGCCGAGCCCAGCCGCGCTGCGCCGGGCGGGAGAGCCGAGCCGCGCTGTGCTGCGGCAGGCGGCGGGCGGGAAAGCCGAGCCCAGCTGAGCCCAGCCGTGCCGCGGCAGGCGGGGAAGCCGAGCCCAGCCGAGCCCAACCGAGCCGCAGCGGGCGGCAGGCAGGGGACCGGAGCCCAGCCGAGCCCAGCCAAGCCCAGCCAAGCCCAGCCGAGCCTGGCAGCGGGGTTTCTGTTCTTTGTTTTTTGTTTTTTTAATTTATTTTTTATTTTTTATTTTTTGTTGTTGTTGTTGTTTTTTTTTAATCCTCTCTTTCTTGTCCCCAATATTCTTCTTATACTATTTTACCTTAACAATACAATAGGTCCTGCAGGAAATACCTCACATTTGCTGGGTTTCCTCACCCTCCACTGCCTCATTTCTCTGTGAATAGATTTAGCCTATCTACACTATCCCCTTTCCCCTACAACTTGATATCCTCCACCATCTGCTATCTCTCCTATATTCCATCTACCTTTCTTTGATCCACAAAGTGTCTAACTCTTAATTTCTAATACCTTTGTTTAGTTTTCCATCTGGTATTCGTCCCTGAAACTATTACCTTTCTTTTCTCTTTCCCTCTCTCACGAAAACAATAGCCTCTTAGTACGTACCACATTCCTCCCATATTCAGTCGTCTACCTCATTATAGGTACTTTCCTACTACTATAACTCTACACAATTTACATAATCTAACCTCCATCCTCCCAGAACTCATATTGTTGCTTTGTTAACATATATCACCAATACTACTTCACACTTTTTCCTTCCTTACACAATTGCCTTTCCCCAGCACTAATACTTTCCTTTAAAGTGAGCTTAACCAGCAATAAGAAATTGGAATAAGAAGAACAAAGTGACAAAGAGAAGATATAACACTTACGCAAAAAGAAGAGCTAATTAATCTCCAAGACTAGACAAAGAAGCTAAGGAACTGATTAAACCCGTCAAGAAAAAATGTTGACAAGACAGCAACAAAAATCTACAAACCAAACCAGTAATCAGGAAAACATGGCTGAATCCAATGAACAAACTAAAAATCAGGAAGGGGGGCAGGACTTCGCACAAGCAATGAAAGATCTCAGAACATTTATCACCGACAAATTTGATGAAGTAATGAAAGAGGTTAACAGCGTGAAGACAACACTTGGAGGGGAAATTGCAGACATGCGCAAAAAAATAACAGATATGATGGAAATGAACACCACAATTCAAGAAATCAAAAATACACTTGCAGCAAATATCAGCAGACTAGAAGAGGCAGAGCAGAGAATCAGTGATGTGGAAGACAGTGCATTGGAAATCAAACAGATAGTAGAAGTGGTCAATAAAAAGGTAGAAAAAATCCAGATAGGACTTAGGGACCTGAATGATAACGCAAAACGCTCAAACATACGTATTATAGGCATTCCAGAAGGAGAAGAGAAGGGAAAGGGGTCAGAAGGAGTGTTGCAGGAAATAATGAATGAAAACTTCCCAAATCTACTGAAAGAGACAGATGTACATATCCAAGAAGCACAGCGCACTCCACTGGTCATAAACCCCAACAGGCCCACCCCAAGACATATACTTGTCAAATTATCCAATGCTGAAGACAAAGAAAAATTCTAAAAGCAGCAAGAGAAAAGAAAACCATCACATACAAGGGAAACTCCATAAGATTAAGTGCTGATTTCTCATCTGAAACAATGGAGGCAAGAAGACAGTGGTATGATATAGTCAAGGTACTAAAGGAAAAAAATTTCCAACCAAGAATACTCTATCCAGGTAAACTAGCATTCAAAAATGATGGAGAGTTCAAAATATTCACAGATAAACAGAAACTGAAAGAGTATATCAACAAGAAACCTCCCCTTCAAGAAATTCTTAAGGGAGTTCTGCAGGAAGAAAGGAAAAAACAGGACAGTCAGAGATGGAGGAGAGTGAAAAAGCAACAAGAAAGACAAAAATAGAAGGGGAAAATAAAATAATACAAACAAAATATAACAAACACAAATCCAACCAAAATATGGCTACCATAAATAACTCTCTAAACGTAATAACACTGAATGTCAACGGATTAAACTCACCTATCAAAAGATTCAGACTGGGACACTGGATAAGGAAATATGACCCATCTATATGCTGCCTACAAGAGACACATCTTAGACCCAGAGACTCATGGAGGTTGAAAGTGAATGGCTGGAAAACAATCATACAAGCAAACAACAACCAAAAAAAGGCAGGAGTAGCTATATTAATATCAGACAAAATAGACTTTAAATGCGAAACAATTGTGAGAGACAAAGAAGGATACTATATTTTAGTGAAAGGGACAATCTGTCAAGAAGTTTGAACAATCATAAATATTTATGCTCCTAACAAGGGCGCCTCTAAATATGTGAGGCAAACGCTGGAAAAACTAAGTGAAAAAATAGATGCATCTACAATTAGAGTGGGGGATTTTAATACACCACTATCAACTCTGGACAGAACATCTCAAAAGAGAATCACTAAAGAAACAAAACATTTGAACAGTATATTAGAAGAGCTGGATCTAATAGACATATATAGATCATTACACCCAAACACAGCAGGATATACATTTTTCTCAAGCGCACATGGAACATTCTCCAAGATTGACCATATGCTAGGCCACAAAGAAAGGCTTAATGAATTCAGAAAGGTCAAAATCATACAAAACAATATCTCTGACCACAGTGGAGTCAAGCTGGAAATTTGCAAGGGACAGTGACCTAGACTTCACACGACAATTTGGAAATTAAACAGCACACTCTTAGAAAAACAGTGGGTCAAAGAGGAAATCTCAAAAGAAATCAATGACTACCTTGAAACAAATGATAATGATAACACAACATACCAAAATTTATGGGATGCAGCAAAAGCAGTACTGAGAGGGAAATTTATAGCCATAAATTCATATATCAAAAAAGAAGAAAGAGCAAAAATTGGAGAACTAACTGCACTTTTGACGGAATTAGAAAAACAACAACAAAGTAACCCAACAGGAAGAAGAAGGAAGGAAATAACAAAGATAAGAGCAGAACTAAATGAAATAGAAAATAAGAAAGCACTTGAAAAAATAAACAAGACCAAGAGCTGGTTTTTTGAGAAGATCAACAAAATTGACAAACCTTTAGCGAGACTAACAAAGAAAAAAAGAGAAAAGATGCAAATACACAAAATAAGAAATGAGAAAGGTGATATCACCACTGACCCCACAGAAATAAAGACTATCATAAGAGGATACTTTGAAAAACTATATTCCAACAAAAATGACAATTTAGAGGAAATGGACAAATTCCTAGAAATACATAAGCAGCCCATACTGACAAAAGAAGAAATTGATGATCTTAACAAACCAATCACAAGCAAAGAGATAGAATCAGTCATTAAAAATCTACCAAATAAGAAGAGCCCAGGGCCAGACGGCTTCACAGGTGAATTCTACAAAACATTCCGGAAAGAACTAACACCAATCCTGTTGAAACTATTCCAAAAAATCGAAACAGAAGGAACACTGCCTAATTCCTTCTATGATGCCAACATTACCCTAGTACCAAAGCCAAACAAAGACACCACAAGAAAGGAAAATTACAGACCAATTTCTCTAATGAACCTAGATGCAAAAATACTTAACAAAATACTTGCTAATTGTATTCAACAACACATTAAACGAATTATACACCATGACCAAGTGGGATTTATTCCAGGTATGCAAGGATGGTTCAACATAAGAAAATCAATCAATGTAATACATCATATAAACAGATTGAGAGAAAAAAACCACATGATTATATCTATAGATGCAGAAAAGGCATTTGACAAAATACAGCACCCCTTCCTGATAAAAACACTCCAAAAGATCAGAATACAAGGAAACTTTTTGAACATGATTAAGAGTATATATGAAAAACCTAAAGCCAACATTGTTTACAATGGCAAAATCCTGAAATCCTTCCCTCTAAACTCAGGAACAAGACAAGGATGCCCATTGTCTCCGCTCCTATTTAACATTGTCTTGGAAGTACTTGCTCGAGCACTGAGACAAGAACCAGATATAAAAGGCATTCAAATTGGAAGGGAAGAAGTCAAAATTTCATTATTTGCAGATGACATGATCCTATATGTAGAAAACCCTGAGAAATCTACAACAAAGCTCCTAGAACTCATAAATGAGTTTAGCAAAATCGCAGGTTATAAGATCAATGCGCAAAAATCAGTAGCATTTCTGTACACCAATAATGAGCAAGATCAGGAGGAAATCAAGAAACAAATACCATTCACAATAGTAAATAAAAAAATCAAATACTTAGGAATAAATTTAACTAAAGAGGTAAAAAACTTATACATCGAGAACTATACAAGATTGTTCAAGGAAATCAAAGAAGACCTAAATAAATGGAAGAATATTCCCTGTTCATGGATAGGAAGACTGACTATTATTAAGATGTCTATCCTACCAAAACTGATCTACATATTCAATGCAATCCCAATAAAAATCAACACAGCCTTCTTTAAGGAACTAGAAAAACTAACTATGAAATTTATTTGGAATAAAAAGAGGCCCCGAATAGCCAAAGACATATTGAAAAAGAAAAACGAAATAGGAGGAATCACACTTCCTGACTTCAAAACATACTACAAAGCTACAGTAGTGAAAACAGCATGGTACTGGCATAAGGAGAGACACACAGACCAATGGAATCAAATTGAAAGTTCAGATATAGAACCTCATGTATATAGCCATATAATATTCGATAAAGCCACCAAACCCTCTCAACTGGGAGAGAATGGCCTATTCAACAAATGGTGCCTGGAGAACTGGATAGCCATATGTAGAAGAATGAAAGAGGATTACCATCTCACACCTTATACAAAGATCAACTCAAGATGGATCAACTCAAGATGGATCAATTCAAGATGGATCAAACCTAAATATAAGAGCCAAGACCATAAGGACCTTAGAAAGCAGTGTAGGGAAACATCTACAGGACCTTGTAATAGGAAATGGCTTCATGAATATCACACCAAAAGCATGAGCAGCAAAAGAACAAATAGATAAATGGGACTTCCTCAAAATTAAAGCCTTCTGCACCTCAAAGGAGTTTGTCAAGAAAGTAAAAAGGGAACCCACACAATGGGAGAAAATATTTGGCAACCATATATCTGATAAGAGACTTATAACTTGCATATATAAAGAACTCATATATCTCAAAAACAAAAAGATAAACAACCCATTTAAAAAATGGGAAAAAGATTTAAACAGACACTTCTCCAAAGAAGAAATACAAATGGCTAAAAAGCACATGAAAAAATGCTCCAAATCTCTAGCTATCAGGGAAATGCAAATCAAAACTACAATGAGATACCATCTTACTCCCATAAGATTGGCAGCCATGAAAAAAACAGTAGAATACAAATGCTGGAGAGGATGTGAAGAAAGGGGAACACTCATCCATTGCTGGTGGGAATGCAGAAGGATCCAACCATTCTGGAGGACAGTTTGGCAGTTTCTCAAAAAATTATCCATAGATTTGCCATATGACCCAGCAATACCACTGCTGGGTATATACCCATCAGATCTGAAAACAAGGACACAAACCGATATATGTACACCAATGTTCATAGCAGCATTGTTCACTATCGCCAAAAGTTGGAATCAATCCAAATGTCCATCAACAGATGAGTGGATCAATAAAATGTGGTATATACACACAATGGAATACTACTCAGCTGTAAGAACCAATACACTACAATCGCACGTGATAACATGGATGAACCTTGAGAATCTTATGTTGAGTGAAGCAACCCAGGCATTGAAGGACAAATACTATATGACCTCAATGATATGAAATAAGCTAACTGCCTCAGAGAGCTAGAGTCTGGAAAAGTGGCTTACTGGAAATCGGGGGGTGGAGGAAGGATGTGAGTTAATGTCTGCAGGGGTGGAATCTGTGATGAGCTGGCGGTAAGTATGAGCACAAAGAAGGGACAAAATGGGGGCAAGGGGTTACCTTCGGGTGGGGTTTTCTGGGTTTGAGGGGGGTGGGGATGGGAAGAGGGGTAATATGGTCCAAGAAATAGGTGGGAGGGAGGGGCAACATACAAACATGGGAGAGTGTCAGAAGTTCATTGAGAACTAAATGTTGAGTAAAACGTATCAAAGTATAAGTAGGAGGGTTACCTGGTTAGGACGCTCAGGGGGTATGGTCTGATGCGGCACGGACTCCGGAGGGAATGGCTGAAGGCTCATTTTGCCAAGGTGGGTTCTACCATTGGGTGGGGTGGACCCATATCCTGGGGAAGACTAATGCCGTTGAATAGAGAGAGCTGTATCTCTCGTGAGAAAGGATGGCTCCCAGGGCATTAGATTGGCAGGCGTTGTGGGCCCTAAGCGGAGGGGAAAATGGATGTGCAATGGATGGAACAAAGGTAAATAAGGGGGCAAAAGAGGAGTTATGTGAGAGTACACGAGGATGAATATAAAACAGCTAATATTACACCAAAAACATATAGGGGATGACAGACTAATAATGAAATCCATAAGACAAAACATAGGATAACTAAAAAATTTAGAAAACTGTACAACCTAAAGTATGGACCACATAGTAAGCACAAATGTTACCTTGTTTGAAAACTATAGTTTCGGAATCTGTACATCAGTTTCAGGAAATATGATATGAATAAGTTAAAAGATTATTGCTGTGGAAGGGAAAAGGTTTTATGGTGGATCTGGGGAAATACTGTATATTGTATATATGAATTTCGGTGATCTAAGACTCTTCTGAAGCTGACATTATGTTGGGATTCACTTTACGGGAAGTTTTGGATCACAGAGTGGTTCAACAATGGCAGTGGAGGAATACTGATATGGGATGTTATTGACAAGATATATATGGTTGACAGGGAGTTATACAGGGCATATGCCCAGGGTATATGGTAATGTCTATATATACTCATAGTGGAAACAATTAAAAACAACAGCTGAGGGGGTACTGGGCTCCTGGCCGGGTGGTCACTGTTGTGGGCCCTGGGAGAGCAGCGGCAATCCTCCAGGTGCAACGGCAAGAACCAGGAAGGAAGGAGGGCCCAACAGTGGGCTCTTGATACTAATGGCTACACTTTTGAGCCTATCCACCTGCAATAAGAACAAGGCCTAGAGTAGCATTGTGCCTGGGGGTTTCCTCCTGACAGCCTTCATGTTACTCAAATGTGACCACTCTCACAGCCAAACTCAGCGTGTAGATGTGATGCATTCCCCCCAGCGTGGGACACGACACCCAGGGATGAGCCTCCCTGGCACCGAGGGATCACTACCACATACCAGCTGAAGAAGCAACTAGAAAATGACCTTGAATTAAAGATTCAATGCGGAACAGCAGAATATACCCGTCTACATATAATAACATGACTTCAGGAAGCGGTTTGACCTAATGTAAGGGGGAAATGGACAGGAGAAATGAGATTATAAGGCTGTGAGTCTCTAAAAAAGAGTCTGGAGGTTGTCACAAGGAATACCCCTATGTACAACTGAACAGAGTCTAAGAGACAGATAAGGTAGATACAACCCCAGGTATTGGTTCTTTTGAGTCTGCGTGATGGAATTGGACTCAGAGGGGATCTCTTTTCACAAGACTTGCATGCTACTTTATTGGAATTGTAGTTGGTGCTGGGTTTGAGATATATGTAGGGGATTTGAATCTCTGGACTGATAATATGACACCCAGGCCCAGAGCCTCAACAGACTTCAGCTCCTACACTTTGATTTATTGGACTTACTCCACTCAGCTAACATGGAGTTGAAGAAGGTCAACCACCACAACATGGAGCCTAGAGTGTCTACAACTAGAAGCGGGAGGAGTGCATCCAGTACCCATGTGGAATCTAAGCCCTCACTTGACATAGGTGTGCAATGGACACAACCAATCCAATGTCCACAGAGAAAATGTGGAATGGGTGTGGGAACGGTAGCCATGGGGGCTGCTGGGTGTGGGGAACGGGAGGAAGAGATGAGATGTGGAGGCATTTTTGGGACGTGGAGTTGTCCTGCATAGTGCTTCACGGACAATTACGGAACACTCTAGATCCCCCCAGGGCCCACTGGATGGAACGTGAGAGAGTCTGGGCTATGATGTGGACCATTGACTATGGGGTGCAGTGATGCTCAGAGATGAACTTTACCAGGTGCAATGGATGTGTCATGATGATGGGAGAGAGTGTTGCTGTGGGGGAGTGGGGGGCGGGGGCGGTGGGGTTGAATGGGACCTCATATTTTTTTTAATGTAAATTAAAAAAAAATAAATAAATAATTAAAAAAAAAAATAAAAGACCAGTGTGGTCAGGAGAAATGGAAAGAGAAGAGAAAGGGCAATAACATGAAGAGTGAATAAAAGAAAATAGAATAGAGGTGTTGGAAATAAAAGGTCAGAAAAATTGGGGGCTAAACAAAGAGAGGTGGAATGGAAGAGAAACAATAGATGATGGAGGATAGAAAGATGTAAAGAAAAGGGGATAGCATTGGTAGCCAAAATCAGTACACACAGAAAAAAGGAAATCAAGGATGCGGAAGCACAGCAATTAGGAACCAATGCCTGCAGCATTAATAGAAAAAAAGGAAAAAAGAAGAAAAATAAAAAGCAAGCAAGAAAAGGGGGGGGGGGGCATGCTGTGCACCTGAAATAAGAACAAGGCCTAGAGCAGCATTGTGCCTAAGAGTTACCTCCTGAGAGCCTCCGTGTTGCTCAAATGTGGCTAGTCTTGAAGCCAAACTCAGTGTGTAAATGTGTTGCCTTCCCCCCAGTGTGGGACATGACTCCCGGGGATGAGCCTCCCTGGCACCGAGGAATTACTACCAAGTACCAGCTGATGATGTAACTAGAAAATGACCTTGAGTTAAAGGGTCAACTCGGACCAGCAGAATATCTCAATCTATATATAATACCAGGAGTTAAAAATGGTTTTTGACCTGAATCAAGGGGGAAATGGAAAGGACAAATGAGTTTATATGGCTATGAGTCTCCAAAAAGAGCTGGGATGTTATCAGAGGAGTTGCCCTTATGCACACCTGAGCAGAGTCCCAGAGACAGTTAAAGTAGATACAACCCCAGGTACTGGTTCTCCTGAGGGCTACAGAGACCCACAGTTTCTATGGTCATGGCAGATGGAGTTCAGTTCTATGCCAGTTGGCCCTACTTTGGAGTTTCTGTTTCTGTGTGATGGAGCTGGACGCAGATGTGACCTTTGCTCACAAGCCTCTCCTGTTACTTTTACCAGAACTGTAGTTGGTGCTGGAGTTTAATGTATACCCAGGGAACCTGAATCTCTGGACTGACCATGTGATAGCCAGGCCCTGAGCCTTAACAGACTTCAGCTCCTACATTATGGTTTATTGGACTTACCCCACTCAGCTAACATGGAGGTGAAGAAGGTCAACCACAACACCAGGGAGCCAAGAGTGCCTACAAATGAAAGCAGAAGAATTGCATCCAGCATCTATGTGGAATCTAAGCCCCCTCTTGATATAGATGTGGAGTGGACACAACCATTCTAAGGTCCACAGGATGGAGGAATAGAGTATGGATTAGAGTGGACTTACTGATATTCTATTCATGAACTATTGTGATTAGTAATTGAAGAAAATGTGGCATTGCTGTGGAGAAAGTGGCCATGGTGGCTGCTGGGTGTAGAGAGTGGGAAGAAGAGATATGATGTGGGGGCATTTTCAGAGGTTGGAGTTGTGTTGGGTGTGCTGCAGGGACAGTTACCAGACCTTGTATGTCCTCCCATGGCCCACTGGGTGGACTGTGGGAGAGTGTGGGCAATGGTGTGGACCATTGACCATGAGGTGCAGTGGTGTTCAAAGATGTATTCACCAAGTGCAACGAATGTCTCATTATGATTGAGGAGGTTGTTGTTATGGGGGGAGGATTGGTGGGAGGGGAGTGGGGGTATATGGAGACCTCATATTTTTTAATGTAACATTAAAAATTAAATAAAGACAAAAGATATTTAAAAGGGGGCATGGCATTATAAAGAGGAAGGAAAAACAAGAAAAGAAACCAAAAAAAAGACTAGACAAGGCCTCAAACAAGGGATCCTCTTTGCAATTAAATAAACTGTCTAGGAATTTGAGCTTCCCCCTTTCTCCCTTCCTCACTTCCTTCTCTCCCAGGGCTGCAGGGAGCCTAAGGGAAGGCTCCCCTCAAAGACTGAAATAGGACTCTGGTGAACCAGCTCACCACAGAAAAATAAAGACTCTTAGTTTCTTGAAAGAGAGCATCATCTTGCCAGGACCCCTAAATATGCTATTGGAAGCCTACAAAGCATGTTCTACTGTCCCTCTCCTTTAGGTGTGCTACAGGGGGCTAGTTAATTTTCTGACTCCTCCTTCTCCCAGACCAAGTTTCACTATCCCAGGAACTTTAGGTTATTCAGACTCTCTCAGCAGATTCACTTCTCCACTCTTCTTAGCCTCTTCCTAAGTTGGTATGCTCCTCCAAGCTCAAAAAAAAAAAAAAAAAAAAAAAAAGGGAGACCAGAAAATTGAACCTGCACCACTCACAAAACCCTCCCACTCCTGGAGTTTGTTTGAGGCCAGAGGGCTAGGGGAATGCCAGAGTTCAGGGAGTGCTGAGTTCAGGGAACATCGGCCTGGTAGAACGTGGGCTAGGGGTATGCAGGTTTGGAGAATGTGTGTTAACAGGAACGTGGCATTTGGGAAAAGTGAGATTCAGAGAATATGGATTCGGGGAACATGCATTTGGTGAACATGGGGCTCAGGAATGTCCCTACCCAAATGGCCATGTTCATGAAATGCTGTGGCTCTCAGCCCTAGGGAAAGGGTTTTGCATTCCCACCGCTTACAGCTTCAGTGTCAGAAACCTGCAGTTTTACCTTGAGCAAGCACTACGTTTGTTACAGTCTCTCCAAATTGATGTTGAGACACCTCCTGCTTTGTAGGTTCACAAAACTGCCTGCTTGGACAGCATTCTGTCCCCACTCAGCCAGTTTTTTTTGCAGGAGAGATGATGAGGATGGACTCAGATGCCAACTTGCCCTGCCTCCTATGTTTGATTGTTTATAATGTTACTGTTCTTCTTCTGAGACCTCCATATTGGTATGCTTCTTCCTTCTTGCTCCACAGGTTCCTTATGCTCTGTTCAGTTTTCATATATACCTATAATCATGTTGAGGAAGTTTCCATCTATCACTATCTTTTGAATTGTTTTTATTCAAGAAAGGGCGCTGCATTTTGTCAAATGCTTTTTCTGCATTTATAGAGATCATGTGATTTTTTTTGATCTGTTTATGAAGTGTATTACATTGATTTCCTTAGGTAGAGACATCCTTACATAACAGGGATGAAATCTGCTTGGTCATGGTATATAATTCATTTGTTGTGTTGTTGAATATGGTTAGCAAGTATTTTGTTGAGGATTTTGGCATCTAGGTTCATTAGAGAGATTGTTCTATATATTTCCTTTTTTGATGTCTTGTTGCTTTGTTACTGGGGTAATGTTGACACCATAGAATGAGTTAGGCAATGTTTCTTCTACTACTTTCTGGAAGAGTTTAAGGCAGATTGCAATTAGTTCTTTCTGGAATATTTGGTGCAATTCACATGTGAAGCCTCTGGTCCTGAGCTCTTCTTAGTTGGGAGGATTTTGATTACTGACTCTACCTCATAACTTGTGATGGGTCTGTTGAGTTCATCAATTTCTTCTCTCATCAATTTAGGTTCCTTGTGTGTTTCTAGGAAATTGTCCATTTCCTTTAAATTATCTATCTTGTTGGCATTTAATTTTTTCAAAGTATCCTCATGATACACTTTATTTCTATAGGGTCAGTGGTGACATACCGTTCTTTGATTCTTATTTTATGTATTTGCATCTTTTTTCTTTTTTTCTTTGTTAATCTAGCTAAGGGTTTGTCAGTTTTATGGATCTTCACAAAGAACCAGCTTTTGGTTTTCTTTGTTTTTTCCTAGTGCTTTCTTATTTTTTATTTCATTTAGTTCTGCTCTAATCTTACTTATCTTCAACTTTCTACTTCTTTTGGGGTTAGTTGGTGGTTCATTTTTTAATTCCTCCAGGTGTACAGTTAGGTCTTCAATTTTAGCTCTTACTTCTTTTCTGATATATGAATTTATGGCTATGAATTTCCCTTTCATTACAGCTTTGCTGTTTCCCATATGTTTTGATATGTAGTGTTATATTTCCATTCATTTCAAGGTATTTAATGATTTCTTATGAGATTTCCTCCTTGACCCACAGTTTGCCTGAGAGTATGTTGTTAAACATTCATATCTTTGTGCCTAATCTGTGTCTCTGGTCTTAGCAGATTTCCAGCTTCACTCCACTGTGGTCAGAGAAATTATTTTGTATGATTTCAGTCTTTCTGAATTCATTGAGACTTTCTCTGTGGCTTAGAATGTGGTCTATCTTGGAGATTGATCCATGTCCACTTGGGAAGAATGTTTATCCTGTTGTATTTGGGTGTAATGTTCTGTATATGTCTGTATATGTCTATTATATGTATAGGTCCAGATCATCTAATACATTATCCAAAGTCTTTATTTATTGATTCCCTGTTGAGATGCTCTGTTTAATGGTGGTGATGGTGTATTAAATTCTCCCACTATATTCATTGAGGCATCTATTCCTCCACTTAGTTTTTCCAGTGTTTGCCTCATATACTTGGAGGCACCCTGATTAGGTGCATAAATGTTTATGATTGCTCATTCTTCTTACACATTTTATTAATATGTAGTGTCCATCTCTGTCTCTCACAATAGTTTTATGTTTAAAGTCTTTTTTGTTCAATATTAGTATAGCTACTCCAGTCCTTTTTTGGTTTATTGTTTTCTTGTAAGATTATTTTCCAGTCATGCACTTTCAACCTCCTTGAATCACTTGGTCTAAGGTGGATTTCTTGTAGATAACATATAGATGGGTCATATTTCCTTATCCATTCTGCCAATCTTTGTATCTTGACTGGTGAGTTTAATTCATTTATGTTCAGTATTATTACTCTCATGAAATTACTTACATTTGCCATATTTTATTTGGATTTGTGTATGTCATATTTGTTTTTATTCCCCCCCCTTTTTAGTTGTTCTTACACTCTCCTCCAACTCTGTGTCTCCTGTTTTCTTCTTTCCTCCTGCAGAACTCTCTTTAGTTCTTGAAGGGGAAGTTTCTTATTTGCATACACTCTTAGTTTATGCTAATTTGTGAATATTTTGAACTCTCGATCATTTTTGAATGCCAGCTTTGCTGGATAGAGTATTCTTGGCTGGAATTTTTTTTTCTTTTAGTACTCTGTGTCATACCACTGCCTTCTTGCCTCCATGGTTTCAGATGAGAAATCAGCACTTAATCTTATTAAGCTTTCCTTGTATATGATGGTTCTGTTTTCTCTTGCTGTCTTCAGTATTTTCTCTTTGTCTTGAGCATTGGATAATTTGACTAGTATATGTCTTGGTGTAGGTCTGTTGGGATTTATGCAATTGGGGTGCATTGTGCTTCCTGGACATGTACATCCATCACCCTCAATAGGCTTGGGAAGTTTTCAGCCATTATTTCCTCCAACAACCTTTCTCTCCCTTTTCCTTTCTCTTCTGCTCAGAGATGCTTATAAATGGCATGCTTTTTCATTTTGTATTATCATTCAAATCCCTAAACACTTGCTGGTTTTTTTTTTTTTTAATCTTTTTATCTATCAATTCTACTATCTGTTTGATTTCAGATGTACTGTCTTCCACATCACTAATTCTTTCCTCTGCCTCTCCAAATCTGCTGTTATTTGCTGAGAGTGTATTTTTTATTTCTTGGGTTGTGCCATTCATCATCATCATATTCATTATATTTTTGCATATGTTTACAATTTCTTCTGTATGCTCTCCAAGTGTTTTTTAACATCCTTAATTACTTCCTTCACTTCATTAAGTTGGCCCATATTTGTCTGGGGAATTTGATTAGTTGTTTGAAGTTATGCTTTTCTTCATGGTTATTATTTTGTTCATTCGATTGGGCCATTTCTTCCTGATTATTCATATGGTTTGTAATTTTTTGTTGCTGTCTGGTTATCATTTTATCTTGATGGTTTTTTTCAGTTGATTATCTTCTCCATCTAGTCTCAGTTTTTATTTGGGTGTTGTTTTTTTGCATGTTAAATCTTGTCTTTGACACTTTGTTCTTATTTTATTTCTTTCTTGTTGTCTAAGTTTCCTTGAAGGAAAATCATTAGGCCCAGGAAAAGCAAAAGAGGTAAGAAAAGAAAAAGTATAATGGTAGTATTGGTAGTAAATTTTAGCAGAAGAACCATATATGACCTAGAAGAATGAACATTAAACTCATGTAATCTGTGTGGAGTTATAGGAATAAAAAAGAGGAACACCTTCAAATAGATGGGAAACTTGAATATGGAGAAGACTATAGTATGAATTAAAAGGCCAGTGTGATCAGGAGAGAAAGAAAAATACAGGACAATAACATTAAGAGTGAATAAAAGATAGAAAACAGAATAGAGGTGTTAGAAATAAAAAAGCCAGAAAAATTGGGGGCTAAACAAAGAGAGGTGGAATGTAAGAGCAAAAACTGAAGATGGAAGATGGAAAGATGGAAATGAAAGGAGAGAGCATTGGTAGCCAAAATGGGAAGCCCACAGAGAAAAGAGGAAATTGTGGTTGAGTAAGCACAGCAAACAATAAAACTGCCAGCAGCATCTAATAACAGAAATGAAAAGGGGGGGGGGGTTGGGGGGATAACGGGGAAGGAGAGACAAGAAAACAAACAATCATAAAACCAGACAGTCCCTGAAGCAAGGAGACCTCTTTGCACTTTTATAAACTGATTAGAAATCTGTCTGTCCTGTCTCCCTTTCTCCCTTTCCTCTCTTCCAAGGCAACAGGAAGTAAGTGTGAGAGTTCCCTTCCAAGATTCAAATGGGTCCCTGGTGAACCAACTCACCAGAGAAAATAATGACCCTCAGTCTCTTTGAGAGAGAGTACCCACATCTTGCTGGGACCCCTAAATATGCTATTGGAAGCCTACCAAGCACTTTCCACTGTCCCTTCCCTTAGGGGTGTTGCACAGTACTAGTTAATTGCCTGACTCCACCTTCCCTCAGACCAATTTTCCCTATCCCAAGGCATTTAAGTAAATCAGGCTGCCTCAGCAGATTCACTTCTCACCTCTTCCTAGTTTCTTTTTAAGCCAACTGGTATGCTCCTCAAATCTCAAAAAGGAGGGGCCAGGCAATTGAACCCACACTCCTTGGGACCCTCTTCATGCTTCACCAGAATGCTCCCACTCTCAGAATTTGTTTGAAACTGTTGGGCTAAGGAAATTCTGGGAATTTCAGGGAACATGGGTTTGGGGAGCATGGGTTCAGGGAATGCAGGGTTCAGGGAATGCATGGTTCAGGGAACAAAGGTTCATGGAATGCCATTTTTGGGAACACAGGGTTCAGGGAATGCAGCAGCTTCCATCACTAAGGGAAGGGCTTAGCTGTCTCACAGCTTTGGGCACAAGCACCAGAAACCCGTGGTTTTAACTTGAGCAATTACTTTTTTTGTTGCACTCTTTCCAGATCAATGTGCAGAAGCCTCCTGCTTTGTGGGTTCCCAAAACTGATCACTCAGGCAGGATTTTGTCCCCCCTCAACTGTTTTTTATTTTGTAGAAGAAATGATGAAGGTGCACTTACTCCAATGCCATATTGCCCTGCATACAACCTTGAGTTTTTTATCTTTTAAAAATGCTGTATTTACTTGATGAAACCGCAGAGAAATTATAATTCCTCAAACTCACTGGATGTGGTCACTTATCTTGCCTTTTTTTCAGTCATTACATTTTTGTTTGGAGGAAAGACATGCATGGCATTTGGGAATTTCATCCATTTTAAAATCTAACCCCAGACTATTTCAGCTGTTTAATTTCCATATCTTGGTGTGAAATCTGGGCCTCTGGCCCTTGCAGATTTCCAGCTTCACTCCACTGTGGGCAAAGATATTATTTTGTATGATTTCCATCTTTCTGAATTCATTAAGCCTTTCTTTGTGGCCTAGCATATGGTCTATCTTGGAGAATGATCCATGTGCACTTGATAAAAATTTATATCCTGTTGTATTCAGGTGTAATGATCTGTATATGTCTATTCAATCCACCTCCTCTAATATACTGTTCAAATATTTTGTTTTTAGTTTTATCAATCAATTCTACTATCTCTTTGATTTCCGATGTACTGTCTTCCACATCACTAATTTTCTCCTCTGCCTCTTCTAATCTGCTATTTGCTGTGAGTGTATTTTTTACTTCTTGAACTGTGCTCATTCCCATCATATCTGTTATCTTTTTGCATATGTCTGCAATTTCCTCTCCAAGTGTTTTCTTCATATTGTTAAACTCTTCCTTTACTTCATTAAGTTTGTCTCTGATATATGTTCTGAGATCTTTAATTACTTGTCTGAAGTTCTGCTCCCCTTCCTGGTTTTTAGTTTGTTCATTGGATTCAGCCATGTTTTCCTAATTACTGGTTTGGTTTATAGTTTTTGTTGCTGTCTGATCATTATTTTATCTTGACAGGTTTAATCAGTTCTTTAGCTTCTTTGTCTAGTCTTGGGGATTAGTTAGCTGTTGTTCTTGTGTAAATGTTATATCTTCTCTCGGTCACTTTTTTCTTCTTATTCTAATTTCTTGTTGCTGGCTGAGTTCACTTTGAAGGATAATATTAGGGCCAGGGAAAGGCAATTGTGTAAAAAAGGAAAAAGTGTAAAGTAGTATTGGTAATATATGTTAACAGAGCAACAATATGAGATCTGGGAGGATGGATATTAGATTCATGTAAGTTGTGTAGAGTTATAGCAGTAAGTAGAGTACCTATAATGAGGTAGTTGACTGAATATGGGAGGAATATGGTATGAATTAAAAAGCCAGTGTTTTCATGAGAGAGGGAAAGAGAAAAGAAAGGCAATAGTATCAAGAGTGGATAAAAGACAGAAAACAAAACAAAGGTATTAGAAATTAAAAGTTAGACAATTTGGGGACCAAAGAAAGGGAGGTGGAATTTAGGAGAGACAGTAGATGATGGAGGATATCAAGATGTAGGGGAAAGGGGATAGTGTAGGTGGCCAAAATAAATTCACACAGGAACGAGGAAATGGAGGATGAAGAAACCCAGCAAATGTGAGGTGTTCCCTGCAGCACCTATTGTATAATTAAGATAAAATAAAATAAGAAGAAAACGAGGGAAAAGAAAAAAAAAGAGAAGAAAAAAAGGGGAGGTGGGCAAAGAAAAGGGAGGGAAACAAGCAAGAAAAAGAAAAGAATTAAGAGAAAAACAAACAAACAAAAAACCCTAAATAAATGAAAAAAGACCTTGGGGGATACAATGGGAGAAAAGACTAGCAACCAGGGCAATTTAAAAAAAAAAGAGAGAGAAAAAGGAAATAGAGAATAAAAGGGGGGGATGCAAATGTTGAGGGCTAGGACAATCAAGGACCTCAGATGTACCTCAGGGCGTGGTGGATTCAGGGATGGGAATTCTGTGATATTGCAGACTCAAGAGGTATGAGTCTCTGTGGTGTGGGCCACCAGGGTTTAGGGGACACAGACCTGGCAACCTCAAATCTGGTTAACAGGGACCCTGGGAGCACCACAGTGCAACGTAGCCTTCAGGGATCCCCGCAGCTGGGTACCAGCCCTATGAGGGGGGTCACATCCGCAAACTCTGACCTCTGTGTCAGAAACCCAAAATTCCCCCTCTCACAAGAGTCTCTTCTGTCGCTACCTCACCAATTCGACTTCAGCCCCCGAAACAGCCTGCTGGGGGCGCCTTTATATTGCAACCAATTTAAGGATGCTGCAGATCGGCAGCCAGGCCTAGGGGGTGGAGCTCTAGTCAGAACCACTGATCTCCATGTCAGAAACCCAAAATTCCACGCCTCTCAAAAGATTCCTCCATCTCTGTTTCACCTAATCAGCTTCCAGACACCTCCCACCCTGCAAGACCCCAAAACAGCCTGTTGGTGATGCCTCTTTACTGCGACTGATTTAAGGACCGCTGCAGATCAGCAGCCAGGCCTGGGGGGCAGGGCTCTAGCCAGAAATGCTGATCTCCGTGTCAGAAACCCAAAATTCCATGCCTCGCAAAAATCTCTGCCTCTGTCTCACCAAATCAGTTTCCAAAGACCTCCTGCCCTGCAAGCCCCTGAATAGCCCATTCAGGGCTTATAAATTCCCCAGCACTGCAGAGCCTCCAGGAATTGCCACTGCCATGCTGCCCACCCCAGGGGGGAGCATCCTGTGTGCAACCCCTATCTCCATGAAAGAGATCCTCAATTCTACATTTTACACAAATCTTCTCTGTCACCGTCCGACCAAATCGATGTCCAGACACCTCCTGCCTTGCAAAATCCCAAAACAGCCTGGTCCTGAAGAATTTCCAACACTGCCCAGCTGCTTCTTTGCAGGAGAGACTATAAGGTGCACTCACTCAGACACCATCTTGCCCCACCCTCAGAATTTTAAATTAGAAAATTTTATTTTTTAAAAAGATAAATAAATCACAAAAAATATTACATTAAAAATGTAAGAGGCAAATGGGCAGTCCCAAGATTCAATTCCCCTGAGTATGCACCATCCCTAGCACCAACCACAGGTAAATAAAAGTGACAGAAGAGGCATGTGTAGGAAGGTCACATCTGAGTCCAGCTCCATCACACTCAGGAGCACAAATTCCAAAGTAGGGCCCTCTGACATGGCACAGAACTCCAAATCCATCTGCCATGACCATATACCCTGAGGATCTCCATAGCCTTCAAGAGAACCAGCACCTAGGGTTGTAACTACAGTGGAGGAGGTTGTTGGTGTGGGAGTAGTGGGATGGGGGTTTTGGGGTATACGGGAAACTTTATATTTCTTAATGTAACATTTTTTGATGTATATATCTTCAAAAAATACAATTTACAAAAATGATGGGGTGAGAGGGGAGTGGGGTATATGGGAACCTCATGTTTTTTATGTTTTTTAAAATGTATTTTAATGTAAAATTATTAGTGATTTATTAACTTTAATTTTTAAAAATGTAAAAAAATAAAATAAAATCTTATCACATATATATATGAGGTTCTGTATATCCCACACCCCCACTCCACTCATATCAAAAACCTCTTTCATCATTGTGGCACATTCATTGCATTTGCTGAATCCTTCTTGGAGTACTGCTGTACTGCATGGATTATAGTTTACATTATAGTTTACACTCTTTCCCAGCCCATTCAGTGGGTTACAGCAGGATATATAATGTCCTGTATCTGACCCTGTAATATCACTTAGGGCAACTCCAAGTCCCCAAAATGCCCCCTCCCCACATCACACCTCTTCTTCACTCTCCCTGCCCTCAGCAACTCCTGGTGCCACTGTCTCCACAATCAATGCTACAATTTCTTCCATTACTAGGGTCACAATATTTCTCTAATAGAATACCAGTAAGTCAACTCCATCTTGTAGACCCTGTGATGGTGATGTTCACGCTAACTCTAAATTGAGAGAGCACTTAGATCCCACATGGCTGATGGATGGGATTCTCCTGCTTGCAGCTGTAGACACTCTCGGTTCCTGGTGTGGTGGTTGACCATCCTCAAGTCCCTGTTAGCTTATCTGGGTAGGTCCAATGAACCAGATAGTAGAAGTTGCAACTCTGTTGAGACTCAGGGCCCAGCTGGCACATGACCAGTCCAGAGATTCAAGTCTCCTGAGTATATACCAAACCCAGTGCTAACCACAGGTTCAGTAAAAGTGATAGAAGAGGCTTGTGTAGAGAGGTCACATCTGATTCCAACTCAATCACATTCAGCAGCACAAATTCCAAAGTAAGACCCACTGGCAAGTCACTGAACTCCAGAGCCATCTGCCATGACCATAGAACCTGTGTGTCTCCACAGTACTCCAGAGTACCAGTACCTGGAGTTGTATCTACTTCTGCTGTTTGAGATCCTGTTGTGACATGAGTAAGCATGACTCATCTGATGACCTCCTGACTCATTTTGAAGTCTCTTAGCCATATAAACTCATTTGTCTTTACCATTCCCCCCTTTTATTCAAGGTCTTTTTCTAGTTGCATCTTTAAACTACCTTATCAAAGAATGCCCAACAATATATTCCCTTGTCCTCTTTCATTGTTTTTCATTCCATAATCTGTAATTTCATGGAGTGCTCACATGTGGGGACTCTAGGGCAAAAAAAGACACTATCCAGAACTTCCCCGATTTCATTCCCAGAATTTAATTGGTAACCCAGCTGACACTATTTCTCTTTTTCAAATTCAGAAACATTTTGCTAACTGTGAGCCAACTTGTTTGGAGAGGTCTTATGAGGGACATTACACAAGGAAAAAATGTTGTTGTCTCCACAATTTGTTTTGAGATGCTAGATTGGCATTTTTCTTATCCTCTCATTCAGTTTTGTGAGTATGAGCTTTCATTTGTATCACAGCAATTTTTCTTTGTTTTATCTTTTTCTTAGGTAATAGAAACACATCTGCTAGTTCAGATACTTATTTATCATTTTTAAAATTTCATTCCTAATGACTTCAGAATGCCCTATTTTTTTCATAAATTTCCAAAATCATGAATTACTCCAAATATGTATCTATTGTCTGTATAAATATTAAATGATTTTCTTATAATGAAATGACTGCCTCAGCTTGCTAGATGATGGTGAGGTCATGGGCTTATCGACCTTTAATTGCTTCTACTGTAATGGTTACTTCATAGTCTGCCTCATAATTATCTGTTTCTGTTTTAAGGTAAGGCACGCCTAAAAATAAGCCAGGTTTACCAAGGATTTTTGTTGTTGTTATTGTTGTTTGTTTTGGTTTGCTTTTATTTGTGCATGTTTTTTTTTTCTTTTCATAAGTCTGGTCCTGGGGATAATAACTGAGAAACAAGATCCTCAGAATCTTGATTCTCATCTTCTTCAGGTATGGACAAAAGAGTACTGCATTTAAAGTATTACAATGGAGGATTTGGATATTTTAGGAAGAGAGCAGCATGATTTCAAGAAAGGTCAGCCAAAAAAATAGTCAAATGCAATTAATAGGAGAATAAAATAATAATGATAGGTTTAAATATAAGAAATAAAATACATAAAATGTAATAAAAACCTAAAAATACAATGAAATTAAAAGATTGGGGTATTAAAAATAATGAAAATATTAAAAAAATTTTTTTTGACATTTTGCCTTTCATCACTAATATCTGTTGTCCTTTTGTAGAGTGAAATTTTCTTCCATTTATTCCCCAGTGTCTTATTTATTTTCATTTTGTTTTTGAAGAAGTTTTAGGTCACAGTAAAGTCATATACAGAAAATAGGGGACTCCCCTATGCCCAACATTCTCCTTCTTTTCCCCCTTCTCATATTAAAAACTTTTTATATATGGATGGTTCCTTGGTTACCATACACATATACAAATAGTGAAACATAGATACTAATCATGGTCAATTGTTTACATTATGGTTTAAATGTTAGGCTGTACACTTTTATAAATTTTGGTCACATTTAACATGGCATTTGTCCATCATTGCAAGATCATATAGAACACTTCCACTGCCCACTAAATAGCCCCTGTTCCATATATTCTATTTCTCCCTTTCTCTCCCTTTGTACCCATGGCAACCTCCCAAGATTCACTCCTTAGATGGCAAGATTCACGGTTACTGCAGCAACACTGAGGTTGTGATGCACTGGTTTGTCCTCCCCTATTAAGAATCACCTATACTCTTGGAAGGCTCCCACCCCTCTGTTTGTGAGCATATTGGTCCTCCCCAGGATGGGAGTCCAACTCCTTCCCACTCATTATGTGGGTCTCCACCCATGGATACAACACATTGTAACAAAATGATCACTCACACACTCATTAGAAAACCTGCTCCAGTTGCACCCTGTCCCAAATGCCTCCCCATCAAACACCTTAAACCAGTAACTCTTCCTTGTCATATTGCTCTAAGAACATTCTCAAATTTGTATTTTCAACTATATATCCACCAATCCTCAGTGTTCACCTTGTCCCTCTCCCAACCCTTCCCCCTGTTCCATGGGCCTTCCAATCCAGCGTCCCCAATCTACTGACCTGTCAAACTTGATTACAGAAGGGTTACAACTGGGGCAGGGGAGGATCTTTAGTTTGGGGTGTAAGTGATGGGGCATACATGGGAGGAATTTCACCTGGGCATACAGATATGGTATATAAATGTGTTCAGATTTTCACAAGGCATTGTCACAGTGGATGGAGACTCACACAATAACCAAGAGAATATTGAATTCCCATCCTGGAGAGCTCTGCTATGTTCTCTAATGGAGCAGCAACAGTCTCCCAAATGCAGGGGCAATGAGTGGTGAAAGAAGATGGTCCATTGATAAGCCCTTGATATTGATGACAATGCTTGTGAGTCTTTGTTCTTGAAATTGAAACTTAGCTTACTTTTGTGGGTTGTTTAAGAATTGCCTCCTGAAAGCCTCCTTGTTGCTCAAATGTGGCCTCTCTCTAAGCCAAACTCAGCATATAAATACATTCCCTTCTCTGTGGCAAGGAACATGACTCTTGACGATGAACTTTCCTGGCACTGAGGGATTATTACCAAGCACAAATTAGCAATGCTACTGGAAAAAGACCTAAAATACAAGGGGAAAGTAAAGGCAAATAAGTTTATATGGCTAAGAAATTTCAAAGTGAGTTGGGAGGTCATCCCAGAGATAATGCTTATGTACATCTCAGCAGGATCTCATAGACCACAAAAGTGGATACTACCCCAAATAGTGGGAATCCTGAAGGCTCTGGAGACACCCAGGTCTTATGTTTAAGGCAGATAGCTCCAGAGTTTGGTGCCTTGCTAGTGAGCCCTACTTTGGAGTTTGTGCTCCTGATTGTGATGGAGTTGGACTCGGATGTTACTTCTCTACACATGCCTCTTCTGTCCCTTTTATTTGAACCTATACTTGGTGCTAGAGCTTGTATTAATACATCCAAGAGACTGGAGACTCTGGGCTATCCATGTGCCACCAGGGCCTTGAGCCTCAGCAGAGTTGGCACCTACTCTCCAGTTTATTGGACTCACCCAGGACAACTAATAAGGAGGTGAGGAGGGACAACCACCAAACCAAGGAAATAAGAAAGCCTACAACTCTAAATAAGAGAGTCCTATCCACTGGCTATATTGGGTCAAAGCCCTCTCTCAATTAGAGATAGAATGAACATCACCATCCAGAATCCTCAGGATTGGAGAATGAACTATGGTCTAGAGTGGACTTACTGGTATTCTACTATAAACTTATTGTGATTCTAGTAATGGAAGAAATTACAATATTTATGTGGGGCAGTGACCACTAGAGGTTCTGGGGTCAGGAAAGGGAAAAGCAGGTATAACATGGGGTTCTTTTGGGACTTGGGAATCATTCTGAGTGACACTGCAACCACAGATATAGGCCATTTTATATCTTCCCATAACTTGCAGAATTGTGTGGAAGAGAGTGTAATCTACAATGTGAACTATGGCCCATTCACAGTGGCAATGTCATAAGATGAGTTTATCAATAGCAATGAATGTGCCACACTAATGAAGATGTTGTTTATGTGGGATGGGGTGGGAGCTATGGGAAGTGGGTCATATGGTAATTCCTATATTTTTGTGTAAAGTTTATGTAATCTATGTATAAAATATATATATATAATATATATTATATATTTAAATATATATATAAATATTTTTAAAAACAGTCAGCCTGTGAGCCTATATATTCTGGGTTTTTATTGAGATTTGAAACTGGCAAATGGTGAGCTCCATTAATTACAATGTATGCCCCCTGACCAAGTCAGCTGACACCTCATATGATTTTGCAACAGCAGCTCCTACCCTTGCACAGATGGGTATGCTCTAGCCACAGCATCCAAATGCAGACTGGAATATTCTATGAGCTTCTCTCCATGTCTCCAGTGAGAACTCTAATAGTTTTATCTTGATTTTCAAAAACTTTCAATGATAAGTTTAATTGTAATTGGGTAAAAGATTAAAGTTGGAGGTGGTGGAGATTGTATAAAGTCCATTTAAAGATGTTTAAATGGCCCTTTTGTCAAGGTATTTGGCTTGAGTTTTCAGTTTTACAGATGTTGTGAAATTGACAGATGGAGCAAAGTTTATATACTAATGTTACTTCCCATTTAAAGTTTTTTTTTTTTTTCTGTAAACAAAGCTCTGATCTGTAACTGATTGCAAGCTCCCTCAGGAAAGCACCAGAAGAATATGATGTAAATGACCAGGAAACTTGTTTATTTTGTGGTGTGTAGCATTTTATAAAGGATAACTTAAGTTATTAAAAATAACACTAAACTATTGTTTAATATCCTGCAAATCCATACCAGAGCATATCATGGACAGTAAAGATCTTGACAACTCTCTAGTAACTTCATATAATTTCTTAAATATTTATATTTATAACTTTTTTTATTCACTCAAATTTAACCAACAGAAGGTTAGAAAATTCCTTTTAATTTGATGGTACATTCCAAGCAAGCCCCATGTATAAGCCTAAGGTTTAACATATCAAATAAACCTAACACCTTATATCATTTCTCTGCTTATAGGATTAAAAAATAAATTTTTAAAAAATTTTCTAGGACCTCTGCAGAAATCTCTGATCAAGGAGACATACTTAGGGTTTGATTGAGGGAATGTAAAATGTAATGTATGTCAAATAAGGTTATTGATCACTGTGAACAAGATTTGGCTTCTTATGTAGCCAAAGTGACAATGAAAGATTAAAACAGTATTCTGGAGGTAGGATGATTCTTACAAAAATAGTTATTTTAAAGGGATATGTATTAATTCCCTTAAGAATTGCATTTGTATTAAAGATCACATGTGGGACAATGTATCATTGTGATAAGACACAGAATAAATGTTTTCTATTTCAATTACTTAGAAGATCATTAAAACTTCTTACAAACTCTTACTAAAGCAGACCAATAATCCTAGAATATGTTGTCATTTTAACGGGGGGAAAACCAAATTTCAAATTTGCATGTATATACTCTTCATAAAATCTTATTAAAAACCCCATTATATCTTATCCAGCAATGACCATAAAAAACAAAATTATTTTTCTGCAAACCATTTGCAACTTTACTATTCTTTCAGGTTTTATTCTATATTTTTCTCTTCTAAAATTTTGCAATAACCAATGATTTTGCTTTAGGAAGGAACTATTATCTCTTATCCTCTCAGCAAATCATATCCTGCATACCATACAAGCTCAATTTAGTATAAATCTAAGGTTTTAAGATATCAACAGATCTTGGACTCTATCCTTAATTTGACAACTTACACAAAACTCAATTACCATTGAATCAATTTTGTCAGAATTGACTGAATTTTGTTGTTAAAACAACTTCTTCTACCATAAACATCTAGGAGCATGCTATAAGGAATCTTTTTAAAAAGTTATATTAGAACCATTACAGTTTTTAGAACCTCTTAATATCAATCAAAGAATGCATTCCACAATTTAGTGGAGACCAGGGGCTTCTTTTTCGAGCTCAAATGGTCATCCTTAGTTAATTCAAATATTCCTCCAGGTAGCCAGTGCAAACTCAAATCATCCTTGGTAAGATTCACCCATTTATTCAAAAACAAATATGAACTGGTATCATAGTGATGAGAGGCAATTAGAACTTTTTCAGGAGAGGAGATTTAGACTATGATGTCCCCATGTTCAAATAAAGGTTCCAGAAATGAAAATTATTTAGGTTTGTATTAAAATGTATGAGGTTTCTCTAGGGAAACAGAACCAACAGAAGATATCTGTAAATTGCATGAGGTTTTATAAAGTTGTCTCACATGACAATGGGGATGCACAAGTACAGATTACACAGGGTAGGCAGCAAACCAGGGGCTCCAATGAAGGTCTTTGGTAAGTTCCCAGGAGATGCTGGCTGTGCCTAAATCAAAGGTGGGAATACTTTATCTGAATGCTGAAATCACTTCCCCTTTTAAGACCTTCAATTCATTGGATGAGACATCACTCAGTGTTGACGTCAACCTCCAAATTTGTAGATGTAAACAGCCATCTAGGCAATAACTCACTGATGATTAAAGTCCATGAAATGCCCTTGTATTACAATAAGCCCAGTATTTCCTTGACCAAACAAGGACACCATCACAGGCTGGGTTGAAACACTAGGCTAAACATCACAGGTCCCCCAAACTGAAAAGCACCTGAATTAAGGTGTGTTAAACCTTCCGTACCATGTCTTTCCAACCCCAAGAGACATAACTAGGAACTTACAAACTAGGCATTGGGAACAGAAAGAAAAAAAATCCAACAATAAATCTGCTGAACTCTTCTAGAGAAAACACTCAGCAACCATAGCCCAACACTTGTTTATTCCCCTCCTTTCCCCACTTGATTGCATGTGTGCAGATATTTTACTAGCATTATATAATGAACATTTGCTGTATTTTTAATCATTCATCTTTCTATCCATTCAATCCATTTTGTATCTGTATTTTTAAATATATATTTGTTTTTCAACTTAAATTGCACAAATCATTACTCTTCATTTCTACACATAACAGTTGATTATTTGACTATGACCCTTTTTTAAGGAAAATTTTACTGCTAAATACATTCATCTTAAATTCCTGTGTTGCACTTACATTTGTCCAAAAGTACCATTTAAACAAAATGTGCATTATCAAATAGGGCACATTACTATCATAACAGTGATTTCTCTCTCTCTTTCCTAGATAATTCTAAGAACATTCTCCATTCATACAGAAGTAACTACTAGGCAATTTTTTTTTCTCATTGGTTAATGTTTCATACTCTAGAACTTTATGTAATTTGCTTCATGCAATAAGCAAACTTTCATTCACAGCATCTTTGAAAAACCTCAAAATAATGTTTTTGAAATACATCATATTTGTGTGTATATAAGGAGTCTATTGGTCTTAAAATTTTGTACTATTCATTTTATAAATGCATTGCATATTATTTATCATTTTTTCTTTGATGGACACCTACACTGTCTCTACTTCTTGGTTAAATTGTACAAAGCTGCTGTTAACATACTTCTACAAATCAATTTTGGAACTAGTAATGCAGTTCTCTGGAGTACATGATGAAGAGTTGAGTTGCTGGTTAAAGTTTTAAAAGAAACCACTCAATTTTTTTTGCAAATTATCATAGCATCTTAAATACCAATAATATGCAGGAGAGGTTTGTTTAGCCATATCATCACAATAATTGAATGTTGCTGGAATTCTTTATTCTAGAAGTTCTGGAGTTGTGTAGTAGCAGATTATTGTGGTTTTCATTAGCATTTTCCTTGAGAATATACAAAGATGAACACATAAGGGCCATTAAACAGGTATCCATGATTTTAAAGAGACTTATTTTTACACAAGATGTTCTCTAAGAAAAATGGAATTAAATCAGTTGTCAACAACAAACACATATTTGAAAATTTAACATCATATGTTTACCAAATATGTGAGACAAAATAAATTAGAAGGGAAAATAAAAATAGATTATATAAAAATAAATATTTTATTAAATAAATTCATATTTATTGTTATATATGCCTTAGATAAATGAATAAAAATATAGCAGTACATAGACAGAAGTTTACATCTGTTAGTGCTTATTCTGGAAAAGGAGAAAGTACAAATGACCAATATTTCCCTCACATTAATCCAAGAAATGAAGAGTAAAAATTCCCAAGAAAGAAAATTCCAGGACCTGATGATTTCTCAGGGGAGTCCTATCAATCATTCACCAATCTTTCAAAGAAGGTTTAACTCTAATTCTTCTCAAAATCTTGCAAAAAGTGAATAGAAGGGAAAAGTTACTAATTAATTCTATGATGCCAAGATCACCCTCATACCAAAATCAGAAGAACTTAATGAAAGAAAATAAAACTGCAGACCAATATCTTTTCTAAATAAGGATGCAAAATCCTTAACAAAATCCTAGTGAATAGAATCTAACAGCATTTTATTTTATTTTTTTTCTTTTTAATTATTTATTTATTTTTTAAATTACATTATGAAAAATATGAGGTCCCATTCAACCCCACCGCCCCTGCCCCCCACTCCCCCCACAGCAACACTCTCTCCCATCAGGTTCTAACAGCATTTTAAAATAATTATATAGCATGATCAAGTTGCTGTGGGAAACTGACTTACCTGTTTCTTATTGTAAATGTTATACCTGTTCTATTGTAGATGTTGCAGTTGTTCCCTGTTGTTGTAAATGATATTGCAGTTCTAATAGCAAACAGATGCTTGGTAGTTTCCATATTAATGTGATGGGAAAATTAATGTTGGGGCTCTCAGTTCTGGAAGCTGTGAGTCCTCTGGTCCCAGGTGTATCTCCTCTCTTGTGTCTCTACCTTTATTTCTGCATTGCCTTCCCTGTGAGCCAAACTGTTGCGAGCTGAATGCAGCATCAAGTGAAATTTATCCCTGAGATGCAAAGTTGTTCAACATAACAATATCAATTAGGGGAGTGAATTTGGCTCAAGAAATTGAGTGCCTGACTCCAACATGGGATGTCCTGGATTCAGCCCCTAGTGCCCCCTAAAAATTAAAAACTACAACAACAACAAGCAAATAAACCAACTCGAGGGAGCTGATGTCAGCTCAATGGTTGAACAGCTTTTCATATACTAGGTCCTGAGTTTAATCCCCAGCCCTGATACCATAAAAAAAGAATATCAACTAATAAATTAAATCATATTAACACAGTGAAAGACAAAATATAAACAGAACCCATTTCATCTCAATTGACATACAAAAGTATTTGACAAAATCCAGCAACCTTTCTTGATAAAAACTCTTAGAAAAATAGGAAGATAAGGAAACTTCCTCAACACAATAAATAGCAGTTAAGAAAACCCACAGCTAGCATCCTACTCAATGATGAATGATTGAAATATCCTAAGATCAGAAAAAAAAAAAAGGATACCTACTGTCACCAATGTTATTCAACGTCATCTTGGAAATTCTTCCCAAAGTGAGTAGGCAAGAAAAATAAATAAAAGACATCTAAATTGGAAATGATGAATATTTTCTCAAACTACAGATGATGTGGTTGTATACACAGAAAATTCTGAACAAATATGCAAGAAAGCTTTTAGAGTTAATAAATGAATCCATCACAGCAGTGGTATACCAAACAAAATAGCAACAAAAATCAAATATCAATGAATAAATCTCATAAATGAGATAAAGAGCTTGTACATGGAAAACTACCAAACGTAGCTGAAAGAAATCAAAGAAGATGTACCTCAATGGAAGGACATTCTGAACTCATGGAATAGAATAGTATTGTTCAGTCAATCCTACCCAAAAGAATTTGTCAATTCAACACAATCTCAGTAAAAATTCCAACACCCTTCTTAACACCAATGGAAAAGCCAATCAAATTTATATGGAAGTGTAAGGAGTCTCAAATAGCCAAATTCAATGATAAAAAGAGTAATGAAGTTGGAGAACTCCCACTTCCTAATCTTAAAAGTTATTATACAAAGAAACCAGCAGCCTGTGTTCAATGTCTGCCCCGGAAGGAGTGGAAGCAAGGGTGATTGAAAAACACACCAGAATTCTGTGATGATAGGGATTGGGTCAGTGCACCAGGTTGGAAAGCCAAGAGCAGCCTTGGCTTGGGCCTAGGCACCCAGCAGGATTGGAAGTTGGCTGCACTTTGATCACTTTCTTGGTGCACAGCAGGTAGACTCTTTTAGTAAGCTTTGGTTTGGAAAACCCCAGGAGGATGGGGCAACTGGCAAAAACCTGAGGCTGCTGTCCCTTAATCTGCCTTCATAGTACTGCCTCCTTCCCCCAGCTCCTCCCTGACCTGATGAGCCAGCCCTCAGACCTTTCAGCTAACTGCTGTCCATGAGCCGCTACTCTGTCAGCCTATAACCAAAGGAGCTTGGGGTCCAAGCCTAGTGATGAACCCTTAGCCCACTCAATCACGATGCTCCCCACCTGCAGGCAAGGGGCAACACCCTATTCTGCTACCATCAACCCCTTCCAGAGCCTACCTGCCCCACCCTGCACTGCTCATCTGGGGATGCACAGCTCAGGGGCAGACCAACTTCCCAGGTAAGCAGGACTCAAGAGACCTCTGGGGTCATGTTTTCTGATCATATGATCCTAACTGTGCACAAAAGTCCCTGGGGGGTCTGAACAGAAGGGCATGGGTGGGAGGGCCACACCCCCTGCAGTCCTGTTCTACTGGTGTAGCAGGCAACTGCCCACTCCCACCCCTCCCTGCACCATGGGCTTCTGAGTCAGCAGATTAAGTCTTTTACAAATTGTATTTTAAATACAAGTTTTAAACTTGTCAAAAAAAATAATGTTATGACAATCTTGATCTCAAGTTGCCCCAGGAGGGAAGGAAGCAAGGCTCAGTCTGAGCACTTTCTGGGGGTATCAAGTACAGATTCACCCCACCTGCTTTAAAGGGCTATGGTACTTCAGGTTCCAATGTGCCCCAGGGAGAAGAGAAGGACCTGCATATCCTGAACATTCCGTCTCAAATCAGCACAGGCAGATTCAACCTTACCACCTGGAGGAGGCATCAGCACAGGTTGTTGTAGTTGATTGAAGAACTCCAATCTCGGGGCCTGGGAACTGTGTAAAAGTTTCCTCTCAGCAAGGCTGGCAGCCTCAGTCCCAACCACATCACCATCAGGGGTTATGTCATCTGAGAATTAAAATCACAGCCACACCATAAGACAGCAGGGAAAAATGAGATGAAGGGCACTGTGTGTTGGGAAAATGTCAAAGAGAAGGTTATTAGAATTTCCTCCCACTGGATTCAATCTACACCACCTTCATGAGTTGCTGGGCCTGATTTGGTTGAGAAATCTGATATGGAAGGGTTGAAACAAAGAGGACACTCCTACCAAATTTAGTTCTCCAGGTACCAGCACCTAGAGACAACCAAAGGAGGATTGAAAACAAACAAAGGCAAAACAAAAACAAAAATATTTTTATATTCCTAGAGGAGAAACAGGGGAATGAAAGCTTGTTCTTGGAGATGTAATAAGTGGACATTTAGTGTAATCTCAAAAATTGCACTATCATTAAAAGTAAATATCAGATGAACAAGAGCTGAGATAATATGATTTTCTAAGAATGTGCTATTATAAAGTGCCAATATAACTTGAACCATTTGCCAAAAAGGAGTTTTAGCTAAGCCAATCAAATAAGAAAGCCATAGGCTTAAGAGGGTAACTGAGCACAGAATAAACATATCAAAAAGATCAGATGCCAAGACACCAAAAAACTTATAAGACATACAAGCAGGAAAATGTGGACCAGCCAAAGGAACAAATAAAAACTACAGACAAAACATAGAATATTAGACAACTAATCACTGATATCTTATCAAATCTCCTTAATAAATTCAATGAGATGGCTAAAGAGTTTAAGGATATTAAGAAGACACTGGGTGAACAGAAAGAACTTGAATGTTTTCAAAGAAAAATAATAGATCTTGTGCTAATGAAAGACATGACTGAGAATGAAAATACATCAGAATTATATAACAGCAGATTTGAAATAACTGAGGAATGAATAAGTGAATTAGAAGACAGAGCACCTTAACTTGAAAGGACAGAAGACAAGAGAGAGAAAAGAATATAAAACATTGAACAGGTTCTCAAGAAATTGAATAACAATGTGGAACACGCAGACATACACATTACAATGTCTGGAAGGAGAAGAGAAGGGAAAGGGTGCAAAAAGAATATTTCAGGAAATAAAGGCAGAAAATTCCCCTATCCATATGAAAGACAAATATATCAATATCCATGAAGGGTAACATACTACATACAGAATAATTCAGAATAAAACTACTCCAAGACACATACTTTTAAAAATGTCAAATGCCAACAACAGAGAGAAAAATATGAAAGCAGCAAGAGAAAAGAAATTCATCACATACAAGAGACATTTAATAAGACTGATTCAATTTCTCATCAGACACCATGGATTTAAGATGGCAGTCATATGATATAATAAAGATTCTGAAAGAGAAAATTTTTCAGGCAAGAATTCTATACCCAACAAAACTGTACTTCAAAAATGAAGGTAAGTTTAAAGTCTTAATATATAAACAGAAACTGAGAGTGTCACCAAGAGATGAAACTTAAAAGAAATACAAAATGGGAATGTTACAACCAGAAATGAAAAGATGGGAGAGAGAATTAGAAATGATTATTAGATAGGGTAACTAAAAAGGTAAACAGACAGACAATAATGTGTTATGACAATTGAAAAGTCTAGGTATGAATTGGATGAATTAAATAATGCCTTTACAGTAAAAACATTGAATGTTACTTGAATGAACTCACCAATCAAAAGACAAAGACTGACAGAAAGGATTTAAAAAATCATCCATATATGTGTTGTCTGCATGAGACTCATCCTAGAAGAATGGATACAAATATGATGAAAGTGAAAGCTTGTAAAAAAAAATTCCACACAACAGTAACCATATAAGAGCTAGAGTTGCTAGTCTAACATAGGACAAAATAGAATTTAAATTAAAAACTGCTAAAAAAGATGAAGGGCATGTTATATATTAATAATATGTGCAATTCACCAAGAAGAAATAATAGTACACATTTATACAGCTAACCAGTGTGCCCAAATATATAGAGGCAAACACTGGCAAATCTGAAAGGAGAAATAGATGTCTCTACAAGAATAGCTGGAAATTTGAATACATGACTCCCATCATGGGATTGATCAGGATAGAGGATCAATAGGACAAAAGAGAGCTTTAATAATATTATAAATGTACTTGACCTAAAAGACATATATAGGATATTGCACCCTAGAGCAGCAAGATATACATTATTTTCAAGTGCTCATAGATCCTTTTCCTGGAGAGACCATATGTTGGGTCACAGAACAAGTCTCAACAAGTTTTAAAAAATTGAATTTATACATGAAACTTTCTTTGAACATAATAGAATAGAGGTAGAAATCAATAATAGAGAAAGGGAAAACTCACAAATACATGGACATTAAATAATACATGCTTAATCAGCATTCAAATAGAAATTACAAAAGTGATCAGTAATTATCCCTAGGCAAGTGAAAAAGAAACACAATATATTAAAACCTATGGGAAGCATGGAAGGCAGGGCTGAGAGAATCCTAAATGTTTACATTTAAAAAGAAGAAAGAGATAAAATAAAAGACCTAACTGAATCCATGGAGGAACTAGAAGAACAGCAAATTAATAAAAAAATAAACAGAAATAAAGAAATAACAGATAGTAGGGGGAACTGAATAAAATTGAGAAAAATACAATTAAAAAACAATTATTCAATAAAATCAAAATTGATAAACCCTTTGCTTGACTAAGAAACAAAAAACAGAGTGAAGCTGCAAATAAAATCAGAAATGAGGGGAAGACTATAACTGCTGACCCTACAAAAATAAGAGATACCATAAGAAATCTTAAGAGATAACTGTACCATATTAGACAACATAGATGAAATGCACAAACTCCTTAGAATCACATGAAAAATGTACACAGGCCCTAGAAGAAATACACCTCACCAAATCAATCACAAGTAATAAGATAGAAATAGTGATCAAATATCCTCTTGCCCCAGGATGAAACACCCAGGACCAGATGGCTTCAAATGTTAATTCTAACATTCATTCAAAGATTTAATACCAATCTTGCTGAGAAACTTCCAAAATTTTCAACAAGAGGGAATGCTACCAAAAACATTCTATGAAGCGAATATCACCCTAAGGCCAAATCCAGACAAATTTGCTAGGAAAAAAGAAAATTTCTGACCAATTTCTCCAATGAATTCAAATGCATTAATCCTTTACAAAATGCTTGCTAACTGAATCCAACAGCACATTTAGAAAATTATGGATTATGATCAAGTGGGTTTTAAACCAGGTATACAAGTGCGGTTCAACCCAAGAAAATTAATGGTAATAAATTGCAAAAGAAAAATCACATGGTAGTCTCAATTGCAGAAAAGGCATTTGACACAATCCAGCATCATTTCTTGATAAAAAACACTTGGAAAATTAGGAATAGAAGGAAACCTTCTTAATATGATAAAGTTCATATATAATAAGTCACAACTTTTTTTTCAACAGTGAATAATTGAAAGCTTCCCCTGATATCAGGAACAAGATAAAGATGCCTACTCTCTTCAATGGTCTTCAATATTGTGCTAGATTTTCTAGCTAAAATAAATAAAAATCATCCAATCAGGAAAAGAATGAGTAGAATATTTACTATTTGTTGATGACAAGATCTACTATCTGGAAAATACCAAAAATTCACAACAATATTACTAGAGCTAATAAACAAGTTGAGCATATTAGCAGGATACAAGTTTAATATGCAAAAATCAATAGTGTTTGTATATGCTGCTATGAGCATTCTGAGCAGGAAATCAGGGGGAAAATTCCATTTATAATAGTGACTAAAAATCATGTATATAGAAATAAATTTACACTAGGACATAAAAGGAATTCTATTTAGAAAACTATAAAACTTTACTAAAAGAAACTAAATAAGACCTAAATAATCATTCAGTGTTCATGGATCGAAAGACCCAATACGAAGATATCAATTCTACACAAATAGATTTTCAGATTCAAGACAATTCCAATTAAACTTCCAATTTCAACTTTATTTGAAATGATAAAGTGCTCTGAATAGTCAAAAATATCTTAAAAAGAAAATCAAATTTGGAGGACTCTCACTTCCTGACTTAAAGCACATTACTTAGCTACAAAAGTAAAAACATCATGACACTGGCATAGGCATAAAGATACACATTGATGAATGAAATTTAACTTAGAGTCAGACATGGAGTCTCATATTTTAGTCAGATGATTTTTGACAAGGCTGTCATGCCCACTCAGACAGGCCAGAAAAATCTATTCAGGAAATGGTGCTGGAAGAACTGTATATACATATACTAAAGAAAGAAAGAGGACTTCTATCACACACCTTACACAAAAATGAATTCAGAATAGATAAATGACCTAATATGTAAAAGCTAGAAACAAAGCTCTTAGACAGAAATGTAGGAAAACACCTTTAAGAATTTGTTGTATGTGGTGGTTTCTTAAACCTTATGCTTAGAGCATGAGAAAAAAAAATACATAATTGGGACATCCTCAATATGAAACACTTTTTTTTGCTTCAAAGGCTTTCATAAAGGTAAAAAGGCAACTTACTTCATGGAAGAAAATATTTGGAAGCCACATTTCTGACAAGAGTTTGATGCCCATATTATATTAAAAAGTCATATAAATTAAAAATAAAAAGACAAGCAATCTTTTAAAAGTGGAAATACAAATAGTCAAAAGCTCATTAGAAAATGTTCAATATCATTAGCTATTAGGGAAATGCAGACTAAAACTACAACTAAATATCATTTCACTCTTATAGAATGGCCATTATTGAAAAAAAAGAAAAACCCCAAATCAGAAAACTACAAGTGTTGGAGAGAGTGTGGAAGAATTAGGACATTCATTCACTGCTGGTGGGAAAGTAGAATGATGCAACCTTTTTGGACACAGTTTGGTGGTTCCTCAGGGAGCCAAATATAGAACTAATGTATGATCCATCAATCCTGCTACTAGTCATATATTCAAATGAACTGAAGTCAAGGATGCAAAGAGACATTTGCACACTGATGTTAATGACATCATTATTCATAATTTCCAAAAGATGGAAAAAAACAAGTGACCATCAATCAATGAATGAATAATGTGGTATATTCATAAGAAGGAATACTGTTCAGCTGTAAGATTAAACAAAATTGTGATGCAAATGACAACATGTATGAAACTTGAGGAAGTTATGTTAAGTGAAATAAGCCAAACACAAAAAGACAAATAATTATAATGAGTAAGCTCAAGGAGTTAAAATATAGAATATAGGTTACTAGGAGATAGAATGAGGGTTGAAAAGGGGAGCTGATATTCAATGTATGTAGAATATTCAATAGGGTTGACTGTAAATGTGTACAAATGAATAGAGTAGATGGTAGCACATTATTGTGAATATAACAAATATTGATTTTTATAAATATAATTCTGGACAAAACAGTAGGTTAGGGACATAAATGGCTATTGAAAGATTGCTAGAGTGTGAACTTGGGTCTTATAATATATTGAACCAGTGGTGGATGATTGTAGTTAATAGTACAAACACAGAAATGTTCTTTTATGAACTAGAACAAATATACATCACTATTATAAGATGTTAAGACTATGGTGGTACATGGGAAAATACACCTAATATAACTTATGGACTATAGGTAATGGTAAATTTTAATATTCTTGCATCAATTGCAAAGCAGGTACTATATCAAAGCTAAGATTTAGCAATCGGGGAGTATAGTGATGTAGTAGATTTTTCCTTTTGGAATTATGAAAGCATTCAATAAATGATAACACAACTCTATGATGAAACTGCACTGACTATGCAATTTGAATGGAATATTCAATGCACGGGGATATATAACACAGTGAACCCTGGGGTAGCTAATGGACTATGGCTTACAGTACAAATATGAGAATATTCCCTCACGAATAATAACAAATTTCCAATGCATAGTGTTAATAGTAGGGTAGTCTATGGAAAAAAATGTAAGCTATGGAATATAGGAACAATAATATTTGGAGGATATTCTTTCATCATTTGTAACAAGTGTTCCACAAAAGCAATCTGCTGTTGGTGCAGTGATGTATAGGAGTCCTGTATGTTTTGCATCAATGCTTTTTAAGCTCACTGCTTTTCTAATTAAAAGTCATATGAATAATAAAGTTATTATAAAGCCTGTTAAGCAAAACAGAATGTCACTGGTATAATGACAGAATTACAGGCCAATGTAGTTGAATTGAGACCTTAGAAATCCAACCTCAGTTTTATGGCCAATTGATTTTTGACAAGGAAGCACAAGTAATTAAAAGGAAAACCTACATAAATCGGACCTCATTAAAAAAGTCCTTTTGTGCCTCAAAGGAATTTTCATGAAAGTAAAATGACAACCTACAGAATGGGAAAATATATTTGGAATCCACATATCTGATAAAGAATAATATTCCAGAATCAATAAAGATGACTTATAACTTAAAAAGAGAAAAACAACCCAATCAAAAAAGGGCAAAAGCCTTGAACAAACATAACTCTAAAGAAAATATACAAATGTCCAGAAAGCACATGAAAAGATGCACAACAGCATTACACATCAGGTAAATGCAAATCAAAACCACAATGAGGTACTATTTCATGCCCATTAGAATGTGTGGTATTTTAAAAAAAATAAAGGAAAATAGCAGGTATTGGAGAGGAAGTTGAGAAATTGAAATACTCAAACACTGCTAGTGGAAATGTAAAATGGTACAGCCACTGTGGGACACAATTGTGTAGGTCCTCAGAAAACTTAGCAGAGAATTACCCTATGACCCAGTAATCCTACTACTTGGTATGTACTCAAAAGAATTGAAAGCAGGGTCACATATGATCACATATTTGATTTTTGATGTTCATATTAGCATTATTCACAAATTCCAAAAAATAAAAAATAAAGCAACCCAAGTGTCTATCAACTGTGGAATGGATAAAACAAAATGTGATCTTTACATGCAATGGAATATTATTCAGCTGTAAGAAGAATGAAGTCCTTATATATGAGACAACAGGGATGAAACTGGAAGACAGGTCGAAAGAAATAAGTGAGACACAAAATATATTATCTCGTTGCTTTTAAACAATTAGAATAAGCACATTTGTAGAGACATAATCTAAAATATAGGTTATTAGGAGATGAAGTAAGGATATGGAATGTGATGTTAAAGCTTAAAATGTACAGGGTTCCTCTTTGGAATGATGAAAATGATTTGGTAAAGGATGGTGGTGACAGTAGCACAATTTTGTAAAACTAATTACCAGCATTGATAAATATATATATCATAAATATATGTTTTTTATTTTAATTTTAAGTATATTTTTTGAAGATAAATAAATCACAAAAAATGTTATATTCAATAAAAAATAAGAGGTTCCCATATACCCCCCAACCCCACCTCACCCCACTCCTCCATCAACAACCTCTTTCATCATTGTGGTATATTCATTGCACTTGGTGAATACATTTTGTAACACTACTGCACCACATGGATGATAGTTTACATTATAGTTTACACTTTCCCCCAGCCCATTCAGTGGCTTATGGCAGGATATATAATGTCCAGTATCTGTCCCTGCAATATCATTTAGGACAACTCCAAGTCTAGAAAATGCCCCCACTTCACATTACTTCTTTCCTCTCCTTGCCCTCAGCAACTACTGTGGACACTTTCAACACATCAATGCTACAATTTCTTCCATTACTAGTCACAATAGTTCCATAGTAGAATATCGCTAAATCCATTCTAATCCATATTTTATTCCTCCATCCTGTGGACCCTGGGAAGGTGATGTACACTCCACCTCTATATTTAGAGGTAGTGTAAATGCATTACCTTCCCCCAGCCTGGAACATGACTCCTGGGGATGAGCCTCCCTGGTGCTGAAGGACTATTAACAAGCACCAGCTGGTGATGGAACTAGATAAAGAGCTTTAATAAAAGGATCAACTCACAACAGCAGAATACCTCAGCCTGCATGTAGGATGATGTGTGAAAAAGTGCTTTTTGACCTTGAATAAAAGGGGCAAATGGCAAAGACAAAAGAGTTTATATGCCTAAGAGTCTTCAAAAAAGAGTCAGGAGGTCCTCACAGGCATTGTGCTTACACACAGTTCAGCAGAACCCCAGAGAGCTAAAGTAGATACAACCCCAGGTACTGGTTCTCCTGAAGGCTATGGAGACCCACAGGTTCTATGGTTACGGCAGATGGCTCTGGAGTTCAGTGTCATGTCAGTGGGCCCTACTTTGGAATTTGTGTTCCTGAGTGTGATGGACTTGGACTCAGATATGACCTCTCTACACATACCTCTTCTGTCACTTTTACTGAAAGTGTGGTTGGCACTAGGGCTGGTGTATACTTAGGAGACTTGAATCTCTGGACTGTCCATGTGCCAGCTGGACCCTGAGCCTCAGCAGAGTTGCAAATCCTAACTTCTGGTTCATTGGACTTACCCAGGTCAGCTAAAAAGGAGGTGAAAATGGTCCACCACCACGCCAGGCAACTGAGAGTGCCTATAACTGCAAGCAGGAAATTGCATCCATCATCCATGTGGAATCTACATATATGATTTTGATTAAAAGAGGAAATGTTGTTTTTATGTATGATAACAGAATAAAAATTTTAAAAAAATATCCAAAGTGCTACATTACACAGTAAACCATAATTTAAACCATAGACTATAGATAATAGTACAATTATAAAAATGTGCTATGATCAATTATAAAAAATTTTCTGCATTATTACAAGGCATTAAAACCAGAGTGGTATATGGCAATCTTGTAATTTATGCATAATTGTTCTGTAAGCACACAACTTCTCTAAAAAAGGGAAACAAAGAGGAAAAAGAGAAAAAAAGCAGTAAAATATCCTAACAAAATCATTTACTAATTAAAAAAACTGAATTTCACATGTTTTGGTATTTTAGAGAACTAAGGTCCTCAACATGAGCATGAAAGTTTCCCAAAACACAAAGTCCTTTCTGATAGGATTGTTGGTGATACTAACAAACGTGAATGATTTTGGTATTATGTAATTGATTATATCATATTTGGATGATATGAAAACACTTTGTGAATCCATAATTTCCCGAAGAAATTTTGTGTATGAAATCATGCATGTGTAAACATCTGCTCAAATGTCTAATTATATCAGTAAATTTAAATGTAACAGAGTATGGAAAGTTCATTAATATGGTGGCAGATTACAATTTGCAAGTCTTTAAGAAACCACTATTTGTTGAAATTTGGTGTAGGATCATAGAAGAATAATGATGGTTATCTGAAAGTGCTATTAATACACTCCTTTCCTATGATAACCACAATTCCCTTTTTGTGAAGCCATATTTTATTCTAACGCTTCAACCAAAAAATCATGTTGCAAAGTTCAAAAGAAATAAAAAAGATTTGTGAATCCAGCTCTGTTCTATTAATCCAGACATTAAAGAGGTTTTCAAAATGTGGAAGGGGATTTCTATTTCCTAATATTTGACTACTTATCTCCACTCTCCAAATCTCTGAGCTGAATTTTATAATTATGTTGATATGTTTTAGGGGTAAGTAGAGTCTTCTATATTTTAGTGTTCATTTCCTTGGAGCTTCCTAGCCTCTCCCATGTTATGTTTCTTTCCAGACTGGCAGTCTTCAATGAAAAGTTTAAGAACAATTAAAAATTGTGTCCTTTTCTAAGAATTTTTTTGAAATGTAAAAATTGACTTTCTGAATGCAACCTAACTTTATTGTTCACATCACAAGTGGGAGAATTGGTTCAAACCACTTTTGGCAAATAAGTCTTACTCTATGCCAAACCTCGTTTTTTAAAGAAATGCCTTTACCTTTTAAAATCAGTTCTTGAATATTGCCTGTACTTACTCATTTATTTTTAGTTTAGTAGCTGCTGGTCAATTATTGGTTTTTAATTTTTCAGTTAATTTTAATCTGCATATGAATTTCCTCAATGCCATGATTTTAGTTCAAAATTTTAAGAAAATGTGTTTTTACTAGGGGTAACACACTTTTATGGATTTTCTATATGTAAATAATTTAAATTTACAAACTGATATAAAATTAAAAACATGAAATTTACTGTAAATTGAGAAACATTATTGAATACAACTTTTCTTAAGTTTAACAAACAAAAAAGATTTTTTTCAAAGAAACAACCCTACAAATTTAATTAATCCCAAGGATCCTTGTCCAGCAGTAGTTGCAGGAAAGCTGGCCTCTTGACAGTTAACCAGGGCTCATGAGAGGTGTGATCCATTCTTGTCCATCTGAAAGAAACAAAATTTGTAAAGAATCCAGAACCAGAAGCTTATTAAAATTGTATCTACCTAAGAGACTCCATGAATTTTATTCAGTGATGGTAGTGGCAGGATCACAGATTTTGTCACTCTCTTTAAATATTTCAAAAGATATATCCATATTGGCAAAGATTATCTCACTTTTCAGGTATATTTGTATATTTTATTTAATTTGTTTCATTGTTATTACCAATGAATCATTCTCTGAAACAGCACCAATATGCCTCAGGATCACTTGCATACTTATTTATATCTTCCCCATATGGAAAATTTTAGCTTATAAGATAGGTTGGGTGTGGGAAGGGTAGCCATGGTGGCTGCTGGGTTTGGGGAATGGGAGGAAGAGATGAGATGTGGAGGCATTTTCGGGACTTGGAGTTGTCCTGGGTGGTGCTTCACGGACAATTACGGGACATTGTAGATCCCCCCAGGGTCCACTGGATGGAATGTGGGAGAGTGTGGGCTATGATGTGGACCATTGACTATGGGGTGAAGTGATGTTCAGAGATGTACTTACCGGGTACAATGGATGTGTCACGATGATGGGAGAGAGTGTTGCTGTGGGGGGAGTGGGGGGTGGGGGCGGTGGGGTTGATTGGGACCTCATATTTTTTGAATGTAATTTTTAAAAATAAATAAATAATTTTAATAAAAAAAAAAGATAGGTTGGATATTTCTAACTCAAATGGTATTCATGTTTTAAGGTGGTACCTGAATATCTGCCTGTGAATATTGAGTTTGACAGAAAAGATAAGAAATATACTGATACCAAAATTCCCTTAACTTTGATGTATTGATAGCAATAAAATTGAGATAGTTCTTTAGATTGATTCTAAAGCAGTATTAAGAAATTTATAGGCAAACAAGAGTTTTGAGAGAATTCTGTGAAAATCTGTCAACAAAAATGAAAATAATCATTGCATCAAACAAACATAAAGAGTTCCAGTGTACTTTTTACAATGAACAATTTCTGATATTTATTTGCTTGATTTTATCATAGAGCACTACTTAGTGCTAATCATTTTAATATAATGCTATATATCATGTTTTTAACAATAGACAAGGAATTAGCAACCCTACTTACTCTGTTATTGTCCATATTTTAAAATTGTGATATCCAGGAGGTTATTTAAAAAACAGGGGGAAAATCCTGAACTCCATCTTGTAGCCAAAAATATTCATTTTATATTCATTTAATCATCATTTAATATTCATTAATCATCATTTTATATTCATTTAATACATTTTGAAGATGTGTGGTAAATTTAGCAGAGTGAAACTTGAGATTTTCTATAGACTGAGTAGAGAGATGCAATCTGAAGACTGGAAGGCAGGAAGGAGACTCTAATAATTGAGTTAATGTATGATTCTGATAAAACAAATATTAAAAACAAACACAACAGATTTAAATCTGGTTCAATTAGTAACAGGGACCATAGGTCAATTTTATCAGCTTAATCACAAAGTAATGTTTTTGTAGATAATACAATTATCCACCTAATATAATTTCTCTTCTTTGAAAAATGAGAACATTACAAGAAAATACATTTGATAGAAAGGATATTATAGAAAACAATTTGCACAAAATATTTTGTAATACAATAGAAATTCCTCTGGATATAATCAACATAAGCAGGTCAAATTATTATTATTATGATTTACTTAAGTTGTTAAAATTGTAAAATATATTTGTAAAGACAAAGGGTTATGTATATAGAAATAAAATTTTAATAAAATACAAATTCTAAATTATTATAATTATAGTTTTTTATTCTAGATTTTCCACACATGAAAATTAAACTGTACTAATAAAAATCCACTTTGACAAAACTAATTTTAGCACTAAGACAGTAACATTGAGATGAGATATGTTTATGCTCTGAAATGCTTCAGGAAAACACAATAAAATAAGTCCAAGTTAGCACAATTATTTATGAATAAACATACTACTGCAACCTAGAAAATCATATATGTGAGAGAACCATGTAGTGTATTAACCCTTCATTAAATATTAGAATTCTTGGCTGATGGTGAAAGGATGCTTTTGGAGGAGTAATGTTAGGTGGAATGCTTTTCTTAGAGAATGTGTATAAGTGAGTAGATTAATTAGAATGACAGTAAAGGAACTCTGGATTCACACTGCCATGAATAAAATGCAATGTTTAGATTCTGAATCAAATATAATTGCTACAGAAATTTTTAGAAAGGAAAGAAAGGACTCATCTGCATTTCTTATTAAGCAAGTAAAATTAAAGAAAAATGAGGAATTGTATGTGGTATTATTTGGAATAAAACAATTCTCAGTAGATACTCAACTAGTCATTAACTTTATTACAGAAAAAAAATTTCTAGGTAACTCTACCATAGATGGGGAGATATAAGTAGTCATCTAGTTCCCTGGTACATGAAGAGAATCATGATGTATATATGTTCAAACCCACTGGTGGATATAGAAACTTTTTTCAAGAGCATGTCTGGTTTACTATTTAATATTGTAGAAAATGAGAAAATAATTACTGGATGTGTTTAGGCAGAATTTTAAAATACATTTAAAGAAACATTGTAAGAGTGGCTGAATGACTGAAAATTTGCTGGACTTTGATCACATTAAAAACAGCTATTTGCTGAGATTCCATTTTTCTGTGAATGCTGAAGTAATATTTATGTCCAAATGAATATGGAAATATGTACATTCATCGATTTTTAAAGACTGTCATTTGTCAATTTCCTATAAACTAATATCCAGTTGAGAAGCCTTACCTAGAGACCAAAGTTTGCATATTATTTGGTGATATTATAGATTTACTTCATTTTGTTCTTAGCATTATCTTAAAGTTTTATACTTTTTCTCCCCGGGAAATGGCAGCATATAATAAGATATGAACAACTTCACCATCATCACACAATTCGTCCTCATGGATATCTCAAGCTCCCGGGACCTACAAGTTTTGCAATGTCTGCTGTTCTTAGTGATTTATCTGGGAGCACTGACTGGGAATCTTCTAACTATTGCTGTCATTGTGACCAACCCACGACTACATTCTCCAATGTATTTCTTTATAGGTAATATATCCCTGATAGATCTTTGCTCCATTTCAATTACTGTTCCCAAATTAATTGTGAATTCTCTGATGGGCAATAAATCAATTTCTCTCACAGCATGTGCTGCTCAAATTTTCCTGTTCATCTTCTTTGGATCCACAGACTTCTTCTTCCTTGTGGTGATGTCCTACGATCGCTATGTTGCCATTTGCCACCCTCTGCACTATGGGCTCATCATTACCCCACGTATGTGCACACAAGCAGCTGGTGGCTCCTGGGCAAGTGGATTGGTCTATTCTGCCATCCACACAAGCACCATGTTCAGACTTCCCTTCACAGGGTCAAATGTGATCCATCAATATTTCTGTGATATACCTCAAATTTTGAGGACTGCATCCTCAGATATTCAGTATTCTGAATTTGTGGTCCTAGCTATAAGTGTATGCATAAGCATAATAGGCTCTGCTTTACTGTTTCTATCATACATTAATATATTTTCAATGGTGCTTAGCATGCATTCCTTGGAAGCCCGTAATAAAGCCTTATCCACCTGCACTCCACAGTTGGCAATTCTACTTATATTTACAACTTCTGGAATTATTGCTGCCTTAGGTCCCATTACAGATAAAGCATCTCTGAGCAATCTGCTCACAGGCATGTTCTACACTATGGTGCCTCCAATCATAAACCCCCTTATATACAGTCTGCGGAGCAGAGAGATTAACACTGCTCTATGTAGAATGTTCAACAGGCATTGAAATTTCCCACCCAGGATTTTCCATGATTAAAAAATACTTAAAGACAGACTTTCAAAGAGTGTGATTTATAAGTATTTTATGTTTTAAAGTTTGAATCTTCCCTTGTAAAATATAGAGAGTTCTCTTGTTTAGTTATATTTTGTTTTCTACATGTGGCAGTCAGCTATATACCTCTGTCAAAGTTTTTCTTACTCTGTTCTTTATTTGTGTAGCTCATGTATTCTTCTTGAAAAGGCTTTCTACATTGTCAAAATGTTTTGAAAAATTGTGGTGGTTTAGAGGTTAAAACAATATATGGCAATATATAAGGCCATGCTTCATACATCAGTAGCTAAACTGATCCCTGTGCTTTTTATATAATTTCATGGTGATGGATACTTCTACCCTGGAAGAAAATATTGAGTGTTTGTGTTAGGTAAGCATTCTTTTCAAATTCTTCTTCTTGCATTCTCTTATGTACAGGTGATTGGTCTAAGTAATAAAGTGATTACAAAAAAATAAAGAATTATGGAATTGATGATTTGATATGTAGATAGCACTTAGAACTCTACTAAAGCTGGAACTCTAGTGGTGATTTCAAGGGGGCCTATAAAAACCCTGAACACTAACATAGAATATAGTTTGCAAGTTATAGGTCTTTCCTCAGCTCTGTATGAAAAGATGTGTGCCGCCCTTGTTTCACGCAAGCTTCTGCATGAAGAGAAACAGGATTCCTTTGTTATAGAATGGAGTGAAGCATTGGCCTGCAGAACAACACTCTTGCTAATACTGTGATTCACCTTTTCCAAAAAAAAGTTATACCCCAAAGAGTGAGCTTTATTTTTCTGATTCCTAAAGGATTAGTCAGCCTTCCTTATAGCATTTTTATCTCTCAGAATTGAATTCTTTGAAGCGCTCCTGTTTAACTCCAGTAAATCATTACTTTTTAGGAACTTTTGCTCATTTATATTCAGCTGTAACTTGTGCAGTATGTAAAATAGTTTCATTATAGATCAGTTTACTAGAATTAGAGGAAAGAAGTTGATGAATACAACTCTCCTGTCATCAAAACTAACAATCCTAGTAAAAATTTAAATTTGCTTATATTCTTCCAATGTCTGAGATATATAAATATATTTTCAATGGTTTGACAATTAGGGAACCCATCATCATCTTTTTAAAAGTCATTTGTTCCTACCCGAGTTTTCTTCATTTTTGTTTCTTGGATAAAGACATCACTGACTAAATTTATACTAAAGTAACATTGCACAGATTAGATATTAATATTCTGAATGTTTGCATGTATGAATATCTATATCTCATCATCTCTAATCCATATTTAAATTCATATTCACATGTAGAATTACTTTCCAAATTATTTCCCTCCAGGTATTTGAACATCAAGATCAATTTTATTCTTATTGTCATGGGACCCTGATAAAAATCAAATACTTCCTGTTTCTATTTATTTTATTGATATTATTTGATAATGTATTTTATTCATTTTTTGATATTTATGAGTGTATTTTTAATTAACATGCCTAGAAATTAATACAATGTATTAGTCAGAAAATTAAGCATCATCTTTCCATTTTCTACCATAATTCTATTTCTGGTGATCTATATTCTAATTATTATTTCCATGAGTTTAAATAATATATTTAGTTCATAATATCACACTCACAGTATTTGTCCTTTTGTGTCTTGCTTGCTTCACTCATCGTAATGCCCTTTGGTGTCATCCATGATGTCATAGGCTTCATGACTTCATTTATTCTTACTGCTGCATGATTTTTCATCGTGTTTATATACCAGAATTTGTTTATCCCTTCATCAATAATTTATAAATTTGGCTATTGTGAATAGTGCTGGTATGACTATTGGGTGCAGATGTCTGTGTCACTACTCTCATTTCTTCTGGATATATACTTAGCAATGGTATTGCCAGACCACTTGGCAAGTCTATAGTTAATTTCCTTAGGAAATGCAAAAAGTCCTTCTCAGTGGTTGTACAATTCTATATTCACACCCACAATGAATTAGTGGTCATATCTCTCACATCCTCTTGAACATTTAAAGATCCCCAGTCTAATAGGTGCAAAATGATATCACATTGTAGTTTTGATTTTCATTTCCCAAATCCCTAGTGATGTTGAACATTTTTGATGTGTTTCTTTGCCATTCATATTTCTTCCTTGAACAATTGTCTTTTCAAGTTTGTTGCCCATTTTTTAATCAGACAGTTTATCTTATTGTTGATTTGTGTTATTTCTTTATAATATCATAGATATTAAACCCTTATTGGATATGTGATTGACAAATATTTAAGTCCATTGTGTCAGCTGCCTTTTCACCCTTTTGACAAAGTCCTTTGATGTGCAAAACTATTTAATTTTGATGAGGTCATATTTATCTTTTCTTTTTTGCTTATGTTTTGGATGTAAGGTTTAAGAAACTACTGCCTACCACAAGGTATTGTTTTAACTTAATTTAAATTTTGAAGGAAGCTTTAGATTATATAAATGATACATCAAAGATATAGGGAGATTTCCATAATCCCACACACTCTCCCTCTGATTAGTGTAGCACATTATTTACAATTGATGAATACATATTGAAGATTGCTACTAACCATGGTCGATAATTTATATTGTAGTTTACACTTTGCATTGCACACTTATATAGATTTTGACAAAATGTATAATGACCTGTATCCATCATTGCCCCAGAAGAATTCCAATGCCCCAAAAATGCCCCATGTTACACTTATTCTTCCTTCTTCTTCCCGTCAGAACCTCTGGTACCCACTGCCTTTATATCAAACATTATAAGTTCTTTCATTCTTAGAATAGTTATGTCTACATTAGTCCATAATTGTATTCCCCCCCATATGTTTGTTCATTCTCAATCTTGAGGATTTTAGGATGGTCATGCCCACTCTGTTTCTGATTGAGATGGGGCCTAGGTCCTATGGGGCAGATGGATGGAACTATCTTACTTGAAGTTGTAGAACCTCTCTGTTTTTTGGGATAGGCATTTTCCATCTTCATCATTTTGTTAGTTGTCTTGGGTGAGTCTCATGAACCAGACACTGTTTTTTGTGGTTTTTTTTTGCTTTTTTTTGTCTTTATTTTTTTAATGTTACATTTAAAAAATCTTTATTTTTTAAATGTAACATTAAAAAAATATGAGGTCCCCATACACCCCCCACCTGCCTCACCCCACTCCTCCCATATCAAAACTGGGTTTTGACTGCAGCTTTGCTGAGATTCAGGGATTGACTGGCATATGAACAGCCAGAAGATTTAAGACACTGGGAAATATATTTAATGGTATAGTTCTATTTATAGGTTCAAATAAAAAAGGGTAGAAGTGTGATGTATAGGGAAATTATAAATGAGACTATGTTACATTGGGGAACATATATTCCAAGGTAAGGTTCACTACAGGGTAACGGATTCCTGAGATTGTCCTGCTTTTAGAGTATAGATGTGTCAAGAGACCACAAGAGTACTTCTGCTTGACACACTTTACTGTGGCATTCAATGAAATCTTCCTGAAACATGCCTAAGTGTAACCTCTCAAATGACCTTCTGACTCACTTTTAAATCTCTTAGCCATAAAAAGTCTTTTGGTTAAGGTCTTTTTCCAGATGCATTGCTAGTTAGTACTTGGTAATAATCCAAGGTGTCAAAGAGGCTCACCCCCAGGAGTCATGACCCTTGCTGGGGGGAAGGCGGTGAGTTTATATGTTGAGTTTGGCTTAGAGAAAGGCCACATTTGAGCAACAAGAAGTCTTTCAGGAGGTAGCTCTTAGGCAATATATAATACTAAGCTAAGTTTCAATTTCATAAAAGCAAGGCTTATAAGTACAAACATCAGTATCAAGGGCCTGGTGTATTAGGCTGTCCTCCTCCACTACGAACTGCCTTTTACTCTAGTGATTCTTCACACTCTATTAGTGAACGTAGCAGGATTCCCAGGGTGGGAATTCAATTTACTTTCAATTATTTTGTGGGTCTCCATTCACAGATACACCTCCTTGACCACTTGAACCTATACATATTCCATGAAGCCATGCCCAAGGTGTACCCCTCCCCACACATCATCTATCACCAACACCTTCACCAGTGATCCCCCCCCCGCCACAAAGGCAACATTTCTATAATCCAAAACCTCCCCAAAAACAAAGCCAAAAAATGAATTAAAAAAATAACATGTATAAAAATTCATTGCATCTTTTATCACCATAAAATAAATGATCTTATATGTACAGTAATAATTTATTCTCTCTGTCCCCCTAGTGTCATTTTGTGCTTATTTTTCAAAGAAAGTTTAGGCTACAGAAAAGTCACATAGAAAATATAAGGGATGCCCTTATATCTCACACATTCCCTTTCTCAAATTTTCCCCTATTGATAACATCTTGCATGATTATGGTACATTTGATACAGTTGATGAACAAATACTGGAGCATTGCTCTTAACCATGGTCAATGGTTCACATTATGAATACATTTTGCACCTTACACTTTAATAGGTTTTAACAAATATAATGATGTGCCAGATAATGCAAAACAATTCCACTGCTCTAATAGTACCCTGGGTTCCATCTATATTATTCTTCCCTTTTGTGGGTCTCCACTCACTGAAAAAACACACTGTGACATGATGAACACTTTCATATTCCACAGAAGCTTGCCCCAGGTGTGCCTTATCAAACATATCCCCTCACCCTTGACACCCTGCTCCACTTAACCCTCCCCTGCCATATTTGCAAAAAGAACATTCCTGTCACTGAGGTTTAAAAATATGCCTGCAAATTCAAAGAGTTCCCCTGTTCCTTCCACTTGCCCTTTTCCCAGTTCCATGGATTGGCCAATCCAACCCTGTCACTCTGCTCCCCCTCACATTCCAGTTCCATCAACCTCACTCATATTCCCTGTACCCAAATCACCTTATCCACTGCCCAACTACCCCCTTCCAACTTAATCATATACCTTTCCCTTACTAAGCATCAGCTCATGACACTCTTCTCCCTTTCTCTCTCCTGATAACCTGTTTTCCAGACCCTAGCACTATGAATCTGCTCAATTTGCTTAAGTCATATCAGGGAGTTCATGTAATATTTGTCCTTCAGTGACTGGCTTATGTCACTTAACATAAGGTCTTCAAGATTCACCCATGTTTTTTCAAGTGTTAATACTGCATTCCTTCTTATAGCTGAGTAATATTTCATTGTATGCATATACCATAAATTGCTTATCCATTCTTCTGTTGATGGACACTTGTTGTTTCCAACTTTTGGCAATAGTGAACAATGCTGCTTTCAACATTTGTGTGCATACACCTGTTCATGTTCCTGCTTTCAATACTTCTGGGTACATACCCAAAAGTAGGATTGCCGGATCATATAGCAGTTGTATAGTTAGCTTCTGAGGAACGCCAAACTGTCTTCCATAATGACTGCACCATTATACATTATCACGAGCAGGGAATGAGTTTTGCCTCTCCTCCACATTCTTTCCAACATTTGTAGTTCTTTGTTTTTTCAATAGCCACCAGTCTAATAAGTGTAAGTTGATATCTAACTATAGTTTTGATTTACACTTCCCTAACAGCTAGCGATGTTGAGCATATTTTCATGTGATTTTTAGCCATTCGTATTTCTTCTTTGGAAAAGTGTCTATTCAAATCTCTTGCCCATTTTTAAAATGGGTTGTTTGTCTTTTTATTTTCAAGGTGTAGGATTTCTTTACATATGCAGGATATTAGGCCCTTATTGGATAAATGGGTACCAAATATTTACTCACATTGTGTAGGCTGCCTTTTCACTTTATTGACAAGCTACTTTGAAACTGAAAAGTTCTTCATTTTGAGGAGGTTCTATTTATCTATTTTTTGTTGTTGTTGCTCACACCCTGGATGTAAAATTTAGGAAACCATTTCCTACTACAATGTCTTGGAGATGCTTCCCTACATTTTCTTCTAGGAGCTTTATGGTTTTGGCTCTTATACTGAGTCCTTTGATTCATCTTGAGTTACTTTTTCATATTGGGAATAAGATGGTAATTCTTCCTCATTCTTTTGTTTTGGATATTCAGTTCTCCAAGCACTATTTTTTTAAAAGGTCATTCTGTCCCAGTTTTGAGGGCTTGGTGGTCTTGTTGAAAATTGGTTGACCATATATGTGACTATCTATATCAGAACTCTCAATTAAGTCCCATTGTGTGAATACTAAGCAGTTTTTACCACTGTTGCTTTAGAGTATGCTTTAAAGCCATGTAGTGTGATTCCTCCATTTTTTTGATACATTTTTGTCTATTCAGTGTCTTTTGCCTTTCCAAATAAATTTCTTAATTAGCTTTTCCAAGTCAGTAAAAATGCTATTGTAATTTTATTGGAATTATGTTAAATCTGAAAATCAATTTGGGTAGGACAAACATCTTAATGATGTTCAGTCTTCTGATCCATGGACATGGAATAGTCTTCCATTTATTTATGTCTCTTTTGATTTACTTCAACAATCGTGGTAATATTCTGTATAAAATCCATTACAAATTTAAATTTATTCCCAGATATTTGAGTACTTATTTGCTATTGAAATTGAAATTTTTTCTTGATTTTACTATCAGATTGCTCATTATTGGTGTACAGAAATGCTATTGATTTTTGCATGTTAATCTTATATCCTGCGAATTTACTAAACTTGTTTATCAGCTCTAGTGGCTTTGTTGCAGATTTTTTTCAGGGCTTTCTACTTACAGGATCATGGCATCTGCAAATAATGAGATTTTTACTTCTCCCTTTCAAATTTGGATGACTTCTATTTCTTTTTCTTGCCTAAGTGCACAGTCAAGTTTTTGTAACACAATGCTAAATAAGAATGGTGACAGTGGGCATCTTAGTCTTTTGTCCAGATATTAGAGAGATAGCCTTTGGCATTTCACTATTGAATATGATGTTAGCTGTGGATTTTTATATATACCCTATATGCTTGCTTGGCTTGTTTTGGGATTGGTTTGTTGTTCCTTTGCTAGTTACTCCAAGTGTGCAGATAGATATAAGCATTTTTAAATTATTCATTTCCCTTTCAGCACTGCTTCTGTTACATCACATAGGTTTTGATAAATTGTGCTCTCATTTTCATTTGTTTCAAGGTAGTTACTGTCTTCTATTGCAATTTCCTCCTTCACCCCCTGATTATCTGATTGTGTTGTTTAACATTCATATATTTGTGCCTATTCTGTTTCTATGACCCTTATTAGTTTCCAGCTTCATTTTACTTTGTTCTGAGTAATTTCTTTGTGTAATTTCAATCTTTCTGAATTCATTCATACTTGTTTTGTGCCTAGCATGTGGTCTATTGTGGAAAGTGATCCAAGTGCCCTCAAGAAGAATGTATATCACGAACTATTTGGGTGTAATGTTCTGAATGTATCTGTTAGACCTTGGACTGCTAATGTCCTATTCAAGGCCCGTGTTTCTTTGGGGACCCTCTGTCAAGATGTTATGTCTAATGTTGATAATGGTGTATTAAAGTCCTCATTATAATTTTAGAGGCATTTATTTCTCTACTTCATTTTTTCAGTGTTTGCCTCATGTATTTGGGACCCCTGTATAGGTGATTTAATATTTATGATGGTTCTTTCTTATCAATTACCCCTTTTATTAATATATAGTGTCCTTCTTTATAGTTTTGCATTTAAAGTTTATTTTGTGCATTATTAGCATAGCTACTCTTGCCCTTTTTGGTTACTGTTTGCATGTAAGATAGTTTTTCCAACCAGTGACCTGAAAACTACTTGCATCCTTGTGTTTAAGGTGAGTTTATTGTAGACAGTATGTAGATGGGTCATATTTTTTTATCCTTTCTGCAAATCTGTGCTTTTTGATTCAAAGTACTGGAAAGGAACCAGTACGTTTGACCAAAGGGCTATATAATTAGAATATATGAATTGTAATTATTAACTGAACATTTTGAAATGTAAAGGTACTTGTGAAAACCAGTGAAGTGAGAAAACATTGGGACAGACTCAGAATTGTGAGCAGGTACTTTGGGAGTGAGACTCTGAAGATGGACACTGGACCCAGCTATGAAGTGGATGGTTGACAGACATCTGTAGCTAAGTAATATTCTTTAAACTCTGGAAGTGAGACTACTCCAACTTCATTCTTCTTTTTAAAAACATTTTTAGCTCTTTGGATACCCTAACTCTTCCAAATAAATTTGATAATTTTTCCATTCCTGCAGAAAAGGCTAATGGGATTTTTATTGGGATTGTGTTGAATCTGTAAATCAGTTTGAGTAGAATTGACATTTTGACAATATTTTGTCTTCCAACCCATGATCATGGAAAGTCCTTCCATTTATTTAAGTCTTCTTTGGTTTCTTTTAGCAATGTCTTGTAGCTAAAGGTCCCTTGTATCATTGGTTAAGTTTATTCCTAAATACTTGATTATTTTAGCCACTATATAAATGGTTTTTTTTTTCTGATTTCCTCCTTGAATTGCACATCAGTAGTATATAGAAACTATTGATTTTTGCGTATTAATCTTATAGTCTGCTACTTTGTTGAACTCTATTCTAGTAGCTTTGTTGTGAACTTGTCAGGAGATTCTCAGCAAATAGGGAAAGTTTTATTTCTTCCTTTTCAATGTGGGTATCTTTACTTTCCTTATCTAGTCTAATTGCTCTAGTTAGAACTTCTAGCACAATATTGCGTAACAATGATGACAGTGGGCACCCATATCATATTTTTGATTTCGGCAGGAATGCTTTCAGTTTTTCACAGTTAAATACAATGCTAGCTGTAGGTTTTTCATATATACACTTTAGCATATTGAGAAATTTTCCTTCTATTCCCATCTTTTTGAGAGTTTTATCAAGAAATCGTGATGCATCAATTGATGCCTTTTCTGCATCAATTGAGAGAATCATCTGGTTTTTCTTTTTCAATTTGTCAATGTGGCTTATTACATTAATTGATTTTTGTGTGTGTTGAAAAGTCCTTTCATATCTGGGATAAAACCACTCAATCTTGGTGAATAGTTCTCTTCTTTTGAAATCTGTTTGCAAGTATTCTGTTGAGGAATTCTGCATCAATGTTCAGAAGAGATATTGATCTGCAGTTTCCTTTTTCTGTACTATCTTAATCTCATTGTGGTATTAGGGTATTTGGGCTTATAGAATGAGTTTGGTGGCATTCATTCCTGTTCAATTTTTTGGAAGAGTTTGAGCAAGATTGGTATTAAATCATCTTTCACTGATTGGTAGAATTCACCTGTGAAGCCATCTCTCCCGTTCTTTTCATCTTTGGGGGGTTTTTGATGACTGTTTCTAACTCTTCCTTGTGATTGTTTTGTTGAGTTCTTCAATTTCTTTAAGGTCAATGTGGGTGGTTCTTGTGTTTCTAGGAATTTGTCCATCTCATCTACATTGTCTAGTTTTTTGTCATGCAGTTGTTCATTGTATCCTCTTATGATCTCTATTTCTGCAGACACCATGGTAATGTTCCTCCTTTCATTTCTGATTTTATTTATTTGCATTCTCTCTTTTTTTTTTGGTCAGTCTAGTTAAGGTTTAGGCAATTTTTTTTGATCATCTCAAAGAACGAACTTCTGGTTTTATTGATTCAATTGATTCATTTTTTTGTTCTCATTTTCATTTATTTCAGTTCTGATCTTAACATTTTTCCCCTTCAGCTTGGTTTTTGCTTAGTTTCCTGTCCTTTTTCTAGACATTCCAGTTAGATCTTCAATTTTAGCTCTTTCTTCTTTTCTAATGTAAGCATCGAGGCTATAGTTTTCCCTCTCTGCACTACTTTTGCAGTGTCCCATAGGTTTCGATATGTTGTGTTCTCATTTTCATTCTTCTCAAGATATTTGCTTAATTGTCCTGCATTTTTTTCTCTTTAACCCACTGTTTGTTTAACAATGTGTGGTCTAATCTCCATATATGTATGGATTTACCTTTTTCCATCCATTTTTGATTTCCAGCATCATTATGCTATGATCAGAAAAAGTGTTATGTATAACTTCATTTATTTTTTAAGTTTATTGAGACTTTTCTTTTTACCCAACATATGGTCTATCTTGGAGAAGGATCCATAAGTGCTTGAAAAACATATATATCCTGCTGCTTTGGTGTGCATTGCTCTATAGATGTCTGTTGGGTCTAGTTCATTTATCACATTATTCAGGCAGTATGTTTCTTTATAAGTCCTCTGGCTAGATTTTCTACCCAATACTGAAAGTGGTGTATTGAAGCCTCTAACTATTATTGTCAAGATATCTATTTCTCCCTTCAGCTTTTCCAGTGTTTGCCTCATGTATCTTGGCCACTCAGGTTAGGTGCCTAAATATTTAGTGCAGTTATTTCTTCTTAGTTAATTACACCTTTTATTAATATATAATGACCTTCTTCATTCCTTAATAAATTTTGCATTTGAAATATATTTCGTCTGATATTAGTATAATTTCTCCAGCACTTTTTTGGTTACTATTTAAGGGATAACTTTCTAACCTTTCCTTTTTAACCTGGTTGTGTACTTACTTCTGTCTTCTTAACTCTTTAGTTTACCCTTCCTTGTAATTGTCATGACTACACTATTCTCTAGCTCTTGTTCTTGTTTTCCTTCAGAATGCAGCACTCCCCTTAGTATCTCTTGTATTTCAGGTGTTTTGGTAGCATAATCTATCTGTTTTTGATTGTCTGTGAAGATTTGAACTCTCCCACACTTTTGAAGGACACTTTTGTTGGATACAGAATTCTTGTCTGTGAGTTTTTCTCTTTCAGTACTTTAAATATGGCATACCACTTTCTTCTTGTCTCCATGGTTTCTGATAAGAGGTTGGTACTTGGATTTCCCTTATATGCGGTGCTTTGCTTTTCTCCTGCTGCTTTCAGAATACTCCCTTTATCTCTGATATTTATCATTCTGCATAGTAGGTGTTGGGATAATTCTGTTCAGACTTATTCTGTTTAGGGTGCATTGTCCTTCTTGCACATTGATATTTATGTTATTCATAAGGGTTGAGAAGTTTCGGTCATTATTTCCTAAAATATTCTTTCAGCCAATTTCCATTCTCTTCTTCTTCTGGGTTAAGAATAATGTGAAAGTTTGTGCTTTTTGTGTTGTCATTCAATTCCCTGAGACTCTTCCATTTCTTGCATTATTTTCTCTTTCTTCCTCCTGTCTTTTCCAGTTCAGTTGTTCTGTGTTTGAAATTGTAATTCTGCCTTTGAGCAATTCAAATCTGCTTTTATGTGATTCTAATGTATTTTTTTAAACCAATACATATTGATAAAACATACAATCATCCAAAGTGTACAATTGGTGGCTTTTGTTATAATCACATAGTTATGTGTTCATTACTTCAGTCATTATTACAGCATTTTCATTGTTTTAATAATAATAAGCAAAAAACAGACAAAAAGTAAACAAGAATATTCCTCAGCTGTCAGTATCACTCTCTTTCTCCTGCTGTACATAGCTGCTATTTCTGGTTATTCTTGAACAATTATTTGTTTATAAATCTTTTTTACTGAGATATATTCACATACAAAATGATCTATCCAAAGTGTATAATCAGTGGCTTTTAGAATAATAACAATGTTCTACATTCATTATCTCAAAAATTTTAGACCAGTTTCATTCCTCCAAAAAGACTCCATACCCCTTAGCATTCCTTCTCCAGCACTACATAACCACTAATGCAATTTCATCTTTATAAATTGATTTATGTTTACATTTTATATAAATGGAATCAAACAATATTTAGTACTCTGGCAATGTGGATGAACCTGGAGGACATTATGTTGAGAGAAGCAAGCCAGACATGAAAGGACACATATGGTATGACAGTGCTATTATGAACTAAATATATTATTTGAAACATAAATATATTATGTGAAATATGAATATGGATAAAATTGCGTATGTAAAAACATTTTTCTATGTCACTGAAAAATGTAAGCTAACACTACAAAATGTTAATATCAGACCAAAAAAAAAAAACATATTAAGTGAGGGGATCTACTGTATTTTTTTAATTTATTGAAATATATCACTCATACATAAATATACATAAACAAGTGTATAATAGTTGTGAACTTACAGAACAAACATACATAACATCAAACAAACATATATAACATCTCACCCTACCACCAATAACTTGAACTGTTTTTAAACCTTTTTAACTAATGATTAAAGAGCATTGTCAAAATATTACTAGAAAACAAATCATTTTTCCCCTAACCAATCCGATTATTATCTTTATATAATTTGTATATGAATATACATAAACAAGTATATGTTAAAAGCTGTGAAATTACAAAGCAAACATGCATAACATCATACAGGCTTCCCATACATCAACCTTCCACCATCACCTTGCATTGTCATGAGACGTCCGTTACAAACTATGAAAGAACACTGTCAAAATCTTACTACTAATCATAGTTCTTGTATTTGGTGTGTTTTCCCCCAACCCACGCTATTATTATTTTTTAAATATATTTTTTATGACAGAAGTTGTAAACTTATAAACCAACCAGGCACATGTAAAGAATTCCCAAACAACACCCCTCCATCAACACACCACAAAGTGGTGTGTCATTTGCTACAGATAAACAATATCATCTGATTATTACCATGTCCATAGTGTACACTTGGCTCACATTTTCCATACTGCCTCATTATCAGCACAGTACATCTTTTGCATAGCTGGAAGAATATTATATCATTACTACTAACCACACTCCATAGGTCACTCCAGCTGTATTTTATCCCATGCTTCTCCACGTTCCCAACACCTACAGTAGTGATATACATTTGTTCTAGCTAACAAATGATACTCTTGCATCTATACCATCAACCACAATTCTCACTCACCTCTTGGTTCAACCGTGCCATCCAGTTTCTAGATTATTCTCAAGCATTCTATTAATTGACATTTACATAACTAGGCTACCATTTTCAGTCACATCCCCATTTATAAACTAGCTGTTACTCACTGTATGTTACATCCACTCTATACATTTCCACAATTTTACAGTAAAGCTAATTAAAACTTCTCCATACATTAAACATCAGTAGTCCACTCAGACCTTCTCTTATCTCCTTTAAAAATCCACCACTTACCACCAGGTCTTGAAGATATTTTCCAAAAATTTCTTCTAGAAGTTTTATGGTTCTTGCTTTTATTTTTAGTTTTTTTATCCATTTTGAGTTAGTTTTTGGGTAAGGTGTGAGATAGGGGTCCTCTTTCCTTCTTTCAGCTATGGAAATCAAATTCTTTCAGCACCATTTGTTGAATGGATTGCTCTGCCTGAGCTGTGTGAGTTTGGCAGGCTATTCAAAACTCACTTGACCATATCTATGAGAATCTGATTCTGAACCATACATTTGATTCCATTGGTCTATTGTTTCTGTCTCTAGGCTAGTACCATGCTGTTTTTACCACTATAGGTAGGAATTATGATTTGAAGTCTGGAGATGAGGATTCATTTTTCCTTTTTATGATGTTTCTGGCTATTCAGGACTCCATATCCTTCCGAATAAATTAAATGGTCGTGTTTTCTATTTTTTCTTTAATGCTGGTGGAATTTTTATTGGGATTGCATTAAATCTGTATATAAATACGAGTAGAATTGACATCTTAATGATATTTAGTCTTCCAATCCATGAGCATGGAATGTTTCTTCCAGTTGTTTAGGGCTTTTTTTATTTGTTTTACCATTGAGTTGCAGTTTTCTGAATACAAGTTCTTTACATCATTGGTTAGGTTTATTCCTGCCTATTTGATTTTATCTGGTATATTTTATTTTCACCACTCTTTTGATAATTTCAGTTAATTTTATTGAAACAAACTTCATTTCTAGGCTATCTTCCAGGTCCCTCTTTCCTGTCTTCTTTTCAGGCTCTAGCACACCCTTTAGTATTTCCTGAAATTCTGGTCTCTTGCTTATAAATCCTTTCAGTTTCTGTTTACCTGTGAATATTCTAATTTCACCTTCATATTTGAAAGACTATCTTGCTGGATATGAGATTCTTAGCTGGAAGTTCTTTTCTTGTAGTACCTTAAATATATCAGATCACTGTCTTCTTGCCTTCATAGTTTCTGGTGAGAAATCAGTACTTAATGTTATTGGATGCCCCTTATATGTTATGCTTTGCTTTCCTCTTGCTGCTCTCAGAATTCTCTCTTTGCTTGGCCTTTGACATTCTGATAAGTATGTGTCTTGGAGTTGGTCTATTTGGATTTTTTTTTGGGGGGGGGGAAGTACATTGTGCTTCTTGGACAGGGATATCTTTGTCCTTCAATAGGGTTGGGAAATTTTCTACCATTACTTATTTAAATATTCCTTCTGCTCCTTTTCCTTTGTCTTCTCCTTCTGGGACACCCATGACATGTATGTTTGCACATCTTTCACTGTCATTTAGTTCCCTGAGACCTTGTTCAATTTTTTCCATTCTTTCCTTCATCTGTTCTTTTGTATGTTCACTTTCAGAGGTCATTTTGTCAAACTTACCAATCCTTTCTTCTGTCTCCTCAAATCTGCTATTATATGATTCCATGCTTTTTAATTTCATTGATTGCTCCTTTCATTCCAATAAGATCTGTTTTTCTATGTATGCTTTCAACTTCTTTGTGCTAATTCGGTGTCTTCTTAATATCCTTAATCTCTTTACCCATTGCATTGAATTTATTAAGGAAATTTGTTTGAACATCCATAATTAATTGTTTCAACTCCTTTATGTCATCTGGAGGCTTATCTTGTTCCTTTAACTGGGTCAAAGCTTCCTGTTTCTTGGTGTGGATTTTAATTTTTTTTTGTGTGTCTTTCCATCTGGGTTACTAGAGTTTTTTTTCTTGGTGCAGCTTTTCTTTGTAGTTTAGGGCTTCCTATCATTTCTCCCTTGCTTGTTATGCAGTAGGAGACAAGCATGTAGTTGGTGCTGTAATCTGTGGAAGCTCAAGCTGTCCTCATTGCACCAGGGACCAATGAAGCTTCTTCCAACTTTCATATTTTCCAGGCTTAGGGACAGAGTCATAGCTATGTGGAATAATCCAAGTGCAGGCCTAGACTGTAGTTGCCCAGAGAGACTGATGATGCTTCATATCCCTTTCTCCCCTGCCTGGGGCAGGAATGGAGCTGCAGGTGTGGGCAGCAATCTATACTGTGCAGGTCCAAGATAACCACAGTGGCCCTGGAAGACTTCTGATTTTCAGTCTATGCCAGCGAAAGTTACCTGCAGTTACCTATATAGGTTGGTGCAGGACTCCTCAGCCTCCTCCCTGCCAGAGGCGGGGGCTGAAGCCTAGGTGGGATGCAGGCTGATCTGCATGAAAGAAACTGGTTCCTGCCAAGGGACAGCAATGGCACTGTAAGCCCTCATGGAGACCAAGTTGTCAATAACTATAAAGAAGGTTTGGAAAATGAAGGAAGGAGACAGAGAACCTGATCAAATGTAAAGAACAGTTGAGAAATTGTCCTATCAGGTAGATGCTACATTGAGATCCCACACTGACCACCTGAGTCTTGAAATCTAGACTTTCATCTTTTTTCTCCATCCATCAACCACTTAGCCTTGTAATTAATGGTTCATTAAATTGCTCTATCATCTCTGTGGCTTCAGGATGATATGGAGCATGGGGAGTTCATCAGATGCCCCATCAAGGGCTAGTGATATATCATTGGGTCACAGATTTCAGGCAATTATCATCTGCTATATATTCAATCAACCCAAACAGGAAAAAGATGTGGCCATGTAGCACCTGGGTAGTGTGGCCTGCATAAGTGGAATACACAGGAATGGCTAGAGCAAATCTGGAGGAAAAGTCAAGTGCAATAAGAATCTAGCAAGTCCTACTGGAAGTGAGAAGAGGTCCAATATGTTTCTATTTAAAACATCCTGGGATAATGGCTTGGAAATATGTCCATGGGCAGCACTTTTAGCCTTAGTCAGATTCTGGCAGGTGGGACAGCTTTTTTCTATTGTACCAGCATGTTCTGATGACTGTGGTGCTCCATGCATGCTGGACCAGTCAGGATGGTGTCTGAATCCAATGGATCATCATATCATGGTTTCACATGGCAATAGGTCATATATTTCTTTAGTCTGGAACAGAAGACTCTTCACTCTCTCCATTTAACTGAGAAGTATGGTCTGTTGGCAGTTATGTTCCCCCTCATCAGCAGAGAGGTCTTTGTGGTGAGCATATACCTGGGTAACAAAATGCTTGTTTACGAGTAAAATTTATATTTATCCAGATACCACATCACCATGGAAGGAACTGCCAGTTTTCCATTGGCCTAAATAAATGGCCAGGCAAAGACAGCCCATGAGTCAGTGTAAACATAGCTGAGTAGGTTTACAGTCTTTCATATACCCCTTTAAGTGTGCCCTGATCACAGCAATTCCCATCAGTGCTGGGAGGTCAAGCTAGCAGGGGTGCACATAGACAATACATCAGTATCAATAGAACATTTAGTGGTGGAGGCCATGCAAGTGAGGTTTGTGGGTTCCTGAAGGGATGCTCCCATAGCTGAACTTGAGCATGAGTCCCATTGATGGTGGCACTGGACCCAAAACAAGAGAGTACCATTTGTTCTCTCCCCATCCTGCTGCTTAGGAGTGGTAGTTATCACTACCAATTGTAAACCTGTATCTAAAAGGCCTAAGAAATGCAAACCCCTCTCCCCCATTTCCCAGCTGATCTCTAACCTTTATACACAGCCTGGAGAAAATAGGTTTTCAGTGGAGAAATTCTAAGAAAATCCTGTGGGACTCTCTGTTCCAGCCAAGTTTCAAAGGGAAAAGAGGATGGAATAGCCCATGAGTCAGTCACAGAGGACACCATAGTGGGGATCCTAATGGCACCATCTTTTTTCTTTCAAGAGGATGGGGTCAGAGGGAGCAGAGAGTATGGTCAAGCTGCTATTTTCCAGCCAGAGCTCCTAAGGCAGCACAGGGCCAGGCACACCAGACTTCAGACTTTCATATGAGAGAAAACACCTTGAAATCTATGGCAGGCAGCATGGGCATCTCTCCTTCTGGTGATGACATTGCTTTTGAGGTAGAAGCAGCTTGGCCATGGTAGTGAACGATTGACCTGGTTATGGGAGCTTTTTGTCACTTTTGGCTGCTATCTCTATTGTTTTATCTTGGAAAGCCTCATTGTGACACCTGGGCACACATGCAAAAGAGGCCACACCATTGCCCATCATGAGGCTGAGCATTTATGGCATGGGCCACATGACCCTGTGGCTACCAGCTAGCAGTCTGACAGGAACAACACCACCACTGTAGTCACCTCTGATTTGGCTGTTACTCAATTGTGTTCAGGAAGGGGCACCCTGGGTATGGGACAATGTGTGGGTGGACAAACCCTGCCACTTCTGTGGCAACCACCATTGCTGTTGGAGCTTGTCACTTTCAGGGCACTCTCATGGGGATAATAAATAAATAAATAAAACTCTCCTTTACTAATTTTAACAGGATTAAATTTTTTATTGTGGAGTTAAACTAAGCCTATAAGTTCTATTTGGGCCTTGTGAAAGTGATCCAGAAGGGCCTTACATTCTTTTTTAAAGATGTTTCAACACCTTCCTGGCAACATGATATCTACCAAAACCATGGACTTCTTATTCTTAGTGTTGCTCAGCTAATGGGCTCCGCTGACTTTCTGTGATTCCACTGTTTTGGGGATCATAATGAGCTGAGGGAAGAATTCCTTCAACAGACTTTCTCAAACCCTTCTGTTGGATGGATATCCAGACCAATCTCCATGTTCTACCAGGATGTCGAGGCTAAAGATCTGGTTCAATATTCCCCAGGAGAACCTCAAACTTATATCCATACTTTACAGCATTTCCAAGAATGTCAGTCAGTTTCTGCAATCATTTCCCCAGACACACTTGCATGGCTGGAGAAATGTCTTAGGATCCTCTGGCATCCATCCAGAGAGCTCCAGGAAGAATTCTGCTAGTTCCTCCCATAGGTCCCTTATAGGATCTCCAGTCCTTCTGCTTTTCCACATCATGCTCAATTGATGATCCTGCTCAATGAGCCAATTTTATCAAGAACTGAATGGAGATAACAGGTTTCAAAGGTGGACAATTTATAAAAAGTCAAAATGGAAGTAAGCAGTCATACCTTTAGTCACTTACTGTGATAGTACAAACTAGAGGGCAGTCCAAGGAAAGACTCAGATGCTGTTACAATATGATATGGAAGGGTGCCAGTGGGGTGGGGCAGATAGATCAGCAGTCATAGGGATCAGTTTTTTGCTGAAGGATCACCTGACAAAATGCTCCTGCAGGATTTTAAATTTTTAAATATAAACACATTTGTTGCAGAGAAAAGCCAGCAATAATTTATTATAATTATGAAACTCCCTAACTTCATTTATAACACAATTGCTAGGAATTTACAGATATCATTGGGAAAAAATATTTTGACAGCAAATAAGAGACATTAACTACTTAATAATAAAAACAAAATACTGGATATCAGACTACCTCATGATTCTAACCACTACAGAAATATTTGGTAAAGAGCATTCATAACATGTCTTTATACTTTAAGTTTGTATTTACTTCCAGTCATTTAGTTACTTATAGGGCTATTAGTATCTTTAGACAGACTATTTTACTTAACTACTCCTGAAGTGTTTTGGTCTCCTGGGCTAGGGTTGCAAAATACTGGGTAGTGAGGAGAGAAGAAAGTGCCCTCAAGGTTTCCAGTTCCCTCAGATAAGTTCTCAGCTGAGGCACCTGAGGAAGACCTGGGTTTTGGGCCCAGGATCAGAGGCTTCTAATGGAGGCACCTGGAATTGGAATGCAGAAATGCTCAAAAGCAAGACGGGCCAGGGTGCCCTGAGTCCTTAACTGCAACCCCTTTAAGGATTACAGTGCACTGGCTGGACATCAAGTCTGATGAGGTAGGGCAGCTTTGCTATGTGGACTGTCAGGTAAAGCCTTTGTAATTGCCTATGGGCAGGCCAGAACAGAACACTCACAGGTTTAACCAGGAGTTGGAGTCCTCAGAGATATCAAATTTGATGAAATTGGAATGAATATATTTCAGGAATCATGAACAAATATTTGTTTTTATATTAACCTGAAAGAAATTAATATTAATGGACACATGGTGACTCTGTTGAATAAAATTTGACACTAAATTTAATCCACATTTAGCAGGGGATTTGTAAAGGAAGAATATATTATATTCCAAGTCACATTTAAAGTTAAGCTTATAATTTTTAAAAAGTCCAAATATAATCACATCAGAATCCTAGAGATTTACCACATTTACCTCCTTTCTCATGATTGTTTCTTCCATCATACAGTTAACTGCTATCTTGACTGGAAATGCAAGGTCATAGCATGTGTAGTTGAAATTTAATAAAGCTGAGTTTGGGCCATTATTCAAAATACCAGATACCCCTTCTATAATGTCCCTTTCTCTAGAGCCCTTGTGAAGTTGGGGAAAGTGGAGGATGATAGATTCCTCAGGTTCTTGGCTATGTTACATAAAAGAAATTAAGAACATGCCATAGGGTAGGCTAGGAAAAGGAGTTTATTGAGAAATAAACTTAAGCAGGAAGAAAGAGTGTTTGAGTTTGTGGGCTACACTTATTAAGCCATTATTCATTCTTCTCCTTCCTAATGTTGGGGGAAGGGTCCCAGCTGTTTGCTGTTCTGATTGGTTACTCCACCAGTCAGTTCTCAGAGGGCCAACACTGAGGCCTTTTGAGGGCATCCAGGGTTCCCCTTGAACCAAATGGGACTTTGTGACAGGGGCTCTCTGCCAGGCCTCAGCTGTGACCCATCTTCCTTTTCCCTAAACTATCCTGCCTCACTTTTAGGAAGGAATTATTGTGTCCCAATTCACAACTCAAAGAATGGGCCACATGATGTACTTTGCCAGTGAAATATAAGCAAAAGCAAGGAACATGGATTTCAGAGCTAACTTGCTTCATTCAGCTTACAATAGGTTGGCTTGAAGGGAAGATAATGCAAAAATAAAGGTAGAGACAAAAGAGGGGAGACAAAACTGTGACCAGGGGACTCATCTTCTGGAACAAAGCCTCAACTGTAGTTTTCCCATTACATTTATTGGGAAACACCTAAGCAGCTGTTCACTATTTGAACTGCAACATCATTTACAATAACAGGGAACAACTGCTACATCTACAACTGCAACATTTAACAGATGTAACATTTACAATAACAAACAGGTAAGGCAGTTTCCCACAACATTTCCCCATTTTGTTTTTACAAAGTCTATGCAAATGATGCTTTACTGATTAATAAAGCTGTTTGCATGATATTTTAACTTTTAGGTTTGAACAATGCTTTTTCTTTTTCCACATATATTCAGTGTCAGGATTGTTCAAACTTAAAGCAAGAGATTTACATCGACACATTTATATATTATTTTACAGTTCATCAAATCACTTAAGTATACTATATGTTTCATTATTAAAGCTCTGAGTAGTAGTCAAGCATTTTATATATAGCCCATAACTACCATAGATTATACAGCCACAAACAATAAGACTTCCAACTAGCAGACATTTAATGGCTAAACTTTCATTGCTCATTGGCTTAAGATTTCCTACCAGCAAGGCTATATAGGTCAGTACTTGATCAAAAATGACCTCATTTTCCCCAATTTGCATAGTTTGAGGCATAGGCAATGACAAATTCTTTCTTCCCCATTTTGGGCTGTGGGGCAGCTGGAAATTTATGACATAACTCCAATACCTTCCTTGGTCCTGCTCTTAGCCTCCTCACTGGACCTGGGGCCACAACTCAGTGCTGAATATAAACTTAGTCCATCATTGTGAGGGCTCATTTTTCAGGCAGAAAACAATAGCTGCCTTGTTCTGAGTCCCGATGAAGGGTCTGTAGCAGTGAAAGCATATTTTGCCCCTTCCAGGAGCAGGAGGGTGCTGATGTCAGTCATTGATGGGAGCATTAAAGCCACAAGCTGTTGGTGAATAGCAGGCAGCAGGAACTGCTGCACTAGGCACCCCAAGTTCTGGTACTCATGATGTTCACTTTTCCAGTGGAGCCACTCTGCTTCCTTTCAGGTGCCAATTTCATGGTTCTGGATCTTCATGAGGCATCTGCCTCAACAGTCCTGAGAGGGATGTTAGAGGAGTGGGCAGGGACATGACAGACAGTTGCCTGTCACTGCTGGCAGGTGTCCCAGATGTTCTTCCACAGATCTCTCCCCCATGGAGAGTGATTCAAAACAGTCCATTGTTTCTGTCTGGTTTTTAGCATTTGTAATCCACCCCTGGATAGGGATGGCAGTCTTCAGAGTAACCAGACACTATTGGGTTAAGTCTTTCACTTTCGGCAGGGCTTCCTATGCTGCACACAATTACTTTTTTATATTGTACTTATAGCCCCTTCTCACAATTGTGACTAAAATCGGAGGGGTACTCAATTAGAATCTTGCCTTTGCCATAAATCCCACCCAAAGCCAATATTGAATATTGATACTGGCCACATACAATTCACAGGCTGCATCAATATCCACGTTCTCCGTCCCCCCCCCTTTTTTTTTTAAAACAGCCTGCTGGAGGTCCTCCTACTCCCATGAAGGACCTTTCCCAATGAACATATCTCAGTGAGGGATAAAAGACTTTTAGTATTCCAACAATATTACAAATTCTTTTAACATGAGGAAATATTGTACTTTATCAATTACAGCAGAGAGTATAGTTTTGTCTTACCCAACCAAACAACATTTAAGAATTTGATAGAGCAGCAGGGACCTTAGAGCTTGTCTCAATTGTTTGCCTCTTCCAGGCTTTTAAAATACCATTGTCTCTGATGTTTCTCAGTAGGGTCACTGCCACAGGTTTCTTCTATGCAGCAGGATTCATTGCCATCAGGCCAGGGCAGAAAGTCTTAAAGAACTGCAAAAGTCCACTGTTGACCTTTTCACAGTTTTTGCACTTTTTATATTCATTCAGGTTTGTTTTACTTTTACAAAACACATTATCTCACTGAATGCTACCACAATACTTTTACAACTTGCTATATGCATACTAGTTCTGTTCTGCATATCTCCATTTTCTGATTTTATAAAACTAACCATTTTATTTTAGGACAAAATACACCTTATTAAATTTCAGATAGCAATTCCACTAACTTTTTACCTTTTTCAATATGTTGTAGAATTTGAGAGGTTCAATTATTTGCGCACAGAAAGGCCAGGTCTCAGGAATGATTTTGAGAAGGAAAAAGGGTTTATTGATGGCCAGCTGGACTTGGGAGCTTTCTGTCTCAAACCCAAGCCCCGAACAAGAATTTTGAGTTCCTTTTATACAGAGGAAGGGCTAAATCATTCTTTGTTTCAGAGCTCAATAGGTTTGAATTAGCATATATATCTTCCATATCCTAGGTAAGCTTTTAGCATGGACTTCATACATTCTAGATAAGCTTTTATCACATTTGGATTGCATTGATAAACTGTTTCCTGGGACTGGAGTCATTGCCATGGTTACCAAAGGCAGGGCTGCAGCCTCTCAACATCCCACACCCACAAGTCAGCACAGACAGCTTAGGTTAAGGTTATCTCTGAAGAAACAAAGAGCCTTCCACCTGTAGCCCACATCATTTCCCCCCTTATGCTGAAGCTTAACTTGCTAAGCTTTGGCATAATTATTATTGGAGCTATGAGGTGGATGGCTGTTTGTTGTTTTGATTGCTTACCAATTTTTAGTGTAGCATCCAGGACCTTGTTTTTAGAAGTTTAGAAGTTTTTGTTCTGGACAGCAGAATCCTGGGGCAGGGGTCCCCTGCAGTTATCCTGGGGCCACTGGTGCTCATGTGGATTTCCAGCTAAGCTCCAGATCCATTTATTAATTTCATTTTACCCTTAAAGAGTTTACACCTTTAATCTTAAAGGGGTGCTTAAGGGAGATGATCTCTTTTCTGTAAGTGCTTCCTGCTGGCCATGGACTGTAGTCATCAGCTAACAAGGTATGAAAATTTTAATTTTATTTTAACTGGAGGAAGATGGATCTGGCATTCTGTATGAAGTTGTATGAAGTTTTCATATGGTTAATAAGATGTTCATGCTGAAAGAAACAAACTTATTTAAAATTTTGGAATACCCATTTTTAAAAGAGGACATTGGATTACAGAGGTAGACAATGTTACGTGCGTATAAAGATGGCATACCTTTTTAAAAGCTGGTGGGAACAGTATATATATATATATATATATATATATATATATATATATATAAAGGTATTTTTAGAGAGAAATTGCAATAGATACTTAGCTTTGATTTGAAGATGCATTTCAGGCTGTTTAATAATTGGCACTGATGTGTTCTGTTAGATGATCCTGGTGAACTGCACCTTTTGCACAGTTGGTTTCATTCAGGATTAGTGCTCTAAGATAGAAATTTTCTTAGATTTTAGCTGTGGGAGTGGATCAGAACTACAGAATAAAGTTTTTCACATTTTGGTTTTAATAGTACAATTTCTGGTAATTTTGACTGTTTAATAGGTGACCCATTATTAGGAAGCAAGCCTCATTTTTGCTACATAGTAGAGTACAGTAGAATAGTAAGTTGGCTGAGCCTGGCTAAGGCCATGGCCTTATTTTATAGACATGTTTATTAACTATTTATAAAATAAAGTTACCAGGAATTTAACATGTCTAATATACTTTTGTACCTAATCCAGAATAGAAAAGATAATGTTATAATTATTAGGTATATATTTAGTACAGGATAAAAGTATAGCACTTTAATATTAATTAATGTATTACTTAATGCATAAGGATTCTGAGTTGCAATTAATAGTTTTAAGTTTCAGGTTTGTAATACTTCCCATGTTATCGCTTCATGGGAGCAGGCCATAATGCCAATTGTGTTTAAGTTTGACTTACAGTATCCTGGTATCATGGCTCCACTTAGTATGTTCTTCACACAGTGAGCAAGTTGCAGCATTGTTGATCCTAGAGAGAGTTTCTAGTATTCTACCAGCCTGATGGATAGTGCTTTCTGGCACTATAGAACAGTGCCAGTCTGGAGGTGCTATCCATTGTACACTTGGCTGTACTGAGTCATCATTGGTTGTTGCAGGAGCTTGAAACTGCAATGTAGTTTCCATCAACTTCAGGAGCAGAAACAGATGCTGATATAGTAAATATTTCTAATTGAGGGGTCAGTGACCAGCCTACCCAATAACTCACATGGAGAGGCAACCTGCAATGTATTCAAGGCCTGGTTTGAATGCACAGAAGAGTTTGACAATGTTCAAGTTTATTCCTTATTTATATATATATTTTAAAACATTTAATGCAACACATCTTATATTAAATGACTGTTTACTTATACAATTTTATCATTAAGTTAATAGTAGGTATTTTACTTTAGTAATAGAGGGAAAAAACTATTTTTCATTGTTAAAATGAAAACAGAAGATTCCCAACAGACTCAAGATAACTCTTTATTACCATTTACTTAAATATGTACCTTGTGGTGATCTTCAGACATGTTTTATTAACATGAAGTTATTCTTTGCCACCAATACCAATCCAAGTTTTAGTTAACAATGACTTCTAGAACTAGAACTATTTAAGCATTTTCAGTTTGAAAGATGTTTTACAAACTCTTTATAATTGACTACAACCTCACTGACTAGTTACCTTATGTTTAAATAAACTAATTAAATTACAATCACTAACCAAAGAAATTTACTTTATTTATTTAAGAGAGCATATCTACAATCTTTTGTTTTAGGTTAATTTCATTAACATGAACTTACAATTTTTATTACACTAAAGATTTTGTATATATAATATTAATTTAGTTAATGGGTAATTTATAAACTATGGGAGATTACACTCAAGCTAAATAAATTGAATCCATTATAGTTTATACAAGGAATGTTCTCCTTTTTTCTTTACAGGAAGCTAAAACTTCTTCTCCTTAAGTTATGAAAATGAATAATTTTTAAAAACATACTGACTACCAGGCTTCAAAACACAATACACAATCACTTAATTTGCTTAATCATAATCCAGTAAAGGTTTCTCCATAGTTTCATGGGCTTTTTTTTACTTACTGAAATTTTTCAACAGAGCCACTAATTACCCTTATTTTATGGCTGTCAGAAGGTTTAAATGGCGAAATTACAGGGCAAACTGATTCTTAATTCCCCAGCCTAGTAGATATGTTTAATCTGCCACACATAGTCCTGCCCTCAAAGCTCTTGCAAAGAGGAAGCCCTTTCCCAATAGTTCCTATAATCAGATATTTATATGACTTTTCCATCCTACTTAGTCTAATTTGGGTTCCAAGTATATTTACTCATATATATATAACTGCATATTTAATTTTTGACAATTTGAATAGAGCTCTTTTAGGAATTCTCACTTGTTAATTTGATAATATCATCCTGATGTATGAAGACATACACTGAGCAAATGGGCAGACACAAATACAGTTAGACACAGAAACACAATTCATTGATGTTACTTATAATTTGCATTATTTTATATACTCTTTAGCTTAATTTGGGTTCCAGAAATATATATTACTTTATAACTGCATATTTAACCTCAACAATTTGAGCAAATAGGCAGACATGAATAGTTTGACACAAGAACACAACTTTAGTTACTTAAACCTTCTATTTTTTACAAAATAAGTGTGACTGCAAAACATTTCAAACTTCTCTTAATTTGCACTATGACTGTACAATTTTGCACAATAATTTTGTCTCTTTACTAATGGCTTGTAACCAAAATGTTCCCGATGCTTTAGCACCATTTTCTTTTGTTTCAGAACTTTATATTTTACCTTGAATTTAGCAGAATTTTGAAAAACAACAAGATTAATTCTATGTATACTTACTGAGGCTATTTGAAGCCTCAGGGAGATTGGTTTCTCTCATGAATTGCCACTTTTAGGAACACTGACAGTCAAGGCAGGAAACTTCCTTTTCCCCCCAGTCCTTGGGAGATAATAAAACTCCAGTGGTCATTTAAACCCAAGGACTGAGAATTCCACCAGGCAGCAGTTTAGTTTACACTTGGATTCATGAGAGAAAGCAGCGTTACTAATAGCAGTAGTACAGGAGACAGGGATGTCCCCAAGTCCATCTTTCCCTGGACTATAGGGACAGAAGCTGTTATGACATAACCATAGGCAGAGGCAAGGAAAGGGGTGGGCTAGGCCTGAAGTAACCATAAACTAAGGTAAGATTAGTTTAGAATTTACTCTTATAATAACAGATTCAGGCTAAATTCATCCAGTTTTAATTTCAGTTATCTTTCCACTGTTTTATAATATAAATGCATCTATAAATGATCTTAACTCTTAGTTACAGTTTTTATTAAGTTTTAACCTTAAGGTGAAGTGAATAATTTTATTAATTAAGCTATAATAATTTTATTAGTAAAATCTTGTGAAGTTCTGCCTTTTCCTAGTACCTGAACAAATTCTCATTTGTGAGTTAAGCATTTAATTCACCAGCAAGAGAGTATTGGCATTTAAAGATTCATTTTAAACTACGTTTTTACCTTTCTACCATGAATTCTTAGGCATCAGCAACTGACAAAAGTGAAACACAGATTTCAAAGTGGCATTTCATTCCTTTTCTTCTTTTCCCTCTGTAGTCTTATAAACCCAAATTTCCCAGCCAGACCACTGAAAAGGCTATCAAATGATTAGAGGTCTTTTATTTCAAGTGGTACCCTACTTTCTTTAGACAAGTTTACAGTTCTAAAACATTTCAAGGTATTTCAACTGTTTTACAGAGAGAGAGATTTGGAAAAGTAAAGAACCTGGGCAGAATGCAAATGTATTCTTGACACCCTAGGGAGAGAACTTTACTGCATTTATTTTGATTCTGCTTTTCACCCTCTTCACCTTCCCCCTTCCAGGCATTCAGGTGCACAACAATCAAATAGGAATGAGGCTTATGAATAGAAGGTGTGGACCCACTGGAAAGGGGTAAGCTGCTCCCCCCTTTCCAGCTTTCTGCCGAGATGGGCAGGCAGAACCTACTCAAATTCAGCACCCCTCCTGGGGACCCAGCCACCCTGACTGGGGCAGCCCCAGCAAACCTGGGTGCATGGCACAGACACAGACAGCCTTCAAGCCCAGTAAAGGGGCAGATCAGAGATGAGGAAGCAGAGCATGCACAAACATCCAGACTCCGCAAACATCCAGACTCAACAAATATCCAGACTCCTCAGTTTTGCCCCATAATCAATTTACCCCCTTGCTGATGGCAAAGGAGGGTTCCAGCTCAGTTAAATTACACCACTTTACATAAGCACACAACTCCAACACCAGCATTGAGCTGACACAGACAGAAGCACAAACTTCACTAATCTGACCCACAAGTTCTATATATATATGTTTTTTTCCAGCATGGCTGCCCCCACAGCCATCATAAACCTTAGAGAAAACACTTAACTTTAACATCTGGTATAAAGTGAATTCATTCACAATTCAGCACCTTAACAAAAGATTCCAGCTAGACCTTTTTCACTGTTTAACTTTACACCCAGACCAAGATTCACTATAAAAGCTGATTCATTTTCCTGTAACCAAGTTTTTTAAAATCCAGACCCATTTCCAGGACATTAGGACTCGAACTTATAAATAGCCCTTCCTATTAAAATCAAGTCTCCACTCCTTCGGTGGATAGAAGACCAGTACCAGATTCTAACATGCTGCTAGATAAACCCAAAACACCAGGCTTTTTCCTGTTTTTTCTCCTTTTTCCAGACCTAGAAAGATCAGATTCCCCCCAATTTTCTGGGGCTACTAGGGTTTTCTCAGGAGGTGATCAGCCTCCCTCCCTAGCAATTAAAGCTAGGGTTCCCCAGACTGTGCTCACCCGGGGAGTCTTACCTTCTTCCACGTTCAGAGTTCTTTTTCATTCCTAGAATCTTTCTCTTCAGACCTTACATTACCCTCAATTTTTGTTGGGAAGATTCTGGTGGAGCCCACATCTTTTCTGGATTAAATTTAATCCAGGGGCACCCAGATTTGGGGTTCACCCAAGTCCTCCTGGCTTCCTTGGTGATTTGGAAGGGGTAGCAAAATGTTACCATCTCTGGCCTTCATTTACAATCATGGGAGAGCCCCCAAAAATGTTGTAGAATTTGAGAGAGGTTCAATTATTTGCGTATAGAAAGGCCAGGACCCAGAAATGATTTTATAAAAGAAAAATGGTTTACTGATGGCCTGCTTGACTTGGGAGCTTTCTGTTCAAACCCAAGCCCTGAACAAGAATTTTGAGTTCCTTTTATACAGAGGAAGGGCTAAATCGTTCTTTGTTTCAGAGCTCAATAGGTTTGAATTAGCATATATATCTTCCATATCCTAGGTAAGCTTTTAGCATGGACTTCATACATTCTAAATAAGCTTTTATCACATTTGGTTTGCATTGATAAACTGTTTCCTGGGACTGGAGTCATTGCCATGTTTCCCAAGGGCAGGGCTGCAGCCTCTCAGCATCCCACACCCACAAGTCAGCACAGACAGCTTAGGTTAAGGTTATCTCTGAAGAGACAAAGAACCTCCCACCCATAGCGCACATCAAATATTTGCTTAGCTTTTACATCTTTCATTTTATCCTATGAAGAAAAATAAATTATTCATCTGAATTTAAGCAAGAACTATTTTTTTATGAAGAGACTTATAGTAATTCTATTAATCAACTATATACATATTCTATTATACAACTATAGAGATCTCATAAACATTTCAAACTGAGGTAATAATGTGTGTTTATTTAATTTTTTGGCCATTTGAATAGAGCTCTTTCAGAAGATTTTATTTATTTATACCATCCGGAGGTATTAAAATGTACATTGATATTGAACAAACAAACACAAAAATAATTACAACACATAAACAGAAACAAAGTTTACAATTTGACTCATAATTCTTACTTTTCTGGTATAGCTTTTTTTTTATGCTCTCCATTTCACATCTTAGATTTTACTGGTTTTAGGATTTCTTCTGGAATCATGTTACCTGTAACATGCAAGCTTGTTCTTGGAAACACTTATTAGTAATCAGCAGCCAGTTAGGATAACCTGAGCAGCATAAATGCACTTAAGCTCTTATTTAACAGTTTAGACAGACAGTTAATACATATTTTTTGTATTACTACTCTTTAAGACTACACTAAGACTTGAAGTTCAGGAGTAAGCTATTGATTCAAACCTGAAAATTCCTTTTAACACCTTGATAAAAATTTTGTACTAATTTTATTAATTTTGCTAAATAGGCCCTATCAGAACTAGCATGAAAACAAAACAATCTCTCCTTGATAGTCACAATCAATTACTCCTGTATGCACTCTAACTCCCTGTGACTTAAGACTGCTTCTCTAGAGAAGTCCAACCATGCCAATTGTTAAAGGTCCCTTTATTCCCATTTTTACATGGGTGGGGGTGTCTCTTGGAAGGAGAACAATGGGTTCTGCCATAGGAGTATCTATGGCTGCACTTACTGTTGTGGTGGGGTATAAATCCAGGGCACTGTGGAGAATCGGGGAGTGCCGGGATTGCTCTGCAGCCAGGAAAGCCCCCTTTATGACTGGGGCTGGGATCCTGCTGGTTGGAAGTTTCCTGACAAGGGGGTGCCATTCTTATGATAATTAGACCAACATAGGCTAGACCAATGATTTCCTCTACCACAGCGTAGACACAGCTCAGGTTGTTTCTGAACAGAAATATTCTGTCCAAGCAGTATTGTCTTTCCCTCCAACCTTTTCTGACAATCTTTTCTCATGTTAATATAGCCTGTGCATAAATTAAAAATTGTTCCCTAGTGTACCTAGTATCTAGAAATCCAAATAAGTAATATAGGCCCTACAGTCTTTGAATGTTCAGAAAGGATGTAAGATTGAATGTGTATTCAAGGTTGCATCTGGATGAAATGTGGAGGATATGCTAAATTCAAGCTGGCTTGGAATGTGGGGAATATGTGTTAAATCAAACTTACCTGGAGGAAATAACCTATCTAATACTCAGATAAAACACTTGAAGAAACTAACAAAAAGTCTTTTTGCATACAAGCACCATTTGTCTCCCTACTTTTATTTCCTCTGTATAAAAGGGACTGAAAAATTCTATTTGGGGCTCAGTTTTTATTAGGATAGGAGCCTGCCGATTCTGGCCGGTCAAAATAATCAACTTCCTTCTCAGAATTGTCGTGTCCTGGCCTTCAATACCACATACACCTGACTTCTCTACAACAATGTGACAAATTTTTCCACAATTAAAACATTTTCCAGAGAATCTCTTATTGATTTTCATCCCTGCCATAGTCTGAGCCATCATTGTAGCACAGTGGCCCATTCTCCCTACATTCTGGCACAATTTAATATATCCAGTCAAATCCGCTTTACTTTTCATAATCCCAATAACTTTCTGACAATCCTGATTGGCATTTTTGTAAGCCATTAGCTCCAAAGAGTATCAGCAGCTTCTAAATTATTGACCTGTTTTTTGATAGCCTCTTGTAACCACGTGATAAAGTCAGGGTAAGGTTCTCTAGGTCCTTATAATATTTTCTGACATGACACCAGAGGCTTGCCTTTAGCCTCAAATTTTCCCCATGCCCTTAAGCAACAGCAGCAAACCTGTACAATGGCTTGATCATCCATTGTCAATTACTGTTCTACTCCCACCCAATTCCCCACCTCCAATAACAATTAACAATTAACTAACTGATCCAAGGAAATGGGGATATTATGGACTCTATTATGAGCAGCCCAAGTCTCTGCATGATCTGTCCACCAAGTTTTGAACTGTAAAAACTCTCCAGATCCTAGGGTGATGCATACCAACGTGGTCCAGTCAGCTGGAATCAGCCTAGAGACTTCAGTAAGACCTTGCACTGCATCATAGGTAAAAGGAGAATTTGGACCATATTGTTGCACTGCTGCTTTTAACTCTTTCAAAATTTTAAATGGGAAGGGCTCATGAGTGAACTCAAACTCCATTCAGGTTTTGGGGATTAATTCCAGGAGCTACTCATTCTTGTATGGTAACCAGAAAGGCCATTTGAAGTGCCTCCAAGTCACCCTCCCTTCTAGCCTATAAAATGCCTTGTTGTAAAGCTGACAACTTTGGCTGAGCATCTATGGATATAGGAAGGGAGGAGGTGTTGGTGGGGAAAAAAATGACTTTCTAAAGGCAGTTAATGTAGGAGCTGAAGGCAAAACAGCTTCAGGTTTACTATCATCAAAAAATTCAGTAGGAGAAACTTCCTCACATTCCCTTTTTTCATTTTTCTCTTCCTCATCTTCCATTTGTAAGGGTTCCAAAATAGATTTAACAATAGTCAAAGTGGTTTCTATAATCTGTAAAAGTTCTGAAATACAAGGCTCACTGACCTTGGCTCCTCCTGCTTTAAGGAGCTTTTTTAGGAGACAGACATACGGGTGATATTTTGTTGAACTGTCTCCGTTTCCCATTGTAACTCTGCTAAAATACCTAAGAGTGTTCTTACTCACTTAGGACTTGTAAAGGCCTTCCAAACCACTCAGCAATCTGCACCATAAGAACACCTTTAGTTTTCCTCAAAGCAATTCTTCTTCTCCTTGAGCTCCACATTGGGTGCCACTTGCTGCAATCAGCTCACAATAGATTGGCTCAAAGGGAAGGCAATGCAGAAATAAAGGTAGAGACACAAGAGGGGAGACAAACCCAGGACCAGGGGACTCACAGCTTCTGGAACTGAGAGCATCAACCCTAGTTTTCCCATTTCATTTATTGGGAAACACCTAAGCAGCTGTTTGCTATCCGAACTTCAACAACATTTACAATAACAGGGAACAACTGCTACATCTAACTACTGCAACATTTAACAGGTGTAACATTTACAATAACAAACAGGTAAGCCAGTTTCCCAAAACACTAACTGATGTGTATGTCTTCATAATATCTTTTCATTTGGCAACAAGAACCAGTGACATTCCATATACAAGCCATTCCAGTTGCCTGGACAAAGAATGTGGTTAGTGTGTAGTAAATTCACAGTCAACACACATGGAACATGTGTAATAAGTAGAAAATAATCTTTCTTGCTCTCATCATCAAAAATTAATAGTTATTGGCAACTGCAACCTAACATGGTCATAGCTGCTGAAACAGTATCAAATGGTACTCCACAGCTCCTGTAACAATGTTTACACACACCAATAATATATATGTAGTTCCTTTGCTCTACTTACCCACTAACAATTGGTGTTTCCAGATTTTTTTGCAACCTATTGATTTTTTAAAATTCTATCTAGATATAGGTACTTTATTTACAAGTATTCGAATTAATAGCATTTTTTAAAAGATTCTTTTATTTCTACTCCCTCATCCCCTCATTATTGATTGCACTCTCTGTGTCTGTTCATTGTGTGCTCTTTGTGTGTGCTCATCATCCTTTAGGAGGCACTGGGAACTGATCCCAGGACCACCCATGTGGGAGGCAGGTGCCCAACACCTTGAACCACATCCACTGCCTCTGGATTAATAACATTTTGTTACATCAGATGAAGAGTATAGCAGTCTGAATAAATCCTTCTGCCATAAAAACAATAAGATCCACTGTAACTAACTTTGGGAATCAGGATATTGCACCTAAACAAAAAGCCATAATCTTGAGTTTGAGATTGCTAATTTATATGCCAATGGGTGGGGGGTTTGTTCTGTTTTTGTAAATATATACACCTTCCCACAGGTCATCGTCCCTGGGTGAGTCCCTTGTGATACAACAGTGTAAGCAAAGTGGATCAGTATCAGTCTTGAACGGAATATACCAATCTACTTCAGGAATCTTGTTTTGTAAAAAGCTGAACAAAGACAAAAACAAAGGTGAGTCTACAAATGAACCAAATCCCATTTTCTGCATCTTCCAGTTGTGGCCTTTACTTATATCCAAATATACAATAAAACCCAGAAAAATATGCTTTTACTTTAATGTCTTTTTTTTTTTTTTTTGCAACCTACTCAATTTGTGGCAGTACCTCATTAGGGTTATGCTTTTTATTTTCCTTCACTATGAATGGTGTAGAGCTTATTGTCACATGGAAATGTGATAAAGATTTTTAAAATTTATACAGAATATCTGTAATCCATCATTTTAGTTTATATTGTAAAATGAAGATTTGCTATACAACTTTTAAGTAATTTTATCCTCTTCTTTCCATTAATTAAACCATCATTGTTTCTTTGTGTATTTTTTTTATTTTTCTTTGCATTTAGTATTAAGCTGCAAACATCATTTTTCACTCCTAAACACATTGGAGTGCTTATCAATAATTGAAGTTAATTATTTGAGTATGGTTCTTATTGTTTTAGGCAAATTCTACAACCAAATGCATGCATCATAAATTCTTATGTTTCATTTAAACTTGACAAAAAACACACAATATAACCTAAACCCATATCAAATAAAGCATTTTTTTAAACCAATATTCCAGTGTGTTTCCTCTCTCCTTCCTAGTTAATCCTAAAAAAAATTCCCCATTACTCAGGGACAACTATTAGTCCATGATTTAACTTATTTTATTTTATTTTTATTTACCTATTTTATATTTTATTTATTTATTTATTTGCCTACCAGATGTTTATTCCAGTGCAATAAGAACAGAACCTGCTTCTGCACTGCCCCCAGGATCAAGACCAGGGATCCTAGAGGAGGTTCTGGAAGGCTTCCTGGAAGAAGAGCCATCAGCACTGAGGCTTTAAGGATGAGGCATCTGCAGTCTGGGGAAGCCAATCCAGGCAGAGGGAACTGGAAGAGCCAAGGCCAGAGCTAGGAAACTTTAGGGGCTGGAGGAAGCAGAATGGGGCCACCCTGCAACCCTGGTATGTCCCTCTACCTGGCTGCCAGGGAGCTCAGAAGTACAGAGAGATTCGCTGTCCCCTTGATCATCAAATTTCTGTATCTGCCTCTTGAGGTGCCTTAGTTTACCCTTCAGGTAGTGGCAGAGAGCCTGTTTGTCCAAGAAGCCAGGGTCCATCCACTTCTTCTCAAACTCTCTCCAGACACAGGCTGTCACCTGGGCTTCCTTCTGGCTCCAGGGTGGGGGCAGTGAGCTCAGTAGGGCTTGGCCCAGGAGGGCCTTGGTGGCCAGCTTATCTGCAAACACAGTCTTTTTGGGTCTTGACCTGTGGGCTCCATTTAATTTTTCTGCCATAAAACTTTACATAAATTAAATCATGGTATAGTCATTTTTTGATGCAAGGTGCCTTATTTTTTAAATACATGCATAGTTTTGGTTGTGTTAATTGTCTATTATTTTTTAAATTTTTGTATTATTCTGTTGCATAAATAAACCAGCATTATTTTTCAGTTTTTCTCACATGCACACCTGTATCACCTGAACATTTTAGTTAATATGAACAAAGTAACTATAAAAATTCTTGTACAATTTTCCTTTGCATGTATTCATCCAGTAATCTTGAGTATATAATTTTATGAGAAACTTCCCAATCTTTTGTAAATTATTGTAAGATCTTGACTACCAACAAAATGTATGAGATGCTATGTTGAGCAATATCATCACAATCACTTGGTTTTGGCATGATTTTTAATTTTATAAGTTCTGGAGTTGTGTATTAACATACCATTATGGTTTTCATCAGCATTTCCCTTGAAAATATGCAAAGACAGAACACATACTGAGCCATTAAACAAGTATCCATGATTTTAAAAGACTTAATTTGGCATAATATGTTCTCTAACCACAATGGAATTAAATTAGACATTAAAAACAACAAAAAATTGGAAATTTAATAACATATATTTACCAAGTGTGTGGGTCAAAAATAAATCAGAAAGAAAATTTCAAATATTTGTATATATATTTTCATGGAATGATAGTAAAATTAAATATAGCAAAAGACTTGAAATAATAATAAGTCAATCCCTAGAGAGAAGTTTACATCTGTTAGTGGTTATTCTTAAAAAGGAGAATGTCTAAAAGTAATGGCCTACAATTACCTCTCATAAATCCAGGAAGAGGAGAACAAAGTGAAACTCAAATGAGTATAAAAAAGATGAAAATAATAAAAAATAATAATAAAGGAAAGAATCCAAATCAATGCTATATAAAGAAGAAAAAGAAACAATGAAAAAGTGACAAAAACAAAAGATTTTCTTTGAAATGGTGAACCAAGTAGATTACCTCTTTCTTTGATTATGAAGAATAAAAGAGAATGGAACAAATTACAAATACCACTAATTAAATGTGGGCTATTAGTAAAAGACAGTCTACAGGAAAATATACTTTACTGCTTGGCAGGCCTTTTCTAGAAAAGGAATGTTATAGAAACAATTAAAAAATATTTGCTAATGATAAAATTTGAGTTTCAAAGGAATTTAGAATTTTAGAGAACTTGTGTTCTCCACATGAGCATACAAGTTTCCCCAAACTTAAGGAACTTAACGATAAGATTGATGTTAGTATTGAAGGGGATCCCTGTGGCTTCTCTGGGTCCTTGACCAGTACAAAGAATTAAAGTCCAACCAACACCTGATCACAGAAGGGAAGAAGTTTATCCAGAAGCCAGTGGAGGTCAGGAGAGCAAGTCTCAAATCTGCCTCCCTGAAGAAAAGAGGCAATGGTGTTTGTTAGAATTAAACAGAAGTGGGGATGGGTGCTACTGGCTGAGTCCACCTGCAAAGTGAGGTCTACAAAAATATCAGAGGAGGGGAAGAAGGGTAAGTGCATAGCCTCTGTTTGCCCACCTTAACTGTGCCCTTTAAAGTGCTTTTGGTCTCAGGCTTCTCCATCCAATGTTTGTTTTATTAGGGGGAGAAGAAAAACAGGAACTTATTAGGGAGCAAGAAACAGGAAATTGCTAGGAAGTGGAAAACAGGAACCTGTTTTGTAACTAAAGTCACTTTTCATGAATAAGCAAAAATGCATAGCTCATGCAAGAAATTACAGGAGTGAGATTATGAATTTAAAACTAAAATTGCATTTGTTAGCTCAACCTAAAAATTAAAGTTCGAGTGTAACCTATATCATATGACTGCTTTTGTTCCTTTCAATTTTAATAAATATGACTTATTTTTTGTAATATATACTGAAATACATGGTTATTTGGAATATCTGCAGCACTCTGTGAACCAATATTTTCCAGTTGAATCTTCATCATATCATGAAATAATGCATGAGCAAAAGATATACTCAAAATGCCTTAATAGAGCAATGAAGTTAAATATTACAGAGTATGAAAAATTGTTAACATGATTTTGGATTCTGGATAAAAAATTACAAGCCTTCTTTATGAAACCACCATTTGCTGACTTTTGGAGAAACATCAAAAGAATATGACAATTTTCTGAAAGTGCTATGAATATAGTACTTAATTTTGTACCCATATATTTTTGTGAGAGCATATTTTCTTCATATTTTTCAACCAAGAAAATATTGCAATAGTTTAAATGAAAAAGCCAATATGAGAATCTAGTTCAGTTCTATTAACTCAGAAATTAAAGAGGGTGTGAAAATGTTAAGGGCAATTTCTGCTTCTATAGATTTGATTTCTAATCACTACTCACCAAATCTCAGCCTGACTTTTATAACTCTGGTGATAAACTGTAAAAGCATAGAAAAACATTTGTTTTTGAGCCTTCATTTCCAAGATTTTCCACAGAGTTTCTTAGCCTTTCACACATTATACTTCTCTCCAGATTGCCCAACATTAATAAAAAAATTCAGAACAAATACTATTGACCCCTTCCTTAAGAAAGTCTTCTTAGGGATAATGATTTACATTGTGAAGGAAGCTTAACTTTAGTGCTCAAATACTATGTGTGAAGACTTGTTTAAAAAAATTTGGTGAGTTCCACTCTGTACCTCAACCACTTTTTAAATTTATTTTTTACCTATATTCCTTTTAAAATCAATTATAGAGTATTTCCTTTTCTTAAATTTAATAGCTTGTTCAAATTAATTTTTATTTTTTTCAGTAATTTTAATCTGCATATGATTTCCCTTAATGCCATAATGTTAGTACTCAATTGTTAGAAAATGCATTTTTATGGTTAACAAGATTTTATGTATTTTCTATATGAAAAAATGACATTTATATTCTGATATAAAATTGAAAATATATTGATATGCATGCAAGTTTGGGAACTATAATGAATAGTTTGTTAAAGCTAACAAAGAAAATTACACACTTTATTTTAAAGAAACACTACTACAAATTTAATTTATCTCAAGGGTATGGAGAAGGAATTCTTACCAAGCAGGAGTTGAAGGAAAGCTGGTTCTCCTGAAATTGAGATTGACAGTTAATCAGGTCTCATGGGAGAAACAACTCATAAGTATCCTTACAAAAGAAAAAAAGATACATGTACATAAAGAACTCAGAAGCAGAATGGTTGTTAAAAGTGTATCTACCTGATAAGGAATTCCATGAATTTTATTCAGTGAAGAAAGAGGCAGAGTCATAGATATTATACATCTTAAATATTTCAAGATATACTCATGTAATAGAAGATAATCTTCTCTCGCTTTTCAAGTATATTTGTATATTATATTTGGTTTATTTCTTTGATATTACCAATGAATAATTCTCTGATATAACACTGTTATTCCTCAAGATCATTTACACATTCAGTTATTTCTTCCCCCTCTTACACATTTTTGCTCATAAGGTAGGCTGGATTTTTCTGATTTATTTGTTAACTTTATGTCATTTTTCATATGGTAACTGAAGATCTGTCTGTGAATACACAGTTTGACTCAAAATAGTGGAAATATATTGATACCAAAATTCCTTTGATATTGCAATAGTGGCAGCAACAAGCATGAGATATTTCTTGAGCCACCCTTAAAAATAGAGCTAAGAAATTTACAGGCAAAAAAAGAGTAATGGTGGCATTTCATGGAAATCTATCAAAGTAAATAAAAATCAATATTAAAATATCAATGGAAATGTAGATTTCCTGTGTAGTTGAGCAATTTCTGATATTTATTTGCTGGATATTATGAAGCAACCATGCTCTATGCTCTATGCTGATCATTTGAATACATTACTATATATCATCTTTTCAAAAATAGACAAGAAATCAGCAATCCCACTCATTATGCTATTGTCCACATTTTAAAATTGTGAAGTAAATGCTTTCTAAAGACTCCTGAGGTATTAAGGCATAGAGGAAGAACCCTGAACTTTCAAGTGTGGCCATAAGTTCATTTGACCATTGCAGTACATTTTAAAGGAGAAGTTGTATGGTAAACTTAGCATAATCAAACTTGAGAATTTCTAAAGACCAAGGAGAAAGATGCAAACTGAAGAGATGGAAGATAGGAAGGAGACTTTAATGATCAAGGGCTAATGCATGACTCTGATAAAACAAACATTAAAAAATATAAAAAAGCAGGATGTACATCTGGATTAATTCAGTAACAATCAATTTCATTCACCTTAACCATGGAGTAATGTTTTCATAGTTGGTTTAACATAATTTCTTTAGATTATGAATTGAAAATATTAGAAGAAAAATCACATATAATTGAAAGGATATTATAGGAAAGAATTTGCACAAAATATTTTGCAATAAATTAGAAATTCATCTGAACAAAACCAATGTAAGCAAGACATGTTTATTACTATATGTAAAAATGGTTACAAAAATTTAAAAATAATTTGTAAAGACAAGGCATTTTCTATAAAGAAAATATCAATAAAATACAAATTCTAAACATGCATAATTATAATTCCTTAATTCTAGGTTTCTGACAAATGAAAATTAAATAGTACTAAAATTCGACTTCAACATAACTAGTTTTAGCAATAAAATATGTTGAAATAAGATTTCTTTATGCTTTGAACTGCTTTGAGACAAGCACATTTTAATACATTATAGTTAGCATAATTATTTATGAATAGGAGATTTCTGCAACCTAGAAAACATATGTGAAAGAGACTTGGCCAGAATGTGAACCCTTCACTAAATATTGGAATTTCGTGTCAGATGGTGAAAGGATGCTGTGTTTAGGAGTATTGTTAGTTGGAATACGTTTCTTAGATGCTACGTACAGAGGAGAAAGTTAACTAGAGTGAAGACAAGGGAGCTCAAGATATACACTCCCATTTAAATCAAATATAATTTTAAGGACAGTGTCACCAAGAAGAACTGAAAGAATTCATCTATGTTTTCTATAAAGTATCTACAATTTTAAAATGTTGAGGAATAATCATTTGTCTCATTTGGAATAAAATCTCAACTGATCCTCAGAGCTATTCATTAACTTTGTTAGAGAAACAATTTCTATGTTATTTTTGCTGTAAATGGGGGAATAAAAGGATCCTTGTTCTCTGGTACATGAAGAGATTCAGTAACGTCTGTGTAGTGGTACAATCCTCTGGTCTATATATAAACTTTCTCACAGGGCATGTCTGCTTTAATGTTTGGTGTTGTAGAAAATAAGAACATAATCACTGAATGTTTTCTGGCTTGGTTTTAGGTATATTTTAAGAAATACTGTAAAAGGGGCTCAATGATTGGAAGATTGTTCAACTTTAAATCTCAGGAAATATTTATAATTGCTTAGATTCTATTATATTGTGAGATATAGCTCAGCAGAGGTGAGGTAGGGTCGTCGTTTCCGTGCTTCTCCCCTCGGGGTACCCAGCCGGGATGAGTGCGCCAGAGCCGAGGAACCACACACAGTGAACACTCCAGGGACACAGACTCGTGGCACATGTCTAGTTTATTTAAAAGAGTGCAGTGGTATATATGGGTGAGTGAGGGGAAGTTGGGTGGTGTGTTAGTACTGGATTGGCTATGTTAATTTGATAAGGCTGATTGGCTCCAAAGGTCTTGTTACTGAGGGCAGGGGCAATTTAGGCAGCCTCGGTGGTTGTTTACTTGAGCACTTCAGCGCCATCTTTGAGGAGTGAGTCTTTTGTTTCACTCACAATTCCCCCATTTTTGTTTTTTAAAAGGCGTAAGGTAGCTGCATTGGAATTTGTGATTGGGTAGACATCAGAGTGACTGTGCCTGTCTTAGGTTGTCACCATCTAAAGAGAATCTTAGGTTGATTTCTCCTGCAGGTGATCTTACCCATCATTGACTACCAGCCTGCGGCGGCTTGCTCGGTCGGTAGAGGTGGGGTCTGGCTGCAGACGAGGGGTCGGTCCAGCTCTGGACGAGGGGTCGGTCCCGCTTGGGACGAGGGGTCGGTCCGGCAGCAGACGAGGGATCGGTCTCACAAGGGGTTGGGCGGTTCGGCTGACGGGGTCGCCCGGCGAAGCCGGCGACGAAGGGGTCGCCCGGAGAAGCAGGCGACGAACTGGGGACAAGGGAGGCCAGGCCCTTGTCGGGGGCTCTCAGGACTGGAGGGCGCACGGCAGAAGAACTACCGCGGAGACAAGGTAAACACGCAAGTCCACTTTATTGAGAGAGAGGCAACAGTTTTATAGGGGCTGGGGAAGGCTGATTGGTCGAAGCCACACCCCGTTCTGATTGGTTGCCAGCGAAAGGTCAGTGGGCGGTACCAGACGGGGGAGGGGTGGTGGTTAGGGATTGGCTGTCACTGTTGCTGGGGGAAGGGGCAGGGTTTAGGGATTGGTGGCTGCTGTTGCTGGGGTGGAGGGCAGACTGGATTTTTCCGCCCATGCCTGGCTGTTGCTGCTGTCGGGGGAGGGGAAAAGGGCGGGCTGGATTTTTCCGCCCACACCTGGCTGTTGCTGCTGTCGGGGGAGGGGAAAAGGGCAGACTGGAATTTTCTGCCCTGCGCCTGCGCAGGGAGAAGGAAGAAGAAGGGTGCCGCCCCACAAGGCATCGGGTGGCGCCATCTGGGAGGAGGGGTGGCCGCGGAAGCATGGCTGCCGAGAAGGGGAGACCCGAGGGCACTCTGCGCCCATGCCGAGCTTCCTTCAGGGGTGGCGGTGGGCCCAACCAACCACCCTATTATGGGGGCAGCGGAATTAGGCCTACCGCGGCCGCTCCCCTGCCAGGCCAGCAAACCACACTTCAGCCCGAGGGGTGACCGCATTTCCCCCTTCTTTTCAAATAAGGGCCAGGATGGCAGCAGCAACAAGTAGCCGAGGCCCAAGAGGCAGTAAGCAATGAGGGAAGCGGGGCTGAAGAGGGAGGTGAGTATGATGGGGATACAAATGTACAATTTGGGGGGCAGTATCTTGCCGTTGCAAGCAAGGGTGGCCAATGTCCAATTCTTGTTGATCTCGGTGGCTATAAGGTCCATCTGCTTGTTAAAAGTCCAGGATGACAGCGCGTTACAGGTAGTTGATCTCTTCTTGGCGGCGAAGAGCGGTAGAGGCAGACTGTGTGATGGTCTGGAGGATCGCAGCGGTGAGGACAAGTCGCGTCAGGGCACCAGCGATGGTGGTGGCGGCAGCGTCGGGAGTGGTGGAGACGTAGGCGAGGACAATAAGAAGGCCAAAGTCTTCACGGGCGCGAGAGAGGCCGATGTTAATGGGGCGGGCCAACATGGGGCGGCCCAATCTGCAACGCAGTAGGGGTTTAAGCGAAAAAAGGAGGGGGGCGGGGGATGAGAAAGGACGCTTTGGATGGCTGAGAAGAGGAGTGAGGTCGAGACAGGAGGAAGCTCCGCAAGCTGCGGGCCGGGGAAAGCGGGTTGCGGGCCGTTTAGCGGGGCTGGTGAGAGGGGTTAGCTTGGCCAGAGGTGGCGAGGGAGAGCATAAGGAGAAGGAGAGAGACTATGTTAATTGGCTCGGCAGCATGGCGAGGGTTGCGGCGTCTGCACTGACGGTAGAGTGCGAGCAGTGAACGGACTTCAGGGTTGGATGGTTGCCTCTCGGGGTGGAGGGTGAGCTGGCTCAGTTGGTGCTGGATCACTCGCATCTGGTGCCGTGCCCTGCGGGACTACTGCTGCTGAGGTGGCGGGTTTGACGTATCTCCCGGGGACCCAGATTGGCTGAGCGGCAACCTGCGGGAAGACACAAGCGAAACCTCGGCCCTGGGTAAGAAGGGGGCACGGGCCACGCCACTGACCTGTTTGAGGGTCCTTCCAAAGGACCAGGGGGGCCTGTGTGGGGCGATACGAGGGGCCCCAATGCCTATGGACTGCCGAGAGACCATCCTTATCAAAGGTCAAGAGATTTAGATGGATTAGGACAGCGGTGATGATGTCTCCGGGAGGAGCGTGAGGGAGGATTTCCCTCTGTTTTTCAATTTCTTGTTTCAGACGGCGATGGGAGCTCTCCACAATGGCCTGTCCTTGTGGGTTATATGGGATACCAAAATGGTGGGCGATTTGGTAGAGCTGAAGGAACCTCGCAAAGGACTCACTGCGATAAGCAGGGCCGTTATCCGTCTTTAGGTCCCAGGGGACCCCCATGAAGAGAATCCCTTGCCGAAGGGCCTTAATGCAGTGCTTAGCAGTCTCCCCAGGCAAGGGGACTGCATAGCACATGTGGGAGAAGGTGTCAATTATAACGTGCAAGAACTTAAGGCGTCCAAAGGACGGGACATGCGTGACATCCATCTGCCACCTGGAATTAGGCCTAAGGCCGCGGGGATTCACCCCCTGCGGTTGCAGAGGCCCCAGAGGCAGGAAGGGGGCACAGGTTTTGCATGTCCGCACTAGGTGCTTACAAGTCTCAATTGGCAACTCAGGCAAAAGGTGGTGGAGTGAGGCGGCAGAAAAGTGAAACCTCGAATGTAAGGACTTAGCCTGATTGATAGCATCTCCGACCGAATCAAGGGCAAGGGCAGAGACCGTCTGATCCGCGGTGTCGTTGCCTGCCGCTAGGGGGCCAGGCAACCCGGAGTGGCTCCGGATATGAGCAATATACCAGGGTGCCATGCGTTTTTCAAGAAGGGTCCTAAGGGCATCCAGTGTCTCATCAATAGGAGAGGAGGTCGGGAAGAATGTAGCTAATGCCAAGACCCTGCAGACTTGCAGAGAATAGAGGCTATCTGTAAAGATGTTAACGGGTTCACAGGGGAAGGCGCGAAGCGCTTCTACAATAGCCAAAAGCTCTCCCGTCTGGACGGAGTGTAGGTTAAGATGTGTAAAGACTTTCGGCTCTGCGACTCCATCCAGGTACACAACCATGGAGTACTTAGTTCTAGACGCATCCGTGAAAATAGTGACAGACCTCGGAAAGGGGGAGGAAGACGGGAAGGGGAAAAAAGGACTTCGGAAGGGAAATTTGGACACGCCTTGGAGTAGGCGGTGACTAGGGAAATGGCAATTGAAATCGCCTGCAAATCCCTCACACAGCACCTGCATTTGCTCATTATCCCTAATGAGGGAGGTGGTTTCTTTCGCATTAAGCGGCCAAACAATTACGGCAGGCTGAGTTTCAAACGTATGGACGGACAGCTGCACTAAATCGGCTGCGAGAGCGATCCATAGTCTTACTGCGGGGCAGATCTTTTGCATCTTGCTTTTAGAAGGATGGAGCCAGAGGAGGGGCCCGTCCTGCCAAAGAACTCCAGTGGGCGTTCCCTTGGTGGGGAGGACCAACGCCTGGAGAGGCTGCTGGGGATCGAACCGCTGGAGGCAGCAGTTATTAAGGGCCTTATCTACAGCGGTAATGGCGGCTCGAGCTTCGGGTGTGATGGCTATCTTTGCGGACACGGCAGAGGGGGGTTTATGACTGGTTTGTAAGAGAGCAAATAATGGCTGGAGCTGTGCCGTGGTAACAGACAGAGCCGGACGGACCCAATTGATATTCCCACAGAGCTGCTGGAGCTCTGTGAGGGTGACTCGGTCTGGCACATTTAGTCGCACAGCCATTGGGGTTACATGCTGGGAGATATGGAACCCCAGGAAGGTTAAGGGGGGTTCAAATTTGACCTTGTCATTCTGGATTGTTAAGCCAATGGCGGACAGATTATGCCGAAGTTGAGAGAGGACATACTGCAGCTTCTCATGGGTCTCACATGCGACCAGGACATCATCCATATAGTGAATGAGGTAGCCCAGATCTCGCAAGGGGGCGACTGCCGCGTTCACATACAGCTGGCAGATGGCCGGGCTATTGCGCATGCCTTGTGGAAGGACTTTCCACTGATACCTATCGGCTGCCCCTCGGTGGTTGGGGACAGGAACAGTAAAGGCAAAGCGCGGGCGGTCCTTTTGGTGAAGCGGAATGGAAAAAAAGCAGTCCTTAATATCTAGAGTAGCCACAAAAAAGTGTTTAGGAATGGCCACTGGGTGAGGGAGTCCCGGTTGGGGAGTTCCCATGGGGAGGATATGCTTATTAATCTCCCTCAAATCATGTAGGAGGCGGTATTTGCCAGTGGCCTTCTTTTTAATAATAAAAACGGGCAAATTGTAGGGACTTGTGGACGGTTCTATATGTCCAGCTTCAAGCTGCTCTCGAACCAACTCACGAAGAGCTTGGAGTTTGTGGGATGGCAAGGGCCACTGCTCCACCCAAATAGGCTCCTCTGTATCCCACCGCAGAGGAGTGGGTGTGGGAGGTGTTAATTGAGCAGTGGCGCAAACTATTGGGGGGGCTGAGTGGTTAACTGAACACCACACTCCTCCAGGACATCTCGCCCCCAAAGTATAGTATCAAGGGTGCTAAGGAAGAGGGGCCGGAATGTGCCCACACGTCCCTCACCGTCCTCCCAGGCAATAGGGTGACTGGCGCGAAGGGAGGTAGAGGAGCCAGTGGCCCCTTGGACGGAAGGGCCTTCTTGAACAGACCACTGGGCGGCGAAATGAGCAGGGAAACAAGAGACCTCTGCACCCGAGTCGAGGGTCCCAGAATACCAGCGGTGGTGAATCTTAAACCTCATGGTAGGCCTGGTGGACGTGATGGGGACTGTCCACATCAGGGCTTTGGAAGGTTGGGACGGGGAGCCTCTTTGGGGTGGGGCTGAGGCCTGCCCCTCCTGGAGTTTAAAGATGGCTGTTGCCGCTGCAGGGGAGGCTGCATACGGCAGTCGCGAGCCCAATGGTACCCCCGGCCGCAGCGGGGGCAGGGGGTAGAAGGGCCCCGTCGGGGCGGTGGGGGGGGAGGAACAGGAGGGCCCGGTGGTGCAGAGACTGCCGGGCATTCACGGGCGAAATGTCCTGGCTCGCCACATCTAAAACAAGAGGAGTTAAGTGCCATGGCTGTCGTGACAGCCTTGGCGAAAGAAGCAGCCTGTTGGTCAAGGCCGTTACAGGCAATCACCCAATCGTCTATCGACTTTTCTCTCACGGGAGCGATCGCCTGTCGACAAATGGGGCTGGCCCCTTCAAGGATAATTTCACGGGCGAGGGCGCACTGAGCCTGTTCATCGTGGACCCTGCGCTCACATGCCCGGAGGACTCTGGAAACATAGGTAGAAAAGTCCTCATCCTTGGTCTGTGTGAGCTTAGTGAACTTGTCAGCACTACTGGCAGTGCAGGCGCGAAAGGCCCGTAGGGCTACCTCGCGAATCTGAAGCCAGAAGCCAGCCGGAGCACGGTAGTAGGCCGCAGCCTGGCTAAACTGACCGGTGCCGGTGAAGGCTTCTGGTGGGTGATTAACACCCCTTGCGACGTTGGCCGCAACCTGCTTTTCAGCCTCGGCATGAAAATGGGCGTGCCAATTTATAAACTGGCCAGGCGTGAGGATGGCACGGGCCAGTTGGAGCCAATCGAGGGGGATGCACAGAAGGGTGGACATCTCCTCTAACAGATGCTGAGCATAAGGGCTGCCTAACCCGTCCTCCTTAACGGCCTTGCAGAGCTGTTTAACACTTTCCGCATCATGTGGGTACCATGGAAAGGGGCGCTGAGGGGTGGGAGTTACATTAAGGGGAAAGCAGGTGGTAGGAGGCGGCAGGGAGGTAGGCGGAGGTGCCCCGACGGGGGAGGAATACGGGTCCAAAAATAGGCTAGAGGGGGCCACGCATGCAGCAGCTTGCCACGGATCGGATGGAGGGGGCTGCCAGGGGGAGGCGGAGTCGGGGGGGGCCGCTGGCGCAGAGGGCACGAGAGGAGCCGTTGCCCATGCGGTATTACAAAATGGCTGCGGGCCGTCCCCAGCAGTGCTACAAAATGGCGGGGAGGGAGCTTCCGGCCCACCCAGGCAGGAAGTCGTCGGAGGGAGGGAGGGGCTAAGGGACCTCCCCTTTACGAGCGAGGAAGAAGGCAGAAGTTCACCATCTTCACCGGCGCTCGGCACTGCTAGATTACATTGTTTAGGGGGACAATTTTTGAGCGCGTTATTAAGGCGCTCAACAAGCGACTCAGAGTCGGAATCGGAGTCGGTATCAGAATTCCAATTAGGGTCCCTGTTAAAGTCGCCGTCCTGACAATCACGGCAGCGGCGGTGGCTCGGCCGGGGGGAGTCGATGGTAGGGGCGCCTTGAAGGCAGGAGCGGATGGTAAAAAGCGCCGGTAATAAGCCAGGAGGGAATCTTTTACCTTCCTGCTCCACAGCAGAAGTGACCCTATCTATAAGGCGAGTATAGGTGTCTGGGTCCCAAAGCTGACACGTGGTTAGCCATGGATTAAAGGGGAGAAGAAGGTCCCAGTACACTTGAAGCTGTTTCAAAGAGATCTTACACCGGTGAGTGTCTAGGAGACCGGCAAGAGCCCGAACTTGTGGGGCTTGCTTAGCAGATAGGATGTTACCCATTGCTAATGGCCTTTTGGAGCCGATAAGAAAAGGGGCCCTTACCTTGAGAGCACGGCGATGGGAGCCGAGGTGCGCGGTGAGACGAGGGGTCGGAGCCGGTGGGGCTCCGACGGTGGTCGCGGGCCAAGAGAAGGCCCCGACGAGGGGAGGGCGGGACGACGAGCAGTGGAGCAAGGCAAAGGGGAGCAAGCGTGAAGGGGAGGAGGCAGAGGTGAAGGCAGGGGTGGAGGTGCTCAGGCACGTGCTCCTGAGAGTTTTATTGGCGCCTCTTAATCATAGCGGGTCGGTATAAGCCCCCGACATGGAAGGAGAAAGCCATCCAGCGACTCTCCCAGACCGCCGTGGATCATATGAGGTCGCCAAGGTTCAGGAGCAGCAATGCAGAGCGAAAAGATAGGGGTGAGAAGAGAGGAGAGCGTAGGGCTATGGTAGGGTTACTTCAGACATGCAAGCGCGTGCTCCCGAGAAATCCAAGGCTCCTCTTAATCATAGCGGGTCGGTATAAGCCCCCGACATGGAAGGAGAAAGCCATCCAGCGATTCTCCCAGACCGCCGTGGATTGTATGAGGTAGCCAAGGCTCAGGTAGCAGCAATGTTGCATGAGAGAAGTCCCAAGGTGAGAAGAGAGGAGGGCGTAGGGCTGTGGTAGGATTACTTCAGACGTGCAAGCGCGTGCTCCCGAGAAATCCAAGGCTCCTCTTAATCATAGCGGGTCGGTATAAGCCCCCGACATGGAAGGAGAAAGCCATCCAGCGATTCTCCCAGACCGCCGTGGATCGTATGAGGTAGCCAAGGCTCAGGTAGCAGCAATGTTGCACGAGAGAAGTCCCAAGGTGAGAAGAGAGGAGGGCGTAGGGCTGTGGTGGGATTACTTCAGACGTGCAAGGGCGCGCTCCCGAGAAATCCAAGGCTCCTCTTAATCATAGCGGGTCGGTATAAGCCCCCGACATGGAAGGAGAAAGCCATCCAGCGATTCTCCCAGACCGCCGTGGATCATATGAGGTAGCCAAGGCTCAGGTAGCAGCAATGTTGCACGAGAGAAGTCCCACGGTGAGAAGAGGGGGGGGGCGCCAGGTTATGGAGTGAGGCTGTGGTGGAGTTGCCTTGCCCCACGTTGTGCTGTGGTGGGGTTGCTTTGCCCCACGTTGGGCGCCAACTGCGGCGGCTTGCTCGATCGGTAGAGGTGGGGTCTGGCTGCGGACGAGGGGTCGGTCCAGCTCTGGACGAGGGGTCGGTCCCGCTTGGGACGAGGGGTCGGTCCGGCAGCAGACGAGGGATCGGTCTCACAAGGGGTTGCGCGGTTCGGCTGACGGGGTCGCCCGGCGAAGCCGGCGACGAAGGGGTCGCCTGGAGAAGCAGGCGACGAACTGGGGACAAGGGAGGCCAGGCCCTTGTCGGGGGCTCTCAGGACTGGAGGGCGCACGGCAGAAGAACTACCGCGGAGACAAGGTAAACACGCAAGTCCACTTTATTGAGGGAGAGGCAACAGTTTTATAGGGGCTGGGGAAGGCTGATTGGTCGAAGCCACGCCCCGTTCTGATTGGTTGCCAGCGAAAGGTCAGTGGGCGGTACCGGACGGGGGAGGGGTGGTGGTTAGGGATTGGCTGTCACTGTTGCTGGGGGAAGGGGCAGGGTTTAGGGATTGGTGGCTGCTGTTGCTGGGGTGGAGGGCAGACTGGATTTTTCCGCCCATGCCTGGCTGTTGCTGCTGTCGGGGGAGGGGAAAAGGGCGGGCTGGATTTTTCCGCCCACACCTGGCTGTTGCTGCTGTCGGGGGAGGGGAAAAGGGCAGACTGGAATTTTCTGCCCTGCGCCTGCGCAGGGAGAAGGAAGAAGAAGGGTGCCGCCCCACAAGGCATCGGGTGGCGCCATCTGGGAGGAGGGGTGGCCGCGGAAGCATGGCTGCCGAGAAGGGGAGACCCGAGGGCACTCTGCGCCCATGCCGAGCTTCCTTCAGGGGTGGCGGTGGGCCCGACCAACCACCCTATTATGGGGGCAGCGGAATTAGGCCTACCGCGGCCGCTCCCCTGCCAGGCCAGCAAACCACACTTCAGCCCGAGGGGTGACCGCACCAGCCAGATGCACTGATGTGAATATCAAGGGTGACTATGCCGGACTTAGGTTGTCACCATTTAAGGAGAACCTTACCCGTCATTGGCTAACGGACAAGTTAAATGGCCACTCCTGTCTTAGGTTGCTTCTTCCCACAGGTGATCAACCTGTTATGGACTGCTAATCATTATATTAATGCTGTTCTCCAATCATGTTGATAGGCTCGCTATATATGCCTTATATTGTTTTCGGTGAAGTTGTGGAGCACATATTACAGCCTGTTATGAAGGCTGAGAAGTACACAACTTGTGAGGGGAAATGAGGAGCGGGTGTATGAGGGGAGAGAGTGCAGGGTAGAATGAATGCTGGTGGTGGAAGGGGACGCTCTTTGCATAGTGGTCTTGCGTTCGGGGTCTGCTTGTGGGAGTTGTTGGTTGGGAGTGAGCTGTAACTGAAAAAAAGGTTAGTCTGGAGATGTCTTGCAGCTTCTTTTGAAGGAATTTAATGACACAGGGTGCTATAATGAGAAGAAACATGATTAGAATGAGAGGACTGAGTATAGGGGCAACCATGGGCAATTCATGCCATGAGAGGAGAGGAAACTAAATCAAGGAAGGTATTTTGACTTCGTTGTTGTTTGATTAATTCATTGCATAGTTTAATTTATCAATATTTTGTTCTATGATTCCAGATTCATTAACATAATAGCAGTACTCCTCTCGGAGGAAAAGACAGGTTCCTCCTTTTTCAGCTGTGAGTAAATCTAAAGCTCTTCAATTCTGTAGGGTAACTTGGGTGAGAGAGGTCAACTGGCGTTGCAAGGAATAGAGAGAATATGTTGTGGTTTCTATTAACAATTGCAACTGACTTTCGAAGTTTTGGGAGGTGATAATGTTATAGCCTAGGGCGCTTCCAGTGGTTGCAGTGGCTGCAACTGAGGCAGTGAGGCTTAATCTTACTAATATAGGGAGGAAGGCAGCTCTCTTTGACACAGATGGGGATAGTAAAATTTCTAGTTTGCCTTCTCCATAGTATGTTAGTTGCGGGGTAATGGCTACTAGGATGCAAGGCCCCACTTTTATAAAATAGAGCATTCTTGCTGTCATAGGACCAGGCAAAGAGGTATGAGAGTGTATATGAGTAATGTAAATAGGATGCTGTCTTAACCTAATGAGATGTTGTAAGTCAGTGAAAAGTTGAGATAACTCATCAGTAGCAAAGATATGAGCTGTTTCAATATGCTTGACAGTAAGACATACATATTCAGAGTCAGAGACAATGTTCAAGGGCTCTCAAAACATTTGTAAAACTTCAATGATGGCTGAAAGCTCTGTGCATTCAGCAGATGAATAAGGAGTTTGCCAAACCTGTTCTTTTTGAGAAGTAACATATGCTGCTTTTTTATTACTATTACTATCAGTAAATACTGTACAAGATGGTTGGACTGTGCACATAGCCCTGAAAAGCACTGCAAAAGTTTATTGTAGCTGGCTTGATTTATCTAAGAAGACACTAAAGAAAGTTTTAGCAAGTTTTAAAACAAAGTGATAGTAATACAGCTGGACATTAACTTTTTGCAACAAACTAGCAGTGTTTGGGATTGCTGCATACTACAGTGTTGTTACTTTAATCTATGATAAGAGGTTGTTTCTGTGACACATACTCTTATAATAATTAAAACCATAAATAACTACTTTGTACTTCTCTTCAATATTATGCTGAAATATTGGTAACTTTATACACTTTTAAGCATTTATAGAAACCTTTTACTCATACAACTTTAATTAACAGAGGGTTAAAGAAAAGAAAAACTTGTTAATTTTATAACACTTTAAAACACCTTCTATTCAATTTATAACATATTAAATGAACTTAATTATTACTTTAATTTTTCTTTCATGGTAAAAGAACAAATCTTTTATAATTAGTTTGGAATAAAAGGCTATTTGTTAGGATTTGGTTTTGAGAAAGCAGTTTTGACTGTTATGTTCTTTTAAAAGTGATAAACTTTTCTTTCTTGGAACACTGAGGAAATGACAAGCACAAGAAGCACAAGAAGCTATTTTAAAGCACAAGAAGCTATTTTGATAAAACAGACTCTTTGTATACTGATTAATAATTTGAGAGGCTTTGAGAAAGAACAAAATTTTTAACTTTCTATCAGTATACTACTTGATACTAAAGCCTTTAAAATTTTATAGATAGACCCATCAAATCTTATTCAACTTTAACCATAAAAATTCCTTTTCCATGAACCTTCTGCACTTTCAGTATTCACTCAGGTTTTGTTTTATATTTTACTCTTTCTTAATAACCAATCATTTTTTCTTAGGACAAAATCATCTTCTATTTCCTTAATAATAAAACACATGCCATATAGCCCACATTCGAAGTTATCAAGCAAACTTCTTATAAAATAATACTATCAACACTAAACAAGCTTGTTAAAATAATAAACTTTTCTTTACTTTAAATACTTAGTAGCATGCAATATCAGAAACAGTTTCCTAGAAGCAAGTTGTCAATGGAGGTTGGCTGCAGCCAAGCTTTTCTGTTATAAAATTACTTTTATTGTTATTATTATTATTATTAATTCAAGTTTGTTTAATAATGACCTTTTGGAATTAGCCACTTAAACACTTTAATTTAAACAATGCTTTATAAAACTTTTTGTAATTATTTATAACCATATAGACTATAATTATATTATTTTAAGACAAATTTTACTTTCACAGAACACATTTCCTTACTTAAAGTTACCACAATACCTTTTACAACTTGCTACATGCATTTAAGTTCCAAGAGTTTATAAAACTTAGCCATCCTACTTTAGGACAAAAAAAATACCTTTTTGCAAAAACTTATTAAATTTCAGTTAGCATCCCCACAAACTTTTAACCTTTTTAATATTCATTTAAGTCTTACATCCTTCATATTATCCTGTGAAGAAAAATAAGCTATTCATTTTAATCTAGGCAAGAATAACTTTTTATGAAAAGACTTATAGTAATTTTGTTAATCAAGACTTACAATTTTTATCATTGTAGATATCTATTAACATTCAAACTTAGGTATTAATATAAACACTTATTTAATTTTTGGCCATTTGAATAGAACTCTTTTATAAATTTTTATTAATTTATATTACCATCCAGAGGTATTAAAATATACACTGACATTGAACGAACAGACAGACACAAAACAATTACAACACATTAACAGAAACATACAGTTTACAATTAACCCGTAATTCTTACTTTCTTGGTATAGCTGTTTTTAAGTTCTCCATTATATCACATTTTTAGAGTTCCCGTTTTAAGATTTCTTCTGGAATCCATGTTGCCTGTAATATGCAAGCTTGTACTTGGAAACATTGTTACTAGTTTAGTTATGATTAACCGTTGTTCAAAGTATGGGGGTGGTACAACCAGCATGAACCTTTAGAAGGGTCCATTGTCCCTCACGTTTTAAAGCATGAGAAATGCTGTTTAATAACATCTGAACATAGGGGCTATTAAGACCATCTTCTTGAATGGCTTTACGAAGGTTAATAATGGTTTTATGATCCTAAGGAGCCCAAAAGGGAGGGGAACCATCATTGTGGTAATTTACCAGAAAGAAGTGAGGAGGAGTGAATGGGTGGTGGTTAAGGACAGTTGCAGTAAGCGGAGCTGAAAGAGGAGGTGTAGAAGGCGTGGCAGTGAAAGAGTCAGTAAGCAAAGCTGAAAGGGGAAGTGTAGTAGGTGTGGCAGTGAGAGAGTTAGGCTCCGGCGGTTTCAGCCAGTGTCTAGTGGGACACCCATAAGGCAGCCATGAATAGCTAAAAGAGTGGGTATGAGACCAAGAGGGCAGGTTTTGCCTTCATGGGCCTCAGCAGATTTGACTCACCTGAGCAATTTAGTCCAAGTGGCAGGATCCCATATTGCGGTGGTGGAAAGCCTCGGGTTAAAATGTACAACTATGTCCCAGTACTGACTTAATTCCTTTTCAGTGATCTTAATGAGTTTGCTGGCTAAAAGGCATGTAGGGGGCAGGCTTGAGATGCTTTCTCCAATGAGGAAAGGTTCCCCATCTGGAGCTCACTCACCGATTACAAAAAGAGGTCTTGCCTCACTGAGAACATTGGCTGGGGTCAAGAAGAGCTGCACAGAGTGGGGAGTGGGTGATCAGGCCACCCCACATTGGGTGCCAATTGTCAAAATTTCCATGCTTCTCCCCTCAGTGTGCCCAGCCCGGATGAGTATGCCAGAGCCGAGGAACCACACACAGTGAACACTCCAGGGACACAGGCTCATGGCACAGGTCTAGTTTATTGAAAAAGTGCAGTGGTATATATGGGTGAGTGAGGGGAAGTTGAGTGGTGTGTTAGTACTGGATTGGTTATATTAATTTGATAAGGCTGATTGGCTCCAAAGGTCTTGTTACTGAGGGCAGGGGCAGTTTAGGAAGGCTCAGTGGTTGTTTACTTGAGCACTTCAGCACCATCTTTGAGGAGTGAGTTTTGTTTCACTCACAGGGTAGAAAATGAAAAAAGGAATTTTTGCATTTATTGATTTTTTAAAGACTGCCATTTCTTGATTTCCAGCATCCTGATTTCTAGATTAGAAACCTTAACCTGATGCCAATGTTTGTATTATTTGTTGATATTGTGGATTGGCATCATTTTGCTCTTTAGTGTTATCTTATAAATTTATACTGTGACTCCGGGTTGACTTTAGGGTATAATTACACATGAGCATCCTCACCATCTTCACAGAATATGTCCTCATGGATATCTCAAGCTCCCAGGAGCTACAAGTTGTGCAAGGTCTTCTCTTTTTAGTAATTTATCTGGGAGCATTGACTGGGAATCTTGTAATTGTTATGGTAATTGTGACTGACCCTCATCTACACTCTCAAATGTATTTCTTTATATGAAATTTATCCCTCATAGATCTTTGCTGCATTTCAGTTACTGCTCCCAAATTCATTGTGAATTCTCCAACAGGCAGTAAACTGATTTCTCTCCCAGCCTGAGCTACTCAGGTTTTCCTGTTTATGTTTTCTGCATTCACAAAGTTGGCCTTCCTTGTGGTGATATCCTATGATCGCTATGTAGCCATTTGCTTCCCTCTGCACCATGGACTCACCATCACCCCATGTCTGTGTAAACAGGCAGCTGATGACTCATGGGCAGGTGGGTTGCTGTATTCTACTATTCACCAAGCACCATGTTCAGACTTCCCTTCACAGGATCCAATGTGATCCATCACTATTTCTGTGATGTGTCTCAAATTTTGAGGCTCTCATATTCAGATGTTTGGTTTTCTGAGTTAATTATCCTAGCTATAAGTATAGGTGTGGGCTTATTATGTTCTGCATTATTGCTTGTGTCATATAGTAATATATTTTCAATGGTGCTTAGCATGCATTCCACGGGAACCCATAATAAAGCCTTATCCACCTGCACTTCATAGCTGGCAGTTCCACTTATATTTATGATTTCTGGAATTATTGCTATTTTAGGTCTCATTGCAGATAAAGCATCTCTTAGCAGTGTGCTTACAGACATGTTCCAAGCCATGGTGCCCCCAGATATAAAGCCCCTCAACTACAGTCTCCAGAACAGAGAGATTAATACTGCTATGAGAAGAATGTTCCACAGATATTTTGAGTTACCAAATAAGGTTTTCTTTGAGTAAAAAAAACAAAATTAAAAATACAATTTCAAAGAAGCTTAATTTATATTTTGTATGTTTTTAAATTTGAATCTTTCCCTATAAAATGCTAAAGCTTTCTGGTCTGTACATATCTTGTTATTAACATGCAACAATAAGCTAAAAAACTCTGCCATAATTTTTCATTCTCAGTTCTATATTTGTGTAATTCATGTATTCTTCTTGAATAGATTTTCAAATTCTAAGAATGTTTTAGAAAATTTTATGATAATTTAGAGCAAAAGACAATGTGTGGCACACTAAGGGAAAGACCATGTCTTCCATATCAGTGCCTAAACAGGTGCTGATGCTTTTTATGTATTTCCATGATCCTGGACACTGCCACCCTGGAATAAAACACTGAGTGTTTTGCTTTAGAGAAACATTCTTTGCAAATTATGCTCCTTGATTTATTCCTTTGCATGTGTCTGCTCAATGTAATAAAATGATTAGAACTAAGAGACAACTATGGGATTGAGGAATCAACCTGGGTGTAGCACAGAGACCTTTATTATTTGAATACTGGAGATTTGTTTCCTTCATTCAAAAGGGAGCATATAAAATTTCTGCCCTTTAACAATATAATTTGCAAGTATCAGGTTTCATTTATCTCTGTGTAAAAAATGTATGCTACACTTATTTCATTCAAGCTTTTGCTTAAAAATAGAACAGCAGGATTCATTAGTTATAAAAGAGTAGTTAAAGCAATAAATGATATTGGATTTGCCTGCAGAACACCAGTCTTGCTAATACTGTGTGATTGACTTCTCCCATAAGTAAGAAATAAACATTAGACTCTCAGCTTGCATGAGTTTTATTTTTCTGATTCTTAAATGCTTAGCCAGCATTCTGATAGCCTAAGAATATATTAGCGCCTTTATATCTAAGAATTTAATTATTTGACAAATCCCTTTTTGACTCCAGGATACTAGGTAGAAAATGTTTACTTCATAGGAACTTAAGCTTATTTATATTCAGCTGCAAGTTATACTATTTACCAAGTTTCATTTTGGCTCAGTATGGACTATTCAACATAGAAGCAAGAAGTTGATGATAAACTCAGTCCTCCTTTCATCAAGTAATAATCCTAGGAAAAATCTGAACATTATTCATATTCATCCAAAGTCTGAAATATATACTTAAATTGTCAATGTTTTGACAAGTAAAGGAAGCATCTTATTTCTTTTGTAAAATTTAATTTTTCCTGCCTGAGTTTTCTTCCTAGCTGTTTCATTGGTTAAGACATCACTGACTGATTTCCTATTCAAGTAACAACCTTGTAAAGATTAGCTACACACTTTCTGAATCATTGCATGTGTGAACATGTCTTTATTTTTTTATTTCTCTCCTTTCCCCCCCCCTCCACCCCAGTTGTCTGTTCTCTGTGTCTATTTGCTGTATCATCTTCTTTGTCAGTTTCTGTTGTTGTCAGCAGCATGGGAATCTGTGTTTATGTTGTTTTTGTTGTTGAGTCACCTTGTGTCAGCTCTCCATGTGGGTGGTGCCATTCTTAGGCTGCACTTTCTTTTGCACTGGGTGGCTCTCCTTTTGGGGCACACTCCTTGCATGTGGGGCTCCCCTGTGTGGGGCTTCCCTATGTGGGGTCACCCCTGTGTGGCACGGCACTCCTTGCACACATCAGCACTGCACATGTGCGGTCACCCCTCGGGCTGAAGTGTGGTTTGCTGGCCTGGCAGGGGAGCGGCCGCGGTAGGCCTAAATCTGCTGCCCCCATAATAGGGTGGTTGGTCGGGCCCACCGCCACCCCTGAAGGAAGCTCGGCATGGGCGCAGAGTGCCCTCGGGTCTCCCCTTCTCGGCAGCCATGCTTCCGCGGCCGCCCCTCCTCCCAGATGGCGCCACCCGATGCCTTGTGGGGCGGCACCCTTCTTCTTCCTTCTCCCTGCGCAGGCGCAGGGCAGAAAATTCCAGTCTGCCCTTTTCCCCTCCCCCGACAGCAGCAACAGCCAGGTGTGGGTGGAAAAATCCAGCCCGCCCTTTTCCCTTCCCCTGACAGCAGCAACAGCCAGGTGTGGGCGGAAAAATCCAGCCCGCCCTTTTCCCTTCCCCCGACAGCAGCAACAGCCAGGCGTGGGCGGGAAACTCAAGTCTACCCTCCACCCCAGCAACAGCAGCCACCAATCCCGAAACCCTGCCCCTTCCCCCAGCAACAGTGACAGCCAATCCCTAACCACCACCCCTCCCCCGCCCAGTACCGCCCACTGACCTTTCGCCGGCAACCAATCAGAACAGGGCGTGGCTTCGACCAATCAGCCTTCCCCAGCCCCTATAAAACTGTTGCCTCTCCCTCAGTAAAGGGACTTGCGTGTTTACCTTGTCTCCGCGGTAGTTCTTCTGCCGTGCGCCCTCCAGTCCTGAGAGCCCCCGACAAGGGCCTGGCCTCCCTTGTCCCCAGTTCGTCGCCTGCTTCTCCGGGCGACCCCTTCATCGCCGGCTTCGCCGGGCGACCCCTTCGTCACCGGCTTCGCCGGGCGACCCCGTCAGCCGAACCGCGCAACCCCTTGTGAGACCGATCCCTCGTCTGCTGCCGGACCGACCCCTCGTCCCAGGTGGGACCGACCCCTCGTCCCAAGCGGGACCGACCCCTCGTCCAGAGCTGGACCGACCCCTCGTCCGCAGCCAGACCCCACCTCTACCGACCGAGCAAGCCGCCGCAGTTGGCGCCCAACGTGGGGCAAAGCAACCCCACCACAGCACAACGTGGGGCAAGGCAACCCCACCACAGCCTCACTCCATAACCTGGCGGCCCCCCCCGCCTCTCTTCTCACCTTGGGACTTCTCTCGTGCAACATTGCTGCTACCTGAGCCTTGGCTACCTCATACGATCCACGGCGGTCTGGGAGAATCGCTGGATGGCTTTCTCCTTCCATGTCGGGGGCTTATACCGACCCGCTATGATTAAGAGGAGCCTTGGATTTCTCGGGAGCGTGCGCTTGCACGTCTGAAGTAATCCTACCACAGCCCTACCCCCTCCTCTCTTCTCACCGTGGGACTTCTCTCGTGCAACATTGCTGCTACCTGAGCCTTGGCTACCTCATATGATCCACGGCGGTCTGGGAGAATCGCTGGATGGCTTTCTCCTTCCATGTCGGGGGCTTATACCGACCCGCTATGATTAAGAGGAGCCTTGGATTTCTCGGGAGCGCGCGCTTGCACGTCTGAAGTAATCCTACCATAGCCCTACGCTCTCCTCTCTTCTCACCCCTATCTTTTCGCTCTGCATTGCTGCTCCTGAACCTTGGTGACCTCATATGATCCACGGCGGTCTGGGAGAATCGCTGGATGGCTTTCTCCTTCCATGTCGGGGGCTTATACCGACCCGCTATGATTAAGAGGCGCCAATAAAACTCTCAGGAGCACGTGCCTGAGCACCTCCACCCCTGCCTTCACCTCTGCCTCCTCCCTTCTGCACTTGCTCCCCTTTGCCTTGCTCCACTGCTCGTCGTCCCGCCCTCCCCTCGTCGGGGCCTTCTCTTGGCCCGCGACCACCGTCGGAGCCCCACCGGCTCCGACCCCTCGTCTCACCGCGCACCTCGGCTCCCATCGCCGCGCTCTCAAGGTAAGGGCCCCTTTCCTTATCGGCTCCAAAAGGCCATTAGCAATGGGTAACATCCTATCTGCTAAGCAAGCCCCACAAGTTCGGGCCCTCGCCGGTTTCCTAGACACTTACCGGCGTAAGATCTCTTTCAAACAGCCTCAAGTATATTGGGACCTTCTTCTCCCCTTTAATCCGTGGCTTACCACATGTCAGCTTTGGGACCCGGACACCTATACTCGCCTTATAGATAGGGTCACTTTTGCTGTGGAGCAGGAAGGTAAAAGATTCCCTCCTGGCTTATTACAGGCAACATGAAGTCCAGAAGAAATCTTGAAGGGTATAATCTATGATATGCTATATAAAAAAAGATTTAAAAGCAGCTATACCAAGAAAGTAAGAATTATGAGTCAACTGTAAATAAATTATATATTTCTGTTAATGTGTTGTAATTGTTCTGTGTTTGTCTGTCTGTTCGTTCAATGTCAGCGTATATTGTGATACCTCCGGATGGTAAATATAAATTTAAGTATTTAAAGAAAAGTTATTTTTGAGGAAACAGAAGATGATTTTGTCTTTGCAGCCATTGTCTATTTAGCAACACCCCTCGCTATCGGCCTAGCCACTGTTGCACCGGACGATTGGAACCTTAAACAAAGACTCCTCCTCACTGTCATCTTCCTATCTATCGTTACTATATTTACTGCCCTCATTCTCCTTCGTTTATAAAGCAGTCTCCTACAAACCACAAAGCTTCTGTCTTAAACATACCATTCTCAACCCTATCCTCTAAATGATCTTCTCACTTCCCCCACAGCCTTTAATACTCTATTTCTTCCTCATAACCTTTGCTTTCTTGATAATATTTTCCGCCATCTGTCTAGCCGCTACCACCCCAGAAGATTGTAACCATGGCCCCCCATGCCGCCATTGCTCTCAAGCAGCTCCAGCCCCGTGAAACGGCCCGCAACCCGCTTTCCCCGGCCCGCGGCCTGCTTTCTAGCATCTAATAACGTTTCTGCTTTTAACAGCTCCCCATACTTCTGCGGAGCTTCCTCCTGTCTTGACCTCACTCCTCTTCTCAGCCATCCAAAGCGTCCTTTCTCGTCCCCCGCCCCCCTCCTTTTTTCGCTTGAACCCCTACTGCGTTGCAGATTGGGCCGCCCCATGTCAGCCCGCCCCATTAACATCGGCCTCTCTCGCGCCCGTGAAGACTTTGGCCTTCTTATTGTCCTTGCCTACGTCTCCACCACTCCCGATGCTGCCGCCACCACCGTCACTGGTGCCCTGACGCGACTTGTCCTCACCGCTGCGATCCTCCAGACCATCACACAGTCTGCCTCTACCGCTCTTTGCCGCCAAGAAGAGATCAACTACCTGTAACGCGCTGTCATCCTGGACTTTTAACAAGCAGATGGACCTTATAGCCACCGAGATCAACAAGAATTGGACATTGGCCACCCTTGCTTGCAACGGCAAGATACTGCCCCCCAAATTGTACATTTGTATCCCCGTCATACTCACCTCCCTCTTCAGCCCTGCTTCCCTCATTGCTTACTGCCTCTTGGGCCTCGGCTACTTGTTGCTGCTGCCATCCTGGCCCTTATTTGAAAAGAAGGGGGAAATGCGGTCACCCCTCGGGCTGAAGTGTGGTTTGCTGGCCTGGCAGGGGAGCGGCCGCGGTAGGCCTAATTCCGCTGCCCCCATAATAGGGTGGTTGGTCGGGCCCACCGCCACCCCTGAAGGAAGCTCGGCATGGGCGCAGAGTGCCCTCGGGTCTCCCCTTCTCGGCAGCCATGCTTCCGCGGCCACCCCTCCTCCCAGATGGCGCCACCCGATGCCTTGTGGGGCGGCACCCTTCTTCTTCCTTCTCCCTGCGCAGGCGCAGGGCAGAAAATTCCAGTCTGCCCTTTTCCCCTCCCCCGACAGCAGCAACAGCCAGGTGTGGGCGGAAAAATCCAGCCCGCCCTTTTCCCCTCCCCCGACAGCAGCAACAGCCAGGCGTGGGCGGAAAAATCCAGCCCGCCCTTTTCCCTTCCCCCGACAGCAGCAACAGCCAGGCGTGGGCGGGAAACTCAAGTCTGCCCTCCACCCCAGCAACAGCAGCCACCAATCCCGAAACCCTGCCCCTTCCCCCAGCAACAGCGACAGCCAATCCCTAACCACCACCCCTCCCCCGCCCAGTACCGCCCACTGACCTTTTGCCGGCAACCAATCAGAACAGGGCGTGGCTTCGACCAATCAGCCTTCCCCAGCCCCTATAAAACTGTTGCCTCTCCCTCAGTAAAGGGACTTGCGTGTTTACCTTGTCTCCGCGGTAGTTCTTCTGCCGTGCGCCCTCCAGTCCTGAGAGCCCCCGACAAGGGCCTGGCCTCCCTTGTCCCCAGTTCATCGCCTGCTTCTCCGGGCGACCCCTTCGTCGCCGGCTTCGCCGGGCGACCCCTTCGTCGCCGGCTTCGCCGGGCGACCCCGTCAGCCGAACCGCGCAACCCCTTGTGAGACCGATCCCTCGTCTGCTGCCGGACCGACCCCTCGTCCCAGGTGGGACCGACCCCTCATCCCAAGCGGGACCGACCCCTCGTCCAGAGCTGGACCGACCCCTCGTCCGCAGCCAGACCCCACCTCTACCGACCGAGCAAGCCGCCGCACACATGCACCAGCTCCACATGGGTCAAGGAGGTCTGGGGTTTGAACCGTGGACCTCCCATGTGGAAAATGGATGCCCTAACTGCTGAGCCAAGTCTGCTTCCCTGAATATGTCTTTATAGCTCATCACATATTATTTATATTTATGTTAATATTTCACATGTATATTATCTGTCAAAAATAATTCCCTCCAGTATTTGACTATCTAGATCCATTGAATTCTACTTCTCAATGGCTTCTGATAAAAACTTAATAGTCCTCAGATTCTATTTCTTTCATTTTCTTGATATTATGTATTATTTTATTTTACACTTTTCTTAATAAATATTTCTAAAGTTTGTGTTTTAATTAATGTGCTTGGCATGTAGTATGCTATCTTAACCAGGAAACTTAAGTTTTCTATTCCTGAAAAAAATTTCTGTGTATTTTGTTTGTGTAGCATTTAGTCACCAATTTCATTTTTACCTCAGGAATAGTATGATCATTTATTTTGTCTATATTTTCAATGAAATTTTATTAGAAGTATGTATTATGAGAAATATACTTTTTTCCCTTGTTTGTCTTTATTTTTTTAATATTACATTAAAAAATATGAGGTCCCCAAATACCCGCCACCACTCCCACACCACTCTTCCCCTCATAACAACAATCTCTTCCATCATCATGAGACATTCATTTCATTTGGTGAATACATCTCTGAGCACTGCTGCACCTCATGGTAAATGGTCCACATCATAGCCCACACTCCCCTCTGAGTCAGTTCTCACTTATTTGTGAAATGAGGATAACACTGCTAGCTCTGTAGAGCTGTAAATATTATAGTTAGTACATTAGATTTATAGGAGCTGTGACTGGCATATTGTGAGTTCTTATAAAAATGTTCCTTCTTACTTTTACTAGGTAGAACACAACTGCCCAGTCCCCTAATGCACTCCACTCTGATTCCAAACAAAATTAATTACAAAACCCTCTATGTGATTTCGATCCTCTAGCACTGGGACCTGATCCATTCAGCTCTGAATTCTGCACAGCAGCCTTCACAGTGTTTGCACAAAGGATGCCACAAAGAATTGTTTGCTGAATAAGGATTAGATGACGTGAGAATGTGTTTTTAGCTGCCTCCCAGGGTAAGAGTGCAGTAACATGCAGTAACAGTGTCTTCTCCAAGTGTACACCTTGTGTTAGAAGTCCCAGCTACCTGTGCAGTAGGCAAAATGACAGAGTGCTTCCCTCCAGGCCTCCTTGCCCTTCCCCTTGTCACATTGCAGTGCCTCCCACTCTGCCTCTGGGACCTGGTTCTGGGACTTCCCCTTGCATGTCAGTCAGTGACAGGTACATGTGCTCATGCTCTCCTCCTGAGGGTGAGATGTGGACCAGGCTGCTTTTCTTTAGTCAACCCTGACATGTGAAGGAGCCTAGATCAGAGTAGAACTTCCAAAAGAGCCAAGCTGCAAACCCCCACCCTCAGACACCTGAGGGAAATCTATACCTATGGCTGTAATCAGTTGAGCTTTGCAGTAGCTTGTTTATCTGCACTATTGTGGCAGTGGATAAGTGGTATACCTGGAAAATATCTTGAACCTCCGTGTCCAGATGCAGATATCCCAGGAAGAGGATTCCAGTGTAGGGTAAATATTTTTATGTGAGGAAATTGACTCTCTCCTTGAGCATTCAATTATTCTCTTACATTTTCAATCAAGGGTTTTTTGTTAACACTCAAACTTACTTTCATTCCCCAGTTTCTATCTGCAGAGAGGATTATAGCACTAAATCTCATTGCTGAGTGTACATTTCAGAAATTCATTTTGCATGTGAGTCCAGGCTAGAGATATTTGTTTATATCTGATTCCTTCACTATTATGTAAGACCTGCATGAGGTGTCTTTACCATGACATTGATGCTCCATAAATAATTGTTGAATGAAGAAATGGGTTATATCTGTTTGAATCTCTAAAATGAAATCTGGAATTCAGAGGTTATTGAACAAGATGGTTAGTAAAGAATCTCTATAAAAAGATAGGTAAGGGAAAACGGACTTTGGCCCAGTGGTTAGGGCGTCCGTCTACCATATGGGAGGTCCATGGTTCAAACCCCGGGCCTCCTTGACCCGTGTGGAGCTGGCCATGCGCAGCGCTGATGCGCGCAAGGAGTGCTGTGCCACCCAGGGGTGTCCCCCGCGTAGGGGAGCCCCACGCGCAAGGAGTGCGCCCATAAGGAGAGCCGCCCAGCGTGAAAAGAAAGAGCAGCCTGCCCAGGAATGGCGCGGCCCACACTTCCCGTGTCGCTGACGACAACAGAAGCGGACAAAGAAACAAGACGCAGCAAATAACCTCCTGGGAAATGGCGAGGCCTGGAGAAAGTGGCTCCCTGTCCTGACAATCTCTGCAGGTGCTGCCATCTAGGCTGTCTCCCACCTACATTCCCATCTACTAGAGACTGGAGGCCTTCCATGCAGATGCAGAGATCTGTGGCCCTTGACACTCTCCACAAAACTCATCCTGTTTTTGGCTCGGAGCCATTTCTTTATATGCATTATTTATTTTATTTTATTTTATTTGAAGATACATATATTATGAATAATATTACATTTAAAAATATAAGAGGTTCTCATTTACACCAGCCCACCCTTCCATGCATTCTGAGTGTGCGTGTGTGTTCTCCAGGTTGTGTGAGATGTTGGTGTGTTTAGGGAGATGGGAGTTTCTGTGTATATAAGCTGCAGTAGTACATGTGAATTCAAAAGGTGGGGAGCAGGGGTGTGTCCGAGTGACGTTTGGATGGTAAATACATGTGTGGGGTGGTGTTGGAGGTTTCTATATATACATGAAGACTTGTGGGCTGGGTGTCCTAGGGCTGTGGACAATTTATGTGAAAATTCAGGGAATTTGTAGGTAGATTCGACAGGTTTGGAGAACCTACAGGTTTGGAGCTCAGGTGAACTCTGGAGTGTGTGTGAATTCACAAGGCTATGTTTACCCTTCTAATGCATGCATTGGAGGATTGGCCATTAGTAATTTGTGGGTATTCATGGAACAAAGCAAGTCAAATGGCCACCTCTGGGTTCAACAAAAGAGATTGTAGTATTTTCTCATCAAAGACACTGCAGAAAGGAACAGCAAATATTCTGCCTAGCAACACAGTGGACCACTTTGGAAACTTTTGCATGTGTGTGTTTTGGGGTGGCTCTGTTTATTTTGAGGGTAAAGTGAGATATCGTATATGTGTCTCTTTGTGAGGTGCGAATTGGGTCTGTCTCTATTCAGAGCATAGGCATTAAATTCATGCTCACACTGCCTGGGTGGGAGTTCAGGGCATTTGTTTTTGGTGTGGACCAAATTTGGAGAGGAGTGACTGGATTTTGTGGGGAGCTGGGTTTGTGAAGGTGAACATATTATCGGCACCTATGGGCACATTCTGTTCATAATTTCTCAAGATGGAGGCTTGTATGAGTTTGTATTTGGGGTGTGAGGTTATTGTGTCCATTTGGGTGAAAGAGGGGGTGTCGTGTGTGAGATTTAGGAGAATGTGGAGAAGTTGCTCTTCGTCTTCAGGTTCTGCGGCATCGTACCTGGGTGTGTGTTCACAGGGTTTGGGGGATTGACTGTTCCTTAAGTACTCGGTAATATCTGAGTTTATCTTGAATGCATTTGGTTTTTGTCAGAATCTATGGGATTGATTTGGGGGTTTTGTGAGTTTTGGTGTATTTTTTATGGGATAGGAGGATATGTTTACCACTAAGTGCTTGTTTGTCCATGGATGTTTAGAGGTTGTGTTTTTGTACTAAAGATTAATTTTTACTGGGAATTGTGGGATTTACATAAATATATTTTTAAAGTTACATTAAAAAAATATGGGGTCCCCATATAGTCCCCACCCCTTCACCCCACTCCTCCCACATCAACAACCTCTTTCATCATCATGGCACATTCACTGCACTTGGTGAATACATTTTGGAGCACTGCTGCACCACATGGACAGTGGTTTACATAGTAGTTTACACTCTAACCCAGTCCACCCAGTGGGCCATGGCAGGACCTACAATGTCCAGCAACTGTCCCTGCAGTACCACCCAGCACAACTCCACATTGTGAAACTGCCCCCACATCATATCTCTTCTTCCCTCTCCCTACCCTCAGCAGCTACTATGGCCACTTCCTCCACATTAATGCTACATTTTCCTCCATTACTAATCACAACAGTTCCAGAATAGAATATCAGTAAGTCCACTCTAATGCATACTCTATTCCTCCATCCTGTGGACCCTGGGATGGTTATGTCCACTCCACCTGTATATTAAGAGGGGGCTTAGATTCCACATGGATGATGGATGCAATTCTCCTGCTTGCAGTTGTAGGCTCTCTTGGCTTCCTGGTGTGATGGTTGACCTTCACCTCCCTGTTTGCTGGCTGGAGTAAGTTTATTAAAAGAGAGGGTAGGAGCTGCAGGTCTGTTGAGGCTCAGGGCCTGGCTATCACATGGACAGTCCAGAGATTCAGGTTCCCTGAGCATACACAAAACCCCAGTGCCAACCACAGGTCCAGTAAAAGTAACAGGATTGGCTTCCAAAAAAAGATCACATCTGAGTTCAACTCCATCCCACTCAGGAATACCAACTCCAAAGTAGGGCCAAGAGACATGGCACAGAACTCCATCTGCCATGACCATAGAACCTCGAGGTCTCTGGAGCCCTCAGAAGAACCAATACCTGGGGTTGTACCTACTTTGGCTGTCTCTGGGACCCTGCTGAGGCATGCATAAGAGTGACCCCTCTGAAGATCTCCTGACTCTGTTTTGGAGACTCATAGCCATATAAACTCATATTTTTTGTACAAGGGACTCTGAGTGTACATTGGAAGGTCTGACAAATATATGATTAGTGTCAGAGGTTCTTCAGGCTTCCTGGCATTTGTGTGATTGTTACCATGTAAATCCATTAGGCAAGGGAATGTCTTGCATGTGTCTAGTTGTTGTGGGACTGCGGTTTGTGTGTCTGCAGATTGTGGGTAGATGGTTGCTATGTAGTTGCTGGCACAGGGTGTCTTTTTTGTTTAATATTATTACTATTGAAATCATGGAAATGCTCTAATAATGATCGAAGTGATGAATGTACAACTTTGAGATTGTACCAAATACCACTGATTGTATGTTTTGGATTAATTGAATGATTTGTTAATATGTACTAATACAATTGACCATTTTAAAAATAAGTATTTTCCATGTATGATTCCCTGCTATATAAATAGAAGTGAAATACATTTTTCTGAAAACTGCTTAAAATAAGTTAGAGTGCATGTGGAGGAAAGGGATCCCTCATTAACTGATGGTGTGAATGGAGAATGGTGGAGCCCTTGTGGAGGACAGTTTGGCATTTCCTCAGCAAGCTAAGTATAGAACTGCTATTTGCTCCAGTAATCCCACTTCTGGGTATATAACAGGAAGAATTGAAAGCAGGGACATGAATGGATCTATGAACACCAATGTTCATAGCAGCGTTATTTGCTATTGCCAAAAGATGGAAGCAACCCAAGTCCACATGAATAGAAGGATGGATAAATAAACAGTGGTATATACACACCATGGAACATTACTGAGGTATAAGAAGCAATGCAGTATTAACACACAGGATGACCTGGATGAATATTGAAGACCTCATGTTAAGTGAAGTGGGCCAGACACTGAAGGGCAAATATTGCATGACCTCACTGATTTGAATTAAGCAGTTTGAGCAGTCTCATGGAGCTCATGTCTCCAGGAGACACAAAGGGAATAGGGGTTGTGAGCCTATGCCCATATAGGCAGTAACTCTGATAAGGTGGAAGGGTGTAGTTGTGCAGTGGATGAGGATGACAGTGGTGCAGTGATTTTGTGATCAGCAGTGCTGGTCAGTGAGTCGGGTAGAGTGGGGGGGTTGGACTATCCATGGATTGGGAGGAGGGTCGAGGGCAGGAACAGATGAACTCTGAGGATTTGCAGATCTGTGTTTAAAACTACAATGTTGGGAATATTCTTTTAGCAAATATGGCAGGGGAAGATTACTGCTGTAGGTATTGGATGGGAGTGGCATACAGGAGAGGTTGTACCTGGGGCAAGTTTCTCTGGAATATGTAAGTGCTTATCTTGTCATTATGTGTTATCTCAGTGGGTGGAGACCCACACAATAAGCAAGAAAATATTAAATCCCAATCCCGGGAAGTCATGCTATGTTCTCCAATAGAGGGACAAGAGTCTCTTGAGAACATAGGCAATGTCTAATAAAAGAAAAGAGACAATTATGTCAAGTACTCAATATTTTTTTAAAGATTTATTTATTTTTATTTAATCCCCCCCCCCAGTTGTCTGTTCTCTGTGTCTATTTGCTGCGTCTTGTTTCTTTTGTCCACTTCTGTTGTTGTCAGCGGCATGCGAAGTGTGGGTGGTGCCATTCCTGGGCAGGCTGCACTTTCTTTCATGCTGGGCAGCTCTCCTTACGGGGCACACTGCTTGCGCGTGGGGCTCCCCTATGTGGGAGACACCCCTGCATGGCATGGCACTCCTTGTGTGCATCAGCACTGTGCATGGGCCAGCTCCACATGTGTCAAGGAGGCCCGGGGTTTGAACCACGTACCTCCCATGTGGTAGACAGACGCCCTAACCACTGGGCCAAGTCCGTTTCCCAAGTACTCAATATTATTGCAAGTAATTATGAGTCATACTCTTCAGAAAGTGAAACAGTGGGTACCATAGGTGCTGGGGGTGGGGGAAGAAAGAATAAATAGAAGGAACACAGGACAGTTTTAGGGCATTAGAATTGTTCTGCCTGATATTTTATAATGGGAGACTCTGGAAATTTAGGGTACTAAATAGTAGAAGACTTTAGAAAACAGAAAAATATTTATTATTGTGTTTTGAATTTTGATTCATGATACAAAGAACATTTAATGAATTTGAGTATGTTTTGGTCAAAATCTGCCAAAACCCAGAGGCTAAATGACAGAAATATTCCATACACTGAAATATCCTCATACTAAATTACTTTTTATGCATGCAAAGGATTTTGGTTAATTGATGTTTTAACAGACAGACTTACCCCTAATTGATTCTCATAATTCACTGGTAGATTCTGGAGGGTTTCTTTGGCTATATGATGATTGTGCACATGATTTCCAAGCTTTAAAACACATTTCTTTTTTTAACTTTTTAATTGCACTTGTGAAGACCTGTATTGCACTGTTGAATAGAAATGTAATGACTGCTCCTCTTTGTCTTTTTCCTAATGTTAGGGATGTGATGCTAGCATGCCGCTGGTACTTGTAATGTTTGCTCTAATTTCTGTTGGATGTATTTTTTTTAGGTTGTGGAAGGTCCATTGATAATAAGTGGAAACTGTTACCACATGCTATTTTCATCTGCTTATGTTTTCATAAACATTTTGTTTTTGATAAGTGTTCTGTAAGGATAATATTTTTAAAAACTTCATCAGAAGTATAAAGGATTTGCATATAGCCCACGCCTCCCACTCCCACAAGTTTTCCTTTGAGTAGCATCTTACAATTGTGTGGTACATTTGTTACAATTGATGAATAAAACATTAAACCATTACTACTAACCAAGGTCAATAGTTTACACTGCAGTTTACACTTAATTCCAATACCTTAAAAATGCCCTATTTTCTACCTAGTATTCCTAGCCCCTCCCCTCAGAATCTCTGCTAAACACTATCTTTGCATCAATGTTACATGTGCTTTCATAGTTACAATATTAATGTTTACTTTGTCCATGGTTGCTGACCACTTTAATTGGTTCTTTCCTACACCGTACATTTTTTGGGGTTTTGATGCCCACTCTGTCTCAGATTCAGAGAGGGTTTAGATCTTATGGGGCAGATGTAAAGGGCTGTTTTGCTTGCAGTTGTAGATACTCTGTTTCAGATGACAGTTGCCCTTAATCATCATTTTGTCCGGTGTCTTTGGCAGACCCCTATAGGTGAATCACAACACTGACCTTAGGATTTTGGAGGAAAACCCTGCCATCCTCTGCAGATAATGACTCCCCTTTTGAGAAACAGCTTTTGGCCTGCTTCTGGGCCTTAGTAGAGAATGAATGCTTAACTATGGACCATCAAGTTACCATGAGACCTGAGTTGTCTATCATGAGCTGGGTATTGTCTGACCCACCAAACCATAAAGTCAGGAGGACATATAGCACTCCATAATAAAGTGGAAGTGGTATATATGAGAAAGGCTTGAGCAGGTCATGAAGGCATGAGAAATTTACATGGGGAAGTAGCCCAAATGGCCATGCTCACCACCGCTGCCATGTTACTTTCTCCTTCCCAGTCCACAGCTTTGGCCTCTTGGGGAGTCCCTTACAATCATTTGAATGAGGAAGAGAAAACTCAGGCCTGTTTTACAGATGGTACCACCCAAAAGTGGACAGCTGCAGCATTGCAGCCCCTTTCTGGGACATTGCTGAAGGACAGTGGTGAGGCAAATCCTCCCAGTGGGCAGAATTTTGAGCAGTGCACCTGGTTGTTCATTTTGCTTGGAAGGAGAAATGGCCAGAGGTGCATTTGTACACTGATTCACAAACTGTTGCCAATGGCTTGGTTGGATGGTCAGGGACTTGGAAGAAACATGATTGGAAAATTGGTGAGAAGGAGGTCTGGGGAAGAGTTATGTGAATTGACCTTTTTCAGTGGGCAAAACACATGAAATTTTGTGTCCCATGTGACTGCTCACCAGAGGGTAACTTCAGCAGAGGAAGATTTTAATAATCAAGTGGAAAAGATGACCCACTCTGTGGCTAATGCTCAGCCTCTTTCCCCAGCCACTCCTGTCATTGCCCAATGGGCTCATGAAAAAAGTGTCCATGAAGGTAGGGATGGAGGTTATGCATGGGCTCAGCAACATGCACTTCCTCTTACCAAGGTTGACTTGGCTACATCCACTGCTGAGTGCCCAATCTGCCAGCAGCAGAGACCCACACTCAGCCCCCAATATGGCAACATTCCTTGAGGTGACCAGCCTGACACCTGGTGGCAGGTTGACTATTTTGAACTACTTCCACCATGCAAGGGGCAGTGATTTGTTTTAACTGGAATAGACACATACTCTGTATATGAGTTTACATTTCCTACATGCAATGCCTCTTTCAAAACTACCATCCATGGACTTACCGAATGTCTTATCTACCACCATGGCATTCCACACAGCATTGCTTCTGTTCAAGGAACTGATTTCCCAGCAAATGATGTACAGGATTGGGTGCATGCCTATGGAATTCCCTGGTCTTACCATGTTCCCCATCAGTCGAAGCAGCTGGATTGATAGAATGGTGGAATGGCCTGTCAAAGACTCATTAACAGTGCCAACTAACTAGCTGGCAATACCTTGCATGGCTGGGGTAATGTTCTCCAGGAGGCTGTGTATGCTTTAAATCAGCATCCACTTTATGGTGCTCTTTCTCCCACAACCAGAATCCATGGGTCCAGGAGTCAAGGGGTGGAAATGGTAGTGGCACCACTCGCTCTTACCCCTAGTGACCCACTAGGACAATTTTTGCTTATAATTTTTTTGCTTCCATAGTCTTAGTAGTGATGTTCCCATCCTTACTCCTGGTTTTGGTAATTTAGTCCTCTTTTACTTCAGTTGAGCTCAAGATTTAACTAATTTATTGATCTTTTCAACATAATATTGCTTTTTATTGGTTTTCTGGTCTTTCATTGGTTTCCTTTCTGATGTTTATTATTTCCTTTCTTCTCTTTGCTTTGGACTTAGTTTGCTTTTTTCTACTCTCTTAAGATGAAGTTTAACTTACTGATTTGAGGTCCTTATTTTCTGATTTGAGCATTTAAGAAATAATGTTTACTCTGAGCATTACTATAATATGTTACATGTGTTACTCTCAACCCTACTCATTTCCACTCTATTACAATTGACCAAATTATATCGCTACATACATCAATCATCAGCTCCCATTCTCAACCCTCATTCCATTTCTTAGCAACCCATACTGCAGAGTTTATTTCTATGAGTTTACTCATCTCCGGGAGTCATAAAGCATGCTGGGGGGAAGTTATTGCATTTATATGCTGAGTTTGGCTTAGAGAGAGGCCGCCTTTGAGCACAGGGTGGTTCCCACTATCTAAATCTTAGGCACCCTACAAGAGTAGGCTAAGTTTCAATTTCAAGAGTGAAGGCTCACAAGCATAGTCATCAATATCAAGGGCCCATCAATGGACCATCCTCCTTCACTAGTCATTGCCTCTGTACTTGGGGGATTCTTGCTGTTCCATTAGAAAAAGTGGCAGAGCTCCCCACAATGGGAATTTTATATTCTTTAGTTATTGTGTTAGTCTCCACTCACTGTAAAAATGTCCCATGAACACTAAAATACATTTTATGCTTTATATGTATGCCCAGGTGAGCTTCCTCCCATATATCCCCCACACTGATACCCCACACCAATGCACCTCCCCTACCATAGTTGAAACCCTTCTGTGACCCAAAATGAAGTAAAAATGAAGCCAAGGATATCACCAAGTATAAATAACAGGAAAATGAAATAATGATAGGTTTAAATGTAAGAAATAAAATAATAATTTAGAGAAACTAAAATTAAAATTTTAAAATTGGGATATTAAAAATATAATGAAAAATATTTTTTTAAAAACGTTTGTATGTTCTTCCTTCCATCACTGTAATATATATCATTCTGCATGTACAGTGATCTTATTTTCTTCCATTCCTCCAGTGTCTTTCTTTTTTTATTTTGTCTTCAAAGAAGTTTTAGGTCACAGTAAAGTCACATGCAGAATACAGGTGTATTAGTCAGTGAAAGGAGTGCTGATGCAAAATACTGGAAATCTGCTGGGAATTATAGTGGGTATTTATGTGGGGTAGGAGCCTACAGATACCAGACCATAAAGCATAAGCTACTTCCCTCACTAAAGTCTATTGGAGCAAGATGTCTCACAATGTCTGTGAGGGTTTTGGCTTCCGGGTTTCCTATGTTCCTGGGGCTTGCTTTTCTCTTGGGTTCAAGGTTCCCTTCTGGTGCTGCTTCCCTTTCCTCTGGGTGCTGACTTCCCAGGTCTTCAGCATCAAACTCTTACATCAGAAATCCCGAACTCTGTTCTTCACCATGCTGTTTATCTGTGAGTCCCCACCCACCAAGGGGTGGGCATTGAGTCCCTAATGCCCTAATCATAATTCAATCATGCCCATGTACAGATCAGATTACAAGCATAATGCAATATTTCTTTTTGGAATCCATCAGTTATATCAAACTACTACAACAGGGGACTCCCATATAACCATCATGTTTCCACCTTTACCCCTTCACATATTAATAACTTTTTTATATGTGGATGGTACATTTTTTACACCTGATGTACCAATATTGAAATATAGCTACTAAGGGTGGTCCATGGTTTACATTATGGTTTACATTTTGGACCATGCATTTTATAAATATTTGATGAAATTAAACATGGCCTGTATCCATCATTGCAATATCATGTAGAACACTTCCATTGCTCCCAAACTGCCCCCCGTTTCTTCTATTCTTCCCTCCCCCTCCCCTTGAGGCCCATGGTGAACACCAGTCTTTACTTCTTGAAGGACAAGATTCAGTTACTTGCAATAACTTTGAGGGTTTGGCACACTGGTCTGTCCTTCCCTATATGGCACCACCGATACTCTCAAGGGACTCCCACCCATCTGTTTGAAAATATAGCAGGCCTTCCTGCGATGGGAATCCAACAACATCCTGTGGATCTTTACCCATTGATAGAACACACTATGGCAACATGATCTCTTGAACACTCCCAAAAAGCCTGTCCCAGGTATACCCTTCCCCAAATGCCTTTCCATTCAACACACTAAATTAGTAACTCTTCTTGTAAAATTGACAAAAGAGCATTCCCAACATTGTACTTTTAATCACATACCTGCCAGTCCCCAGTGTTTACCTGCTCCCCTCTTCAGTCATGCCCCAGTTCCAAGGACTGTCTACCTCTCCCTCCCCATCCTACCCCCTGTCAGATCTGCACCAAACCCAACAGTATCACTACACCCCTGTCATGTCATTTCACTTCACAGCTACACATTTCCACCTCATCATAGATTTCACCCATATAGGTTTTGGCCTACAATCTTCTTATCCATTTCTGTTTCCTGTACACCTATCTACCAGACCCTTGCTCCGTGAGTCAGCTCAAATTGCTTAATTTATATCAGTAAGGTCATGAAATATTTGTCCTTCAAAGCCTGACTTCCTTCACTCAACATAAGATCCTCAAGATTCATCCATGTTGTATTATCCGTTGTGTTAGTGCTATATTCTTTCTTCCAGCTGAGCAATATTTCAATGTATGTATGTACCACATTGTTTTTATCCATTTATCTCTTGATGGGCATTTCGGTTGATTTCAACTTTCGGCAATAGTAAATAATGCCACAATGAACATTGGTGTGTATGTATCTGATGTGTCCTTGCTTTCAATTCTTCTGGGTATGTATTCAGCAGTGGATTTGCTGTATCATGTGACAGACCCCTAGTTAGTTTTTTGAGAAACTGTTGAGCTATCATCCAAATGACTGCACCATTCTACATTCCCACCAGGAGTGGATGAGGGTTCCCATTCCCCCACATCCTCCCCAATACTTGTAGTCTTCTGTTTTTTTATATGGCAGCAAATCTAATGGGTATAAGATGACATTTTGTTGTAGTTTTGATATTCATTTCCCTAATAACTAGTGATGTTGAGCATCTTTTCATGTGCTTTTCAGTCATTTGTATTTGTTTTTTGGAGAAGTATCTATCCAAAGCACTTGCCCATTTGTGAAATGGGTTTTTTTTGCCTTTTCATTTTCAAAGTGTAGGATTTCTTGATCTATGCTGGATATTAGGCTCCTATCAGATATATGGTTTCTGAATTTTATTCTCCCAATAGGTAGGTTGCCTTTTCACTTTCTTGACAAACTCCTTTGAGGTGCAAACGTTTTTAATTTTGAAGAGGTCCCATTTATCTATGTTTTCTTCCTTGCTTGTGCTTTGGGTGTGAAGTTCATAAAACCATTTTCTAATACAAGATCCTTTAGAGGCTTCCATACATTATGTTCCAAGGTCTTTATGGTGATGGTTCTTATATTTGGATCTTTGATTGATCTTGTCTTGATTTTTGTATAATATGTGAGATGGTGTTCCAGTCTCATTCTTTTGAATATGGAAACCCAGTTCTCCAGGTACCATTTGTGGAAGAGGCCATTCTCTCCCAGTTGAGTGGGCTTGGTGACCTTGTTGAATATCAGATGTGTGTAAATGGAAGGATCTATATTAGAACTCTCAATACAGTTACATTGATCAGTGTATCATTGTGCTAATACCATGCAGTTTTGGCCACTGTAGATTTGTAGTATGTTTTAAAGCCAGGTAGTATGAGCGTTCCTATTTCAGTTCTCTTTTCCATGCGTCGTTGGTTATTCAGGGCCTCTTGCACTTTGAAATAAATTTTTGTAGTTTTTCCAATTCAGCAATAAAATGCTGTGGTGATGTTTATTGGGATTGTGGTAATTCTGGAAATCAGTGTGGGTAGGATAGACATCTTAATGATGTTTATTCTTCCTACCCATGAACTGGGAATATTCTTCCCTTAATTTAAGCATTCTTTGATTTCCTTAACAGTGTTGTGTAGTTTTCTGCATAAAAGTCATTTGCATCTTTAGTTAAATTTGTTCCTAGGTGATTCTTTTAGTTGGTATTTTAAATGGTATTTTTTTCTTGATTTTCTCCTCAGATTGCTCATTTTGGTGTGCAGAAATGTTACTGATTTTTGCACATTGATTTATAACCTGTGGCATTACTGAACTCATTTATAAGCTCTAGAGGCTTTGTTGTCATTTTCTCAGGGCCTTCTCTCTATAGGATCGTGTCATCTGCAAATACTGAAATTTTTATTTCTGCCTTTCAAATGTGGATGCCTTTTATAGGTTTTCTTGCCCAAGTGCTTGAGCAGGTACCTGTAAAACAGTCTTATATAGGAACAGTGATTGTGGGCATCCTAGTCTTGTTCCTGATCTTAGAGGAAAAATTTTTAGAATTTCACCATTTTATGTAAGGTTAGTTGTGGGTTTTTCATGTATACCCTTTATCATGTTGAGATAGTTTCTTTCTATTTCTATCTTTTATAGTGTTTTTATCTTTTATAGTGCTGTATCTTGTCAAATGTTCTTTTTGCATATATAGAGGTGATGATGTTATTTTTTCCTTTTGATCTGTTTATATGGTGTAAAATATTGGTTGATTTTCTTATGTTGAACCATTCTTGCATACCATGGATGAAGCTCTCCTGGTTATGGTGTCTAATTCATTTGATGTGTTGTTGAATATGATAAGCATGTATTTTATTAAGGATTTTAGCATGTAGGTTCATTAGAGAGATTGGTATGTAGTTTTCCTTTCTTGTGGCATCTTTGGCTTTGGTGTTCAGGTGATGGTGGCATCACTGAATAAGTTAGGCTATATTCCTTTCACTTCTATTTTGTTTGGAAGTAGATTTAGTGTTATTTCCAGCAAGTTTGGTAGAATCCACCTATGAAGCCATCTATTCCTGGGCTCTTCTTAGCTGGTAAGTTTTTGGCAAGTGATGCTTTATCATTGCTTGTGATTTGTCTGTTGAGTTCATCAATTTCTTTATTTATCAATGTAAGCTGCTTGTGTGTTTTTAAGAATTTGTGCATTTCCTCAAATTATCCATCTTGTTGGCATATAATTTTTCATATTTTCCTCTTATGGTACTCTTTGTCTGTGGGATCAGTGGTGATATCCCCTTCTTTATTTGTTGTTTTGCATATGTGCATTTTCCCTTTTATTTCTCCTAGTCTATTTAAGAGCTTGGTCTTCTTGAAGAACCAGATTTTGTTTTGTTTTGATTTTGTTTTTTTCTACTGCTTTTTAAATTTTTATTTTTTTTTTAGAGCTGCTCTAATCTTTATTTCCTTCTTTATATTTCCTTTGGGGTTAGTATGTTGTTCTTTTCCTAATTCCTTCTGGTGTTCAGGTAGGTCTTTAATTTTAGCTCTTTCTTGTTTTTTGAAATATGCCTTTATGGCTCTGAATTTCCCTCTCAGCACAGCTATTGCTGCATCCCCTAGGTTTTGGTATGTAGTGTTATCATTTTCATTCATTCCAAGATAGTTCCTGATTTCTTTTGAGATTCCCTCCCTAATCCACTGTTTGTCTAAGAATGCATTGTTTAACTTCCATATCTTTGTGCCTAATCTGGTTCTCTGGTCCTTACTGATTTCCAGCTTCATGTCATTGTGGTCTGAGAGATTACTTTGTGAAGCACTGTCCTGGTCTGCTGTACCCCAATGCAGGTCAGCAAGGTAACCTTGAATCCCTCTCAGTTGTTCTAGTGAGAGCTAAGATTTATCTGCCTAGCTCATTGGCCATGTTCACATAAATCTTATGTTCTTTTTAAATATTTATTTTTGATCTATTCATGGCCTCTTACCCTTCCAGATTAGCTAGGTGTTCTAGCACAATATTGAATAACAGTGGTGACAAGGGGCATTCTAGTCTTGCTCCTGATTTCAGCAGGGAAAGTCTCAGTATTTCCCTGTTCAGTACAGTGATGGCTTTGAGTTTCTCATGTTGGAACTTTACCATATTGAGAAAACTTCCATCTATTCCTATCTTTTGAAGATTTTTTTTTAATCAAGAAAGGGTGCTGTTCTATGTCCAATGATTTTTTACAGCAATCAAGAGGATCGCATGATTCTTCTTCTTCAAATTGTCAATGTGGTGTATAACACAAATTGATTTTCTTTGTTCACACACCCTTTTATCCCTGGGATAAAACCCACTTGATTGTGGTGTAGAGTTCTTTTTTTTTAATTTTTGTATTGAAGTTCATCATTCATATATGAAAATCCATAAACAAAAAGTGTATAGTATAAGTTGTGAACTACAAAAAATATGCATATCATCATAGAGGGCTCCCATACATTACCAATGCCTTGCATCTTTTTAAAACAGTTATTACAAACTCTGAAAGAGCATCATCAAAACATTGCTAGTAACTATAGCCAATATCTTACATTTGGTGTATTTTTCTCCAACCTCTCTGGTAAATTCCATCCTATATTAGTATTATATACTTTTCATAGATCATGAGAGAATGTTCTTCTATGTGTTCTGTTACCCACAGTCCACCTTCCACCATAGGATTCATTGTGATTTATAGTCTCATACATTGTACAATGTTTTTTGTTTGTTTGTCTTCATTATTAATTTTTTAAAAGAAACAGATTACACAAAATTTTACATTAATAAATATAAAAGGTTCCCATTTACCCTACTCACCACACTCCTCCCATTCCTCCCACATCAAAAACCTCTTTCAGCAGTGTGGCACATTCATTGCATTTGATGAATACATTTTGGAGCATTGCTACACAGCATGAATAATAGTTTATATTGTAGATTACACTCTCTCCCAGTTCATTCAGTGGATTATGGCAGGATATTTAATGTCCTGCATCTGCCCTTGCGATATCATTCAGGACAACTTCAAGTTCAGAAAATAACCCCATAGCACTCCTCTTCTTCCCTCTCCCTTCCCTCAGCAACTCCCATGGCCACTGTCTCCAGTTCAGTGATACAGTTTCTTCCATTCCTAGGGTCACCACAATTGTATACTAGAATACTAGTAATTCCACTGTAATCCATAATTTATTCCTCCATCCTAAAGATCCTGGGATGGTAATTTCCACTTCACCTCAAAATCGAGAAGGGTTTTGATCTCACAGGGCTGAAAGATGGGATTCTCCCACTTGCCATTGTAGACTCTCTCATTCCCATGGTGTGGTGGTTGACCATCCTCACCTCTCTGTCAGCAGACTGGTTTAAGTCCAACAAACTGGAGAGTAGGTGTTGAAATTCTGCTGAAGCTCAGGTCCCAGCTGGCACATGGACAGTCCCGAAATTCAAGTCTCCTGAGCATACACCAACCCCAGCACCAACGTCAGGTTCAGGAAAATTGACATAACAGGCATGCATAGAGAAGTCACATCTGAGTCCAACTCCATCACATTCAGGAGCACAAGCTCCAGAGTAGGGCTGACTGACAAGGCACTGAAATCCAGAGTCATCTGTCATGACTGCAGGACCTGGGAGCCATAGTTGGGCCCTTTCTAAAATTGGGTTCCTTGTTTTTACATCGTTGAGTTGTATGATCTCTTTATATGACATGGATATCAATCCCTTGTTGGATATGGGATTTTCAATATTTTTCAATATTTTCTCCCATTGAATAGGCTGCCTGTGTATAATTTTGTGTGTGTGTATAATTTTTAATGTGCTTTTGGATTCTGTTTGGAAGTGTTTTTTGGAATATTTTTACATATATATTCATTATAAATATTGGTCTGTAATTCTATTTTTTGTAGCATCTTTATCTGGTTTTGATATTAGAGTGACGTTGGCTTCATACAACGTGTTTATTTGTGTTCTCTCCTGTTTGATTTTTTTGGAACATCTTGAGGAAGATTGGTTTTAGATCATCTTTGAATGATTGCTTGTTCTATCACAATACCTCTTTGAGTTTTGGTTCACCTCATTCTGAGGCTTTTAAATTGTCAACCTTATGTAACCAAAACCAGGCAAGGGATTCACTAATGGGTTACAGATATTTTTTCCCCAGGGTTTTGGGGAAAAAAGTGACCTAAAAGCAGCTTTTCTCATTGCTGTTTCCCAACTGGCTAGCAGATGGCACTCACTGGCAAACACTTCCAAGGAAGTGCCACAATCCCCAGCTTAGCCTTGCTTCTGGTCTGGCTCTGCTGGTCAAATTCACAGAAAAGAAACCACTCTGTCCTCTGCCACACCTTCCCTCTTCCCAGGGAGGGAGATGGTTGTTCCCCTCTCAGTCAGCTGCACTTAGCCATGGGTTTTATTAGGCTTCATACCTTGATAATGGGCGCTGGGAGCCCTTTCCTCCTGCTGGCTGACATTTTGGGCTCACAGCTGACATTTTGGGCTCTTCGGCTTTCTGTCCCTTGCCCTCCTGGGCCTTGAGCAGTACTGTCTGGGTTAGTTAACCTCCAAAACAAGTCCCTCAGACATCTTCTTGCCCTTCTCCATTTCTTTTGTGAGAGTTGAGCCCTGCTTGTGTACTCTGATGCCATCTTCCCCAAAGTCTGTAAGCTTTGCTCTTTGATGCATCCTATAGGTTGTGATATGGTGTGATATGGTTAGCAATTTCCCTATAATGTCTTCATTGACGCATGGGTTATTCCAGTGGTCATTAATTAACTTCCAAATATTGGGAGGTTTTCCGGACTCCTTTCAATTGTTGATTCTAATTTCATTCCATTGCAATTGGAGAAAATACTTTGCATAATTTTAAAGTTATACAGACTTTAGGTTTTTGCTTTGTTGTTTTTTCCACTTGAACAGCAGAGTTTCTATTCTGGAGAACATTTTCTGTGAACTTGAAAAGAGTGTGTATAGTGCTGCCAAAGGATGGAATGTTTTGTTCATGTCAGTTAGGTAGAGTGGTTGATAATGTTGTACAAATCTTCTATACCTTGCTGAATTTATGTCTAGTAGTTCTATCAATTATTGGGAGTGGGTATGGAAAACTTAGACTATGACTGTTCAATGATCTCTATCTCCTTTCAAATCTCTCAGGTTATTTCTTCAGGCATTTGAAGTGTCTCTTCTTAGGCATGGACATATTTTATAATTGTCATGTCTTTAAGATGTAATAACATTTTAATCATTATGAAATATTTCTCTTTGTCTTTATAACATTTATTGCCTTAAAGCATACTGTCTTAGTTTCCTAAATCTGCCAATGCAAAGTTACCAGGAATGGGTTAATTTTTACAAAGGGACTTGAAATGTCCAAATCAAGGCACCAGCAGAGATGTTTTCTCAACAAATGTCATCTGCTGGCAGATCCTGGTGTCTTGCCACGTGGCAAGTCAAGATGGCAGCTAATCACTGCCATTCCTGAACTCTTGTCTCTCAGATGGCATGGTCAAAGTGGTGGCTCTATTTCTGAATATCTCTTCTTTCAGTTCTCAGTTCAAATAAAACCCAACAAATGGGTAGAGACCCAACCTGTGTCATGCTACACTGATGTAGCCCAATCAAATGACCCCACACTCATGGGAATGGATGAGTTCAAGAACATAACCTTTCCTAGCCTTCACAATATTTAAACTTTTGCACTTAGTATATCAGAAAGCAATAGACACGCCACCTCTTTTATGATTGCTGTCACATCCTTTTTCATCCTTTTACTTTCCACCTATTTCTTCCTTTGAATATAAGGCATGCCTTTGGAGATTACACTTTTAAGGATCTGGCTGCTTTATCAAATGTATTAATCAGACCAATGCCTATTCAAATAGACACAGTTCTCCATTTATTCTGAATATGAATTTTTCTTCCCTCAAAACATCAACCTGACAAAACTACCATCTGTGGACTTACAGAACATCTTAACCATCATCTTGATATTCCACACAGCTTTGCTTCTGATCATGGAACCCGCTTCATGGTTACTGAAATGCAATACTGGGCATATGCTAATGGAATTCCCTCATCTTACATTTTCATACTGGAGCAGCTGAATTGACACATCAGTGGAATGACCTTTGGAAGATTCAATTATGGGGTTAGCTGGGTGGCCATACTTTGCAGGTCTCAATAAATGTCCTCCAGGAAGCTGTATGTACACTCAATTACAATATAATACATGGTTCTGCTTCTCCCAAAGCCATGATTTGTGAGTCCAGAAATCAAGGGATGGCAATGGAGATAACTCACTAGTGATCCTCTCCAAGTGTTTTGCTTCTTATCATGAAAACTTATGCTTTTCCTCAGTAAAGTAAAAAATGATTTCATAGAACTGGGAGTCAAAATTGCTGTGGAACACTTTGGTTTCCTCATGTCTCTAAATCAACATGTAAAGACAGGATTGAATGTACTAGCTGAGGTTATTGATCCCCATTACCTAGGGGAAATTAGACTGCTACTTCAGAATGGTAGTAAGGAAGAGAATTCCAGAATATGGGATATTCCTTAGGGCATTTACTTGTATTTCCATTCCCTGTGATGAAAGTCAAAGGAGAACTCTAACAATCAATTTGCACAGGACTACTAATAGCCCATTACCATTCATTAAAAAGGTATGAGTTACTGCATTAGGGAAAGAACCATAACCAGCTACTTCGTTTGTTGAGGGGAAATGAATTATGCATGTGTAATAGAAGTAGGTGGTTGTAATTACCAGTTATGATCATGCGACCATTTGCTACAACAAGGACTATAATTGCTATTAATATTTATTTTGTTAGAAGCATTTTTGCATATGAATATGTTTGTATATAAAGCAAACATCTTTCTTTTCATCCCTCTCCTATCCCCGTATAAGATTAGTTGTATTAACTTTGTGTCATAGTATTTATGTTACAGGATAGGAAGGGTAAGAGTGAATATTGGTCACCCAAGTGCTTATATCCTATTTTGAGGAAACACTAGTGAACTTTCAGTAGTACACAGGATAGCTGTATCATGTCAGATGGAAATGTGGTTTTGTTATTGTCTTTATTTGGAGATAAAGTATAGTTTATCTGAGATGACAGTGGGTGTCCAATTGACAATGGATAGACTGTTATGATTAGTTTTACATGTCAACATGTCTAATTTATGTGTTCAGTTGTTTGTCAAAAGCTGTCCTAGTTGTTTCTGCAGAGTTACTTCATAGATGGGATTAGTACCTAAAATGAATTGACTCTAAGTGAAGAAAGTTACGATGAACAATATGATTGGGACTAATGCAAACAGTGAGAGGTCTCAGAAGGGAGAAGTGGGTATTCCAGGTATCGTAAGGAGTAATTCCACAAGACTACACCTTCCACTGCCTCCTCTAGTTCCAGCATAAGGAATATAGACAGAAGATTTCAACTACCCTCACACTGGAATTTCCAGGCTCTGCACCTTCCTTCAATCAAATGAATCAATTCCTTAAAAGGAACCTCTTTCTTTGTATATATTTCTGTCACTGGTGACCCCTGATTGATCCTGATTCTCTATACAGCTTCCAAAGAAGAGGATGGGACTGTGGGACTCTCTTTATTTTTCCATTTTTAAAACAATTTATTGAAGTATATCATTCGTACATGAATATACGTAAACAATAAGTGTATAGTAAATTTGTGGACTTAAAAAACAAATATACATAACATGACACAGGACTCCCATAGGTCATGTATCACAAACACATTGCATTGTTGTGAAATGTAATAAATTATGTAAGAGTGTGGTCTAAGTAAAATTATACTAAGTATAATTTAAGTATAATTATAGTAAGTATAATTTGGAAGACTTTTCAGTGGCATAATAACTGAAGGAAGAGAAGATATTTAAATAGGGTTGAAATAGTTTTGGGAGGAGATCCAAGTTGTGGTTACATATTTGAAAAATACTGCAATTTTAGTTTCCCAGCTACTAAAAAAATATCATTCAGTGGAATGGCTTCAACAATGGAAACTTACTGGATCATGGATCTCAAGCTAGAAGTCAAAAATTGAGGTGTTAGCAAGATGATGCTCTCCCAGAAAGACCTTTGCCTTCTGAGGCTGGCTGCAGGGGACCCTTGGGCATTGGCTTATCTGCTGCATGACAATGCAAAGCACACCATCTTCCCTTTTATTTTCTGAGTTCAACTGACTTGCAGCTTCTGGCTGTTGACTATGGCTACTTCTTCTGTGTCCATTTTCCTTTGCTTATAAGGACTTGAGCTATTTTGTAATAAGGCCCACCCACATTCACTTTGTATTCCATTTGGGCATACCTTTACTCATACCATCTTCAAATATCTTAATTACAAATGGGTCCACACCTATGGGACCAGGGGTTTGGACCTGAAGTTGCCATTTGTGGGACACATGATTCATTCCCCAATACATTCCTTGAGAAGGAAATGTCCATCCCATATGGACAAGAATTCTATGGGAACCTGTGATAAGCAGAATTTTAGGATACCCCAGGACTTCCCACTCTCTTGTGTCTAATGTGTGTATAAGTCCAAGCTCTGTGGATGAGATGAACTTCACTCCCTTGATTATGCAGTAGATCAGGACAAGAACCAGGGACTCAAGTCTTCTGGAGGAATTGCTACACCCCTATGTGGTCAGCTTGTAGCTTTATATCTGCTCTGTAATGACATGCATAATGCAAGCTCTCTTTGGTAGAATGCCGCCTGCTATAAAATCTGCCCATTCTGAACTTGTGGTAGTTTGGTCAGTAGGACAGGGAATCTTGTGGAAGTATTTTCCTGGGATCCTATGACCATCAATACCTATCTGTGTTCTGAGATGGTTCAGCTAATCATGGAAATATGAAGAGATGCAACGAGGACACTTGTGTCATTGCCAATGACTTTGCCTATCCTTTTGTGATTGCCAGTGGCTTTGCAGCTTTGGTCAGCCTTCATGGTGAGAGGCAGTGAAAAGGATATTGTAACACCGATTGCAAGCTGACTCCACCACCAAAGAGTTATACTCAAAAAGCCAGTGGCAGGGACCTTGAATATTTCCTTTAATAGGTTTATTCTCTTACCAGAGCTGCCCCAGTCCCACCAATCCCCAATGCACAGCAGGTTGTCAGAGTGACCAACATCATGGCTTTCCTTGAAAACTGATGGGGCATTCTGACTTCAAGATCCACCTTCAGAGTCCTTTATACAAACAAATATAAAAACGTAAAACTTTTATTTTCAATTTACTGAGTGCATTATGCACTTCAGCCTTCCTTCCTAAATATGTGATAAAGTACATATATAACATGAAGTATAACATATATATATTCCTTATATATACATATATAATATATATATATATATTCCTTAAAAAGTATGCTGAATTTTTTGAAATAATTCTCACTTTGTATTATTTACTCATTTGGATGGGCCACATTGATGTTATGTGGTTAGTTTGTATTTCCTGTTGACTTAAAATATAGCTCTCCTGTTTAATGTAGAGCATTGGTGGTCAGCTGTGTTTTCCTTGCTCTTTCCACAAAACACACATGTCAATCCCATCTATACCATTGATCGATAGTTGTAGTGATTCATTTAGAAACTAAAGACATCCTCCCACAGAAGGAAATGCACAATTGCTGTGTATTTGACTCATCCTCTTTGGAGAATATGCTTTCTATGTCTTCCCGCCTCCTGATAATTATTGATGTCGAATACTAAAACATAGCTGAGGAAACAGTGTTTTAGTCTGCTAAGCTACCACAATGCAACATACCAGAAATGGACTAGATCTTACAATGAAAATTTATTATCTTACAAGCTTAGAGATTTGAGCCTGAGAAAAATGTCCAAATCAAGGTGACATCAGCTGAGAGACTGTCCCTAAAGACCAGCTGCCAGTGATGTTTGCTTCCTTTGTCACATAGCAAGGCAATGGTGGTATCTGCTGGGCTTTCCTTTTTCTCTGATTTTCATTGCTTCAGCTTCTTGCTTCTGGCTTTCTCTCTTAGCTTCTTGGTCTTTCTCTTTATTTCTCTTAGTGTATTCACCCCATTTATAAAGGACTCCGTTAAGAGGATTAAGAAACAGCCTGGGTCACACCTTAACTGAAGTAACCTAATCAAAAGGGCCCACCCTCTCTAAGTTCACACCCACAGGAATGGACAGTTTTAAGAACATGGTTTTCTGGGGTACATGCAGACTCAAATGACCACAAACAGTTTGTTAGCTTTAGTTTTTTTTCTGAAGCTGTGAATGCATTCTCTGTTGGCAGTGGATGACTTGGATGTAAAAGAAAAAAAATTTAGATTTACTTTATTTATTTCTCTCCCCTTTCCCCCCCACCCTAGTTGTCTGTTCTCTCTTTTCTATGTCCATTTGCTGCATGTTCTTCTTTATCTCCACTTTTGTTGTGGTCAGCGGCACAGGAATCTGTGTTTCTTATTTGTTGTTGTTGTGTCATCTTGCTGCATCAGCTCTCTGTGTCTGCGGCACCATTTCTGGGCAGACTGAACTTTCTTTTGCACTTGGCAGCTCTACTAACGGGACACACTCCTTGTGCGTGGCATGGCACTCCTGGCCGGCATCAGCAGTCTTCATGGGCCAGCTCCACATGGGTCAAGGAGGCCCAGAGTTCGACCCGTGGAACTCCCATGTGGTAGATGTATACCGTATCCACTGTGCCAAGTCCGCTTCCCAAGAAAATTATTTAAGAAGTCTAGGAGAAGTGTTAAGTTACCCCTTCCTTCAGGAGAAGGGAAAAGTAAGTGCAAAGTGCATGATATTGGAAAATAAATTATTAAATCAGCGATATGCTTGTACAACTATCCTGCCTCCTGTTGTTTGCTACTATTTATTCCTTAGTTTAAGTTCTGCCTTTTGAAGAAATACTGAACAGCCAAACTCACACTTTTTTGTATGACAGCCTTCAGAAATTTGAACTTCCTCATTTATCTTAAGTTTAAACATTCTCTACTTCATTTACTCTGCATGTGCTCAATAAATATTGTTTTTTTTAAAGTTTTTTTGAAGATACACAGATCACACAAAATGTTACATTAAAAATAGGTTCCCATATACCCCATTCCCCACAACCCCCAGTCTTCCCACATTGACAACTTCTTTCATTAATGTGGTACAATCTTTGCCATTGGTGAGTACATTTTGGAGCACAGCTACACAGCATGGATTATAGTTTATGTTTTAGTTTACACTCTCTCCCAATCCATTCATTGGGTTTTGACAGGATATATAATTTTGTGCATCTGTCCCTGCAAAATCATCAAGGACAACTCCAAGTCCCCAAAATGCCCCAATATCACACCTCTTTTTCCCTCTCCCTGCCTTCAGCAACTCCCATGGCCACTGCCTCCACATCAATGATATAATTTCCATTGCTAGAATCACAATAATTCTGTAGTAGAATATAGTAGAATACCTCTCTGTTATGAATTAAGCAAATCAAACTGTCTCAGAGAGTTAGAGACCGGAAGATAGGCTTACAGGAAATAGTTTGAGTGAAAGGTTGTGAGTTGACACTAACATGGGGGAAACCTATGATAAATTAGAAGTAGTTGTGCATGAAGGGATACAACAGGGGCATAGAGACACTACTGGGTTCAGCTTTGCATGCTTGAGGTAAGGATGGGTCAGATGGTCCAAGGAATTGGGGGGAGGGTTGGGCGGAGCAGGAGAACAGAAGAGATTGTCAGGTAGTGGTTGAAACTGTAATCATGAGAAACCTCTTTAGAAAATATAATGAAGGGTTACTGGTTTAAGGTGTTTGATGCATCTTCTGGCACAGGGTGCACCTGGGTCAGGCTTCTAGGGAGTTTGTAAGTGCTCATCATGTCATAGTGTGTTATATAAGTGAGTGTAGATCCATACAATGAGTGGGAAGGTGTTATGACTCCATCCTGGGGAGGCCTGATATTCTCCCACAGAGGGGAGGATGTCTCTCAAGAGCATAGGTGGCTCCCAGTGGGAGAGGACAGAGTAGTGTGTCAAGCCCTCAGCATTCTTGCAAGTATCTATAAATCTTGTCCTTCAAGAAGTGAAGCTTGGGTGTCAGTGTGGGCCCTGAGGGTGGGGGGAGAGATGAATAGAATAATTGAGAAAGGGGATCACTGGGGGGCTAGGGAAGTGTTCTGCATGATCCTGAAATGATGGATGCAGGCCTTGTTAGATATCACCAAAAATTTATAAAGGTTTATAGCCTAAAATGTAAACCATAATGGAACCATGGCTGGTACCTAATCTTTCAACATATGTAATTGGATTCTTAAAAAAAAAAAAAAACAGGAGCACACTATTGATGTAAGCAATAGTTTGGATGTAACTTAAGGGCTTTATCCTGAGTGAAAAAAATTGAGTTCTATACCTGTATATTTACATACAATTCTGGAGTAAAGAATTGGAAGAGTTGTTTACTATGAAATATAAACCCTGGGGAGGACATTGATAGTATACAGTGAGGTGGCTGTGGACGGTGGAATGTGTGTGTATGAAGATGTGTGGTTGGGGTGTGTGTGAATTTGTAAACATCAAGCAGACATGAGGGCAGCAAATTGGACTTCTCCTCCAAAGGCTTCCTCCATTCCTAACCATCTTGGGAGAATATTCAACACCTCAATCACAAACTCTGCCCTTCCGTATGTTCCCAAAGAAGAGATAGAAACTAGGAGAAGAAGTAACAATTCAGTGGAATGAATGCCTAGTATGTGCCAACTCTTCTGGTGGGCTTTGGCACATGGTTGTCAGATGGTGGTCAATGAGCAAGTTCAGGCAGAATGGCCCTTCAGGCAGTTCTCACTCTGCAGGTCATGGACATATTTTAGGGATTGGGCATGGGACAGTGTTTGGACAACACCAGTATCTCCCACCTGCTGTCAACTGTTCAGCCAAAACAAGGATGGGAGATGGAGATGACACCCAGGTATGTGAAAACATGAGCGCAAAGCCAAAAAGCCCTGGACTAAATGTGATGATGAATTCTGTCCCTGACTGAGAAGAGAGACCACAGGAGAGTTGAACTAGTTTCTTACAAGCAGGATTCATTTACTATTTCAAACATCATGAGCTGAACTATGTTACATCCATTTTCCAATAAAGAACTTGGAGTGGAAAGGACTTGGTGACTTTCCCAAAGTCATACAGCAGTGAATGGTGGAGCAAGGGCTCTTTTGTTCCCTCAATATATTATCAATTAATGACTGATGTGGTCACTGATTCAAACACCAGGAAGAAGCAATATGGGAACACACGATGAGGATGCTCTACCCAAGTGGAGCCTGCATGACATGGTGCTTAGGAATCTTCTAAACATTTGTTGCTTGGTGACCAACCCTTGTCATACTGCCTCTGTGACATACAGCCTATGAGTCCCACATCACTTTGGTGAGGTCCAGCTTGGAACAGAGAGAGGGCATCAGCTGGGGAAAGCACGGCCAAGTATAAGATTCCATTACAGAAAGAACAGTAGGGGGCAGACAGCCCCTGGATGCTGCTCACTTTGGAAAAAGAAGTAGAGGTGAAGGAGAAATTGTGGACAGAACTGTGGGTAATATGTGAAGATGAAAAGAGGAGAGGGTCCTGATATGTGACTGTTTCTATCCCAAGCTCTTTGCTGCAGCAAGCATGGGTGCCAGGAAACCTTGGTGAAAGGGCAGCCTTATCGCCATTTTGCCTATGTGATGGGACACCACCCTGCAATGCAACCCCAGCTGTGTGTGCTGAGCTGTCCCAGAGGACACATGCTGGGAGTCATGGATTGCCTGAAACCACAAAGTCAATGGGGAAGGAATCAGAACTTAGAACTTAGAGAAGGCAGCACTGGCCAAGAACAAGGGTGTGTGTCAGGGAATCTCAGTGTCTGTTAAGGCTGACAGGATGTGTTGAGAGACTGGACTATGGACACCTCAATTTGAGAGGTTAATTAGAGATTGAAGGGTGACAAAAAACCTTTCAGTACAAAGAGGGTGAGCACCGTATCTCCTTGATCTCAGGTTTTTTTCTTGATTGTATCCTCATAGGACACTTACTGCTTAATTCAGGTCCAGAACATGTCCACACAGTGCTTAACTAAACTCTCCACACCCCCCAGGATCAAATCCTAGTCACTAAATCCCACATCCCCAGGCTGTCTAACTGCTCTAACCATGGGCCTGGACAAGAGCCCAGGTAGGGGGTAATTGAGTGCCTCAGCCCTTCTCCACCTTCCTCCCAGCTTAAATATACCCTGCATATGCAGGGCAGCCCATGGCATGCTAAACAAATCAAACCATTTATTTTTCTGTTTGTTTTTTTACAATGAAGTTGGTTTGACATTCATTGGAAAGAAACAATTTTAGACATGAATATAATTTTCTACCTGTGTTACATATAAAAATTTCAGTCATTATTTGGGGAGCAGAGGGAGCAGTGCTTGTTGAGTGATCCTCAGAAGAGCCCAAAGTTTCCTGATGTCAGTCCCCTTGGCCACAAAAATGAATCCTTCCCCAGCTACTTGGACAAGACTCATTCCTGCACTGAAATACACAAAGCGACTTCATATCCTCCGTCCCTATATCATATTGCATACAAATACATTTTGATGGACTTGTGAATCTTCTTTTACCCGATATCCTTTTTCTGTCCTTATTAGCATTAAGAAATAAGCCAATTCTAATAACACATTTAGTAATCCTGAGTCTTAATGTGCTATCTCCTCTATAGAGGCGGAAATACACAGATTCATGCCCCTGGGAAGCAGGCTTGGGGGTGTCTACTCAAACCAACCACACAACACGTGGCCTGCATGTGCTGAGGACCATGGAAGCTCCAATGTCTACATCCTTTAGGTAAGGAGAGCCCAAGAACACTTGGGGAAGGTGTTGACTCACATATCAATTATAGAAAATTAGCCGATATTCCAGAAACCAAAAAGGTAGAAGAGCAACTTTCCACAAGGAAAGTATTAAGAGATACAGATAATATCCTGTTGGCCATCCACTGATGGCCACCCACAATGGAGCCAGGCCTTGTGAGAAGGCATAAGGAAAGACTAATGGAGACTTGTCACTAAACAGGAAGACCATGAAATTTCTCTTTTCCCAGGAACAGGCTGAAAGACTAAAGCAGGAGGGCAGAACTAGGTCAGTCACCTGTGGATCCACCAAGACTGCAGCCATCCGTATCCCTCCACCTTCAACATCCCACGATCCCTGCAGTAGCAGTGTTGGACATATACAATATTGCAGAACTGAGAGCATTTTAAATGAAAACTAACTTTATATAAAATTTCTATAAAACTCCCAAAACTACCACTCCTCATCCCCTACCAAGGGTATCATAGTCATATTGGAAAGTCTTTGAAGGCCCTCACTGTCCTCCCCACAGTCTCTAGAAATGCCAAGGAATAACAGTAGGACCAGGAAGCAGCATGTAGAGTCATTTGGTTAAAGCAAGAGGAAATCTACTGTGGGCGTCCACAGTGGAAGTTCTGTGAGGTGAAGAGTTTGGCCTCTTGCTCCCTACTCTCCACATTGGGGCTTCTTCTTTCTAGGATCCAAAAGTTGGTCACATCTTCTTTTTTGAGAGTGAGAGGATTGACTTGCCCCCAGCACCAACATTTGCCTCCCAGAAGCCCCAAAGTCAGCTATGAGGTGGGATTTTCTTCCTGCCGAAGATGGACCTTCAACTAAAGCTGTGTTTGGAGACTTGGCATCAGGATGAGGAGTATGATTGTGACCTCTTTTCAGAGATGATACAGACAGGGATTCTCCACGTGCTCTCTTGATTCCAGAGGTGTGATGGCCTGAGTTAGCCAGGGGACTCTTGACAAGCCCCCATGGCAGCAGTTGATGTGGCGGTTTCAAGAGGAATGCAAGGCTGGGGAGCTCCTCCTTCTTCTCTTCACTGAACCCATCTGTGGGCTTAGATTTGGTACTTATAGGAAAGGTTTCTTGCACAGTCACCTCATCTCTGCTTCCAAATGTAAGGGAAGAGTGTCCTTGGTGTTGGTGATGATAAGAGATTTGTTTCTTTATGATTTGAGGATCATCTTGACACCTTGGAAAGACAGCAATGTCTTTAGGGAGTCCAGGCTGTTGTCTGCTCTACCATCCCAGTGTAGGGCATCAGTACTGACTTGAATCCCTAGAAGTTGGCCATGGTCAGCTTTTCTCTGCACCATTGCTAGACTTGCATGTGGAAGGAACTGTGTCCAATTCATGTATATCATAATTTGGAGGTGCTTCCATACCCTCTACATTTTTCAAGGACAGCAGACGCTTCTCAACCAGCTGTTGTCAAGGAAATAGACAATTAATGACTGCAGATGTTTCTCACATGAGGTGGCTGAATGTGTGGTGAAGATGACTGCACTCAGGCAGAAGGCAGGTAGGTTTTGTATACATATATTATAGCTTATTCTGCCCATCTTCTTATGCATGATTCCCAAACGTTCAGTCCTAACCACACCTACCCCGTACTTGTCCATAATTTCCTCCCTACTGGTTCTCCATTTGCCCCCATACCTTCTGCTATTTTTCTCCAGAAGCCATGCCACTCAAGACAAAGTATGTTAAACAAGGTCATGTGTATTACATGTTGTGAGGCCCTCCCACCCTTGGTTTACCTGGGTGAGTCCTTCCTCTTGCTGCAGTTCCTCTGTTAGGGACAAGAAGTCTACATGTGCTCCTGGGGAAAGCAATTCTGCTAGGAATTGAGGGTGAATGACAGCCTCCATCTGGGACCAGTAATAAAAGTGGATTGAGCACACTTGAAAGGAGCCACCTGTCAATTTTGGAAGCAGGAGGGAAAGCATTGACACCAACTCAATTTGCAATCTGTGGGCGTTTTGGATGATGACCTCCACCAGCTACACATATAGACACTCACACATGCACACACAAAGACTCAAAAACACATTCATGTACCCACTCCACACTGCTCAGGAGATAAGGAATAACATAGAAGGTGATGTGGTATGCTCCCAAAGTTATTCAGGGCCTAAACTTCAGAGCCTATGAATGTTACTTTATATGTCTAAAGGTCTTTGCAATGTGATTAAATTAAGGATCTTGAGAAGTGAATAACCTGGTTGACCCTGAATGTAATCCCAAGAGTCCTTAAAATTGGAAGGCAGAGAGCATATTTCAGTACAGAGGAAGACAATGTGACAACTGAACTTCCACTGCTGGCTCTGAAGATGTTGGAAGGGGACAGCAGCCAAGGAAAACCAGTAGTGGAGCTGGAGAAGTTGGAAAAGAAAGGAAATAGATTCTCCCCTAGAGCCTATTGTGACAGGGCATCCCATCTGTCACCCTGATTTGGCCCAGTGAAACAGATTTCAGACTCTTAACTCCAGAACTGTAAGAGAATAAATATGTGCTGTTTTAAACCAAAACCAAAACAGAACAAAAAGTGAGAGAGTTTGTTACCAAGAGACCATCTTTACAGGAAATAATAAAGGAATTGCTATATCCTGAAAAGAAAAGACAGTAGAGAGAAGCTTGGAAGTGTCTAGAAATGAAGATTTTTATCAGAGAAAGTAACTAGAAGTATAAAAAGAATGTTAACATAAGACATCATCTTTACACCAAAGCCAGATTAAGATATTATGAAAAAAGTTAGAGATTCATTTCCTAATGAGTGCTAATGGAAAAAAAAAACTGAAGAAAACACATGCTAATTGAATAGAACAACACATTAAAATTATTGTTCATCATAATTAAATGGATTTTATATCAAGTATGGACGTGTGAATAACTCACACTAATAAACTAAAGAAGGAAAATCACATGATCATCTTAATTGACACAAAAGGCATTTGAAAATATACAGCATCTTTTCTTGATAAAAATACTCTGAAGCATATGAATTAAAGGAAACTTCCTGAAAATGATAAAAGATATATATGAAAAACCCATAGTTAACATTGTCCTCAATAGTGAAAGAGTGAAAGCTTTCATATTTAGGATGGGGAGCAAGACAAGGATGCCCATTATCACCACTGTTGTTCAATATAGTGCTAGAGATTCTATCTAGAACAATAAGGGAAGAAAATGAAATAAAAGGCATACACATTTGAAAGCAAGAAGTAAAACTTATGCTATGTGTGGATGATATCCTATAAATAGAATGTTCCAGACATCTACAACAAAGCTACTAGACATAAAAAATTCATTCAGTAAAGTGGCAGGATACAAGGTGAATAGTCAATACTCAGTAGTGTTTCTGTACACTAGTAAATAACAATTTGAGGAAGAAGTCAGGGAAAAATTCCATTTACAAGAATGTCTAAAAGACTCAAATATTTAGGAATAAACTTAACCAGTGAAATAAAGCAATTGTATTCAGAAAATTAATGCATTGCTAAAAGAAATCAAAGACCTAAATAAATGGAAGAACATTCTGTATTAAAGGATTGGGAGAATAAATTGTTATGATGTCAATTCTATGCAAATTGTTATACTGATTCAATGCAATTCTGATAAAAACTCCAACAGCTTTTTTTTTTTTTAAGAAATGGAAAACACAATTATGAAATTATTTGGAAGGGGTAAGGTGCCCTGAATAACCAAAAACAACTTAAAAATGTAGAACAAATTTCAAGCAGCCTCACCTCCAGACTTTAAAGCATGTTTATCTAGCTACATTGGTAAAAAGTAGCATGGTATTGGCATAAAGATGGACATATTGACCAGTGAAACTGAACTGATGATTCAGAAAGAAACCCTCACATCTACGGTCAGGTGTTTTTTGACAAGGGTGTCAAGGCCACTCAGCTGGGCAGAATAGACTCTTCAACAAATTGTGCTGGTGGAAATAGATATCATATCCAAATGAAAGAAAGAGGATCATTATTTCACATCTTATACAAAAATTAGCACAAAATGAATCAAAGACCTAAATCGAAATGTGACTACTATATAATTCCTAGAGGAAACTGCAAGAATACATCTTCAAGACCTGGTGATAGATGGGGGTTTCTTAAACCTTACAACAAAAGCATGACTACTAAAAGAAAAAGATGGATAAATAGGACATCATGAAATGTAAAAACTTTTGTGATTCAAAGGATTTTGTCAGTATGGTGAAAAGACAACCCATTCAATGAGAGAAAATATTTGGAAAACACATTCAATAGTGGTTTGATTTCCATGCTATACAAAGAGATCATATAATTCAATAACAAAAGAGCAAGAAATACAATTCAAAAATGGGCAAAGACTTGGAAATTTCTCCAAAGAAGAAATACAAATGGCAAAAATGTTCATGAAAAGTATTTAACATCACTAACTATTAGGGAAATACAAGTCAAAACTACAATGTGATATATCACACCTAATAGAATGGCCTTTATTAAAGAAAAAAATGCTGGATGCTGGACATTATATATCCTGCCATAACCCACTGAATGGACTGAGGGAGAGTGTAAACTATAATGTAAACTATAATCCAGGCAGATCAGCAGTGCTCCAAAATGTATTCACCAAATGCAATGAATGTGCCACAATGATGAAAGAGGATGTTGATGTGGGAGGAGTGGGGTGGGGTGGGGTGTGGGGTATATGCAAACCTGTCATTTTTTTAAATGTAACTTTTTTAATGATCTACATATCTTTTAAAAAGAAAGACAATTTTTAAGAAGTGCTGGAGAGGATGTGGAGAAATAGGAACATTCCTTCCCTGTTGGTGGGAATGTAAAATTGTGTAGCCTTTGTGGAAGACAGTTTGGTGGTATCTCAGAAAGCTAAATATAGAACTGCCCTGTAACTCAGCAATTCATGTTCTAGGAGTAGATCTCAAAGAACTGAACACAGTAATGCAAACAGACGTTTGCCTATTTGATGTTCATAGCAGCATTATTCACAACTGCAAAAATCTGGAAACAACCCATGTCCATCAACAGATGAATGGAAAATCAAAGTGTTGTATATACATATGATGGAATACTATGCTGCTGTAAGAAGAAATGAAATTGGTGCACATACGATAGCATAGATGTACCGGAGAACATTATGCTGAGTTAAATGAGCCAGAAACAAAAGGACAAATATTGTATGGTCTCACTATATGTGCTAAATACAAAGAACAAATACATAGAATTAAACCCTAGAGTACATTTTATTAGGTGATAGGATGGGCTGAGAAGGTGTACTGATGTTAATGTATGTAGAATTTTTTATTAGCTTGAATTTAAGAGTGTGGAAATGGTAACAAATTATTGTGAATACAACTAAAATGGCTGGTTTATAAATGGGACTGTGGCTGAAAAGGGTAATCTAGGAATGAAAATGTTAATTGAAAGAAAGCTAGAGAATAATAGAGGTACTGAAAAACATAGTGAACCCAGAGGTTGATAAGGATTGTTAATAATACAAATATAAATTATTCTTCTATGATGTAGAACAAAAAATCTAGAACAAATATACATCACTATTAAAAGGTGGTAAGAATATGGTGATACATGGGAAAAATACAATTCATTTAACTTATGGACTATAGTTAACAACAATATAGTAAAATTCTTAATTCAATGACAAATTAAATTCTATTATCAATAATAAACGTCAAAAATAGAGGTAATGGGAATTTTCATTTTCCACTAAGGAAAACACTCAAAAATTTACTGAGGTGATGACTGCACAACTCTGCATTGAAAGTGAGAGACTGAGTGTACACTTTGGATATGTTGTATAAATATAGGACTGTGTAACACAGTGAACCATATCATTGGAGATGGACAGTGGTTAACAATACAAATATGAGAGTGTTCTGTCATGAAATATAATAGATATACAATACTAATACACAGTGTTAATAATAGAGGGTGTATGAAAAAATATATACCAAGTGTATGCTATGGTCCATAGTTACTGTTAATTGGATCATCATATTCTTTCATAATCTGTAACAAATAATCCACAGCAATGTAAGGTGTTAGTGGAATGGTGATGTATGAGAATTCTGCACATTATGTATGATTGTTTTGTAAGCTCACAACTTCTCTAATAAAAAATATATATTTAAAAAAAGAAAATAAAACACTTCTAATTTGAAAAAATATATATACAGTAACAAAAGAAAAGAAGGAAAGAAGAGAAGAACAGAGGAAGGCAAAGGGGAAACAAAATAACAAATAAAAGTAATTAAAGAGATACACAGAATTTGAAATAAGATATTTAGAAGATTAAAAAATAAATCTTTGAGAGTCACAAAATGTGAGATTATAGGAGTAAAGTAAAACACTATCATTGGATGAGAAGACTTGGGGACATGTGGTAGTACACTAAATTATTTTGTAAATTTTATTTTATCCAGGGTTGTGTAGTGAGGTTTATCATTTACTATAAACACACTTAAGTTACTATTTAAGTATAATTTGATATAATTCACAGATGATTACTGCTATGTAACAATTTTTCATATTTTTTAAATCTGTGGTAGTGATTAGATTCTTGTGTCAACTTGGCCAGAAAATGGTGTCTGGTTGTTTGGTCAAGTAAGCACTGGTCTTGTTACAGTGACTACACTGTGTGGACTTTAGTCATTAGTAAGTTGATTAAATCTTTGTATGATTGCATTTTACAATCAAGAAAGGAAATTATATTTACAGTCAACTAAGGAAATGGCCTGCAACAATGAGAGACATATCACCCAATCAGCTGAAGGCCTTGAAAGGAGAAGTGATGATTTCAGCAGTCAGAAGGAAGAATGTCCATCTCTACTTCAGACAGATTAGCCTGGGGAATTTGTTAAAAACTTTCATTGGGGTTCTCAGTTTGCAGCCTACCCTACAGAGTTTGGACTTCTATATTCCAACAGTCACAGAAGAAAATTTTATAAATTTCATATTTACAGATACATTTCCCTAGAGAACTATGACCCGTTACAGCTTGTTACTGGGAGTGTGAGAAACAGAATCTTAAAAAATAGAATTTCAGAATTAGTTTTGTGTTCTTTTGCAATTGCTTTCTATGCTGATTAGATTCAAAGGTACTAATTCCTCTATTTCCAATAATTAAGATGTGAAAGGTAATATATGATATGACTTGGCAATAGAGATATGAAAATATCAACATTGGATATGGCTACTCAATGCTTATAAAAGACAAGACTCGGTGAGAGTGTTTGAAACACCTTAACAGAATTTTGTGGAGTTAAAGATAAAATGATGTTGACTGGTTGTTTATAAATTAGTTGGACACATTTTTAAAAGAAAGGGATGAGCTCAAGCCTTCAAATTTGCAAATAAAATGCTGTATGAAGGATGTGAAAATGTTTATGTGTGCCTAGAAATAAATTTTTTTTCCCTGCAGCTGCAGACTTAAGATATCTTAAAATCAGAACAAGAATCTCATTGTGTGAGTAGCACAGTTACAACAGAAACTAAATTCTAAATCTTGCAGGGTGTCTACAGTTCAAGTGAGAGCATTGACTGGAAGAAATGGGAGCCTGAAAGTTGAAATAGGGACATATGGATTGGTACTGATGTCAGAGGGGACCCTGGAAACCTAAATTCTGCTGAGTCTTTGCCAGATAAACTAGTAATGGACTTTCCTGAGAAATCAGTCATCTGAACTCCATCCTTTATTGAGGAAACAGTCATTTAACCTCCAGCTTGCCTCGAGGAAACATACACATGACCGCCAATCTTATGTCGTAATATTATCTGCAGGAACCTTGATTAACAGTCCCTCCTACAAGGCATTATACTGGTCCATTAAATATCATGTTGATTCAATCTAGGTCTAAAGTAGCCTCTATTCTAGACTTATTGGTAAGGCTTTGTGTGTCAGAGGATAGGAGATCAATTCAATAAAAATACAGGGGCCTTCCACCTAAGTGAAATTTCTAGATGTCCAGTCATGTGGTAAATGCCAACATATCCCTTCTGAAGTGAAGGATAAGCTATTGCATCTGGCTCCTCCTATTATCAAAAAAGACACACAATACATAGTTGACCTCTTTGGATTTTGGAGACAGCATATTCCTCATTTGGTTTTGATACTTCAGCCCATTTACTGAGTGACTAGAAAGGTTGCAAATTTTGAGGGGGGACCAGAGAAAGGGACTCTGTAACAGGTTCAGTCTACCATGCAAATTGCTCTACCACTTGGGTTATATGATCCAGCAGATGCAGGGATGCTGGAAATGTCAGCGGCAAATAAAGTTACTTTCTGGAACCCTTAAAAGGACCCTAAAAGAGAATTACAATACACATCTTTAGAATTTTGGAACAGGGCCTTGCCATCCTCTGCAGATGACTAATCTCTTTTTGAGAAATAGCTTTTGGTATACTACCATATCTTAGTAGAAATCTAATCCTTAACTAACTGGCCACCAAGTTACCAAGAGATCTGAGTAGCCTATCATGAGATTGGTGTTTGAACCCCCAAACCATAAGTCTCGGCATGAACAGCATGCCATCATAAAATGGAAGTAGTATATACAATATAGGGCTAGAGTGGATCCTGAAGACACAAGTAAGTTAGCTTAGGATGTGTCTCAAATGTCTTTGGCCTCCAATTCTGCCACATTACCTTCTTTTTCCAGCCAAAAATATGGTCTCTTGGGGGTTCCATACAATCAATTGACTGAGGAAGAGAAAACTTGGGCCTGGCTCACAGATGGATCTGCATGATATGCAGGCACCACATAAATATGGATATCTGGAGCACTGTAGCCCATTTCTGGAGCATCCCTGAAGGGAAGTGGTGAAGGGAAATCCTCCAAGTGGGTAGAACTTTGTGCAGAGCACCTAGTAATTCATTTTGCTTGGAAAGAGAAATGGCCAGAGGTGCATTAGTCAACTGACTCATCAATTGTCACCAATGGTTTGGCTGTATGGTCAGGGATTTGGAAGGAACATGATTGGAAAATTGGCTGCAAAGAATTGTGGGAAAGAGGTATATGGATAGACCTTCCTGAGTGTACATAAACAGAGGATATTTGTGTCCCACATGAATGTTTACTAGAAGGTGACCTCAGCATTGGAAAATTTTAATAATCAAATGGAAAAGATGACCTGTACTATGGATAGCATAGTTTATGAATGAGTTTATGTTTATGAACCTAATGGGTTCATAAACAATGTAGCCATGTTGGTAAGGATGTAGGTTATGCATGTGCTCAGAAACATGAACTTATTAAGGCTGATCTGGTTATAGCCACTGCTGTGTGCCAAATCTACCAGCAACAGAGAGCCATCATTAGTCCCCAAATGGCACAATTCCTGGAAGAGATCAGCCGCATACCTGAATGCAAGTTGTTTTCCTTGGACCACTTCCATCATGGAAGAGGCAACGATTTGTTCTAACATGATTAAATACATAATGCAGATATGGGTTTTCCTTCCCTGCTTGCAATGTGTCTTCCAAAGCTACCTTCCATGTACTTAAAGAATGCTTTATCCACAATCATGTTATTCCACACAGCATTATTTCTGATCAAATAAACTACCTTACAGCAAATTATTTGGGAAAATGGGCACATGCTCCTGGAATTCATTGGTTTTACCATATTTCCTATTATCCTGGAGTAGATGGATTGAGAGAATGGAGGACTGGCCTTTTAAAGATACAGTGACAATGTCAACTAGGTGGCAATACCTTACAGGACTGGAGCATTCTTCTCTGGGAGGCTGTGTATGCTCTAAATCAGCATCCACTTTATAGTGGTACTTCACCTATATCCAGGATTCATGGGTCCAGAAATTAAGGGGGAAACATAAATGTGGCACTGCTCACTATTACCCCTAGTGATACACTAGAAAACATTTTCTTCCTGTCCCTGAAACCTTATACTCTGGAGGTCAAAAGTATTAGTTCCAAAAGGAGGACTGCTTCCACCCATAAACAGGACATTTTAATTTAACTGAAAGTTAAGACTGCCACCTGGGAATTTAGGGTTCCTTATGCCTCTGAATCAACAGGCAAATAAGGGAATTTCTGTACTGACTGGGGTGATTAGTCCTGGCTACCAAGGAAAAATAGGACTGCAGCTACACAGAGGAGGTAAAGAAAAGAGTTGCCCTAGGATGTGTCTTCATATTACCATGCCCTGTGATTAAAATCAGTGAAAATTACAATAACCCAGTTCATGCAGGACTAACAACAACCCAGATTCTTCAGGAGTATAGGTTTGGGTCATCTCACTAGGCAAAGAACCAGGACAACTTAGGTACTTGCTGAGAATAAAGATAACATGGAATGGGTAGTGGAAGAAGATAGTGATAAATGTGAACTATGACCATGTGTCCAGTTACAGAAATGAGGACTGTAATGGTGATGCATATTTCTTACTTGTTTTGTTATAGGTATAACTGCGTATGTGCATAAAGAATATATATTTTCTTCCCCAAACTGTCCACTTATCACATGACATAAGCTGTATTTGATTCATGTAAAAACATTTCAGTTATAGTATATCAAGCTTAAGAGGGAATATTACCCAGGGACTTACACCCTATTGTGGAGAGATTTAGTGCATTTCTCGTTGTATGCAGGACAGTAGAGTACTGTTAGGTGATTAATATGACCTTTTTTTAGAGAGAGAGATTAAGTATGGTTTAATATGATGTGTATGGCTATCAAGTTGACAAGGGATGGAGTGTGATAGTTAGGCTCATGTGTCAATTTGGCCATATAATGGTGCCTGGTTGTTTGGGCAAGCAAGCACTCATCTCATTGTTACTGTGAGGACATTTCTTGATCTTTAATCATTAGTAAGTAGATTACATTGATGGATGATTACATCTACAATAAACTAACAAGATTGCTTCCAGAAAGGAGAAACATCTCATCCAATCAGTTGAAGACTTGAAGAGAAGTGATTATTTCAACATTCAGAAGGGAGAATTTCCATCTGTTCTTCAGCCTGCCAGCTTCTCCTAGAGATTTCATCATAATCTTTCAATGCAGTTCTCAGCTTGCAGCCTGTCTTAAGTAATTTGGACTTGTGTGTCCCCATAGTTGCAGGAGACAACTTGATGAAATCTCAAAATATTTACAGATATCTCCTGCTCTGTTTCCCTAGAGAATCCTGAGGAATACACTGTGCCCTAGACATTCAGTTGTGAATTATGCTTTATTTAAAAAAAAAATGAAAGAAAATGACAGTGATATAATACATATGACAAATAGTTGGGCAGTAGTTTTTAAAAATACATTAGATTACATAAATGTTGCATAAAAAATATAGGGGATTAGCCAGAAAGATATGTGGCCATTTATTAGGGTTACAATACATTGAGAAGAAAATATGTGGAACTTATCAAGATTACTAGATATTGGTTGTAAAGTGAGCCTAATTCCTTATGGCCAAAAATGACATTTTGTGCATCATTCAAAAATCAAGGCTTATGGAAATCAGATGATCAACAGATTTTTACCTAAGAATATCCCACAGTAGGTCCAGTGTAGCCACAAATTGACACTGTGGCAATTTCCACATTATTTGATGTTGAATTGGCATAGACATACTCAGGAAATGATGGAATCCCCATACTGATCCCCACATTATAAAGTGGGTATTATTATGGTAGGAGGAGTCAATAAGAAACCCCTCTATTTTCCTTTCTCTACCAGAATAGTCATACAAAACAACACTGCATTCTATTGGAAATTGCAGGAATTATTATAGTGACATCAAAGACCTCATTAACACAGAGGTGGTGGGTTCCTATCACATTCCCACTCAACTCACTTCTTTGGTCTATAATGAAAGTAAATGAATCTTGGATAATAAATATGGATTATTATCAACATGAAAAAAATATATAGAGGGTTCCCATATGCTGTATTCCCTACCCCTCCTACACTTTCCCGCATTAAAAACATCCTTCGTTAATGTACATTTGTTACAATTGATGAAAACATATTGCCACTGAGTGGATTATAGTTTACATTATAGTTTACACTCAATTTCATACAATTTTGTAAATTATGACAAAATATATAATGGCATGTATCCTTCATTGCAATGTCATTCAGGACAATTCCAATGTCCTTTACTCTTAAATATTTTACCACTATTGTAAAGTTGTAAAACACAGTGCTATGGAATGGAATACATCTTATTAATTTTGGAGAAAATGTATTCATCTTGTAAAGAAACAATGCACAGTAACAGTGGCATAGGAGGTAAAACAGAAGAATATATTTTGATACAAAATTTGTAACTGGAATTCATTTACAGCATTGTGCTTTTCTAAATTCTCCTCAACCATACAAGAAAAGAATATAAAATTATAATCAGTGGCTCTGAATTCAATTAAAGAATGCAGTCTGATGTATTGTGACTAGAGAAACAGAAGTATTCTAAAGCTCACATACATAATTTTAAAGAAATGATTTAATGTGCTTTTATTAAAGTCCTGGTTCATATATTTTAAATATAGGTTAGTATTTATGCTTTTGTGGACATTTTTCTATATAGTGTTTTGCCTAAGGCTGCCTTCATATACCTATTTTTCAGGTTGCAGAGGAAGAGGAATCAGGTTGGGAGGTAAAACAGAGCATTATACAGATATAAACATGTTGAAGGATGATGTACATTTATAGCCTATACCTAAATATGTAGCAATACCAGAGTAATACAGTCAAGGTCACCACACTGAAGTGGGATATGCAGGTGCAGGTTTTTGACCTGCCTTGTACATGTGGAATCCTTAAGAAACTGTGAACGTTGGAAGAGATCATGAATGTAAAAACAAAGACAGATGAAAAGCTAGCAACAATAAATGCATATTCTAGAATTTGCTCCCCAAGAATAAGAAAATGTAAGCAGTGATGGTGTTATAGACTAGCAATATCGACCAGACTCAGACTCTGAATAAAGTTCCAATTGAGAGCTTTATTAGTCACGTGGCAACTGCCTCATCCTATGCAGAGGAAAGAGCAGCCCCAAGTCATGGGGGGAGTTTGCTTATATAGGCTTTTAGGTTCAGGGCAGGGGGCAATAGCTCAGCAAGCAAGCACATACAGAAGCAGATGTTTGCGGTTAATCAAGCACTGGGAATTCTATCAGGGGAGATAAGCGGTTGGGGAGTTTTTGTTATTTATAAGGGTCTGAGTCAGGTTGGTTTAGGGGCTGATGACACTTTCTACAGGAGGAGACCTTGAGATAAGCTTTTACAGTCCAGCAAGCTTGTTACAGAAGCGAGATATATGTGGTTAGGGGGCTGTGGAATTTTCCTCTCGGGTGGGGGTGGTCACAGGCTCATACTTCTCCACAATGGAACATCACAGAACTATATTTCATCCACAGATGTTGAAAGAGAATGTACTTGCTACATGAGTGGAACCATAGACACACTCAATGAGCATTCGTGTTTTCACTATCTACACAAAAGTGCCCCATTCATAATGGTTTCATAGTGCAAAGGGTGGCTGATGGCAGAAAAGTGGTCATAAGTCATGAGTATAAGGAGGACAACCTCTGTACCAGAAAAAAAATTAAAATTAAAACCTTGTGAGACACATACTTGGAAGGACATGAAATGGCTTTTGGTTAGGGAGTTCATGATGGATTTAGGAACAATGACAAAAAATACAGAAGATAACAAGAACCAATTCTTAAGAAAGAAATATGTAAGTGTTTGGATATTCTAGTCAATGGTGGTGAGGATGATTCCTCATAAGATTCCTCATAAGAGTTGCCAGATAAGTGGAGAAGAATGTTGTGTACAGTCTATTAGCAAATGGTAATTAGGGAATCACTTGAACAAGAATTCCATTATAGTTATGTTGGTTAATTTCTCAGGCTTGCTTATTCATAACTCTAGAAATATAGATTAAACTGATCATTAGACCATTTAGATATACCCTCAGTAGTCCTTGTCTTCAGGTCATACACAACTTTGCTTAGTCCTCACAATTGTTTGATTGTGTTTCAGTCAAATCATCAGAAAATTCCCAGGGAAACATCATAACTCTATTAATCTATAGATAACTTAAAATGATCAAATTTAGTCATTTAGCTGGATATAATAGCATAATCAAAATTTTTAAACAAATCCATTTTACTGATACATATTAATAAATCATAAATCCATCAGTGTACAATCAATGGTATTCAGTATAATCACAGAGTTGTGCATTCCACACTTCAGTCATTTCAGAGCATTTTCATTATTCAAATCAAATATTAAACAAAACCAAAAAGCTCATCTCACAATCTCTGCTTCCTCTGCTGTGCTTGGCTGCTATTCTGTTTCCATCTCTTATTTATTTGTATTTATATTTTGTAAAAATGGTCTTTTTTTTTAAAATGGTCTTATATGTAGATTATCACCCATATTTGTATTTTACTTGAGGTTTCACTCTGTTATACAGTTCCATGTTACATTTTTAAGTTTTCCATCTAGTAATACATATGGTCTTAGACTTACCCTTTCAACCATTGTCCTACCCATATAATAGCTCTGCTAGTTACAAATACTATGATGTGCTTTCACCATTTCTATTCATTTCCAAAGATTTACAAAAAAGGTTTTTGGTAAAGCATTAACAAAATTTTGATGGCAGACTATTGAGGTGTGCTAAGCTTCAACTTTTGCCAGGTGAGCATGCCCCTCTTCTTTTCCAAGCAGTTCCTTATTTCCTTTATGCAGTGATATTTTGCCCCTAAAAATCTGAATCTATTATCTTATTTCCAACAAGAAGCACAATGGGCCTGAGAACAGCAAGCAATAGACCAAGAAGGGGGCTCCAGGATGTGGTGGGAATGCATATGGAGATGAGGGTGGAGTGCATATAGGCTTCTGGGGTCTTTAATTTTATGGGTTTTTTTTCCTCCGCTCACCTCCACTGTCAGATAATTTGGGGGGAATCTTTTTTAGTATAAAATATCATCAAGAGCAAAAGACCAAAGCAATATACATTTGAAAGATACAGACTTGATGCCCTTCATTGGACCTATTGGTAAAATTAGAAGCTTGTTAAATACTTCTGGTATTTAGAATACTAGGCCATAGAAATACTGAGTATCCTCAGTGATTTCCATACCTTGCTTGTATAATTAAAACTATCCTGCACTGAGTTTCCTGGGAGTCTGGATTTTCCTGTTCAAAAGATGGACCTCATAGATTCTATATTTCTCAATCAATGTATAACATATAGATAAAGAAAAAAGAAATATCTGGGCCAGAAAGTGATGGTAATCACTAAAATACTCATAATTAACATACCATATACTAGAGAAGAAAAGCAATCCAATTGAAAAATTCTACAAATCCTTTCTGAAAGAACTGGGGTGGAAGGAAGTGAATCACAAAGCTAGGAAAATTCAGAAATCGGTGATAAACTATATCTTGCAAATCCTTAAAAAGGGGTGAAAGATTATGAATATGCAGAAAGGTACAATAAAGGATAATAAATAAAATTGGGTCAGAGCATTGGTCATTTTTGCAAACTTTTGAAACCAGGATCAAGAAAGGAATAATAAAGTGATCCTCTCCAGAGAGTGTGAAAAATATTAATAATTGACTATTTTCCCCTAGACATTGGCAACAGCTTGTATAGGGCAATTTTTTCAATGTGAGAAGGTAGGTTCACAGGTCATGAACTCTAGAAACACATCATTCTGGTGAAGCTGAAATCCAGGTGGCATTTCCATCTACTTTCCTCCCTGAGGGCAGAAACTTTTCTAACTATATTACTATTACTCTCCTCAAGGAACTCCAAGTTCCCTGTATTTAAAGTTATGTAATTCATTCTGTTGTGTGGTGTGAGGTATTCCAAGGACCATGATGTAGAGAAGTCCCTTTGTCAGCATGAAATAAAATGCATCAACATTGTCCGATATATAATAACTTTTTTCAATGACATAAATGTAGCTTATAAGGTTGAGGAATTGCTCTTTTAATTTAATATTAATTTGTTTAAACTTATTAATATCTACATGTGGCTTGTTTTAGTTTGCCAAAAGACTGCCAATGTAAAGTACCATAAATCTGTTGTTGTCTTTAATAAAGGGGATTTATCTGGGATAAAATCTTACAGTTCCAAGGCTTTGAAAAATCCAAATCAAAGCATCAGCAGAAATGCTTCATCACCAAAATCAGCTACTGTTTACCCTGGTGGTGTTGCCACATGGTGAATCAAAATGGTTGCCAATCTGTGAAGAAGTCTTTGTCTTCCCCTACAGAATCTACCATCTCTTGGAGCTCCACTGTGAACAATAAGGCATCGGGCTTGTCTCTTTCTGGGTCTCAGCTCATTGAACCTCTCAGGACTTCTGTTTCTCTGCAGTCCTTTCTCTGACATAACAGAATCAAACATGGCAGCTCCCTCTTTCTGTGTCTGTCTCTTTGTGTCTCCCTTTATATCAGACCCAGCAAGAGGGCAAAAACTCAACATGAATCGTACCCTACTGGCATAATCCAGTCAAAGGGGCTCTCACCCACAGGAATGGATTAATTTAAAATATAATATTTTGCTTTTTGGGATTCACAAATTTCAAACTGTCACATGGCTCTTGGGCCCATATTGATCATTCACAGATTTGGAATGAAAATAAGAAGCTCATATTCCAAGATTCTGTCTTCAAAGTGTTAAAATAAACCCTAGGTATATATATTTTTTCCCATGTTGAAAAAAACATTAATATTGTGGTCACAGGTCTGAAAGTAAACTATGCATAAAGATAGTGAAGTGCATAAATGCACATCTATGCTGGTGGAAATGTAGAAGGATCCAACCATTCTGGAGGACAGTTTGGCGGTTTCTCAAAAAACTAACCATAGATTTGCCATATGACCCAGCAATACCACTGTTTGGTATATACCCAGCAGAACTGAAAGCAAAGACACAAACTGATATATGTACACCAATGTTCATAGCAGCATTGTTCACTATCGCCAAAAGTTGGAATCAACCCAAATGCCCATCAACAGATGAGTGGATCAATAAAATATGATATATACATACAATGGACTACTACTCGGCTGTAAGAACAAATACACTACAAGCACACATGATAACATGGATGAATCTTGAGAACCTTATGCTGAGTGAAGCAACCCAGGCATTGAAGGACAAATACTACATGACCTCAATTATATGAAATCAGCAAGCTGCCTCAGAGAGCTAGAGACTGGAAGATAGGCTTACAGGAAAACGGGGGGTGGAGGAAGGATGTGAGCCGACGTCTGCAGGGGTGGAATCTATGATGAGCTGGTGGTAAGTATGAGCAGAAAGAAGAGAAAAAAGGGGGCAAGGGATTGCGTTTGGGTGGGGCTTTGTGGGTTTGAGGGGGACTGGGAATGGGCGGATGCCCATTTAGTGCCCAAAAAATTGGGGGGAGGGAGGGACAACATACAAACATAGGAGAGTGTCAGGTGTTGGTTGAGAGTAAAATGCTGAGAAAACCATATCAAAATATAATTAAGAGGGTTACCTGTTTAGGATGCTCAGAGGGAATGGTCTGACATGGGATGGAGTCCTGGGGCATGTCTGAATGCTCATTTTGCCAGGGTGGGTTGTACCATTGGGTAGAGACCCAAGTAGTGAGAGTGGGGGTGGACCCACATCCTAGGGAGGACTAATGCCATCCAAAAAGAGGGAACTGTATCTCTCAAGAGAAAGGATGGCTCCCAAGGCATTAGGGCAGTTGAGCAAGTCAGGCCCTGAACACTGTTGCAAGTATCTCCAGACATGGCTCCTCGGGAAATGGAGATTGGCTTTCGCTGTGGGCCCCAAGGGGAGGGGAAAATGGATGTTGAATGGATGGAACCAAAGTAAATGTGGGGGTAAGAGAGGAGTTTCGCGAGAGTACACAAGGATGGATATAAAACATGTAATATTACACCAAAAACATAGGGTACGACAGACTAATAATGTAAACCATAATGTAAAACACAGGATAACTAAACATTTAGAAAACTGTATATCCTAAAGTATGGACCACAATGTAAGCACAGATGTCACCTTGTTTGAAAGCTATTGTCTCAGAGTCTGTACATCAGTTTAAGTAAATATGATATGAATAAGTTATAAGAATATCTCTGTGGAAGGGAAAAGGTTTTATGGTGGATGTGTGGGAGTACTGTATATTGTATATATGAATTACTGTGATCTAAGGCTCTTGTGAAGAGAAGCTCAATAATGAGGAAAAAAGAAAAGAATAAGATAGGATGTAGAATTTTTCCAAATCAATACGTATTCTATATCTAACCTTTAAACCCATCGCTATATTCCATTTTACTAGTAGTTCTTTCCAGAATGTTTTGTAGAATTCACCTGTGAAGCTGTCTGGCCCTGGGCTCTTCTTAGTTGGGAGGTTTTTAATGACTGATTCTATCTCTTTACTTGTGATTTGTTTGTTGAGATCATCAATTTCTTCTTTCATCAATATGGGCTGCTTATGTGTTTCTAGGAATTTGTCCATTTTCTCTGAATTGTCATTTTTGTTGGAATGTAGTTCTTCAAAGTATCCTCTTATGATAGTCTTTATTTCTCTGGGGTCAGTGGTGATATCTCTTTTCTCATTTCTTATTTTGTGTAGTTGCATCTTCTCTCTTTTTTTCTTTGTTAGTCTCGCTAATGGTTTGTCAATTTTGTGATCTTCTCGAAAAACCAGCTCTTGGTCTTGTTTATCTTTTCAAGTGCTTTCTTATTTTCTATGTCATTTAGTTCTGCTCTTATCTTCATTATTTCCTTCCTTCTTCTTCCTTTTGGATTACTTTGTTTTTTTTCTAATTCCTCCAAATGTGCAGTTAGTTCTTCAATTTTTGCTCTTTCTTCTTTTTTGATATATGAGTTTATGGCTATAAATTTCCCTCTCAGTACTGCTTTTGTTGCATCCCATAAATTTTGGTATTTTGTGTTATCATTATCATTTGTTTCAAGGTAGTCATTGATTTCTTTTGAGATTTCCTCTTTGACCCACTGTTTTTCTAAGATTGTTCTGTTTAATTTCCAAATCATGGTGTGAAATCTGGGCCTCTGACCCTTGCAAATTTCCAGCTTCACTCCACTGTGGTCAGAGATATTATTTTGTATGATTTTGATCTTTCTGAATTCATTAAGCCTTTCTCTGTGGCCTTGCATATGGTCTATCTTGGAGAGTGATCCATGTGCGCTTGAGAAAAATGTATATCCCGCTGTGTTTGGGTGTAATAATCTATATATATCTATTATATCCAGCTCCTCTAATATACTGTTCAAATGGTTTGTTTCTTTAGTGATTCTCTTTTGAGATGTTCTGTCCAGAGTTGATAGTGGTGTATTAAAATCCCCCACTATAATTGTAGATGTATCTATTCTTTCGCTTAGTTTTTCCAGTGTTTGCCTCACGTATTTAGAGGCACCCTTGTTAGGAGCATAAATATTTATGATTGTTCGATCTTCTTGCCAGATTGTCCCTTTCACTAAAATGTAGTATCCTTTTTTGTCTCTCACAATTGTTTTGCATTTAAAGTCTATTATATCTGATATTAATATAGCTACTCCTACATTTTTTTGGTTATTGTTTGCTTGTATGATTGTTTTCCAACCATTCACTTTCAGCGTCCATGAGTCTCTGCGTCTAAGATGTGTCTCTTGTAGACAGCATATAGATGGGTCATATTTCCTTATCCAATTTTTCAGTCTGGATCTTTTGATAGGTGAGTTTAATCCATTGACATTCAGTGTTATTACTTTCAAGGAATTATTTGTGATAGCCATATTTTGATTGGACTTGTGTTTGTCATATTTTGTTTGCTTTTTTTCCCCCCTTCTCTTTTTGTCTTTTTTGTTGCTCTTACACTCTCCTCCAACTCTGCCTGTCCTGTTTTTTCCTTTCTTCCTGCAGAACTCCGTTTAGAATTTCTTGAAGGGGAGGTTTCTTGTTGGCATACTCTTCCAGTTTCTGTTTATCTGTGAATATTTTGAACTTTCCATCATTTTTGAATTCTAGTTTAGCTGGATAGAGTATTCTTGGTTGGAAATAGTACCTTGACTATATCATACCACTGCCTTCTTGCCTCCATGGTTTCAGATGAGAAATCAGCAGTTAATCTTATGGGGCCTCCCTTGTATGTTTTCGTTTTCTTTTCTCTTGCTGCTTTTAGAATTTTCTCTTTGTCTTCAGCATTAGATAATTTGACAAGCATATGTCTTGGGGTGGGCCTGTTGGGGTTTATGATGTTTGGGGTGCATTGTGCTTCCTGGACATGTACATCTGTATCTCTCAGTATATTTCGGAAGTTTTCAGCCATTATTTCCTGCAACACCCCTTCTGTCCCCTTTCCCTTCTCTTCTACTTCTGGGATGCCTATAATATATATGTTCGTGTGTTTTGCATTGTCATTCAGGTACCTAAGTCATAACTGGATCTTTTCTATCTTTTTATCGATCTATTCTACTATCTGTTTGATTTCTGATGTACTGTCTTCCACATCATTAATTCTCTCCTCTTCCTCTTCTAGTCTGCTGCTATTTGCTGCGAGTGTATTTTTGATTTCTTGAACTGTGGTGTTCATTCTCATCATATCTGTTATCTTTTTGCGTATGTCTGCAATTTCCCCTCCAAGTGTTGTCTTCATGTTGTTAACCTCTTCCTTTACTTCATTAAATTTGTTGGTGATACATGTTCTGAGATCTTTTATTACTTGTGTGAAGTTCTGCTCCCCTTCCTGATTTTTAGTTTGTTCATTGGATTCAGCCTTTTTTTCCTGATTACTGATTTGGTTTGTAGATTTTTGTTGTTGTCTGGTCATCATTTTATCTTGACAGGTTTAATTAGTTCCTTAGCTTCTTTGTCTAGTCTTGGGGTTTAATTAGCTGTTGTTTTTGCGTCTTATATCTTCTCTTTGTCACTTTGTTCTTCTTATTCTAATTTCTTATTGCTTGTTGAGTTCACTTTAAAGGAAAGCATTAGGGCCAGAGAAAGGCAATTGTGTAAGCAAGGAAAAAGTGTAAAGTAGTATTGGTGATAAATGTTAACAGAGCAACAATATGAGATCTGGGAGGATGGATATTAGATTCATGTAAGTTATGTAGAGTTATAGCAGTAGGTAGAGTACCTATAATGAGGTAGTTGACTGAATATGGGAGGAATATGGTATGAATTAAAAAGCTAGTATTTTCGTGAGAAATGGAAAGAGAAAAGAAAGGTAATAGTTTCAAGAGTAGTTAACAGACAGAGAACAAAACAAAGGTATTAGAAATTAAGAGTTAGACACTTTTTGGGTCAAAGAAAGGGAGGTGAAATATAGGAGAGACAGTAGATGATGGAGGATATCAAGATGTAGGGGAAAGGGGATAGTGTAGGTAGCCAAAATCTATTCACACAGAAATAAGGCAGTGGAGGATGAGGAAACCCAGCAAATGTGAGGTGTTCCCTGCAGCACCTATTGTATAATTAAGATAAAATAAAATAAGAAGAAAATGAGGGATGAGAGAGAGAAAAAACAGAAGAAAAAAAAGAGAAGAAAGGAAGAATGAAAAAGGGGGTGGGTAAAGGGTGGGGAACAGGTAGGGAAAAGAAAAAAAACATATACACCAATTACAACAGCAACAACAACATCAAAAAAACCCTAAATAACTGAGAAAAAAAGATTTTGGGGGATACGCTGGGAGAAAAAACTAGGGGATAATGCAATGTTAGCAATCAGGACATTAAAAAAATAAAAAATAAGATAAAATGAAAATAAAAACAAAGCAAAATGAAACAAAAAATAAAAAACGCAAACGTTGAGTGCTGGGACATTCAAGGACCTCAGATGGACCTCAGGACATGATGGATTCAGGGATGGAAATTCTGAGATATTGAAGACTCAAGAGGTGTGAGTCTCTGGGGTGTGGGCCACCAGGGTTTAGTGGTCTCAGACCTGGCAACCTCAAATCTGGTCAACAGGGAGCCTGGGAGCACTGCAGTGTAACACAGCCTTCAGGGATCCCTGCAGCTGGGTGCCAGCCCTATGGGGGAAGTCAGATCTGCAAACTCTATCTTATGTGTCTGAACCCCTCAATTCACTCACTCACTGGGGTCTATTCTGTGGATGTATCAACAATTCGGCTTCAGGGCACCTCCCACCCTGTAAGCCCCCAGAATGGCCACCTGAGGGTGCCTCTACAGTGCAGCTAATTTAATGATGTAGATCAGAAGCCAGGCCCGGGGGTGGGGTCCCAGCCAGAAATGCCAAAAACAGAGTCCAAAACCGAAATTCCCAAGATTCGCAAAATATTCCCCCAACTGGCTTCCAGACGTGTACCCCGCCCCCGCCACACCCTGTAACAGCCTCCCGGTTATGTCCTTTTATTGCCAGCAATCTAAGTCCACTGCAGATTGGCAGCCGGGCTTGGGGGGGAGGGGTTCCAGGTGGAAGCACTATTATTTGTATCCGCAATCAAAAATTCCCCACTTCGCAACAAAACCCCCGTTTGTCTCCCCAAATCGGTCTGCAAAGGCGTCCCGTCCTGTCAACCCCTTAACAGCCCACCCAGGGCTCACGAATTCCCCAGTACTGCAGAGCCTCCAAAAAGCGCAGCTGCAGTGCTGGTTCTGTGGCTCCACCCACCCCAGGAGGGAGCATCCCACGTGCAGCTCTCACCTCCGTGCAATAGAGTTTCAATTATATCTTATAGACTAATCCTCTCTGTTACCTTCCCACCAAATCGATGTCCAGACACCTCCGGCCCTGCAAAAATCCCAAAACAGCCTGGTCCTGGAGAACCTTCAACGCTGCCCAGCCACTTCTTTGCAGGAGAGACCATCAGGTAAGCTCACTCAGCCACCATCTTAATCGATTTTACTTTTGTTAAATTGTGTTTAATGGCCCAGAATGTGTCTTTTGGTGAATATTCCATGTGAGGTGGAGAGTGTACATTGTATTGTTACTGGGCAGAATAATCTATAAAGATCAACTAGAACAACTGATAGAAAATGGTTACCTATATCCTTACTGATTTAATGCCTACTTGATATATTAATTAGTCATATTATATTATCAAATTTTAAGTGATTTTATCTCTTTCCCCTGTTGATATTTTTAGTTAGGCCTGTAAAAAGAATTTATTGGGAAATGGGTTGAAGAACTGAGTTTTCTGAGAAATGGTACGGAAGGACAGGAATCCTCACTGAGATTTGGTGTGGGCCCTCTAGGTATGAGAATAAGCTCTGGCTTGTGTGGTTACCTTTTAAACTATTCATTATTCCTCCCCTTGTTAACACTAAGGGAGGGGCCCCAGCTGTTATTGGCTGCCTCGCCAGTGGTGTCTGCTAATGGTGAGGACTGTTTGGAATATCTCAGGCCAAGGAGAGGTCCAAGACAGAGTTAACTCATACCTCAAGGTCAGAGTCAAGTTCTAGACAGGGTCTAAGGACAAATCTCTTGGTTATGTTCTCTGTCAGCGATGTTATGGCTTATATTTTCCTCATTTCTTTGTAATAACTTGCTTCAACAGCCCCCTCAGAGAGCTCATACTCTTATTCTTAAGGGTGTGCTGAGGGGCAATGGTCATTCTTCTGTATTTACTTCCTGCTAGTTAGGGTAGTAGTCCCTAAGTGACAGGGTGTACACTGTTCTGGCTATTCTACTAAGGTCAAGGAAAGATAGATGGGTCCAACACTGGTTGGAACTGGATGAAATCCCCATGTGACTAATTAGGCATTGATTTTGTAAGAAATAAACATAATTAGAATTTTGAAGGTGCATGGACCCTCTAAGAGGATAAAGAAGATGGTGGAAAGTGGGTTCTAAAGGTGGCCAGCTATGACATACTGGACCATGAGTGAGAAAGGCCAGGTGCTTTCAGAGGCTATATCCTCACAAAATTGATGGGAAACAGCCTTTTCCTTGAGTTATTTTATGCTGTTGGTTTACTTTAAGGAGATACTGTGGTAGACCTTTGGGTTTTTGTATAAACTGCCAACCCCAGGTTCCACAGCAGTGGTTATGCTTAGGACAGCTGGGAGAGGGCTCAATTCATGTCTCCTCAGTAGCAGGGCTTCCCTGGATCCCCTGTTGATTTTATCAGTTTTGGTGCATACATTTTGATGTTTTGTTTTTACATACAGAGATCTGTCTCCTTTTTCATTATGCAGTACAGCTTTTTATCCCTGATTTTTTTTTCCTTATAGACCAGTTTTGATGACTGAAGTTGATATAGCTAGTCCAGATATATCCTTGTTAGTGATAGCAAGATATATCTTTCTCCATTCCATAACTTTTTTAAAGACTTATTTTTAATTTATTTTTCTCCCCTCCCCCCAGTTGTCTGCTCTCTGTGTCCATTTGCTGTGTGTTCTTCTGTGACCACTTCTATCCTTATCAGTGCACTGGGAATCTGTGTTTCTTTCTGTTGCATCATCTTGTTGTGTCAGCTCTCCATGTGTGTGGTGCCATTCTTGGGCAGGCTGCACTTTCTTTCACACTGGGTGGCTCTCTCCTTATGGGGCAAACTCCTTGCACATAGGGGTTCGCTATGCAGGGGACACCCCTGTGTGGCATGGCACTTCTTGTGTGCATCAGCACTGCACATGGGCCAGCTCTACATGGGTTAAAGAGGCCTAGGGTTTGAACCACAGACCTCCCATGTGGTAGGCAGATTCCCTATCCATTGGGCTAAGTCAGCTTCCCCATTCCATAACTTTTAACCTGCCTGCACATTTATATTTAAAATGAATTTCTTGTAAACAATATATATATTAAATTTTTTCCACTCTGATAATACTTGACTTTCCCCCCCCAAGATGACTCCCTCATCTGTCTGCTTGCTATGTTTGCTTATTGTCTTTGCTAATGGTTTCTGCTTGTCTGCTCATTGTGTCTGTTCATGTGTCTACTCATTTACTTTAGGAGGCACCAGGAACCAAACCTGGGATCTCCCATGTGGGAGGTGGGTGCTCAACCACTTGAGCCACATCTGTTCTCTACTCATTGTGTCTCCTTGTTGTGTTTGCTTGTTCATCAGCTCATTGCATCAGTTTGTCTTCTATAGGAGGTACCAGGAACTGAATCCAGGATATTCCATGGGAAGTGAATGACCAGCTGTTTGAGTCACATTTACTCCCCCAATCTTTGATTTTTAATCTTTTTCTTTTATTGTTAAATAATTGACATTTAAAGTATTGATTGATATGTTTGGATTGATTTCTGATTTCAGCTTGTTGCATCTGCATTCTTTTCAATTCTATATACTCTATATGTTTCCCAAATTAACTAATTTGTACCCTCATGGCAAGCAAATACACACATCCAAAATAATTAAAATTATCTATGAAATATATTTTATTCAGTGATAACAAAGACAAAGTTGTGGAAAATAGGCCCACCCTGAATATGTGTTTTAAATTTGTACACCTTGTCACAGAAATGTTCATCCCATACTCCAGTTCCATTTATGAACAGTACTTATATCCATCTGACACATAATACACAAAATTTATCCTATTACCACAGTTTAAAATTATTTTCTTGAATTCCTTATTTTTAAAGATTTATTTTATTTATTTATTTCCCCTCCCCTCCATTGTCTGCTCTCTTGTGTCCATTCACTCTGTCTTCTGTGTCCACTTGCATTCTCAGTGGCACTGGGAATCTGTGTCTCTTTTTGTTGTGCCATCTTGCTGCTTCAGCTCTCTGTGTGTGCAGCACCACTCCTGGGTGGGCTGTGCTTTTTTCATGTGGGGTGACTCTCCTTGTGGGGTGCAGTCTTTGTGCATGGGATTTCCCTCGTGGAGTACACCCCTGTGTGGCATGGCACTCCTTGCACATGGCAGCAATGAACATGGGCCAGCTCACCACATGGGCCAGGAGGCCCTGGGTTTTAACTCTGGGCCTCCTATATTGTAGGCAAATGCTCTATATTGTAGGCAGTTGAGCCACATCAGCTTTCCCCATATTTTTTACTATACAGAATAAAATCACTAACATGTCCTCTTCACCACCTAGCCTGAGTGACCTGTATCTTGTTTGGCAATCTTGCCACATTTTGCATACCTTCAGTGGGATATAACTTCAGAGTTAGTGGAGGTATAAGGGGAATTCTAATTTTACAGACCACAAATATTAGGTAGTAAGAGAGTAAGAGGTGGGAAGTGTTCATGATGCCAAAAAGATGAAGCCAAACCTACTAAACAGAAATATTCCTGTGAATGTGTGTGTCACAAGCTTAGTTAGTATCAAACTAGCACATTACAGACCAAGAAGAACTTTTAACCTTGCCTCTGTCAAAGTCCTACACATCCTGTCAGTATATACATAAAACGCCATTTGTTTATACAAGTTTAATCTCTTAAAATGCACATTGACTATTCCTTGATCTACTGAAAGGGTTTTGTCAGAAGTTGGAAAATGTTCTCAATCTTTTCATGCATCATGTTCTTGGATTTTGATTTACTTTTGATTTTTCTGCTTTAAGAGAAATTGGTTTGTACTTCTTCCTTAATTTTTCCATTGGCTTGTGCTGGAATGCTTTGAAACATTAGGCAATATACATTATACAAAACTTGATATCTGAATAAAGCACTCATATCAAGAAATTGGTATGCAAATAGTAATTTTCTTTATTTTATTAGTAATAAATAACTACAGTTTTCTGTTTCTTCTTTGACTAAAGGATTTCTTTTTTGAGTAATTAAGTTTACAAGTAATAATTAGTTTTTGCTCTTTTTGTTCCTACAGAAACTGCTATTTTTCATCGAGGCAAATTATCCTGCTTAAAGGTTTATTTCATCATGCAACCAGTATAATGTCTGCTGTGGAAAATTTGTGAAGTTTTCTTTGCATTTTCTTATTTTGCTAAGCTGTGTAGAGAAAAAAGTTCATAAATTTCCAGAGAAACCAATTGTGGAGACTTTACAAAATCTGTGATCTTGTTTCATTCTTCCCTTATTAAAATTCAGTGAGCCATTGCTCCAAGAAATTCACATTTACCCATAATCACAGCAACAATTGTGCTCCTAAATTCTTTATGAACATGGCTATTATTAAGGATGATTACATGATGGGTCATATCTCTCAGGAGACCTAGAAAACTGGTTATTTCCCCCATCCAGGGAAGCCAATTTTCTTTCAACTCCTTATTGATGAGGAATTTTTCACTATACTCTTGTGATTAAATTTGTAATAGTGCTTATTAGCAATAAAATTAACAAAGGTTTTTGGTTGTTAAACTTAACAAACAAGAACTATTCCAAAATGTTTCATAGTTACTTGTAATTCAGTACATTTTCAATTTTATTTTAGGTCATAAATATAACTCATTAATATAACAATATATCCATAAGTCAAGCAACCACAGTAAAATTATATTTTAAGGGTTTATAAAAATATTGCATGAAGGAAAGTTGTTTGCTATTATTGATGTTTGCTTTGTAAGTTCATAACTTTTACTATACACTTATTGTATATGTATGTTCATGTATGCATGATATACTTCAATAAAATTTTTAAAATTTAAAAAATATCAACAAGAAAAACAAACCAATTTGGCCAGTAGCCAAATTGGGAATCACTTTAAAATGAATTGTTAAAAAAAAATCAAGTAAAAGAATTTGTGACATATAGTTAGACTCTTACCAAAAGTGCCTCCTTGCAATTGGAAGAGTCCAAGGAATATTGTCAATAACAATAATGTTAGGAAAAACATGAGATCATGAGTTACTGTTCGCACAAATTATAGGAAAGTAACCCATTTGTCATCATTCTAAAATGTGCTTATTAATTTCTGCCAACCAGGAGAGTATCAGAACATGGGAAGCCCTAAGAAGTTCTAAGGAAAGTCTTGGAAAAGAAGACTCAAAATTAAAAGTATCCAAATAACCTTACAGGTTCTCAACTAGTTGGCAGGTAGTGTGTGGTGAGTAGAGATAAGTCAAATCTATGAAAACAGATGTCTTCCTTGACTTAGTATAGGACATTTTTAGCTTAACCAGAGCCAGGTAACCTCACGAAGCCCAGGAAAATCTTTGCCAATTTTCATAATCACTCCATCTTCCTGGTCTTTATATTTATATTCAGGGCAAAAATAAGTAAATATATGAAGGATTGCCCAGCTTCTTAGATGCAGAAAAATTCCCCAATATGGCAAGGATATTGAGAGAGAAACAAAATACACTGAAGAATTGGACAAGTTTGGCATCTGAAGATGACTATGAGTGAAAATGATGGCCACACATCCAATAAAGCCATACTAATATTTTCATGAAATTTAGCACTGGGAAGAGGGTAAGGGTAGGAAAAATACTTGCAAAAATATGTTACCTGAGATTTCTAGAAATATGGCAGTACATAATTTAATATAATTTACATAAATCATTGGTTCTTGTGTTTTTCTCTTTCAGGGTCTCTTTGCACTCTAAAAATATTTGAAAATCTTAAATAACTTACATTTCTGTTGTTAATATCTAGGGAAATTACCATCTTAGAAATTAAATCTGATACATGTATAACATTTTAATTATAGAAATAAAAAAGTATTATATTTTAATGCAATAATGTATATCAAAAAGTTATTTTCCAAAACTAAAATACATTTTGAGGAAAGAGAGAAGTTTTCTTTTTTCTTTTGAAATTCAGTATATTTCTGGTTTACTGGGGAATAGGTGAAATATATCTGTTTCTCCATTAATTTTTTTGCAATATATTGATTTCGTTGAAGAGTCTGAAGAAAAGATTGTGTCACACAGTTCGATGTTTAGAGAAGTAAGAAATATTTGTTTTGAGCTTTAACATGACTTATAATATTCTTTTATAAAAAAATAATACTCTAAGAAAAAAACCAGTGAGAAAATTTCTTATACAATAGTTCCAATTTGGAATAAATTTTTATTTTATTAGATTTGTAACATCAAGTAGTGTTCATCTGCAAAATATTTGTTCACAGAATGATTTGCAACTCTAAAATAAATCACATTTATTAATATCACCAATCCTCTCAGACAGATCTTTAAGTTTTGGGAAGTTCTCAAGCTCATGTGTAAGTTACAATTTTTCTAAAATTGATTTTTCTCTTGAAACAAATTTCACCATGATTTTAGTAGTTATTTTCATTATAGTCATGTTATTATTAGAGCAGTTGGCTTATCAAAAAATTATTGGAGAAAATAAAGAATTTCCATATATCCCACACTTGTTTTCCTTATTATTAACATTTTATATTTATTTCTTTATTTCTTTATTTCTTCATTGATCTTCTGTCTAAAGGGTTGATCCATTATTGAATGTGGTGTATTGAATTCTCCTATGAGTAATGTGCCACTATCTATTTTTCCCTTCAAATTTATCAATATTTGCTTCAAATATTTTGTAGTTTTGCTGCATATATATATATAGTGGCTTATATATGCAATTGTTGTATTTGTCTTTAATTGATCCCTTTATCATCATATAGTGTTATTTGTCCTAGGCAGCACTGTTATTTTTAATTATAACTGTTATTATTTGCAGAAAAATAATTAAGAATAAACAGAGTAACCATATAACACCCCCTACACACATTCAGTTTTCCTTATCATTAATATTTTACATTAGTGTGGTACCTTTTTACAATTGATAAACCAATATTATTATTATTATAGGGTTAAATATAGTCCATATACATGTATACTGTTCCCCTTCCCTTCTGTCACCCCTCTTTTTCTTGTAATTATTACTTATTATATCTTCATACTCTATATATCCCCAAACATAGATTATCTTTAATATTTATGCACTTGAAATTTAGAAATTGTAAAATTTGGAGTTACATACCAAAAACCCAATACATTATTACTTGTTTTTATAATTACGAAGAAGGTTTCCGTTACCAGAGATCTTAAATTTTTATGCAGTTCAACCCACTGTTAAATTTTCTTTAATATCTGTCTGTAGAACTTGCTTAAAATTGTTTGAAGGGCAGCACAAGTGGTAAAAACTCCCTCAGGATATTTTGTTTGTTCTAATATGGGGATGCCATATTATTCTTCCCCTCATTTTTGAAAGTCTGTCTCACCACATATAATATTAGAAGTGAATCATTTTCTGTCAACACTCTAAATATTTCACCTCAACTTATGTTTTTGCCTTCTTGGTTTTGTCTTCATTATTTCTGTTGAGAAATTTTTATTTAATCTTATTGGGACTCTCTCAAACAAAGCACATTGCTTTACTCCTGCAACTTTCAGAACTCTCTCCTTGTCCTTAGCATTTGACTGTGTGAACACAATGTATCTGGGCATGGTTTTCTATGATTTTATCCTGTGTGGTGTTCTTTGGCTTCCTTGACTGTGCATATACATGTATTTTATTACATCTGAGAAGTGTTCTACCATTGTATCTTTGACTATTCCTTCTGTCACTTTTTATTTTATTTCTGTCTCCCACAAAACATGTAATGTTATTCTTGATCTTATACCATGTGTCCATTCCATCATGTATAGAAGGGACATTCAGATTCCTGTAAACAGGGAACTTCATATGGCTATTAGCATATGCCACAGACAAGACACAGGCTCAGAAAATAGAGAGGAATACAGATTTTTGTTTATGGCTGATCTTTGTGGGATAGCTGGACTTGGCACAAGAAATATCAAGATAAAATATAGAAATGTATATTCTATTGAATAAGAGCGATAGAATAAAAGACAAAAATATGAAATTCTGTCCCATCCAAAGGAAAAGCATAAAACATCAGAAACAATTTAGAATTAAGACAATACATAACAGACAAAAAATGTAAAATTGGTTTTAAAAATGTTCAGATAAAAGCACCAAGAAATAATACATATCAGGGAGCCATGAATTAATATAATGAAAGAAACCAAACAGAATCACTGGAATTGAAAAACACAGTCGAAGAAAAAAAATCCCCAGATGGTTTCAATAGCAGATTAGTCCTGACAAAAGAAAAAATAAGTACGATGAAATGTAAGATGATTGACATGATTGAGGCTGTGAGGACTTTGCTCACTCTAAATTCTCATGCATTTTGTTGGTAATGCAAGACAATTTAAAACATTTTGCAAATGGTGAGAATTTTCTTATAAAACTAATTATCATCTATCCTATGAATCAACAATTTCAGTCTCCATTATTTGCATAGTAGAACTGAAAATTATTTCCAAAGGAAGTTGTGTAAAAGTGTGCATAGCAGATTTTCCTTAATAATGAAAACATGGTATGGCACAGGTATCCATCAAAGAAAAGGTGGTAAGCAAACTGTGATATGTTTATAAAATATAATATTACAATTTAAAATGAAAACAAAAACAAAAAAAGGGCTCTTACACAAAAATTTACCATTGCATGATGTAATGTATATAAATGTTTAGAACAGGAACATTGAATCTATGATAACAGATGACTAAATTAATAGAGTAGTAGTTGTCTATAGAATCAATTACTGCCATAAATTCAATAGACTGGAAAAAAATAATCTGAAACTCCTAAATGCTGGTGAGGACTAGAAGCAAGAGAGAGACTTACCTATCACTGTTTTGTGTACACAAGTTGGAAACCATTTGATATTGTACCAGTCAACTAAGACCATATGTCACAGTAACCAATAAAACTTAAGTGTTGATGATGAGAACAGCTAAGATTATTTTCTACTTGTGACACATATCCCATGTATGTTGTCCTTGGCATTGCTGCACAGAATCCACATACTATGTCCAGGCTACAGAGCAGCCACAATATGGGAAGGTAATGGTCCTGTGGAGAAAGAAGAGATATTTAAATGTATCAATATGCTGGGGCCTGTATTTGTTGAAATTTATTTCCTGAAGAAACGAAGTGACCAAGTCTGCCTTCATGAATTGGGATGTTATAATCCTCTCTTAAGAGGGGCACCACAGAGAGAGTCATCATAGAGAGATTGGACCTTTTGAATACTGGTCTAATTAGGCTTTATTAAATTAGAACACATATGCTATGACCCTGCATTTCCAGTCAAGAGTGTGCTCGCTTGCTAGGTGGAAGAAAAGGTCATGGAAAATGAGAAAAACACAGTAAAACTCTATGATTCTGGAGTGTTTACATTAAGAGATTTTACTATCATGGGTTTTATAAAGCATGATCTCGTGCACACATGCATTCCTAGACCAGTTAATCCATCAGGAGACTTCCGTATCAGGGACCCAGAAATGAGCCTTCCTAATGCATCTCTGCTGAAAAGTCCTCCTCAGAGGGAGGACGGGGAGAACTTGAAGATGGTTTCTCCACCATGACTCAGTTCTCAGTATTTTTTCACTTCTAGACACTGGGACCATAAACCTGCAGGAGCCTTTTGTTCAAAGGTCCCTCAACAATGAGATGATCCCATGTCTGTGTTGGTCCATCTGAATCTCCCTTTCTGGTGCGACTCTATTGGGAAATGGAACAGGGACAAATAACAGCTCCACTTAGCTCAAACTCTCGCATATACATATTTTGGTAAGTGATTCATAATGACTCTAGTTCTATTTTGGCCTTAACATTTTAATTAACTACCATTGACCCCCAGTAACTCAACTCATATTTGACCAAATTAGCACCCAAAGCAGAGTAGTCAATTAAACATAGCGATGCCCTTGGAAAGCAGAAGGTTTAGGGATCTTACAGGGCATTCATAGGAGATGCTATCAGTACTGTAGGCTCTCACAAGATTAAAAAGAGAAATAAAAACAAAATAGGACATATACAAACCTAAAGATAAAATGGCTAATGTATGTACTACCTTGACAGTAATAAAATTGAATGTTAATGGATTAAACTCTCTGATCAAAAGACACATTGCCTATATATTGTCTACAGGAAATTCAGCTTAAATCCAGGGATGCAAGGAGGTTGCAAGTGAATAGTTGGAATATGACTTTATATGTAAACAACAAACAAAAAAGGATGGGAGTAGCTATACTAATATCAGACAAAATAGACTTTATTTTACTTTTCTTTTTCTATCTTGACATTTATTGCATGACTATTTGTATTATGGTATAATTAAGTTACATTATGGTTTACACTTTGCACTGTATAGTTTTATAGGTTTCGACAAACTCTAATAGCTACAATACAGGGCATTTTTAGGGCATTGGGGTTGTTCTGTTTGATATTGCAATGGTGGATACAGGTCATTATACATTTTCTCAAAGCCTAAAGCTTTGCGTTTATTTTTTGTTGTTGTTGGCTTTTGTTTTCTTGTTCTTCTTGTACATTTTATTTTTTAAATATATTTATTTTTTAAAAGATACTTAGATTATACAAAATGTTGCACAAAAAAATACACAGGATTCCCATATACTCCACTCCCCATACCTCCCAACCTGCCCCATATTAACAACTTCTTTCATTAGCGTGGTATATTAATTGCAATTGATGAACACATTTGGAGTATTGCCACTAAGCATAGATAATAGTTTATATTGTAGTTTACCCTCTCTCCCACTCAATTCTGTAGATTATGGCAGGATATATAATGACCTGTATCTGTCATTACAATGACATTCAGGACAGTTCCAAGTCCTGAAAATGCCCCATATTATACCTCATTGTCCCTATTGGTGCCTTTAGTATCTCCAGTGGCTACTGTCTTCACATCAATTACATAATTTCTTCCATTTTGGAGTCATAATATGCCTATAGGAGAATACAATCAAGGCCACTTGATTCCATATTTTGTTCCCCAATTCTGAAGATTTGGGATGGTAATGCCCACTCTACCTCTGATTGATAGGGGACCTTGATCCCATATGGCTGATTGTTGGGACTCTCTTGTTCACAGTTATAGACTCTCTCAGTTCCTTGATATGGTGGTTGTCCATCTCACTTCCTTTTAGTTTTCCTGGGTGAGTCCAATGAGCTGGAGAGTGGGTGTTGCAAATCCGCTGAGGTTCAGGGCCCAGCTGACACATGAAGTGCACAAAGATTCAAGACTCTTGGATGTACACCTACAAATCCAGCACCAACTATAGGTTCAAATAAAAGGGACAGAAGAGGCACTTGTAGAGAAGTCACAATTGAGTCCAACTCTGTCACACTGAGGAGCACAAATCCAAAGTAGGGCCCACTGGCAAGGCACCAGACTCCAGAGTTATCTGCCATGACCATAGAATCTGGGTTTCTCCAGAGCCCTCAGTAGTCCTGCTATTTGGTGTAGTATCTACTTTGGCAGTCTATATGATCCTGCTGAGATGTACATAAATATTACCTGTGAGATCACCTCCTAACTCACTTTGAAGTCTCTTAGCCATATAAACTCATGTGTCTTTATTATTTCCCCCTTTTATTCAAGGTCTTTTTCCAGTTGCATTGCTCAGTGGTGTTTGGTAATATTTCCTAGTTGCCTGGGAGTCATGACCTACACTGAGGAGAAGGTAATGCATTTATATGCCAAGTTTGGCTTAGAGAGAGGCCATATTTGAGCAACAAGGAGACTCTCAGGTGGTCACTCTTAGGCACCCTACTGTACTAGGCTAAGTTGTAATTTGAAGAGCAAAGGCTAATAAGCCCGTACGTGGGGGATTGTTCCTGTTCCATTAGAAAATGTTGCAGAGCTCCCCAGGAATGGAATTCAATATTCCTTGAATTCTCACATGAATCTACACCCACTGTGACAATGCCCCATGGACATTTGAACACATTTATGTACCTTTTATGTATGCCCAGGTGAACTTCCTCCCATGTATTCCCCATGACTGATACCCCACATCAATGATCCTCCCCTGACACAGTTGTAACCCTTCTGTGGTCCAAAATTTCTTGAAAAATGAAGCCAAGAATATCGCTAAATACTATTAAAAGGAAAATGATATAATACCAAAAGGTTTAAACATAAGAAATGAAATAATAACAATTTAGAAAAATCAAAAGTAGAAGAAAATTTAAAAATTGGGATATTAAAAATTAATGAAAAGTATTAAATTTTTTTGATGTTTTGTCTTTCATCATTGTAAGGTCTGTTGTGCTATATGTACGGTAACATTTTATTCGATTTATTCCCTCATTGTCTTACTTATTTTCATTTTGTCTTCAAAAAAGTTTTAGGTCACATAGACTCATATACAGAACACAGGTAACTCCCATGGACCCAACATCCTCCTTCTTTCCCCCCTTCCCATATCAATAACCTTTTCAAATGTGGATGGTACATTTGTTACAACTAATGTACAAATATAGAAACAGTCACTGACCATGTCAATGGTTTACATTATGGTCTACTCTGTAGACCAAACATTTTTATAAATTTTAAGAGCTTTCCCAACATTGTAGTTTCAACTACATACCTGCCGATCTGCAGTGTTCACCTGCTCCCTCCCCTAACCCCTATCCCATTTCCATGGATCATCTAACCCACCCTCCCTACCTTACACCCCTGTCAAAGTTGCATCGTCAAACCCAATAGTATCACTACACCTCATCATATCCCTTCACTGCCCAACTATTCATTTCGACCTTATCATAGATTTTGCTCATATGGACACTGGTTCACAATCTTCTTCCTATTTCCTGTAAACTTATCTTCCAGACTCTAGCTCTCTGAGTCTTCTTGATATGCTTAATACATACCATTGAGGTCATGTAATATTTGTCATTCAATGCATGGCTTGCTTCACTAAACATAAGGTCCTCCAGAATCATCCATGCTATCCCATGTGTTAGTACTGTATTCCTCCTTACAGCTGAGTAATAGTCCATTGTACGCATATAACACATTTTGTTATTCATCTGTTGATGGGTGTTTGGGTTGATTCTAACTTTTGGCAATAGTGAATAAAGCCACAATGAACATTGGTGTGCATATATCTGTTTGTGTCCTCGCTTTCAATTCTTTGGGGGTATATACCCAGCAGTGGAATTGCTGAATCATATGGTAGATCTGTCATTAGTTTTGGAGGGACTGCCAAACTTCCTCCATAATGGCTGGACCATTCTACATTCCCACCAGCAGTGGATGAGAGTTTCCATTCCTCCATATCATCTCCAACACTTGTAAGCCTCTGTTTTTTTAATGACCACCAGTCTAATGGGTGTAAGATGATATCTCATTGTAGATTTGATTTGCACTTCCCCTCTAGCTAGTGATGTTGATCCTCATTTAGTGTGGTTTTAGCCATTTTTATTTCTTCTTTGGACAAGTATCTGTTTAAATGTTTGCCTATTTTTTAAATGGTTGTTTTTTTAAATTTTGAGGTGAAGGATTTCTTTATATATGCTGGATATTAGACTCTTATCAGATCTATGGTTACCAAATATTTTCTCCCTTTAGGTAGGCTGTCTTCTCATTTTCTTGACAAACTCCTTTGAGGTGCAAAAGGCTTTAATTTTGTGGAGTTCCCATTTATCTGTTTTTTATTTTACTATTTGTATATTGGGTTTGAAGTTCATGAAAGCATTTCTATTACAAGGTCCTGTAGATGCGTGCCTACTTTGTCTTCCAAGGTCTTTATGGTCTTGGCCCTTATATTTAGATCTTTCTTCCATCTTGACTTGATTTTGTAATAAAGTGTGAAATGGTGTTCCTCTCTCATTCATTTGATATGGATATCCAGTTCTCCAAGCACCATTTGTTGAAGAAGCCATTCTCTCTCAGTTGAATTGGCTTGGTGGCCTTCTTGAATACAAGATGACTGTATATTCAAGGATCTATATCAGAACTGAGTGTGCCTACAACTGCAAGCAGGAGAATTGCATCCATTAGCCATATGGGATCTAAGCCCACTCTGGATTTAGAGGTGGAGTGGACATCACCATTCCAGGGTCTCTAGAATGGAAGAATAAAATATGGATTAGAGTGGACTTACTGGCATTTTACTATAGAACTGTTGTGACTTTAGCAATGGAAGAAATTGTATCATTGATGTGTAGACAGTGGCCATTATAGTTGCTAAGGGCAGGGAGAGGGAAGAAGAGATGTGATGTGGGGGCATTTTGGGACTTGGTGTCCTAAATGATATTGCAGGGACAGATGCAGGATATTATATGTCCTGCCATAATCTATTGAATGGACTGTAGGAGAATGTAAACTACAATGTAAACTATAATCCATGCAGTGCAGCAGTACTCCAAAATGTATTCACCAAATGCAATGAAATGTGCCACAATGATGAAAGAGATTTTTGATGTGGGAGGAGTGGGTGGGGTGGGGTGGAGTGTGGAGTATATGGGAACCTCATATTTTTTAATGTAACTTTTTTTGTGATCTATGCATCTTTAAAAAAGTCAATTAAAAAATAAAAAAAAAATTGCTTGTGCCAATATCATGCAGTTTGACCACTGTAGCTTTGTAGTATATTTAAAGTCAGGTCTGTGATTCCTCCAGTTTCATTTTTCTTTTTTAATATTTCTTTGGCTATTTGAGGCCTCTTGCGCTTCCATATAAATTTCAGGGTTTTTCCAATTCAGTAAAAAATGCTGTGCTGATTTTTATTGTGATAATCAGTAGATCAGTTTGGGTAGGATAGACATCTCAATGATATTTTGTCTTCCCATACATGAACACAGAATATTCTTCCATCTATTTAAGTTTTCTTTGATTACCTTTAACAGTGTTGTGTAGTTTCCTGTGTATAAGTCATTTACATCTTTAGTTAAATTTATTCCTAGGTATTTGGTTCTATTAGCTTCTATTGTAAATGGGATTTTTTTCTTGATTTCCTTCTCAGATTACTCATTATAAGTGTAGAAATGCTACTGATTTTTGTGCATTGATTTTATGAGGTGCAAATTTACTGAACTCATTTATAAACTCTGGATGCTTTGTTGTAGATTTTTCAGTGCTTTCTATGTATAGGATCATATCATCTGTAAATGGTAAAATTTTTACTCCTTCCTTTCCAATTTGGATGCCTTTTATATCTTTTTCTTGCCTCAGTGCTTGAGCAAGTACTTCAAACATAATGTTAAATAGAAGCAGTGATAGTAGGCATCCTTGTCTTGCTCCCATCTCAGAGGGAAAGCTTTTAGGTTTTCGCCACTGTGTATGATGTTAGCTGTGGCTTTTTCATATATACCCTTTTGTCATGTTGAGAAAGTCTCCTTCTATTCCTACCTTTTGCAGTTTTTTTTTTAATCAGGAAGAGGTGCTGTTTCTTTATCTATAGAGATGATGATATGAATTTTTTTAAATCTGTTTATGTGGTGTATTACATTGATTGATTTTTTTTTATGTTGAACCATCCTTGCATGCCAGGAATGAAACCCATTTGATCATGGTCATGGTGTATGATTCATTTGATGTGCTGCTGAATATGATTAACAAGTATTTTTTTGAGGATATTAGCATCTAGGGTCATTAGAGAGATGGGTCTGTAATTTTCCTTTCTTGTGGTATCTTTGTTTGGCTTTGGTATTAGGGTAATGTTGGCATCATAGATTGAGTTAGGTGATATTTCTTCTACTACTTTTTTTTGTGGAAGATTTTGAGGTAGGATTGGTGTTAGTTCTTTCTGGAATGTTTGGTAGAATTCAACTGTGAAGCCATCTGGGCCTGGCCTCTTCTTAGTTAAGAGGTTTTTGATGACTAATTCAATCTTGTTACTTGTGATTGTTCTGTTGAGTTCATCAATTTCTTCTTCCATTAATGCAGTCTGCTTGTGTGTTTCCAGGAATTTACCTATTTCCTCTAAATTATCCTTCTTGTTGGCATATACTTTTTCAAAGTATCCTCTTTTGATACTCTTTATTTCTGTATCCCATTCCTCTTTTCTTATTTTGTGTATTGTGTCTTCTCTCTTTTTTACTCTGTTAATCTAGCTAATGGTTTGTCAACTTTATTGGTTTTCTTGCAGAACCAGCTTTGGGTTTTGTTTATTTTTTTCCCATGCTTTTTAATTTTCTATGTAACTTCTGCTCTAATCTTTGTTATTTCCTTTTTTCTACTTCCTTTTGGGTTTAGTTTGTTGTTCTTTTTCTAATTCCTTTAGTTGTGCAGTTAGGTTTTCAATTTTAGCTTTCTTTTTTTTTTTTTTTGATATATGTATATATAGCTATGAATTTCTCTCTCAATACAGCTTTTGCTGCACCCCATAGGTTTTGATATGTTGTGTTATCATTTTCTTCTGTTTCACGGTAGTTGCTGATTTCTTTCATATTTTCCTCCTTAGCCTACCATCTATTTAAGATTGTTTTAATTTCCATATATTTGTGCCAAATCTGACTCTCTGGCCCTTACTGATTTCAAGCTTCATTCCATTGTGTTCAGAGAAATTACTTTGTATAATTTCTATCTTTCTGAATTCATTGGGAGTTGTTCTGTCACCTAGAATGTGGTCTATCTTGACGAATGTTCCGTGTGCCTCAATAAGAAAATATATCCCACTGTATTTGAGTGTAGTGCTCTGTATATGTATTTGCCCAGATCCTCTAATATATTATTCAAAGTCATTTTTTATTGATTCTCTGTTGAGATGTTCTATCTAATGGTGACAATGTTGTATTAAAGTCCCTCACTATAAGTGTAGAAGCATATATTTCTCCATGTAGATTTCCAGTGTTTGCTTGATGCATTTTGAGACACCCTGGTTAGGTGCCTAAATATACTACTCCCACCCTTTCTGTTGTTGTTGTTGTCATTTGCTTGTAAAATTGTTTTCCAGTAATTCACTTTCAACCTCCTTTTATCTTTGGGTTTATTGTGGGTTTCTTGTAGACAGCATATAGATGGGTCATATTTCCTTATCCATTCTGCCAATCTATATCTCTTGACTGGTGAGCTTAATACATTAACATTCAGAGTTATTAGTCAGGGAATTAATTACATTAGCAATACTTTCTTTCTATGTATGCCATATGCTGTTTCTATTTTTCTTTTTCTTTTTTATAATTTTTTCTTACACTCGCCTCAACTCTTGCTCAATTTTCCCTTTCAAACTGCAGAACTCCCTTTAGTATTTCTTGAAAGGCAGGTTTCTCATTGGCATATTCTCTTAATTTTTGTGTATTTGTGAATATATTGAATTCTCCATAATTTTTTAAGGCCAGCTTTGATGGATAGTGAATTCTTTGCTGGAAGATTTTCTTTTTTAGCAGCTTAACTATGTCATTCCACTGCCTTCTTGCTTCCATGGTTTCAGATGAGAGATAAGCCCTTAATCTTTTTGAGCTTCCTTTTTATGTGATGGTTCTTTTTTCTCTTAATGCTTTCAGTATTTACTCTTTGAGCATTGGACAATTTGACCAGCATATGTCTTAGGATTAGGCCTATTGGATTTTATACTCTTTGGAGTGTGCTGCTCTTTCTGGACTTGTACATCTGTCTCAATAGGGTTGGGAAGTTTTCAGCTATCATTTCCTCCAATACACTTTCTGTCCCTTTTCCCTACTCCTCTCCCTCTTGGATGCCTATAATGCATATGTTTGAGAATTTTGTGTTGTTGCTCAGATCCCTAAGACCATGCTGGATTTTTTTCTATCTTTTTATATATCTGTTCTACTATCTGATTTCAGAGCTACTGTCTTCTACATTGCTAATACTTTCCTCTGCCTGTTCAAGTCTGCTTTTGTTTTCTTCCAGTGTGTTTTGGATTTCTTGGATTGTGCCTTTCACTACCAATCATATCCATTATCTTTTTATGTATGTTTACAATTTCTTCAGTATGTTCTCCCAGTGTCTTCTTAATATCCTTAATCTCTTCCTTCACTTCATTATGTTAGTTCATGATATTTGTTTGGACAGCTCTGAATAGTTTTTCCATGTTCTGCATTTCTTCCTGGTTTTAAATTTGTTCATTGGACTGGGCTGTGTCTTCCTGTTTCTTGTTACAGTTTATAATTTTTTGTTGGTGTTTAGACCTCTCCTTATCTTGATGGTGGTTCAGTTGATTAGTTTCTCTTTCTACTCTAGGGTTTTATTTAGTTGCTGACTGTGTATGGTGAGTTTTCTCTTAGACACTTTCTTCCTCTTATTCTATCTTCTTGCTGTTGTCTATGTTCCCTTGAAAGGCCATGTTGAATTTCAACAAAAATTTATAAAAGTGTATGATCTAGAGTGTAGACCATAATGTAAACCATTGACCATGTGTTTCAATATTTGTACATCAAATGTAACAAATGTATCTTTCACATGTAAAAAGGTTATCAATAGGGAAGAGGGTAGAGAGGGAGGATGTTGGGTATATGGTAGCCTCCTATATTCTGTATGTGACTTTACTGTGGCCTAAAACTTCTTTGGAGACAGAATGGAAAAATGTAAGACACTGGGCGAGAAATGGAAGAAAACACCACTGTACATACAGGACAACAGATATTTCAATGATGAGAGGCAAATATCAAAAATGATTCTTTAAAATATTTTTTCATTTTTTAATACCCCAAATTTTTAAAACTTTATTTTAGTTTTAGTTTTTCTAAAATATTATGTATTTTATTTAATATGTTTAAATCTATCATTATTATTTCATTTTCCTTTTAATCAAATTTGGCAATATTCTTGAATTCGTTTTTGGAGTTTTGGATCACTATGACAGGAGAGGTTCACTGGTGTGGGGTGTCTGTGATGGGGGATACATGGGAGGAAATTCACCTGGGTATACATATAAGGTATATAAATATGTTCAAATGTTCATAGAGCATTGCCACAGTGGGCAGAGATGTACACAACAGAAAGAATATTGAATTCCCATCCTTGGGAGCTCTGCCACACTCTCTAATGGAACAGCAACAATCTCCCAAGTACAGGAACAATGACTAATGAAGAAGGATGGTCCATTGATGGGCCCTTCATATTGACAACTATGCTGAGCTTTTGCTCTTGAATTTGCAATTTTGCCCAGTATTGTAGGGTGTCTGAGAGCTACCTCCTGAGAGCCTCCATGTTGCTCGAGTATGGCCTCTCCCTGAGGCAAACTCAGCATATAAATTCATTGCCTTACTCCCAGCATGGGACATGATGACTGAGGATGAGCCTCCTTGGCACCAAGAGATTACTACCAAGCACTGATTGTTGACACAACTGGAGAAAGACCTTGAATAAAGGGGAAAAAAAGGTAAAGACAAATGAGTTTATATGGCTAAGAGACCTCAGAGTGAGTCAGGAGGTCATCAGAGAGGTAATGCTTATGCATGTCTCAGCAGGATCTCATAGACAGCCAACATGGATACTATCCCAAATAGTGGGGTTCCTGAAGGATCTAGAGACACCTACATCCCATGGTCATGGCAGATAGCTCTGGAATTTGGAACCTTGCCAGTGGACCCTACTTTGGAGTTTGTGCACCTGAGTATGACAGAGGTGGACTCAGATGTGACTTCACTGCACATACATCATCTGTCCCTTTCATTTGAACCTATAGTTGGTGCTGGAGTTGGGAGGTATACATCCAGGTGACTTGAACCTCTGGACTTCCAGCTGCAACACCTACTCTCCAGTTCATTAGACTCACCCAGGATAAACAAAAAGGAGGTGAGGATGGGCAATCACCACACCAAGGAACCAGGAGTCTACAACTTCAAGCTTGTAAGTCCCAGGCATCAGCCATATGGGACTGAAGCCCCCTCTCAATTAGAAGTCCAGTGGGCATCACCATCTTAGAATGCTCAGGACTGGGGAATAAAATATGGACTAGAGTGGATGGACTTATTGGTATTCTCCTATAGACTTATTTTGATTCTAGCAAGGAAGAAATGATATCATTGATATGGAGACAGTGGCCACTGAAGGTGCTGAATTCAGTGAGAGGGAAAAAGAGGGAAACGGACTTTGGCCCAGTGGTTGGGGTGTCCGTCTACTACATGGGAGGCCTGTGGTTCGGGCCCCGGGCCTCCCTGACCCATGTGGAGCTGGCCCATGTGCAGTGCTGATGCGCGCAAGGAGTGCCGTGCCACACAGGGGTGTCCCCCGCGCGGGTGAGCCCCACGCGCAAGGAGTACACCCATAAGGAGAGCCGCCCAGCGCGAAGGAGAGAGCAGCCTGCCGAGGAATGGCGCCGCCCACACTTCCCGTGCCGCTGACGACAACAGAAGCGGACAAAGAAACAAGACGCAGCAAAAAGACACAGAAAACAGACAACCGGGGGAGGGGAGGGGAATTAAATAAATAAAAATAAATCTTTAAAAAAAAAAAAAAGAAAAAGAGGTTTAATATGGGGGCATGTTCAGGACTTGGAGGTGACCTGAATGATATTGTAATGACAGATATAGGGTATTATATATCCTGCCATAACCTATAGAATTGAGTAGAAAAGAGCATAAACCACAATGTAAGCTACAATCCATGCTTAATGCCAGTGCTCTAAAATGTGTTTATCAATTCCAGTGAATGTACCACACTGATGAAAGAAGTTATTAATGTGGGGAAAAGCAGAAGCTGTGGGGAGTGAGGTATATGGGAATCCCTTATATTTTTTTATGTAATATTTTATGTAATCTAAGTAACTTTTAAAAATAAGTAAAAAATATATTTTTAAAAATACTGTCTATATGTTCCCTGTCATAAAATATCACCTGGGTGTTTGATAACCCAGCAGATCACTACTCTAAGGAAAGCTGGGTATCAAGCCAGGGACCTTGCATATTCAAACTGGGGACTCCTCTACTGAGGTAAATTTTCTCATTGGGTTTATTAGCTAGAGAGCTATTCAGTCATTTTCCCTAGGCAGGTTTGACTCTTTGTAATTGGGTGGATTCCTGCTGATTAAGGGACTGCCTGTCCCTGCCCACTTTCTATTCTTATTGATTTTACTCCAAGGGCAGCAGGACATGATAGCCTGTGTGATTAGGTCCCCCTCATGTCTCCTGGTCAGTTCGAGTTCCCTTCTGAAATTCATGTGGGTCCCTGGTAACTGAACTCACCACAAAGAAATACCTCTCAACCAGTGTAGGCACAAAGATATGGAAGTTAAAAAACATACTCTTAGACAATCAGGAAATGGCAAAAGAAATCAGAAACTACCTAGAAACAAATAAAAATGACAACCAACATATCAAAACTTCCAGGATATAGCAAAAGCAGGTTGAGAGGGAAATTTATAGCCATAAATGCCTATATTTAAAAAGAAGAAAGAGCTAAGATCAAAGACCTAATTGCACACCTGGAGGAGTTAGAAAAGCAATCTAATCCAAAATCAAGCAGAAAGAAGGAAATAAGAAAGGTTAAAGCAGAACTAAATGAAATTGAACATAAGAAAGCACTAGAAGAAATTAACAAAACCCAATGTTAATTCTCTGAGATTAATAAAATTTACACATCATTAGCTAGACTAATTAATAAAACAGGGAAGATGCAAATACATATAATAAGAAATCACTGATCTCACAGAAATAGAGTATCATATGAGGACACTTTGAAAAATTGCATGCCAACAAGATGGATAGCTTATATGAAATGGACAAACTTGTAGAAAAACACCAGCAGTCTACATTGACTAAAGAAGAAATGATGAACTCAACAGACCAATCAGAAGTAAGATAATTGAATTAGTCATCAACCCCACAATAAAGAAGAACCCAGAATCACATGGCTTCAATGGGAAATTCTACCAATAATTCTGGAAAGAACGATACCAATCCTGCTTAAACTCTTCCAGAAAATAAAAGTAGATGTAACATTGCCTAACTCAGTCTATGATGCAAACATCAACATAAAATGAAAGCCACATAAAAAAAGAAGAAAAGAAAACTACAGACCAATCTGTCTAATGAACCCGGATGCTAACATCTTCAACAAAATACTTGTTATTCAATGAAACATCAGATGGCTTTTATACACCATGGTCAAGTGGGTGTCATCCCTGGTACACAAGGATAGTTCAACATAAAATCAATGTAATACACCACATTAAGAGAGCAACAAAAAAGATCACATGATCATGTCTATTGAATCAGAAAAATCATTTGACAAAATACAGCATCCTTTTCAGATAAAAGCACTTCAAATGCTAGGAATATAAGGAAACTTCCTCAACATGATAAAGGATATATATGAAAAACCCAGGGTGCCCACTATCACAGCTCTTATTTAACACTGTGCTAGAAGTACTTGCTCAAGCATTTAGGCAAGAAAAAGAAATAAAAGTCATTGAAATGGAAAGGCAGAAGTAAAAAAAAAAACAAATATTTTCAAATAGCTTGATCCTTATACACAGAAAATCATGAAAAATCTAAAACAAAGTTTCTAGAGTTGATAAATAATTTCAATATTGTTGCAGAATATAAGATCAACATGCAAAGTCAGTAGCATTTCTCTATACTAATAATGAGAAGTCTGAATAAGTCCAGAAAAAAATTCAATTTACAATAGCAAATAAAGAGTCAAATCTTTGGAAATGAACTTAAGATATAAAGGATTTGTGCATGTAAAACTTCACAACATTGTAAAAGGAAATCAAAGAAGACCTAAATAAATTGAAAAATATTCCATGCTCATGGATTTAAACACTAAACATCAAGATATCTTTCTATACAAATTGATTTACAGATTTAATACACTCCCAATAAAAAACAGCAATAGCATTTTTTACTGAATTGGAAAAGCAGATTATGAAATTTTTCAGAATGGCAAGGGGACCTAAATAGCCAAAAACATTGAAAGAAAAAATGAAATTGATGGAATCACACTGCCTGACTTTAAAGAAAGGGTTCTTAACAAAGAATCCATGAGCTTGAATTGAAATAAAAAAGAAAAAAACATTATACTTGTAGGGACGTGTTGGTGTGGGTGTGGCATATTTATTAAATAATCATGGGACTTAGTAAGGGGTCCATGGTTTTCACCTTGCTAAGGAATTTTGCATCTAAGTTCATTAGAGAGATTGTTCCGTTATTTTCTTTTCTTGTAGCATCTTTGTGTGGCTTTGGTATTAGGGTGATATTAGCACTGTTGAATGAGTTAGGTAAAATTCACTCCATTTCTATTTTATGAAAGAGTTTGAGCATGACAGATGTTAGTTCTTTCTGGAATGATTAGTAGTATTCACCTGTGAAGTCACTTGGTCCTGGACTTTTCTTTGTTGGGAGGTTTTTGAAAACTTGTTCAATCTCATAACTTGTGACTGTTTTTTTAAGTTTTTCTATTTCTTCTTTCATCAATATAGGTTGCTTGTGTATATTTGTATTTTGTATTTAGATGTATTACTTCATCTAAATTGTCCATCTTACCGGACAAAGTCACTCTTATGATACTCTACTTCTTGGGGGTCAGTGATATCTTCTCTCTCTCATTTCTAATTTTATTTATGTGCATCTTTTCTCATTTTTTCCTTTGTTAGTTTAGCTAAGGTTTGCCATTTTTATTCATCTTCTCCAAGAATCAACTTAGAGTTTAGTTAATTCTTTCTAATGTTCCTTTTTATGTCTATTTCATTTCATTCTACTCCAATCTTTTTTATTTCTTTCTTTCTGCTTGCTTTGGGATAGGTTTATTGTTCTTTTTCTGGTTCCTCCAGGTGTGGAATTAGGTCTTTAATTTTAGTTATTTCTGCTTTTTAAATGCAGGTATTTTAGAGCTATACATTTTCCTCTCAGCACTGATATAGCTGCATCCCATAAATTTTGATATATTGCATTCTAATTTTCATTTGCTTCTAGGTAGTTACTGAATTCTCTGGCAATTTCCTACCTGACATACCGATAGTTAAAGAGATTGTTCAACTTCCACATATTTGTGCCTACTGCACTTCTTCCTTTAATGATTTGTAGTTTCATTTAGTTGTGATCAGAGAAAATATTCTGTATAATTTCTATCTTTCTAAATTTTTTGAGAATTTCTCTGACCTAGTATGTGGTCTATCCTGGAGAATGATGCTAGAGCACTTGAGAAGAATGTATATCCTGCTCTTTTTGAGTAGAAAGTTCTGAATAAGCCTATCTTCTCTAATTCTGCTAATGTAATGTTCAAGGTCTCTTTTTGAGCCTCTGTTGAGATGTTCTATCAAATGGTGATAATGGTAATTTGAAGTCTCCCCATTATGATTGTTCAGGCATATTTTTTAAAAAATTTATATACTTTTTTCTTAAATTGTTTTTTTAAAGGTACAAAAATCACAGAAAATATTACATTAAAAGATATAAGAGGTTCCCACATACCCCACACCCCAACCCCCCACTCTTCCCACATCAACTACTTCTTTCATCATTGTGACACATTCAGTGCATTTGGTGAATACATTTTGGAGCACTGCTGCACTGCATGGATTATAGTTTACACTCTCCCCCAGTACATTCAGTGGGTTATGGCAATATATATAATGTCTGGCATCTGTCCCTGAAATATCCCTTAGGACAACTCTAAGTCCTGAAAATGCCCCACATCTCATCTCTACTTCCCTTTCCCTGCCCTAGCAAATACCTTGGCCAATTTCTCCAGATCAATGATAAAGTTTCTTCCATTGCTAGTCACAATAATTCTATAGTAGAATACCAGTCAGTTCACTCTAATCCATATTTTATTCCTCCATCCTGTGGACCCTGGTTTGGTGATGTCTGCCACACCTCTATATTGAGAGGCAGCTTAGATCCCACATGGTTGATGGATGGGATTCTCCTGCTTGGAGTTGTAGTCACTCTCAGTTCCCTGGCATCGTGGTTGACCATCCCCACTTCCCTGTTAACTAACCTGTGCAAGTCCAACAAACTGGAGAGTAGGAGCTGCAACTCTGCTGAGGCTTAGGGCCCATCTGGCACATGGCCAGTCCAGAGACTGAAATCTCCTGGGTATACACAAACCCCAGCAACAACCACAGGTTCAGTAAGTGATAGAAGAGGCATGTGTAGAAAGGTCACATCTGAGTCCGGCTCCATCACACTCAGGAACACAAATTCCCTGGTAGGGCCTACTGACAAGACACTGAATTCCAGAGCCAACCATGAGGAATCTTTTTCTCCTCTTAGTTTTGTTAGTATTTGCCTCATATTATTCTTTCTTATTGGTATATTAACCCTATTATTCATATACAGAGCCCTTCTGTCTCTTACAACAGTTTTGCATTTGAAGACTATTTTTTTTCTAATATTAGTATAGAATCTCCTGCCCTTTTGTGGTTAATGTTTGCATGTAAAATTGTTTTCCAACATTTTACTTGCAACTTGTTTTTATCCCTGTATCTAAGGTGAGTTTCTTGTAGACAGCATATAGATAGGTCATATATATATTAAGCAGGAATGAAAAATTATGAAAGGTGAGAAAAATGGGAAAATTTAAAATAGAATGGAATAAAAGAGAAGAAAATAAAATAAAATGCCAGCTAATTAAGAAAAGGAAAAAGAAAGGTAAAACAGAAAGGTGGAAAGGAAGGAAGAAAAAGAGAGGGAAAATGAAAGAAAAATAAAAAAGAGTAAGGAAAGAGAAAAATAAAGACAGGAAAATAATAATAAATGATACAAAGGGAGGAAAAAAGAAAAAATTTAAAAAGTGAAAAAATAAATGGGAATAGAAGAATAAAAAGTAAAAACAAACAAACAGGAGAAGGAAGAATGAAAATAAGGAAGCAAAGAAGAAAATAACCAGCAAAACAAAACAAAATAAAAGGAAATGTTATTACTGTGAAGGCAATATTTACTTCAAGAAGTTTATCTTTAGGGTTTTATACATCATATCTTTTGTTTCCCTCTTTTTACCCTTTCAGTTGCTCTTATAAAATATCTTCATTTCTACGCTGTCTTTCAAACCACTCTCTCCTGTCTTTTCCTCACAGCCTGCTTAACTGTCCTTAGGATTTCTTGAAAAGCAGGACTCCTTTGACAAATTCTCTCAATTTCTGTTTATATCTGAATACTTTGATCTCTCCCTCATTAGTGAAGGACAATTTTGTTGGGTAAAGAATTCTGAGCTAGCAGTTTTTCTCTTGCAGTACTTAAATATGTCAAACCATTGCCTTCTTCCCTCCATGATTTTAGATAAGAAATAAGCACTTAAACTTATCACATATTCCTTGTATCTGATCTGTTGCTTTTCTCATCCTGCTTTCAAGATTCTTTATCTTTGGCATTTGACAATCTGATTAGTATGTGTCTCTGAGAAGTCCTGCTAGAATTTATTGTTTGAAGTACTTCCTGGAATATATATCTCTGTACCCCATAAGAGTTGGGAAATTTTTCAGCCATTTTTTTCTCAAACTTTCTTTCTGCCCTTTTCATTTCTCTCTCTTCTCACTCTGGAACATCCATAATGTGTATGTTTATGCATTTCATGCTGTTATTCAATTCTCTGAAACCCTAATCAATTATTTCCAGTTTTTCTCTGTTTTTTATTTCTGTCTGTCTGATTTGGGGTGTTTTGTCTTCTAATTCACTAATAATTCCCTCTGCCTGTTCAAGTCTGCTGTTGTGTGATTCTATTGTATCTTTAATTATTTTCCTTTGTGTCCTTCAATACTATAAGATCTTTTAATTTTTTATATATGTTTACATTTTCTTCTTTATGCACACCCAGTGTCTCCTTAATATCCTTTATCTCTTCCTTCATTTCCTTGACTTGATTTATGGGATTTTAATTAACATCTTTAATTAGTTGTTCCAAATTCTGTGTTTACTCTTTTTACTTTGTTACTTTTACTCTACCACATCATCCTTTTTCTTAGTATGCCTTGCCATTTTTTGCAGATGTCTAGCCATCTGTTTATATTGATGAGTTCACTCTGTTGGTCATTTTCTCTCGACTATTTTTTGGTTGTTAGAACTTTGTTAATGCTATTCTTTAATACTTGGTGTAACTTATTCTAAATTTTTACAATGTCCTGTGTTTAACTAATAAAAACTGGACCATGGCCAAATGGAATTGGCATAGATATGTCCAAAAGTCATTTCCTCTACATTGGCCTCTCTCAGTCTCCATGTCCTTGAATCTTCCTGGACACTGTACAGTGGTCCTCTGGTTTCAGAATCTGAGCATAGCTGTCTCTTTTCTCCCTGCATCTGCCTGCACCTGCCTATGACAGTGACACTTCTCTTCCAGACTCTTCCCCCTCCTCCCAGCAAGGCCCATCTGACTGGCCTTGCCACATGCCCTGAGCATCTGCCACTTCCCCATACTCCTGGCAAGGGTCCCTTCATTGGTCACTGATGTGTTGCTCACCTCATAGCCCTGCTACCTCCACTGATGGCTGACAATTGCACCCTTCTTGCCAGCCTCCTGTGTGCCACTCACCCCATGGACCCACTAGTTACCCTTGTGCCCAACATGATCCCCTTCCTGACATCTGTGTGCTGCTTGGCCATGACTGTGCCAGTTTCCCATGCCCAGCAAGGCCCTCCCTCACTAGTTGCCCATGCATCACTCACCCTGTGGCTCCACCATTTCCCTCCATGCCCAGCAAGTCCCCACTTGCCAGCTAATGGCATACCTTTCAACTTGTGCCCCAACACTTCCCCAATGCACAGGAAGACTGCCTGTCTTCTCTTCATTTCTGTAGGATAGCCAATTGATTTTTGATAATGGTACCAAGTTCACTCAATAGGGGAGAAAATTCTCTTCAACAAATTAAGCTGGAAAAAATGTCTACATGGGAAAATGAGTGCATCCTTACCTCACAACTTATACAAAAATTAACTAAAAAATGAATCAAAGAACTAAATATAAGCATTAAAATGGAAAAAAAATTCCCAGAAGAAAATGAAATGTGAGGAAACATTTCAGGACCTTGTGTTAGGCAACTGTTTCATAGACTTTACAACAAAATCATGAGCAAAAAAAAAAAACCTCAAGTAATTAAAGATGCAGCTCTGTTAAATGTAGGAACACTATGTAGATTTCACTAAGTTGTGCCAGGACAATTGGAAAAAATATTTGAAAAATCAAATTGTATTCATATTTCCCAACCTGCCCCAAATCAACTCTAAGTGGGTCGAATAATAAAGTGTTATATTTGGGAAGAAATCTTCAGAATCTTAAAGTTGGAAAGAATTACATAGTAGGAGAAGGAGGAGAAGGAGGAAAAATGATATAAAAACACAACTAGAAATTTTTTGTGAATTTGATTGCATTAAGATGAAGAATTTTTTCCCTAAATACAACATGAAAGCACAGTATCCTACACCATATATCAAGTGAAAATAAATGTCACTTATAAAGTTTTCAAAGAAGAAGCACAAATATCTCATTTACACCTTACAATATTCATGCTGAAAGAAAATAAATAGTATAATTACAATGAGGTAATACAACAAATTCAATAGACTGCAAAAAATATCTGGAAACACCAGTTATAGCTGAGAATGTGGAGCAGAGGACCTGCTCAAAAGTTATTGATATGTGTATATAAGTTGGAAGAGAAGTTTTGGAAAGCTGTTTAATATTGTTTCAGTCAGCTATGACCGTGTTATGTTGCAGTCACCAGTAAGTCTTAATTTGTGATGCTGAGAGCAATTTATGACACGTTTCATGAGTTTTGGCTCTGGCTTTGCTACACACCATTCACATTCTTTGTCCAGGCTACTGGAGCAGCTTGTGTATGGGATGTTACTCATTCTTTTGGCAGAATGAGAAGTTATTAAACACATACATCTGTGGCCTAGTCTTGCAGTAATGAATTAGGACATTATAATTCACTTTTACAAGGGCACTGCAGAGAGGGGCATCTCAAAAGACATTGATTGATTGAATAATGATCCCAACTGAGCTTTATATATTAAATTTCAGATATACATGCTATGACCCTGCATTTCCAGTAAGGAGAGTGATTACCTTTATGATGGAATAAAAGGTGATGGAAAAGGAGATAAATATGGAAAATCTCTAGGATTCTGAGGTGATTACATTAGGATTATTTTGATAATTATGGGTTTAACTTTAAGTGTGATTTGGAATATAATACATTCTTACTCTATAACAAATCTGCAAAATATGGATTAAATTTAGTGTTAATCTTTGTCCAACAAAGTCACCACATACACATTAATATTTATTCATTTTCTTGAGGTTACTGTAAAATGCTTGAATTACATTTATCCCTGATTTCTGAAATGTATTGATTCTAATTGCATCAATATTTGTTCCCTCTGAGCAGTCTTACTCCTAGTTAAATTATGAGTGTTTTCTTTGTGCCTGATCACAGACAATTACAAAAACTTTCCCTGACAGTCCACATAAGTAAAGCTGCCCTCACCTCAACAGACATCACCCAGCCAGTGCTTTGCAGTCTCTGAAGGAAGTTGCAGTCAAGGACTCAGGACTCAGGACCCCTGGCTAGTCTTGCTCTTGACCACAGCTGCATTCCTCCCCAAGGTGCCTCCACTAGGAGCCTCTGATCCCCAGCTGCAAACCCAGGTTTTCCTCAGGTGCCTCAACTGAGAACTCTTTATTGGATGGAGAGGGAGACTTTGAGGCCTTTCTCTCTCTCCTCCTCAATACTCTGTATATTAAACTCCTAGCCCAGGGCCCATAAAACTGCAGAAGCCTTTTTTCAGGTGCTCCCTCAGCAGTGAGTTGATTCCATGTCTATACAGATCCGTCTGTCCCTCCCCCAGTGGCAGCTTTCCACAGCATCATGAGACAGGATTCAGTCTATGTCTTTAGTGTTTACCCTCCTGCTTTTATATTATCACAGTAAGTGACTAAATGCCCCACTTGTTACTACCATCTTGGCTTTGAGTATTTAAATCAGCTACTTTTGATACCTGGCAGCTGAACTCAGCTCTTAATAAAATTGGGGGAAGGGTAGCAAATTAAGCTGGATGGTGTTCTGGAAAACCAGAAGATGCTGTGAGGCATCTATGCCAGGAGGTGGTGAAATCCATGGGGCCCTCTGAAGGGATGCTTGGCAGAAAGCACTGGCAAAAATTGAGATTTTGAATGAGAATAAACATAAAGAAATCATTTTTAAGTGGCCACAATTGCGTTGAGACACTAAATGGGAGTGACATTTTAAGACATCTAATTAATATATTCAAGGAGATAAAGCATAATTTTGCATCTGAATTGAGCTATGAGAAATACAAGAATCTAAAGAGAGAAAAAGGGGATATTATATATGTGTACAGGATGTCTTTAATCAGAAGTTCATTTCATATTTTGGAAAAAACTTGACGATATTTCTCATAATATATATTTATAATTTTTTTTTAATTATGGAAGGGGTAGGGAGCTGGGCATATGGGAACCCCATAAATTTTTGATGTAACATTTATGTAATCTAAATATCTTTTAAGAAATACAAAAGTATATAAAAATGTTGAAAATATGGACAAAATTATCGTACAATTTCTGTGATAAAAATGAAATTTATTGTTAAATATTACATACATAAAATCCATAGAAAATCTTTTCAGGAATAAAACAAGTTTTCTGATTAAGATAGCATAATAGCATACTACAGGACAGGCACATTAATTAAAACACACACTTAGAAATACTGAATATCAAGAAATGCATTAAAAAACATAATATCAAGAAAATGAAAGAAGAGAATCTGAAGACTTAGATTTTTATCAGGAGCCACTGAGAAATATAATTCAATGCTTCTAGATAGTCATATATCTGGGGGCAATTAAAATTGACAGAAATTATATATGTGAGTATAAACATAAATATAAATAAGACATGATGGGATATAAAGACATATTCACACATGCAAAGATTCAGAAAGGATATAGCTAATCTTTGTAAGCTTGTTCCTTGAATATAAAATCAGACAATGGTCACCTCCCGGCTCCAGGGCTGAGGAGGTGCGGGAGGACACCTGCCCAGCGGCCGCATCTGCCTCTTCCACGCATAGGGGTCAACGTGGGTGTTGGGCACGTGGGCATACAGCATTTAATGAAAAATCCTGGCTTAAGGGGTAAACATGACAGGCTTCTTGGATAATTTCCATTGGCCAGAATGTGAAAGTATTGACTGAAGTGAGAGAAGAAATGCAGGTATTTCTGTGGTGGCAGGTATATTGCTTTTAACAGGGTGGTGTAGCCTAAGCCAGAACAGATGAACCATGCCTTTCACACATGTGGTGTGTTTTCCACACTGGTTTGCTTCAAGATAAATGCTGTGTCAAATGCTCAGATGTGAGCTGATGACTGTGAGAACCGCTGTTTAGGAAGAACAGGTGCTCCAGTTCAGTTTTTCATTGTTTTCTTGTTGATGTTTGGGTTACTTATTGTTTCCATGTGGATTCTTTTTGGTGCCTATGCTACCCAAAATATTGATATTTATCCAGGACTAACAGTGTTTTCTCAAAATCCACTTTTCTTTTAGAAACTTGATCTGCAGATTTGGAAGAACTGAGGAGCTAAGGACCTGGGATCACTCCTTTATATCACATTTCCTTTTTGTTATGTTATATTTTATTTGTAGATAAGTTTTTATCTCTCAATATAATTTATGCATTGCCAAATAGAATAGATTGTACATTTAATGTTTTGTTTCTTTACATTTTTATGCTCTAAAGTTTTGAAATAGTTTCATGAAATTTCTTTTTTACCATTGAATACATTGTTAATATTTACATAACATAGGACTATATATATTGGATGATTAGTATCCGTTGTTTTATTCCTGGACACTTAAAGCTTGATCTGTTCCCTGAGGCAGGGTTCTATTATATCATCTTACAGTTAACTACTCAGTTTCAGTATATCTAATTTCTGAACATGCACAAAAATATAGCTCTCTTGATCTAAAATAAGCACTGAGCCACTTAAAAATGTATTTCAGCAAATTTTAATTTATTTTGGCTTAAAAATGAGATTTTTTTAAAAGGTAAAATCTTTCATCTTTTGTAGTAAAGAAATGGGCTTTTATAAGAAGTTTTTTTAAATGCTTGAAGGGCTAATTTAAAAGACATTTAAAAACAGTTCCTCTAATATGACTTTATTCGAGAAAGGATAATACATGATCAAATAAACTGAGTTTTACCTGGTTAATGTAGAAAGATTGGAAGGTGGCTGAGCAACATGCTTCCTATTAAAGCAGCTGAAATGATCAATCTACTGGGGTTATCTTTTATAGCCTACCATTATCTGACATTATAAAATTCTGTATCAAGTAAACTGGAAACAACTGATTTAAAAGCCTGAACCATTTAACAAGTGGAATGGTTAGTTTAAAGCTGGAGTGCTTTCTCCAGAAGGGAATTACTGTGGCCTCGTGAAAAATTCATCCCCTAGTGACCTGGCTGCAGCTCTCTTTTTGTTCTAGCTCTCAAGCTTCGGGGAAAGTGTTCCTGCAAAATATATCTTCAATGTGAAATCAAATAAAAATTTTGTATTGAGTTTTAAATATTGAATTTGCACTGCATTTTTCCTATGAAAGATTTCAAAGGGATAGTTGGGTCTTAATTGCTATTTTTGTTTCATTTGTTATACAGGTATTTGTCATACTTTTTTTCCCCAGAGAGATTTTATAAAGCCTTTAGCTGTAAGGCAGAAAAATGTCAAGGGTATTATAACACCTTTACAGCTTTTTTTTTTTGATAGCTCATCCAGAAAATATTTATTATTCAAAGATGAAAAGCTAATCAATGGAATTAACTCCCTAAAAATGTTTTACACACTAATGCAAAGGATATGTTATTCATGGATAGGGTTCTGAAGGTTTCCATGAAAAGACAGATTGTATCCCATGAGATTGTATCTTCTTTTTCGGTTTTACAATGTCAGAACAGAGGCAAGAAAGTGGAGAAAAAGGGTGAATTAAAGGTAATGTTCTGCTCTTCCAACACACCTGCTCCAATGGTAAACCACACCCTCAATCCTTGAGAGCCCAAGTCACCTTAATAGCCTCAGCCTGTCAGTTGTTAAAGACCCTCTCAGAGAAGAGAGGTCCCAGAGGGCGTGAACACAAGGAAGACCATCAAACATAGGGACACTCTCATATACTTCATGCGTCCTTGCAAAGAAAGAGCGAAGGAGCTGGAGATAAGCAGGTGTGAATTGCCGTGAAACAAATCCAGGAGGGATGGGAAGTTAGGAACTGAGTGGACTTCTAGGGACAAAGAGATGAATTGCACTAAACCTGAGATTCCACCTGTGAAATAACTTTTATGCAGCTTAATTTACATGGTATTTATAGGGATACAATTCGTGTGAAAATCCTTTTTTTTTTCTTTTATTGACTTTGTAATAATATTACATTAAAAAATATAAATATATATGAGGTCACATTCAATCCCACCACCCCCACCCCTCCTCTCCCCCTCCCCAGCAACACTCATTCCCATCATCATGACACATCCATTGCATTTGGTAAGTACATTTTTGGGCACCTCTGCACCTCATGGTCAATGGTCCACATCATGTCTTATGTAGCTTAACTTCTGTCCTCTCTTGGTGAGAATTTGCCATAAAAAGAGTATGAAGCACTTTGTAGAAATCTGTGCCTTTGTCCAGATGCCTTCTTGTTTAATTCTTTCATTGTTGCTTTTATCTCTTAAAATGTCAGGAAACTTTGTTTTACTTCCAACAAATTGTAAGACCGATTACTTGTTCCAACTACCTTATAACCTGCTGCAATAAATATTACTTCACACACACACACAAATCAATCAGTGATGCCTTTACCCAGGAAAAAGCTAGGAAGAAAACTCATGTAAGAACAACTAAATTTTATGAAGAAATATGATGATTCCCTCAATTTTCAAACATTGAAAATATAAGCTTAAGCTTATATTTCAGACATTGGATAAATAGGAGCAAATTTTAGATTTTTCTTAGGATTATTACTTTTGATGAAAGGAGGGCTGAATTCAACATAATCTCGCTTCTATGTCAAATAATTCATACTGAGCCATAATGAGACTGTAAATTGTAAACTTGCAGCTGAGCATAAATGAGCCTAAGTTTCTACAAAGTACACATTTCCTACATAGGCTCCTGGAGTTAAAAAGGAAGTCATCAAAAAATTAAATTCTTAGATATATAGAAGCTAATATATTCTTAGACTATCAGAATGCTGGCTAAGCCTTTAGTTATCTGAAAAATAAAACTCTTTCAATTGTGAGAGTTTAACTTTTATATCTTACTTATGGGAAAAGTGAATCACATAGTATTAGCAAGACTGATGTTCTGTAGGCAAATCCAATATCATTTATTGTTATATCTACTCCATTTTATAATAATGAATCCTGGTTTACCTCATGCAGAAGACTGAATGAAATAAATATAGCAAAAATCATTTACACAGAGATAAATAAAACCTAGAACTTGCAAATTATATTGTGTTAAAGGACAGGGTTCTTATAGGCCCCTTTTGAATGAGACAAACAAATCTCAAGTATTTCAACAATAATACTGGTCTCTGTGCTATATCCATGATGATTTCTCAATTTCTATATGTATACTCATGTCGATTCCTCAATTCCATAGTTGTCTCTTAGATGTAATCACTTTATTACTTTGAGCAGACACATGCATATGAGTGAATCAAGGAGAGCAATTTACAAAGGATGTTTCTCTAAACCAAAGGACGCAATATATTCTTCCAGGGTGGCCATAGACATACATAAAAAGCATAGGCACCTGTTCAGGCACTGATATAGAAGGCATGGCTTTTTCTTATGATGCTGTGTGTTGTTTTTTGCTCTAAACCATCATAATAATTTTCCAAAACATTTTTAGAATTTGAAAGTCTATTCAGAAAGAATACATGAATCATACAAATATAGAATGGAGAATGAAAAATTATAACAGTTTTCTAGCTTACTGTTTCATGCTAATAAGATATGTACAGACAAGAAAGCTTTAAAATTTTATAGGGAAAGATTCACATTTAAAAACATATATAAAATATAAATTAAACTTATTTGAAATTGTATTTTTAAGTTTTTTTTTTAACCAAAGAAAGCCCTCCTTCGTAACTCAAAATATCTGTGGAACATTCTGCCTAGAGCAGTGTTAATCTCTCTGTTCCGTAGACTATAGATGAGGGGGTTTATAACTGGGGGCACCATGGTGTAGAACATGCCTGTGAGCAGGTTGCTAAGAGATGCTTTCTCTGAAATGGGACCTAAGGCAGCAGCCATTCCAGAAATTGTAAATATAAGTAGAACTGCCAACTGTGGTGTGCAGGTGGATAAGGCCTTATTACGGGCTTCCATGGAATGCATGCCAAGCACCATTGTAAATATATTAATGTATGATATAAACAATAAAGCAGAACATAATAAGCCCAGAGCCACACCTACAGTTAGGATGATAAACTCAGAAAACTGAACTTCTGAGGATGAGATCCTTAAAATTTGAGGTATATCACAGAAATACTGATGGATCACATTGGTCTCTGTGAAGGGAAACCTGAACATGGTGCCTGTGTGGATAGAAGAATACACCAACCCACTTGCCCATGAGCCACCAGCTGCCTGTGTGCACAGACGTGGGGTGATGGTGAGTCCATAGTGCAGAGGGTGGCAAATGGCAACATAGCGATCATGGGACATCACCACCAGGAAGGCCAACTCTGTGGATCCAAAGAGAAGAAATAGGAAAATCTGAGCAGCGCAGGCTGGGAGAGAAATCAGTTTACTGCCTGTCAGAGAATTCACAATGAATTTGGGAACAGTAACTGAAATGCAGCAAATATCTATGAGGGATAAATTTCCTATAAAGAAATACATTTGAGAGTGTAGATGAGGGTCAGTCACAATAACAGTAACAGTTACAAGATTCACAGTCAATGCTCCCAGATAAATCACTAAAAATAGCAGACCTTGTACAACTTGTAGCTCCTGGGAGCTTGAGATATCCATGAGGACGAATTCTGTGAAGATGGTGAGGTTGCTCATGTGCACTTTATATGCTGCAGTCAACCTGGGAGGCAAAGTATAAAATTATAAGATAACACTAAAGAGCAAAATGAAGCCAATCCACAGTATCAGCAATAATAAGCAAATACTGGCACCACAGTAAGTCTTCTAACCTAGGAATCAATATACAGGAAATCAAGAAATGGCAGCCTTTAAAAATCAATAAATGCACAAATTTCTTTTTTCATTTTCAACCCCAAATCTGCTGAGCTATAGTAACTGTGACTATCAAGATATAATAGAATCTAAGCAAATATAAATATTTCCTATAAGATTTAAAGTTGAACAATCTTTCAATCCTTGAGGCACATTTACAGTATTTCTTAAAATATACCTAAAACTAAGTCTGAAAAATCCAGTGATTATATTCTTATTTTCTACAATATCAAATATTAAAGCAGACATGACCTGTAAGAAAGATTCTACATGGACCAGAGGATTCTACCACTACAAGCTGTTACTGAATCTCTTCATGTATCAGGGAACAGGAATGTCTTTATCTTCCCAGCAATGGCAATATGACCTAGAAATTGTTTCTATAACAAAGATAATAAATAGTTCTGAGGATCATCTGAGATTTTATTCCAAATAAAACAAATGATCGTTCTTGGACATTCTTTAATTTTAGGTGCTTTATAGGAAATGCAGATGGATTTTTTCAACTCTTCTTTGTGACAATGTGCATAAAATTATATTTGGTTTAGATGGGAGTGTGCATCTCAAGTTTCTTCTTTTTCACTCTAGTTAACTTTCTCACCTACACACAGAATCTAAGAAAAGCATTCCAGCTGACAATACTCCTATATAAAGCATCCTTTTACCATCTAGCATGAATTCAAATATTTAGTGAAGGTTCACATTCTGGCCCAATCTCTTTTCTATATGCTATTTTAGGTTGCAGAAATCTCATTCATAAATAATTATGCTAGCTACAAATGTATTAAATTGGACTTGTCTTGAAGCAGTTCAAATCATAAAGAAATCTTATTTCAACATTATATTTGATTGCTAAAACTAGTTATGTTGAAGTAGAATTTTAATACTATTTAATTTTCATTTGTCAGAGAGCTAGAATTAAGGAATTATATGTGTTTAGAATCTGTTTTATTAATATTTTCTTTATATAAAATCCCTTGTCTTTACAAATATATTTTTCCATTTTTGTGGCTATTTTTATATATAGTATTGAAAATGTATTTCTTACATTGTTTTTATCCAGAAGAATTCCTAGTTTATTGAAAAGTATTTTAAGCAAATTGTTTTCTGTAATATCATTTCTATAATATGTGGTTTCTTCTAATATTCTCAATTTCTAATGTATGGAAATTATGTTAAGAAGGTAACGTATTAACTATGAAAACACTCAGTGGTTATGGTAAATGCAAATGGCCTATGTTACATGTTACCAAATTAACCCATATGTACATCTTGTTTCTTAAATTATTTTTAAATATTTGCTTTATCAGAATCATGCATTTGCCCTTGATCATTAAACGCTCCTTCCTATCTTCCATCTCTTCAGATTGTATCTTTTTCCTCAGTCTATAGAAATTCTTGTTTAATTATGCTAAATTTACTGCACATCTTCTCCTTCAAAATGAATGGTCAAATGAATAGTTATTGACACACAGACAGTTTAAGGATTTTCCTCTGTGCCTTATTATCTCAGGGATCTTTAGGAAGCCTTTACTTTACAATTTAAAAATGTGGACAATAACATAATGAGTGGGATTGTTAATTCCTTATCTATTTTTAAAAAGATGATATGTAGTAATGCATTAAAATGATCAACATAGAGCATGGCTGCTTCCTAATATCCAGCATATAAATATCAGAAATTGCTCTTTGTAAAAACTACACTGGAAATCTTTACATCCATTGATATTTTAATATTGATTTTTATTTACTTTGATAGATTTACATGAAATACCATCATAACTTTTTTTTTTTTGGCCTGTAAATTCTTAGCTCTCATTTAGAATCTAGCTCTAAAAATACCTAATTCTTTTTGCTTCTAATACTTCGATTTCAGGGGATTTTGGTATTAATATAATTCCAATATTTTGAGTCAAACTGTGTAATCACAGACAGATTTTAAGGTACTATAGTAAAAAATGACAAAGTGAACGATTGAAAAATCCAGCCTACCTTATAAGCAAAATTGTGCCATATGCGAAGAAGTAATTCTTGAGGCATAACAATGTTGTGACAGAGAATTATTCATTGATAATATAAAAGAAATTCAAATATAATATGCAAATATACCTGAAAAGTGAGAGATTATCTTCCATAACATAAATATATCTTTGTAATATTTAGAAGATCCATAACATCCATTATCCTGCCTCTTCCTTCACTGATACAATTCATAGACTCCCTTATCAGGTAGATGCACTTATAACATCTATTCTGCTCTGGATTCTTTATATACATGTTTTTTTTTTCTTTTGTAAGGACACTTATGGGTCATACCTCCCATGAGACATGGCTAACTGTCAATCACAATCTCAAGAGAACAAGCTTTCCTTCAAATTGTGCTTGGTAAGAATTCCTTCTCTATACCCTTGAGATAGTGGTGATTCTTTGAAATAAAACTAGTAATTTTTTGTTGTTGTTAAACTTAACAAATGAATTGCTCATTAAAGTATCTCAATTCACAACAAATGAATATATTTTCAATTTTATATCAGAATATAAATGTCTTTTTTTCATATAGAAAATATACAATATCTTGTTAAACCTAAAACATATGTTTTCTAAAGTTTGAGTACTAACATTATGGCATTAAGGAAAATCACATGCAGATTAAAAATTACTGAAAAAAATCAATTTTAATCAGCTACTAAATTTAAGAAAATGAAATGCTCTAGAATTGAATTTAAAAGGAAAATATGTAAAAAACAAAAATTAAAAAGTGGTTGTGGCATGGAATGGAACTCATTCACCAAATGTGTTTTGAACAGATCTTCACACTTTGGATATGATCATTAAGCTGGGTTCCCTTCAGAATGTAAATTATTTCCCCTCAGAAGACTTTCTTAAGGAAGGAATCAACTCATTGCTCTGCATTTTTTTACTGATGACTGGCAATATGGAGAGAAGTATAATGTATAAGAGGCTAAGAAACTCTGGAAACGCTTTGAGTTGAAGGTTCAAAAATAGATGCCTCTATGTACCTTTACAGTTTATCACCACAGTTATAAAAGTCAGGCTGAAGTTTGGCGATTGAGTGATTAGAAATCAAATCCATAGAAGCAGAAATCCCCCTTTACATTTTCACACTCTCTTTAATTTCTGAATTAATAGAACCTTACTGGATTCTCATATTGGCTTTTTCATTCAAACTTTTGCAATACTATCTTGGTTGAAGAGTATGAAGAAAATATGATCTCACACAAATATATAGTTACAAAATAACTCATAGCACTTTCAGAAAATTATCATATTCTTCTGATTCTACACCAAATGCCAACAAATGGTAGTTTTTTTAAGAAGTCTTGCAATTTTTAATCTCACATCAGAGAAATAACTTTTCATACTCTGTAAGATTTGAATTCATGATCCATTAAAACATTTTGAGTATATCTCTTACTCATGCATGATTTCATGGTATCTTGCAGTTTCAACTGGAAAATATTGGTTCACAGAGTGATGCAGACATTCCAAATACATGTATTTCATTATATATTAACAAAGTAATTCACATTTATTAAAATTGAAAGAGACAAAAAACAGTCATGTGATACATGTTACACTAGAACTTTAATTTTTAGAAAGCTAACAAGTGATATTTTAGTTATAACTATACTTTCTCACTCCTGTAATTTTTTTTGCATGGAGCTGTCCATTGTTACCTTTTCATGAAAAGTGTCTTTAGTCGCAAAGTAAGTTCCTGTTTTCCACTCCCTAACAATTTCCTGTTTCTTGCTCCCTAACAAGCTCCTGTTTTTCTTCTCCCCCTAATAAAACTTATGCTGGATGGAGAAGCCTGAGGCATTTTTAAGGAGCACAGTTATGGTGGCATAAACAGCAACTATGAGATCACCCTTCTCCCCCTCCTCTGATGCCCTCTTTGCAGACCCCAGTTTGCAGGTGAACTGCATATAGCATCCCTGGTGCCTCCTCTCTTTGTCTAATTCTATAATAAAAAAGATCACTGCCTCTTTTGTTCTGGGGGGCACATTTAATTAATTTGAAACTCAACTTTTATCATTAGCAATTATTTTTGTTAATTGTTTCTATATATTCCTTTTCTAGAAAAGACCTGCCAAGTAGCAAAGTATATTTTCCTGTTGTCTGTCTTTTAAGAATAGCCTATATTTAATTAGTGGCAGTAGTAATTTGTTCCACTCTCTTTTTTGTGGGGAAGCAGGGAGTTTAATGTTTTCTTGTTTATTGTATGGGTCTCCATCCTCTGAGATGACACTCTAGGACAAGGTGAACACATTCATATTCCACAGAAGCATGGCTTTCCTCACATTTCCCCCTACAACTGACACCCAGCATCAGTGACCATCCGTTTCCATATTTGCCAAAAGAACATTGCCACCATTGTGGTTTTAACCACACACCTAGAAATCCCAAGTTTACCTCTTCCTTCCTCTAGCCCTCCCTCTGAGTTCCATGGATAGTCTAACCTAAAGCCCTACCCTGCGACCCACAAATGCACTGTCAACCCTACTCACATCCCTGTACCACCCCATCCACTGCCAAATCACCCCCTTCCAACTTAGCGTGCATTTTGCTTATATGAGCATCAGCTCACCACCCTCTACTCCTGGTCTCCTGATAACCTATCTTCCAGAGTCTATCACTGTGAATCTTCTTAGGTCATATCAGCGAGGTCATGAAATATTTTGCGCTTTAGTGACTGGCTTACTTCACTCAAAATAAGTCCTCAAGTTGTCACATGTGTCAATATTACATTCCTTCTTACAGCTGACTAATATTCTGTTATATGTATATAACACATTTTGCTTATCCATTCATCTGTTGATAGACCCTTAGATTGCTTCCAAGTTTTGGCAGTAATGAATGATGCCACTATGAACATTGTTGTGCATATATCTGATCATGTCCCTGCCTTCAATTCTTCTGGGTATATTCCCAGGAGTATGATTGCTGGATTGTATGGTAATTTTATAGTTAGCTTCTGTGGAACCACCAAACTGTCTTCCACAATGACTGCACCTTCCTGCATTCCCAAAAGCAGTAGATGAAGGCTCACTTTCCTTTACATACTCCCATCACTTGTGGTTCTCTGTGTTTTTAATAGCTGACTTTAATAGGTGTAAGATGATATCACATTGTATTTTTGATTTGCATTTCCTATGGTGATGTTGAGCATCTTTTCATGTGTTTTGCAGCCATCTGTATTTCCTCTTGAGAAAACTATTAAAATCTCTTGCCTGTTTTTAACATAGGATGCTCATCTTTTTATTCTTCAAATGTAGGTTTTCTTTATATATGCTATATATTAGGTCCTTATCGGATATGTAGTTAAGTATTTTCCCATTGAGTAGGCTGCCTTTTCACTCTTTCAACAAACCCCTTTGTAGCACAAAAGTTTTTAATTTTGAGGAAGTCGTATTTATCTTTTTTTTCTTTTCAGATTGCTTGCAATCTGAATGTCAAGTTTATGGAACCATTTCCTACTACCAAAAATTATACATGCTTCCCTACATTATCTTCTTGGAGTTTTAAGGTCTTGGCTCATATATTTAGGTCTTTAATCCATCTTGAGTTAATTTTTATATAAGGAGTGAGATGGTGATCCTCTCTAATTCTTTGGATATGGATGTCCAGTTCTCCAATCACGATTTGTTGAAGACACTATTCTGGCACAGTTAACAGGGCTTGTTGGCCTTCTCAAATATCAGTTAACTGTGTATGTAAGATCTATATCAGAACTCTCAGTTTAGTTTGAATGATCAGTATAGCTATTATTTGGCAAATATCACGCAGTTTTGACCACTATAGCTTTGGAGTATGCTTTAAAGTCAGGTAACATGATTCCTCCAATATCCTTTTTCTTTCTCAATATGATTTTGTCAGGGCCCCTTGTTCTTCCAGATAAATTTCATAATTGTCTTTTCCAATTCAGTAAAAAATACTGTTGTGATTTTTATGGGGATTGTGTTAAATCTGTAAATCAATTTGGATAAGACAGTCATCTTAATGATGTTTAGTCTCCCAAACCATGAACATGGAATATTCTTCCATTTATTTAGGTCTTCTCTGACTTCCTTTGATGACGTTGTGTAGTTTTCTCTGTACAAGTCCTTTGCATCTTTAGTTAAGTTTTTTCCTAGATATTTGATTATTTTAGTTGCTATTGTCAATGGAATTTTTTCTTGATTTCTTCTTTTAACCATATATCCTGCCACATTCCTGAATTTGATTATCAGCTCTAGAAGTTTTGTCGTAGGTTTTTAAGGACTTACTATATAAAGGATCATGTCATTTGCAAGTAGCGAAATTTTTATTTCTTTCTTTCCAACTTGGATGCTTTTTATTTCTTATTCTTGCCTAAGTGCTCAAGCAAATACTTCTAATGCAATACTACATAAGAGCAGTGACTGCAGACATCCTTCTCTTGTTCCAGATCTTAGAGGGAGAGCCTTTAGCATTCCACCATTGAGTACGATGTTATCTGTTGGGTTTTTATATATATATACCCTTCATCATGTTGAAGAAGTTTCCTTCTATTCCTATATTTTAAAGTGTTTTCATCAAAATAGATTGCTGTATCTTGTCTAATCCCTTTTCTGCATCAATATTCATCATCATGTGATTTTTGTTTTCTTTTGATTTCTTAATGTGGCATATTACATTGATGGATTTTCCTATGTAGTAGCATCCCTGTATACCAGGGTTAAATCCAACTTCATTATCATGGTGTATAATTCAATGATGTGTTGTTGAATACAATTATCAAATATTTTGTTGTGGATGTTAACATCTAAGTCATGAAGGAGTTCTGCAGGTTGAAAGAAAAAGCCAGGAGAAAGAGGATTGGAGAAGAGTGTAGAAAGGAAAATTATTAGTAAGAACAACTAAAATAATCAAAACAGAAAGAAAAACAGATATGACATACGTAAACCTAAATAAAAAAGGCTAATGTAAGAACTGCCTTGACAATAATAACATTGAATTTTAATGACTTAAATTCTGCAATCAAAAGAAACAGACTGGCAGAATGGAAATGGAAATATGACATACCTATATGCTGTCTAAAAGAAAATCATCTTAGATCCAGAGATGCAAGGAGGTTGCAAGTGAAAGGTTGGAAAACAATTTTACATGAAAACAATAACCAAAAAAAGGGTGGAAAGAACTATAATAATACTGTAAAAATAGACTTTAAATGTAAAAATACTATAAGAGACAAAGCAGGGCACTGTATTTTAGGAAAAGGGATAATCTATCCAGAAGAAATAGCAATCATAAATGTTTATGCACCTAAACATCATGCCCCAAAATATACAAGGCAAACAATTGAAATACTAATGAGAGAAATAGATGCCTCTATAATTATAGAGAGAAACTTTAATACACCATTATCACTATTAGACAGAACATCTCAACAGAGGCTCAATTAAAAGAAAGAGAGCCTGAATAATATGTTAGAGGATCTAATAGATAAATACAGATATTACACCAAAATAGAGTGGGATATACATTATTCTTGAATGTAAAGGGATCATTCTTCAGGTTAGACCACATGGTAGGTCACAGAACAATTCTGTGAATTTAGAAAGATTGAAATAATACAATGTATTTTCCATGACCATATCGGAATGAACTTGGGAATTAGTAAAGGACAGCAAACCAGAATAGGCACAGAGATATGGAAGATAAACCACACAATCTTAAACTATAGTGGGTCAAGAGAAATTGCAAGATAAATATAAAACTACCTTCAAATGAATGAAAATGAGAACACAGCATATCAAAACCCATGGGATGCAGGTAAAGCAGTACTGAGTGGAATTTATAGCCATGAATATCATTATTAAAAAAGAAGAGCTGAAATCAAAAGCCTAAATGCACATTTCAAGGAACTAGAAAAAGAACAAAAAATGAATCCCAAAACAAGCAGAAAGAAGGATATGAAAAGATTAGAGTAGATCTAAATTAAAATGAGAATAAAAAGCACAAGAAAAATTTACAAATACAAAAGCTGTTTCTTTGAAACAATTAATAAATTGAAAAACCCTTAGCTAGAATAACAAAGAAAAAAAGAAACAAGATGTAAATAATTAAAATATAAAATGTGAGAAGGGATATCACCACAGAAATAATGGGTATCATAATAGAATACATTGAAAAATATATGTCAATAAGATGAATAATTTAGATGGAATAGACACACTTCTAGAAATGCAAAGTAATGTATATTGATAAATGAAGAAATTGATAAACTCAGATGAATCACTAGTAATGAAATTGCATTAGCCATCAAAAACCTCCAAAATAATAAAAGTCCAGGACCAGGCATCTTCTTGGGTGAATTCTACATTATTCTAAAAACCACTAATTCAAATCCTGCTTAAACTCTTGCAAAAAATGAAGTGGAGGGAAAATAACCTAACTCATTCTAGGATGCCAAAATCACCCTAATACCAAAATCACATGAAGTTGCCAAAGACAAGAAAACTAGAGACCATTCTCTAATCTTGATTGATCAAAGAAGAAAGTAATAAGCTTGGTTGAACATTTCAAAGAAAATCTTTAGCTTTTGTCACTTTTTCTATTCTTTCTTTCTTTTAGATAATATTGATTTGTACTCATTCCTTTATTATTACTTCTTCATTATTTTCTTCTTTTTTACACTTAATGGAGGTTCACTTTGCTCTTCTTTTCCTGGATTTATCAGAGGTAATTATAGGTCTTTGCTTTTAGTCCATTCTCCTTTTTCTCCTAAGAATAACCACTAACAAATGTAAGCAAATCTCTAGGGATTTTCTTGTTTTTATTGCACTTCTTTTGATATATTTTATTTTTCTATCATTCCATGAAAATGTTTAGATATTTCTCAAATATTCCTTCTGATTTATCTTTTACTCACAAATTTGGTAAATTTATGTTATTAAATTTCCAAATATTTTGTTGTTTTTGATGTCTAATTTAATTCTATTGTGGTCAGAGAACACATGCAAACATAAGTCTTTTTGAAATCATACATACTTGTTTTATGGCTCAGTATGTGTTCCATCCTGGTATATTTTCATTGGAAATGTAATGAAACCATAATCCCATGCGAATTAAAACTCCAGAATTTGTAAAATAAATAACCACACACAAAATGATGGTGATGATATTGCTCAACATAACATCTCATGCATTTTGATGGTTTTCAAGATCCTACCATAATTCACAAAAAAAATTGTGCAGTGTCTCATAAAACTAAGATGAACCAGTAAGTCAAATTTTCATTATGTACTCAAGATTACTGGAAGAATGAATCCAAAGAAAAACTGTACAAGAATTTTTATATTAGCTTCATTCATATTAACAAAAATATGGAAATGGTACAGGTGTGCATCTAAGAAAAACTGAAAACTAATTTGTAGTTTACTTCTACAACAAAATAGTACAAATTTTTTAAAAAAGTGATAGAAAACTGACATGCCCAATATTATGGATGTATTTCAAAACTATTTAGATTTTTTAAAAAGCACCTTGCACCAAAGAGTGACTGTAGCATGATGTAATTTATGTAAAGTTTTACTGCAGGAAAAATTAAACAAGTGTAAAATAAATAAATCATGGATTAAATCATGCTTCTGAGTAAGGGAGAATTTTTTTTTTTTGAGGATTACCCAGAATGGAGAGAAAAAACTCACTGAAATGTTTGTAAAATGTGCTATTTGATAGAGATTTGGGTTCCAGTGATTTTTTGTCATTTAAATGAAACAAAAGAATTTAAAAATGCATGCATTTGGTTATAAAATTTGCCTTAAACCACAAGAACCATAATCAAATAATTGACTTCAATTAATGACAGGCACCCTGATGTGTTTAAGAGTGAAAAATAATGATGTTTACAACTTAATGTTAAATACAAAGAAAATTAAATATATATATAGGTAAAGAAACCATTATGGTTGAATAAATGGAAAGAAGGAATAAATAAATACTTAAAATTTTTATATCAAAATCTTCATTTTATAATGTAAGCTAGAATAATGGATTGCAGATACTCATTATAAATATTTAAATCTTTATTCTACATTTAATTTTTTCTTTTGATAAGAAGTGCAACATTTAAAAAAGACCATTCCTATTGATTTTCAAGCTGATGCACAGAAACTTTCATAATATACCACATTAAATATAAAAATAATAATCATATATAATAATACAGATAATATGAATTTTTCAGAAAAATGTAACAAAATTAAATATGTTATCTTAAGGAAAAAATAAAAGTTAATAAAAATTTCAAATTAATACTATTTTAAAATGACAGGTGTGCATTAAATTCAAGAGGAATGCAGTAGGTAATGTAGCAACTAATGAAAGACTTTAAAGAATATTTCTTCAAAAAACCCGTTAACTATCTGCCAAACTTGTTTTTTGACAGTGTTCTGAAGTGCTAAATAATATAATTAAATATTGAATACATGAGACAAAAATAAAGGAAAATATAAGAAAATAATGCTATTTTTTGTTAATGTGAATACTAAATAATCCAAAAATTTTAAAATATTTTGATACTCAAATTTTTATATTCTCTTCTTTTTCAAATTTCACCTACAATTACAACTTAATAAAATACATATTTTAGATATATAAATATTTATTAATTAAATAAAAACAAAATTATTATATTTGTGAATGACTATTTTTTACTTATTGATATCATGATCATATCCATTTCTGAATTATAAAATTCTTGTGTATATTTGTCCATCTATCTAGATCTTTCTAATTTTACATACACATAGAAAGTGGTCTGCAAATATTATTTACTTATTTGAATTTTATTTTTTATATTTTACTAAAAATGCCCACAAGCATTAGGAGGTTTCAATATCAGTCCCCTTTCCAAAAAAGACAAGTATTTTTAAACATTAAAAATAGTCCAGGGATGAATATAGAAAAGTGGAGCATTCATGATAAGTTGAATTTTGAAAAACATTGTATGAATAGTTGTGCACTAAAGATAAAAAGTTATTACAGAATTAAAAAGAAAAAAATGGGGGAGTGGATGTGGCTCAAGCATTTGGGCATCTGACTTCCCAGGTTCAGTTCTCATTGCCTCCTAATAGAGGACAAGCAGACAACAAGCAGACACACGGAATAGAGAGAAGAGGGAGCCATTTTGGGGAGGATAGGGGAAAGAGAGAAAAATGTTTGGTAAAACCCAAAGGAATATGGAAAGTTGTCAATGATTTGCAGAAAAGGAATTTTATTTTTCATGGTCAAATCTGGGTAAGATTTATTAGGTTTTCCTATAAGATTTTTAAAAAATGTTTTATAGTCATGTTAAACTAGGATTTCTATATTAACTAGGATTATTGGTCTCTTCTTAGTAAGAGATTGTAAAAAGATACATTTATGCTTATGCACATCTCAGCAGGAACCCAAAGATAGCCAAAGTAGATACAACCCCAGGTACTGGTGTTCCTGAGGGCTCCTTAGACACACAGGTTCTATGGTTATGACAGATGGCCCTGGAGCTCAGTGCCTTGCCAGTGGGGCTTACTTTGGAATTTGTGCTCCTGATTACGACCTCTCTATACTTCTGTCACTTTTACTGAAGCTGTGATTGCTGCTGGGGTTTATGTATGCCCAGGAGACTTGAATCTGTGGACTGTTCATGTGCCAGCTGGGTCAAGAGTCTCAGCAGACTAGAGTGATTGCAACTGAGAGTGAGAGGATTGCATCCAGCATCCATGTGGAATCTGAGCCTCCTCTTGACATAGAGGTGCAATGGACACAACCAATCCAATGTCCACATAGAAGAGGTGGCATTGGATTGGGAAAAGTGGACATGGTGGCTGATGGGTGTGGGGAAAGGCAGGAAGAGATGAGAGGTGGAGGCTTTGGGACATGGAGCTGCCCTGGATGGTGCTTCAGAGGCGATCACCGGACATTGTAAATCCTCGCAGGGCCCACTGGATGGAATGGAGGAGAGTGTGGGCCATGATGTGGACCATTGACTATGAGGTGCAGAGGTGCCCAAAGATGTACTTACCAAATCCAATGGATGTGTCATGATGATGGGAACGAGTGTTGCTGGGGGGGGGGGGGGGAGAGGTGGGGTGGGGGGGTGGGGTTGAATGGTACCTCACATGTATATTTTTAATGTAATATTATTACAAAGTCAATAAAAAAATAAATTAAAAAAAAAAAAAAAAGAGTCTCAGCAGAGTTGCATCACCTACTCTCTGGGTCATTGGACTTACCCAGGTTGGCTGATGGGAGGTAAGAATGGGCAACCACCACACCAGGGAATTGAAAGTGCTTACAACTGCAAGCAGGAGAATCATATCCATCAGCCACATGGGATCTAAGGCCCTTAATTTAGAGGTGGAGTGGACATTGCCATCCCAGGGCCCACAGGATGGAGGAATATAGTATGGATTGGAGTGGACTTGCTGGTATTCTACTATAGAAATGTTGTGACTCTAGCAATGGAAGAAATTGTATCATTGATGTGGAGATGGTGGCCATGGGAGTTGCTGAGGACATGAAAAGGGAGGAAGAGGTATAATATGGGGCATTTTCAGGACTTGGAATTGTCCTGAATGATACTGAAGGGACAGAGGCAGGACTTTGTATATCCTGCCATAATCCACTGGATGGACTGGCGGAGAGTGTGAAATACAATGTAAACTCTTGTCCATGTGGTGTGGCAGTGCTCCAGGATGTATTCACCAAATGCAATGAATGTGCCTTACTAATGAAAGGGGATGTCGATATGGGAGGAGTGGGGGTGGGGTGGGGAGTTGGATATATGGAAACCTCTTATGTTTTATAATGTCACATTTTATGTGATATACTTTTCTGTAAAAAAAGACAATAAAACTAAATTAAAATTAAATTAAATTAAAAAACAAAAAAATAGGTATATTTACTTTTTAAGTATTTGCCTAGAAAGCAGATAGCCTGTGTCTTATTACAATATTTTCCTGTATTTTATGTTGGCTTTATCATGTCCCTTATTGTTTAAAAGAATCATCTCACTTAAAAATTTTTAAATCCATTTTGCTGATATTTATTAATAAAGTATACAATCTATCCAAAGTTGTATTTGGTATAATCACATATTTGTGTATTCATCATTTCAGGTATTATTAAAGTATTTTCATTATTCTAATAGTAATAGCAATAATAAACAAAAAAAACCAGAAAACAAAAAAACCATACCCCTCAATAGTCACCTTTCAATATCTTGAAATTTCCCCTGCCATACATAACTGCTATTTCATGTGTCTCTAATTTATTTTGTACATTTGTATGCTTTTCCTTAAGCAAGTTTTTTCAATTTTATTGATACACATTAATAAACCATAAATCTATCCAAAGAATACAATTAATGATGTTCAGTTTTATCACATCTTTGTGCATTCATCACCCCAGTCACTCCCAGAGCACTTTCATTATTTCAGTAATAATAATTAAAAAAACAAACCAATAAATCTCATTACAACTCAATCTCTCTATGCCTCACCTGGCATACATAGCTGCTATTCCTTTTCTTCTCTCTAGTTCATTTGTATTTATATTTTGTAAAAATTTTCTTATATATGCAATATCACCCATATTTGTGTATTCCATTAGGTACACACATTTTTCACTATCTTATAGTGTTCCATGTTATAGTTTTTAGCTTTCCTTCTAGTAAAATACATGACCTTAAACTTTCCTTTTCAACCAGTCATACCCATACAATAGCACTGATAATTACAAACACCATGATTTGCTTTAATCATTTCCATTCATTTCCAAAGATTTACAACCTTTTAAAGAATTCCCTGTACACAATAGCCCTCAGCTTGCCATTCTCTATCTTCCTTTTATTTTCTGGTGATCTATATTCTAATTGTCAACTCCATGAGTTTACACAGTATATTTAGTTCATAATAGCACAATCATACAATATTTGTCTCTTTGTGTCTGGATTGCTTCACTCAGCATAATGTCCTCCAGGTTCATCCATGTTGTCATATGCTTCATAACTTCATTTCTTATTACTGCTGCATAATATTACATCATGTGCATACATCACAATTTTTCATTCATCAGTTGATGGACACTTGGATCGTTTCCAACTTTTAGCTATTGTGAATAATGCTGCTATGAACATCGTTGTGCAGATGTCTGTTTGTGTCTCTGCTTTCAGTTCTTCTGTGTATATATCAAATAATTGTATTGCTGGGTCACATGGCAATTCTACATTCAACTTCCTTGGGAACTGCCAAACAGCCCTCCACGGTGCCTGCACCATTCTACATCCCCACCAATAGTGAATAAGCATTCCTATCTATTCAAATAGTCTCAAACATTTACAATTTTCTGACTTTTTGATGGTGGCCAGTCTAATAGGTGTGAACTGATATCTCCTTGCAGTTTTGATTTGCATTTCACTACTTGCTAGTGATGAACATTTTTTTCATATGTTTCACCATCTGTATTTCTTCTTTGGACAATTGTCTTTTCAAGTTTTTTGCCCATTTTTCAATTGGGTAGTTTGTCTTTTTATTGTTGAGTTTTATGATCTATTTGTATATTATAGATATTAAACACTTATCAGATATATGATTACCAAATATTTTCTCACATTGTGTTGGCTGTATTTTCACTCTTTTGACAAAGTCATTTGAGATGCAAAAGTGTTGAATTTTGAGGGGGTCCTATTTATCTATTTTTTCTTTTGTTGTTCATGTTTTGGGTGAAAGGTTTAAGAAACTACGACTTACCATAAGATCTTGAATATGTTTTCCTATATTTTCTTCTATGAGTTTTGGTTGTCATTTTTATATTTAGATCCTTGATCAATTTTAAGTTAATTTTTGTATATGATCTGAGATAGGGGTCTTTTTTCTTTCTTTTAAATATTGATATACAGTTCTCCCAGCACCATTTGCTGAATAGACTATTTTGGCCCTGCTGGGAAGTCTTGATTGCTATGTCAAAAGTCATTTGACTGTAGATGTGAGGGACTATTTCAGAGTTTTCAAATCACTTCTATTGGTCAATGTGTCTGTCTTTATGCCAGTAACATGCTGTTTTTACCACTGTAGCTAGGTAATATGTTTTAAATTCCTAAAGTCTGAAACTGAGATTCTCCAACTTTGTTCTTTTTTAAGATATTTTTGGTTATTCAGGGACCCTAATCCTTCCAGGTAAATTTGATAATTGTTTTTTTCACTTCTGTAAAAAGGGCTGTTAGGATTTTTATTGGGATTGTGCTGAATCTGTAAATCAATTTGGGTAGAATTGACATCTTAGTGATATTTGTCTTCCAATCCATAAACTGGAATATCATTCCCTTTATGTCATCAATTCCTTTTAGCAATATTTTGTAAATACTGAATACAAGTCCTTTATTTCTTTGGCTAAGTTTATTCCTAAATATTTGATTGTTTTAGTTGCTATCACAAATGGAATTTTTTTCTGATTTCCTCCTCAGATTGCACATAGTACAATAGAAACATGATTAGTTTTTGCATATTAATCTTGTATGCATTACTTTACTGATCTTGTCTATTAGTTCTGGTAAATTTGTTGTCAATTTTTCAGGAAATTCTAGATATAGGATCATATCATCAGTGAATAGTGGAAGTTTTACTTTTCTGTTGGAGAAAAACAGTGCTCACTGGGACATAGAGACTGATATGACTGCAGGTAGGGAATTTATTGAGAAGTTCTTCCAACAGAGGGGATCTGAAGAATAGACTTCAGCCCACTTCTGTAAAGGAGGGATTTGAATTTATATAGTACATTCCTAGGCAGGGAAATGATAGTCAGTGGGAGGAGGTTGAGGGTTCAAATGAGGTGTTGGGGCCAATAGGAAGTCCTAAAGGTGAAAATTTTCCCTTGTATAGATAGAGGGTAGTGGACTTAGGGAGTTATGTTTTCTTGGAATGCTAAAGAAGCAGGTGTTGTTTTGATCTGCAGGGAGTGAAGATCTCTATCTCCCTTTACTCCCATTTCCATGTGTTTTTTGTTTAACCTTTGAAGAAGTGCCAGGTTTCAGACATATAGGCTAAGGGAGAGGGGCTTGTCTTTTCTCAATGCATGTCGGGAGAAACTGAGTCACAGCTTGTGAATTGTTGCAAACTTAGTGAAAGGGAATCTCTAATATTCCTAACTCTTTGTTATTGTTGGGGGACCTGGGTATTGGGGTATATAGTACTGGGGATTCAGAGTGTTGGCTCAATCTGGCTACTTCCTGCTGCCAAGGGACAGGGGAAAGTTCCCTTTCATTCTGTCCAGTGGGCTGTGGCTTCAGGTTCTGCAGAGGTTGATATTATCACTCAAGCAGCAGAAATATGGCATTTACATATTTCTGGGTTGTTGATTGCATGATTCAGTGTATGAATAAGGAGAGAAGCTGTAAGAGACAAGGACTAAAAAGAAAAACAGCAATACTATCAGTAATGGTGTTATAAGAGGTAAAAGGATTGATTTTAAGAGTGTAGAAAAATAAGAGAGGAATGAGTATAGTCATGTTTTATTTACATAGTTATTATCTCAGGCTCTTTCCTGCTGTTGAGAGGTGGAGTGGGGTTGTGTTGAGTTATTGCAATGATGCTTTAGGGGTTAATGGCCGGTATTGAATTTCATGCATTAGGAAAAGCTTGATCACATGATTCTGGGTGATGCTTTAGACTGTTGGTTGAATTAACTGCATTGTACCTTGGAGAATGTATGGTCTTGCTGATATTAAAAGGAGTGTTATTAGTGAGGTGAATATGGGAAGTAACTATGAGATTCAGGGCTAAGATAATGAGGAAAACCAATCGGACATAGTGTCAGTAGGTAGATTATTAAGATAACTTATTTGATGGTCTGTGTGCTGTGAGGTTCGAGTGATATTAAAAATTAGTTAAGGTATAAGAAGAGTTTACATAGACATACATAGAGTTTTAGTGGAAACAGGAGACTTCAGATTATTAAAACTGTGGTTTCATAAAAATGTTTGGGTGACTTGTTTTTTATGGACTTAAGATTCCCATCCAGTAAGGCTGCATAGTATGGCTAAAAAGATTTTTTTTCTGTTCATGTAGTTTGAGGCATAGGCAACAATGCATTATTATTACTTTTCATTTTGGGCTGTAGAGTGGCTGGCATTTTATATAGGGTACTTAAATTTTTAGGCAGCAAACAGTAGTTGGCTTGTTGCAAGAGTTTTGTTGCAGTGCTTGTAATAGTAAAAGTATAGCTTGTTCTTTCTGAGAGCAGGAGGGGACTGATGTTCATTTGTTGAGTGAGCACAATGAATATTTGTGGGTGATGTTCATGAGCTCTTGGCAAGCAACACAGCTAGAAGTGCTGCTACAGGGTTCAGTAGTCATGATGTCCCTTTTTCTTTCTCTTTATATTTTTAATGTCACATTTAAAAAATATGAGGTCCTCATATACCCCCATCCCCCTCACCCCACTCCTCCCACATCAACAACCTCTTTCATCATTGTGGGACATTAATTTCATTTGGTGAATACATTTTAGAGCACTGCTGCACCACATGGGCAATGGTTTACATTGTAGTTTACACTCCCCCCCAGTCCACCCAGTGGGCTATGGCAGGATGGACAATACCCAGCATCTGTCCCTGCAGTCCCACCCAGGACAACTCCAAGTCTTGAAAATGCCCCCACATCATATCTCTTCTTCCCTCTCCCTACCCTCAGCAGCTACTGTGGTCACTTTCTCCACATTACTGCTACTACACTGCTGCTTGGGTTTCAGTGGTATGGCTCTGGATCTTTGTGAGGGTATTTGCTTTAATAGTCCTGAGAGGAATGTTAGACAGATATGACAGTCCCATTACTGCCAGTAGGTATTTTTTCAGATGTTGTTCCACAGATTTCTTCTTCACGGAGGGTGGTTTACAACAGTTCATTGTTCTTGTCTTTTTTTTTTAATTAAGGGGCTATAAATTTGGTTCCTATTACAATTGTGATTACAACCCAATGTGTGTTTCTTTAGAATGTTGCCTCTGCTGCAAACTTTACTTAAAGCTAATGTTGGTGCTGGCTATATTTAATTTACAAGGTTAGTTAGTGTTCACCCCTTCCTGCTTAAGCTTGTGCCAATGCCTTCTCTGCTTTTTTAAAAATAAAAAGCAGCTTGCTGGAGGTTCTCTTATTTCCATGAACAACTTTTCTAGGTTAACACACACAATGGCTTTAATATTTGCGCTAAATGAGGGATGAAGGGTTTTCAATATCTTAACAATATTATAAATTCTTATTAATTTGAGAAAACATTGTACTTTAGCAATTACAGCAGAAGGTAGTAGTTTTTGTATTATCCTACAACATTAGGATATCCAAACAACATTAAAGAATTTGGCAGTGCAGCTTGGACTTAATATCTTGTTTCAATTGTTTGCCCATTTCAGGTTTTTAAGATAAGATGCTATTGTTCCTGATACTTCTTTTAATTTTGTAAAAGGAATTATTGGTTAACATAATATTATTAATATAACAAAATGGGGTTATAGCTATAGGTTTTTATACAGTCAGATTTTTGTCACCAGACAAGGTAGATGATTAGCTTATATAACCAGTCTTGGGAAAGCATTGCAAAATCCACTGTTGGCTTTTTCACATTAGGGTGAATGCAGGGTGACTTGATTTGCTTAAGGAGGTACTAGAGAAAGCATTAACAAGTTTGAAAACAAAGTGATAGTGAGATAACTAGATATTAATCTTTGTAATAAACTGACAATATTTAGGGTTGCTGCGTACAGCAGTGGTGTGGCTTTAATTTATGATAGCTCACTGTTATATATCACCTCATGACAGCTTTCAGTGTGAATTGGGCAAGTATGAGTTAGAGCATCTGTCCTGTAGCAGCTTTCAGTGTAAATCAGATGAGTATGCCCAAAAGTATTTGCTTTTTGATTTCCAGGTGGAGAGGTTGTTTCTGTGATACATGCCACTTTTAATAATACTTAAAGCCATGATTAACAACATTATATTTTATCTAATATTATGCTGGGACATTGTTAAATTTTTGGAAATTTTATACATTTTTAAAGTATTTGTATGAACTTTTTACTTATACAACTTTAATTAACAGAGAGTTAAAGAATCCCAATTAATTTTACATCACTTTCTAAGCAATTTTCATTTAACTTCTAACATATCGAATGAAATATACTATTTTATTACTTTGCCTTTTAAGGTGAAACAACAAATCTTTTGCAATAATTTGAAATAAAAGTTACTTTTCAGGATTTGATTTTAAGAAAGCAGGTTTGAACATTATGTTTCTTTAAAAGTGATGACTTGTTTTTCTTAAACAGCTAAGGACATGATATGGTTAAAGTACAATAAGTTATTTTGATAAAAGATACTTTTTGTACACTGATTGGTCAGGAGAAAAACTTTTCATAAACTTTTGCTAAAACAGACCAACAATTTAAGAAACTTTGTTACTTTAACAGAGAAAGAACAAAATTTTGACTTTGCATTGGTATATTATTTGATATAAACCCATTAATCTTATTCAACTTTTTTTTTTAAGATTTATTTATTTATTTAATTCCCCCCTCCCCCGGTTGTCTGTTCTCTGTGTCTATTTGTTGCGTCTTGTTTCTTTGTCTGCTTCTTGTTGTCAGAGGCACGGGAAGTGTGGGCGGCACCATTCCTGGGCAGGCTGCACTTTATTTCACGCTGGGCAGTTCTCCTTACAGGTGCACTCCTTGCGCGTGGGGCTCCCCTATACGGGGGACATCCCTGCATGGCCGGCATCCCTTGCGCGCATCAGCACTGCACAATGGGCCAGCTCCACATGGGTCAAGGAAGCCCAGGGTTTGAACCGCGGACCTCCCATGTGGTAGATGGATGCCCTAACCACTGGGCCAAGTCCGTTTCCCGATCTTATTCAACTTTAACCAAAAATTTCTTTTCTGTGCACCTTCTGCACTGCCTGTGTTCATTCAGGTTTTGTCCTGCATTTTATTCTTTCTTAATAACCAGTCCTTTTATCTTAGGAAAAATTACTTTTTATCCCTTATTATGAAGAAAATAACACATTTTATGTACCTTCCATATTTGAGTTACCAAAACAACTTTGGAAATTGTTTCAAAGCAAACTTCTTATAGTATACAATTACCATTAAAATTAAATGGACAGGCGGGGCAAGATGGCATCTGAGTGAGTGCACCTCTTTATCTCTTCTGCAAAGAAGCGGCTGGGTGGGGTTGGAGTCCTGCCAGAGTGGGCTGTTTCAGGGGCTTGCAGGGCAGGTGGTGTCTGTATGTCAATTTGGAGAGACAGTGACAGAAGTGGTGCTTGCTAGAGATAGAATTTTGGGTTTCTGATATGGAGGTCAAAGTTGTGGGTGGGATCCTTCCCCCTAGGGCTGGTGGCTGTGGCATTCCCTGAAAACTGTTGGTTGTTTGGTGGCATTCCCAAGCCCCTTGTTTCCTGGATGCGTGGTTCTGGGGTCCATATCCCCTAAACCCCCATAACCCATGCTCCACAGATCTACATACCTTGAGTCTGCAATATTCTGGACTTCCATTCCCAAATCCAGCACTCCCTGAGGTCCATGATTGCCCTAGCCCTCCACTTTTGGACTGTCTCTGTGAGTGTGAGAAATTTGGTGGGAGATACAGAGGGGCTAGATGAGTAAGTTAAATTTCTGGTTCCCCCTCCCTTTTTTTTTTTTTTTTTTTGAGCATGGAGGAGCATACCAGCTGGCTTGGGGAGAACCTTGGAAGAAAGGAGAGGCGAATCTGCTGAAAAGCCCAATTACCTAAACACCCTGGGATAGGAAACTTGGTCTAGGAGAAGGAGGAGTCAGAATATCAGTTAGCTCTCCCCTAGCATACCTAAGGGAGAGGGACCATAGCACATGCTTTCCAAGCTTCCAATAGCATATTTGGGGTTCCTGGTGAGGTATAGATGCTCTCTCACTGGAAATAAAGAGGCTCAGCCTTCTGTGTTGAGTTAGTTCACCAAGGACCCACTTGAAACTCCTATCAGACCTCTCATGCAGCTTTCCTGCTGTTCTGGGAGAGATGGAAGTGAGGAATGGAGAAAGGAGGAATGTCAGATTCCTAAGTGTTTTATTTAACTGCAAAGAGGATTCCTAGCTTGAAACTTTGGGTTTTATTTTTGTTGTCATTGGTTTGTCTTCTGGCTTTTCCTTCCTCTTTAGCCCCAAAACCTTTTTTTCCTTTCCTTTTCTTTTCTGTTTTTCTTTTTCTTTTTCTTGCTTGCATCTGCTTTTTTTGTCTGCCCCCCTTTTTTGCTTCTTTTCTCTTCTTATTTATTTATTTATTTATTTATTTTTATATTAGGTGTTACAGGGAGTGCTTCACATTTGCTGTGTTTCCTCGTCCTCCATTTCCTCTTTTCTGTGTATACTGATTTTGGCCACCAGCACTATCCCCTTTCCTCTACATCTTTCTATCCTCTATCATTTATTGTTTCCATTATATTCCACCACTCTTTGGCCCCCAAATTTTTATTTCTAATACCTTTGTCTGTTTTCTGTCTTTTATTCACTCCTTATATTATTGTCTTTCTTTTTCTTTCCCTCTCTCCTGAAAACACTGGCCTTTTAATTCATACTATATTCCCTCCCCCCCATATTCAGTTGACTGTCTCATTATAGGTACTCTACTTTACTTACTGTTATAATTCTACAAGGCTTGCCTGAGTCTAATGTCCATTCTTCTAGGTCTCACATGGTTCCTCTGTTAACATTTACTATCAATACTACTATTATACATTTTCTTTTCTTACTCATTTTGTTTTCCCTGACCCTAATATTTTCCTTCAAAGTGAATTTATCCAGCAACAAGAAAATAGAGTAAGAAGAAGAAAGTGACAAAGTGAAGACATAATATGTACTCAAAAACAACAACCAATTAAACCCCAAGACTAGATAAAGAAGCTAAAGAACCGATTAAACCTGTCAAGATAAAATGATGACCAGACAGCAACAAAAAACTACAAACCAAACCAGTAATCAGGAAAACATGGCCTGATGAAATAAAAAATACACTCTCAGGAAATAACAGCAGATTAGAAGAGGCAGAGGAGAGAATTGGTGATGTGGAAGACAGTACATCTGAAATCAAACAGATAGTAGAACTGATCAATAAAAAGATAGAAAAAATCCAGCTAGGACTTAGGGACTTGAATGACAATTCAAAATGCACAAACATACACAATATAAGCATCCCAGAAGGAGAAGAGAAGGGAAAGGGGACAGAACAGGTGTTGGAGAAAATAATGGCTTCCCAAATCTACTGAGGAAGATGGAAGTACATGTCCAGGAAGCACAACATACCCCAAACAGCATAAATCCCTATAGGCCTACCCCAAGACATATACTTGTCAATTATTCAATGCTCAAGACAAAGAGAAAATTCTAAAAACAGCAAGAGAAAAGAGAACCATCACATACAAAGGAGGCTCCATAAGATTAAGTGCTGATTTCTCATCTGAAACCATGGAGGCAAGAAGACAGTGGTATTACATAGTCAAGGTACTAAAAGAAAAAAAAATTCCAACCAAGAATAGCCTATCCAGCTAAGTTAGCATTAAAAAATGATGGAGAGTTCAAAATATTCACAGATGAACAGAAACTAGGAGAGTATGCCAACAAAAATCCTGCCCTTAAAGAAGTACTAAAGGGAGTTCTGCAGGAAGAAAGAAAAAAACAGGAGAGGCAGAGTTGGAGGAGAGTTTAAGAGCAACTAAAAAGACAAAAACAGAAAAGGAAAATCAAACAAAATATGACAAGCACAACCCCAAAGAAAATATGGCTAATATAAATAATTCATTGAAAGTAATAACACAATGTCAATGGATTAAACTCATCTGTCAAAAGACTCAGACTGGAGGACTGGATAAAGAAATATGACCCATCTACATGCTGTCTACAAGAAACACATCTTATACCCAGGAATTCAAGGAGGTTGAAAGTGAATGGCTGGAAAACAATATTATAATCAAACAACCAAATAAGGGCAGGAGTAGCTATATTAATATCAGACAAAACAGACTTTAAATTAAAAACAATTGTGAGAGACAAAGATGAACAATACATATTAGTGAAAGGGATAATCTTTCAAGAAGAATGAACAATCATAAACATTTGTGCTCCTAACAAAGGTGCCTCTGAACATGTGAGGCAAGCACTGGAAAAACTAAGTAAAAGAATAGATATCTCTACAATCATAGCAGGGGACTTTAATACACCACTATCAACTTTGGACAGAACATCTAAAAACAGAATCAATAAAGAAACAAAAACTTTGAACAGTATATTAGAGGAGCTGGACCTAATAGACATATATAGAATATTACACCCAAATACAGCAGGATATACATTTTTCTCAAGTGCATATGATCATTCTCTAAGATAGACCATATGCTAGGCCACAAAGAATGTTTCAATGAATTCACAAAGATCAAAATCATGCAAAATAATTTCTCTGACCACAGTGGAGTGAAGCTGGAAATCTGCAAGGGCCAGATTGGAAATTAAACAGCACATTCTTAGAAAAACAGTGGGTCAAGAGGAAATTTCAAAAGAAATCAATAACTATCTTGAAACTAATGAAAATGATAACACAACATATCAAATCTTATGGGATGCAACAAAAGTATTACTTTTCCCTATAAATAGGGAAATTTATAGCCGTAAATTCATACATCAAAAAAAGAAGAAAGAGCTAAAATTGAAGAGCTAACCGCATATTTGGAGGAATTAGGGGGAAAAAACAACAAACTAACCCCAAAGGAAGAAGAAAGAAAGAATTAACTAAGATCAGAGCAGAACTAAATGAAATAGAAAATAAGAAAGCACTTGAAAAAATAAAAAAAACAAGAGCAGCTTCTTTGAGATCAATAAAATTGACAAAACCTTAGCTAGATTAAAAAAGAAAAAAAGAGAGAAGATGCAAACACACAAAATAAGAAATGAGAAATGAGATATCACCTCTGACCCCACAGAAATAAAGACTATCATAAGAGGACCTTTGAAAAACTATATTCCAACAAGAAGGACAATTTAGAGAAAATGGACAAAATCCTAGAAACACACGAGCAGTCTACATTGATGAAAGAAGAAATTAACAATCTCAACAAACCAATCACAAGTAAAGAGATAGAATCAGTCATTAAAAACCTCCCAACTAAGAAGAGTCCTGGGTCAGATGGCTTCACAGGTGAATTCTACAAAACATTCTGGAAAGAACTAGCACCAATCTTGCTGAAACTCTTCCAAAAAATTGAAACAAAAGAAACATTGCCTAACTCATTCTATGATGCCAACATTACCCTAATGCTAAAGTCCAAACAAAGACACCACAAGAAAGGAAAATTACAGACCAATCTCTCTAAGGAACTTAGACATGAAAATCCTCAACAAAATACTTGCTAACCATGTTCAACAACACATTAAACAAATTATACACCATGACCAAGTGGGATTCATTCCAGATATGCAAGAATGATTCAACATAAGAAAATCAATTAATGTAATACACCATATAAATAGATTGAAGGAAAAAAATCACATGGTCATATCTATAGATGGAGTAAAAGCATAGGACAAAATAAGGCACCCTTTCTTTGTAAAAACACTGCAAAAGATCGGAATAGGAGGAAATTTTCTGAACATGATAAAGGGTATATATGAAAAAACCACAGCTAACATCATTTACAATGGTGAAATCCTAAAATCTTTCTGTCTAAGATCAGGAACAAGACAAGGATGCCCACTATCACCCCTTCTATTTAACATTGTCTTAGAAGTACTTGCTCACGCACTGAGGCAAGACCCAGACATAAAAGGCATCCAAATTGGAAAGGAAGAAGTCAAAATTTCATTATTTGCACATGACATGATTCTCTACATAGAAAACCCTGAGAAGTCTCCAAAAAAGCTTCTAGAACTTGTGAATGTGCTCACCAAAGTCTCAGGTTATGAGATCAATGCACAAAAATCAGTAGCATTTCTGTACACCAATAATGAGCAATCTCAGGAGGAAATCAAGAAACAAATACCATTTACAATAGTAAATAAAAAAATACCTAGGAATAAATTTAACTGAAGATGTAAAAATATATGTACACAGAAAACTACACAACACTGTTCAAGGAAATCAAAAAAGGCTTAAATAAATGGAAGAATATTCCCTGTTCATGGATAGGAAGACTAAATATTATTAAGAAGTCTATTCTACTGAAACTGATCTACACATTTAAAGCAATCCCAGTAAATATCAACACAGCATTATTTAAGGAACTAGAAAAACTAGCTGTGAAATTTATTTGGAAAGGAAAGAGGCCCTGAATAGCCAAAGACATATTGAAAAAGAAAAACAAAATTGGAGGAATCACACTACCTTACTTCAAAGCATACTACAAAGCTACAGTAGTGAAAACAGCATGGTATTGGCACAAGGATAGACACACAGAACAATGGAACTGAATTGAGAATCCTGATATAGATCCTCATATATACAGCCATATAATATTTTACAAGGTCACCAAACCCACTCAACTGGGAGAGAATGGCCTCTTCAACAAATAGTGCCTGGAGAACTGGATATCCATAACTCATGCCTTATACAAAAATAAACTCAAGATGGATCAAAGACCTAAATATAAGAGCCAAGACCATAAAGACTTTGGAAACTAATGTAGGGAACCATCTACAGGGCATTGTAATCATGAACTTCACACCAAAAGCACGAGCAGCAAAAGAACAAATAGATAAATGGGACTTCCTCAAAATTAAAGCCTTCTGCACCTCAAAGAAATTTGTCAAGAAAGTGAAAAGAAAGCTTACACAGTGGGAGAAAATATTTGGTAACCAGATATCTGATAGGAGACCTATATTCTGCATATATAAAGAACTTCTATATCTTGAAAATAAAAAGACTAACAACCCATTTTAAAAATGGGAAAAAGATTTAAACAGGCACTTCTCCAAAGAAGAAATACAAATGGCTAAAAAGCACATGAAAATATGCTCTAAATCTTCAACTATCAGGGAAATGCAAATCAAAAGTACAATAAGATATCATCTTACTCCCACAAGATTGGCAGTTATGAAAAAAAACAGAAGACAACAAGTGCTGGAGAGGATGTGGAGGAATGGGAACACTCATCCACTGCTGGTGGGAATGCAGAAGGATCCAGTCATTCTGGAGGACAGTTTGGTGGCTTCTCAAAAAAAAAAAAAAAAAAAAAACAAACAACTAGCTATAGATTTGCCATATGACCCAGAAATTCCACTGCTGGGCATATACCCAGTAGAACTGAAAACAAGGACACAAACTGATATATGCACACCAATGTTCATAGCAGCACTATTCACTATTGCCAAAAGTTGGAATCAACCCAAATGCCCAACAACAGATGAATGGATAAATGAAATGTAGTTTATACATACAATGGAATACTCCTCATTCATAAGATTGAACACAACGCAAACACATGTGGTAATGTGGATGAATCTTGAGAACCTTATATTGAGTGAAGCAACCCAGACATTGAAGGGCAAATACTACATGACCTCACTGATACGAAATAAGTAAATCAAGTTGTCTCAGAGAGCTAGAGACTGGATGATAGGCTTAAAGGAATTTGGGGAGTAGAGGAAGGTTGCAAGATGACACCTACCTGGGTGAAATCTGTGATAAGCTGGAGGTAAGTCTTTGTACAGGGAAGGGATAAAATGGGTCATAGGGATACCTTTGGGTGGGGATTTTGTGGGATTGAGGGAAATAGGTATGGGAGGATGGGTAAGATGGCTGAAGAAATAGGGGGAAGGTATGGGGAACATTTGAACATAGGAGATAGTCAGGTATGTGGTTGAAAGTATAATATTGGGAAAACTTTTTTGAAAATATAATAAGGAAGGTTATCTGTTTAAGAAACTTAAAGGGGAGAATTTGACACAGGGCAGGCTTCTAGGGAGTGTGTGAGCACTCATTTTGTCATAGTGAGTTATATCATTGAATGGAGACCCATACAATGAGAGTGAAGGTATACCCACATTCTGGGAAGCACTGACGTTATCAAATAGAGGGATTTATATTTCTTGAGAGAATTTGTGGCTCCCAGTGAGTTAGGGCAGTCAAGCCCTTATGCCCAATGTTAACGTCAAACCCTTAACATTGTTGCAAGTATCTCTGAGTATGGTCCTTCAAGTAATGAAGATTGATTGTCACTGTGGGCCCTGAGGGGAGGGGGAAAGAGGTATTGAACAGATAGAATCAGTGTAACTGTGGGGCAATGGAAGTGTTCAACAAGTTTAGGCAATAATGGATATAGTATACATTAAGTACACCGAAAGTGTATAAAAACCTATAGGCAAAAATGTAAATCATAATGCAAAGTGAAGTGTAACAATGCTTGAAAGCTATTGTCTCAATATCTGTACATCATTTGCAGCAAATATAATATGAACATGTATAAAGATCATTGCCGGGGAAGGGACAAAGTGTTTGATGTTGGATATGTGGGAGTACCATATGTTGTATATATGAATTACTGTGATCTAAAACTTTTGTGAAGACAGACAAACTTAATAATTGAAAAAAGAAGAAGAAAATAAAGCATGTAGACACTGAGGAAGACATGGAAGAAATTGCCTTGCCACTGTACATACAGGGCAACATTTATAGCAGTGATAAGGCAAATCATCAAAAACAAAGCTATTTCATTTTTTAATTTTTTGACACCCCAATTTATTTTTACTTAAATTTTTCTAAATTAGTATGTATTCTACATCTAACCTTTAAACCTATCACTATATTCCATTTTACTATTAATGGAACCTGGCAATATATTAAGTTTCATTTTTGAAGAAGTTTTGAATCACAGAGAGGTGCAAATATGGCAGGGGAGGAATACTGGTGTGGGATGTTATTGGTAGGGGATGCATGATTGAAAGTGAGTTTTCCAGGGCATGTATACAGGGTACATAAAAATGTTTGGGTATTTTCATAGTGGTTACAGTTAAAAATGACAACTGAAGGAGTGCTGGGTTCCTAGTCAGAGGGGTTTCTATCACATTCCCCAATGGAAGAGCAACAATCCCTCAAGTGCAATGGCTAAGACCAATAAAGAAGGATGGTCCAACAATGAGCCCTTAATACTAATGACTATGCTTGTGAGCCTGTGCACCTGAAATAAGAACTAGGCCTAGAGCTGCAAGGTGCCTAAGAATTATCTCCTGAGAGCCTCCATTTTGCTCAAATGTGACCACTCTCAAAGCCAAACTCAGCATGTAAATGCATTATATTCCCCCCAGTGTGGGACATGACTCCTGGGGATGAGTCTCCCTGGTGCTGAAGGTTGACTACCAAACACCAGCAGATGATGTAACTAGAAAACATCCTTGAATAAAAGGGTCAACTCAGACCAGCAGAATATCTCAGCCTACATGAAATATCAGCTGTCAAAAATGCTTTTTGTCCTTCAATAAAAGGGGGAAATGGAAAGGACAAAAGAGTTTATATGGCTGTGAGTCTCCAGGAAAGAGTCAGGAGGTCATAAGAGGGGTTGCTCTTATGCATGCCTCAGCAGGGTCCTAGAGACAGCCAAAGTAGATACAAGCCCAGGTATTGGTTCTTCTGAGGGCTACAGAGACCCTCAGGTTCTATGGTCATGGCAGATGGAGTTCAGTTCCATGTCAGTTGGCCCCACTTTGGAGTTTGTGTTCCTGAGTGTGATGGAATTGAACTTAGATGTGATCTCTGTTCACAAGCCTCTCTTGTTAATTTTACCAGACCTGTGGTTGGCACTGGGGGTTGGTGTATGCTCAGGGGACCTGAATCTCTGGACTGTCCATGTGATAGCCAGGCCCTAAACCTCAACAAACCTGCTTCTCCTACTCTCTGGTTTAATGAACTTACTCCAGCCAGGACATAAAGAAGGTCAACCACCACACCAGGGGACCAAGAGTGCCTACAACTGCAAGCAGAATTGCATCCATCCTCCATGTGGAATCTAAGCCCCTCTCGATATAGAGGTGGAGTGAACATAACCATCCTAGGGTCCACAGGATGGAGGAATAGATTATGGACTAAAGTGGACTTACTTTTATTCTATTCTGGATCTATTGTGGTTAGTAATGGAAGAAAATGTAGCATTAATGTGGAGAAAGTGGTCATGGCAGCTGCTGATGGTAGGGAGAGGGAAGAAGAGATATGATGTGGGGGCATTTTCAGGACTTGGAGTTGTCCTGGGTGGTACCACAGGGACAGTTGCTGGGCATTGTAGGTCCTTGCATGGCCCACTGGGTGGGCTGGGTGAGAGTGTAAACTACAATGTAAACCACTATCCATGTGGTGCAGCAGTACTCCAAAATGTATTCACGAAATGTAATGAATGTGCCATGATGATGAAAGTGGTTTGTTGATGTGATAGGAGTGGGGTGAGGGGGTGGGAGCTATATGGGGACCTCATATTTTTTTTAATGTAACATTAAATAAATAAATAAATAAATAAACAATAAAAGGTTATCAGTAATATGCAACATCTTTTTTCATGGTCTATGAATGAACAAACTATATTTACTAATAAATCTATTGTGTGGAAATACAAAGGAAAATGGATACAAGTCCCTTGGGCTAATAGACACTTTTAGTCATAATATACAGAAGAATGTGTGGAAAATATTTCTTGGAATTACCCCTACATTTGAATAGTTGGGAAATAAAAATAATACAGGACAGTATTTGACAATTAACCAAATGTATCATTTTAAAGCCTGTGTTAGAGATCCATTTGTTTTCATAACTGGTAAAATAACTTTTAAGAATGACTCATTGTTTTATGAAAAGTGTACCCTGTTTACTTGTCTATCAGAAAGTGTGTTACAGGATGGAGAAACAATAACAATGGCAAGAAGAAGAGGCATTTAGATACCCATGAAAATGACACAAACTTGGCAATCATCTCCTGAAAGTCAATTACTACTGCATATGGCACAAGAATTCTTGAAACAGATGAAATGATTTATTGAAATTCTTATCATGGAATAATTATAGCTGCTGCTACTGCTGCCATAGCCTTGCATGAAACAGTACAAACACAATATGTACATGATTGGCATAAAAATGCTAGTGATTTGTGGCATAGTTAAGAGCATATAGTTGAACAGTTAAGTAATCAAGTAAATGACTTGGAATCAGTTGTGCTGCATATTGGAGTTCAATTGTATAATTTAAATCTGTTAAGGGGATTGAGGCATGACTGGAATAAGAGTAATTTCTGTATAACTCTACCTGCATATAATTTTTCAGATATAGAGTGGGAGAAGTTAAAAATCATTTAATAGACCATAGGAGTAACAATTCTCTAGAAATAATTGAATTACAAAGGAAAATATTGAAGTTGTCTCACAATCAAATACATGTGGCAAATGATAAAGATGTTTTTTCAGATATGATTTCACACATTACAAAATTTAATCCACTTAATTGGTGGAAATCACAACATTTCTTGTCAGCATTAGGATAGGGTTGATAACATTCATAATTTTGCTCATAATTTTCACCTGTGTTGGACGGTGTTTTAGAATATTGCAAAGTGTGGCATCTATGGGACAGGTGAATAATCTGGTGGTGACAAAAGCACTTCAGTAATTTCCCCAAGTCAAAGAGCTTGGCTGGTAGTCAATGACAGGTAAGACTCTTAAGAGAAGAGCAACCTAAGACAGGCACAGTCACCTTGACTAAAACAAAAAGGGGGAAATATTGGAAACAAAGAACATAATGGTTTTACAAGTAGAGATGTGCTGTTCCCATAATGATGCTTGTAACCTAAGGAATGCACCAGTTAAGCATTCCAGGTAAACAGGATGAAGCTGTCACAGGCAAAAAGAAAAATGAGCAAACATGCTTTGTAGCTTAAAAGAACACTTAGACTTTGTACTCTAAGATATGATCTGTAAGTCCCTTTTGTATACGAGTAGTGTTAATGTGTAGGTATATGTTAGTGCTTGTTCTCATGATAGCTTGAGTATATATAATACTACCTGTAGTTAATAAAGTTGTCTGATGAGTCTTTACTCACAGACCCCCTGAAAAAAAATTAAATGAACTTGTCATGCTAATGATTTAATTAGACACACCTGCAGAACATAAAACTCACCAATTTTACTTATAATTCTTACTCTTTGGTGTGGTTTTTTTCTAAGTTTTTATTATTTCACATTTCTGATTTTACTGCTTTTAAGATTTTTCTGGAAGCAGTGTTGTCTGTAATATGCAAGCTTGTTCTTGGAAATATTTTTATTAGTAATCAGCAACCAGTTAGGAATATTTGAGCAGTATAAATGCAGTTAAGTTTAATTTTGCAGTGTATATAGACAGATATTTAACACATATATTTTGGATTATTACTTTTTTGGAGTACACTTAGATTTAAAGTTCAGGAGTGAGCTAAAGGTTTACTTGTAAGAGGTGAATAATTGTAGGTTTGATACTTTGCAGGACATCAAGAAGGACAGGATATTGGGGTTTGAATGGTATGAGGGTAGGATTTTTTAGTTGAACTGTGACTGGATTTTGGTGGGCAGAAAAGACAAGAACTTTAGTATTTTAGATTTCAGGATTGACAGAGTTTGGTGGAAAAAGTGGGAGCAGAGGAAGGAGTGAGTAGGTGAACAAGTGGCTTCTTTGTGGGTGCAGTAAAAGAGCAGTTGTGAAATTATTGACCTTCATGATTGAGATTGAGGAGTGAGTTAAGGGTTTAGGGACTTTGGGAAGGGCAGAGTAAGTGGCTTTCATATTAATAAGAAATGAAATTGGCTTACCTGCTACCATCAGAGTTACCTGAGACTCTGCTTTGGTGATAAGTGTGGGGGCCTGCATGGTTTGGGGTACATTTAATTGTCTGCTGTCTGTTCCAGAAGGTCTGGGAGATTGAATCTGGGGGTTGGGTCTGACTGGTTAACTGATGCCTTTTTGCCTTGATAGGCCTGAGGACGACAGACTTCCAGTGGATTCCTTGCTTGCACAGCAGGCATAACCTCTGAAGAGGTTGTAGGTTTGGGCACTGCTTGGCCCAGTGCCCAGGCTTTCTGCATTTGAAGCATGGCCTTGGTGGATTTTTGTATTTGCCTAGGATGGGGCAACTGTTGGCAACTCTGGAAGGTGGATAATTTACAGCTTTTTGTTCCCCTTGGGGGCTGCTGTGGCTCTGACAGGGCTGTTGGCAGTGTTTTGTTGATTTATAGTATTTGCAAGCATTTGGGCTGCAAGACAAATATGTTCTTCTTCTTCTGGGGATAGACAGGTGGAAAGAATTATACACAGGCTTTCAGAGAAAGTTCCTAACTGGTCCTTTATCTGGCTTAAATATGAGAGTGAGAAAGGAATGTGTACTCTAATCCTTCAGCTCCTGCTACTTCCTGGAGGGGTAAGAGAGGAACTGGCATCTGTGTGGAGTTAGGAGCCTGCATGCTGATAGAGTTGGAGTGCTGTGGTGCAGAAGGAGGGTGAGGTGGTCTCTGCAAGTGCATATGAGGAGGGGAGAAGGGAGGGGTAGAAGGCAGTGGTGATGAAGGGTGGGGAAGAAGGGGTGCAGGGTTAGCCCAGAGATAATTCTGGAGGATTATATGGAGGAGGTAATGGGGGGATGTGATCTGAGGGATCAAAGTTGGAGTGTTCAGAAGTTCTAGTGGATAGAAGTGATGAAGAGGAAGATTTCTGAGGAGGTTTCTCATGTAAAAGAAGATTTTGGCAGGGAGAGCAGGATTGGCAGAGGGAGGGAAAGAAGGAAAAGGAATGCCTGAATGTAAGGGATCTCTGACCATCTGCCATTGCACTGGATAAAGTTCTCTAATTCTTGGAATTTGAAAGTGCCATTTTCTGGCCATTGACTTTCATTGTCCAATTTGTGTTGCAGTCACACAGAGGTTGAATAGAAAATGAGGACATACTTCTTGGATCCTCCATAAGACAATGTCCCAGAAAGCAGCTGGCCTTTAGCTTGGGCCCCAGGATGAAGACACATGGAACAGATTTGAAGTCCAACCTGAGCCTAGAGTCCAGGAGAGACAAGGAAATCACCTGCATATTCCTGCCTGCTTTGCTCACCATGCTTGATGGTTCAGATTTAAAGGAGCTAACAAATAAAAAAGAAAATGTCAAACTATAAAGAGATATCATTTCACACCTTACCGAATGGACATTATTATAAATAAAAAACAAACAAATTTTTAAAAAACCCAGAAAACTACAAGCTGAGGAGGATGCAGAGAAATAGGAGCACTCTTTCACTGTTGGTAGAAATGTAAAATTGTGCAGCCTCTGTGGAAGACATATTGGCAGTTCTTCAGGAAGCTAAATATAGAAATGTCATATGATCTGGCAATCCCACTACCAAGAATATATTTGGAAGAACTGAAAATAAGGATGAGAACAGATATTTGCTCATGGATGTTCATAGCAGCATTATTCAAAGTTGCTAAAAGATGATGCAAGCCAAATGTCCATCAACCAATGAATGGATAAACAAAATGTGATATATACATATGCTGGAATGCTATTCAGATGTAAGAAGAAATGAAGTCAGTGTGACAACATGGGTGAACCTTAAGGACATTATGTTTAGTGAAATAATCCAGATACAAATATTGTGTGGTCTCACCTATATTAACTAAATATGATTAATAAATTCATGGAGTTAAACTATAAAGTATAGGTTACTAGGAGACAGAATGTGGCTTGAGAAAGGGGAACTGATGCAGAATGCATGTAGAATGTTTTACAAGGTGGATTATAAAAATGTGGAAATGGATAGAGTTGATGGTAATACATTATAGTGAGTATAACTAACACTGATGATTTTTAAAAGTGAATGTGGCTGAAGGGAGTAGTCTAAGGAGGTTAATGCAACTGAAAGAAAACTAGAGGATAATCTAGAGAATGTATAACATAGTGATTTCAGTGGTGGATGATGATTGTGGCTAATAGTACAGATACAAAGATATTCCTCTATTATAAGGTGTTAAGAATAAAGGGATACATGGGAAAAATGCAACTAATGTATAGACTTTAGTTAACAGTAATATTGTAATTTTTTACAGCAATGACAAAGAAGGCACTCTGTCAATGTTAAAGGTCAATAATGGGAGAGTTAAAGGGGGTATGGGATTTTTCCTTTTGGAATAATGAAAATGTTTTGAAATGGACTGAGCTGATGACAGCACAAATCTGTGATGAAACTGAGAGCCACCGTGAGTACACTTTGGATGGCTGTATAACACAGTGAACCCTGTGGAGAATGATGGACCTTTTACACAGATATGAACATCCACTCTTCCTTAGGAAACCATTTTCTCACAGTCCCGGGCACTGGATTATATGTCCTATAGCCAGCAGTCCCTTGCCCCAGGCAACCACAACTTGGCTGCTCTCTGACAGTGTTCTATAGGAGAGCTCTGTCAGCTGCCTCCTACAGGTGGAGCAACTTCTAGAGTGATGAACCTGCAATGAGTGCCCTGGTTCAGTCCCTCAGGGCTTCACAGGTCAGATTGGGCAGAGCATGTGTGCTCACAGTATGTGCATGAGGGTGGATCAGGGGCTCACACTGGGAATGAAGGCTAACTCCATGCGAAGCCAGTAAGGGATAGGGAAGGAGCCAGCCATGGTACCATGGGATCCTACCTCTTTTAAGATCCTACATCTTACAGCCACAAAGTTCCACCAGCTCACAGGTTAGCTGGCTCAACCCAAGTGAAGCCCACAGCTCTGAGCCTCCAGGTCAAGTTCTTTGAGCACCATGGCCAGATATAAATGTTGCTGCACCTACAGCCAGAGCAGGTGCCAATGCCATAGATGAAGGGGATGTCGCAGATGAAGGAGGCGATGCAGCCCGAGGCAGAGAAGGTGCGACTGCAGATACTCTGCAGTGTGTATGATACTAAATGCACAAAATAGCAAATTCAACCCACTCCTGCCTGAGAATTTTATCACACTTCAAGACTCTCTTGCCATATCTTGAAAGTTCCAACATCCCAATGAAACACAGGAGCCTGCTAACAAACAATGCCACCTGCCAATAAATGTTGGAAAAAAAAAAAAGATCCTATGTCTTAAATGACAACATGGATGAACCTAGAGGGCATTATGTTGAGCAAAGCAAGCCAGACACAAAAGGACAAATACTGTATGATTGCATTACTATGAACCAAATATATTGTGTAACATACTGTATGATTTTTTAAAGTACATGTATCCAGTATATTTAATTGAGAAATGTATGTTTTTATTCAACTGTTTTCATTTTAGTTTTTAGTTGTTTATATTTTCAATGATTAAATGTACAAAATAAAGTTATTTTTAAAAAATACACTGTAACTACCAAAAAAATAGAAAATGAGCTTTTTAGGTCTGATGTCTCTTTCCAGGTACAGAGTTTTAAGGTTATGAAGGAGACAGCTCAGAGGCATGGTTTGGAGGGGGGTGGCAAAATTGAATTTTCCATTTTAGGTGGCTGGGGTGAGACTAAGGATCTCTAAGACAGGGGAGATTCTGAGTGAGACAGGCATCCCTGAATCAGTCAGATATCTCCAAGGAAACAGGAAACAATGATTGGAGCCAGATATCTCTGGAGCCAAGGGGTTTCTTCCCATGAGGATGCAGGCCTTCCACCCACTGTGGCCTTTGGGGACAGTGAAAATCACTGATATAGTGCTAGGATTTTTCCCATAGGTTGTGCTGGACAATGGAAAAGGAGATAGAGAGAGAGAGTAGGATTCTCCAGCAGAGAAATCCTTAACTCAACCAGCTGAGATTTGATGTCCAGTGCTGGACGGTCATTTGGCCATGGCAGAGGGGAGATTCCTCACCAATCAACCAGTCTCAACATGACCCCAGTCCTTGGTTTTTGGCACCAAATGTTGGAGAGAAAGGGGGAGCTCACTGGTATATGGAGACTGATTAAAGACAGAAAGTTTATTAGGAAGCTCTCCCAGTGGAGGGGATCTTAAGAATAGACTTTGGCCTACCTGCCAGCATTGTAGGGGTCTGAAGAGAGACTTCAGCCCACTTCTAGAAAGGGGGGATTTGAATTTATATAGTACATTCCTAGGTGGGGAAATGATATTCAGTGGGAGGCGGTTGAGGGTCTGAGTGAGGTGCAGGGGCCAATAGGAAGCCCTAGAGGTGAAAAATTTTTCCTTGTATTGCTAGAGGGTAGTGGGTTAGGGAGTTATGTTTTCTTGGAATGCTGGTGGAGCAGGTGGTGCTTTGATCTGCAGGGAGAGAAGGACTTTATCTCCCTTTACTCCAGTTTCCATGTGGTTTCTTTGTTCAACCTTAGGGGAAGTGATGTGTTTTCAGACATGTAGGTTTAAAAGGTGGAGGGACATGTCTTTCCTTAATGCATATCAGGGGGAACTGAGTCAAAGCTTGTTAATTATTGCAAACCTAGTGAGAGGGAACCTTTAACAGCAGGAACCTATTCAGAGCATAGGCAGTGCTTAATACAAGAGGCCAAGCCACTATGTCAAGACCTCATTGTTGTTGCAAGTAACTAAGAATCATTTCCTTCAATGAGTTAATCTTGATGGTTACCATGAGTCTTGATGGAAAGTAGAGGTAGGGAGGAATGAAGATGTAATGTGGGACATTTGGGGGGTGATGAGATTGTTCTACATGATCTTGCAATGATGAATACAGACCATGTCAACCTTCATTAAAATCTATAAAATTGTATGGTCCAAAATGTACACCATTGTGTGAGTCATTGACCATAGTTATTAGCAATGTTTCAATATTTATACATCAATTGTAACAAATATACCACCCACATGTAAAACATTATTAATAGGTGAAAGAGGAAAATGGGGAAGAGGGTGGGTATATATGAACCACCTATATTCTGTACATGAATTTTCTGTAAACTAAAGCTTCATTGAATACAAAATGAAAAAATAATACACTGGGTGAATAAACAGAAGAAAATGTCACTGTACATACAATACAACAGATCTTACAGTGAGGAAAGACATAATGTCAATTTTTTCATTTTTTATTATTTCAAACTTTTAAAAATTTTCTTTTTTATTCATTATTTTAAAAACTATCATTATTATGTCATTTATATATATAATTATATGGCTGTATTTGATTACTTTGTTGGCTCATATTTTGAAGAAGCTTTGGATCACAGAAGGGTTACAGTTCTGGCAAGGGAGGATAATTGGTGTGGAGTGTCAGAGATGGGGGATGGATGCATGGGAGGTGTCTCACCTGGGGCATACCTATAAGGTATATGAATGTTTTCAAATGTTCATGGGGTATGATCACAGGTCAAGATGGGTGGAGATTCACACAACAGTCAAAGGAATATCAAATTCCCATCCTGGGGAATTCTACCACATTCTCTAATGGGACAAGAATCCCCTGAGGACAGCAGCAGTGATTAGTGAAGGAGAATGAATCATTGATGGCCCTTGATAGTGATGCCTATACTTATAAACCATTTATTTTAAACTGAAACTTAGCCTAGTATTGTACATTGCCTAAGAGTTACCTTCTGAGAGATTTATTTTTGCTCAAAGGTGGCCTCTCTCCAAGCCAATCTCAGCATATAAATGCATTACCTTCCCCAGGTGTGAGACATGACTCCCAGAGATGAGTATTCCTGGCACTGAGGGATTAGCACCAACTAGCAATGAAACTGGAAAAAGACCTTGATCAAAAGGGGGAAATGGTAAAGACAAATAAGTTTATATGGCTAAGAGACTTCAAAGTGAGTCAGTGGGTCATTCCAGAGGTTACACTTATGCATGTCTCAGCAGGAACTCATTGACTGCCCAAGAAAATATTCCCTCAAATAGCAGGGTTCCTGGGGCTCTGGAGACATCCAGACACTATAGGCAGGGCAGACAGCTCAGGATTTGGTGCTCCGCCAGCAGGCCTTGTTTTGGAATTTATGTTCCCCAGTGTGATAGAGTTGTATTCAGATGTGGTTTTCCTACCCATACTCTTCTGACCCTTCTATTTGAACCTATAGTTAGTACTAGAGTTGATAGGTGTATGTCCAAGAGACATAAATCTTTGGGCTTCCCATGTAAAATTTGGGCCCTGAACCTCAACAGAGCTGTGACACCTACTGTGCAATTCATCAGACTAACCCAGACAACTAAAAGGGAGATTTTGATTGACAACAACCATCTCAAGGAACAGAAAGTCTGCAACTGTAAGCAAGATAATCTCATCTATCTGACCCATGGGATCTAAGCCCCCTCTCAATTAGGGGTGGAGTGCACATCACCATCCCAGAATCCTCAAGTATGGCAAATGAATAATGGGCTAGAGTAGACCTACTGTTATTCCACTACAAACTTACTGTTGTCCTAGCAATGGAAGAATGCTTATCACTGATGTGGATGCAGTGGCCATTGGAAGTTCTGAGTGGAGGGAGAAGGAAAAATAGGTGTAATTGGGGGGTATCTTTGGAACTTGGGAATTTTCCTTAATGACATTACAATGACAGATACAGGCCATTGTATATCTTGTAATAACTTGCAAAAATGTATATGAGAGAGTATAAACTACAATGTAAACTATAATCTACACTTAGTGGCAATGCCCCAAGATGTGTTTCTCAATTGTGGCAAATGTACCACACTTATGAAGGATGTTGTCATTGTGGGAAAATATGGGAGTGGTAGGGAGCAGGACATATGGAAATCCCCTATATTTTTTAAGTAACATTTATGTAATCTAAGTTTCTTTTAAAAAATAAAAATGTATATTTAAAAAAGTAGTTAGGTTCATTTAATATGTTATAAGTTGAATGGAAAGTTTTAAAAAGTGTACAAACATTAGAAGGGATTTTCTAACCTTCTGTTAATCAAAGTTGTATGGGTAAAATATCCATATAAATATTTAAAGATTGTGTAAAATCCCTAGAGATTTAACAATGTTTCCTGAATTACACTATATAACAGTGTATTTATTATTATTTTTATGATACTGTATGTCACAGAAACAACCTCCCCAACTGGGAATCAAGAGGCAATGCTTTGGTATGTACTCATCTAATTTGCCCCACCTCCACTGAAGAGGCAGCCCTATGGCTACATAAAAAGTGTGGTCACCAGGGGGCTGCCACAGGCTTGTGCTTGACAGTATATTATCATGAGTAAAATAAAGTAACACCAGCACCATATGCAGCAGTCCCAAACACTGTTGATTTATTGCAAGAAATTGGTACCCAATTTTGTCACTATAACTTCATTTTAGATCTTGTTATTGCTTTCTTTAGTATTTCCTTAGACAAGTCAAGTCAACCTGCATTCATCTTCATTTAGGAAGGACAACAGTGTATTGTACAGTGCTTCCCCAAGGCTATATACATAGTACAACCATTTGTCATGGCCTCATGACAAAGGATCTGACAGCATGGAAGAAACCTGTAGCTTTAGCCCTATTTCATTATATTAATGATAATATGTTAACTAGTAATTTTCTTTCAGAATTAAAAGGAGCATCAGAGACAATAGAACCTCTTCTTGAGAGTCAGGGATGAAAAATCAATCAGGACAAACTGCAAGTCCCTAACTGCTCTGTCAAATTATCAGGCATTCTTTGGTCAGGTAAGACAAAAGCTATATTCTCTGTTGAATCAATAATGTACAATGTTTTCCCATACCACAAACCCCAAAAGAGTTCATGGCTTTTCTTGAGTTGTTGGGGTATTGGAGACTGTTCATTCCTCACTTAGCTCAAATATTGAAACCATCGTATGTAGAAAGGTTGTACATGGGAGTGGGATGACCCCCAGAAGGCTGCTTTTAAAGAAGCAAAGAGGGTAATAACACAGTCATACACAAGCACTACAGTGAGGTGGACGCTGACTTACTCTGTGAATTATATGTGGCCAACAATGATATTGGCTTTGGGTATGGTTTGTGGCAAAGGCAATATTTTAAGAGAGTAACCTTGGGTTTTGGTCAAAATTATGGACAGGGCCTGGGTTATGATATAACCCCTTAGGGAAGCAGCTATGTGCAGCAAAATGCCTTGTTGCAGGTAGAAAGTTTAACCCAAAAGTGTCCAGTCATTCTGAAGATTGCCATCACTATCCAGGGTTAGATCACAGATACCAGGAACAGACCTTGCTCAAGAGTGCACAATTGAGTACCTTAACAAAGTGGAAATCTTATCAGCTGCAGCAGAGTGTCTTCAACACTAGCCCATTAAGTACCAAAATGCATAAAATCCTAGGCCCACTGCCTTATGTGGAAGATTCTTCAGTCCAAATTACAACCCCTAAATTCCCCATTGAAGAGTCCAATAAAGAAGGCATAGGAACAGTTCCAGAGAATTTATGGTGCATGGACAATTTGACTAGCTGACAACCTCCTGCATGGACAGTCATGGCTGTGCAACCCAGCACTGGCACTATTTGGTGAGAAACAGGCACCATTCAAAGCAGTCAATGGCTGAATTAAGAATGGTGTGTATGACTGAGTACATGAGCCAAAAAAAAATGCATTATCAATCTGTACTGATAACTGGGCAGTGTACAAAGGCCTTGCCACCTGGATGGCAACTTGGAAACAAAAAAATGGACTATCATGGGCTGCCCTCTGTGGGGGATAGATCTATGGAAGGACATCTGGGATGTCTGCCAGTGGTGACAAGTAACTGTCTACCATGTTGCTGTCCACTCCTCTAACACCCTTCTTGGGAATATAGAGGGAGATGCCATCTGTGTCCCTGCCTATTCCTCTAATATTCCTCAGGAATGCTGAGGCAAAGCCATACCACTGAGACCCTAGAACTAGTGGAATGGCTCCACAGAAGAAGACATTGTGGCTATTATCAGACCCTGTGGTGCTTAGCCCAGTGGTTCCAGCTTCCTGTCACTCACCAGAAGCTCATGAACATCTCACATGAGTGTTCATCATGCTCACTTCAACATAATCACTGCAATAATTACCTCTTTGAATGGGACATATCAGATCAAGCACAAACTCCAGTAGCATGAAGGCAAGTGGATTACATCATTCCCCTCCCACTCTTGGAATGGGTCAGGGTATGCTTTCATTGCCACAGACACTGCCACAGCATTCTTGTTGGCCTTCCCAGTAGGAAAGGCCAAACAGTGGGCCATTATTCACTGTTTCAAAAAGGTATGTGCTGTACAAAGTGTGCCTGCCCAAAGTAAGTGACTGAGGAACTCCATAAACCAGTCACCTCACACAGTTTTGGGTGATGGACAAAATATTGCTTGGACTTTCCATTTAGCCTATAATCCCACTAGAGCAGGTCTAAAGAAAGGATGAATAACTTTTTAAAGAAACAAATAAAAGGCAGAGATCTTTACAACAATGGACTAAGAGACTGTATGTAATCTTGATCCATTTAAATTTGGTGCTGGGGCTGCTGCCCCTGCTCCAGTTGAATGGCTAACAGCAGGACCAATGCAAGTGCTGAGAATACAAGTTAAAGGACCAATAGCTCTACAGCTCAAAAGAGGAAGTAATAATAATCTGTTGTTGCCTGTGCCTCAAACTATACAAACTGAGGAAAATGAGGTCCTTTGACCATGGTACTTACCTATGCAGGCTTCCTGGTTAGGAATATGAAGCCCATTGTGAATAGAAGTTGCCCAAAGCATTGTTATAAGACTACGTGCCATTAAAGTATTTATTAGTAACACCCCACATCAGTGTTTAAAGGTCAGCTTTAGAATGCATAAATTGGAGTATCAAAAAATGAAAAAATGAAAAAACTTTGTTTTTGATGATTTACCTGTCATCACTGCAATAGGTGTTGCCCTGTATGTACAGTGGCAAGGCAATTTCTTTCATTTCTTCATCAGTGTCTACATCCTTTCTCTTTTTTTTCTTCTAATTATTAAGTTTGTCTTCACAAAAGTTTTAGATCACAGTAATTCACATATACAATATAGTGTACTCCCACATATCCAACATCAAACACTTTGTCCCTTCCCCAGCAATTATCTTTTTACATGTTCATATTATATTTGCTGCAGCTGATGTACAGATATTGAAACATAGCTTTCAAACATGATTCCATTTGAGTTTACATTATGACTTTTATTTTAGATTATATAATTTTCTAAATTTTTAGTTATAAATGTTTTACATTATGGTTTACATTTTAGCCTATAGACTTTTATACATTTTTGGTGTAATTTAGATTGTCCTATATCCATCTTTGCATGATCTTGTATAACACTTCCATTGCCCCACAGTTACACTGATTCCATTTATTCAAATGGGGGACACATAGTTGGGAGAGAGTTCTCCAGGGCATGTATACAGGGTCCATAAAAATGTTTGGATATTTTCATAGTAGTTACAGTAAAAAACAACAACTGAGGGAGTGCTGAGTTCCTAGCCAGGGGAGCTCTATCACATTCCTCAATGGGACAGCAACAATCCCCAAGTGAAATGGCAAAGACCAATAAAGAAGGATGATCCAACAATGAGCCCTTGATACTGATGACTATGCTTATGAGCCTGTGCACCTGAAATATGAACTATGCCTAGAGCTGCAGGATGCCTAAGAGTTACCTCCTGAGAGCCTCCGTGTTGCTCAAATGTGGCCACTCTCTAAGCCAAGCTCAGCATGTAGATGCGTTACCTTCCCCCAGCATGGGACATGACTTTGGGGATGAGGCTCCCTGGTGTTTACTACCAAACACCAGCTGATGATGTAACTAGAAAGAGACCTTGAATAAAAGGGTCAACTCAGACCAGCAGAATATCTCAGCCTACATGCAATATCAGGTGTTAAAAACTGCTTTTTGACCTTGAATAAAAGGGGGAAATGGAAAGGACAAATTAGTTTATATGGCTATGAGTCTCCAAAAAAGAGTTGGGAGGTCATCAGAGGGGTTGGGCTTACACGCGCCTCAGCAGGGTCCCAGAGAGAGCCAAAGTAGATACAAGCCCAGGTGCTGATTCTCCTGAGGGCTACAGAGACCCATAGGATCTATGGACATGGCAGATGGCTCTGGAGTTCAGTGCCTTGTCAGTTGGCCCTACTTTGGAGTTTGTGCTACTGAGTGTGATAGTGTTAGACTCAGATGTGACCTTTCTACACATGCCTCTTCTGTCACTTTTACTGGACCTGTGGTTGGCACTGGGGTTCGTGTATACTGAGGAGACCTAAATCTCTGAACTGTCCATGTGACAGCCAGGCCCTGAGCCGCAATAGACTTGCAACTCCTACCCTCTGGTTTATTGGACTTACATCAGCCAGCTAACAGGGAGGAGGAGAAAGCCAACCACCACATGAGGGAGGCAAGAGTACCTACAACTGCAAGCAGAATTACATCCATCCTTCATGTGGAATCTAAGCCCCCTCTCGATATAGAGGTGGAATGGACATAACCATCCCAGGATCCACAGGTTGTAGGAATAGAGTATGGGCTAGAGTGGACTCTCTGATATTCTACTATGGAATTATTGTGATTACTAATGGAAGAAATTGTAGCATTGATGTGGAGAAAGTGGCCACAGAAGCTGCTGATGGTTGGGAGAGAGAAGATGAGATATGATGTGGGGGCATTTTCAGGACTTGGATTTGTCCTGGGTGGGACTGCAGGGACAGATGCTGAACATTGTACATCCTGCCATGACCCACTGTGACAGCTGGGGGAGAGTGTAAACTACAATGCAAACCATTATCCATGTGGTACAGCAGTGCTCCAAAATGTATTCACCAAATGCAATGAATGTCCCACATCAATGAAAGAGGTTGTTGATGTGGGAGGAGTGGGGCGAAGGGGGTGGGTGGTATATGAGGACCTCATATTTTTTTAATATAACATTTAAAAAAATAAAGAGAAAAATCTTTATTAGTAATCAGGTGTCAGTTTTTTTCCTGCTGGGACCCTATGTGTGTCTATATGGACTCTCCTAATGCCTAAAATAGTTTTTGATGTCACCACAGAAAATTCAGAAGGGGAATTATGAAGGGGAAATTAGAAGGGGAAAATGTATGGTTTTGGAAATCTCCTCATAGGACTCCCCTACCTGGTACTTTATCTACTAATGGAAATGTTGCTTGTATATTGTTAAACCTTGTAAGGGAACAGGTGAATAAGTGCAGGCCTTTATTAGGATATGCTACATATGGTGGTTTGTTTAGGATGGTTAACCACTGAATCTATCACTCTAGACTGCATCACCCTGTCTGCATGGAACAATAGGAGAGAATCCATGATGTGGGGTGGTTACCCCCTGAGTTGTGTAATTTTACCCTCAAACTAGAAAATGATAGTCTTTTACAATAGTAGGCTTACCACTAAATAACTGGGGCTTGCCAGCCCCCTAAAGGATGGCTATGGAATTGTGGACAAAATGGGGGCAGAATTTGGACCATAATTGGACTGCTTGATGCATGTGGGGAGAGCCTTAAGTCTCTGCCACCCTATATGACTCATTACCCTATACTTGAAGTAATCGCAAAATGATCAAGGCTAGATATAGAGAAAAGTGTGCATCCTGATGGTTCTACCCATTGACCATTTTTTTGCCAGGTAGTCTTGCAATTGTCACTGAAAAACATATAGACTTTAGCCAATTACACTGCTCAAGCTCTTAATGATTCCAAAGTAGCATTAACTTATCAAGCTAAGAAACTACCCAACTAAAAATGTTGTTTTACAAAATAGGATACATTACATGTTCTCACTGGAGGTGGGACGTGTGCCCTCATTAATGTTTAATGTATATATCTTCCCAGTCACTCACAATACATTTCACAAACTCTAAATCATAGGTAAGAGAACATGAAACACATTGATAAATTAGCTACTGACCCCTTATCTAATTGATTTACTTTCCTTTCTTGGTCCTGGTGACATGTTTTTATAGGTCTACTAGTTTTTGGTGGAGGACTTCTATTTTTCTGTTGTTTTTTATACTATTGCTGTGGAATGTGGATGTGATGCTTGTCCTATGGTCAATGTAGGTCACTACATGGGGGTGGAATATGAGAATCCAAGGACTGCATTCCTCCTAAATCCTCAGCATGTTGCCACCTGCATGACCTTGACATAAGTTAAAGTTTAGCAACCCTCCCCAGAGGGGAGATAATGTATAGATGGTACCATAACCTGAATCTCCTCAGAGTGGTAAAACTTCATTCCTGGATAACATCAACAGGCTTCATGTGTGTTTTCATGGGACCCTAGCAGAAACTCTGTTCTCATACCCTATGGAATGTTTTTCTTCTGAAACCCTCATATCACCATTCATTTTCTTTTGTAGAGTGTTATCTTCATTCACCAAAGGCCACAATTGGAGACTCTCTTCTGTTCATACATCTCAATAAAGTTTATGTCTGACTGTGCCAGGTACATTGTTTGGTCTTGCAGTCACACCAGCTCATGTCCTTCAGGAGTTGGGTTCAAACAGTTTAGAAAAGATAAAAAGACAAATTTAAAAATATTAATATAAGGGTAGGCTTAAAAATATATTAGAGTTAAACATAAAATGTGTGATACTATGAGAAATGAATTTAAATAATAGGATGAGGGAAGCGGACTTGGCCCAGCAATTAGGGCATCCATCTACCACATGGGAGGTCCGCGGTTCAAACCCCAGGCCTCCTTGACCCATGTGGAGCAGACCCATGTGCAATGCTGATGCACACAAGGAGTGTGCCCAGTAATGAGAGCTGCCCAGCACGAAACAAAGTTCAGCCTGCCCAAGAATGGCACCGCACACACAGAGAGCCGACACAGCAAGATGATGCAACAAAAAGAAACACAGATTCCTGTGCTGCTGACAACAACAGAAGTGGACAAAAAGAACACACAGCAAATGGACACAGAGAACAGACAACTGGGGGGACAGGGAAGAGAAATAAATAAAAAAATAAAAAAGCTTTTTAAAAATTAAAATAATAAATAATAGGATGATTTATAATGAATTAAAAGGTCACTAATTATGGACCAGGTGGTGGTGCAATTAAAGCACTGTACAGAAGCTGGGGGACTATGTCATGGGAAGTTTATTTTCCTTCCTCTTATGGTAGCACTCATTCTTTCTCTTAGTGACCGACAGCCCCTAAGAAAAGCCCCACAGCTGAAAACCTTTCTAAGGACTCAGGACAAAAAGATGATAGAATGTCAAAAGTCCAGAAACAAATGTGAAAAATAAAACTGGTATTTCCCATAGTCAGCATCATTTTCCCTTTGTTCTTTTGAAGAAATATATTGATTCTCTTTATTTTCTAATGTAGACTTGTTTGTCCTCTTATTTGTAGACTCGTTACAATGTTTTCAGTTACTCCTCTTCAAAGTAGAAACTAAATTGCATTCTGTGTATGTTTTCACATTAATGTTTAATTTTAGTGCAGAACCTTCTCTCATTTCAATCCCATAACAGTTCTTTGAAATACATATAAGTGCGGTGGTATACATAGTGGTGAGTTTTGTTTGTATGATTATATTTAAGTAAACCTGTAAAATGTTTTGCTAAGAAATGAAATGTGATATTTCCAAGCTCCTAAATGCATATTTTCAAGAAAATGGAAAATCCATCCTCAAAAAAATTAAGTATAATTTAAAAGCATGACATCAGTTATAATGTCAAAAGTGTATGAAATAGACAGTGTTAAATTTAACAATTTGTACATAAATATCTCATAGCCTTCACCAAAGTAAATCTTAAAGTGAAATATCAAAAATATTTAAACCCCCTCTCAATCAGAAACAGAGTGGGCATAACCATCCCCAAACACTCAAAATTGAGGAAGGAACAAAATAGGGGGAATTCAACTATGGAACAAAGTAGGCTTATTATTATTCAAGAATGGAAGGACTTGTATCACTGATATAAAGGCATTGGCCATCAGAGGTTCTGTGAAGAGAGAAAGGGAAGAATAGGTGTAACGTGAACATTTTTGGGACGTTTGAATTGTCCTGCTTGGCATTGCAATGATGGACACAGGCCATAATATATTTTATCAACAATTGTGTGGAGTACAGTGTAAACTATAATGTAAACCACAGTTCAGACTTGGTAGCAATGCTTCAATATGTGTTCATCAGCTGTAACAAAATTACGACACTAATGAAAGATGTTATTAATCTGGAAACTATGGTGGAAACTATGAAAACTATGAAAACCCCTGGGCAGAGTAAAGGCTGTGTGATAAATTTGTGTTTGTGGATCGCCTGTGTGTGCAGTTGGCTGTAGCTTGGAGAAGAGGAAAGTCAAATAGGTGGGAGAGGGCATACGATAGACTCCATAATTTACAATCTTTCTCCTTCACCAGCATATTGCAATAAACAATACTGGGTCATTACATTTAGATTCTTAGCAATGGCTCAAAAGACTAGGTCATGTTTTCAGACCAGAGCTTCTCTCATCTAAAACGTGGATTTAAGCAGGTACAGAGCAACTCTACTTGGTCACGATATCCTTGTTGCTCACAGAATGGCCTGTGAGGGTCATCATGAGCATCACCAGGAAGCTTATTAAAAATGGAGAGTTGGAGTCCCCACTCCAGAATACACAAGCAAATCTGCATCTTAATAAGATGTGCAAGTAATTGGTGAGCTTAGTCCTGCAAATTCCCAGCGGTTAGAAATTTCTCTGAATATTCTAAACTTAGACTGTGTTGATGGTTGTGCAACTCTGTGAACAAACCAAAAAACAAAATACATTGAATTATGCACTTTGAATGAATGAATTTTATGATGTCCAAATTATATCTCAACAGTCATTTATAAAAATTTAAAGGCTCAAAATGTACTCTCAAATATAAACTCTCTCAAGAATTGCCACACTAAGATCAAGACCTCAAATATTTTGGGAAAATACTTAAAGAGGAAGAAAAAGAATCACATGGTGTTTCCAGAAATAGATGAATTATAAGTGATAACTTGATGAGACTTATAGCTGTCTTTAAAAATAGTTGAGACCAAATAAAAACTATTTTTGAGGAGAAACACCAATTAGCCAAGAAATCAAAATCTTGACAGTAACAAGTAACAATAGATTAGTGTTATAAATAAAGACCAAGTTACATGAATTTGTTAAAATTATTGTATTAGGAGGAAATATAGATCTTAAAAATGAGAAAAGTTTAAAAACAAGCATTAAATATGGAACAAACTAAAATAATGGTTAAAATGGAAGAAAGATAGCTACATGTTTCTTAGACTTACATTTTCAGATATAATATAAATTTCAAGGCTAGTTTTATGCTGTTTTTATGAGATACAACTAAAGCAAGAAGTGGGTATGTTGGGAGAAAAATATGGAAAACGCCATTCCAGGCAAAAATTCACATAAAGGAAACTGATGTGGTGTTTTAAAATCAGGCCCCTTCCCTTCCAAAATGTACCAAAAAACAAAAAAAAAAAAAATCATGAACTATAACTATATGATATAAGACTTAATCAGGGAGAAAATAGAACATATATAAAATATACACACTTTTAAAAATACCATATAGGGAGGAGGCTTACCTGAGGCATACCTATCAGGCATATGAATGTGTTCAAGTGTACATGGGGCATTGTCATGGGGGTGGAGATACACAAAATAACCAAAAGAATACAAAAATTCCCATCCAGAGGAGTTTTGCCACACTCTCTGATGGGATAGCAAGAATCCCCTGAATACAGGGGCAGTGACTGGTGAAGGAGAATGTAGCACTGACAGGCCCTTGATATTGATGACTGTACTTATGAACCTTTTCTTTTGAAACTGAAACTTGGCCTAGTATTGTAGGTTGCCTAAAAGTTACCTTCTGAGAGATTTCTTGTTGTTCAAATGTGGCCACTCTCTAAGCCAAACTCAACATATAAATGCATTACCTTCCCCTGGTGTGTGAGAGATGAGTCCCAGGGATGAACCTCCTTGGCACCAAGGGATTACTACTAAGAAACAACTAGCACTGCAACTTGAAAAGGGCCTTGATCAAAAGGGGGAAAGAGTAAAGACAAATGAGTTTATATGGCTAAGAGACTTCAAAATGAGTCTGAGGTCATTCCAGAGGTTACACTTCTGCTTGTCTCAGCAGGATCTCATTGACTGCCCCAGTAAATACTGCCTCAAATAGCAGGGCTCCTGAGGTCTCTGGAGACATCTAGACACTATAGTCAAAGCCAACATTCAGGAGCTTTGTGCCTTGACAGTGGGCCCTATTTTGGAGTTTTTACTCCCAAGTGTGACAAAGTTGGATTCAGTTGTGGTTTCCCTACACATGGCTCTTCTGCCCCTTCTATTTGAACTTATATTTAGTACTAGAGTTGATAGGTTTATGTCCAAGAGACTTGTCTTTGGACATTCCATGTGCCACTTGGCCCCTGAATCTCAATAGAGCTGAAACTCCTACTATCCAATTCATTGGGCTCCTCCAGACAACTAATGAGGAAATGATAACAGACAACAAACATCCCAAGGAACAGAGAAAGTGTAATAATGCAAGCATGATAGTATCCATTTGTCCCATGGGATCTAAGCCCCATCTCAATTAGAGGTCATCACTATCTGATAATCATCAGGAGTGGGAAATGAACAATGGACTAAAATAGACTTATTGTTATTCTACTATAGACTTACACTTATTCTAGCCATGGAAGAACTTTTATCATTGACATAGAGACAGGGGCCACTAGAGGTTCTGAGGGGAGGGAGAGGGAAAAATAGGTGTAATATAGGAGTGTTTTTTGGGAATTTGGAATTGTTCTGAATGAGGTTGCAATGACAGATACAGGCCATTGTATATCTTGTCATAACTTACAAAATTTTGTGGGAGAGAGTTGAAATTATAATATAAACTATAATCCCAAAATAGTGGCAATGCTCCAATATGTATTCATCAGTTTCAACAGATGTATCATACTAATGAAGGATGCTGTTAATATGGGAAAGTGTAGGAGGGGTAGGGAGTGGGGCATATGGGAATACCCTACTTGTTTTTGTAACATTTATGTAATCTAAGTGTATTTAAAATTTTTAAAAAACTTCTCCTTCTTTGGAATTTATGCTCTTGAGTGTGGTAGAGTTGGCCTCAGATGTGGTCTCTCTATACATGCCTCTTCTGTCACTTTTACTGAACCTGTGGTTGGCACTGGGTTCATGTATCTTCAGGACACTTGAATCTCTGGATTGTCCATTTGCCAGCTGGGCCCTGAGCCTCAACAGAATTGTAACAACTACTCTCCAGTTCATTGCACTTACCCAGGTCAGCTAACAGGGTGGTGAGGAAGGTCGATCACCACATCAGGGAACTGAGAGAGTCTACAACTGGAAGCAGGAGAATCACATCCATCAGCCATGTGTGATCTAAGCTCCTTCTTGATTTAGTGGTGGAGTGGACATTGCCATCCCAGGGTCCACAGAATAGAGGAATAAATATGGATTAGAGTGGATTTACTGATATTCTACTATAGAACTATTTTGACTCTAGCAATGGAAGAATTTGTGTCATTGAGGTTGTGACAATAGACATGGAGTTGCTGAGGGCAGGAAGAGTGAAAGAGAGTGTGACATGGGGATATTTTTGAGACTTGGGTTGTACAGAATGATATTGCAGGGACAGATGCGAGACATTATGTATCCTGACATAATTCTCTGAATGGACTGGTGGGAAGTGTAAACTACAGTGTAAACTAAAATCCATATGGTGTAGCAGTGCTCTAAAATGTATTCATCAGATGCAATGAATTTGCTACACTGATGAAAAAGGATGTGGGAGGAGTGGGGGGGGTGGGGAGTAAGGTATATGGGAGCCTCATATTTTTAATATAACATTTTGTGTGATCTATGTATCTTTAAAAAGTAAAAAACTTAAAATGATAGTAATAAAGAAAAAATGCACATACAGAAAGCCTATTAAAATAAAATAAGAAAATAAAAATATAATATTCAGGTTTCCACATAGAAATATCTCCAAATATTTATATATATATGTATGTATGTATGTATGTATAAATCTCAATATAACCTCATTTCTTTATATTATATTTGTTTCAAAATCTATGCATCTCTTTATACAATATTCACTTTTTATTGGTGGGATTTATTTGAATATTCTGAATAAGAGTTCTTTGTCAAATATATATCCATATATATATATATATATACATATATATATATCAAAAACTGTCACCTACCATATGGCTTATCTTTTGGCTATTGTATTGTGGTCTTTTGATGGTCACAAGATTTTAATTTTAGTATAGTCCAATTTATCAATATTTTCCTACATTGTACTTGATATCATGTGTTCCATGAATATGGTTCTTCAAATGTAGGACTCTAGGACTGATTCAATTGTTTCTTTGGCCCAAAATACAATGTTAAGTTCTTGCTAAAGAGAAAATGGAAGCTAATGATTCATTGTTGATTTTTAATGACCTGCTTGCATAGAGTGCCCAAGAGATGAAGTTATGGCTGCCTCAGTTGACTGATAAGTTGATGAGTAATCAGATGGTGAGTTGTTATAGCTGCTTCTGCCTGACAGAAAGGGAATGCCAAACTTAGGGATTTAAAGTTTCAGTACAAGAGTACTATGTAATTCAGAGCCCAGAATAAAACAGGGATTACTTAGGAAAATATAAAACAGGCTAATCATTTCAGAAGCAAGGTGATAATGCAGAGTTGAAGAAATATCAACTTCAGGGAGCAACTATCAAGCCTCAGGTCTGGAAGAACAAAAATGTAATAGTAGAATCATCAAAACTAAGGGGAATATGTTGTGCTTCAATGTTTATATCACATCTTTCCTCACTATCTAATTCTAGACTTACAATGAATTTAACTCTGTAAATTGTAGACAAATGAGAGCAAGGCAAAATGAAAAATTGATTGTAAGCCTACAAATTCTATTTAAGTGGAGATTCCATTGACTTTCTTCCTCTACTCTGGAAGGGGATGATTTTGCCATATTTGCACATTCATTTCAATACTACTGATTAATGAACATTTGAGATGTATGGATTCTCCTTGGAACTCTTGCCAGAGATTTATGGAATTGTTAAAGTCATTCAGAATCAAGTTTAGATAAAACAAAGAGGCCTCTGAAGGGAAAATATGGGTTGTTTTATTGGAGTAATGTACTTAAATCCCTGAAGACTGCTCTGAGGTTTTCAATATTACTAAGAAGATCAGGAAAGTAGACAAAAAAATAAAAGAAAGCAAAAAACAGTTACCCATTAAAACTTTCAAGGTTAGAAATGTCCTACATGCACTATCCAATATGATAGCTATTAGGCAACTTTCATTATTGAGCACTTGAAATATAGCTAGTCTGATTGAAAAATTGAATTATTAATTGTATTTAATTTTAATTAATTTAAATTGATGTCAGTAGCTTCTGCCATGTTGTACAGCAAAGCTAGGTAGTGTCATTTCTTTTCTTCTTTTTTTAATTTTAAAAAAGTCATTATTTTTTGCATTCTTATATTACTTTGTGCACCCAGAAATGCAAACAAAATAAAATGACTTTACTACACCACATACCCCAGTTCTGGCTTTGAAAATATAGTCATCAAAATTCTAGTATAAAAAGTTAAAAATTACTAATGGAATGTATCTTTATTACATTTTATTTTGTTGTCTCTGCAACCTATGCATCTAGATTATTTGTAGTGAGTAAAAAATGGGTTATAGTCTGATACCAAACTACCTGATATTTTATTATAAGATACCAAAGTTCAGCTTAAATTCAATATCACAAAATAAAGAAATAATGGTGTCAAGTAATTGTAGTTATCTCAACTCAGTGGTTTAATTTTTAATAAAATAGAAAACTGAAGTGGCTTTCTTTCATCTCATTTTTCTGTGTTGAAATTTAACATAATTTTCAATTAGCATATTTATGGAATATTTTTACTGTATTTATTGGCAAAGATTTGGAAATGTGTCCAGAACTTTAGACAACTGAAAAGCATAATGATTAAATTGCTGTTGAAGCAAAGCAATGGCAAACTATTACTATTGATAACATCTAAACTTTTGAGGATACAAGATTATTTTTTCCTTTTAAAACTATTTATAGTATTAGACAATTTAGTACCTGAAAAAATTAGCTTCTGTGAAGATCTGTCCTTTGAAATCTAAAAGGGGATCCTTTACCAAATATAGTTTTAGTCTACTCAAGAGAGTATCCAAAGTTAGTAGTTGACTTCTATAGACCATAAAATTATTTACAAAAATTATTTCTTCATCATCAATAGACAAATATTTGTTCTGTGCTTGAATTGCTGGACACTTTTCTAAACAGCAGATATGTGTAAAGTCTTCACTATTGTCCGTATGGTTGTATAAGTTGGCTTCCTCTAATTCAGTTTTTGGAATTTTAGTTTGAACTATGAATGTCTGCAAATTCGTAGTTAATCTAGTAATTGTTAATCTAGTAATTGTTTCATAGTCTAGTAATTGTTTTCTTTTCAAGGAAATACTGCACAAACAGGCTTGCTCTCCATTGATCCAGGCTGAGATATCTGTCATTCCCCAAACTGAAACAACTGAGACTCTGGTCCATGGCTTCCAAAATTTATCATCAGTAACTCCTGAATGAAAATTTTCATCTTGATATAAACATAAAGGGAAACAAAGCAATAGTCTCTGCAAAACTTCTTTCTAAGTTTCATATAAATAGTCTATTGCACAAAATTTGAATGCTGGAAACATACCTTCTTTCTTCGACAGGAGTATGAGTTTCAACAGCTGCTTCTAAAGATTTTGTGATACCCGACTGATATCTATCTGGCTATCAGCCTCTGAGGTAAAATTGCCTGCTATGGTTCATTGCTGGGAAAGTTGGCCATTTCCAAATATTATGAATAATATTAAAATTCTGAAAACCTTTCTAGAGAATAAACTGTGGTTCAATATGGTGATTAACATATAATCTTAAATAATAAAATAACTGGTGAATGCGTTTCTATCTTCAATATCAACCCTGCTGCCATGAGTATCTGACCTTTGGTTTGGAGAAAGTGAACAAATATGATGACATCAAGAAGGTGGTGAAGCAGGCATCATATGGCTCCCTGAATGGCATCCTGGGCTACACTGAGGACCAGGTTGTCTCCTGAGACTTTAACAGTGACACACAATCTTCCAGTTTTCATGCTGAGGCTGACTTTGCCCTCAGCAAACACCTTGTCAAGCTCAGTTCCTGGTACAGCAATGATTTAGGCTACAGCAAGAGGGTGGTGGACCTTATGGTCCACATGACCTCCAAAAAAGTAAGAGCCCCTGGACCACCAGCCCCAGCAACAGCATGAGAGGAGGAAAGAAGTAGTCACTGCTGGGGAGTCCTAGTCCAACTTGATCCCTCATAGCTGAGAATGACCCATCCTCTACAGCTTCCATACCAGACTCCTGATTGAGAGGAGGGGCTCAGAGGGCCCTACCTTATCATGTACCATCAATAAAGTACACTGTACCCAGTCAAAAAATAATAATTAACAAATTGATGAAGGAGACCAGAAAACTGAAGTAAAGAGAAAAATTTATAGACAACTAATAATTCCAGTAACACTGCCTATAGCCCTAGGTGCTTAAAAGTAGTTAGGTTCACAATGAAATGGAAATTATATTCAGTTATTTACCCTCATGGTCATGTACTTTTCAAATAATTAAAATAAAATACAAAACAATAGAGGAAAGATGGTAATTACTCTATTCTATATATCCTAAAATAATTACTAAACTGCTAGCCAAACATGTAAACAGAAAATCTTCTTTTGGGGCTATTTCTAAATTTTGACTAATGTGTGATTGGTATAAATAAACCATATTCTTATAGAATCAAAACACAGTGTTAGAGTAAAATCTACCTGGAGGCAGATATTTAATTTATATGAAGTAGAAGCTTTGGATTGATCTTCTTGGATATTTGAAATAGGTGTAACCTTTTAGGTATTAGTGTGCATCAGATACAAAAATTGACAAACTACAAAGGAATAGTATCTCACAAAATGGAATGAGAATTTTACATGTTACTAGATAAATATCTCATCCGAAGAGAAAAATGGACAAAGAAATTGGACTGAAATTTACAAATTAAATCTTACACATGGAATATAAAAATTGAAAAATTAAGTTATATCACTAATTTTCCCATATGAGCAGAAAAATAATTTCAAAAAAACTTATTAAAGCTGGTTAAAACACAGTGAGAACAATACTCTGATATTCTGCTGATAGTAGTGGTAATTGATGTTATTTTCTAGGGATTAAACATTTTACTATAACAGTCAATTTAACAAACCACATTTATTGGCCTGGAGGTTGTATTTTCAAGTATGATTTTAAAAGTCATCATCAGTATAAACAAAATTGCATGTAATAATAAATTAATTGAATACTCCAAGGTAACCAAAAGAAGATAGATGTAATATGAGTTTTCTGTAGGTCCTAGGATAATTTGAATTGGAATATAAGTAGAATAACAAGTAACAGTGAAATGAGCTTATAAATAAGTGGAGACCTGAAGAATCTATTCTTAAATTGTTGAAGATTAAAAAAAGACAGAAGATGAAGAGGAGAATAAACAAGAGAAAGAGGAAAGGGAAACCATAAAGTCCAGGATAGAAAGTAGGGATGAAGGAAGGAATTACAGAATAAAAGGGGGGAAATGGAAAGAAAGGAAAAGGAAGGCACAGAAATTTGTGGTAGAATATTGTATTCAGAAAAGGTGAATTAGAGTCATAAATATGTGGAGATGAGACATGTTCAGAATTATTTCAGGACTGTCATAGACTGTGATTCCATATAACAAAACAAACCATTCCTGATGATTTTCTATACTGATCTGGATAATAATAAGAATGTTATCATCATGACTTTTATACATTCTTAACTCTTAAGTGACCAAAAATCACCACAATTTGACAAATCCTATAATGTTTCTGCACTGAACTCCACAAGTAAATATTTAAGTAGCTTGGATCAACAGAATTCTTAAAGACAAGTTATGAATTTTTATGCCTTCCCATTTTAACTACAGATGCCCTAAAAATAAAGTCACTTCCAGAAATAAAAATTTTAAAATGCTATTTTCATGACAACCCTAAAATTTTGGTAGATTGCAATGTATTTGGAAACACTCACTGTGAGTGTAAAACATCCAGAATTTGCTCCCAAATAGAACATGATAATATGAAATTGATACTGGAAAGAGAAATATTGAGTCAAGCATTTACAAACTCTCATTTATTACACAGAAAATAAGTTAATAAAATATTGACCTGGTACACTCTTAACACAGCACAATGTTAAACTCTCTTGATTAGAAATTGGAAAATAAAGATGTCTATCTTTAAAAGTTGTTCATATTAATTAAAACAATATTAAAATCAAGAAATCACTTTGCAAGTTTTATCACTATCACTTTTCCTAATGCTGTCTGCATGTCCTTGTTTCTCAGACTGTAGATGAGAGGATTCAGGGTGGGGGATAACACCGTGTAAAGCACAGATATCAACAATTTCAGGTAAGAAGATTTGATATTTTTTTTTATTGACTTTGTAATAATATTACATTAAAAATATATATGTGAGGTCCCATTCAGCCCCACCCCCCACCCCCCTTTCCCCCCCCCCAACAACACTCGTTCCCATCATCATGACACATCCATTGGATTTGGTAAGTACATCTTTGGGTACCTCTGCACCTCATAGTCAATGGTCCACATCATGGCCCATACTCTCCTCCATTCCATCCAGTGGGCCCTGTGAGGATTTACAATGTCCGGTGATTACCTCTGAAGCACCATCCAGGGCAGCTCCATGTCCCAAAGACGCCTCCACCTCTCATCTCTTCCTGCCTTTCCCCATACCCATCAGCCACCATGTCTACTTTTCCCAATCCAATGCCACCTCTTCTATGTGGACATTGGATTGGTTGTGTCCATTGCACCTCTATGTCAAGAGGAGGCTCAGATTCCACATGGATGCTGGATGCAATCCTCCCATTTTCAGTTGTAATCACACTAGGCTCCATGGTGTGGTGGTTGTCCTTCTTCAACTCCATCTTAGCTGAGTGTGGTAAGTCCAATAAAACAGATTGTAGGTGCTGGAGTCTGTTGAGGCTCAGGACCTGGCTATCACATTGTCAGTCCAGAGATTCAAATCCCCTAAATATATCTTAAACCCTGACACTAACTGCACCTCCAGCACATTAGCATGAAAGTCTTATGAAGGGAGATCCCATCTGAGTCCAGATTCATCACACATAAACACCATTTCCAAAGAGGGGCCATCTGACCTGGTAGTTAACCCCATTGGCCATGACCATAACTCCCATGGGTCTCTTTAGCCCTCACAGGAACCAATATCTGGGGGTTGTATCTGCTTTATCTGTCTCTCTGACTCTGCTCAGTTGTGCATGAGGGCAATCCTTCTGCCAGCCTCCAGACTCTTTTTTAGAAACTCGTAGCCATATAAACTCATTTCTCCTTTCCATTTCCCCCTTACTTTAGGTCAAACAGCATTTTAAAGTCATGGTATTTTATGTAGACATGGATATTCTGCCGCTCCGCATTGAACCTTCCGTATAAGGTCATTTTCCAGTTGCATCATCAGTTGGTAGTTGATAGTGGTCCCTCGTTGCCAGGGAGGCTCATCCCCGGGTGTCATGTCCCACGCTGGGGGGAAGGCATTGCATTTACATGCTGAGTTTGGCTTCGAGACTGGCCACATTTGAGTAACATGAAGGCTGACAGGAGGGAATTCCCAGGCACAATGTTGCTCTAGGCCTTGTTCTTATTTTAGGTTTATCAGCTCACAAGCATAGTCATTGGCATCAGGGGCTCACTGTTGAACCCTCACTCCCTCCCGGTCCCCGCCACTGTACCTGGGAGACTGTCGCTGCTCCCCTAGGGACCACAACAGAGCACCACTGGCCAGGAACCCAGTACCCCCCCTACTGTGGTTTTTAATTGTTGCCACTATGAGTATATCCATACATTACCATGCACCCTGGACATATGTTCTGTACAGCTCCCTGTCAGCCATATATCACCTGTCATTGGTATCCCATACCAGTATCCCTCCATTGCCATTGTTGAAACACTCTGTGATCTAGAACTCCCCGAGATTTGAAGCCCAATATAATGTCATGGTCCCTTACTAGGGAATGGCATATAGCGATGGGTTTAAAGGATAGATAAAGAACTTGGATAAAGTTAGATAAAGAACTTAGATAAAGAATGTTGACTTGAAAAAATTCCACATCCTATCTTTTTCTTTCCCCCCCCCCCCCTAATTATTCAGCTTTTCTTCACAGGAGTCCTGGACCACAGCAATGTATATATATAATATACAGCACTCCCACACATCCACCAGAAAACCTTTTCCCTTCCACAGTGATACTCTTACGACCTATTCATATCATATTTACTTAAAGTGATGTACAGAGTCTGAGACCTTAGCTTTCTAGCAAGGTGACATCTGTGCTTACATTGTGGTGCATACTTTAGGATACACAGTTCTTTACATTTTTAGTTATCCTATGTTTTACATTATGGTTTACATTATCAGTCTGCCATCTCCTATATGTTATGGTGTAATATTACATGTTTTATATCCATCCTTGTGTACTCTCAAGAAACTCCTCTCTTACCCCCTATTTACTTTGGTTCCACACATTTAACGTCCATTTTCCCTTCCACCTTGGTGCCCACAGTGACAGCCAACCTCCGTTTCTTGAGGAGCCACTTCCAGAGATAGATGGAATAGTGTTCAGGGCCTAACTTGCTCAACTGCCCCAATGCCCTGGGAGCCACCCTTTCTCTCGAGGGATACAGTTCCCTCTATTTGATGACATTAGTCCTCCCCAGGATGTGGGTCCACCCCCACTCTCACTACTTGGGTTTCTACCCCATGGTGTCACCCACTCTGGCAGAATGAGCATTTAGACATTCCCCAGGAGCCCGTCCTGCATCAGACCCTCCCCTCCGAACATTCTAAACAGGTAACCCTCTTTATTATATTTTGATATGATTTTCTCGGCATTTTACTCTCCACCAACACCTGACCCTCTCCTGTGTTCGTATGCTACCCCTCCCTCCCCCCACTTTTGGGCAACGTTACCCATCCTTCCCTCCCCAGCCACCCTCAAACCCGCAAAGCCCCAACCAAAGGCAACCCCTTGCCCCCCTTTTATCTCTTCTTTGTGTTCATACTTACCACCATCTCGTCTTAAATTCCACCCCTGCAGACATCGGCTCATATCCTTCCTCCACCCTCCGATTTCCTGTAAACCTATCGTTCAGTCTCTTGCTATCTAGGGCAGCTTGTTTATTTCATATCATTGAGGTCATGTAGTATTTGTCCTTCAATGTCTGGGTTGCTTCACTCAACATAAGGTTCTCAAGATTCATCCATGTTATCACATGTGTTTGTAGTGTGTTTGTTCTTAGAGCCGAGTAGTATTCCATTGTGTGTATATACCACATTTTATTGATCCACTCGTCTGTTGATGGGCATTTGGGTTGATTCCAACTTTTGGCAATAGTGAACAATGCTGCTATGAACATTGGTGTACATATATCGGTTTGTGTCCTTGTTTTCAGTTCTGCTGGGTATATACCTAGCAGTGGTATTGCTGGGTCATATGGCAAATCTATGGCTAGTTTTTTGAGAAACCGCCATACTGTTCTCCAGAATGGTTGGATCCTTCTGCATTCCCACCAGCAGTGGATGAGTGTTCCCCTTCCTTCACATCCTCTCCAGCACTTGTATTCTTCTGTTTTTTTCATAGCTGCCAATCTTATGGGTATAAGATGGTATCTCATTGTAGTTTTGATTTGCATTTCCCTGATAGCTAGAGATTTGGAACATTTTTTCATGTGCTTTCTTGCCATTTGTATTTCTTCTTCAGAGAAGTGTCTGTTTAAGTCTTTTTCCCATTTTTTAAATGGGTTGTTTATCTTTTTATTTTCAAGATATAGGAGTTCTTTGTATATGCAAGTTATAAGTTTCTTATCAGATATATGACTGCCAAATATTTTCTCCCACTGTGTGGGCTCCCTTTTTACTTTCTTGACAAACTCCTTTGAGGTGCAGAAGGCTTTAATTTTGAGGAAGTCCCATTTATCTATTAGTTCTTTTGCTGCTCGTGCTTTTGGTGAGGTATTCATAAATCCATTTACTATTACAAGGTCCTGTAGATGTTTCCCTACACTGCTTTCTAAGGTTTTTATGGTCTTGGCTCTTATATTTAGGTCTTTGATCCATCTTGAGTTGATCTTTGTATAAGGTGTGAGATGGTAATCCTCTTTCATTCTTCTACATATGGCTATCCAGTTCTCCAGACACCATTTGTTGAATAGGCCATTCTCTCCCAGTTGAGAGGGTTTGGTGGCTTTATCAAATATTATGTGGTTGTATATGTGAGGTTCTATATCAGAGCTTTCAATTCGATTCCATTGGTCTATGTGTCTCTCCTTATGCCAATACCATGCTGTTTTCACCACCGTAGCTTTGTAGTATGTTTTGAAGTCAGGTAGTGTGATTCCTCCAATTTCGTTTTTCTTTTTCAGTATGTCTTTGGCTATTCGGGGTCTCTTTCCTTTCCAAATAAATTTCATAGTTAGTTTTTCTAGTTCCTTAAAGAAGGCTGCGTTGATTTTTATTGGGATTGCATTGAATGTGTAGATCAGTTTTGGTAGGATAGACATCTTAAAATTGTTCAGTCTTCCTATCCATGAACAAGGAATAGTCTTCCATTTATTTAGGTCTTCTTTGATTTCCTTGAACAATCTTGTATAGTTCTCGGTGTATAAGTTCTTTACCTCTTTAGTTAAATTTATTCCTAAGTATTTGATTTTTTTATTTACTATTGTGAATGGTATTTGTTTCTTGATTTCCTCCTGATCTTGCTCATTATTGGTGTACAGAAATGCTACTGATTTTTGCGCATTGATCTTATAACCTGCGACTTTACTAAACTCATTTATGTGTTCTAGAATCTTCGTTGTAGATCTCTCAGGGTTTTCTATGTGTAGGATCATGTCATCTGCAAATAATGAAATTTTGACTTCTTCCTTTCCAATTTGAATGCCTTTTATTTCTGGTTCTTGCCTCAGTGCTCGAGCAAGTACTTCTAAGACAATGTTAAATAGGAGCGGAGACAGTGGGCATCCTTGTCTTGTTCCTGAGTTTAGAGGGAAGGAGTCTAGGATTTCTCCATTGTAAACAATATTGGCTTTAGGTTTTTCATATATACTCTTTATCATGTTCAAAAAATTCCCTTGTATTCCAATCTTTTGGAGTGTTTTTATCAAGAAAGCGTGCTGTATTTTGTCAAATGCTTTTTCTGCTTCAATAGATATAATCATGTGATTTTTTTCCTTCAATCGGTTTATATGGTGTATTACGTTGATTGATTTTCTTATGTTGAACCATCCTTGCATACCTGGGATGAATCCCACTTGGTCGTGGTGTATAATACGTTTAATGTGTTGTTGAATACGATTAGCAAGTATTTTGTTAAGTATTTTTGCGTCTAGGTTCATTAGAGAAATTGGTCTGTCATTTTCCTTTCTTGTGATGTCTTTGTTTGGCTTTGGTACTAGGGTAATGTTGGTATCATAGAAGGAGTTGGGTAATGTTCTATCTGTTTTGATGTTTTGGAATAGTTTCAGCAGGATTGGTGTCAGTTCTTTCCGGAATGTTTTGTAGAATTCACCTGTGAAGCCATCTGGCCCTGGGCTCTTCTTAGTTGGGAGATTTTTAATAACTGATTCTATCTCTCTGCTTGTGATTGGTTTGTTAAGATCATCAATTTCTTCTTTTGTCAATATGGGCTGCTTATGTGTTTCTAGGAATTTGTCCATTTCCTCTAGATTGTCATTTTTGTTGGAATATAGTTTTTCAAAATATCCTCTTATGATAGTCTTTATTTCTGTGGGGTCAGTAGTGATATCGCCTTTCTCATTTCTTATTTTGTGTATTTGCATCTTCTCTCTTTTTTTCTTTGTTAGTGTTGGTAAAGGTTTGTCAATTTTGTTAATCTTCTCAAAAAGCAGCTCTTGGTCTTGTTTATCTGTTCAAGTGCTTTCTTACTTTCTATTTCATTTAGTTCTGCTCTTATCTTTGTTATTTCCTTCCTTCTTCTTCCTGTTGGGTTACTTTGCTGTTGTTTTTCTAATTCCTTCAAATGTGCAGTTAGTTCTTCAATTTTTGCTCTTTCTTCTTTTTTGATATATGAATTTATGGCTATAAACTTCCCTCTCAGTACTGCTTTTGCTGCATCCCATAAATTTTGGTATGTTGTGTTATCATTATCATTTGTTTCAAGGTAGTCATTGATTTCTTTTGAGATTTCCTCTTTGACCCACTGTTTTTCTAAGAGTGTGCTGTTTAATTTCCAAATCGTGGTGTGAAATCTGGGCTTCTGTCCCTTGCAAATCTCCAGCTTGACTCCACTGTGGTCAGAGATAATGTTTTGTATGATTTCAATCTTTCTGAATTCGTTTAGCCTTTCTTTGTGGCATAGCATATGATCTATCTTGGAGAATGATCCATGTGTGCTTGAGAAAAATGTATATCCTGCTGTGTTTGGGTGTAGCGATCTATATATGTCTATTAGATCCAGCTCCTCTAATATACTATTCAGATGTTTTGTTTCTTTGGTGATTCTCTTTTGAGATGTTCTGTCCAGAGTTGATAGTGGTGTATTAAAATCCCCCACTATAATTGTAGATGTATCTATTCTTTCACTTAGTTTTTCCAGCGTTTGCCTGACGTATTTAGAGGCACCCTTGTTAGGGGCATAGATATTTATGATTGTTCGATCTTCTTGACAGATTTTCCCTTTCACTAAAATGTAGTATCCTTCTTTGTCTCTCACAATTGTTTCACATTTAAAGTCTATTTTGTCTGATATTAATATAGCTACTCCTGCCTTTTTTTGGTTATTGTTAGCTTGTATGATTGTTTTCCAGCCATTCACTTTCAATCTCCATGCGTCTCTGGGTCTAAGATGTGTCTCTTGTAGACAGCATATGGATGGGTCATATTTCCTTATCCAATGTCCCAGTCTGAATCTTTTGATAGGTGAGTTTAATCCGTTGACATTCAGTGTTATTACTATCAGGGAATTATTTGTGTTAGCCATATTTTGATTGGATTTGTGTTTGTCATATTTTGTTTGTATATTTTTTTTGTCTTTTTTGTTGTTGTTGTTGGTCTTATACTCTCCTCCAACTTTGCCTTTCCTGTTTTTTCCTTTCTTCCTGCAGAACTCCCTTTAGAATTTCTTGAAGGGGAGGTTTCTTGTTGGTATACTCTTTCAGTTTCTGTTTGTCTGCGAATATTTTGAACTCTCCATCATGTTTGAATGCTAGTTTAGCTGGATAGAGTATTCTTGGTTGGAAATTTTTTTCCTTTAGTACCTTTACTATATCATACCACTGTCTTCTTGCCTCCATGGTTTCAGAAGAGAAATCAGCACTTAATCTAATTGAGCTTCCCTTGTATGTGATGGTTTTCTTTTCTCTTGCTGCTTTTAGGATTTTTTCTTTGTCTTGAGCATTGGATAATTTGACAAGTATATGTCTTGGGGTGGGCCTGTTGGGGTTTATGACTTGTGGAGTGCGCTGTGCTTCTTGGATATGTACATCTGTCTCTTTCAGTAGATTTGGGAAGTTTTCAGCCATTATTTCCTGCAACACTCCTTCTGACCCCTTTCCCTTCTCTTCACCTTCTGGAATGCCTATAATACGTATGTTTGAGCGTTTTGCATTGTCATTCAGGTCCCTAAATCCTAATTGGATTTTTTCTATCTTCTTATTGACCCCTTCTACTATCTGTTTGATTTCTGATGTACTGTCTTCCACATCACTAATTCTCTGCTCTGTCTCTTCTAGTCTGCTGATATTTGCTGCAAGTGTATTTTTGATTTCTTGAACTGTGGTGTTCATTCCCATCATATCTGTTATGTTTTTGCGTATGTCTGCAATTTCCCCTCTAAGTGATGTCTTCATGTTGTTAACCTCTTTCATTACTGCATCAAATTTGTCGGTGATAAATGTTCTGAGATCTTTCATTGCTTGTGCCAAGTTTTGCTCCCCTTCGTGATTATTGGTTTGTTGTTTGGATTCAGCCATGTTTTCCTGATTATTGGTTTGGTTTGTAGATTTTTGTTGCTTTCTGGTCATCTCTTTATTTTGACGAATTTAATCAGTTCCTTAGCTTCTTTGTCTGCTCTTGGAGGTTAATTAGTTGTTATTTTTGCATAGGTGTTATATCTTCTCTTTGTCACTTTTTTCTTCTTATTCTAGTTACTTGTTGTTGGTTAAGTTCACTTTAGAGGAAAGTATTAGTGTTGGGGAAAGGCAATTGTGTAAGCAAGGGAAAAGTGTAAAGTAGTATTGGTGATGTATGTTAACAAAGCAAGAATATGAGATCTGGGAGGATGGAGGTTAGATTTATGTAGATTGTATAGAGTTATAGCTGTAGGTAGAGTACCTTTTATGAAGTAGATGACTGAATATGGGAGGAATATGGTATGAACTACAAAGCTATTGATTTCATGAGAGAGGGAAAAAGAAAAGAAAGGTAATAGTTTCAAGAGTGGATAACAGACAGAAAACAGAACAAAGGTATTAGAAATTAAGAGTTAGACACTTTGTGGATCAAAGAACGGGAGGTGGGGGGTGGAATATAGAAGAGACAGTAGATGATAGTGGATAACAAGATGCAGGGAAAGGGGGATAGTGTAGGTAGCCTAAATCAGTTCACACAGAAATGAGGCAGTGGAGGATGGGAAAACCCAGCAAATGTGAGGTGTTCCCTGTATCACCTATTGTATACTTGAATTAAAATAAAATAAGTGGAAGATGAGGGACAAGAGGGAAAGAGAAAACCGAAAAAAAAAAACTAATTATAATAAAGAAAAAAAAGAAAGACAAGAAGAAAGGAAGAAAGAAAAAGCGGATGGGCAAACGGTGGGGAACGGATAGGGGGAAGAGAGATACAGGTATACACGTGTCACAATTGCAACACTATCTAAAACAACAACTTCCCCCCGCTTTGCCCTAAAACCCCCGTCTGTCTGCCCAAATGGGTCTGCAAGCACCTCCCTTCCCACAAACCCCCAATAGGCCGCCCAGGGCCCACGAACTCCCCAGTACTGTAGATGCTCAAAAAAAAAAAAAAATTAAGTAAAATAAATTAAAAAAACAACACAAAGAACAGAAACCCCTCCGCAGGCCCGGCTCCGCCCGCCGCGGAGGCCTGGACCGGCTCTGCCCGGCTCCTTGCGCCGCCACAGCCTGGCCTGGCTTTGCCCGGCTCTGCTCGCTACAGCGGCCCAGCCGGCTCCCGCGTCCACCTCCTGTCACCGCGGCCTGGACCGGCTCTGCCCGGCTCCTTACGCCGCCGCGGCCTGGCCTGGGTCCTCCTGGCTCTGCTCGCTACAGCGGCCCGGCCCAGCTCCGGCGTCCGCCTCTCGCCGCCGCGGCCTGGACCGGCCCCGCCCGGCTCTGCTCGCTACAGCGGCCCAGCCGGCTCCCGCGTCCACCTCTCGCCGCCGCGGCCTGGACCGGCCCTGCCCGGCTCCGTACGCCGCCGCGGCCTGACCCGGCTCCGCCCGGCTCCGCTCGCTACAGGGGCCCGGCCCAGCTCTGGTGTCCGCCTCTTGCCGCCGCGGCCTGGACCGGCCCCGCCCGGCTCCGTACGCCGCCGCGGCCTGACCCGGCTCCGCCCGGCTCCGCTCGCTACAGCGGCCCGGCCCAGCTCCGGCGTCCGCCTCTCGCCGCCGCGGCCTGCACCGGCCCCGCCCCGCTCCGTACGCCGCCGCGGCCCGGCCCGGCTACGCCCGGCTCCGCTCGCTACAGCGGCCCGGCCCGGCTCCGGCTTCCGCCTGTCGCCGCCGCGTCCTGGACCGGCCCCGCCCGGCTCTGTATGCCGCCGCGGCCCGGCCCGGCTACACCCGGCTCCGCTCGCTACAGTGGCCCAGGCCCGGCTCCGGCATCCGCCGCCCGCCGCCGCGGCCTGAACCGGCCCCGCCCGGCTCCGCACGCCGCCGTGGCCTGACCCGGCTCCGCCCGGCTCCGCTCGCTACAGCGGCCCGGCCCAGCTCTGGCGTCCGCCTCTCGCCGCCGCGGCCTGCACCGGCCCCGCCCGGCTCCGTACGCCGCTGCGGCCCGGCCCGGCTACGCCCGGCTCCGCTCGCTACAGCGGCCCGGCCCGGCTCCGGCTTCCGCCTGTCGCCGTCGCGTCGTGGACCGGCCCCGCCCGGCTCCGTATGCCGCCGCGGCCCGGCCCGGCTACACCCGGCTCCGCTCGCTACAGTGGCCCAGGCCCGGCTCCGGCATCCGCCGCCCGCCGCCGCGGCCTGAACCGGCCCCGCCTGGCTCCGCACGCCGCCGCGGCCCGGCTCGGCCCGGCTCGGCCCCGCCCGGCCCCGCTCGCCGCAGGCGCAGCCCGGCCTGGCCTGGCTCCGGCGTCCGCCGCTGCGGCCCAGCCTGGCTCAGCCCCACCGAGCGGGGCTAGATGCCTCGTCTCCGCCTACCCAAGGAGGGAATCCTCTACAGGTAGCTGGGATCTCCGTGTATATTTCACAGACGGATCCTCTCTGTTACCTTCCCTCCAAATCAATGTCCAGACACCTCCGGACCAGCAAAAATCCCGAAACAATCCGGTCCCAAAGAGTCTCCAATGCCGCCCAGCCGATTCCCTGCAGAGGACCCTAACAGGGCTGTTCACTCAGCCGCCATCTTGCCTAAACTCCCAGATTTGATATTTTTTGCAAAATATGTAATACTCCCAGAGAACAGGAACAGTATCACCAGAGTGAGGTGAGACAGACAGGTTGAAAGAGTTTTTGTCTTATCTTTACAGATGGGATTCTTAGAACAGTGGTAAAAATGTGAACATATGAAACAACCATTAAAGAAACACACAAAAACCAAACAACAGCTAAGAATAATAAATGTATCTTCTAAAATGTGCTCTCCATAACAGGAAAGCATAAGCAGTGATGGAGTATTACAGAAGAATTAATGGACTATGTTGGACCCACAGAAACTGATAGAGAATGTACCTGCTACATGAATGGCACCATAAACACATCCACTGAGCCATGATGCTGTTGCCATCTGCACACAGGCTCCTCTGTGCATAATGCCCTCATAGTGCGGAGGATGGCAGATGGCAGCATAGCGGTCATAGGACATCACTATAAGGAGAGCATACTCTGTGCCAAAGGATAATACAAAAAGAAAAACTTGCATGGCACATCCTAGGAAGGAGATGGAATGACTGTTGTTCAAAGAGTTCATGATGGGCTTAGGAAGAGTGACAGAGATACAGCAGATGTCAATGAAGGACAAATTCTTAAGAAAGAAATACATAGGCACTTGGAGATGCTGGTCAGTGGTGGTGATGATGATAATGAGGAAGTTCCCCATCACTGCTGCCAGTTAAATGAGGAGAAAGAGTGTGGCATACAGTCTCTGTAGCATCCAGTCATCAGGGAATCCCATGAACAAGAATTCCATTATGATGGTCATGTTGATAAATTTCTCAGGCATGCTGATTCTTCAGAGTGAAAACAGAAAAACAAAACACAGCAGGCTTATTCAGAGCTCTGCACCCGATCTCTTCTGCTAGTGCCTTAAATGCTTTTCTATTATGAGTGGTATGCTTAGTTATAAGTCTATTATGGGATAATTCTAACATGTGAAATTGATTTCCTTTTAAAATATGTAGAGTACACTTTGATTTATTGGACTGACCCCACTCAGCTAACATGGAGTTGAAGAAGGTCAACCACCACACCATGGAGCCTAGAGTGTCTACAACTGAAAGCAGGAGGAGTGCATCCAGTACCCATGTGGAATCTAAGCCCTCACTTGACATAGGTGTGCAATGGACACAACCAATCCAATGTCCACAGAGAAAATGTGGAATGGATGTGGGAAGGGTAGCCATGGTGGCTGCTGGGTTTGGGGAATGGGAGGAAGAGATGAGATGTGGAGGCGTTTTCGGGACGTGGAGTTGTCCTGGGTGGTGCTTCACGGGCAATTACAGGACATTGTAGACCCCCCCAGGGCCCACTGGATGGAACGAGGGAGAGTGTGGGCTATGATGTGGACCATTGACTACGGGGTGCAGTGATATTCAGAGATGTACTTACTGGGTGCAATGGATGTCTCACGATGATGGGAGAGAGTGTTGCTGTGGGGGGAGTGGGAGGTGGGGGCGGTGGGGTTGATTGGGACCTCATGTTTTTTTAATGTAATTCATAAAAATAAATAATTTTAATTTAAAAAAAATAAAATAAAATATGTAGAGTGAATAATAATAATATAAACATTAATAAATCTGCCTATGAGTGGGGCATGAACACAGAAGGGCTACATCACTGACTGTGCCTTCAGATTCTGGAAGGAGAGAGAATAGTTTTGGAGCATATTCTGAATACACTAGAGCTAAATTTGTTTACTAACATGATCAACAAAATATGTTCTCCTTTACCTACAAAGTTTATTTTATTTATTATTTATTTATTTTATTTATTTTAAAAATCCTTATATATCTGTGCACTTTTCTTGACCTCCAGCAGAAAATATTTTAATTTCCTAAGAATAGAAAAATGCCATATACTTTCTAGAGCTGTGTAAAATGTTGAAGGGAAATTCGATGACAAATAAAGAAAATATATATTGGTATATCACTAGGTAAATCAACTCTTAAAATCCCTATAAGTGTGTGTGGAGTTGTATAAATGTGTGTGCACATGTAAGTATTTGCACATATCTATATGATATAGGTAATTTTAAATGAATTATATGTGCATGTGTGTGCTTATATTTAACAGCGCTATTGGAAAACTTTCCAAATATCATGTCCAATCCCTCTCTTTACTTTCCCAAAAAGGAGAGTAGGCTTATTTTGTAGGAGCTACAGTGGTGGAATTAGTATTTCAATTACCAAGTGAAAATATCATAATGAGAAGATCAGAACATGATCAAATTTTTTTATAGTTTGTACTGGGAAAATATGATCTATGTAGTCAATGTAAAAATAAAGAGAAATCAGAATAGATCAGCTTGTCAGATACAGACTTGTCAAAATATACTGAACTGAATTGATTTTAAAATAGTCCTAACTGTTTGAGCATGGAGTCACCTAGTATCTCATCTTCTTTATTTTGAGAAGAAAGGAGCAGATGGGGGGGGGGGGGCAGAGAACCTGTAACTATACTTTTTAAATGTAGCATGTCCTTTCCTAGTCTTCTGCTTTCATTTGGGCTAACAGCAAGTGACAAACGAGTGTGAGGAAACTATCACTCATAATGGACTGAAATTGTCTCACCATATAGAAATCAGCAGTCTCTCAATTCCACTTCTCCCTTATAGGTATTCTTTATGCAAAGTAGATCTATAAGTAGAGATTTGTATAATACTATACATTTATGTACTCACCAAGCAGACCTTCTTTTGGGAATTCGATCTGGATGAACAGGTTTGTATTATTTGAGATCAAGTCAGTATGACATTGCATTTTCTCTCTTAAGTGTTTAGATCTAAAAGATATTAAGATGTACGTATATTCTAGAGTTCCCAAGTGGCTAATTAAACTGGGTTTTAATTTGCCAAAACTTGAACCCAGTGGCATGTTTTCCTGTTGGATCATGGACAGCTTGGTATTTGAAGGCAATGGAGCCCAGATTTTCAATCCCATGCTATGATGGTTAAAATTGTGTGTCAATGTAACTATGTGATGGCGTCCAGTCAATCACATTAAATAAATAGGAACCATATGCAGTTGCTTTTCTTACTTGGATAGTAAATTGCTACTGCCGTGTTATGGGCATTCTTCCAAGATCTAAGTTCAGTTACCGGTATGACCCATATTCAGTGATTTATACATGTCAGAGAGCTTTAATTGTCACCCTTTATTTTTTTTCCTTTTTATACTTAAAATTTATATTTAAAAAAGAATTATATTCTATCAAAAATTTGTATTAAAATATTCTCTATGAAAATGATTTAAAAGTTAAATATAAAACATAATTAAAGTATAATCTTTAACCCCCTAATAACTATGATTATATTGCATTAAAATGGTCAAATATCACCAATCAAAAGGCAGAAATTGTCAGAACTGATTTTAAAAATGGCCCAAGCATGTGATGTAAGCAAAATCTCTTTCCAAATATAATGCTACAGGTAAGCTAAAAGTAACATTAAGAGAAAGATACTAGGCAAACCCTAATTTTAAAATGCTGGAGTGGTTCTATTACTACCACAAATAAACTACCAAGAATAAAGGATGCATGAGATAATGATAGGATGATCAATGTACAAACAAGTCATAATCTTGGATGAAAGCTGAAAAACAGAAAAGAGTACCAGAATTGAAAGGGTAAAAAAAACAAGGCTGCAATTACAGTTAGAGTTTTCCTCTCTCAGTTATCGTTAGTATAGGGACTCAACCAAGGTATAGAAAAATCTGAACAATGCTATTGACTAACTGTATCTAAGTGGCATTACTAAACCATTCCACCCAACAACAGCAGAAATCACATTCCTCTCAAGTTTACACAGAATATTCACAAATACAAAACATGTCCTAGTTAGTGAAAAAAACAATACATTTAAGAGCTGAAATAATAGGATGTATATTATTTGATAATAATTGAACTTAAATCAATAAGAGAAAGGTATAAATAACAGACTATCTTAAAAATTCAAAATTAAATAGCAAATTTCTAAAAAAAGTCCATATGTTTGAAAGGAATTATTTTAATCTAAACTTAAGCAAAAATAAAACAGCATAATTTGTGGAATTTGGCTGAAGATGTGCTTAAAGGTCTTTTTCTATTTCCAGATTTTTAAAAATTATTTTATTCTTAAAGAAGCATTACATGTCTTAAATGTTACATTGAAAATATAGGTGATTCCCATATACCACACTCCCTCCCCTTCCCAACTTTTTCCCCACTAACAAGAACTTTCAAATGTGGCACATTTTTTACAAATGAGGAACACATATTGAAGCATTGCTACTGCCATGATCTATAATTTACATTATGGTTTACACTTTATACTGCACAATATCATAGGTTTTGAGAAATGTATAATGGCCTGTGTCCATCATTGCAATGTCAGGCAGAACAATTCCAATGTCCCCAAAATGACCCATTTTATATCTATTCTTCCCTCTTCCTCCCTTCAAGACCAATTATGACCACTGCCTTTATATTGATGTTAAAAGTTCTTCCATTACTAGAATAATAATGTCTACTTTAGTCCATAGTTGCATTCCCCCCTTATATTTGCTCTTTCCTCAGTCTCGAGGATTTGAGGATGGTGATGCTCACTCTGCTTCCAGTTGAGAGGAGGCCTGGATCACTTGTGGCAGATGGATGAAACTTCCGTGTTTGTAGTTGTAGATACTCTCTGTTTTGGGGGATGGGCATTGTCCATCATCATCCTTTTATTAGTTGTCCTGGGTGAGCCCAATGAACTGGAGAATAGGTGTTGGCTGCATCTCTGCTGAAATTCAGGGCTCAAATGTCATATGATCATCCAGAATATCTAAGTCTCTGGGGCACATATTTAATGGGTATAGTGTTAAGTAGAGTTTCAAATAAAAGGGACATAAATCACATGTGTAGGGAAATTATAAATGAATCCAAATACAATGCATTGATTATCATATATTCCAAGGTACTGTGATTCTCTGACCTGCCTATACTGTTTAGATGTCCCTAGAGCCCTCAAGAAAACCCATTATTAAGGCACCATTTACTGTGGTAGTCAGTGAGATCCTCCTGAGTCATGCATAAGTGTAACCTATGGAATGAACTCCCAACTCACTTTTGAAGCGGTTAGCCAGAAAAACTTACTTTTATTTAATATTTCTCCATTCTGGTCAAAGTCTTTTTCCAAACGTATCAAAAGTTGGCTCTAAGTAATAACCCTCAGTGCCAGGAAGACTCATCCCTAGGAGTTGGGTCCATGTCATAGGGAAGGTAAGTTTATATGCTAAGTTCAGCTTTGAAAGAGGTCACATTTGAGAAACAAGGACACTTTCAGTAGGTAACCCTTAGGCAATATACAATAGTAGGCTAAGTTTCAATTTCGTAAGATCAAGGTCATAAGTACAAGCATCAATATCTAGAGCCTGGTGAATTGGTCTGTCCTCCTTCACTAGGTCCTGCCCATGTACTGTAGAGATTCTTGCCACTATATTAGAGAATGTAGCAGGACTTCCCAGGGTAGTAATTCAATATTCTTTTGATTATTTTGTGGATCTACACCCACCAAGACAGCACCCCATGAGCACATGAATACATTCATTTTCCATAGAGGCATGCCCCAGGTGCACCCCTCCTCATATAATCCCCAAAATTGACACCTACACCAGTGAACTTACTGTCACAGTTGCAACACTTTTGAAATAAAAAAAAAACAAATACAAAAAAATAAAATATTGAAAAATTGCCTTGTGTTTTTCATCACCTTTAAGTGTTATATTTTGTGTACAGTGACAATTTCCTTTGTATGTTCCCCCAGTGTCACTTTATTTTCAGCAAATTTTTATGTTACAGAAAAGTCACATAGAAATTATATGTGTCCCATTTACCTCCCTCCCTCTCCCCTCATATTTTCCCCTATTAGTAACATCTTACATGAGTATGGTACATTTGTTACAATTGATGAAAAATATTGAAGCATTGCTAATAAAAATGGTCAGTGGTTTACACTGTGGTTTATATTTTTCCCAATACACTTTTATACATTTAGACATAATGTATAATGGCCTGTATCCATCATTGCAAGATCATGCAGAAAAATTCCTATGTTCCATCTATTGTTACCTCCCCTTCCCCTCAGAACCTATGGCAATGATTGTTACATTTTTTGAAGAATAAGGTTCATAGTTCCATAATTAATATTGAGGGCTTTACACAGTGGTCTGTTTCCTTTTAGTAGGGACTACTGATGTTGTCCAGATATTCTTGCCCCTCTAATTGAGAATATAACAGCACCCTTTTTGACTGATACAGAAGATATCTCATTGTAGTGGAAGAGTTGTTGGAGGTGGTGGAGTTTTGATGTTGGAGTTTTGATGCTCGGGTTTTGAGCTGGAGCCTGCAAAACAAGCATACAGAGGAGCAGAGCAGCTGAGCCCAGGGAAAAACAAACCCCAGAGAGAAAGACAGAGCCAGTCACCTGAAAGTTTACAGCTGGCCTTGTGGAGAGAGGCAAAGTCTAGAGAACCTCATACTCTACAGTGACCTTGTGGAGAAAGCAGAGGAGCTGAGCCCAGAGAGAAATGAACCCTGGGAAGAGAGGAACCCAAGAAGCCTGAACCCTGGGAGACATTGGCAGCCATCTTGCTCCAATATTTGGCAGCAGACTTTGGTGTGGGAAGTAACTTATGCTTTATGGTCTGGTAACTGTAAGCTTCTAATGCAAACAAAAACCAACTGATTTCTCTTATTTTGATCTGCAACCTTTTTGACTAATACAGAAGATATCTCATTGTAGTTTTAATTTGCATTTCCCAATAGCTAGTAATTTTGAGCATCTTTTCATATGATTTTAGCCATTTCTATTCCTTCTTTGGAAAAATGTCTATTCAAATATCCTTACCATTTTTATTTTTTTAATATACTTTTAAAGTTTTCCTAAAGAAACTTAGATTCATAAATGTTACATAAAAATGTATAGAGGATTCCCATATGCCCTGCTCCCTACTCCTCTCCACACTTTCCCACAATAACAGCATCCTTCATTAGGGTGGTACATTTGTTACAATTGATGAACACATTTTGGAGCATTGCCACTAAGTGTGGATTATAGTTTTCTTTGTAGTTTATACTCTCTGCTACACAATTTTGTAAATTATGACAAGATATACAATGGACTGTATCTGTCTTTCCAATGTCATTCAAGATGATTCCCAAGTCCCAAAAATGACCCCATATTGCACCTATTTTTCCCTTTCTCTCTCCCAGAATTTCCAGTAGCCATTGCCTCCACATCAATGACAAAAGTTCTTCAATTACTAGAATCACAATAAGTCTATAGTAGAATAACAGTATGTCTAATATAGTCCATCATTTACTCCTCAATCCTGAGGATTCTGGGATGGTGATGTCCAACCCACCTCCAGTTAAGAGAGGGCTTATGTCCCATGGGGCAGAGGAATGGGACTATCTTGTTTTCAGTTGCAGACTCTCTCTGTTCCTTGAGATGGTCATTGTTCATCATCATCTCCTTGTTATTTGTCCTGGGTGAGTACAATGAATTAGAGAGTAGGTGTTGCAACTCTGTGGAAATTCTGGTCCCAAATTGTAAATGGACAGCCAAAAGATTTAAGCCTCTTGGACATACACCTATCAACCCTAGTACTAATTATAGTTTTAAATAGAAGGGGCAGAAGAGGCATGTTTAGGGAAACCACGACTGAGTCCAACTCTATCACACTGGGGAGCATGAATTCCAAGGAGGACCCATTGGTAGGGTGACAAACTCCTGAGCTGTCTACTCTGCTTATAATGTTTGGATGTCTCCAGAGCCATCAGGATCCCTGCTATTTGAGGTAATATTTACTTTGGCAGTCAATGGATACTAATGATATACATAAGTGTAACCTCTGGGATGAAATCCCAACTCACTTTGAAAGCACTTAGCCAGAAAAACTTACTTTTATTTAATATTTCCCCAGTATAATCAAGGTCTTTCCAAATATATCACAAGTTGGCTCTAGGTAATAATCCCCAGTGCCAGGAAGTCTTATCCCCATTGCCAGTTTTTGTTATTTGGGCTCCCTTTCATTCCCAAATAAATTTCATAATTAGCTTTTTCAATTCAGTAAAAAATGTTGTTTTATTTTTTATTGGGATTGCATTAAAACTGTAAATCAACTTGGGGAAGATAGATATCTTAATGATGTTTAGTCTTCCAATCCATTATCTTGGAATATTCTTCAATTTATTTAAATCTTCCTTGATTTCCTTTAATAATGTTGTATACTTTTCTGTGTGCAAGTCCTTTACATCTTTAATTTTTTCCTATATATTTGATTTTATTGGTTGCTATAGAAAATGGAATTATTTTCTTAATTTCCTCCTCAGACTGCTGATTATTGGTGTACAGAATTGCTACTTATTTGTACTTGTTAATCTTATATCCTGTCATTTTACTGAGCACATTTATCAGCTTGAGAAGCTTTGCTGTAGATTTGTCTATGAGTAGGATCATGTCATCTGCAAATGGTGAAATTTTTACTTCTTCCTTTACAATTTGGATGGCTGAGCAAGTAATTCCACATAATGTTAAATAAGAGCAGTGAACATGGGCATCCTTGTCTTCTTCCAGATCTTAGAGGGAGAGCCTTTAGCATTTGTCCTAGAATATGATGTTAGCTGTGGGTTTTTCATATATACTTTTTGTCATGCTGAGGAAGTTACCTTCAATTCCTATCTTTTGAAGTGTTTTTTTTTTAACAAAAAGGATGTTGTATTTTGTGAAAATTCTTTTTCTACATCAACAGAGAACATATACTGACTTTTTTTAATTTTCATCTGTTAATGTGGTGTATTACTTCAGATGATTTTCTTATATAGAAACATCTTTGCATACTAGCAATGAAACCCACTTGATCATGGTGTATAATTATTTTGATATGCTGTTGAACACATTTAGCAAGTATTGTTGAATATGTTTAGCAAGCATTTTGTTGAGAATTTTAGCATCTAACTTCATTAGAGAGATTGGTCTGTAGTTTTCTTTTCTTGTGGTATCTTTATGTGGCTTTATTACTAGGGTAATATTGACATCATAGAATGAATTAGGTAATGTTCTCTCCACTTCTATATTTGGAAGATTTTAAGCAGGATTGGTGTTAGTTCTTTCTAAAACATTTAGCACCTGTGAAGCCATCCAGTCCTGGACTTTTCTTAGTTGGGAGATTTTTGATGACTAATTCAATCTTGTTACTTGTGATTGGCCTATTGAGTTCATCAATTTCTTCTTTCATCAATGTAGATTGCTTGTATGTTTCTTGAAATTTGTTTATTTCATCCAAGTTTTCCATCTTGTTGACATAAAATTTTTCTAAGTATTTTCTTATGGTACTTTTTATTTCTGTGGGATCAATGGTGATGTCCCCTCTTTTTTGTTTTATGCATTTGCATTTTCTCTCTTATTTGTCTAAGCATTTATTAATTTTATTAAAATTCTCAAAAATGGCTTTTAATTTTGTTAAATTTTCTTGTGTTTTTAATCCCAATGTCATGTAGTTCTGTTCTAATCTTCGTTATTTCCATCTTCCTTCTTGCTTTGAGATTAGTTTGCTGTTCTTTCACTAGTTCCTCCACCTGTGCAGTTAGGATTTCCATTTAGCTCTTTCTTCTTTTTTAATATAATAATTTATTGCTATTAATTTCCCTCTCAACACTGCTTATGTTGTCTCTCATAGGTTATTATATGTTCTGTTCTCATTTTCATTTGTTTCAAAGTAGTTACTGATTTCTTTTACAATGTCTTCCTTGATGCCCTAATTGTCAAAAAGTGTGTTGTTTAACACCCATGTTTTTGTGCCTATTCTGGTTATTTGCCCCTTGTTATTTTCCAGCTTCATTCTATTGTGGTCTGAGAAACTTCTTTGTATAATTTTAATCTTTCTGAAATCATTAACACTAGTTCTGTGACCTTGCATATGGTCTATACTGGAAAAATGTCCATGTGCTCTTGAGAAGAATGTATATACTGCCATATTTGGGAGTAATGTTCTGTGTTTGTCTTTAGGTGTATGTGGCAGTTTGATATTATTGATGAATTCCAAAAAGAAATAATGGATTATGTTTGTAAACTGATCTTTTTCTCTGGACATATTAGATTATATTGGATTCAGAGGTTTGCTTGATTAAGTTGTCATGTAAATCTCTTGTGCCAGTAGGGCATTGAGTCCTCACCCTTTGGGATGTGGAGACTCACAGATAAAAGACATGGCAAAGGACAGAGTTGGGGGCTTTTAATCTTGGAGTTTTGATGTTGGAGTTTGATGCTGAAGTCTTAACCTGGAGACTCAGGGAGAGAGACAAAGCCATTCACCTGAGAGTTTGCAGCTGACCTTGTGGAGAAAACAGAGGAACTGAACCCCAGAGGAACCCAGGAAGCCTGAACCCATGAAAACATTGGCAGCCATCTTGCTCCAACATGTGAAAATAGACTCTGATGAGGGAAGTAACTTATGTTTTATGGCCTGGTGTCTATAAGCTCCTACCCCAAATAAGTACCCTTTATAAAAACCAACATATTTATTTTATTTTTCAATGTCTGTTTCTTTATTGATGCTCTGTTGAGATGTTCTGTCTAATGTTATAATGGTGTATTAAATAGTGTGCTATAATTGTAGAGACATCTGTTTCTCCACTTAGTTTGTCCAGTGTTTGCCTCATGTATTTGGGACACCCTGGTTAAATACATAAATTTTATAATTGTTCTTTCTTCTTGATAGAATACCCCTTTTATTAATATATAGTGTCCTTCTTTGTTTCCTACAATAGTTTTGCTTTTAAAGCCTGTTTTATCTTATATTGTATAGCTACTCTAACCCTTTTATGTTAATTAGTTAAATCATTTTCCCACCATTCACTTGTAACTTCCTTGTGTCTCTGGATTTAAGGTGAGTTTCTTGTAGACTGTATATTTGCATAATATTTCTTTATCCATTCTACCAATCTGCCTCTTTTGCTTGGAGAATTTAATCTGTTGACATTCAATGTTATTACTAACAGGGAAGTTGTTACATTAGCCATTCTTTCTTTAAGTTTATGTTTCATATTTTGTTTCTATTTCTGTTTATCTTTTTTGTTAATTCTTACTAATATTTTTTTACACTCTCCCCCAACCCTCTTTCTCCTATTTATTCCTTTTAACTTGCAGAATTCCCTTTATTATTTCTTGAAGGGCAGGTTTCTTGCTAACAAACTCTCTTAAATTCTGTTTATCTCTGCATATTTTGAACTCTTCCTCATTTTTCAATGCCAGTTTTGCTGAACAGGATTCATGGTTGGCAGGTTTTTTTCTTTTATAAGCTTAACTATGTCATAAGACTGCCTTTTCACGTCTATATCAGATGAGAAATCAGCACTTAACCTTATCAGGTTTCCCTTGTATGTGATGGGTCTCTTTTCTCTTGCTCCCTTCAGAATTGTCTTTGTGTCTTGAGTGTCTGACAATTTTATAAGTATTTGTCTTGTGGTAGGTGTTTTTGGATTTATACTGTTTGAGTATGCTGTGCTTCCTGGACCTGTACATCCATGTCTCTCTAAAGAGTTAGGAAATTTTCAGTCATTCTTTCTTCCCAAACTCCTTCTGGCTCCTTTTCCTTCTCTTCTCCCTCTGGAATGCTTATAATGCATATGGTTGTGTGTTTCATGTTATCATTCAAACCCAAGTCGCTGCTGAATTTTTTATAATTTTTTATCTATCTTTCATACTATCTGCACAATTTCAGATCTTTGACATCACTAATTCTTTCACTGTCAAGTCTGCTATCATGTGCTTCCAGAATATTTTTAATTTCTTGCATTGTGCCATTCATCACCATCACCTCTGTTATCTGTTTGTTTACAATTAATTCTGCATGTTCACCCAATTTCTTAATATCCTTTATCTCTTCCTTCACGTCATTAAGTTGATCCTCCTGTTTAGACTGTACCATGTCTTCCTGTTTCTTAATATGGCCTGTAATTTTTTGCTGGTTTCTAGGTATCTGTTTATCTTGGATTTTTTCTGTGGTTAGCTTCTGTTTCTACTCTAGGCTTTTATTTTGTTTTGTTTTGTGTTAAGGTTCATCTTTGACACTTGGTTCCATTTATTTTATATCCCTTTTCTTTTCCTTTCTTTTTAAAAATTTTTATTTAATTCCCATGTTTAAGATACATAGATCACAAACAATATTACATTAAAAATATAAGAGGTTCCCATATACCTGACACCCCATCCCCTCCTCCCACATCAACAACCTCTTCCACCACTGTGGTGAATACATTTTGGAACACAGCTGCACCACCTAGATTATAGTTTACATTGTAGTTTACACTCTGCCCCAGTACACTCCATGGGTTTTGGCAGGATGTATAATGTCCAGCATCTGTCCCTGCAATATCATTTAGGACAACTCCAAGTCCCAAAAATGCCCCCACATCACATTGCTTCTTCCCTCTCCCTGCCCTCAGCAATTACCATGACCACTGTCTCCATATCAATGATAGTTTCTTCAATTGCTAGAGTCACAATAGTTCTATAGTAGAATGCCAGTAAGTCCACTCTATTCCATATTTTATTCCTCCATCCTGTGGATCTTGGAATGGTGATATCCAGTCTACCTCTAAATCAAGAGGGGACTTAGATTTCAGATGGTTGATGGATGTGATTCTCCTGCATGCAGTTGTAGGCACTCTTGGTTCCCTGTTGTGGTGGTTGACCATCTTCACCTCCCTGTTAGTGACCTGGGTAAGTCTAATAAACCAGAGAGTAGGAGTTGCAACTCTGCTGAGGCTCAGTACCCAGCTGGCACATGGCCAGTCCAGAGATTCAAGTCTTTTGAGGATACACCAACCCCAGTGTCACCCACAGGTGACAGAAGAGGCATGTATAGAAAGGTCACATCTAAATTCAACTCCATCACACTCAGAAACACAAATTACAAAGTAGGGCCTGCTGAAAAGGCACAGAACTCCAGAGCCATCATCCATGACCATAGAACCTGTGTGTCTCCATAGCCTTCAGGAGCAGCAGTACCTGGGATTGTATCTACTTTGACAGTCTCTTGGTTCCTGAGGCCCCTCTGATGACCTCCCAACTCTTTTTTCAAGACTCTTAGCCATATAAACTCATTTGCCTTTACCATTATCCACCTATTATTCAAGGTCATTTTCTAGTTGCATCACCAGTTAGTGATTGGTAGTAATCCCTCTGTGCCAGGGAGGCTCATCCCCAGGAACCTTGTCCTATGCTGGGAAGAAGGCAATGCATTTACATGCTGAGTCTGGTTTAGAGAGTGGCTACGTATGAGCAACATGGAGACTCTCAGGAGGTAACTCTTAGGCACCCTGCAGCTCTAGACCTAGTAACAATTTCAGTCACACAGGCTCATAAGCATAGCCATCAGTATCAATGGCTCATCATTGGACCACCCTTCCTTGCACTTGGGGGATTGTTGCTGTTACATTGGGGAATGTGACAGAGCTCCCCTGGCTAGGAACTCAGCACTCCCTCAGTTGTCATTTGTAAATGTAACTACTATGAAAATACCTAACATATACCCGAACATTTTTTATGTACCCTATATGCATACCCTGGAGAACTCCCTCCCAACCATGTGTCCCCATCAATAACACCCCACACCAGCGTTCCTCCCCTGCCATAGTTGAATGCTCTGTGGTCCAAAACTCCTTCAAAAATGAAGCCTCATATATTGCCAAATTCAACTACTAGGAAAATGAAATAGTAGTGATAGGTTTAAAGATTAAAAATAGAATACACACTAATTTAGAAAAACTAAAATAAAGTAAAAATTAATTGGTGTATTAAAAAATTAAAAACATCATAAAACTTTGTTTTTGACATTTTACCTGTCATCACTGTAATAGATGTTGCCCTGCATGTATAGTGGCAAGGCAATTTATTTCATTCCTTCCTCAGTGTCTAAACCCTTTTTTAAAATTTTTAATTTGATCTTCAAAAAAGTTTTAGATCACAGTAAAGTCAACTATACAATATAGGGAGCTCCCATATATCCAACATCAAATCCTTTTCACCCTTCCCCAGCAATGATCTTTTTACATGACCTCTCTGATATGAAATATACAAACCAAATTGTCTCAGAGAGCTAGAGATTGGATAATAGGCTTTCAGGAAATTGCAGGGGATGAGAGGAAGGTTGTGAGTTGACCCCTATATGGGTAAAATCTATGATAATATGGAGGTAAGTAGTCATACAGGAAAGGGATGACAGGGCATAGGGATACTATTGGGTGGGGCTTTGCAGGCTTGGGGGGACTGGGGTTGGGAGGATGGGTCAGATGGCCCAAGGAATTAGGAGGAGGGTTGGGGGAACAGATGAACATGGGAGATTGTCCCATATGGTTGAAATTATAATGATGAGAAAATTCTTTAGAAAATATAATAAGGTGCTTAATGGGGGACATCAGGCACAGGAGCAGTCTTCTATGGAGTGTGTGAGTGCTATCCTTGTAAATGGGTGTTATACCATTTGGTGGGGACCCATACAATGAGTGAAAAGTTATACCCCCATCCTGGGGAGGCCTGAAGTTCTCAAACATAAGGAATTGTGTCTCTCAAAAGAATTGGTGGCTCCCAATGGTGGAGGACAGCCTAATGTGTCAAGCCCTCAGTATTGTTGCAAATATCTGTGAATCTGGTCCCTTAAGCAGTGAAGTTTGGTTTTCACTGTGGGCAATGAGGAGAGAGGGAGGAGTAGAATCAATGGAAGCAGGGTAAATGGGGGTCAATGAAAATGTTCCCCAAGGTTGTACAATGATGGATATAGGACATGCTAAATTTCACCAAGACTATATAAATGTCTATAGGCTAAAAAATAAAACCATAACATAAACCAAAATGGAACCATGTTTGGTAGCTATGATTCAATATCTGTACATCAGCTGCAGCAACTATAGCATGAATATATATCTGTGTAGTTGTCCTATTTTCATTTGTCTCTTTGTCTCTCTGTCCCTATCCCTCCTGGATGAGGCACATCACTCTCCTTTTATGCAGGCCACCAAACCAGCTTCCTTGGAAAGCTTTTTGCCTTTCCTCCATGTTTTTATGAGGGTTGAGCCATGTCTTGTTACAATTTCCCAGAAGCACTAGCTTAGATTTCAGTCTCCATCTTGTTTTAATGAAAGGTTGTAAGCATAGTGGATGGATACCCAAATTTAAAAACATAAAAAAGTTTGTAAATATAATGATATCTAATGAAACACACACCATATATTTCTTTGAATACCCTCTAGAAAGTATAAAGTAGTGAAAATTTTTTCATTTAATGTTACCACAAAACTTGAAACACAACCTGAAATTTTATTACAAAACTAATGGAGAAAATTGGTTATGCCATGTGAATTCTATCTTTGCAGTGTAATTAAATCTGAATGTGTTAAAACTTGAATTTGCCTTGTCCTCCATTCTTTTGGGTGCTTTGTTTGATGACTTACCATAATAGATCATGATCAATATTTATTTTAGTATGAAATTTATTGTTAAAATGTTCTTTCTGTATCTGTTCTGGAAGTCACAAACTTTTCATTTCAAGCTATCAAGTTATACTAGCTTTTGGTTTTGAAATGGAATTGGAGATAAGGGAGAAAGTATCACTAAGAAAACAGTAGCTTATGCATTAGCGGCTTCAGTTCAAAGTAGGAGAGAATCCTGGAAATTGTGATTTAGACATTGAAAGCATAACACAGAGTGAAGGAGAGGAGTATTTGCCACTTATCCTTTTCTAGTTATTTTTGAACAACACTATATGTGTATTTTCTCTTATAAACATTTCTTAAATGAAGTCATTCATTTAAAAAAAGATTATAAGAAAGGAGTGAGAGGAATGAATAGATGAGGTGATTAAAAAATAAAGGTGAGAAGTTAAAATTAACCAGAATATATCAGAATGTAAAGTGTATTGAGAAAGACTAAATGGCACTCCATTATGAAGACATTACTATTCCAAATTTGTGTAAATCTAATAACATATCAAATTACTTGCAACAGAATTTAATGAAAATAAATGCTAAAATAAATAATTATGATTTAAAAATTAATCAGTAATTCATAAGAGAAATGATATAAAAATTTAAAAAGCATAACAAAATCGAACTATTGACATATATAGAATATCAGATATAACAATGCCAGATTTCACCTTAGCTTTAAATGCACAGAGAACTTACAGAAAAATGAGCATGGGCTAAACTAATTTTTGTTAACACTAGGCAATGTTGAACTCTAGGGAATATTTGTCAATTTTGGAGGTAATTTTCATTGTCATGATTGGGGTGGGGTATGCTACTCATGTCTTTGCATAGTTGCAAAAGATGCTGCTACCAATCATTTCCTGTCTCCTAATACAAATACCATGCAATTTGTTGGTTTAAACTACTGGAATGCATTGACTCACAGTTTTGAGGTTAGAGGATGTCCAAAATCAAGGTATCCTCCAAACAATGCTTTCTTGCAGAAGCCTGTGGTGTTCTGGAGCTGGATTATGAAAATCCTTGCTCCTTGTTTTTCTGCCACATGGCACAGCATGTGTAGATCTCCCCTGCCTTCTCTAGGTTCCATTGATTTCCAGCTATTGCCAGCTTCCTATGGCTATGTCTTGGAATTTCCTTCAGTCATTAAAGGAATCTAGTAATAAGATTAAGAATCTTCCTCATTCTGTTGGACTACACTTTAACTGAAGTAATCTCACCAAATTTTCCTCCACAGGAATCAAATAAGTTAATGAAATGTTTTTCTGTGGTACAAAGTTTTAAGCCACTATATCTTACAATATCCAGAACTGTCCCCCATGACAAAGAATGATCTGTTCTAAAATGGCCATAGGGCCTTGGTTGAGAAGGTTTGTATTCAACTTTATACTTCCCTATAAATTATCATAGAACTTATATTGTATCTTCTATGGTCACAATGGAGTTAAGTTTTTGTATTAATCAGCCAAAGAGGTGCTTATGCAAAATTCCAGAAATCTGTCAGTTTTTATAAAGGATATTTATCTGGGGTATGAGCTTAAAATTACCAGTCCATAAATCATAAGTTACTTCCCTCACTAAAGTATTTTGTGATGTGTTGGAGCAAGATGGTTGCTGATGTCTGTCAGGGTTCAGGCTCCCTGGGTTCCTTTCTTTTCAGGGCTTGCTTCTCCCCATGCTCAGTTTTCCTCTTTTCCTGAGTCTTGCTTCTCTTTCCTCACAACCAAGCTCCTCTGTGTGCTTACATCCCAGGGCTCCAGTTCAAGATACCAGCATCAAACTCCAAGAGCAAAAACTCTCTTCATTTGCAATGTTTTTTATCTATGAGTCCCCACACACCAAGGGGTGGAATCAATGCCCTACTGACATGATCCAATCAGAGCTCTAATCATAATTTAATTATGCCCAGGTACAGACCAGTTTACAAATATAATCCAATATTTCTTTGTGGAATACATCAATAATATCAAACTGCTAGAAATTTTAAAAGGATAAGGAGAAAAGCCTTAGATGTTTATGCATTTGCATTGTAATAGCTAATATGTCCAAAAACAAACTGGAATCAAAATTAGAAGAAATTTTAAACTAACACTTATAGCATATCAAAAATGCCAGGATGCAACAAAAGTCTTGCTCTGAGAAAATTATATAGACCCAAATATTATATAACAGAAAAGAAGAAAACCTAAAAAACAGTGGTGTAAATTTTTATCACAAATGTTAGAAAAAAATTATAAAGCACAAAATACAAATAAAGAAATAATTAAAACAAATACATAAATTAACAAAATAGAAAATAAATCTATAACAGAATTTCAAAATGGCAAAACCAACCCTTAAAAAATACCATCTTATAATAAATGAAATTAATAAATCTTTTGGAAATAATAACCTATATTAGGAATGAATAAAAATTGTAAACAGTATATATTATAAGAAGATTCAGTGTTACATTGTATAGTCATAAAAATTATACTTTTAATACTTTATATTTAATAATTTATATTAAATTGACAAACTCCCAGAAAACAAAACCTAACAAAACTGATAGAAGAAAAACTATAAAATATGATTAGTAGTATTTCTTTAATTAATTGAAATTTTGGAAGTTATAGAAATTGGAGAGTACAAAATAAAATTCATGGAAGAATGGAATCACCAATAATACTTTTAAATATTTAAGGGAGAAATTTTTGTTTATTGCAGGAATACAACTTTGATAATATTTAACTTTTGAAAATTAATTTGCATAATAAGCACAAATTACATCTTAATATTAAATAAGATAAATATCCTATTGTCATCTAGAGAAAACAGTTTAATTTAACAAATAAATTTAAAGCTTTGTGAACTCAGTCTATATCCCTGACCCCCTCTGTGAATTGAATGCCCTTTCCTAGGTCAATTGTCAGCTCTACAGGGTCTTTGTGATGGTTGACGTGTCTCTCTTACCCCCTACTAATTAGTGGAAACTGTGTGATTACATGGTATAAAATTCAGAAACTGACAAAATAATATATGCTATTAGAAATCAGGAAAGTAGACACTTGATTGGGTCATGCAGGGTGTGTGTTAGTGACTGAAAGGGAAAATTAACAAATTATGGAAAAATAGAGCTAATGTATTGCTTGATCTGAAGGCTAATTACAAAGATGTATGCAGATCATGAAAAGTCATCCAAAATAAGTGCACATATATTTGTTTTAATTTTTTATTTGAAACATTTTATTACCAGCAACTAATTTTATTATTTTATTTAATTAGACCATTTGTTGGTTTACAGAAAAATTATGCACAAAGAAGTGAGATACCATATAACTAACACAAATTTTTCCTCCTAAGGACATTTTACATTTCTGTATTATTTAAGGCTTCTATTTCTTCATTGGATTTTTGGTTAGACCCTCCATCCGTTATTTTTTAAATTATCTTTTTTAAAGTTAATAGATCACACAAAATGTTACATTAAAAAACATGAGGTTCCCATATACCCCACTTCCCACCCCTCACCCCCAACATTTTTTAAAATTGTATTTTTGAAGCTACATAGATCACAAAAAATGTTACATTAAAAAATATAACAGGTTTCTATATATTCCACACCCCTCCACACCCCACTCCTCTCACATCAACAACCTCTTTCATCATTGTGTCACATTCATTGTATTTGGTGAATACATTTTGGAGCACTGCTGAACCACATGGATAATAGTTTACTTTGTAGTTTACACTTTCCCCCAGTACATTCAGTAGGTGATGGCAGGATATATGATGTCCTGCATCTGCCCCTGCAATATCATTTAGGACAACTCCAAGTCCTGAAAATGATCCCACATCACATCTCTTCTTCCCTCTCCCTGTCCTCAGCAACTACCATGACCATATTTATCTTAATTTCAATAAAATTCTTAAAAGTAAAGAAAACCTGAAATTTTTTGAGGGCAGGTTTTTTGTTTTGTTTTGTTTTTTTGTTTGTTTTTGTTTTTTTAGCAAGAGAGATGTGCTAAAATTTCCCAATGTTATTACGGATTTCCAACTTTCCTATTTTTTTGGCTAATATATTCTGAGGTTATATAATTAGGTCCATCAATTTCAATGTTGTTTAATATTCCTTGAATATTGAAATTTATCATTATAAAATATCTCTTCATCTTTTGTAATGGTTCTTGTTTCGATTATTGTCAATGCACACACCACCCATGTTGGCCACCCTAGTGTACTCTCCATTGGGAATAAATTTTAAAGCACTGTAAAGGATAATTCTCTGTCTCTCTGTCTCCCTATCTCTGTCTCTCTCTGTCTCTGTCTCTCTCCCCTCATTCCTTCCATAAACTTAATTACCTGGGGAAAGTGGCAAGATGGCAGCAGAGTAAGGAGCCCCAAGAGCAAGCTTGTCCTACAGTCTACCCCTGTCAGAGTCAGAGTAGGGTCAGTGCTCCCCTAACCTCTGGGCAACTGCCGTCACTTTTGGCCCTCATGAACTAGATTATCTCTGCCATTTCTCATTAAGTTATGTTCTTTCCCCCCACTTCCCAATAAATTCTTTGCTTAGTTCCCATTTTGACTTTGGCAGACCTTGGACAGAAAACTCTAATTTCAGTATATACTCACTGAGGTTATTAAAGCCTCAGGGAAACTGGTTTCTCTCATGAATTGCTGCTTTTAGGATCCTCAACAATCAAGGTGGGAGGCCTCCCCAACTCCTCACCTAGATGCAAAACTCCCACTCTCTGTCCATGGCAGAAATTTCATGCAGGACCCTAATTTTGGTTCCTCCAGGAAAATCCCTGGGTAGCCGCTAAATTTGGAGCTATGGGGTCCAGAGAAGTAGTGCCCCTGATGAGACATAAATTGGTGGTCCTCTGGGGGTTGTATCCATTTGGTTACCTACTGGCAAGGGGTAAAGCCATGCAATAGCTTTTTTTGCTGGAATGATTGGAGTGGTACAAAGAAATAGGCAGGGGGCTAGTAAAACCGGGAACATTTTAATCTTAATTGATGGCACATGAGGAGGTTCCTTATTCTACAGGAGAGAAGTTTAGTAACTACAGTGAATTTCCTCATCCTTTTATGGATGCATGGCCACATGGTCTCTGGCACTCAGATTTGTCAGCCTTTCTTACACAGGAATTCATGGTCCTATACAGAGCCCACTCTTGGCCATACTGTGACTATGTGATATGGCTGGAAAAGATTAACCTCTTTCTTCATCTCAATGGAGAATCCTGGAAGAGCCACCCATTATCCTAGAGCAGAATAAAATACATTCATTGGTTTGGGATTATCACACCACTAGATCTGACAGAATGAATTATCAGCAAACCAGTGTCCTGAAAATCAGGGAGCCCTACTCACCATCCCCATATTCTGGGGATCAGGAGCTTTATCTCTTGGCATCCCCAGAGCCTTAGAAGTCTTGGGGACATCTGGGTCTAGTTTCTAGACCAAATACTCAAGTTGGACTGACACTAGGAAAGGTGCTGGCTAGGGATATTTCTTTAACAATCCTAGATATGGTGGTCCTGAGGGCTATGGAGACACACGGGTTCTACAGTCATGGCAGTTGGCTCTGGAGTTCACTGCCTTGTCAGTGGGCCCTACTTTGTAATTTGTGTTCCTGAATGAGATGGAGTTGGACTCAGATGTGGCTTTTCTACACATGCCTCTTCTGTTCACTTTTACTGAACTTGTGTGTGACACTGGGGTTGGTGTATACTCAGGAGGCTTGAATCTCATGTACCAGCTGGGTACTGAGCCTCAGCACTACTTTCCAGTTCATTGAACTTATCCAGGTCAGCTAAAAGGGAGGTGAAGATGTTCTACCACCACAACAGGGAACTGAAAGTGCCTACAACTGCAAGCAGAAAAATCACATTAATCAGCCATGTGGGCTCTAAGCTCCCTCTCAATTTAGAGGTAGAGTGGTCATTGCCATCCCAGGGTCTACAGGATGGTGGAATAAAATATGGATTAGAGTGGACTTACTGGTATTCTACTATAAAATTATTGTGACTAGTAATGGAAGAAACTGCAGCATTGATCTGGAGAAAATGGCCATGGTAGTTGCTGAGGGCAGGGAGAAGGAAGAAGAGATGTGATGTGGAGGCATTTTTGGGACTCAGGGACAGATGCTGGACATTATACATCCTGCTATAACCCACTGAATGTACTGGGGAAGAGTGAAAACTACAATGTGAACTATAACCCATGCACTGCAGCAGTGCTCCTAAGTGTATTCTACAAATGCAAATGCAAAGTGTATTCTCCAAATGCAATAAATGTGCCACAATGATGACAGTGGTTGTTGATGTGGGACATGTGGGGGTGTGGGGTGTGTGGAAACTTCTTATATTTTTTAATGTAATACTTTTTGTGATCTATGTATCTTCAAAAAATACAATAAAAACAAATGCTCAAAAAATGTTCTTTCATAATTAAACATATTTTGTAAAATATGCAAAGTATAAGTAACATCAGTGAGTTGTGTTTTTTCTAACTCTGTGTCTATTTCTTTTTTATTACATTCAGAAAATATGAGGTCTCCACATACCCCCCCACCGCCCTCCCCCCACTCCTCCCCCCATAGCAACAATCTCCTCCATCATCATGAGATATTCGTTGCATTTGGGGAATACATCTCTGAGCACTGCTGCACCTCATGGTCAATGGTCCACATCATAGCCCACAGTGTCCCACATTCCATCCAGTGGGCCATGGGAGGACTTGTTTGGTAATTGTCCCTGCAGCACCACCTAGGACAACTCCAAGTCCTGAAAATACCTCCACATCTCATCTCTTCCTCCCATTCCCCATACCCAGCAACCACCATGGCCCCTTTCTCCACACCAATGCCACATTTTCTTCGACTACTAATCACAATAGTTCATGAATAGAATATCAGTAAGTCCACTCTAATCCATATTCTATTCCTGCATCCTGTGGACCTTGGATTGGTTGTGTCCACTCCACATATATATCAAGAGGGGGCTTAGATTCCACATGGATGCTGGATGCAATCCTCCTGCTTTCAGTTGTAGGCACTCTTGGCTCCATGGTGTGGTGGTTGACCCTCTTCAACTCCATGTTAGCTGAGTGGGGTAAGTCCAATAAACCAGAGTGTAGGAGCTGAAGTCTGTTGAGGCTCAGGGCCTGGCCATCATATGGTCAGTCCAGAGATTCAGATCCTCTGGGTATATATTAAACCCCAGCACCATCTACAGTTCTGGTAAACATAACAGGAGAGGCTTGTGGAAAAAGATCACATCTGAGTCCAGCTCCATCACACAGAAACACAAACTTCAAAGAAGGGCCAACTGACATGGCACTGAACTCCATCTGCCATGACCATAGAACCTGTGGGTCTCTGTAGCCCTCAGAAGAATCAATACCTGGGGTTGTATCTACTTTATCTGTCTCTGGGACTCTGTTGAGGTGTGCATAAGGGCAACCTCTCTGATAACCTCCAGGCTCTTTTTTGGAGACTCATAGCCATATAAACTCATTTGTCCTTTCCATTTCCCCCTTGATTCAGGTCAGAAAGCATTTTTAACTCCTGGTATTATATGTAGACTGAGATATTCTGCTGGTCCAAGTTGATCTTTGTATTCAAGGTCATTTTCTAGTTACATCATCAGCTGGTACTTGCTACTAACCCCTCTGCACCAGGGAGACTCATTCCTGGGAATCATGTTCCATGCTGGGATGAAGGCAATGCATTTACATGCTGAGTTTCTGCCTATTTCTTTAGTGTATACTTTCATATATAGATATGGTAATATCAAATTAACAAATGAAAATCCTTAAAAGAGCTCTATTCAAAGTGTTAACAAATTAAATATGCAGTTATATATGTGAATGAATATTCCAGGAATCCAAACTAGGCTAAGCAGTATAGAAAGGTCATATAGAAATCTACATATAGTGAAAAATATAAACAATAATGTAAACTCAAATGGAACCAAGTTTGAAAGCTATTGGTTCAAAATCTGTACATCAGCTGCAGCAAATATAATATGAACATGTAAAGTAATTATTGCTCAGGAAGGGATAAAGGGCTTGATGTTGGATATGTGGGAGTACCATATATTGTGTATATGAATTACTGTGATGTGGGAGGAAGGGCGCCCGGCTTGCCACAGTAGCAAACGGTGCAACAAGAAGTGATACCGCCTCTGCCCACTGGGCCTAGATAAGGTGACCATGCCTGACTAGGCCTTTGCTGCTAACGGCTGGCCGGCGCTGCCCTCCCCCTTTTAATCTCCCGCCTAGCCCAACATCCGGCCAGCTCTCACTCCCCCTTTCCCCTCCCCTATTCCAAACCTCTCCGCCAGCCCTCTGCCTAGCAACCGCTTACAATCACCTATCAGGAAGCAGTACCCGCCCGCACCTATCAAATCCCTCCACGCAGTCCCTAACCCTATAAAGCTATGTCCCCTTCCGCAATAAACCGGACTTGCGTACCAGACCTGGTCTCCGCGGCATTCTTTCTCCCCTCGCCGCGCGTCCTCCACGCCTGAGAGCCCCTCTGAGGCTGTCTGCCGCAGCCTCAGACGCCTTTGCAGCCAGCTGACCCCTCCAAACCCCCCCGTCAGCGTCGGGGTGCAAGCCGCCCCAGCCGCAACTGGCGCCCCAACGTGGTGGCAGTTCAAGTCTGGTCCGACGTGACCGCTGCCTCACCCCCGTGGGACCTTGCTCCCACCCCTTCACCACGCTCTCAAGGTAAGGACCCCCATTATCGGCCCCCGGCAGAAAAATGGGCGGACGTCTATCTTCCCGCCAAGCGCCGCAAGTCAGAGTGCTTGCTGGCCTACTAGCCTGCCACCAATGTAAAGTTTCCGGCAGGCAACTCCAGGCTTACTGGGATCTACTGGTCCCCTTCAACCCCTGGCTTTCACTGCCAATCTCTCAGACCCTGATACCTACCTGAAATTGGCCCCACCTATCAACAAGGCCAGCCACAAGCCCGAAAATCCACACAAGCTTATAAGGCAATCAACTCTGTTCCAGCAAACGCCCACCCCTGTTCACAACTCCTCAAGCTCCCTACTATCTACATGACAATGTATCTCTGGGCTAGTGAAGGCTGATATAATTAATCCACTGGTATGAGAGAAAAACGTGGCAACATTTGTGTTTTGTTTTATTTCCATGCTAATTCTAATTGGACTTCTTTAACCAAGATATTAAAATTAGTACAAAAATTTTATCAAGGTTTAAAAAGGAATTTTCAGTTTTAAATCAATAGTTTACTCCTGAACTTCAAGTCTCAGTATAGTCTTACAGTAATTATCCAAAAATGTGTGCTAATGGTCTGCCTAACTGCTGCTCAGGTTATTTTAGCTGATTGCTGATAACTGATAGGAATGTTTCCGAGCACAGGCTTTCGTGTTGCAGGCAGCATGGGTTCCAGAGAAAATCTTGAAAGGTACAATCTAAAATGTGCTATATAACAGAGGATTTAAAAGCAGCTATACCAAGAAAGTAAGAATTATGAATTAATTGTAAACTGTATGTTTCTGTTACTGTGTTGTGATTGTTCTGTGTTTGTCTGTTCTTTCAATGTCAGTGTATATTTTGATACCTCCGGATGGTAAATATAAATTAATAAAAATTTATAAAAGAGCTCTATACAAATGGCCAATATTGCATGCTACTAAGTATTTAAAGAAAAGTTCATTATTTCAACAAGCTTGTTTAATGTTCACAGTATTGTTATAAGAGGTTTGCTTGATAACTTTGATGTAGGCTATATGGAATGTGTTTTTATTATTAAGGAAACAGAAAATAATTTTGTCCTGAAATAAAATAATTGACTATTGGAAAAAGTAGAGTATAGGACGAAACCTGAGTGAATGCTAAAACTGCAGAAGATTAATGGACAAAGAATTTTTACAGTTAAAGTTAAATAAAATTTAATGGGTCTATCTATAAAATTTTACAAGCTTTGGTGTCGGGTAGTATGCTGATGCAAAGTTGAAAATTTTTGTTCTTTCTCAAGGCCTCTCACCATTAATCTGTTTTGATAAAAGTTCTTATCCTCAGTCAGTATACAAAGAAAGTCTATCTAATGTTTCTTGTGCTTATTGTTTCCTTTCCTCGGTGTTCCAAGAAAGAAAGCTTTATCTCTTAAAGGAACATAACGTTCAAAACTGCTTTCTCAAGACCTAATCCTGAACAGTGGCCTTTTGTTCCAAACTAATTATAAGAGATTTGTTCTTTTACCTTGAAAGAAAAATTAAAGTAATAATTAAGTTCATTTAATATGTTATAAGCTAAATAAAGGTGTTTTACAGTGTTATAAAATTAACAACTTTTTCTTCCCTTAAACCCTCTATTAATTAAAGTCGTATGGATAAAAGGTTTCTATGAATGTTTAAAAGTGTATAAAGTTACCAATATTTCAGCATAATATTAAAGAAAAGTACAATAAGGTTAATTATAGTTTTAATTATTATAAAAGAGTATATGTCACAAAAACAACCCCTTACCATAGATTAAAGTAACAACACTAGTATGCATCAATCCCAAATACTGCTAGTTTGTTGCAAAAAGTTAAAGTCCAGTTACATGGCTATCACTTTGTTTTAAAACTTCCTAAGACTTTCTTTAATGTCTTCTTGGACAAATCAAGCCAACTGCATTCCTTTATCTGTAAAGAACCCAACAATAAACTTTTGCAGTGCTTTTCAAGGCTATGTGCATAGCCCAACCATCTTGTACAGTATTTACTAATAGTAATAGTAATGAAAAAGCAGCATAAAAAAAAAAAAACAGCATGTGTTACTTTCCAAAAAGAACAGGTTTAGCCAACTCCCTTATTCATCTGCTCAATGCACAGAGCTTTGAGCCATCATTAAAGTTTTACAAATGTTTTAAGAGTCCTTGAATATTGTCTCTGATTCTGAATATGTATGCCTTACTGACAAGCACACCACTGCCCTTTTCTCTGAAAACCCCCGTGCTCAAATTCTTCTAGAAATCTTCCACGGGACCTTTAACTGCCATTACCCCCCCACACACAAGTTGCTCCAGGGCCTCACAAGTCTCCCCCTCTCCCCACTATACCACCCTTTCCCTGGCTCCAAGCCTCTCTCCAACTCCACTACTGTCTTCACAGATGCCTCTAAGACCAAGTTTACTTATATTGCCTACTCTCCCAGCCATGACTTGCCAACCGTTTACTGCCAAACCCATCCCGGATCGGTTCAGATGGCCGAGCTACTAGCCATCCTCACTGCCTTCCAACACCACGGCAATGAGCCCGTCAACATCTTCACTGATAGTACGCCCTGCAAGTTTGTTCAGTTATTGCCCATGCTGTTTTCTTTCCATGTGACACGCCCATTGATCAAGCACTCCGTGCCTTGCAGCGAGAGCTCAAGCTCTGCACACAGCCATGGTGCATTTCTCATATTCGCAGCCATTCAGGGCTGCCCGGGCCTCTAGCCACGGGTAATTCTGCTGCCGACCAAGCCGTCTCCACCCATACAATAGCCACTGTCGGAGACTTGGTCAATCAAGCCAAACTTCTCCATTCTAAGTTCCTCTTTTCAGCAGCCTCACTTCAACGTCTTTTGCCGGGCCTCCCCAAGGAAACGTGCAAGCATTTGGTGCGCGCCTGTAAAACATGCACCCCCTTCTTGCCGCTTGGACCATTGCAGCCACAAGGGGTCAACCCCCGCGGCCTCAAGCCAAACTCCCGATGGCAAATAGACGTCACCCATGTGCCATCATTTGGGCGCCTCAAGTATGTCCATGTCACAGTCGACACCTTTTCTCACCTTTGCTACGCCGTCCCCTTACCGGGAGAAACAGCCAAGCATTGCATTAAAGCATTGCGGCAAGCCATCTTACTCATGGGGGTTCCTTGGGATGTTAAAACCGATAATAGGCCTAGGTATCGCAGCTCCTCATTCACTGCATTTCTCCAGCTCTACAACGTTACTGATCACTTCGGCATTCCATACAACCCCCAGGGGCAGGCTATAGTAGAATGCATCCACCGCCAGCTCAAAGTGCAAATTCAATAAGAGAAGGATCTACGCCCACATAGTCAACCAGGTGACATTATCACTGCCTGCCTCATTCACATAAACCTCCTCTCCTTTGATAAAAACGGTCTTTCCCCCCTCCATAAGCATTGGGGCCCCTCCTACGCACCAACAGTTGCCCCGATGGTGTTTTGGAAGGACCCAGAAACAAACAATTGGCAGGGACCCAGTCCCCTTCTCACCCAAGGCAGAGGGTTTTCTTGTGTCTTTCCAGAAAATGCCTCCCAGCCGCTCTGGATCCCCGGGAAAAACGTCAAAACTGCCACCGGCCAGCAGCAGGTTCCAACGACAGATGATGAGAGCACTCGCCCATCGGATGGAGAGGCTAAATATGGCCGCAGACCTAGCTCATGACACCCTCCTCCTTGGACAGCTAGTACAGCTTGCTGTCCGCGCCTTAGCTTCAAACAAAAAACCTAAAAATCTACGCTCTCTCCTGCTTTTCATGTTAGCTCTGCTCCCCTCCACTACGGACCAGGCTAGTATAAGCCATCGGCCCTTTAACTGGACACTCTCTCTTTAGCAGCAGGAAAAGCTCCTCACTAATAACATTACTGCAGGTGCTCCCTCCTTCACAGTGCACATATGTAATCTTGCCAACCTTCCTGTCATCAGTTCCCTCGTAGACGTTACACACAAGACTCACCGGTGTTGATACAGCTCACTTACAGGCCTTGACGGCCCCTATAATCATGAAGTCTCAGGCTTCTATATTTGTCCTTCCACGGCCAGAGGCTGCTATGACCCAGCGCACTATTACTGCCCCTCCTGGGGGTGCAAAACCATGGCCCACGGATGGTCGGGAGCTCCCAATAGGGACCCCTACCTCTCCCTTTCTTTTAAGGATAAAAGTCACAGGAGCAGCATTAAACCCTACTGGAGCAGCATTACACTCACTGTCAAAAACCCTAAAAATGCAGGCTGGCTACAGGGCCGCACCTGGGGAGCCTGACTTTACATGAGCAACTATGATTACGGTGCCTTTTTCATTATAAAGAAAAATTCAATCCGCACACAATCCGCCGCCGTGAGCCCAAATCAAGTTCTCAATCCTCCCCACACATGGCCTCCCCCTCCTCCCTCTGTTTCTCCTTCTCCTCCCACTACCACCTTAAATCCTTCCATCACTAGGTATCCTCCCCACCGCCAAACCCTGCCACCCCCCAACCCTCTTGTAGCCCTCCTCAATGCATCATTTATCTCCTTAAACTTATCCCAGCCCAACCTTACACAACGTTGCTGGCTCTGCTTCTCCGCCGCGGCTCCCTTCTATGAAGCCATAGCTACCAACGGCGCCTATCGCGCCTCCCCAGACTCCACCGGTACCTCTTGCAATTGGAACCAAACAAAAAGAGGACTCACCCTCCGATCAGTTTCCCAGACTGGACTCTGTATAATAAGAATCGGTGGCAAGGTTCTCCCCTCCATGCAGTCCCTCTGCAGCCTAACTCACACCCCTAATGCAGCCACCAAGTTCCTAATTCCCCCTAATAACACCAAATGGCTATGTTCTTCCTCCGGCCTCACTCCATGTCTCAATGTTCAAACCCTTAACTCCACCAGCGACACCTGTGTGCTCATACTCATTGCCCCCCGCATTCTCTTTTATACTGATAACCAATTCTTTGACTCCTGGCAGCACTTCAGCTCCCCGCAGCACGAGCAGAAACAGGAAGTCTTCACCGCCATCACAACTGCCACCCTTCTAGGTCTTGCCGGCGCAGCCACTGGAGCTGCAGCTCTCAGCCTCCAAGATAATTCCTTTTCAACCCTTAGGCAAGCTGTCGATGCAGACATCGCCCGCCTTGAGACTTCCATGGCCCACCTTGAAACATCTCTCAACTCCCTGTCCGAGGTCGTTCTCCAAAACCACAGGGGCCTAGACCTCCTCCTCCTAAAAGAGTGGGGCTCTGCGCAGCATTAGGAGAAAAATGCTGCTTCTATGCTAACCACTCTGGCCTCATTCGAGATAACCTCGCACAAGTTAGGGAGGGCCTCCGCAAGAGAAAGCAGGAATGTGAAGCCGGATGGTCTTTCTCTTGGGGGCTGCCCAATGGAATCCTTTCTTACTTTCTCCCCTTTCTAGGCCTGCTCCTCACCCTTGTCCTCCTATTAGCCCTAGGACCCTGGGTCATCAGGTGAATTGTCCGGCTTGTCAAAAATCAAGTTAACTCTGTCCTTAGTAAGCCCATCCAGGTCCGGTACCAGCGAATCCGCACCACCGACGAAGACGCACCAGGAGTCTCCATTAATTGCCGTCCTCCCCAAATGGCCAGCCGCCTCTCAACGCACCCAAGCCCCAGCCCCCCTGCCCCTACCCCTTCTCACCGCCCATCCTAACCCCTTACCCTTACCCTTTCCCCTCCCCCACCCTGTTTATCTAAGGCCGCCAACATTCCATCGAGGCGCTGGACTGGTTAGCCAATGACGGGCAACGGGATCGGCCCGCCAGTCAACCTAAGGCAGGGACACGGCCTTTTGCTGCCGCGCTTCCCCATGACGGGTAAGACTGGCCACCTGTGTGGCACGGGCATTGCCCGGCTGGGCGCAATCCCGACCTAAGACAGGCACAGTCCCCCTCCCTCCTCAAATCAAGCTTTTCGGAGGAGCTTAATAAAAACAAAGGGGGAAATGTGGGAGGAAGGGCGCCCGGCTTGCCACAGTAGCAAACGGTGCAGCAAGAAGTGATACCGCCTCTGCCCACTGGGCCTAGATAAGGTGACCATGCCTGACTAGGCCTTTGCTGCTAACGGCTGGCCGGCGCTGCCCTCCCCCTTTTAATCTCCCGCCTAGCCCAACATCCGGCCAGCTCTCACTCCCCCTTTCCCCTCCCCTATTCCAAACCTCTCCGCCAGCCCTCTGCCTAGCAACCGCTTACAATCACCTATCAGGAAGCAGTACCCGCCCGCACCTATCAAATCCCTCCATGCAGTCCCTAACCCTATAAAGCTATGTCCCCTTCCGCAATAAACCGGACTTGCGTACCAGACCTGGTCTCCGCGGCATTCTTTCTCCCCTCGCCGCGCGTCCTCCACGCCTGAGAGCCCCTCTGAGGCTGTCTGCCGCAGCCTCAGACGCCTTTGCAGCCAGCTGACCCCTCCAAACCCCCCTGTCAGCGTCGGGGTGCAAGCCGCCCCAGCCGCACTGTGATCTAAAACTTGTGTGAAGACAAACAATAATTAGAAAAAAAAGAAAGGATGTGGACACTGAGGAAGAAATGGAAGGAACTGCCTTGCCACTGTACATACAGGGCAACACCTATAGCAGTGATGAAAGGCAAAATGTCAAAAACAGAGCTTTTTCATTTTTTTCATTTTTTGATACCCCAATTTATTTTTGCTTTATTTAATTTTTCTAAATTAGCATGTATTCTATATCTAACCTTTAAACTTATCACTATATTCCATTTTACTATTAATGGGACCTGGCAATATATTAGACTTCCTTTTAAAGAAGTTTTGGACTACAGAGATGTTCAACTATGGCAGGGAGGAACACTGGTTTTGGGTGTTATTGATAGGGGCACATGGTTGGGAGTTCTCCAGGGCATTTTATGTACAGGGTACATAAAAATGTTTGGATATTTACATAGTGGTTTTGATGTGGGCTATGGGTGACAGGCTCTTTGTCTCTTCAGAGATAATCTAAACTATCTGTGACTTGTGGGTGTGGGATGATGAAAGGCTGCAGTCCTGCCCTTGGGGAGCAGGAAACAGTTTAACAATGCAAGGTCTATAAACTTTAAGTATTCAGGGGAAATGCAAACAAAATATGCTAAAGGCTTATCTAGAATGTCTGGAGTCAATCCTAAAAGCTTACCTAAGATGTGGAAGATATATATGCTAATTGAAGCCTATTGAGAACTGAAACAAAGCGACCATTTGGCCTTTCCTCGCGGTATAAAAGACATTCGAAAATCTTGTTCATGGCTCGGGATTCAAACAGAAAGCTCCCGAGTCCGGCCGGCCATCAATAAACCATTTTTCCTTCTCAAAATCATTCCTGAGTCCTGGCCTCTCTATACACAAATAATTGAGCCTCTCTCAAATTCTACAACAGTTTCAGTTAAAAATGACAACTGAGAGAGTGCTGAGTTCTTACCCAGGGCAGCTCTATCACATTCTGCAATGGAACAGCAACAATCCTCCAAGTGCAATGGCAAAGAACAATAAAGATGAATGGTCCAACAATGAGCCCTTGATACTGATGGCTCTGATTATAAGCCTGTGTGCCTTAAATATGAAGTAGACCTAGAGCTGCAGTGTGCCTAATAGTTATCTCCTGAGAGCCTCCATGTTGCTCAAATGTGACAATTCTCTAAGCCAAACTCAGCATGTAAATGCATTACCTTCCCCCCAGCATTGTACATGTCTTCCAGAGATAAGCCTCCCTGGTGCTGAGGGATTACAATCAGCTGATGATGTAACTAGAAAAAGACCTTGAATAAAGGTCAATTCAGACCAGCAGAATATCTCAGACTACATGTAATACCAGGTGTTAAAAACTGTTTTGTGACCTTTGACAAAATGGAGAACTGGAAAGGACAAATGAGTTTATATGGCTATGAGTCTCCAGAAAAAAGTCAGGCAGTCATCAGAAGGGTAATGCTTATGTATGCCTCAGCAGGGTACCAGAGACTGCCAAAGTAGATAGAAACCCAGGTACTGGTTCTCCTGAGGGCTATGGAGACCCACAGGTTCTATGGTCATGGCAGATGGCTCTGGAATTCAGGGGCATGTAAGTTGGCCCTACAGTTTGTGTTCCTGAGTGTGATTGAGTTGGACCCAGAAATGACCTTTCTATACATGCATCTTCTGTTACTTTTACCAGACCTGTGGTTGGTGTTTGGGTTGGTGTATACTCAGGAGACCTGAGTCTCTGGACTGTTCATGTGACAGATGGCTCTGTAATTCAGGGGCATGTAAGTTGGCCCTACAGTTTGTGTTCCTGAGTGTGATTGAGTTGGACCCAGAAATGACCTTTCTATACATGCATCTTCTGTTACTTTTACCAGACCTGTGGTTGGTGTTTGGGTTGGTGTATACTCAGGAGACCTGAATCTCTGGACTGTTCATGTGACAGCCAGGCCCTGAGCCTCAGCAGACTTGCATCTCCTACTCTCTGGTCTACTGGACTTACACCAGCCAGCTAACAAGGAGGTGAAGAAGATCAACCACCACACCAGGAAGCCAAGAGTGCCTATAACTGCAAGCAGGAGAATTACATCCATCATCCATGTGGAATCTAAGCCCCATCTTGATGTAGAGGGGGACTGGACTTAACCATCTCAGGGTCCTCAATATGGAAGAATAGAGTATAGATTAGAGTGGACTTACTGGTGTTCTGCTGAGGAACTATTGTGATTAGTAAGGCAAGAAATTGTAATATTGATGTGGAGAAAGTGGCCATGGTAACTGCTGATGGTAGGAGAGGGAAGAAGAGATATGATGTGGGGGCATTTTCAGGATTTGGAGTTATCCTGGGTGGTGCTGCAGGGACAGATGCTAGACATTGTTTGTCCTGCCATGGCCCACTGGGTGGAATAGAAGAGAGTGTAGACTACAATGTAGACCACTGTCCATGTGGTGCAGCAGTGCCCAAAATGTATTCACCAGGAGCAGTGAATGTGTCATGATGATGGGAGAGGTTGTTAATGTGGGAGGAGTGGGGTAGGGGGGTGGGGTGTATATGGGAACCTCATATTTTTTTAATGTAACATTTAAAAGAAAATAAAGAAGAAAAAAGGAACAAAAAAAGAAAGAAATCTACATATGGAACTTTTGGGAAAGGAAAAAGATTTTCCTAAGCTCTTTAGCCTACCCAGCCCCAGAGATTTCTCTGTGCAATAAAACTGAGGAAAGGGTTAGCTGTGGCAGATTAAAACTCTATCTTCTAAACTGGGGAATTAAGAATTAGTTTGCCCTGTAGTTCCCAAATTTAAACATTTTAACAGTCTTGAAATAGGGTGATTAATAATCTAATTTTCAAATATCAGGGAGCCAGGGAAAAGTCCTTGAAAGCTATGGAGAGATCTTTTCTAAATTATGATTAAAACAAATTAAACAATTCTAATATATTTCAGATCACAGCAGTCAGTATGTTTTTAAGATTATTCACAGTATTTTTAGAATTTTAATAAATAAAAGAAATTTTAAGCCTCCTGTAAAGGAAAGAAAAAGAACGTTCCTGGCATAAATTATAGTAGCCAGATTTTGTCTAGGTTCTTGACTATGTTGCAGAAATGAATTTCAAGAGCACATCAGGTTAGTTAGGCCAGTAATTTATTAGGGTAGGGAGGGAAGAGAAATGGGAGAAAATAACAGATCATGGGTCCCAGATAGAGAGAAAGAGGCTGGAAAGTGATAAAGAGGGCTGATTTGTAGACTACAAATCCCCATTATAGGTTATAAAAGCCCAGGTTTATTTGTGCATTGTTCATCATGCTGGGGGAATGGTAGGAACAGTCACATGAACCAACACTAGGACAGGCACTGGGACAGGGCAAAGTCAAGAGACAGCCAAAGTCTTTGTGCTTGCTTTTGAAACCTTTAAGGATTCTGCCCCTTTGCTAATGACATGGGAGGAGTCCCAGCTATTTGCCATTTTGTTTGATTACCCCACCCATCAATCCCCCATGAGGGCACAATGATAAAGTCCTTGGAGAATATCCAGGGTTTCTCCTGGCTTCTGGAGGAAATCCCTTGGTGCCAGGGAGGCTCATCCCTGGGAGTCATGTCCCATGCTAGGGGGAAGGCAATGCATTTAATGCTGAGTTTGGCTTTGTGACTGGCCACATTTGAGCAACACGGAGGCTCTCAGGAGGTAACTTTTAGGCACCCTGCAGCTCTAGGCCTTGTTCTTATTTCAGGTGTACAGGCTCACAAGTATAGTCATTAGTATCAAGGGCTCATTGGACTTTCCTTCTTTTTTGGTCTTTGCTGTTGCACTTAGAGGATTGTTGCTGTTCCTTTAGGGACTGTGATAGAGCTCCCCTGGCTAGGAAGTCAGCACTCCTTCAGTTGTTGTTTTTAATTGTAACGACTATGAAAATATCCAAACATTTTTATGTACCCTGGATATATGCCCTATAGAACTCCCTGCCAACCATGTGTCCCCTGTCAATAACATCTCACACCAGTATTACTCCTCTGCCATTTTTGAACCTGTCTGTGATCCAAAACTTCTTCAAAAATGAAGCCCAATATATTACCAGATTCCATTAATAGTAAAATGGAATATAGTAATGAGTTTAAAGGTTAGATATAGAATACATATTAATTTAGAAAAATTAAGGTAAAAATAAATTGGGGTATCAAAAAATTTAAAAATGCAAAAGCTTTGTTTTTGATTCAAATAAGATTTAAATTTCTTGCAGAGTGACTTCCATTAGGTCTTCCCTATGCTAAGTAAGCATGTAAAATTCTCTCTTCTGTTCTAAACTGTGTTCACTTTAACTTTGTCAGTCTGCTCATGCCTAGGAACTCATAAATCAGATTTGGGGTTCACCTGTTACAAGTTGGATAACAGTAAAAGGCAACCTAAAAATTAGTCTTTAAATATCGGTACAATCTTGCATTTGGATTTGATGTATAAGAGAAATTACAAGGAATTAGTTCAACTGCTGTAGAAGTAGAAAAATATAGCAACATTAATGTTACTAATAAAATAATTTTGGTTGCTTAGTTAATAAAGTGGCCAGTTTATTTTTAAGTAAAAACTTACTAGAAACTGAGAGTTAAGATTATTATATAGATTATATTATAGAAAAGCAAAATAATAATATCTGAAATTGCTATAACTATGTGGATTTACCTAGACCTACTATTGTGAGAGTAATCTTAGACTAATTTACCTTTGTTTATTGTTACTTCAGGTTTAGCCTCACCTTTGTGTATGCTTACTGTAGTAATGGTAATTTTTTATTGAATTTACCTTTGATTAGGGTTATTTTGACAGTGGTTTCTCCCCTAGACCTACTATTGTGATAGTAGTTTTAAATTAAACTTACCATTCCTTTATCTTATGGTTACTTCAAATCAAGCCTCACCTTCCTGTATACTTGCAATTGTGATGGTAATTCTAAACTGAGTTTGCCTTTGCTTATGGTTATTTCAGAATTGGCCTCACCTTTGTAATGATAAATACTCCATTCTCCCCTATTTGAATCAATGGCAACTTCTGCTCCTCAAGGTTCAGGGGATGGCAAATTTCAGATATCCCTGCCTCTCATCCTTCCACCAGAATTAATAACCCAGCTTTCTTTCATGATTATCCAGGGGAAGGCTCCCATTTACCTACACTGAGCAAGAGCACAGAAAGATTCCACATCCTTTGAGGAGATTGCTCCCTGGTGAAATTCTCAAAATCTCTGTGTTGCCATCAATACTTCCAATTCACTGGCCCCATACTCCTGTTATCTCTGAGGACTGAAGAGTGGGGAGCCTCCCACTTTGAATGTTGAGGTTCCTAAAAGCAACAGGTCATGAGATAAACCAGTTTTCCCCGAGATTTCAATGATCTCAGTGAGTAGGAACTGGATTTGGAGTTACTCATTCAAGGTTTTTCAAGATAAATTATGAAAAAAGCAGAGCTCTGAAGTAAAGGAAAATGTTTTAGATTGCAGTTTAAAGCATTGGGAACAGTTTGATTCTAAGCCAAAAACTAAGAAGGAAATTCTTGTGCAAAACTTGATGGTCACAGTGCAGATTAGAATAATTAGAAATATCCTTCAAACAGATCTTTTGAATGTTATTTTACAGTTAAGTTTATTTTGTAATAGAATGAAAATCATAACAATGAATTGTATTTCTGTGTCTAAGTCCCTAATTGTGTTTGTTCACTGTATATCTTCATAACTCAGAATGGTAATAATATCAAATTAATAAATTGGAAACATATATGGCTTAAGCAGTTGACCACCTGCTTCCCACATGGAAAATTCCAGGTTCAGTTACCAGTGGCTCCTAATGATGTGGGCTATGGGTGAAAGGCTCTTTGTCTCTTCAGAGACAACCTAAGCTGAAGGTTGTGGGTGTGGAACAGTAAGAGGCTGCAGTCCTGCCCTTAGGGACAATGGCAACAGGCTCCAGTCCCAGGAAACAGTTTAACAATGCAAGGGCTATAAACTTTAAGTATTTAGGGGAAATGCAAAAACAAAATATGCTAAAAGCTTATCTAGAATATTTGGAGTCCATGCTAAAAGCTTACCTAAGATGTGGAAGATATATATGCTAATTGAAGCCTATTGAGAACTGAAACAAAGGGACCATTTGGCCTTTCCTCTCTGTATAAAAGACGTTTGAAAATCTTGTTCAGGGCTCGGGATTCAAACAGAAAGCTCCCGAGTCCCGCCGGCCATCAATAAACCATTTTTCCTTCTCAAAATCATTCCTGAGTCCTGGCCTCTCTATACTCAAATAATTGAACTTCTCTCAAATTCTACAACACTAAAACAAAACAAAAAATCAAACAAGTAAATGAAAAAATAACTCAGGGGAGCCAATGTATCTCAGTGGTTGAGTCCTGGCTTCCCATATATTAGGTCTGGGGCTTAATCTGGTAGCTCAAAAATTTTTAACTAATGACAGTTCTTAAAAGACCAGTATTCAAGTTGTTTAAAATTTAAATAATCAGTTATATAAGTTAAATGATTATATAATGAATTTGTGAGCCTAAGCAGGATAGAAAGGTCATATAAAAATCTGAATATAGAAGTTATTGGGAAAAGCAACAAGTTTTTTTTTTAAGTTCTTTGACCTACCCAGTCCACTTCCCACTTTCCCAGCAGGGCTTCTCTTTGAAAGAGCTGTGGGAAAGGACTAGGTATTACAAGATAGGAGAATGTAAGTTTAGCTTCTTCTAACCCAGGGATTCAATTAAGAGTCCTATAATTCTCAATTTAAACATTTTAACATTAAATTAGAGCAATTAATTAAAATTAGAAGCAATTAATAATCAAATAGTGAAATTTCATTAAGTAAAAGAAAAAGGCCTTGAAAGCTATGAAAAAACATTTCTAAATTATGATGAAAACAAATTAAACAATTATAATATATTGCAGAATCTGACAGTCATATGCTCTTAAGTTATCCAAGATTTTAGAATTTTATTTAAAATAAGAATGGTTAGTCTCCTTGAATGAAGAAAAAAAAATTCCATGTTTAATTTATAATGCTTTCAATTTTGTTTAGCTTGGATGTAATCACCATAGATTTGTAGGATACTAATAAAATGAATTAGCATTCTATGTTTTAAATCTTTAAGATACTGAAAGTTGTAAGTTCATGTTAATGAAATATAGATATCCTAAAGTGAAATGAATAGTTTTCATTGAACAGAGTACGGGATGTAAGACAATACTTTTAAATGTATTAAGGTAAACTTCATTTGTTGCAAAATGTAATTATTAAGTTTATTTCAAGGTAAAAGTAACTTATGGTTAATTACAGTAAGTTTTTAAAAGCATTATCTAAACTGAAGTATTTAAATGGATAATTCCAGGAAGCCATTATTAAAGAGAAACCTAAATAGATATTAATGCAAAAAAAAAAAAGGTAGCTTCATAACAGAGAACTGACAAAGGCCACCTCAATCTGCATGTGAAGGTGGTGGTAAATAAGCTTAATTCCCTTGGGAATCTTAGGTGTTCATAAAATAGTGGAGAAAGTAGTTTTTCTGTACTGATAAAATAAAATACCTGTTAATATAATCATGGTAAAGATTTAAAAGTAAAAACAGTAAAGTACTAAAGTAGTTAAATTTCACTTGATATATTATAAACTGCAGTGGAAGTATTTAGAATGTTTATAAAACTTAAAAGAGACAGACTTTATTATTTTCAAACTCTCTTGTGTTTTTAAATCAGACCCCAATATACTGCATGGTGCCTCTCCATTTGAGTTATTGGCTAGGTTGGTCACTATGACCTCTAAAACAACGAAAGCATATACCAAAATTCTGGACATGCTCCAGAAGGGAATGTAGAGCATGTTCCTCTTTTAGACTCATTGTCAGCTGGCAATGGACCAATATGTCCAGATTTACAATGGACATTGCATTCACACTGGCTCTGTTTCATAGTGCTGGAGGGCACAATGTAGCAGGCCAGTGAAACACTGGAGCTTCCCTCCAAGGGCCAACAGTGCTGCAGCTTGCTGGTTGTGTGATGGATATACCAGATGGAGCAATAACTGCCAGAGTGATATGAGTAAACTTAAACATAATAGACATTATAGCCTTCCTTCATATGGAGATACAACATGTATGGTATTGCAAACCTAAATCTCGGATCTATTAACTGTTACTCAAAGGGGTACTTATGCAGTGATCAGTGCATTGAGCAGTGGTAAGTACTCTACCTATATACCTGATGAATATAATATCTCTTCTATTCTAGATCATATGAGAAGGATATTGAACATGCTAAAATTCCTAGTAACCTTCAGTCATTTTCTAGGTAGTTAATGAAGGCTTTAAGATAAAATAATGGCTGTTTTAAGTACTGTCTTTATTTTGCTTAACATATGCTTGTCTTGCTGTTGTCTATATTGTGGCATTAAACATTGCAACTTTTAAAAATTTAATGACTTTTTTCCTTTAAATACTTTTTTAGTGAAAATATTTACTTAGGATTCCTATTTCTTTAAAAGAGCAGTAAGGAAATTATTTAAAATGTTACAATATTTCAAAGAGAAATTCAGCTTTGTTCTATGTGGTGTGTTTATGTGCAATTATTATTTTTGATACTTTAACATGGCACCATATAAAATTGCCTGTCCATTCCTTTGAAATTCACCATAAATTTCTTAAAATTTCTCTAGGCATCTATAGTAGTTTAATATTATTGAAGAATTCCAAAAACAAATATTGGATTATATTTGTAAACTGACCTTTTCCTTTGGGCATATGAGATTATATTGGATTCAGTAATGAAGTAAACCTTATACTGGATTAAGTAATCAAGTAAGCCTCTGTGTCAGTAAGACATTGAATACCTGCCCCTTCGTGAGTGGGGACTCGCAGATAAAAGGCACAGTGAAGAACAGAGTTGAGCAGCCATCTTGCTCCAACACATGAAAATATACTTTAGTGAGGGAAGTAACTTATGCTTTATGACCTGGTATCTGTAAGCTCCTACCCCCAAATAAATGCCCTTTATAAAAACCAACCAGTTTCTGGTATTTTGCATCAGCACCACTTTGGCTGACTAATATTTCATCATATTTCTTTAAAAACTTTAATTGCTGTCTAGTTGAATAGCTCTTTGCATGAAGAAAAATTTACCCATATTAAAGGTGAAACAATTATACAGTGAACTGATGTACGAGAGTTGCTTTACTCATATTTTATTATGGGCATTTGGCTGCGTTTGTTATATCTATTCAATCCATCCTTTAAATCAACCTAATTTCTATTTACCTTTATAATATTTTCATTTCAACATAATTTGTAAATGTCAATGTTCTTTACTACAGACATTTCAAGGGTGAACCATTAGCCAAAGTTAATTACTTGAGTATAGTAATTTTCCTTTTTGTTAATATTTATAAAAAGAAGTGTGAAAGTTAAACTCATATTATTCAAACAAATTTGACAGAGTATATAACTCCTGTTGTGCCATACCTATAAAATATAGCATATGACCATATCCCTTAAAGAATTCCCAAGGCTATTCCTATTAAATTCTCATGGCTCTTCATTTCAAAGAGACAACTATTAGTCTATTTATTCATTCATTTCAACATTTTCCTGCTATAAACATTTATAAATAAAAATATAAATGACAGTTGCATCATGCAAATGACAGTGTTTTGTGGAGAGGTCTTCTTTCAAACTCAAATGAGTGTTTATGAGATTCACCCATTTTTTGAGTATATAGTAGTCTATTTTTAAATTTCAGTATCCTTAAATTTTATAAACATTTTATAGTTTTATTAATTTTCTTTTAATGGTCATCTGTGCTTGATCCATGATTTACTTAATAATAAAATGCTGGAAACTGGTACAAGTTCCTTTGGAAATAAGTTTTCATTCCCATTGAGTATAAAAAAATACTGGAATCACTGTTCATGGAATAGGTAATATTTAGGGTTTCTTTTTAAGAAACTGTATATAATTTGTGAATTAGGCATGATGTCACATACTAGCAAAAGAATCATAAAAGATTTTAGGTTAAGCATAATCATCAACATCTTTAGTTGTCAAATTTATTAATTTTGAAATGTGGGAGGTGTGTAGTAGAATATCACTGGGGGGAGGAGTGGGGTGAAGGGAGTGGCGAGTATATGGGGACCTAATATTTTTTGAATGTAATATTAAAAAAATAAATAAAGACAAAAAAACAAAGTTAAAAAAATAAAATAAATTAAAATTTCCCTTGAGAATACACTAAGTTGAGCTATATACAGAGTTACTAAATAAACCTATTAACTAAGTCATGAAATGGCATTATTAGCAGAAATGGAAAAGCCAGTCATCAGATATATGGAATGGTAAGCAGCCCTTAAGAGCCAAAACTTCTTTAAAAAGAAGAATAAATTTAAAGTACTGACTCCTCTTAGTGTTATATCTTATTAAATGTTAAATCTTATTAAAAAGCTACAGTAATTAAAATAGGATGGTACTGGCACAAGAGCACACATATAAGACAATGGGATAGAATTTAGAGTGGAGAAAGAAACCCTTTCTTCTATGGCCAATTGGTATTTGACAAGAGTGCAAAGTCCCCTTTCCAGTGGGGAAGGAATCATCTTTTCTACATTTTATTTTTAAAATATATATTTTATTACAGAAGTGTGAACTTACAAAGCAATCATGCACATGTATAGAGTTCCCTTACAACAACAGCACACCACACCATTGTGGAACATTTGTTACAGATTGTGAGATAATAACAGACTGTTACCATTAACTATGGTCCATATTATATGTTTGGCATATTTTTACATACTCTCCCATTATTTACACAGTACAACTTTGGCACTGATAGAATATTGCTGTTCAGCAGCAAATATATTAAGAAAGAATTAACTTTTCAAAAAATGGCACTGGAAGAGTGGTTAGTACACGTAAATGAATAGCAGTGTAACCCTTCCTCACACTATATCCAAAATTCAACTAAAATGCTTCAAACTCATAAATATAAGAAAGAAATCTCTAAAAGTCCTTGTAGGAAACCTAGGGAAAAAACATCAGGACTTCAAGTTAGGAAATTGTTATATAGACTTTACAACAGAAGCATGAGCAATAGGAGAAAAAATAGATTAAATGGAAATTCATCAAAATTAAAATCCTTTGTGCTTCCCACCTTTGCAGGAGAAAATGAGCCAGTGATGAGATGGTATGTGGAGGAGAGTTTCCGTGTGCCCTTGGGAAGGAGACCAGCTGAGGAGGTACAGGTAGCAGGTGTTATGTGCAGAGGCCAGGTCTTGCTCAGTTAGTCAATGGGAAGATTCTGAGCTCAGATAGAAGGACATCAGGGAGGTTTAGTGCAGGTTCCTGGAGCAGGCAGTAACCCAGTTCTGGTAGTTACTGTGAATCTTTTTCTGTAGATGACTTGAGGCCTGGTTCACCATTTAAGATGCAACTCCTTGCTTTTGCTCCCAAAACCACTAGCTGATTTTAATCACTTTATTCCAATACTGCTATTCAAAATGCTACAAGCTCTAGTGAAGATGCATTGGGCCTGGGCTATTAGCCCAGTCTTCCCTCCACTCAAAATCTTCTTTCAATTACCCCAGGCCTAAGCAGCAGGTTAAAATTTTCATCTGCAAAACTCGCCAGTCTGGGGTAAATCTCATTCCTCACATTTCCTAGCCCAGGAAATAAAGCTAAATTATTTGAGAATCACTCACATGGAGGCAGACATTTTACTTATCCCTAGTGAAAGTTCTGTGTCTGTGGATAACTTTGTAAAAAGGCAATATAAAGAGTGGGAGAAAATATTTGAAAACAGTGTATTCAATAGGAGTTTAACATCAAAATGTATTAAGAAATGTTATAACTCCTCAACAGAAAGACAATCCAATTTTTAAAACCTGAACAAAGTATGTGAACAAACATTTCTCCAAAGTAGATGTACAAATGGCCAATCATCAAGGTCATTAGTTATTTCATATGTGTAAATCAAAATCACAATGAGACACCAAGTTTCACCCAATAGAATGGCTCCTAGTAAAAAAAAGGAAAATATTGAGGCAGGTTAATATAGGGAAAAGGGGTGCCGAGTTTGAATTAGGATCTGGACCCTGCCCAGAAACCCCCTGCTACTAAGAGAGCCAGGAGAAACCTGCCAAGAGCCTGACCACAAGGTCCCATTTGGAATTTTTTCTGGACACAAGGGGAGGCCCTGGATACATCCAAACAAATGCTTCACCATCTGCCCCCTGATGGCTAACAGGTGGGGCAAGAAAACAGCAGAAATTAGCTGGGACTCCTCCCCAATATTAGGAAAAGTGGGGAGGAAAGGTCTTAAAAGCCCTAACCCAGGGCCCCACGTGAACATCTTACCCTGTAACATGCTCATAACCCATGTCTCAGGCTGTGTATTCTTCTTTCCAGTTTTCATATTTCTTAAGTAACTCTTTACTCCCTTGCCTACCCTATGGAATGTCCTTACATTCTTTTATGTGATGTAGCCAAGAACCTTGGAGCCTAGAACCCAGAGCATTCTACTAAAAATATGAAGTATGAGAAATGGCATGGAGAAAAATGATCTCTAGATAATTCTTGTTAAGAAAGTAATGAGTAACCACTTTGTAAAACACTGTGGCATTTCCTCAGATAGTTAAGTATAGAATTACCATATGACCCAGAAATCGCACTTTGAAGTAAACATCCCAAAGAATTAGGATCAGGGATTCAAACAGCTCTTGGCACACCAGTATTCATAGTAGCATTATTCACAATTGGCAAAAAATGGAAGAAAAACAAGTGTCTATCAACCAATGAATGGATAAACAGCATGTGGTATACACCTAACAAAACATAAAGGAATGGACTGATATATGCTGCAACATGGATGAACACTGAAGACATGTTCAGTAAAAGCCAGAAACAAACGTACAAATATATTGTATGAACTCATAGTTATGAAATAATGAGAATGTGCAAACTCATGAAGTTACAAAAGAGAATGTGTTAACAGTGGACAGGTATGGAATGGGGAGTTAATGCTCAGTTGGTATAGCATTTTTGTTTAGGATGATGGTAAATTTTGGTATTGGTTGGTAGTTATCTAACACATCGTTCTGAATATAATTAAACCACTGAGTTATATGTAAAAGTCTTTTAAATGGTAACTTTTAGTTCACATAAATGTTACCAAAATTTAAAATACCCCACAAAACTGTACAATACAAAGAGGAACAGTAAGGAAATTTATGGACTTTAGAATAGATCTTATATAATTTTAGTAATACTGTTTCATCAATTGTAACAAAGGGACCACATTAATATGGACTGTTATTGGGAAAACTGTATTGGTTGATGTATTGTATGCAGTCCCTAAACTACCCTCTGGCATTCTTTCAATTGACATTTATGTCTTAGACTAGTGCTTTCAGCCACAGTCACATTTATCATCCAGCCATGCTAGTTACACTCACTACAAAGTGTTACCATCACCTTCACCCTTTTCCACATTTTGCAATCAAGCTAATTAAAAATTCTACATACATTAAGCATCACTGCTCCTTCTCAGCCCTTGTCTTATTTCCCAGTAACCTATACTCTAGATTTTAATTCCATGTATTTAGTATTCATCTCCAGTTCAAATTAGTGAGACCATACAATATTGGTCCTTTTTTGTCTGTCTTATTTTACTCAGTATAATGCCCTTAAGTTTCATCTTTGTTGTCATATGTGTCTCAATTTCATTTATTCTTTCAGCAGCATAATATTCCAACATATGTATATACCACATTTTGTTTATCCTTTAATTATTTGACGGGTACTTGGGCAGTTTATTCTTCCAAGTACTTTTAGAATCCCAGGTTATGCCAAACCTAATTTAACTGCTTTTATTTTTAAATTAATTCTAAAATGTGCCCCATTTTTCTTTAATTTAGTAGCTTCTTGGCATTTTTTGCCTGTTCTTGTTGGTAATTTTAAATAGTATATGATTTTCCCTCTTTCCATAATGTTAGTCCAAATACTTAGAAATAATTTTACTGTGTATACACAAGTTTATGACTATATTACAATGTAAATAAATAATTTTTATGATGTGACATAAAATTTAAAATGTATTGATTCACACAGTGAACTACTTAACTTTTAAAAATACACCTCATTTGCTAACTTTAACAAAAAAAATCTAGGTTAATTTTATTGATAACTTGCACTATTATGAATTTAACCAAACTCAAACGTATATCCAAGGGATCCTTACTAATCAGGTGTTGAGGGAAAACTGGATTCTCTGGAAGGTGAAATCCCTATTCTTCCAGGTCTCCTGACAGGCATGAGCCATAGATGAGCTTCATAAGGAGTGATCATGTTTTGAAATAATCTAGAAGGAGAATCCTTCATATCATTAAGGCTAAATGTAAATCTCCCAGGGAAGGGGCTCTGTGACATTTGTTCAGTGAACCAAGAGGCAGGATCATGGCTCTTGTAAAGTTTCCATCATTGTTCAAAAGAAATATTCATGTTACAGAAGATAAATAGGAATCATCATTTACCAGGTATATTTCTATGTTTAAGTTTACTTTTTTATTTAAAATGACTGAATAATAATTATCTGAATATCTGTGATAGGTCTCGTAATGATTAGTATATTTTATTTCTGTTCCATAATATAAATTAATACTCATAGACTATTAAAAATATGGAAAATGTAATATTACCAAAATTACAAAGAAATTGAATTAGCAGAGGACACTAAGAATTAAAGATTATTTGAACTAGATTGTAAAGGATAGCTAAGATATCAATTGACATAAGAATGATAGTCTCACTGGAGATACCCAGTGAAGTTTTTCCCATAAATACTTTCTCATATTTATTCAGTGGATATTAGGTACTAAAGGTAAACTCATATAGATTTTGAAAATGCTCTTAAAGTTCATGTTTTTAACAATTCATGAGGAAGAGTGTTTATGAGATTTAATTGGTCCACTTATTTTGTTTTACCCCACATTTAAAAATTATGATTTAAATAATTTCTAAATATCCTTGAGGTAATAAATATCATAGAAAAAAAACCTCTGGGAAACGGACTTTGGCCCAGTGGTTAGGGCGTCCGTCTACCATATGGGAGGTCCGCGGTTCAAACCCCGGGCCTCCTTGACCCGTGTGGAGCTGGCCATGCGCAGTGCTGATGTGCGCAAGGAGTGCCTTGCCACGCAAGGGTGTCCCCCGCGTGGGGGAGCCCCACGCGCAAGGAGTGCGCCCGTGAGGAAAAGCCGCCCAGAGTGAAAAGAAAGTGCAGCCTGCCCAGGAATGGCGCCGCCCACACTTCCCGTGCCGCTGACGACAACAGAAGCGGACAAAGAAACAAGACGCAGCAAACAGACACCAAGAACAGACAACCAGGGAAGGGGGGGGAAATTAAATAAATAAATAAATCTTTAAAAAAAAAAAAAAAAACAACCTCTGAACTTACTTTCTTTTTCTCTTACACCCAAACCTATGCATTTATCACAATGTAGTCTGATCTAGAATATGAATGGTAAATGTATCCTACAGAAACTTGTGAATTTATAAGAACTAGGAGAAAGATGAAATCTGAAGAATATAGGTGAAGACTTCTAAGGAACAATCACAACATGTAGTTTTCACAAAGGAAATTTTTAAAAAATCCTCTGAAAACCTAGATATGTTCAATAAGTTTCCCTTAATTCAATAGAATCATCTTTATCCTTGATTATTGTATTTGATATTTAATAAAATAGTTTAAAGGGCTTTTCCTCTCCATAAAAATGTAGGTAGAACAGGCAAACATAACTGCAAAGTTTTTATAGAAAAATAATTTGGATGAAATATTTTTCAAAAATACTAGAAATTAATATGTTTATTTAATAAACATAAATAAAAATTAGTATTATGATTATTATCCACATGTTAGCTAAAATGTATACTATTTTTAATTGCATATAAAAATACATAAATAAAATATTGATAAAATATTAATTTAAATATTGTTATACTTATCAATCATCTATCATAACTTTACCACATACAAAAATTTAATTAGTTTTAGTGTTGAAAGTGTAATTAAGATTGAATTGATTTATTGATGAGTTGGAATTCTTCAAGATAAGCATAAGTAAATTAGTTGTGGATATAATCATTTTTTTGAAAGGAAGAATTCAGTAAAATCTAGAAAAGGAAAGTAGGCAAGTAATCTAGACAGGACTTTATCCTTCAAATATTGAAATTCATAACTGATTGTGGGAAAGATTCTTCATAGAGGAATAATATCAGTTGGGATGCTTTCCTTAAACAGTAAGTATAGGTGAGAAGGTAAACTAGAGAGAGGGAGAGCAAAGAAATCTGGTACAAACTGCAAAAGAAAAATGGAATAAACTATCTGATTCAAAAAAAATTTTTTTTTGGATTGTGAGGCAAAAGAGGAAAGAAAGGGCTCAAACAGATGTCTTGTATTCCAACTGAAATGAAATACTGGGGAGAAATATTTTAACTCATCTCCATTGGCATAATCATCTAAAGAATAATTGATTAACTTTGAATAATTCATTTTACTTTGTTATAGGGACTTTTCCTAAGCCAGCTGTCCAATCAAAGGGATATTATCAATAATCATCTTAGTCAACTAATACATAAACAGCATCAATAATAACTGTAGATTTTACAAACAAAATGGGTGATACAGAGGCTTTCTTAGAGAACATATCTGGCATGATCATTCACTAAGGAAGGAAATGAGAAATAATCACTAGTGTCCAGAAAGTGTTTTAAAGATATTTTACAGAAATAGTATAAATTCGACTCAGAAACTGAAAAATTTTTATGGATTTTTATTTTCTTTTAATCATATAACAAACTTAGATTCTCCAATCCTATGAATGTTAAAATTATTTTATTGGAATAGATAGGAAAAAAATTAAAACAAATTGGCATTTATTGATTTCAAATGCCATCTTTTTGCCATTTCCTTTAAACTGAATTCCTGATGAAAAAACATACATTTTTTTACCAATGGTGACACTTTTTTCATGACTAATGGGGGTTGTTTCCATTTAGTTTTTGGAATATTTCATCATATTGTACTTTGATTATTGGGAGACTGACATATTAGAATACATGGACAACTTCACCATCTTCACAGAATTCCTTCTTATGGATATCTCAACCTTCTGGGAGCTCCAAGTCTTACAAGGTCTGATGTTCTTAGTGATTTCTCTTGGAGCCCTGACTGGGAATCTATTAACTATTATGCCCATTGTAATTAATCCACATCTACACTCTCCAATGTATTTCTTTTTTTTCATTATTTTTTTTTAATGTTACATTAAAAAAATATGATGTCCTCATATAGCCCTCAAACCCCTTGCCCTACTCCTCCCAATCAACAACCTCTTTCATCATATGGCACATTCATTGCATTTGATGAATACATTTTGGAGTACAGCTGCACCACATGGATTGTGGTTTACAACGTATTTCTTTATTGGCAATTTGTCATTCACAGATCTTTGCTTTAGTTCAGTTACTCTTCTCAAAATGACTATGAATTCTCTGAGAGGAAATAAGATGATTTCTCTCTCAGAATGTGCTTTTCAGATTCATCTATCTTATTTGTAGCTACAGAGCTGGCCTTCCTTGTGGCGATGTCCTATGGTCACTATCTTACTGTTTGTCACCTTCTGCACTATGGGCTCACCATCACCTCACATCTGTGCATACAGGCAGCTGGTGGCTCATGGATAACTGAGCTAGTATATTCTGCTATCCACACAGGTATCATGTTCAGATTTCCTGTCAGAGAAATTAATGTGATTCATCAATATTTCTGTGATGTGCCTCAAATTTTGAGGATCACTTCTTCAGATGTTCAATTTTCTGAGCCTATAGACCTACCTATAAGTGCTGGTACTTTCTTTCTATGTTCTTTTATTTTGTTTCAGCCCCATATTGATATTTTTTCAATGGTGCTTAGGATGCATTCTGTGTAAGCCCATAACAAAGCCTTACCCACCTGTACACAACATTTGGCAATTCTCATTTTGTTTGTGATTTCATTGCTGACAATTGTCTTTGGGTCCATTGCAAATGCAGCATCTCTCAGTAATCTTCTGGTGGCCATGTTCTACTCCATGGTGCCCCCACTTATAAACCCCATCATCTATAGCCTGTGGAATAGAGAGAGTAATAATGCACTTGGTAGAATGTTCCACAGATTCCTTGAGCACCAAAGAAAGGTATTTTATTTAAAATTTCTGAATAAAACATATTGAAATTTAATTCATATTTGATATATGTTCTTAAATGGAATCTATCCTTGTCAAATATCAAACTTTGTTTCATATAATTTTGCTTTATTGCATATATGATAATGAGCTATGAATTTAGGTGTCCTAGTTTTTCAAATTCATAATCATGTGTAATTCATACATTCTTCTAGAAAATAATTTCCACACTGTTAAAAGGTTTTGTAAAATGTGTCAGATGGTTTATAGCTAAAAGTGAATGATGATATCACATGGAGAACATCATAGATGAGTACTTTAAATTTGTCTATATACTTGAGATAATTTCAAGATACTCAAGATTTGAATATTCAAAAAAAATGCATATTTGTATTCTCCTTTATACAAATATCTGTACCAAGCTATAAAGTGTTTAGATTTGGGGAAAACTGCAGAATAATGACATAATAATACTAGAAAACTGGATCTGTGCAAAAGCTTATTTCCTTATTGAAAAATGGATCTAAATATCTGTCCCTTAAAACAGAACATGCTTTGGATGTTTTGGATGTTTCCATGTGATGTGGTTATTAGGATGCATGCCATGCACTATTCATTCATTCATTCTACACTATGAAGAACAAGTAATACCTAAGGGAAGTTAATGACTGACCATGGCCAATTGGCTTTAATTCTGAACCACAATTAGCTCCTATGCTACAGGTCCAAGTGTGTTCACTTGGAAGGATAAAATACCACCTCCTACTAGATATGTGGACTGCAAGTACATCCCTTTACATATTGCCCCATGCATTTTCAAATATACTCTGGAGACAATCTAATTCTGGTGAGAATGTTTTATGACATCAAGTACATGGTAATATATTTGTCCCTGGCAGGGTGGGAGCCAGCTTCCAACACTAGGATACACAAACATTGAGAGATATGAGACATTTAAAATATTTGCCTCCATTGACTAAGGATATTTGCCACATTGGCTTTGTGGAAGTGATTCCTAACTGTGAAGCTTCTCTATGTGAGTAAAATGTTGCTTCATTCAGTGATGTATGAAATGTGTTTCATTTAGCCACCCTTACAAGTATTTTTGATTGGTTGTCATCCCTTTAAGATGTCTCACTTTCTGATGAACCAATAGGTGTACCTGACTGAATTGCCAAGAAATTAAAACATGCCATGGTGGAAGTTTAAATGATTGTCAGTTCAGCCATCCCAATGAGGTGCCAGTTCCAACAAGGATGACTGGCTGACCAATGAGCTGGCCTCACACTAGTCATGCGAGGTAAAGTGGGATGTGGGCAGTGTATCTGTTAACAGGGATGAATTAATGCAGCAGATAAGGGCAGAAATGAAGAAGTTAGATTCTAGGAAGAGTATGGAAACTATATCCTGCATCCTGGGCTCCTGCTTTTCTGCCTGCAATTTACTAACCTTCCAAGTTTCTCTATGTTGCAAATGACTTCTGAGGAGAGTCTAAGGCCTCCACTTCATCAGTGTTGTTTGTAAATCCAGGGTTAGGCCTGTTTGCAGTCACACCTAACAAATGGCATTGCTGAAATTCAAGCTGCTATAAATTATTTGTTTTGTTTTAGAAAAATACAGAAATTAGAAGATATATATTGACAGAAGCCAGGAGAAGTTCATGTGGTTTTGGTTGGTGTATCTTTTCAATGAGGAGACATTTCAGACTAACTTTTCTAGGGCTGAGAATTGCGTTTTTGGAAAGTTATCTATTGAACTTCTGTACAACACATTTTAACCCTATTTCATAGGACAATCAATAGGTTAGAGATAGGAACAAACTCAAGACACTTTTTGAGTTGCCGGGTACATGAGAGTGGTTTTCCCAACTGTGGAAGCGGTCCCAAAAAGTAAAACCCAATGGAGTCTATAAACATCCTGAAAGTAAAGGTCATTGACACTTGGTTATAGTACCCTTCACCATGACAGGATGTGGAGGAAACTCTTGAACAGCATTGAAGACATTCATGAAAGATGATTTATCCCAGTTGAAGCAACTCCTTTCACCTTTGCTGTTCTCAGGGGTGATAGTGAGGAAAGTGGTAAGAAAGCTCCACCTTAATATCCCACTTTGGGGTAGAAATAATGGGGAGTGACAATCATTATCAATGAGACAGACCATAGAGGTGGGACACCATAGCTGAGCAATTGTAGATTACCCCACATGGAATGCCATAAAGTGAACACAATGAACAACAGGGAAAGAAAAGGATGGAGCAAGGCTCACCCACTGGGTAAAGTGGATTTTGTTACTAAAACAAAAGATAAATAGAGCAAAAGAGATATCCTGAGGACTGAACTGTCAGGCACAAAGAAAACAGAAACTGATTCTGGAAATTTCCAAGTCTCTGGAAATCAAGCTCCCAGATGATATTGCCCCATTTGGGGACTTAACTAAATTTAGAACTTGTAAATCAAGACTGAAGATTCACTTATCTAGGAAAGACTTGTGGAAAGTCTTACTGTCTGATGGCTTGGACCCCGGTTTCTTGCATGTTAAATAACAAGGTTTTTGAGAGAGCAGTATGAACAAAACCACTGTCAGCCTGGTATAAAAAGAACATGGAAAGGAGAAATGGAAGAAGAAACAGCTTTAAGAGGAAAACCATGGAAGCTGAGATCTGGAATTAAGAATCAACTTGGGCCAAGAGAGGAACTCCACCCATGTGTACAGAGAGGATGAGTTTGCCCCAGCACTTGAAGAGGGTGGATGTTCCCACCAAATATTGGGGGAGAATTTTGCCACCCCAGGGTACACAGAGGGTGGAGCATATTCCTCAAGGATTAGGGAAATTAAGGTCAGAACCCCATAGGTCTGAGAGGGGTGGACCTGTCCCCCATGGATTAGGGAAGGCCAGTTGGTCAACCCATTGCTCTGAGAGGGTTGAGCCTGTATGCAAAAGATTAGGGGAGGAGGTTACCTCCACATCGCTGTACTAGGGGGTCTAAGACTCCAAACCAAAGATTGGGTAAAGTGTGGCAATCATCCCAATGCACTTGGAGAGTGAGGTCTGGAGTTTGATCCACACCCAGATGCTTGATGAGAGTCAAATCAAGAAAATGACCATTGAACAAGCCTGTGAAAAGGATGGGTTTCCATAATATACCAAGAAGAAGAAACTATTAAGAATGACTCTCAGACTTTGAAATCAAATGGAGGATGCCCTTCAGGTTTACTGAACTGTAAAGGACCTGTGACTCATGTTTCCCTCCCAATTTCTCCTTATGTGTAATGAAATGTTTATTCTTTTTCTGCCAATTTGTGTATTGGAAGAGGATAAATTGTTTTGTAATTTCAGACGTCTACATACAGGTGGGACTTTGCTCCAAGACAAACTGTATTTATTTAAATTGATTGTGATGTAATTTAGGACTTGCATTGTTACTGATTTAAGGTTTTCTTGAATACTGTAATGTCTTTTTGGAATTCAGAGGGTGGAGGGTAGCAGCTTGATATAGTTAAGAATTAAAAAAAATATATTGGATTATGTTTGTAAACTGGTCTGTACCTGGGCATGATTAACTTAAGAGTAGGGCTTTGATTGGGCCAGGTCAGTATGATGTTGAGTCCCCATCCCTTGGTGGGTGGGGACTCACAGATAAAAGGCATGGCAAAGAACGGAGTTGGAAGGTTTTTAATGTTGGAGTTTTGATGTTGAATTTGATGCTGAAGTCTTAAGTTGGAGCCCTGGGGGAGTAAGCACATTGAGGAAAGAGAAGTTAAGTCCTGGGAATAGAGGAACTGTGAGCCCAGAGACAAGAAAGACCTGGAAAGAGAGAAACCCAGGAAGCCTGAACCTTGGCAGACATTGGCAACCATCTTGCTCCAACACGTGGAAATAGACTTCAGTGATGGAAGTAACCTATGCTTTATGGCCTGGTATCTGTAATCCCCTATCCCAAATAAATGCCCTTTATAAAAGCCAACAGGCTTCTGGTATTTTGCAACAGCACCCCTTTGGCTGACAAATACATAGAGCAAATAACAAAGTAGGATAAACAATAAACATGCAGAAATTTGAAATGTATATGTAATATTTCTAGACTAATTTCAATGTTAATATAAAATTCCAAAGATATATAATAAATTGGTACAACTAATAATAGTTTAAATTTAAATTACTGGTGGTGGACTTGGTCCATCTACCACATGGGAGGTCTATGGTTCAAACCCCGGGCCTCCTTGACTCATGTGCAGCTGGCCCATGTGCAGTGCTGATGCGTGCAAGGAGTGCCGTGCCACCCAGGGGTGTCCCCCGTGCAGGGAAGCCCCACATGCAAGGAGTGCACCCTGTAAGGAGAGCCACCCAGTGTGAAGGAAAGTGCAGCCTGCCCAGAAATGGCGCCCACACACGGAGAGCTGATACAACAAGATGATGCAACAAAAAGAAACACAGTGTCCCATGCCGCTGACAACAACAGAAGTGGACAAAGATGATGATGCAGCAAATAGACACAGAGAACAGACAACTGGGGTGGGGGAGGGGGGGAGGGGAGAGAAATAAATAAATAAAATAAATTTAAATTACTCATAACCCCGAGTTTTGTATTTATTTACTCAATATATATTCTGACTTCAGAAACATTGCCTTAGATTTTACTAAGCAATTAGTTCATAAATAACTTTAGATAAGTGATATTTATTATTCTCTCAGTTTAAGATAACCCTGAGGAAAATATTTTAAATTGTTTCATTTTTCTGAAGCAAAAGTTGGCTGCATTCTACAGGTTTTGCTATATAGAATTCTTACATTGATCCTTGAAAGTGTCATCATAAGGAATTTTCTGTTCATCTAGTTGAAAGTCATACATATAAAATATGCAGTGGATTTAATGTAGTTCTATAAATTTTTAATGAATTTCAAATTCATTTCATTCAAAATACGAACATAGTATATGTTGAAGAACTATACTATGAACACTATATATCCATTTAGCTTATATTTTATTCAAACATTTTTTATAATTATTTTATTTACATCTCTTCATGCTTCCATTCTGAATTCCATAAAGACAATCATTTAAAAAAATTTTTAAAGTTCTGTGCATATCAAAGCTAAGTTGCAAATATCAGTAATCTTCACCTATAAGCCACCAGGATACATATATTAAAATGAAGTTTAATTTTTGGAATATGGTTATTTTTGTATTTTGCATGATTTACAACTGCCTGAAAACATGATATTGAAAGTCTAACAATTCAAAGGAACAGGAAAAATATTAAATCCCTGTAAAGCAAACCCTAAAAATTTATCTCATATTAACATCAGCCCAGAGATTTTCCTTTTCTCTTCTTAGCATATTCATATTTGTCACCTACATCCAAAGCGAACTCCTAGACTATTTATTTAATCATTTATTTTACCATATGAACATTTTTGTTTCTCTAAATCTTTTTATAATTTATATCATTCAATGGTCACTTTATTGTTCAAGGGTATTTTTTAAAATTCATATGATTGATTTTTTAGTTTCATTCATGAAGATGGGTGTATCAGTATGCTATTCCTTTTTAAAAATGTAGTAAAGTTATATTTGATAAAGAAGCCACAGTTTCTTTATTAATATTCTACATTCAATGCCTGTGCAGTACAAAAATTTTAGTTATTATAAATAAAGCTCTGTGAACATTGTTGTACATGTTTCTTTGGATGTTAGTTTTCACTCATGTTGAGTAAATAATGAAGAGTGAACCTGCAAGTTCATAGTCTCATTAAAAATCAGTTTTTCAAAAAAGTGCCTGTCATTTTTAAAAAGTATATAATATTTCACACTATCACAAACTTCATAAAAAGTTAGGTCTTTTACCGTTTCCTTAAAATGTCATTGTGGTGTTAATTACGATTTCACTTGAAACTACATCAAGATGGGTTATATACCTAACAAAAACATGTCTCCATGAATTTAGAAGAATTTAATTACACAGAATATGTTCTCTTATCCCAACAGAATTAAATTAGACATAAGTACTCACCAAATTTTGGATATTAGAAGTCATAAATTATTACAATTTGTGATTTAAAAAATCAGAATGAAATTTTAAACATATTTTCAGCCAAATTATAATGAAATTATAATATATAAAATGTGGTGAAATAGGAATAAAATAAAATAAAATAAAAACCTTTATCTTGGATAAAGGTTAACAATTCTACGTATTAATATTCGAAAGCACAAAAGGTTTAAAGACAATGACCCAAATTTCCAAACCAGGAAAAGAACAAAATTATATCTCATTAAGGAGAAGGAATAAAATAGTAAAGGAAGACAGTAGAAAACATTGATATGGAAAAGAAGCAAACAATAGGAAAACATGACAAAAGAAAAGAATTTTTCTTAAGAAGATCAAACATATTAACTACTACCTAGATTCATCAGGAATAAAAGCAAGGGTAAACAAATTTCCAATATGAGGAATGAAATATGGGTTGTTATTGACAGACATTGTGGATGTTTTTGTATTTTTTCTGTTCTTCTGTTCCTCCTCTCCTTTGTTCTCCTACCCCTATTCATTCCAAACACTTCTATCCTAATTTAAAATCATGAAAATATCTTCCAAATGACTAGTATTTTTTGCCGAATATTATTATTTAATCCACTTTGTTTTGATTTTGGGTAGGTTATGAGAGAGAAAGTAAATTGCATATTATCTAATATGAACAATATTATAATCTAATTGTTCTACAAACATTTACCAAATCATACATGCTATTCTCAATGTAGCACCTCACTTTGTATGGCACTGTTGAGTACTTGTGTGCATTTTTGTTCTGTTGCATTGTTTAGTTCTCTGCTTTTGTCTCATGCCACAAAAAATACTTACTAATATTTTATAGAAAAAATTCTTACTCCCTCTTTTTTTTAAGAAATGGAAAAGTCAATTATAAAATTTACCCTGAAGGGTATTGGGGCCTAAATAGCCAGATACAACCTGAAAAGGAAGAAAGAAGCTGGAGGACCCCCAACCTCAGTCCTCAAATCATACTACCTAACCAGAGAGGCCAAAACTGCATGGCACGGGCAAAAAAAATAGACATATAGACCAATGGAACCGAATGGATTGCCCAGCAAAAGACCCTCGTATCTGTGGAAAATTGTGGGGAAATCCTTCTAAATTTATTCTCCTATGAATTGTTTATGCTAGTTGGGCTTCATGTGACTATTAGGGCCAATTAGTTAATATCTCTGAAGTAAATCTCTTGTGATTTTTATTTGGATGCAATTTTATAGATAACAGATACTTTTATAATATTTAGTCTTCCAATCCTTAAATATCACCTTTGTCTCAGTTCGTTTAGTTCTTTAATATCTCTCAATGTAAATTTTCTACAGGGTCTGGTATTACTGTTAAATGTATCTGTGGTAGGGAGAGAGAGAGAGTAAGGAAGAATTTTATTCTATTGTCAATGCTTTCTTTTAAAATTCTGTTTTCTGTATTTTTCTTGTTTATACACTTCATATTTCTTTGTTGATTTGATTCAATCAATTGTCCTCTCAAAGCCTATTCCAAAGGCATTCTCATATTATCTATTGAGATATTTTTATCTCACATTAGGAATTGTATATACCTGTAGTTGCTCTTCTTTTGTCCTTTTCTATCATATATTTCATTTACTTTTTTCTTGCCTCACTATGTTGCTTCATAAATATAGTGTGAGCAGTTTTTTTTTTTTAGGGAGAGCTGGTACCATATCAAAGGATGTTTACACTATGCATGTATTAATTTTTAAGATGGTTGGCCTAAGATAATTTATGTAATGTTACTTTTTTTCAGAGAAAGGATCTTTAACTTCTCTTATTTGCTAAAATCTTTCCATTTGAATGAGTATTTTATTATAACAGAAATATTTTCTGCTTCCACAGCAAAGGATTACTGTATTTAATTTTCTAATTTTACACCAGATATGTTTCTGAGATATTTAAATATAAATTGGTCAATATATCACTAATTTTTTTAAAAAATTACTTCATGTTACCATTTTGGAAATACCTAAATTATTGAACATATTCTCATCTATCCTATCAAAATCTATTTTCTGACAATCCTTCCTTGATAGTTTTAATAACTTCTTTGCTAATTTTTAATGTGGACCTTATATGCCTCTTGTACAACGGTCACATGACTTCCTCCTTCTGTACTCTCTTGAGGTAGAACTGCAAGATTTGCTTCTTTCATGTCATATCCTAAGATAGTGAAAGTGTTCTAATACAGTACTTGACATTTCTGACTTTTTTGGTCCTCCTAATATTATTCATATTTTCCTGGTTAAAATCTTCTATTTTAGAGTTCACTCTATTTTTCTGCTTTCAAACATCATGCCTAAGTATGGAAAACTGTTTAATCTCATATGTCTAATTCAAAAGAGTATTCCCATATTCCTTAGTAAATGTTATTTTGTAAAATCCTTCCCATCCTTTCTCTGTTTTATTATTCTTTCCAAATATCGGTTCTATAAATTGGTCCTCTTTGGCATGTACCTTTTTTCTTTTCCTTTCCAAATGGTGACCTTTGCATGCCTCTAAGTTTCATGTGCAATAATTTCCTCTTCTCTATTTGATTTATTTTAAGAACTATATATGAAAGGTTTGAAAGACGAATTTTCTCTCATTATTCCTTTTTCATTTTTGCACCCTGTTACACTTGTGTGTGTGTGTCTCTGTGTGTATACGATAGGCATATACATAAACATGATCATATCCAAGTTTATTGTTTTGCCTCAATTTCTGTGAAAAAAAATCAAATCTCTTTGGTGTATGAAGTTTAAATATTTTCTTCTAGATGCGTATATTTATAAATATAATGAATCTAAGTAGTCTCTTTTATGTATAGGATCCCTGACCTGCAAGTATAGGTTTACTGTGATTTGTGGTGTAATAAAATAATTCATGTCGGCAATGTTAAATACAGAAACAGTGAACCATTAGAAATGACTCTTAGGTAATGGTAGAGATAGCATATAACTTTCCCCAAAAGATGCCAAGTGAGAAAGGCCCCTAAATACTCACTTAAAACAAATATAACCTAAAACTCCTTTCTCTTTTATTTATTTAATTCCAATCACTTTAGGATTGCTTCTGGTACTCTTTGCATTTGGAAGACATGTCCCATGTTCAAATGGAGTGGGGAGGTGTTGCCTCCTAAAAGAGCTATTCAATGTATCCATTCATTCAATACCCCTGTGAATAGTCATTTCAGTCTATCTTTTGACAAGCATTTAATGTCTCACACATATTGGTTTTTTTGAGTTACACATCTTAAGCATATTTTAAGCTATTATAACTGTTAATGTTTCTCTTTTTTATTTTTATTTTTTTCGGTTTTTAAACTATAAAGCATCCTGTAGTTGTGATTGTTCCTTTCTCTCTCTCTCTCTTTTTTAAATGTTAGATTCAAAAAATATAAGAGGTCCCCATATACTTCCTACCCCCCTCACCCCACTCCTCCCACACCAACAACCTCTTTCATCATCGTGGGACATTCTTTGCATTTGGTGAATATATTGTAAAGAGGCCAGAAAAAATAAAATTGTCTACTGTTAAAACCTAAAACTGCACGCACATGCACACCCTCATGAACCTTCAAATTCACATACCTGTACATGTGATATAGTCCTAGGCATAGATAGATGGATGGATGGATGGATAGATAGATAGATAGATAGATAGATAGATAGATAGATAGATAGATAGACAGATAGATAGACAGATAGATCAATAGATCATAGAAGGTAAAAATATAAAGAGAGAGAATGATAGAATGGCAGAGGGATGGTATGAATCAGGAGTTCTTAATCAGGCATGTGTGAGACTGAATTGATATTCAAAAAAACATTCTACTTCTGGGGACATGTTGGTGCAGGTGTGATGTATTAATAATACACAGTACAGTGGGGATTTAGAAAGAGGTCCATGGTTTTGCCCTGACTTGCAAAGGAGTTCATGGAACAAAACTTTAAGAACCCCTGATGGGTTTTCATTATAAATTATTAGTAGCTGCATTTATTTATTTATGATTGTTTGGTATGAACATGAATGCTCAATAGAATTTTATTGCTCTAAGCCCAGGCCAACAATTTTATAATCAATAATACAGAAAATAATAGAAATAAAAATATGCATGAACTTTAAACACATAAATGATTATTACAGAACAGTTTCCATTTATATATAAATTCTTATATATAAATAAGAATTTATATAAATATAATGATAAAATTAGTATATTAAATATATGATGACATCTTGACAAAACTTTTAAAATATTCATTATTATAAATCTTTTTTGTATATTTACTCAGTTTTTATTTCCAAATATTTTAAAATTTGCTGTGTGTGTGTGTGTGTGTGTATTTTAGGAGGTAATGGGACCTCATTATGGGAAGCCCAATGACTTCACTTCATCCATTCACCAACTTTTACTATACACTTATTTTTTTATGTATGTTCATGTATGAATGATATGCTTCAAAAAATTTTTAAAAATCTAGTGAGACATTGTAATGGGCCATCAATATTGGCAATCTAAAGATGTTTAAATTTTTGAACATTTACCTATGTTTAAATTGGACTATGGGAGGAAAATAAGAATATTTTGGATGTTTCCCATATTGCAGAAATTATCAACCCATTAAGTTCACTTGTCAATTCACCAGAAAATGTTCTGGCATAAATCAGTTCTGTCTGTAGAGGAGGTCACAGTGACATGTGCATTAACATTTCTAGGCTTCTGCTTTTCCAAGAATAGAAGCAATATGTTTAATAGTTCACCAAATCCTTTAACTCAACATTGTAGGCACAGAGCTTAATCAAATATAGGATGTTCACCAACAGATAAGCAATAGCACAGCTATGTTCTAAAAAATACTGCCTAGATATTTCCTGCATAATCAAACACACAGTAGCCACAGGTTTATTGGACTGTATTAGCAGACATTAAATGCATCTGTGTGTGTGCCACAAGTCCTTCTAAATTTTAAGTACTTTTTAAATAATTCCAAGATAAAACGCCAGTTCAATTAGAGGTCTTGAATTTTAAGGACATGAACTTCATTTTTAACAATTTTGAATAAATCTACTGTTGAATTTATTGAAGAAAAATAATAGGAGAAAAAAACAGTAAATCAGAACAAATATCTTGAGGCCAGTTAAAGGCCATATCTACAGATGGTATATTAAAATAAATTAATCTCACCAGTCCACTCTATAAAATTTAATGTCAGTAGTAATAATCAGTAGGAAAAATAAACCTGCTAACAACCAGCCCACTCATTAGCAAAAAAGCAGTTTAATTCAAATACTAAGATCAAAGTATTAACACTACCTAACCAAATTGCCCTGTCTACCCTAAACCACTAGCAAGAAGGGGAGAAAATAATTACTTAAAAAATAAACACACATAAGCATAAGTATTTCTTACAGAGATAATGATGTTCCAACTCCTGAGATAGTGCTCAGAAGGACTAAAAGTGGAATGAAGGCAATGTTTAGGGATTAGTACCCCACAAATAAACTTTAAAAGCCCCAAGTACCACAACATCCTAAACTTATCTATGAATTAGAGAACAAGATAATGCCACTGTTTCTTTGTTGTCACTTGAAATATACACTATTTTATAGGCTTTGCTCTTCAATATGAAAGCAAGACTTTTTAAAAATTAGATAAAAAATGTGAAATTATTTGACATCCCAATTTTGGGATGATATGTCTTAATTGTGAAACTAAACATAATCTATACCTTTTCCTTTCTGTAATGAAACCACCTCAAGAAGTCAGAAAAATGAAGCAATTCAATCATGATTAATACTTAAAATCCTGATTTTTTTTCCAGATGAGCTCTGCTTGATGTTACAAAATCATGCATGGGTAGACATAACAAATTGTTAATTCAAGAGATATAAAAAACTCATTCATAAAGTTTCAGGTTTCAACTTGAAATATTATTTAAGAAATCATGACTTGTCGAGTTTGGGTAAAGAATATTTTTATTAAATAGGAATATGTGTGATTATATAAAGTGATAATCAGATGCCCTTTCCATTTTCTGTGTAAGGTAGTATTATATTCACACTCTCCAACTAGAAAACATATTGCAAGGAAATAAGTAAAGAAGTAGTTACGAGGATTATTCTATCAGGAAGCTCTGATTAATTTATTAATCCATGAAAACAAAAATAATTTCACTGTAGGTATCCAGTGAAGTTGTCCCATGAACAGTTTCTTGTATTTAAAATCTGTATATCAGGAACTGGAAAATTCTATGTAGAATGTGAACATGGAATTTTATTTCTTGTCTTTAACAATTCAGGAGGTTTAATTCCCCCTCTAATTTTGCTTTACACCACATTTTAAAATTGTAAAGTTAATTTCTAAATATGCCTGAGATAAAAAAGGAGCAGAGATAGAACTTGAATCTTCATTCTCCCTCATTCTACTACATCCAAGGCTATGCACTTATCCATCAAGATGCATTCTCAAGTAGATATATGGTAACTTTAGCTTAGGGAAACTTGAGAATTTATTAGGACCAAGGAGAAATCTGAAATCTGAAAAGCTGGACGGAAAAAATGGAACTTCTAAAGATCAATGATAATATGTTGCTGTGATAAAGGAAATTTTTAAAAAATTATCTGGAAGTCTGGTTATGCCCTATAACCTGCCATTAGTTCAACAGAAACATCTTTAACCTTGAATATTTATATTTAATAAAACTGTTTAAAAGGCACTTTTTAATGAAAATGTTTGTAAAAGAAATATGAATAATTGAAAGGATATTTTATTAAAAACTAATAAAATACTTTTCAAAAATACTAAAAATTCATGTGTATATTCAATGATAGTAAATAAAATTACTATTATGATTATTATCCACTTATAATGTTATCAAAGTTGTATACTATTTTAATGGCAAATAGATTACATTAAAGTAAAATAATAATATAAATTCTAATATTCCTGTAGTTATTAACTATTTACCACACATACAAGTTAAATATTTCTCAGATGATACCCTTCAATATAATTAGTTTTAGAATTGACAGTATAATTAGGATTGAAAAAGGTTTTCAAATAATTTTGAATACCTCAAGATATGTACAAGTAAAATAGCTTTATTTACAGTAGTTATTATGATTAAGGAAAATTCAGTAAAGTCTAAAACAGCATGTAGGACAGATATCTAGACAGGAAATTATCCTTCATTAAATACTGAAAGTCATGCTGATTGCAGAAAAGTTTCTTTGAGGAGTAATAATAGGTGACATGATTTTCTTAGACCCTTTGTGTAGGTGAAATGGTAAACTACAGACACAAAGGGAAATTGGGACAAAAGGCAACAGAAACATGGGAACCATAAGTATCTGAGTTAAATAAAATTGCTTATGGATTATGGGACAAAGGAATTCAGAAATGAATCAAATGGATGCCTTGTATTACAACTTTAATGAAAAATTGGTGAGATATAATCTATCTGGCCTCCTTTGGATTAATCACGCATAGAATCATTGATTTACTTTGTCACAGGAATAGTTTCTAAGCTAGTTAGACAAAGAATGGAGATATCAGCAATCATCCTATTCAGTTGGTCCATAAAACGTATCAGCAATAGCTGTAGACTTTAAAAACAAATGAAGCGATACAGAGGCTTTCTTAGAGAGAATATCTGGGATGATCATTTACTAAAGGAAATAATGAGAAAATAATCCCTTCTTTCCAGGAAATGTTTTAAAGATATTTTACTGGAATAGTACAAATGTGACTTAAAAACTGTTATATTTATTGGTTTTTCTTTTATTTTAAACCATTTAATGAACCTAAATTCTCTGAATCTATAATTGTTGAATTAACATATCAGAAGAGTTAGGAAAGAAAATGAAAACAAATATGTGCATTCATTGATTTCAAATAATCTTTTTTTTCCCATTTCCTTTATGCTGATTTCCTGATGGAAAGACATATTGATTCCAATGGTGGCATTTAATTTGAGTAATGTGGATTGTCTCCATTTGAATTTTAGCATATTTTATCCTATTATCCTTTGACTACAGGGAGAAAACAACATAATAGAAGGCATGGACAATCTTACTATATTCACAGAATTCCTCCTCATGGATATCTCAACCTCCCAGGAGTTCCAAGTCTTGAAGTCTTGCAAAGTCTGATATTCTTAGTGTTGTATCTAGGTGCCCTGACTGGCAATCTTTTAACTCTTTCTGCCATTGCAACTAATAGGCAAGCCAGTTTCCCACAACATTTAAAAAAAATAAAGAGAAAAAAAAGTTAAAAATTTAAAAAATGGGAAAATGCTATTAATGTAACCTATGAACAATAGTTAACAGCAATACTGTAATGTTCTTGCAACATATATGTGTCCCTGGCAGGGAGGGAGCCAACCTCTTCCACTAGAACATTCAAATATAGTGAAGAGTTATGCACTTAAAATGTCAGCTTTCATTGGCCAAGGATCAAGACCAACTGGCTATGGGGAACTGATGACCACCAATGAATATGCCCCACTGTGTCTTCTCTGTTAGGAAAATGTTGTTCCATTTAATTATGTGTGAAACATGTTTCATTTGGCAACTACGACACATATTTTAATGTAGGTTGACATCTCTTTAGATGTTTCTCCTTATGAATGACAGACTGTTGTAGCTGCCTGAATTGCCAAAAAAGCACAACAAGCCATTGTGGGAGTTTAAGTAATTGTCAGTTCAGTTTTATCAGGATGGCACAAGCTCCATCAGGTGCAATTGGTCAACTAGGAATTGTCCTTGTTCTGACTGTGTGAGATGAAGTGGGATGCAGGCAGTGTCCCTGTAAAGATTTAGGAATTATTACAGAAGATTAGGACAGAGATAAAGAAAGTGGATTCTAGGAAGTATAGGGAAACTATACCCTGGCTCTTGCTGCCTGCATGCTCCCTTGCCATTTGCCTATACTCACAGATCCCAATGTTTGCAGATGACTCTAGATAAGATTCTGGGGCCAACTTCTAGTATAATCCAACTTGTCTGGGCTAATGTGAGCCCCCAGGTTTGCTCAATTTGACCTCAACACTGAACTACCAATGGCATTGTTAAATCTAAACTGTTATACTATTATTTTTCAAGAGCAAAATACAAATACGGAAGTTAAAAATTAGGTATTGGCATAAGCCAGGAAAGAATCGTGTGGTTTTACTGATGCATCTGATACATGAGGGGGCATTGAAGACTTAGTTATTTAGGGCTGAGAGTTGCAGTTTGTGAAGGTTAACTATTGGCTCTCTACACAATGTATTTTGTCCGTTTCAAGCATGGCAATGGGTAAGAGAAATGGACAAGCCCTTGATACTTTTAATCTGGATTGCTGAGGGCATGAGAGTGGTTTTCCCAACTGTGAGAGGCTTTGCAAAAAGAAAGACCCCATGAAAAATTGTTAATGAGTCTATAAATACACTGAGGTAAAAGCATTGACGGCATTAATGAAAGTGGACCCTCCCCAAATAAAAACCTACCTGACTACTTTGTTGTTCTCAAATGACAGGGATGGTGGTGGCAAAAGCAGTAAGAAAGCACCACCATATTCCAGTCTGGAGTGGAAATAACAGGGAAGCAACAAGTGTCTTTAGTCAGGCATGTTGCAGATATGGAACCCCATAACTGAGCAACAAGAAGTTGTACCACATGGAGGGTCATAAAGGGAACATAAAGAGCAACCAGGAAAAGATGAAGGATGGGGCAGGGACTACCCACTGTGCAATGTGGCTTTGCTTACTAAAGCAAAAGATAAACGGAGCAAAATTTAATGGCATTCTTATGGAAGAACTCTACCTACACAATGGGGCTAAAGGGGCCCCTCTAAACAGGAGATTAAGACCCTTCAATGAGTCATTAAAGACTAGAAATGAAAGAACACAAAATATTGAAAATATTTAGACTCCTATAACCCCATTGTCTGTGATCTTGATGACAGTCAGGGGAGAAGGGAAGCAACACTTCATAAGACACCCTGAACCCTGATTAGGAAAATGAGGAAAGTAATTCTGACAGAGAGAATCATGTATTGGATAATCAGGAAGTTCCCCCTTACCTGTAGCTTTATACTGTTCTGTTACAAAATGACTAAGGGTGAGATAAATGTTCCTGAACATCTTCCAGGAACTGGAAGTCCTATGCTCCTCTTTGAGTACAAGAAAAAGAGCACGTGGATCCAGATCTTAATGCAGCTAATAGATACAGGAGACCAAGTGGCAATATCGAGGTGCCCTCATGGGCAACTAATAGTGTAATAGGGAAGCTTTTGTGGACTCACTGACTCATGACAGAAAAGGGCATATGTCCTTAAGGGTAGGGCACCTTTGTGCCATTTCTGATGCCTGTGACCATGATGCCCACCATTGACTGAATGATAAAGTTAGACATTTCAGCTGCTTTTATTATGGACCCACTAACATCAAAGACATAACAAAAGTTACAGTCACTGGCAGCTCTCACTACTAAGGGAGAGACTAAATAGTTGATAACTCTGGGTTACTTGTGGAGACAACATGTGCAACATCTGGACACTCTTCTGGCCCCTTTAAATTCACCCGCAAGTCAGCCATCTTTAAAGGTGAACCAAGCAAAAATAAGTTCGAGAGGCTATGCAACATGTAGTGGCAGAGCTCTGCCATGAGGGCCCACTGAATCTACCAAGTACTGCAAAATCACAAGTCTCAGCAAAGTATACCCATGCAGACTGGAGCCTGTGGCAACAAAAACTGACCTGGGCTGTGCTGACTTCTCAGACAATTGATGCACAGACTATACCCAAGACAGCAACTAGGCACACCTCCTTCAAATGACAACTTTTAGCTTTTTATAGGAGCCTACTTGACACCAAACATTTAATCCCTGAAGCACTATATTATAAAAAACCTGCCCATCCTCATTTGAGTAGTCACTAATTCTACTAATGAAGTTTGACAGTATCATTTATTTCTTCATCTTTGAATAAAAATGGGACAAGATCAAACCTGACCTGGGATTCAGGCCCTCAGCCCACTCCATAAACAAATAGTTGCTTTACCAGATGGAGTGAAAATGACCACAGGAGCTGCTCCTGACCCTCCTTTGGCTAATTGAATCCTCACAGTGCAAGTGTTCCAGATAATTCCAAAGTTTGATTCAGAGGTATGTTGACAAAAGTCAAGGATAATAGACTCCATTGGGCTATTGTAGCCATCCATCACAGGATGGTCACCTAATTACTAAAAATAAGAGGGCATTGTGCATGATGGGTGAGGGCTGTGCAGTCCACTCCAACCACAACTTCTTCCTACATATTTATAAACACATGAACCACTACAAATGAGCTAGTCATATAGTCTAATGAGTGGAAAAAATATGAGTCTATTAGAGGTTCCCAAGTACGGGGCTAGGGACCATGAACTGGAAAAGAGACCTATTCCTTATCCAAGTTGATGACATGGCAAAAAAAAAAAAAAAAAACAATTGAGGAAGAACAGAAATAAATTTTCTGAGCTGACAAATCATACACTCATGGATGCCATAATTTCTTGCTAGATAATCACCACATGGAACATGGAAGCCAATTCAGAGGCAAGAATGAGCCAAATCAAAAACACTTCACTGTAAAATATGTTATAATGAGTAAAACTAACGCTGCTGATTTATAAATATGATTGTGCCTGAAAAGGGTAGTCTGTAGATGTAAATATCAATTGAAAGAAAATGAGAGAATAATCTAGGGAATTTATAATAGTGATTTCTGTGGTGGATAAAGATTGTTGTTAATAGTATAAATCAAAAATGCCCCTTTTTTTTATAAAGCACTAAGAATATGGTGATTTTCAGAAAATTTACAGCTACTGTAATTTATGGACAAGAGTTAAGATTAATATCATAATATTTTGCAACAATGACAAGGAGATATAATTTCAATACTAAGGGACAACAATAGGAGGTATAAGGGAGGATGTGATTTTTCCTTTTATAATAATGAAAATGTTCTACTATTGACTGAGGTAATGACAACCCAAAAATGTGATGAAATGGGAACCCTTAGTTTATACTTTGAATGGATTGTACAAGGCATAAGACTGCAAAACAAAGGGAATATAATGGTAGACAATAGACTGTGGTTAACAGGGCAAATATGAGATTAAATATTATATAATAAAGAAGAAGAAGAAATATATAAAGAAGAAGAAATATATAATACAAATACAGAGAGCTAACAATTGGGTCAGTTGTGGGGAAATACAACAAATATAAGATATAGGCTGTAGTTAGTAATAATATTTTTCAATATATATTTTATTAGAGAGTTTGTGAACTTATAAAACAATCATGCACATGTATAGAATTCCCATGCAACACCCCTCTACCAACACACTACATTGCTGTGGAACATTTATTACAAATTATGAGATGATATCATAAGGCAATTACCACTAACTATGGTCTATACTGTACATTTGGTATATTTCTTCCAAACGCCCATATTATTACATTTTTTTCATTGTTGCAAGAACATTACAGTATTGCTGTTAACTATTGTCCATAGGTTACATTAATAGTAATTTCCCATTTTCAAAAATTTTTAATTTTTTTCTCATGTTGTGGGAAACTGGTTTACCTATTAGTTGCTTCTTGTTATTGTACAAGATGTTCCTGTACCTTATTGTAGATGTTGTAAGTTGCTTCTTATGTTGCAAGTTGCTCATTAGCTTTCAAATAAATATGATGGAGAAACTAGGGTTGGGACTTTCTCTCAGGTGCAGAAGCTGTTGAGTCCCCTGGTCCCATCTTTACTTCCTCTCTTGTGTCTCTCTTTCTGTCTTCAGTTCTGCATCACCTTCCCTTCAAAGCAACCAATAGCTGATTTAATGCAGCAAAATGTTACATTCAAAAAATATAAGCAGTCCCCATATACTCCCCACCTTGTTATAGTGGTGCACTTTGATCTAGACTGTAGAAGAACAATCTAATATTTGTACTATTAAACACAATTCTCATCCTCCTCTATGTTCACTATGTTATTAAAGCCCTAGATTATTTTCTACCTTTCAGTTGACATTTTCATCCCTAGACTACCTTTTTAACCAGAATACCATTCATAAACCATTTGCAATAGATCTACTGACTATAATGTGGTACCATCAACTGTATTCATTTCTACACATTTACAGTCAAGTTAATTAAAACTTTAACATACATTAAGCATCATTCCCTTTCTCAATCCCTCTCATATTTCTTATTTTATTTTTAAAAGAGGTACTCAGATTACATAAATGTTACCAAAAAAAATTAGGGGATTCAAATATGCCCCACTACCTACACGTCCCACATTTTCCCACATTAATGACATCCTTCATTGGTGTGGTAACTTCATTACAATTAAACACATTTTGGAGCATTGCCACTAAGCAGGATTATAGTTTCCATTTCACTTTACACTCTCTTCCACACAATTTTTAAGGTTACAGCAAGAAGTTTAAGGCTTGTCTCTGACCTATACTCTAGGTTTTAACTCCATGCATTTATTCTTCATATTTAGTTCATATTAGTGAGATCATGCAATATTTGTCCTTTTGTATCTGGCTTATATAACTTAGTTTAATGTCTTCAAGGTTCATCCATGTTATCATATGTGCCCCAATTTTAATTCTTCTTAAGGCAGCATAGAATTCCATCAATGATATACCACATTTTGTTCATCATTTAATCAGCTGATGGGCACTTGTCTTGTTTCGATTTTTGACAACTATGAATAACATCACTATGAACATTGGTGTATAAATGTCTTATTGTCTCAAAATTTTAAATTCTTATGGATATATTTCCAGTGGGGAAAATGCTAGATCATGTAGAAGTTTTATATTTAACTTCCTCAGGAACCACCAAATTGCCATCCATAGTGGCTGCACCGTTTTACATTCCCACCAATGAAGGTGTGCTCATATTTTACCCCATCCTCCCCAACATATTGTTTTCTGTTTTTGTTTAAAAAAAAAAACAAAAACATTTTTTGCAGTGCAAGATATCTCATTTTTGTTTTTTTTTTAAGATTTATTTATTTATTTCTGTCCCCTTCCCCCACCCCCGCCTCTGGTTGCTTCTTCTCTGCGTCTTTTTGCTGCATCTTCTTTGTCCGCTTCTGTTGTCAGCAGCACAGGAATCTGTGTTTCTTTTTGTTGTGTTATCTCTTGCTTTGTCAACTCTCTGTGTGTGCGGTGCCATTCCTGGGCAGGCTGCAGTTTCCTTTGCAGTGGGCAGCTCTCCTTAAGGGGCGCACTCCTTGCGTATGGGGGTCCCCTATGCAGGGACACCCCTGCGTGGCACAGCACTCCTTGTGTGCATCAGCACTGTGCATGGGCCAGCTCCACATGGGTCAAGGAGGTCCGGGGTTTGAACCGCGGACCTCCCATGTGGTAGACAGATGCCCTAACCACTGGACCAAGTCTGCTTCCTTCACTGTTGTTTTGATTTGCATTCCCATAGTAGCTAGTGCACATTATTTCATATATGTGTTTATCATTTGTGTTTCCTCTTTGGAAAAATGTCTAAGTCTTTTGTCCATTTTTAGATTGGATTGCTTGCTCTTCTATTGTGGAGTTGTATAGTCTCTTTATATTGAATGGAAATGAAACACTTATCAGATATGTGGAACCCACATCTTTTTTCCCATTGAGTAGTTTCCCTTTTCACCTTCTTGATGAAGTCCTTTGAATCACAAAAATGTTTAAGTTTTGACAAAATCCCATTTATCCATGTTTGCTTTTGCTGCTTGTGCTTTCTGTGTAAGGTTTAAGAATCCATCACCCACCAACATGCCTTGAAGAAGTTTCCCTATATTTTCATCTTGGAACTTTATGATTCTGACTTTTACATTTAGCTTTTTGATCTATTTTGAGTTAATTTTTGTATAAGGTGTGATTAGGGATCCTTTTTCTTTCATTTAGGTATGGATATCCAGTTCTCCCACACCATTTGTTGAATACTGTTTTGTGCCAGCTGTGTGGGTTTGAAAGCCTTGTCAAAAATTATTTAATGATAAATGTGTGTGTCTATTACTGAACCATCAATTCAGTTCCATTCTTCTTTATGTCTTTCTTTATGCCAGTACCATGTTGTTTTTAGCAGTTTAGCTAAATAATATGATTTAGTATCTGAAGTGAGAGTCGTCCAACTTCATTCTTCCTTTTTAACAGGTTTCTCAATATTTTGTGTCCCATAACCTTTCAAATAAATTTGATGATTGTGTTTTCAATTTCTTAAAAATTGCTGGTGGAGTTTTTATTAGGATTGAATTGAATCTGTATATCAATTTGGGAAGAATTGACAACTTAATGATATTTAACCTTCCAATTTGTGATGGTTAGGCTAATGTGCTAACTTGACTAGGTAATTGTGTCCACTAGTTTGTTCAGGCAAACACTGGGCTAATTGTAATACAAGGCCATTTATGGACTTTAGTCAGCATTGTGTTTACTGCATAGATAGCTGATTACATCTATGATCAAAAGCAGGGAGATTGCCATAAGCAATGAGTCATGTTTTATCCAATCAGTTTAATATCTTAAAGAGGGAATGACTTCAACATTCAGAGAGAATTTCCAATTCATCTTTGGACAGGCAACTTTTCCCAGAACTCATCAAGGACTTTCATTGGACTTTCATCAGAGTCCCTGTTTTGCAGCTTACATGTGGAATCTGGAATTGTGCATACCCATGTTGATGTAAGAGAATTTTATAAAATCTCAAACTATTTATCAATATATCCTGTTGATTGTTTCCCTAGAGAATGCTGACTAATACACCATCCATGATCATGGGATTTAATTCCATTTAATTAAGTCTCCTTTGATTTATTTTAGCAATGCATTTTAGTTTTCTGAATACAATTACTTTATATCCTTTGTTAAGTTTATTCCTAAATATTTGATTATTTTACTCACCATTATAAATGGAATTATTTTACTGAATGCCTCCTCGGCTTGTGCATCACTAGTGTATACAAACATTGCTGATTTTTTTTCATATGGGATTCCCCTATTTTTAATGTAATATTTTTGTAATCTAAACCTTAAAAATTTTAAGTAAAAAAGGAAATACTAAAAACTGTGCTGCAGCCTGAAAGGGAAAGACAAGGATGAGAACCTTGGAGAGGAATGTAGAAATTAAGATTATGAATGAGGGTAACTAAAAGGGTTAGAAACAGATGATAGCAAGTAAAGAACAGAAAGACAAGGGATAAAATGGATGAAGTAGGCAATGCCTTTGCAGTAATAAAATTGTACATGAATGGATTGAACTCACTGATTAAAACACATAGACTGACAGAATAGATTAAAAAACATATGAGCTTTCTAATAGTGTGCTGAATTCCTAAGGTTGTCTGTCCTGCTTAAAGTCTCTGGATGACTCTAGAGCCCTCAGAAACCCCACTGTATAGGCACTGTTTACTGTGGCAGATGAGATCCTGCTGAGATATGCATAAGCCTAACTTTTGGAATGGCCTCCTGCCATGCTTTGAAATCTCTTAGGCATAAAAACTCATTTGTACTTAATATTCCCCCATTTGGGTCAAGGTCTTTTTCTGGATTCATTGTTCATTGGTGCTTGGTAATAATCCCTCAGAGCCAGGGATGCTCATCCCTGTAAGTTATGTCCCATGCATAGGGAAAGGTAGTGCATTTATATGCTGAGTTTTGCCTAGAAATAGGTCACATTTATCAACAATGGGGCCTTCAGGAGGTAACTCTTAGAAATATATAATACTAGGCTAAATTTCAAATTCACAATAAAAGATTCATAGTACAAGCATCAATTTCAAGAGCCTGGCATAATGGTCTGTCTTTCTTCACTAAGCACTGCCCTTGTACTCCAGGGATACTTGCCATTCTATTTAAGAATGTAGCAGGACCCCCAAGGATGGCAATTCAATATTTTTTTGGTCTTTGTGTGGCTCTCCACCCACTGAAACAATGTCTCATGAACACTTGAACACATTCACATGCCCAAGAGGCATGCCACAGGTGCATCCCTCCAAACACATCTCCATCACCAATACTCCACAACAGAGATTCTACCCTGCACAGTTGTGACCCTTCTGTGATCCTAAACCTTTACAAAAATGAGTCTAACAAAATAACCAAATAAATTAATAAGAAAATTAAACAATAGATTTAAAAATAAGAAATATATACAAACAGAAATTTTACAAATTGGAATAATATAAATTTTTTTAGACAATGTGTCTTTATCTAGCCCCCTTCCTTCTTGGAAGCTATGGTAACCACTAAGTTTCAATTTTTGAAGAATGAGATTCATCCTTACTTGCAATAATATTAAGGGTTTATCATATTTGTCTGTTTCCTTTTATCAGGTAATGCATATATTCTTGAGGGACTCTTTTCCCTCTAATTGAGAATATAGCAGTACTTGCCAATATGAGAGTTAAATATTTTCTTGTTTATTGTGTTGGTCTCCATGGACTGAGATAACACACCATGATAAGATGAACACTTACATATTCCTTAGAAGCATGCCCCAGATGTCATTTATCCTGTATATACCCCCAAAATTGATGTCCTACATGAGTAACCATCCACTGCCATATTTGTCAAAAGAATATTCCAACATTGTAGTTTTAACCACAGACCTGCAAATCCCCAGAGTTCACCTGCTTCTACCTCCAATCCTCCCCAGGGTTCCATAGAGAGTCCAATCAAATACCCCACCATACTCCCCCAGCATGATAGACTTAGTCTCATTTATAGTTTCCCTACACATGGCTCTTTTCCTTTTATTTGAACCTACAATTAGAACTATACCAGTTGACAATATGCCTGAGAGACATAAATCTTTGGTCTGTTCTTGTGACAGGTGAGCCCTGAATCCTAGCCATGTTGCAACACCTACTTTTCAGGCAATGGGCTCATCCAAGACAACTAACAAGGAATTGATGACAGACAGTTCCCTTCCCAATGAACAGAAAGTGTCTGCAATTGCAAGCAAGATAGTTCTATCCATAAGCCCATGGGACCGAGTCATCCACTCAATTAGAAACATAGTAGGAATCACCATTCCCAAATCCTCAAGATTGGTGGATGAATGTAGACTAAAGTAGACTTTTTATTATTCCATTATAAACTACTGTTAACCTGGAAATGGAAGAAATTTTATCACTGATATAAAGGCAATGACCACCAGAGTTTCTGAGGTGGCAGGAGAGGGAAGAATAGGTGCAATATAGGGTCATTTGGGGTACATTGGAATTGTCCTGCATGACACTGAAATTATGAAAACAAGCCATTGTGTATTTTGTCATAACCTACAAATTTGTGTGGGATAGATTATAAACTATAATATAAAGTACAGTCCATGGTTTTTGGTAGCAATGCTTTGATATGTGTTCATCATTTTTTTGTGTGTGAAGGTACCACACTATGAAAGTTATTTTCAATAGGGAAAATGGGTGGGGGTGCAGTATATGGGAATTTTTTTTGTAAAATTTGTACAATCTAAAGCTTCTTTAAAAATAAAAAAATTAAATTTAAAAATATATGTGTCTTCTATATGTTGTCTACAAGAGACTCAACTTAGATGCAACCACAATCAGGATAAAACTGAAAGATTTGGAATAGATAGCTGTTGAAAAGTGTAATCAAAAGTGGTCTGGAGTAGTGATACTATCCAAAAATATATAGTTTAGATGTAAAACTCTGATAAGAGATGAAGAAGGTAAAAATATATTAATAAATGAGATAATTCACAAGGAAGAAATGAAAAGAAATATTTATATACCTAACCTATATGCTCCAAAATGCACTAGGCACACACCAGCAAAACTGAAGGGAAATATAAATATCTCTACAATAAGAGCCAGAGTCTGCTGTACACCACTTTCAACCTTGTCTAAAACATCTATATATACCATAAATAAACAGAGCTTAAATAATATGATAAATGAAGTAGACCTTACAGACTATATAGTACAGTACGCCCAAAACAGAGTTCTTCTCAAAAGCTCATGGATTCTTCTACAAGAAAGGCATTGTGTTGGGTCATATGTCAGATGTCAAAAATTTAAGACGGAAATTATACAAAGCATTTTTATGACAATAATGAAATAAAGCTGAAAAACAATAAGAGGTTGAAAAAAGGAAGATTCAAAAACACATAGAGGTTAAACAACACACTCTTAATCAGTAGGCCAAAGAAAAAAATTGCAAGAAAAATTAGTAAATATCTTGAGACAAATGTAAATGAAAACACAGTATATTGAAATTTATGAGATACAGTGAAGGCAGTGATGAGAATAAAATTTATAGACTTCACTGCTTATGTTAAAATTGAAGAAAGAGTTAAAACCAAGACCTACTTGGTTGCAATTAAAGGGATGAAAAATACCTATATCTGACTTTCACTAATTACAAGAAATTTAGATTTGTAACAATTCAAGCAAAGAAGGCATGACTAAAAGTGATAAACTCTTAGTGAGATTAATAAAGAAAAAATTATTAATGATGCAAACAAATAAAACCAGAAATGAGAAAGGGGACATTACCAGGGACCTTGCAGAAATAAAAGATCTATAAACTGGACTATATTGAAGAAATGGGAAAATTTCTAGAAAAACACAAACAACCCACACTGACACAAAATGAAATGAAATAGAAGACTTCAGCAAATCAATCACAAGCAAAGGAAGTGAAAATGTCATCAGAAACTACCCACAAAAATCCCAGGACTAGATGACTTCACATTTAAAGAGAGATCTAATACTATTCTTGCTCAAACTGTTCAAAAACAATAAATTGAAGAGAACACTATTTAACTCATCCTATGAAGTCAACATCACCCTAATACTAAAGCCAAGTAAAGATATTACAAAAAGAAGATTGCAGACCAATTTACTAAAAAAATAATGAGTGCAAAAATTCTCAAAAAATTCTTGCAAACAAATCCAAAAGCATATTAAAAGAATTATAAACCATAATAAAGTGGCTTTTGTACCAGGTATGGAAAGGTGGTTTTACATTAGAAAATCAATCAATGTATTACACTATATTAGTAAATTCAAGAATTGATGCAAAAATACATTTGACAAAATATATCATACTTTCTTGGTAAAACAGTCCAAAACACAGGAATAGGGGGAAACTTTTCCATTATTTCAAAGTAAATATATGCAAAATCTACCACTAACAGTCTACTCACTAGTGAAAGTCAAAAACTTTTTCCACTGAGATCTGGAAAAAGACAAGGATGACCACAGTCTCCACTGTTATTCAGTATTTTGCTACACATTCAAGCTAGAGCAATTAGGCAGGAAAAAGAAATAAATGGCACACAAATATGAAAGCAAGAATGAAATCTTTTACTATTAACTCATGATATGATCCTATACATAGAAAATATTGACAAATCTACAAGCTACTAGTAATAATCAAAGACTATAGCAAAGTGGTAAGAGAATATTAATATGCAAAAATAAGTAGGGTTTCTATACTCCATGAATGAATAAAGAGAGGAGGAAGTACCCACGGCCCACTGGATGGACTGTGGGAGAGTGAGGGCTATGGTGTGGACCATTGACCATGAGGTGCAGCAGTGCTCAGAGATGTATTCACCAAGTGTAATGAATGTCTCATGATGATGGCGGAGGTTGTTGTTATAGGGGGAAGAGTGGGGTGAGGGGGGTGGGGGTAAATTTTTTAATGTAACAATAAAAAAAGACAAAAAAAGAGAGGAGGAAGTAAAAAAATTCATTTACAATAGTGACTGAAAGAATCAGATATATAGGGTTAAACTTATCTAAGGACATACAGGTCTTATATTCAGTTAACTACTATTTGTTTCTAAAAGAAACTAAAGAAGACTAAAAAAATGGAAGGACATTCCATGCTCATAGGTTAAGATGACAAATCTATACAAACTGATTTACAGATTCAACACAATCCCAGTTAACATCCCAAAAGCCATTTTGGAAGAAACTGATAATCCAATTATCAAATTTCTTTGGAAGGGTAAGGGGCCCTGAAGACACAAAAAATGTCGTAAGAAAGAAGAACGAAATCAGAGAACTCTCAGCTTCTAACTTTAAAAGACATTATTTAGCTACAGTGGGAAAACAACATGTTATTTGCTTAAAGGTAGATATATTTAACAATAGAAACAAATCCAGAAGCCAGAAATTGATCCTCATATTTATCGTCAAGTGGTTATTGGCATGGCTGTTGTATTAGTTAGCCAAAGAGTTTCTGAAGAAAATACCAGAAACCTTTTGGTTTATATAAAGGGCATTTATTTGGGCATAAAAATTTACTTAAAAGGACCTAAAGAGTCCAGCTCAAGGATCCATAAAAGGGATTTTCTCACCCAAAGTCTGTTGCAATGTGTTCATGCAAGGTAGTGGGTGATGTCTGTGAGGGTTCAGCATTTCTCTTCTCTCTTAAGTCTGCATGGATCCAGTTTCTTCTGATCTCACCTATAAACTGGCATAAGGCTTTTCGCTCATCCCAGGCCTCATTTCTTTCCAGGTTTTGCTGTTCTATTCTCTTCACAATGTCAGCTTTAAATATCAGCTGAATGGTTCATCTCTCTTCCCAGAGTCTCTGCAGTGTCTATGGGACTGTCTCTCTTCCTTTGTGTTCTTCTGTGAGTATCTATTTCTGTGCTTTTGTTTAAGCATCAGTTTATATATGCACAAATGGGGCATCGAGTCAACCTTGCATGCACTAATGATGTGTTTGAATCAAAGCCCTAATCTTGAATTAATCAAGTGAACATAAAGCCTTTGAATTTAAATCAGTCAAAAGATATCATGCCAAGAGAAATAGACCAGCTCAAAAACATAATCAATATCTCTTTTTGGAATTCATAAATAATATCAAACTGCAAGATTCCACCATCTGAATGACAGAAAAGACATTTCAATACTCAAAAACCTTAAATAATTTCACTTAGTAATTCTAAGTACAAAATTACATCAAAATCAATTTTAAAAAATACAGTTAGTCTTGGCGCAAAGTTCCATCTGGCTGTAGACCTCTGAAACTTACAAAACAATTTATCTGCTTTGGAAAATGAAAAGGGACAAAGGATAAACATTTGCATTACCTCAGGAGAAATTTGGAGGGAAATATGTCATTGGTCCACTACAGTTCTGCAAACCTGCAGGACATACTTCATTAGATTTCAAAGTCTGACAGTTATTTTCAAAATGATGGTTTCTTCTAATCCTTGGAGCCTCACTTTGCCCCACCCTTTGCACAGTCTTAAGCAATGACTTCTTTCCACCTTATCAAACATCTGGGTGGCAACCGATCTCCAGACATTATCCTACAAGAAAACTGGGGTGATGGACACACTTTTCTCAAACTATGGGACACAAATCCAACCTTCTCAGAGAATAGGGGTGTTGATCTCACTCTCCCCAACTCTTGTGGAATGTGCTCCACTCCCTCTGTGTACTGGGGTGGCAAAATTCTCCTTAAACAGCAGGTTGGAACATCCACCCTCTTCAAATGTCAGGGCAAACTCACCCTCACCATACACATATGTGGGGTTCATCACTTGGCTCAAGGAAGTGTCTTAATTCCTGATCTCAGCCTCCATGGTTTTCCTCTGAAAGCCATATTCCCTTCCATTTCTCCTTTATAGGTCTGTCCCTTTTGGGTCATGCTGACAGTGGTTTTCTTCATACTGCTTTCTCAAAAATCTTGTTACAGCATACAGGAACATTGATCTAAGCCTTCAGACAGTTAAGTTTTCCATAAATCTTTCCTAGATAAGAGCATTTTCAATTCTGCTATACAAGATCCAAATTTAGTTAATTCCACAAATGGGGCACTATCATCTGGGGGTTTGATTTCCAGAAAGCTAGGAATTTCTAGAATCAGTTTTTGTTTGCTTTGTGCCCAACAATTCAATTCCCAGCTTATTACTCTCATCTAGCTTTTACAATAAGCAGCAAAGAAAAGCCAAGCCATATTTTCTACATTTAGTTTGGAAATCTCCTTGGCTAAATATCCAGGTTCTTAGTTTTCAAATTCTGTAATCCATATAACGTCAGGAGTCAATCTTGCTAAATTCTCTGCAAGTTTAAAATGTGGATAGCTTTTCCTCCTATTTCCAATTATAGTTTATTATTTCCCTCTAAAACCTTATCACAAATAACTTTAGGTTCAATATTCCTTCTAAGAGTCTCTTCAAAGCAGTCTTGGCCTTTCCCATTGAGCATCTGACAGTTTCTTCAAAAAATATCCCATACCCATTAATAAAACCATTCCAGCATTTTGGCAATTGCAAAAGCAAAGTGAGACCCTAAGGATTGGAAGAAACCATTTTCTTGTGATGTCTTTGCATGCTTGGTATCAAGGGCAATGCAAGATTTTCTTTTCTGTGTACCCAATCCTGGTACCAAATTCTACATTAGTCTGCCACAGGGGTGCTGATGCAAAGTACCAGAAGTCTGTTGGATTTTCTAAAGAGTGAGTATCTACTTCAGGGTTTTTGGTTAAACATTAGTTTATATAGCCCAACAAGGGAGCAGGGCTCAATGCTGCACACACTAATGATGTGATCAAATCAAACCCCTAATCTTGACTAATTAGGTGAACATAATGCCTTTGAATTTAAATCAATCAAAGGAAATCATGCCCAGAGAAACAGACCAGTTAACAAACATAATCAGTATCTCTTTTTGGAATTCATAAATAATTTCCAACTACTACAGCTCTTAAGCTCTCACAGTTAGGCCAGAATAGTCTAGTTAAAAAATGATTTTGTTGAGTACTGGATATTCCTATCCAAAAGAAAGAAAAAGATCCTATATCACACCTTATAAAAAATTAAATAAAAATTGGTCAAGGACCTAAATAAAAAAGCTACAACCATAAAAGCCTTTAGAGGAAAATGTATGGGACAATATTCTAGGTCTTGTGGTAGGTGGTGTCTTCTCAAACATTACCCCAAAGCAGGAACAATGAAAGAAAAGAAAAATGTGACTCCTTCAAAAATAAAAACTTTTGTGATTCAAATGACTTTGTTAAGAATGTGAATAGACAGCCTATTCAAGGGACACCTCATATCTGATAATGGTTTGACTTCCATGTTTCATGAAGAGATCACATACCTCAACTATAAAGAGATAAGCAACCCAATTAAAAAATGGGCAAAAACTTAGGCCTTTTTCCAAAGAGAAAATAAAAATCACCAGAGTACATGAAAAGGTCCACTATATCACTAGAATTCAAGGAAATCAAGATTAATAATACAATGAGATATCTCTTTACACCTGACAGAATGGCCATTATTAAAACAAATAAAAAACTACAAGTGCTGAGAGGATGTGGAGAAATAGCAATACTCCTTTACTTTCAGAGTGTAAAATTATTCAACTTCTTTAAAAGATATTTGGTGGTTCCTCAGGAAACTTAATATAGAACTTCCCTATTATCAGCAATCCTGCTACTAGGAATATATTCAGAAGAATTGAAAGCAGGCATACAGTTATTTGCATACCAACGTCCCTAGTAGCATTATTCACAACTGAGAAAAGATGACAACCACCAAAATGCCCATCAACTAGTGAATAGATTTTTTAAAAATGTGTTCTAGAGAAACAATGGAATACTAGTCATTTCTAGGAAGAAATGAACTTGGGAATCATATGAAAACTTGGATGAAACTTAAGGATATTATGTTAAGTGAAATAAGCCATACAGAAAAGAACTAATATTGAATAGTCCCATTGATATGAACTAAATACAATGTATAAACTTATGAAGTTAAACTAAAATGTACAGGTTGTAGGTGACAGAACGTGGGTTTTAAATGGGGAGCTGATGCTGAAAGTATTTAGAATATTTAATAAGGTTGATAGTAAGAATTTGGAAATTGGTAGAGTTGAGGGTAATACATTATAATGGGTATAACTAACACTGCTGATTTAAATGTGTGATTATTGCTGAAAGAGGTGATTTACTGAAATTATTGTTAATTGAAAGACAGCAGGAGGAAAACCTGCAACTGTGTAATACAATGATTTTCTTTTCTGTTTTTATTTTTTTAAGGATACTTAGATTATCTTGTCGAAGTTCTCTTCTATTTCTATCTTTCTGAGAACTTTTTCTTTAAGGATTTGCATCTAAGCTTATAAGGTTATTGGTTGGTAATATTTTATTGTGATGTCTTTATGTGTCCTTGGTATGAGGGCAATGCAAGATTTTCTTTTCATGATAATTTTCATAGCTATCTATTTAGTCTTTGAGAAGTTATCCTTTTCATACTTTTCTATTATGTCTTAGATTTGAGGAAAGAGGACACAAAGCAGGTACATATAGCAGTACACTACAAGTCATAGCCAATATAAGATTTATGGACATAGTTCCAAGCCATCAAAAGGGCATAACAATTTGCAAGTTTCATTGCACTCAGGGAATCCCAACTCTTGAACTTTCCCTAGATATTTATTATTCAACAAATTTCCTCCTAGTCCAGATACAATTCATCAAGCTGGGTCCATAGCATTGTTTCATTGTTTATAACAATAACACCTAGTAGTGTACCTGTAAATATACAGTTCAACCATGATGGAAAGTTAGCACGAGTGAAATTTGTCCATATAGAACGAGAAAGTGTTTTGTTAATTCTTAACTGAAAAATGACAAAGGTGGGTTACAACTCAAGCTTGTGCCAGAGACCAACTCAGGGATGTGAATTTAATGCAATTGTTGATCCTTCTGAATTAAATAAAGAGGTGACTGGTATATCCTTTCATTTAGACAAAATCATTCAGCTAAGAAATAGATGTGTAACTCTCCCATCAAAGCCTAACAAGAACAAACTATATAAGTCACATTTTGTGAGAAAAGAAGATGATTAAATTATTTGTGGGCATAAAGTTTGACTCAAGGAATTAATTATAACTATAAAGAAGAAAGCTAAAATTTGTATTGTCCTTTCACAATGTCAAAAGCCTAGGGTAAAAGAAAGTAGGGAAATTTGAGACTAAATCAACCTTTATGTTTCCAACCTTTTAAAGATAGGACAGAGGTAGTAAAAGTTGTATAGCCATCATGGAGGAAATATTTTCTAACATTCTGTTCAATTACATATAAGGAAATTCAAATAGCAAAGTCCTCCAAAAACTGGAGTCCGCAGGGGTGGGAAGCTTTTCAAAGGGAACCAACTGCATCACAAATAAGGTATCATTCGCTATTCTCAGTAGAAAGCTTGGAGAGCGCTTCCAAGGGAAATTCCAAAATTTTATGGGTTACTGTCTTCTGTGTTTTCTTTCTTCCCCATTCCCAAATGAGATGAGCAAAGAAATTAATTTATCCATGTATCACCCTTGAATTTGTATGCAATTGGAAATGTGACTTTCTATTTAGTTCAAATATCTTTAGATTAAGAGGATTTAGACCTACATTTGAAGAAGATATTGTCATGGGGTTACAGACACAATTCAATAAAGCATATAAAGCTCTAGTAGAAAATGCCTTCAAAGACAGAGTAATAAACAATAAACAAAACCATCTTGCATTAATATTGCCTATCATAATAGATGTGATAGTAAAAATAATACAATTCATAGGCTTTTCCTACGTGACAGTGTAAATATTAATTTTCAATTGTGATCATAGTGGAAACTGCAATCTTATGTTCTACCAGGTAGTCCTAAAAATGAGTAGAATGTTTTATTCATGAAAAAAAAGATTTCACAAAAATGAAGATAAAACTCTTTCATTTTTTTCTTGCAGTCAACTGATTTTATTTTCCTTGAATTAATTTTTTTTTCAAGAAAATGATAACAAGTAGTAAAATTATATTTGACTTTACACAAAAAAAGTTAATTTTTGAGACTGGAGTTGGGCCTTTTAAGATCTAAAAAAAAGCTTGAGTGAGATTAATGTATATTTTTTTCCCAAATTCTACTCAATTTATTCATTATTTAAAAAGATATTACATTAAAAAAATATGAGGTCCCCATTAGCCCCCACAACTCCCACCCCACCACTCCCCCCCACCCCAATAACACTCTCCCCCATCATCATGTCACATCCATTGCGTCTGGTGAGTACATCTCTGGGCATCGCTGAACCCCATGTCCCGTGTTCCACACCTTAGCCCACACTTTCCCATGTTCCATCCAGTGGGCAATGGGAGGACATACAACATCCAGCAATTGTCCCTGGAACACCAACCAGGACAACGCCAAGTCCCGAGAATGCCACCACATCTCTTCTCTTCCTCCCCTTCCCCGCAGCCACCAGCCACCATGACCCTTTTTTCCACATCAATGCCACATTTTCTCGATTACTAACCACAATAGTTCATGAATAGAGTATCAGTACATCCACTCTAATCCTTACTGTATTCCTCCTTCCTGTGGACCTTGGCTTGGTTGTGTCCATTCCACATCTATGTCAAGAAGGGGTTTAGATTCCACATGGATATTGGATGCAATCCTCCTGCTTTCAGTTGTAGGCACTCTAGGCTCCATGGTGTGGTGGTTGACATTCTTCAACTCCATGTTAGCTGAGTGGAGTAAGTCCAACAATTCAGAGTGTAGGAGCTGAAGTCTGTTGAGGCTCAGGGCTTGGCTATCATATTGTCAGTCCAGAGATTCAAATCCCCTAGATATATCTTAAACCCCAGCACCAACTACAATTCCAATAAAGTAGTATGAAAGTATTGTGAAAAGATATCCCATTTGAGTCCAGCTCCATCACGCAGAAACACCAGCTCCAAAGAAGGGTCAACTTGCATGGCAGTGAACCACATCTGCCATGACCATAGAAACTGTGGGTCCCTTTAGCTCTCAAAAGGACCAATACCTGGGGTTGTATCTACTTTATCTGTCTCTGAGACTCTGCTGTATGCATAAGGGCAATCCTTCTGACAACCTCCAGACTCTTTTTTTAGAGACTCATAGCCATATAAACTCATTTCTCCTTTCCATTTCCCCCTTAATTTAGGTGAAACAGCATTTTTAACTCCTGTTATTATATGTAGACAAGGATATTCTGCCGGTCCCATTGGACCTTTAATTCAAGGTCATTTTCTAGTTGCATCATCAGCTGGTACTTGGTAGTGATCCCTCGGTGCCAGGGAGGCTCATACCCAGGTGTCATGTCCCACACTGGGGGGGGGGGGGGATATGCATTGCATTTACATGCTGAGTTTGGCTTTGAGATGGGCCACATTTGAGTAACATGGAGGCTGTCAGGAGGAAACTCTTAGGCACAGTGCTGCTCTAGGCCATGTTCTTATTTCAGGCGTATAGGCTTACATGCAAAGTCATTAGTATCAGGGGTTCACTGTTGGACCCTCGTTCCTTCCTGGTCCTTACCGTTGCACCTGGGGGACTGCCGTTGTTCCCCTAGGGACCACAACAGAGACCCCCCCGCCGAGCCAATAACCCAGTACCCCCCCAGCTGTTGTTTTTAATCGTTTCTACTATGAGTATATCCAAACATCAACATGCACCCTGGACATATGCCCTGTATAAATTCCTGTCAACCATATATCACCTGTCAATAACATCCCGTATCAGTATTCCTCTGCTGCCATTGTTGAACGACTCTGTGATCCAAAACTTCCTGAAAAGTGAAGCCCAATGTAATGTCAGGTTCCCTTACTAGTAAAATGGAATATACCGATGAGTTTAAAGGTTAGATATAGAATACATAATGATTTGGAAAAATTCTACATCCTATCTTTTTCTTTTCTTTTTTCCCCCTAATTATTGAGCTTCCCTTCACAAGAGCCCTAGATCACAGTAATTCATATATACAATATACAGTACTCCCACACATCCACCCTAAAACCTTTTCCCTTCCACAGCAATAATCTTATAACTTATTCATATCATATTTACTGAAACTGATGTACAGACTCTGAGACAATAGCTTTCAAATAAGGTGACATCTGTGCTTACATTGTGGTCCATACTTTAGAATAGACAGTTTTCTAAATTTTTAGTTATCCTATGTTTTACATTATGGTTTACATTAATAGTCTGCCATCCCCTATATGTTTTTGGTGTAATATTACATGTTTTATATCCATCCTTGTGTACTCTTGTGAAACTCCTCTTTTACCCCCACATTTACCTTGGTTCCATCCATTCAACATCCATTTTCCCCTCCCCGTGGAGCCCACAGCGACGGCCAATCTCCATTTCCTGAGGAGCTACGTCCAGAGATACTTGCAACAGTGTTTGGGGCCTGACTTGCTCAACTGCCCTAAAGCCCTGGGAGCCACCCTTTCTCTCAAGAGATACAGTTCCCTCTTTTTTGATGGCATTAGTCCTCCGCAGGGTGGGGGTCCACCCCCACTCTCACTACTTGGGTCTCTACCCAATGGTACAACCCACCGTGGCAAAATGAGCATTCAGACATTCCCTAGGAGTCTGTCCCACGTCAAACCATCCCCTCCGAGCATCCTAAACAGGTAACCCTCCTAATTATATTTAATACGGTTTTCTCAGCATTTTACTCTCAACCAACACCTGACACTCTCCTATGTTCGTATGTTGCCCCTCCCTCCCCCCAATTTTTGGGCAATATTACCCATCAGCCCATCCCCAGCCCCCCTCAAACCCACAAAGCCCCACCCAAAGGCAACCCCTTGCCCCCATTTTATCTCTTCTTTGTGCTCATACTTACCGCCAGCTCATCATAGATTCCAACCCTGCAGACGTCAGCTCACATCCTTCCTCCACCCCCCGATTTCCTGTAAGCCTATTTTCCAGTCTCTAGCTCTCTGAGGCAGCTTGCTTATTTCATATCATTGAGGTCATGTAGTATTTGTCCTTCAATGCTTGGGTTGCTTCACTCAGCATAAGGCTCTCAATATTCACCCATGTTATCACGCTTGTTTGTAGTGTATTTGTTCTTACAGCCAAGTAGTATTCCATTGTGTGTATATAACACATTTTATTGATCCACTCATCTGTTGATGGGCATTTGGGTTGATTTCATCTTGTGGCGATAGTGAACAATGCTGCTATGAACAATGGTGTACTATATCAGTTTGTGTCCTTGTTTTCAGTTCTGCTGGGTATATCACCAACAGTGGTATTGCTGGGTCATATGGCAAATCTATGGTTAGTTTTTTGACAAACCGCCAAACTGTCCTCCAGAATGGTTGAATCCTTCTACATTTCACCAGCAGTGGATGAGTGTTCCCCTTTCTTCACATCCTCTCCAGCATTTGTATTCTTCTGTTTTTTTCATAGCTGTCAATCTTATGGGAGTAAGATGGTATCTCATTGTAGTTTTGATTTATATTTCCCTGGTAGCTAGAGATTTGGAGCATTTTTTCATGTGCTTTTTAGCCATTTGTATTTCTTCTTTGGAGAAGTGTCTGTTTAAATCTTTTTCCCATTTTTTAAATAGGTTGTTTATCTTTTTATTTTCAAGATATATGAGTGGTTTATATATGCAAGTTATGTCTCTTATCAGATATTTGGTTGCCGAATATTTTCTCCCATTGTGTAGGTTCCATTTTTACTTTCTTGACAAACTCCTTTGAGGTACAGAAGGCTTTAATTTTGAGGAACTCCCTTTTATCTATTTGTTCTTTTGCTGCTCGTGCTTTTGGTGTGATATTCATGAAATCATTTCCTAATACAAGGTCCTGTAGATGTTTCCCTACACTGCTTTCCAAGGTCTTTATGGTCTTGGCTCTTATATTTAGGTCTTTGATCCATCTTGAGTTGATCTTTGTATAAGGTGTGAGATGGTAATCCTCTTTCATTCTTCTACATATGGATATCCAGTTCTCCAGGCACCATTTGTTGAATAGGCCATTCTCTCCCAGTTGAGAGGGTTTGGTGGCTTTATTGAATATTATATGGCTATATATATGAGGTTCTATATCAGAACTTTCAATTCGATTCCATTGGTCTGTGTGTCTCCCCTTATGCCAATACCATGCTTTTTAACTACTGTAGCTATGTAGTATGTTTTGAAGTGAGGTAGTGTGATTCCTTCAATTTTGTTTTTCTCTTTCAATATGTGTTTGGCTTTTCAGGGCCTCTTTTCTTTCAAAATAAATTTCATAGCTGGTTTTTCTAGTTCCTTAAAGAAGGCTGTGTTGATTTTTATTGGGATTGCATTGAATGTGTAGATTAGATTTGGTAGGATAGACATCTTAATAATATTTAGTCTTCCTATCCATGAACAGGGAATATTCTTCCATTTATTTAGGTCTTCTTTGATTTCCTTGAACAGTCTTGTAAAGTTCTCAGTGTATACGTTTTTTACATCTTTAGTTAAATTTATTCCTAAATATTTGATTTTTTATTTACTATTGTAAATGGTATTTGTTTCTTGATTTCCTCCTGATCTTGCTCATTATTCGTGTGCAGAAATGCTACTGATTTTTGCACATTGATCTTATAACCTGTGACTTTACTAAACTCACTCATGAGTTCTAGAAGCTTTGTTGTAGACCTCTCAGGGTTTTCTATGTATAGGATCATGTCATCTGCAAATAATGAAATTTTGACTTCTTCCTTTCCGATTTGCATGCCTTTTATATTTGGTTCTTGCCTCAGTGTTCAAGCAAGTACTTCTAAGACAATGTTAAATAGAAGGGGAGACAGTGGGCATCCTTGTCTTGTTCCTGATTTTAGAGGGAAGGATTTTAGGATTTCTCCCTTGTAAACAATGTTGGCTGTAGGTTTTTCATATATACTCTTTATCATGTTCAAAAAATTTCCTTGTATTCCAATCTTTTGGAGTGTTTTTATCAATAAAGGGTGCTGTATTTTGTCAAATGCTTTTTCTGCATCTTTAGATATAATCATGTGATTTTTTTCCTTCAATCTGTTTATACGGTGTATTACATTGATTGATTTTCTTATGTTGAACCATCCTTGCATACCTGGAATGAATCCCACTTGGTCATGCTGTGTAATTCATTTAATATGTTGTTGAATATGATTAGCAAGTATTTTGTTAAGTATTTTTGCGTCTAGGTTCATTAGAGAAATTGGTCCATAATTTTCCTTTCTTGTGGTGTCTTTGTTTGGCTTTGGTACTAGGGTAATGTTGCATCATAGAAGGAGTTAGGCAATGTTCCTTCTATTTCGATTCTTTGGAAGATTTTCAGCAGGATTGGTGTTAGTTCTTTCCGGAATGTTTTGTAGAATTCACCTGTGAAGCCATCTGGCCTTGGGCTCTTCTTAGTTGGAGATTTTTAATAACTGATTCTATCTCTCTGCTTGTGACTGGTATGTTAAGATCATCAATTTCTTCTTTTGTCAATATGGGCTGCTTCTGTGTTTCTAGGAATTTGTCCATTTCCTCTAGATTGTCATTTTTGTTGGAATATAGTTTTTCAAAGTATCCTCTTATGATAGTCTTTATTTCTGTGGGGTCAGTGGTGATATTGCCTTTCTCATTTCTTATTTTGTGTATTTGCATCTTCTCTCTTTTTTTCTTTGTTAGTCTCGCTAAAAGTTTGTCAATTTTGTTGATCTTCTCAAAAAACCAGCTCTTGGTCTTGTTTATCTTTTCAAGTGCTTTCTTATTTTCTATTTCATTTAGTTCTGCTCTTATCTTTGTTATTTCCTTCCTTCTTCTTCCTGTTGGGTTACTTTGTGGTTGTTTTTCTAATTCCTTCAAATGTGGAGTTAGTTCTTCAATTTTTGCGCTTTCTTCTTTTTTGATATATGAATTTATGGCTATAAATTTTCCTCTCAGTACTTCTTTTGCTGCATCCCATAAATTTTGGTATGTTGTGTTATCATTATCATTTGATTCAAGGTAGTCATTGATTTCTTTTGAGATTTCCTCTTTGACCCACTGTTTTTCTAAGTGTGCTGTTTAATTTCCAAATCGTGGTGTGAAATCTGGGCTTCTGTCCCTTGCAAATTTCCAGCTTGACTCCACTGTGGTCAGAGATATTGTTTTGTATGATTTCAATCTTTCTGAATTCATTCAGCATTTCTTTGTGGCCTAGCATATGATCTATCTTGGAGAATGATCCATGTGCACTTGAGAAAAATGTATATCCTGCTGTGTTTGGGTGTAGCGATCTATATATGTCTATTAGATCCAGCTCCTCTAAAATAATGTTCAGATGTTTTGTTTCTTTGGTGATTCTCTTTTGAGATGTTCTGTCCAGAGTTGATAGTGGTGTATTAAAATCCCCCACTATAATTGTAGATGCATCTATTCTTTCACTTAGTTTTTCCAGCGTTTGCCTCACGTATTTAGAGGCACCCTTGTAGGAGCATAAATATTTATGATCGTTCATTCTTCTTGACAGATTGTCCCTTTCACTAATATGTGGTATCCTTCTTTGTCTCTCACAATTGTTTCTCATTTAAAGTCTACTTTGTCTGATATTAATATAGCTACTCCTGCCTTTTTTTGCTTATTGTTTGTATGTATGATTGTTTTCCAACCATTCACTTTCAGCCTCCATGAGTCTCTTGGTCTAAGATGTGTCTCTTGTAGATTGCATATAGATGGGTCATATTTCCTTATCCAATGTCGCAGTCTGAATCTTTTGAGAGGTGAGTTTATTCCATTGACATTCAGTGTTATTACTTTCAGGGAATTATTTGTGTTAGCCATATTTTGATTGGACTTGTGTTTGTCATATTTTGTTTGCTTTTTTTTCCCTTCTCTTTTTGTCTTTTTTGTTTCTCTTACACTGTCCTCCAACTCTGCCTGTTCTGTTTTTTTCCTTTCTTCCAGCAGACCTCCCTTTAGAATTTCTTGAAGGGGAGGTTTCTTGTTGGCATACTCTTTCAGTTTCTGTTTATCTGTGAATAGTTTGAACTCTCCATCATTTTTGAATGCTACTTTAGCTGGATAGTGTATTCTTGGTTGGAAGTTTTTTTCTTTTAGTACCTTGACTATATCATACCATTGCCTTCTTGCCTCCATGGTTTCAGATGAGAAATCAGCACTTAATCTTATGGAGCTTTCCTTGTATGTGATTGTTTTCTTCTCTCTTGCTGCTTTTTGAACTTCCTCTTTGTCTTGAGCATTGGATAATTTGACAAGTATATGTCTTGGGGTGGGCCTGTTGGGGTTTATGACGATTGGGGTGCACTGTGCTTCTTGGATATGTAAGTCTGTCTCTTTCAGTAGATTTGGGAATTTTTCAGCCATTATTTCCTGCAACACTCCTTCTGACCCCTTTCCCTTCTCTTCACCTTCTGGGATGCTTATAATATGTATGTTTAAGCGTTTTGCATTGTCCTTCAGGTCCCTAAGTCCTAGCTGAATTTTTTATATCTTTTTATTGACCAATTCTACTATCTGTTTGATTTCCGATGTACTGTCTTCCACATCACTAATTCTCTTCTCTGCCTCTTCTAGTCTGCTGATATTTGCTGAAAGTGTATTTTTGATTTCTTGAAATGTGGTGTTCATTCCCATCATATCTTTTATCTTTTTGCGTATGTCCGCAATTTCCCCTCCAAGTGTTGTCTTCATGTTGTTAACCTCTTTATTTACTTCATTAAATTTGTTGGTGATAAATGTTCTGAGATCTTTAATTGCTCATGTGAAGTTCTGTTCCCCTTCCTGGTTTTTAATTTGTTCATCGGATTCAGCTATGTTTTCCTGATTACTGGTTTGGTTTGTTGATTTTTGTTGCTCTCTGTTCATCATTTTATCTTGATGGGTTTAATCATTTCCTTAGCTTCTTTGTCTAGTCTTGGGGATTAATTAGCTGTTGTTTTTGCGTAAGTGTTATATCTTCTCTTTGTCACTTTGTTGTTCTTATTCTAATTTCTTATTGCTGGTTGAGTTCATTTTAAAGGAAAGTATTAGGACCAGGGAAAGGCAATTGTATAAGCAAGGAAAAAGTGTAAAGTTGTATTGGTGATAAATGTCAATAGAGCAACAGTATGAGATCTGGGAGGATGGATATTAGATTCATGTTAGTTGTGTAGAGTTATAGCAGTAGGTAGAATACCTATAATGAGGTAGTCAACTGAATATGGGGGGAATATGGTATGAATTAAAAAGCTATTATTTTCATTAGAGAGGGAAAGAGAAAAGAAAGGCAAAGTTTCAAGAGTGGATAAAAGACAGAAAACAAAACAAAGGTATTAGAAATAAAGAACTAGACATTTTGGGGATCAAAGAAAGGGAGGTGGAATATAGGAGAGACAGTAGATGATGGGGGATATCAAGTTGTAGGGGAAAGGGGAAAGTGTAGATATCCAAAATCAATTCACACAGAAATGAGGCAGTGGAGGATGAGGAAACCCAGCAAATATGAGGTGTTCCCTGCAGCACTTATTGTACAATTAAGATAAAATAAAATAAGAAGAAAATGAGGGACAAGAGAGAGAGAGAAAAAAAGAGAAGAAAGGAAGAAAGAAAAAGGGGGTGGGTAAAGTGCAGGGAACAAGTGGGGAAAAGAAAACAAAGATACAGAACAACCACAACAGCAACAACAACAACAAAAAAAACCCTAAATAACTGAAAAAAAAAAAGGAAAGACTTTGGGGGATACGCTGGGAGAAAAGACTAGGAGATAATGCAATGTTAGCAATCAGGACATTAAAAAATATACAAAATAAAATAGAATAAAAATAAAAACAAAACAAAACAAACAAAAAAGAAAAAATGCAAACGTTGAGGGCTAGGGCCTTCAAGGACCTCAGATGGACCTCAGGGTGTGATGGATTCAGGGATGGAAATTCTGAGATATTGAAGACTCAAGAGGTGTGAGTCTCTAGGGTGTGGGCCACTAGGGTTTAGGAGACTCAGACCTGGCAACCTCAAGTCTGGTTAACAGGGAGCCTGGGAGAACCGCAGTGCAACACAGCCTTCAGGGATCCCCGCAGCTGGGTGCCAGCCCTATGGGTGAGGTCACATCCGCAAACTCTATTCTGTTTGTCTGAACCCTGCAGTTCACTCACTCAATGGGGTCTATTCTGTGGATGTATCACCAATTCGGCTTCAGGACCCCTCCCACCCTGTAAGCCCCTGGAACGGCCATCTGGGGGCGCCTCTACACTGCAGCCAATTTAATGACTCAGATCAGTAGCCAGGCCCAGGGGTGGGGCTCCAGCCCGAAATGCCAATAACAGAGGCCAAAATGAAAATTCCCACGCTTCGGAAAATATTCCCCTAATTGGATTCCAGACGTCTCCCACCCTGCAACAGCCTCCTGGTGGCATCTCTTTATTGCTATCAATTTAAGCCTGCTGCAGATCGGCAGCCAGGCTTGGGGGGGGGGGGGGCTCTAGGCAGAAGCGCTATTATTTGTGTCTGCAATAAAAAATTCCCTGCTTCACAATAAAACTCCTGTTTGTCTCCCCAAATCGGTCTGCAAAGGCCTCCTGTCCTGTTAACCCCCCAATAGCCCACTCAGGGCTTATGAATTCCCCAGTATCGCAGAGCCTCCAGAAAATGCCACCGCTGCGCCAGTGCCATGGCTCCACCCACCACAGGAGGGAGCGTCCCACGCACAGCTCCCAGCTCCATGTAATAGAGTCTCAATTATATCTTATAGACGCATTTTCTCTTATAGACGTTACCTTCCCACCAAATCGATGTCCAGGCACCTCCTACCCTGCAAAAATCCTGAAACAGCCTGGTCCTGAAGAACCTCCAAAGCTGCCCAGCTGCTTCTTTGCAGGAGATATTATCAGGTATCAAAATTCTTTAATTTTTAAGGCAATAGTAGAAAGCATCATTATCTTACAAGAATAATAAATATTTAGCAGATATGAAAATGAATTCGACATTTCATAAAAAGTAGACATATCTTTCACATATAAATCAAACTTTCCTCCAAATTTGTGATCCTATAGTGATGAGATTTTAGGTTTTCTAACATTTTGATCTACCTGATCTACCTCAATTATTTCCATTAGCTCCCTTTTTTTGGCTTAAGAATTACACAAAAAGAGCATGTTCTGAGGTCTGTCAGAGATGCAGATCATAGACCCACTCCCAGCAACAGAACAGAACTCCACACATATCCAGGCACAGGGTCCCAAGGCAACGAATCCAGATAAGAACCCAAATAGCTGATAAGCACACATTCAAAAGTGTACCCCAAAATAAAAAATGAACTGAGACAGAAATTTTAGTCACTAGTGCACATACTCAGCCCAGTTTCTGCTGCATCACTTAACAAATAAAAATATATTTTTGGATTAACCCTAACTTGCTTTCTGGGGTGGAGTATACTATCAGAAAACTAATCAGAGACAAAAGAAAACTCTCAAAAAATGAGAAAAACTGCAACTGTAAAACTGAATGGGCCCAAGAACTGAAGACAGTAATGGAAAAGGAGCAATGAGTGAGGGAGAGAAGTCAAACAATCCAAAAGAGCTGAGGAGGAAATTCTGCACAAAAACAAACAGAAGTTATCAGGATTCTTTGTGAAGGGACAAAGGAACTGAAGCTTTCTCAATTGGATGAAAAAGAACAACTTAAAGTTGCAACACATACCCAGGGCAAATAACCCTGCAAAAGAACGAAGAAAATCTGAAAAGTTAAACAGAAGCTACTCTAATGTTTCAGTATAAGCTGGACCAAACATTATAGAACTGTGTTAACTTGCAACAAATCTACAATAAAACAAAAGACAAGAAGGAAAAGTTGATTTCCAAAATTAGCATATTAAAATAATCAACTACTCAGATATCAGAACAAATATCACATGCCATAAAAGAAACAGGAAAATATTGTTCATGTTGTAGCAGAGAGAAGATGGGTGATCACAGTATTGAGGGTTAGGACACAAGACTCTTCTGAGAAGGATTGCTTATTAACATCCAACTGACCCCAGGGGACTTCTGTCTGAAGACCAAGCCCTGAATAGGATTTCTAGGTCCCTTTTATACAGAGGATGTAGGAGTGAAGGTCAAGAGGCACTTTTATACAAAAAGGACTTTCTTTTTTAGTTCCTTAGAGTTTTAGGCATTTGTTTGGATACCAGGTAGATTTGGATTAACATACCACCTACATACCAGGTAAGCTTGAATTAACATATCGCCCACATTCCATCTGGATGTAAGTTCAAATACACATTCAATCTTTATCCTTCCTGAATATTCAAAACCTATAGAGGCTATATTACTTAATTGGCTTTCCGGAAACTAGGCAAAATTGGATACAGAATTTGATAAATTTGAATTCATCCACAGGCCATATTATTCCCCCCTTTGATAACTGCTTAAGGTTGTTAAGTTTCAGCATCACTATTGTCAGAGTCTCTCTGACTGACTGATACATATATAGAACCATGAGATGGGTGGCTGTGTTTTCACTGTACTATTTATTAGGGTGTGTATCCTGTTTATGATGAAAGGGATGAGGCAAGGAAATGTGGTGCATCCTCCTATAAGGAAGGCAATTGTTCTCATTAGAAGTTTGAAATTTTCTGCTATTGACTGCCAGTTTCCAAAGGGATTACCTAAATTCCAACCATTCCAGGTTTGCACTGGAACATGAGCAATTTTTACCATTTTGTTTGTAATTTCATCAGTAACTTTTCCAGTGCTGTCTAATTCAAGGCAGCAATTAGAGAGATTGAACTTTCTGCAACTCCTCATTCAGCTGCCAGGAGATAGTCTATGGCAAGATGGTTTTGATAGATAGCATTTCTGAATTTGGTTTGCTTTTGGACTAGAAAGGTGAGAGCATGAGTGATTTCATTAGTTATTTCTACTAAAGCTTGTAAGCAGATGATTAGGTTTAGCATATAGATAGGGGTTTGATAACCTCACATGTCATCTTCCACTAAAGTCACTGACCCATAATTTTGGACTATATGCTCAGGGGGCCATTCATCATTTGCCCAAGTAGTGACACCCTTTTTTCCTCGTATGGTTTGATACACTGGTTGGCTCTGCTCTTCCCCTTCTGCTAAGGGAATGAGGAAGGAGGGTTTTATTGTACCAAACATATAAGTGCCACACCAATTTTGGGAAGTTCTCAGAATGTGACTTTCTCACAAATTCAGTACAGAGCATTTGGGGCCCTTTGTCCTGGAGTTCCACACTGTGATTAATTTGGGGAAAGTACGATTTATGAGAATGAGGTCAGACTCTTTCCATGTTCCCCAAGATTCCATTGTATTGGTGGTTGATTTGGAACTTCTCTCTTGTACATGTTAGGGTTCCAACAGATATAAAGGAGTTTAGACATATCCTTGAAGCACAATATTTTCCTATGACAGACTTTTTCAGGGGCTACATAACATTTCAGGAGATGGTTGAGAGGCCAGTTTCATTGTATAGTTGACAGTAATTGTATTCTTTAGTTTCCCAGGGCCATAGGTTTCCCATATAGTAGTAGCATTACATACATAGCATAAGGAGACATTTAAGGCTACCCCTACTACCTCAGCTATGTTTATAAAGAGATTTTTTTGCTACTTGTGGAATGGAAAATGATTTTTCCATTTCTTCATAGAAGGAGTAGAATACAGAGTGGGCTTTACTTGTGAGTGGGTATTCCTGATACCTGACCCAGATGTAGACTCCTGGGTCTACTGCTTTACCATCAATGTAGGGGCCCATATGGACTCCCTGGGCCTGCCAGGATTCAGAGTTTAGGATGGTGAGGTTTAAGGGGTTACACCGACCAAGCGGATAGTTAGTTGGGGCTGTTCCTTTGGCATGGACAGCTGCTGTCTAGTTGTGTTTGTGTCCCAGGTGGCCCAGGTGACACAGGACCAGTAGGGGCAGTAGTATGCACCTAGGTATTTTCACCAGTAGCCACCCCCCTTGGGCTACACTTTTCATTTCTGAAACACACAAATACTTATGGTTATGAGTATATTCCTGCTCACAGCTGAGCCCTCCATAGTCAGTGTTCCATGGTGTCCTGGAGTCTATGACCTGACATGTGTCAAATAGAATGGGCAGGAGGAACACTCGTTGGTTCTGGCTAGTGACTGGGGTGGAGTTAAATAGCTCCCCATCTTGATTAGGCATTCTTATTTCCCATTGATGGAAGACTGTTGGGGGCTTGGGGTCAAAGCAGGTTATTTGGTGAAACACATTACAGATGCTATAGGGGATTCCCTGAAACTGGCAAGTGGTTATATGGCCCTCGCAGGTGTAATGGCTATGACATATTAACATGGTATTGACATGGGCCCCCCCATTTGCACTTGTTGGATAAATGGCTTACACTCTATGGTGCCGATCTGGGACCAGGAGAGCATCAGGAGTAGGAAAAATAACTAAAGGGACATTGTAATGGATTAAACCGGATTCCAACTCTTCAGCTGTGCATAGACCAATCAGCTTCCAGGGCGTGAATACAGCAGGGCTTGGCATTTTGTTCTTTTGCAAGTTGAGTTTGGTTGAATTGTGGGTATCTAGAATATAGGTTCAAGACTCTAGGGCAGTTTATTTGACCCAGCTATGGTGTATCCACGGGATGATTTCAGCTGCTTTAACTGCAGTAGGGGAGGATAAAATGACAAGATAGGGTCCTCGCCACAGAGGGGTTAGTGGGAAGGTTTTATGAGTTTTTTCCTAAGCTGATTATTTGCTGAGCTATTGATAATTTTTCTCTTCCTCTATGGTACTCTCTTATATTTTGGATTAAGAAGGGAATCCAAAGAGGATTTCATAAGAGGTTAGCTTTTGGCTTGGTCTGGCTTGAATTTGGCGGAGGGCACTCAGGACACTTGTACCCAGGTTAGCTCAGTTTCTTGGCAAATTTTGGCAATATAAGTTTTTATTGTATGGTTCATTACTCTACTTTCCCTGAGCTTTGAAGATGGTAAGAGGTGTGCAGTTTCTATTGGATGTGCAGTGCTTTGGCAATCTTTTGAGTGATTTCAGAAATGAAGGCAGGTTCGTTATTGGAGCCAATTGAGAGGGGTAGCCCATATCGAGGAATGATTTCCCTGTGCAGAACTTCGGCCCTTTCAGTCCAAGTATGGAAGGCTTCCACCAAATCAGAAAAGGTGCAAATAAGGACTACGAGGTATTTGTAGCCTCTGGATCATGGCATTTCAGTGAAATCAAATAATGGCATATTGCTGATTTGTTGGACTCCTGAGGCTCCTGTGGGTCCCTGGCAAGGGTTGTTCTTTGCACATGTCATGTGCCACTGGCATACATAATGGTTGATAGGGGCTAGATTTGGGAAGTAGAAGAATCTTTCTAACGTTTCTTTAAGATGGGTTTTTCCCAAATGTGTGTTTTTGTGATAGTTCTGTATGGTTGCTGCTAATATTTGAGGCATGACTATTTTGTCACCAGGCAATGTCCACCACACATCTGATCCCTCTGTCCCAGTCTCAGAGAGTATCCATTTTCTTTAAGCTTTAGTATATGACAGCTTCCAGTGGTTCAGAGGCTGGGGGACAAGAGCAGATTGTGTATACTGGAGTTTCTGATAATTAAGAGGGCAGCAACCAGGTCCTCAGATAGGGATTCCTCCCATGTGGCTCTTTTTGCTTCATCATCTGCCCTCCAATTTTCCTTGACCAATGGGACTGTGACCTGCCTGGTGTTCCTTGTAGTGCATCACAGCTACTTTGGTGGGCTCCCAAACTGCTTCTAGTAGCTCCAGAATCTGTGTGCCATATTTAATGCCCTTACCTCCTGAGTTAATGAGTCCTTTTTGTTTGTATATAGCTCCATGTGCATGCAGGGTGAGGAAGGCATATTTGGAGTCTGTGTAAATGTTAACCTTGGCCCCAGCCACAAATTGTAGGGCTCAGGTGAGGGTAAGGAGTTCAGCTTTCTGTGCTGATGTGTTATCTGGGAGATGCTGGGCTTCTACTGTGGTTTGGAGGTTACTACAGCATATCCTGCTCACTGGTCACTACCCTGAACAAAGCTACTCCCAGCTGTGAAGAACCCCATGTCAGGATTTAATAGTGGCTGGTCTTGGAGGTCTGGCCCACTGGAATACACCTCTTACAATGTCTCAAGGAAGTTATGGATTGGAACCCCCGGCTTGACAGGTAGCAGAGTAGCAGGATGCAGAGTTTTTATAAGTTCCAGTTGAACAGACAGTTTTTCACATAATAGGGTCTGATATTTAACCAGGTGACTGTTAGTAAGCCAGTGTGTTCCTTTGGCTTCTAAGAGTTTGACTATGATGTGCAGAACTGGAAAAATCATAGGTTTCCCAAGAGTTAATTTCATGGCTTCTAGTGTTAGCATTGCTGCAGCAGCTGCAGCTTGTAGGCACAAGGATCATCCTTGGGCTACAGTGTCCAGTTGCTTGGATAGGTAGGCTACAGGTCTTTGCCAGGAACTCGGGTACTGAGTGAGTACTCCTACTGTGATGCCCTGGTTATTATGGACATAGAGGTAGAAAATTTTACTGAGATCTGGAAGTCCGAGATTCATTGCTTCCATCAGGGCCCACTTGAGAGCAGTGAAAACAATTTTCTGTGGGCTTTCCCAGAGCAGGAGTTCATGATCTCTCCCATTTTTGTGGCTTCATACAAACAGCACGTGAGGACTCCAAAATTGGGGGTCCAAATGCAGCAGAATCCAGGTGCTCTGAGGAATTCTCATAACTTTCATTTAATGCTGGGCTCAGGGAGGCTACAGATTGCTTTTTATTCTTTCAGGTCCTAATTCCCAGGGCCCCTTAGTTATTTTATAGAGTAGATACCTGACCTGAGGTAGGCAGATTTGGGCTTTCTTTTTAGACATTTGATAACACTTTTGTTGCAGATGTTTTAAGAAGGCATGTGTTCTGTTAGCACAGTCTTGGTAGGTGGGACTTCTTAGGATAAGGTCATCTACATACTGCAAGAGTAAACAATTATGGCTTTTCAGTTTAAAGGAGTTAAGATCACTGGCCAAGGCTTGTCCAAAAATAGTGGGCCCATTTTTGAATCCCCAAGGAAATCATGTGCAGGTGAGTTGTGCTTTTCTCCAGAACTTGGATTATCCCATGTTAAGGCAAAGATCAGCTGATCTTGGGGTGATATTCAAATGCAGAAGAAGGCATCTTTGAGATTTGACATGAAAAGTAGACTGCCATAAAGGTATCAAGCTAAGGAGAGTGTAAGTTTTGGAGATCACCAGCTGTAGAGTTACTACCACTGCACTGACTGCTCACAAGTCCTGGGCTGGGCAATAATACCCACTGGCCTTTTTAAATGGGAAGAGTGGGGTGTTCCATGGAGACTTCCATGGCTTTAGTATGCCTTCATTCAGCAGTCTCTGGATATGTAACTGGATTCTTTCTTGTGCTTCTCATAGAATGGGATATTGTTTTATGCTTACTGGGCTGACTGTGGGCTTTACTTCAACAATTGCAGGAATGGCATGTGACTCCCCATTGGGTTGCCTTCTGCCCAAATGTCAGGTACGTCTTTAAATGGGAACTGTGTGGCCATAGATTGGCTGGTTTCACTGCGGCAGAGCAGTCTCCATTCTTCCTGCAGAGGGAGGGTTGATGTCACCATTGGAGGCTTTGGTGGTTTGAGTGTTAGCACGGATTGGCCTGAGGCATTAAAGGTAAGCTGAGTTTGTAGTTTAGACAGCAGGTCCCAACTCAGGAGGGGAACTGGACATTCCAGAAGATTCAGGAAATTGTGAGTGACTTCATTACCCCCAATGTTACAGGTTTTGACTTGGTTGCTCTTACATGTTGTCCCTATGATAGTAGCTCATCTTTTTGATAATGGCTTGAATGGCCTGGTCATTACAGAGGGTTGAGCCCCAGTGTTGAACATCATATATATATATGGTGTGGCCCCAATTTGCACTCTGACCATAGGCTCTGCAGGACCAAAAGGAACCCAGTCTGTTCTAATAATCCTTATTAGAGCCCTCTAATTCCACAAGTCCAGTGAGATGATTTGCCAACATTTTTTCCTGAATTTCTGTGAACTCAGGGTCAAATTTGCAGTACGTGCCCTATTTGCTCTCTTGGCTAATGTTTTGTACACCTTCTCAGAGGCAATGGAGTTGAGTGTCCTGTTGGGATCCTCCTGCTTTCAGTGTCCTTCCTCCTTGCAGGACACACACTGATTTCACACTAGGGGTGGGCCCCCCTCCTTGGTTAGGGTATCCCAGTGTACTTTCCTTGGTGCAGGATTGCTTCTTTCAACTATTGCTATTACAAGAAGGTCTGCTTTCTTTTTTATTTTCTTGTTCTCCACTCCCCTGGTTTCTACATCATGGTTGATGTAAACCTTGGTGGATACCTCCATGAGCTGGGAAATGTTCATACCAATGAACCTGTCTAACTTCTGTAGCTTTTATCAGATGTCAGCCTGTGATTGGGCAAGAAATGCTGCATTGACCATTGTTTGGCTTTTGGGTGCATCCAGGTTGAAGGGTGTGTATACACAAAATGCCTTGCATACTCACTCATAGAATTGAGCTGGACTTTCATCTAGAGTCTGTAGGATTTGGGTGGTCTTCACCATGTTTACTGCCTTTTGGCTCCCAGCTCTGAACCTTTCAACTCTGGCCCTAAGGAAAGTTTCTAGTCAGTCAAGCCCAGTGATGTCATTGGGATCCCATTGGGGGTCCTCATCTGGGAACTGTGTGCAGGCATATTGGTCACTGTCAAGGGTTTCCTCAAGTGGGTACTTTTTGAGCCAGGTTAGAGTCCCTCGTGTGACTTGTGTTATCTCCTTGTAGTTGAGTAAGGTCATGAGGAGTTGTTTGCAGTCAACCCATGTGGGTTTGTGGGTTTGTATAATGGACAGGAAGAGGGCCATCATGGCCTGAGGCTTCTCTGAGTATGGTGGGGTGTGACTTCCAGTTAAAGAGGTCAGTGGTAGTGAAGGGTTTGTACACAAACGTTTGGTTTCCTCCTTGGACCTGGCCATCAGCATCATAATAAATTGGAGCTTGGGCTTCATGGAGAGAGGTAGCTGTTGAGTAGCCCTTTTCCCTGCTCTACCTGTCCCTGGGGCTCCCCATGGTTTGAGCTGTCATTCTTCAGGGGCTCCTTCCTGACTTATAGTTGGCACTTGTGCCTGGGAGTGCAGCATTATGCTGCCAGGGGCCAAGATTGGTGAAGACGGTGGCTGTGGGGGTAAAAGGGCTGTGCTGCTTGGAGAAAGTGGCTGCAGAAACAGCAAGGCTGTACTGCTTGGGGAAGGCAGCTTGTCTCCACTCCTCAGCACTGGCACAATAGGAGCAACCACATAAGGTGGTGAGAGGTCATTTTCATCTGGCCCTTCTAGAATGGGTGGGTCAGAAGTAGATTTCAAGCTCACTATCTCTGGACTCTTTGCAAGTAGCTTGTTTGGCCCTGGTTCCCTGGACAGCATCTCTGGACTTTTGTATCAGGCAAATCTTGGCTTCTTTAATGGCACATTTCCTTAACCAGGGTGGACTTTTATTCACAGTGTCCTGCCAAGCATCCATGTGTGGGAACTGGTCAGTGTGTCCTGGTTTTCTGGTTGCCACATTGTGGACTTTACTAGGGGTCAAAGGTGCCCTCCTGAGGGAAGCCCACACTGAAAGTCAGCCATTCTAATTCACAAAGCATTCTAAGCTTCCCTGGCTGAAACTGTGCCATATACATCTCCATGGAACAGCTGGGGAAACCTTTTCAGCATACCACCTAGTGGGGTCCTGCTGTGTGTGCTCCTCATATTTCCACCTGCATCAGTGCTGCACTCACTCAGCCTTTCCTTCATCTGTCTCCAACTGTGCCCCTTGTGGGAACTTACAGCAGCTCTTAGCCTTAGCAAGTCAGTATAAACCCCTGACTCAGATGAAGGGTCCCGGAGGGTGCCTTCACTGCCTTTGACCAGATAAGTCACTACCAAACCATGGATTGGGACTCTGTTCTCACCCCACAGAAATATTTTTCTGCATCTTACTCAGTCTACACAGTCACGCACACACAGCCACCTGCTTTCCTTTCCTTTCTTGGACCTAGAGAAGACAGCTTCCTCCCTTCTCCTTGGGAGTACTAGACTTCTTTGTCATTTAATTATATAACATTGCCCAAATTTTAAAAAGGAGTTTTCCAAGTCTAACCTGCTAGGTATTACATTACACACAGGAAATTATTTGGATCAGGAAGCTCCTCAATTTTACACTAGAATAATTGTATAGATTGCATTTACATTTCAGCAATCCATGCCCATGTACATGTTAATTTCATGTTTATGCAACATAAGAAACTTAAGGAAGTCAAGTATGTCTTCTTAAACAAATTTCCTAGATAATACCTTCAGTTATCTTTTAAATAAAACCTATCAGCAGGAGATCTAATTAGAAAAGTACATACATTTCTGATCTATTTCTCCCTCCTAAGGTCCCACAGTAGGAAGGATTAGACACAGTCTAGCTGCTATCCTTTATCCCTGTAGTCACACATAGGAGTGAGCAGATGCAAAATGGTAGGTTTTATAGATGTTTCACAGCTTGGTGGCTTGTTGAAAGAAGTGACTTAGAGTAGGTAACCCAGGTGACTTCAGACTGACAAGGCAGTACTGGTGAAATTGTTTTTGTCTTGATGTATGAGCTGTAATTTTCAAAACTGTTGTAGCTGCAAATTATTGAGTCTGATTTGAAAATAGGGATATCATTTGACCTGTACAATTGCCAAGTGACATTGACCATATAGAAACACTTAATAGGAGAATAGCTGTTATAAAACACAAATAAGTAAACTGAAGATCAGCTTAATCCATTCTACCAATAATCTGTGGGAAAAAAATAAAGTGAAGAGTTTAGGAATATGGAGTCTAGCCAGAGGCACTCAAAGGAGATATTCTCACTGTTGACTGGCAGACTAGGTTTCAGCTTAGTCTACTTCTTAAATATGACCTCCCAGACCTAGTACATACACTGCAGCTTCTGCACAAGGGTCCTGCAGAAAAGCCTAAGATGTTTGGTAATTTCCAATCACTTTCTTCCATTTTGTTTGACCAACTGACACATATCAAGAACTAGAAGATTAGTTCTTCAAATATAGAAGTGAGTAGTATGAACAAGACTGTTAGTAAGGGATGTGATAGAAGCTGAAAGACTTTGTTTTGTATTTTCTGAACATAGGTCTTACATGGAGCTATTGCAGCTACTTTAAAATACTGAGACAATAATTATTTAAAAATAGGTGTATACTGACATCTTCCCATGATTTTTTTCATGAAACCCTGAGAAAACAAATAAGAAAAGGCATTGTGACTGTTTTAATTTCATGAATCCCAGAAAAGATTGTTTTTTAACTAATCCATTCATGTGAGTTTGAGACCCTTTGATTGCATTAGATTTAGTTAAGAAACCTTGATTAGATAGCATGATAGATTGCTTTTGATTGGACTACTTCAGTGATGTGTAACCCAGGTTAGGCCTCTGCCACTTCCTGGGTCTTATATAAACTAAGAAAGCACAAAGAGAAGTGAGATACAGAAAAGGGAGCTCTGTCATTTTGACACAGCCATGAAAGAGAGAGAGCAGCAGGATCACCTACAGCTGCATGGAGACAGAGAAGCCAGAGAGGCTCAAGAAGATGAAGTATCAGGGAAAAGTCCTGATTGCCCACAGCTGAGCTCCAGAATAAAGTAGAGAGACACCAACAGACCTACCACCTTACCTCACCACATGGCAGAAATTTAGGATATACTGGTAGCTGACTTTGGTGGCAAACCATCTCTGATGATGCTTTGATTTGGTCATTTTTGCAACCTCAGAACTGTTTTTACCTTAAATAAATTCCCTTTATAAAAGCCTACCCATTTCTGGTATTTTTTGTAGGCAACCTCTAGCAAATGAAGATGTGCATATATATTGACATCAATTCTTGCAAAAATAACCAGCTGATCAAGTAACGTTAAGCAGACTTCCTTTTTATAGTTATGTGAAAACAATAAATTCGTATTGATTTAAAGGAAAACATATGAGGAAAATGAAAGCTAGATTCAAGAACATGATATACCTATAGGTCCAGAAGAGATATAAACACAAAGGAAATAATATAATAAATATTCCTAGGAAGAAAAACATCAATGTTTTCTTTTATTTCTTCTCCTTCTTCCATCAAAGATTGAAAAAAGTCACTAAATTTAGAATTAGACAGATACCAAATTTAGATACAATACCATCAATGATTACCCATTTTTAATAAAGGACCAATAATTAGAGACCCTGAGCCTGAGGAGCATTTTAATTATAAGGAATAGCATTAACTAGAAGGTAAATAAACAGTGTGAATTTCTTATAAACTTTTGTCAATTTGCTACCTCCTACAGACAATATATATATATACAGGCATGCACCAGAAGCAAAGCATTCAGGACCTGGAATGTATTCTGAGGATACTGAATAAATAAATTTTAGAGAATAGTAGAAATGGCCACATTAATGACAAAACAAGGAGAGGAGCTTCTTGGAGTGAAATGCATTCTCACTAGGAATTCCTTGAGGACTTATATTGGCAAGTTAATATGTAAGAAGAAGCCTGAATATAATGAAAGTAGTAATGAGAGGATTGTGCCTTGTTTCTTTTTTGGTCTTGATAGAATAGTGTTGCAACCAAATAAGTATGATTTTTTTAATCATGTGACTTGTTAAATATGGAAGTTAATATAGAAACATGGAAGGTAATATAGAATCTTGAAACAAATGAATATATAAATGTAGATAGATAGACAGAAATAGATAAGTTTTTGAGGAATGAATTATGTCCCCCACAAGACATGCTCAAGTCTTAACACTCAATTCTTTGGTTATGAACTCATTGGTAAATGGGATCTTTGCAGTTATTATTAAGATGAGGATAAATTGAATCATGGTGGGCCTTAATGCTATATGACTGAAGTCCATATAGGCAGAAGAAATTCAGAGGTGTTCAGTCAGTAGAAGCAAGAGGCGAAAGAAGGTAGATCACCATGTGATGAAGGTAGGCTTTATGAACTGAATCAAACCACCATCAGAATGCTACAGATTTTGGAAAAAGGCCTGATTTTTCCAACATCTTGATTGTGGCCTCTGACCACCAAAATTTTTAGAAAATGTATTCCTGTTTTTAAGACTTATGCTATTTGTTCCAGCAGCCTTTACATGCTAAGGAAGCAGACCACTTAATGCCATAAATATGTTTACATAAATACTAAATTATAGAGTATAGATATTTAATTAGCAAGACTGACTTCTGAGATGGAATAAAATGGTGTCTTAATTTTGAACATATAAATAGATAAAGAATGATATATATATGTAAAAAATAAACACACGAGTACTATGAAAAACTTTGGAATGTAGAATATTTGTATGAATGACTAGTTAGCAATTGAGACTTCACAAAATCAAAAGTTCACAGGATGGAAGAATAAAATATGGATTAGAGTGAACTTGCTGGTATTCTACTATAGAACTATTGTGCCTCTAGCAATGGAAGAAATTGTATCCTTGATGTGGACACAGTGGCCATGGTATTTGCTGAGGGGAAGGGAGAGGGAAAAAGAGATGTGATGTGGGGGCATTTCTGGGATATGGAGTTGTCTTAAATGATACTGCAGAGGGAGATGCTGGACATTATATATCCTGCCATAACCCACTGAATGTACCAGGGGAAAGTGTAAACTACAATGTAAACTATAATCCATGCGGTGCAGCAGTGCTCCAAAATGTATTCACCAAATGCAATGAATGTGCAACAATGATGAAAGAGGTTGATGATGTGGAAGGAGTGGGGGGGTTGTGGTGTGGGATATATGGGAACCTATTATATTTTTTAATGTAACATTTTTTGTGATCTATGTAACTTTAAAACAAGACAATTTAAACTTTTAAAAAATAAAATAAATTTTTTAAAATTAAGAAAAAATAAGGTAGGTTGGGGGAAAAATACACCAAATATAAGATATGGACTATAGTTAGTAGAAAGATTTTGATAATAACTGTATAATAAAAGTTGTGAACTCATCCTACTCTGGCAGCATGAGCTGCCCCAGGAGCTGTTCTGTAGTTGGAATTGGAAGCTCCATTTCCCAGAAACAGGTGAGAAGGAGAGAGTTGGCTGCTGATTTCAGTTACTGATTGGTGGACTTGGTTGGGGAAAACATAACCCTGGGAACAGCTGGGGTGTGAATCAGCCCAAGTCAGAAAGAGGGCCAGTAGCCACCATGCTGACTTTGCCCCCAGGCTGAGAGGAAACTGGGCTGACTGAAACTCTCAGTGTTGGCAGGAACCAGTTTCTTTCATGCAGATCAGCCTGCAGCCCGCCTAGGCTTCAGTCCTGCCTCTGGAGGGGAGGAGGCTGAGGAGCCCTATACCAGTCTATACAGATAACTGCAGGTAACTTTGGCTGGCATAGACTGAAAATCAGAATTCTACCAGGGCTACTGCAGTCATCTTCGACCCGCATTGCATAGATTGCTGCCCATACCTGCAGCTCCATCCCTGCCCCAGGCAGGGGAGAAAGGGATGTGAAGCTTCATCAGACTCTCTGGGCAAATACAGTCTAGGCCTGCAAGTGGATTATTCCACATAAATGTGACTCTTCCTACCCCTGGCAATGGAGAAAGTTGGAAGAAGCTTCATTGGTCCCTGGAGCAATAAGGGCAGTTTGAGTCTCCCAGCTTACAGCACCAACAACATGCTTGGCTTCTACTGCAAAACCAGCAAGGGAGAAAGGATAGGAAGCCCTAAACTAAAGAGAAAAATTGCACCCAGAAAAAATACTCTAGTAAGCCAGATGCAAAGACACCAATCAAAAATTACAATCCACACCAAGAAACAAGAAGCTATGGCCCAGTTAAAGGAACAAGATAGGACCATGGAGTTGAGACAACTAATCATAGATGTTCAAACAAATCTCTTTAATAGAGTCAATGGATGGCTAAAGAGATTATGGATATTAAGAAGACATTGGAGGAGCACAAAGAAGAATTTGAAACCATACACAGAAAAATAACAGATCTTATGGGAATGAAAGATGCAATTAATGAAATTTAAAAAAAACATTGGAATCATATACCAGCAGATTTGAGGAGGTAGAAGAAAGGATTGGTGAGCTTGAAGAAATGGCCTCTGAAAGTGAACTTACAAAAGAACAGATGAAGAAAATAATGGAAAAAATTGAACAAGGTCTCAGGGAACTAAATGACAACAAAAGGCATGCAAACATATGTGTCATGGGTGTCCCAGAAGGAGAAGAGAAGGGGAAAAGGACAGAAGGAATATTTAAAGAAATAATGGTAGAAAATTTCCCAACCTTATTGAAGAACATAGATATTCCTTATCCAAGAGGCACAACAGACTCCCATCTGAAAAAATCCAAATACACCAACTCTAAAACACATACTCATCAGAATGTCAAAGGCCAAAGACAAAGAGAGAATTCTGAGAGCAACAAGAGAAAAGCAATGCATAATATATAAGGGATATTCAATAAGATTGTGGAGGCAACCATGGAGGCAAGAAGACAGTGGTCTGATATATTTAAGATACTACAAGAGAAAAATTTCCAGCCAAGAATCTTATATTCAGCAAGACTATCTTTAAAAAATGAGGGCAAAATTAAAATATTCACAGATAAACAGCAACTGAGAGGATTTCTAAGCAGGAGACGAGATTTTCAGGAAATACTAAAGAGTGTGCTAGAGCCCAAAAAGAAAAGAAGGGAGAGAGGGGCCTGGAGGAGTGTTTAGACATGAAGATTATATCAATAAAAGTAACTAAAAGTATCAAAAGAATAATGAAAATAAAATATGATAGATAAAACTCAAATAGTCAGGAATAAATGTAACCAATGATGTAAAGTACTTGTATTGAGAAAACTGCAACTCGCTGTTAAGACAAATCAAAAAAGCCCTAAGTAACTGGAAGAACATTCCATGCTTATAGATTGGAAGACTAAATATAATTAAGATGTCAATTCTACTCAAATTGGTATACAGATTTAATGTAATCCTGATAAAATTTCACAAGCATTAAAGAAAAAAAATTGAAAACATCATCATTAAATTTATTTGGAAGGGTAAGGAGTCCTGAATAGCCAACACATCATAAAAAGGAAAAGGGAAACATTATCTCCAGATGTTAAATTGTAATACTTTCCTATAGTGATAAAAACAGCATGGTACTGGCCTAAAGACAGACACAATAGACCAATGAAACCAAGTTTATAATTCAGAAACAGACCCTCACAGGTGTCAAGTTATTTTTGACTAGCCTGTCAAACTCACACAGCTTGGGCAGAACAATCCATTCAACAAATGGTGCTGAAAGAATTGAACATCCATAGCCGAAAGAAGGAAAGAGGACTCCTATCTCACACCTTATCCAAAAACTAACTCAAAATGATTGAAAAACTAAAAATAAAAGCAAAAACCATAAAACTTCTAGAATAAATTATTAGAAAATACCTTCAGGACCTGGTGGTAGGTGGTGGATTCTTAAAAGAGATAAGAGAAGAACTGAATGGACTACTGATGTTTAATGTATGTAAAAGTTTTACTTAGTTTTCCTGTAAAATTGTATACAGTGGATGGTAACACACCATGAATAACAGCTAGTTTATAAATGGGGATATGACTGAAAATGGTAGTCTAGTTATGTAAATGCCAATTGACAGAACGCTTGAGAATAATTTAGGAACTGGATAGCACAGTAAACCAAGAAGTGGGTGAGAATTGTGGTTGGTGGTACAGATGCAAGAGTGTCCTTTGTTAGCTAGAACAAATGTATATCACTACTGAAGGGTGTTGGGAATGTGGAGAAACATGGGAAACATACAGTTCAAGTGACCGATGGACTGTGGCTAGTAGTAATAATGCAATATTCTTGCATCTATGCAAATGATGTACCATGTTGATACTGAGTCAGTATGGAAAATGTGAGCCAAATGTATACTATAGACATGGCAATAATCAGATGATATTATTCTATCTGTAGCAAATGACACACCACATTGTGATGTGTTGATGAAGGGGTGTTGTTTGGGAATTCTGCACATATGCATGATTGTTTTATAAGTTTACAACTTCTGTCATAAAAAATATATTTAAAAAATAATAATAGGGTGGGTTGGGGGAAAAACACACCAAATGTAAGATAAGAACTATGATTAGTAGTAAGATTTTGACAGTGTTCTTTCATAGTTTGTAACAAACATCTCATGACAATGCAAGGTGTTGGTGGAGGGTTGATATATGGGACCCCTGTATGATGTTATTCATGCTTGTTTTGTAAGTTCATAACTTTTACTATGCACTTAATTGTTTATGTATCTTCATATGTAAATAATATAAAGATAATAATAATTAGATTGGTTAGGGGGAAAATTATATATGAGGCTGGGCCTCTCTCTTGTCATTTCATAATTGACAAATAAAACTCCTGAATATCTTCTTCAATGATTCTTCAAATTTTGTGTAGCTATATTCTTAAAGTTTTTAACTTCAAAGAAGCTATTAACCATGTGTCCCCCATCAATAACACCCCATACCAGTGTTCCTCCCCTGTCATTGTTGAGCCCCTCTGTGGTCCAAAACTTCTTCAAAAATAAAGCCTAATATATTGCAAAACTGAATGTACTGGGGGAGAGTGTAAACTACAATGTAAACTATTATCCATGCAGTGCAGCAGTGCTCCAAAATGTGGCAATGAATGTGCCACAATGATGAAAGAGGTTGTTGATGTGGGAGGAGTGGGGTGGAGTGGGGGTGGGGTATATGGAAACCTCTTTTATTTTTTAATGTAATATTTTTTTATCTATCTATCTTCAAAAAATACAATTAAATAATCTACAATGAGAGAAAAAAAGCTATTAAAAATTCTAACACTTGTTTATATATGGCCATTAGGAGAAGAAATGAATTGTGATAAGAACATCAATATCTGGCATACAATGTTGAGTCTTCACAGCGACCAGGTCTCTTTCAGGAAAAGGATGTCAGGCTATCACTGAGGTTGTGCTGGAGGGTACTTGGAATTGTTAGACAACAAATACTCAAGAATTTTTTTATCAACATTTCTTGGATATGCAGGAGAAAAGAATGGCCATTGTGACTAAGAAGTGGCAATTTTGGTAAATGTAAAGATATAGGATCCATCACTATAAGAAGTAATGTTTCCAGTATCTAAATTCAAGTAAATCCCTACTTGGTATAACCATGGATTTACCAGTAGAACAGTTTACATTAGTGCTGGCAGAGAAGTATTTTCCTTTTCTCAAGTTCAGAGTTCAGAATCCAACTTCTGAAGACTTCAAGACCTTCCCTTCTTGCTGAACAGATTCCTTGAAAATGCCCAGATCCCATTCTTTGCTTGTTCCCACTTTGCTTGAAGTGAACCAAGAGGCACACCTGGCCATTTCTCCTCTAAGCAAAATAAAAAAAAAACCTGGTGCACTGCTCAAAGTTCTTTCCACCACTGGGAGGATTTGACCTCACCACTGTTCTTCAAGAATGTCCAATATAAGGCTGCAGTGCTTCATCTCCCCACTTTCAGGTGGTACATGCATATCATCCAGAATCATCTTTAATTGGGGCATGAGTTTTCTCTTCCTCAGTGAGTTGATTGTAAGGAACTCTCAAAGAAACCATAGCTCTGAGTTGAGAAAGAAAAGATAATATAGCAGGAGTGGTGACCATGGGCATTTAGGCCACTTCAACATGTAACAAACTTGTGCTTTTAGAATTTTCTCAAGTCCTATCTCATATATACAGCTTCTACTTTATGACTGAGTATTACTGTGCCTGTTCAACTTTATGGTTTTGTGAGTCAGAGAATACCCAGCTCATGATCGGCAACTCAGGTCTCATAGTAACTTGGTGGCTCATGGTTAAGTGTTCAGTCTCTATTAAGACTAAGTAGCAGGCCAAAATCTGTTTCTCAAAAGGAGGGTAGTCATCTGCAGAGGATGGCAGGGTTTTGCTCCAAAACCCTAAGGGTCTGCTTTGTGATTCTCCTATATGTCCTGCCAAAGACTCCGGACAGCATCTCTATTTGCTATGGACACTTCCAGCACCACTGGATCTGCTGGATCTTGCACAGCAGACTGGACCTGTCACAGAGCCACCTCTTGTTCCAGTTCCCAATCAAAATGAGCAGCCTTTATGGTCATTTGGTAAGTGGGCCAGAATAGCACACCCAAATGTTGTCTCCAAAATCTGAAGACACCAACTAAGGATTGTGCTTCCTTTTTGGTCATATGTGGGGCCAGATGCAACAGCTTAAACTTCACTTTAGAAGAGATACTTTACATCCCCACACAGCTGGACACCTAGAAATTTCACTGAGATGGAAGGTACCTGTAGTTTTTTTGGACTTATCTCCCATCCTCTCTCACATAAATTCTTTACCAGTAAGTCTAGAGTCATTGCTACTTCTTCCTCTTTAAGCCTAATCAGCATTATATCATCAATATATGGACCAATGTGATGGTTTGTGGGATGGAGAGATGATTAAGGTCCTGAGGGTGACATAGGATTAGAGAGTTGATATACCCCTGAGGCATAACAGTGAAGGTATATTGCTGGCCTTGTCATCTGAAGGCAAAGAGTTTCTTGATGTCCTTATGAATGGTAATTTTGAAAAGATCAATTGCCAGATCAATGGCTGTGTATCAGTAGCCAGGACATATTGATTCACTCAAGCAATGATACCACATCTGGGACAGCAGCTGCAATTGCATTCCCCACCTGGTTAAGTTTAAAATAATCTACTGTCATCCACCAAGATCCATCTATTTTCTGCACAGGCCAAATAGAGTTGAATGGGGATGTGGTGGAAATCACCAGCCCTATGGCCTTGAAATCCTTGATAGTGCTAGTCATCTCTGCAATCCATCCAGATTCTGGTATTTCTTTTGATTTACTTATTGCTTTGTAGGAGCAGTATTGATGGCTTACACTTGTCCTTTCCTACCATAATAGCCCATACCCTGCAAGTCAGGAATATAATATGGTTTTTGCCAGTTAATTTTTTTATGTCTATTACAATTATGCATTCTGGAACTGGGAAAATAACCAGAGAATGTGTTCAGGAACCCACTGGACCTATTTTGAAATGGATCTGAGCTAAAACTCCATTGATAACCTGACCTCCATAATTCCCTACTCTGGTGGACCACAGATATGCTTTGGTTTTCCTGGAATTATTGTCACTTCTGAGCCAGTATCTAATAATCCCTGAAATATCTGATCATTTCCTTTTCTGCAACAGTTACCCTGTTAAAAAGCTGTAAGTCTCCTTGGGGAGAGTTGGGAGGAAGATTAACAGTATACATTTTGGAGGCAGGGCAAGATGGTGTCTGAGTGAGTCCACCTTTTAATCTCTCCTGCAAAGAAGCAGCTGAGTAGGGTTGGAGTCCTGCTGGACCGGGTTGTTTAAAGTGTTTGAAGGGCAGGAGGTGTCTGTACATCAATTTGGTGGGATGGTGACAGAGGAGATTCTTGTAAGAGGTAGAATTTTGGGTCTCTTTCACGGAAGTTGGGGTCATGCATGGGACACTTACCCCTGGGGCTGGCAGACCAGCAGTGGCAATTCCTGGAGGCTTTGCTCTTCTGGGGAGTTCACAAGCTCTGAGCAGGCTGTTTCAGGGTCCTGCAGGGTGGGAGGTGTCTGGAGGTTGATTTGGTGAGAAAGTAAGGGAAGAGATGCTTCCAAGAGGTGGAATTTTGGGTTTCTGACTCAGAGATCAGAGGTTCTGGCTGGAGACCCTCCCCCTAGGGCTGGCAGCCAGGCCGTGGGGATCCCTGGGATCTTTGTCCTGTGGGGGGTCCCCAAACCCTGAATAGGCTGTTTCGGGGGCTTGCAGGGCAGGAGGAGCCTGGACGTGGATTTGGTGAGACACTGACAGAAGATATTCTTGCAAGAGGTGGAACTTTTGATTTTTGACACAGAGGTCAGAAGTCCTAGGAGGAACCCTTCCACCTAGGGCTGGCAGCCTGTCTGTGGCAGGCTCTGAACTATTTGTAGTGCAGCAACGCCCCAACAGGCTATTTCAGGGGCTTGCAGGGCAGGAGGTGTCTGGATGTTGAGTTGGTGAGACAGTGACAGAAGAGATTCTTGTGAGAGGTGGAATTTTGGATTTCTGACACAGAAGTCAGAGTTTGCAGGCAGGACCCCACCTCATAGGGCTGGCACCCAGCTGTGGGAATCCCTGAAGGCTGTGTTGCATTATGGTGCTCCCAGGCCCCTGTTAACCAATTGCATGGTTCCCAGGTCTGTGTCCCCTAAACCCTGGTGGCCCACGATCCAGAGACTCACAAACCTTGAGTCTGCAATATCACAGATTTCCCATCCCTGAATCCACCATGCCCTGAGGTCCATCTGAGGTCCTTGATTATCCCAACCCTCAGCATTTGTGTTTCTTTTTTCTTGGTTGCTAATATTGCATTATCTCCTGGTCTTTTCTCCCATTTTATCCCACAACGTCCTTTCTCATTTATTTAGGTTTTTTCCTACTTTTCTTTCTCTTGCATGTTTCCCTCCCTTTTCTTTGTTCACCCCCTTTTATCCTTCCCTCTTTTTTCTTTTCTTTCTTTTTCTTCTTACTTTATTTTATTTTAGTTATATAATAGGTGCTGCAGGGAGCGCTTCATATTTCCTGTGTTTCCTCAACCTCCATTTCCTCTTTTCTGTATGAATTGATTTTGGCTACCTACACTATCCTCTTTCCCCCACATCTTATTATCCTCCATCATCCACTGTCTCTCTTACATTCCACCTCCCTTTCTTTGGCTCCCAAATTGTCTGAATTGTAATTTCTAATACCTTTGTTCTGTTTTCTGTCTTTTATCCACTCTTGATATTATTGTCTTTCTTTTCTCTTTCCCTTTCTCATGAAAACACTGGCTTTTTAATTCATACTATATTCCTCCCCATACTCAGTTGACTATCTCATTATAGGTACTCTACTTACTGCTGTAACTCTACACAACTTACATGAGTCTAATATCCATTCTCCCAGATCTCACATTGTTGCTCTGTTAACATTTATTACCAATACTACTTTACACATTTTCTTTTCTTACCCATTTTGCTTTCCCTGGCCCTAATATTTTCCTTCAAAGTGAACTTAGCCAGCAACAAGAAAATAGAGTAAGAAGAACAAAGTGATAAAGAGAAGACATAACACTTATGCTAGAACAACAACTAATTAATCCCCAGGAAGAGACAAAGAAGCTAAGGAACTTATTAAACCCATCAAGATAAAATGATGACCAGACAGCAACAAAAAACTACAAAAAAAAAAAAAAAACAATAATCAGGAAAACATGGATAAATTCAATGAACAAACTAAAAACCAGGAAGTGGAGCAAAACATCAGACAAGTAATTAAAGATCATAAAACATATATTGGAGACCAACTTAATGAAGTAAAGGAAGAGATTAACAATATGAGGAAAATACTTGGAGAGGAAATTGCAGACATACACAAAAAGATAACAGATATGATGGGGATGAACACCACAGTTCAGGAAATCAAAAATACACTCTCAGCAAATAACAGCAGATTAGAATAGGCAGAGGAGAGAATTATCGACATGGAAGACAGTACATCTGAAATCAAACAGACAGTAGAACTGATCACTAAAAAGATAGAAAAAATCCAGCTAGGACTCAGGGACCTGAATGACAATGCAAAACACACAAACATACATATTATAGGCATCCCAGAAAGAGAAGAGAAGGGAAAGGGAACAGAAGGGGTGTTGGAGGAAATAATGGCTGAAAACTTCACAAATCTACTGAGAGAGATGGATATACATGTCCAGGAAGCACAATGCACCCCAAACATAATAAATCCCAACAGGCCCACCCCAAGACATATACTTGTCAAATTATTCAATGCTCAAGACAAAGAGAGAATTCTAAAAGCAGCAAGAGAAAAGAAAACCATCACATACAAGGGAGCTCCATAAGATTAAGAGCTGATTTCTCATCTGAAACCATGGAGGCAAGAAGGCAGTGGTTTGATATAGTCAAGGTACTAAAGGAAAAAATTTCCAACCAAGAATACTCTACCCAGGTAAACAACATTCAAAAATGATGGAGAGTTCAAAATATTCACAGATAAAGGAAATTGAAAGAGATGCCAATGAAAACCCTGCCCTTCAAGAAATACTAAAGGGAGTTCTGCAGGAAGAAAGGAAAAAGGAGAGGCAGAGTTGGAGGAGAGTGTAAGAGTAACAAAAAAAGACAAAAGGAGAAGGAAAAAAGCAAGCAAAATATTACAAACACAAGTCCAATCAAAATGTGACTAACATAAATAAATCCTTGAAAGTAATAACACTGAATGTCAATGGATTGAACTCATCTATCAAAAGATTCAGACTGGAAGAGTGAATAAGGAAATATGACCCATCTATATGTTATCTACAAGAAACACATCTTACATCCAGGAATTCATGGAGGTTGAAGTGAATGGTTGGAAAACAATCTTACAAGCAAACAATAACCAAAAAAAGGCAGGAGTAGCTATATTAATATCACACAAAATAGACTTTAAATGCAAAACAATTGTTAGAGACAAAGAAGGATACTACATATTAGTGAAAGGGACAATCTCTCAAGAAGAATGAACAATCATAAATATTCATGCTCCTAACAAGGACAACTCCAAATACATGAGGCAAACACTGGAAAAACTAAGTGAAAGAATAGATGCATCTACAATTACAGTGGGAGATTTTAATACACCACTATCAACTCTGGACAGAACATCTCAAAAGAGAATGAATAAAGAAACAAAAACTTTGAACAGTATATTAGAGGAGCTGGATCTAATAGACATATACAGATCATTACACCTGAACAGTGCAGGATATACATTTTTCTCAAGTGCATATGGATCATTCTCCAAGATAGACCATATGCTAGGCCACAAAGAAAGGCTCAATGAATTCAGAAAGATCAAAATCATACAAAATAATATCTCTGAACACAGTGCAGTGAAGCTGGAAATCTGAAAGGGCCAAGGGCCAGATTTCACACCAAGATATGGAAATTAAACAGCACACTCTTAGAAAAACTGTGGGTCAAAGAAGAAATCTCAAAAGAAATTAATAACTACCTTGAAACTAATGAAAATGATAGCACAACATACCAAAACTTATGGGATGCAGCAAAAGCAGTATGGAGGGGAAATTTATAGGTATAAATTCATACATCAAAAAAGAAGAAAGAGCAAAATCTGAAGACCTGCACACTTGGAGGAATTAGTTTAAAAACAACAACCACAAAAAAAAAAAAAAAACCAAAGTAACCCCACAGGAAGAAGAAATAAAGAAAGAACAAAGATAAGAGCAGAACTAAATGAAAAAGAAAATAAGTAAGAACTTGAAAAGATAAACAAAATCAAGAGCTGGTTCTTTGAGAGATCAAGAAAATTGACAAATCCTTAGCGAGACTAACAAAGAAAAAAAGAGAGAAGATGCAAATACACAAAATAAGAAATGAGAAAGGAGATATCACCACTGGCCCCACAGAAATAAAGACTATCATAAGAGGACACCTTGAAAAACTATATTCGAACAAAAATGACAATTCAGAGGAAATGGACAAATTCCTAGAAACACATAAGCAGCCTATATTGACGAAAGAAGAAATTGATGATCTCAATAAACCAATCACAAGTAAAGAGATAGAATCAGTCATTAAAAACCTCCCAAATAAGAACAGTCCAGGGCCGGAGGGCTTCACAGGTGAATTCTACAAAACATTCTGGTAAGAACTAACACCAATCCTGCTGAAACTCTTCCAAAAAAATCTAAACAGAAGGAACATTGCCTTACTCATTCTATGATGCCAAAATTACCCTAGGACCAAAGCCAAAGACAACACAAGAAAGGAAAATTACAGACCAATTTCTCTAATGAACCTAGACACAAAAATACTTAACAAAATACTTGCTAACCGTATTCAACAACACAGTAAACGAATTATACACCATGACCAAGTGGGATTCATTCCAGGTATGCAAGGATGGTTCAACATAAGAAAATCACTCAATGTAATACACTTTGTAAACAGATTGAAGGAAAAAAATCACATGATTATATCTATAGATCCACAAAAAGCATTTGACAAAATACAGCACCATTTCTTGATAAAAACACTGCAAAAGATTGGAATACAAGGAAATTTTTTGAACTTGATAAAGAGTATGTATGAAAACCCCACAGACAACATCGTTTACAGTGGTGAAATCTTAAAATCTTTCCCTCTAAGATCAGGAACAAGTCAAGGATGCCCACTATCATCTCTTCTATTTAACATTGTCTTAGAAGTACTTGCTCGAGCTCTGAGGTGAGAACCAGATATAAAAGGCATCCAGACTGGATAGGAAAAAGTCAAAATTTCATTATTCATAGGTGACATGGTCCTATACGTAGATGAGTTTAGTAAAGTCGCAGTTTATAAGATCAATGTGCAAAAATTAGTAGCATTTCTGTACACTAATAATGAGCAAGCTCAGGAGAAAATCAAGAAACAAATACAATATACAATAGTAAATAAAATAATCAAATAACTAGGAATAAATTTAACTAAAGATGTAAAAAACTTATACACAGAGAACTACACAAGACTGGTCAAAGAAATCAAAGAAGACCCAAATAAATGGAAGCATATTCCCTGTTCATGGATAGGAAGACTAAATATTATTAAGATGTCTATCCTACCAAAACTGATCTACACATTCAATGCAATCCCAATAAAAATCAAAACAGAATTCTTTAAGGAACTAGAAAAAACTAGCTATGAAATTTATTTGGAAAGGAAAGAGACCCCGAATAGACAAAGACATATTGAAAAAGAAAAACAAAATGGAAGGAATCACTCTACCTGACTTCAAAACATACTACAAAGCTACAGTAGTAAAAACAGCATGGTATTGGCACAAGATGAGACACACTGAACAATGGACCCAAATTGAGAGTTCTGATATAGATCCTCATATATATAGTCATATAATATTCAATAAAACCACCAAACCCTCTCAACTGGGAGAGAATGGCCTATTCAACAAATGGTGCCTGGAGAACTGGATATCCACATGTAAATGAGTGAAAGAGGATTACTAACTCACACCTTATACAAAAATTAACTCAAGATAGGTCAAAGACCTAAATATAAGAGCCAAGACCATAAAGATTTGGAAAGCAGTGTAGGGAAGCATCTACAGGACCTTGTAATAGGAAATGGCTTCATGAACTTCACACCAAAAGCATGAACAGCAAAAAAACAAATAGATAAATGGGACTTCCTCAAAATTAAAGCCTGCACTTCAAAGGAGTTTGTCAAGAAAGTGAAAAGAGAGCCTAGACAATGGGAGAAAATATTTGGCTACCATGTATCTGAGAGGAGACTTAAAACCTACATATATAAAGAACTCCTATATCTCAAAAAGAAAAAGAAAAACAACCCATTTTAAAAATGGGAAAAAGATATAAACAGACACTTTTCCAAAGAAGAAATACAAATGGCTAAAAAGCACACGCAAAAAAATGCTCCAAAACTCTAGCTATTAGGGAAATGGAAATCAAAACTACAATGAGATACCATCTTTACTCCCATAAGATTGGCAGCTATGAAAAAAAAAAACAGAAAATACAAATGCTGGAGAGGATGTGGAGGAATGGGAACACTCATCCACTACTGATGGGAATGCAGAAGGATCCAACCATTCTGGAGGACAGTTTGGCAGTTTCTCAAAAAGCTAGCTATAGATTTGCCATATGACCCAGCAATTCCACTGCTGGGTATATACCCAGCAGAACTGAAAACAAGGACACAAACCGATATATGTACACCAATGTTCATAGCAGCATTGTTCACTATCGCCAAAAGTTGGAATCAACCCAAATGCCCATCAACAGATGAGTGGATCAATAAAATGTGGTATATACATACAATGGAATACTACTTGGCTGTAAGAACATATACACTACAAACACACGTGATAACATGGATGAATCTTGAGAACCTTATGTTGAGTAAAGCAACCCAGACATTGAAGGACAAATACTACATGACCTCAATGATATGAAATAAGCAAGCTGCCTCAGAGAGCTAGAGACTGGAAGATAGGCTTACAGGAAATTGGGGGGTGGAGGAAGGATATGAGCTGATGTCTGCAGGGGTGGAATCTATGATGAGCTGGCGGTAAGTATGAGCACAAAGAAGAGATAAAATGTGGGCAATGGTTTGCCTTTGGGTGGGGCTTTGTGGGTTTGAGGGGGGCTGGGGATGGGCGGATGGGTAATATTGCTCAAAAAGTGGGGGGAGGGAGGTGCAACATACGAACATAGGAGAGTATCAGGTGTTGGTTTAGAGTAAAATGCTGAGAAAATCATATCAAAATATAATTAGGAGGGTTACCAGTTTAGGATGCTCGGAGGGGATGGTCTGATGTGGGACGGGCTCCTGGGGAATGTCTGAATGCTCATTTTGTCAGAGTAGGTTGTACCGTTGGGTAGAGACCCAAGTAGTGAGAGTGGGGGTGGACCCACATCCTGGGGAGGACTAATGCCATCAAATAGAGGGAACTGTATCTCTCAAGAGAAAGGGTGGCTCCCAGGGCATTAGGGCAGTTGAGCAAGTTAGGCCCTGAACACTGTTGCAAGTCTCTGGACATGGATCCTCAGGAAATGGAGGTTGGCTGTCACTGTGGGCCCCAAGGGGAGGGGAAAATGGATGTTGAATGGATGGAACCAAGGTAAATGTGGGATAAGAGAAGAGTTTCATGAGAGTACACAAGGATGGATATAAAACATGTAATATTACACCATAAACATATAGGGGATGACAGACTAATAATGTAAACCATAATGTAAAACCTAGGATAACTAAAAATTTAGAAAACTGTATATCCTAAAGTATGGAACACAATGTAAGCACAGATGTCACCTTGTTTCAAAGCTATTGTCTCAGAGTCTGTACATCAGTTTAAGTAAATATGATATGAATAAGTTATAAGAATATCGCTGTGGAAAGGAAAAGGTTTTATGGTAGATGTGTGGGAATACTGTATATCATATATATGAATTACTGTGATATAGGACTCTTGTGAAGAGAAGCTCAATAATTAGGAAAAAAGAAAAGAAAAAGATAGGATGTAGAATTTTTCCAAATCAATACGTAGTCTATATCTAACCTTTAAATCCATCGCTATATTCCATTTTACTAGTAAGGGATCCTGACATTATACTGGGCTTCACTTTTCAGGAAGTTTTGGATCACAGAGTGGTTCAACAATGGCAGCAGAGGAATACTGGTATAGGATGCTATTGACAGGTGATATATGGTTGACCGGGAGCTATACAGGGCATATGTCCAGGGTGCATGGTAATGTTTGGATATACTCATCGTGGCAACAATTAAAAACAATAGCTGGGGGGGTACTGGTTTCCTGGCGGGGGTGCTCTGTCATGGTCCCTAGGGGAGCAGCGGCAGTCCCCCTGGTGCAACGGTAAGAACCAGGAAGGAATGAGGGTCCAACAGTGAGCCCCTGATACTAATGACTATGTTTGTGGGCCTATATGCCTGAAATAAGAACAAGGCCTAGAGCAGCACTGTGCCTAGGATTTTCCTCCTGACAGCCTTCATGTTACTCAAATGTGGCCAGTCTCGAAGGCAAACTCAGCATGTAAATGCAATGCCTTCCCCCCAGCGTGGGACATGACACCCGGAGATGAGCCTCCCTGGCACTGAGGGATCACTACCAAGTACCAACTGATGATGCAACTAGAAAATGACCTTGAATTAAAGGTTCAATGTGGACCGGCAGAATATCCCTGTCTACATATAAGAACAGGAGTTAAAAATGCTGTTTCACCTAAATTAAGGGGGAAATGGAAAGGACAAATGAGTTTATATGGCTATGAGTCTCTAAAAAAGAGTCTGGAGGATGTCAGAAGGATTGCCCTTATGCACACATGAGCAGAGTCTCAGAGACAGATAAAGTAGATACAACCCCAGGTATTGGTTCTTTTGAGGGCTAAAGAGACCCACATGTTCTAGGGTCATGGCAGATGGGGTTCACTGCCATGTCAGTTGGCCCTTCTTTGGAGCTGGTGTTTCTGCGTGATGGAGCTGGACACAGATGGGATCTCTTTTCACAAGGCTTTCATGCTACTTTACTGGAAGTGTAGTTGGTGCTGGGGTTTAAGATATATCTAGGGGATTTGAATCTCTGGACTGACAATATGATGGCCAGGCCCTGAGCCTCAACAGACTTCAACTCCTACACTCTGATTTATTGGACTTACCCCACTCAGCTAACATGGAGTTGAAGAATGTCAACCACCACACCATGGAGCCTAGAGTGCCTACAACTGAAAGCAAGAGGATTGCATCCAGTATCCATGTGGAATCTGAGCCTCCTCTTGACATAGAGGTGCAATGGACACAACCAATCCAAGGTCCACAGAGAATAGGTGGCATTGGTGTGGGAAAAGTGGCCATGGTGGCTAATGGGTATGGGGAATGGGAGAAAGAGATGAGATGTGGAGGCGTTTTTGGGACATGGAGTTGTCCTGGGTGGTGCTTCAGGAACAATTACTGGACATTGTAAATTCTCCCAGGGCCCACTGGATGGAACGTGGGAGAGTATGGGCTATGATGTGGACCATTGACCATGAGGTGCAGAGATGCCCAGAGATGTACTTACCAAATGCAATGGATGTGTCATGATGATGGGAGTGAGTGTTGGTGTTGCTGGGGGGGGGGGGGGGTGAGTGGTGGGGTGGGGGTGGTGGGGTTGAATGGGACCTCATATTTTTTTAATGTACTATTTTTACAAAATGAATAAAATTTTTAAAAAAAAGAATGAATACACTACAAACACATATGATAACATGGATGAATTTTGAGAACATTATGTTGAGTGAAGCAACCCAGGCATTGAAGGACAAATACTACATTACCTCAATGATATGAAATAAGTAAACCAAGCTGCCTCAGAGAGCTAGAGACTGGATGCTAGGCTTAAAGGAAACTGGGGAGTAGCGGAAGGATGTAAGCTGACACCTACATGGGTGAAATCTATGATAAGCTGGAGGTAAGTATGTGTACAAGGAAGTGATAAAATGGGAGCATAGGGTTACCTTTGGGTGGGGCTTTGTGGGCTTGAGGGGGGCTAGGGATGGGAGGATGGGTAAGAGTGCCCAAGAAATGGGGGGGGGGGGGGAGGGTGGAGGAACATAAAAACATAAGAGATGGTCAGGTATTTGGTTGAGAGTATAATGCTGAGAAAACTTTTTCAAAAATATAATAAGGAAGACTACCTGTTTAAGATGCTTAAAGGAGATAATCCTACACAAGATAGGCTCCTAGGGAGTATGTGAGTGCTCATTCTGCCATAGTGGGTTATATCATTGGATAGAGACCCATATGAGAGTGAAAGTATACCCACATTATGGCAAGTATTGATGTTCTCAAATAGAGGGAATTGTATCTCTCGAGAGAAATGGTGGCTCCCAATGCATTAGGACACTTGAGCATGTCAAGCCCTCAACACTGTTGCAAGTATCTCTGAACATGGCCCTTCAAGCAATGAAGATTGACTGTTACTGTGGGCCCTAAGTGGAGGGGGAAAGATGTATTGAATAGATGGAATCAATTTACTGTGTGGACAATAGAAGTGTTCCATCAAGATTATACACGGATGGATATAAGGTATGTTAAATTACACCAAAAATATATAGGGGCTGATAGGCTAAAATGTAAACCATAATGTAAAATGTAAGATATCTAAAAATTTAGAAAATTGTATAGTCTAAAATATAACCACAATGTAAACCCAAATGTTACTTTGTTTGAAAGCTTTTTTCTCAGTGTCTGTACATCAGCTTCAGTAAATATAGTATGAATATGTAAAAAGATTATTGCTGTGGAAGGGAGAAGGGTTTTGTGTTGGATATATGGGAGTACTGTATATTGTATATATGAATTACTGTGATCTAAAACTTTTGTGAAGATAAGCTTAATAATTAGGAAAAGAAAAGAAAAAGAAAAGACATAGATACTGAGGAAAAGACGGAAGAAGTTACTTTGCAAATTTGTATACAGGGTAACACTTATTGCAGTGATGGAAGGCAGAATATCAAAAACAAAACTTTTGCACTTTTTAATTTTTTGATATCCCAATTCATTTTTACTTTAATTTTTCTAAATTAATATATATTCTATATCTAACCTTTAAACTCATCACTATATTCCATTTTACTATTAATGGAACCTGGCAATATATTTGGCTTCATTTTTGAGGAAGTTTTGGATCACAGAGAGATTCAACAATGGCAGGGGAGGAATGCTGGTCATCTAAAACTCTTGTGAAGATAAGCTTAATAATTAGATAAAAGAAAAGAAAAAATAGGACGTGGACACTGAGGAAAAGATGTAAGTAGTTGCCTTGCCAATTTGCATACAGGGCAACACTTATTGCAATGATAGAAGGCAAAACATCAAAAACAAAGCTTTTGCATATTTTAATTTTTTGATACCCCAATTTATTTTTACCATAATTTTTCCAAATTAATATGTATTCTATATCCAACCTTTAAACTCTTCGCTATATTCCATTTTACTATTAAGGGAACCTGGCAATATATTGGGCTTCCCTTTTCAGGAGGTTTTGGATCACAGAGAGGTTCAACAATGGCTGGGCTAGAATACTGGTGTGGGATGTTAATGACAGGGGACACATGATTGGCAGGGAGTTCTACAGGGCATATATCCAGGGTACATAAAAATGTTTGGATATTTTCATAGCAGATACAATTAAAAACAACAACTGAGGGAGTGCTGAGTTCCTAGCCAGGGGAGCTCTATTACAGTCCCTAAAGGAAAAGCAACATTCCTCCAAGTGCAATGGCAAAGACCAAAAAAGAATGAATGTCCAACAATGAGCCCTTGATACTAATGACTATGCTTGTGAGCCTGTGCACCTGAAATAAGAACAAGGCCTAAAGCTTCAGGGTGCCTAAGAGTTACCTCCTGAGAGCCTCCATGTTGCTCAAACATGGCCAGTCTTGAAGCCAAACTCAGCATGTAAATGCGTTGTCTTCCCCCCAGCATGGGACATGACTCCTGGGGATAAGCCTCCCTGGTGCTGAGGGATTACTACCAAGTATCAGCTGATGATGTAACTAGAAAATGATCTTGAATAAAAGGGTCAACTCAGACCAGCATAATATCTCAGTCAACATATAATACCAGCAGTTAAAATGCTTTTTGACCTGAATCAAGGGGGAAATGGAAAAGACAAATGAGTTTATATGACTAAGAGTCTCCAAAAAGGAGCTGGGAGGTTATCAGAGGGGTTGCCCTTATGCACACCTCAGCAGAGTCCCAGAGACAGATAAAGGAGATACAATCCTGGGTATTGGTTCTTCTGAGGGCTACAGAGACCCACAGGTTCTATGGTCATGGCAGATGGAGTTCACTGCCATGTCAGTTGGCCCTTCTTTGGAGTTTGTGTTTCTGTGTGATGGATCTGGACTCAGATGTGATCTTTGTTCACAAGCCTCTCCTGTTACTTTTACCAGAACTGTAGTTGGTGCTGGGGTTTAATATATACCCAGGGGATCTGAATCTCTGGACTGACCATATGATAGCCAGTCCCTGAGCCTCAACAGACTTCAGCTCCTAGACTCTGGTTTATTGGACTTACCCCACTCAGCTAACATGGAGTTGAAGAAGATCAACCACCACACCATGGAGCCTAGAGTGCCTACAACTGAAAGCAGGAGGATTGCATCCAGCATCCATGTGGACTCTAAGCCCCCTCTTGATATAGATGTGGAGTGGACACAACCATTCCAAGGTCCACAGGATGGAGGAATAGAATATGGATTAGAGTGGACTTACTGATATTCTATTCACGAACTATTGTGATTACTAATCAAAGAAAGTGTGGCATTGGTGAGGAGAAAGTGGCCATGGTGGCTGCTGGGTGTGGGGAATGGGAGGAAGAGATGAGATGTTGAGGCATTTTCAGGACTTGGAGTTGTCCTGGGTGGTGCTGCAGGGATGATTACCGGACATTGTATGTCCTCCCATGGCCCACTGGGTTGAACGCGGGAGAATGTGGGCTATGATGTGGACCATTGACCATGAGGTGCAGCGGTGCTTAGAGATGTATTCACCAAATGCAATGAATATCTCATAATGATGGAGGAGATTGTTGCTATGGGGGGAGGAGTGGGGTGAGGGAGTGGGGGGTATATGGGGACTTAATATTTTTTGAATGTAATATTAAAAAAAAAAGACAAAAAAAAGGGAAAAAAACACAACAAAAGACACTGCCAAGAACATGAAAAGATAGCACACCAAATGGGAGAAAATATTTGCAAATCCCATTTATGATAAAGAATATAGTTATTTATATAACTATTCATTGAGATCTTATGCATCTATTGTAATATATTATAACTAGTTCTAATATATATTAGTTCTATATATTATATATATATAGTTCTATATATATATATATTTAGTTCTTTATTTATATATATATGGTAAGGGTTTAGAAGGGATGATAGATCAGTGTAGATGCTGTTGATGGCATGTGACTGATTTATGTATCACATTTCATCCACTCTCCAGAGTGATTGGATTTCATATTCTCCATTGCTACCAGGTAGTTGGAGGGTGGTTACAACTGGGGATTTAAAGCATGAATTTAAAGACAGGAAGGACATGTTTTGTGAAGTTATCTTTCTTCAGAGTTCTCTACTGTGGTAGCAAAACCTCTTCCACAGGGCACAGTGAGTAATATCTTTATATCTTATTCATGAGAACAATATCTAATGATGACCCCTGGGCAGAGAGGCAGTTCAAGAGGGTATATATGATAGTTTAACCTTTATGCCAAGAGTTGGGCTCTGTGGAAATACGGTGGGTGATTGTGGTGACAATTTTCTGTTATAGTCACTGGAGGAGCAACAGGGGACAAAATGTGGTCCATTCCCTCATGACCCTTGAAATCTACTTAGATGACATGATTTAATCTTATCCGGGCATAGTGCCAGGAATTCTTTAGTAGAAGAAAGAAAATTAGGCTCCTCAGCAGGTTGAATCACTGACTTTATTTCAGTTTCTGACAGTTCTTTTTCTAGTGTCAACTCTGAAATCAACTCCCTTCCTGCTTACTAGGACACAGATAATGATTTTTTCTGCTATATATGTGAATAGATCACTACTTCAAAATTTTTATTATGTAAGAAATATCCAGTTGCACAAAACCTCATTTGACCAGTGTCAACGTATTCATCTCCAAACACTTGTACTAGGCAATCCAATCCCTAATTTGCAGAGTTAATCATGTGACTTCCAGTTGACTACTCATGTTTGTGCCCTGGGATTTCTCTGACTCTATGGAATATGCTTCCTTGAATTATTAGATAATATTTTACATTTCCCTAGAATGAGAGCCTGGGCCTCTCTTGTGTCAATTCACAATAGACTAACAAAACTCTGGAATATCTTCTTTTGCAATTCCTCCAAATTTTGTATTAAAATATTCTTAAACTTTTAAATTTCAAGAAGTTCTGAACAATGCTAAAAGTTGGTTAAATATAGCCATGAGGAGAAGAAATGAATTATGAAAAGAAAACCAGTACCTAGCATTAGGCATTCAGTCTTCACAGTGACTGGGTCTATTTCAGGAGCAGGAGGTGAAGGCAACACTGATGATGGGAGGTGAGTGAATTAAGAAGGAGGGGCTGAGCCTGTTTGATGTTACCAGAGTACACTTGAGGCCAAACATTTACCTTCTAAAACACATGAACAATTGAGTTCATTTTTGGGATTAGATGAGATAAATGTGCCTAGACAGAACATTTTTGGAATAATGCTTCCATAATATGCTGCAATGTCTTTTCTTTCATCTTTTACTTTATTTTTTGAATTTGAAATAATCTTTGAATAAAAATAAATAATACACATCAAACTTTACTGCTGACCTAGAAGTGCTGTAATGGATAATTTTTAGTTCTGGATAATTTTCAAGCATTTAACCAGTTCTCTGTGTTTACTGTGATTGAACAGTATTAGTATTTTTTATTTACAAAGTTAGGTAATCCATTTGGTCACAGTCAAGTGTTTATTTAACTTACAGCCTACATAGTGAAGTTGATCTTACAGTAATAGAAAACTATTTCAAATTGATTTGAGAGTTCAGAATGTACTATAGGAACAGAAGTATAAATATAAAATCCAATGAATTTGATCATTACAACATTTAGTATTTAAAATATACATTATATTTTAATTAAATTTTGGTGTTTCTAATTTATAAAGTGTTCCACATTTTTCTAGTACTCTGTACAATGAGTGGACCATGCAGAAAAGCCATAAGTAGAAGCACAGTGCACATTTCAATAAAACTGCTTTTGTTTTCTTGGTTTTTCTCACTTATGTTGAGTTATCCTTGGGAATACTTGGAATCATTGCAGAATAGACACTCAAGAAACTTTGATCATCATTTCTTGGATATGCAGGAGAAAAAAATAGCCACAGTGACTCAGCAGAAATCGTGGTAAATGGAAAGATATGGAATCCATCACTAATGTTACAAAAAGTAAGGTTTCCAATATCTAAATCCAGGGAAAATCCCACTCAGTGTAACCATGGCTTTACCTGATGAATATTCTTTGGTTTAGTGTTTGTATAAAACAGTTTTTCTTTTCTCAAATTAAGTGTCCAGAATTCTAAAGACATTAAGAGCTTTCCTTCTCATTGAACAGATTCCTTGCAAATGCCCAGGTCCTGTTCTTCGCTTGTACCCACATCCACTTCCCAGTGATGGCAGCCAGAAGGGAACTGAGAAGAGCTCAGGATACAAATTCCATAGCTGAATCTCTCAGGCTGCTCTTCCCAGAGCTGGTTGCTATGTCCACAGTGGACATGCCTTGGTCATCATAAATGATAAGGAGTTAAGGGTCATGTCAAGATCCAAGGTCATAGCTACTGTAGGAGAAAAATTAGAAGCAGAGCAAAAGGAGAGAACATACTGAAAACTCACTTTTACTGAAAGGGACCAAGTTAGTTACCCACATGATGATCTTAATTTTGCTTTTTCCTTAAGTCAAAACTTTCCAGGGGAAGTAAAATTATCTGGGAAATTTTTCAGCACCCCAAACATCAGCTTATATGGAGTAAAAATACAAACAATTAGAAAACAGACATTCATTCCTTTCACAGTTGAAATTATATACTAAGATATATACCAAAGCACACTCATATTCACACTCAAAAGGCCACCAAAGATTATATGAGACATTATAATACACCAGGAATAAAGAAAAGAGGAGCTGGTAGTGTTCAAGGGTCTGGCAGATCTGCTCTGGCATCCCACTTCAACACTATGATCCATGCACCTGTGTTCAGAGAATCCACTTTAATTGCAAAATAAACTCAGAGGTAAGCTGTGAAGTTGAGTCAGTATTATTTCCTGTAACATTAGGTCAGTGAGGGCAGCATATTATGCAGGATCAGTCTGCAACTGGCCCTAAATCTACAGGGAAAAAAAAAAGACAACACCCTTTGCATGGAGATCTAAATACTGGGATAAATTCACGCAGTCTAGTAGCAGTATACACTGACTGTGGATTAGAATCTCCTGAGGGCTTTATAAAATGACAGCTTTCTGGGGATCACAGCCAGAGAGGTAGTCAGAATCAATTGGTACCTGGCCTGGACACTCAAAGTGTGGTCCATGTACTAGCAGCCTAAGATGGGCATGCATTGGATTCCAGATTCACAGGCCAGCCACTTAAAGAATGTGAACCTGCATTTTAACAAGGTCTCCAGATAATTTAGAGCATATTCAAGTTGGAGAAGCCAGGAAATAGGTAGTGTTCTGCTAGAGAATTGTGATATGAGCCATGTTTTATGTCAATCTTTAATAACCTAAGAGATGAAATTAAGTTTAATGCTATATTTTATTTAACCTAATATTACCAATAGATTATCATTTTCACATGTGACAATGTCCCCATTTCCAGTTCTGAATGGCCATCTGTGGCTAGAGGATTAGATAGCATAGGTCTATGGAATGTTTTAAATATTTTATTTCCTTAAGAATCTCTAAGTGATTCTAACCTATACTCAAATGTGCTCTGGTAGCATAGACAATTTAGGAGCTAATATTTTGCTAATGTTTAATGGAGAGCATTGGACCAGGTGCTTATTCCAGGGCCCTCTATGGGTAGAGCAGCAGGTTGCACAGAATTTCCATTTCCTTGGGTTCATCTGTAGTCTAGCAGACATATGGGGTTCCTGTTCCTTGATTTTGGAAACCATGTTCTCCAGCTCACAATTTTTCCTAATATCATTCTTCTGAGAGTCCAGTGTACAAAAAAGGACACAAAAAACTCTCTCAGTGGGGATCGATTTGCAGGGAATTGATGCAGCAGTGGCAGCAGACATATTCACATTATAAGTGAATAGGTTTCTCAAAAAAACCCTAACAAACAGGAAATATACTTGCTTCTCAAAAGTGTTCTGCCATGTCACCTGCTGGAGAAAAAAAATGTGCATAATACTTTCATTTGTCATATAAATGCCAGAATTTTTAAAAATGTAGATTCCATGAAATGAATGAAACATTGCTCTTTCATCTATACCTGCCCATTGTGCCTATGTTATGTGCATCCCTAGTTCTAGGCAAGAGGGGTGTAAATGTAAAGACTCATAGTTCTGGTCTTCTGAATCTGAAAAGTTAGGTTGAACAAAGGACACAATTCATCCTTCAGTTTGAACTGAAGTGGTGAGAGGGTCTAGAGTTGAAAAGTTCAATATGGTGGTCACCAGCCACAAGTAGCTATTGATCACCTGCAATGGGACTTGTCCAAATTGAGAGAGATGCTGTGAGCTTAAAGTACACTCCGAGTGCAAAGATAGAATGAGAAAAAAGGAATGTTAAGTAACTCACTGGTAACAGGGGTAAAAGGATAAAACAAAATAGAGTTATAATGGCTAAGAGATTTAAAAGAGTTGAGACATCTCAACCAGGTATCCCAAACTGCCAAAGTAAGCAAAGCTTCAAGCAACAATGTTCTCAAAACCCCAAGGACATTAAATGTGTGGAACCAAGGTAAATGGGGGGTAAGAGAGGAGTTTCTTGAGAGTACACAAGGATGGATATAAAACATGTAATAGTACACCATAACATATAGGAGATAACAGACTGATAATGTAAAACATAGGATAACTAAGAATGTAAAAAACTGTGAATCCTAAAGTATGCACCATAATGTAAGCACAGATGTCACCTTGTTAGAAAGCTAGTGTCTCAGACTCTATACATCACGTTAAGTAAATATGATGTGAATAGGGTGTAAGAGTAGCACTGTGGAAGGGAAAAGGTTTTGTGGTGGATGTATGGGAGTGCTGTACATTATATATATGCATTGCTGTGGTCTAGGGCTCCTGTGAAGAGAAGCTGAATAATTAGGGGGGGAAAAAAAAAAAAGAAAAAGATAGGATGTAGAATTTTTTCCAAGTAAACACGTGTTCTTTATCTAACCTTTAAACTCATCGCTATATGCCATTCCCTAGTAAGGGACCCTGACATTATATTGGGCTTCAAATTTCGGGGAGTTCTGGATCACAGAGTGTTTCAACAATGGCAATGGAGGGATACTGGTATGGGATGCCATTGACAGGTGATATATGACTGACAGGGAGCTGTACAGAACATATGTCCAGGGTGCATGGTAATGTTTGGATATACTCATAGTGGTAACAATTAAAAACCACAGCAGGGGGGGTACTGGGTTCCTGGCCAGTGGTGCTCAAGGGGAGCAGCGACAGTCTCCCAGGTGCAGCGGCGGGGACCGGGAGGGAGTGAGGGTTCAACAGTGAGCCCCTGATGCTAATGACTATGCTTGTGAGCTGATAAGCTTAAAATAAGAACAAGGCCTAGAGCAACATTGTGCCTGGGAATTTCCTCCTGTCAGCCTTCATGTTACTCAAATGTGGCCAGTCTCGAAGCCAAACGCAGCATGTAAATGCAATGCCTTCCCCCCAGCGTGGGACATGACACCCGGGGATGAGCCTCCCTGGCACCGAGGGACCACTATCAACTACCAACTGATGATGCAACTGGAAAATGACCTTATACGGAAGGTTCAATGCGGAGCGGCAGAATATCCATGTCTACATAAAATACCATGACTTTAAAATGCTGTTTGACCTGAAGTAAGGGGGAAATGGAAAGGAGAAATGAGTTTATATGGCTACGAGTTTCTAAAAAAGAGTCTGGAGGCTGGCAGAAGGATTGCCCTCATGCACAACTGAGCAGAGTCAGAGAGACAGATAAAGCAGATACAACCCCCAGATATCGGTTCCTTTGAGGCCTAAAGAGACCCATGGGAGTTATGGTCATGGCCGATGGGGTTAACTACCAGGTCAGATGGCCCCTCTTTGGAAATGGTGTTTATGTGTGATGAATCTGGACTCAGATGGGATCTCCCTTCATAAGACTTTCATGCTAATGTGCTGGAGGTGCAGTTAATGTTGGGGTTTAAGATATATTTAGGGGATTTGAATCTCTGGACTGACAATGTGATAGCCAGGTCCTGAGCCTCAACAGACTCCAGTACCTACAATCTGTTTTATTGGACTTACCACACTCAGCTAAGATGGAGTTGAAGAAGGACAACCACCACACCATGGAGCCTAGAGTGATTACAACTGAAAGTGGGAGGATTGCATCCAGCATCCATGTGGAATCTGAGCCTCCTCTTGACATAGAGGTGCAATGGACACAACCAATCCAATGTCCACATAGAAGAGGTGGCATTGGATTGGGAAAAGTGGACATGGTGGCTGATGGGTATGGGGAAAGGCAGGAAGAGATGAGAGGTGGAGGCGTCTTTGGGACATGGAGCTGCCCTGGATGGTGCTTCAGAGGCAATCACCGGACATTGTATATCCTCACAGGGCCCACTGGATGGAATGGGGGAGAGTATGGGCCATGATGTGGACCATTGACCATGAGGTGCAGAGGTGCCCAAAGATGTACTTACCAAATGCAATGGATGTGTCATGATGATGGGAGGGAGTGTTGCTGGGGGGGGGGGGGGGTAGAGGTGGGGGGGTTGGGGTTGAATGGGACCTCACATATATATTTTTAATGCAGTATTATTACAAAGTCAATAAAATAAAAAGAATAAAAAAAAAAAAACAAAACCCAAGGACATCCAGACCATAAAACAAACTACAAGATAAGGAACTCAGCTAGCTAAACTCTAGGATTATTGGAGTGCCCCAAATATCAATCAACCACAAATAACTTGTTTAATCTTCTTTTCCTCAGAAAAACATTGCCTGGAATTGCCAAGACAGGATGGGATTTGGGTTGCTACCTGAATGTGGGCTCCCCTAATTGCAATTTTAAGACCCCAAATAAATGTCTTTGTTGTCTGAAAGCCTCATTTGTTGTTTCTCAGTTGACAAATGTTTCAAATTGATTCATGTTGATATGATATATCTAGATTATTAAAAATAATTTGATTTGTTTCTTTTTACTTTCTTGAATATGGCTAATATTAAATTTAAAATTACATATGTGGGTCACATTATCTTTCTATTGGACAGCACTGGTCTAGACTTAGGGATCCTCCAGGTTCTCGCTGGTGTGACTTGACCAGCTGAACCCTGTGTATTAGTCTGCCAAAAGGCTACCAATACAAAAGTACAAGAAATCAGTTAGCTTTTATAAAGAGAATTTATTTGGGCTAAAAGTTCAGTTACAAGGCTATAAAAAGCTCAACTCAAGGATGCTTTCTTTTTTTTTTTTTCAAGGATGCTTTCTCACCAAAGTCAGTTGCCACATGTTGAAGCAGATGGTTGGTGATTTCCGCAAAATTTCAGCCTTCTTCTCTGGGCTTCTTCTCAGGCTCAGCTACTCTGCTTCTTTCCAATTTCAGCTGCAGGATGGAGTAGGGCTTGTCTCTTAGGGCTTCCTATATCAATCGGGCTGTCACTCTCTTCACAAAGTCAGCGTAAACTATCCAAGCAATAAAATTCATTTCCCCCTAGGACTTCAGCTTTTTGAGCTTTCTGTCACATGGCAGTATAAAATATGACAGAGCTCTCTCTTCCTCTGTGTCTGTCTGTGTGAGTGTCTATTTATATCAGGCCCACCAAGGATTAGGGATACAACTTGAGTCATGCCTTACTGATGTGATTGAATCAAAAAGCCCTCAAAGCAACCTTAACAGGTAATCTAATCAAAGACACCTCAGACAAATTCAATGTAATCAAAGGGTATCACACTCAGAGGAACAGATTAATTAACAAACATACTTTTTCTCTTTTCGAGATTCATATATAATCTCAAACTGCCACACCCAAAAACAGCACCTCAGAGACTCATGATGTCTATGGTAGACGCTCAATTCATCTCTGATAAAGTAGCCCACGCTACTATTTGATGAAGGAAAATGAAGAAATTCATTTTTCTGCCTGAATATTGGAAATCTAGGCTCTGCCTACTGCTCCTGGAGTTAGGGCCCCAAGTATGCCTAAGTGCACTCACAGTGTTTGGCAATCAGTTGTCTTCAGATCACCTTGTTCAACTAATGAAGTATTTGATTCCCAGACATTGCTCTCTCATCTATGCCCTTCATGGAAATCTGAGTGCTGTAAAAGAAATTCCATAAAATTGGGCTTACCTCTTCTCCAAGAGATTTTCTTCTAGCTTCCAGCTGCATCCCCAGGTTCTTGAGTGAAAACAACTGACAAAGGAGATTTTATAAAGAGAATCCTTCCTTTCTTCTTCTTTCTGTCAGATCACAGCTTTTTAATTCAATCATATTTTGATTGAACTGTGGTAGTAATTGGATTTTTACCAGTATCAAAAAAATTATAAATGTCTGTACTCTACATTATAATTAAATTTTAAAATGCATTGCTTTTTCAGAAATTTCATAATTTAGTGATTATAAACCTCAAGAGGATTGGTCCTGGTAAATATTCACAAATGTTTCTTTTTCCTGGCTTGTTGTAAAAATTGAACCTGTACATTTATTTTAATATATAATCTTCTTAAGATCTAAAACTTTCAGTTTTATTTTCACCCTTCATTAATACACATGATATATACATATATGTATATATACGTTCTTTTTTACTTTAGCTAATGTATTTAGATTTTGAAGTTCCTCTGTGATGGACAAACAGCACATTTGCTAAATAATTGTTTTGTAATAGAGTAGGAGGGATGGATGCAATATTCCCATCCTATGAGATTGATTAATCACTTTGATTTTACTGTCAATAAAGAAGTAGAAAGAAAAAAACTTAATGTCAACTTGTTTTACTGCTCATTTAAATGTAAAAGTTATGGAACCCTAAATCATGACTGTTGATTTCAATTTTTTTGAGATTTAAAAGATGAGTTCAAAATGGCCCTCCACAAATTGTGCATATTTTTAGTATCTATCACACTGTATTAAAGAACTCTCAATGAAATCTGAGGTTTTTTTGTCTTTGAACATTTTTGTCCTTTATTATTCCAATATAACAATTCCACACAGACTTTTTTCCTGTTTAACAATTATAGTCATTTTTATCAGTGTTTGGTTCATGAAGTAACAGTATAATAATATATATTTCTGATTGTCTGACAGCAAATTCCCAGGTGGTGCTTTGTTGATGTTTATAAAGGAACTTCTTTCCTGTTCTAATCCAGACTTCCTACATCTATTGCAATTATTTGAAATCAACTGGTGTCTTGATAATTTTCTCTGATATTTCATCCTTTATCCATAATATTGGATCATCTGTGGGTCACCTAAATCACTCACATACATAGTACAAGAAAGAAAAACAGATTGTGAATTGTCATACAGAGTTGAGAGGGGGAAATATTGAGATTATATTACAAATTATTTGTAATTTCATACCTTAGTTGTAAAGTTCATGGTTCATATTATGTGTATTATGAATACTTGTAGATTTTCAAACAGTTCCAAATCTCTGTTAAGCAAATAAAAGCAAATATGAAAATCAACATGTCAGAAAAGAGAAACTGTGGTCACATTGGAAATTGAGGTATGTCATTCCAAACCACTATAAATGCAAAGGTTTGTGCTTTTGTCAAGCCACTAACAGAATCAAAATGTATGTACTAATAAGGCCAACAAGAAATCAAAATATATTTTGAGTAAGCTGATGAGTCACATTCTTTTTTATGTAGATCTGAGTTGTAGGCTTGGGTAAAACATAAAGGATATGATTTATTGGTCTTTTGATGATATCATTTATTTATATTAAATTTCCTGGCATATTTTTTTAAAAGAAAGATTACTGTTTAGCTACACATAGTCTAGGGTAATTTCTATTATTTTTTCTTGAAAGCTTTTCTGATGATGCCATTTTGCAATCAAGGAGAGACAACTTATGGTATAACTGATTGTTGTCTTTTAGTGGGATTTTAGAGACTATTCTGACAAGGTTCATGAATTTTCTTGATGTATATATGAGAATAGTTTTATTCCTTTCTCAGCAACTGGATAAGTGCCTCCATTGTATATAGATAGATATTAGCTTCTTAATTTTTAATAAGATTTGTAAAAGGATGTGGTAGGAATCCGCAATTCTCCAATACTCACTTAATAGTCATATCTTAAGCCAGAGTCTCTCAACATGCAGTATTGACATTTAAGGCTACATGACTCTTCGTTGGAAGTGGGGAAGGCTGTCCTGTGCTGTGTAGGATTTTTGGCAACAACCTTGGCCTCCACCCCCCAGATGCCAGTAGCACTCTCCCTCCTACAGTTGTGTAAATCCCAAAAATTTCACCAGATATTACTTATAGTCTTCTAAAGGGCAAAATCATCCTGGGTGAGAACCGTTGGAAGTGAAAATAAAGTTCAAAATTACCACATTTAATAAATTTTCTCAGAGATCTATAAACTGTGGCTAGGAGATAGCAAGATGGACAATTTCCTCATCCATAATTAAAATCTTACAACCTGAGAAACAATTATGTGTGTATAATTTTGCCCCCCATTGACTCTGTTTTTTTCAGAGTTGTGGTCATAATTTTAATTTCCAATAACCATGTTGAAGATGGGTTTACTTTACAATTTTCATGAATCAAATTATAACCTTGAATACACTGAAAAGCACTGTCCAAAAGGAATTTCCAGGATGGAAATGATCTGTATTTTCTCTCTCTGCTATGGTGACTGTTGGGTACATGTTACTACTGAGCATTTGAAATGTGGCTGGTGTTGTGGATAATATTTTTTATATAGAGCATTGAATAAAATATATTACATAAATCTATTTCACTCTTTGCATGATTTTTTTCAAGTGACTGTCTATAATCTCTTCAACAGGCATAACAGAGTCAGTTTTGTAAAGTTTGACAGTAAATTAAAAAGTTAAATATACAAGCCCATTTCTCAGCGCCATCCATGAAGCAGGTCTCCAGGATCTGGGAGACTCCCTCTTCTCACCGCTCCTTGCCATGAATCAACAGAGGAGGAGGAGGAGGTCATCTAGGGCAGAAGCAGGTTTTGGGGGAGGGTCTCCATTGCATCAAGCAGAAAGAAGGAGGTCCATGGTCAGCATGGCCCAGACTCAGAGCATGGGTGCGAGGCAGTCCAGGCAAAATTGTTGGATAATTGTACCAGGTCCACCAGTACATCTAGAGGCTGGACCCTGGCTACAGCCATGCCTGCCTGTGCCACTGTGCTACCTCATGCTCCCCATGCCCCAAATCTGCATCATGCTCCTTGCAAGGATGCTGGGTTTGGCCCAGATCCTATCTCAATCTCTGCCTCCAGCTTGCCATCAGCAGCTCCTCACCATTTGCCACCTAAGCCGGAGTTATTTCCTGCTAAAACCACATAGATCATTTCTTTATAAAGGACACTACTGAGGTTCCCAGCAGCACAGGAGAGAAGTCTACCCAGGTCTGTACAAGTTGTGAGGACAACACAGAATCTGATGGGATTTGTGGAGTGTGTGTTGAAATGCTCTGCCAGACTTGCATCAGAGCTCATCAGAGGGAGAAGTTTCTCTAGATGCAGTTGGTGTGAGCAGTCATATAAATGAACAGATGAGCTGTACCGTGGTTTGAGACTTGTAACACGCTGTCATATCAATTATTAGAACATAAAAAGCATACCTATCAAATGATAGAAGTTGCTTTTCAGAATCAGAAAGTGATCATCAAGTCACTAATCACAGAACTGATGGAAAAAACAAAATATATACAATTTAAGAAAATCAGATTCAATACAGAATCATTAAGTAGTCAAAATCAAAAGCCAGTGAAGTAGAATATTCAAATTGCTATATATGTGTTGATACTAGAAATAAATGGGGGGAAAAAAGAAAAGCTTTACTGAATCATCTGATGTGCATGGCAAAGGATCATAGAAGAAAACTTATGCAACAACTGGAAGTGGCTGGACTTTCTAAACTGAAGGAAAGTATCACGCATTTTGCCGAAGGGGTAGTTTCCAGTGGCAGCAGTACATCATTACTTTACAGCAAGCAACTCAATACATGCAGATTATGGTGTTTTCTTCTAGCAAGACATGATCCTTCCCTAATGACCAAAAGTACCAACTAATTTCATGAGATCCTAGATTCCAGTCTTAAAATATGACCAATTTATGTTATTTGGTAATCAAGAATAAAGAGAATGAGCCACAAATGCCTAAGCAGAATCCTGGTGTGGAATAGAATTAATTGCCATCAAGTAGTTTATCTTCAAACCAGTTATCCAAGTTTCCAACATAGATCAGCCTAGCTCTATTATGACTCCAGCAAATGCAGCAAAAGCCACCCCCTCCACATATGTCACATTTTAAAAATCATAGACCCAAACTCAATGGATTAATTCTTCTTTCTCATCCTTAACATCTGAGATTTCACCAAACCAGAATATACCACAAGTAATAGAGCCTAGCCCCTTATGTGATGTCTTTTGTGGCTCAGCAAGACATAACACAGTGGTAGATCAGCAATAGATGACTGCCCCATCAACAACCATCCTGTCCTCCTTCATTCTCACCATTACTAGTATGGTACGATATGACTGAAAGGACTTTGGTTCACCTATGATCAATCTGAGCTCACCAGTGGAAAGTTCATATATTCTCTCTTCACTTTTAGATATTGATTGCTCAAGTACTATTATTCTGGACAATACTATAAGGAATTAAACTACCCTACGTCATGGCCAGTCATAACCATCCTCAAACAGAACCATCCAGTCACCCAATTTATCACTACCTTCTCCAGGCAGTGACATGTTACTGACTAGTCTACATCCTCCAATATGTCCACCTAATGTCTCCAGCACTGGGGGCTGAGGAAGCTGGAGCTCTCCCAGCAAAGCAATAGGAGCTCTTTCAACAAACACAATCTTGAGGGCGGGGCAAGATGGTGGTTGAGTGAGTGCACTTGATAGTCTCTCCTGCAAAGAAGCAGCTGGGCAGTGTTAGAAATTCTTCAGGACCAGGCTGTTTCAGGATTTTGCAGGGCAGGAGGTGTCTGGACATCGATTTCGTGGGAAGGTAACAGAGAAAATTCATGTAAAAGATAAAATTGATGTTCTCTTACACAGAGTTAGGGGCTGCACTTGGGATGCTCCCCCCTGGGGCGGGTGGAACAGCGGCACTGGCACTACGGCGGCGATTCCTGGAGGCTTTGCAGTACTGGGGAATTCATAAGCCCTGAGCAGGCTATTAAGCGGCTAAAAGGGCAGGAGGCCTTCACAAACTGATTTGGTGAGACAGATGGGAGTTTTTTGCAAGGTGGGGAATTTTTGATTTCTGACACGAATAATAGCGCTTCCAGCTAGAACCCCATCCCCAAGGCCAGCTGCTGATCTGCAGTGGCCTTAAATTTTGCTTGCAGTAAAGAGACATCACCAGGAGGCTATTTCGGGGGATTGCAGGGTGGGAGGCATCTGGAAGCCGATTAGGGGAATCTTTTGCGAGGCATGGGATTTTCGGTTTCAGACATATACAGCACTTCTGGCTAGAGCCCCGCCCCCTAGGCCTGGCTGCACATCTGCAGCATCCTTAAATTGGCTGCAATATAGAGGCACCCCCAACTGGCAATTTTGGGGGCTTGCAGGATGGGAGGTGTCCTGAAGTCAAATTGGTGATAGAGCCACAGAAGAGACCCTAGAGAGAGGGGGAATTGCGGGTTTCAGACACAAAGGTCAGAGTTTGCGGATGTGACCTCTCCATAGGGCTGGCACCCAGCTACAGGGATCCCTGAAGGCTGTGTTGCACTGCAGTACTCCCAGGCTCCCTGTTAACCAGATTTGAGGTTGCCAGGTCTGTGTCCCCTAAACCCTGGTGGCCCACACCCCAGAGACTCACACCTCTTGAGTCTGCAATATCACAGACTTTCCATCCCTGAATCCAACACTTGATTGTCCTAGCCCTCAACATTTCTGGTTTTTTATTTTAATTTTAATTTTTTATTTTTTATTGTCCTGGTTGCTAATATTGCATTATTTCCTAGTCTTTTCTCCCATTGTATCTCCCAAGGTCTTTTTTTTTTCATTTATTTAGAGTTTTTTTTGTTGTTGCTGTTGTGGGTGTTCTATATCTTCTTTTTGTTTTCTTACTTGTTCCCTTCCCTTTTCTTTACCCACCCCCCCCCTTTTCTTTCTTTCTTTCTTCTCTCTTTTTTTCTCTCTTTCTCTTGTCCCTCATTTTCTTCTTATTTTATTTTATCTTAATTATAAAATAGGTGCTACAGGGAACACCTCACATTTGCTGGGTTTCCTCATCCTCCGTTGCCTCATTTCTGTGTGAATTGATTTTGGCTACCTACACTATCCCCTTTCACCCACATCTTGATATCCTCCATCATCTACTGTCTTTCCTATATTCCACCTTCCTTTCTTTGATCCCCAAGTTGTCTAACTCTTAATTTTTAATACCTTTGTTTTGTTTCTGTCCTTTATCCACTCTTGAAACTACTGTCTTTCTTTTCTCTTTCCCTCTGTCATGAAAACACTAACTTTTTAATTCATACCATATTCCTCCCTTATTCAGTTGACTACCTCATTATAGGTACTCTATTTACTGCTATAACTCTATACAACTTACATGAGTCTAATATCTATCCTCCCAGATCTCATATTGTTGCTCTGTTAACATTTATAACCAATACTACTTTACACATTTTCCTTCTTACACAAGTGCCTTTCCCTGGCCCTAATACTTTCCTTCAAAGTGAACTCAGCCAGCAATAAGAAATTAGAATAAGAAGAACAAAGTGACAAAGAGAAGATCTAACAGTAACACAAAAACAACAGCTAATTAAACCCCAAGACTAGACAAAGAAGCTAAGTAACCTAAGTAACTGATTAAACCCGTCAAGATAAAATGATGACCAGACAGCAGCAAATATCTACAAACCAAATCAGTAATCAGGAAAACATAGCTGAAAACAATGAACAAACTAAAAACCAGGAAGGGGAACAGAACTTCGCACAAGTAATTAAAGACCTCAGAACATATATCACAGACAAATTTAATGAAGTAAAGGAAGAGGTTAACAACATGAAGACAACACTTGGAGGGGAAATTGCAGACATACGCAAAAAGATAATGGATATGATAGGAATGAACATCACAGTACAAGAAATCAAAAATACACTCGCAGCAAATAGAAGCAGATTAGAAGAGGCAGAGCAGAGAATTAGCGATGTGGAAGACAGTACATCGAAAATCAAATAGAGAGTAGAACTGATCGATAAAATGATAGAAAAAATCCAGTTAGGACTTAGGAACGTGAATGACAATGCAAAATGCACAAACATATGTATTATAGGCATCCCAGAAGGAGAAGAGAAGGGAAAGGGGTCAGAAAGAGTGTTGCAGGAAATAATGGCTGAAAACTTCCCAAATCTACTGAAAGAGACATATGTACATATCAAAGAAGCACAACACACCCCAAACATCATAAACCCCAACAGGCCCACCCCAAGACATGTATTTGTCAAATTATCCAATGCTCAAGACAAAGAGAAAATTCTAAAAGCAGCAAGAGAAAAGAAAACCATCACATACAAGGGAAGCTCCATAAGATTAAGTGCTGATTTCTCATCTGAAACCATGGAGGCAAGAAGGCAGTGGTATGATATAGTCAAGGTACTAAAAGAAAAAAAATCTCCAACCAAGAATACTCTATCCAGCTAAACTAGCATTCAGAAATGATGAAGAGTTCAAAATATTCACAGATAAACAGAAATTGAAAGAGTATGCCAATAAGAAACTTCCCCTTCAAGAAATTCTAAAGGGAGTTCTGCAGGAAGAAAGGAAAAAGGAGGACAGACAGAGTTGGAGGAGAGTGTAAGAGCAACAAAAAAGACAAAAATAGAAAAAAAAAAACAAAATATGACAAACACAAATCCAATCAAAATATGGCTAACATAAATAATTCCTTGGAAGTAATAACAGTAAATGTCAATGGATTAAACTCACCTATCAAAAGATTCAGACTGGGACATTGGATAAGGAAATATGACCCATCTATATGCTGTCTACAAGAAACACATCTAAGACCCAGAGATTCATGGAGGCTGAAAGTGAATTGTTGGAAAACAATCTTACAAGTGAACAATAACCAAAAAAAGGCAGGAGTAGCTATATTAATATCAGAAAAAATAGACTTTAAATGCGAAACAATTATTAGAGACAAAGAAGGATACTACATATTAGTGAAAGGGACAATCCGTCAAGAAGAATGAACAATCATAAATATTTATGCTTCTAACAAGGGCGCCTCTAAATACGTGAGGCAAATGCTGGAAAAACTAAGTGAAAGAATAGATGCATCTACAATTATTGTGGGGGATTTTGATACACCACTATCAACTCTGGACAGAACATCTAAAAAGAGAATCACTAAAGAAACAAAATAGTTGAACAGTATATTAGAGGAGCTGTTTCTAATAGACATATACAGATCATTACACCCAAACACAGTAGGATATACATTTTTCTCTAGCACACATTGATCATTCTCCAAGATAGACCATATGCTACACCACAAAGAAAGGCTTAATGAATTCAGAAAGATTGAAATCATACAAAATAATATCTCTGACCACAGTGGAGTGAAGCTGGAAATCTGCAAGGGCCAGAGGCCCGGATTTCACACCAAGATATGGAAATTAAACAGCACACTCTTAGAAAAACTGTGGGTCAAAGAGGAAATCTCAAAAGAAATCAATGACTACCTTGAAACAAATGATAACGATAACACAACATACCAAAATTTATGGGATGCAGCAAAAGCAGTACTGAGAGGGAAATTTATAGCCATAAATTCATACATCAAAAAAGAACAGAGAACAAAAACTGAAGAACTGCACATTTGGAGGAATTAGAAAAAAACAAAAACAAAGTAATCCCAGAGGAAGAAGAAGGAAGGAAATAACAAAGATAAGAGTAGAACTAAATGAAATAGAAAATAAGAAAGCACTTGAAAAGATAAACAAGACCAAGAACTGTTTTTTTGAGATGATCAATAAGATTGACAAACCCTTAGTGAGACTAACAAAGAAAAAGAGAGAGAAGATGCAAATACACAAAATAAGAAATGAGAAAGTAGATATCACCACTGACCCCACAGAAATAAAGACTATCATAGGAGGATACTTTGAAAAACTATATTCCAATAAAAAAGACAATTCAGAGGAAATGGACAAATTCCTAGAAACACCTAAAAAGCCTATATTGATGAAAGAAGAAATTGATGATCTCAACAAACCAATCACATATAAAGAGATAGAATCAGTCATTAAAACCTCCCAACTAAGAAGAGCCCAGGGCCAGACAGCTTCACAGGTGAATTCTACAAAACATTCCGGAAAGAACTAACACCAATCCTGCTGACACTCTTCCAAAAAATTGAAATAGAAGGAAAATTGCCTAACTCCTTCTATAATGCCAACATTACCCTAGGACCAAAACCAAACAAAGACACCACAAGAAAGGGAAATTACAGACGAATTTCTCTAATGAACCTAGACGCAAAAATACTTAACAAAACACTTGCTAATCGTATTCAACAAAACATTAAAATGAATTATACACCACGACCAAGTGGGATTCATTCCAGGTATGCAAGGATGGATCAACATAAGAAAATCACTCAATGTAATACACCATATAAACAGATTGAAGGAAAAAAATCACATGATTATATCTATAGATGCAGAAAAAGCATTTGACAAAATACAGCACCCTTTCTTGATAAAAACACTCCAAAAGATCAGAATACAAGGACATTTTTTTGAACATGATAACAAGTATATATGAAAAACCCAAGCCAACATCGTTTATAATGGAGAAATCATAAAATCCTTCCCTCTAAAGTCAGGAACAAGACAAAGATGCCCACTCTCTCCCCTTCTATTTAACATTGTCTTGGAAGTACTTGCTTGAGCACTGAGGCAAGAATCAGATATAAAAGGCATTCAAATGGGAAAGGAAGGTGTCAAAATTTCATTATTTGCTGACGGCATGATCCTATACATAGAAAACCCTGAGAGGTCTACAACAAAGCTTCTAGAACTCATAAATGAGTGTAGTAAAGTCACAGGTTATAAGATCAATGCGCAAAAATCAGTAGCATTTCTGTACACCAATAATGAGCAATATCAGGAGGAAATCAAGAAACAAATACCATTCACAATAATAAATAAAAAAATCAATATTTAGGAATAAATATAACTAAAGATGTAAAAAACTTATACACCAAGAACTATACAAGATTGTTGAAGAAAATCAAAGAAGACCTAAATAAATGGAAGAATATTCCCTCTTCATGGATAGGAAGACTAAATATTATTAAGATGTCTATCCTACCAAAACTGATCTACACATTCAATGTAATCCCAATAAAAATCAACACAGCCGTATTTAAGGAACCAGAAAAACTATGAAATTTATTTGGAAAGAAAAGAGGTCCCAAATAGCCAAAGACATATTGAAAAAGAAAAACAAAATTGGAGGAGTCACACTACCTGACTTCAAAACATACTACAAAGCTACAGGAGTGAAAACAGCATGGTATTGGCATAAGGAGAGACACACAGAACAGTGGAATCAAATTGAAAGTTCTGATATAGAACCTCATATATATAGCCATATAATATTCGATAAAGCCACCAAACCCTCTCACTGGGAGAGAATGGCCTATTCAACAAATGGTGCCTGGAGAACTGGATATCCATAAGTAGAAGAATGAAAGAGGATTACCATCTCACACCTTATACAAAGGTCAACTCAAGATGGATCAAAGACCTAAATATAAGAGCCAAGACCATAAAGACCTTGAAATGCAGTGTAGGGAAACATCTACAAGACCTCGTAATAGGAAATGGCTTCATGAACATCACACCAAAAGCACGAGCAGCAAAAGAACAAATAAATAAATGGGACTTCCTCAAAATTAAAGTCTTCTGCACCTCAAAAGAAAGTAAAAATGGAACCTACACAATGGGAGAAAATATTTGGCAAACATATATCCGATAAGAGACTTATAACTTGTGTATATATAGAACTCCTATATCTTGAAAATAAAAAGATAAACAACCCATTTAAAAAATAGGAAAAAGATTTAAACAGACACTTCTCCAAAGAAGAAATACAAATGGATAAAAAGCACATGAAAAAATTATCCAAATCTCTAGCTATCAGGGAAATGCAAATCAAAACTACAATGAGATACCATCTTACTCCCATAAGATTGGGAGCTATGAAAAAAAACAGAAGAATACAAATGCTGGAGAGGATGTAAAGAAGTGGGAACACTGATCCACTGCTGGTGGGAATGCAGAAGGATCCAACCATTCTTTAGGACAGTTTGGCGGTTTCTCAAAAAACTAACCATAGATTTGCCATATGACCCAGCAATTCCCCTGGTGGGTATATATCCAGCAGAACTGAAGGCAGGGACACAAACCGATATATGCACACAAATGTTCATAGCAGCATTGTTCACTATCGCCAAAAGTTGGAATCAACCCAAATGCCCATCAACAGATGAGTGGATCAATAAAATGTGGTATATACATACAATGGAATACTACTTGGCTTTAAGAACAAATACACTACAAACACACGTGATAACATGGATGAATCTTGAGAACCTTATTTTGAGTGAAGCAACCCAGGCATTGAAGGACAAATACTACATGACCTCAATGGTATGAAATAAGCAAGCTGCCTCAGAGAGCTAGAGACTGGAAGATAGGCTTACAAGAAATTAGGGGGTAGAGGAAGGATGTAAGCTGACATCTACATGGGTGAAATCTATGGTAAGCTCGAGGTAAGTATGTGTACAAGGAAGGGATAAAATGGGGGCATAGGGTTACCTTTGGGTGGGGCTTTGCGGGTTTGAGGGGGGCTAGGGATGGGTGGATGGGTAATATTGCCCAAGAAACTGGGGGGAGGGTGGGGCAACACATGAACATAGGAGATTGTCAGGTGTTGGTTGAAAGTATAATGCTGAGAAAACCATTTCAAAATATAATTAGGAAAGTTACTTGTTTAAGATACTCAGAGGGGATAATCTGATGCAGGACAGACTCCTAGGGAATATCTGAATGCTTGTTTTGCCAGAGTGGTTTATACCATTGGGTAGAGACCCATATAATGAGAGTGAAGGTAGACCCACAACCTGGGGAGGGCTAATGCCATCAAATAGAGGGAACTGTATCTCTCAAGAGAAAGGGTGGCTTCCAGGGCATTAGGGCAGTTGAGCAAGTCAAGCCCTCAGCACTTTTGCAAGTATCTCTGAACATGGCTCCTCAAGAAATGAAGATTGACTGTCACTGTGGGCTCCAAGGGGAGGCGGAAATAGATATTGAACAGATGGAACCAAGTAACTGTGAGGGCAAAAGAAGTGTTTCACAAGAGTACACAAGGATGGATATAAAACATGTAATATTACACCAGAACCAGATAGGGGATGACAGATTAATAATATAAACCATAATGTAAAACATAGGATAACTAAAAATTTAGAAAACTGTATAGCCTAAAGTATAAACCACAATGTAAACACAAATGTTACCTTGTTTGAAAGCTATTGTTTCAATATCTGTACATAAGTTTCAGTAAATATGATATGAATAAGTTAAAAGATTATCGCTGTGGAAGGGAAAAGGTTTTATAATGGATATGTGGGAGTACTGTATATTGTATATATGAATTACTGTGATCTAAGGCTTCTCTTGTGAAGAGAAGCTCAATAATTAGGGGGAAAAATAAAATAAAATGATAGGATGTAGAATTTTTCCAAATCATTATGTATTCTATATCTAACCTTTAAACTCATTGCTATATTCCCTTTTACTATTAAGGGAATCTGACATTATATTGGGCTTCACTTTTCAGGAAGTTTTGGATCACAGAGTGGTTCAACAATGGCAGCGGAGGAATACTGGTATGGGATGTTATTGGCAGGGGACATATAGTTGACAGGGAGTTATACAGGGCATGTGTCCAGGGTGCATGGAAATGTTTGGATATACTCATAGTGGAAGCAATTAAAAACAACAGCTGGGGGGGTACTGGGTTCCTGGCGGGGGCAGGACTCTGTCATGGTCCCTAGGGGAGCAGCAGCAGTGCCCCAGGTGCAATGGTAAGAACCAGGAAGGAATGAGGGTCCAATAGTGAGCCCCTGATACTAATGACTATGCTTCTGAGCCTATACACCTGAAATAAGAACAAAGCCCAGAGCAGCACTGTGCCTAACAGTTCCCTCCTGATGGCCTCCATGTTACTCAAAAGTGGCCAGTCTCGAAGCCAAACTCAGCATGTAAATGCAATGCCTTCCCCCCAGCATGGGACATGACACCCAGAGATGATCCTCCCTGGCACCAAGGGATTACTACCAAGTACCAGCTGATGACATTACTAGAAAATGACCTTGAATTAAAGGTTCAACGCAGACCAGCAGGATATCCCTGTCTATATATAATAACAGGAGTTAAAAATGCTGTTTGACCTAAAGTAAGGGGGAAATGGAAAGGACAAATGAGTTTATATGGCTATGAGTCTCTACAAAAGAGTCTGGAGGTTGTCAGAAGGATTGCCCTTATGCATACCTGAGCAGAGTCTCAGAGACAGAGAAAGTAGATACAACCCCAGGTATTCGTCCTTTTGAGGGCTAAAGAGATCTACAGGTTCTATGGTCATGGCAGATGGAGTTCACTGCCATGTCAGTTGGCCCTTCTTGGAGCAGGTGTTTCTGTGTGATGGAGGTGGACTCAAATGGGATATCTTTTCACAAGCCTTTCATGCTACTTTACTAGAATTGTAGGTGGTGCTGGGGTTTAAGATATATCTAAGGGGTTTGAATCTCTGGACTGACAATATGATAGCCAAGCCCTGAGCCTCAACAGACTTCAGCTCCTACACTCTGATTTATTGGACTTACCCCAGTCAGCTAACATGGAGTTGAAGAATGTCAAGCACCACACCATGGAGCCTAGAGTGCCTACAACTGAAAGCAGGAGGATTGCATCCAGTATCCATGTGGAATCTAAGCCCCCTCTTGACATAGATGTGGACCAAGCCAAGGTCCACAGGAAGGAGGAATATAGTAAGGATTAGAGTGGACTTAATGATATTCTATTCATGAACTATTGTGGTTAATAATCGAGAAAATGTGGCATTGGTGTGGAAAAAGTGGCCATGGTGTCTGCTGGGTGCAGGGAATGGGAGGAAGAGATGAGATGTGGAGGCATTTTTGGGATTTGGAGTTGTCCTGAGTGGTGCTGCAAGGACAATTGCCGGACATTGTATGTCCTCCCATGGCCCACTGGATGGAACGTGGGAGAGTGTTGGCTATGGTGTGGACCACATGGCCATGGGGTGCAGCGATGCCCAGAGATGTACTCACCAGACGCAATGGATGTGTCATGATGATGGGGGAGAGTGTTACTGTGGAGGGAGTTGTGGGGTAAGGGCGGTGGGGGTGAATGGGGACCTCATATTTTTTTAATGTAATATTTTTTAAAAAATGAATAAATAAAATAAAATTTTTAAAAAAACACAATCTCAGTGGTGATGTTAGAGCCAATCTGAATAAAGGAAGAAACAGTAGACCACCTCAAAAATTATTTTCCTGTTGTTACAGTGAAACAGGAATGAGATGAAGAATCTAGACTTCAAACACCAGCTATCCAAGAAACACACTCATATACCTGATCTTAAAGTGCAATCAGGGCTTTGTTTCCAGGAGACAGTGCTAAACAAGATGCTCTCGACAGCACAGTAGATCCATCTGAATTTCCCCAAGAAAATTCCTCAAATGGAAATTGTGAGTTACTGGATGCCTCCCAGGGTCACAGTTTCATGTATGAGAGACAAGGAAAGAGAGTAACCCCAATAAGGAGTGTTGTGTAGTTAGTCAGAACAGAAGATATCTTGTGCTGAAAGAAGTGTCCCAAAACATTCCATCTCTCTTGTCATGGGCCCACTTTGACAAATTTCCTGAGTAGAGAGTAGATTCTGCTGAGAAATACCTGAACCAAAAGTTATATATGATTGAGGTGCTCCCAGTCCTAACTCTGAAAAACAAAACTGAGGACCTTTCTAATTTAGCCACCAATAGATAAAAGAAGAGTGAACAGGTACATTTATTTCTCTATAGTCATTACAGGACTTTTCCAGGTTCTGTTCTTCTAAGTGTGCCTGATTATTATAAAATAACCTAAAATCCAGGGGACTTGTCAACCATCAATATAAGACTTCAGGCATAGCCCAGAAATAGTGTGGGTTTGGTTCCAGAAAAAGTCAATATCATAATAAAGCAAGTCATATGAAATGTCTTAACTATCAACCAAAAGCTTCACTGTCCCTATCATCCTCAACTTTCAGGAGAGGTAAAATGAACAAATGGTGTCACAAAACTTAATTAGCTAAATTTGTGGAATCCCTCAATTAACATTGTCAAAAGCCCTAGCTAAGATCCATTCATTTTGGAAAACATAAATTATCCTATTTTAAATTGTAATTGTAACAGGGAAACCTATTAATGTAAACTCTGTAATATATTAGCCTTGCCACATAAAAGGAAATATGCTAACTTATTACTAGGAACTAATTAAAACCTTAAAGAAAAATGATTCCTTGTTAGTATACTCCTTTTACAATGGTCCCAGGAGACTGCATTCACAACTAAAACATTCAGCCTGGTGATTTTTTTTTTTTTGAAAAATACTGCCTTAATGATGCACTCTAATCTCATTGGAAAGGACAAGGTATTTTTAACTAACCCTTGTGTAGCTAAATTTGAAAGTAATTATCCTTGGATTCATATTTCTCATCTAAAGAAATGTCCAAGCCCTGCTTGGAAATCTATTCTTAGGATTTAAAACTCAAAATTACCAAGGATGAGGTATAGATACTGTGTAATATAATCAGCTATCCTAAGACCTAGGACCAGGCCTGTGCAATTAATATATACTGGTTATCATAAGTGGCCTCTAATATTAACAGCTAACCCAAGAACCAGATCTGATTTTCATCAGATTGAAATAAAATCAATAACACAGCTATAACCTTCATTATTATCACATTAGATACCTTATTTACATTTTTATTCCTCCCTTACTCCTTTGTAAACCTGTCCATCTCTGTTCATTTTAAACTTCTCATTTTCATTCCTGTTCTCTCTTCCTAGTACCTTGCCCTTCATCATCACTTTTTATAGCCATATAAATAGCTGCTAACCAAGGCAAATTTATCAAATTGCTAATTCTAAGAAAATTTAGATTCCACAGAACAACCACAGTTATTGGCCACACCCATAGGTACTCATTTAGTTGGATACATTTTAGATCTTGGGGAGACTATATTTATTACATATTACAAATCTTGCTAAACTTTTTAAAATTATTTTATATTCACGACAATGCCTCTTATTCATTGTCTCATTACTAGAACAATAGCTACAACTACCTCCCAATGTTTATTTGCTAAGCCCTCAATATTGAAGCTTTCACTTATGAAACTTATTTTTGTAATGATGAAACTAATTCTAATTGTAACGAATTCCTAAGAGTCACTCTTGAAAACCTCCTTGTTGCTCAAAAAATGGCCTCTCTCTAAACCAAACTCTGCAAATAAAATAACTACCTTCTCCCCTAGTAGGACATGACTCCCAGAAATGAGCCTCCCCAGTGTCAAGGGAGTAATGCCAAATGTTGATAAGCAATACTTTAGGAGAAAAATCTTGATCAAAAAGGTGGGATATTAAAAGAAACAAAACAAAATAGAGTTTCTATGACTGAGAAATTTCAAATGGATGTAGGAGGTCATTCTGGAGGTTAGGAACCTGCAGTCTCAGCCAAACATCACAAACTGTCACAGATGAAAAGCCTCAAGTAACAATGTCCTGAAAACACTAAAGACATCTGAACACCATGAACAAGTCACATGGTCACATGGAATCAACACCCCTATATAGGCTCTATCTGGAATCTATGAAAAACTATTTCCCCAATATGACTTGGCCATATTCACAAGTCTCTGGAATTTTCCTATGTTAGTTGAGTTCAGAAAACTGCAGGAATGATAATTAGGAACTCATGAGTACTTTCAGCTTCACACCAAGGAATTCCATTCCTCACATTCTAATATATACCCTTAATCAGCAGGAAGTAGCCAGAGCAGCTGTCATCCTGAATCCCTCAAGATTTAGGAATGTTCAAAACGCAAGGGAGGCTGAAAGCATGTGCAATTCAAAACTGGTGTGTGGAGACTTCCTCTGTTCCCATGTCCTTTCCTTCTGAGTTTGTTTTGCAGGTAGCCAAGCTTAGGCATAGGTCATAATACATGAGAATGTGCAGAAACATAGACCATTGTCCTTTAGACAACACTTGAAACACCCAGAACAAAGAAAACCTTGCTCAGAACCAAAATTATGAAGACAGAGAAACATCAGAAACAAATCAAATGAGAGGCCCTTCAGTAAAGAAGATTTAGCCTAAAGTACTTGCTACAAAATATGAAAAACTCCATAATTAACTAATCAGACTATGCCAAGTCAGACCTCCCAAGTTCTGTCTCCACTTTCCATCTCTCATTCCCATTAAACTTCCTTTATTTTCCTGACTGGGGAGATATTTTAAGCCTTACCTCCTGTCTCCTTGATGGTTGACCTCACAATAAATCTCCTTTCTTAAAATCTTGATGTAAAGGGTCCACAGGATGGGTGAATAGAGTGTGGGTTAGAGTGGACTTACTGATATTCTACTATGGAACTATTGTGATTAATAAGGAAAGAAATTGTAGCACTGAGGTGGAGAAAGTGGCCACAGTAGCTGCTGAGGGTAGGGACAAGGAAGGAGAGATAAGGATGTGGGGGCATTTTCAGGACTTGGAGTTGTCCTGGGTGGGACTGCAGGGACAGATGCTGGACATTGTATGTCCTGCCATGGCCCACTGGGTGGACTGGGGGAGAGTATAAACTACAATGTAAACCACTATCCATGTGGTGCAGCAGTGCTCCAAATGTATTCACCAAATGCAATGAATGTCCCACAGTGATGAAAGAGGTTGTTGATATGGGAGGAGTGGGGTGAGGGAGGTGGAGGATATATGGGGACCTCATATTTTTTTTAATGTAACATTTAAAAATAAAAGAGGGAAAAATTAAAAATAAATAAAATAAAATAACTATTGATAAAATATATATATATATATATTGGCCTCTGTGTCAGGCAGTAGGCCACACTCAGTAACACAAACACAATATTGAATTTTCTGCTAGATAAATACAAAAAGCAAAAATTAAAAGAGCAGAACATTAGTCACCTATATATGGAGAAAAACTTTGTAGAATATGGTTCCCAAAGCAGGGTTAAGAACTACAGAGTTAGATCCCACATGGATGACGGATGTGATTCTCCTGCTTGCACTTGTAGGCACTCTTGGCTCCCTAGTGTGGTGGTTGACCATCTTCACCTCCCTCTTAGCTGACCTGGGTAAATCTAAAAAACCAGAAAATAGGAGTTGCAACTCTGTTAGGCTCAGGGTCCAGCTGGCACAAAGCCAGTCCAGAGATTCAAGTCTTTAAAGAATTCTACAAGAGGATTTTTTAATTTCTTCTTTTCTTCTTTGTCTTTCTCTAGATTGTTCCCATACTGAGTAACTGCTGCTAAGATTCAAATAGTAGTTTATGTTTGCCATCCTACCACCTTTTTCCTAACATGAGTTTAGATGGCTGGCAAGTGCTGAGACCCACATCATTAGAGCAAGATTTTGATCTGCCTGTGGGTTCATGCCAATAAATTTTGAAAAAGTCCCAGCAAATTGCTGATGGAAATCAATGGGGAGCTCACTAGTCTTCTGGGTACATGGATGCAATTTCTCCTAGCTCACCTTTTTCAGAAAGTCTTCAAGTATTGCAGTCAGTAACCCCTTTTAATGGGACTCCAAAAGCATGTTTTCTTCTAGCAGTTTTCTGGCTTGCCAGTAACTGATGCTCTTCAACAAATCTTTCCATGGAGATGTCTCTTTCAACCTCCAAGTGCCTGTGATTTGGGTCTGGCCTGAGCTGATATTCAAAGTGGGCTCTACACACCAAACTCTCACTGAACAGAAACCACTCTCTACCCTCTGCTGTCTTTTCTCCTCTTAGTTAGCTGCAGTGAGGTTTTATCTAGGCTGTCACTCTGAAGGTTGATGATATTTGTCATTCCTGGCCCCATGGGTTAATAACTCACAGGTTTTTGTTTAAATTCCTTCATCTCTCTGTCCCTCACCTTCTTAATGATGCACAGCATTCTGCTAGTCTGCAGATCCCCAAATGAGCTTCCTCAGACAACTTTTTGCCCTTCCTTTATTATTTTACTGAGAGAATTGAGCCCTGCCTAACTACACTGATGCTATCTTTACCGAAGTCTACAATATTTTCTGCAGTTTTCTAATAAAACTTTTATAAATCTATGCCCATGTTTTCATCATTTTTCCATAACAAATCAAGTTATCATTTTAATTTGAACAAAGTACCTCTCTAAAACATAAACAAATAATTGGGCCACAAAGGAACCTAATAATTTAGTAACTATTACAGTCAATTATATGCACTTTTAAAAGGCTGAGAAAAAATAAATCCTTCCAAGCTAAAACAGTACAAATACAACTAGCACAAACCATGCATTTCCAAATAGGGAAGCAAAAAAGCCCTCAATGAGTCCTTTAAATTATCACATAAGCACCAGAGTTCATAGTGCCAGTACTTGTAATTACTATAAGCAACCTGGAGAATTGAAAAGAGACTGCCCAAAACTGTGAAAATAAAGAAAGAAGGAAAGAAATACCCTCAAAAACAGCAGTAACCATTTGTATGTTCTTCTTGTCCCCTAAGAAAGCAAGGTGTTTTTCAGTGTGACCATTTGGGCTGCTCCAAGGATATGGCAGATGTATTGCCAATTCCTCACTTCTTCACATCTTTAGGTGAAATATATTTTATAATGGGAAATCAGGGTAAATGGGCTGTAATACATACTGGGATAACTTTCTCTGTCTTAAATCCCACTACCCACATTAACTCTTCTCTCTAGAGTACAGAAACTCTTCAAATGGTAGGAGTTTTCAGGAAACCCATGGTCAATTATGAACCCTCCTAATTCTCATTCAGTTAGGATCCCTACAAGGCACACACCAGTTTTTGTTACTTCCCTCTGCCAAGTTCACTTTATCGGAAGGGATTTACTTAGATTATTCCAAGCGCACATATCTTTCTCCCAAAAGAAGGGCATTAATTTGGAAATCCTAGAACCTGATTCAACAGATCAAATAAGAAATTATGTACCATACATATCCCTGTTCTTTCTGTCAAAGAAAATTTAAACAACACCCTCTTTTAGATAATAATCCAACCAATTTATGTCCTACATCACCTAACTGATATTGGTCATTTTCTCTCTGCCTCAACTATCTGCTCCAACAACCTTCTCCTAGACCTTGAACAAGCACAAAGCATTCTAACTTTCCCTTCTTCCAAGACCAAACATGAATTATTATGATTTTTAAGCCTTGTAGGATATTGTAGAAACTGGATTATTACTTTTTCTTTGATGTATCATCCTTTATATGCCTTGCTTAATGAATACATTGAGACCCTTATTTGGGAAGAAACTATTCAAAATTCCTTTAAGGGAATAAAACATTGTTTTCTTAGTACACCTGCTCTGGACACCATAAATACAAATCACCTTTATTTGACTTTGTCCATGAATAAGAAGGGAAAGCCTTAGGTGTTTCCCCTCTAAAAGCATGGAGACCACCATATACCTCTAGAATATTATAGCCAGCATTTGGATGTCATAGCCTAGGGATTTACCAGGACATTCTTAGCCAGGGGCTGCATAACAGGAAGAAGGGATTTTTCAGTGTATGACAGGTAATGCTGTAGAATCAGTGTCCATTCACCATTATGAAGAATTTTCAGTGCTAAGCAAAAAGCTCCTGCTGCAATGTGAGGAGGAACGTGTGCCATGTTGTAGGCCAACATGTTCAGTTCCATCAGGTACGTGGCGAAAGTATGTTGCTCAAAATCAAACCTCTCCAATCTTGGATGTTCTCCAAAGGAAATGCAGAGGGTAACCCAGACCAAAGTTTAAAGCTCTTAGAATCTTCACTTCTGTCTGATCTGGTGCGTAGTATAAAGTATGGTCATTCATGAAGGTAAAGTTGCCAGTTTTTGAACAATGCATTTCTTCATTTGCTTGCAGTAAACATGACAGTGACACCAACAAGCTCTGGCTCCAGCAAAGGCAAAGGTGTTTCTTCCAGAGGTTTTGATTATTTCTTAGCAGTAATTTTTCCAATAGTTGAAGTTTTTCCTTCCTTTTTCAGAGATATTTTGACCTGTGGCTGTTCGCTATGTCTTCAACAGCTGTTCTTGGCCCCAGCCTGGTCTTGTAAACTGCAGAACTGGTCAAAAGCATTCACTTTGCACCTGCCATACTGTTCTTAGTCTTGTTTTCAGCATTAATTCTCATGTTTCTGGTGATTCTGAGGACCATGGCTTCCTCCTCACCAGGTAGCAGTTCAGAGGAGAGAAACAGAATGCAGATTCCACTGAAGAATGGGACTAGAACAACAGCTGTTCCTCTGCAGCAGGTCTAGGGGAGCAGGGCTGCTTCAGTTTTAACCCCCTCACAGTTCACTCCTTATCTGCTTGTTTGTGGCACTCCTGTCCCACTGTTGGCTGCCTGTTCCTCCCTCAAATGCACATCCAAGAAGATCCAGCAAAGACCTTCAATTATGTGGTAGGGCCATAGCAAGGTTGACAAATATTTCAAAATGATTCATGGTGATACGATAATATCTAGATTATTAAAATTAATTTGACTTGTTTCTTTTTACTTTCTTTAGGCAAGAACAGGTATATCTTTGTTTCCTGGAATCACCTTTGTCCCAGAACTTGCATGGGATAGTGGAGTGGGGAAATTTTATATGAATGTTTCTGTGGATTGCCAACATTCTCATTGTTTCCTATTGTTCAGGATTGGAGCCCAGAGCTGATTGTTCTAACATAACTGAGTGGATAGAGCAAATGAGAGTCTCCAAAGTGAATCCTATGGGAAAAAAAACAATTCCTTCACTCCATTCACTTAGGACCTGGCTCAGTTGAAGATGACTGAAGAAACGCTTTCCTGGGAGAGGGCTTATCAAGGAGAAAAAATGACTGGGACAAGTTTCAACAACCCAAATGTGAGTTTGCATGGAGCAAAAAGCATAGTCGCTGAGAAAATTAAGTAATTCACTTTTCTCACAATTTTGCTACATACCTAAGCACTGCATTTGTATTCCCTCCCAATAATTCCACCCCTGATTACAAAGCACATGTATATAGACACTGAGGATAGAAAGAGCGGGAGCCTGGGATTCTCACCTTATAGGCAGCCTGAGTTTTGAAATCTGCTAGAACTTCCCTGGTCTCCTGACTTTAGCATATTATGCATACAGAGAGCACAGATAATTCACTTTAACAATAAACTTTTTTCCACATTGGATCACAATATAACTCAGAGTTATGCTGTAGCAGGGAGGCAGGCAGTAGTTCCTGTGGTCCAATGTCAGTGTGGGAGGCACTTGTCAAGCACTAAGGCCCTGACTCCACAAGCGGCCTCAGTCTGCAGTTTTGATCACCACACACACTTTCTCCAGCTCTTGCTTAGGGAGTCTATGCACTGCAATTAATCCTCTTAGGTTAGAATCATGCAGGTACTTTTTAAATGCCTAGTGATTGAATGCACATTCGAGTACTGAGAAGTCATAGACTAGGCAGACCTGGCCAATGGAATCATGAGAGCCACACATGTGACTGAATTTTCTAGTGACCACATTTTTAAAAAGAATAAGGTACCTGTAAAACTATATTAATAACCTATTATTTAACTTAATATATACAAAAATATTACTTTCACATGTGTCAGTAGCCACATTTCAAGTGATCAGTCACCAGCAGTGGCTCACATATTAGACAACACAGGTCTATGTATAATCCAAAAGTTTTGTTTCCTTTGTAGTCTCCATTGGAGCTAATTTATCCTCAGAGGTGAGAACAGCTTTTGCTTGGGAGCATAAAAGGTGCCCAAATGTAATGGAGAATATTTTTGGGAAAGGAGGCAGGCTGTATAGACTCCTTACTTTGAAACTGCAGCATTCTTGGGTTCATTTTTAGAAGAGCTATCAGGTGAAACTCCAGTACTTCTACCTTGGAAACCAGTCCCCTCTGCTGGCTATTGGGCCTGACGTTGTTCTGAGATATAAAAAAGCAGAATGGTACAATAAACCCTCCACATGGGTCTCCTTCTTCAGTGAATTGATGCAGTGGAAGCAGCAGATGTATCCACACTTCAAATACATGGTTTGATAAAACAAACCAGACAGGTAGGACAACTACTTACTTCTTTAAAAAGTTCATCTATGGCCACCATCTGTGGGAAAATGTGCATGATAATAGAAATTCAATGTGTTCAGTGACAATAGTATTTGGGGCTTTCTCTTAACATCCCTAGAGAAACTGCCATCCCTAGTACTAGGTAATGAGGACAAATTATTAATACAAACACATATGTGAAAGATGCATGAACCTTAACTAATGATAATTGAATTACTCATTGGAATGAAGGACAGGATTCATCATTCAGCCTTTTTTCTCTTTAATAGTATTTTTTAAGAGAAGTTGTGGGTTTATAGAACAATCATGCACAAAATAAAGGATTCCCGTATACCACTCCACCCAGAGTAACTTGCATTGGTGTGGAACATTTGTTATAATTGATGATAGCATATTTTTATAAATTGAGGTGAAGGAAGAGTCTAGATTGAGATGTCCAATAGGTAATTTCCCAAACACATGCAGTCATCAAACATCTGAGATGGGACTTTTCCAAAATAAAATGTGCTAAACAGGTAAAATAGACCAGGATTTTGAAGAACTAATAAGAATAAGAAAATAAATATAAACTATTTTAATAAAAACCTTAAAAATTGATCACATGTTGACATAATATTTTGGATACTAGTTATTAGCATCTTTTCCTTTAAACTTTCATTTTATGGCTACTTGAAAATTTATAGTTATGTGTGTAGGTCACATCTTATTTCTCTGGGAGCTCATTGGTGTAGGCTTAGAGATGCTCCAACTCAACATCTAGCCCATCCCAACTGTGGTAAAATCCCAGAACATCTTCTAAAATGTTGAAGTTCAAAGTGGACACTCAATTCACCTCTGGAAGAGAAACCCATATTGTGATTTCATCAAGGAAAATGACAGACATTTATTTCTTCTACCTGAATATTAAAATCTAGGTTTTGCCTACTTCTCCTAGAGAAGGGGGCCCAATTGTCCCTAAGGGCACTCACTTAACCTGGCCTTGACTTGGTAGAATTAATAATTTTCTCCATTTCTTGGCCTTGCTTTCTCATATCTGAGCTTCATAGATAACTTGGAAGTAACAAAATATTTCATGTCTGCACTCACCTCTTCTCACTTTGGTTCTCCTCTAGCCTCCAGCTGTTTCCACTGACAGCTCAATTCTGGAGACAGATGAACTTACATGGGCCTTTCATATAGAAGGTTCCTCCTCCTACCTTTTTCACATCCTGCTGTTCCTTTTTAGCTCAATCATATTTGATTTAATTTTGGCAGAAATGAGATTTTTTTCTGAATATCTGAAGAGGTTACTACAAACAAAGCAAAGACTTATATTCTGAGATGATTTTTCCCTATTAATATATCCAAACTTGCCACATTATCATTCTATGTCAGATATTGAATATTACGTCTGTTGATAAGATTTAAAATTAGGACAGAAATTTCTAATACTAAATCTTTAATATCAATATTAATCATTATGGATTGAATGGAGATAGTTTCAAATACTTTTAGTTTGCAGAAATGAAACCACATGTTTTTAGACCAAGGGAATTAAAATACTACTCAGAAGTCTTTCCTAAAATCACACACACTAGTCCACAGTCACTCCTTCAAAAGGGCTTTTTCTCTTAGTTGTCCAGGTCCGAGAATAGAAGTATGATAAATTGACCCTCAACTGGTCCCTTTATAATCATTCAGCTAGTCAAGCTTTTTCTTTGTTGTTGTTTAGTCAGTTAAAAGTATTTCTTATAATCCTACAATTTCTTTTTTTCTGACATGTTATAAAAATGATGCATTTCCTGTATTTAAGCACTTTTGTCCTCTCCAAAAAGGTTTCTATATTATTTTAAATGACTGATAGGTGATCAGAGTTTGAGGAGAAAGAAATAAAAATTAGGAAAATGGTGAATGTGAGGTAGGAGTGAGGGTAGGGAATGAGGTTACATTGTGGTGATAAAGTAAATTGTCTTTTGTTTCCATGGTAATCATTTGCTGGTTTATGTTGGATATTCTCATCATTTCAAATGCAAAGCAAAGGTCCTTGTCAAGTACTTGTATATCATGAAAGCAAACTGAAAAACACACAACTTTAAAAATTGTGACCAATTTGACAATCATGTTTCATAATCACATTCAGTTTTCTGTAGCTCTGAGAAACAGTGTGGGAAGTGCGTGCTGTATGCATGAGATAGCCAGAGTTTGCAACTGGATGTACAACCTAGGAAAATGTCATACTCTTCTCTTACAATCATCTAGGGTTGGGTTCCTCATGCCCCTGGTGCACAGACACTGCTGTCACAACATTGGTGTCTCTGGGGGTTGGGCATGTAGGATAGGAGGCAGGGGCCACTTGTACCCACATTATGGGTTTTTTAATATTAATTTCCTTACAAAATTTTTGGAATTATGAAACTACTGAAGCCATCATAATGAAAGAATCATTTTAGCTCATAATTGGTCTTTTGTAGTCTTTTTATTATATACATTTTATTCTTTTCTTTTGAAAAACTTTTCATTCTGAAATAATTTCAAACTTACAGAACCATTGCAAAAATAATATAAAACACATAAAGAATTCCAAAATATTCCCCTCCCCTAGAAACCCAGGTCCACCAACTTTTAAAATTGTATATATTATTTTAATTGTTTAATTTAAAAATAATCATCCCAAATCGGTTATATTTTAAACATTTGATATCGACTTAATATAGATTGATTTCTCATACATTTCTGTTTTGGTAGTTTGTAAATCTCATAAAACATTGCTTGTGACCAATGTTTATTAATGTTGCTTTGACCTGTTGGAGGAAATATATTTTTTGTATTAGAAAATTAAACCTGGAAATTCTATTTTATGAATATTAACTTATATAAACCTGTGTGCCATTCAAGGTTAGCCTTTAATCATTCCAGTGATATTTTTAAAATCTCATATTCATTAACTGTGATATATTCTTTAAGATGGAAATTTGGGAAATGGATGTGGCTCAACCAATTGGGTTCCCATCTACCATATAGGAGGTCCAGTTTTCGATGCCCAGGGCCACCTGCCAAGGGAAGGCTGGCCCACTTGGAATACTGCCATGCAGGAGATCTCCCTTTGTGGGAATGCTGCCCAGCATGGGGAAACAGCCCTGCACAGGAGTGCTGGCCAATGCTGAGAGCTGCTGCAACAAGATGACACAACAAGAGACACAGAGGAGAGAAAATAAGATGTAGCAGAACAAGGAATTGAGGTGGCACAAAAGAGTAATCACCTCTCTCCCACTCCAGAAGGCCCCAGAATTGGTTCCCAGAGCCACCTAATGAGAATATAAGCAGACACAGAAGAACACACAGCAAGTGGACACAAAGAACAGACAATGGGGAGTATGGGGGGAAGAAGTGAAATAAATCTTTTTTAAAAAGCTGAAAAGTTTTCAGTGTTAAATATTCAATCTTCCTAATTTCTGATAAAAAATATTGTCACTTTACCTGAAGTATTTATACAGTTCATAAATTGTAAAAATTTTAAGCATTTTTCTATCCATCCATTCATCAATCCATACATCTTACAAAAGCCTACATAATATTTTATTGGCTGTTGTTAAATGTTTCCCTTATTTTGGCCTTTATCCTCCAAATATAATAAATCTGGCAGTTTTAGTTTTATGAGGGACAATTTTAGACAGTTTAATAACATTTGATTAATTAATTAAATATTCTTCAGATCATCTCTCAGCAACACCCTAGGTGGTGCCATGTAAATTTGACAAAGACATTTTCTGCTCCCCTGTTCTGATGCAGGCTTCATGTCTCCATTTTCCTTTCAGAAATCTCCATTAGAAAGAGGTCCAGGATGCATCAGATCTTGTTAATGCTCAGTTCTGGAAACATTTATGTCTCTTGATAAATAAGGACACCATGATTACCTGATCTTCATAAGGTTATTTATAGTTACAGCTGTTTAGATTCTAAGGCACCCCTTCCTTGTCTGCCTGGTAAATTTCAAACCTGATAGACTGACCAGGAGAAATGCCACTAAAACCAAAGGGCTCCTCAATTGTTGGTCCCTACAGAAATATTTCCTTATATACCAGAACAAATCATTTCTCCTCTTTAATCTTGTTCTCCTCTTTAATTAGTGTGGTACATTTTATTTTACAACTGATGAACAAATATTGAAGCATTGCTACTAACCATGATCTATAGTTTACATTATGGTTTATACTTTCCCCACACAATTTCATAGGTTTTGACAAAATGAATAATGGCCTGCATCCATCGTTGCAATATTATGCAGAACCAGTCTAATGTCCCCAAAATGCCCTATGCTACACATATTCTTTCCTCTTCCTCCCCTCAGAACCTCTGGTGAACACTATCTTTATAGAAATGTTACAAGTACTTCCACTACTAGAATAATAATAACTCTGCTATGGTCCATATTTGCATTACCCTTTATGTTTGCTTATTCCTCAGTCTTGAGTATTTTGGGGTGGTGATGCCCAATCTGCTTCCAAATGAGAGGGTATTAGATTCCATAGCACAGACTGATGGAACTGTCTTGCTTACCATTGCAGATATTCTGTTTCTTTGTTTGTTTTTTGTTTTTGGAGAGGCATTGTCTATTATCATTATTTTGGTAGTTGTCCCGGGCAAGTCCAATGAACCAAAAATTTGGTGTTGGCCACAACTCTGCTGAGTTTCAATGTTCAACCAGGATATGAATAGGCAAAAGATTTAAATCTTTGGAACATATATTTAATGCATACAGTGCTAATTATAGGTTCTAATAAAAAGGGCAGAAGAACTGTGGTTAGAGAAATTATAATGAGTCTACCTCTGTTACTTTGGGAAGAGAGTATAACATATAAACCCAGATAAGGTCCCCTGACCGTGCATTAATTTACTATGGTCATTTCTCCTTTCTACAGTGCCTAGATGTCCCTAGAGGCCTCAGGACCACCCCTGCTTAAGGCATTATTTACTGTAGCAGTATGTAAGATAGTATGCTGAGACTGACGAAAGTGAAACCTCTGGAAAAATTTCCCAAATCACTTTAAAATCTCTTTGCCTTAAAAACTCATTTGTATTTAATATTTCTCCTCTTTAGTCAATGACTTTTTCCAAATGCACCAGTAGTGCACCATTTGGAAATAATCCCTTGGTGCCAGGGAGACCCATCCCTGGAAGTCATGTCCCATGATAGTGGGAAGGCAGTAAATTTATATGCTGGGTTTGGCTTAGAGAAAGGCCACTTTTCAGTAACAAGGAGGTTTTCAGGAGGTAAATCTTAGGAAATATATATTACTAGGCTAAGTTTCAATTTTACAAGAATGAGGTTCATAAGTGCAAGCATTAGTATCAAGGGCCTGGCATATTGATTTATCTTATTTTGCAAGGCACTGCCTATGTACTTTGGAGATTTATACTACTCTTTAAGAAAATGTAACAGGACTCCCCAGGATGGGAATTTAATATTTTGTTGGTTATACTGTGGGTGTCCACCCATTCAGATAATACTCCATGACCACATGAACACATTCATCTTCCGTGTAGATATTCCCCTTCCTCACACATCCCTCACCACAGACATCCTCCACCAATGATACTCTCTACCATAATTTTAACTTTTCTGAAATCCAAAACCTTCCCCAAAACAAATTTAAAAATTGCCCATTTTGTCTTTCATCACAATACCATCTGTTATCATATATGTGTTTATTCTGTATGTTCCCCCAGCGAATTCTTTTCTTTCCTACTTTATTTTCAAAGAAGTTTTAGGTTATACAGAAAAATTGCATAAAAATATAGGGGCAGGGGAAGCAGCTGTGGCTCAATCAGTTGGGCTCCTGTCTACAGTATGGGAGGCCCTGCGTTCACATCCCAGCACCTCCTTGTGAAGGCAGGCTCGCCCGCAGGCTGCAGAGCACTGCCCAGCCCTCAGACATGGTTGTGGAGAGTCAACTCAGCAAGGTGATGCAACAAAAAAAGGGAGACAAGCAAAAACACAGAAGGGCATGCAATGAATGGACACAGAGAGCAAACAGCAAGCAAGCTGCAAGGGTGAAGGGGAAATAAAATAAATACAGACACAGAGGAATGCACAGAGAATGAACACAGAGCAGACAGCATGCAAAAAAACCCACAAGGGGTAGAATAAAAAATAAAAAAGTAAAAACAAGAAAACGAAATATAGGGGCCGAGTGGGTATAGCTCAGTGGTTGAGCACCAGCTTCTCATGAATGTGGTCCAGGTTCAATCCCTGGTACCTCCTTAAAAAAACCACACACAGAAAATATATAGGGGATTCCAATATACCCTCCTACTCCCTCTCACACTTTCTCCTATTAATATCTTATGTGAGTATGGTACATTTGTTTCAATTAATGATCAAATATTGAAGTTTTGCAACTAGCCATAGTCAGTGGTCTATATTATGGTTTACACTTTGCACTGTACCATTTTGGAGGTTTTGACAAAATCATTAATGGTCTATTTCTTTCATTGCAAAATCACGCAGAACAATTCCAGTGCCCTAAAAATGTCCTGTTTCCAGAAATTCTTCCCTTCCCCTCCCCTCAGAATCTATGGTAACCAGTAAATTTTATTTTTCAAGAATTAGGTGTAGAGTTACATGCATTAATATTAATGGCTTGATATACAGATCTGTTTTCTTTTATTATGTGCTGCCTATATTCTTGTGAGGTTCTTGTACTCTTTGAGAACATAGCAGGATTCCCCAGGGAGGGAGTTTAATATGTCGTTTAGTTTTTGGATTTCTACCCACAGAGATAATACTCAATGACAAGAAGAATACATTCATATTCCATTAAAACATGCCCAAGTGCACCCTTTCCCCTGCCACCACTGAAGCACTGCACAAGTCATCCTTCCCTGCTGTATTTGCCAAAAGAATATATCCACAATTTTAGCTTCAGCTGCAAACCTACAAATCCCCAGAGTACACTTGTTCCTTCCTCCAGCTTACTCCCATTTCCATGGATGGTCTAACCCAACCACCCACACACCCTCACATTCCAACATGGTCGAGCCCTCTCACATCCCTGCACTACCATCACCCCCTTTCAATAACAAATCATCCCGCTTCCCCTTACCATAGATTCTGCCCATGTTTAGTATCCACTCACTACACTCTATTACCTTTCTGACTCTTGTTAACCTATTTCCCCAGCTCTATTCTGTGAGTTGGCTCAATATGCATACATCGTATCAATGGTGTCATGCAATATTTGTCTTTTAGTGCCTAGCTTTCTACAATCACCATGTCCTCAATATTCATCCATGTTCCCACATTTTTCAATACTTCTTTCCTTCTATTAACTGAATAAGCTTATATTGTATGTATATACCACATTTTGCTTATCCATTCATCTGTTGATGGAAACTTGGCTTGCTTCCAACTTTTGAAAATAGTAAATTAAGCTACTCCAAACATTGAAATGCATATATCTGTTTGAGTCCTGCTCTCAATTCTTCTTGGTATATACCCAGCAGTGGGGTTGCTGTCCTTGTACTCAGGAGACTATTGCCATTCTAGCAGAGATTACAGCAGGACTCCCCAAGATATGAATTCAGTATTCTTTTGGTTATTGTGTAACTCCACCCACAGAGACAATGTGCCATGAACATAAGGCATATCTATATGCCTTAGAGGCATGTTCCAGGTACACCCTTTCCCACACATCCCCCAATCACTGACACCCCACACCAGTGTCCTCCCCTGCCACAGTTGTGATCTTTCTGTGATCCAAAACCTCTCCAAAAATGAAGGCAAAAATATAATCAGATAAGATTTATAAGAAAATGAATTTAAAAATAAAGTACAAAAAATTTTAAAAATTGAAATAATATAAATATTTTTAGACAGTGTGCCTTTCATCATTGTAAGATCTATTCTTTTGTATGTACAATAATAATTTCTTTTGTATATTTCCCCAGTGTCTTGTTTTTTCCATTTTATCTTTAAAGTTTAGGTTACAGGAAAGTCACATAGAAAATTTAGGGGATTCCATATACTCCACCCTCTCCTCCTTTCTAGTCTCCCCTATTTATAACATTTTACGTGTAGATAGCATATTTGTAACAATTGATTTACAAATATGGAAGCAATGTTACTAACTATGGTCAGTGATTTACATTATGGTTTACATTTTGCACTGTACAGATTCATGGTTTTGACATTTAAAATGTCCTGTATCTGTTATTGCAATGTCAGGCAATACAATTCCAATGTCCTAAAAATACCCTATGTTCTGTCTATTCTACTCTTCCATCCTGATGCCCTCGGAACCTATGGAAACCACTAAGATTCAATTTTTGAAGAATAAGATTCATAGTTACTTAATATAATATTAACGGTTTGACATATTGGTCTGTTTTCTTTTTTGTTGGGTACTGTCTATGTTCTTGAGGGATGCTTGTCTTTCTATTTGAGAGCATAGCTGGACTCCCCAGGATGGGAATTTAACATTTTCTTGTTTATTGTATAGGTTTCCACCCACTGAGATAATGTACTATGGCAAGATAAACACATATATTCCATAAAATAATGCCCCTGGTACACCCTATCCTGAATATCTCCCCACATCCAATGCCCTACACCAGTAACACTCCCCTGTTGTATTTGCCAAAAGGACATTTCCAACATTGTAGTTTATTAGTTTATTTATTTATTTTATTTCTCCCCCCACCCCCACCTCATTATCTGCCCTCTGTGTCTATTTGCTGTGTGTTCCTCTGTGCTCGCTTGTATTCTCACCAGGCAGCACTGGGGATCTGTGTCTCTTTTTGTTGTGTCATCTTGCTGCATCAGCTCTGTGTGTGTGTGGCACCACTCCTGGGCAGGCTGCAGTTTTGTGCAGGGCAGCTTTCCTTGCACAGAGGCCCCTCCTTTTGTGGGCGGGACCCTTATGTGAGTCATCCCTGCATGGGTCAGCACTCCTTGCACACAACAGCACTGCACGTGGGCCAGCTCACCACATGAGCCAGGTACCAAACCTTGGACCTCCTATATGGTAGGTGGAGGCTCTATCTGTTGAGCACATCCACTTCCCCCCAACATTGTAGTTTAAACCACAGACCTGGAAATCCCAAGAATTCACCTACTTCTTCTTCAGAACTCCCATTATTAACCATGGATAGTCCAACCCAATCATCCCACTCCACTTCCCCTCACAGACCAGTACCACTGCTCACAATCACATCACTGTACCACTCTCACACCCATCCACTGTCCAAACATACTCTTCCATCTTATCATATACTTTGTCAATATGGGCATTTGCTTACCACACTCTGCTCCCTTTCTTTTTCCTGTAAAATTACCTTCCAGACTCTAGTTCTGTGAGTCTGCTCAATTTGCTTAAGTCACATCAGTGAAGTTATGTAATATTAATATTTGTCCTTCAGTGCCTGGATTACTTCACTTAACATACGGTCTTCAAGGTTCATCCATATTATTCCATGTGTTAATACTTCATTCCTTCTTACAACTGAGTAATATTCCATTTTGTGCATATACCACAGTTTACTTATCCATTCTTCTGGACATTTGAGTTGCTCCAAACTTCTGGCAATAATTGAATAATACTGCTACATTTTGCTAGTAAGAGATCCTGACATGATATTGGGGCTTCAATATTCAGGAAGTTCTGGATCCCAGAGTGGTCCAACAATGGCAGTGGAGGAATACTGGTATAGGATACTATTGACAGGGGATATATGGCTGACAGGAAGCAATACAGGGAATATGTCCAGGGTGCATGGTAATGTTTGGATATACTCATAGTGGCAACAATTAAAAACTAAAGCTGGGGGGGTACTGGGTCCATGGCCGGGAGTGCTGTGCCGTGGTCCCTAGGGGAGCAGCAGCAGTCCCCCAAGTGCAGCAGCAAGGACCGAGAAGGAATGGGGGCCCAACAGTGAGCCCCTGATACTAATGACTATGCTTGTGAGCCTATATGCCTGAAGTAAGAACAAGGCCTAGAGCAGCACTGTGCCTGGGAATTTCCTCCTGACAGCCTTCATGTTACTCAAATGTGGCCAGTCTCGAAGCCTAACTCAGCATCTAAATGCAATGCCTTTCCCCCAGCGTGGGACATGACACCCGGGAATGAGCCTCCCTGGCACCGAGGGATCACTATCAACTAACAACTGATAATGCAACTGGAAAATGACCTTGAATTGAAGGTTCGATGCAGATCAGTAGAATATCCCTGTCTACATAGAATAATATGACTTTAAAATGCTGTTTGATCTAATGTAAGGGGGAAATAGAAAGGAGAAATGAGTTTATATGGCTATGAGTCTCTAAAAAAAAAAAAAAGAGTCTGGAGGCTGTCAGAAGGATTTCCCTTATGCACAACTGAGCAGAGCTTAGAGACAGATAAAGTAGACACAATCCCCAGGTATTGGTTCCTTTGAGGGCTAAAGGGACCCACGGGTTCTATGGTCATGGCAGATAGGGTTCACTGCCATGTCAGATGGCCCTTCTTTGGAGCTGGTGTTTCTGCATGATGAAACTGGACCCAGAGGGGATCTCTTTTCATAAGACTATCATGCTACTTTACTGGAATTGTAGTTGGTATTGGGGTTTAAGATATATTTAGGGGATTGAATCTTTTTACTGACAATATGATAGCCAGGCCCTGAGCCTCAACAGACTCCAGCTCCTACAATCTGAATTATTGGACTCACCTCACTCAGCTAAGATGGAGTTGAAGAAGGACAACCACCACACCATGGAGCCTAGAGTGCCTACAACTGAAAGCAGGAGGATTGCATCCAGTAACCATGTGGAATCTGAGTCTCCCCTTGACATAGAGGTGCAACGGACACAACCAATCCAAGGACCTCAGAGAAAAGGTGGCAATGGAGTGGGAAAAGTGGACATGGTGGCTGATGGGTATGGGGAATGGCAGGAAGAGATGAGATGTGGAGGCGCCTTTGGGACTTGGAGTTGCCCTGGATGGTGCTGCAGGGGCAATCACCGGACATTGTAAATCCTCCCAGGGCTCACTGGATGGAATGGGGGAGAGTGTGGGCCATGATGTGGACCAATGACCATGAGGTGCAGAGATACCCAGAGATGTACTTACCAAATGCAATGGATGTGTCATGATGATGGGGGTGAGTGTTGCTGGGGGTGGGAGGGGTGCGGTGGGGGTGGTGGGGTCGAATGGGACCTCATATTTTCGTAATGTAATATTTTTACAAAATCAATAAAAAAAAAAGAAGTGATGCTAGACAACTGTCTATCCACATTGAAAATAATGAATTTTAATCCCTATCTCATATCTTCACAAAAACTGACTCAAAATGAATTAAAAATCTAAAAGATCAAAAAAAAATTGAATAATACTGCTACAAATGTTGATATGCATATATCTGTTTTGCATCCCTGCTTTCATTTTTTCTGGGTATATACCCAGCTGTGGGGTTGCTGGATCATATGGTAGTTCTGTATTTAACTTCCTGACAAACTGCCAAACTGTCCTCCATAATGGTAGCACCATTCCACATTCCTACCAGCAGAGCTTAGGTTTTCCCTTTCCCCCACATCCTCTCCAACATTTGTTGTCCTTTGTTTTTATAATGGCCACCAGTTTAATGGGTATAAGATAATATCTAATTGTAATTAACATTTGCAATTCTCTAATAGTTAGTGATGTTAAATATCTTTTCATGTGATTTTAGTGATTTTGATTTCTTTTTTGGAGAAGTGTCTATTCAAATCCCTTGCCCATTTTTAAAATCAGTTGTTTGACCTTTTAATTTAAATATCTAGGAAAAATCTATAGATTCTGGATCTTAGGAACTTATTGGATAGATGGTTACCAAATAGCTTCTCCCATTGAGTAGACTGCATTTTCATTTTCTGACAAATTCCTTTGAAGCACAAAAGCTGTTGTTTTTTTTCATTTTAATGAGGTTCAATTCCATTTATCTATTTTTTCTTTTGTTGCTCATGCTTTGTGAATAAAGTTTATGAAACCATTTCCTATTACAGATGTAATTGATGCTTCCCTTCATTGTCTTCTAGTAGCTTCATGATCTTGGCTCTTATATTTAGATCTTTGATCCATCCTGATTTAATTTTTGTATAGGGCATGAGATGGTCTTTCTCTCATTCTTTTGGATATGGATATCCAGTTCTTCAAGCACTATATTGAAGAGGAAATTTTCTCCCAGGTGAGTAAGTTTGGTGGCCTTTTTGAATATTACTTGATCAAACATGTGAGAATCTATATCATAACTCTAAATTATGTTCCATTGATTACTATGCTTACACTTTTGCCAATACCATGCAGTTTTGACCACTCTAGCTTCGTAATATCTTTTAAAGTTAGGTAGTGTAGTTCCTCCAATTTCAGTTTTTGGTTTGTTTTTTCTTTGTGTCTTTGAATATTCAGGGCTCTTGCCTTTCCAAATAAATCTCATATTTAGCTTTTCCAATTCAGTAAAATTGCTGGTGTATTTTTATTGGGATTTCATTAAATATGTACATCAATTAGTATATGATAAACATCTTCATGATGTTTAGTCTTCCAATTCATGAATATGGAATATTATTCCATTTATTGAGGTCTTGTTTGATTTTTTTTAAACAAAGTTGTATAGTTTTCTGCATACAAGTTCTTTATATCTTTTGCTATTACAAATGGATTTTTTCTTGATTTTCCCCTCAGGTTGCTCATTATTGGTGTACAGAAATGCCTCTGATTTATATTCTACCACTTTACTGAGCTCATTTATCATTTCTAGAAGCTTTGTTGTAGATTTCTAAGGGTTTTTATGTGTATGGTCATGCCATCTGCAAATAGTGAAATTTTTACTTCTTCCTTTCCAATTTGGATGCCTTTTATTTCATTGTCTTGACTATTTGCCTGAGCCAGTACTTCTAGCATGATGTTAAATAGGAACTATGACAGTGGGCATCCTTTTTCATTCCATATCTTAGAGCAAAATCCATTAGCATTTTACCATTGAATATACTAGCTGAGGAATTTTCATATATACCTTTTATCATGTTGAGAAAGTTTCCTTCTATTCCTGCCTTTTGAAATGTTTTTTCCACAAGAAAGGGTGCTGTATTTTGTAGAATCCCTTTTCTGCACCTATATAGATGATCATCTGATTTTTTTTCTTTTCATCTGTTAATGTGGTATATTACATTGATTGATTTTCTTATGTTGAACCATCCTTGCATACCAGGGATGAAACCCACTTGGTTGTAGTGTATTATTTTTTTTTGTGTTGTTGAATATGATTAACAAGCATTTTATTGAGGCTTTTAGCATCCAGTTTCATTAGAAAGGTTGGCCTGTAGATTTCCTTTCTTGTGGTGTCTTTATGTGGCATTTGTATTAGAGTAATGCTTGCATCATAGAATGAATTAGGTTGTGTTCCCTACACTTCTATTTTTTGGAAGAGTTTAAACATATTTGGTATTAGTTCTTTCTCAAATGATTGGTAGAATTCACCTGTGAAAGCATCTGTTCCTGTGATCTTCCTAGTTGGGAGGTTTTTGATGTCTAATTAGTCACACTCCTAATTGGTCTATTGAGTTCATCAAATTCTTTGTTCAATATAAAAATAGGCTGCTTGAGTATTTCTAGAAATTTGTCTTTTTCATCTAAGTTAGCCAACTTCTTGGCATACAATTTTTTAAAGTATTCTTTTATGATACTCATTATTTTTGTAGGATCAGTGGAGATATCCCTTTCCTTATTTCTCCCCTCCCCCCAGGCTTTATTTTGTGTGTGTTTTTTAAATTTTAAACACTTTTTGAAATTAAAGTTAGTAGATCACATAGAATGTTACATTAAAAAAAAAATGAGTTTCCCATATAACCTACTCCTCACCCCCCACCCCCAACATTTTTTGAAGATACATACATCACAAAAAAGGTTACATTATAAAAAGCATAAGAGGTTCCATATACACCCCACTCCTCTCACACCAACAACCTCCCTCATCATCGTGGCACACTCATCACACTCGGTGAACACATTTTGAGCACTTCTGCACCATATGGATAATAGTCTACCCTGTAGTTCACACTCTCCCCCAGTACATTCATTGGGTTATGGAAGGATATATAATGTCCAGCATCTAACCATGCAATATCATTCAGGATAACTCAAAGTCCTGAAAATACCCCCTCATCACATCTCTTTTTCCCTCTCCCTGGCCTCAGCAACTACTGTGGCCACTTTCTCCACTTCAATGATACAATTTCTTCTGTTACTAGTCACAATAGTTTTATAGTAGAATATCAATAAGTCCACTCTAATCCATATTTTATTCCTCCATTCTATGGGCCCTGGGATGGTGATGTCCACTCCATCTCTATGTTAAGAGGGACTTAGATTCCATGTGACTGATGGATGCAGTTCTCCTGCTTCCAGTTGTAGGCACTCTTGGAGCCCTGGTGTGGTGGTTGACCATCTTCACCTCCCTGTTAAGTGATATGGGTAAGTCCAATGAACCAGAGAGTAAAGGTTGCAACTCTGCTGAGGCTCAGAGCCCAGTTGTTACAAGGGCAGTCCAGAGATTCAAATCCCATGAGTATACACCGTCCCTAGCATCAACCACAGGTTCAGTAAAAGTGATAGAAGAGGCATGTGTAGAGAAGTTACATCTGAGTCCAGCTCCATCACTCTCAGGAGCACAAATTCCAAGGTAAGGCCCATGAAAATGGCACAGAACTCAAAATCCATCTGCCATGACCATATACCCTGTGCATCACCATAGTCTTCAGGAGAACCAGTACCTAGGGTTTATCTACTTTAGCTGTTTCTGGGTTCCTGCTGAGGCATGCATAAGTGTAACCCCTCTGATGACCTCCTGACTCCTTTTTGAAGACTCTTAGCCATATAAACTATTTCTCTTTGCCATTTTCCCCTTTTATTCAAGGTCTCTTTCTAGCTGCATCACCAGTTAGTGATTGGTAGTAATCCCTTGGCACCAGGAAGTCTCGTGCCCAGGAGTCATGTCCCATGCTGGGGGGAAGGTAATACATTTGCATGCTGAGTTTGGCTTAGAGATTGGCCACATTTGAGCAATGCTGAGGCTCTCTGGAGGTAACTCTTTGGACCCTGCAGCTCTAAACCTAGTTCATATTTCAGGCACACAGCCTCATAAGCATAGTCATCAATATTGAGAGCTCATCATTGGACCATCCTTCCTTGTTGGTCATTGCTGTTACACTTGGGGGATTATTGCTGTTCCATTGGGGAATGTGACAGAGCTCCCCTGAGTAGGAACTCAGCACTCCCTCAGTTGTTGTTTGTAACTGTAACTACTATGAAAATACCTAACATACATCAGACATTTTTATGTCCGCTATATACATGCCGTGGAGAACTCTCACTCAACCATGTGCCCCCCCCATCAATAATATCCCACACCAGTGTTCCTCCCCTGCCATAGTTGAACCTCTCTGTGGTCCAAAACTTATTCAACAATGAAGCCTAATATATTACCAAATTCAATTAATAGGAAAATGAAACACAGAGATGGGTTTAAATATTAGAAATATACATACTAATTTAGAAATACTAAATTAAAGTAAAAATAAATTGGTGTATTAAAGAAATGAAAAATATTATAAAACTTTGTTTTTAACATTTTGCCTTTCATCACTGTATTAGGTGTAACCCTGTATGTACAGTGGCAAGGGAATCTCTTCTGTTCCTTCCTCAGTGTCTACATCCTTTCTTTTTTTCCCCTAATTTTTAATTTTGTCTTTAAAAAAGTTTTTGATCACAGTAATTCACATATACAATATAGGGGACTCCCATATATTCAAGATCAAACCCTTTCCCCCTTCCCCAGCAAATGATCTTTTTACAAGTTCATGTTACATTTGCTACAGCTGATGTACAGATTTTGAAACATTGCCTTCAAACATAGTTCCTTTTTGGTTTACATTATGGTTTATATTTTAGAGTATACAGATTTCTAAATTTTTCATTTCTGGATGTTTTGTATTATGGTTTACATTTTATCTTATAGACTTGTATACATTTTTGGTGTACACTAACATGTCCTATATCTATCATTGTATGATTTTATGCAGCACTTCCATTGCCCCCTAGTTACTCTGCTTCCATCTTATTTCTTATTTTATGTATTTGCATCCTCTCCCCTCTATTCTTTGTTAGTGTATCTATGGAATCGTCAATTTTATTAATCTTCTCAAAAAAAACAGCTTTTGGTTTTGTTAATTTTTTCTAGTGCTTTCTTAATATTAATTAACTTTAGCTCTGATCTAATCTTTGTTATTTCCTTCGTACTACTTGATTTGGGCTTAGTTTGTTGTTCTTTTTAAATTCTTCTAAGTTGGCAATTGGGTCTTTGATTTTAGCCCTTTCTTCTTTTATAATATAGGCATTTATGGCTATAAATTTTCCCCTTATCACTGCTTTTGCTGTATACCATAGGTTTTGATATGCTATGTTGTCAAATTCATTCATTTCAAGGTAGTTACTGATTTCTTTTGCAATTTCCTCCTTGTCCCACTGATTGCCTAAGGGTGTGTTGCTTAACTTCCATATCTTTGTGCCTAATATGATTCCCTGTACTCTTTTGATTTACAGCTTCATTCTATTGTGGTCAGAGAAATTAATTTGTATAATTTCAATTTATCTGAATTTGTTGAGAGTTGTTCTGTGACCTAGCATGTGTTTTAACCTGGAGAATGACCCATAAGTGCTTGAAAAGATTGTATATCCCACTGTATTTTAGTGTAATATCTTTTTGTATGTCTATTGTGCCCAGATCCTCTAACGTATTATTCAATGTCTTTGTTTCTTTATTGTTTACCTGTCAAGATGTTCTGTCTAATGGTGATAATGGTGTATTAAAATCCCCCACTATAATTATAGAGGCTTCTATTTCTCCACTTAAGTTTTGCAATGTTTTCCTCATGTATGGTGAGGTGCCTTGGTTAAGTGCATAAATGTTTATGATTGTTCTTTCTTGATAGATTACCACTTTTATTAATATATAGTGTTCTTCTTTCTCTTACAATAGATTTGCATTTAGAGTCTATTCTGTTAGAATATTAACATAGCTCCAACTCATTTTTTATTATTGTTTGCCTATAAAATCATTTTCCAACCATTCATTTGCAACCTCTTAGCTTCCCTGGGTCTAAGGTGATTTTTTGGCAGCATATAGATGGGTCATATTTCCTTATTGTTTCTGCTGAGCTGTGCTTTCTGATTGGAGAATTTAATCCATTAACATTCAAATGATATTGCAGGGACAGATGCTAGCATTATATATCCTGCCATAACCCATTGAATGTACTAGGGGAGAGAGTAAACTACAATGCAAACTATTATCCATGCAGCGCAGCAGTGCTACAAAATGTATTCACCAAATGCAATGAATGTGCACAATGATGAAAGAGGTTGTTGATATGGGAGGAGTGGGGTGATCATTGTGGGGTAATGGGAACCTCTTATATTTTTAATGTAACATTTTTTATGATCTATGTATCTTCAAAAAATAAAATAAAAAATAAATAAAAGAGGCTTTGCAAGCCAGAAAAACACACACAAATAATGTAAACTATAAACTACAATGTAAAGTATAATCCATACTTAGTGGCAATGCTCCAAATGTGTTCATCAATTGCAATGAATGTTCCACACTAATGTAGGAAGTAGTTAATGTGCGGAAGTGTGGGAGGTGTGGGGAGTATACATATGGAAATCCCTTATATTATTTTGTGTAACATTTTGCATAATCTAAGTATCTTTTAAAAAATAAAAAACAAAAAAGCAATGTTATTACTGTCAAGGTATTGCTTACATTTGCCATATTTTCTTTAGATTTACATATCTCATGTTGTTTTTATTTCTCTTTTTATTTTTTTAGTTATTCTTACCAATTATCTTCCTTCCTATACTCACCTCCAACCCTCTCTCCACTGTTTTTCCTTTCATCATGCAAAACACATTTTATTATTTCTTGAAGAGGAGGTTTCTTGTTGATAAACTCTCTTAATTTCTATTTATCCATCAATATTTTGAACTCTTCCTCATTTTTGAAGGCAAGCTTTTCTGGGTAAAGAATTCCTGGCTGAGAGTTTTTTTTTCTTTTAGTACCTTAACTATGTCATACCAATGCCTTCTTGCCTCCATGGTTTCAGATGAGAAATTAGCACTTAATCTTATCAAGCTTCCCTTGTATGTGATGGATCTCTTCTCTTGCTGCCTTCAATATTCTCTTTTTATCTTGAGCCTTTGACAATTTGATAAGTACATATCCTTGGGGAGGTCTGTTAGGATTTAGGTGCACTATGCTTCCTGGACTTGTATGTGCATGTCCCTCTAAATGGTTGGGAGTTTTTCAGCCATTTTTCCTCCAACACTCCATCTGTCCCCTTTTCTCTTCTCCCTGTGGGATGCCTATAAATGCACATATTTGTGCATTATCCCTGATGTATTTTTCTATCTTTTTATCTATCTGTTCTACTATCTGATTTCAGCTGTATTGTCTTCAGCATTACTGATTCTTTCTTCTACCTGTTCAAATCTGCTGTTAAGTGCTTCCAGTGTATTTTTTATTTCTTGCCATCTGCCATTCATCACTTTCAGATCCATTATCTTTTTATGCATCTTTACAATTTCATCAGTATGTTTCCCCAGTGTCTTCTTAATATCCTTTCTATTTTCCCTCACTTCATTAAGTTGATTCATGATATTTGTTTGGATATACTTGATTAGCTGTTCCATATTCTGCATCTCCTCTTTTTTTAGTTTGTTAATTAGATTTAAATATGTTTTCCTGTTTATTAGTATCAATTATAAGTTTTTGCTTTTGTCTAGCCATGTGTTCATCTTAGTGTGCTTATTTGGTTGGTAAACTTCTCTTTCTACTCTAGAGTTTATTTCATTGTTTCATTGTGTTTTTTTGGGGGTAGGGTAGCTTCATTTTTACAGTTGGTTCCTCTTACTCTATATCCTTGCAATTGCATATGTTCTCTTGAAAAAAATAGGAACAGAGAAAATGAAAGACCTAAGAAGAAAAAATGAATAATATAATTAATAATAAAAAGGTAAAAAGAACTGTACAAAATATAAGATAATAAATATTCAATATGAGTAAAAAATGTTAAAAATACAAAGGAATAATAATATAAAACTTGGAATAGAAAAAATGAAACAAGTAAAAAAATAGAAAAGAATGAATTAAAAGGGTGTAAAGATGAGATGAAAAGTGAAGAAAAGGAAAAACAGTGAAAAAGAAAAAATGAAGGTGAAACAAGAAGATGTTGATTGAAAGAAAAGCAACAGAAGACAGAAGATGGAAAAATGGAGGAAAGAAAATAAATAAAATAGAAAAAAAGTAAAAGCAAAAAGGAAACAAGAAAGGGAAAAGACAACAAACATGAAATAAAACCAGAACAATAACAAAAAAAAAAACAACCAAAGAAAAACAGATTTCCCTCTCAGGCTCCTAGTGAGCCTATATGGCTGCTAGTGTTCATAAATCAATCTCCTTGGAGCCTGTCCTCTGCAAGTGAGGTACCATGTTTTATAGAAAAAAGAATTTTTAAAAATGACAAAAAAATAACAGATCACTGAAACCTAAAGCAAAAAAAAAGTCTCAGTCTATATGTTCCTTGTAATACATTGTCAACCTAGTTCCTGGTAACAAGTTGGCTCACTCTCTGGATCCCTTCTCTTACAAGGTACCAGGAATTGAACCAAAGACCTTGTATATGCAATAGTTCCTACACTGAGCTACACTTGCTCCACAAATTAAGTGGGCTCCTAAAAGTTTATCTGGCTCTTCCTGCCCCTCATTTCCTCAGTTGAGTTAGGCTTCTAACGTTGCCAGAGTCAAGCTGGTTAGGACCCTGTCTCTATCCCCTCCTTGACCTAAGTCTTCTCTCTCTCAGAGTGGCTGGGTGTGACAGCCTGCCTTATAAGATCACCCCTCCCCTCTCACTGGGGCTGCTTCAGTACTGCCTGTGGTCTCCCCAGAGATTTAAAGGGGGCTCAGCTGTCCAAACTCACTGAAAAGAAACCACTATCAGTCCTCTGACAGAACCCTCTTCCTCCCAGGGAATGTACCCTCCCGGTCAGTTAGCTGCAGTGAGCCCAGGATTTTACCAAGGTTATTTGCCTTAAGGTTAAGGTATATGTGCCATTCTCAGTCATATAGGTGAGTAACTCATGGTTTTCCTTTGGCCTCTTTGTCTCTATGTCCTGCTCCCTCCTGGATGATGCACAGCACTTTCCAGTTATTCACATTCCCAAAGCAGCTGCTTTGGGTGGGTTTTTGCTCTTACTCCATGTTCTTTGTTCTACCTACTTTAAAGCCATCTTCCTGGAAGACTCATGTGCATTTTAGCCACTGGTGTTTCCACTTCAGAAAAATGTCTATTCAAATCTCTCACCCATTTTTAAATGGGTTGTTTTCTTATTTTGACATGTAGGATTTCATTACATATGATGGATAATAAATCTTTATTGGGTTAATAGTTCCCAAATATTTTCTGTCATTGAGTAGGATTACTTTTCCCTTTCCCTTTTAAAAATATATTTCTAATAATTATTCAACATTTTACAAGTGAGGAATTATATAACAGGTCCTAATTTTTGTTGCAAGCATTACATTCCTTATTGCTTTGGTATCAAGCAAATCAGTGTAGTGTCCATGGTTTTATCATACATGAACCCAGTTCTCCACTTATTTGAAGAGGAGAATAGGAATTTCTGAATGAATGACAAGGGTTGTGTCAGTGCTTTGGAGAGCAAATAAACCTAGTGAAAATAGGCTCCTCAGTCTTAGGCCTCAGAAAAACATTATTTCCAAGGACTGGAATGTATTTAGGTAGTTATATCTATGTAAGCAAGAAAACTTCATGGAGGATATATAATAAAAATTTCATTCAACCGTTGGAGAACCTGGTCTCTTGGGACTAGACAATCAGCAGAATTTATTTTTCTGTTCAACCTCGTTTCCCAAGGGGATATCATGAAACAATATTTGGAGTAATGAAGTGCAAATGTTCCTAAAAAGCAGTTATGAGGAAACTGTAAATACCTCCTCTGTGACTGTGCCTCTCCTTGTACAGGCTTGAGATATATGGGACATGGTGGTTTTTGTGGGGTCAGAGTCCTGGCTTGAGTCCAGATGCCAGACTTTTTCTTGCTGTCTTCTCTGGGGGAAGAGCTTCACTTTCCATCATCAGACTCAAGTAAGAATTCACACTTTATCTGGAGTCCTTCCTCTCTGAGAAATCCTCCAACTGAGGCAAGAGCCAAGTGGTTAGTAGCTATGTTTCAATATCTGTACATCAGCTGTACAAATATACATCCACATGTAGAAAGATCATTGCTGGGGAAAGAGGTAAAGGGTTTGATATTGGATATATGGTTGTCCCCTATATTTTATATGTGACTTTACTGCGTTCTAAAACTTTTTAAAGACAAAATTAAAAATTAAAATAAAAAAAAAGGATGTAGACACTGAGGAAGGAATGGAAGAGATTCCCTTGTGACTGTACATATAGGGTTACACCTATTACAGTGATAAAGGCAAAATGTCAAAAACAAAGTTTTATGATGTTTTTCATTTTTTAATACCCTAATTTATTTTTTACTTTATTTTAGCTTTTCTAAATTAGTATATATTCTATTTATAATCTTTAAACCTATCATTACTGTTTCATTTTCCTATTAATTGAATTTGGCAGTATATTAGGCTTCATATTTTAAGAAGTTTTGGATCACAGAGGGGTTCAAATATGGCAGGGGTGTCAAATATGGAGTAGGGTGTCATTCACTGGGGACACATGGTTGGAAGGGAGTTCTCCAGGATACGTATATAGGGTATATAAATATGTTTGGATATTCTTTGGGCATTGTCATAGTGTGTAGAGCTACACACAACAAGTGAGGGATTGCTGACTTCCTAGCCAGGGTACCTCTGTCACATTCCTCAGTGGAACAGCAATAATCCCCCAAGTGCCAGGGCAAAAATCAGTTATGAAGGATGGTCCAATCATGGTCTCTTCATACTGATGACTATGCTTATGAGCTAGAAATTTCAAATAGGGCTAGAGCTACAGGATACCTGAATTACCTCCTGAGATCCTCCATGTTGCTCAAATGTGGCCATTCTCTAAGCCAAACTCAGCATGTAAACGCATTACCTTCCCCCAGGATGGGACATGACTCCTGCAGATGAGCCTCCCTGGTGCTGAGGGATTACTATCAACCAGCAGCTGGTGCTGCAACTAGAAAAAGACCTTGAATAAAAGGGAGAAATTGTAAAGACAAATGAGTTTATATGGCTAAGAGACTTCAAAATGAGTCAGGAGGTCATCAGAGGGGTTGCACTTATTCACATCTCAGTAGGATCCCAGAGACAGCCAAAGTAGAAACAACTGCAGGTACTGGTGCTCCTGAGGGCCACAGAGACACACAGGTCATGCCAGATGTCTCTGGAGTTCAGTGCCTTGCCAGTGGGCCCTACTTTGGAATTTGTGCTCCTGAGAGTGATGGAGTTGGACTCAGATGTGACCTTTCTACACATGCCTCTTCTGTCACTTTTACTGAACCTGTGGTTGGTGCTGGAGATGATGTATACTCAGGAGACTTGAATCTCTGAACTGGCAATGTGCCAGCTGGGCATTGAGCCTCAGCAGAGTTGCAACACCTACTTTCTAGTTCTTTGGACTTACCCAGGTGAGCTAACAGGGATTTCAGGATGGTCAGCCACCACACCAGGAAACCAAAAGCATCTACAACTGCAAGCAGGGGAATTGCATCCCTCGGCCAAGTGGATTCTAAGACCACTCTCAGTTAGAGGTGGAGTGAACATCACCATCCCAGGGTCCATAAGATGGAGGAATAAAATATGGATTAGAGTGGACTTACTGGTATTCTACTATAGAAATATTGTGACTCCAGCAATGAATGAAATTGTGTCATTGATGTGGAGACAGTGGTCAGGGAGTTGCTGAGGGCAGGAAGAGGGAAGAAGAGCTGTGATGTGGGTCATTTTTTGGACTTGGAGTTGCCCTGAATGATATTGCAGGGACAAATGCAGGACATTATATCCTGCCATAACCCACTGAATGGACTGGGGAGAGAGTGTAAACTACACTGTAAGCTTTAATCCATGTGGTGTAGCTGTGCTCCAAAATGTATTCACCAAATGCAATGAATGTGCCATAATGATGAAAGATGTTGTTGATATGGGAGGAATGGAGTGGAGTATAAGGGATCCTCTTATATTTTTATGTAACTTTTTTGTGATCTATGTATCTTTGAAAAGAGATAATTAAATATAAATAATAAAAAAAGAGTCAAGTAGATACTGCAGAAAAGGATCAGGTTAAATGGAAGCTGAAATACTATAGAGATGGAAGATCTGTATAAGGAGTTCAGTAGTTAAGGTAAGTAGGAAATACTGGTGTATTATCAATGGAGAGATGTGAAGTGAAATGAGAGCATCTTTTAAAAAACAAGGTAAAATACATTTAAGCATGATTGTATATTAATGGCACAATTCCAGTCCAATGTAGGTAGATATTATGTTGAAACATCAGTACATGAGACACACTTTTTCCCATTGTTATTCACACGAAATATGATATTTTTAATTGGTGGAAAAGGGTATACTAAAACCTGTATTTCACAATTATTTTGCAAATTGTTTGTTCAGAATTTTGTTTTTGTATGCTTGGGTATGACTGTTTATTCTTGATTTTTATGGCAAGTTTTTCAACAGTTTCAATGTTCACAATTTAGACTTTTTATATCTGTATAGAAATAATTGATGAGGGATGTTTGAAAGGCAATATACTTTGTGTAGTCTGATCTATCAGTGTTAAATATTTCTCCATTGTTTTTCTTTTTTTCTAATAATACCTTTTAAAATTTTTATAAGTTTTGTGAAAAATATATCCCCTTTAGTGATATTAGAATGTGATTTCAATTTCATATCCTTTTTATTATCAAAACAGTAATTTGATACATTTTAATAAAGAAAAAAATCCATCCAAAATGTAAAATCAATGGTATTTGATATAATCACATAGTTGTGCAGTCATCACTCCAGTCATTCCTAGAACATTTTCATTATTCCCATAATAATAATAATAGTAATAATAATAAACAAAAAAAACTCATCACCTCTCAGTCTCTTTATGCTTCCCCTGCCATAAATAGTTGCTATTCTGCTTCCTTCTCTTTTGTTCATTTGTATTTATATTTTGTAAAAACAGTTTTTTATATGCAATATCAATGATATTTGTATCTTGCATGAGGCTTCACTATGTAAAAGAGAACTATGTTACATTTCTTGGCTTTTCTTCCAATTATATATATATCCTTGGGTTTTCCCTTTCAACAAATATCATGCCCATGTAATATCTCTGCTAATCACAAGCATCATGATGTGCTCTCATCATGTCCATTCCTTTCCAACGATTTACAAGCAACCTTTTAACCAATTCTGCACAGATGATCCATCAGCTTTCCATTCGCTACCCTCATTCTATTTTCTGGTGACCTATATTCTAATTATTAATTTCATGAATTTACATAATATATTTAGTTCATAATGGTACAATCATACAGTATTTGTCATTTTGTGTCTTGCTTGCTTCACTCAGCATAATATCCTCCAGCTTTATCCATGTTGTCAAATTCTTCACAACTTGATTTATTCTTATGCAGTGCATAATATTCCAACATGTGTACACACCACAATTTGTTTATCAACTCATCAATGCAAAGGGACACATGCATTGTCTCCAAGTCTTGACTATCATGATATCATGAGTAATGCCACTATGAACATTAGTAGACAGATATTTATTTGTGTCCCTGCTCTCAATTTTCTGGGAATATATACCTAACGTTGATATCACTGGGTCCCATGGCAAGTCTATATTCAACTTATTGAGAAATTGCCAACAGTCCTCTAGAGTGGCTGTACCATTCTACATTCTAAACAATAGCTAATAAGCATTCCTATCTCATCACATCCTCTCTAACATTTATACTTTTCCAACTTTTAAAAAATGGACACTTCACACTCTTTTAAGTGTGAAATGTTATCTCACTGTAGTTTTGATTTCCATTTCCTTAATCACTAGTGATGATGAATATTTTTTTACTATTTCTAGTTCTTATTTGGGCAACTGTCTTCTCTAGACTTTTGCCTATTTTTCAATCAGATGGTTTGTCTTTTAGTTGGTGAATTCTATCTTCTCTTTATTTACCAGGGATATTAAACCCTGATTTGATATGTGATTGCCAAATAATTTCTCCCTTTGAGTCTGCTATCTTTTTACCCTTTTGACAATGTCCTTTGAAGTGCAAAAGTGTTTAATTTTGAGGAGGTACATTTTTCTATTTTTTATTTTTTAGCTTGTGCTTTGGGTGTATGCTTTAAGAAACACCTATCTATTACAAGATATTGAAGATGTTTTCCTATATTTTCTTTTGGGAAATTATTGGTTGTTGCTTTTATGTTTAGGTCATTGATCAATTTTGAGTTATTTTTGTTTAAGGTGTGAGATCAGGGACCTCTCTCATTCATTTGTATATGGGTATCCAGTTATCCATTAACCATTTCCTGAAGAGGGCATTCTGTCCCAGTTGAGTGGGCTTAGTGGCCTAGTTGAAAATCAGTTTACCATACATTCTAGGATCTATATTAGAACTCTCAATTCAGTTTCATTTGTCAGTATGTCTATCCTTGTGGCAATACCACACATTTTTTAGCACAGTACCTTTGTAGAAAAGTCAGGAGGCATGATTCCTTGCGGTCACCCCTCGGGCTGAAGTGTGGTTTGCTGGCCTGGCGGGGGAGCGGCCGTGGCAGGCCAAGCCGCTGCCCCCATAATAGGGTGGCTGGTCGGACTCACCGCCACCCCTGAAGGGAGTTCGGCATGGGCGCAGAGTGCCCTCAGGTCTCCCCTTCTCGGCAGCCATGCTTCCGCGGCCGCCCCTCCTCCCGGATGGCGCCACACGATGCCTTGTGGGGCGGCACCTTTCTTCTTTCTCCCTGTGCAGGCGCAGGGCGGAAAATTCCAGTCTGCCCTTTTCCCCTCCCCTGACAGCAGCAACAGCCAGGCATGGGCAGAAAAATCCAGTCTGCCCTTTTCCCTCCCCCCGACAGCAGCAACAGCCAGGCGTGGGCGGGAAACTCAAGTCTGCCCTCTACCCCAGCAACAGCAGCCACCAATCACTAAACCCTGCCACTTCCCCCAGCAACAGCGACAGCCAATCCCTAATCATCACCCCTCCCTCGTCCAGTACCGCCCACTGACCTTTCGCTGGCAACCAATCAGAACAGGGCATGGCTTCGACCAATCAGCCTTCCCCAGCCCCTATAAAACTGTTGCCTCTCCCTCAATAAAGTGGACTTGCGTGTTTACCTTGTCTCCGCGGTAGTTCTTCTGCCGTGCGCCCTCCAGTCCTGAGAGCCCCCGACAAGGGCCTGGCCTCCCTTGTCCCCAGTTTGTCGCCTGCTTCTCCAGGCGTCCCCTTCGTCGCCAGCTTTGCCGGGCGACCCTGTCAGCCGAACCGCGCAACCCCTGTGAGACCGACCCCTCGTCTGCTGCCGGACCAACCCCTCGTCCCAAGTGGGACCGACCCCTCGTCCCAAGCGGGACCGACCCCTCATCCAAAGCTGGACTGACCCCTCGTCCGCAGCCAGACCCCACCTCTACTGACCGAGCAAGCCGCCGCAATTCCTCTTATTTCATTTTTCTTCTTCAGTGAGTTTTTGGTATTAGTGGTACCTTGTTGTTCCTAGTAAATTGGCTTTTCTAATTCTATAAATAGAGAAGATGATGTAATTTTTTTATTTTGCTCTCTTAATGAGGAGAGGAAGCAGGCCGAGGTATGATTAACCTCTGTGGCCAGCCCGGGGCAGCTGTAAGGTGCCACAGCTGCCCGGGAGGGGTGGCAGGAATGGGTGACTATGCCCTCCACCTGGTACGGGTGACTCCGCCCTCACATTGCTCCCGGCTACGCCCCCTCACCGGCCCACCTCTGCCCCGTCTCCACCCACTAGTCTGCAGTGCTGCATCTCCTGGCCATATAAGGGTATTCTGCCCGTGCTCACCAATCCGCTCTCACCCCATGCTAGCCCCACCCCTGTTCCCTCGGGCTTATATTGTCAAGCACTTCCTCATTAAATCAGACCTGCGCCATCAGCCTCATCTCCGTGTGGGTTCTTCCCCTCGTCATTACTTGCCTGCGGCCCCTCTGCGGACTCCTCATCCAGCGAGCCGCAACCTCAACTGGCGCCCAACATGGGGCAAGGGCAAGCTGAGAATCTCCGCCCAGGTAAGTAACCCCGTGGCCCGGCATGGGAGCTTCACTCCATTGCCGCCAAGCCCCGCAGGTTCGGGCGCTTGCTGCGCTCCTTGAGTGCCACAGCTGCAAGGTTTCAGTTCAACAGCTACAGCGCTACTGGAACCTCTTAGTCCCTTTCAACCCCTGGCTGTCTACAGCTAGCCTTTGGGATCCCAACACAAACCGGTTGCTTATCGACCGTGTGTCGGCCGCCACCGAGCATGAGCACAAGTGCTTCCCACCTGGCCTCATCCCTAAGCTCATTACCATCCGCTCCTGCCTTCAAGGCAGCGTGCCCCCCGCAGTCTTTTCCTGCGAGGAGGGCCGAGGGGAGTCAGGCGACGACTCCGAATCTCTTGTCGCCCGGCTCAATAACGCCCTCGATGCCGCAACTCCGCTGGAGCCCGAGGACAGCCACCAAGATGGCGAACTTCCGCCTTCTTTTCCGCTTGAAGCACAAAATGGCGAACTTCCACCTTCTCCGAGCGAGGCAAAAAATGGCGACCGGCGGCCTCCATTTCCGCCTGAAACCCAAAATGGTGCGCAGCCCACCGCCGCGCAAAAAACTTACCCGGATGCCCCTCCTGCCTATACGGAGGACAGCCCGGAGTGCAAGGGAGGAGCCTCCATGCCACCCAGGCTGCCGCCACCCACGCTGCCCTCAACCAACCCATTTTTGCAGCCTCCAACAGCGCCGCCTTACCAAGGCTCGCCACTAATGGCGATGAGCGCTATGCTAGCCCCGCCTAGGTCTGCCTCTTTCCACTTTGGGGACCCTGGGGGCGGAGCAGGCGCTGCAGCAGTTTACTTCCAAAAATATACCCGGCCATCCAAGCCTATATCAACTTGGCACACGACCTCCTTACACTCTGCCTTCACACTTACAATACCCAGCCATCTTCCATCATCTGGCCTCTCACAGCAAAGGACACCAATTACCTCATACAGGAGAACACGTCCATGCAGACACTTCTGGAGTGATATTCTGGGGCCTTTGATAATCATTACCCCGCTCATAAGCTCCTCCAAGGTCTAATCCACATACCCTTGGCTCGGCAGCACCACCCCTTTCCCAGCTCCACTCCGCTGCCACACTGTACTACGGCATTCACGGATGCCTCCAAAGATAAGTTCGCATTTGTTGCATACGCCAGGCACAAGAAAATCCCAATAAAACAGTTCTTCACTAACCCAGACTCCGTACAGGCAGGCGAGCTTTCAGCAGTCATCACCTGCCTCCATGCCTTCGCAGACCAACCCGTAAATATTTTCACGGACAGCCTATACACAATGCAGGTCTGCAAAACTATCACCCATGCCACCTTCTTTCCGGAGAACACACCCCTCGATGCAGCGCTCTCCGCTCTGAAGCAGCTGCTGGAGGGCAGATATAAGCCATGGTACATTGTGCACATCAGAAGCCACACATCCCTACCGGGACCCCTGGCTGCAGGCAACGAGCTGGCGGACCGCGCCATCTCCGTCCATGCCCTTACCGCGGTGGGAGACCACATAAATCAAGCAAAATCCCTGCACACCAGGTTCCATTTCTCGGCAGCCTCACTAAAGCACCTGCTGCCAGACTTGCCTATAGAAACTTGCAAGCACCTGGTGCGTGCATGCAAAACATGCGCGCCTTTCCTTCCACTTGAGCCATTGCAGCCCCAGGGGGTCAACCCCAGAGGCCTAAAGCCCAACTCCAGATGGCAAATGGACGTTACGCACGTCCCCTCTTTTGGGAGGCTTAAGTATGTCCACGTCATTATAGACACATACTCCCATCTCACCTATGCGGCCGCCCTCCCAGGGGAGTCCGCCAAATACTCCATCAAGGCCCTGAGACAGGCCATCCTGTTCATGGGCATCCCCTGGGACCTAAAAACTGACAACGGGCCCACCTACCACAGCAATAGCTTTTACTTATTTCTTCAGACGTACATCACACACCACTTTAGCATCCCATACAACCCTCAAGGACAAGCCATCATTGAAAACACACACCATCGCCTGAAAACTCTAATACAAAAGGAGAGGGAAACCCATCCCCACCACACTCCAGATGAGATGATCACAGCATGTCTCATCCACCTTAACCTCCTCACATTTGACGGCAAGGGCCTCTTGGCCATCCACAAACACTGGGGACCACCCTATTTGCCCACACCCATGCTGATGGTCCACTGGAAGGATCCAGAAACAAATATCTGGAGAGGGCCCAGCCCCCTCCTCACCCAAGGGAGAGGTTTTGCTTGTGTCTTTCCAGAAGATGCCTCCCAGCCAATCTGGATCCCAGGCCAAAATGTCAAACCAGCCACCTCCACAGCGGCCAACCATGAGGAAAGAACGCCACCGCATGAGAGCCCTGTGTCACCGACTGAAACAAGCATCAATGGAGGAGAAGGATGGTCTAGACACGATCATCAAACTCTACCACCAAGCCAAGGCACAGCAACGCATCGCTGAAGAACCCCAAGGCATAATACCCCTGCTTATAATCATGCTCTCGCTTGCCACCACAGGTCAAGGCATGGAGCTCTGGGCCGCCATCCAACGGCCCCCCGGATTCCTCTTTCTCACACCATCCAGCCCTCTCTTCCCCCGCATCCTTCACTCCTCCTGCAACCTCAGCCTCCTGTGCGATCCTCGCATTCTACCCCGGCAAGCCCCACTTAACGTCTCTGTTGAGCCTCCCCCTGATGCGCTCCTTTTCACCACCCGCAACTGCCCGGTAACCTACCCCTACATGTTCCGAAACTCCCGTTCCCGAGCTACCACCCACTCCCTCCAAACCCATATAACCACCCTGCAAAACATTGCCGTCCCTATAGTCTCTGCCAACCTCCTTACCCAGCTAGCCCAAACGTTTGCGAGTCTATTCCAACTTGCTAACGTGCTGTTCTACGGCATGGCACTATTAGGCACTCTCCTCATAGCTATTGCTATTAAGTGCACGCTCTCGGCCCTCTCCCACCTGTGTAATCAAAACCAGCTTATCGCCACCGCAGCGTTGTCCTTAAATAAGAAAGAAGGGGGAGATGAGGAGAGGAAGCAGGCCGAGGTATGGTTAACCTCTGTGGCCAGCCCGGGACAGCTGTAAGGTGCCACAGCTGCCCAGGAGGGGTGGCGGGAATGGGTGACTATGCCCTCCACCTGGTACAGGTGACTCCGCCCTCACATTGCCCCCAGCTACGCCCCCTCACCGGCCCACCTCTGCCCCGTCTCCACCCACTAGTCTGCAGCGCTGCATCTCCTGGCCATATAAGGGTATTCTGCCCGTGCTCACCAATCCGCTCATCCCATGCTAGCCCCACCCCCGTTCCCTCGGGCTTATATTGTCAAGCACTTCCTCATTAAATCAGACCTGCGCCATCAGCCTCGTCTCCGTGTGGGTTCTTCCCCTCCTCGTTACTTGCCTGCGGCCCCTCTGCTGACTCCTCACCCAGAGAGCCGCAACCTCATCTTAAAGTGGTGTAAAACATTGATTTATTTTTTTATTGAATCATCCTTGAATAACAAGGATAAAACTCACTTGATCATGGTGTATAATTCATTTTTTGTGTTGTTGAATACAATTAAAATTTTTTGAGGATTGTAACATCTAAGTTCATGAGAGAGATTGGTCTACAGTTTTCTTTTATGTGACTTTGGTACTAGGGTGATTTTGGGCATCATAGAATGAGTTATGTTGGAAGAGTTTAAGAAGGATTGATGTTAGTTTTTTTTCCCCAGAATGATTGATAAAATTCAGACATTATATCATGTGGTCCTGGGCCTTGGTTGGTTTGTGTGATGGTTAAGCTACTGTGTCAAATTGGCCAGGTAATTGTATCCAGTTGTTTGGACAAACAAGCACTGGGTTAATTATAAAATAAGGATATTTATGGGCTTTAGTCATCAGTGAGTTTTCTACATAGATGACTGATTACATCTCATCAACCAGGAAGATGGCTGCTAGCAATGAACCACACTTTATCCAATCATTTGAATGCCTTAAAAGGGGAAGTGATTTCAGCATTCAAAGAGAATTTCCAATTTGTCTTTGTTTTTGCTTTTTTTTAAATTAAAGCTAATAGATCACAAAGAACATTTCATTAAAAAATACTAAAAAACACAAAAAAACATAAGAGTTCTAATATACCCCACTCTCCACCCACCACCCCATCATTTTTGTAAATTGTGTTTTTTGAAGATATATACATCACAAAAAATGTTACATTAAAAAATGTAAGAGGTTCCTGTATACCCCGCACTCCCCCACCCCACCCCACCCCCACCCCACCAATCTCCTCCATCATTGTGGCATACTCATCGCACTCGGTGAAGTAACATCTTCTAGAAACTCATCAAGGAACTTCATTAGACTTACATTAAAGCCCCTGGTTTGCAGCCTGCCCGTGGAACCTGGACCTATGCATCGTCTTGATCATGTTAGAGACTCCTATAAAATCTCATACTATTGACAGATATCTCCTGTTGATTCTGTTTCCCTAGATATCCCTTACTGATAGAGTTGGGATATTTTTGATGACTAATTCAATCTAGTTACATATGTCTGTTCTGTTGAGTTCATCATTTTCTTCTTTTTTCAATGTAGGTTTCTTTTCTGTTTCTAGAAATTTGTTCAGTTCATCTAAGTTTTCCATCTTGGGGGCATACAAGTTTTCAAAGTAGCTTCATGATATTCTTTATTTCTTTAGGATCAATGGTGATAGCTCCTCCCTTTATTGTTTACACCTCTATTCTTCTTAATTTTTTTGTCTTTTTTCTCTATTTTTTAAAATGTTACATTCAAAAAGTATAAGAAGTTCCCATATGCTCCCCACCCCCTTACCCCACTCCTCTCACATCAATAACCTCTTTCATCATTGTGGGAAATTCATTGCATTTGGTGAATACATTTTAGAGCACTGCTGCACCACATCGATAATGGTATACATTGTAGTATACACTCTCCCACAGTTCACCCAGTGGGCCATGTCAGGACATACAAATGTCCAGCATTTGTCCCTGCAGTACCACCCAGGACAAATCCAAGGCCTGAAAATGCTTCCACATAGTATCTCTTCTTCCCTATTCCTACCCTTGGCAGCTACCAGGGCCACTTTCTCCACATCAATGCTACAATTTTTTCCACTACTAATCACAATAGTTCCAGAGTAGAACATCACTAAGTCCACACTAATCCATATTCTATTCTTCCAGCCTGTGGACCCTGGGATGGTTATGTCCACTCCACCTCTATATCGAGAGGGAGCTTAGATTCTACATGGATGATGGATGAAATTCTCCTGCTTGCAGCTGTAGGCACTCTTGGCTCCCTGGTGTGGTGGTTCACCTTCTTCACCTCCCTGTTAGCTAGCCAGGATAAGTCCAATAAACCAGAGGGTAGGATTTGCAAGTCTGCTGAGGCTTAGGGCCTGACTGTCACATGGACAGTCCAGAGATTCAGGTCTCCTGAGTATACAACAACCCCAGCACCAACCACAGATCCAGTAAAAGTGACAGAAGAGGCACATGTAGAAAGGTGATATCTGAGTCCAACTCCACCTCACTCAAGAACACAAACTCCAAAGTAGGACTAACTGACATGGCACTGAACTCCAGACTCATCTGCCATGACCATAGAACCTGTGGGGTTCTGTAGTCCTCAGGAGAACCAGTACCTGGAGTTGTATCTACTTTGGTTGTCTCTGGGGCCCTGCTGAGGCATGCATAAGTGTGACCCCTCTGATGACTTTCAGACTCTTTTTTGAAGACTCATAGCCATAAAAATTCACCTGTCCTTTCCATTTCCCCCTTTTATCCAAAGTCAAAAAGCAGTTTTTAACATCTGATATTACATGTAGGCTGAGCTATTCTGCCAGCCTGAGTTGACCCTTTTATTCAAGGTCTTTTTCTAGTTACATCATCAGCTGATGCTTGGTAGCCCCGGGAGTCATGTCCCATGCTGGGAGGAAGGTAATGCATTTACATGCTGAGTTTGGCTTTGAAACTGGCCACGTTTGAGCAACATGGAGGCTCTCAGGAGGTAACTCTTAAATACCCTGCAGCTCTAGGCCTAGTTCATATTTCAGGCACACATACTCATAAGCATAGTCATCAATATCAAGGGTTCATTGTTCATCAACTTCATTAATCTTCTCAAAGAACCAGGTTTTTGTTTATTAGGTTTTTTTGGTAGTGTTTATTTATTCTCAATTTCACTTAGTCCTGCTCTAATCTTAGTTTTCCCTCTTTCTGGTGATTTAAGGTTAGTTTGTTGTTCTTTTCTAGTTCCCTCAGGCCTGAAGTTCTGTTTTATTTTAGGTATTTCTTCAATATACTATAAGCATTTATGGCTATAAATTTCCCTCCCAGCACTGCATATATGGCTGACAGGGAGCTATACAGGACCTATGTCCAGGGTGCATGGTAATGTTTGGATATACTCATAGTGGCAACAATTAAAAACTACAGCTGGGGGGGTACTGGGTTCCTGGCCGGTGGTGCTCTGTCGTGGTCCCTAGGGGAGCAGTGACAGTCTCCCAGGTGCAGCGGCAAGGACCAGGAAGGAATGAGGGTCCAACAGTGAGCCCCTGATGCTAATGACTATGCTTGTGAGCTGATATGCCTGAAATAAGAACAAGGCCTAGAGCAGCATTGTGCCTGGGAATTTCCTCCTGACAGCCTTCATGTTACTCAAATGTGGCCAGTCTCAAAGCCAAACTCAGCATGTAAATGCAATGCCTTCCCCCTAGCGTGGGACATGACACCCGGGGATGAGCCTCCCTGGCACCGAGGGATCACTATCAACTACCAACTGATGATGCAACTGGAGAATGACCTTGAATGGAAGGTTCAATGCAGATCAGCAGAATATCCCTGTCTACATAAAATAACATGACTTTAAAATGCTGTTTGACCTAATGTAAGGGGGAAATGGAAAGAAGAAATGAGTTTATATGGCTACGAGGCTCTAAAAAAGAGTCTGGAGGCTGTCAGAAGGATTGCCCTTATGCACAACTGAGCACAGTCTAAGAGACAGATAAAGTAGAAACAACCCCCAGGTAATGGTTCCTTTGAGGGCTAAAGAGGCCCATGGGTGCTATGGTCATGGCAGATGGGGTTAACTGCCATGTCAGATGGCCCTTCTTTGGAGCTGGTGTTTATGCATGATGAATCTGGACTCAGATAGGATGTCTCTTCATAAGACTTTCATGCTACTGTGCTGGAGTTGTAGTTGGTGTCGGGGTTTAAGATATATTTAGGGGATCTGAATCTCTGGACTGACAATGTGATAGCCAGGCCCTGAGCCTCAACAGACTCCAGCACCTACAATCTGATCTATTGGACTCACCTCACTCAGCTAAGATGGAGTTGAAGAAGGACAACCACCACACCATGGAGCCTAGAGTGCCTACAACTGAAAGTGAGAGGATTGCATCCAGTATCCGTGAGGAATCTGAGCCTCCTCTTGACATAGAGGTGCAATGGACACAACCAATCCAATGTCCACAGAGAAAAGGTGGCATTGGAGTGGGAAAAGTGGCCATGGTGGCTAATGGGTATGGGGAATGGCAGGAAGAGACGAGATGTGGAGGCGTCTTAGGGACTTGGAGCTGCCCTGGATGGTGCTTCAGGGGCAATCACCAGACATTGTAAATCCTCACAGGGCCCACTGGATAGAATGGGGGAGAGTATGGGCCATGATGTGGACCACTGACCATGAGGTGCAGAGGTGCCCAGAGAAGTACTTAGCAAATGCAATGGATGTGTCATGATGATGGGAATGAGTGTTGCTGGGGTGGGGAGTGATGGGGTGGGGGTGGTGGGGTTGAAGGGGTCCTCATATATTTTTTTAACGTAATATTTTTACAAAATCAAATAAAAAAATAAAATAAAAAAAAGATGAACAAAAAAAACCCCAAACAACAACAACAAAAACAAAAAACAAAAAAATAAATGCATCCCATATGTTCTGATATGTTCTGTTCTCATTTTCATTTGTTTCAAGAGAGTTACTGATTTCTTTTACAATTTCCTCATTGACTCACTCATTGTTTAAGACTATGCCACTTGATTTCCATATCTTTGTGCTTATTCTGGATTTCTGCACCTTATTAATTTCCCACTTCATTCTGTTGTGGTAGGAAAAAGTTATTTGGATAATTTCAGTCTCTCTTAATTCACTGAGACTTGTTATGTGTTGTAGCATGTGGTCTGTCCTAGAGAATGATCCATATATGCTTGAGAAAATGTATATCCTGGTGTATTTGAGTGTAATGTTCTTGATATGTCTAGTAGGCCTAGATCCTCTAACATATTACTCAAAGTCTTTGTTTCTTATCCCTCTGTTGAGATGTTCTAGTGTAGATAATGATGTATTACAGTTCCCCAGTATAAATGTGTAGGCATAGATTTATCCCATTAGTTTTACCCTTGTTTTCCTCATGTATTGTGGGGCACCCTGGTTAAGTAGATAAATTTTATGATTGTTCTTTCTTGATAGATTACCTCTTTTGTTAATATATAGTGTCCTTCTTTGTCTCTTATATAGTTTTGCATTTAACATCTATTTTGACTGATATTAGTATAGCTTCTCCTGCCCATTACTGTTTATTGTTTGCATGTAAAATCATTTTCCAACCTTTCACTTGGAACTTCACTGTGTACTTGGGTCTCAGGTGAGTTTGTTATACACATCATAAAAATAGGTAATCTTTCCTTATCCATTCTGCCAATCTGCATCTTCTGATAAGAAAGTTTATTCCATTAACATTTGATGTTTTTACTGTCATGCCAGTATTTACATTAGCCAGTTTTCTTTAGGTTTACATATGTCATATTTTGTTTTTATGTATCTTTTCTAAATTATTCTTGCTAATATTATTTCTATATTCTCCTCCAACCCTCTCGCTTCTGTTTTTTTCCCTTTCAACCTGCAGAACTCCTTTTAGTATTTCTTGAAGTTTAAATCTCTTATTGACAAATTCTCTTAATTTCTGTTTATCTCTAAATATTTTTAATTCTCCCTCATTTTTGAATGACAACTTCATTGGATACAGAGTTATTGGCTGGGATTTTTTTTTTTTTTCTTATCAACTTAACTGTATCCTGCCATGCCTACTCTCCTCCATGGTTTAAGATGAAAAATCAGTGCTTAATATTATCAAGCTTCCCTTATATGTGTTGAATGTCTTTTCTCTTGCTCTTTCAGAGTTCTCTCTTTGTCTTGAGCATTTGTTAATTTGATAAGTATGTGTTTCAAGGTAGGCCTGTTAGGGCTTATACTGTTTGGGTTGCATTTCACTTCCTAGATGTGTACATCATATACATCCATGTCCCTCAAAAATGTTGGGAAACTTTCAACCATTATTTCCTCCAGTACTCCCTTTGTCCCCTTTCTCTACTCTTCCCATCTTGGATGCCTATAATGTGTGTATTTGTGTATTTCATGTTGTCATTCAATTCCCTGAGTCCCTGCTGAGCCTTTTCAATCATTTTATCTATCTGTTCTACTATGTGCAATTTCAGAGGTTCTATCTCAGATGTCATTAATTCTTTTCTCTGTCTTTTCAAATTTGCTGCACATTTTTAATTTCTTGCATTGTGCCTTTCATCACCAGCAGATGTTATATTTTGCATGTTTACAATTTCTTCTCCATGTTCCCCCAGTGTCTTCTTCATATCCTTTATCTCTTCCTTCAATTTATTAAGTTGATTCATGATATTTGTTTGTTCATTCTTGATTAGTCATTCCAGGTTCTGCATGCCCTCTTTATTTTAATTTGTTCATTAGACAGAGCTATGCCTTTTTGCTTGTGTCTAGGCATTTGTTTATCTTGAAGGACTATTTCAGCTGTTTAACTTCTCTTACTATTCTAGGGTTTATATCATTTTGTTTTGTGTTTAAGGTCTTTGATACTTGGTTCCATTTATTCTATATACTTTTAGTAGTCCAAGTAACCTCAGGAAAACAAAAAACAATGAGAAAAGGAAAGAAAGTGGAAGAGAAAATAATAATAATAAATATAGAAAAGGAACCATAAGAGATCTGGGGAAAAAGTAAGAGTCCCAAGTGAAAAAATCATAAAAATTAAAAATGAATAAGAATAAAAATGTTGAAATAAAGAAAGGGAACAGGAAAAAATTGAATGAAAATTTTAAAAACCAGAAAGATTAGTAAAGAAGAAAGAAAATGAAAACCAAATAAGAGAAGGTCCAACAAAAGAAATGCAATAGAAGAGTAAAATATGAAAGAAAGAAAATAAATAAATTAAACTAAGAAGCAAAGAAGTGAAAAAAGAAGGAATAGAAAAAACAATGTGAAGAAAAAAAATCAGATATAAATCTTCCCTCTCATGTCACTAGCCAACATCTCAGGGTACCAACGCTCACCAATTACTTTGCAGCCCACCTTCCACCGGTAAGGTACCCAGATGTAGAGAAAAAATAAATAATAGAAAATTTTAAAAATATAAAATATAAAATTACATATATAAAACCAGAAAAGCCCCACCTCAGTCTAAGTTCCCTTTCAGGGTTGTCTGGGCAATGTATAGCTCCTGGGCTGTTTCTCTTTACACCCTTATCTTGCAGGCTGGTTAGCCTTATTTTTAAGAAGTACTGGGGATTGAAACCAGGTCCTCATATATGTGAACCACTGAGCTACACCCACTCCACTGATTACATAGGTTTCTGAAGTCTTGTTGTCTGCCTCTGCCTGCCCTCTTTTCCTCTGGACATGATGGACTTCTGATGTTTTACTGGTTGTCTTTCCCAGTTTCCAAGTTCCAAGGTTGTTTGATGCCTGCCAGCCCACCTTCTCACTGACACTGTTCCTCTCTCCTTGGGCAGGTGGGTGTGACAACTTCCCTGTTCATCTCTTTGCTCCTGCCTCCCTGGAGCTTTAGCACTAGCTGGTGCCTTTCCATAGTTTTTCTGGTCCATCTATCCTTTCTCCCCACTTCCTAGCTCTCTTTCTCTTAGTTGGCTGTGTGCCAATAGCAAATATGTTTAAACTGCCTCTCCCCCATCTCAAAAGTATGCTAGGTGCAGGGATGTACCTGTGGTCACCTGGGGGCTTTCCTCACTCTTGGATCTGGTTGAGCACTGGTCTTCAGCCAAGTCATTTCCCTCTCCCTCTGAGCAGTTGTGTGCTGTCTTGAGTGCCTTAATTCCTACAGCTTCCCTTTACCCTGGTCAACTGGGTTCTCCCTTTTCTAGATGTTCTCTCCAATTGTCTCAGCACTCTCACAATTCCCCCTCTGTCAAGCAAACTTGCCTAACTTTCTGTTGTTTTTGGAAGGAAGAGTGCAGCCTGCCATTCCCTACTCTGCCCTCTTGGATCCTCCTATATGAATATTAAATTTCCTGAGTTTGATAAGTGCACTTTGTTGGTTATATAAGTCACTAGCCTTGTACATGGCAGTATCAAGGAGTATGATATTCACAACTTTCACTCAAATCTTCAGAAAATACTCATAGATGAAAGAAAAAAAATTGTAAATGTAGAAAAAAGCTCAAATTGGTGGAACTCGGTGTAGAGGGGAATGGGGGTATGTTAGATTATTCTATATTGTTTTTTGCAATGTCCTATAAGTTTGAAATTATGTCAAAAATTTTTTAACCCTCTAAACTGTCCCAATAATTAAAATTCAGGTTGATGTCAAAAAAGTGACTCTATTTTCCTTCCTATCAGATCAGCCCACCCCTTTCACCAGGTGCTGACTCAACCTCATAAATTTGTTCATTCAACTGTCATTTTCGAATCAAGTCCAGGAGTGTCAGCCACAGGCAAAATAAAATGTATGCTCTCATGGAGCATATATTCTGGCAGGAATAGTCACAATCAACTAAATTAACAATTCAGTCAGCTAAAAAGGAGCATGCTAGACAGGTGTAATTGTTCTGATGGGTAATGATAACTATGCCTGATAGATTTCCAAGAATATGCAATTTGAGTAGAGATATCTGCTACCATGAATGAACATGCCAAATGAGCATTTAGACCTATCAGTAGAGGGTAGCAGATATGGTCAACATTCATAATTTTGTTTGGGGTGAACATTCAAAAGAGACTTTAAAAAAGCTCTACTTAATAGAGGTTTTTCACAAAATGTGTAATAAATAATGCTAGTGCAACTTTGCTACTAGTTTGAAAATCCAGTATATAATAAACACCATTAAATTGTATACTTCCAAGGGTTAAAGTGTAAAATTTATATTGTATATATGTTAACACACTGTATTTTTTAAAATTCCTCTCCAGAACTTTTTTTTAAAAAGTCAGGAAGTGGCAAGATAGCACAGTAAGAGCTCTAAGTGTCCTTGGAGATCATCCTATATCCTCCATTCCACAGGGCAGTTAGTAAACATCCAGAGCTACCTAAAACACCTGTCAGGGTCCCCAGGAGACCAGAAGAGCATCCTGCAAACATTCTTGAAAGAATGAAAGAAGGAGACTGCCCATCTGCTATGAAAATTCAAGAGTACAGCATGCTGTGGAAGCCATCACCCATACTCCACTGGCAGCACAAGCCACCTCTGGAGCTATTCTGTGGTTGGAGTTGGAAATTCCATTTCCCCAAACTGGGGAAGAGATGGTTGGGCACTAATCAATTACTGATTAGTAAATTAGATTGATTAAATTATAGTCCTAAGGACAGATAAAATTTGAAACTGTCCAAGTCAGAAAAAGACCAGGAGCCACCATTTTGACCCTGCCCCTGGCATGAGGGAAAGTAGTGCTAATTGAAAATCACAGTGCTGGTAGGAAGTGGTTTCATTCCACCTAGACCACATTGCAATTCAAGTCTAAGACCCAGCTCCACCTCTGGCAGTGAGGATACTGGGGGACCTGCACCAGCCTTTCCTGGAAACTGCAAGTCATAACACAGAGGATGGTGCCCATCCTACTTTGGTGGTGCAAGCCACCTCAGGAGCTATTCTGTGGCTGGGGTTGGTCACTCCATTTCCCAAAAATGGGGAGGAAGAGACATTTGGCCAGTTTTATTATTTCCACATATTATTTTTTCTGTTACACTGTTTACTTCTCTGTTTTTGTTTCATGCCTCAGTGATCACTCACTAATTTTTTACAGCAAGAATTGTCTCTTAAAGAAATTCTTCTAACTCTGTCCTCCTAAGAAGTGTAATGCTAGTTGGGAGTCACATGAATTTTAGGGCCAGTTTGTTAATTTCTCCAGAGAAAAGTTGCCATGATTTTTATTCAGGTGCCACTTAATAAATAAATATAACTGACATCTTTATAATATTGAGTCTTCCAATCCATAAATGTCCATGATTTTAGGATTTTAAAATCTGTCAATGAAGTTTTTAATTTTCCTCACAATGTCGAGTATAGCTGTGTTACAATTGTATGCAGATAGATAGATAGATGGGTAGATTTAATATACATATAATTTCATGCTTTTCACAATTGATACCTTTAAATTTTCATTTTCTATCTTTTGTTCCTAGTTTATATGATTTGATATTTACTGATTTGATCCAACAAATTGCCTTCTCAATCCTTATTCCAGCATATTCTCACATTATCTATGCAGTTTTTACTTTCCACATTAGAATTAGTATTCACTGCTCTTTGCTGTTCTTTTACTTGTTTTTGAACTCGCATACATTTCACTTTCCTTGCCTTGCCTCACACTGTTGTTTCTGAAGGCAATGGCAGCTACTTGGTTTTTGGGTTGTTTTTTGGTCTGGTTCCTTACAAAGGATTTTTATAGCTGGCATATATTAAGTACTCTGAAGTTTGAAGTAGTACATTTTACAGAGCTTTTTTTTTTTTTAAGACAATACATAGGTATGACAAGATAGGGAAATGGAAGCTTAATTTAAAACTCTGTCTTCTAGGCTGAGGAATTAAGAATCATAGTTTGTCCTATAATTCTCTAATTTAAACCTTTTTATTTTTATTTATTTCTCTCCCCTTACCCTCCTCCCCCCAGTTGTCTGCTCTCTGTGTCCATTTGCTGCATGTTCCTCTGTGACTGCTTCCATCCTTAGCAGCAGCACCAGGAATCTGTGTTTCTTTTTGCTGTGTCATCTTGTGTCAGCTCTCTGTGTATGCAGCGCCATTCCTGGGCAGGCTGCACTTTCTTTCACGCTGGGCAGCTCTCCTTATGGGATTTTTGACTGCCTTAAAATGACGGTAACAATCCAATCAACAAATATCAATAAGCAAACAAGATATCCTTGAAAGTCAGGGAAAGATCTTTTCTAAATTATGATTAAAACAAATTAAACAATTATAATTGTTTCAGAGCCCAGCAGCCAGTTTGATTTTGGGGTTATCCACAGTGTTAGAGTTTTATTAAAGAAAAAAGCTTTTAGCCTCCTGTGAAGGAAGTAAAAATAACATTTTTGAATAAATGTTAATGGTTTCAATTTTATTTAGCTGGTTGTAATCTCCCTAGAAATAGGATACTAATAATATAAATTATGTGTATCAAATCACTAAGATAATAAAGATTGTAAGTTTGTGCTTAATGAAATTAAAGAAGGAAATGCATATCTCTCCTAAAGTGAAATGATTAGTTTTCACAGAACAGAATGAGAAATATAAGAAAAAACCTTACAGTTTATCAAAATAAATTTGTTTTCTAAATTTCTTAGATTGGTTATTGCTAGTTTGTAAAAGCATTGTCTAAACTGAAGTATTTAATGGCTAATTCCAGGAAACCATCATTAAATAGAAATCTTCACTGATTTTTTTCAATACTAATGAATGTTTTATTGTAACAAATATTTTGTGCTTCCCTAGCAATGACCCTATAATAATTCTCCTTTAAGTTCTGTCATGGATTACTATAACTAATTTTCTAACTTTCAATTACATATATTCTTGAGTAAATATAAATTGGTCAATATATTATATCTCTTTTACAGCAACAATGTTTTTGTGGAAAATTTACTTACATACTAATTTATTTGAAATACTTAATTTATTGAACATGTCATCATCTATCAAAATCCTCTATCCAGAAATCTTTTTGACAGCTTCCTCGCCTCCTCTACTAATTCGTAATGTGGATATTATATGCCCCATATACAACAGTCATGCTAATTCCTCCTTTCAGTGTTCTTTTTGAAGTGGATCTCTCATAGTTGCATAATTTATGTAGTATCCTTAAAAAAATTCAAGTGACCATTTAAATAGACATTTCTGCCTTTATGGTCCTCCTAATCTTTCATATTCGGCAAATTAAGATCTTCTCTTTAAGAATTCACTTCATTTTTCTTCTTTCATAAGTATGCACACTTTCACACCCCTTTATCTCATTTCAAAAGAATGATTCCCATATTCCCTTAGTAAGAGTAATTTTGTAATGCTTCCCTCCCTTTCTTTGTTTTCTTATTGTTTCCAAGTACTGGTACTATGAAAGCTGTCCTCTTTGGCATTTATATATTTTCTTCTCCTTTCTAAATTGTGATGTTTTTATGTCTTAGTTTACGTTTTATATACAATAATTTCCTCTTCTCCTTTTGAGTTATTTCAGCTATAATATAAGTAAGATCTGAGGGATTTATTCTCAATTTTTTATTGCATTTTGTTTTTCCTTGATATTTATGTGTGTTTGTGTCTGTATACACACAAACATGATAGGTACATATATATTGATTTATATGACCATATGTATCTGATCTACACATATTCCCCTAAGTTTATTGAATTTGAGTATTCTATAATAGCCTTTTTTCTATGAAAAAGAAACAGTCTTCACTTGTGTATACAGTTTTGTAAATGGATTTCTTTTATGTGTGTATACATAAATCTAATGATACTAAATACTCCTTTCTTATGCAGTATGGCTGACCTGTAAATGTCAGTTTCTTGTGATCTGTGGTATTATGAAATTACTCATGTCTGAAGTAAGGTTATATAACAGTGAACTTGCAGAATTGACATATGGAGATAGCATCTGAAATTCTGGAATTGCGTGGAAGAATATTATAATGGTCTTAATTATGATTTCCTTTAATATAGCAGAATGGATGATACTGAACCATTAAACAAGTCTCTATGAACTTAGAAGTTTTAATTAAACAAATATGTTCTCTACCACAATGGATTAAGTTAAATATCAACAATTAAATTTTTGGAAATTAAACAGCACACATTTAAACAATCTGTGAATAAAAGAAATCACAAGCAGAAATTTTTAAATATTTTAAATTTTACAATAGAAACAATGCCCTACAGTTTCAATTCAAGAAACTAAGAAAATAAGAGCAAATGACCTAAAAATTAAGGATGAGAATAAAAAGATTAGAAATCAAGGAAAATGAAAATACAGTATTACAAGGAAATTGTAACTAAAGGAAAAATATTTATTTGGAAAGATAACCATCTTCATATATTCCTACCTTGATTTATCAGAAATAAAGAGAATGAAAACAATCACCAATACCAAGAGCAAAATACCAAGGGTTTTACTGATGAAGTAAATGCAGTAAGTGCAAATGAATAAAACTACTTCCATGTAGATATGATATGTTATCTTATCTCTTTTGGTGTGAAATGGTTTCCATATAATATTAGCAATATATAATTTTTTGAAAGCAAAATCCAATTGCTACATCTCACAGCACTGAGTAATTATATGTTACCATCATGCATAAAGATTAAGTGAACTAAGCATGGTATGTGCCTATTCAGCCAACTCAGGGGCAGGGAGAGAAAGTTTACAAAGTATATGCTCTGTTGAGGCATAGGTCTTATGTCCACATTTCAATGAGGGAAGCTTCTTTAATAGGAATCTCATTGTTGGCTCTATTTTTTTCTTTAATTCTGTAACTGTCTAAATTCTAAACACTTTATTGCTTAGTGCAGACATTTGTAGGCAGGTGAATACAATGAATGCAATTTGAATTTTATCTAATTCAAAACAATCCATATGCTTTTCCAGGGCATCAGGATTTTATGCCTTGAAATTCTCTCTAATATGTATGCACCTGTTATGTATGGTACTCAAACATGGCCATCTTCTCCATATGGTATCATTACTTGTTCTTGGCTAAAAATCATCCTAAAATCATTCAAAATAATTTTAAAATATGGAAAATATTCTCCTGAAAAATGTGTGAGTTACACAAATGCATAGATTTGAAAATTAGGACCCAGGTGCATAGCTCATTATCATGTATGTAAAAGCACAAGGATATATATTTAAAAACCTGGATATTTAATTGTGATATAATGAAATTTAAGAATATATATCATATATGAATTAGAATTCACTCGATTGTTTTTCCAACTTTTTTTAATCTGGAAAGTCTTGCTTGGAAGTTCAAAATATCTGTGGAACATTCCGTAGACAGCAGTTTTAATTTCTCTGCTCTGCAGGCTGTAAATTATGGGGTTTATGAACGGAGGCAACATGCTATAGAGCATGGCTATGAGTAGACTACTGAGAGATCCTTTATTTTCAACAGGACCGAAGACAGCAATTAACCCAGAAACTAAAAAGAAAGTGAGAATTAACAACTGTGGGGTACAAGTGGATAGGGTTTTGTTACGGGCCTCCACAGAATGGATCCTAAGAACCATCAAAATTCTATCAATATAGGACTTAAGCAAAAAAGCAGAACATACTGCAAGAATGCAAGCACTTAGAGCTAAGACCATAAACTCAGAAAACTGAACGTCTCTAGAGGAGATCCTCAAAATTAGAGGTATATCACAGAAATATTGATGGATCACATTGGACTCTGTGAAGGGAAGCCTGAACATGACACCTGTGTGGATGGCAGAATAGATCAACCCACTTGCCCCAAAACCACCAGCTGCCTGCCTGCACAGATGTGGGTCATGGTGAGCCCATAGCACAGAGGGTGGCAAATGGCAACATAGCGATCATAGGACATCACCACAAGTAAGGCCATCTGTGTGAATACAAGCAAGAGAGACACGAAAACCTGAGCAGCACATGCTGGGAGAGAAATCAATTTATTGCCTGTCAGAGAATTCACAGTTATTTTGGGAACAGTAACTGAAATACAGCAAAGATCAATGAGAGATAAATTGCCTAGAAAGAAGTACATTAAAGAGTGCAGTTTTGGTTCTGTCACAATGACAGTAACAGAAGATTCCCAGTCAAAGCTCCCATATAAATTATTAAGAATATGAGACGTTGCAGGATTTGGAGCTCTCGTGAGGTTGAGATACCCATGAGGAGGAATTCAGTGAAAGAAGTGAGATTGTCCATTTCCCAAATGTTTCCATTTTTCTGTTTTTAGAGTATAAAATGAGAATATATTGAAATAAAATGGAGATAATCCACATCAATAACAAATAAAATTCCACAATTTGTATCCACATATATCTTCTCTTGAGAAATTCAGTTTAGAGGAAATGGACAAAAGTCAGTATTTTGAAATCAATTATTTCACATATTTCCCTTTTCAATTTCTTTTCTAACTCTGCTCTTACATGTTAATTTCAACATTTATAGAATCAGATAATCTAAAATATCAAATTATTTAAAATGAAATCAAGGCCCATAAATGTTTCAGTTATGAGTCCTATTTATAGTATTTTAGTAAGCTCTCTTTTCAAATTCTGCCAGAAGACATCTAGTATTTTTTCCCACTTTGTTCATTAATAAATTTTAATTCCAGATATGCTATGTAAGAGAGACTATAGCAGCCCATATATATGCCCACTGAAGTAGTATTTTCTTCATGTACCAGGTAACTAGGATGATTTCTGATATCTTCCAGTCTTTGGCCAGTTGACTAAAAATTGGTTTCTGTAATACAGTTAATGAATGACTCCAATGCTTTTCTCAGAATGGATTTAATCCAAAAGACACCAGACGGATTATGTCCTATCACTCTTGCTGCCTTTGAGCCTTGGAGTACTTTCTGTAATCGTTTGTAGCAATGACCCTCACAACAACTTCTCTTGAGACCTAATTGCTTCCAATTTTCCACTGCAATATGTACCAGTGTTCCTTTGCTCTCTCTCTAGTTTACCTTTTCATCTGCACCCAGGATCTCACAGAAACATCCCATTTGATATTACTCTTCCTCTAAATATCCTTCCTTCCTCTAGACATGAATTCCTATAGAGGAAGGACTACCTTTTGGTCCAGATAGAATACCTATATGATTTTCTAGATTTTACAGAAATTTGCTTATCCTAAATAAGTATGGCAACCACAACTACTTTACTTGAGTGTGTCCTAAACCATACCAAATCATAAAGAAATCCTATTTCAGTCTTACTTATACTTTGAATTCTAAACTCTCTGTCTTGAGGGATGTCAACTGAGAGCTATTTAATTTCATATTGGGAAAAAGTAAATGGAGGCAAATACCTATAAAATGTTAGAAATATTTTTAGCATATAATATACTATATAATTTGATTTATATTATACATATTCATATATTTTATATCTATTTTTATAGTTCTTTCATTTGTAATTACTAAGTAGCATACAATTTGATAAGCATATTATATATTAATAATATTAATGGTGTTGATTTATGCTTACTGATTATATTCATATGAACTTGTAGGATTTTGGTAAAATATTTATGTAAATTATTTTACTTTAATAATCATTTCATTATGCATATTTCTTCTTTTCTCAATTCTATGAGGAAGATAAATTTCTTTAGCAGAGATTTTATTAATTAGCAAAAACAATACTCAGTAATTGCTTTTATGTTATTTTCCTAAGGGATAAGTACTGGACATAAACCAAATTTTAGATTATCTTTTAATTTTCTTTATCAAACCACACATGCTTATTCATCCTTAGAAGTCTCATTCATCCCCAACTCTTCAGAATGCATGTTTCCATTTGCTCTATAAAATTTTCCAAGTTTCCTATGCTAGATCTATCATATTTTCCATTTTAGAATCCAACATGATAGCCTTAGGCATAAGAGAGAGAGAATGCATGGCTTATCCCTGCTCATTATTACCTCAAGGATATTTAGAAAATATTTATTTCACAATTTTTAAATGTGGAAAGACTGAATGGGATATCTATTCCTCATCAATTTTTAAACACATGAATACAAGAGCATATTAAAAATCAATATAGAGCATATCTAGTTTTTAATATTTTCTAAATAAATGTAAGAAATTGTTCATAGTAAAAACTTAACTGGATATCTCTACAGATTTATTCATATTTGAAAGACTATTTGCTATCAATCCTTCTATGAAATGCTACAACACACAGTTGCCTCAGAATGTCTTAACTATTCTTTACAATCAAGTTAAACTATTTAATAGTGTTTGGAGTAGTTCAAACTTCTTGGTAATTTCTGTATCATTATATTTCAGTATTTGTAATACAGCCTATATATCACATACATATTATTAGGTGCCATTTTTAAAAATAATCACCTATAATAAATAAGAAATAGAAACTTTCATATTCTCTAGGAGTATCAATTTCTAATATGAAACAGAAATAATTAAGTATGCTAACAACTCTGTTCATATTACAGCAATGTCATTGCATTTTTTCATTAGCCATTTTAAAGACACTCATGAATTAATGTATACAGATATACCTGAGAAATGAGGAATCATTTTTATCTTCTCTTGCTTCATTCTTCCCTGAGTAAATTTTATGGAGTCAATTCTCTGGGAAATTCACATTTACCCATAATCATTGGAACAATTGTGCTTCTAGATTCTTTATAAACATAGTTATTATTTGGGATGAACACTTATGGGTCATATCTCTCAGAAGCCCTGGGGAAAAGATGATTTCACCATCCAGAGGAGCCAGCTTTTTTCAACTCCTGATTGATAAGGAATTTTTCACTGTACTCTTGAGATAAAAGTTAAAATAGTGCTTATTATCAATAAAATTAGCAAAAAAAATTTATTCCCAAACATTTCATAGTCACTAGTGATTCAATAAATTTTCAATTTTATGTCAGAACTTAAATATAATTTATTAATACTATATATACATAAAATCCTGCAGCTCCAATAAAATTACATTTTAAATGGATTAGAATAGCCTTATGGCATGAAGGAAAGTCATATACTGTTTAAATTAACAACAAGAAAAACAAGCCAAAGCAGACAAGTAGTTATTAAATTAAAGGAGATTGGGATTCATTTTAATATGAATTATAAAAAGAAAGCGAATAAAAGGGTTTGTGAAATATAGTGAGAGTCACACCAAAAGTTCTTAGAAGAGATTATCAGACATGGTATATTATAATAATGTTAGGTACTCCCAGAGTTGAGTTGCTACCCTGACAAGTATGTTGTAGGAAAGTAACCCAGGTGTCCTTATTTAGAAAATTCTTATTTATTACTTTCATTCAGGAGAGTACCAGAGTATGGGAGAGGCTGGAAACACTAAGGAAAATATTAGAAATGAAGGCTCAAAAATAGAGGTCTTCATACATCTTACAACTTATCACCATAGATACGAAAGTCATGATGAGTAGAGAAAAGAATTCGAATGTGAATGCAGAAATCACCCTTGATTTAGTACAGGACACTTTTGGTTTAATCAGAGCCAGGAAGTCTCAGAAAGTGTTTCACAAAGCCCAACTTTCATAATCATTCATGTTTTTAGTCTTTATATGTGTATTTTGGGCAAAAAAGCAAACATCTGAAGGACTGCTCAGTTTCTTAGACTTTGCAAAAAAATCCCTGATGTAGCAAGGATATTCAGAGAGAAACAAAATATATAGAAGACCTTGGCGGGTTTGCATCTGTTGAGGACTATGAGGGAAAATAATGGCCAGTTATCTAATACAGCCAGACTATTTCCATGAATTACAGCACTCAGAAGTGGGTAATGGTAGGAAAAATATACACAAAAATATAATACCTGAGGTTCCTTGAAATATGGCAGAACATAGCCATATAATTTACATAAATCATCTGTTCTCCTGTAGCTTGGTTTTAGGGATGCTTTGTTCTTTAGAATGATTGAAATTACCAGATAATATATAATTCTGCTATTTCTATCTGTGGAAAATTACCATATTAGAAATTAAAATGTGATATATGTCTACAATTATTTAAAATTTCAAAAAAATAAATCATTATAGTTTAATACATTTCAAAAATGTCATTTTCAAAGTAAAAATAAATTTTGGGATAAGAGAAATACTTTTACTCTTTTCAAACTCTATATGTTTCTGGATAACTGGGAAATAGCTTAATTATCATATATGCTTCTTTATTTATGCTGTTGTAATATACTGGTTTGGCGGACGAGTCTGAAGAAAATATTGTGTTACAAAGATGCATGTTTAGAAAGGGTAAAAAATATTTATCACTTTAAAATTCCTTCTAACTACTCACCAGATGCAATGGATGTGACATGACAATGGGGGAGAGTGTTATTGGGGGGGGAGAGTGGTGGGGTGGGGGCGGTAGGGGTGAATGGGGACCTCATATTTTTTAATGTAATATCTTTTTAAAAAATGAATAAATTGAGTAGAATTTGAGAAAAATAAATAAATAAATAAAATTCCTTCTAACATTCTTCTATAAAAATAATTTTCTAAGTCACAAATTCAATAAGTGGCTATTTCTATAATAATAACTCCAATTTGTAATAAACCTTTTTATACCATTAGATTTAAATCCATGCTCTGTTCAGGAATTTTAATGTTTTTTCCCATGCATAATTTTTGCCATCAAGTAGTGTTCATCTGGAAAATATTTGTTCACAGAATGATTCAGATATTACAAATAGGACATTTCATTTTACAATTCCAAATTAAGCCACGATTATTAATATCACCATCGATCCTCTCAGATAGTTGTATTGGGAAGTTCTGAAGCTCATGCGTAGGTCACAAGTTTTTCTAAAATTTATTTAAATAAATTTAAAATTTATTTTTCACTTGATATTCAAATTTTATCATTGGCACCAATTTTAGTAGTTGATTTCATCATATTTATGCTATTAACTGAGCAGTTGTAGGTTTACAGAAAAATCATGGAGAAAAGAGAGAATTCTTATAGATCTCCCACCTGTAGTTTTTCCTATTATTTACATTATACGTTTCTCTAGTTCCTTATTGATCTCCTGTCTGGGTGGTCACTACATTATTGAACACAGCGTATTGAATTCTACCATTACTGTACAACCATCTATTTCTCTTTTCAAACCTTCAATATTTGTTTCATATATTTGGTTGCTCTGTTGTTAAGCGAACATATATTAGTAACTCCTGTCTTTTTCTTTAATTGACTCCTCTAAATTATATGCTGCTGTTCTTTGTCATGGGAAGCAGATTTATCTTTAATTACAGCATTTATGGTTTACAGAAAAGTCCTGCAGAAAGAACGAAGTTCCCATATACCTGCCCACAAAAACAAATAGTTTCCTTATCATTAATATTTTACATGACTGTGGTTCCTTTGTTACAATTGATAAACCAATATTATTGTCGTTATATGTTAACCATAGTCCCTCTGCACAATGTCCCTTTACCCTTCTGTAACCCCTCTTTTTCTTATAATTGTTATATAAAATATCTTCATACATTGCATATACAAAACCACAGATGCATCATTTCTTTTAAGCACTTGAATTTTAGAATGTGGATGAAGTAAAAAGCTACATACCAAAAACATAACACATTAATACTGGTTTTTATAATTACAAAAAAGGTTACCTTTACCAGATATCTTATATATATATATATATTTTTTTTTCAAAACTGAATCACCTTTATTTTCCACACAGTGCAATCCAGTAAACACGGAAAAGTACTCTGTATTATACTCATGATCATTATCCTCTTATTTCCATTTGGTACAGCATTGAAAACCTGGGACATCATTTAACTAAATAGCATATAAAAGGCCCCCAAAAATTGATCCAGGAGTTTTCCCAAACAATAAATTTTCTCATTAGTCAAATCAGCATTTGCTGACAGTGGAATGAAATGCAAGTGTGACACTGAAAAGCATTAACAAGAAAGACTACACTTATGCTTTCAAGTATAAAGTTTAACTTCAGGAGAGACCCTAATTTGGCTGTTTTTCCAAATCGGCCACTAGAAATTTGAAGAGGAAAGCAATTACATTCTTTTTCTGGAATGTATTCATAACCTGCATAAGCAACGGTCCAAGATACTGGAGAGGCAGCAAAGCTAAGTGTGGGCCCTACTTACACAGGTGAAGTCACCGACCATGCTGCATCCTGCTGTGTTCTCCGCGAGGTCCACTTCTCGCTGGCTTCGCATCATCTTGGTCCTCCAGTCTCACGGTGGCTACTTGGGAGACTTTTGGTTGTGATAATTATAGTTCCAATGTATACATCCAGAATGTATCCTGGATGAACCCCAGGACAACATGTCCTGTCCAAAATATAGCTGTTTTCATGGGACTAACGGCCATTCTGTAGGTTGCATATGTAGTGGCTCCTATGGAAGACAAAGCTACCTTCCTCTTTAGCAAGAGAGCACTGCACCTGACCACCGCCCTGGCTAACTCTTCTTCCTGTGCTCCCTCATGTGCGCAGCAATTGAAACCGCTATCTCTGTGTTCTTCTTGTTCTGGCCAAAATAATACAGAAACTCACCATCTGGTCCAATCAAGTACACTATTATTGTGCGATCCACTATGCAGTCTTCATCTTTATCCTTGGAGCCAGGGCTGTGATAAACCCTGAACGCTCTGGCTACTTGATCAATCTTTTCTTTTGTCCCAGTCAAGCCTACCAGTTTGGGAGAAAATTCTTTCACTTCTTTCACATAAGTAGCGATGGCTCCTTTTGTGTCCCTCTGTGGGTCAATAGTGATGAAAAGCGGAGTTAAATTTGGCAGAGACGGAATACTATCTATTTCATCCATAACTTGAATCATCTTTTCTAGTTCTTCTTGACAGATATCAGGGCAATGGGTGAAACCAAAATACATCAATACCCACTCAGGTAGTCCTTGTGAGCTTTAGGCTCTGCATTATGAGTTGCGAGGGAAAATTGTCCCCTCAGTAAAGGCTTTCCTAGGCTCCGCTGCTGTTCCTTCTCCAACTTTTCCGTCTTTTCTTTCTTGAAGTACTTCGTTCCAGCCAGTAAAGCTCCTCCAATAGCAAAGGTGAATGCTAAGCACTCTCATGAAACAGGCCAGGGCTGCGAGGGGCGTCTGGGGTCTCTGCGGCCCACGGCCCGGGCCCTGACGACCCCGGAGTGGCGGCATTGCGGTGCTGAGAGACCGGCTTCCCAGGCTGGCGCCCGCGACCTCCAAGCCCACCACGCCTCCTCTCGCGGCTCGCAGAAGTGCTTCCGCCAGGCTCTCACAGTCGCCTCGGCCAGGTCCCAAAGCCCGAGTCAGAGGGGCAAGAAACGCCGAAACTGGCTACCCCAAGGCGGTAGGAGCCGGCTGGGGCCAACAGCAGACCCACCTATATATATATATATATATATTTATGTAATTAAACCCGCTTCCAGTGTTCTTTCACTTCTATCTGAAAAATTCCCTTAACGTTTGTACGGCAGCTGTAATGGTGACAAACTCCTTCAGGATTTTTTTTTTTTTTTTGAGTTTGCTTGTTTTCATATGAGAATGACATGTTAATCTCTCCCTCATTTTTGAAAGACTTTCTCACCAGATACCATATTGTAAGATGGTAATCATTCTATTTCATCCTGTTGCCTTATTATTATTATTGTTACTTTGCTATTGTGGTGTTCAAATACAGTATTTCTGTTTGGTTCCTTCTCCTTTTATTAATCCATATCCTGATATTCTGAAGTTTTTTCTACTTGAGCATTTTGAAGACCATTTTTAAAAGTCTTTGTTTGGTATGTCCAAAGTCTTATTTACTTTCGCAATTGTTTCCAATGTTTTATTGTCTTCTTTTGGAGGGGACGTCATTATTTTTATTATTGCACACTGTACATTTTCATATTTTATCTTGCTATCTCTGGTATGTTCTCTTTCAGTGTCTAGTCCTCCCAAATTGATCAGCCTTAGATGAAAACATGGGTTCCTCTCTGTCTTTTTGGAGCCTGTATCTTGTCTTTGGCCTATGCTAACAGCCTCAGGAACTTCCCTGTTTACAGGAATCTGAATGCCACATCTATACCTAATGTAATAGATACCCACCTCCTGAGTGGTTTATTTTATGTCTTGAAGAGGATAACCCTTTGCTCCAGGCCATTTCTTAGGATGCTTTATGTGTGTGCAGCTGCTTCTTCCTGCAGGGCAAGTTCTGTGAGGGTGAGCAGAGATGAGAGTCCTGGTTCAACTCTTCTAGTTGCCGCCTATAGATTGGTACCATCATACAAGCAAATCAGTTTGTTTAAGGGTTTATCTGTTGCCTCCAGACTAGCACCAGTGTCCACAATAAAAGTGAAGGCTGACTTCATACTACAGTAAGAAAGAGTCATGTAGAGACCAATAAAACCATCAGGAGCTTCTCCTACTACTTTTTTTTTTTTTTTTTTTTTTTTGGAGTTACTGGGGATATCATATATGGCAAGTAAGCACTCAACCCACTCAGCTACACCTGCTCTTCCCTACAATTTTTAAGGTGTGGCCTTCTTGATTCCATGCTCACCCAGTTACCGTATGCCTTTAACTTTTTTCTAGGACTCTGAGGAAGATGGTTATTCCACATTTGTTTGGTTTTCTAAGATTCTGTGAGGTAAGAAAAGCCTGTAGAATCTTACCTCACCTTCTTCAATGATTAGACACCCTCAGTATCTTAATGTTTGATTAATCATCCAATGTCTGACAAGCACCAAATTCTGAGTAGCTATATTCTTTTTGACAGTAATAAACCTTATATATATTTGTCATTTTAACTCTTTTATTACAATATAGATGAATCTCAAAAACATTTCCAGTTTGAAAAAAAGTTTCAAGAAAAATTGAACATTACATGAAGCAATTTACACAAAGGTTTAGAGTAAGAATATTAAAACTGTGGAAAAGTAAATGATAAAGGAATAGAGTAGTAGTTGTTTACAAAACAAGGTACTGCAAAAATTTCAATTGATTTGAAAAAAATAAGCTGGTGGTGAGGATTTGGAGCAAAGGAAATCCTTATATATCACTGGTTTATGTGCATAAGTTGGTACAGCTGTGTTGTAATTCCTTTGATATTGTACCAGGCAACTAAGAACAAGTTATGTTGCAATAACCAATAAATTTTCAATGTTGGTGCTCAGAGCAGCAAAGATTATTTGCACCTGGTGACACAGATCCTTTTTGTGTTTGCCATGAATCTACTACACAGCATCCATATTCTATGCATAGACTATGGGAGCAGCTTCAGTATGAGATGCTGATGTTCCTGTGGAGAAACAATATAGATTTAGACATGTATCAATATACTGGATCCTAAAGCCAAAATTCCTACTTATGTTCAGAATTCCTTGCTAAAGAAATCAAGGGGCTAAGTCTTGCCCAATTATAATTAGGACACCATAATCCTCTCTTAAAAGAGGCACCACAGAGAGAGCCATTTGAGAGGCTGTATCCAATATTTTGAATATTAGATCAATAAGACTATATTTATTAAATTAGAACATACCTCTTATGCACTTCATGTCGGGAGAGTGGTTACCTGTAATGTGGAAGAAAAGTTCATGAAAACAAGAGAAAAGCATGGTGAAACTCCAGGATTCTGGGGAGTTTACATTAGGATGATTTTTATAATCATAGATTTACTTCTAAATATGCTTTGAAATATAATCTTCCTTTCAGTTTTACTATATAAAGGATTTTTACCTGCTAATATAGATTAAATATAGTGTTGTTTTTTCAAAAAAAAGAGATCACATATCCATTATATCCTGAATGTTACTGTTAAATGCTTGTATTATATTTGACTCTGATTTCTGAAATATTTTGATTCTTAGCCACCAATCTTCTTTCCCTCTGAGGAGCTCAGCACCTGACTAAAGAACTATGTCTGTTTATTCAGGCTTGCACAGAGGAAAATAAAAAAGATTTTATATGACTGGCCATTTTGGGGAAAGCTAATTTTCTGCCAGAATTTGTACCCAGCCAGTGCCTTGCCATCTCTGAACAAACTTGTAGTCAAGGACTCAGACACCCACTAGCTCTCAAGATCTTGTGCACATCTGCATTCCTAGCCCAGGCTGCTCCATTAGGAGATCCCTTCAGGGGCCCAGAAATGAGGATTGCTAATGGGCCTATACTAAGAAGTCCTTCTGGGAGGGAAAAAAGGAGACCTTGAATACAATTTCTGCATTAAGACCCAGTCTTCAGTACTTTTCCACTCCTAGCCTCTGGAACCATAAACTGCAGGAGCTTTTTGTTCAAGCCTCACTCAACAGGGAGACGATCCCATGTTTGTGCTAATCCATACGAATCTCCATCACTGGCATTGTTCCATTTGGAAATAAGACAGGGGCAAAACAGCCACTGTACTCAGGTCACACCCTTGCTTATATTATCTTCACAATTATTAAAGAATATTTTTACTTCCATTTTGGCTTTGACATTTTAATTGACCACCATTGACATCTAGTAGCTCAAATAATACTTGACCAAATTGGCACACAGATCAGGGTAGCCAATTAAGTACAATGATACACTAAAAAAGCAGAAGGTCTGCAGATTCCACAGCACACTTCTGGAAGATGCTAACAGAGGCTGCAAGAATTTCTTTCTTCATGGATGCCATAACTTCAAACAGACCTTCCTTCTCAGATATATGTGGAAACTGAGTTGTTCAGAGAAAGAAGATATATAGATGACTACCTCCTGGATACACAGAACATGGTCCATGGAAATTCAGGCAGCATACTTGATTGAGCCTGCATGCACAGACCACCAGAAGAACATAGAACAGAATGTGAAACTAGTCCCACCTGCCAGATTCTTTAAAAGGATAAAAATAGTGTCCAGGCTTTTTCAAAACCAATGGGCCAGGAAGTTCTGAGCAGGTAAATCATTGTGATTCTTATCTCATCCATAAGGTCTGGCTGGATCCTGGCCACAGATGATACTTTCTCCATGTTTGGTCTAGCCATGCCTATTTGTTCCACTGACTTGTACCACACTATTCACTCCCTACAAGAACACATTTGTTTCCTGTTTGTTTTTCCTGAATATATTTCATCTTAAAAAACTCCACTTTTCTGACCTAAGCTACATATCAATGACCCAGTCATGGGACATCCGATGGACTCTCCATGCTCCATATTACCTTCCAACCACAGGATGATTTAATGTTTTAATGAACAGTAAAAAATGGTATTAGTTGGCCTATGGATGGGGCAAGGTAACACCGGCTTGGATTACATTGGAAGGCAATCTTACTAAATCATGAAAAATAATCAATGATTCGGAATGTACTTGGAAACCTAGGGCAGAAGATTCACAGAGAGAGGTCATATTGAGAATCTTGTAAAATTAATGTGTAACCTGATTGTGGTGCTCTAACTTTACAGATTCCAGGGGACCAGATTTGCCTTTGAATTTGTACTTATTCTATGTGTACTCTATCTTGACACCATCTCAGCTCTGGAAGGCATTCAAACCAGCTTCACCTTAACAGTCAAAGTTGTGCTGTACCTAAATTAATGCCTTGGTCCAGAGAAGATTCATACAAACTCTCAAGGAAGAAGCCTACTGGCTCTCTAAAATAAACCTATTATGTTATAATACATCTTTTCCAGGTTTGGCAGTGGTTGTAGCTCAGGGATATGGTCAATTCTCCAGACAGTCCTGATCAACCTGTTTGAAGTGATTTTGGTGATAGATGTCATCCACCACTGTCTCATACTAATTATGTGATTTTTAAAATACAGCAATCCAAATATGACTCATTTGGGAACTTTGTTGGTTAGCCTACATTTCTCACCTGGGTCCTGAAAAATCAAGGTGAGTAGTGAAGAGTCTGGCACTTGATTAATAACCTATGTGTGATTTTCAGTCCTGACCATAGGCAATTATGGGACTTTACTGGCAGGCCTAATAGAGGGAATGTTGCCTTCCCCACATAGCTCTATTGCATGACCAATGAATTGCATTATCTAAAGGAAAATGTTAACTATTATAAAAAAAGAAAAAAACAAAGACTTGACTGAGTCCTGAATTAATCATGCCAATATCTGGAAAGAATAAGAAAAAGGAGAAATGAAAGGGAAAATGTTATAAGTAGATATTAACTTCATATCTATAAGAATGGCATATTCTTCCATTTGAAATTGTATACAGAATTTTTAAAAAATCCTACCTAATTGATCATGATAATTCAGGCATAAATGATAAAGTTCTATTAATGAGAAAATCATAACCAAGAAAATATAAATCCGATATGAGGAACAAAAATTTTAAAAATGGTATGTATTCAGTTCTCTAATGCCCATTTATACTTTCTTAGGATACTACATAAATGAAATGACCATGAGAGATTCACTTCAAAAGATCATTGAAGGGAAAAATCAGCCTAACATATATATATAAAGCATATAATTAATATTGCAAATTAAAAAAGAGGATAGTTGGCCTGTCAAATGTAAGAAAAGGTAATGAAAAAAACAGAGGAAGACAGCAAACTTCTAGGATTATGGGTATTTATATTGACTATTTTTATCATTTGATGTTTATTCTAAAACTGATTTTGAATATAATATGTACCTCCTTTCCAATAAATAATATATAGCCACAGTACTCTCCTAAATTTAGATTAAATTTAGAGGGTTATATTTTGTTCAACAAAGGCATCACATATTCATTAATATTTATACTTCTCTTGTGGTTACTGTAAAAAAAAATTGAATTATAGTTAATCCTAATTTCTAAAGACTGTTGATTCTAATTTAGTCATTATTCTTTCCCTCTGAGGCAACGTCCTGACAAAGCCCTATGTGTTGTTCAGTTCTGACCATAGACAATTACATGGATTTACCTCACTGGCCACATAGGAGATCATTGAATTTCCCACACCAGACTTGGCGCAAAACTAGAGAATTGAAGCCTCTGAAGGAAATTGCAATCAAGGACTCAGGTCCCTCTGCACATCCATGATGCTGTGCATTCCTAGCCCAGTTGCCTGCAAAAGTAGAATTCCCTTTAAAGGGCTGCAAATGGAGGCCTTACTCAGGTGCCTCCTCTGAGAAATCCACATTGGAAGGAGGAGGGGGGCAACTTGAGGACATTTTCTCCATTAATATTTTAAGTTCCTGGCCTTTAGCTCTGTAAAAGTGCAGGACCCATTTATTAATGATAATAATTATTAATGGTTAATATTTATTAATAATTAGTAATTAATCCTCTCTCAGTGGTGAGTTGACTCCATGTCTGCACTGATCCTTCTTACCCTACACTGGTCATACATTTCCATAGGGAAATGAACCAGAGGTGATTTGACATATTTCCTCAATTTGCCCTTTTACTTATGCTAAGACTTCATGGTTTAATTCCAATTTGTGATTGGCTATTTTTTATCAGCAACCTTTGATTCTTGGATACTTGTCTGAAGTCTTAACAACACTAAATCAGGGAATAGAGAAGAAAATTAAGCACAATTCTGGAAAAAAGAAGACCTCAAAATCCTGTGGGGTAAATATGGGAATACTAGCAGAGACCATTGGACATTTTGGAGGACTGCTAGTGGATCATTGGTAAGAGTTTCAGAGCCCATGGAGCACATCATCAATGGGATGCTTTAAAAAAAACCACTGGGCACTCTCTAAAGGAGCTGGTGGATAATGTAGAGTGTATCTCCAGCCATTACAATGAGTCCGGGGAAATGCCAGCAGAAGCTGAGGGACATTCTTGGAGAATGCTAGTGGGTTGGGTTTATAAGACTTGTCATTTGAAGGGAGTAACCAAGCCCACAGGGTCAGATTAGTGATCCATCAGAGGGTTGCAAGAAAAGCTAATAGAGCAGATCTCTGGTAATTGCATAAGGCCTTCCCACAACTGTACTCTTGAGGTCAGGAGATGCCTATTACCTGAGCAACTCTATACAGGTCTGTGGTCTTGGTAAGTGCCAGTCTATGACCCAGGAAGTTGTTGAAACTTCAGGAAAAAAAGAACGCAGTTCTTCTCTATGACTTTGGTCATGGCCCTAAAGAGAATTTAGAGACTGAGTTCACTTCCACAAAACAGAGGTAAACTTAATGAGTTTAGTCAAGGGAAGTGTTGCCTTGAGAGGGCATTTTATATCTTCTCACCCCTTCAGATTTCTCTGACTACAGCTACTGCCAAGGCAAAATTGTGGAGACCACAGAGGTACAGAGATGGCCTGCCCCCAAGTTGTCATTCAGAACCTGTACTTATGTGAAGAGTGGTCACAGCAGAGTAGGCTGCAGCAGCAGGGGGAGATCCCTGGATTATGAGTGGGTCTGTGCCTACTGCACTGGGCTCAAAGGCAGAGCAATGGAATTGCCCCTTACCTGTGTGTGCCCAGAGCTGCCTGCGTTTTCCAAATTAAAGTGCAGACAGAGAAACAGAGAAGTCTAAGGTGACAACTGAATCACACTCCACCAACAAGCTACTTCTCAGCACAGGAACAGTCTATGCTCCTGTGCATGGCCAAAAGTTTGTAGCCACTGTCTTTCCCTTCCAGGGAAGCCTGCCCTCTGCCTAAACCAGATCATCATTCCTTGTGCCACTGTGGGTCTTCAATCCCTGTGCCATAAGCCCACTGAAATTGTTGCATTACCAATGTTGTTCTTTTTTTTAACCTTGAAAAATCTTTTCAATTATCCATTGAGTGCATAACAATGGCCACATATATAAAACTCTGCCCAATACATGAATACATTTATAATGCAAATATATAACTTTTTAGTAATATAGAGTACATAATAAAGAATATATATATAAATTTATATTTACATGTTCATTCTGGAATATAATGAGGCAAAAGCATCCCTAGACAATTAAAAAAGAGTAAAAAAACAAAAAACAAAAAACACTGAAGATATAAAACAAAAATAAACAGAATGGAGGCTTTCTCCTGGGAATGAATTAATTGCACAAAGGGAACAATCTTAAAAATTATACTGCATAAGCAGGGCAAGATCAGATGTAGAAAAATCAGACACCAGATTTAAGCACTAAGTTTCAGTCTTTGAAAAATAAGGTTCATAGTTACTTGCACACAGACATATTGGTCTGTTTTCTTTTATTAGGCACTGCCAATGTTTTTGGGAGATTCTTTCCCCTCCCACTGAGAACACAGCAGGACTCCAGAGGTTGGGAGTTTAATATTTTCTTGTTTATCGTGTGTGTCTCCACCTACTGAGATAACACACTATGACAAGATGAATACTTTCAAATAAAAATAGAAGCATGCACCAGGTGTGCCCTGTCCCACATATCCCATTATATCCGATGCTCTGTCCTGCCCTTAAAAAAAAAAAAAAAAAACACAACTTCTGGATGGGAATTTTAAAATATTTTATTGGGATGTCATATATACAACATAAAATTTCTCATTTTAACCACTTCCAAGTACTCAATTCAGTGGTGTTCATTATAACATGAATTTTCAAAGTTGTTAAGAGTAATGCAATGGTTCACTAGTACCACCTACTGTAAATTCTGTGGGCACCTATTAACTTGATTAAAAATCCTAAGTTTTAGATAAGCTTTGCTGTGATGGTGAAAAATTATCTTCTTAATTGTGGATATAATACAAGCATTGATCCATTTCTCATCTTGAAACATGCATATATTTATTTGCCCTGCTTGTATTAGTTATTATTTCTGTATCATTTAAAAAGTCATATAATCTGTTTGTTCATATTCAAATATTTATATAGCTTAAAACCTCCATGATATACAAAGTTGGTCTAACAGAAAATAAAAAGGAACACATTGCAAATTGATCTGAAATTCAGGACACGTTTATATAGATTATAAATATAAAACCTGAAGAAGACAAGCATGCAGATAATTAGTATTAGCAAAGTTATTTTTACATCATTTACTTCATTTATATTCATGGGATTTATGAAATATTCCACATCTTTCTGCTATAACTTTGTATCATGTGTGTGCCTAGCAGAAAGAATTTTAGCTCTGAACACAAAATAATTTTCTATTAATGTTTTTTGGAGGGCAAAGGTTTATTTGCCTTCCACTGGATAAATTAGAGAGTGGCAGTGCATAGACTTGCCACAGAACAGAAAGCCAGGAAGACCTGATCATCAGTAAGTGGTTTTGAAGGAGCAAACATGGGTGCAGTGGCTACAGAGTAGAAATGTTTATGAATATAAAGATACTGGATCCATCACAGATGTCACAAAAGGAAATGTTGCCCATATCCATATTTAGGAAAATCCCTACACAGAGTAACCAAGGGCTCACATCCAGTTTTGTCAAAGAAGTAGAGCTGGATGAGTAGAATGCTCCATTTCTCAAGCCCACAGTCTAGGTTCCAAATTCTGAAGATAGTTGGATGTTCCCTTTTCAATAACAGATTGTTTGCAAAGGCCCAGCTCGTTAAAACATTCATCTCACAGTAATAGCACCCAGAGGTGAAGTGATAAGAGAACAAAACAAAATTTCACAGACTTTAATCTCTCAGCACATCTATTCTGTTTGATAGTCCCACATCATATACACCTCTTAAGTCAATTGAAATTATGAGGTGCTTATTGACTGGGTCAACATCCAATGTCATATCCACTAAGCTAAAAATGTAAGTAGCTCAACAAATACACAGACACCCCCACTTTACACTCCTATAGTAAAAGCCTAAATATTTACTTCACTTTCATTTACTTAACTTCATATCACTAAACCAGAATTTTCTTGTAAAACATCCCTGGCCTCCCTAAGTCAAATTTTATTTTTGGAAAGGATGGGTATACTTGTAACTAGTGCTCTTAGTCATGGTAAGGATTCCTTTTATATTATTTGATTATTTATGTCAACATTTTTCTTTCCTTAATGCATAATATATATGAAAGCAGAGACTATGATGGTTGTCTGCTCTAAAAATAATTACATGAATTATCATTGATTTTGTTTAAATATAGATTTCTAAAATGATAAGTATTTGAATAATGGAAAAAATATTTGAAAAATTTAGAATAATGTCAAAGCATTAAAGATTATTTTCTTTGAAATTACCTTCCATACTTTGTCTTGTTGACTACGCAATTGATTTCCAGGCATTTATTTTCCTAGAGTTATATACAAAATGAAGTGACAATGCTAAGATTTCTGAGAAAAGATAGATTACCAATGTATAAGTCAAGACAAAAGAAGGGATTCCTTGGGTAGGACTAGGAATGTCTTTGAATCTAGCAAACAGCTTACACCCAGAACTTACAGGGGGTCAGGTAAACTTGGAAAGGTATAGTTTTGTGGTTTTCTAGAATCACCAACTAGCCCAATTTAATAAGATCTGGGTGCAGAACTGCTTGTAGTAATGCAGTAGTGTAGACAGTGTCTTTTTCAGATTCAAGATGGAACTCTTTAGACAAAAACCACTTATTTCACTTGGCTCCCTTATAAAATTTTGAGATGCCAGAATTCAGCTCTGCCCATATTCAATATGGATAACTTTGAGCATTTGTTTGTTTGTTCAAGAGCCCTTTATGGGTTGGGAGTAGGCTATACAGATTTCTTACCTTGAAATTTCAGAAACCTTGGAGTCATCTGTAGAATATTTTTCAGGTAGAGCTCCAGTTCTTTGACCATGGGAACCAGCTCCCCCAGTGGGAACTAGACCTGATGTCATTCTTCTAAAGGACCACAAAATAGAAGGAGTATAATAAATCCTCCCAACTGGGCACTTTCTTTAATGACTTCATGTTTGAAGCCAGCAAACATTTTAGGTGCATGGGATTTTCAAGATAAGCCAGACATGTAAGACTTCTCCTTGCTTCTTCAAAGTGTTTAGTCATGGCTAATATCTGGTGGGGAAGAATGTGCGTGATAATGGAGCTTCCAAGAAATGAATGACAATATCCCTTGGGCATCTTTTACCTACATGCATAGAGAAATTGTATACCTTTTGAAGATAATATGTAAATACATTTACAAAGACTCATGGTTCTGACTTCTGAGATTTGAAATGCTAGTTTGAACGAACACTACAATTCATCATTCAGTTTTAAGTTTAGGTAGTGAAGAAAAAAAACATCAAAAAACTAAAAAAAATATTGGTTCAAAGTAAAAGGGGTTCTGATGCAAGTACCAGGTTCTGTTGGTATTTGTAAAGGGTATTTATTTGGGGTAGAATCTTAGAGTCATAAGGCCCTAAAGAGTCCAACCAAGATACCATAATAAGTATTTGCTCACCCAAAGTCATTGGCCACATGTTGAAGCAAGATGGCAGGTGATGTATGCATGGGTTCAGACTTCCTACTTCCTTGTAAAGATCTGGAACCCCAGCTTCTTCCTATATCAGCTGTAGGTTGGCATAAGGCTTTTCTCTCTCCCCAGGGCTTGTTATTTTCCAGGCTCAGCCTCTTCACAAAGTCTGGTAGCTTGATTTGCAGAAGTTTAGAATTGCTGGAATGAGTTTCTGGTTTCATTGTTCCCAACAATTCAGTTCTCAGCCTGCTTTCTCCTCTACCATTTTATTATAAGCTGCAAGGAGAAGCCAAGCCTCATTCTCCGAGTTTACTTCAGAAATTGTGTAGGTCATCTGGTGCAAAATACCAGAAATCTGTTGGCTTTTATAAAGGGTATTTATTTGGGTAGAAGCTTTCCATTAACAGAACATAAAGCATAAATTAATCCCCTCACCAAATTCTGTTGCCATGTGTTGGAGCAAGATGGCTCCTGACATCCACAAGGGTTCAGGGTTCCTCTTCCTCTTAAGTTTCCATGGTCCCAGATTCTTCCAATATCATGTGTAGACTGAGATAAGTCTTGTCTCTCTCCCAGGGCTTGTTTCTCTGTGGGCTAAACTCCCCTGCTCTCTCCACAAGGCCAGTTATAAGCTATCAGGCAAAAGGTTCATCTCTCTCCCTGGGGCCTCTGCTGTGTCTAGTGGAGCTTTCTCTTGTTCCTCACATATCTGCTTCTCTGTGTATTTACTTCCCATGGCTCCAGCATTAAAAACTCTAATGTTCTCTTCTGCCATCTTTCTTTTTCAACATCTCACTGACATGGCCAAGTAATAAAGCCTTAATTGTTATTAAATCAAGTAAAAGTGAAACATCTGAATCCAATCTAATATACCCAGAGGAACAGACCAGTTTACAAACATCATTCAATATCTACATTTTGGAATTCATAAATAATACAAAACTGCTACACCTGGGTGAAAAAACTCTCCCTGAATAGCAGGCAGGAATATCTACCCTCTTCAACTGCTGTGGCAAACTCACCCTCTGTACATAAAGGTGGGGTTCCTCTCTTGGCCCAAAGAGATAGCTTAATTCCAGGTCTTAACTTCCATGGTTTTCCTCTTAAAGCTGTTTTCCCTTCCATATTTCCTCTGCATGTCCCTTTTAGGCTGGCAATGGTTTTTTTTCATACAGCTTTCTCAAAAAGCTTGTTGGTTTATCATGCAGGAAGTGAGAGTTCAAGTCATCAGACAGTAAAACATTCCAAAAGTCCTTCTTAGATAATTGCATTCTTAATCTTGATTTATAGGTTCCAAGTTTAGTTAAATCCTCATATGGGGACTTTATTTCTGGAGGCTTGGAATTTAAAGAATCAGTTTCTGATTTTGTTTATGCCCAACAATTCAGTTCTCAGCCTATCTCTCTCATCTAACATTTTATTATAAACTGCAAGGAGAAGCCAAGCCTCATTCTCCAAGTTTACTTTGGAAAGTTCTTCAGCTAAATGCTCAGGCTTGCCATTTTCAAATTCTGTCTTCCATAAAACATCAGTAGTTTATCTTGCAAAGTTCTCTACAACATTAAAACAGATCACCTTTCTTGCAGTTTCCAATAATAGCATCACCATTTACTCCTAAGCCCTTATCAAAAATAACTTTAGTCTGCATATTACTACCAACAGTCTTTCCAAAGCAATGTAGGCCTTTTCCATCATGCATCTCACACTTCCTCCAAAAAATACCACTTACCCATTTATAAAACCATTCCAGCATTTGGTGATGCAAGGCTATGAGTTCACTTCTCAGGACAAAATTCTCTTCCTCTTAAAGCTCTGTGAGATCCAAGCTTCTTCCTATCTCAGCTGTAGACTCACATAAGGCTAGTCTCTCTCCCCAGGCTTCATTTCTTTCTGGGCTCAGCCGTTCTGTTCTCTTCACAAATTCAGCTGTGGTCTCTCAGGCTCATCTCTCTTCCCTGGGCCTCTGCCATGTCTAATAGATCCTCTCTTTCTTCATGTATCTGCTCTCTGTGTTCTTCTTCTTTGTATTTACTTCACTGTCTTTGAGCATCAGTTTATACACCCCACAGCTATAGGCTAGCTGTAGGTAGGAACTCAAACCAAGGTGTTCTAATGACATGGTCAAATAAAAGCACTAATCTTGATTTAACAAAGTAAAAGTGAAACCTCAGAGTCTAATACAATCTAATATTCCCAGAGGAACAGACCAATTTAAAAATACAATCCAATATCTATTTTTAGAATTCATAAACAATAGCAAACTGTCACAGTGGTGAAAAGCCTATACTTGGGCTGTCCATTGTGAAAGCTACCAGACACACATGACTATTTAGTACATGAGAAGGGCATATCTGAATTGAGATTGTTGTGAGTATAAGACACACTGATTTTGATATAATGAGAAAGAATGGACTTCAAAATTTTGTTTACATATTGAAGTAATATTTTGCTTATTAAAATTAATTTGGGGGGGTAGAGGTATCTCAGTGAGTTTAGTGTCTGCTTCCCATGTTTGAGGTCCTGGGTTTGATTTCCAGTACCTCCTAAAAATTAAAAAAATAAAACAACCATCATTGAGGAGTAGATGTAATGCAGGGGTTGAGCACCTCCTTCCCATGTACAAGTTCTTGAGATCAATCCCCAAAATCTTCTAAAAAAATGTAATTAATCTGACTGTTTCTTTTTACTTTCCTTAATGTGGCTCCTAGAAAAATATATATACTTATATGTGAGTCATTATATTTCTCTTGGGCATTGCTTGTGTAGTCTAAGAGACCTCCCAATTCCCCTAGATAGTTTAACCTAAGTGTAGCAAGAAACCCTTGGGAGGTTAGATAACTGAGTGGGAGATCTTCAGTTCACATCTTGTAGAGTTGTCCAAAGTATGGTTTGATTAATGCTAAAGGACAATGTCATATCTTCAGCCTAGATATTGAAAATCTAGTATCTGCCTACTGCTCCTAGAGCAGAGGACTCGAGCAATCCTAAGTGTGTGTAACATTGAATTGGCCTCAGACAATATTTGCTGAATTAATATATTCCTTAAGTATTTGGAACTTTATCATATTTTCCATTTGTAGATATCTGATACCTTTAAAAAATTAAGACCAGATTGGACTCACCTCTCCTCCACTAATGTCTTCTTTGGCATCCAGGTGCTTTCATTAAAAGCTCAGTTCTGGAAAAAATATATCATACAAACTGAAATTCGTCAGATGAAAACACTACATTCTCTCATGATTTCCCTTTTATATGAAATTCAAGAGAAGGCAAATTCTAGAAAAGTCTTCAGGTGTATGGAGATGGACTGCAAAGAAATTTTAAAGATGTTGGGTAAAATCTGACTGTAGTGACAATTGTATAATTGCATACATTTTAAGTAAAACACATAAAATATATCATATAAAGCTGTTAAAAATTATCCCCTTACTAATAAAATTGTTACTATACATTCTTTTTTCCTTCAACAATATCCACTGCATACCTACCATGTGTGAGGCACCATTTTTTTCTGCCTTTCCATGAAGTCTGTTTCAAAATTCACCATCTAAACCATTTTTAGCATTGATAGTAAGTCACATCAGAGTTTCTCTCTTGGAGTTCAGCAAAGTCTGAAATGATCCTTTGAATCTCTGAATCTTGCATATGCTATCCAACCTCTTCCTTCTCTCACCTGATTTCTTACTGCAAGGCCTGCTCAAGTTAGCCTCTCTGAGCCTCAGCTTCCTATTTATAAGGTGAAGATTAAAATGGAGCTAATCTCTAGAGGTGTTCTGAAAATGAAATTAACATTTTTAAAGCTTTTAGAACAAAATCTGGCTCATAATAAATCTATATGTACTTCTGTATGTATTTATGCTAAATAAAATAATACTGAAACAATTTCCTCAGTATTATTAATTCCACATTCTAGCACTTATAATATTTGGAGCAATTTTCAATATTGTAGCAATGGAGTCCATTTTGCTAAGTTTAAAAACACTCATTCACTTCTTATTACTTTCAGGGTGAAGCCAGAACTCATCACCATATACAAGAACATCTTTGACCTTGTCCTGATTTCTCTCTTTTGATTTCATTCAGTCAGCACTTTTTAATTTTTTACAGACACTGCTGGCTATTCCCTAAACTTTATGCTAGGGATGTATTATAGAGTGACTATAATTAATAATGGCTTTCAGATTTCAATTTGCAGTTGTTCATTGTCAGTACGAAGATACATATTGATTTTTTCTATTTTGATCCTGATTACTGTGACATTGCCTCACTTATGAGTTTCAGTATTAATAACTTTTAAAATAGATTTTATGGGACTTTCTGTCAAGTCATTTGAAAATTTAGGTTTTTTTTTTTCCTTTCCAGTTCTTATACATTTCTTTTTTTTTTTTTATCTTGCTTTAATGCAATGTCTAAATGTGTTAGATGTTAAATAAGAGCAGATATCCATGTCTTGTTACAGATTGTAGGAGGAAATCATTTCCTCTCAAGATAAAGCATAATTGTAGCATCTTTGTAGATGCCATTGATCAGATCTAGCATGCCCTTTGTATTTCTGGCTTATTGACAATTTTTTAAAATAAAATTTTATTGAAGAATATCATTTATACAAGAATATTCATAAACAACTAAGTGTATAGTAAAAGTTGTGAATTTACAAAATAAACATGCATATCTTCATACAAGGCTCCCATACAACTCCCCACCACGACCACCTTGCATTCTTCTTAAATACTTGTTACAAATTATGAAAGTGCAGAGCATCATCAAAATATTACTAATTATAGCTCATAGCTTTTTAATAAATCAGTTTTATTGACACATATTAATAAAGCATACAAGTCATCCAAGGTGTTTAAACAATGGTATTTGGTATAATCACATAGTTGTGGGTTTATCACTTCGATCATTATTAGAGCATTTTCATGATTTCAATAATAATAATAATAATAAACAAAACCAGACAAAAAAGAAAATTCTTCACCTCTTAATCTCTTTTTGTTTCCCCTGCTGTATATAACTGCTACTTCTGGCTATTTTTGCACAATTATTTGTTTGTTAAGCGGTTTTATTGAGATATATTCACAAAGCATAAGATTTATCCAAAGTGTATAATCATTGGCTTTTAGTATAATCACAATGTTGCTTATTCACCAACTCAAATATTTTAGAACAATTTCATTACTCCAAAAAGAAAGCTTCCAGACCTCTTAGCATTCCTTCCCCAGTCCTTCATAAGAACTTATCTAATTTTTTTAATATAAATTGATTTATATTTACATTTTTTATAAATCAAATCATACAGCTTGTCTGGCCTTCATTTAGTATAATGTGATGTTTTTGTGTTTTTTGTCTGATATTAACTTTTTGTAGTTTGAACTGTATTTGTTCAGGTTCAAGGAAAAACAATCATATATGCAAATTTACCAATATTCTTATTAAACAATGTATTTCTATTTCACATATTATATTTTGTTAATAATAGCACAATCATGCAATATTTATCCTGTTGTGTATGGCTTGTTTCACCCAACATAATGTCCTCCAGGCTCATCCATGTCATATGTTTCACAACTTAATTTCATCTTACTGTTGCAAAAAATTCCATCCCACAATTTGTTTATCTATTCTTCAGTTGATGGACACCTGGGTGGTTTCTAACATTTGACAATTGTGAATAACACTGCTATGAATATTGGTATGCAGATGTCTATTCATGTCACTGCACTCAGTCCTTCTGAGTATGTACTTAGCAGTTGCATTGCTGGGTCCTATGGCTAGTCTATATTCACCTTCCTTAGGAACTGCTAAACAGTCCTCCATCCTATATTCACAGCAACAGTGAATAAGTGTTCCTAACTCTCCATATCCTCTACAACATTTAATTTTCCAACTTTTTAATAGTGGCAAGTCTAATAGGTATGAAATGATATCTCATTGGAGTTTTGGTTTGCAGTTCCCTAATTGCTAATGATGTTGAATCTTTTCGTGCATTTCTTTGCCATTTGAATTTCTTCTTTGTACCATTGTCTTTTCCAGACTTTTACCAGTTTTTAAAATCAGATAGTTTGTCTTTTTATTGTTGATTTGTGTGTTCTCCTTATATATCATGGATATTAAACCTTTATCAAATGTGTGATTGCCAAATATGTTCTCCCATTGGGTTGGCTGTCTTTTCACCCTTTTGACAAAGTCCTGTGAGGTGCAAAAGTGTTTAATTTTGAGGAGGTCCCATTTCTATTTTTTTTCTTCTGTTTCTTGTGGTTTGGGTATAAGATTTAAGAAATTACCACCTACCACAATATCTTGAAGATGTTTTCCTAAATTTTCTTCTAGGAGTTCAATGATTATTTTTATATTTAGGTCCTTGATCTATTTTGAGTTAACTTTTGTATAAGGTGTGTGATAGGGGTTCTCTTTTGTTCTTTTGGATATGCTATCCAGTTCTGCCAGCACCATTTATTGAATAGACTGTTTCAGCCCAGCTGGGTGGACTTAACAGCCTTGTTAAAAATCACTTGACTGAAGATATGAAGGTTGATTTCTGAGTTCTCGATTCACTACTATTGGCCAATCTGTCTGTCCTGAAGCCAATACCATGCTATTTTTTTTTTTTTTTTTTTTTAACCACTGTACCTAATATGCTTTAAAGTCAGGAAGTGAGAGTCCTCCAACTGCATTCTTCTTTTTTAAGATATTTTTGGCTATTTTGGGCCTCTTACCCTTCCAAATTAGGTTATTGGTTCTTTGATTACTGTAAAAAAGGCTGTTTGGGATTTTTATTGGGATTATGTTGAATCTGTAAATCAGTTTGTGTAGAACTGACATATTAACAATAGTCTTCCAATCTATGAACATGGGATGTCCTCATGCTTATTTAAGTCTTTTTCATTTTCTTTTAGCAAAGTTTGTAGTTTTCTAAATACAGGTCCTTGGTTAAGTTTATTCCTAAATATTTGATTGTTTTAATTGCTATCATAAATGGATTATTTTTCTATTTTCTCCTCAGATTGCACATCAGTAGTATGAAGAAAAGCTATTGTTTTTTGCACATTTGTATTCCACCATTTTGCTAAACTCATCTTTTAATTCTAGTAGCTTTGTTTCAGGATTTTCTATATATAGAATCATATCATCAGCAAATAGCTCAAGTTTTATTTCTTCCTTTCCTATTTGGGTGCCTTCATTTCTCTGTCCAAAATTCTAGCACAATATTGAATAGTAATGATGACAGTGAGCATCTTTTTCTTGTTCCCAGTCAAAGAAGGAAAGCTTTCAGTCTTTCAGCATTGAGTACAATGCTAGCTGTAGGTTTTTCATATATGAACTTTGACAAAATGAGGACGTTTTCTTCTGTTCCTATCTTTTGAAGTGTTTTTATCCAGAAAGAGTGCAGTATTCTGTCAAATGCTTTTTCTGCCTCAATCAAGAGAATCATGTGATTTTTCTTCTTCAATTTCTCAATGTGGTATATTACACTGATTGTGTTAAATCACCAGTGATTCCTTGTGCTGAACCACTGGTGTATACCTGGGATAAAATCCATTTGATCATGGTGTATAAATATTTTAATTTGCTTTTGGATTCTTTGTGCAAGTATTTTGTTGAGGATCTTTGTATCTATATTCATTAGAGGTATTGGTCTGTAACTTTCATTTATTCACAGTAGCTTTATATGGTTTTGGTATTAGGCTGATGTTGGCTTCATAGAATGAGTTTGGTAGCATTATTTCCCATTTAATTTTTTGGAAGAGATTTAACAAGCTTGATATTGTGTTGTCTTTGAATGTCTGGTCGAATTCACCTGTGAATCCATCTAGTCCTGAGCTTTTCATCTTTGGGAGGCTTTTTGTTTGCTTGTTTTTTCTCTGTGATGTGTCTTTTGTAGACAGCATATACATAGTCACATTCTCAAATCTATTCTATCAGTCTGTGTCTTTTGATTGGGGAGTTCAAGCCATTAACATTCAATGTTATTGTAAAATCATTATGTATTTCATGCATTTAGACCTTTGGCTTTCTGTTGTTATATCATACTATTGTCTGTTTTTATCCTTTAATTTATCCTTTCTAATAAACTTCATTTCTAGATTCTTCTCCAAATCTCTCACCTTGTTTTTTTTTACTTTAAAGCTGAAGCACTCTCTTTGTATCTCTTGTAATTCTGATCTTTTGGTAATGTATTTTAACAGTTTTTGTTTGTCTGTGAAGACTTCAAAGTCCCCTTCATTTTTTTTACCAAGTTGTATCAAATGTATTTCTATTTAAAATCATTATCAAATCCTGTCATGCATAAAAATGAAATATAGAACATTTCAGAAAATTAAATTTAGTTTATTTACTATTTAACCAAGTACTTTCAAGTATGACTTTTTAAAAGTACAAAATTATAATGCAAGTATTACTAAAATGTTGGCCACTTAAACATCATCTAAACCATGTCAAATATCACTAATTTACTTTTACAAAATGTGTTAATGACAACCTAGGAGTTGAGGTATAAAGCTGAGCATTTTTAATATTCCTGGACTAGAAGAGAAACGATTGTATTCTTTACTGATGACTCAAGAAATAAAATGCACTTGCATTTTATTGTGGAGCCAAGGCTTGCACCCATAACTGGCTGAGCTCTAGAAAAGAAGCCCCATATAACCAGTCCTCAAGACACTGCATGTACTTTCATCTTAGATGAGATTTTTGTCTCCTGGGTCCTAGAGTGGCATGGGAGCATTGCATGATTGTTTTGTAGCGCTCACCCCTTCATTTTTGAATGACAGCTTTTCTGGATAAAGAATTCTTGGTTGGCAGTTTTTCTCTTTCAGATCCTTAAATACATCATAAAATTTCTTCTTGCCTCCATGGATTCTGATGAGAGGTCAGCACTTAATCTTAATGCTTTGCTTTTCTTGTGCTGCTTTCAGAAACTTCTCTTTATCTCTGATATAGGTAGGTCTATTAGGATTTATTCTGTTTGGGGTATATTGTCCTTCTTGGATAATGATAATTATTTCTTTCATAAGGCCTGGGGATTTTCAATAATTATTTCTGCAGATGTTCTTTCTTCCCCTTTTCCACTTTCTTCTCCATCTGGGACACTGATAATGTGCATGATTTTGCCTTTCATGTTGTCATTCACTTCCCTGAGACCCGGTTCCATTTTTTTCTATACACTTCTCTTTCTGTTCAGTATAGTCCAGTTTAAATATTCTGTCTTCAGAGTCACAAATTCTGTTTTTGAGCAGCTCAAATCTGCTCTTATGTGCCTCTAATTTATTTTTAATCTCATACATAATGTCTTTCATTCCCATAAGGTCTGTAACTTTTCTTTGCAGAATTTCAATTTAGCCCTTATGCTCACCCAATGTTGTCTTAATACACTTTCTCTTTTTAGTCATATTTTCTGTCAGTTCTTTAAATTGAATTAGGAGGGCTATGTGATTACAACTGATTGTCTTAAATTCTGTATCTCTTCAGGATATTTGGTTTGTTCCATTGGGGCATCTTGTCCTGTTCCCTATTATGGCTTGTATTTTTTTTTGCTGATGTCTAGGTGTCTATATGTGTTGGTGAATTTACTCTGATGGCCAATTTCTCTGTCTTGTCAATTGTTATTATCTTGTCACAGTTCTTCTTTTAAAATAAACTTATCTTAACTCTTTAACATTGCTTAAATTATCAAAATTGTGCCAGGGACTCACTAATGGGGTGCAAATTTTCTTCCAGAAGTTAGAGAGCAGAGAAACCCAAGTGCAGTTTTTGTCCATGCAATTTCCAGACCAGACAACAGATGGCGCTCATTGGCACACCTCTCAAAGGAGTTGTATGTCTCTTGGTTTTTCTTTGTTTTAGTCTGACCATGCCAAATTTCAAAGCAGGATCTGCTGGACAAATTCACTGAGGAAAATCCCACAACTCCCCCTGCTTTTTCCCCTTGTAAAAGTTGACAGGGAGGAAGGTGTCTGCTCCCCTCTCAGTCAGCTGCAATGAGCCAGGGTTTCCTCCTGATTTAATACCTTAGGGATCAGTGAGGGTTCCTCCCAGTGGCTGAGAGGTTTAATAACTCACAATTTGTAATTTCAGGTTCTTCCTCTCTTTGTCTCTCACCCTCCTGGGAGTTGTGAAGCACTGTCCTGGTCTGCTGACCACAAAAGCAGGTCCCTTGGGCATCTTCTGTTTCTTTATCTGTTGTTTCTTGCCTCATTTGATGTCATCTTCCCAGAATCTTGTTAACAGTTTTAATCATGAATGGATATTCAACTTTATCATTTGGTTTCCTCTATCACATCACAAAATTGTAGTTTTTTTTTTAATCTGTTCATCAAGTTAATTAGATTGATTTTCTAATTTTCAATCAGTATTCTATTTACAGGATAAACCTCATCTGATGACTAATACGATCTCATTAATCATGATTGGCCTATTGAGTTCATCAATTTCTTCTATCATGATTGTAGGCTGTGTGTGTGTTCCTATAAATTTGTCCATTTCATCTAAGTCATCCATTTTGTTGGCATACAATTTTTCAAAGTATCCTTTTATGATACTCTTTTTTTCTTAGGCCAGTAAAAAAGAATTAATTGGGAAATGGAGGAAATAACAGAGATTGTTGAGAAATGGGAGATAAAGATGGAAATACTCACCAAGATTTGGTTCAGACTCCTCCAGACAGAGAGAGATTACGATACTCTTTATATCTGTGGGATCAGTGATGATATCAGACTCCTAATTTCTTATTTTATGTATTTGCATCCTCTCAATTTTTTTCTTTTTAGTCTAGTTATGGGTTTGCCAATTTTATCAATCACCTTAAAAGACAGCATTTTGTTTTGTTAATTTTTCTAGTGCTTTCTTATTTTCAATTTAATTTAGCTCTGCCCTAATCTTTGTTGTTTCCTACTCCTTACTTATTTTGGGATTACTTTGCTGTTCTTTTTTAATTCCTCCAGTTTACTGTTCTTTTTTACTTCCTCCAGTTCTTTGATTTTAGCTCCTTCTTTTTAAATATAGGCATTTTATGGCTATGAATTTTCCTCTCAGGACTGCTTTTGCTGCATCCATAGATATCAAAATGTTGTTTTGTCATTTTCTTTCATTGCAAGATAGTTACTGATTTCTTTTGCAATTTCCTCCTTGACCCACTGATCATTTAAGAGTGTGTTGTTCAACTTCCATATCTTTGTGCCTAATGTAATTCTCTGTCCCTTAACAGCTTCATTCCATTGTGTTCAGAGAAATTACTTTGTATCATTTCAATCTTTCTTAATTCATTCAGTGTTGTTCTGTGGCCTAGCATGCATTCTATCTTGGAAAATGACCCTTGTGTGCTTGAGAGGAATGTATATCCAACTGCATTTGAGCATAATATTCTGTATATTTTTATTAGGTCTAGATCATCTAACATATTCAAGGTCTCTGTTTCTTTACTGACCCACAGTTAAGATGTTCTATCTAATAGTGATAATGGTATATTAAAGTTCCCTACTACAATTGTAAAGGAGTCTATTTCTCCATTTGGTTTTTCCAATATTTGCCTCTGTATGTTGAGGCACCTTGGTTATGTGCATGAAGGTACATGTTTATTATTTCTTCTTAATAGAATACAACTTTTATTAATATATAGTGTCCTTCTTTCTCTCTTACAAAAGATTTGCATTTAAAGTCTATTTTGTCCCATAATATTGTAACTATGCTTTTGGTTATTCTTTGCATGTAAAATCATTTTCCAACTATTCATTTGCAACCTTTTTGCATCCTTGGGTCTAAGTGAGTTTCTTGTAGACAGAATATAGATGGGTCATATTTCCTTATCCATCTTGCATAACTGAATCTCTTGATTGGAGAATTTAATCAATTTATATTCAGTGTTAGTACTTTCAAGGCATTGTTTACATTAGCCATATTGTTTTAGGTTTATATATTTCATGTTGTTTTTATTTCTCTTTTTATCTTTTCAGTTATTCTTACCAAAAATATTCCTACATTCTCCTCCAACCCTCTCTTTTCTGAAACTTCCATTCATCCTACAGAACACCATTTAATATTTCTTGAAGGGCAGATTTCTCATTAACAGACTATCTTAAATTCTGTTTATCCATGAATATTTTGAACTCTTCCTCATTTTTGAATACCAGTTTTGCTGGATACAGAATTCTTGGCTGACAGGTTTTATTTTATTTTATTTTTTACTTTTAGCACATTAACCATGTCATATCACTGCCTTCTTGCTCCATGGTTTCAGATCAGGAATTAGCACTTAATATTATCAAGCTTCCCTTATATTTAATGAGTCTCTTTTCTCTTGCTGTGTTCAGTGTTCTCTCTGTCTTAAGCATTGGACAAATTGATAAGTATATTTCTTGGGTAGGACTATTAAGATATTTACTGTTTGGTATGCACTGTGCTTCCTGGATGTATATGTGCATCCCTCAAAATGGTTGTGAAATATTCAGCCATTATTTATTCTAACACTCTTCCTGCCCCCTTTCCTCTTCCCCTGAGATGCCAATAATGTGTATGTTTTTGTGTTCCATGTTGCATCCAAATCCCTGAGTCTTTGCTGGATTCATCTGTCTTCATATCTGTCTGATTTCAGATATACTATATTCAACATCACTGATTCTTTCCTCTGCCTATTCAAATCTGCTGTTATGTGCTTCCAGCATATTTCTGATTTCTTGCTTTGTGTCATTCATCACCATCAGATCTGTTATTTTTTTTGTGTTTGTTAACAATTTCTTCAGTATGTTCACCAGGTTCTTCTTAATATGCTTTATATCCTCCTTCCCTTCATTAAAGTGGGTCCTGATGTTTGTTTGGACATCTTTGATTAGCTGTTCCACATTCTGAATCTCGTTTTTAAATTTGTTCATGACACTGGACAATGTCTTCCTGTTTGTTAGTATGGCTTGTAAATTTTTCTTTGTGTCTAGGCATCTCTTTATCTTGATGTGCTTATTCAGTTGGTAAAAGTTTTTTTTACTCTAGGGCTTAATTTGTTGTTTCTTCTTTGGCAGATGATCTTCCTTTTTGACACTTATTTCCTCTTATTCTATATCCTTACAGTTGCTGAGGTCAGAAAATAAATAAGCAATATGAGTACATTTAAAAAAATACAGAGGAAAAATAATATAAAATTTGGAATAGAAAAAAATGAAATAAGAAACAAAATAGGAAATAATAGGTTGTATTAAAGCCTGGAAAGGTGAGAAAAGAAAAAAATTAAATAAAGCTAGTGAAAAGAAAAAAGGAAGACCAAACAAGTAGAGGTGGAATGAAAGAAAAGTAACAGAAGATGGAAGATGGAAAAATGAAGGAAGAAAAGAAATAAAGTAGGTAGAAAAATTCTCTTCCATGGTGGTTGGGTGTGATAGCCTGTCTGATCAAATACTTCCTCCCTTCTCCCTGGGGCTGATTCAGCACTGCGTGTGTTCTCCCTTGATACTTAAATGGGGATCAGCTGTCCAAACTCACCAAAAAGAAACCACTCCCTACCCTCTGCCAGATCCTTCTTCCTCCCAGGGAACATTCCCTCCCCCTTGCTTGACTGCAGTGATCCATGGGTTTTAACAAGTTTATTTGCTTTGAGGATTGAGGATATATGCCATTCCCAGGCACAGGGGCTAGTAACTCATGGTTTTCCTTTGGTCTCTTTGTCTCTGTTCTGCTCCCTCTTGGATAATTTGCAGTACTTTCCTGTTCTGCAGATTCCCAAAGCATCTCATTTAAGTAGGTTTGCTCTTTCTCCATGTTCTTCATGAGGAAGTAGAGCTCTGCCTACATACTTTGATGCCAGACACATTTTAGCCACTAGTATTTCCTCTTTGGAAAATTATCTATTCAAATCTCTCACCCATTTATTAAATGGGTTGTATGTCTTATTTTCAAGATGTAGGATTTCTTTATAAATGTTGGATAATAGACTTTTCTGAAATAAATAATTCCCAAATGTTTTCTCTCAAATTGAGTAGGTTTGCTTTTCACTTTAAAAAATATATATTTCTAATAACTATAAAACATTTTTAAGTGAGGGATTATATAACATGTCCTAATTTTTGTTACAAGCATTACTTTATTTATTGTTCTAGCATCAAGCAGAATAGTGTAGTGTTCATGGTTTTATCTCGCATGAACCCAGTTCTCCACTTACTTGAAGAGGAAAATATAAATTTCTGCATGAATGACAAGGGTTCTGTCAGTGCTTTGGGGATCAAATGAACCTAGTGAAAATAGGTTCCTCAGTCTTAGGCCTTGGATAAATATTATTTCCAAGGACTGGAAAGGATTAGGTGGATGTAATCAAGAAGATTTCATTGAGGATGAATAATAAAAACTGCATTCGTCCACCTGAGAACAATGTCTCTTAGGACTAGACAATAAGCAGGATTTTTTTTTTTTTCTGTTTAGACTAGCTCATCAAGGGGATATGATGAACTAGCATTTGGAGTAACAAGATGCAAATGTGCCTGAGGAGGAGTTATGAAGAAGCTGTAAATATCTCCTCTGTGGCTGAGCCTCTACTTATACAAGCTTAGGGTAGATGGGACACGTGGTTCTTTTGGGGTCCCAGCTCTGACTTTGTTCCCAATGTCAGAGTCTTTCCTGCTGTCTTCTCTGGGGACAGAGATTCATTTCCCATCATCAGACTCAAGAAAGAATTCAGACTTCTACCTGGAGTCCTTCTCTGAGAAACCCTCCAATTGAGTCAAGAGCCAATAAGATACTGCAGGAAGGGGTCAAGTTGAATGGAAGCTGAGAGTTTTTATTAGAGGTCATCTGAGTGCTCATTTAGTCTAGTCCAGGACAAAGATATCTTCTTGTTTGCTTGATAAATTAATGCAATATACTTTGTGCAGTCCAATCTGCATCAAATGTTTCTCCATTCCCTTTATTTTCTATTTAAAATAAAAATAATTTTTATTTCTTTATTTTTCTATGTTTTAGTGAAAAATATATTCCTTTTAGTGATATTACAATGTGATTTAATTTCATATATTTTTAACAAAGCTAATTTAATGATACATACTAATAAGGGATAAATCCATCTAAAGTGTACAATCAATGGTATTTATTATAATCATATAAATGCGCTTTCATCAATCCAGTCATTCCCAGAGTATTTTCATCACTCCAGTAATAATAATAATAATAATAATAATAATAATAGTAAACCATTAAACAAACTCATCACCTCTCAATCTTGTATGCTTCCCCTGCCATACATAACTGCTATTCTGTTTCTTTGTCTGTAGTTTATTTGTATTTATATTTTGTAAAAAGTCTTTTCTATGTAATATTAACAATTTTTATATTTTACATGAGGTTTCACTATGCTATAGAGTCCCATGTAACATTTCTTAGCTTTCCTTCTAGTAATATAAATTTCCTTAGACTTTCTCTTTCAATAAATATCATACCCATATAATATCTCTGCTAGTCATAGAAACCATGATGTGCACTCACCCATTCCATTCACTTCCAAAGATTTACAACCTTTTAATAAATTCTGCACAGATTAACCATTAGCTTTCCATCTCTACCCTCATTCTCTTTTCTGGTGACCTGCATTTTAATTGTTAATTTCATGAGGTTATATAATATATTTAGTTCATTATAGCAAAATCTTACAGTATTTGTCCTTTAGTGTCTGGCTTCCTTCACTCAACATAACATCTTCCTGATTCATCAATGTTGTCAAATGCTTCATCTCATTTCTTCTTACAACTGCATAATATTCCATCCTGTGACTACACCTCAATTTTTTAATCCATTCATCAGTTTATGTATACATGAGTTGTTTCCAACTTTTGGCTATCATGATATTATGAATAATGCCATTATGAATATCAGTATAGAGATATCTATTTGTGTCACTGCTCTCTGTACTTCTGGATATATATATAATATAACTTGCAATGATATGGAAGGATCCCATCATGAGTCTATTTTCAACTTCCTTAGGAACTGTCAAACAGTCCTCCATACTAGCTGTACCATTCTACCTTCCCACCAACAGTGAATAAACATTCCTATCTCTCCACATGCTCTCCAACATGTACACATTTCCAACTTTTTAAATAGTGACCAGTCTAATAGGTGTGAAAAGAGATCTCATTGTAGCTTTGAGTTCCATTTCCCTAATCACTAGTGAGGTTGAAATTTTTTTCATGTATTTCTTCACCATTTGTATTTCTTCTTTGGACAATTTTCTTTTCAAGTCTTTTGCCCATTTTTCAATCATCTCATTTGTCTTTTAATTGTTGAGTTGTATAATCTCTTTATATATCATGGGTATTAAACCCTTACTGGTTGTGTGATTACCAAATAATTTCTTCCATTGAGTTATCTGTGTTTTCACAGTCCTTTGAGGTGCAAATGTGTTGAATTTTGAAGAGGTACATTTATCTATTTTTTTCTTTTGTTGTTAAGATCTTTAAGGTGTTTTCCTACATTTCCTTCTAGGATTTTTGTGATTGTTGCTTTTATATTTAAGTCCTTGATCAATTTTGAGTTGATTTCTGTTTAAGGTGTGAGATAGGGGACCTCTCTCATTCTTTTAGATATAGATAACCAGTTATGCATTATCCATTTGTTGAAGAGGCCACTCTGTCCCATTTGAGTGGGCTTTCCTTATTGAAAATCAGTTGACCATATATTCTAAGACCTATACCAGAACACTCAATTCCGTTCCATTGGTCAGTACATCTGTTATTGTGCCAATACCATGCAGTTTTAAACACTCTATATCTGTAGTACTTAAGTCAGGAGGCATGATTATTCCAATTTCCTTTTCCTTTTTTAATAATTTTTTTGGGTATTTGTGGCACCTTGCCCTTCCAAATAATTTCATAATTGTTTTTTCCAGTTCTGTAAATGTGATGTATTACATTAAATGCATTCCATATATTCTGATATATTGTGTTCTCATTTTCATTTGCTTTTAGTAGCTGATTTCTTTTGCAAATTCTCCTTGACCCACTCATTGTTTAAGGCTGTGCCATTTAATTCCATATCTTTCTGCTTATCCTGGATCTCTGCTCCTTATTAATTTCCAGCCCATTCCATTGTGGTAGGTAACATTTCTTTGGATAATTTCAGTCTTTCTAAATTCTTTGAGATTTGTTATGTAACCTAGCATGTGGTCTATCCTATAGAACAATTCATGTGCACTTGATAAAAATGTGTATCCTACTGTATTTGAGTATAATGTTCTGTATATATCTAGTAGGTCTAGATCCTCTAACATATTATACAACATCATTGTTTATTAACTCTCTGTTGAGATGTTGTCTAATTGTGGTAATGGTATATTAAACCCCATTATAAATGTAGAGGCATATATTTATCCCATTAGTTTTTCCATTGTTTGCCTCATATATTTCTGTATTTTGGGGCACCCTGGTTATGTGCATAAATATTTATGATAATCTTTCTTCTCTATAGATCACTCCTTTTTTTTTAAACAAATAGTGTCCTTCTTTGTCTCTTAAAATAGTTTTTCATTTAAAGACTATTTTGCCCAATATTACTATAGCTTTTCCTGACTTTTTATTTATTGTTCACATGTAAAATCATTTTCCAACCTTTCAACTGCAACCTCCTTGTGTCTACAATTCTTAGGTGAGTTTCTTGTAGATAGCATATAGATAGGTTATTTCCTTATCCATTCTGCACATCTGTATCTTTTTTTCACAAATAAACCAACTTTAATAGATATTATTTTGTATTTATATAGTGCTTTCTTCAAGAACTTTAAATGCTTTACAGACATTATATCTAATTAATCTCCACAACATCCCTGTGAGGTAGTAATATCCATTTTATGAGTGAGGGAGACTGAAGCAGAGAGAGGTTAAGTGACTCGCCCAAAGTCACACAGTTAAATCCACAAAGAGCCAGAACCTGAACACCATAGCTTCCCAGCTCCCAGGTAAGAATCTCATGAGAGAAACTTTAATGAAATGTCTTGAAAGAAAGTATCAAGAGTAGCATGTTATGAAAGTGAATTCTTCCTCCTACCATCAAGGAAAAAAAACACCCAATGCTGATAGTTAGAGGTGGCAACACCGAGATCACCCACATCTGCTTTCCCTTTCCTAAGGCCCCAGGGGTCCTGTCTTAAGTAATCGCCTAAAGTTAAAATTTCCAAGACAGAAGCCATGTGACCTAGAAGTAGAACTGAATTTAGAATACTTTGTTAAGAGCATTTGTAGAAATTTTTATTCCAATATACAAAATATAGGACAGTCATTCAACAAAAACCTACAGAGTTACGTAGCAATCCACCACCACTTACAACTTCAACCTGGCCCTCTTTAATCAACCAACAACCTCATAATGCTTTCTATACGGGTTACTTTTCTTACTACGGCTGCATTTTTCTCCTCAACTCTAACTCTACATGTCTTTAAAATATATTGAGTTTCTGGTCAACTTCAAAACTTTTTACTTAGATTCAGCAGTAAAGAGAGTAAAAGTTAAGTAAGCATCCTGTTAAACAGTGTCGGTGTGAACAAAGGATTTGGCCACCATGGAACACAATCGAAATGCTCGAACTTGCTTTCCTATGGAAGTTAACCTTGCCTCGTGCAGCATGATTCTCTAAAAAGTGCAAAATGTAAAAACAAACATAACATAGAAATCCAGTGTTATACCTGTACACAAATGACTTACTTTATCTTTCTTATACATGCTGTGGCCTAACTGATGTAAAAACTGGTTCTGCTTCACTGTATTTTTTTTTTCTCTGTACTGAAAGCTATAGAAATACAGCTTTAAATATTCCAAGAAAATTTGGTTTAAACCCTTGAAATTGAAAAATTGACCTGCTTCCCTTGCTATGACTTTCCTCGATTACTGGTTGGGATTCTCTTTGCAAAGGTGATAGATTAGGCAGCCTATTTATAATTTGTACAAAACAATTCCAGCCAGGGAAAGGTTTACAAACCTATCTTAAAAAGAACTTTGTTACTTTTTCTCTCAGCAGTTGAACAGCCCAATTAGCTAAATGCCCTGTTAAAGATGAGTTCACTGAATGAATAGGTGAAGTCATTTCCTGAGCTAAAACATACAGATAATAAATGTAATAGCAACAGACAAAAAAAATTTCTTTTTTTGTTGTTTATCATATTCAATAAGTTTTAGTAAAATGACTTTTAAAAAATACTTCAATTTTAAAAGGAGATTACTGTTTGAAAAGGGTTTGATAAAGAACATCCAACACCTGATTGCTGTTATTTTGTCCAAATAATCAATTACTCTCTACAAGGTACATTTGGCCACTGTCAGACAACTTACTGATGCATACAAAAGTGTCAAATGCAACAGTTTACAAACATTTTATATTAATATGTTCCTTTAAAAATCTTCAACAGAAGGGAGTCTTAATAAATACAAATTTTAATTTTGGAGCACTCTTCCAGTAAGATCTGCAATGTGAAGGGGGAAAAAAACCTATAACTTGTTGCTTGCATTCCTGGTTTATTTCATTAAATCTTAATTTTCAAAGGGTTTTTCGCCAGCTACCAGGGCTGCTGGATTCACAATGAATGAAGACTTCTTTCCAGGTTAAGGAATGACAATATGGAAATAAAAGAACTGTTACATCATGAATTTTCCAAGCATGACCTCAACTTGAAACATTAGCATATTTAAGAACTCTAAAGATTGGTATACCACCACTGCAGAATTTCTTTTATCATTCCAACAATGACAGGGAATTCTTGGTATGTTTATTTTGCTAAAATTAAAGCTGAATAAAATATTTGACTCAGAAACTATAACAAAAGAGCAAATATTTAGCCAGAGATATCAGTTCCTCCTGAAAAAAGAATATTTACCTCTACTCACTGAAATTTTTCTCAAGGTAATCTTCTGATTTCATATAGAATTTAAAGTTCACCTTAATAAATAGAAACAAACAAAAGGACTAATTAAACTGACAAAAACAAATAAAAATATGATCAAATTTACTGACAGAATCATGGGCACTTCATACAATACTTAAACTTTACCAGTTTTAAGTAAAATAAATAAGAAAAAAAAGTATAATTATAAAGCCAGTCTTTCCCCTTGGGGAAACAAGAAGCCACTTTTGACTAGTTGTTCCCTACATATACATATACTGTATATTATTATAAGCTTCTTCAGGGAAGCAAATCACATTTGTCTTCCTGACACTGAATTCTATTATTTGTTAGTTTATTACCTCAGGAAGGCAACTACAAGTTTTGGGCCCAAAAGTGTATCTGGTTTATGCTTGGGGAAAAAAACACTGAATCCGCTCTCTCTATATACTGAGCACAGGCAAATTTACACAGTGCATGCAATATTATCTCCTTAAATAATCGGTGCAATCCAGCACAGATTTCTAATCTTTCTATTGTACCCCAAGGAGTTCAGATTATTACTGGTGCAATTAGTAAAGAGAAAATGCATGTCAGTTACTGGAAGGCTGTTTAAAAAGAGGAGCTGGGTATCTGATTTCACTGACTTGTATGTGTATAGAACTGCACGGACAGCATGATGCCTGAGCAAATAAACCAACTACCATAATAGAAGGGGTGGTCAATCCACAGTCTTTGCTTTATTGTGTGCAAAGTGAGCTACTGCCCCGAGCTTCCTGCATTTCTCTTTTCTTGAAAAATCAGTGCTTGATCCTTTCCAAAATAACCAGAGAAGAAATGAGGCAGAAAGTATCTCTGCAATACAGTTCCCTATTCAGTGCCGAGACTGATAGAAAAGGATGCAATCAGACTCAGAGCTCTTTGAGATATTTGATGTTAAACCTAGAATTCTTCAATAGCTTGTACATCTATTTTTTTCTACAATGTTGTCATCAAACAACAACCAAATATCACCTTCTCTTAACTATTGCAATATAATGATCTCGATTGGGACCACTTCCACAGTGAACCACGATAGCAACAAGGTCATACATTCTGTCAGGATTGGTTGCATCTCCTGAAGTGTTAAAACAGATAGGTTCTAAAGGAAAAACTACCCGGTAAGAAAGTTTTGTATAGTGATAAAGTTGATCCATATATTTAAACCTCTTCAGGAGTAGAGCTAGACTCATACGCAGTTTTTTAACTTTCATCCCTTTGTGTGCTTCCTGCTTGCTTCACAGTAATATTGGTACTCAGTACCAATATTGGTACACAGTAATATTGTGTGCTTCACAGTAATCTTGTTACTCACTGCAGAGGGTTTCTGTGTTGCTAAAACCCCTTAAGCAGTGAGTAGTTGATGGGTTTTGGTCCACATCAACAGAAAAGTCTAAAAAATCTTCATCTTTGCGGCTTATAGTTTCATAGGCAAGACATCTGGTTTCGTTCGTTAATGTTCCCTGAAGGATCTCGTGCATCCACATTGGGAATAGTGTGCTATTGTTCTCACTGTTGATGTTGCCATTTAGTAAACGGCCATTTTGTTTCTCCTTTCTCTCTTCCTGTAAGATATCAGCAATTGTATTTAATAGATAATTTAAAAACTCATGGGCATCTTGCTGCATGTTGTTATCAAAAAGTTCGTTTTCTTTCCGTAATCTTGTTACGAACTTCTTGGGAGGTATTACTCCAACCTTTTTCCTCTCGGTGGCTATGCTATGGAAAAGGTCTGCCAAACATGTAAGAAGTTTCACCTTCTTCCTAGGCTGATTCTTGTATGCGAGAACTTTCTCACGAAATGGACGACAAAAATAAAGTGCTTTGAAGTAGCAGCTATTCCCAAAATTGACTAAACAGAAATAGCGCTGGTTAACTGGAAACTGTTCTGGACCAATCTCTTCCTCTAATGCCAAGGCATCGGCGCCCAGGGTAGAGGTGGAGCTGAATTTGGAGACTGTCATTTGATTTCCATCCGCCCAGTGCCATCTTCCGGCGGGCGCGGGAGGAGGAATCAGCGCTCGCTCTCTGCAACCTGGGAGGCCCCAAGCGCCGCCGCGCGCCCCGCGATGGAGCCCTGTGTGCGCCGCCGCCGCCCGGGCTCCGGCTCCTCCCGCCCGGCTCCTCCCGGCCAGCGCCGGCCCGCGCAGCCCGCTCTGCGCGCACGGCCACCAGGCTTCGCCACGGCCCTAATCCCTGGGCGCCCCTAGTCGCGGGCCCAGAGGCATCGTCTGCATCTTTTGATTGGAGAGTTATTTCCTATTAACATTCAGTGTTTTTACTTGCATGTCAGTACTTGCTAGTTTTCTTTAGGTTTACATATGTCGTATTTTGTTTTTATCTTTTTATTTTTTCAGTTATTCTTACTAAGAATCAGGGCTTGTTGGGCAACTTATACTTCCTGGAATGTCTGTCCTCACTTCCTTTTCATGCAGGCTGCCTAGGATTTCTTTAAGTACTGGGGATTAAAACCAGATCCTCATGTATGTGAAGCGGGTATTCAACCACTGATCTATACTCATCCCACAGGTTACATTGGCTTCTGAAGGTTTATTGTCTGCCTCTGCCTGCACTCTTTTCCATTGTGACTTTTGGACTTCTGGTGTTTTATTTGTTACCTCTCCCAGTTGCCATGTCTCCAGGCTGTTGTGTACCAATTAGACCACCGCACAGTGACACAGTTACACTCTCTTCTTGGGCAGGTGGGAGTGACAGATTACCTGGTCACTTCCCTGCTTCTGCCTCCCTGAAACTGCTTCAGCACTAGCTGGTCCACCTACACTATGTCCCTACTCCTCACTCCCTCTCCCTGAGTTGGCTGGGTGTTGGTTCAAACTTGTTTAACCTTCAGCTCCCCCACCTCAAAAGCCTGGATACCAGGATGCACTCCTGGTCCCCTAGGGGCTTTCCTCATTCTCAGAGTTGGCTGAGCATTGGTCTTCAGCCAAGGCATTTCCCTGGCTTCCCTCTCCCTCTGAACATGCTGTGTGCTGGCTTGAGTGCCTTATCTCCTATTGTTTCCCTTTTCCCTGGCCAACTGGTTCCCCCTTTCTAGTTGCCCTCTCCTGTTGCCTTAGTAGTCCCAAAATTTCTCCCCTGTCAGGTAATATTCTCTACCCTTCTGAATATTCTGGAGGAAGAATGAAGCCTGCCATTTCCTACTCTGCCATCTTGGATAATCCTATATCAATGTTGTTTCCTGAGCTTGATAAATGCACTTAAGTTGGTTATATAATTGAATAGCTTTGTTTGTAGGAAATGTGCATGGCAGTATCAAGGAGCATGATATTCACAACCTCCATTCAAATCTTCAGAAAATGGATTGATAGATGAAAGAAAAAAAAACTGTAAGTGTGGCAAAAAGTTAAAACTGGTGGATCTGGTTTTCTAGGGGAATGGGGTTATGCTGGAGTCCTCTATATGAAGTTTGTCTTACCTTTGCACTCTCCTGTAAGTTTGAAATTCTTTCACAAAATTTTTAACCCTCAAAACTCCCCCAAGTATGTAAATTCATGTTGATGTCAAAAGATTGGCTCTATTTTCCCTCCTATTGAATGAGCACACCTTCTTTCACCAGTTGCCATCTCAAGCTCATAAATTTATTCATTCAACCGTCATTTTTGAATGAAGCCCAGGAGTGTCAGCTACAGGCAAAATAAAAGTTAGGCTATCATGGGGCATACATTCTGGTAGGAATAGTCATAGTCAACCAAATTAATATTCAACCAGCTAAAGAGGACTATGTTGGACAGGTGAAATTGTTCTGATGGTAATGGTAAATATAGGGCATAGATTTCCCAGAATATGCAGTTTAAGTAGATATATCTGGTACCATGAATGAATATGCTAACTGAGCATTTAGACCTATCAGAAGAGGGCAGCAGATATGGTCAGCAATCCTAATTTTGTTTGGGGTAAACATTCAGAAGAAACATTTTTTTAAAATCTACTTAATAGGAGTTTCATAAAAGGTACAGTAAATAATGCTAGTGAGCCATTGCCCATCAATTTAAAATTTCAATGCATAATAAACATCACTGAATTGTATACATGCAAGAGATTAAAGTGGTAAAATTTATGTTGTATATATGTTAACACATTTTTAAAAAATTCTTGTCTAGAATTTTAAAAAGAATTCAGGAAATTATGAGATGACAGCAGAGTAAGGAGCTCCAAGAGCTACAAGACAGTTACTAACCACCCAAAGCTATCTAAAGTACTTGTTTGGGGGCCCTGGGAGACAAGAAGAACATCCTGCAACATTCTTAAAATAATGGAAGAAGGAGACTGCCCATCTGCAGTGAAAATTCATGAGAAGAGCTTTCCACACCATGGAAGCCATCACCCATACTCCACTGGCAGTGCAAGCCAACTTTGGAGCTATTCTGTGGCTGGAGTTGAAAACTCCGTTTTCCTAAAACTGGGGTGGAACAGATGTTTGGGCACTGACTTCAGCTACTGATTAGTAAATTAGGCTGGCTTAAGTATAATCCTAATAACAGCTAAAGTTTAAACCTGTCAAAGTCAGAAAGAAGCCAATAGCCACCATTTTAACTCTGCTCCTGGCATGAGGGAAAGTGGGGCTGATTGAAAATCACAGTGCTGCTAAGGACCAGCTTCATTATACCAAGATCTGATTATAGCTCTTACCTAAGACCAGCATCACTTTTGGCAGGAATGAAACTGAGAGACCTGCACCAGCCTCTCCTGGAAACTGCAAGCTATACCACAGAGGATGGTGCCCATTCTACTTTGGTAGTGCAAGCTGTCTCAGGAGCTATTGTATGACTGGAGTTGTAAGCTCCATTTTCCAAAAATGGGGAAGAAAGAGACATTTGGCCAACAACTCCAGCTATTAATTAGTAAACTCAGCTGGCTGAAGTATAATCCAAAAAAGAGCTAACATTTGAACCTCTTCAAATCAAATAGAGGTTGGTAGGTATCATTTTAACCCCATCCATGGCATGTAGTGAAATGGGGTTGACAGAAAATCACAGTGAAGGTAGGAACCATTTCTTTCCACCAAGATAGGATTACAGTCCTAGCCTAGGCTCCAGTCCCATCTCCAGCAGTGAAGAAGCTGGCAGGACTTCCACCAATCTCTCTGGTTAACTCTAGGCACTTTGGGCAGGCACAGACCTTGGGCTCCATCTGCACACCCCATTATGGTAAGAGAGGAGTGGTATTTCCTCAGGCTCTCTGGGCTACTGCAGGAAATTTCATGAACTGGTTTTTTGAGCATCTTTGATTCTACCTCCACCCTTCCACCCCCATAGGATTTGAAGGGGCTGTTGTTTGTTCAAATTCTCTGGGAACCTGCAGGAGCTTTCAGTGCACATAGACTGGATACTCAGACACATGGAGCTCCATCCCTACCCCCAATAAGATAAGATAAGATAAGATGGGCGATGTATTTCCTCAGTCTCTGGGCAACTGCAGGTACTTTAAGCCTACTTGAACTGGTTTCTTGAGTACCTTTGATTCTATCTCCACACCTGCCCCCATAAGAGAGGAGGAGACTGGTGTTTCAGCCTCTCAGGGCAACTTCAGGTGCTTTTGGCCTGAACAAGCTCATCTGATGGGTTCCTATGGATCCATCCCCACTCATGATAGGATAAGAGAGGGACTGTCTTTTCCTAACCTCTCTGGGTAACTGCAGGTGCTTTCAGCCCATACAGACTGAATAGTCAGATACCTGTAGTTCCATCCCTGTCCCCAAGCAGTATAGAGGGAAGTTGTGTTTTCTCAGACATTCTGGGCAATAGCAGGTTCTTTTGGACAGCATGACCTAGATTAGTGGATTCCTGGGGATCCACTCCCACATAACAATAGGATAAGAGGTGACTGGTATTTCCACAGCCTTTATGGGCAATGACAGGCACTTCTGGCCTGCACTGAATGAAATGTTGGTCCACCACCACCCAGCAGGATACAAGGAACTGTTTCCTCAGCCTTTCTAGGCAAAGGCAGGCAATTGTGGTTTGCATAGACTGGACTGTTGGGCAACTGTGGATCCATAATCACCTACCAATAGGATGAGAGAGGGCTGATGTTTCTTCAGCCTCTCTGAGAAATGGCAGGCAATTTTGGCCTGCATGAACTGGACTGTTGTGTGCCTGTAGACCGACACTGAATCCCTAATAAAAAAGAGGGAACTGGTGTTTACCCAGCCTCTCTGGGGTATAATGGTTACATTTAGCCTATAGGGACTGAACTGATGGGTACCTGTGGTTCCATCTTAACCTCTTAAATGACAGAAATGACAATACTCAACCTCTCATGGCTCATGGCAACTGCAGTTGCATTTGGCCCACATAGATTAGACAGGCATTTCAGTGGGTTCATTCCCATCACTGGCATGAAGGGGAAAGTGCTACATCAGCATAGCTGGGAAAATGCAGTCATTTTGTACCTGCATGGCATAGATTGCTGCCCATATCTGCAGCTCCATCCCCTCCCCAGGAAGGGACAAAGGGACACAAAGCTTCATCAGTCTCTCTGGGCAACTACAGATGTTATTGACATAAATGACTTGAATTATTACACACAGCTGTGGCCCTGCCCTCACCCTGGCTTAGGAAAAAGTTGGAAGAAGCTTTGTTGGTTCCTGGAGAAACAGGGGCAGCTTCAAACTCCACAGCTTTTGGCACCAACTAGATCCTTGACTTCTACTACCCAGTCAGCAAGGGAGAAAGGGCACGAAAGCTCTAAACTCAAGAAAGAAACTGCACTCGGAATAAATAGATCTAGTATGACAGATGGCAAGACACCAACAAAAAAAATTATAATCTATCCAAGAACTGGGAAGGTATGGCCCAGTTAACAAGATAAGCCTCCAGATGACATAAAGGAGTTTAGACAACTAATCATAGAAGTTCAAACAAATCTCTTCAATAAATTCAATGAGATAGCTGAAGAGATTAAGGTTTTATGAAGACACTGGGTGAACAAAAGAAGAATTTGAAAGCACACGTAGCAAAATAGTAGATCTTATGGGAAAGAAAGTCATGGTAAATGAAATAAAAAATATACTGGAGGCATATAACAGTAGATTTGAAGAGGCCAAAAGAAGAATCAGCGAGCTTGAAGACATGGTCTCCAAAAGTGAATATACAGAAGAATAGGTGAAGAAAAGAATGGAAAAATTTCAACAGGGTCTCAGGGAAATAAATGATAGCAGGAGATATGCAAACATAGATGTCATGGGAGTCCCAGAAGAATAGAAGGGAAATGGGGCAAAATGAATATTTGAAGAAATAATGTAAAAAATTTCCCAAACCATTGAAAAACATAGATATATGTGTGTCCAAGATGCACAGCATACGCCCATCAGAATAAATCTGAATAGACCAACTCCAAGACACATACTAATCAGAATGTCAGTTGTCAAAGACAAACAGAATTCTGAGAGCAGTAAGAGAAAAGCAATGCATAAAATATAAAATATAAGGAATGCCCAATAAGATTAGGTGCTGATTTACCACCAGAAACCATGGAAGCAAGAAGGTAGTAGTATGATTTATTTAAGGTACTGCAAGAGAAAAACTTACAGCCAAGAATCTTATATCTAGCAAGATTGTCCTTCAAAAATGAGGGTGAGTTTATAATATACACAGATTAACAGAAACTGACAAAGATTTTAACAAAGAGACTGGCTTTGCTGGTAATGCAAAAGGGAGTGCTGCAGCCTGAAAAGAAAAGTCAGGAGAAAAAGGCTTGGAAGAGAATCTGTAAATGGAGATTATATGAGTAAAAGTAATAAAAATGAGCCATCTATAAGCTGTCTACAAGAGACTCACCTTAGATCTACATATGTCAATCCTTGAAAGTGAAAGCCTGGAAAAAATGTGCTCCATGCATGTAGTAACCAAAGAAAAAAAAACTGGAGTAATTATACTTATATTGGATGAAGTATACTTTAATAGCAAAACTGTTAGAGACAAAGAAACAGTACATGTTAATTAATAGAAAGGGCAATTAATAGAAGGGGCAATTCACCAAGAAATAGCAATCGAAAATGTAAATGCACCTAACTAGGATGTCCCACATATATGAGACAAACAGTGGCAATACTGAAAGGAGAAATAGATAGCTCTATAATAATATTTGGAGACTTCAATACACCACTTGCAGCACTGGATAGAACACCTGGGCCAAGGATCAATAAAGAAGAGAGCTTGAATAATATGATAAATGGACTAAATCTAATAGACATATAGAGAAAATTGCACCTGAAATTAACATTCTATTCAAGTGCTCATGGATCTTTTTCCATTATAGATCATATGTTGGTCACAAATCAGATCTCAACAAATTCAACAAGATCAATGGATACAAAGCACTTTCTCAGATCATAATGGAAAAAATTCAGAAATCAACAAGAGGGGAAAAATGGAAAATTCAAAAATATATGGAGATTAAATAATACACTCTTAAATAATCAGTGGGTTAAAGATGAAATTTCAAAAGAAATCAATAAATATCTCAAGACAAATGAAAATAAGAGAAAAACATATTAGAACATATGGGATGCAGGGAAGGCAGTACTGAGGGAAATTTATAACTCTCAATACTTAAATTATAAAAGAGGTAAAATCAATGGCTTGTCTACACAAATGGGAGGACTAGGAAAAAAAAAGTAAACTAACCTCACACAAGTAGAAGGAATGAAATAAGGGTCAAGCAGAAATCCATGAAATTGAGAACAATAACAACAACAGAAAATGGTAGAGATCTCCCCTGCCATTGTGGCTCTGGAAGGGTCTACCAACAAATACTTACATGTTTTCACAGAGCACTCTTCATGGAGGAAATGGGCATCTCATTGTGAAATACAGATATTCAATTTCTGAATGGTTCTGGGAAGGTACAAATAGCTATCTTCTCCCCTCAATTCAAGTTTTGAAAGGAAAATATTCATTGTTTGGCCTCTGTGTAGGGGTCCTTCTCAGTATCATGATTCAGTATTTATATCCTCTCCCTATGCCCTGTGTAGATACTTCTACAGTCACTAGTAATACCTTCATATGTGAACTAATTGTGTGTCTGTTCTTGCATATATCAAATTTCACTATATTTCTTCTGAATTTGTCTCCACTCACCCAAATTCCTCTACTTGTGAGGGGAGAGAGCAAGTAACATCCATCTTTTAATCTTTCATTCCTGGACAGTACTTATTACAGAGTAGGAAGTCCACAAAAGAATAATTAAATGGTTAATTACAGTATTGTAGCAGTCCAAGATTTCTCTACTTAGGGAAACATTTCCTGTTTATGTGTCAAACTTAGCAAAATAGAAATGCAATAACCAACTTCTCCCCACAATAAATCAGGGCTCTTTACACTGTGAACAATGGCATGTGAAAAGGTCAGGAAATAACTCTAATGACTAATCACCTACAGTTCTTCAGATAAGATACTGCATGGAATACGGCACAAAACAATTTCCCTGCATAAAGGAAGTTATTATTTTGTAAAAAAAAAATTGTTTAACCTGCATTTTGCTGAGTGTGTACAAGTCTAAAAAGGGGAAAAACATAAAATATATTTCTTCCTGTGGATCCTGATTAAAGAGCATGAATGAAATTATCCCAAAATGCAAAGTTCCAAGTGAATTACATGTCCTTCTTCAGTTCTTAGAAAGGGGAAATTTAAATTTACATCCAAATAATTTTTAATCTTAAAGATTAAAGATGTTTAAAACTTTTTAAAATATGGAAATACTGGCAGGTAGTCAGAAAATGCCATCAGAGAGGGAGGGTAATGTTAGCATGTCCAGGTCTTCTCAGTCACCAACCAGGTTAGACAAACCCCTTAAACTCATGAATCTAATAACAGCCCTTTCAATGCTGATTTTAAAAAACATAGTTCAGATCTCTTTTTGTAGTCTCTAAAAGTAGTTTGATATATATTAGAAATCTGCAGGAAACATCTAACTTATTTCTTCTCAAGTATCTAAAAAAACCTTAAACTTCTTAAGTTAAGATCTTCATGATGATCCTACTTTGTTCCACGCACATAAAATCTGTCTTCAGTTCCTACACTTTGTAATAGGAATCCCCTTTCTTATGAAATTTATGCTATTCTTTTAACAAAAATTTTAACATGACTCAATTCCCTTATGGGAATTCGTAGTTTAAAACTTATTGTAACATTTAACTCTGTTCATCACATATAAAACTTGGTTGCAATTTACCTATGTTACAGGATCTTACAATCACTCCAGTTTCCAGACTCTTACAGACATAGTTATTTGCAGTATACTCCCTCAGAGAAAATTAATTTGGTGTTGTTGATGAAAAATAATTTATTACATGGTATTATAGTTTCGTAGGTTGCTCCAAGTAAATACCATGAAAGGATTGGTTTAAACCATGGAAATTTATTAGTGTACAATTTTAAGGCTGGGAAATACCCAAATCAAGTTATCTACTTGGTGATGCATTCTCTACAACCTAGTGAAGTGAAGGAAAAAAAAAATAAATCATATTAAGAGTATTAAGGAGACAATGGGGGAACATAGAGTAGAAATTGTAAACATACATAAAAAGATAACAAATCTGATGGTGATGAAATGCACAATGTGAGAACTCAGAAATATGCTAGAAGGATAAAACAGAAGATTTGAACAGGCAGCGGAAAGTATTAGTGATGTCAAAGATAATGTACCTGGAATCACACAGAGAGTAGAACAGATAAAAAGAAAAAACAATTCAGCAGAGAGGCAGGGAATTGAAGAACAACACAAAACACATAAACATACACAGTTTAAGCATCCCAAAAGGAGAGAAGGGAAAGGGGGCAAAAGGAATTTTGTAAGAAATAATGAGTGAAAATTTCCCCAAAATTTTAGTGACATGGATGTACATATCTGGGAATTGTAGCACACTCCAAAAAGTGCAAAACCTAACAGGATTACCCAAAGAAATATACTTATCAAATTGTCAAATGCATAAGACAAAGAGGGAATAAGGAAGGCAACAAGAGAAAAGAGATCTATCACCTAAAATGGAAGCTTGATAAGATTAAGCACTAATGTCTCATCTTAAACCAGGGAGGCAAGAAGTCAGTGGTTTGACATAGTTAGGGTGCTGAAAGAAAGAAAAAAGCAACTGTCAGTAAAGACTTCTGTATCCAGAAAAGCTGGCATTCAAAAATATGGGAGAGTTCAAGATATTCACACATAGGAAGCAGACTTGGCCCAATGGATAGGGCATCCACCTACCACATGGGAGGTCTGCAGTTCAAATCCCAGGCCTCCTTGACCCTTGTGGAGCTGGCTCATGCACAGTGCTGATGGGCACAAGGAGTGCCCTGCCACAAAGGAGTGTCCCCTGTGTAGGGGAGCTCCACATGCAAGGAGTGCACCCCATAAGGAGAGCCACCCAGTGCAAAAGAAAGTGCAGCCTACCCAAGAATGGCACCACACACACAGAGAGCTGACACAAGATGATGCAACAAAAAGAAACACAGATTCCCAGTGCCACTGATAAGAATAGAAGTGGTCACAGAAGAACACACAGCAAATGGAAAGAAAGAGCAGACAATTGGGGGGGAGAGAAATAAATAAAAATAAATGAATCTTTAAAAAAGTATCCACAGATAAACAGAAATTAAGAGAGTTCTCAAGAAGAAACATGTCATTCAAGAAAAACTAAAGGGAATTCTGCAGGTTGAGAGGAGAAAACAGGAGAAAGATGTTTGGAGAAGAGCGTAGAAAGGAAATATACTAATAAGAATAGCTAAACAAATGAAAAGATAAATAAAATAAAAGTATGACCTATACAAGTAAAAAATGGCTAATGTAAATATTGCCTTAGCAGTAATAAATAATATTGAATGTGAAAAGAGTAAATTCTCTGATAGAAAAACACAGATTGGCAGAAAGAATGAAAAAATATGAGCCATATATATATATACTGTCACCAAGAAACTCACCTTAAACACAGAGATGCAAGGAGGTTTAAAGTGAACGGTTGGAAAATGATTTTAACTTGCAAACAATAAAATAGAGCAGGAGTACCTATACCAATATGGGAAAAAATAGACTTTAAATGCAAATCTGCTGTAAGAATCAAATAAGGACACTATTATAATAAAGAATAATATCAAGAAGAAAGAACAATCATAAAAATCCATGCATTTAACCAGGGTGCCCCAAAATACATGAAACAAACATTGGAAAACATAAGGGAGAAAATAGATACCTCTACATTTATAGTAGGGAACATTAATAAAATATTATCACCATTAGGCAGAACAGCTCAACTGAGGCATAATAAAAAAGCAGAGACCTCAGGTAATAGATATGAGGATCTAGACCTAACTGACATTACAGAATATTACACTCATTATATTACATTACACCCACTACATTAGAGCAGGATATACATTCTTCTCAAGTACATATGGATAATTTTCCAGGATAGACAACACACTAGGCCACAGAACAAGTATCAATGAAATAAAAATGATTAAAATTATACAGAGTAATTTCTCTGACAACAGAATGAAGCTGGAGATTAATAATGGACAGATGATGGACATAATATATCCTGCCATAACCCACTGAATGTACTGGGGGAGAGTGTAAGCTACAATGTAAACTATAATCCATGCAGTGCAGCAGTGTTCCAAAATGTATTCACCAATTGCAATGAATATGTCACAATAACGAAAGAGGATGTTGATGTGGGAGGAGTGGGTGGGTGGGCTATGGGGTGTATGGGAACCTCTTATATTTTTTAATGCAACATTTTTTATTTATGTATCTAAAAAGACATTTTAATAAAAAATAAAAATAAAAAACAAAACAAAAATAATGGGCTATTAAACAGAATAGGCACAAAGCTATGGAAGTTACACCACACATTCAAAAATAATCAGTGGGTAAAGGAGGAAATTTCAAAAGAAATCAGTAACTACCTTGAAACAAATGAAAATAAGAACACAACATATCAAAACCTATGGCATGCAGCAAAAGCTGAGAGGGAAATTAATAGCCATAAATGCTTATGTTAAAAAAGAATAGCTAAAATCAAAGACCAAACTGAACACTTGGTGTAACTAGAAGAACAACAAACTAAGTCCAAAGCAAGCAGAAAGAAGGGAATTATAAAGAGTAGAGCAGAATTAATGATATTTACAATAAAAATGGGGAAAAAAAGCTGATGCTTTGACAATATTGATAAAATTGACAAGCCCTTAGAATATACAAATACATAAAATATAAAATGAGAGAACCATACAATTGACTGGAGAAATACATATTGGCCATATGCAATTTGATAAATATATGACTGGTGTTAGGCTGTTTGGAATCATGCCTTTTGTACTGTATTATCATCCCTGGAAATATACATATCCCACAAAAGAGTTGGGAAATTTTCAGCCATTATTTCTCCAACATTCCTTCTGCCCACTTCCCCTTCTCTTTTAACTGTGGGATGTCTATAATGCATATGTTTGTGTGTTTCATGCTGTCATTCAATTACATGAATACCTGCTGAATTTTTTTTCTTTTAATCTATTTGTTCTACTGTCTGATTTTACATGTATCCTCTTCAATGTCACTTATTCCTTCCTCTGCCTTTTCAAATCTACTGTTATGTGCTTCCAGGATGTTTTTAATTTCTTGTATGGTACCATTCACCATGATCAGATGCATTATTTTTTATTTGTGTTTACAATTTCTCCAGTATATTAAGAGGTACTGGGAGTCATGTCCCATGCTGGGGGGAAGGTAATGCATTTACATGCTGAATTTGGCTTCGAGAGTGGCCACATTTCAACAACATGGAGTCTCTCAGGAGGTAACTCTTAGGCACCCTGCAGCTCTAGACCTAGTTCATATTTCAGGCACACAGGTTCATAAGCATAGTCATCAGTATCAAGGGCTCATTGTTGGACTATCCTTCTTTATTGGTCTTTGCCATTGCACTTGGGAGATTGTTGCTGTTCCATTGGGGAATGTGATAGAGCTCCCCTGGGTAGGAACTCAGCACTCCCTCAATTGTCATTTCTAACAGTAACCACTATGAAAATATCCAAATATTTTTATGTACCTTTTATACATGTCCTGGAGAATTCCCTCCCAACCATGTGCCCCCTATCAATAACACCCCACACCAGTGTTCCTCCCCTGACAGAGTTGAACCTCTCTTTGGTCCAAAACTTCTTTAAAAATGAAACCTAATATATTGCCAGGTTCCATTAATAGAAAAATGGAATATAGTGGTGGGTTTAAGGATTAGATATAGAATACATAGCAATTTAGAAAAAATAAAATAAAGTAAAAATAAATTGGGGTATCAAAAATGAAAAATGAAAAACCTTTGTGTTTGACGTTTTGCCTCTCCTCATTGTTATAGGTGTTGCCCTATATGGTGGGGTGGACATAATCATCTCAGGGTCCACAGGAAGGAGGAATAGAGTATGGCCTAGAGTGGACTTACTGATATTTGACTATGGAACTATTGTAATTAGTAATGGAAGAAATGATAACATTGATATGGAGAAAGTGGCCATGGTAGCTACTGAGGGTAGGGAGAGGGAAGAAGAGATATGATGTGGGGACATTTACAGGACTTGGAATTGTCCTGGGTGGTACTGCAGGGACAGATGCTGGACACTGTATGTCTTGCCACGGCTCACTGGGTGGACTGAGGGAGAATGTAAACTACAATGCAAACCACTATCCATGTGGTGCAGCAGTGCTCCAAAATGTATTCACCAAATGCAATGAAGGGCACATGATGATGAAAATAGTTGTTGATGTGAGAGGAGTGGGGTGAGGAGGGTGGGGTATATGGGGACCTATTTTTTTAATGTAACATTTTAAAAAAGGGGGAAATTTTTAAATATATAAATAAATAAATAAATAAATAAATAAATAAATAAAAAGAGGTACTAGGAATTGATCCAAGGACCTAGTATATTTGAGGCAAGCATTCCTCCATAACCTGCAGAAACTCCATAGGGCAGGTAAACTTCTAAAAGCTTATCTGGCTCTCTCCACCCACTTATCCTTTAGGCACATTGGGTTTCTAAAAATTTGCTGGTAATCTCTCCTGGCTTTCTTCTCTCCAGGCTTTTTAGGAGTCAGTCCGCCAACCCCCTCAGTGATCTAGTTCACTTCTCTCACAGGTTGTTTATGTTTGATAGCCTGAATGAAGATAAATCCTCTCCCCACTTATTGGAGCTACTTCAATGGTGGCAGGAATATTTTTCGAGATTCACAGGGGGCTCCCTTGGCCAAAATAACTGAAGATAAACCACTTCTGCTCTCCATCGGACACCTCTTCCTCACATATAAGAGGAAGTCCTTTTCCCACACAGTTAGCTGCAGTGAGCCAGTGGGTTTAGAAAGGCTAATTGAATAGAGATTGGGGTACACATGTGTTCCAAACTCAAGGAGCAAGTAAATCATTTTCATTTCAACTCCCTTTCTGTCCTTCATCCTCCTGGATAAAAGACTGCAATCTCCTTGTCTACAGATCCCCAAATCAACTCTCTCAGATAGCATTTTTCTGAATACCATTGATTTTAGAAGAGTTGAGTCCTGCATACCTACTCTGATGCCATATTACTAGAAGCCCTAAAAAAAATCTCAGCGTAAGCAGAAGGAAGGAAATAAAGATTATAAAAGAGCTAAATATAATTAAGAATTTAAAAATCACTACAAAAATTAACATAATCAAAAGCTGATTATTTGAGAAGATTACTTAAATTGCAAACCCATGATGAAATTAACAAGAAAAAAGGGGAGGAAATACAAATACATAAAATAAAAAATTTGGGAAGGAATATCACCATTGATCCCACAGAAATAGAGTATCATAAGAGGATAATTTGAAAATTTATATGCCATCAATACAAAACTTAGATGAAATCTCAAAATAAAAACAACCAGTCTACATTGATGAAAGAAAAAAATGATGAACAATACATGCCAAACACAAGCAACGAGAGTAAATTAGTTATCAAAAACCACTCAACTAAGAAGATCCCAGGACCAGATGATTTCACAGGTGAATTCTACCAAACATTCCAGAAAGAACTAACGTAAATCCTGCTTAACTCTTCCAAAATATAGAATTGGAGGAAATATCGTCAAACTAATTCTATGAGGCCAATATCACCTTAATACCAAAGACACATAAGGACTACGCAAGAGAAGAAAACAACAGAACAATCTTTCTAATGGATCTGAATGCTAAAATCCTCAGCAAAATACTGCCAATCATATTCAACAACATATGAAAAGAATTATAAACCATAAAAAAGTTGTTTTAATCATTGATGTTCAAGGATGATTCAACATAGGAAAATCAGTGTCATACAACATATTAGCACATTGAAAGAAAAAAATTACATGATCATATCTATTGATTCAGAATAAGCAAAAGACATATGATTTGAAAGGAAGAAGCAAAAAGTTCACGATTTGCTAGTGGAATGATCCTATATGTAAAAAGCCCCCCCCCCCCAAAAAAAATACAAGAAAGCTTTGGAGCTGATAAACAAGTTCAGTAAAATGGCAGAAAACCACAAAATATTGTTAAAGAAAATCAAATAACTGAAAAAATGGAAGAATATTCCACGTTCATAGATTGGAAGACTTAATCATCTTAAAATGAGTGCTCTACCCAAGTTGATTTGCATATTTAACACAATCCCAATAAAAATAGCAACAGCATTTTTTCTTGAACTGGAAAAGGCAATTATATTTATTTGAAATGGCAAGGGCACCAAATATCCAAAAATGCATTGAAAAGAAATGAAATGTGAGGAATCATGCTATCTGACTTTTAAACATACTATAAAGCTACAGTGGTAAGCATGGTGTAGGTACAAGGATAGGAAACCTGACCAAAGGAAAAGAATTGAGAGTTTTAATATAGATCCTCACATATACTGTCAACTCATAGTCAACATGGCCACCAAGTCCTCATAACAGGAAAGAATGGCCTCTTCAAAAAATGATTCTTGTCCAGAGGATTACTATCTCACACACTATACAAAAATTATTTCATGAAAGATCAAAGATCTAAATGTAAGAGTCAAGGCCATAAAGTTCTTAGGAGATGATGCAGAGAAGCATCGATGAGAACCTGTAGTAGGAAATGGTTTCATAAACTTTACACCCAAATTATGATGAACAAAGGAAAAACATAAATGGACCTCCTCAAAATGCAAAAAAACAAAAATGTGTTCAAAGTAGTTTGTCAAGAAAGGGGAAAGGCAGCCTACTCAATGGGAGAAAGTGTTTGGGAAACATTTATCTGAAAAGGGCATAATATCCAGCATATATAAAGAAAGCCATGATCTCATAAATACAGAAGAGAAATGAACAATTTAAAAAATGCTCAAGAGATTTGAAGAGACTTTTTTCCAAAAGGAAAATGCAAATGGCTAAAGATCACGTGAAATATGCTCAACATCACTAGCTATTAGGGGAATGTGTATCAAAAGCGTGTGGGTATCATCTTACTGCTGGTTATGAAAACAGAGAACTACACATTTTTGAGAGGAAATGGGGGAGAGAAAACACTCATCCACTGCTGGTGGGAAAGTAAAATGTTGCATCCATATGGACGGTGGTTTGGTGGTTCCTCAGAATGTAATTAGAGAACTGTCAGATAATCCAGCAATCCCACTGCTGGGTAAAAACCCAGAGAAGTTGAAAGCAGGGAAAATAATGTTTATAACAGCATTATTTACTATTATAAACATCCACGAAAAGATGAATGTATAAGCAATTTTTGGTGTATACACAAAATAGAGTATTATTCATCATATGAAAGAATGAAGTATTGGCACATCTCAAATGCTGTCAGTGGGCATTTCCTTGGAATTTATTCTTCAGAAATTGAAAACATAGTAGATATTGTAGGAATAAAGGCAGGGCTTTCTCTTTCTGAATAGCCTTCATAAAGGAAGGGCAGATTAATTGGCTTGATCATAAAGTAATAGAAATGGTCATGCTGATCCTGAAATTAAACAGGTTTGTGCAAATTAATGAGGTTTTTATTTATTGGTTGTGTAAATTGTATAAAATGCATTTTTATGAAAACAGACTGCTGAATCCTGTATTATCACAGCTACAATAAATGTAAAAAATGAATTTATTGTAACTTTTAAAATATTTTATCTATTTCAGATATGACAATTTTCATGAATTATGGAGACATAACTGCATACTCCTTAATTACTTGAGACTAGATTTATATGTATACTGTAATCTAATTATACCTTATAACAGTATTAATTTAGTTTGTACTGTGCAATTTGAACAAAGGAAGGAAATTAATTTTTTTCAAAAACAACTTTTTAATTTTTGTAATAATGCATTTGAAGTGGATGAAATCCATATCACTATGTATAACAGTCCCTCTTATCATAGTGCAATTACAGTTTAGAAACAAAACTGGGTCCTATCCTTGCTTTTTAAAGTGAATGTCTACATTTCACTTTGCTAGTCAGATTTCTTTTGAAATTGGTAATTTATAATCATTTTCTGTTCACATTATAAGTAAAATATTTTCATGTGATATAATTCCTGATTGGGTGGAATATATAGTTACTGTTCCCTGGTCCTTCAGGTGGTACTTTTTACTCTTTGTTTCAGATTTATCTTTCTCTAAATCATAAGGTGGAAAATAACAACATATGAGAACAAGTAACCCAGGAAGAAAGTAAGCTGAAGTTTCTTCTCCTGTCCTAGCCCATTAGGGAGAAGAACCAGAATCACATTTTGTGTGTGTTTGGTCTGAATAAATGAAAACGATTTACCATTGGGGAAAAAAATTACAAACTAGTGGTTACCATGGGTTCCTAGGGGAGGGTGTGAGAAAACTGATGGAGCACGGGACATGTTTAGGGCATTGAAATTGTTCTGAATGATCTTGCAAAGACAGATACAGGCTATCAAGCATTTTGTTAGGACTTATAAAAGTTTACAGTACAAAATGTGAACCACAATGTAAACCATTGACCCTGATTGGTGTCAGTGCTTCAATATTTCTTTATTCATTAACTGTAACAAGTGTATCCTACTCATGAACATGTTACTGATAAGAAAAAATGTGAGGGGAGGAGGTGGAATATATATATATATATATACACACTGTAATCTAATTACCTTATAACAGTATTAATTTAGATAGTTTGCACTGTGCAATTTGAATGAAGGAAGGTAATTAATGTGGGTTTTCTATTACCTAAAACTTCTTAGAAAATAGAGTGGAAAAATTAAGACAGTGGGGAAATTAGAGAGAAATTGTCACCACATAAAAGATAACAGATTTTACAGGAATGAAAGACACAATGCAATTTTAAAAATTATATAGATGTTATTATTTTTATTTTATAATTTTAATTATTTTTACTTATTTATTTTTGGGTTTTGTTATGCAGAGGATTTGGATTACAGATGAGACACAACTGGGGCAGGGGAGATAATTGGTAAGTGTTGTCAGTCGTGGTGGATTGTGTCATTAGATGTGCACCTGAGGCATGCCTCTGTGGAATATGAATGTGTCAAGTTTTTCATGGGATGTTGTTTCAGTGGGTGGAAGGAACATTATGTAACTCATTCTATGATGCCAAAATCACCCTAGTAACAAAGCCATACAAAGGCATCACAAGACAAGAAAACTATAGATCAATCTCTCTAATGAACTTAGAAGGTAAAATCCTCAACAAAATACTTGCTAATAGTACTGAACAACACATTAAGGAATCTGACACCCTGATCAAGTGGGTTTCATCTCTGGTATGCAAGGGTGATTCAACAATCAATGTAATACACTACATTAAGAGATTGAAAGAAAAAATCACTGTACCATCTTTATTGATTTAGAAGAAACATTTGACAAAATGCAGCATTCTTTCTTGATAAAAGCATTTCAAGACATAGGAATAGAAGGGAAGTTCCTCAGCACAATAAAAGGCATATATGAAAAACCCACAGGTAATTTCATATTCAATTGTGAAATGCTAAAGACTTTCTAAAATCTGGGATAAGTCAAGGATGCCCACTGTAACCCTCTTATGAACGTTGTGTTAGAAGCACTAGCTTGAGCACTTAGGCAAGAAGGATGTAAAAGACATCCAAATTGGAAAGGAAGGAGTAAAAATTTCACTCTTTGCAGATGACAAGATACTATTTGTAGAAAGTTCTAAGAAATCTACAACAAAGATTCTGGAGCTGATAAATGAGGTCAGTAAAGTGCCATGATACAAAATCACCATGAAAAAATCAGTAGCATTTCTGCACACTAACTATGAGAAATCTGATGAAGATATCAAGAAAAAAAATTACATTTACATCAGCAACTAAAAGAATCAAATATCTAGGGAAAAACAACTAGAGATGTAAAGGAGTTGTACACAGAAAATGATACAAAGTTGTTAAAGGAAATCAAAGCCCTGAATTAATGGAAGAATATTCTAAATTCATGGATTGGAAGACTATATATCAGTAAGATGTCTGTCCTACCCAAATTGATTTACAGATTTAACAAATCCCAATAAAAATAACATTTTTTGTGAAATGGAAAAACTGATTATTAAATTTATTTGGAAGGTGAGAAGGCCCCAAATAGCCTAAGCCATATTGAAAAAAATAACAAAATTTGAAGAATCACTCTACCTTACTTTAAAGTACACCATAAAGTTTCAGTGGTCAAATCTGCATGGTATTGGTACAATGATAGACATGCTGATGAACTGAACCAAATTGAGAGTTCGAATATAAATCCTCATGTATACAGTCAACTTATATTTGACAAGGCTGCCAGCCCATGCAACATGGACAGAATGACCTCTTCAAAAAATGGTGCTGGAAGAAGTTGACATCCACATCCAAAAGAATGATACAGCATAACCATATCATGCCCTGTAAAAAAAAAATCAAGCTGTATCAAAACTCTACATTTAAAAGACAAGAAAATAAAACTCTTAGAAGATAATGTAGGGAAGCCTCTACAAGACCTTTTATTAGGAACAGTTTCCATACACCTTACACCCAAATTAAATTTAAACTTCTGTGCTTCAAAATAACTTGTCAAGAAAATGAATGGGAGCCTACTCAATGGTAGAAAATATTTGGGAACAACTTATCTGATAATGGCCTAATATCCAACATATAAAATAAATCTTTCATCTAGAAAATAAAAAAAGAAGCATATCTCATTCTCTCTTCTCATTTCTCCACCATATACCTCATCCCATCTGACCCTCAGTCAGGGAATCTTGCAGGTCATTGCTTCACCAACTTCCTGTTCCACTGTGGTAATTTCTTCCAACCCAAATGCTGGGCGTCTTTCCATTCCCTCCCCCTCCTTCCCTGCTTTCCCCATTTCCCCCCCTCTTCCTTCCCTTCCCCTCCTCTTGAGTACATGTAGTGCCAAATAAATGAATACAGATCAGAATTTAATGCCTATATTTGAAACTTATTCTTCAAAAATTGAAACTTAGTGGTTGCCATAGATTCTGAGGGGAGGGGAGGGAAGAAAGTGTGGAACATAAGGCATTTTGGGGGCATTGGAATTATTTTCCATGATATGGTATCGGTGTATACAGGCCATTATAGTTTGTCAGAACCTATAAACATGTGCAATGCAAAATGTAAATCATAATGTAAACCATTGACCTAGATTAGTAGAAAGTTTTGATATTTTTTCATCAAATGAAACAAGTGTACCATATGCATTTAGTATGTTTTTGGTATGCTCAGATGTGGGAGGGGGATTGGAGCATTTTGGAATTCCCTATATGTTTTCTATATGATTTTTCTGTAACCTAAAGCTTCTTTGAAAATAAAGTGAAAAAATTATACATTGTGGGAACATACAAAAGAAATTACCAATACACATAAAGGATAACAGATATTACAGTGATGAAAGGCACAATGCAAAAAGATTTTCTTTATTTAAATTCAAATTTAAATTTAAATTTTATCTTATTTTCCTGTATTTTATAGTATCATGGGCCTTGATTTTTTGTCTTTGTTTTGGGGGAGGGTTTGGACTGCAGAATGGTTGCAACTGTAGCAGGGGAGAATTATTGGTGTGGGGTGTCAGTGCTGGGGAATGTGTGGGAGGGGTGAAACCAGAGCATGCCTCTACGGAAGATGAAGGTGTTCGTGTGGTCATGTGGTGCTGTCTTGGTGGATGGAGACCAATAGAACAACCAGAAAAGTATCAAATTCCCATCCTGGGGAACTCTGCTACATTCTCTAATAGAGTAGCAAAATTTTCTGATTACATGGACAATACATAGTAAAGGAGGACAGACAAACATGTCCACTCCTTGATATACATGCTTGTACTTTTGGACTTTGTTCTTGTGAAATTGAAACTTATCCTAGTGTAACAGTTTGATATTATTCATGAATTCCAAAAAGAAATATTGGATTATGTTTGTAAACTGGTCTTTTCCTCTGGGCATATGAGATAATATTGGATTCAGAGGTTTACTTGTTTATTTAATCAAATAAACCTCTTGTGTCAGTATGGCATTGAGTATCCACCCCTTGGTGTGTGGGGACTTACAGATAAAAGGCATGGCAATGGACAGAATTGAGGGCTTTTAATGTTGGAGTTTTGATGTTGGAATTTGATTCTAGAGACTTAGGCTGGAGTCTGGGGAAGTAAGCTCACAGAGGAAAGAGAAGCCAGCTCCAGGAACAAGCAAGACCCTGGAAGGGAAGAATACAGGAAGCCTGAAACTTCACAACCATGGGCAGCCGTCTTGCTCCAACACATGAAAATAGACTTTGGTGAGGGAAGTAACTTATGCTTTATGACCTGGTATCTGTAAACTCCTACCCCAAATAAATACCCTTTATAAAACCAACCAATTTCTGGTATTTTGCATCAGCACTTCTTAGGCTAATATGGAATTTGGTAACATAGAGTGGGGAAGTACTTTTGCAATTACCAAAATGCTGGAATGGTTTTATAAATGGATAAGGGGTATTTTTTGAAGGAATTGTGAGATGCTTAGAAGAAAATACCTAAAGAGCATTGAAGAGACTGTTGATAGCAATATAGATGCTAAAGTTACTTTGTACGATGCTTTAGAAGTAAATAATGAAACTATTATTGGAAACCGGAGGAAAGGGGATCTGTGTTGTAAAGGTGCAGAGAACTTAGCAAGGTTATTCCTGGTGTTTTATGGAAGGCAGAATTTGAAAATGGTGAGCCTGGGCATTAAGCTGAAGAAATTTCCAAAGTAAACCTGTAGAATGCAGTTTGGCTTCTGCTTGCAGCTTATAGCAAAATGCTAGATGAGAGAGATATGCTGAGGACTGAACTGATGGGTACAAAGAAAACAGAAACTGATTCTGGAAATTCCAAGCTTCTGGAAATCAAGATTCCACATTAAAGTGCCCATTGTAGGACTTAACTATGCTTGGAACTGGTAAATCAAGATTAAAGATGCAGTTATCTAGGAAAGACTTGTGGAATATCTTTGTCTAATGGCATGAAACCCTGCTTCCTGCATGCCAAACCAACAAGGTTTTGAGAGAGCTGTATGAACAAAACCATTGTCAGTCTGGAACAAAAAGGACATGGAAAGGAGAGGCTGAAGGAAAAACAACTTTAAGAGGAAAACCATGAGGTTGAAATATAGAATTAAGACATCACCTTGGGTCAAGAGAGGAACCCCACCCATATGAACAGAGAGGGTGAGTTTGCCCAAGCAATTGAAGAGGATGGATGTTCCTGTCTGGTTTCTGGAAAGTTTGCTGCCCAAGGGTACAGAGTGGGTAGAGCACATTCCCCAAGAGTTAGCAGGGTTAAGGTCAGCACCCCACAGGTCTGAGAGACATGGACCTTTCCCCCAAAGGTTAGGAAAGGCCATGTGGTCAACTAATTGCTCTGTGATGGTTGAGCCTGAATGCCAAAGGTTAGGGAAAATTTTGTCTTCATATTGCTGGGCTAGGGGGGTTAAGACTCTAACCCAAAAATTGGATAAGGTGTGGCAATTACCCCAGCACTCTTGGAAGGAGAAGTCTGAAGCTTGGTCAACACCCAGATACTTGATGAGAGTGGAACCAAGAAAATAGCCATTGGGCATGCATGTGGAATGGGTTGGTCTCCATAAGGCCCCAAGGAGAAGAAGTCATCATCTTAAGAATGACTCTCAGACTGAAATCCAATGGAAGATGCCCTGCAGGTTTACTGAAATGTAGAGGATCCATGACTGTTTCCCTACCAATTTCTCTTTATTGTAATGAAAATGTTTGTCCTTTGTCCATTTGTGCATTGGAAGTAGATGAATTGTTTTGTAAGTTTCAGAGGACTATAGCAGACAGGACTTTGCCCTGAGACAAACTGTGTTTCTTTAATTTGATTGTGATATGATTTAGTACTTGCATTGGAATTGATTTAAATTATTTTTTAATACTGTAATGACTTTTTGGAATTCAGAGGGTGGAATGCAGGAGTTTAATATTATTGATGAATTCCAAAATGAAATATTGGATTATGTTTGTAAACTGGTCTTTTTCTCTTGGCATATGAGATTATATGAATTTGGAGGTTGGGTTGTTTACTTAATCAAGTAAACCTCTTTTGTCAATAGGGCATTGAGTACCCGCTCCTTGGTGGGTGATGACTTACAGATAAAAGGCATGGCAAAGGACAGAGTTGAGAGTTTCTGATGTTGGAGTTTTGATGTTGGAATTTGGTGGTGAAGCCTTAAGCTCAAGCCCTGGGATTTAAGCTCACAGAGGAAAGAGAAGTCAGCTCCAGGAAGAGACAAATGCTGAGCCCAGGAAGAAGCAGGACCTGGGAAGGAAAGTTGAACCCAGAGAGAAGCAAGACCCTGGAAGTGAGGAACCCTGGAAGCCTAAACCCTCACAGCCATCAGCAGCCATCTTGCTCCAACACATGAAAATAGACTTTGGTGAAGAAAGAAACTTATGCTTTATGGACTGGTATCTTTAAGCTCTTACCCCTACCCCAAACAAATATCCTTTATTAAAACCAACCAGTTTCTGGTATTTTGCATCAGAATTATTTTGGCTGATTAATGCACCTAGTAATATCTCTTACCTAAGAGATACCCCCTGAAAGCCTCCTTTTTGCCCAAATGTGGCCTCCATCTAAAGTGAACTCAGAACATAAACTCAGTACCTTCCCCCTGGCAGGGGTCATAACTCCTGGGGACAAGCTTCCCTGTCACTGAAGGATTATTATCAATCACCAACAACTGAAAAAAGCCTTTAACCCAAAGGGAGAAATATTAAATATATATTAGGTTTTTATTTTAAAGATTTATTTATTTATTTTATTTCTTGCCCCTTCCCCCACCCCCAGTTGTCTGTTTTCTGTTCTCTGTGTCTATTTGCTGCATGTTCTTCTTTGTCCACTTTTGTTGTTGTCAGCAGCACAGGAATCTGTGTTTCTTTTTGTTGCATTATCTTGTCATATTCGTTTTTATAGCTAAGAGATTTCAAAGTAAGTCAGGAGTTCATTCCAGAAGTTATGCTTATACACATTTTAGGAGGATATCACTGATGACCACAGTAAACAGTGCCTAAAGGAGGGCTTCTCCTGAGGGCTGTTGAGGCATCTAAACATGATAGGCAGGGCAGATAACCTCTGGCAATTGCCACCTCATCAGTGGGCCTTACATTTGACTAGACAATAACCTATCTCCCCAATATTTCAGAGTTAGACTCATTTATAATTTGGTTCTTATTCTCCTTTAATTTGATCCTGTAATTAGCACTGTACTCATTAAAAATATTTCCCAGAAATGTAAATTTCTGGCTGTTCATATTTGGGTTCAGGCCTGAGTCTTAGCAGAGTTTCAGCTAGCACTTACTCTCCAGGTCATCAGAGTCACCCAATACAACAAGCAAAATGATGATGATGGACAAAACTCTTCCCATAGAACAAAGATTATCTACATCTGTGAACAAAACAGTACCATCCATCTGCCCCATGGGTTCTAACCCCGCCCCCAGTTGGAAACAGTGGGCACCAGCATCCTAAAACCCTCAAGATTGAGAAATGAAGAAACATAAGGGAACAATGGAACTATGGGCTAAATTCTATTATGATTCTAGTAATGTAAGAACTTGCAAAACTAATATAAAGATAATTGTTACCAGAGGTTCTGAGGGGAGGGAGAGGGAAGAACGTGTGTAACAGGGGGCATTTTGGGTACATTGGAAATGCCATGCATGATATTGTGATGACAGATACAGGCCACTATACATTTTCTGAAAACCCATAAAAATGGGCAGTGCAAAGTATAAACTCTAATATAAACTATATACAATATTTAGTAGCAACACTTCAGTGTGTGTTCATCACTCATCAGTTGTCAGCAATATACCACTTTAATTAAAGACATAGTTAAAGGGGGAATTATGGGAAGGGGAGGGGCAAGGTATATGAGAGACCCCTATATTTTTGATGTTTCATTTATGTTATTTTTGGTGTTTCATTTATGTAATTTTTGATGTTTCATTTAGATAATTTAAAGCTCCTTTAAAATATTTATTTTTATAAATAATTTTAGTGTTCATGCTGGAATTCTCATGTCCCATTTTGTCAATTTCTTTCTTCCTGTTCGGTTAAGGGAAAGGCATGTGTAACAATGGTAATATGTGCAAATTATAATATGTGTCAACATCTCATATCTCCTCTTTCTATTTTGATTACAAATATATCTATATTTTAATAGAAATGTGGAATGGGTTGGTATGGTACTAGTGATATTTGTCCAATTCAACTCCCAGATTTTCTGGCTCCTTCACATTTCCAAATCTCCAACATGTATAATGAAGCCAAGAACCCTTGAATTATTTTTCACAATGATTATTTTCAAGAAAATTGCACTTAAATGTTAAAGACATAATTGTATAATAAACAAAACTGTAACACTAAAAATCCTACTTGTGTGTAAGGTTTGTTGTGAAAGTTGTCTTCAGCTAGTTTATTGTCTCATTAACTTACTTTCTTTTATAATTACTGAATTTTCTTCTGTCTAAAAGTTCTTATAATATTAACTTTAAAATAAGAGTCTTTGGAGGAAGCTATGTCTTAATGTTAACTCATCTGGGTTAGTTTCCCAGGTACAAACTGGAATATAGTAATAAGTATACTTAGCTCTCTTTTTATACCTGGAATATTTTCTTGGGTTACAATTTGATTATATCATACATATATTATTCTTTCCTTGGGTAACTCAGTGTATATGTATTGTAAGTTATTTTTCCTATTCTAATAAATCTCTTTTTTATTAGCTATTTAACGGTTTTTATTATCTTTTTAAAAGATACATAAATCACACAAAATGTTACAATAAAAAATATAAGATACTCCCATATACCCCACTCCCCACAACACCAATCCTCCCACATCAACAACTTCTTTCATTAGCATGGGACATTCATTGCATTTGATGAGTACATTGTGGAACATTGCTACATGGCATGGATTATAGTTTATGTTGTAGTTTAACACTCTCTCTCAGTCCTTTCATTGGGTTGTAACAGGCTATATAATGTCCTGCATCTGTATGTGCAAAATCATTCAGGACAATGTCAAGTCCCAAAAAATGCCCCAATATCACACTTTCATTTCCCTTTCCCTGCCTTTAGCAACTCCCACAGCCACTGTCTCCACATCAATGATTCAATTTCTTCCAATTCTAGAGTCACAATAATTCTGAAGTAGAATACCAGTACTTTCACTCTAATCCATATTTTATTCCTCCCTCCTGAGGACCCTGGGATGATGATGTCCACTTCACTTCTAAATTGAGAGGGGGCTTAGATACCACATGGCTGATGGATGGAATTCTGCTTGCAGCTGTAGACTCTCTCGGTTCCCTGATGTGGCGGTTGACCATCATCACTTCTGTGTTAGACCTGGGTAAATCCAATGAACCAGAGAATAGGTGTTGCAACTGTGGTGAGGTTCAAGGTCCAGCTGACACATCGTCCAGGCATTCAATTCTCCTGAGCACACACCAACCCCAGCACTAACCACTACTCCAGTAAAAGTGACAGAAGAGGCATGTGTAGAGATGTCACCTCTGAATCCACCTCCATCACACACAGGAGCACAAATTACAAAGTAGGATTCACTGGCAAGTCACTAAACTCCAGAGCCATCTATCATGACTGTAGGACCTGGATGTCTCTGTAGCCCTCAGGAGAACCACTTCCAAAGGTTGTATCTACTTTGGCTATCTCTGAGATCCTGCTGAGATGGGCATAAGCACAAACCCTCTGATGATCTCCTCACTCATTTAGAAGTATGTTAGCCACAGAAACTAATTTGTCTATACCATTTCTCCCTTTTATTCAAGGTCTTTTTCTAGTGGTGTCACCAACTGTTGCTTTGTAGTACTCCCTCATTGCCAGAGAGGCTCATCCCCAGGAGTCATGTCTCACGCTGGGGGAAAGGTAATGCATTTCCATGATGAGTTTGGCTTCGAGAGTGACCATATTGAGCACCCGTACATACTTGGCAACACCTATTACATTGATGAAAGGCAAAACATTTAAAAAATCATGATGATTTTCATTATTTATTACCCCAATTCATTTTTTATTTTATTTTTTCTAAATTATTATGCATTCTACTTATAATCTTTAAATCTGTCATTAATATTTCATTTTCCACTTAATTGAATTCAGTAATATATTATACTTCATCTTTGAGGAAGTTTGGATCACAGAGGGGTTCAACTATGGCAGGGGAGGAGCACTGAAGTGGGATGTCATTGATGGGGAATGCATGAGTGGGAGGGAGTTCTCCAGGGCACGAATATAGAGTATATAGATATGTTTAGATGTTCATTGGGTATTGACATAATGGGTAGGGTTTCACATGACAACTGAGGGAGTGCTGAGTTCCCACCCTGGGAAACTCTGTCACACTTCCCAAAGGAGCAGCAACAATCCCCCAAGCACAAGAGCAAAAAGGACCAGAAAAGAAGGAAGGTCCAATGATGGGTCCTTGATATTGATGACTATGCTTATGAGCCTGTGCACTTGAAATTTCAACTAGGACTAGAGTGCAGGATGCTTAAGAGTTATTTAACATTGTTTTTATTTCTTTAACCACATGACTGTTGTCTTCCTTAATAGACATTATTTCCTTTCCAGTCAAATTCATTCTTTGCATGTTACTTATAATTCATTCTAAATTCATGAGATGATATTTTACATTTTTATTCAAGTTATTGCCTATGTTTCATCATTTTCCCACATTGACTTTTCTGTTGTTTAGTTCAGTTATTGAATTCTTGTTTCCAGATTTTTTTCATAGGCATAAATGTTTGCTGAAAGCAATTAAATTAATCTGACTTCTTTTAAAATTTCATATTTTTCATATATTATGGAATGTATCTAAATAATTACAATATATTTGTTCTTACATTTCCATTTTTTTTGAATATTGGTTTTATATTGTATAATCTGCTGCTTTCTGTTTATTGTTTCTTGTCTTATTTTTCTTGAAAATAAGTAATGTTTTCATAGTGGAATGAATGTCTTGGTTGATTTCCTGTATTTCAAAGTATTTTAATACCCTTTTCATTTGGTTTTAAGATTGAAGTTTCTTTAATCAGAGGTAAAATTTGTGAAAACTGAAGGTATTTTCCTCATGTTTTGTGTCACTGCGGTTTCTGCAAGTTCTTAAATTCCATCTCTTCTTTCCATCCTTTCCTACACCACTAAGTCTCTGAAGCATGCCTTCTCTTAGTCAAAATGAGTATGCTCTTTTTTTTTTTTTTATGGTTTTCAGGCATATGTGATTTTGACCCTATCCCTTAGCACTGTATTGCACCATACTCCACTCATGTTTTCTCATTTTAGCATAGATTTTCTCTAAATTTCTCTCTGGCATGGGTTTTACTGTAATTGATAAAGTTACTTGTAGATACATCCTCAAGAATGTTAGGAACATACATTGTATTATCTTTGTCAGTCTTTGACAATTCCAGCAAAAGTGAAATTGTTTTGTAATGGGACATGTTTTAAATGATGAAGGGGCATGATGATAGCCACAATTTGTGACCCACAGAAGTAGATTGCCAGATGCATTTAGAAGAGCTTAAACTTTATGAGGTAGGGAGAGGGCTGGGGAATATGGGAATCCCCTATATTTTTTTGTAATATTTGTGCAATCTAAAGCTTCTTTTTTTTTCTCTTCCTTACTTTTTAAAAAGATACTTAGATTACATGAAAAGGAAAAGGATTCCCATATGCCCTGCTCCCTATACCTCCACCATTTTCCCACATTAAAAACATCCTTCATTAGTGAGGTACATTCATTGCAAATGATGAACTCATTTTGAAGCCTTGCCACTAAGTATGGTTTAAAGTTTATTTTGTAATTTATACTCTCTCCTACCCAATTCTGTAAGTAATGGTACTATATTTAATGGTATGTATCTGTCATTGCAATGTCATGCAGGACAAATCCCAAGTCCCAAAAATGCCTCACACTGCACCTGTTTTTTCCTCTCCCTGCCCTCAGAACCTCCAGTGGCAACTGCTTCAACTTCAGCGACATAGTTTCTTCCATTGCTAGAATCACAATAAGTTTATAGTGGAATACCATTAGGTCTACTTTAACCCATATTTCATTCCTCAATTCTTAGGATTCTGGATGGTGAAGTCTACTCCACCTCTAATTGAGAGAGATTGAGAGAGGGCTGCAATCTCATAGGGCCAAGGGATCAGACTCTCTTCTTTGCAGTTGTAGACTTTCTTCTTTCCTTGATATGGTAGTTGTCCATCATCACTTCCTTGTTAGTTGCCCTGGGTGATACCAGTGAAATAGAGAGTAGGTGCTACAACTTTATAGAGACTTAGGGCCCAGCTGGCACATGGAAAGCCCAAAGATTTAAGTCTCTTGGACACACACCAACAAACTCTAGTACTAATTTTTTTTTAATTATTTATTTATTTTTTAAAAATTACATTAAAAAAATATGAGGTCCCATTCAAACCCACCGCCCCCACCCCTCACTCCCCCCACTGCAACACTCGCTCCCATCATCGTGACACATCCATTGCAACTGGTAAGTACATCTCTGAGCATCACTGCACCCCATAGTCAATGGTCCACATCATAGCCCACACTCTCCCACGTTCCATCCAGTGGGCCCTGGGGGGATCTACAATGTCCCATAATTGTCCGTGAAGCACCACCCAGGACAACTCCATGTCCCAAAAACGCCTCCACATCTCATCTCTTCCTCCCATTCCCCAAACCCAGCTGCCACCATGGCTACCCTTCCCACACCCATTCCACATTTTCTCTGTGGACATTGGATTGGTTGTGTCCATTGCACATCTATGTCAAGTGGGGGCTTAGATTCCACATGGATACTGGGTGCACTCCTCCTGCTTTCAGTTGTAGACACTCTAGGCTCCATGGTGTGGTGGTTGACCTTCTTCAACTCCATGTTAGCTGAGTGGGGTAAGTCCAATAAATCAAAGTGTAGGAGCTGAAGTCTAGTACTAATTATAGGTTCAAATAGAAGGACAGAAGAACCATGTGTAATGAAACCACAGAGTTCAACTCTGTCACACTGGGGAGCATAAATTCCAAAGAAAGGCCCACTGGCAAGGCAACAAACTCCTGAGCTCTCTGTCCTACCTATAGTGTATCTGGATGTCTCCAGAGAACTCAGGGGCCCTGCTATTTGAGGTAGTATCTACTTTGGCAGTCAAAGAGAGCCTACTGAAATGTGCATAAGCATAACCTCTGGAATGACCTTCCAACTCACTTTGAAGTCTCTAAGCCATATAAATATATTTGTCTTTACCTTTTGCCCCTTTAGGTCAAGGTCTTTTTCCAGTTTCATTTCTGGTTGGTTCTTGGTAAAAATCCCTCTGTGCAAAGGAGGCTCATCCCCAGAGATCATGTCCAATGTTTGGGGAAGGTAATGTATTTATATGCTGAGTTTGGCTTAGAGAGAGGCCACATTTGAGTAAGAAGGAGAATCCCAGGAGGCAACACTTAGGCCCTATAATACTAGGCTGCTTCAATTTCAAGAGTAAAGCATACTAAACACAGCCATCAATATCAAGGGCCCATCAATGGACCATCTTATTTCACTAGTCATTGCCCCTCTCCTCAGGGAATTCTTGCTGTTCCATTATAGAATATGGCAGAACTCCCTAGGATGGGAATTTGATATTCCTTCATTTATTGTATGAATCTCCATGCACCATGACAAAGTCTTATGTACATTTGAACATATTTTATATGACTATATGTATCCATTGCATTTGGCAAGTACATCTTTGGGCACATCTGCACCTCATGGTCAATGGTCCACATCATGGCCCATACTCTCCCCCATTCCATCCAGTGGGCCCTGTGAGGAATTACAATATCCAGTGATTGCCCCTGAAGCACCATCCAGAGCAGCTCCATGTCCCAAAGACGCCTCCACCTCTCATCTCTTCCTGCCTTTCCCCATACCCATCAGCCATCATGTCCACTTTTCTCAATCCAATGCCACCTTTTCTATGTGGACATTGGATTGGTTGTGTCCACTGCACCTCTATGTCAAGAGGAGGCTCAGATTCCACATGGATGCTGGATGCAATCCTCCCACTTTCAGTTGTAATCACTCTAGGCTCCATTGTGTGGTGGTTGTCCTTCTTCAACTCCATCTTAGCTGAGTGTGGTGAGCCCAATAAATCAGATTGTAGGTGCTGGAGTCTGTTGAGGCTCAGGACCTGGCTATCATATTGTCAGTCCAGAGATTCAAATCCCCTAAATATATCTTAAACCCCGACACTAACTGCACCTCCAGCACATTAGCATGAAAGTCTTATGAAGAGAGATCCCATCTGAGTCCAGATTCATCACACATAAACACCAGTTCCAAAGAGGGGCCATCTGACCTGGTAGTTAACCCCATCGGCCATGACCATAACTGCCATGGGTCTCTTTAGCCCTCGAAGGAACCGATATCTGGGGGTTGTATCTGCTTTATCTGTCTCTCACTCTCTGCTCAGTTGTGCATAAGGGCAATCCTTCTGACAGCCTCCAGACTCTTTTTTAGAGACTCGTAGCCATATAAACTCATTTCTCCTTTCCATTTCCCCCTTACATTAGGTCAAACAGCATTTTAAAGTCATGTTATTTTATGTAGACAGGGATATTCTGCTGATCCGCATTGAACCTTCCGTATGAGGTCATTTTCCAGTTGCATCATCAGTTGGTAGTTGATAGTGGTCCCTCGGTGCCAGGGAGGCTCATCCCCGGGTGTCATGTCCCACGCTGGGGGGAAGGCATTGCATTTACATACTGAGTTTGGCTTCGAGACTGGCCACATTTGAGTAACATGAAGGCTGACAGGAGGAAATTCCCAGGCACAATGCTGCTCTAGGCCTTGTTCTTATTTTAGGCTTATCAGCTCACAAGCATAGTCATTAGCGTCAGGGGCTCACTGTTGAACCCTCACTCCCTCCTGGTCCCCGCCGCTGCACCTGGGAGACTGTCGCTGCTCCCCTAGGGACCACGCCAGAGCACAACTGGCCAGGAACCCAGTAACCCCCCTGCTGTGGTTTTTAATTGTTGCCACTATGAGTATATCCAAACATTGCCATGCACCCTGGACATATGTTCTGTACAGCTCCCTGTCAGCCATATATCCCCTGTCAATGGTATCCCATACCAGTATTCCTCCATTGCCTTTGTTGAACCACTCTGTGATCCAGAACTCCCTGAAATTTGAACCCAATATAATGTCAGGGTCCCTTACTAGGAAATGGCATATAGCGATGGGTTTAAAGGTTATATAAAGAATACGTGTTGACTTGGAAAAAATTCTACATCCTATCTTCCCCCCCCCCTAATTATTGAGCTTCTCTTCACAGGAGCCCTAGACCACAGCAATGCATATATATAGTATACAGCACTCCCATACATCCACCACAAAACCTTTCCCTTCCACAGCGATACTCTTACACCCTATTCACATCATATTTACTTAACGTAATGTACAGAGTCTGAGACAATAGCTTTCAAACAAGGTGACATCTGTGCTTACATTGCGGTGCATACTATAGGATACACAGTTTTTTACATTCTTAGTTATCCTATGTTTTACATTATGGTTTACATTATCAGTCTGTCATCTCCTATATGTTATGGTGTAATATTACATGTTTTATATCCATCCTTGTGTACTCTCACGAAACTCCTCTCTTACCCCCCATTTACCTTGGTTACACACATTTAACATCCATTTTCCCTTCCATCTTGGTGCCCACAGTGACAGCCAACCTCCGTTTCCCAAGGAGCCCCTTCCAGATATAGATGGAATAGTGTTCAGTGTCTAACTTGCTCAACTGCCCCAATGCCCTGGGAGCCACCCTTTCTTTCGAGGGATACAGTTCCCTCTATTTGATGGCATTAGTCCTCCCCAGGATGTGGGTCCACCCCCACTCTCACTACTTGGGTTTCTACCCCATGGTGTCACCCACTCTGGCAGAATGAGCATTTAGACATTGCCCAGGAGCCCATCCTGCATCAGACCCTCCCCTCCGAGCATTCTAAACAGGTAACCCTCTTTATTATATTTTGATATGATTTTCTCGGCATTTTACTCTCCACCAACACCTGACCCTCTCCTGTGTTCGTATGCTACCCCTCCTTCCCCCCACTTTTGGGTAATGTTACCCATCCTCCCATCCCCAGCCTCCCTCAAACCCGCAAAGCCCCAACCAAAGGCAACCCCTGCCCCCCTTTTATCTCTTCTTTGTGTTCATACTTACCACCATCTCGTCTTAAATTCCACCCCTGCAGACTTCGGCTCACATCCTTCCTCCACCCTCCGATTTCCTGTAAGCCTATCGTTCAGTCTCTTGCTATCTAGGGCAGCTTGGTTATTTCAAATCATTGAGGTCATGTAGTATTTGTCCTTTAATGTCTGGGTTGCTTCACTCAACATAAGGTTCTCAAGATTCATCCATGTTATCACATGTGTTTGTAGTGTGTTTGTTCTTACAGCCGAGTAGTATTCCATTGTGTGTATATACCACATTTTATTGATCCACTCATCTGTTGATGGGCATTTGGGTTGATTCCAACTTTTGGCGATAGTGAACAATGCTGCTATGAACATTGGTGTACATATATCGGTTTGCGTCCTTGTTTTCAGTTCTGCTGGGTATATACCCAGCAGTGGTATTGCTGGGTCATATGGCAAATCTATGGCTAGTTTTTTGAGAAACCTACATACTGTCCTCCAGAATGGTTGGATCCTTCTGCATTCCCACCAGCAGTGGATGAGTGTTCCCCTTTCTTCACATCCTCTCCAGCACTTGTATTCTTCTGTTTTTTTCATAGCTGCCAATCTTATGGGTGTAAGATGGAATCTCATTGTGGTTTTGATTTGCATTTCCCTGATAGCTAGAGATTTGGAACATTTTTTATGTGCTTTTTTGCCATTTGTATTTCTTCTTTGGAGAAGTGTCTGTTTAAGTCTTTTTCCCATTTTTTAAATGGGTTGTTTATCTTTTTATTTTCAAGATATAGGAGTTCTTTATATATGCAAGTTATAAGTTTCTTATCAGATATATGGTTGCCAAATATTTTCTCCCACTGTGTGGGCTCCCTTTTTACTTTCTTGACAAACTCCTTTGAGGTGCAAAAGGCTTTAATTTTGAGGAAGTCCCATTTATCTATTAGTTCTTTTGCTGCTCGTGCTTTTGGTGAGATATTCATAAATCCATTTCCTATTACAAGGTCCTGTAGATGTTTCCCTACACTGCTTTCCAAGGTCTTTATGGTCTTGGCTCTTATATTTAGGTCTTTGATCCATCTTGAGTTGATCTTTGTATAAGGTGTGAGATGGTAATCCTCTTTCATTCTTCTACATATGGCTATCCAGTTCTCCAGACACCATTTGTTGAATAGCCACTCTCTCCCAGTTGAGAGGGTTTGGTGGCTTTATCAAATATTATGTGGCTATATATGTGAGGTTCTATATCAGAGCTTATAATTCGATTCCATTGGTCTTTGTGTCTGTCCTTATGCCAATACCATGCTGTTTCCACCACCATAGCTTTGTAGTATGTTTTGAAGTCAGGTAGTGTGATTCCTCCAATTTCTTTTTTCTTTTTCAGTATGTCTTTGGCTATTCGGGGTCTCTTTCCTTTCCAAATAAATTTCATATTTAGTTTTTCTAGTTCCTTAAAGAAGGCTGTGTTGATTTTTATTGGGATTGCATTGAATGTGTATATCAGTTTTGGTAGGATGGACATCTTATTAATGTTCAGTCTTCCTATCCATGAACAAGGAATAGTCTTCCATTTATTTAGGTCTTCTTTGATTTCCTTGAACAATCTTGTATAGTTCTCGGTGTATAAGTTCTTTACTTCTTTAGTTAAATTTATTCCTAAGTATTTGATTTTTTTATTTACTATTGTGAATGGTATTTGTTTCTTGAATTCCTCCTGATCTTGCTCATTATTGGTGTACAGAAATGCTACTGATTTTTGTGCATTGATCTTATAACCTGCCACTTTACTAAACTCATTTATGAGTTCTAGAATCTTTGTTGTAGATCTCTCAGGGTTTTCTATGTATAGGATCATGTCATCTGCAAATAATGACATTTTGACTTCTTCCTTTCCAATTTGAATGCCTTTTATTTCTGGTTCTTGCCTCAGTGCTCGAGCAAGTACTTATAAGACAATGTTAAATAGGAGCGGAGACAGTGGGCATCCTTGTCTTGTTCCTGAGTTTAGAGGGAAGGAGTCTAGAATTTCTCCATTGTACACAATATTGGCTTTAGGTTTTTCATATATACTCTTTATCATGTTCAAAAAGTTTCCTTGTATTCCAATCTTTTGGAGTGTTTTTATCAATAAAGGGTGCTGTATTTTGTCAAATGCTTTTTCTGCATCTATAGATATAATCATGTGATTTTTTTCCTTCAATCTGTTTATATGGTGTATTACGTTGATTGATTTTCTTATGTTGAACCATCCTTGCATACCTGGGATGAATCCCACTTGGTTGTGGTGTATAATTCGTTTAATGTGTTGTTGAATACGATTAGCAAGTATTTTGTTAAGTATTTTTGCGTCTAGGTTCATTAGAGAAATTGGTCTGTAATTTTCCTTTCTTGTGATGTCTTTGTTTGGCTTCGGTACTAGGGTAATGTTGGCATCATAGAAGGAGTTGGGTAATGTTCTTTCTGTTTCGATTTTTTGGAATAGTTTCAGCAGGATTGGTGTCAGTTCTTTCCGGAATGTTTTGTAGAATTCACCTGTGAAGCCATTTGGCCCTGGGCTCTTCTTAGTTGGGAGATTTTTAATAACTGATTCTATCTCTCTGCTTGTGATTGGTTTGTTAAGATCATCAATTTCTTCTTTCGTCAATATGGGCTGCTTATGTGTTTCTAGGAATTTGTCCATTTCCTCTAGATTGTCATTTTTGTTGGAATATAGTTTTTCAAAATATCCTCTTATTATAGTCTTTATTTCTGTGGGGTCAGTGGTGATATCACCTTTCTCATTACTTATTTTGTGTATTTGCATCTTCTCTCTTTTTTTCTTTGTTAGTGTCACTAAAGGTTTGTCAATTTTGTTAATCTTTTCAAAAAACCAGCTCTTGGTCTTGTTTATCTGTTCAAGTGCTTTCTTATTTTCTATTTCATTTAGTTCTGCTCTTATCTTTGTTATTTCCTTCCTTCTTCTTCCTGTTGGGTTACTTTGTGGTTGTTTTTCTAATTCCTTCAAATGTGCAGTTAGTTCTTCAATTTTTGCTCTTCTTTTTTGATATATGAATTTATGGCTATAAACTTCCCTCTCAGTACTGCTTTTGCTGCATTCCATAAATTTTGGTATGTTGTGTTATCATAATCATTTGTTTCAAGGTAGTCATTGATTTCTTTTGAGATTTCCTCTTTGACCCACTGTTTTTCTAACAGTGTGCTGTTTAATTTCCAAATCCTGGTGTGAAATCTGGGCTTCTGTCCCTTGCAAATCTCCAGCTTGACGCCACTGTGGTCAGAGATAATGTTTTGTATGATTTCAATCTTTCTGAATTCGTTCAGCCTTTCTTTGTGGCCTAGCATATGATCTATCTTGGAGAATGATCCATATGCGCTTGAGAAAAATGTATATCCTGCTGTGTTTGGGTGTAGTGATCTATATATGTCTATTAGATCCAGCTCCTCTAATATACTATTCAGATGTTTTGTTTCTTTGGTGACTCTCTTTTGAGATGTTCTGTCCAGAGTTGATAGTGGTGTATTAAAATCACCCACTATAATTGTAGATGTATCTATTGTTTCACTTAGTTTTTCCAGCGTTTGCCTGACATATTTAGAGGCACCCTTGTTAGGGGCATAAATATTTATGATTGTTCGATCTTTTTGACAGATTTTCCCTTTCACTAAAATGTAGTATCCTTCTTTGTCTCTCACAATTGTTTCATATTTAAAGTCTATTTTGTCTGATATTAATATAGCTACTCCTGCCTTTTTATGATTATTGTTAGCTTGTATGATTGTTTTCCAGCCATTCACTTTCAATCTCCATGCGTCTCTGGGTCTAAGATGTGTCTCTTGTAGACAGCATACGGATGGGTCATATTTCCTTATCCAATGTCCCAGTCTGAATCTTTTGATAGGTGAGTTTAATCCGTTGACATTCAGTGTTATTACTATCAAGGAATTATTTGTGTTAGCCATATTTTGATTGGATTTGTTTTTCTCATATTTTGTTTGTATATATTTTTTTGTCTTTTTTGTTCGTCTTATACTCTCCTCCAACTCTGTCTTTCCTGTTTTTTCCTTTCTTCCTGCAGAACTCCCTTTAGCATTTCTTGAAGGGGAGGTTTCTTGTTGGTATACTCTTTCAGTTTCTGTTTGTCTGTGAATATTTTGAACTCTCCATCATGTTTGATTGCTAGTTTAGCTGGATAGAGTATTCTTGGTTGGAAATTTTTTTCCTTTAGTACCTTGACTATATCATACCACTGTCTTCTTGCCTCCATGGTTTCAGATGAGAAATCAGCACTTAATCTAATTGAGCTTCCCTTGTATGTGATGGTTTTCTTTTCTCTTGCTGCTTTTAGGATTTTCTCTTTGTCTTGAGCATTGGATAATTTGACAAGTATATGTCTTGGGGTGGGCCTGTTGGGGTTTATGACTAGTGGAGTGCGCTGTGCTTCTTGGATATGTACATCTGTCTCTTTCAGTAGATTTGGGAAGTTTTCAGCCATTATTTCCTGCAACACTCCTTCTGACCCCTTTCCCTTCTCTTCGCCTTCTGGAATGCCTATAATACGTATGTTTGAGGGTTTTTCATTGTCATTCAGGTCCCTAAGTCCTAATTGGATTTTTTCTATCTTCTTATTGACCCCTTCTACTATCTGTTTGATTTCTGACGTACTGTCTTCCACATCACTAATTCTCTGCTCTGTCTCTTCTAGTCTGCTGATATTTGCTGCAAGTGTATTTTTGATTTCTTGAACTGTGGTGTTCATTCCCATCATACCTTTTATGTTTTTGCGTATGTCTGCAATTTCCCCTCCAAGTGATGTCTTCATGTTGTTAACCTCTTTCATTATTTTGTCAAATTTGTCGGTGATAAATGTTTTGAGATCTTTCATTGCTTGTGCAAAGTTTTGCTCCTCTTCGTGATTTTTGGTTTGTTGAATGGATTCAGCCATGTTTTCCTGATTACTGGTTTGGTTTGTAGATTTTTGTTGCTTTCTGGTCATCTCTTTATCTTGACGGATTTAATCAGTTCCTTAGCTTCTTTGTCTGCTCTTGGAGGTTAATTAGCTGTTATTTTTGCATAGGTGTTATATCTTCTCTTTGTCTCTTTTTTCTTCTTATTCTAGTTTCTTGTTGTTGGTTAAGTTCACTTTAAAGGAAAGTATTAGTGTTGGGGAAAGGCAATTGTGTAAGCAAGGGAAAAGTGTAAAGTAGTATTGGTGATATATGTTAACAAAGCAAGAATATGAGATCTGGGAGGATGGAGGTTAGATTCATGTAAATTGTGTAGAGTTATAGCAGTAGGTAGAGTACCTATTATGAGGTAGATGATTGAATATGGGAGGAATATGGTGTGAGCTAAAAAGCTATTGATTTCGTGAGAGAGGGAAAGAGAAAAGAAAGGTAATAGTTTCAAGAGTGGATAACAGACAGAAAACAAAACATAGGTATTAGAAATTAAGACTTAGACCCTTCATGGATTGAAGAAAGGGAGGTGGGAGGTGGAATATAGGAGAGACAGTAGATGGTGGCGGATATCAAGATGTAGGGGAAAGAGGATAGTGTAGGTAGCCTAAATCAGTTCACACAGAATTGAGGCAGTGGAGGATGAGAAAACCCAGCGAATGTGAGGCATTTCCTGCCACACCTATTGTATAATTGAGTTAAAATAAACTAAGTAGAATATGAGGGACAAGAGGGAGAGAGACAACAGAAAAAAAGAAAGAAAAAAAAAGAAAGTGGGGGAAGGGACGAGAGGAAGAAAGTAAAAGGAGGTGGGCAGAGGGTGGGGAACAGGTAGGGGAAAGAGAAAAAAAAAAAACAGATATGCACGACCCAGAATTAAAACACCCACTACACATCACCTACCATGAAAAAAAGCCTTAAATAACTGAGTAAAAGAAAGACTTTGGGGGATACACTGTGAGAGAAGACTAGGGGATAATGCGGTGTTAGCAATCAGGAAATTGAAAAAAGTAAAGAATAATTCAAAATGAAAATAAAAACAAAACAAAATGAAACAATAAAGAAAGAATGCCAACGTTGAAGGCTAGGGCATTTAAGGACCTCAGATGGACCTCAGTGTGTGATGGATTCAGGGATGGAAAGTCTGAGATATTGAGGTCTCAAGAGATGTGAGTCTCTGTGGTGTGGGCCACCAGATTTTAGGGAATTCAGACCTGGCAACCTCCAATCTGGTCTACAGGAAGCCTGGAGCCCCGCAGTGTAACACAGCCCTCAGGGATCCCCACAGCTGAGTGCCAGCCTTAAGGGGGAAGTCAGATCCGCACACTCTATATTATGACTGAACCCTGCAATTCATTTACTTAGCTGGGCTCATTAGTATATCTCACTTCAGCTTTTGGACAGCTCCCGTCCTGTGATTCCAAACCTCTGCCACTAGAGGGCGCCTCTACACCGCATCCACTTTGCTAGTACAGATCTGAAGCCCGGCCTGTGACACCAAAAACAGATTCGAAAACCGGAATTCCCAAGCTTCGCAAAATATTCCCTAATCGGCTTCCAGACGTGTCCCCCTCCCTTGCCGCAGCCTAAAACAACTTTCCGATTACGTCTCTTTATTGCCTACAGCCTATTTGGGTAGAAGACCGGCTGCCGGGCTTTTGGGGGTGGGGCTTCAGGCGGAAGCGCTATTGTTTATGTTCTCAATCACAAGTTTCTCCCGCTTTACAACAAAACACCGTCTATCTTCCCAAATCGCTCTGCAAAGGCGACCCGTTGCATCAACCCGCCCACAGCTCGCCCAGAACTCGTGAACTCCTCGACAGCTCAGAGCCGTCTAAAAGCAGTGCCGCCCGGCTGGACCGCGGTTACCCCCACCCCCAATAGGGAGAAGCCCGTGTGCGGGTCTCACCTACGGGCAATAGAACCCAAGTTATATCTACTAGACCAATCCTCTCCGTTACCTTTCCACCCAATCGATGTCCAGGCACTTCTGCCCTGCAAAAATCCCGAAAAAGCCCGGCCTTGGAGAGCCTGTAGCCGCGCCCAACCGTCTCTTTCCAGGACCTACCGCAAAGGCAAGTTCACTCAGAGACCATCTTGCCTCCTCCTACAGTAGTTATTGACAGTGAAGGAGCAGTAGGTGAGTCAATATACAATCAGATAAAGGTACACATTTGTTTTTATTTTGAACACAAAGAGAAATCCCTGAAAAATTTTGAGATAATGTGTATGAATATTCTTGAGGAAGTTAAAATAGACAAAGTGATTTAGAAATATCCATTATGAAGGAATGAAGAGAAAAGAAGGACACCATGTATAAGAATTAAGAAAGTTTGGGGAGATATAATAGTGGTTATTAATAAGCATTGTGGCAGGAAACAAAAATGCATTTTAAGTATATTCTGATGCATAAAGTATAGGGCAAATGTAGAATTACTAGGCAAGAAACCTACCAAATTTTTTGGATGTTTTTATTGAAGTTCTTGTGTATTGAGGTGTAAACACTAGAGTCAAAAGCTAAGTGACTTGCTTTTGGTAAAATATCAATTTAGTCACAGAATTACAATTAAGGCTTAATTTTACCACATTTTAGGCTAATATTTCTAATTCATTAATTCTCAACAATGATTTCCAAAGGCAATTAAATTTTATTGCTAATTTTATATATAATTAAATAATATTTTTCTATACTGAGGATTATAGGAAACCCTCAAGTTCAAAAACTGTCTTCTTCAGGGACTCTATGACTATCTGATTTCTCAAAGAATAGATAAATGGATACTACAAGGGTGTCACAACTTTATTCATAAATGTGCCTAATTTGTTAAATGGCAAAAAATTGTTCTTAGATGGTTGGACATAGAGGAAACTGAAAACCCCATAAAATATAATGACAACAATCATATGAGAAGCACAACTGGACAGAAACTTCCACTGTGCCTAGGCAGAGGGTATCCTGGCAACCGTAAAGCCAATGATGATATAAGGTGCTGAGTAAAGAAGAGGGAGTTCAGACGGAGAAATTCAGAACAGATGAAATTAACCATCTCCATCATGTGGATTTCCCCACTCACCAATTTTAACATGGGGCAGTGTCACAAAAACTGTGGTCTATTACATTGGAATCACAAAGGAGTAATTTTGTTACAATAGAAGACAGAAGAATGTAAAATAACACTCCCACCCAGGAGGCCATGATCATTTACCAGCAAATCTGGGGTTTCATGATGGAGGGTTCTCTCAAAGGGTTACAAATGGCAATATATAGCTTGAATTACATAATTGTCAGGATGTAGAACTCTATTTTCCCAAAGAAAAAATAGAAGAAAGATTGGGTGATACAGTCTTCAAAAGATGTGGTGTTTATTTTTGAAGTAGTGATGGTCAACATCTCAGCTGTCATGAAGGATGTGAGCATCATTTCTAGAATGATGAGGTTTTCAAGGAATAAATACAAGGGTGAGTGAAGGTGGTTATGACTCCACACAAGTAGGATGATGGTAACATTGCTGAGAATTTTCAGCACATACAAAGTCAGGAAGGTGAAGCAGAGGAAGATCTTCTTATCCCAGGTAGTATGAAACCCAAGAAGGATAAATTTGGTCACTAATGAGGTCTGATTGCTAAAAGCCATTCCCTAGGAAAGCATTTTCTGTAAAATTCCTCCATTATAAAGGATTACAGTAAGGACTAAGATCCACTTTGGGTCAAAGAATCCATTCAAAGCCCCTTCACTAAAGCACTTTAGTCAAAAGTTCCCACATACAATAGTTTTACATTCACAGGAATGAGTTAATTTAAGAACAAGGTTTTGGGGGTCCACAAAGTTTCAAACTGCTTCACTTGCCATAATCCAGTTTACTTTTTAAAAACTTTATTTTCAAAGAAGACTTAGATTACAAAAAGGTTACACCAAAAATATAGAGATTCCCATACATCCCTCCATCTCCCTCTCTCACATTGTCCCCTGTAAACAACACCTTACATTAGTGTGGCAAATTTGTTACTACTGACAAACAAATATTGAAGCATTGCTAATAACAATGACCTATAGTTTACATTATGGTTTACACTCTGTACCATACAATATTTATATTTTTAACAAAATGTATAATGGCCTTTATCCATCATTGCAATCTTATTTGGACCAATTCCAAAGCACTGAAATTGCCTTATGTTCCACCTATTCTTCCCTCTCCCTCCCTTTAAACACTTTGGAAACCACTGTTATTATATTAATGGTACAAGTACTTCCATTGCTACAATAATAGTAAATCTACTTTGTTGTAAGATTGCATTCTCCCCTTGTGCTTTTTCATTCCTCAATTCTTGAGAATTTTGATAGAATATTGTAATATACTTTCTTATTTTTAGTTTGAACATAAAACACCGAAGCAATAATCATTTCTTGGTGAAACTACCCCCAAAACAATGTGATTTGATTCTATTTTTATTAAATCTTCATATATAAAGGTCTCAATCATGTTTTAAAATAAATGTTACCGCCTTATAAATTAGTTTCCTGACAATAGTTTTTCCAACTCACTCATTAACCTGTAGGTACCAAAGTTGTTTTCCTGTAGTAGACAGAATTTGAGGAAACTCTTTAGATAGAAATGTTTCACTTGTTCTTTATTTGTAATAAATTGTCCTACATTCCTCCCTGCTCAGTCACAGATATTGCTAATAGCACTTTGATACAGAAATATAAAGTCCAGACTCAAAGGGGATCAAATTAAATTGATCAATATCTGAGTGTTTAATGGAGAGATAGGAATTAGTGGACCTTACTCAAGACACCAGCCACACCCTGGCCAACTGATACAATGCCTTTCTGAATCTGCTTAATTTCCCATAGCATCAAGATACTGCTTCTCTTTAGACTCATCATGCAGTCATATTTTCATTATGTGGGATACAGTATCCCTACAATTATATTTATTATTTTATTGATTGAATTAGTCATTGTTCCATTGTACATTGCTTTTATTTGTAACCATAAGACGTTTACCTAAGTTTCCTATCAATCAGCCTCTTATTATAGACTCCATGGGCTATCATAAAAGTTATTTTTAACATCTGATTCTGACACCCTTCTCTGGATAGTAAACCAGTTTCAAACATTAATGTCCTGTCTCAGCAATGACTTACTGTTCCTCAAAGACTGTATAGTCTTCTGGGACTTGCCCAAATGTATGCACTTTGTCTGCACTTGTAATTTCCCTACCTTTCTCCAAACTGGTTCATACAAACCCTAAAATCTGAGAGAGTAATTACTTCTGGATGTTTAAAGATTTTTCACAAAATTTCACACAATGTCATCACTTATCTTGTTTGGATTCCAAACATTTAAAATAGTATCTTCTTGTTTATATTTCTGGTTATTAAATTAACATATGAAATGTTTTTACCAGAATAACTGTAATATATGTTTTTCTGAATTCATTACTGTTTGCCTACTACAATAAAAGCAATTCCTAGTACTCATAGCCATACAACTTCTACTATGGTTACTATCAGCTTAATGATTATTTAAATCCATGAAATAGCCTCATAGTAATAATCATGTCAGTGTTTGCTTGACCAAACCACTGTACACCTTAAGCTGGCCAAGTTGGCACATGAACTTGATGATCTCAGTCCACAACCTGTCGAGTTGACACCCAAGCACAGCTCCTTAAAGCAAAATCATTAAATAAAAACAATGTCAGGAAGCAGCCATGGCTCAATTGATTGGGTTCCCATCTACCATATGAGAGGCCATGGCTCTGTTGTGAAGGCAAGCTGGCACATACCCATTGAGAGCTGACGGCCTGCACCCACAGAGAGCTGGCACAGCAAGATGACCCAACAAAAGGAGAAAAGTAAAGAAGAACATGTAGTAAATGGACACAGAAAGCAGACAGCAAGCAAATCACGGAGGGGGGTGCATGGAGAAATAAAGAAAATAATAGATCTTTAAAAAAACAAAAAAACTGTCATATATTTTATTAATAACAGTCAGCGGAAGAGGCGGGGCAAGATGGCATCTGAGTGAGCACACCTCATAATCTCTCCTCAAAGAAGTGGCTGAGTAGGGTTGGAGTCCTGCTGGACCAGGCTGTTTTGGGTGTTTGCAGGGCAGGAGGTGTCTGTACGTCAATTTGGTGGGACGGTGACAGAGAAGATTCTTGTAAAAGGTAGAATTTTGTGTCTTTTTCACAGAGGTAGGGGTTGTGGGTGTGACCCTTCCCCCTGGGGCAAGCAGCCCAGCGGTGGGGATTCCTAAAGGCTTTGCTGTCCTGGGGAGCTCCCAAGCCCTGAGCAGGCTGTTTCAGGGGCTTGCAGGGTGGGAGGTGTATGGAAGTCAATTTGGTGAGACAGTGACAGAGGAGATTCTTGCGAGAGGAGGAATTTTGGGTTTCTGACTCAGAGGTCAGAGGTTCTAGGGCTGGTGGCTGGGCTGTGGTGATCCTTGATAACTTTGCTGTGTGTGGTGTTCCCAAACCCTGAGCAGGATATTTCGGGGGCTTTCAGGGTAAGAATTGTCTGGATGTCCATTTGGTGAGACAGTGACAGAAGAGATTCTTGCAAGAGGTGGAACTTTCGGTTTCTGACAAAAAGGTCAGAAGTTCTGGATGTAACCCTTCCCCCAAGGGCTGCCAGCCTGTCCATGGTGGTCCCTGAACTCTTTGTAGTGCAACAGCGACCCCAGCAGGCTGTTTCAGGGGCTTGCAGGGCAGGAGGTGTCTGGATGTTGATTTCATGAGACAGTGACAGAAGAGATTCTTGTGAGAGGTGGAATTTTGGGTTTCTGACAAGGAGGTCAGAGGTCGCAGGCCCCTCCCCCTAGGGCTGGCACCCAGCTGCAGGGATCCCTGAAGGCTGTGTTATGCTGCAGTGCTCCCAACCCCTGTTAACCAGATGCATGGCTCTCAGGTCTGTGTCCCCTAAACCCTGGTGGCCCACCCTTCAGAGACTCACACACCGTGAGTCTGCAATATCACAGACTTCCCATCTCTGAATCCATCATGTCCTGAGGTCCACCTGAGGTCCTTGATTACCCTAGCCCTTGGCATTTGTGTTTTTGTTCTTTTCTTTCTTTCTTTTTTTTTTTTTTTTGGTCTTCATTGCTAATATTGCATTGTCTCCTGGTCTTTTCTCCCGTTTATCCCCCAAGGTCCATTTTCATTTATTTAGTTTTTTTTCTCCTTTTCTTTTTCTTGCTTGCTTCCCTCCATTTCCTTTGCCCACCCCCTTTTTTTCTTCTCTCTTTTCCTTTTTCTTTTCTTTTATTTTCTTTATATTATAGGAGCTGCAGGGAGCCCTTCACATTTGCTGTGTTTCCTCATCCTCCATTTCCTCTTTTCTGCATGAATTAATTTTGGCCACCTACACTATCTCCTTTCCCCCACATCCTGCTATCCTCCATCATCTACTGTTTCTCTTACATTCCACCTCCCTTTCTTTGGCACCCAAATTGTCTGACATTTAATTTCTAATATCTTTGTTCTATTTTCTGTCTTTTATCCACTCTTGATATTATTGTCCTTCTTTTCTCTTTTCCTCTCTCATGAAAAACTGGCCTTGAAATTCATACTATATTCCTCCCCATATTCAGTTAACGGTCTCATTATAGGTACTCAACTTACTGCTATAACTCTACACAACTTACATGAATCTAATATCCATTCTCCTAGATCTCACATTGTTGCTCTGTTAATATTTATTACCAATACTACTTTATACATTTTATTTTCTTACTCATTTTGATTTCCCTGGCCCTAATATTATCCTTCAAAATGACCTTAGCCAACAACAAGAAAATAGAGTAAGAAGAATAAAGTGACAAAGAGAAGACACAACACTTATGCAAGAACAACTAATTAATCCCCAAGACTAAACAAAGAAGCTAAGAAACTGATTAAACCCATCAAGATAAAATGATGACCAGACAGCAACAAAAAATTGCAAACCAAACCAATAATCAGGAAAACATGGCTGAATCCAATGAACAAACTAAAAACCAGGAAGCGGAGCAGAACATCAGACATGTAATTAAATATCTCAAAACATATATTAGAGACCACCTTAATGAAGTAAAGGAAGAGATTAACAATATGAAGAAAACACTTGGAGAGGAAATTGCAGACATACGCAAAAAGATAACAGGTACAATGGGGATGAACACCACAGTTCAAGAAATCAAAAATACACTCACAGCAAATAGCAGCAGATTAGAAGAGGCAGAGGAGAAAATTAGTGACCTGGGAGACAGTATATCTGAAATCAAACAGATAGTACAACTGACCAATAAAAAGATAGAAAAAATCCAGCTAGGATTTAGGGACTTGAATGACAATGGAAAATGTACAAACATTCATAATATAGGCATCCCAGGAGGAGAAGAAAAGGGAAAGATGACAATGGCTGAAAACTTCCCAAATATACTGAGAGAGATGGATGTACATGTCCAGGAAGCACAACATACCCCAAACACCATAAATCCCAACAGGCCCACGCCAAGACATATACTTGTCAAATTATCTAATGCTCAAGAAAAGAGAAAATTCTAAAAGCAGCAAGAGAAAAGAAAACCATCACATACAAGGGAGGCTCCATAAGATTAAGAGCTGATTTCTCATCTGAAACCATGGAGGCAAGAAGGCAGTTGTATGATATAGTCAAGGTACTAAAAGAAAAAAATTTCCAACCAAGAATACTCTACCCAGCTAAACTAGCAATCAAAATGATGGAGAGTTCAAACCATTCACAGAGAAACACAAATTGAAAGAGTATGCCAAAAAGAACCCTGCCTCTCAAGAAATACTAAAGGGAGTTCTGCAGGAAAAAAGGAAAAAACAGGAGAGGCAGAGTTGGAGAAGAGTGTAAGAGCAACAAAAAAGACAAAAAGAGAAGGAAAAAAACAAACAAAATATAACAAACACAAGTCCAATCAAAATATGGCTAACATAAATAATTCCTTGAAAGTAATAACACTGAATGTCAATGGATTAAACTCACCTATCAAAAGATTCGGTCTGGGAGATTGGATAAAGAAATATGACCCATCTATATGCTGTCTACAAGAAACACATCTTAGACTCAGGGATTCATGGAAGTTGAAAATGAATGGCTGGAAAACAATCTTACAAGCAAACAATAACCAAAAAAAAGGCAGAGTAGCTATATTAATACCAGACAAAATAGACTTTAAATGTGAAACAATTCTGAGAGACAAAGAAGGATACTACATATTAGTGAAAGGGATAATCTCTCAAGAAGAATGAACAATCATAAATATTTATGCTCCTAACAAGGGCGCCTCCAAATAAGTGAGGCAAACACTGGAAAAACTAAGTGAAAGAATAGATGCCTCTACTATTATAGTGAGAGATTTTAATACACCACTATCAACTTTGGACAGAACATCTCAAAAGAGAATCACTAAAGAAAGAAAAACTTTGAACAGTATATTAGAGGAGCTGGATCTAATAGATATATACAGATCATTACACCTGAATACAGCAGGATATACATTTTCTCAAGTGCATATGGATCATTCTCCAAGATAGACCATATGCTAGGCCACAAAGAAAGGCTCGATGAATTCAGAAAGATTGAAATCATACAAAATAATATCTCTGACCACATTGGAGTGAAGCTGGAAATGTGCAAGGGCCAGAGGGCCAGATTTCATACTAACATATGGAAATTAAACAGCACACTCTGAGAAAAACAGTGGGTCAAAGAGGAAATCTCAAAAGAAATTAATAACTACCTTGAAACTAATGAAAATGATAACATAACATCCCAAAACTTATGGGATGCAGCAAAAACAGTACTGAGAGGGAAATTTATAGCCTTAAATTCATATATCAAAAAAGAAGAAAGAGCAAAAAGTGAAGAACTAACTGCACATTTGGAGGTATTAGTAAAAAAACAACAAAGTAATCCCACAGGAAGAAGAAAGAAAGAACAAAGATAAGAGCAAAACTAAATGAAGTAGAAAATAAGAAAGCACTTGAAAAGATAAGCAAAACCAAGAGCTGGTTCTTTGAGAAGATCAATAAAATTGACAAACCCTTAGCTAGACTAACAAAGAAAAAAAGAGAGAAAATGCAAATACACAAAATAAGAAATGAGAGGAGATTTCACCATTGACCCCACAGAAATAAAGACTATCATAAGAGGATACTTTGGAAAACTATATTCCAACAAAAATGAAAATTCAGAGGAAATGGACAAATTCCTAGAAACACATAAGCAGTCTATATTGGTGAAAGAAGAATTTGATGATCTCAAGAAACCAGTCACAAGTAAAGAGATAGAATCATTCATTAAAAACCTCCCAACTAAGAAGAGCCCAGGGTCAGATGGCTTCACAGGTGAATTCTACAAAACATTCCAGAAAGAACTAACACCAATCCTGCTGAAAATCTTCCAAAAAGTCAAAACAGAAGGAACATTACCTAACACATCCTATGATGCCAACATTACCCTAGTACCAAAGCCAAACAAAGACATCACAAGAAAGGAAAATTACAGACCAATTTCTCTAATGAACCTAGAAGTAAAAATCCTCAACAAAATACTTGCTAACTGTATTCAACAAAACATTAAATGAATTATACACCAAGACCAAGTGGGATTCATTCCGGGTATGCAAGGATGGTTCAACATAAGAAAATCAGTCAATGTAATACACCACATAAACAGACTGAAGGAAAAAAAATCACATGATTATATCTATATGATGCAGAAAAAGCATTTGACAAAATACAGCACCATTTCTTGATAAAAACACTGCAAAATATTGGAATACAAGGAAATTTTTTGAACATGGTAAAGAGTATATATGAAAAAACTCACAGCCAAAATTCTTTACAATGGTGAAACCCTAAAATCCTTCCCTCTAAGATCAGGAACAAGACAAGGATGCCCACTCTCATCCCTTCTATTTAACATTGTCTTAGAAGTACTTGCTCAAGCACTGAGGCAAGAACCAGATATAAAAGGCATTCAAATTGGAAAGGAAGAAGTCAAAATTTCATTATTTGCAGATGACATGCTCCTATACATAGAAAACCCTGAGAGGTCTACAACAAAGCTTCTAGAACTCATAAATGAGTTTAGAAAAGGCATAGGATATAAGATCAATATGCAAAAATCAGTAGCATTTCTGTACACCAATAATGAACAAGATCAGGAAGATATTAAGATCAAATACCATTTACAATAGTAAATTACAAAAATCAAATACCTAGGAATAAATTTAACTAAAGATGTAAAAAACTTACACACAGAGAACTACACAAGACTGGTCCAGGAAATCAAAGAAGACTTAAATAAATGAGAGTATGTTACCTGTTCATGGATAGGAAGACTAAATATTATTAATATGTCTATCCTACCAAAACTGATCTACACATTAAATGCAATCCCAATAAAAATCAACACAGCCTTCTTTAAGGAACTAGAAAAACTAGATATGAAATTTATTTGGAAAGGAAAGAGGCCCCAAATAGCCAAAGACATTTTGAAAAAGAAAAACAAAATGGGAGGAAATACACTACCTGACTTCAAAACATACTACAAAGCTACAGTAGTGAAAACAGCATGGTATTGGCTTAAGGAGACACACACAGAGCAATGCAACCGAATTGAGAGTTCTGATATAGATCCTCATATATAAAGTCATATAATATTCGATAAAGCCACCAAACCCTCTCAGCTGGGAGAGAATGGCCTATTCAACAAATGGTACCTGGAGAACTGGATATCCATATGTAAAAGAATGAAAGAGGATTACTATCTCACACTTTATACAAAAATGAACTCAAGATGGATCAAACACCTAAATATTAGAGCCAAGACCATAAAGACTTTGGAAAGCAGTGTAGGGAAGCATCTACAAGACTTTGTAATAGGAAATGGCTTCATCATTTTCACACCAAAAGCATGAGCAGCAAAAGAACAGATAGATAAATGGGACTTCCTCAAAATTAAAGCCTTCTGCACCTCAAAGGAGTTTGTCAAGAAGTGAAAAGAGAGCCTGCACAACAAGAGAAAATATTTGGTAACCATATGTCGAATAGGAGGCTTATAACTTGCATATATAAAGAACTCCTATATCTTGAAAATAAAAAGATAAACAACCCATTTAAAAAAATGGGGAAAAGATTTAAACAGACATTTCTCCAAAGAAGAAATACAAATAGCAAAAAGCACATTGAAAAATGTTCCAAATCTCCAGCTATCAGGGAAATGCAAATCAAAACTTCAATGAGATACCATCTTACTCCCATAAGATTGGAAACTATGAAAAAAACAGAAGACTACAAATGCTGGAGAGGATGTGGAGGAATGGGAATACTCATCTACTGCTGGTGGGAATGCAGAAGAATCCAGCCATTCTGGACGACAGTTTGGCAGTTTCTCAAAAAACTAGCCATAAATATGCCATATGACCCAGCAATTCCACTGCTGGGTACATACCCAATAAAACTGAAAACAAGAACACAAACTGATATATGCACACCAATGTTCATAGCAGCATTGTTCACTATTGCTGAAAGTTGGAATCAACCCAAATGCCCATTAACAGATGAATGGATAAATAAAACGTGGTATATACATACAATGTAATACTCTTTGGCTATAAGAACAAATACACTACAAACACACGTGATAACATGGATGAATCTTGAGAACCTTATGTTGAGTGAAGCAACCCAGGCATTGAAGGATAAATACTACATGACCTCAATGATATGACATGAGTAAACAAAGCTTCCTCAGAGAGCTAGAGACTGGATAATAGGCTTACTGGAAATTGGGGGTAGAGGAAGGATGTAAGCTGACACCTACATGGTTGAAATCTATGATAAGCTGGAGGTAAGTATTTGTACAAGGAAGGGATAAAATGGGGGCATAGGGTTACCTTTGGGTGGGGTTTTGTGGGCTTTAGTGTGGCTAGGGATGGGAGGATGGGTAATATGGCCCAAGAAATTGGGAGGAGGGTGTGGCAACATACGAACATAGGAGATTGTCAGGTATTTGGTTGAGAATATAATGCTGAGAAAACTTTTCAAAAATATAATAAGGAAAGTCACCTGTTTAAAATGTTTAAAGGGGATAATCTGATGCAGGACAGGCTCCTAGAGAATATGTGAATGCTCATTTTGCCATAGTGGGTTATATCATGAATAGAGACCCTTATAATGAGAACGAAGGTATACCCACATCCTGGGGAGGACTGATGCCCTCAAATAGAGGGAACTGAATCTCAAGAGAAATGGTGGCTCCCAGTTCATTAGGGCAGTTGAGCATGTCAAGCCCTCAACACTGCTGCAAGTATCTCTGAACATGGCCCTTCAAGCAATGAAGATTGACTTTACTGTGGGCCCTAAGGGGAGGGGGAAAGAGGTATTGAATAGATGAAACCAGTATAACTGTGTGGACAATAGAACTGTTCCACAAGAGTACACAAGGATGGATATAAAACATGTAAAATTACACCAAAAATATATAGGGACTGAGAGGCTAAAATGTAAATCATAATGTAAAACATAAGATAACTAAAAATTTAGAAAATTGTATAGTCTAAAATATAAACCACAATGTAAACCCAAATGTTACCTTGTTTGAAAGCTATTGTCTCAGTATCTGTACATCAGTTTCAGTAAATATACTATGACGATGTAAAAAGATTATTGCTGTGGAAGGGAAAAGGTTTTATGTTGGATATGTAGGAGTACTGTATATTGTATATATGAATTACTGTGATCTAAAACTCTTGTGAAGATAAGCTTAATAATTAGAAAAAAGAAAAGAAAAAGATAGGATGTAGACACTGAGGAAAAGACGAAAGTAGTTGCTTTGCCAATTTACATACAGCATAACACTTATTGCAGTGATGAAAGGCAAAACATCAAAAACAAAGCTTTTGCATTTAAAAATTTATTGATACCCCAATTTATTTTTACCTTAATTTTTCCAAATTAATATATATTCTATATCTAACTTTAAACTCATTGCTATATTCTATTTTACTATTAATGGAACCTGGCAATTTATTGGGCTTCACTTTTCAGGAAGTTTTGGATCACAGAGAGTTTCAACAATGGCAGTGGAGAAATACTGGTGTGGGATGTTATTGACAGGGGACACATGTTTGGCAGGGAGTTCTACAGGGTATGTATCCAGGGTACATAAAAATGTTTGCATATTTTCATAGTGAATACAATTAAAAACAACAACTGAGGGAGTGCTGAGCTCCTAGCCATGGGAGCTCTGTCACAGTCCCTAAAGGAACAGCAACAATCCCCCAAGTGCAATAGCAAAGACCAAAAAAAGAATGAAGGTCCAACAATGAGCCCTTAATACTAATGGCTATGCTTGTGAGCCTGTGCACCTGAAAAAAGAACAAGGCCTAGAGTGTCAGGGTACCTAAAAGTTACCTCCTGAGAGCCTCCGTGTTGCTCAAGTGTGGCCAGCCTCGAAGCCAAACTGAGAATGTAAATGCATTGCCTTCCCCCCAGTGTGGGACATGACTCCCAGGGATGAGCCTCCCTGGCACTGAGGGATTACTACCAAGTACCAGCTGATGATGTAACTAGAAAGTGACCTTGAATAAAAGGGTCAACTTGGACCAGCAGAATATCTCAGTCTACATATAATACCAGGAGTTAAATTGCTTTTTGACCTGAATCAAGGGGGAAATGGAAAGGACAAAGGAGTTGATATGGCTGTGAGTCTCCAAAAAGAGCCAGGAGGTTATCAGAGACATTGCCCTTATGCACACCTCAGCAGAGTCCCAGAGACAGATAAAGGAGATACAACCCTGGGTTTGGTTCTTCTGAGGGCTACAGAGACCCACAGGTTCTATGGTCATGGCAAATGGAGTTCAGTGCCATGTCAGTTGGCCTTTCTTTGGAGTTTGTGTTTCTGTGTGATGGAGATAGACTCAGGTGTGGTCTTTTTTCACAAGCCTCTCCTGTCACTTTTACCAGAACTGTAGTTGGTGCTGGGGTTTAATATATACCCAGGGGACCTGAATCTCTGGACTGACCATATGATAGCCAGACCCTGAGCCACAACAGATTTCAGCTCCTACACTCTGGTTTATTGGACTTACCCCATTCAGCTAACATGGAGTTGAACAAGGCCAACCACCACACCATGGAGCCAAGAGTGCCTACAACTGAAAGCAGGATGATTGCATCCAGCATCCATGGGGAATCTAAGCCCCCTCTTGATATAGATGAGGAGTGAACCTAAGCATTCCAAGGTCCACAGGATGGAGGAATAGAATATGGATGAGAGTGGACTTACTGATATTCTATTCATGAACTATTGTGAATAGTAATTGAAGAAAATGTGGCATGGGTGTGGAGAAAGTGGCCATGGTGGCTGCTGGGGATTGGGAATGGGAAGAAGAGATGAGATGTAGAGGCATTTTTGGGACTTGGAATTGTCCTGGGTGATGCTGCAGGGACAGTTACCAGACATTGTATGTCCTCCCATGACCCACTGGGTGGAACTTGGGAGAGTGTGGGCTATGATGTGGACCATTGACCATGAGGTGCAGCAGTGCTCAGAGATGTATTCACCAAATGCAATTAATTTGTCATGATGATGCAGGAGATTGTTGCTATGGGGAAGGAGTGGGGGGAGAAGGTGGGGGATATATAGGGACCTCATTTTTTTTAATGTAATATTAAAAAAATAATAAATAACATTCAGCTGTCCTTTTTTATTTATTTTATTTTATAATATTTTATTTTTGTTTTTATTTTTTAATGTTACATTCAAAAAATATGAGGTCCTCATATACCCCTCACGCCCCTCACCCCACTCCTCCCACATCGACAATCATGGGACATTTTTTGCATTTGGTGAATTCATTTTTGAACACTGCTGCACCACATGGATAATGGTTTACATTATAGTTTATGCTTTCCCCCAGTCCACCCAGTGGGCCATGGCAGAACATACAATGTCCAGCAACTGTTCCTGCAGTACCACCCAGGACAACTCCTAGTCTTGAAAATGCCTCCACATCATATCTTTTCTTCCCTCTCTCCACCCTCAGCAGCTATCATGGTCACTTTCTCCACATCAGTGCTACATTTTCTTCCATTCCTAATCACAATAGTTCCAGAATAGAATATCAGTAAGTCCACTCTAATCCATACTCTATTCCTCCATCCTGTGGACCTTGGGATGTTTATGTCCACTCCACCTCTATATTGAGAGGGGGCTTAGATTCCACATGGATAATGCAATTCTGCTTGCAGTTGTAGGCACTCTTGGCTCCCTGGTGTGGTGGTTGGTCTTCTTTACCTTCCTGTTAGCTGACTGGGTTAAGTCCAATAAACCAGAGGGTGGGAGTTGCAAGTCTGTTGAGGCTAAGGGCCTGACTATCACATGGACAGTCCAGAGATTCAGGTCCCTGAGTATACACCAAACCCAGCACCAACCACATGTCCAGTTAAAGTAACAGGAGAGGCTTGGGAACAAAGATTACATCTGAGTTTACCTCTATCACACTCAGAAACACAAACTCTGAAATAGGGCCAACTGACATGGCACTGAACTCCATTTGCCATGACCATAGAACCTGTGGATCTCTGTAGCCCTCAGAAGAACCAATACCTGGGCTTGTATCTACTTTGGCTGTCTCTGGGAACCTGCTGAGGTGTGCATAACTGCGACCCCTCTGATGACCTCCCAACTCTTTTTTGGAGACTCATAGCCATATGAACACATTTGTCCTTTGCATTTCTCCCTTTTATTCAAGGTAAAAAAAAGCATTTTTAACACCTGTTATTATATGTAGGCTGAGATATTCTTCTGGTCTTAGTTGACCCTTTTATTCAAGGTCATTTTCTAGTTACATCATCAGCTGGTGTTTGGTAGTAATCCCTTGGTGCCAGGGAGGCTCATCCCTGGGAGTCATGTCCCATGCTGGGGGGAAGGTAGTGCATTTACATGCAGAGTTTGGCTTTGAGATTGACCACATTTGAGCAACATGGTGGCTCTCAGGAGGTAACTCTTAGGCACCCTGCAGCTCTAGGCCTAGTTCTTATTTCAGGTGCACAGGCTCACAACCATTGTCATTAGTATCTAGGGCTCATCGTTGGACCATCCGTTATTGGTCTTAGCTTTTGCATTTGGGGGATTGTTGCTGTTCCATTGGGAAATGTGATAGAGCTCTCCTGGCTAGGAACTCAGCACTCCTTCAGTTGTCATTTTTAACTGTGACCACAATGAAAATACCCAAACATTTTTATGTACTCTGTATACATGCCCTGGAGAACTCCCTCCCAACCATGTGACCCCTATCAATAACACCCCACACCAGTATTCCTCCCCTGCCACAGTTGAATCTTTCTGAGGTCCAAAACTTATTTGAAAATGAAGCCTAATATATTGCCAGGTTCCATTAATAGTAAAATGGAATATAGTGATGGGTTTAAAGGTTAGATATGGAATACATACTAATTTAGAAAATTAAAATAAAAATAAATTGGGTATCAAAAAATTTAAAAATGAAAAGCTTTGTTTTTGACTGGAAATGTACCAACTTCCCCCAGAATAAAATGCAATTACTTAAGTAACATTCACTCTTGAATTTTATATTTTCTAACTTAAATACTGTGATAAGAAGTAAATAAAAATGTCCTATGATACAGGAATAAGATAAGGAAGGAAACAAAAATATTTTCTTTATATATATTTACAAACACATAACAAAACAAAGAAGAAATATTAATCATTTCAGTCCTCATTTCTGTAACTAGTCACATGATCCTAGTTCCTATTTATAACTACCTTCTTTCTATACCCATTCCATATTCCATTTGCCTTCAGCATACACATCAACAGGCTGTAGTCTTTGCCTGGTGAGGTAACCCAAATATCATTCCTGACATTTCTGGAGTTGGGATTTGAAGTTTTCCATTGACTTTAATCAAAGGGTATGTTTGTACTAAAAGACACCCTAAGGATCTCCTGTATTGTAGGCAAACTATCCTTTACCTCCATTGTGTAGTAGATATCCAATTTCCCCTTGATAACCAGGATCTATCACCTCAGCCAGTACAGTAATCCCCTTCTTTGCCAGTTGATTCAGAGGCATGAGGAACCCAAAGTGGCCAGGAGGCAGTCTTAACTTAAAGTTCAATGGAATCACTGTCTTTCCTGGTAGGAAAACATATATCTTACAACTCAATAATAAAGAACAACCTATTTAAAAATGCTCAATATGTTTGAACAGACATTTTTACAAAAAGCAAATATTGATGTCTCTATGAAATATGGATGGCTTAATGAAAAGATAATATCACTAGCAAATAGAGATATGCAAATCAAAATTAAAATGCGCTATCATTCCACTCTATTAGGCTGCTGGCTATTACAAAAAACAGGTAACTATAAGTACCGAAGAGGTTGCGTACTAATAGGAACATTCATGGCTGTTGGGAATGTAGAATAGTGCAGCCACTCCAGAGAACAGTTTGGCCATTTCTTACAAACCTAATTACAGAATTTCCATATGATCCCACATCTGAGTATATAGTCACAAGAACTGAAAGCAGTGACTAGAACAAATACATGCACACCAATGTTCATAGTGATATTATTCACATATGCCGAAATATTGTAGCTATACAAGTGTCCATCAAAAGATGAAAGGATAAACAAAATGTGGTATATAAATATGATGGAATGTTATTAACCTCTAAGATGGAATGAGTTTTGCACATAAGCAACATGGATGAACCTTGAGAACCTCATGGTTAGGGAAATAAGACACACAAACAGACAAATATTTCTTGATCTCACTGCTATGTACTAAGAATTATCAGCATATTCATGGAAGGAAAGTCTGGAAGATAGGTTATTAGAGATAGGCAAGGAATAGATATTGGTGAGCCAATAGTTAATTTGTGTGGAATTTATAATTTGTCTATACTGTTTTGACAATTGAAGGAGATGATAGGGTTGCACCGAATTGAGTGTAATTAATAGTGCTGAAATGTAAATATCTTTTTAATGATAATTTAGTGTTGGTTTATACATATTTATAATATCTCTCTGTAATTCATTGTAATTTACCCTCAAATGACATAAAGCCACTTCTAATACACTATAAGATTCCAAAATTGTATTCTTCCATTTCTCTCCTCCTCCTATTTATGCTGTTGTGTTGATATCTTTTACATTCACTTATGTTATAACTCCAAGAGTACATTTTTCTCACTTTTGGAAATTTGTTTTAAAGGATTATTACATATTAGTTTAATAAATTAAACATTTACTGGTATAGTTTCCTTGTGTATATTATATATTTTTCTTCTCCTTAAAGGAACTCCTTTTACTCATTTAAGTTTTATTCTAACATAGTAAGATATTCATGGATTATTTTAGAAGTTTTATAGTTTTCTGGTAATTTAAAGATGTTTCTGTGATATATTGCATTGTTTATTGGAATCATTCTATTTCCTTTGGCTGTTTTAAAATTTGGTACTTTATTACTGGATTTGAGCAAATTGTGATATAACTGGATGGAGGCTTTTTCATCTCTTTTGTGCTTGGGTTTCACTCACTTTTATGGATATGTAACTGGATAGTTTTCATCAAACTTGTGGTAAATTGGCCATATTTATTGAAATATTTTTCTACTCACCCCACTTTCCCTCTGAAACTCCAGCTATGTGTACAGCAGTCCATGTGTATATTATGGCACGCAGTGAATTGAACATTCGTATTTTAAATTATTTTTAATGTTTTCTTTGGGATTGCTACATGTCCAAATTCACTATTTTTGATCCTACAATGGCTTTATATATTTTATATGGTATTTTACATTATGTAGTATTTATTTTATATAATATATATATAAAATAATATAGTATATATAATATATAGTATATATAAATATAGTATATATTTCATCTTAATTTAATTTCATAATCTGAATATTGTCATGGGTATTTTAAATAATATCTTCTATATCATCTTTAACTTTTTTGAACATGTTATACAGCTATACCATCTGCTTTAATGTTCTTGTAATTTTATTCTAACAGCTTTTTCAATTCGGGTTTGGTATTGATGGTGTAATTCTCCTTATAATGGGCTGTGTTTTTCTGTTTATTTTATGGCTGGTAATTTGTTATTGGATTCCAAACAGTGTTAATTTTGACCTTGTTATAAATACTATTGTATTTTTTTATGGGCTATAGTAGCATTTGTTGGACAAAATTTAATAAATTATAATGTGTTAGGGAAGTCTGGAGAAGAGAAGTCCGGGTGTAATTATTCTCCTCTATAGAGACAAGACCTTCCTACTATCTTAATATCACAAAGATTTGAGTTTATCCTTTTGGGTTCAATTCATTTTGCCCATCTCTCAGGGATTAAGTTCTTCATAGAACCATGTTTACTATGGCTTATAATAATAATAAAATTAAACAAGCAGACAATTTAATATTTTTCAAGGAACTAAACATCAACTATGAAGACACCTGCTCAGAAAGTAACCTGTACAGATGGGGTTGGAAGCATGTGTTACTTTGGGAACAACCTGCCGTACCTGGAACCTATGAAAATACTTCAAATTAATCTTATATCTCAGAAGATGATATTTCCCTTCTCATTATCTCTTTATGCCTGCTTTAAATTTTTTTGAACATATTATACAGCTAGAACATCTGCTTTAATGTTCTTGTAAGTTTATTCTAACAACTTTGTCAGTTCGGATTTGGTATTGATGGAGTAATTATTTTTCTTATTATGGGTTGTGTTTTTATTTTTATTTTATGGCTGGTAATTGGATTCTATGATAATAGGCCATATTTTTCCTAGGATACCAGGGAAATAGAAATATCTATAATCCAAAATGTGTAAATTAAAAATTTTTTTCATTCTGCCCTAATATGATAGGTTAGAATACTGTTTTCTATGTTCTTCTGCATTAAACAGATTCATAAATAATTTATATAATATTATAAAAATCCAGTTTTGAACATTTGTAATATTGCCCTAAATTATATTAGATCAATCAATGATTAGTCTATATTAGTGCAACTATAAACAATATTTTAGAGATTTGAATGAATAAAAGTAATTAAGATATGAGAAATGTTTCAGTTATATGTAGAAAGCAGAAATAAGATTTTAAATTTAGCTTTTTCTCTTTCTATTCTTGTCTCTCTATATAAATATACAACATCAATTAGTCTGTTTGTTAAGGAATTATATAAAGACCATTTACTATTTATTCATTCATTCATTCAATGAACATATTGCAATTTCTATTTATTGGCAGGTACTTTAATAAACATACTATTTAGAGTAAATAAAACAAGCAAGGATTACTGTCACAGTGAAGTGTGTGTCACATTTAACAAGGTGAGACATACTTATCCAGGACTAGAGGTTCAAATTGTGCAGCATGGTCACCTTTACTGCCTTCATGGGATTTTGTGTCTTCTGGGAAACCACATTGACCCATTATCTGCAATAGGGTGATACATGTTCAACCGTGTATTGGTAGCCAGCATCCAGGAAAGTTAATTTCAAATGAGGATGGGGTGCTCACTTTGGCAACACATAAACTAAAATTGGAATGATACAGAGACAATTACCATGGCCCTGTGCAAGGATGCCATGGAAGTTCATGAAGCATTCCATATTTTTCATTGGTGTGGGGTGTTATTGATGGGGAACACATGGTTGGGAGGGAGTTCTTCAGGACATGTACATAGAGTATATAAAATGTTTGGATATCTGCTGGGTATTTTCATAGTACTTAGAGTTACAAACAACAACTGAGGGAGTGTTGAAGTCCGAGCCAGGGGAGCTCTGTCACATTCCTCAATGGAACAGCAACAATCCCCCAAGTGCAAAGGCAAACTTCAGTGAAGAAGGATGGTCCAGTGATGAGCCCCTGATACTGATGACTATGCTTATGAGCCTCTGTGTCTGATATTTCAACTAGGTCTAGAGCTACAGGGTGCCTAAGAGTTACCTCTTGAGAGCCTCCATGTTGCTCAAATGTGGTCATGCTCTAAACCAAACTCAGCATGTAAATGCATTAACTTACCCCCAGTATGGGACATGACTCCCAGAGATGAGCCTCTCTGGCACCGAAGGATTACTACCAATCACTAGCTGGTGATGCCACTAGAAAAAAGCCTTGAATAAAAGGGGGAAATAGTAAAAACAAATGAATTTACATGGCTAAGAGTCTTCAAAGTGAGTTGGGAGGTCATCAGAGGGGTTGCACTTATGCACATCTCAGCAGGATCCCAGAGCCAGCCAAAGTAGATACGGCCTCAGGTACTGGTGCTCCTGAGGGCTACAGAGACACACAAGTTCTTCAGTCATGGCAGATGGCTCTGGAGTACAGTGCTTTGTCAGTGAGCCCTATTTTGGAATTTGTGTTCCTGAATGTGATGGAGTTGGACTCAGATGTGATCTTTCTACACATACCTCTTCTGTCACTTTTACTGAACCTGTGGTTGGCACTGAGGTTGGTATATACTCAGGAGACTTGAATCTCTGCACTGTGCATGGGCCAACTGGGCCCTGAGCTTCAACGGAGTTGCAACGCCTACTCTCCAGTTCATTGGACTTAGCCAGGTCAGCTAACCAGGAGGTGAAGATGGTTAACCACCACACCAGGGAACTGAGAGTGCTTAATACTGCAAGCAGGAGAATTGCATCCATCATCCATGTGTGTGGGATCTAAGCCTCCTCTCGATTTAGAGGTGGTGTGGACATAACCATCCCAGGGTCCACAGGATGGAGGAGTAAAATATGGATTAGAGTATACTTACTGGTATTCTACTAAAGAACTATTGTGACTTTAAGAATGGAAGAAATTGTATCATTGATATGGAGACAGTGTCCACGGTACTTGCTGAGATCAGGGAGAGGAAGGAAAAGATGTGATGTGGGGGCATTTGCAGGACTTGGAGTTGTCGTAAATGATATTGCATGGACAGATGCTGGACATTATATATATCCTGCCATAACCCCCAGAATGGACTGTGGGAGAGTGTAATCTGCAATGTAAACTCTAAACCCTGTGGTGCAGCTGTGCTCCAAAATGTATTCACCAAATGCAAAGAATGTGTGACAATAATGAAAGAGGTTGTTGATTTGGGAGGAGTGGAGTGAGGTGAGAGGTATATGAGAATCTCTTATATTTTTAAAATGTAACATTTTTTGTGATCCCTGTATCACAAAATAAAACTAGGAAAAAAACTAGAAAAAATAAATCTAAAAATTAAAAAAAAAGGATGGGAATAATTTGCAAACAAAAACCAGATAATTGTAATTTAATTTGATTTGCATTAGCAGAGATTGTTACACTTATTTAAACATTGAATGTCCTATAACCCAGACAGAGATGCTGTATATGAAGATATCATCTTTAACACCTGTATATTTTAATAATCTTCCTCACAACAGTATTTTTTTGAAAGTAAATATTCCTTACATAAGACATTTGTCAACTTTGAAGTACATAATTCATAGTAAAAAGTGTGACTTTTCCTTCTTGCTCACTTTCATAATTTTCTTATACTAATTTTATCAATTACATGTAATTAAAATAACTAAGGTAATTAAATCTAATTACTAACCACTCATTCAGGTGGTGACAAAGAAATATACTCTAAGACATGATGAAATTTCAAGATAATTGTTATTGAGTCTTTAATAAAACCAGTTTTTAAAAAATTGTATCAAATTTCTGTACCTAATATCATTTCTAACCTTCTTGGAACAATATACCAATCTGATTATTACTCAACATTTTCCTCTTTGCATGATTATCTATGGGTGTAAGCGCTGATGCATTCCATCTCTAAAGGTAGATATACACTTAGCTTTTATTGCATAGATGGAGGAGCATTAATGCTGGAGATTCTAAATGACATGGAGTCTTACTAGATCAGTACATAAATTAAATTTATAATTAAATTAATAGGATGAATAATTTCATACATGATATTTTAAAGATGATACCAAATCCATTTAATAATTCATTATAAAGATGTCATATAAAAATATTTTCTTTAAAAAGCTAGAGAAAAATTTTACATAAGGGTAAGAATTTATCTCAAGCAGAGCCACACAATTGTGGTGTTGCATGAGTTTAATAAATTAGGTTCTATGTGAATTTTGTTTTAAAAGGACTAAAGGCAAAGGAAAATGGAAAATTATGAATTATACATGCATTTGTTTATGCATATTTCTTTATATGTAATAAGGTATGTATGTATTTTGAAATCTATGGGAATTTTGACAAAAATGTTAAGCCTCTTAGGAGAATGTTAAGACAGGTATTTGGAAGTACTAATTTTCTCTCAAGTGCCTGAATAGTAAACTTTAAGTAGCTACATAATAAAATTTTATTGCCATACATGTACCATAATTGAAAAATATATAAAGATCATTTATGAGAATTTAAATTTGCTAACATAGTTACATATTTACTAATGGCATCTCTCACAGATTCTTTGACTTTCTTATTACGGAGGCTGTAAATAAAAGGGTTCAGCATTGGTGTTATGATGGTATTAAGTACAGTGGCAAATTTGTTAACATCCACTACATTGTCCTTTTTTGGGCGAATATAGATGAAAATAGAACTCCCATAAAAAAGTGTGACCACTGTGAGGTGAGAAACACATGTGGAGAAGGCCTTCTGCCTTCCCTGATGAGAAGGAATCCTGAGGCTAGTAATGACAATGTAGGTGTAAGAGACACCTGTCAACAGAAAAGAGCCCAAGAGCAACACAGCAGAAGATATGAAATCTGCCAGCTCTGCCAGAGAGATGTCTGCACAGGCCAGCTTTAGCACTGGGGCACTGTCACAGAAGAAATGATTAATTACATTTGGCCCACAAAAGGGTAGAGGAGCAGTTAAGATGAATGTAGGTAAAATCAACACAAATGCACCCACATAGGATCCCAACAGCAATATTATACATGTCCGCTTGCTCATGATGAGGGCATACCTCAGTGGGTTGCAGATGGCAATGTATCAGTCAAAGGACATGACAGCGAGGATGAAGAATTCTGTGGATCCCAGGAGGAAATAGAAGAAACACTGTGTGAGGCACTCCTCCAAAGATATTGTTTTGATAAGTAAAAATGTGTTGGCTAGCATTTTAGGCACCACGGTGGACATAATGGTGACATCAAGGAAGGAAAGGTTGGCTACAAAGAAATACATTGGTGAATGAAGATGGTAGTCACAACACACGAGAAGGATCATGATGGTGTTGCCCATCAGAGAGATCATGTACATGAGCAGGAACACAAAGAAGAGAAGAAACTCTATTCCTTTCTCATTTTGAAATCCTAGAAGGATGAACTCACTGACTCTGGTTTTGTTTCTGTGATCCATAAAATTCCAGTTCAATCTGGCACAACAGAAAGAGAAGTTTAGGGTGGCTTTTGCATTTTAACCCTGGAAATACCATACCAATGTCAACGGACTAAAGGTCATTTCTCCAGTGTATAAATGACTCCTGTGACAAACTGTGAAATATATGCAAGTTCAAGTATGTGATTCACTCAAAATTACAGGATACGTGCCACTGTAAAATTGTGACAAAATTTGCATTAACTTGTGTCCTCTCCTAAGTTTAGGGAATCTAACATTGCATTCAGCTATTCCCAGTTGATGTGGAACACACTCATATTGGACAGACATGTTACAGTGGCTTTAATCCATTCAGATGTAAAGGTATTTATAGGAGGAAGAGTTGCAATACATATAATTACACAATTATATATAAAAATGATGTGTTTAAAGTGCTTTATTTTGATTGAGAAGACAAACTATTTATAAAATAACTGAACATGTTTATGTAATAGACATTTTCCTTAAAGCTCATGGCATGACACGCTGATTCCAACCTCCATATTTTCAGATCAGCAGATAAACTAAACAATGTAAAATCAGCCTGGATGTAATCTCTCTAAAAAAATTCTTCAGTGTGAATACAATTTTCTCAGTTATTTCAAGTGTAAGGGAAAAGGTGAAACATATCTTTCTTTTACCCTGTTGACAATATTCCTCTTTGAATTAAACAAGACAGTATAAATACTCAGCAAGGAGGATAAAAAGAACATCTGCATTTTGACTAATCCTGTGTAAAACAACAATGACCAAATATAATTCATTCCATATGAGAATGCAAGAGCCAGAAGTATAAGAAAAGTAAGAGACTCTGCAAAGAAGGAGGTTTTTACTTACTCATTTAGCTGATGTTTTAGAGGATGCTTACTGAAGCATAAAAATAGTTGAAGGCAAAAATTAAAGTTGAGAGCAGGAATTGATTTAAAATACCAAATTATAAGACAATGAAGTGTAATATTGACAAGTGATGGGAAAGCTAAATGTAGATGATTATTTTTATACTACTTTTTATAGTTGTATGAGGAAGTCAAAAGCTAGTAAAATTGTCAGCATTTAGTTAAGTGTTAGAAACTTTAGCTAAAACTTTAGTACAACATTGAAGATAATTATGGAAATAGGGTAAGACCATAAATGTTTGGGTGTAGAGTTTTCTGTTATTTCTAATTCAAAATATTATTTGTAATTATTTCACTCATGGTTGTTATTACATATTTATGCTTAATGATAAAAGTTAGCAGGAACACACATGAATTTCTGATATGCATGGTACATATTTAATCATACAGGGAGAAATAAGGTTGGATAATAATTTGAGTTTGCATTTTGATTGCTTCAGTAATCTTTCAGAATCCGCTCACACAGTCTCATTATTTTAATGAAAATAAATAAATGTGTCAATATGGTGAAAGGTTGTGAAGGAATATAATCAGGTTGCTTTCCTATAATCATGCTAATAAAATGAAGTATTTCTGGATTTGGTAGAGAAGGTAAAGGTAATTTTGGACTTAAGGGGTATTACTGGAAAGAGATTTTCCTCTAATCTGATAAATAAGTGGTTTTAATATAAGCAACTGTGTGTGCATTTTGGGCAATAGCAGTGTGCTTGTCAGTTAGAAGAAAGGCAAAGTCAAAGTGCAGAAATTCAGAGAGTAAAGACATCTCTAAAAATTTGCATAGGGATGGAACTAAATGAAATGAAGAAAGTAATGAACAAGACATAAGTATAACAGGAAGGATAAGTCAAAAAGAAATGGGATCAAAGTCTTTGGTGGTAAAGGAAGAATATTGTTTCCTCTCTACTTACATGCTGAAGTGTATTTCAAATATTTATGGATGCTCAAGGATGGTTTCAGAGTCTTGTTTATAGCAGCATGGTTTGGGTGGTGCCCATGGTTGGAATATCTGCTATAGCTTTCTTCATTTTTCTGAAAGTCTCAGAATGTTTGGAAACAAAGGAATGGAGGATGTATCCCTGTCTATAGAATGATTTATAAATGTTTTGCTTAGGATAGAGCTATCTTTTTCATTTGCCTTGTAGAAAAAACACCAAAATCTGTGACATTTCTCTCATTGTACCTGTAAATTATTGGAACCTGTGAAGAGGGTGAAGCATGAATCCATGTTTGCTACTTCCCTGGAGGTTTCTAGTGAACTAAAGTTCCCCTGGGAATAAATTATAAAAGCAATTGTAATTAAAGGAAATTTAAGTATTTCCTAAATTGGAAAAGAGAGCTAGTAATCACAACTTCCTTAAAGATTATATTGAGTCAAAAATTCAATTTCTGCACATATTTTTGGATGAATATTCAAAAGTTTTCAGGATGTGTAGCATTATTTATAGTCACTGACCTAGGAGCAGGATGTCATCGTCATTACCAAGTCATCTTTATCACCAACTTTGACATCTACATTTATTAAATACTTATTATATATGAGATTCTTCTAATAATTGTGAAAATATCCTTTTAACCTCACTAGAATGATATGAGATAAATGGTACTTTTATTGATGTATGGTAACTATTTTTACAAAAGTCCCAGAGAAATTAAAAAACATAAATTTGTACAGTATAAAGAATTATACAAAAAAGGCAATTACTAACACATATTGAAAGTTTGGTAAACATTCAAATTCCCTGAAAATTGATGATCCTACTGTGGCTGTCAATGAGATCCTGCTGAGATTTGCATAAGCATAACCTTTGGAATGACCTCTCCACTCACTTTGAAATCTCTTAGCCATAAAAATTAATTTGTATTTACCATTTCCTCTTTTGGTCAAGGAATTTTTCCAGGTGCATTGCTAGTTTTGCACTTAGTAATAATACCTAAGTTAAAAGGAGTGCTTTCCCTGGGAGTCATGTCCCATGCTGGGGGGACTGTAGTGCATTTATATGCTGAATGTGGCTTAGAGTCAACATTTGAGCAACAAGGAGGTTTTCTGTTGGTAACTATTAGGCAGTATATAATACTAGGCTAAATTTCAGTTTCACAAGAAAAGCTTTGTAAGTACAAGCATCAATATCAAGTGCCTGGCATCATGGTTTATCTTGTTCACTAGACATTGCCATTGCACTCCAGGGACTCTTGCATTCCCATTAAAGAATGTTGATATTCAATATGTAAATATATAATTTTAACATGCAAAATATGGTGGGGGGCCAAGGTTATAGGACCTATGTATGAGTAAGCTATTGAAATTGAGTTGGTATGAAATCATTCATCAATAGTAAAGGTTTAGGATATTTATTTTAAGACCCATGGTAATGGCCAAAAATACATATGAAAACAACATGCAGAAGAAAATGTGAAGTGACACAATATGGTACAAAACCAAACATTAAATAACTATATGATTAATTACTAATGGAAAAATTAAAGTGCAAAAGTGGTTTAACATGAACAAAAACCAAACAGCACAATAACAGAAGAAAGCCCTGTGTTATTAATAGTCAGTCTAAATATAATTGGATTAAACTCTCCAGTAAAAAATTAGAGATTGGAAGAAAGGATGAAAAATAATTAACTATTTGCTGTTTACAAAAGACTTAACTCAAATTGAAAGACAAAAGTTGATTACGAGTAAAGAGATGGAAAAGAAATTGCTTGGAAATTGGAAATAGTAATCAAAAGAGAGCCGAAGTAGCTGTAATAATATCAGATAAAATAAATCATAAGTCAAAAACTGTTAAAAAGGGACAAGAAAGGTCACTGTATAGTTATAAAAAGATCAATTCTACAAGAAGATATAACAATTAACAATTAGAAATATATGTGCACCTATTCATAGAATCTATGCATAAAAGACTGAAGAAAATATTGACAGATTTGAAGGTGGGAAAAAACAGTTCTATATTAATAGTAGAAAACTTCAATGTATCACATTCAGTAATAGATGGAACATCCACAGAGAAGTTCTATAAGCAATTAGAAGACTTAAATGATACTATAATCTTACTATACCTAAAATACATATATAAAGTATCCCATACAAAAGCAGCAAAATACATATTCTTCTCTAGTGCACTTGGGTTTTTCACAAAATAACTTTTAACAAATTCGAAATTACTGAAATCAAACACTGTATCTCCTCCAACCATAGTGAAATGCAACTAGAAATCAATAAGAAAGGGATAACTGGGAAATTTCCAAATGTTGAACTTCAACAACACACTCAACAAAGAGTCAAGTAATAACAAGGGAAATTATGAATTATCTTGAGGCAAATCAAAATGGAAGGACAGCATACTAAATTCATGTCTGTAATTTTTTTGCAAAACTACAATTACTCTAACAAAAAACAAATTCATGGAGGGAATTCCAATAAGGAGAAATTGGAAGGAAAACAGGGCTCATGGGTCCCAAACAAACCTAAAGCTTAGCAAGGCAAACTCTATTAGAGCTAAAGGTTTGTGAGCAATACATGGGTAAGTGATTTTACCTATTGGCCTAAAGATGCAGTGGCCACATTCTTTACAAGCACTTGTACAATGATTATCTTCTCCCCAAACACTGGGCCATACTCTCTGGAATCTCCAAGCATCTAGATGGCAACCAGGCTCTATACAAACCCTGGGGCAAAAGCCTCACTCTCTGGGATTTTAGAAAGCTCTCCACAAACCTGAGGGCATAGGCCATACTTTCTCTTAGAATTGGATGGTGTTTAGGCTCTCACAAAATTTGAGGCATAGTCTTCACACTCTAAAAGAACTTAGGTGGTGGCCAGGCTGTCTGAAAACAGGGGCACATGGCCCACATATCTTATCACTGGGAAAGCAGCAATCTTCTTGAAAAATGGAGTGCAATGCCCAACCCATTCAAGAGCAGGAGTGGACCCACATTTTCCACATACACAGTGGGCCTACACTCTGTTTTTTGTGCCCCCTCACTTTCCCAAATTAACAACATCCTTCATTAGTGTGGTACATTTGTTACAATTGATGAAAACATATTAAAACATTGCTGCTAACAGTGGATATTGTTTACATTATACTTTACACTCTGTCCCATACAATTTTGTAAGTTTTGAAAGAATATATAATGGCCTGAATGCTCCCATTTTACAACTATTTATCCCTCTCCCTCCCTTGAGGACCTCCAGGGGCCACTGCCTCCACATCAATGATAAAAGTTCCTCCAATACTAAAATAACAATGTCTATAGTAGAATACCAATAAGTCTACCTTAGTCCATTGTGCATTCCCAAATCTTGAGGATTTTGGCATTGTGATGCCCACTCTGCCTGTAATTGAGAAGGATCTTAGATCCCATGGGGCAGATGGATGGAACTATTTTGCTTGCAGTTGCAGAGTCTCTCTATTCCTTGGGATGGGTGCTGTCCATCATCATCAGATTTTTAGTTGTTCTGGGTGAGTCCAATGAACTGGAGAATAGGTGTTGTAACTCTGCTGAGATTCATGGCCCAACTGGCACATGGATGGACCAAACATTTAAGTCTCTTGGACACAACCTACAGGAATAGTACTAACTATAGGTTCAAATAGAAGTGGCAGAAGAGTCATGTGCAGGGAAACCACAAATGGGTCCAACTCTGTCACACTGGGAAAGATAAATTCCAAGTTAAGGCCCATTGGCAGGGTGCTAAACTGCTGAGCTGTCTTGCAGTGTATTAATTTTTCCAAGTTCATTGCCATTTTATAATAAGGGTTGCCAATAACACACCATCATTTATCTAAATGCTCATTTGAAGTTCCTTTAGCATCCATATTTCTACCAACAGTCTCTTCAGTGCAATCTAGGCTTTTTCTGTGAAGCACCTCACAATTCCCTCAGCCTTGTCCCATTAGTCAATACCAAAGCCATTTCCACATTTTTGTTTTGGTGCTTCAATAGTCCCATTCCATTCTCTAAAAGCAAAATCTGTTTTAGTGTCCTAATGTTCTCAAGCATATATAATGTCATGAATTGTTTTAAAATAGAAATTTATTGGCTAATGGTTTTGAAGATAGGAGAAGTTCACTTCAAGGACTCTTTAAGATGAATCTTTTCCCCCAAGGACTGGCAATCTGCATCTGGCTGCCTGTCATCCTTGGTCCTTGTCAACTCTGTCACGTGACAATTCACATGACATCCTTTCCTAGACTCTCACTTCTCTTCCAGATTCTGTTAATTTTCAGTTTATGGTTGCTTCCTCAGTCACTTTTTCTCTGTCTTATTTTCATATTCAGACATAATCTATTTATATTTTTCATTACTTTTTCTTTCTGCTCCTCAGCCTGCTTATAAAGAACTCCAATAATAGGATTAAAGCCCATCCTGATAGAGTTGGGTGAAATCTTAATATAAGTAGCCTCACCAAATTTTCCTATTTACAAAAGTTTCACACCAAGAGGAATGGATTAAAATTAAGCACATGCTTTTCAAGGGTAAATAGGTACAAACCATTATAGCATGTTCATTGTTGACAAACAACCTCTGCTTTTATTTATCTGTGGAGTCTTACTTTCTCCCTCATTTTTGAAAGATGGTCCCACAATAATAAAATGGTTGGTTGGCAAATGTTTCCTTTTCAGCAATTTATTTTTTTTAAGATTTATTTATTTTTTATTTATTCCCTCACCGCCCCCCCCCACCCCAGTTGTCTGCTCTCTGTGTCCACTCACTGTGTGTTCTTCTGTGACTGCTTTTATCCTTATCAGCGGCACTGGGAATCTGTGTTTCTTTTTGTTGTGTTATCTTGGATCAGTTCTCCATGTGTGCGGTGCCATTCCTGGGCAGGCTACACTTTCTTTCATGCTGGGCAGTTCTCCTCACGGGTGCACTCCTTGTGCGTGGGGCTCTCCTACGCGGGGGACACCCCTGATGGCACTGCACTCCTTGTGCACATCAGCACTGCATATGGGCTGCTCTTTTGCCTCCAGAGTTTCTTTTTTCTTTTGCAGCTATCCCAACACTTCTCTTTTCATTGATACTTAACTGTTTTAATATTTTGTACCTGTGAATAGTTCTTTTTGAGTTTATGTTGTTTGTGGTTTGCTGGTCTCCTTGAATGTGCATATTAAAGTCTTTCACTAAATTTTTGCTGTTATTACTTGCAATATTCCTGCTGCCCCTTTCCTTTCGCTTCTTCTGGCACACCATAATGCACATATTGGCATGCTTGCTCCTAACTCTCAGATCTCAGACTCTGTTCATATTTTTCATTACTTTTTCTTTCTGCTCCTCAGCCTGAATCATTTCTCTTGTCTTCTATTTGAGTTTGCTCATCATTCTTCTGCCGGCTACAAACTCCTGTTGAAACTCTCTGGGATACTTTTAATTTATTGCTTGTCTTCAACACCAGTATTTCTAGTTGCTTCCTTTGTAAAATGTCTACCTCTTTTCTGAGATCCTTATAATGTTCATCATTTTTTCCTGATACCCTTTGTTCTTTCTCCATTATTTCTTATATCTCCTTGAGCATGAGCATCTTATGTTCAAAGTCTTTGCCTGGTCTTTCCAAGTCTATTCTTATTCAGCAGTGTTTTCAGGAAGTTAATCTTGTTCATTTCAACCAGTCAACATTTTCTCTTTCTTTGTCTTGTAATCCTCTATTACATAATTCACATTGTAATATTTAAAAGTGTGATCTCTGGAATTTGTCTCCATCCATGAATCAATATGAAATCTACTTAATACTTATAGCTTAACAATATAAAGATTTGATGTTTGATAGTGTGAATCCTCCCACTTTGTTCTTCAAGATTGCCTTTGGCTCTTAGTACTCTGCATTTCTATAGGAACTTTAAATTTCCTTCTCAGTTTTAATTTAAAAATCCTCAGATTTGGCTGACAATTGCCTTGAATCTACAGATCACTTTGAATGGTGGTGAAATGACAAATGTACACATTTGAGTCTTACAATCAATGAACTTGTTATATCCCTCATTTATTTAGATCTCTTTTACTTTCAGTAATGCCTCTAAGTGTTCTGTGTAGTAGAATTGCACATCTGTAATGCGTAGGTAGTATTTATTGATGCTGTTAAAAATTATACTTTTATGTCATTTTTGTTAACATATGGAAAAAATTATTTCAGTATATTGAATATGCAGTCAAAAGTCTTGCTAAATTTATTTTTAATGATTCAATTTACAAACAATAAATTACTCTTTTTATGTAAAAATAAATTGTTCAACCAGAGTTGAGGGTAAACCAATTAGGTATTTTGCCATTTTAGTTCCAAGTTTTAAACAAAATCATTTTTGTTTCTGAAAGGTTTTTTTCTTCTTTATTTTCTTTTAAATGTTACATTAAAAAAATATGAGGTCCCCATATATCTCCTACTCCCCTCACCCCACTCCTCCCACATCAAAAACCCCTTCCATCATCGTTGCACATTCACTGCACCTGGTGAATACATTTTGGAGCACTGCTGTGCCAAATGGACAGTGGTCTAAATTGTAGTCTACACTCTCCCCCAGTCCACCCAGTGGACCATGGCAGGACACACAATGTCCAGCATCTGTCCCTGCACCACCACCCAGGACAACTCCAAATCCTGAAAATGCTGCCACATCATACCTCTTCTTCCATCTCCCTACCATCTGTAGCTACCGTGGCCACTTTCTCCACATCACTGCTACAATTTCTTCCCTTACTAATCACAATAGTTCCCCACCAGAACACCAGTAAGCCCATTCTAATCCATACTCTATTCCTCCATCCTATGGACCCTGGGATGGTTATATCCAATCCCCATCTACATCAAGAGGGGGCTTAGATTCCACAAGGATGATGGATGCAATTCTCCTGCTTACAGCCATAGGCACTCTTGGCTCCCTGGTGTGGTGGTTGGTCTTCTTCATCTCCCTGTCAGTTGGCCAGGGTAAGTCCAATAAATCAGAGGGTGAGAGTTGCAAGTCTCCTGAGGCTCAGGGCCTGGCTGTCACATGGACAGTCAGAGATTCAGGTCTCCTGAGTATACACCAACCCCAGCTCCAACCACAGGTCCAGTAAAAGTAACAGAAGAGGCATGTGCAGAAAGGTCACATCTGAGTCCAACTACATCATGCTCAGGAACACAAACTCCAAAATAGGGCCAACTGACATGGCCCTGAACTCCAGAGCCATCTCCCTTGACCATAGAACCTGTGGGTCTCTGCAGCCCTCAGGAGAACCAGTACCTGGGTTTCTGTCAACTTTGGCAGTCACTGGTACCCTGCTGAGGCATTCATAAGCATCATCCCTTTGATGACCTCCCAACTCTTTTTTGGAGATTCATAGCCATATAAACTCATTTGTCCTTTCCATTTCCCCCTTTTATTCAAGGTCAAAAAGCAACTTTTAACACCTGATATTACATGTAGGCTGAGATATTCTGCTGGTCTGAGTTGACCCTTTTATTCAAGAAAGGTTTTTAACATATATATTTTTTAAAGATTTACTTTTATTTCTCTCCCCTTCCCCCAACCCCACCCCAGCTGTCTGCTTTCTGTGTCCATTTGCTGTGTGTTCTTCTGTGTCTGCTTCTATTCTTGTCTGTGGCACCAGGAATGTGTGTCTCTTTTTGTTGCATCACCTTGCTGCATCAGCTCTCCATGTGTGTGGCACCACCCTTGGGGAGACTGAACTTTCTTTCATGCTGGGCGGCTCTCCTTACAAGGTGCACTCCTTGCACATTTGGCTCCCCTATACAGGGGACACACCTGCGTGGCATGGCACTCCTTGTGCACAGCAGCACTGTGCATGGGCCAGCTCCACACGGGTCAAGGAGGCCCTGGGTTTGAACTGTGGACCTCCCATGTGGTAGGCAGACACTCTATATGTTGAGCCAAGTCCACTTCCCTTAATATATACTTTAATTCAATAAATTAAAACAATTTATTTTGTTTCCTATATGACACTGGATCCATAATAAATGATGAGAATTGTTAGAAAATGTGCAAGGTTTTTGCTCTAGTGCAGTTTTCATTTGGAGGTAGCTAACCATTGATCATAGGATGAAAACAGCAAAGTGGGGCCTAGAAGTCTTCTTTGAAAAACTGTTCAGGTTTACCATTAATTTACATTTACCCATAGTTGCTGGTTCACAAATAATGTACCTGATGCTGTTTAAAAATTATTTTTTGGATATATCATCAATTTTAAACCATAAATGAGAAAAGCATATCAGATTTACAGCAAATATGTTGCTTCTAGATTAACTTTATTATTATTACAATGGTATGCAATATTCTTACATTGATTTTTACTGTTAGTCATGAAAAAATCCATTAAATTCACAGAAAAAATAATTTTCCTTAACAGAGGATGTTAAGGTCTCAATTTTATGGTAAATAAAATGAGTCCCAAATATTTACAAATTTGGGGTTGAGTTACAATTACATGCATACAGGTCTCTGATTTCACACACAGGGCTGTCTCCTCAACAGACCATTGTGTGAGGACATTTAGTTATCCATTTTTCAGACCATTACCAGCTTGTGATATTTTACTCTGATATGACTGATAGGACTCAATTCTTATAATGAAATGGAGCACCTTTGAATTATATAAACTGAGAAGCTCTGGGGTATCTTGATAGCCTATTTCCATAAATTCAGCATTTTTGCCTTTCACTATCCATTGATATCTTTTGTATCTCTTTCATGTCCAAATACAGGGAAACCTAAAATTCTACCTTACCATTGTGAGGCAATGCCATGTTCTTCATATAAGCTTTTGGAACCTTAATTATAATTTCAACTAATATCAATGTTATTCATCTTTTTTATTATTTGGAGCAGATTTATTAGTAAAATCCCCAACCTGGCAACCACCCAAATGTCTGCCAATGAATGAATAGATAAACAATTTGCAGTATATCCATACAATAGAATACTACTTGGTAATAAAAACAGAATATATGATACAAAATGGATGAATCTCAAAATAGTTATTCTAATGAAATTAGTCAAGTAATATATCATAATTCCACTCATATAGCATTCTTTTAAAATGTAAAATAATCTCTAGTAACAGATAGGAAATCAATGGTTGCTCCAGGTTGAAAGAAGAGGTTGAGGAATGGGGGAAGGGAAGGTTTATAAAGAAGTAAAAGCTAACTCTCTTGAAGCTATGTTCATTATTGATTTTGATGATTTCAACACATGTCAACATGTCAAAACTTTTCCAACTATACACTTTAAATTTATGCCGTACCAATTATCAATTTTTCCTAAGTAAAGCTGGTGAAACAAAAAAAACCCAAAATGTGGGGGGCGGGGGCGGTGGGGTTGAATGGGACCTCATATATATTTTTTTAATGTAATTAAAAATAATAATAATAAATAAATATTAAAAAAAAAACCCAAAAGAATAAAAGAAAATGGCAACACATGGGAGGTGTCAAATAAGAATATGATTCTTTACCACTGTTCCTCAAAATATATATGAATAGCTGGAATCAACTTTTGCTCTCAATTCAGAAAACTTTCTAGGTTCCTGTGGAGACCCTTTGTGTATATGTTTTTCCCTCCAATCCAGATTCTGCTAGTATTAAAACTGTGGCCCCTGTAGGCAGTTTTAAAATTTATTGTATTGTAGTATTGATTGCATAATACTATTACATGGTTCAAAATCTAAACCACATAAAGAATATACATTAAAACATTTATTTCCATCTATATACTCATCTACATTATTTTCTCCAAATAAGTAACTTTTAATAGTTTCATATATATTCTGGCAGTGTTTCTTTAACAAACATCTGGGAGATTGTTTAGTAAATAAATGAGAAAAAATATATTATTTTTCCTCGTATACAAAAGGTACCATACTAAACAGACAATCCCGCAGCTTACTCTTTTTTCACTTAACTCTATCTTAGAAACATTTCCTTTATGAGGACATCTTCTTTAAGGTGCAGAGAATCTAAAGTACACATTTATTTAAGCAATCTCCTGCAAACAGATGATTTGGTTGTTTTTAATCTTACATTACAAACCACATTGTAATAAAAAAATTTGCACATACATTTCATAAATGTACCTACAGAATAAACTTCCAGAAGTGGGATTGAAGGTTGAAGAATAAACACATTAGTCATGTTGAGATTACCAAATTACCCTCTGTGGAAGTTGTATCATTTTTAGAGAAATGTATAAGAAGATTTGTTTCCTCATAGCCTCACTAACAAATCATATTGTCTATGTAGTTGGTGCTGGGGTTTAAGATATATCTAGGGGATTTGAATCTCTGGACTGACATTATGATAGCCAGGCCCTGAGCCTCAACAGACTTCAGCTCCTACACTCTGATTTATTGGACTTACCCCACTCAGCTAACATGGAGTTGAAGAATGTCAACCACCACACCATGGAGCCTAGAGTGCCTACAACTGAAAGCAGGAGGATTGCATCCAGTATCCATGTGGAATCTAAGCCCCCTCTTGACATAGGTGTGGAATGGACACAACCAAGCCAAGGTCCACAGGAAGGAGGAATACAGTAAGGATTAGAGTGGACTTCATGATATTCTATTCATGAACTATTGTGGTTAATAATTGAGAAAATGTGGCATTGGTGTGGAAAAAGTGGCCATGGTGGCTGCTGGGTGTGGGGAATGGGAGGAAGAGATGAGATGTGGAGGCATTTTCAGGACTTGGAGTTGTCCTGGGTGGTGCTCCAGGGACAATTGCTGAACATTGTATGTCCTCCCATGGCCCACTGGATGGAACGTGGGAGAGTGTGGGCTATGGTGTGGACCACATGGCCGTGGGGTGCAGTGATGCCCAGAGATGTACTCACCAAATGCAATGGATGTGTCATGATGATGGGGGAGAGTGTTACCATGGGGGGAGTGGTAGGGTCAGGGTGGTGGGGGTGAATGGGGACCTCATATTTTTTTAATGTAATATTTTTTAAAAAATGAATACATTGAATAGAATTTGGAAAATAAATAAATAATAAACAAAACCAAAAACAAATCATGTTGTCTAACATCTGAATTTCTGTCTATTTGTAGGTAAAAAATGACATCTCAATGTACTTTCTTCTGACATTTTTCTTTTAAGGAATGAAGTTGAGCATCTTTCCAAATACTATTTGTATTTCTTTGTCTATGTATTATTTATTCATATCCTTTGCAAATTTTTCTTTTAGAATGTTCATCTTTCCCTATTTTAGTTCCTCTTTGTTCATTAGGGAAATTCACCTTTTGTTTATATGGTATGAATTGCATTTTTTTTCCAATTTGTCATTTATTTTTTTAAATAATTTTTATTGGAACAGTCATAAGATTACAAAAAATCATGCAAAGTACAGAGTCCTATATAATCTGCCCCCCTCAGGTTTACCTACTATTAATATTTTATATTTTTAGTGTGGTACTTCTATTATAATTGAAAGAAACAATATTATTATTATTATAACTCTAGTTCATTAGGTTTTACTCTTGATAAGGTACAGTTTTATTTTTCAATTTTTATTTAAGGAACATACATATAACCTAAAGTTTCCCATTTAAAACATTGTCTAGTATTCAATTCAGTGGTATTAAATTACATTCACAATACTGTACTGTTCACCTTTTGAAATTTTTATACTTTTTTTTCAGCTGGATCATTCTTTTAGTAACTACTACCTTTCTTTAGCTATAGTTCTTGGCTTTCTCTGGTATGGGAAATCCCAAAGTTTTCCTATATCTACAAACTTCATCTTGTGAATAGGGTAATGATGCCCCCTCATTTGACTCTTTTTCACTGTCCAGAAGGCCAGGAACACATTTCCTGTGATATTAAGGATATCTCCTCCAAAATAGAGCACATCTGTCATGTGGATGGCAAGCAGGATGCCGTGGACTGTGGAAAGCTCAGGTTCCAATGCCTCTGGTTTCCTGATGACCTTCAGTTCAGGAAGCAGTGCCACCAACTGGGCCTCCACTGGCCACAGAGGTGGTGCAGCCTAAATGTGATTCATCTTCTGGTGGAAAAATTGCAAAAAAATAAGTTGTGATATATCCTATACAGTCCTTTTGTGACATCAGTTATGACTTCTTAAAAGATAATAATCTTTTGCCCGTTTAGTTACAAAGTGGATTCGAATTTTAATGTTGTACACTGGAATTGTATTAATCAGCATTAGAAGACAAAAGCTAGTCTACTGAATTCAGTTAAGTAGGAGGAATTGATAATGAATAATAAAGAAATGAGGGTGCTGTATATTTATTATTATGAAATTAAAGTAAGAAGTAGGATTCCCCATATTGTTCTAAGGTCTTAGATGCCTCACCAGCACAGCCAGTACAGTTCAGTTTATTTGTTATCCCAGTATAGCCATCTGCAGTGTCTTTTCATTTTCCAAAGTGTTTCAGGTCAGAAAAAGACTGTTTACCTGTCACGTAAGACTGTTTCCTGTTATGATTCCAGGAGGCCACCTAAGCAGAATGAGGTCATATCTCTCCTCTGCGTGCAATTATTTTATCCAGGGATAAAATCTCTCCCTTGGACTGCCCCAAAGTGTAATATAGAATCAGAGTCAGTTTCCTTTTGTCAGCATCAGTTGTAAGAGATTAATGCCACATTCATTACTGGCAGTACCTAACCCTATGGATGGATAACATTTTCTCCAGAGAGAAAGGAGCCAAGAAGCAGAGAGATACAGGGAAGAGCAATCTGACTTGAGTGCTGGTCAACACAGAGGTCTGGGGTTTGTTTGCTGAAATCTTTGCAGGTGTCTCTGGGCATTCAAAATATTTTCTTTCCCCTGAGCAACTTGGAATTGACAATTTTTTTTGCTTGCATAACCTGTCCCATCTAGATTTTGGTTATTAAAATCAATGCACTCTAAGTGTTAAGACCAAAATTATGGATATAACAGTATTATATTATGCTATAAGATAGTGATGATTTTGCTCAGCATTGACCATATGTATTTTGGAGATGGACAGAGTTTCACCAAGTTACCATCCGTTGTTTCTTGTTTTACAGTGAATTCTGGACCTATTAGGAAATTTGTTAGGAAATGTTTAGTACATTACAGTTACTGAATACATCTTGTGACCTTCAGTAAGGAGGGAGTCAGGTTGGCAGAGCAATTACTGAAGCAAGCACATCTGAAAAAAAAGAGCAGAAGGAGGACTGCGAAACAGCATGGTTGAGGAAAAACATTTCTCCTCATAGATAAATTAGTTTGTTATTGATGGTGAGCAGCTTCATATGCCTGTAGAACTGTACAATTAGGCTGCAGCTGTGACATATAGACAGTTGTTATAGTAAATTCTGGGAAAATCCAGTAAATTTTCCACCTAATTTCTTACTGGGTGCTCCCTGACTGACAAATTCGAGATGACTACATTATAAATCATACACTAATTCTATGAACAATATACCAGGAAAATGTATTAGAATCTGCCACCCCCTGCTGTGCAAAGCAATTGTTATCACCTGTTTCACAATGCCAACCAGCTTTTACCAACACTTAGAGGCCAGGCAGAAAGCCAAGACACATTTATGGAAGCTAAGATCAAAGAGGTTATGTAAAACCTTGGGTGATGTGATAGGAATTCAAAATGCACAGCAAATGGACAATGGAAAAAAATCTACAACTTCTGTGATGATTCTCTTTAGCAATCTGAGTCACCCTTCCCACCAAACCCCCAACAATAAAATGAACTGGACCTATATCCCACTGTTTCAATGTACTGTATGATCAGGAAACATAAAGGCTAGAGTGCCAGCATGTTGGCTGCAACTGAAAACCCAACAGAAAGCAGGGTACAGTATCTTTACTAAAGTTTCCATTGCAAATTACTTTTTCTAAAATGTACCTTGAGTAAATAAGAAAGGAACACTTAGAAAATGATAAATCAGGGGTAACCAGGTTAATTAACAGAGAAAATAGTTTTTCTGAAAGACAACGGCCAATAAATTACTTAGATTATTTCTCTTCTGTGATTGGCCTTATTTTTCCTATATTGCAGTATATGAGTATAATGTGGAAGAAGTAACACTTTATATTGCTTTCACTTTTTTTCTTCAACTAAATGGGAGGCAAATTATTCCCCTATATCACACACCATATGTGTTTTGAAATTTTTCACATCATTATTTTGTTCAAAGATGGTAGAACTGAAAGCCTCCCTTTGGGCTCCTCCAATAAGAAAGTAAATCATCTATTGTTCCTTGCTTAGAACAGAATACCATTTGGAATGTTCTTTCATTCTCTTATTGACAGGTTGGGCACAAGATCAGATATAGGAAAGTTCTTCTTTGCAACTGTCTTTTCTCACCATAATAAGAGGCAGAGCCCCCATTTTATTCTCAAAAGGAGTCCAAATTTGGCAATATTACATGCTCACCTTATCTACTGTGAAAAGGTTAGGTGAAATATATGCTTTTATATGTGGTAATACCATTATAGAAGTCAGTAGTAGATTTTGTTTTATGAGAGTAAAGATACAAAGGGAAACTGAGGTCTTCTTGGCATACTCTGTGCAAGGAAAGCTTTCCTCCTAGAAATTAATTCTTATTAAAACTTCACAGATATTTGATTGGTGCTGGTAAGATCACATGGAAAAAGTCAGATAAACAAGTTATCTGCATGATTGCCAACTTGAATTAAATCAATCTCAATTAATTAATAGATATGAATATAAATCTCAGAACTTACCTTGATTGGATTACTACATGTGAGTCAAATCATTTTGCCAGATATCTGAAGAAAGTCTTAATGAATAGAGAAATTATAGACAGAAGACAGCAAAACATGCAGAGCACCAATTATGTGTTCACGGATTTTTATCTAGCAATGGAATTGATATTCTTATGAGAGGCAATGTTTTTCTCAATATGGAATTTATAATTTATTGGGAAAGGTAAAAACTAAATACATAAACTTTAAAGTAAAATGAAAATTTAAAAGGATAAATATGTATGGTTTGATGTAGTTTATTTAAGTAGGTTATCCTTCCATCTCTAAAGTGGTGAAATTCATAGTACAGATATATACCAATTTCATTGGGAAAAGAAGTTTTCCTTTCTAACTGGATGAGAATAAGGTCTTCATGTAGTCATAGATGCTTGAGTTGACATAAAAATGAAGTGCAAAGATTAAAGGGCAAAATGTATGGAAAATTGTGAATCATAAATATATGTAAAATTAATAATAAAATCAATGATTTTAATGATAGTTGATACTAGGTTACAGCTGAAATTTTAAAAAAATCTCAGAATTCATTGGTTGCATTTCATTGTGTGTATGTATGAGAGAGTTTGAGTGTGTGCGTGTGCATCTAAGTATGCTTCCTATGGGAAAACAGACTGGAACTCCTTTTTTTTGCATTTTTTTGTCTTTATTCTTTTAATGTTACATTAAAAAAATATGAGGTCTCCATATACCCCCCACTCCCTCACCCCACTCCTTCCCCCATAACAACAACCTCTTCCATCATCATGAGACATTCATTGAACTTGGTGAATACATCTCTGAGCACCGCTGCACCTCATGGCCAATGGTCCACACCATAGCCCACACTCTCCCACAGTCTACCCAGTGGGCCATGGGAAGACATAAAATGTTGGATAACTGTCCCTGCAGCACCACTCAGGACAACTCCAACCCCTAAAAATGTACCCACATCACATCTCTTCCTCCCACTCCCTACCCCCAGCAGGCACCATGGCCACTTTCTCCACACCAATGCCACATTTTCTTCGATTGCTACTAATCACAGTAGTTCATGAATAGAATATCAGTAAGTCCACTCTAATCCATACTCTATTCCTCCATCCTGTGGACCCTGGAATGGTTGTGTCCACTCTACATCTATATCAAGAGGGGGCTTAGATTCCACATGGATGCTGGAGACAATTCTCCTGCTTTCAGTTGTAGGCACTCTTGGCTCCATGCTGTGGTGGTTGACCTCCTTCACCTCCACGTTAGCTGAGTGGGGTAAGTCCAATAAACCAGAGTGTTCTTTATAAATGAAACAACATGTACATATCAACTCAAATAACAATGTACACAAACATAGGTCTTCATTATACTCTATGATTAATCTGTCTTCACCTAACATAAAGCAATGCCACCATATCAATTAATGGTCACTATCAAAACAAAGAGAAATGTACTCTTTTGAATATTTGTTCATGAATCTTAAGAGTAAGATGCATATGTATACAGTTTGACTATATTATTATGATAGGTCATAATATGAAGAATTAGTCTAGACATACTGTCATTTATTGAATCAACTCCTGGACTCATTTTCTAAAAGACTGAGAATCCTCAGATCTGGAATTAATCTCAGACATTCCCTTACTTGGATTTCATCCACTTGATGAAGTCCTTACCTTTATCTAAGGCTTTCTTTCATGTATCTTTCATGGTTTCATTCTGTAGACTGAAGATGAAGGGATTTAGGAGAGGTGTGATGACACAGGAGAGAATAAAGAGAATCTTGTTGAGTCAGAGGCTTCTCTTCTGTGTGGAATGAACATACACAAGGATGAGTTCCCATAGCCCATGGAAACCACTGTGAAGTAAGAGGCACAGGTGCCAAAGGCTTTACATTACCCTTTACCTGATGAAATCTTTAGAATGGTGGCAATGATGTAAGCATAGGACACCAGTGAGAGTGAGAAAGAGCTGATGAGTAGGACAAGGGAGCTGAGGAAATCCAGTAGCTCAATGTCAATATGTGTCAGGACAAGACAAATAGAGGGGGGGCCACTGTCACAGAAAAAGTCATCAATTTCACTGGGCCACAGTATGGTTGGGAAAGTAAGGGAAAAGCTGCCTACCCAGGAGAGTATTACAAGTGGACACAAATTTAAGTGGCCATAACTATATGGTACTGAAGGGGCCTGCAAATGGCCACATAGCGATCATAGTGATGTGGGCTATGGGTGGGAGGCTCTTTGTCTCTTCAGAGATAACCTAAACTATTTGTGACTTGTGGGTGTGGAATGATAAAAGGCTGCATTCCTGCCCTTGGTGAGCAGGAAACAGTTTAACAATGCAAGGTCTATAAACTTTAAGTATTCAGGGGAAATGCAAACCAAATATGCTAAAAGCTTATCTAGAATGCCTGGGGTCCATGCTAAAAGCTTAACCTAAGATGTGGAAGATATATATGCTAATTCAAGCCTATTGAGAACTGAAACAAAAGGACCATTTGGCCTTTCCTCTCTGTATAAAAAGGACTCAAAAATCTTGTTCAGGGCCCGGGATTGAAACAGAAAGCTCCTGAGTCTGGCTGGCTGTCAATAAACCATTTTTCCTTCTCAAAATCATTCCTGAGTCCTGGCCTCTCTATACGCAAATAATTGAACCTCTCTCAAATTCTACAACAAGACATGAGGGCAGAAAGCATAAACTCAGAGCATTCAGAGGGGACATAGAAATGGAATTTGGCAAGGCATTCACTAAACAAGGTGCTCTTCTTCCCTAACAGAAAGTCTGCCAGCAATTTAGGAACAACACATATGGTGGTAAATATTTCACTGAAAGCAAGATTGCTAATGAAGAAATACATGGGCGAATGGAGCCTATTATCCACAAGAATCAGGTGAATTATGAGAGTGTTTCCAAGGACAGCCACTAAATAAGCAAATAAAAAATTTAAGAACAGGATTCCCCCAATGCCCCAAATATTTGTAACCATGGTCCAATAGCCTCTCCATGTAGGTTCAGGATCTCTTCTCTGAAGAGAGCCAAGGAAGGGGTCAAGACTGAAATGCAACACTCAATAAAACAGAACCCTCTACGATAAAAGGAGTTAGGTAATTTTATAAATTTTTCCATTTCCATGAAAAAATTAGCTATATGAATGGAAAATACAGCTGATTTAAAATTTTTGTAACTTTTAGAAAAATTATGAAAATCAATGTTCCTAATAAATAAGACATATAAAAATTGAGTTGCATAACAGTTTTTTTCTAGTCCCTACATCTGTTTTATAACCCAGATGACAACAAGACTGACCACCGAAAATGAATTTGCTAGTCATCCTTTACATATTTAAAGTTGTTATCTCTAAAGACTCTTAAATTCTACTAATATCTTCTTTAAGTGTTATGGTAGTCTGTGGAATTTTTTCTATTACTGGAAATCTTTTAAATACTAAATGAATAAAAACTAAGTGGAAATATATTCATGTGGGCTATGGGTGGGAGGATCTTTGTCTCTTCAGAGATAACCTAAGCTGTCTGACTTGTGGGTGTGAGATGGTAAGAGGCTGCAGTCCTGCCCTTGGTGACCATGGCAGCGACTCCAGTCCCAGGAAACAGTTTAACAATGCAAGGTCTATAAATTTTAAGTATTCAGGGGAAAATCAAACCAAATATGCTAAAAGCTTATCTAGAATTTATGAAGTCTATGCTAAAAGCTTACCTAAGATGTGGAAGATATATATGCTAATTCAAGCCTATTAAGAACTGAAACAAAGGGATCATTTAACCTTTCCTCTCTGTATAAAAGGAACTCAAAAATCTAGTTCGGGGCTCAGGATTGAAACAGAAAGCTCCCGAGACCGGCAGGCTGTCAATAAAACATTTTTCCTTCTCAAAATCATTCCTGAGTCCTGGCCTCTCTATATGCAAATAATTGAACCTCTCTCAAATTCTACAACAATATCATTAGGCAATTAAGTTTTAAATTTTTGAGATTTTCTTGAAACAAATTTTTAGAACAAATGAATCATTTTTGGCTATAATTTTAGAATGCCTCCATAAATGTGTGTGGCTACATTAGGCAGAAATGCTTGAGAAAGCATTTCTCTTCATAGAATGATATATATTTTGACAAATATTTAAAATAATTGTTAGTGACAATTGATAAAGAAAATTCCAAATTGAAGATAACATTAAAAATTTATCATATTAAATGAAAACAAATAATATACCTTTTAGATAGGAAAGAAATAACTCACAGGATATCCTCAAGCCAAATAGAACTTGGGAAGAGCAATAAGAAAATTTCTAAAATAATAAAGTGAAATAAAAGGAAAGAAAAAATAATATTATTTTAAAAAATAATGAGGCACCCAATGAAATCTAATGCATCAGTTATATCAAAACACACATTGATTAAGCTCACTTAGTCTATCAGAAAAAAAATTAAACACAAACAGTAGTTTACTTTATTCATTTTGTAAGATATGAACATAAATACGATGGATGAAAAAGTCATTCTTTTTTAATTAGTATGATTATGTTTAGTAATTAAAAATTAATTAAGCATAAAGTAAGTATCACAACAAAATTGGAAATAATTTCAATAAAAACAAGAAATCCAACAACATAAGAAAAGAATATAAGTTGATGTACAATAATAAATTTCCATGGCAGATGCAAATATCCATGAATATATGAGAAAAGTAAGATCACATAATTACTGTCAAAGTGTATGTAAGAAATACAAGCAGTAATAGAGAATATTGGCACAATAAAATAATTTTACTCTATCCATGTTTTCTGATCAATAAAGGAAGGAGAAAATGAGCTACTTTAAGAATTATGTAATGTTGAAGAAGTCAAGCATGTATAATTAAATTATGAAAATATATCCAATCTTAGGTGTGAGTGACCATTAATTGAATGAATAGAGATAAAGACAGATTTTATTCATTGATTTGAAATCAATTTTAAAATAATTAAATAAATCTAAAATATGTGAACGTACATAGTAATTATAATTAAGTACTAGCATGATTTTTATTTTTCAAATTAGACAAAATAAATTAAGTCCTATATTGCAGAACAATTAATACAATTTTAATACCTACCAGTTTATGCTTACATAAAGTTAAACCATAGCAATTTAGGACAAATATCCAAAACTCCATAAATACATTATAACCATTACCTCATTTTTTGGCTTTAAAACTGGAAAGCGGAAAAATTTCAACTCACATAAATGAGATTCCAGTGTAGCATATGATTTCATACACCATTTGCCTTAAGAACCTGGTTTTATACTGTGACCATGGAAGTAATGTAAGGAATTGTAAAATAGAAGGAAGATCAGACTCTCAAATATCACTATATTACTGCATAGCACTGAATGAATCAAGGTCTTTCTTAATGTGACTCAGAGTAGGGTGGTGAGGGGAGAAATGAGGGAGAGAGCCAGAGAAAGAGAAAATGAGGGAGAGAATGAGGTACAGACAACGAGAAAGACTGAATGAGTAAGGGAAGATACTGATATAGGCTATGGGGGGGGGGGTATGTGTTCATCTCTTCATGCATAACCTGAGCTGTGTGTCCTGAGCTGTGCATTTGGGACAGTGAGCACTGAAGCCCTGCCCTTGGTAATTATGACAACAACTCCAGTCCCAGAAAAGCAGTTTAGCAATGCAAACTCTATAAACTTTAAATGTTCAAGGAAAATGCAAACCAAATGTGCTAAGAGCTTATCTAGAATGTGTGACATCCATGCTAAAAGCTTACCTAGGATGTGGAAGCTATGTTAATTCAAACTTATTGAGCACTGAAACAAAGAACCATTTGGACCTTTCCCTGTATAAAAAGAACTCAAAAATCTTGTTCCGGGCTCAGATTTTGAATGAGAAACTCCAAGCCCAGCCAGTCATAAATAAATCTTTTTTTTTCCTTCTCAAAATTATTCCTGAGTCGTGGCCTTTCTATACACAAATAATTGAACCTCTCTCAACTTCTATACCAATACATGGAATAAAATCTTTAGGCATAAGGCCTTTCAGCAGGACCTAAGGAAATTGATGAGGAAGCATGATTGCTAGATACACCAAGCAATGGGATATTGTCAGACAGCTTAAAAAATGTGAGATTCTTTGTGTTATTAAATCACTAAAATAATTTCCTTACTATTTTTTAAAATTAAAATTAATTATTCAGACCTTTCAAGACTATACAAACTTTCCCTAACATCTAACCCTCAAAGAATACTCAGACATCTGTGACAGGTGGAAGCCATTTTTTTTCAGGACTTCAGTCTTTGTATAACTTAGGAAAAACTCCCAATAATTTTCCATGCTTCTTTTCTAAGACATCCAACTTTTCCCCTTAACAAACTCTAACTTTGCTACACTAAATATCTCCATGCACAGCAGAAATTTATTAGTTCAGGAAAAAGCATGAGGAGGTTGGACTTTGTTCTATTTTTCTTTCTTTTGTAATTAATCTTCAGAGACAAAAGGAGGGCATTTCCACAGAAACTGTTGAGACCAGATCAATTCTGAGATTGAGCTCCTTGTAAATTGCCCCAGGACAATTCCCCAGAACACACCTGAAAGAAGGTATCCTCTCCCTGAGTTTAACAAAAGGCTTTAAAATTAGCTCAGGATACCTCGAGGTGAACCTTTTTTCTAGGGAAAAAACACCTATTTTCTTCTCTTTACAAATTTTGCATTTTAAACTCCATAATCAATCTAATCCACAGAGACTCAAGTAAATATAGAAAACAGTATTTCCCAAAAGACTTTTTAAAAGCAAAGGGCCAAGGAGTTTCAAATAATTGGAACTATAATTTTCATGAATATACACACTCACATATGTATGCTTGCATGCATGTGTTTGTGTATGTGTATTTGAATATGACCTATAATCATTTAGTACCTCAAAGTTGCAGGTAGCTATCCTTCAATATTGGAGAGAACAGAATTCAGTCACTGCTCATTTTCTGTGACTGTAATGAATATGTAGGATTATCTCACAAACAGAAATCCATGGATGTAAAATCCTAAGATCTAGTATTAGGGCTACCTTTTATTGTTGAATATATGTATCCTGCACTAGACCACTAGACCATTAGAGAGTGCTGGAGACTGGACATGGAGACTGATATGACCACAGGCAGAAATTTATTGAGAAGCTCTCCCAGTAGAGGTGGTCTGAAGAACAGACTTCAGACCACTCCTGGAAGGGGAAAATTCAAATTTTTAAAATTTGTTTTCTCTTCTTTATTTTCTTTTAAATGTTACATTAAAAAAATATGAGGTTCCCATATACACCCAACCCCCTACCCCACTCCTCCCTCATCAACAACCTTTTCCATCATCATGGCACATTCACTGCATCTGGTGAATAGATTTTGGAACACTGCTGCACCACATGGACAATGGTCTACATTGTAGTCTACATTCTCCCTCAGTCCACCCAGTGGACCATGGCAGGACACACATTGTCCAGTATCTGTCCCTGCAGCACCACCCAGGACAACTCCAAATCCTGAAAATGCCTCCATATCCTACCTCTTCTTCCCTCTCCCTACCATCAGCAGCTACTGTGGCCACTTTCTCCACATCAATACTACAATTTCTTCCCTTACTAATCACAAGAGTTCCCCAGCAGAACACCAGTAAGTCCACTCTAATCCATACTCTATTCTGTGGACCCTGGGATGGTTATGTCCAGTCCCCCTCTACATCAAGAGGGGGCTTAGATTCCACATGGATGATGGGTGTAATTCTCCTGCTTGCAGTTGTAGGCACTCTTGGCTCCCTGGTGTGGTGGTTGACCTTCTTCACCTCCCTGTTAGCTGGCCAGGGTGAGTCCAATAAACCAGAGGGTAGGAGTTGCAAGTCTGCTGAGGCTCAGGACCTGACTGTCACATGGACAGTCCAGAGATTCAGAGTATACACCAACCCAAACACCAACCACAGGTCTGGTAAAAATAATAGAAGAGCCATGTGTAGAAAGATCATATCTGAGTCCAACTCCATCACACTCAGGAACACAAATTCCAAAGTAGGGCCAACTGACATGGCCCTGAACTCCAGAGCCATCTGCCATGACCATAGAATCTGTGGGTCTCTGTAGCCCTCAGGAGAACCAGTACCTGGGTTTCTTTCTACTTTAGCTGTCTCTGGTACCCTGCTGAGGCTTGCATAAGCATTACCCCTCTGATGACCATATGCAGTACATTCCTAGATGGGGAAATTATAGTTAGTGGGAGGGTGCTTGAGGGTCAGAGTGAGGTGCAGGGTCTAATAGGAAGCCCTAGAGGTGAATTTTCCCTGATAATGACTAGAGAATAGTGGGTTAAGGAGTTATGTTTTATTGAAATGCTGCAGGAGCAGATGTTGCTTTGATCTGTAGGGATTAAAGGGTTTCTTTATCTCCCTTTAATATGTAAGTAGTGAAGGTTTCCACCTCCCTCTGATATGCAGGTAGAGTTAGTAAAGATTCCCATCTCCCTCTGATATGCAGATGGTGAAGATCTCTATCTCCTTTATTCCTGTCTCTACCTGGTTTCTTTGTTTAACCTGTGGGAAAGTACTATACCCTTAGACATGGGGAGGGGGTTTGCCTTTTCCCAGTGCACATCAGGGGAAACTGAGCTACAGCTTGCTAATTATTGCAAACCTCTAACAGAGAGGGATTTGAGAGGGACTGAAATCCAATCACAGGGTAGTGACTGCCTCTGAACTAGGGCACTGGGGAGTCTTTCATGTAAGCACTTGCTCACTTGGGTTTCTTTTCAAACTTTTCATGAACAGAGGGATCTCTAATTTCCACTGAAACTAAGTATTTTCTCTCTTCCCACTGGTCAAAAATGGAAACATCAAGGCCATACCCGCCTCCCATTTAGGCCCAGGGAATCAATCTTCTTGTCTCTCTAGACAAGGGGAAGGATTCTGAGATCTTGGAAACATGGCCTCATATACACAAGTGTGCAATGTGAGCAGTGATAGTACTGACAATTTCTCCAGTTTAGTCACACTTTGAGCAGAACTGTAGTGGTACTGTGGAAAGGGTGTTCTCTCACCAATACTGCATGAGAGGTGGGGCAGAACCTGTGCTCTGGTCCAATTGGCTATCCCAATCGCCTTGGCATTTGAAAAAGAACAAAAATAGCACCCCAGGGATGGAGAGAGAAGAGAAGTCTACTTGGTTCTTTTGACACAGATCCATCTAGACAATGTAGGAGTTCCTCAAGGAGTCCCAGATGAATTTAAGGCTAGAAATCAAGAAGCAGCTGGGTGTGAGTCATTCTTATTCTGGTGGATCACCATTAATAAAAATGTATATTGGATTAATTACATTTATTATAATCAACAGAGATTTATTAATTATACCAGGGATGCAGTTAAGGGAACTGCAGGACAATTAGATGTTACTAGCAAAATAGCATGGGAAAAGAGAATGTCCTTAGATATGATCCTAGCTGAGAAAGGGGGGTCTGTGTTATGATTGGAGGTAGTGGCTGTACATTCATCCCCAATAACACTGCCCCTGATGGAACTTTCACTAAAGCTTCACAAGGCCTAACAGTCTGAGGAATTAGCAAAGAAATCTGGCATTAGCAATTCACTCACAGTGTTGTGGAATTTAAGAGAAGTTCAATTATTTGAGTATAGAGAGGCCAGGACTCAGGAATGATTTTGAGAAGGAAAAATGGTTTATTGATGGCCAGCCGGACTCGGGAGCTTTCAGTTTGAATCCCGAGCCCCGAACAAGATTTTCAAACGTCTTTTATACAGAGAGGAAAGACCAAATGGTCCCTTTGTTTCAGTTCTCAATAGGCTTCAATTAGCATATATCTTCCACATCTTAGGTAAGCTTTTAGCATGGACTCCAGACATTCTAGATAAGCCTTTAGCATATTTGGTTTTTGCATTTCCCCTAAATACTTAAAGTTTATAGCCCCCGCATTGTTAAACATTTCCTGGGACTGGAGCTGCTGCTAGTCCCCAAGGGCAGGACTGCAGCCCCCCACCGTTCCACACCCACAAGTCAAACAACTTAGTTATCTCTGAAGAGACAAAGAGCCTTCCACCCATAGCCCACATCATTCCCCCCTTTTGTCAAAGTTTACTTGCTAAGCTTTGGCATAATTATTGTTGGAGCTATGAGGTGGATGGCTGTTTGATCAGTCTTTAGTACAGCATCCAGGACCGTTTTTAGAAGTTTAGAACTTTTCATTCTGGACAGCAGAATCTTGGGCAGGGGCCTCCCGCAGTTATTCTGCTGCCACTGGCACTCACGTGGATTTCCAGTCAGGTTCCAGATCCATCTATTACTTTTATTTTACTTTTAAAGAGTTTACACCTTTAATTTAAAAGGGGTGCTGAAGGGAGACGATCTCTTTTCTGTAACTGCTTCCTGCTGGCCATGGGCTGTAGTCATTGCCTAATAAGGTGTAAAACTCTTTAATTTATTCTAACTGGAGGAAGATGGATCTGGCATTCTGTACAAAGTTGGATGAAGTTTTCATATGGTTAATAAGATGTTCACTCTGAAAGAAACAAACTTAATTAAAATTTTGGAATACCTGTTTTTAAAAGAGGACACATTGGATTACAGAGGTAGACAAGGTTAGGTGCCTATAAAGATGGCATTCCTTAAAAGCTGGTGGGAACAGCATATATATATTCTTTTTTAAGTTATCCATCTTTAGAGAGAAATTGCAACAGACACTTAGCTTTGTCTGAAGACACATTCCAAGCTGTTCAATGATTGACACTCATTCACTCTGTCAGATGCTCCTGGTGAACTGGTACTCCTTGGGCAACTGGCTTCACTCAGGATTAGAACACTAATTTGGAAATACTCTTAGTTTTCACCAGTGGGAGTGATCAGAACTACAGAATAAAGATTTTTACACCTTGGTTTTCATTGTACAATTTCTAGCAATTTTGACTTGTTCAATAGGTGACTCACCATCAGCAAGCAAGCCTCACTTTTGCTAACTGAGACTGGCTGAGACTGCCACCTTATTCTATAGACATGTTATTAACTGTTTAGAAAATGATTTTACCAGGAATTTAACATGTCTAATATACTTCTGCACTTGATCCAAAATAGAAAAGATAACATTACAATTATTAGGCATATATTTAGTACAGGATAAAAGTACAGCACTTAATATTAACTAATGTATTACTTAATGCATAAGGATTCAGAGTTGCCATTATTAGTTTTGAGTTTCAGGTTTGTAATACTTTACATGTTATCTCTCCATGAGAGCAGGCCATAATGCCAATTGTGTTTAAGTTTTACTTACAGTCTCCTGGTATCATGGCTCCACTTAGCATGTTCTTCAACGCAGTGAGCAAGTTGCAGCATCCTTCCAGTATTCCAGAGATTTTCCAGTATTCTACTAGCCTGGTGCATAGTGCTCTCTGGCACCATGGAACAGTGCCAGTCTGGAGGCGATATCCATTGTACACTTGGCTGTACCGAGTCATTATTGGCTGCAGGAGCTTGAAACTGCAATATAGTTTCCATCGACTTCAGGAGCAGAACCAGAGACTGATATAGCACATATTTTTAATTGAGGGGTCAGTGACCAGCCTAGCCAATAACTCACATGGAGAGGCCACCTGTAATGTATACAAGGCCTGGTTCGAATGCACAAGAGTTTGACAATGTTAAAGTTTATTCCTTGTTTTATATATATTTTAAACAACTTAACGCAATACATATATCAAATGACTATTTACTTACACAATTTTACTATGAAGATAACAGTAGGTACTTTACTTTAGTAATAGAGGAAAAATATTATTTTTCATTGTTAGAATGAAAACAGAATATTTCCAATAGAATCAAGACAACTTTTTATTACCATTTACTTAAATGTGTATTTTGCAGTGGCCTTCAGACAGGTTTATTATCATGAAGTTATTTCTGCTACCAATACCAATCTAAGTTTCTTTAGTTAACAATGACTTCTACAACTAGAACTATTTAAACATTTTCAGTTTGGAAGATGTTTTACAAACTCTTTATAATTGACTATAACCACATTGACTAGCCACCTCATGTTTAAATAAACTTATTAAATTACAATTACCAATGAAAGAAATTTACTCTTTATTTAAGAGAGCATATCTACAATCTTTTTCCTTTAGCCTAATTTCACCAATGTGAACTTACAATTTTCATTACTGTAAAGATTTTGTATATATAATGTTAATTTAGTTTATAAATTAACTATGGGAGATTACACTCAAGTTAAATAAAATTGAAACCATAATAGTTTATGCAAGGAATGTTCTCTTTTTCCCTTACAGGAAGCTAAAAACTTCTTTTCTTTAAGTTATGAAAATTATTAATTTAAAAGCATAACTGACTACCAGGTTTTAAAACACATGCATACTGACTACCAGGTTTTAAAACACATTACACAATTACTTAATTTTTTAAAAAATCATAACCCAGGAAAGATCTCTCTATAGTTTTTATGGACTTTCCTTTACTTACTGAAATTTGTTAATAGAGCCACTAATTACCTTATTTTGTTGGAAAGAAATCTTCTGGAAGAAAATAAGGCTCACCAGATTGTGGAGAAGAAAATAATTTATTCTCAATCTTGCAAGAAGGGGCGCAGAGCCAGATATGGCTGGTGCCCCGAACAAAGAAAAATGACACAATTTATACCCCTAAGCCTAGCATGCAAGCTCTTCCTCTGTTTTTCCATAGATTGGATACTTCAGAAGTTACAGCTTATCTGAGATTTAACTTTCCCATGCAAAAGTTTGATTTAACTGCTTCCTCTATCACATTCCAACCATTTTAGTTTTTACCTGCTCCCCCCTTTTTCAAATAAGGAATAGAATTTAGTGCTGAAATGGCACCGACTTAGTTAGCTCCTTCTTGGGCATCCTTCCACTGCCCATAGGACTGGCCTAAACTGGTCTCCACTGCTGTCCAACCCGGGAGTGGGAGACTGAGGCAGCAGGCCGCCAGGTTACATCAACATTTTTCTTATGTGAAAATTAACCTAATCTTTGTGTGTGTTTTTTTTTTTTTTTTTTTGCAATTTATGGCTGACAAAGGTTTAAACTGGGAGATTACCAGGCAAACTGATTCTTAATTCCCTAGCCTAGTAGATAGGTTTAATCTGCCACACCTAGTCTTGCCTTAAAAGCTCTTGCAAAGAGGAGGCCCTTTCCGAATTGTTTCCATAATCAGATTTCTATGACTTTTTCATCCTGCTTAGTTCAATTTGGGCTTTAAGAATATTTATAAATATAACTGCATATTTAATTTTTAACAATTTGAATAGACCTCTTTTAAGAATTTTTATTTGTTAATTTGATATTATCCTGATGTATGAAGACATACATTGAGCATTTTTTTTAAAAAATGGACAGACACAAAGAGTTAGACACAAACACAACTCATTGATATTACTTGTAATTTGCATTATTTTATATACTGTTTAGCTTAATTAATTAGGGGTCCAGAAATGCATATTATTTATATAACTGCATATTTAACCTCAACAATTTGAGCAAATAGGCAGACATGAATAGTTTGACACAACAACATGACTTTAGTTACTTTAAACTTTTCAAAGACTTTTGAAACTCTTCTTAATTTGCACTATGACCATGCAGTTTACCACAAGAATTTTCTTTCTTACTTAATAGATTGTAATAACCAAAATGTTCTCAATGCCTTAGCACCATTTTGTTTTAGAACTTTATATTTTACCTTGAAATTAGCAGAATTTTGGATAAGCAACAAGATTAATTTTATATATATTTACTGAGGCTATTTGAAGCCTCAGGGAGACAGACTGCTTTCTCTCATGAATTGCCACTCTTAGGAACACTGACTGTCAAGGCAGGAGACTTCTCCCCCTCCACCCCCCTTTTGGTTTTGGAGATAATAAAACTCCAGTGGTCATTTAACCTTATTCTATCAGGCAGAAATTTATTTAGTTTACACTTGAATTCATGAGAGAAAGGGTTACTAATACCAGAAGAGGAGACAGTGATGTCCCAGCTCTTCTCAATTATGAAATAACCATAGGCAAAGGCAAAGGGTGAGGTTAGGCTTGAAGTAACCATAAACAAAGGAAAGGTTAGTGTAGAATTTACACTTAAATAATAGTTTCAGGCTAAATTCACCCAGCTATAATCTCAGTTATTGTCTTTCCACTGTTTTATAATATAAATGCATTTATAAATGATTTTAACTCTTAGTTACAGTTTTTATTAATTTTTTAAAACCTATTAATTTTATAACACCTTTAAATACCTTTCATTCAACTTATAACATATTAAATGAACTTAACCATTACTTTAATTTTTCCTTTAAAGTAAAAGAATAAATCTCTTGCAGTTAGTTTGAAATAAAAGGCTACTTTTCAGGATTTGATTTCTAGAACATAAAATGTTCTTTTAAAAGAGGTAAGACTCTTTTTCAAACATTGAGGATATGATGAGGTTAAAGCACAAGAAGCTATTGATAAAATATTTTCTTTGTATATTGATCTTACTCAATTTAATCATAAAAATTTCCCTTCCACAAACCTTCTACACTTTCAGTATTCATTCAGGTTCTGTCCCACACTCTACTCTTTCCAATAATCAATCATTTTATCTTAGGACAAAATCATCTTCTGTTGCCTTAACAATAAAAACACACTCCATATATCCCACATGCTAAGTTACCAGGCAAACTTCTTACAACATATAATTGCCATTAATACTAAACAAGTTTGTTAAAATAATGAACTTTTCTTCTCTTTAAATACTTAGTAGCATGTAATACCAGAAACAGTTTTTTTGGAAGCAAGTTGGCAGGGGAGATTGGCTGCCGAAAAAGTTTGTTATAAAATTGCCTTTTATTATTATTATCAATTCAGTTTTGTTAAATAATCACTTTCTGCAATTAGCCACTTAAATACCTTAAACAATGTTTTGTAAAACTTTTATAATTATTTATACCCTTAAGACAGATTTTACCTTCACAGAACACATTCTCTCACTTAAGGTTACTACAATACCTTCTAAGAACCTGAGCAGAATGCAAACGTATTTTGGCTTTGACACCCTAAGGAGGGAAATTTACTGCATTTATTCTGATTCTGCTTTTCACCTCCTTCAATTCCCCCCCTTTCAGGCAGTCGGGTGCACAACAAACAGGAATGCGGCTTATGAATAGAAGGGTGGACTCACTGGAAAGGGGCAAGCCGCTCCCCGATTTCCAGCTTTCAGCCAAAATGGGCAGACAGAACCTACTCAAATTTGGCAACTCTCCCAGGAACCCAGCCGCCCCGACTGGGACATTCCCAACAAACTTGGGTGCTTGGTGCGGACACAGATGGCCTCCAAGCCCCGGCAAAGGGCCAGACCAGAGACAAGACAGCAGAACATGCACAAACATCTAGACTCCTCACCTTTTGCCCCAGAATCATTTCACCCCCTTGCCAATGGCAAGGGAGGGCTCCAGCTCAGCTGTAATTCTACTTTATGTAAGGACACAACTCCAACACTAACATTGAGCTGACACAGACAGAAGCACAAAGGTCACTAATCTGACTCACAAGTTTATATATTTATTTTCACCACGGCTGCCCCCACAGCCATCACAAACCTCAGAACACTTAACATTTGGTATAAAGCGAATTCATTCACAAATTAGCACCATAACAAAAGATTTCAGCTAGACTTTTCCACTGTTTAAACTTTACATCCAGACCAAGCTCCACCAGAAAAGCCGATCCATTTTCCTGTAACCAAGTTTTGTTTTCCTTAATCTAGACCAATTTCCAGGACATTAGGACTTGAACCTATAAATACCCTTCCTATTAAAATCGAGACTCCACTCCTTTAGTGGATATAAGACCAGTACCAGATTCTAACATGCAGTTAGACAAACCCAAAACACCAGGGCTTTTCCCCGGTTTTCCTCCTTTTCCCAAGCCTAGAGAGAACGGCTTCCCCCCAGCCTTCTGGGGCTACTAGGGTTCTCTCGGGAGGTGATCAGCCTCCCCTTCCTAGCAATTAAACTAGGGCCTTCCAGACTGTGCTCACCCGGGGAGTCTTACCTTCTTCCATGTTCGGAGTTCTTTTTTGTTCCCAGAATCTTTCTCTTCAGACCTTCCATTGCCCTCGATTTTTGTCGGGAAGATTCTGGTGGAGCCCACATCTTTTCTGGATTAAATTTAATCCAGGGGCGCCCAGATCTGGGGTTCACCCGAGTCCTCCCGGCTTCCTCGGGGATTTGGAAGGGGCAGCAAAATGCTACCGTCTCTGGCCTTCATTTATTGTCCCACCAGAGTCGCCAAAAATGTTGTGGAATTTAAGAGAAGTTCAATTATTTGAGTATAGAGAGGCCAGGACTCAGGAATGATTTTGAGAAGGAAAAATGGTTTATTGATGGCCGGCCAGACTCGGAAGCTTTCAGTTTGAATCCCGAGCCCCGAACAAGATTTTCAAATGTCTTTTATACAGAGAGGAAAGGCCAAATGGTCCCTTTGTTTCAGTTCTCAATAGGCTTCAATTAGCATATATCTTCCACATCTTAGGTAAGCTTTTAGCATGGACTCCAGACATTCTAGATAAGCCTTTAGCATATTTGGTTTTTGCATTACCCCTAAATACTTAAAGTTTATAGCCCCCGCATTGTTAAACATTTCCTGGGACTGGAGCTGCTGCTAGTCCCCAAGGGCAGGACTGCAGCCCCCCACCGTTCCACACCCACAAGTCAAACAACTTAGTTATCTCTGAAGAGACAAAGAGCCTTCCACCCATAGCCCACATCAACAGGATGGCTAGAAAATTGGTTTGGAAAATGGAAAGGGGTTGCATTGTCCATCTTAACTTTCATCAATATCCCAGCTGGGGTGTTTACCACAGTCTGATGTTGTATCATTCCATGTGCCTGAGGGCTAGTTCAAAGACTCAATGAAAACACCCTAACCAAACAAATGCCCATACAGTATAGGCAAAACAATCTGTACCCCTTAAAGAAGATCCTTATAATGAAAAGTGTGAGATAGCTCACAGAAAATTTGAAGAACGGAAGTGGGAAAACTAAAAAGAGTTTAAAAGAAAGAGAGGTGATTGTAAGAGATGGGGATCAGTTTAGTTTTCACATAAAGATAATATAAAGCAAGCAGGAAAAAAATATTAATTAATGTAACTGGCAGCCTACTGCCTCAGTCTCCCACTCCTGGGTTAAGCAGGAGCAAAGGAAACCAGCTTAAGCCAGCCAGTCCTATAGCTGATAAAAAAGGATGCACAAGAAAGAGCTAAGTCAATATGAAGTCAGCATTAAATTCCATTCCTTACTTTGATGTGGGCTATGGGTGGAAGGCTCTTTGTCTCTTCAGAGATAACTAAGTTGTTTGACTTGTGGGTGTGGAACGGTAAGAGGCTGCAGTCCTGCCCTTAGGGACTGGCAGCCGCTCCAGTCCCAGGAAATGTTTAACAATGCAAGGGCTATAAACTTTAAGTATTTAGGGGAAATGCAAAAACCAAATACGCTAAAGGCTTATCTAGAATGTCTGGAGTCCATGCTAAAAGCTTACCTAAGATGTGGAAGATATATGCTAATTGAAGCCTATTGAGAACTGAAACAAAGGGACCATTTGGCCTTTCCTCTCTGTATAAAAGACGTTTGAAAATCTTGTTCAGGGCTCGGGATTCAAACTGAAAGCTCCCGAGTCCGGCCGGCCGTCAATAAACCATTTTTCCTTCTCAAAATCATTCCTGAGTCCTGGCCTCTCTATACTCAAATAATTGAACTTCTCTTAAATTCCACAACAACTTGGCAAAAGGAGCAGGTAAAAGTCAAAATGGTTGGAATGTGATGGAAGAAACTGTTAATTAAAAACTGGGGGACCTGTGTGGGAAAGTTAGACCTCTTGGATAGGTTGTAATCTCAGAAGTATTCAATCTATGGAAACAGAGGAAGGGCTTGCATGTTAGGCTTAGGTGTATAAATTGTGTCATTTTCCTTTGTTTGGGACACCAGCAACATTTTCTGGTTGTGTGCCCCTTCTTGGAAGATTAAGAATAAATTCTTATCTTCTTCACAATTGGATGAGCCTTATTTTCTTCCAGAAGAAGATTTCTTTCTTTCAGGATGAAGGCTGAAGTTAAATGAGCACTAGCTCCTTAGGGCTGAAAGTTGCCTAGATATGGATTGCAAATAAAAAGCAGCTTTCACAGATTCAATTTTGAGAGCTAAAAAGCATAATTATGATCAAAATGTTTACTAATTCTCTGAGAATAGGAAAGAAATAAAATAGTTTCTCTATTGAGAAATATATTTTTTTATCTTTTAGGTGGGATAAAATTTATTGTATATAATAATAAATATCAGATATTCTGCAAGCAAAATGCATTTTCACTTAATGATACATCTCATTCCACTCTCTACCTACTTAGTCTTCATCATGAAGAAATATTGAATGCAGTGAACTAGGTATACACCTTATCAGCTAGATCACAGGGAGAGATAAAATTTTACAAAGCATATTCTGGGAGGATGGCAAGTTTTATAGTTCACTTTTCAATGAAGGAAACAGCACTAACATTCTGTGCTATATCATTATTGTGTTCTTAATTCAGAAGATGTGCCTCAATTTTAGCACCTTTTTACTAGGTTGCATGCATTGTAGAAAGCTGAATGCAAAGAGAGCAATTGAATTTAATTAACGAATTCAAAATACTCAATATTCTCTTCCAGGGTGGCAGTATCCTGTAATTTTAATTTCTGTCTTATGCACATCCACTTAGGGTTCTTACCCATAGTCCTTTCCACATGATACCACTCTGATGCAGGATAGAATAGGGACCTCTGGAGGAAGGGAGCAGAAAGCCTAATAAACTTAGTGAGAGAAACTGAAGCAATGACCTGTTTACTAGCATTAGCCTGTTGAATCACAGAGGCAATTTAGAAAAGATAGCTTACAAGTACACACCATGCAGTTTATGGCACACACACCCAAAGGCTGTGTTATTAGAAGGCAGCCAGCAAAGAGGTAAGGGATGAGAGAGGTCACCACCACCCACCCACCTAGTTTTCAGGTTACCTCATGCCTTATGGTCTGTGACCAGAAGCTAATCACTGCTGGTCAACACACCCTGCAGAGGTCATGGACAGCAGCCAGAAGCCAACTGGCACTGGCCAGAAACCCCCACACCCCTAGATATTCCACATCCCTAGGTCCTCACACCCCTAAGCACTTGCTTATCAGTGCAGACCCTGGAATCCTCTATCCCTTAAAACAGGGGACCTCATAGAACTTTGCATTTTCTCCCTTTGAACATGCCTGCCTTCATCTCTTTGCAGGTATACTTGTTTTCTTGCCTTACTCTCCAATAAATTCTCTGCTTCTTTAATTGATTTCTGTCTCATCCTTGAATTCTTTCTCCTGATGAAGACAAGAACATAGACAACTGGGAACCATCTCCAATAACAATTCTGTACCATAGCTCAAAATTATCCTAAACATTGTTCACAAAATATTACAATGTGGAAAATAAATTCCAGAAAGTACATATGGATTATACAAATGAATGATTTGAAAAAAATTATAAGCAGATTTATAACTCACTACCACATATGAAAGAACAAAATATATACAGAGTACAAAACCCTGGATAGTTGACATAGATTCAAATTTAGAAAAAATATCAAATATAAATTAAATTTCATTAAAATTTTAGAATGCTTTAATCTAGAAAAAGTCTGCTTGGGAACTCCAAATATCTGTGAAACAGCTGAAAGCATTGTTAATCTCTCTGTTGTACAGACAATAGATGATGGGATTTATGAATGGGGGCACCACAGAATAGAAAATGTCTATGAGAAGATTTTTAATAGAAGATTTATTTGAAATGGGACCTAAGATAGTAGTCACCCCAGAAAATGAAAACCACCAACTGTGGGGTACAAGTGGATAAGGATTTGTTTTGGGCTTCCAGAGAATGTGTACTAAGCACCACTGAAAAATATATCAATATAGGACTTAAACAAAAAGGCAAAACATACAAATACAAGCAATTAGAAATAAGGCCACAGACACAGAAAACTGAATATCTAGAGATGAGATTCTCAAAACTTGAAGTATGTCACAGAAATATTGATGCATCACATTGGACTCTGTGAAGAGAAGCCTGAACTTGCCCCCTGTGTGGGTAGCAGAATGGAAGAACCCACTTGCCCATGAGCCACCAGCTGCCCGTGTGCACAGACATGGGGTGATTGTGAGCCCACAGTGCAGAGGGTGGCAAATGGCAACATAACGATCATAGGACATCACCACAAGGAAGGCCAAATCTGAGCATCTAAAGAGGATAACCAGGAAAATCTGGGCAACACATAATGTGAGGGAAATCAATTTACTGCCTGTCAAAGAATTTATAATCATTTTGCAAACAGTAACTGAAATGCAGCAAAGGTCTATGAGGGATAAATTGTCTATGAGTTGCCTATAAAGAAGTACATTGGAGAATGCAGATGAAGGTCAGTCACAATGACAGTAACGGTTAGAAGATTCCCAATTAGGATTCCCAAATTCATCACTAGAAACATCAGACCTTGAAGCACTTGGAGCTCTCAGGGAGTGAAATATCCATGAGGAGGAATTCTGTGAAAATAGTGAGGTTGTCCATGTTTTCAAATATATTTCTATCTCTCTGTAGTTAAAGCATGAAATGAAAAGAACATACTAAAAATTTAGTGCAAATAATCTCTATTGCAAATAAAATGCTACTTTTTGTCTCACTACGTGGTTTTCATGAGGAATTCAGCTTAGAGGAAACCAACAAAAGACAGTTTAATGAAATAAGGAATTCATATATTTTTCTTTTCACTTTCTTTCCAATTTATGCTCCTTTTTATTAATTTCAATGTATTTAAGATCAGATTATCTAAGTACATTGAATGATCTAAAATGAGGCCCATAAAACTTTCAGTTATTTAGTCATATTTATCCTACTTTGGTAAAATTCCTTTTCAAACTCTGCCTAGACATATCCAGGGATTATTTCCTCATTTTGTTTATTAGCATGGGCCATCTTAGATATGCTCTGTAAGAGAGCCTCTGCATTAGCCCATTTCTTTGAACACTGTACAGCTCTCATCTTCATGACCAGGTGACTAGGATGTTTGCTTATCTCCCAGTCTTAAGCCAACTGAACACAATTCATTTTTTGTGAATAATGAATGCCTGGTGCACTTCTTAGAATGGTTTTAATGGTGGTGACCAGATGGATTAGGCATCATCTCTCTTTCCTTTTGGTTGTTCTTTAGGATATGAGTGTTAGCCCTTGCCTTCTGCCTTTGCAGCAACATCCATAAACACTTGAAACAGAATTTAATAGATTCCAGTTTTCTGTTGCACTGTGTACCAGCATTCCCTTGCTGTTTCTGTAGTTTACCTCACACCTGCACACAGTATCTAAGAAAAGCATCCCACATGAGTATTACTCCTGCTCAAAGCACCCTTCCTTCTATCAGTTATTAATGCTAATAATTGATTAAGGCCTAAATTTCTGTTCAGGCATCTTGCCTGCTTGCTTTTCTAGATTTTACTGTAATCTCGTCATTCAAAATAACTATTGTAGCCACAAATATTTTACTTGTGCTTGTCTCAGAACATACCAGAGCATAAAAGAATATTATTTTAGTGTTAGTTAGCCTTCTAATTCTAAAACTAATTACCTTGAGGGGTTTCACTTCAAACTATTTAATTTTATATGTGGAAAACATAGAATGGAGAATAGTAAATATAAAAATGTTAGAAACCTAATTTTTATTAATACTATATATATATAACCCACTTGAAATTTAAAAATTTTATACAATGGCTTGCATTTTATGGAGATAGTAATAACATTGTTTTACTTTCATTGATTATATTCATATGACCTATTTCACATCTTTGCAATATATTTTGGCAAGCTGTGTTTCTATAATAATCCTTTCAATTATAACTTTTTCTTCTACCATCCCCAACTGTATGAAGAAGGGAATGCCTTTTAGCAGAGATTTTATTAAATATCAAAGCAATAGTGATTACATTGATACTATTTAACTGAGTGGCAGTTATTGTACATAACAAAATTCCAGATGATTTTTAAAATTTGTTTTACTAAAGCCACTCATTGTTATTTACCCTTAGGAGTCTCATTTCTATCCTCCGTCTGTTTAGATTGCATTTTTCTCCTTGGTCTGTACAAATTCTCAAGTTTCTCTCTACCATATTTATCATACATCTTCTACTTCATACTGTCTCATGATGGTTTAAGTGCATAGCCTTGGGATGAAGAAGGAGAGGAATTTCAGGTGTTTATCCCTGCTCTTTATTACAGCAGGGATATTTTGAAATTATTTATTTCACAATTTTAAATTTAGGAAAATGAATACCTATCATTCATCAATTGTTAGATACATTAAGTACAATATATGATAAAATCAATGTAACATATATCTAGTTCCTAATATACTACAAATAAGTATAACAGGTTGCTCATAAGGAAACCCCCTCCTGGATATCTCAATCTATCAATTGATACATTGTGATTATTTTTGCTTACAAGGATTGATTTCCAGGAAAAGCTATGTTAACTCAGTGTTGCCTCTGAATTCCTTGCTATTCCTTACTATATATTTAATTAATATTTAAGGTATTGTGATTGTGCTAATTCAATCTTTGTAATTTCTGTATCAGTATATTTTCACTATTCAAAATACAGTTTATGTATCACTTATATATCATATGGTACTATTTTTAAAACTAATCACCCATGATGAAATCAGAATTAGAAATTTTCAAACTATCAATTTATAATATACAGCAAAAAATAAGTATGCTAGTGAACTTGAAACATATCACCCTACATCAGTAAATTTTTCATTACTCATTTTCAAAAAACACATAAGTTAAAGCATACAAATATACCCGAGAAACGAGGAAATATGTTTCTCTTCTATAATGTGAACACTAGTTTTGCACAATTTTAAAGACTATGAAAATTGTGAATTTTCCCTTTTCTTCCATGAATAAATTCAAGACAGAGTTCTTAGGGAAACGTATTTATCTGTAATCATAGGAACAATTGTGCTTCTAGATTATTTATAAGTATGATTATCCTTTCAGCGTATGGGTCATAAATCTCAGGAATCTCACCCTATAGAGAGTCCAGTTCTCCTTCAACTCCTGATTGGTAAGGATCACTTGGTTATACTCTCAAGAGAAGATAAATTTGTTACAGTGTTGGTTAACAATAAATTTAGCAAAGACTTTTTGATTAATAAAGAGGAAGTATTCAGAAAAGGTTCCTAATCAATAGTGATTCAATATCTTTTCAATTTTATGTCAGGTTATAAATACAATTACTTACATTTCAATATATCAATAAATCATGCAACTCCAATAAAACTGATGTTTATGCACTTGGACTAACATAAAGGGAAGGAAAATAATAAACTATTTAAAATCTTCAAGACAACCAAAAATGAAAAAAAAAAATTGTACAGGAGTTATTAAATTAAAGAAAATGTCACATTTTAGAATGGATTTTGCAAGTATACGAGGTTGTAACACAAAGTGGGACCATTATCAAAAGTGTTTTAAAGAGATCTTCACACATGGGAATAGACAATGATGTCTGGTACACCTCAGGTTTTGGGTTACCCTCACAGGCAAGTCAAAGGAAAGTCACCCATTTGCCTTTATTCTGAAAATGGTTATTAATAACTGTGAATCAGGATAGTATCAGAATATGGGAGAGGCTAAGGAGCGTTAAGGAAAGCCTTGGAACTGAAGACTGAAAAATAGAAGTCTTCGAGTACCCTTACAGAAATAAACATAATTATGAAAATTGGCAGGGAGCTTTTGGTGACCAGAGAAGTTAAATCAGTGAAAGCACCCTTGACTTATTATAGGACATTATTGGCTTCACCAGAGCTGGAAATCTTTAGCAAGGCTTCCACAAAGCCTCAGCAGATCTTCACCTATTTAATAATCATTCCATAGTCTCAGTCTCTGTATGTGTATTTTAGGCAAAAAGTCAAAATTCTGAAGGATTGCTTAGCTTGAAAGAAAATTCCCTGATATGGCAAGAGTAATTCTAAATGGATCAAAGCAATAGAGAACTGGGTAGATTTATTATCTGGAGAGGAGTATGAAGGAACATGATATCCAGGCATCTAATAGAGCCATACCATTATTTTCATGGAAATAAAGCTCTCAAAAGAGGGTAATGGTGGGCAAAATACATGCAAAAGTCTACTGAGATTTTTTTTAATTTAATAGAATTTAATAGAATTTACACAATTTAATAGAACACAATTTAATAGAATTTACAAAAATCATCTGTTATCATGTTTTTTTGATTCCTGGGTCCCTTTACATTCTAAAGAACTATTGAAAGTCTATAATAACTCATAATTTCATGGCTTATATTCAAGGAAAAATAGAATTAAGAATTAAAATTGGTACAAGTTTAAATACTTATACAATTATTAAAAATAATTCCCTATATTTTTATATATTTTCAATCCATCAAGTGTCTTTTCCTATTTTTTAAACAATTTATTTCCCAAAGCTATAATAAAATAATGAGAAGAGAGAAATATTTTAATCATTTTGAAAATCTCTTTTATCCTGACTCACTAAGAGATATCTGAATTATCCTGTAACAGTTTGATATAGTTATGAATTCCAAAAATAGATATTGGATTTTGTAATCTGGTCTGTACCTAGGCATGATTAATTTATGACTAGGGCTTTGATTGGGCTAATTCATTAGGTCATTGAGTTCCCACCCCTTTGTAAAAGACATGGCAAAGGATGGAGTTGAGTGTTTTGATGTTAGAATTTTATGCTGGACTTTGATACTGAAGCCCTAAGCTGGGGCCCCAGGAAGTAAGCTCACAGAGGAAAGAGAAGCAAGCCCCAGAAAGAGAGCAACCCTAAGCCCAGGTAAAAGCAAACCCTGGGGATAAAAGAACCCTGAACCCAGAGAGAAGCAAGACCCTGGAAGGGAAGAACCCAGAAAGCCTGAACCCTCAGAGATGTCAGCAGCCATCTTGCTCAAACACATGGAAAAAGACTGGTGAGGGAAGTAACTTATGCTTTATGACCTGGTATCTGTAAGCTCCTATCCCAAATAATTAACCTTTATAGAAACCAACCCATTTCTGGTATTTTGCATCAGCACCCCTTTGGCTAATTAATACATCTCCTATCTGTGTTTTCATTCATTCCAATGCAATATCTTAGATTGCTTGAAGTGCATTAAGAAAATATGGCCATACACAGATGTATGGTTAGAAAAAAGGAGGAGTATTTGATTAGTACTTTAAGGTAATCATATATATTCTTTAACAATAATATTCTATTCCAAATATCCACAAGTGGTTATTTCCTAAAGAATAGTTCCAATTTGGAAGCTGAAATCATATTAATAAACTTTTCATATTTTACTATAGTTAAATCCTTATTTATTTATTTATTTATTTATTTATTTATTTATTTATTTATTTATTTATTTCAGTGGGTTTACCCATGCATGATTTTTTAACATCAAATAGTGTTCATCTAAAAAGTATTTGACCTTACAAATATGAACTATTTCGTTTCACAAGACCAAAATAAACATTATTTATTAAAATCAACAATACTCTCAGACAGGCCTTTAAGTACTGGGATCCTCTCAAGCTCACATTTAGGACACAAGTTTTTCTAAAGTAGGTTTTCATTTGAAACAAATTTTATTACCAGCACATAAATTTGTTATGTTGTTTAATTAGACCATTTATTTGTTTACAGAGAAATTATGCACAATGTAATGAGTTATCATATAATCAGACAAATTTTTCCCTCTTATGGGCAATTTTACATTTGTATATTGTTCAAGACTTCTATTTTTTCATTGAGTTTTTGTTAGAAACTTCATCCATTATTGAAATTGGTATATTATTGTTTCCTATTTTTACTTAGAACCATCTATTTATCCCTGCAAATCTAATAATATTTGTTTCATATTTTAGGGCAGTTAGGTGCATATGTGTTTATAATTAAGTCTTCTCTTGAAATAACAATTTTATCAATATATAGTGCTCTAATCTGTCCTGTTATATATATTTTTTAAATCAGAGCAGTTATAAGTTGTACAAAAATTGTAAAGAAAGAACAGAGTTCCCATATAACCCACCACCCTGCTCACACAGAGGCAGTTGTATCATTATTCAATGTTTGCATTAGTTTTGATTCGTTCTATATCTTTGTACAATTGTAAAAGAATATCATAATTATAAGGTCAACCAGAGGCCATATACATATATGCTGTTTCTGTATCCCTCTGCCACACATTTTCTCATTATGCATGTTAAATATTATGTCCTTATATTTTGGATACCCAGAATCATAGAACTATCATTATATATTATGCAGTTACAATTTTGAACTACAAGGAATTAAAAAGTGGATTTACATGCCAAAATACAATAAAAATATTTTTATTAGAGGTGTGCATTTACAAAGCAATCATGCATAATATACACAATTCCCATACACCACCAAACCACAAGTATCTTGCATTGGGTGTGGAAAATTGGTTACAAATGAGGGTAGCACTTTTTGTACAATTGTATTATTTTTAAACATTACCTTTGTTAAAATTGATGACAGATTATTAAAAGCATTAATCTATCATCAATTATTTACATTAGGTGAACCTTGCCATATACCACCCTATTATTACCATCTTGTATGAATTATGCATTTGCTGTAATTCATGAAAGAACATTTTTGACTTGTACTATTAATGATAGTCAATAGTTTACAATAGGGTTTATGGTGTTGTACAGTCTTGTGTCTTATATTTTAATTTTTTTCTAATACTATACATCCTGAAGTTTCCTCTTTTAACCACACTCAAATATATAGTTAGGTAATGTTGATTACATTCACAATAATGCACTTCCACTACCACCATCCATTTGAAAATTCTTACCATCAGCCTAAATAAAAATTCTGTACAACTTAAGCATCACTCCCACATTCTCTAATCCCAATCCATCTCTTGATAACCTATATTCTAGATTCTAACTCAATGAGTTTGTTTATTATTAGGTCATAACAGTGTCTGGCTTATTTCACTCAGCATAATGTCCTCAAGGTTCATCCATGTTATTACCTGCATCAGGAATCATTTCCTTTTTACTGCTGAATAATATTCCATTGCATGTGTATACCACTTTTGTTTATCCATCAATTGATTGATGGACACTTGGGTGGCTTTCATCTTTTTGCAATTGTCAGTAATGCTGCTAGGAACATTGTGTCTTTGCAGTTTTTATGTGAATTCCCTAATAGCTAGTGAAGTTCAGTGTATTTTCATAAACTTTTTATCCATTTATATTTACTATTTGCAGAAATGTCTATTAAAGTCTTTTGCCCATTTTAATTGGGTTGTCATTTTATTGTGGAGTTGTAGGATTTCTTTGTATATTCTGTATATTATACCCTTATAGAATATGTGGTTTCCAATATTGTCTTCTTGAGTAGGCTGTCTTTTCATTTTATTGAAGAAGTCCTTTGATGGACAAATTCTCTTTTTGAGGAGGTCCCATTTATCTATTCTCTGTGTTTTTATTGATCTTGTGTCTAGATATTTTATCAATTGTTTAGAATGATATATCAAAGTCTTCAATTATTGTACTTGAGATGGCTATGTCTCCTTTCAGTTCTGCCAGTGATTGCCTCATGTATTTTGTCTCCAGCTTAGGTGAATAAATATTTATTGTTATTTCTTTTCATGGATTGCCCTTTTTTGAATATATAGTGACCTTCACTGCCTCTTATAAATAAGTTTTGCATTTAAAGTCTATTAGTCTGATGTAAATAAAGCTAATCCAGCTCTTTTTTTAGTTACTATTTGCATGGAATATCTTTTTCCAACCTTTCACTTTGAACTTATCCCTGTCTTTGTGTTTAAGATGAGTCTCTTGTAAACAGCATCTAATTAGATCATGCCCTTTTATACATTCAACCAATCTGAGCCTTTTGATGAGGGTGTTTAATCCATTAGCAGTTATTCTTATTTGTAAAGCCAGTACTAATTTCAGCCATTTTATCCTTATTTTAATGTCATTTTTGTCTGTTTTTACACTATTCATTACCCTTTTTGGTAATCTTCATTTTCACACTAAAAGTCAGTCTTTCCTGTCTTTATTTCAACCTGCAAAACCACATTTAATATTTCTAGTAAGGGAAGTCTTTTTTGACAAGCTCTTAGTTTATGTTTATTGTTTATATGTGAATATTTAAAACCTCACTATTTTTAAAGATTTATTTATTTATTTATTTATTTATCTATCCCCCACACACACACATTGCAGCTTGTTCCATTCTTTGTGATCTCTTCTCTGTGTCCATTCACCACACTTTTTTTCTTCTGTATCTGCTGGTCTCCATTTGTTGCATTATTTTACTGTACCAGCTCTCCATGGCATATGGGCCAGCTTACCTTCACAAGGAGGCTCTGAGATGTGAATCCGGTGTCTCCCATATGGGATACAGGAGCCCAACTAGTTGAGCCACAGCTGCTTCCCCTCCCTAATTTTTGAAGGACAGTTTTGCTGTATAAAAATAGTTTGGCTGGCAGTTTATATTGTTCAGTACATTAAATATATCCTATCACTTCCATTTCACCTCCATGGTTTCTGATGTGAAATCAGCACTTAGTCTTATTCAGGATACCTTGAAGGTATCCTGAATAAGACTAAGTGCTGTGTTTCTCTTGCTGCTTCATAATTTTCTCCTTGTCTTTGCCATTTGACATTCTGATTAGTATGTGTCTTGCAGTAGGTCTTTTAGGATTTACTCTCTTTGGAGTATGTTGCTTTTCTGGGACATGTATATTTATGTCTCCATAATAGCTGGGAAATATTTGACCATTATTTCCTCAAATATTCTTTCTTCCTCTTTTCCCTTCTCTTGTCCTTCTTATATGCACCAGTGATGCATATATTTGTGAGCTTCACGATGACATTCAAATCCTGAGACATTGACAAATTTTTTTCTGATTTTCTCTATCTGTTCTTCTATCTGTGAAATTTCAAATGTCTTATCTCCCAATTCACTGATTCATTCTTCTGCCCATTAAATCTTGTTTAAAATGACTCTAATGTTTATTCATATTTATATTTTGTAAAAAAAGTCTTATCTATGCAATAGCACCCATAATCATGTTTTACATGCAGTGTCACTATGTTATACAGCCTCATGTTACTTTTATTAACAGCTTTTAGCTTTTCTTGTAGTATTTATTATACATGGTCTTAAGGCTTTCCCTTTCAACCACTCTCATACCTATATAATAGCTTTGCTAGTTACAAATATTATTTATTTCCAAAAATTTATAAACACATTTTCCCCAATTCTGCACAGATTAACTCTCAGCTTTTCATTCTACAAATAAACTAGAGTGGCAAAAAAAGAATAGCACCTATTTACACAAGGGAAGCATAGAAAGATTGAAAGGGGATGAGTTTTGTTTGTTTGCTTGTTTTGTTGTTGTTATTATTAGCATTGCCAGAATAATGAAAATGCTCTAAAATGACTGAAGTGATGAATGCACAAATATGTGATTATGACATATGTAGGATGACCAAATACCTGAAGATAACCTGTTTTTCTCCCTGCTGCTAGAATACAAAGGAAAGAATTATATGTGAATTTGCTTCCCGTCTGTAAACACAATAAATGTTAAGTTCTGCCTCTCATGTTAAAGTATTTTTTCCCTCTATGTTTCTGGTTATCCTTGAAGGCTAAGCCTTGGGTCCTAACAATTATAGTGAATACCATTGATTGTACACTTTATTTTATTCATTTTCTTTTTAATTAAAAAAATTTTTTTTTAATTCATATTTTTAAAAAATATTACATTAAAAAAATATGAGGTCCCATTCAACCCCACCACCCCCACCCCCCACTCCCCCACAGCAACACTCTCTCCCATCATCATGACACATCCATTGCACCTAGTAAGTACATCTCTGGTCATTGCTGCACCCCATAGTCAATGATCCACATCATAGCCCACACTCTCCCATGTTCCATCCAGTGGGCCCTGGGGGGATCTACAATGTCCCGTAGTTGTCCGTGAGGCACCACCCAGGACAACTCCACGTCCTGAAAATGCCTCCACATCTCATCTCTTCCTCCCATTCCCCACACCCAGCAGCCACCATGGCCTCCCTTCCCACACCAATGCCACATTTTCTCTGTGGACGTTGGATTGGTTGTGTCCATTGCACATCTATGTCAAGTGGGGGATACTGGATGCAATCCTCCTGCTTTCAGTTGTAGGCACTCTAGGCTCCATGGTGTGGTGGTTGACCTTCTTCAACTCCATGTTAGCTGAGTGGGATAAGTTCAATAAATCAGAGTGTAGGAGCTGAAGTCTGTTGAGGCTCAGGACCTGGCTATTATATTGTCAGTCCAGAGATTCAAATCCCCTAAATATATCTTAAACCCCAGCACCAACTACAATTCCAGTAAAGTAGCATGAAAGTCTTGTGAAAAGAGATCCCATCTGAGTCCAGTTCCATCACGCAGAAACTCCAGCTCCTAAGAAGGACCATCTGACATGGCAGTGAACCCCATCTGCCATGACCATAGAACCCATGGGTCTCTTTATCCCTCAAAAGAACCAATACCTGGGGTTGTATCTACTTTACCTGTCTCTTAGACTCTGCTCAGGTGTGCATAAGGGCAATCCTTCTGACAACCTCCAGACTCTTTTTTAGAGACTCATAGCCATATAAACTCATTTCTCCTTTCCATTTCCCCCTTACATTAGGTCAAACAGCATTTTAAAGTCATGTTATTATATGTAGACAGGGATATTCTGCTGATCCTCGTTGAACCTTTAATTCAAGGTCATTTTGTAGTTGCATCTTCAGCTGGTATGTGGTAGTGATCCCTCGGTGCCAGGGAGGCTCATCCCCGGGTGTCATGTCCAACGCTGGGGGGAATGCACTGCATCTACATGCTGAGTTTGGCTTCAAGACTGGCCACATTTGAGTAACATGAAGGCTATCAGGAGGAAACTCCCAGGCACAATGCTGCTCTAGGCCTTGTTCTTATTGCAGGTGTATAGGCTCACAAGCATAGTCATTAGTATCAGGAGCCCACTGTTGGACCCTCATTTCTTCCTGGTTCTTACCATTGCACCTGGGGGACTGCCACTGCTCCCCTAGGGACCATAACAGAGCCCCCCCCGGCCAGGAACCCAGTACCCCCCCAGGTGCTGTTTTTAATTGTTTCCACTATGAGTATATCTAAACATTACCATGCACCTGGACATACGCCCTGTATAACTCCCTGTCAACCATATATAGCCTGTCAATAACATCCCATACTAGTATTCCTCCGCCGCCATTGTTGAACCACTCTGTGATCCAAAACTTCCTGTAAAGTGAATCCCAATATAATGTCAGGTTCCCTTACTAGTAAAATGGAATATAGCAATGAGTTTAAATGTTAGATCTAGAGTACGTATTGATTTGGAAAAATTTCTACATCCTATCTTTTTCTTTTCTTTTTTCCTAATTATTGAGCTTCTCTTCACAAGAGTCTTAGATCACAGTAATTGATATATACAATATACAGTACTCCCACACATCCACCATAAAACCTTTTCCCTTCCACAGCGATAATCTTTTAACTTATTCATATCACATTTACTGAAACTGATGTACAGACTCCAAAACAATAGCTTTCAAACAAGGCAACATCTGTGCTTACAATGTGGTCCATACTTTAGGATATACAATTTTATAATTTTTTTAGTTATCCTATGTTTTACATTATGGTTTACATTATTAGTCTGTCATCCCCTATATGTTTTTGGTGTAATAGTACATGTTTTATATTCATCCTCATGTACTCTTGTGAAACTCCTCTCTTGCCCCCACATTTACCTTGGTTCCATCCATTCAACATCCATTTTCCCCTCCCGTTGGGGCCCACAGTGACAGCCAATCTCCATTTCCTGAGGAGCCACGTCCAGAGATACTTGCAACAGTGTTCAGGGCCTGACTTGCTCAACTGCCCTAATGCCCTGGGAGCCACCATTTCTCTCGAGAGATACAGTTCTATTTGATGGCATTAGTCCTCCCCAGGATGTGAGTACACTCCAACTCTCACTTCTTGGGTCTCTACCCAATGGTACAACCCACCCTGGGAAAATGAGCCTTCAAACATTCCCCAGGAGTCAGTCCCGCATCAGACCATCCCCTCCGAGCATCCTAAACAGGTAACCCTCCTAATTATATTTTGATACAATTTTCTCAGCATTTTACTCTCAACCAACACCTGACACTCTCCTATGTTCATATGTTGCCCCTCCCTCCCCCCAATTTTGTGGGCAATATTACCCATCCGCCATCCCCAGGCACCCTCAAACCCGCAAAGCCGGACCCAAAGGCAACCCCTTGCCCCCATTTTATCTCTTCTTTGTGCTCATACTTACCACCAGCTCATCATAGATTCCACCCCTGCAGACGTCGGCTCACATCCTTCCTCCACCCCCCGGATTTCCTGTAAGCCTATTTTCTAGTCTCTAGCTCTCTGAGGCAGCTTGCTTATTTCATATCATTGAGGTCATGTCGTATTTGTCCTTCAATGCCTGGATTGCTTCACTCAACATAAGGTTCTCAAGATTCATCCATGTTATCATGTGTGTTTGTAGTGTATTTGTTCTTACAGCCGAGTAGTATTCCATTGTGTGTATATACCACATTTTATTGATCCATTCGTCTGTTCATGGGCATTTGGGATGATTCCAACTTTTGGTGATAGTGAACAATGCTGCTATGAACATTGGTGTACATATATCAGTTTGTGTCCTTGTTTTCAGTTCTGATGGGTATATACCCAGCAGTGGTATTGCTGGGTCATATGGCAAATCTATGGTTAGTTTTTTGAGAAACCGCCAAACTGTCCTCCAGAATGGTTGGAACCTTCTGCATTCCCACCAGCAGTGGATGAGTATTCCCCTTTCTTCACATCCTCTCCAGCATTTGTATTCTTCTGTTTCTTTCATAGCTGCCAATCTTATGGGAGTAAGATGGTATCTCATTGTAGTTTTGATTTGCATTTCCCTGATAGCTAGAGATTTTAAGCATTTTTTCATGTGCTTTTTAGCCATTTGTATTTCTTCTTTGGAGAAGTGTCTGTTTAAATCTTTTTCCCATTTTTAAAATGGGTTGTTTATCTTTTTATTTTCAAGATATATGAGTTCTTTATATGTGCAAGTTATAAGTCTCTTATCAGATATATGGTTGCCAAATATTTTCTCCCATTGTGTAGGTTCCCTTTTTACTTTCTTGACAAAATCCTTTGAGGTGCAGAAGGCTTTAATTTTGAGGAAGTCCTATTTATCTATTTGTTCTTTTGCTGCTCGTGCTTTTGGTGTGATGTTCATGAAGACATTTCCTATTACAAGGTCCTGTAAATGTTTCCCTACACTGCTTTCCAAGATCTTTATGGTCTTGGCTCTTATATTTAGGTCTTTGATCCATCTTGAGTTGATCTTTGTATAAGGTGTGAGATGGTAATCCTCTTTCATTCTTCTACATATGGCTATCCAGTTCTCCAGGCACCATTTGTTGAATAGGCCACTCTCTCCCAGTTGAGAGGGTTTGGTGGCTTTATCGAATATTATATGGCTATATATATGAGGTTCTATATCAGAACTTTCAATTTGATTCCATTAGTCTGTGTGTCTCTCCTTATGTCAATACCATGCTGTTTTCACTACGGTAGCTTTATGTTTTGAAGTCAGGAAGTGTGATTCCTCCAATTTCGTTTTTCATTTTCAATATGTCTGTGGCTATTCGGGGCCTCTTTCCTTTCCAATTAAATTTCATAGTTTTTCTAGTTCCTTAAAGAAGGTTGTGTTGATTTTTATTGGGATTGCATTGAATGTGTAGATCAGTTTTGGTAGGATAGACATCTTAATAATATTCAGTCTTCCTATCCATGAGCAGGGAATATTCTTCCATTTACTTAGGTCTTCTTTGATATCCTTGAACAGTCTTGTATAGTTCTCGGTGTCTAAGTTTTTTACCTCTTTAGTTAAATTTATTCCTAAGTATTTGATTTTTTTATTTACTATTGTGAATGTTATTTGTTTCTTGATTTCCTCCTGATCTTGCTCATTATTGGTGTACAGAAATGCTACTGATTTTTGTGCATTGATCTTATAACCTGCGACTTTACTAAACTCATTTATGAGTTCTAGAAGCTTTGCTGTAGATCTCTCAGGGTTTTCTATGTATAGGATCATGTCATCTGCAAATAATGAAAATATGACTTATTCCTTTCCAATCTGAATGCCTTTTAGATCTGGTTCTTACCTCAGTGTTCGAGGAAGTACTTCTAAGACAATGTTAAATAGGAGCGGAGACAATGGGCATCCTTGTCTTGTTCCTGAGTTTAGAGGGAAGGATTTTAGGATTTCTCCATTCTAAACAATGTTGGCTGTAGGTTTTTCATATATACTCTTTATCATGTTCAAAAAATTTCCTTGTATTCCAATCTTTTGGAGTGTTTTTATCAAGAAAGGGTGCTGTATTTTGTCAAATGCTCTTTCTGCATCTATAGATATAATCATGTGATTTTTTTCTTTCAATCTGTTTATACAGTGTATTACATTGATTGATTTTCTTATGTCGAACCATCCTTGCATACCTGGAATGAATCCCACTTGGTCGTGCTGTGTAATTCATTTAATGTGTTGTTGAATACGATTAGCAAGTATTTTGTTAAGTATTTTTGTGTCTAGGTTCATTAGAGAAATTGGTCCGTAATTTTCCTTTCTTGTGGTGTCTTTGTTTGGCTTTGGTACTAGGGTAATGTTGACATCATAGAAGGAGTTATGCAACGTTCCTTCTGTTTCGATTCTTTGGAAGATTTTCAGCAGGATTGGTGTTAGTTCTTTCCAGAATGTTGTGTAGAATTCACCTGTGAAGCCATCTGGCCCTGGGCTCTTCTTAGTTGGGAGGTTTTTAATGTCTGGTTCTATCTCTTTAATTGTGATTGGTTTGTTAAGATCATCAATTTCTTCTTTCATCAATATATGCTGCTTATGTATTTCTAGGAATTTGTCCATTTCCTCTGAATTGTCATTTTTGTTGGAATATAGGTTTTCAAAGTATCCTCTTATGATAGTCTTTACTTCTGTGGGGTCAGTGGTGATATCGCCGTTCTCATTTCTTATTTTGTGTATTTGATCTTCTCTCTTTTTTTCGTTGTTAGTCTCGCTAAAGGTTTGTCAATTTTGTTGATCTCAGAAAACTAGCTCTTGGTCTTGTTTATCTTTTCAAATGCTTTCTGATTTTCTATTTCATTTAGTTCTACTCTTATCTTTGTTATTTCCTGCCTTCTTCTTTCTGTTGGGTTACTTTGTTGTTGTTTTTCTAATTCCTTCAAATGTGCAGTTAGTTCTTCAATTTTTGCTCTTTCTTCTTGTTTGATATATGAATTTATAGCTATCAATTTCCCTCTCAGTACTGCTTTTGCTGCATCCCATAAATTTTGGTATGTTGTGTTATCATTATTTGTTTCAAGGTAGTCATTGATTTCTTTTGACATTTCCTCTTTGACCCACTGTTTTTCTAAGATTGTGCTGTTTAATTTCCAAATTGTGGGGGGAAATCTGGGCCTCTGTCCCTTGCAAATTTCCAGCTTCACTCCAATGTGGTCAGAGATATTGTTTTGTATGATTTTGATCTTTCTGAATTCATTAAGCCTTTCTTTGTGGCCTAGCATATGGTCGATCTTGGAGAATGATCCATGTGCGCTTGAGAAAAATGTATATTCTGTTGTGTTTGCGTGTAATGATCTATATATGTCTATTATATCCAGCTCCTTTAATATACTGTTCAAATGTTTTGTTTCTTTAGTGATTCTCTTTTGAGATGTTCTGTCCAGAGTTGATAGTGGTGTATTAAAATCCCCCACTATAATTGTAGATGCATCTATTCTTTCACTTAGTTTTTCCAGCGTTTGCCTCATGTATTTAGAGGCGCCCTTGTTAGGGGCATAAATATTTATGATTGTTCGATCTTCTTGACAGATTGTCCCTTTCACTAAAATGTAGTATCCTTCTATATCTCTCACAATTGTTTCGCATTTAAAGTCTATTTTGTCTGATATTAATATAGCTACTCCTGCCTTATTTTGGTTATTGTTTGCTTGTATGATTGTTTTCCAGCCATTCACTTTCAACTCCATGAGTCTCTGGGTCTAAGATGTGTCTCTTGTAGACAGCATATAGATGGATCATATTTCCTTATCCAATGTCCCAGTCTGAATCTTTTGATAGGTGAGTTTAATCCATTGACATTCAGTGTTATTACTTTCAAGGAATTGTGTTAGCCATATTTTGATTGGATTTGTGTTTGTCATATTTGTTTGTATTTTTTTCCTTCTATTTTTTTTTTGTTGCTCTTACACTCTCCTCCAACTCTGCCTGTCCTGTTTTTTCCTTTCTTCCTGCAGAACTCCCTTTAGAATTTCTTGTAGGGGAGGCTTCTTGTTGGTATACTCTTTCAGTTTCTGTTTATCTGTGAATATTTTGAACTCTCCATCATTTTTGAATGCTAGTTTACCTGGATAGAGTATTCTTGGTTGGACATTTTTTTTCTTTAGTACCTTGACTATATCATACCACTGCTTCTTGCCTCCATGGTTTCAGATGAGAAATCAGCACTTAATCTTATGGAGCTTCCCTTGTATGTGATGGTTTTCTTTTCTCTTGCTGCTTTTAGAATTTTCTCTTTGTCTTGAGCATTGGATAATTTGACAAGTATATGTCTAGGGGTGGGCCTATAGGGGTTTATGACCAGTGGAGTGTGCTGTGCTTCTTGGATATGTACATCTGTCTCTTTCAGTAGATTTGAGAAGTTCTCAGCCATTATTTCCTGCAACACTCCTTCTGACCCCTTTCCCTTCTCTTCTCCTCCTGGAATGCCTATAATATGTATGTTTGAGCATTTTGCATTATCATTCTGGTCCCTAAGTCCTAGCTGGTTTTTTTCTATCTTTTTATCGACCACTTCTACTATCTGTTTGATTTCCGATGTACTGTCTTCCACATCACTAATTCTCTGCTCTGCTTCTTCTAGTTTGCTAATATTTGCTGCAAGTGTATTTTTGATTTCTTGAACTGTGGTGTTCATTTCCATCATATCTGTTATCTTTTTGTGTATGTCGGCAATTTCCCCTCCAAGTGTTGTTTTCCTGTTATTAACCTCTTCCTTTACTTCATCAAATTTGTCGGTGATAAATGTTCTGAGATCTTTCATTGCTTGTGCGAAGTTTTGCTCCCCTTCCTGATTTTTAGTTTGTTGATTGGATTCAGCCATGTTTTCCTGATTACTGGTTTGGTTTGTAGATTTTTGTTGCTGTCTGGTCACCATTTTTTCTTGACGGGTTTAATCAGTTCCTTAGCTTCTTTGTCTAGTCTTGGAGATTAATTAGCTGTTGTTTTTGTGTAAGTGTTATATCTTCTCTTTGTCACTTTTTTCTTCTTATTCTAATTTCTTATTGCTGGTTACATTCACTTTAAAGGAAAGAATTAGTGCCGGGGAAAGGCAATTGCATAAGCAAGGAAAAAGTGTAAAATAGTATTGGTGATATATGTTAACAAAGCAACAATATGAGATCTGGGAGGATGGGGGTTAGATTCACGTAAATTGTGTAGAGTTATAGCAGTAGGTAGAGTACCTATAATGAGGTAGTCGACTGAATATGGAAGGAATATGGTATGAACTAAAAAGCTATTGTTTTCGTGAGAGAGGGAAAGAGAAAAGAAAGGTAATAGTTTTGTGGGGAGCCATGGTAATGGACCACAGGGGATCTTAGCAAGCATGCATGAGGCAAACCGCCTGCCTTATTAACAGAGAGACGATGCCTGTCAACATGGTGACCATCCCTCTCTTCTTCCTCTTCCTTGTTCTTCTTCCACTATAATCTCCCAGGCAAAAAGCATCACACCTGTGCAGTACTACTCCAGGGCCACAATTGGTGCAAAGATAAATAACCTATGACAAGCAGCCTAGCAACTTTTCATTGCCTTTTATGGAAACTTGCCTTGCACACCAATCACACCCTGCTACGTATTCTACCCTCAGTATAAAGTCTGATGCTCAACCCTCAATAAACAAGACTTGATCAGAATCCTGTCTTGTCTCCATTCTTCTCATCTCTTGTCCCTCCAATTCCCACTCCCTTTTTCAGGTCTTGGTTCGATTGGACCATGGGACGGGTCAAGTCGTGCCCGGAACAGGGACCTGAAAATGAGGGATCCAGTGAGGAACGTCAATAGGAAGCCCAGCTGGGTCAATTCTACAAGTCAAGAGTAAAGAGCTGAGAAACCAGATCGTCAGTCCCCATATCAACATCCTCAGCAAACAAGAGGACACCGAGAGGGAACCTGCCTCCCAGTCAAAGCCTCGGTCAGTGATCGGCACATATGGGACAAGCAGTGAGTGAGCATGAGGCATTTATAGAAGGCCTCAGAGAGGCGTTAAAGACGAGAGGGGTAAAGATTAAAATAAAAGAGTTGCAAAAATTTTTTACCTTCCTAAAAGAAGTCTGCCCCTTGCTTCCCACAAGAGGGAACTATCAATGAAAAATGGTGGAAAAGAGTAGGGGGTGTTTTACAGGACTTTTACGAAACTTTTGGCCCTGAAAGAATCCCAGTAACCGCATTCTCATATTGGAATCTCATTGATGATATTTTAAGTATTCGCCATAGGGACGTGTTGGTGGCAAATGTTATTAAGAAGGGTGAGGAAATTTTACAAGAAGGGTAGGGGTTGGAGGCTCTAGCCACCAACCCTAAGAAATCAGCAGACTGCCCAAAGTCCAAACTGCCTGGCACATCCGGAGCATCCAGTCCAGAGTAGGACTTAATCTCACTAGATAGCAAGGAGGACAGGAAGCCTACCACCAGGTTAAAGCAGCCATTAACCCATGCAAACAAAAGATCCTGTAAGGAGGATAAAATAAAGGAAAAACTAAAACCATATCTAGTAGGAACCTGTACCCTGACCTCAGAAAATTAAAAGTGGAAACTGATGATGAATCTTATAGTATAGAATCAGTTGAATCTGAGAAGGAGACGGTAAAGTCTCGACCTCTGCCATACATTCCCTATCCCGCAGCCCCACTTATAGTTATGCTGGTAGTTAACCCAAGGAAGGAGTTTTTAAAAAAAATAGAGAAACTAAAAATACAACAGCAAAAAAATCCTGTAACCCTGCTGTGTTCCCAGTAACTGAGGCAAATAGGGAACCATCAGGTTTTCCCCCTCATCCTGATATTAACCCTTTCATCAACAAAAGCTCAGTGAAGTGTCTTAATGAAATACCTTCTGTGTATCCAGTACAACCCTCTGCACCTACTGAATTGCCTTCTGTTACTAAGCCTAAATTAGAAATGTTTTCAGATGTTGCCAATGCTTTGCCTTATGTTAAACAATTATTATCTGCTTTCCCAGTAACATTACATGCTATTAATACAACCAGATACAAATAATCTGCAAGGGGTGTTGAGTTTCATCCTGAGCCAAAACCTTTTAAACTATTGAAAGATTTAAAACAGGTAAAAATACTAAATAAAGTCAGTGAAATCAGGCTTGTTAAAATGTTAACTAAGATAAGGAAACTATTCTGGCAGCAACTCTGCAAACCCCCTGCTGTCTACATAACAATGTAGCTGTGGGCTATTGGGGGCCAATATAGTTAAGCCACTGGAAAGAGAAAAACGTGGCAACATTTGTGTTTTGTTTTGTTTCCATGCTGATTCTGATTGGGCTTATTTAACCAAAATAATAAAATTAGTGCCAAATTTTTATCAAAGTCTAAAAAGAATTTTCAGTTTTAAATCAATAGTTTTCTCGAAAACTTCAGTATAGTCTTACAGAGTAATAATCAAAAAATGTATGTTAGGGGTCTGTCTAAACTGCAAAATAAAAACTTAACTACATTTATGCTGCTCAAGTTATCTTAACTGATTGCTGATAACTAATAAAAAATGTTTCCAAGTACAAGCTTGCATGTTACAGGCAACATGGATTCCAGAAGAAATCTTAAAAAGTACAATCTAAGATGTGATATATAACAGAGGACTTAAAAGCAGCTATAACAAGAAAGTAAGAATTATGAGCCGATTGTAAACTATGTTTTGGTTAATGTGTCATAATTGTTTTGTGTTTGTTCATTCAATGTCAGTGTATATTGTGATACCTCCAGATGGTAAATATAAATACTTAAGTTTATTATATTAATACATAAGTTTAAATGTTAATAAGATATCTACAATGATAAAAATTGTAAGTCTTGATTAACAAAATTACTATGCCTTTTCATAAAAAATGATTCTTGCCTAGATTGAAATGAAAAGTTTATTTTTCTTCACAGGATAAAATGAAGGATGTAAAACTTAAATGAATATTAAAGAAGGTTAAAAGTTTGTAGGAATGCTGACTGAAATTTAATAAGTTTTTTCTAAAAGGTGTGTTTTGTCCTAAAGTAGGATGGCTAATTTTCATAAACTCTTGGAACCTAAATGCTTGTGGCAAGTTGTAGAAGGTATTGTAGTAACTTTAAGTAAGGGAATGTGTTCTGTGAAGGTAAAATTTGTCTTAAAATAATAAGATTATAGTCTATATGGTTATAAATAAATAATCTGTATGGTTATAAATAATTATAAGAAGTTTAATGAAACATTGTTTAAATTAAGGTATTTAAATGGCTAATTCCAAAAGGTCATTATTAAATATATATAAAACTGAATTGATAACAATAATAATAAAAGGTAATTTTATAACAGGAAAACTTGTTGGTAGCTAGTCTTCCCTGCAAACTGGCTTCTAGGGGACTGTTTCTGGTATTACATGCTACTAAGTATTTAGAGTGAAGAAAAGTTCATTATTTTAACAAGCTCATTTAGTGTTGATGGCAATGATATGTTGTAAAAGTTTGCTTGATAACTTCATATGTAGGCTATATGGAATGTGTTTTTATTGTTAAGGAAACAGAAGATGATTTTGTCCTAAGATAAAATGACTGATTATTGAAAAGAGTAGAATGTGGGACCTGAGTAAATACTGAAAGTGCAAAAGGTTAGTGGAAAAGGAATTTTTATGGTTAAAGTTGAATAAGATTTGATGAGTCTATCTATAAAATTTTAAAAGCTTTAGTATCAAGTAGTATGCTGATGAAAAGTTAAAAATTTTGTTCTTTCTCAAGGCCTCTCAAATCAATCTGTTTTGGTAAAAGTTTTTATCCTCAATAATCAGTATACAAAGAAAGTCTGTTTTATCAAAATAGCTCCTTGTGCTTCTTGTGCTCATCATTTCCTCAGTGTTCCAAAAAAGGAAAGTTTTCTCTCTTTTAAAGGAATATAATGTTCAAAACTGCTTTCTCAAAACCAAATCCTGAACAGTAGCCTTTTATTACAAACTAATTATAAGAAATTTGTTCTTTTACCTTAAAAGAAAAATTAAAGTAATAATTGAGTTAATTTAATATGTTATAAGTTGAATAAAAAGTGTTTTAAAGTGTTATAAAATTAAGTTTTTTCTTTCCTTTAACCCTCTGTTAATTAAAGTTGTGTGAGTAAAAAGTTTCTATAAATGCTTAAAAGTGTATAAAGCTACCAATATTTCAGCATAATATTAAAGAGAAGTACAATGTGGTTATTTATAGTTTTAATTATAATAAAAGAGTATATGTCACAGAAACAACCTCTTATCATAGATTAAAGTAACAACACTGTAGTATGCAGCAATCCCAAACACTGCTAGTTTATGGCAAGAAGTTAATGTCCAGCTGTGTTGCTGTCACTTTGTTTTAAAACTTGCTAAAACTTTCTTTAGTGTCTTCTTAAACAACTCAAGGCAGCTACATTCCTCTATCTGTAAAAAACCCAACAATAGACTTTTGCAGTGCTTTTCAGGGCTCTGTGCATAGCCCAATCATCTGGTACAGTATTTACTGATAGTAATAGTAATAAAAAAGCAGCATACATTACTTCTCAAAAAGAACAGGTTTGGCAAACTCCTTATTTGTCTGCTCAATGCACAGAGCTTTCAGCTGTCATTAAAGTTTTACAAATGTTTTAAGAGCCCTTGAACATTGTCTCTGACTCTAAATATTTAAGTCTTACTGTCAAGCATATTAAAACAGCGCATATCTTTGCTACTGATGAGTTATCTTAACTTTTCACTAACTCGCAACATCTCATCAGGTTAAAACAGCATCCTATTTACATTACTCACATATGCTCTCATACCTCTTTGCCTAGTCCTATGACAGCAAATAATGCTCAAACTGATTTATTAGTAGGGTGTTTACAAAGTGCTCATGATTATCATGCTTTAACTCACAGTACTGCTAAAGGCCTATGAAATAAATATCAAAAGTTAACAAAACTACAGGCACAAGAAATTATTTGCACTTGTCCTACTTGTGGACCACTAACAGTGGTGCCTTTTCAAGCTGAAACTAATCCCAGAGGCCTAACTCCTAATCAATTATGGCAGATGGATGTTACTCACATACCATCCTTTGGTAAACTACAATATGTTCATGTTTATACTAACACTTATTCTTATTTTATGTGGGCTACTGCTCAAAGTAGGGAATGGTTTCATCATGTTCATTCACATCTATGGTCTGCTTTTCCTGTAATGGAACGCCCCTTGAAAATTAAAACTAATAATGGCCCTTCTTACACTAGTAAGTCTTCTACTTCTTTTTATTCTACATATGCTGTTAAGCATATTACTGGTATTCCTTATAATCCTACAAGTCAAGCCATAGTTAAACACAGCCATCATAAACTAAAAACTATGCTTTTAAAACAAAAAGGGGGAGATAATGGTATTATAACACCAAAAGATTAATTATCAAAAGCTTTATTTACTTTATATTTTCTTAATGTTTATAATTCATTAACACCTGCAGAATGTCACTTTGCAAAATGTCAAACATCTACAGTAGACACAGGAAATGAAGATCAACCAATATTCTAGAAAGATATTTTAGGCAATGAATGGAAAAAAAGGCAGGATTAAAGTAAGGGGGTGAGGCTATGCTCTTATCATTTCAGAAAATGGAGAACAAATTTAGTTACCTGCGAAAAGGATTAAACCCCAGAATGAAGAGATGGGGTCTTCTACAAATTCTGATGATGGTAATCGTAAGTAATAAGGAAGCTACCAGTAATTACACTTATTGGGCCTATATACGTAATCCCCCATTACTTAGAGTGTTAACCTAGAAAGATCCATTCTTTCATATATATCTAAATTAAACCCATATATTCCCTGAACCAATTAATAATCTATTGCCAATTAAACCCTATGAAGAAAAACAAAGAATCGATAACCTCATATTACCATTTGAATTATTAACCCTTATGCATTGGTAACCATATTTCCTGTATGTATGTTAAAAATCAGGCCATACTTCTTTGGAGCTGGTGGCTCTGCGTGATGGAAATGGACTCAGAGGGGATCTCTTTTCACAAGACTTGCATGCTACTTTATTGGAATTGTAGTTGGTGCTCGGTTTAAGATATATGTAGGGGATTTGAATCTCTGGACTGATAATATGACACCCAGGCCCAAAGCCTCAACAGACTTCAGCTCCTACACTTTGACTTATTGGACTTACTCCACTCAGCTAACATGGAGTTGAAGAAGGTCAACCACCACAACATGGAGCCTAGAGTGTCTACAACTAGAAGCGGGAAGAGTGCATCCAGTACCCATGTGGAATCTAAGCCCTCACTTGACATAGGTGTGCAATGGACACAACCAATCCAATGTCCACAGAGAAAATGTGGAATGGGTGTGGGAACGGTAGCCATGGGGGCTGCTGGGTGTGGGGAACGGGAGGAAGAGATGAGATGTGGAGGCATTTTCAGGACATGGAGTTGTCCTGGATAGTGCTTCACGGACAATTACGGGACACTGTAGATCCCCCCAGGGCCCACTGGATGGAACGTGAGAGAGTCTGGGCTATGATGTGGACCATTGACTATGGGGTGCAGTGATGCTCAGAGATGAACTTACCAGGTGCAATGGATGTATCACGATGATGGGAGAGAGTGTTGCTGTGGGGGGAGTGGGGGCGGTGGCGGTGGGGTTGAATGGGACCTCATATATATTTTTTTAATGTAATTAAAAATAATAATAATAAATAAATATTTTAAAAAATCAGGCCATAATTATCTTCAAAAATAATAATACTCAATTTTTTGTAACTTTGTTTCCCTCTTACAATTTAATTATAACCAAAAATCCTACTATAATTGTCGGAAAATTAACTATAACCCAAAAATGCTCTGTTCTGTAAAAATAAGGCCTTGCCTCCTAGTAGCCACTACCCCACAACTAACATACTATGGAGAAGGCAAACAAAAAATTTTACTATCCCCATCTGTGTCAAAGAGAGCCACCTTCCTCCCTATATTGGTAGGAATTAGCCTCACGGCTTCAGTCACTGCAGCCACCACAGCAGGTGGCATCCCCAGTCATGACCTGGCTTGCACCCTTAATCAGCCCCTTTATCGTAATCATTATGATCTCTGCTTTTGCACCCTGTCTTCTTAAGTTGTTACAGAAATGCATGGAAGCTATATGAGCCTACGCCATGTACATCGCACATGCGCGCCGATACCAACCAATCGCAACCAAAGAGCCCGCCACATTTTAACCTCTCTTAAACTTCTCTCTTGTTATCTCACCCCCCATGGTTGCTTTTGGCCCTCTGGTCTCTAGGCCACTCCACTTCTCCCATTTTTGCTGTGTGCCATTGGCCACCAGTGTGAGTCACTGTGCCTGCCTCACCATTACAGGTGGTTTATCAATCTCTCACACCCTGAGGAGCTGAACTGGATAGCCAATGATGGGCACCTGGGCGTGAACAGTTGTAAGGCACAGCCACCTAAGACAGAGACACGGCCTTTTGCTGCCGTTGCATTCTCGATGACAGGTAGGCCAACGTTTGCATGCCCCGACCTAAGACAGGCACAGTTCCTCCAGGTTCCAAATGGTGGCCACAAAATATAAGAGAAAAGGGGGACCTGTGGGGAGTAATGGTAATGAACCACAGGGGATCTCAGCAAGCATGCGTGAGGCAAACCGCCCCCCCTTATTAACGGAGAGACCATGCCTGTCAACATGGCGATCATCCCTCTCTTCTTCCTCTTCCTTGTTCTTCTTCCACTATAATCTCCCAGGCAAAAAGCATCACACCTGCACAGTACTACTCCAGGGCCACAATCAGCGTGAAGATGAATAATCTATGAAAGCAGCCTAGCAACTTTTCATTGCCTTTTATGGAAACTTGTCTTGCACGCCAATCACACCCTGCCACGTATTCTACCCTCAGTATAAAGTCTGATGCTCAACCCTCAATAAATGAGACTTGATCAGAATCCTGTCTTGTCTCCATTCTTCTTATCTCTTGTCCCCCCAATTCCCACTCCCTTTTTCAGGTCTTGGTTCGATTGGCCCGCGGGACGGGTCAAGTTTCAAGAGTGGATAACAAACAGAAAACAAAACAAAGGTATTAGAAATTAAGAGTTAGACACTTTGTGGATCAAAGAAAGGGAGGTGGAATATAGGAGAGATAGTAGATGATGGAGGATATCAAGATGTAGGGAAAAGGGGATAGTGTAGATAGCCAAAATCTATTTACACAGAAATGAGGCAGTGGAGGATGAGGAAACCCAGCAAATGTGAGGTGTTTCCTGCAGCACCTATTGTATAGTTAAGATAAAATAGAATAAGAAGAAGATGGGGGACGAGAGAGAGAAAAAAAAGACTTTGGGGGATATACTGGGAGAAAAGACTAGGGGATAATGCAATGTTAGCAATCAGAACATTAAAAAAATAAAATAAAAAATAAAAATAGAATAAAAATAAAAACAAAACAAAAAAAATGCAAATGTTGAGGGCTAGGACATTCAAGGACCTCAGATGGACCTCAGGGCGTGATGGATTCAGGGATGGAAAGTCTGAGATATTGAGGACTCAAGAGGTGTGAATCTCTGGGGTGTGGGCCACCAGGGTTTAGGGGACTCAGACCTGGCAACCTCAAGTCCGGTTAACAGGAAGCCTGGGAGCACCACAGTGCATCACAGCCTTCAGGGATCCCCATAGCTGGGTGCCAGCCCTATGGGTGAAGTCACATCCACAAGCTCTATCCTGTGTTCTGTACCCCACAATTCACTCACTCACTGGGGTCTATTCTGTGGATATACCACCAATTGACTTCAGGACCCCTCCCACCCTGTGATCCCCCAGAATGGCCACCTGGGGGCAGCTCTAGGCTGCAGCGAATTTAATGATTCAGATCAATAGCCAGGTCCAGGGGAGGGGCTCCAGCCAGAAATGCTAATAACAGAGTCCAAACCCGAAATTCCCACGCTTTGCAAAATATTCCCGTAATCAGCTTCCAAACATCTCCCACACTGCCAGACCCTGGTAGCATCTCTTTATTGCTATCGCTTTAAGTCCACTGTAGATCAGCAGCTGCATTTGGGGGGGCATGGCTCTAGGCAGAAGGCTTTTGTTTGTGTCCGCAATCAAAAATTCCCCCTGCTTTGCCATAAAACTCCCGTTTGTGTTCCCAAATCGGTCTGCAAGCACCTCATGAATTCCCCAGTACAGCAGAGCCTCAAAAAAAAAAAAAAAACCACCACGGCAGCGCCCCGTGCCACAGCAGAGCCCAATGCCATGGCTCTGCCCACCCAAGGAGAGAACTTTCTGCACGCAGCTGGGACCTCCGTGTATATTTTATAGACGTATTTTCTCTGTTACCTTCCCACCAAATCGATGTCCAGGTACCTCCTGACCTGCAAAAATCCTGAAACAGTCTGGTCCCAAAGAGCCTCCAATGATGCCCAGCTGCTTCTTTGCAGGAGATATTATCAGGTAAGTTCACTCAGCCACCATCTTGCCCCGCCCTCCATCTGATTGTACATTTAAATAGATTTATGCTTTGCTAATATGCATCAATATAATTGATTTGTTAAGAAAGGTTATGGGGACCTTTCTGAAAATAAAATGAAACTTGTCTTTGCATTATCCTAGTTCAGAAACTAATAAAAAATGACTCTAATTTATTTTGAATCTCTTCCATTGTGTCTTAATACCTAGAGTTTGTTATGTTCCTTTTAATACTTTCAAAGTTTTGCTGATGCTCACAAGTGTCTTCTTAATATCCTTTATCTCCTAAGCCATATTTTCTTTCATCTCCTTGAATTGATTTAGGAGATTATTTGAACATCTTTGATTAGTTGTTCCAAAATCTGTATCTCCTCTGAAGATTTCATCTGTTCCTCTTGTTGTAGAATTTGAGAGAGGTTCAATTATTTGCATATAGAGAGGCCAGGACTCAGGAATGATTTTGAGAAGGAAAAGTGGTTTGTTGACCACCGCCAGACTTGGGAGCTTTCTGTTTTAATCCCAAGCCTGGAACAAGATTTGAGTCCCTATTATACAGAGAGGAAAGGCCAAATGGTCTTTTTGTTTCAGTTCTCAATAGGCTTGAATTAGCATATATATCTTCCAAATCTTAGGTATGCTTTTAGCATGGACCTCAGGCATTCTAGATAAGCTTTTAGCACATTTTGTTTGCATTTCCCCTGAATACTTAAAGTTTATAGACCTTGCATTGTTAAACTGTTTCCTGGGACTGGGCTCAGGATTGAAACAGAAAGCTCCTGAGTCTGGCCGGCCATCAATAAACCATTTTTCCTTCTCAAAATCATTCCTGAGTCCTGGCCTCTCTATACACAAATAATTGAACCTCTCTCAAAATTCTACAACATTTTTGGTGACTCTGGTGGGACTGCAAACGAAGGCCAGAGACGGTAGCATTTTGCTGCCCCTTCCAAATCCCCAAGGAAGCCAGGAGGACTCGGGTGAACCCCAAATCTGGGCACCTCTGGATTAAATTTAATCCAGAAAAGATGTGGGCTCCACCAGAATCTTCCCAACAAAAATTGAGGGCAATGGAAGGTCTGAAGAGAAAGATTTTGGGAATGAAAAAGAACTCTGAACATGGAAGAAGGTAAGACTCCCCGGGTGAGCACAGTCTGGAAAGCCCTAGCTTTAATTGCTAGGAAGGGGAGGCTGATCACCTCCTGAGAGAACCCTAGTAACCCCAGAAAATTGGGGGGAAGCCGTTCTCTCTAGGCCTGGGAAAAGGAGAAAAACCAGGGAAAAGCCCTGGTGTTTTAGGTTTGTCTAGCTGCATGTTAAAAGCTGGTACTGGTCTCACATCCACTGAAGGAGTGGAGTCTTGATTTTAATAGGAAGGGTTGTTTATAGGTTCGAGTCCTAATATCCTGGAGAAAAACAAGGAAAAAGCCCTGGTGTTTTGGGTTAGTCTAACTGCATGTTAGAATCTGGTACTAATCTTATATCCACTAAAGGAGTGGAGGCTTGATTTTAATAGGAAGGGTTGTTTATAGGTTCGAGTCCTAACGTCCTGGAAATTGGTCTGGATTTAAAAAAAAAAAAAACTTGGTTACAGGAAAATGGATCAGCTTTTCTAGTGGAGTTTGGCCTGGGTTTAAAATTAAACAGCAGAAAAAGTCCAGCTGAAATCTTTTGTTATGGTACTAAATTGTGAATGAATTTGCTTTATACCAAATGTTAAGTGTTCTAAGATTTGTGATGGCTGTGGGGGCACCCATGCTGAAAAAATATAACTTGTGGTTCTGATTAGTGACCTTTGTGCTTCTGCCTGTGTCAGCTCAATGCTAGTGTTGGAGTTGTGTGGTTATGTAAAGTAGAATTCAGTGGAGCTAATGGCAAGGGGGTGAAATGATTATGGGGCAAAACTGAGGAGTCTGGATGTTTACAGAGTCTAGATGTTTGTGCATGCTCTGCTGTCTTGTTTCTGGCCTGCCCCTTTGCCGGGGCTAAGAGGCCATCTGTGTCTGCGCCACACACCCAAGTTGTTAGGGATGCCCCAGTCGGGTGGCTTGGTCCCTGGTAGAGTTGCCAAATTTGAGTAGGTTCTGTCTGCCCATTTTGGCTGAAAGCTGGAAAGGGGGGAGTGGCTTGACCCTTTCCAGTGAGTCCACACCTATTCATAAGCCACATTCCTGTTTGATTGCTGTGCACCTGACTGCCTGGAATGGGGGGAAGTGAAGAGGGTGAAAAGTAGAATCAGGATAAATTCAGTAAAGTTCCCTCCCTAGGGTGTCAAAGCCCAAATAACATTTGCATTCTGCCCAGGTTCTTAGAAGGTATTGTAGTAATTTTAAGTAAGAGAATGTGTTCTGTGAAGGTAAAATTTGTCTTAAAGGTATAAATAATTATAAAAGTTTAACAAAGCATTGTTTAAATTAAGGTATTTAAATGGCTAATTGCAGAAGGCCATTATTAAACAAAAACTGAATTGATAATAATAATAATAAAATGTAATTTTATAATAAGAAATCCTTTCTTCGGCAGTCAGCCTCCCCTGCCAACTTGCTTCCAAAAAACTTTCTGATATTACATGCCACTAAGTATTTATAAAGTGAAGAAAAGTTCATTATTTTAACAAACTTGTTTAGTATTAATGGCAATTACATGTTGTAAGAAGTTTGCCTGGTAACTTAGTAGGTGGGATATATGGAATGTGTTTTTATTGTTAAGGAAACAGAAGATGATTTTGTCCTAAGATAAAATGACTGATTATTAGAAAGAGTAGAGTGTGGGACAAAACCTGAATAAATACTGAAAGTGTAGAAGGTTTGTGGGAGGAAAATTTTATAATTAAAATTGAGTAAGATCAGTATACAAAGAAAATCTGCTTTATCAAAATAGCTTCTTGTGCTTTAACATCATCATTTCCTCAGTATTTGAAGAAGAGAGGGTCTTATCACTTTTAAAAGAACATTATGTTCTAGAAATCAAATCCTGAAAAGTAGCTTTTTATTTCAAACTAACTGCAAGAGATTTATTCTTTTACCTTAAAAGAAAAATTAAAGTAATAGTTAAGTTCATTCAGTATGTTATAAGTTGAATGAAAGGTGTTTAAAAGTGTTATAAAATTAACAGGTTTTTTAAAAAATTAATAAAAACTGTAACTAAGTTAAAATCATTTATAAGTGCATTTATATTATAAAACAGCAAAAAGATAATAACTGAAATTATAGCTGAGTGAATTTAGCCTGAAACTATTATTTAAGTGTAAATTCTAAACTATACCTTTCCTTTGTTTATGGTTACTTCAAGCTTAACCTCACCCCTTGCCTTTGCCTATGGTTATTTCATAATAGCTTCTGCCCCTACAGGCCAGAGAAGAGCAGGGACATCACTGTCTCCTGTCCTGGTATCAGTGACCCTTTCTTCATGAATTCAAGTGTAAACTAAATAAATTGCTGCCTGATGGAATAAGGTTAAATGACCACTGGAGTTTTACTATCTCCAAAATCAAAATGGGGGGTGGATGGGGAGAAGAAGTCTCCTGCCTTGATGGTCAGTGTTCCTAAGAGCAGCAATTCATGAGAGAAACCAGTCTGTCTGGCTCCCTGAGGCTTCAAACACCCTCAGTAAATATGTATAAATTAATCTTGTTGCTTATCCAAAATTCTGCTAAATTGAAAGTAAAATATAAAGTCCTGAAACAACAAATAGTGCAGAAATGTGGGTGGAAATTTCCCGGCGTGGAGGGTCCGGGGAGTGGCGGAGCAGGAGCTGAGGACGCACGGTGACGCGAAGGACGACCGCGGAGAGCAAGGCGGATGGTGCAAGTCCAATTTATTCAGGGTTACAAGAGCTTATATAGGCTAAGGTGATAGCTGGTACAGGATTTTACCATATAAGGCAGTGAACGGGAGGAAGGTTGCTGATTGGTTATGGGGGACCAGGGGGAGGTCGGGGGTTGTGCGTGGGAGCTGAAGGGGGAGGGGGTCTGGTGCTGCGTGTGCGAGCGAGCCGTGGGAGGAGGGGAACCAAAACCTCTGCGGCCTTGCAGAACAGGGGAAGTGAGAAGGGAGGCAGCTATGGAAGGCAGGAGCAACAGGGGGGCGAAAGACTACCCACTCCATGTACTCACTCAGTGTGAGACGAGACATCTCAAGGCACAGAGTTTGCCAATTGTGTTAAGCAAACGGCCGCGTGCCCTGCCTCACAAAAGCATTGAGAACATTTTGGTTACAATCCATTAAGAAAGAAAATTATTGTGTAAAACTGCATGGTCATAGTATAAAACTGCTCAGTCATAGTGCAAATTAAGAAAAGTTCAGAAGTCTTTGAAATGTTTTGCAGTCACACTTGTTTTGTAAAAATTAGAAGTTTAAAGTAACTAAAGTTATGTTTTTGTGTCAACCTATTCATGTCTGCCTATTTGCTCAAATTGTTGAGGTTAAATATGCAGTTATATAAATAATATGTATTTCTGGACCCCAAATTAAGCTAAATAGTATATAAAATAATGCAAATTATAAGTAATATCAATGAGCTGTGTTTCTGTGTCTAACTCTTTGTGTCTGCCCATTTGCTCAGTGTATGTCTTCATACATCAGGATAATAATATCAAATTAACAAATGAAAATTCTTAAAAGATCTCTATTCAAATTGTTAAAAATTAAATATGCAGTTATATGTAAATATTCTTAAAGCCCAAATTAAACTAAGCAGGATGAAAAAGTCATATAGAAATATGATTATAGAAACAATTAGGAAGGGCCTCCTCTTTGCAAGAGCTTTAAAGGTAAGACTAGGTGTGGCAGAGTAAACCTATCTACTAGGCTAGGGAATTAAGAATCAGTTTGCCCTGTAATTTCCCAGTTTAAAACTTTTGTCAGCTATAAAATGTAAAAAAAAACAAAGATTGGGTTAGTTTTCACATTTAAAAAAAAATGTTGATTGGTGTAACCTGGTGGCCTGCTGCCTCAGTTTCCCACTCCCTGGTTGGACAGCAGTGGAGAAGACCAGCTTAGGCCAGTCCTATGGGCAGTGAAAGGATGTCCAAGAAGGAGCTAGGTTGGTGCCGTTTCAGCGCTAAATTCTATTCCTTATTTAACAAAGGGGAGCAGGTAAAAACTAAAATGGTTAGAATGTGATAGAGGAAGCAGTTAAATCATAAACTTTTGCATGGGAAAGTTAGATCTTAGATAAGCTGTAACTTCTGAAGTATCCAATCTATAGAGAAAAAGAGGAGAGCTTGTGTGCTAGGCTTAAGGGTATAAATTGTGTCATTTTTCTTTGTTCGGGGCACCAGCCATATCTGGCTCTGCACCCCTTCTTGCAAGATTGAGAATAAATTATTTTCTTCTTATCCAAAATCTGGTGAGACTTATTGTCTTCCAGAAGATTTCTTTCCAACAAAATAAAGGTAATTAGTGGCTCTATTAACAAATTTCAGTAAGTAAAGAAAAGTCCATAAAAACTATGGAGAGATCTTTCCTGGATTATGATTAAACAAATTAAGTAATTGTGTAATGTGTTTTAAAACCTGGTAGTCAGTATGCTTTTAAATTATTCATTTTCATAACTTAAAGAGAAGTTTTTAGTTTCCTGTAAGGAAAAAAGAGAACATTCCTTGCATAAACTATAATGGTTTCAATTTTATTTAACTTGAGTGTAATCTCCCATACTTAATTTATAAACTAAATTAACATATGTACGAAATCTTTACAGTAATGAAAAATATAAGTTCACATTAGTGAAATTAGGCTAAAGGAAAAAGATTGTAGATATGCTCTCTTAAATAAATGGAGTAAATTTCTTTGGTTGGTAATTGTAATTTAATAAGTTTATTTAAACATGAGGTGACTAGTCAATGTGGTTACAGTCAATTATAAAGAGTTTGTAAAACATCTTCCAAACTGAAAATGTTTAAATAGTTCTAGTTCTAGAAGTCATTGTTAACTAAAAACTTAGATTGATATGTAGCAAAAATAACTTCGTGATAATAAAACCTGTCTGAAGGCCACTGCAAGGTACATATTTAAGTAAAGGGTAATAAAAAGTTGTCTTGATTCTATTGGAAATATTCTGTTTTCATTTTAACAATGAAAAATAATTTTTTTTCCTCTGTTACTAAAGTAAAGTACCTACTGTTATCTTCATGGTAAAATTGTGTAAGCAGTCATTTGATATATGATGTGTTGCATTAAATTGTTTAAATATATATATATATATATATATATATATATATATAAACAAGGAATAAACTTTAACATTGTCAAACTCTTGTGCATTCAAACCAGGCTTTGTATACATTGCATTTTGCCTCTCCATGTGAGTTATTGGCTAGGCTGGTCACTGATCCCTCAATTTGCTATATCAGCCTCTGGTTCTGCTCCTAAAGTCGATGGAAACTACATTGCAGTTTCAAGCTCCTGCAGCAGCCAATGATGACTCAGTACAGCCAAGTGTACAATGGACATCGCCTCCAGACTGGCACTGTTCCATAGTGCCAGAGAGCACTATGCACCAGGCTAGTAGAATACTGGAAAATCTCTGTAGGATCAATGATGCTGCCACTTGCTCACTGCGTGAAGAACATGCTAAGTGGAGCCATGATACCAGGATACTGTAAGTAAAACTTAAACACAATTGGCATTATGGCCTGCTCTCATGGAGAGATAATATGTAAAGTATTACAAACCTGAAACTTAAAACTAATAATTGCAACTCTGAATCCTTATGCATTAAGTAATACATTAGTTAATATTATGTGCTGTACTTTTATCCTGTACTAAATATATGCCTAATAATTATAACATTATCTTTTCTATTTTGGATGAAGTGCGAGAGTATATTGGACATGTTAAATTCCTAGTAAATTCATTTTCTAAACAGTTAATAAACATGTCTATAGAATAAGGTGGCAGTCTCGGCCAGGCTCAGTCAACTTACTATATTCTGCTCTACTCTACTGTGTAGCAAAGGTGAGGCTTTTGCTTGCTGATGGTGAGTCACCTATTGAACAAGTCAAAATTGCTAGAAATTGTACAATTAAGACAAAGGTGTAAAAAAACTTTATTCTGTAGTTCTGATCACTCCCACAGCTTGAAAACTAAGAGAATTTCCAACTTAGTGTTCTAAGCCTGAATGAAGCCAGTTGCCCAAGGAGTGCCAGTTCACCAGGAGCACCTGATGGAGCGAATTGAGTGCCAATCATTGAACAGCTTAGAATGTGTCTTCAGACAAAGCTAAGTGTCTGTTGCAATTTCTCTTTAAAGATAAATAACTTAAAAAGAATATATATGCTGTTCCCACCAGCTTTTAAGAAGGAGTGCCATCTTCACAGGCACCTACCTTGTCTACCTCTGTAATCCACTGGCCTCTTTTAAAAATGGGTATTCCAAATTTTTAATTAAGTTTGTTTCTTTCAGAGTGAACATCTTATTAACCATATGAAAACTTCATCCAACTTTGTACAGAATGCCAGATCCATCTTCCTCCAGTTAAAATAAAATAAGAAGTTTACACCTTGTTAGGCAATGACTACAGCCCATGGCCAGCAGGAAGCAGTTACAGAAAAGAGATCATCTTCCTTTAGCATCCCTTTTAGATTAAAGGTGTAAACTCTTTAAGGGTAAAACAAAATTAATAGATGGATCTGGAACCTGACTAGAAATCCACGTGAGCACCAGTGGCCCCAGGATGTCTGCAGGGGGCCCCTGCCCCAAGATTCTGCTGTCCAGAATAAAAACTTCTAAACCTCTAAAAACAGTCCTGGACGCTACACTAAAGATTGATGGATCCACCTCATAGCTCCAACAATAATTATGCCAAAGCTTAGCAAGTTAAACTTTGGCAAAGGGGGGAAATGATGTGGGCTATGGGTGGGAGGCTCTTTGTCTCTTTAAAGATAACCTAAACTATCTGTGACTTTTGGGTGTGGGATGATAAAAGGCTGCAGTCCCATGGCAAGGACTCCAGTCCCAGGAAACAGTTTAACAATGCAAGGTCTATAAACTTTAAGTATTCAGAGGAAATGCAAACAAAATATGCTAAAAGCTTACCTAGAATACCTAAGGTCCATGCTAAAAGCTTACCTAAGATGTGGAAGATATATATGCTAATTCAAGCGTATTGAGAACTGAAACAAAAGGACCATTTGTCCTTTCCTCTCTGTATAAAAGGGACTCAAAAATCTTGTTCCAGGCTCGGGATTAAAACAGAAAGCTCCTGAGTCTGGCCAGTGGTCAATAAACCATTTTTCCTTCTCAAAATCATTCCTGAGTCCTGGCCTCTCTATATGCAAATAATTGAGCCTCTTTCAAAATTCTACAACACACTTGGCTGTACCGAGTCATCATTGGCTGCTGTAGGAGCTTGAAACTGCAATGTAGTTTCCATTGACTTTAGGAGCAGAACCAGAGGCTGATATAGCAAATATTTTAATTGAGGGGTCAGTGACCAACCTAGCCAATAACTCACATGGAGAGGCAAAATGCAATGTATACAAGGCCTGGTTTGAATGCACAAGAGTTTGACAATGTTAAAGTTTATTCCTTGTTTTTATATATATTTTAAACAATTTAATGCAACACATCATATATCAAATGACTGTTTGCTTACACAATTTTACTATGAAGATAACAGTAGATACTTTACTTTAGTAACAGAGGAAAAAATTATTTTTCATTGTTAAAATGAAAATAGAATATTTCCAATAGAATCAAGATAACTTTTTATTACCATAAACTTACATATGTACCTTCTGGTGGCCTTCAGACAGATTTTATTATTACAAAGTGTTTTTTTGCAACCAATTCTAATCTAAGTTTTAGTTAACAATGACTTTTAGAACTAGAACAATTTAAATGTTTTTAGTTAGGAAGATGTTTTACAAACTCTTTATAATTGACTATAACCACATTTACTAGTCATCTCATGTTTAAATAAACTTATTAAATTACAATTACCAACCAAAGAAATTTACTCTATATGAGAGCATATCTATAATTTTTTCTTTTAGCCTAATTTCGCTAATGTGAACTTATAATTTTATTACTCTAAAGATTTCATACATATAATGTTAATTTAGTTTATAAATTAACTATGGGAGATTACACTCAAGTTAAATAAAATTGAAACCATTATGGTTTATTCAAGGAATGTTTTCCTTTTCCCTTACAGGAAGCTAAAAACTTCTTTTCTTTGTTTAAGTTATGAAAATGAATAATTTAACAATGAATAATTTAAAAGCATGCTGACTACCAGGTTTTAAAACACATTACACAATTACTTAATTTTTTTAATCATAATCCAGGAAAGATCTCTCCATAGTTTTTATGGACTTTTCTTTACTTACTGAAATTTGTTAATAGAGCCACTAATTACCTTTATTTTGTTGGAAAGAAATCTTTTGGAAGACAATAAATCTCACCAGATTTTGGATAAGAAGAAAATAATTTATTCTCAATCTTGCAAGAAGGGGTGCAGAGCCAGATATGGCTGGTGCCCCGAACAAAGAAAAATGACACAATTTATACCCCTAAACCTAGCACGCAAGCTCTTCCTCTGTTCCTCCATAGATTGGATACTTCAGAAGTTACAGCTTATCTGAGAAGATCTAACTTTCCCCCGCAAAAGTCTGTGATTAACTGCTTCCTCTATCACAGTCCAATCATTTTAGTTTTTACTTGCTCCCCTTTGTCAAATAAGGAATAGAAATGTAATGCTGAAATGGCACCAACCTAGCTACTTCTTGGGCATCCTTCCACTGCCCATCGGACTGGCCTAAGCTGGTCTCCTCTGCTGCTGTCCAAACTGGGAGTGGAAGACTGAGGCAGCAGGCTGCTAGGTTACACCAATCAATATTTTTTTTCCCTTATGTAAAAATTAACCTAATCTTTGTTTTTTACATTTTAAGGCTGACAAAATTTTTAAACTGGGAAATTACAGGGCAAACTGATTCTTAATTCCCTAGCCTAGTAGATAGGTTTAATCTGCCACACCTGGTCTTGCCTTTAAAGCTCTTGCAAAGAGGAGGCCCTTTCCCAATTGTTTCTATAATCAGATTTCTATATGACTTTTTCATCCTGCTTAGTTTAATTTGAGCTTTAAGAATAGTTACTTACATATATAATGGCATATTTAATTTTTAACAATTTGAATAGAGATCTTTTAAGAATTTTCATTTGTTAATTTGATATTATTCTGATGCATGAAGACATACACTGAGCAAATGGGGAGACACAAAGAGACACAGAAACAACTCATTGATGTTACTTATAATTTGCATTATTTTCTATACTATTTAGCTTAATTTGGGGTCCAGAAATATATATTACTTATATAATTGCATATTTAGCCTCAACAATTTGAGCAAATAGGCAGACATGAATAGTTTGACACAAAAACGTAAATTTAGTTACTTTAAACTTTTAATTTTTTACAAAACAAGTGTGACTGCAAAACATTTCAAAGACTCCTGAAACTTTTCTTAATTTGCACTATGACTGTGCAGTTTTACACTATGACCATGCAGTTTTACACAAGAATTTTCTTTCTTAATTAATGGATTGTAACCAAAATGTTCTCAATGCTTTAGCACCATTTTGTTTCAGAACTTTGTATTTTACTTTGAAATTAGCAGAATTTTGGATAAGCAACAAGATTAATTTTATATATATTTACTGAGGCTATTTGAAGCCTCAGGGAGCCAGACAGACTGGTTTCTCTCATGAATTGCCACTCTTAGGAACACTGACTGTCAAGGCAGGAGACTTTTCCCCCTCACCTACCCCCTTTTTTCTTTTTGGAAATATTAAAACTCCAGTGGCCATTTAACCATATTCCATCAGGCAGAAATTTATTTAGTTTACTCTTGAATTCATGAGAGAAAGGGTAACTAATACTAGGACAAGAGACAGTGATATCCCAGGTTTTTCTTGCCTTTAGGAGCAGAAGCTATTATAAAATAACCATAGGCAAAGACAAGGGGTGAGGTTAGGCTTGAAGTAACCATTAACTAAGGAAAGGTTAAGTTTAGAATTTACACTTAAATTATATTTCAGGCTAAATTCACTCAGCTATAATTTCAGTTATTATCTTTTTGCTGTTTTATAATATAAATGCCTTTATAAATGATTTTAACTCTTAGTTACAGTTTTTATTAATTTTTTAAAAACCTGTTAATTTTATAACACCTTTAAACACCTTTTATTTGACTTATAACATATTAAATGAACTTAACCATTACTTTAGTTTTTCTTTTAAGGTAAAAGAATAAATCTCTTGCAGTTAGTTTGAAATAAAAAGCTACTTTTCAGAATTTGATTTCTAGAACATAATGTTTTTTAAAAGAGATAAGACCCTTTCTTTTTCAAACACTGAGGAAATGATGAGGTTAATGCACAAGAAGCTATTTTGATAAAACAGGTTTTTTCTGTATATTGATCTTACTCAATTTTAATCATAAAAATTTTCTTTCCACAAACCTACACTTTCAGTATTCATTCAGGTTTTGTCCCACACTCTACTCATTCCAGTAATCAATTATTTTATCTTAGGACAAAATCATTTTTTGTTTCCTTAACAATAAAAACACATTCCATATATCCCACATACTAAGTTACCAAGCAAACTCCTTACAACATATAATTGCCATTAACAAGTTTGTTAAAATAATGAACTTTTCTTCACTTTAAATACTTAGTAGCATGTAATACCAGAAACAGTTTTTTGGAAGCAAGTTGGCAGGGAAGGCTGGCTGCCAAATTTTCTTGTTATAAAATTACTTTTTATTATTATTATCAATTCAGTTTTGTTTAATAATGACTTTCTGCAATTAGCCACTTAAATACTTTAATTTAAACAATGCTTTGTTAAACTTTTATAATTATTTATACCTTTAAGACAAATTTTACCTTCACAGAACACATTCTCTTACTTAAAATTACTACAATACCTTCTAAGAACCTGGGCAGAATGCAAATGTTATTTGGGCTTTGACACCCTAGGGAGGGAACTTTACTGCATTTATTTTGATTCTGCTTTTCACCCTCTTCACTTCCCCCTTTTCCAGGCAGGTGGGTGCACAACAGTCAAATGGGAATGCAGCTTATGAATAGAAGGTGTGGACTCATTGAAAAGGGGCAAAGCTGCTCCACCCTTTCCAGCTTTCAGGCCCAAATGGGCAGACAGAACCTATTCAAATTTGGCAACACTCCCAGGGACTCAGCCACCCTGACTGGGGCAGCCCCAACAAACTTGGGTGTGTGGTGCGGACACAGATGGCCTCCAAGCCCCAGCAAAGGGGCAGACCAGAGACAAGACAGCAGAGCATGCACAAACATCTAGACTCCACAAACATCCAAACTCCTCAGTTTTGCCCCATAATCATTTCACTCCCTGGCCAATGGTGAGGGAGGGTTCTAGCTCTACTGAATTCTACTTTACATAATGACACAACTCCAATACTAGCATTGAGCTGACACAGACAGAAGCACAAAGGTCACTAATTTGACCCACAAGTTCTATATATATATATATATTTTCAGCATGGCTGCCCCCACAGCCATCACAAACCTTAGAACACTTAACATATGGTATGAAGTGAATTCATTCACAATTTAGCACCATAACAAAAGATTTCAACTAGACTTTTTCCACTGTTTAATTTTATGCCCAGACCAAGTTCCACTAGAAAAGCTGATCAAAAAAATTAAAAAAAGAAAAATTTTAAAAAATCTAGACCAATTTGCAGGATGTTCAGACTTGAACCTATAAACAACCCTTTTTATTAAAATCAAGCCTCCACTCCTTTAGTGGATATAAGACCAGTACCAGATTCTAACATGCAGTTAGACAAATCCAAAACACCAGGGCTTTTTCCCAATTTTTCTACAGGACATTAGGACTCAAACCTATAAACAACCCTTCCTATTAAAATCAAGCCTCCACTCCTTTAGTGAATATAAAACTAGTACCAGATTCTAACATGCAGTTAGACAAACCCAAAACACCAGGGTTTTTTCCCCAGATTTTCTCCTTGTTCCAGACCTAGAGAGAACGGCTTCCCCCCAGTTTTCTGAGGCTACTAGGGTTCTCTCAGAAGGTGATCAGCCTCCCCTTCCTAGTAATTAAAGCTAGGGCTTTCCAGGCTGTGCTCACCTGGGGAGTCTTATCTTCTTCCATGTTTGGAGTTCTTTTTCATTTCCAGAATCTTTCTCTTCAGACCTTCCATTGCCCTTGATTTTTGTCAGGAAGATTCTGGTGGAGCCCACATCTTTTCTGGATTAAATTTGATTCAGGGGTGCCCAGATTCGGGGTTCACCTGAGTCCTCCCGGCTTCCTTGGGGATTTGGAAGGGGCAGCAAAATGCTACCATCTCTAGTCTTCATTTTCTGTCCCTTCGTGGTTTCCAAAAATGTTGTAGAATTTGAGAGAGCTTCAATTATTTGCGTATAGAGAGGCCAGGACTCAGGATTGATTTTGAGAAGGAAAAGTGGTTTATTGACCACTGGCCAGACTTGGGAGCTTTCTGTTTTAATCCTGAGCCTGGAACAAGATTTTTGAGTCCATTTTATACAGAGAGGAAAGGCCAAATGGTCTTTTTGTTTCAGTTCTCAATACGCTTGAATTAGCATATATATCTTCCACATCTTAGGTAAGCTTTTAGCATGGACCTCAGGCATTCTAGAAAAGCTTCTGGCATATTTTGTTTGTATTTCCCCTGAATACTTAAAGTTTATAGACCTTGCATTGTTAAACTCTTTCCTGGGGCTGGAATCCTTGTCATGGTTACCAAGGGCAGGACTGCAGCTTTTTATCATCCCACACCCACAAGTCACAGATAGTTTAGATTATCTTTAAAGAGACAAAGAGCCTCCCACCCATAACCTACATCACTTTGACTGGGCCATATCTTTCTGTTTCTTAGTATGGCTTGAAATTTTTCTTGCTGATGGTTAGTCTTCTGATTATTTTTATGTTTTTACATTTAGGGTTAGTTTCTCTCTCTTCCCTAGGGCTTTGTTTTTGATTAGCTTTGTGTAAAGCTCTTCCTTGACACTTAATCTTCCTTACTTTAGACTTTAGAATAGTCCAAGTTCAACTGATCATATTTATTTACCTCTTCATCTGATTCTTGTCCTGAATATGAGAAGCAAATTTTTCCTCTCCAGGAAAAGTTGCATTTCCTCTGTTCCTTTTCTGGCATTCTTGATCTGTTCTGTTTGTTTATATTTTTCCTCCAAAGTTTTTTACCCTCGTTTCATTTTTTCTAGGTGCTTTTGTTTGGTGGAAGAGATACCACAGGGGTGACTTTCCCATTTTAGTGTTTGGAACAGCTAAGCTCCACAGGGCCCTAGGGAGGGGATCAGAAAGGACACCAGAAGCCTCTCTGACAGCTCTCCAAAGCTTTTTTTCCTGGCTTGCCTAGCATATGCTGCCCTTCAGTTAACTGCCCAAGAGCTTGAGGAAGTGCTAAGTCTTTAAATATACAATCTTTCTGCCCATATCCATGGCACAGTTGAAACAGTGACTTTCACTGCATTTGTCTGCTGTGAGTTGAAACAGTAGCTCAGAGCCTGGGCTGAGTGGTCCAAATACACTAACCATAAGCTATGATCAGTGACTGTCTGTGCTCTCCCCTGTTCTTAAGGAAGAGAATATATTTTATCACCAGCAAGCTAAGGACTGCACCCTGAGGTAACCCATCATATGAATGGGTGATGGGCAAAAGCAAACACCACGTAGAAAGGAAAACTCATTGTTCTTTAATGTAGTTTATCAGTCTCTTCCTCCTGCTCTTCTCTGGATGTTGTACACCGTCCTGGCCTTCAAAGCTTCAGAACAGTTATTTAATAATATTTCTGCCTGCTTAATAGTTGATTTGGTGAAAAGACTGGTTCATGTATTTCCATGTTCCTCCATCTTCCCTGGAAGTCCAATACAATATTACTAGTGCTTTAAATTAACTAAACTCTTACCTTTACTGTAGATACTAATATTTCATACTGATTCAATCCACTGACAAGTTTAGATTTTTTTTAATTCTGAAAAATTTCTTAATCTCTTTCATTTTTGAAAGACTGTATGGCCAGATAAAAGATTCTTAGTGGACAATTATTTCCTTTCAGTACTTTAATATTACATTCCACTGCCTTCTTGTTACCAAAGATTCTGTTGGGAAATTTACATTTAATCTATTGTGGCACACTTGTACATAACACCTTTTATTTTTTGTACTATTCAGAGCTCTCTCCCTCTCCTTGGAATTTGACAATTTGACCACAATTTTCTGGGCATGTTCCTCTATGATATCATCCTATGTGGGGATTGTTAGGATTCTTGAATGTGTATATTTATGGATTTTGCTATAGTTAGGAAGTTTCCTGCCATTGCTACTTTGAGTATTCCTTCTGCCCTTTTCTGTTTCTTCTCCTTTAACATCTCCCATAATGCCTATATTGGTATGCTGGATTCTGTGCCATAGAGATCTTAGGCTCAGTTCAGTTTTTCTAATTTTTTTCTACTCCTGTCTCAATCATTTCAATTGTCTTATCTTCTACTTCACTAAATATTTTTTCTGCCTGTTTTATTCTTCTGTTGAAACACTATGGGGATTTTTTATTTCAGTGGCAAACTTAAGTTCATTTTTATAATTTCCATCTGTTTATTGAAATACTCATTTATCATGTCCTGATAATCTTCAGTTCTTGAAGCACAATTTTAAGCCTTTTTTATTCTTTGGAATTTGTGTTCCTGAGTGTGGTGGAGTTGGACTCAGATGTGACCTTTCTACACATGCCTCTTCTGTCCCTTTTATGAACCTGTGATTGGTGCTGGGGCTGGTGTATACCCAGGATACTTAATCTCTGGACTGGATGTGTGCCATCTGGGCCCTGAGCCTCAGCAGCAACAAGCTCTCCAGTTTGTTGAACTTAGCCAGGTCAGGTGACAGGGAGGTGAAGATGATCAATCACCATACCTGGTAACTGAAAGTGTGTACAATGCAAGCAGGAGAATTCCATCCATCATCTACATAAGATCTAAGCCCTTTCTTGATGTAGAAGTGGAATGGACATCACCATCCCAGGGTTCACAGGCTGGAGGAATAAAATCCATATTAGAGTGAACTTTCTGGTATTCTACTATAGAACTATTGTGACTAGTAATGTAAGAAACTATAGCATTGATTTGGAGAAAGTGGCCATGGTAGTTACTGAGGGCAGGGAGAGGGAAGAGAAGATGAGATGTGGGGGCATTTCTGGGACTTGGAGTTGTCCTAAATGATTTTGCAGAAACAAATGCAAGACATTATATATCCTGCCATAACCAACTGAATGTACTGGGGAAGAGTGTATACTTCAGTGTACACTATAATCCATGTGGTGCAGCAGTGCTCCAATATGTATTCACTAAATGCAATGAATGTGCCACAATGATGAAAGAGGCTGTTGATGTGGGAGGAGTAGGGGATAGGGGGTGTGGTATGTGAGAACCTTATATATTTTAGTGTAATATTTTTTGTGATCTATGTATCTTAAAAAGAAGACTAATAATTTAAAAAAAGAAGAAGGCAGGGAGAGGGAAAAAGGTGTAATATGGGGGCATTTTCAGAACTTGGAATTGTCCCATATGATACTGCAACAACAGATACAGGACATTATATATCCTGCCATAACCTACAGACTTGAGTGGGAGAGAGTGTAAACTACAATGTAAACTACAACCATACTTAGTGGCAATGCTCCAAATGTGTTCATCAACTTCAATGAATGTACCACACTAATGAAAGAGGTTGTTAATGTGGGGAAGGGTGGGAGCTATGGGGAGTGTGACACATGGGAATCCTTCATATTTTTTGTTTAACATTGTGTGTAATCTAAGTATCTTTTTTAAAAATAAAACTTTGAAAAAGAATAAAAAATAAAGAAGTGGAAAAAATGTTTAAGCATTTCAAAGATCATATTTTTAAAGTCTTTTTCCAGAGGTCACAGTCTTTTCTTTGTTGATAGTTTCTGATGATTTGTTTTCTTTGGATGGGACATCATACCTTTCTGTATTCTTGCTTGATTTTGTATTTTGTCTTGCACTCTTTTGCTGCACACTATATAATTTTAATAAATGTTATTGATACATCTTAATAAAGCATACAATTCATCTAATGTGTACAATCAGTGGTATTTGGTATTGTAACCATTTGATATTATTTATGTTTTCCAAAAAAAGATATTGGATTATGATTGTGAACTGGACTCTTCCTTTGGGCATATTATATTGTATTGGATTCAGAAGTTTCACTTTTACTTGATTACATTATGAGTAAGGCTTTGAGTGGACCACATCAGGACATTGAGTCCCTGCCCCCTTGGTGAGTAAGGACTATATTAGTCAGCCAAAGGGGTGCTGGTGCAAAATATCAGAAATTGGTTGGTTTTTATAAAGGATATTTATTTGGGTTAGGAGCTTACAGATACCAGGCCATAAAGCATAAGTTACTTCCCTGACCAAAGTCTATTTTCACGTGTTGGAGCTAGATGACTTCTGATGTCTGCAAGGGTTCAGACTTCCTGTGTTCCTCCCTTCCAGGGTCTTGCTTCTCTTTCTTCTGTGAGCTTACTTCCCAGGGCTCCAGATTAAGGCTTCAGCATCAAACTCCAATATCAAAACCCTTCCAACTCTGTCTTTTGCCATGCCTTTTATCTGTGAGTCCCCACTGTCCAAGGGGTGGGAACTTAATGCCCTAATGACATGACCCAATCAAAGGACCAATCATAACTCAATCATACCCAGATACAGACTAGATTACAAACATAATCCAGTATCTGTTTTTGGAATTCACAACCATATCAAACTGCTACAGGGGCTCACAGAGAAAACTACCTGTCAGAGGAGAGGGGTTAGTTGGAATTTCAAGCTAGAGGCTGGGAAGTAAGCACACAGAGGAGCAAAGCAGCTGAACCTGGAAAGAATTGAGCCCCAGAGAGACAGACAGAGGAAGTCAACTGATAGTACAAAGATGGCCTTGCAGAGCAAGCAAGGCATTTGAGCCCACAGAGAAACAAGCCCTCAGAAGAGAGGAACCCAGGAGCCTGAACTCTTGGCAGACATCAGCAGACATCTTACTCCAACACGGGACAACAGACTTTGGGAAGGGATGTAACTTATGCTTTATGGCCTAGTAACTGTAAGCTTCTATACCAAATAAAGATCCTTTATAAAAGTCAACAGATTTCTGGTGTTTTGAATGAGTTCTTCTTTGGCTAACTAATACAGGTATAATCACATTGTTGTGTGTTCATCACTTCAATCATTATTAGAGCATTTTCATTTTTTCAATAATAATAAACAAGAAAATAGACAAGCAAACAAAAAAATTCCTCACCTCTCAGTTATTCTATTTATTCCCTGATATACATAACTGCTATTTCTGGATATTTTGCACAATTATTTGTTTGTTTATAAAGCAGTTTTATTGAGATATATTCAAAAATTATATGTGAATATCAAGTGAATAATCACTGGGTTTTAGTATAATCACTAGGTTTAAGTACAATCACAATGTTGTACATTTGAAGCAGGCTAGTAAGATAGGGAATCAATAGATGGATCTAGAACCTGGCAAGAAATCACGTGAACATCCATAACCCCAAGATGGCTGCTGGAAGACCCTCCCCAAGATTCTGCCACTCAGAAGAAGCCAGGAGAAACCCCAGATACTCCCAAGGACTTTATCATTGGACCTTCCTGGGAGATTGATGGAAGAGATAAACAATCAAAATGGTGAACATCTAGAACTCCTCCCCTGCCATTAGCAAAGGGATGGGATAATTAACAGTTCAAAAACTGGCACCAGGTCTGAGTTCTCTCTCTTGCCTCTGAGCCCCAGCTCTGGCTGCCTTTTCCCCACTTGGATCACTATGCAAGTAAACCTAGGCATTTACAGCCTATAATGGGAAATTGCAGCCTGTAAATTAGCCCTCTTCATCACTTTTCAGCCCCTTCCTCTCTACCTGGGACTCCTGCACTGTTATTTTCCCCTATTTCTCTTTACTCCCTACTTGAATAAATTAATGGCCTAACTCACCCAATGTGCTCTTGAAATTCATTTCTGCAGCATAGTCAAGAACCTAAATAAAATCTGGTAACATATTTGGCAAGCCAGCCAGGAGTTTATTTGTGAGTGAAACTATGGCCTACAGCTTGTTTAATGCCTTCTTTTGGTTCTCTATTTAAAACAAGTTCACCTACAAGCCCCCACAAAATTTAATCCCAGGAGGGAAGAGATCAGAGCTTGGGAATTTTCCATATCCACTCTGTTCACCCAGGCTTGTGAGAACTGACTCCAGCCAGGACGTCTGGGTGATATGGTAGTGGTTTAAATCACAGCCCTGCCAAGACAGAGCTTCCCCAGCAGAGTGCCTAGCCCTGCAAAGCTTCCTTTTCAAGTCCTTTTAGGAGCCAGGGTCTTTGCCCTTGGGGCTGCCTGCTATTGCCTTCTCCAGCCTGCTCCGCTCAGAGACAGGATGGCAATGGCAGAAAGCCCTGGGGGCTTACCCCTCCCTGAGGGTTCACACCTTTGCAGGCCCTCCAGGCAGGCACAGCTAAAATGGATACCATGGGAGTTCCCTTCCCTAGGGGTGTCACAGAAAAGGATACCCTTGCATAATTAACCTTTACCCATGTTTTTACCTTTCCACTTTTGCTATTGAATTTATCTTTACAAGTTTGTATAAGAATGCTTTGGAATGTTTTAATAACTATGAAACTGGGAAATACCTTTCCTAGCAAAGAAGCTATTGCCTCAGGGTCCCAAAGCCTGTTAGCTGGAGCAATTGGTCATTAATCATGTAATGACCTTTTGATGGCTGGTTTAACCGGGAAACTCTCAAACAGTAAAGTCATAAAACTAGAATGGCTTTAAGAAGTTCTGTAAGAATAGGAAGTTTTTGCCCCTTCTCAAAGAGAGGAGCAATATTCAAGAAAAGAAGTACTATTTGGCTTGGCAGCTTCAGATTGAAATCTATTCAGCCTGTATCCCAAGTTCACAACAGCCCTGGGAATGCCCAGTGGCTGGTACTGTGATTCCCTGAGGTGGCAGGAATCAGAAAGCAGTCAAATGTCTCCTGAGATTTAACTCAGAAACTTCTGTTTGGGTAACAAAACAGTCAGTCTTGGACCCTGAAATGGTCAAGGGTGCTGAGAACCAGAGCAGTAAACGGAATGGCCCCCATTCCATGGGCCCATCCATTCAGAGAGCAGCCAAATATCCTGAGACAGACATCTCAGGCACTTTGATTTGAGGTCACTGCTCAGTCTCCCACCAATTCAGGTTGGGTGCATTGATCTGATTGCTGGAGAGAGCATCAGATATCCCCCACAACCTAGGTCACCCACAGGGATGCCTGTAGGCAGGGCAGGCTCTGAAAATAGAAATTATCAGGATGCTGGGACAGATCACCGGCTCCAAATTATGTGATGTGGTGAATGTTTTAGTCAGACTAGGACTCTGAGATGCCAGGGTGGTCAACTAAAAGGTGTTTCATCATTCTTCCTAGAATAGTGGGCACAACCTCTGGCATGTCAGCAAACTCTCCATAGGAGTGTCTTCTCAGGAATCAGGAAATTCTGCCTACTGTTTGTCTACATGACCACCGTATAGTTGAAAGCAGCCTCTGTAGAGGACCCTGAATTCCAGTTAAACCAATATAAGAAAAGAGGACACATAGATCTGAAGCCCAGAAACCTCATCATGTCTCTTTAAAGAAAAGGGAAATAAACTTCAGACTTTGAATAACTCCCTTTTAGAAAGAGCCTTCTCAGTTTAAACTTGGTTGTGCTTATAAAAAGTGTGAATAGAGATCAAGATCCAGACGAGTTACTAAACCTCTCCTGGAAAATATGAAACCTCATGTGCCATTAATATCAAAGAGTTCCTAGAGATGCTAAACGTATAAAATTCTCTCTTCTGTTTTAATCTGTGCTTAACTTTGTGTTCAACTTTAAAATCTATTTAATTTGTCAGTTTGCTTGTGCCTAGGAAATCAGATTTGGGGTTGACCTTCTACAAATTGGATAATGGTGAAAGGTAACCTAAAAACAAGCCTTTAAATGTCAATACTGTCTTGCTAGTGGATTTAGAGCATAAATCATAAGTGGAATTTCTTTAATTGCTAGAAAAGCAAAGAAAATTCACAAAGTTATTAAAACTTGGCAAAAAACAAAAAAACAAAAAAGAAGCCACATTCTCAATTAGAGCCATAATGTAAGGAACTTTACTCTGTAGTTCTGATCATTCCCACAGCTATTAATGTTAAAGGAATTTACATATTGGTGCACTAATCATGAATGAAACCAGCTAGCCAAGAAAGTGCCAGCTCACCAGAAACACCTGATGGGATATATGAATGCCAGTCATTGGATGGCCTGAAATACCTCTTCAAGAGAAAAAGCTAAGTAGTGTCTATGTCAAAGTCAGCTGTTCCCTCTAACTCTAACCCAAGTGCCTATTGCTAGGTGGAGGGCAAATCAGACATCCCTTTAAGAAACTGTGTCTGTTTTCATCTCCTATAGCTTAACTAAAAAGGGCAATGCCTCTTCCCATTCCTCTATCCTACCACAGGAACTGGGATTGGCAATTTATACATAATCCCATTGTCTATTGCAATTTTTCTCTAGAGTTAACCAATGGCATAAAATAACTGAAGGAAAAATATTCTTTCCCACCAAATTGGGAAAATGCAACCTTTGCAAGTACCTAGTCTTTTCTATTTCTGTGGTTCAGTATCCTCTTAGTGGGACCATATATTTTCAAAATTCTAATCAAGCTTATTTCTTCCAGAATCAACATCTTTTTAGCCATATGGGGACTTCATCCAGCTTCACCAGATCCATCTTCCTCCACCTGAGATAGAAAGCAGGAGAGTTTTATACCTTGTCAGTAGGGTCAACTTCCCCTACCCAGCAGGAATTAGCTACAGAAGAAAAATCATCTACCTTCAGCACCCCTTTAAGATTAAAGGTGTAAACTCTCTGAGGGGAAAATGAAGCAGGCTAGTAAGATAGGGAGTCAATAGATGGATCCAGAACCTGACAAGAAATCCACATGAACATCAATAACTCCAAGATGGCTGCTGGAAGACCCTCCCCAAGATTCTGCCACTCAGAAAAGACTTCCTCCAGAAGCCAGGAGAAGCCCCAGATATTCCCCAAGGACTTTATCATTGGGCCTTCCTGAGAGATTGATGGGAAAGGTGAGCAACCAAAATGATGAACAGCTGGAACTCCTCCCCTGCAATTGGCAAAGTGGTGGGATAATTAACAGTTCAAAAAGCAGTGCCAGGACTGAGTTCTCTCTCGTCTCTGGACCCCAACTCTGGCTGCTTTCTCCCACCCTTGGTTCACTATGCAAGTAAAACTGTGCATTTATAAGCCATAATGGGAAATTATAGCCAGTAAATCAGCCCTTTTCATCACTTTTCAGCCCCTTCCTCTCTATCTGGGACCACTGCTCTGTTATTTTCTCCCATTTCTCTTCACTCCCTACTTGAACAAATTACTGACCTAACTCACCCAATATGCTCTTGAAATTCATTTCTGTAGCATAGTCAAGAACCTAAATAAAATCCAGTAACATATTCATCACCTCAAAAATTTTAGAACAATTTCATTAATACAAAAAGAAAGACTCCACACACATTATCATTCCTTCCCCAACTATACATAACCAGTAATCTAATTTCATCTCTATAAATTGATTTATATTTACATTTTATATAAATGAAATCATACAATATATATTACTCTATGTCTGGTCTCCATTTATTATAACATATTGTCTGATATTAATATATTTAGTGTTAACCCTACATATTTTCAACTTCAAAGTAAAATAATCTTATATATACAATTTTACCCATATTCATATTTCACATAATATACTTATTGTTCACATATTTTTAGTTCATAATAGCACAATCATACAGAATTTGTCCTTTTGTGTATGACTTACTTCACTCAATACAATGTCCTCCACGTTCATCCATGTTGTCATATGTTTCACAACTTAATTTCCTCTTACTGCTGCATACTATTCCATCAGGTGCATACACCACAATTTGGGAAATCATTCATCATTTAATGGACATCTGGGTCATTTCCACCTTTTGGCTATCATAAATAATGCTGCTATGAACCTCATTGTGCAGATGTATATTAATGTCACTGCTCTCAGTTATTCTGGGTATACAGAGCAATGGTATTGCTGGGTCCCATGGCAAGTCTATATTCAAATTCATTAGGAACTGACAAACGGTCCTCCACAATGGCTGTACCATTCTACATTCCCAACAATAGTGAATAGACATTCCAATCTCTCCACATCCTCTCAAAAACTTACAGATTTCTAGTTTTTAATAGTAGCCAGTCTAATAGGTGTGAAATGATATCTCATTGTACTTTTGATTTGCATTACCCTAAACACTAGTGATGTTGAACGTTTTTTCGTGTGTTTCTTTGCCACTTCTATTTCTTCTTTAGACAGGTGTCTTTTCCAGGCTTTTGCCCATTATTTCAGTAGACTATCTCTAACCTCATTATCTCTCATTACTCTAAGCCAGCCTGCCTTTGTTTGAATGCTATAAAATACTGAAAATTTCTCCAGTTCAAGGAGACAGAACTGAGGAAAATGTTCTCTTGTCTTCATAGGCCAGCCTTTGCTAAATAAAATGTGTCTCTTCCCAAAATCCTGATGTCTACTAATTGGCCCTGTGTGCCTCAGGAGAAGATTCACTTTTGGTCCACAACAATTTGTTGCCCAACATGGTACCAGGTCTTCAAGACTCTCACCTTAGAACTCCACAGTCCTATGGGATCACTGACCCTAAATGACCATGTATATATTTATCTAGAGGCTCAACAGAAAGGGCTCAATCCTGTTCTCACTAGCACTGATGATCCCAGTGATGCTTATTTTTTGGAAGAGAAACAGTCCTGGGAATAGATGACTTCTGGGAGAGTGACTGTAAAATACTTGCTCTTAGGCAAAACTCATCTGCTCTTTTGGTTTTCAGTTACTGGGTTTTATGACTGTAGGGTAAATCCCTACCTTAGCACAGCTTGATCTCAACCAGGTAATATAGGGTGCAAGTTCTAGGTATATGAGAGGCAATCAATAAAGTGCTTATGCTGCTTGATATTTGTCAGCATTTGCATATAACCCTATGAAGAGGAAAAAATAATATTTCTTTCTACTAATGCCTGAACTCAATTGCTTTAGAATCAGGAGAGAAATGGCCTGTAATATAGAGGAAAATACTATACTACAATTAGACTTACATTATAAAAGAGAAGAAAAATTAGATACAATCCTTTATGTACAATATTTCATGTATTTGTATCAGAATAAGAATTTGCAAAAGAGGTACAAATACACTGCATCCTGAGAATCATATAATAAGAATGAAGCAAAATCTAAAATATATATTTTAATGCTTATTACTTATGTCCTCATAAGTAAAGGTAACTCATACAGGAAAGACTTCAGTCCATGTTTTGTATGAATTAAATTTGTATGTATACTTAACCACAAAGACTTAAAAACCTTTAGAGGTGTAATGCTTTCGTGGCTTTCAAAATTCATATAAAATTATATTATATACACTACATTGTTCCTTGAAGGAATATACTTTTATATACCATTAGTCCTTGATTAAAAGTTTGTGTAATACTATTTCATAAGTACAATAAAATATTTTAAATATTTGGACAAACTACATGTGCAAAATACATTTTCATAATTTCGTTTGTATCATTTCACAATATTATTTAGGAAGAACAAAGAATATTAGAAAAAAAATTAAGAAAGACATACAATATGAATGTTCTCTGTTCTGTTTCCATGTTAACTACAATTAAATCTAGATAGCCACATGTATTAGTCAGTGTTCACCAAGGAAACAAAACTAACAGGAGCTATTTGTAAATAGTATGAGATTTTATAAAATTTTCTCACATGACCATGGGGATACAAAAGTCCAATTCCAAGGGTAAGCTGCAGGCCAGGGACTCCCATGAAAGTCCTTGATGAGTTCCCAAGGAGATGCTAGTGCTTGAAATGGAGATGGGAATTCACCTCCTGAATGCTGAAATCAAATCTCTTTTTAAGGTCTTCAATTCATTGGATGAGGACATCAATCATTTCTGAAGGAAATACTCTCAGTTGATTGTAGATGTAATCAGCCATACATGCAGACAACTTACTGATGATTAAAGTCTGTGAAATGCCCCTGTATTTCAAATAACCTAATGCTCGGCCAAACAACTGGGCACCATTATCTTGCCAAATTGACATATTAACTTCACCATCACTGTCCAACCTTTGTCAACTTGGCAGCCATACATATCACCTGAAACTGTGTGTAATCTTTAAATAAAAACAATGATGCATATTCTCTTACAGTACTCAGCTGTCCTGAATACAATCAGAAAGCCACTACTAAATCCCTCCAGAATACGGTGATAGTCCTTGGGCAATAGTCAATGTAAACTTGACATTCTTTCATATATCAGCATAAAACCAATACAACATATGTCTTTTTTTAAAAAAAATAATTTTATTTTTTGTTATTTTTAAAAACGTACAAGAATTACACAAAATGTTATATTAAAAAATATGATTCCCATATAACCCACTCCCCACACCCCCCCACTCCTCCCATATTGACAACTTATATTCCCTCTCCCAGATTTCAGCAACTCCCATGGACATTGTTTCCACATAAATGATATAATTTCTTCCATTGCTAGAGTCACAATATTATAGTAGAATACCAGTAAGTCCACTCTAATCCATATTTTATTCCTCCATCCTGAAGACACTGGGATGGCAATGTCTACTCCACCTCTAAATCAAGAGGGGGCTTATATCCCATATGGCTGATGGGTGGAATTCTCATGCTAGCAGCTGTAGCCTCTCTCAGTTCCCCAGTGTGATAGTTGTCCACCATCACCTCCCTGCTAGCTAACCTGGGTAAGTCTAACAAACTGGAGTGTAGGTGTTGCAACTCTGCTGAGGCTCAGAGACCAGCTTGCACATTGACAGTCCAGAGATTCAAGTTTCCTGAGCATACATTAACTCCAGTGGCAACCAAAGGTTCAGTAAAAGTAACATAAGAGGAATCCGTAGAGTGGTCACATTGGAATTCCACTCCATCACACTCGGGAGCACAATTTCCAAAATAGGACCCACTAGCAAGGCATTGAACTCCAGAGCCATCCATCATGACTGTAGGACCTCAGTGTCTCCATAGCCCTGAGGAGGACCAGTACCAGGGCTTGTAACACTTTGTCTCTGAGACCCTGCTGAAATGTGTGTAAGGGCAACCCCTCTGAAGACCTCCCAACTTGTTTTGAAGTCTCCTAGCTATGTAAACCCACTTTTCTTTGCCATTTCCCCCTTTTATTCAAGGTCTATTTCTAGTTGCATCACCAACTGGTGCTTGGTAGTATTCCCTTGGTGCCAGGTAGGCTCATCCCCATGAGTCATGCCCCATGCTAGGGGGAAGGTAATGCATTTGCATGCTGAGCTTGGCTTAGAGAGTGGCCACATTTCAGCAACATGGAAGCTCTCAGGAGGTAACTCTTAAGCACACTGCAGCTCTAGGCCTAGTTGAAATTTCAAGCACACAGACTCATAAGCATTATCATCAGTACCAAGGGCTCATTGTTGCACCTTTCTTCTTCACTGATGTTTGCCCTTTTACTGGGGCCATGGAGATCCCTGAAGGCTTTGTTGTGCTGGAGTGTTCTCAGGGCCCATGTTAACTGGATGCGTGGCTCCCAGGTCTGTGTCCCCTAAATTCTGGTGGCCCACACTCCAGAGACACACACCTTGAATCTGCAATGTCACGGACTTCCCATCCCCAAATCCACCATGCCCTGAGGTCTGTCTGAGGTCCTTGATTACCCTAGCACTCCATGTTTTTTGTTCTTTTTTTCCTCCTTGAGCTTGGAGGAGTGTACCAACTGACTTGGGGAGAGTCTGGGAAGAAAAGAGAGGTGAATCTGCTGAGAAAGCCCAATTTACCTAAACGTCCTGGGATGGGAAATTTGGTCTGGGAGAAGGTGGAGTCAGAAAATCAATTAGACCTCCCCTAGCACACCTAATGGGGAGGGACTGTAGGAGGTGTTATCCAAGCTTCCAATAGCATATTTGGGGTTTCTGGTGAGGTGTAGGTGTTCTCACACTGGAAATAAAAATCACAGTCTTCTGTGTTGAGTTGGTTCAACAAGGACCTACTTGAATCTTCTACTGGACCTCTCAGGCAGCTTTTCTGCTGCCCTGGGAGAGAGAGAAGTGAGGAAGGGAAAAAGGGGGAAGGCCAGATCCCTAAGCATATTATTTAACTGCAAAGAGGATAACTAGCAGAAACGTTGGTTCTTTTTTTGTTTGTTTGTTTTGTTTTGTTTTTGTTCTGTCGTGGTTGCTAATATTGCATTGTCTCCTGGTCTTTTCTCCTGTTTTATCACCCAAGGTCCTTTTCCATTTATTTAGTTTTTTTTTTTCTATTTTTTTTCTTGATTGCTTCCCCTTCTTTTCTTTGCCCCTTTTTCCTCTTCTCTTTTTTCTTTTCTCTCTTTATTTTCTTTTTTATTTTATTTTCTTTATATAATAAGTGCTGCAGGAAGTGCATCACATTTGTGTGTTTCTTCATCCTCCATTTCCTCTTTTAAGTGTGTATTGATTTTGGCCACCTACACTAATAACTTTCCCCTACATCTTTCTATCCTCCATCATCACTGCTTCTCTTACATTCCACCTCCCTTTCTATGACCCCCAAATTATCTGACTTTTTATTTCTAATACCTTTATCCTGTTTTCAGTCTTTCATACACTCTTGATATTATTGTCATGCTTTTCTCTTTCCCTCTTTCTTGAAAATTCTGGCCTTTTAATTCATACTACATTCCTCCCCATATTCAGTTGACTGTCTCATTGTAGGTACTCTACTTACTGCTGTAACTCTACACAAATTACATGAGTCTAATATCCATTCTCCTAGATCTCACATTGTTGCTCTGTTAACATTTATTACCAATACTACTTTACACATTTTATTTTCTTACTCATTTTGCTTTCCCTGGTTCTAATATTTTCCTTCAAAGTGAAATTAGCCAGCAACAAGAAAATAGAGTAAGAAGAACAAAGTGAGAAAGAGTACATAACACTTATGCAAGAACAACAACTAATTAATCCCCAAGACTAAACAAAGAAGCTAAGGAACTGATTAAACCCTTCGAGATAAAATGATGACCAGACAGCAAAAAAATCTACAAACCAAACCAATAATCAGGAAAACATGGCAGAATCAAATGAATAAACTAAAACCAGGAAGAGGAACATAACAACGGACAAGTAATTAAAACTCTCAAAACATATTAGAGACCAACTTAAAGAAGTAAAGGAAGAGAATAACAATATGAAGAAAACACTTGGAGAGGAAATTGCAGACATAAACAAAAAGATAACAGATATGATGGTGATGAACACCACAGTTCAAGAAATCAAAAATACATACTCAGAAAATAGCAGCAGATTAGAAGAGGCAGGGAAGTGAATTAGTGATGTGGAAGACAGTACATCTGAAATAAAACAGAAAATAGAACTGATGGATAAGAAAATAGAAAAATTCAACCTGGAACTTAGGGACCTGGATGACAATGCAAAATACTCAAACATACATATTATAAGCATCCCTGAAGGATAAGAGAAGGAAAAGGGGACAGAAGAGATGTTGGAGGAAATAATGGCTAAAAACTTCCCAAATCTACTGAGAGAGATGGATGTACATGTCCAGGAAGCATAACGCACCCCAAACACCATAAATCCCAACAGGCCTACCCCAAGACATATACTTGTCAAATTATCCAATGCTCAAGACAAAGGGAAAGTTCTAATAGCAGCAAGACAAAAGAGAACCATCACACACAAGGGAGGCTCCATAAGATTAAGTGCTGATTTCTCATCTGAAACCATGGAGGCAAGAAGGCAGTGGTATGATATAGTCGAGGTACTAAAAGAAAAAAATTTCCAACCAAGAATACTCTACCCAGATAAACGAGCATTCAAAATTGATGGAGAATTCAAAATATTCACAGATAAACAGAAATTAAAGAGTATGACAACAAGAAGCTTGCCCTTCAAGAAATACTAAAGGGAGTTCCACAGGAAGAAAGAAAAAAGCAGGAGAGGCAGAAGTGGAGGAGAGGGTAAGAGCAACAAAAAAGACAAAAAGAGAAGGAATAAAACAAACAAAATATGACAAACACAAATCCAAACAAAATATGGCTAACATTAATACTTCCTTGAAAGTAATAACACTGAATGTCAATGGATTAAACTTACCTATCAAAAGATTCAGTCTGGGAGATTGTATAAGGAAATATGACCCATCTATATGCTGTCTACAAGAGACACATCTTAGACTCAGGGATTCAAGGAGATTGAAAGTGAATGGCTGGAAAAAAATCTTAGAAGCAAATGAGGACCAAAAAAAGGCAGGAGTACCTATATTAATATCAGACAAAATAGACTTTAATGTGAAAAAAATTGTGAGAGACAAAGATGGACCCTACATATTAGTGAAAGGGATAATCTTTCAAGAAGAATGAACAATCATTAATATTTATGCTCCTAACATGGACGCCTCCAAATACATGAGACAAACACTGGAAAAACTAAGTGAAAGAATACATGCCTCAACAATTATTGTGGGGGACTTTAATACACCACTGTCAACTTTGGACAGAACATCTCAAAAGAGAATCAATAAAGAAACAAAAACTTTGAACAGTATATTAGAGGACCTGGATCTAATAGACATATACAGATCATTACACCCAAATACAGCAGGATATACTTTCTCTAAAGTGCACATGGATTGTTCTCCAAGATAGACCATATGCTAGGCCACAAAGAAAGGCTCAATGAATTCAGAAAGATTGAAATCATACAAAATAATACCTCTGACGACAGTGGAGTGAAGCTGGAAATCTGCAAGGGCCAGAGGCCCAGATTTCACACCAAATATGGAAATGAAACAGCACACTCTTGAAAAACAGTGGGTCAAAAATGAAATCTCAAGAGAAACTACTACCTTGAAACTAATGGAAATGATAACACAACATACCAAAACTTATGGGATGCAGCAAAAGCAGTACTGAGAGGGAAATTTATAGCCATAAATTCATACATCAAAAAAGAAGAAAGAGCAAAAATTGAAGAACTAACTGCACATTTGGAGGAATTAGTAAAAAAACAACAAAGTAAACCCAGAGGACAGAAAAAGAAAGAAATAACAAAGATAAGAGGAGAATTAAATATACAGAAAATAAGAAAGTACTTGAAAAGATAAAGCTAAAAGCTGGTTCTTTGAGAAGATCAATAAAATTGACAAACCATTAGATAGACTAACAAAGATAAAAAGAGAGAAGATGCAAAAACACAAAATAAGAAAGGGGATATTACCATTGACCCCACAGAAATAAATACTATCATAAGAGGATACTTTGAAAAACTATATTCCAACAAAAAGGACAATTTAGAGAAAATGGACAAATTCCTAGAAACAAACAAGCAGCCTATATTGATGAAAGAAGAAATTGATGACCTCAACAAACCAATCACAAGTAAAGAGCTAGAATCAGTCATTAAAAACCTCCCAACTTAGAAGAACCCAGGGCCAGACGGTTTCACAGATGAATTCTTCAAAACATTCTGGAAAGAACACCAATCTTGCTGAAACTCTTCCAAAAAAAAATCTAAACAGAAGAAACATTACCTAACTCATTCTAAGATAGCAACATTATCCTAGTACCAAAGCCAAACAAAGACATCACAAGAAAGGAAAATTACAGATAAATTTCTCTAATGAACCTAGACGCAAAAATCCTCAACAAAATACTTGCTAACCATATTCAACAACACATTAAATAAATTATACACCATGACCAAGTGGGATTCAATTTGGGTATGCAAGGATAGTTCAACATAAGAAAATCAATCAATGTAATATGCTATATAAACAGATTGAAGGAAAAAATCACATGAGTATATCCATAGATGCAGAAAAATCATTTGACCAAATACAGCACCCTTTCTTAAAAAACACTGCAAAAGATTGAAATACAAGGAAATTTTCTGAACATGATAAAGATTACATATGAAAAACCCACAGCCAAGATCGTTTACAATGGTGAAATACTAAAATCCTTCCCTCTAAGATCAGGAACAAGACAAGGATGCCCACTCTCACCTCTTCTATTTAACATTGTCTTACAAGTACTTCCTCGAGCCCTGAGGCAAGAACCAGATATAAAAGGCATTAAAATTGGAAAGGAAGAAGTCAAAATTTCACTATCTGCAAATGACATGATCCTATACATAGAAAACCCTGAGAGGTCTATAAGAAAGCTTCTAGAACTCTTAAATGAGTTTAGTAAAGTTGCAGGTTATAAGATCAATGTGCAAAAATCAGTAGCATTTCTGTACATCAATAATGAGCAAGCCCAGGAGGAAATCAAGAAACAAATACCATTTACAATAGTAAATAAAAAAATTAAATACCTAGGAATAAATTTAACTAAAGATGTAAAAAGCTTATACACAGAGAATTACACAACACTGTTCAAGGAAATCAAAGACAACCTAAATAAATGGAAGAATATTCACTGTTCATGGATAAGAAGACTAAATATTATTAAGATGTCTATCCTACCAAAACTGATCTACACATTCAACTCAATCCCAATAATAATGAACACTGCTAGAAAAACTAGCCATGAAATTTATCTAGAAAGGAAAGAAGCCCCAAATAGCCAAAGACATTGAAAAAGGAAAACAAAATTGGAGGAATCATACTAACTGACTTCAAAACATACTATAAAGCTACAGTACTGAAAACAGCATCGTATTGGCACAAGGAGAGACACACAGACCGATGGAACCAAATTGAGAGTTCTGATATAAATCCTCATATATAGTGATATAATATTCGATAAAGCCACCAAACCATCTCAACTGGGAGAGAATGTCCTATTCAACAAATGGTGCCTGGAGAAATGGATATCCATATGTAAAAGAATGAAAAAGTGTATCCATATGTAAAAGAATGAAAAATCAACTCAAGAAGGATCAAGGACCTAAATATAAGAGCCAAGACCATAAAGACTTTGGAAAGCAATACAGGGATGCATCTGCAGGACCTTGTAATAGGAAATGTCTTCATTAACTTCACACCAAAAGCACGAGCAGCAAAAGAACAAATAGATAAATGGGACTTCCTCAAAATTAACGCCTTCTGCAACTCAAAGGAGTTTCTCAAGAAAGTGAAAAGAGAGCCTACACAGTGGGAGAAAATATTTAGTAACCATATATCTGATAGCAGACTTATAACCTGCATATATAAAGAACTCCTATACCTCAAAAATAAAAACACAAACAACCCATTTAAAAAATGGGAAAAAGATTTAAACAGACACTTCTCCAAAGAAGAAATAAAAATGGTAAAAAACACATGAAAAAATGATCCAAATATCTAGCTATTAGGGAAATACAAATGAAAACTACAATGAGATACCACTTTACTCCCATAAGACTGACAGCTTTGAAAAAAAGAGAACACTACAAATGCTGGAGAGGATGTGGAGGAACAGGAACACTCATCCACTGCTGGTGGGAATGCAGAAGGATCCAGTCATTCTGGAGGACAGTTTTGCAGTTTCTCAAAAAACTAGCTATAGATTTGCCATATGACCCATCAATTCCACTGCTGGGTATATACCCAATAGAACTGAAAACAAGGACACAAACTGATATACACACACCAATGTTCATAGCAGCATTATTCACTATCACCAAAAGTTGGAATCAACCTAAAAGCCCATCAACAGATGAATGGACAAATAAAATGTAGTATATATATTAATGGAACACTACTCAGCTTTTTTTTTTTAAAGATTTATTTTTTATTTATTTCTCTCCCCTTCCCCCCGCCCCACACCCCAGTTGTCTGCTCTCTATGTCCATTCGCTGTATGTTCTTCTGTGACCACGTCTATCTTTATCAGTGGAACTGGGAATCTGTGTTTCTTTTTGTTACATCATCTTGCTGTGTAAGCTCTGTGTGTGTGTGAAGCCATTCCTGGGCAGGTTGCACTTTCACGCTGGGTGGCTCTCCTTACAGGGCACACTCCTTGTGCATGGGGCTCCCCTACATGGGGGACACCCCTGTGTAGCACGGCACTCCTTGAGCACATCAGCACTGCACATGAGCCAGCTCCACACAGGTCAAGGAGGCCCGGGGTTTGAACCATGGACCTCCCATATGGTAGGTGGATGCCATATCCATTTGGCCAAGTCTGCATCCCACTACTCAGCTTTAAGAATGAATACACTACAAACACACGTGATAACATGGATGAATCTTGAGAACCTTATGTTGAGTGTAGCAAACCAGGCATTGAAGGACAAATAGTACATGAACTCATTGATATGAAATAAGTAAACCAAGCTGCCTCAGAGAGCTTGAGATTGGATGACACACTTAGAAGGAAATGGGGGGGGTAGAGGAAGGATGTAAGCTGATGCCTACATGGGTGTAATCTATGATAAGCTGGAGGTAAGTATTTGTACAGGGAAGGGATAAAATGGGGAATAGGGTTACCTTTGGGTGAGGCTTTACAGGCTTGATAGGGGCTAGTGATGGGAGGATGAGTAATATTGCCCAAGAAAATGGGGGGAGGTGGGAAACATACGAACATAGGAGATTTTCAGGTATTTGGTTGAGAGTATAATAATGAGAAAACTTTTTCAAAAATATAATAAGGAAGATGGCCTGTTTAAGATGCTTAAAGAGGATAATCTGATGCAGGACAGGATCCTAGGGAGTGTGTGAGTGCTCATTTTGCCATAGTGGGTTGTATCATTGGATAGAGACCCATATAATGAGAGTGAAGGTATACCCACATCTTGGGGAGGACTTATTTTCTTAAATAGAAAGAATTGTATCTCTTGAGAGAAATGGTGGCTCCCAGTGCATTAGGGCAGTCGAGCTTGTCAAGCCTCCCTCAACTCTGTTGGAAGTATCTCTGAACATGGTCCTTCAAGCAATGAAGATTGACGACAGTCAATCTGTGGGCCTTAAGGGGAGAGGGAAAGAGGTATTGAATAGATGGAACCAATGTAACTGTATGGGCAATAGAAGTGTTTCACAAGAGTAAACAAGAATGGATATAAGACATGTAAAATTACACCAAAAATATGTAGGAGCTGATAGGTTAAAATGTAAATCATAATTTAAAACATAAGATAACTAAAAATTTAGAAAATTGTATAGTCTAAACTAAAAAACTATGATGTAAACACAAATGTTACCTTGTTTGAAAGCTATTGTCTCAATATCTGTACATCAGGTTCTGTAAATATAGTATGGATATGTAAAAAGGTTATTTCTGTCAAAGGGAAAAGGGTTTTATGTTGGATATGTGGGAGTACTGTATATTGTATATATGAATTAATGTGATCTAAAACTTTTGTGAAGATAAGCTTAATATTTAGGGAAAAAAAGAAAGGATGTAGACACTGAGGAAAAGATGGAAGAAGTTGTCTTGCCAATTTGCATACAGGGCAATACTTATTGCAGTGATGGAAGGCAAAACATCAAAAACAAAGCTTTTGCATTTTTAAATTTTTTGATACCCCAATTTATTTTTACCTTAATTTTTCTAAATTAATATGTATTCTATATCTAACCTTTAAACTCATCACTATATTCCATTTTACTATTAATGGAATGTGGCAATATATTGGGCCTCATTTTTTAAGAAGTTTTGGATCACAGAGACTTTCAACAATGGACAGGGGAGGAATACTGATGTGAGATGTTATTGACAGGAGACAAATGGTTGGCAGGGTGTTCTCCAGGGCATATATCCAGGGTACATAAAAATGTTTGGATATTTTTCATAGTGGTTACAATTAAAAACAACAACTGAGGGAGGGCTGAGTTCCTAGCCAAGGGATCTCTATAACAGTCCCTAAAAGAACAGCAACAATCCCCCGAGTGCAACAGCAAAGACCAAAAAAGAAGGAAGGCCCAACAATGAACCTTTGATACTAATGACTATGCTTGTAAGCCTGTACACCTGAAATAAGAACAAGGCCTGGAGCAGCAGGGTGTCTAAGAGTTACCTCCTGAGAGCCTCCGTGTTGCTCAAATGTTGCCAGTCTCAAAGCCAAACTCAGCCTGTAAATTTGTTGCCTTCCACCCAGTGTGGGACATGACTCCTGGAGATAAGCCTCCCTGGTGCTGAGAGATTACTACCAAGTACCAGCTGATGATGTAACTAGAAAACAACCTTGAATAAAAGGGTCAACTCTGATCAGCAGAATATCTCAGTCTACATACAATACCAGGAGTTAAAAATGCTTTTTGACCTGAATTAAAGGGGGAAGTGGAAAGAACAAATGAGTTTATATGGCTATGAGTCTCCAAAAAGAGCTGGTAGGTTATCAGAGGGGTCGGCCTTATGCACATCTCAGCAGAATCCCAGAGACAGATAAAGTAGATACAACCCCAGGTATTGGTTCTTCTGAGGGCTACAGACCCACAGGATCTATGGTCATGGCAGATGGAGTTCGGTGCCATGTCAGTTGGCCCTACTTTGGAATTTGTGTTTCTGTGTGATGGAGCTGGACTCAGATGTGATCTTTGTTCACAAGCCTCTCCTGTTACTTTTACCAGAACTGTGGTTGGTGCTGTGGTTTAATGTATACTCTGGGGACCTGAATCTCTGGACTGACCATGTGATAGCCAGGCCCTGAGCCTCAACAGACTTGCAACTCTTACACTTTGATTTTTTGGACTTACCCCCCTCTGTTAACATGGAGGTGAAGAAGGTCAACCACCCCACTCAGGGAGCCAAGAGTGCCTACAACTGAAAGTAGGAGAATTGCATCCAGCATCCATGTGGAATCTAAGCCCCCTCTTGATATAGATGTTGAGTGGACACAACCACTCTAAGGTTCACAGCATGGAGGAATAGAGTATGGATTAGCATGGACTTACTGATATTCTATTCATGAACTATGGTGACTAGTAATCGAAGAAAATGTGGCATTGGTGTGGAGAAAGTGGCCATGATGGCTGCTGGGGTTAGGGAGTGGGTGGAAGAGATGTGATATGAGGGCATTTTTGGGGGTTGCAATTGTCCTGGGTGGTGCTGCAGGGACAGTTTCTAGACTTTGTATGGCCTCCCATGGCTCGCTGACTGGATTGTGGGAGAGTGTGGGCTATGGTGTGGACCATTGACCATGAGGTGCAGCAGTGCTCAGAGATGTATTCATCAAATGCAATGAATGTCTCATGATGATGGAGAACGTTGTTGTTATTAGAGGAGGAGTGGGTGATGGGTGGTGGGGGGAATATGGAGACTTCATATTCTTTGAATGTAACATTTTAAAAAAATAAACACCAAAAAAATTTTTAATATAAAAAATACCTCTTTCTCCCTTCCCTTAAGGCCCACAGTGACAGTCAATCTCCATTGCTTGAAGGGCCATGTTCAGAGATACTTGCAACAGTGTTGAGGACTTGACATGCTCAACTGCCCTTATGAACTGGTACCACCATTTCTCTTGAGAGATACAATTCCCTCCTTTTGAGAACATCAGTCCTCCCCAGGATGTGGGTATACCTTCATTCTCATTATATGGGTCTCTATCCAATGACATAACTGACTATGGCAAAATGAGCACTCACATACTCCTTAGGAGCCTGTCCTGCATCAGATTATCCCCTTTAAGCATCTTAAACAGGTAACCTTCCTTATTATATTTTTGAAAAAGTTTTCTCAGCATTATACTTTCAACCAAATACCTGACAGTCTCCTATGTTCATATATTGCCCCACCCTTCCCCCAATTTCTTGGGCAATATTACTCATCCTCCCATCCCTAGCCCCCTCAAGCTCCCAAGTCCCCACCCAAAGGTAACCCCATGCCCCCATTTTATCCCTTCCTTGTACAAATACTTACATCCAGCTTATCATAGATTTCACCCATGTAGGTGGCATTGGTGTGGAGAAAGTGGCCATGTTGGCTGCTGGGGGTAGGGAGAGAGAGGAAGAGATGCGATGTGGGGACGTTTTGGGGACATGGAGTTGTCCTGGGTGCTGCTGCAGGGACAGTTACTGGACTTTGTATGTCCTCCCTTGGCCCACTGGGTGGACTGTGGAAGAGTGTGAGCTATGATGTGGACCACTGATCATGAGGTGCAGTGGTGCTCAGAGATGTATTCACCAAATGAAATGAATGTCTCATGATGATGGAGGAGGTTGTTGCTATGGGGGGAGGAGTGAGGTGAGGGGGTTGGGGGGTATATGGGAACCTCATATTTTTTTAATGTAACATTTAAAAAATAAAGACAAAAAATAAAAAATAAAAATAAAAATGTAAAATAAATAAATAAATAAACCTGCAATAAACATTCCTCTAAAAAAAAATACCCAATGAACATCCAAACATGCCTATATACCCCATATGCATGCCCTGGAGAATTCCCTCCTACTCATCCATCCCCCATCAATGACACTCCATATCCGTTCTCCTTTCCTGCTATAGTTGAACCCTTCTGTGATTCAAAACTTCTTCAAAAATGATGTCTAATATATTGCCAAATGCTATTATTAGGAAAATGAAACAGTAATGATAGGTTTAAAGATTAGAAACTGAATACATAATACTTAAGAGGAACTCTAAAAAGTAAATTGGGGTATTAAAAAATGGAAAATATCAAATGAAATTTTTTTTGACATTTTGCCTTTCATCACTGTAATAGGTGTTGCCCTGTATGTACAGTGGCAAGGCAATCTCTTTCATTTCTTCCTCAGTGTCTGCATCCTTTTTTTATTATGTCTTCAAAAAAGCTTTAGGTCACAGTGAAGTCACATATAGAATTCAGGGAACTCCCTTATACTGAACATTAAATCCTTTTCCCCCTTCCCCAGCAATGATCTTTTTACATGTGGATGTTACATTTGCTGCAAATGATGTACAAATATAGAAATATAGCTACTAACTATGGTTTCATTATGGTTTACATTTTAGACTATACACTATTATAAATTTTTGGTTACATTTTGGTTTACATTATGGTTTACATTTTAGACTATACACCTTTATAAATTTTTGTTGATGTTTAACATGGCCTGTATCCATCAGTGCAGGATCATGTCGAACACTTCCATTGTCCCCAGTTACCCCTTCTTCCATCTATTCTATTCCTCTTTCCCCATCCCCTCAGGTACTACAGTGACAACTAAATTTCACTATTTGAAGGACAAGGTTCATAGATACCTGTAATCATGCTGAGGACTTGACACACTAGTCTGTCCTCTCCCTTTGGGAGCAACCCATGCTCTCGAGGAACACACTCCCTTCTGTAAACATCAGGCTTCACCAGGATGAGGGCATAACACTTTCCCACTCATTTTATGGGTCTCCACCCAGTGATTTAACACACTATGACATAATGGGTAGTAACACCCTCCCTAGAAACCTGCCCCAGGTGCACCCTTTGCCAGATGTCCCCCCTCAAACACCTTAAACCAGTAACCCTTCCTTATATTTTCTAAAGAGTTTTCTCAACATTATAGTTTTGACTACAAACCCAACAATCTCCCATGTTCACTTGCTCCCCCCTAATCCTCCCCTCAATTCCTTGGAACATCTGATCCAACCTCCCAACCCTAGACCCACTCAAGTCTGCAAAGCCCAACCCAATAATATTCCTATGCCCCCATCATATCCCTTCACTGCACATTTACTTACCTCCTCTTTATCTTAGATTTCACCTATGTGGACGTTGGCTCACAACCTTCCTCTCCCCCTTTATTTCCTGTAAGCCTATCTTCCAGTCTCTAGCTCTCTGAGACAGCTTGAATTAATTCATGTCAGAGACATCATGTAGTCTTTGTCCTTCAATCCCTGGCTTGCTTCACTCAACCCAAGGTCCTCAAGATTCATCCACGTTATCACATGTGTTAGTAATGTATTCCTGCTAAAAGCTGAGTAGTATTTCTTTATCCATTCATTTGTTGATGGACATTTGGTTGATTCCAATTTTTGAAAATAGTGAATAATGCTGCTCTGAACATTAGAATGCATATATAAGTTTGTAACCTTGTTTTCAGTTCTTCTGGGTATACACACAGCAGTGGAATTGCTGGGTCATATGGCAAATCTATAGCTAGTTTTTTGAGGAACTGCCTAACTGTCCTCCAGAATTGTTGGATCCTTCTACATTTCCACCAGCAGTGGATGAGGGTTCCCATTTCTCCACATTCTCTCCAATACCTGTAGCCTTCTGTCTTTTGAATAACCACCAGTCTAGTGGGTGTAAGAAATATCTCATGGTAGTCTTTGTTTGCATTTCCCTAATAGCTAGTGATTTTGAGCATTTTTTCATGTGCTTTTTAGTCATTTGTATTTCTTCTTTGGAGAAGTGTCTGTTCAAATCTCTTGCCCATTTTATAAATGGATTATCTTTATTTTTGAGATATGAGTTGTTTGTATATGCTGGATATTAGTTTCCTGTCAGATATAAGGTTGCCAAATATATTTTCCTATTGGGTAAGCTGTGTTTTCACTTTGTTGATGAACTCCTTTGAGGTACAAAAGGATTTAATTTTGAGGAGGTCCCATTTATCTATTTTTTCTTTCACTGCTCATGCTTTGGGTGTGAAGTTCATGAAACCATTTCCTCTTACAAGGTCCTGTAGATGCTTCCCTAACTTGTCTTCCAAAGTCTTTAAAGTCTTGGCTCTTAAATTTAGGTCTGTGATCCATCTTGAGTTGATTTTTGTATAAAGTGTGAGATGGTAATCCTCTTTCATTCTCTTCCATATGGATATCCAGTGCTCCAAACACCATTTGTTGAAGAGGCCATTCTCTCACAGCTGAGTGGGTTTGGGGGCCTTGTTGAATATCAGATGACTGTATATGCAATGATCTATATCAGAACTCTCAATTCAGTTTCATTGGTCAGTATGTCTATCCTTGTGCCCATACCATGCTGTTTTAACCACTGTAGCTTTGTAGTATGTTTTAAAGTCAGATAGTGTAATTCCTCTAATTTCATTTTTAATTTTTAATATGTCTTTCATTATTTGAGACCTCTTTTCCTTCCAAATAAATTTCATGTTTTGTTTTCCAGTTCATTAAAAATGCTGTGTTGATTTTTATTGGGATTGCATTAAATCTGAGGATCAGTTTGAGAAGGATAGACATCCTAATGATATTTAGTCTTCCAATCCATGAACAGGGAATATAATTCCATTTATTTAAATCTTCTTTGATTTCCTTTAACAGTTTGTGTTATATTCAGTGTATAAATCTTTTACATATTTAGTTAAATTTATTCCTAGTAGCTTTATTTGTAAATTTATTATTGTAAATGGTATTTGTTTCTTGATTTCCTCCTCAGTTTGCACATTATTGGTGTACAAAAATGCTACTGATTGTTGTGCATTGATCTTATAACTTTTGAGTTTACTGAACTCATTTACAAGTTCTAGAAGCTTTGTTGTATATTCCTCGGGGTTTTCTATGTATAGGATCATGTCATCTGTAAGTAGTGAAATTTTGACTTCTTCATTTCCAATTTGGATGCCTTTTATGTCTGTTCCTTGCCTCAGTGCTCAAGCAAGTATTCCTAACATAATGGTAAATAGGAGAGGTGATAGTGGGCATCCTTATCTTGTTCCTGTTCATAGAGGGAAAGATTTTAGGATTTCACCATTGTAAATGATGTTAGCTGTGGGTTTTTCATATATACCATTTCTCATATTCAGAAGCTTCCTTCCACTCCTATCTTTTGTAGTGTTTTTATCAGGAAAGGGTACTATATTTTGTCAAATGCTTTTTCTGCATCTATGGATATGATTGTGTAATTATTTTCCCCTTCAGTTTGTTTGTATGGTATGTTATATTGATTGATTTTCTTATGTTGAACCATGCTTGCATACCAGGGATGAAACCCACTTTGTCATGGTGTATAATTCATTTGGTGTGTTGTTGAATATGATTAACAAGTATTTTGTTGAGGAATTTTTCATCTAGGTTCATTAGAGAGATTGATCTGTAATTTTCATTCCTTGTGGTATTGGTGTTTGGCTTTGGTATTAGGGTAATGATGGCATCATAGAAAGAGTTAGGCAATATTCCTTCTATTTCAATTTTTTAAAAGAGTTTAAGCAAGATTGGTATTATTTCTTTCTGGAATGTTTGGTAGAATTTACCTTTGAAGCCATCTGGTCTGGCACTCTTCTTAGTTGGGTTTTTCTGTTTTTGTTTTTTGTTTTTAAAGATTTATTTGAGTTATTTCTGTCCCCTTCCCACCTGTTGTCTGCTCTCTGTGTCCATTCACTGTGTGTTCTACAGCCTCTGCTTGCATTGTCAGGCCATACCAGGAAACTGAGTCACTTTCTTGTTGTGTCATCTTGCTGCATCAGCTCTCCATGTGTGCAGTGACACTCCTGGGTGGTCTGCACTTTTTTTCACAGGGCAGCTCTCCTTGCAGGGTGCACTCCTTGTGCCTGGAGCTCCCCTACACAGGAGTGTTCTTGTGTGACACAGCACTCCTTGCATGCAACAGCACTGCATGTGGGCCAGTTTATCACATGGGTCAGGAGGCCCTGGGTATCGAACCCTGAACCCTCCATATGGTAGGCAGATGCTGAGCCACATTTGCTTCCCAATTGGGGGGGTTTAGTGACTTATTCTTTCTCTTCACTTGTGATTGGTTTGTTGAGATTATCAATTTCTTCTTTTGACAATGTAGGCTGCTTATGCGTTTCTAGGAATTTGTCCATTTCCTCTAAATTGTCCTTCTTGTTGACCTATAGCTTTTCAATGTATCCTCTTATGATAGTCTTTATTTCTGTGGAGTCAGTAGTGATATCCCTTTTCTTATTTCTTATTTTGTGTATTTTCATCTTCTCTCATTTTTTCTTTATTAGTTTGGCTAAGGATTTGCCAATTTTATTGATATTCTCAAAGAACTAGCTCTTCATTTCACTTTTTCTAATGCTTTATTATTTTCCATTCCATTTAGTTCTGCTCTGATCTGTGTTATTTCTTTTTTCTTCCTTTGGGGTTAATTTGTTGTTTTCTCACTATTTTAACTCTTCTTTTTTGATGGATGAGTTTATGGCTATGAATTTCCCTCTCAGTACAGCTTTTGCTGTATCCCATAAGTTTTGATATGTTGTATTGTCATTTTTATTACTTTCAAGGTCATTACTGATTCTTTTGAGATTTCCTCCTTGGCATATTGTTTGTGTAATAGCATGTTGCTTAATTTCATACCTTTTTGCCTAAACTGGTTCTCTGGCCCTTGAACATCTCCAGCTTCATTTCACTGTGTTCAGAGAATTTATTTTTTATGATTTCAATCTTTCTGAATTCATTTAGACTTTCTCTGTGGCCTAGGATGTCACTTGTCTTGAAGAAGGACCCATGTGTGCTTGAGAAGAATGTATATCCTGCTGTATTTGTGTGTAGTGTTCTGTATATGTCTGTTAGGTCCAGATCCTCAAATACATAATTCAAAGCCTTTGTTTCTTTATTGATTCTCTGTTGAGATGTTCTGTCTAATGGTGACAATGGTGCATTAAAGTTCTCACTATAATTGTAAAGGCATTTATTCCTTCACTTAATTTTTCCAATGTTTGCCTCACATACTTTGAGGCACCCTGGTTAGATGCATAAATGTTTATGGTTATTCTTTCTTCTTGAAAAATTACCCCTTTTACTAATATGTAGTGTCCATCTTTGCCTCTCACAATAGTTTTTCATTTAAAGTCTCTTTTGTCTGATATCTGTATAGCTACTCTTGCCCTTTTTGGTTATTGGTTGCTTGAAAGATTGTTTTTTAGCCATTCTCTTTCAACTTCCCATGCTTCCTGGACATGTACATTGATCTTCAATAGGTTTGGGCTGTTTTCAGCCATTATTTCCTCCAACATGCCTTCTGTCCCTTTCCCTTCTCTTTCTTCTGGGATGCCTATAATGTGTATTTTTGTGTGTGTTTTGTGTTGTCATTCAAAGCCCTTAGTTCCTGCTTGAATTTTTTTCTTTCTATCTATCAATTCTACTGTTTGATTTCAGATGTACTGTGCTCCACATCACTAATTGTTTCCTTTGCCTCTTCAAATCTGCTGTTATTTGCTGAAAGTGTATTTTGGATTTCTTGGATTGTGCCATTCTTCACTATCATAGTCATTATCTTTTGGTATATATTTACAATTTCTTCAGTATGCTCTCCAAGTGTTTTCTTAATATCCTTAATCTCTTCCTTCACTTCATTAAGTTCATCCATGATATTTGTTTGGAGGACTTTGATTATGTATTTGATGTTCTACTCCTCTTCACAGTTTTTTGTTTGTTCATTGGCCTGGGCCATGTCTTCCTGATTATTGGTATAGTTTTTAAATTTTTGGTGCTGTCTGGTTACCTTTTTATCTTAATGGTTTTGTTCATTTGATTAGCTTCTCCATCTAGTCTCAGGTTTTATTTAGGGGCTGTTTTGGTGTGTGTGTTAAGTTTTCTCCTTGACACTTTGTTCTTCTTATTCTATTTCCTTTTTCTGGGGGGTCTAAATTCACTTGAAGGCAAAATATTAGGGCTAGGGAAAGCAAAAGAGGTAAGAAAAGAAAAAATGTAATAGCAGTACTAATAGTAAATGTTAGCAGAAGAACCATATAAGACCTAGAAGAATGAATATTAAACTCAAGTAAGCAGTGTAGAGTTATAGGAATAAAAAGAGTGGATTACTAGGAAGGAGCTGTGGCTCAATCAATTAGGCTCCCATCTACCATATGGGATACCCTGGGTTTGCATCCCAGGGTCTCCTTGTGAAGTCAAGCTGGCCCACACCCATGGAAAGCTGATGGCCTGCACCTGTGGAGAGCTGCCAGCCCATGCCCATGGAGAGCTATAGCAGCAAGATGACCGATCAAAGGGAGACAAGCAGACAAGCAGAAGAACATGCAGTGAATGGACATAGAGAGCAGACAGCAAGGGGGGTATAAATAAAAATAAATATTAAATAAATATTTTTTAAAAAGTTGAGTACCTACAATGAAATGGGAAACTGAATATGGAGAAGAATATGTATGAATTAAAAGGCCAGCATGATCAGGAGCAAGAGAAAGAGAAAAAAAAGGACAATAACATAAAGAGTTAATAGAAGATATTAACACACTCCCTTATGTGTGTTGCACAAGGCTAGTCAATTGCCTGACTCCACCTTCTCCCAGACTAACCCTCCCTTACCACAAGGAGTTTGGGTAAATAAGGCCACCTCAGCAGATTCACCTTTCATCTCTCACCTCTTCCTGATCTCTCCTCAAGCCAGCCATCATGCTTCTCAAAGTTCAAAAAGGAGGGTCCAGACAATTGAACCCACATTCACCGGATCCCTCTGCACCCCTGCCCAGAACCCTCCCACTCCTGGATACTGTCTGAGACTAGCAAAGTTTGGGAAACACCATGGCTCAGGGTTCAGGGGCCATCAGTCTTGGGGAATGCAGGGTTTGGGGAACAGAGGTTCAGGGATCATGGGTTTGGAGACCATGGGTTTGGGAATGCAAGGCTCAGGGAATGTCCTGGCTTCCTGCTCTAAGGGGAGGGGCTTAGCCTTCTCACAGCTTCAGACACAAGCACCAGAAAACTCTGGTTTTACACTGAGCAATCTCTCTTTTTATTGCACTCTCCAGATCGATGTCCAAAAGCCTCCTGCTTTGTGTGTTCCCAAAAACAGCTCTCTCAGGCAGGAATTTTTTCCCACTCAGCCATTTTTTTTTGTAGGAGAGATGATGTGTTGCACTTACTCTGATGCCATCTTTCCTCTCCTCCACAAGTTATGTCTTCCTTCACTACTGGGCTATGAGGAGGGGTACTGGTTTTAATGGTTGAGATTGGGTGATGTTCACTCATGAGTAGAAGTTTCTTTTTTGGAAAACATTAATCCTGGAAGAGATAAATTGATTAGGATAGTAAATATATAGGGGCTTACTAAAAGTGAAAGAAGATAGTTGAGAGTGGACTTAAGAGGTTTATAAACCAAGGAGAGTGGAGATACATGAGAAGAGTAAGAATGGAGTGCTGCTTGCAGCATTTTTAGTTTGGTTATGCTTTTGAAGGACTACAGCTGCTTAAAGAATTGAGCTGGGTTTGGACAAGTTCTATGCTATCACACCAACAAAGGGTTTCATAAGGTTCAGATGGTGAGGGTGTTGCTATTAAGGACTTAGCTTTTGCTTTTTGAAGAGGTGTTTTAGGCCATCCAATGGCTGACACCCAAACATTTCAGTGGGTGTTTCTTGTGCACTGACACTTCCTTGGAGAGATGTCTTTACTCAGGAAAAATGCATGCAGCTACTAGTTCATTTGGTTGTGTGTAGCTGCCCCAGGAGTGGCTTAGTTAAGGAAGATATTGGATGAGCTTATTTGAAGCAGGGAGATTAGTCTAAATGTGCAAATATAAGTGTTTAGTAGGGACCCAGTAAGGGGGACTGTCTCTGATAAGCAAAATGACAATTGAAGTTTTTCCTATAAGTTTCAAGACATGGGCCACCAATTGGCAAACTCTAGGTTTAAAATACCATACGTGTTGTCCCCTTATAAGAGCCAGCTTTAATGCTAATTGAGTCAGTTCTGTTTACCTTACTCTGGTAATTATTGCTCTACTCAGTATATCTTTCACATAGCCAGTATGCTGAAGCACTGTTGACCCTTAGAGGGAAGCTCCAGTGTTTTACCTGCTTGGTGCACAGTGCTCTTTGGCTCTATGAAACAGAACCAGACTGGACACAATGTTGAGCCATTGCTAAGGTGCTAAGGTCACAGACGTTTGAAGCAGCTCGAAGTTCCATTTACTTCAGGAACATAATGAGAGGTGGCAGAAACATTTATTGCTTTAGGGGTTATAGTAACCCTCAGCCAATAACTCAAATGGAGAGACACTGTGCATGGTACTGGGGGCCTAGTTTAAATGTTCAACAGAGTTTGATAAAGCTGAAGTTTATCTATTGTGTGACCTTGTGGATATGTTTACTGCTATAAGGAACCAGTTTTGGTGAGGCTGAGAACAGGACTTACATTTTGTATGAAATAAACTAAGAGAATACTTTAAAGGAGTATCCAATGACCTAGCTATGCACCACCTCATGGTAGCCCCTTGATAGCTATTCATTATGTGTGGTCACAGGGCTGCTTCTTTTATGGGGCGTGGTAGATTATTTAGATATGGGCTAGAGTATCTGATTCCTGATTGCCAGGTAGAGAGGTTGTTTCATGATATATAACATCTTTAAAATAATTAAAACCATGGTTAACAGGCTATACTGCACCTAACATCATGCAGAAAACACTGTCAAATTTCCAGAACTCTATAAAATCTTTATATGAACAACTTACCCATACAGCTCTGACTAACAGATGGTTAGACAACCCCTTTTACTTTTTGTAACACTTTCTAAACACTTTTCAGTTAATTTATAAAATATTAAGTGAACTTCACTATTTTTACTTCACTTTTTGCAAGATGAAATAACAAATCTTGTACAATAGGTTGAAATAATGATACATTTTAACATTTGACTTTGAGAATGCAAAGTTAAAAAGTTGCTAGTTTTGAAGACTTGTTTTTTTAAAGTGATAAAACGTTTCTTTAAATGCAACTAAGTACACAACAAAAGTATCATAAAGGTCAAGAAGCTATATTGATGAAACAGATTTCTTTTTTATGCTTTGTATATTGATTATTCAGGAGGAAAAAATCATTGTAACCTTCTACTAAAACAGACGAATGATTTAAGAAACTGTCAATTTAACAGAAAGGGGCCAAATTTCAGTTTTGCATTTATATACTGTTTGGTACTAAGGTGTTTAAAAATTTATAGATAGATCTATTAAATTTTACCCACCTTTGACCACAATGATTCCTTTTCTGCAAACTTTCTGCACATTTTTTATTTATCCAGGTTTTGTTCTACGTGTTTCTTTTTCTTTAAAAACCAGTTTTTAAAAAATTTTAGGACAAAATTACATTTGTTTTTTTAATAAAAACAAAAAAACATTTTGTATACATTGCCTCATTAAGTTACCACAATGGTTTTGGAAACTACCTCCAAACAATTCTCTTACAACATACAATTACCATTAAAATTAAACAAACTTGTCAGAGTAAAGACTTAATTTGATTATATGCAAACATAATTTTCTTTATTTGAATACCTAGTAGCATACAATACTAGAATATTAAAAGCTTTTAGAGAATGGTTTTCAGAAATATATGCTTGCCTTAGTTTACTATTTTGTTAGTACTTCAGTGAGATATATTAAAATTCCAAAATTGTGAGTAAACTTAAAAGCATACTTATTGTTTACTTCATTTTAATCATAAATTAGAAAAACATTTCCTAGCTTTTGAGGAATTTTTTCTTTACTGAAATTGACAATTGCATTATCACTTTCATTTGAAGGCTGTTCATAGCTTTGAATTGGGAAATTACAGGATGAACTATGACTCAAATTTCTGGCCTAGTAGATAAAAGTTTTAAACTAAACTTTCATTTCCTTAACCTTGTTACATTCAGCTCAGTTAAACTTGTATTTTCCTCAAACTGCCACAATTAACCATCACAATATCAAATATAAGCTAAATACACTCAGTTATAGCAATTTCAGATTTTTTTTCTGCTTTATAATATAAAGGCATTTATATAATGATCACATCGACTAAGTTACAGCTTTGTTTTGTTTTTCCGTCTTTATTATTTTTCAGTGTTACATTAAAAAAAATGAGGTCCTCATACATGCCCCACCCCCCTCACCCCACTCCTTGCATAACAACCTCCTTCATCATCAGGGGACATTCAATGCACTTGGTGAATACATCTCTGAGCACTGCTGCACCTCATGGTCAATGGTCCACATTATAGTTTACACTCTCCTCTAGTCCACCCAGTGGGCCAAGTGAGGACATACAATGTCCAGTAACTGTCCCTGCAGAACCACCCAGGACAACTCCAAGTCCTGAAAATGCCCCACATCACATTTCTTCTTCCCACTCCCTACTCTCAGCAGCTGCCATGGCCACTTTCTCCATGTCAATGCTACATTTCCTTCCATTACTAATCACCATAGTTCCAGAATAAAATATCAATAAGTCCACTCTAATCCATACACTATTCCTCCATTCTGTGGACCCTGGGATGGTTATGTCCACTCCACCTCTATATCGAGAGGGTGCTTACATACCACATGGATGATGGATGCAATTCTTCTGCTTGCAGTTGTAGGCATTCTTGGCTCCCTGGTGTGGTGGTTGACCTTCTTTACCTACCTGTTAGCTGGCTGGGGTAAGTCCAATAAAACAGAGGGTGAGAGTTGCAAGTCTGTTGAGGTTCAGGGTCTGGCTATCACATAGACAGTCCAGAGATTCAGGTTCCCTGAGTATACACTAAACCCCAGTGCCAACCACAGGTCTGGTAAAAGTAACAGGAGAGGCTTGTGAACAAAGATCACATCTGAGTCCAACTCCATTGCACTCAGTTTTTACTAAGATTTTTGCTTAAAACAGACTGGGAACTTTATTAACAATGCAACTAAAACTTTTATTATTAAAAGGTAATGTTGCTAGGATTTCTCATTTCTCCAACATTTGAACTTATTCCATGTGGTTTCTTTTATACATTAAATCTAATTGCAAGATAGAATTAAATTTAAAGACTCATTTTTAGTTTACCTTTCACTGTTATTCAATTTGTAACAGGGGAACCCCAAATTTGATTTAGGAGTTCCTAGGCATAAACAGATTGACAAAGTTAAAGTAATCAATGACTAGAACAGGAGAAAGAATTTTATACACTTACTTAGCATGGGGAAAGACTCGACTTTAGAATCACTTTCATACAAAGCTCTGAGTGTTCACCCTTTGCAGAGACCTCATCCTGAAACCCTCATCTTCATTCCTCCAGGAAAATCCCTGGGCAGTTGCTAGGCACAGAGTTGGGGGATTGAGGGAAACCCAAACCTGGACAACACAAAAATTGGGGCTGTATTTTCATTAGATACCTCTTGCAAGAGTTAAAATTGGGGGGGGGGGGAGCATTAACAACTTCTTCCCTGAGGCAACATTGCAAATGCCTTGATTTAGATTCCCCTTTAGATTCCCCATTCACTCCACTTATCAGGAATGACCAAGATGAGAGAGTTTTGGAGTGGCAGGTCAGTACTAGGTAAATGGCTTCTATGTTAATTAAGAATTTAATTAATTTAATTTACTTACCTGCCATGTCAAGGGTCACACCAGACTCCTACAGGCTGAAGGTTTGCAGTGTTGTCCAGGGAGCCATGCCTGGCCCAGGCCCCAGCCATTCCACTTGGAAACAAAGCCCTGGCAAGTCCTGGTGCATGGCAGCCCAGGGCCAGGGACCCACTTCTCCACACTTGAATCAGATTCCTGCTTCCATGGAAGCCTGAATTCTGCGTGACCCTGAGGTGACAAAGTGCTTTCAGTGATGGCAGCTAAAAGATAACCTTCTTTATGGGCTTTTTGCTTGCCTCTTCTTACCTGCTTTCTCTTGGCACCATGGTTTAAATTGATGAGAACTGTGAAGGCTTTTTAAAAATTTATTGAAGTATATCACTCAAGCATAAGCATACATAATCAATAAGAGTAATAGTTGTGAACTTACAAAACAAACATACATAACATCATACAGGGTTCTCATACCTCACCCTACCACCAGTACCTTGCATTGTTGTGAAACATTTTTAACTAATGATTAAAGTGCATCTTCAAAATATTACTACTAACCAAATTCTCTTACATTTTATATATTTTCCCCAAACCCAGCCTATTATTATTATTACTGTATCATTTATACATGAACATAAATGAACAGTAAGTGTGTAGGAAAAGTTGTGAATTTACAAAGGAACAAGCATAACATCACACAGGGATCCCATACATCAACCCACCACAAACACCTTGGATTGTCCTGAGACATTTTTTATAAATTATGAAAGCATATTGTCAAAATCTTACTACTAACTATAGTCCTTATCTTATATTTGGTATATTTTCCACCAACCCACCCTGTTATTATTTTTTAAATATATTTTTATGACAGATGTTGTAAACTTACAAAGCAATGATGCACAATTGCAGAATTCCTACAACACCCCTCTATCAACACACCACACCGTGGTAGAATATTTGTTACATATTATAAGATAAAACCATCAGACTATTATCAGGTCCATAGAGTACATTTGGCACACTTTTTCCATGCTTCCCCATTATCAACACAGTACATCTTTGCCATAGATGCATGAATATTACATTATTAGTGCTAACCACAGTCCATAGGTCCCTCCAGTTGTATCTTTCCCATGCTTCTCCATATTCCCACCACCCTGAAATAGTGATGTACATATTCTCTAGCTCACAAAGGACACTCCTGCATCTCTACCATCAACCACAATTCTCATCCACCTCTGGGTTTTTTGTGTTAGTCAGTCCATAGATTATTCTCTAGCTTTCTGTCGATTAATATTTACAACCCTAGGCTACCCTTTTCAGCCACTATCCCATTAATAAACCAGCTGTTACTCACTATAATGAGTTACCATCAACTCTATACATCTCCACACTTTTACAGTAAAGTTAATTAAAACTTCTACATACATCAAACATCAGTAATCCATCTCAGTCCTCTTATTTCCTTTATGAATGCATCACCTACCACCAGACATTTAGGTTATTTTCCTATATTTTCTTTTAGAAGATTTATGGTTCTTACTTCTATATTTAGGTTTTTTACTCATTTTGAGGTAACTTTTGTATGAAGTGTGAGATAGGGGTTCTCTTTCCTTTTTTGGCTATGGATATCCAGCTCTCTCAGGACCATTTGTTGAATGGACTGTTCTGCATAAGGTGGGTGGTTTGACGAGTTAGTAAAAAATCATTTAACCATACACATGAAGGTCTGTTTCTGAACCACCAATTTGATTCCATTGGTCTATGTATCTGTCTTTATGCTACTACCATGCTGTTTTTACCAGTGTAGCTAGGTAATATGATTTAAAGTCTGGAAGTGAGAGTCCTCCAACTTTGCTTTTCCTTTCTAAGATGTTTCTGGCTATTTGGGACCCCTTTCCATTCCAAATAAATTTGAAAATCATGTTTTCCATTTATTTTTAAAAATACTGGTGGAATTTTTATTGGGATTGCATTGAATCTGTATATCAATTTGAGTAGAATTGACTTCTTAATGATATTTCATCTTCCAATTTGTGTGCATGGAATGTTCTTACAATTATTTAGATTTTTAAAATTATTTTTAACAATGAGTTTTAGTTTTCTGAATATAAGTGCTTTATATCATTGGTTAAATTTATTCCAAAATATTTGGGTTTTATCTCTCATATTTTATTTCCACCACTCTTTTGAAGCTTTCAGTCTCTTTACTGATGCACTATTCAATTCTAGACTGTCTTCCAAGACTATCTCTGGTCTTTTCTTTTCAGACTATAGCACACCCTTTAGTATTTCCTACAAAGCTGGTCTCTTGGTTACAAACTCTCATTTTCTGTTTATCTGTGAATATTCTAAACTCAACCTCATTTTTTAAAGACAGTCTTACTGGATATGAGATTCTTGGCTGGAAGTTTTTCTCTTGCAGTATCTTAAATATATCATACCACTGAATTCTTGCCTCCATGGTTTCTGATGAGAAATCAGCACTTAGTCTTATTGGATATCCCTTATATGTTATGCATTTTGCTTTTCTCTTGCTGCTCTCAGAATTCTCTCTTTGTCTTTGGCATTTGACATTCTGATTATTATGTCTCAGAGTTGTCTATTTGGATTTATTTGGATGGGAGTACATTGTGATTCTTGGACATGGATATCTATGTTCTTCAATAGGGTTGGGAAATTTTCTACTATTATTTCTTCAAATATTCCCTCTGCCCCTTTCCCTTCTCTTCTCCTTCTGGGACACCCATGACACATATGTTTGCATGTCTCTTGCTGTTGTTCAGTTCCCTAAGAACTTGTTCAATTTTTTCTATTCTTCATCTGTTCTTTTGTATGTTCACTTTCAGAGGCCATTTCTTCAAGCTCTGAAATCCTTTCTTCTGCCTCCTCAGATCTGCTATTATATGATTCCAGTATATTTCTAATTTCATTCATTGCACCTTTCATTTCCATATGATCAGCTATTTTTCTATGTATACTTTCAAATTCTTCTTTGTGCTCATCCAATATCTTCTTAATATACTTTATCACTTTAGCCATATCATTGAATTTATTTAGGAGATTTGTTTGAATAGCTAAAGAAGTTGTCTCAACTCCTTTATGTCATCTGGAGGCCTTTCTTGTTTCTTTAACTGGGCCATCTCTTCCTGTTTTGTGGTGTGGATTGCAATTTTTTGTTGATGTCTTGGCATCTGGATTATTAGATGTATTTATTCTGGGTGCAGTTTCTTTCTTTTATTTAGGGCTTCCTTGTCCTTTTTTCCCTTTCTGGTTTGTAGTAGGAGCCAAGGATATAGTTGGTGCTATAAGCTGTGGACGCTCAAGTTGCCCTCATTGCCCCAAGGACTGGTGAAGTTTTTCTCAACTTTCTCCTTTGCCAGGGTGAGAGACAGAGCCACTGCCATATGTAATAAACCAAGTTGTGCAGGCCTAGACTGTAGTTACCCAGAGATTGATGTAGCTTCACACCCCTTTTCCCCTCCATGTGGTGGGGATGGTGCTACAGGTGTGGGCAGCAATCTATGCCATGCAAGTCCAAAATGACTACATTTGCCTTGATTGACTTCCTACTATTCAGTCTATGCCAGCCAAATGTACCTGCAGTTACCCATAATGGCTGGTGTAGAGCTCACCAGCTTCCTCCCTGTTAGAGGTGGGGATGAAGCCTAGGCTAGGGCTGCAGGCTGATATGGATGAAATAAATCAGTCCCTACTGTCACTGGTCACTGTGATTTTCAGTTGGCTCAGCTTCCTCTCATGTGGGAAGTGGAGTCAAAATGGTGGCTACCAGCCTCTTTCCTACTTGGACAGGTTCAAACTTTAGCTGTTCTTAGGGTTATACTTTAGCCAGCCAATTTACTAATCAGTAACTGAAATAAGTGGTCATTTCTGTCTTCCTCCTGTTCTTAGGAAATGGAGATTCCAATTCCAGCCACAGAATAGCTCCTGAGGCAGCTTGTGCAGACAAAGTAGGATGAATACTGATCTTCATGTCACTGATCTTCATGGTGTGGCCTGTATTTTCCCAGAGAGGCTGGCACAGGTGTCCCCAGCTTCCTCCCTGCCAGAGGTAGGGCTGGGGCTTAGGCTAGAGCTGCAATCTGATCTAGACTTAAAGAAGCTGGTCCCTACCAGCACTGTGATTTTCAGTTCATTCCACTTCTCCTCATACCAGGGGCAGAGTTAAAATGGTGGCTATCAGCCTCTTTCTGACTTAGAAATGTTCAAACTTTAGGATTATACTTTAACCCACTGAATTTACTAATCAGTAGCTGAAGTTGGTGGCCATCTGTCTCTTCCTCCTCCATTTTTGAGAAATGGAGCTTCCAATTCCAGCTGTGGAATAGCTCCTGATGTTGCTTGTGCCACCAGTGGAGGATGGGCACTGGCCTCTGGAGTGCGGAGAGCTCTACTTAACAAATCTTCACTGCAGATGGGCAGTTTCCTCCTTCCATTCTTTCAAGTCTGTTGCATGATGCTCTTCTGGTCTCCTAGAGACCCCAAGCAGGTGCTGTAGATAGTCCTGGGTGATAACTAACTGCTCTGTAGCACAAGCTGACTTAGGAGCTCCTTACTGTGCCACCATCTTACTGATTGTCCCTGAAGGCTCTTTTTAAAAGGGAGTTAATGGGAGTTTGGGGACTCAGGGAAAGATTTTGCAACTTCTTATGGATATCTGAGGCTGACTGTCTAATAAACTGAGTTTTTAGGAGATCTATCCTTTTTTAGAGTCAGGATCATTTTGTTCTGCCTCTGAGTAATTTTCATGAGCTTATTATAGTTGACTGGCTTGTAGTGTATTTCCTCATCCCTTTTAGGATATGTGGTTACATGACCTCTAGCTTTCACATCTGCCTGTTACCCCCTTCCATCTTACACAGGTTTAACTGGACTTCAGATCTACATACAGAGGTCACTTTTGGCCATTCTCTAATTTGTACTGTGGGCACATGTACAATTTTTTTCTTTTTAGACCATTAGTAGGAATGTTGTCTTAATCCCTGAGAAAACATCCCAAGGGGGCATCTGCTGGAATGTTGGAGGCTGTGTCCATCATTCTAGGGAGAAATATGGGAGAAAGTATGTCAGCTGAACTGACATCCCAGACCTAGACTGACTAAACTTCATCATCCAATCTGAAGTGCCCAGGCTGCTCAATTCCCAGGGGACATTTGGATCAAGTTTCCAAACCTAAGTGCCCAAGCCATCTAAGACTTAGGGGATGTTTGGAACCCTCTAAACTGAAGCACCCAAGCCACTTAAATCTTAGAGGATGTCTAGAGTTGCTGCTCTGTTTCCTGGCATTCCAAGAATCATAGAGCCCTTGCTACTGGGTGTCCCCAGGGTGACCTAGACTTGGGAGACACCCAGACCTAGGTTCTGGACTGAAGCTGCCAAGTTGAATTTTGTCCCTGAAAGGAAGGTGAGCTCCTTCAATTTGATTATTTTCCAATTGGCTAGTGATTAAAGGCCAGAGGCCTTACCTATAAGGATACACATGTTTTCTATAGACACTTTGCACAGTACATTGGATTTTTAAGATAAGTTACACTTATCTTAAAGTTACACTTAGAGAGAAGGGGCCTAAAATGAGAGGGGCAGTTAAGAAAGTGGCCTACAATTGATTTTATGTTCTCTTGGGGAGTAGGTGAGGATTAAGCCTAGAGTTACACTGAACCTATTTATTTTGTAGACCTAATATTGAAGATTTCTGCAGAGAAGACAAAAAGCTTATCACCAGAAGGTTAAATGACTTGGCATTGTTGTGATCACCTTGAGGGTTTTGAAATTATAGAAGGAAGAGATGGTTGATGTTAAAGAAGAGGGAAAGATGACAGAGACAGAAAGTCTGAGAATATTTGAGGAAGCATCAGTGATGGCAACGTTTACACTGGGAGGAGATTAGAGTGGGGGAGATTCCATGGGTTCCTGTGTTCCATTGGACTCCTGCTTGGCTTGGGGATATCTCCAGTCAGGTTCCCAATGTGGTGTCATCTGCCAGCTAGAGTCTCCTTGATCTGCAAGGCATGGGGGGAAGCCCTTACCACCTTTGAAAAGGGAGCCAAAAATTCTAGATGAACTGAGATTATGTCCTCTGGGAACAGGGCTGGATACCCATTCACAATGGAAAAGAGAGAGACAGCCTTATATAGACAGACACATATACCCACATCCTCCACCCAACAGACAAATGTAGATATACCAGTTAGAAGCCAAAATTTACCAGTCTTCTTGAATGGAAGGGGTGTTACCAGAGATGGTTATTTCCTACCTGGCTCACAATAATAGGTTATCAGCACCAGTATCTAAGTTGTTGGCTTCAATGCAAGAAAGAATTCAAGGATGACCAACAAATTAAATAAAGAAACACAGAATTTATTGGGGGGTAAGACAATAATACAGAAGTACAACTTCAGAGAAATGAAGGCAGGCATTACCAAGGGAGAACAATGCAAAGTTTTGCCCTGAAGTACACTGTTTTATGGGAGTACAGGACTCCAGGATCTATGCTGATTGGCATACTTGAGATAAAACTGGGGAACTCTATTGGGTGATTTGATTCTCAGGGGTTTAGGATTGGCTCTCCAGGAGTGATTGGCTGCTGTACATGAAATCTGCAGGGCATGTTGCCCAGTGGTGACTGGCCTCTGGTCACTGTCCATGAGATGTGAGATAACCTGAAAGTGAGTGTGTGTGTGGGTGCTGGTGTCCCTCTCACCCCTCCCCTCTTTCCCACCAGGTAATGATATTGCTGGCTGCTTTCTGATAATGCAGGGTGTGTGCTGTGTGCCATAAACTGTGGGTGTTTGTGCTGCAAGTTGCCCCTTCCTAACTTGCCTGTGTGATTCAGCAGGTTGATTTAAGTTAACAAACTCTTGCCTCAGCCTGTGTAAGTCAATAGGCCATTGCTAGTAAACAGGCCAATGCCTCAGTTTCTCTTACCAGACATTTTAGGTTTTCTGTCCCCTTCTTCCCTGGGTCCCTATTCTTTCTTGCCTCACTATGAAGTTGGCTTTGTTGGCAGTCTGTTTCTTTTGCTGCTTCCATGGGTGGACTCTCAGTTGTGAAAAACTTGAAAGGTAATTTCTACAATTTTTGGCATGGGCTCATCCAATACCCCTTCTAACTTGTGCAGTTTTCATCTTATATAAGGAACACTATGACAAATAAAGGATATATTAATAGTGTGCAAATTAGCAAGGATCAAGTGTTTCCTGGATCAAAATGAATTTATTGATGATAGGTCTCTAGCAGCTGGGCTAGACAGACTGATGGATTCTTTTGAGTGCTTTGGACTATTTCTTCAATTCCATTCACATAGTTTTGTTTTGTCACTCCCTTTCTGAAACCCACAATAATTCAAGCTTTATAATAACCTAATTTAGGCCTATCTGTTTATTTGGATTCCAATTTAGTTCAATTCTGCGGATAGCCTGATCCCCTGGGACATATACTGAGTTGTCTGGATTATTGTTGCCCAGTGAACTGGCATGGTTGTGGGTTTTCTCCCATACCATCTGTATCTCTTCAGAGATTGACATTACATTTAGTAGAGTCTGTATGTCTGCCCAATTAGAATTATGTGTTGCAAAAATGGAGTTAAATTCCTTTACTTTTTTGTGAGGATCTTTCTGATAACTGGACACTTGGTTTTTCCAATTGCACGATCTGAAGTTGAGAATGGGATTAGACATAAAAATAGCCTCTTGGTCTCCTTTGATCATCCATTCCAGCTGCTACTTGTTTCAATGGAAATTATCCAGCTGAGGAGATTGGTCACTGAACAAATTGAGCAGCACTCCAGGTTTGCCCTGGGGAGGCATTTCTGCAGGGTCTAGAGGTAACTCAAACTCATTTTCCCCACTCTATAAATAAAAGAGACAATCTTCCCAGAGGCAATAACAACCCTAAATATCTATGCATGTAACAGGGGGACCCCAAAATAAGAGGCAAACACTTGTAAAACAGAAGAGGGATTCCAACAAAAAAATAGTTGGAGACTTCAATACACCACTCTCATCAATAGAAAGAAAATCTAGATAGAGAATTAATAAGGAAACAGAGAACTTGTACAGCATGATAAACAAACTAGATATAATAGTAGTGTACAGAACATTGCACCCCAAAAGAGCAGGACACTCATTCCTTTCAAGTGCTCATGTATCATTTTCAAGGAGAGGGTACATCTTGGTTCACAGAATAAGTCTCAGTAAACATATAAAGTTTGAAATCATACAAAGAACTTCCTCTGACCATAATGGAATGAAGCTGAAAATGAGTAAAAGGTAGAGAACTAAAAAACTCATTAATATAAGGAAGCATAACAACACACATTTAAACAATTAGTGGGTCAAACATGAAATTGCAAGTGAAAGCAGTACATATCTTGAGATGACTGGAAATGAGAACACAACATAATAATACTACTAGAATGCAGTGAAGGTAGTCCCAAGAAGGAAATTTATTGAACTAAGTGCTTATATTAAACAAGAAGAAAGAAGTAAAATCATAGATCTAACTGCACACCAGAAGGAAATAGAAAAAGAATAGCAAACTAATACTAAAGCAAGCAGAATGAAGGAAATAAAGACCAGACCAGAAGACAATAAAATTAAGGAAAAAAATCTGTAGAGAGAATTAGCAAAACCAAAAGTTGGGTCATTGAGAAGATCAGTAAAACTGACAAATGGTTCAGAAGACTGACAGTAAAAAAGAGAAAAGATGAAAATAAATAAAATGAGAAATGAGAGGGCATATTATTACTGGTTCTACAGAAATAAAAAGTGTTTATAAGAGGGTACTATGGACAACTGTATACCATCAAATTACACAACATAAATGAAATGGACAAATCCCTATAAATATATGGAAAACCTTCACTGACTCTGGAATTAATGGTCAACAGACCATCATAAGATAAGATGTTGAACTGGTCATTAAAACTGCCCAAAAAAGAAAAGCCCAGTATTAGATGGCTTCATGGGTAAATAATACAATCATTCAAAGAAAGACTAATATCAATAGTGCTCAAACTCTTCCAAAATAATGAAGAGAAGGGAATACAGTATAACTCATCTGATGAGGTCAATATCACCTGAATACCAAAGGCAGATAAAGACACCACAGGAAATGAAAATTACAGGTCATATTCTTTTATGAATTTAGTTGTGAAAACACTTGCAAATGGAATGCAACAGCACACCCAAAGATAACATGATCAAGTGTGTTTTATCATAGGTATGCAAGGGTGCTTCTACACAAGAACATAAATTACTGTCACCACATTAATAAAATGAAAGAGAAAATCCACTTGATGCTGTTGATTGATACAGAAAAGTCATTTCTCAAAATCCAGCATCCTTTTTTATTAAGAAACAAAAACAAAAATATAACCTTTGAAAAGTAGAAATAGAAAGTGAGCTTCTCAAAATGATAAAGGGCATAGATGAAAAACCCACAACTAACATAATACTGAATGGTGAAAGAGTAAAAGCTTTCCCTTTAAGATCTGGATAAGATAAGAAATAACTTGACATCCTTTTTACTCAGCATTGTGACAAAATTTTTAACCAGAGGATTTAGGAAAGAAGAAAAATTAAAAGGCATTCTAATTGGAAAGGAAGTAGTAAAACAATCAGTATTTGTATATGACACGATCCAAAAAAATCTACAGCAAAGCTACTAAAGCTAGTGAGTTCAGCAGAATGGCAGATACAAGAGCAACACAAAATAATAAGCAGTGTTTCTATAAACTATTAATGAGCAATCTGAGGAAGTATTCAAGAAGAAAATTCCATTTACAATTGCAACTAAAAGAAACAAATATGAAGGAATCAGTTTTTAAAAGGCTGTAAGGACTTGTATATAGAAAACTATAAAACATTACTAAAAAAAATTAAAGAAGACCTAAGTAAATGGAAGAATCTTCCATATTCATAGATTGGAAGACTAAATATCATTAAGATGTCAATAATACTAAAATTTCTTTATAGACTTACACGATTCAAATCAAAATCCCAACAACCTCAGTTGCAGAAATGTAAAAGCCAGTTACCAAATTCATTTGGAAAGGTAGAAGATTCTGAATAGCCAAAAACATCTGGAAAAAGAATGAAGTTGGAGGACTCACATTTCCTGACTATATAGCATATTTCAAAGCTACAGTCATCTAAAGAGCAAGGTATTGTCATAAGGATAGATATATTGAACAGGAAAATCAAATTGAGAGTTGAGAAGTAAAGCCTTGGACCCTTAGATCTATGGCCAATAGATGTTTGACTAAGATTCTAAGTCCACTAAACTGAGAAAGAATAGTCTCTTCAACCAATGGTGCTGGGAGAATTGGATACTCATATGCAAAAAAATGAAAGAGAACCTCTCTAATGCATCACATATGTAAATGAAAGCTGTAAATGAAAGAATTAGGACTATAAAACTTCTAGAGTAAATGTAAGAAAGCATCTACAAGATCTTGTGGTTGGCAATGGTTTCTTAGACTTTGTCACCAAAGCATAAGCAACAAAATAAAACAGACAAATGGAACCTCTCCAAAACTAAAAGCTTTTATGCATCAAAGAACTTTGTCAAGAAAGTGAAAAGGCAACCTACTTAACAGAAGAAAAAAACATCAATAAAGAAATGGTAGCCTTGAATAATACAAAAATGTAAAATGTCCGTAAAAGGGAACACTTCATGTGAGGGTAAAATTAAACTCTACTTTCTGCATTAGGTTTCTTTAAATGGAAATTGCTCTAATTTAAAAAAAAATACTATAATTAGTTGTTGATAAAATTTGAGATTCTTTTGAAAAATAGATTTTAGAAAATCTTGTGTCCTACACATGAACTTCAGAACTTCTCAATACTTAAACAATTGTCTGAGAGGATTGCTGATAATTTTAATAAATGGTTTATTTTGGTACTGTAAAATGAAATAAGTCATATCTGTAAGATCTGCCTCACTCCGTGAGCTAATATTTTTCAGAGGAACACTACTTGAAGTTACAGAATCATGCAAGTGTAAAACTCACTGAAATGCCTAAAAAGATAATGGATTTAACTCTGGAAGAATATGAAAAGTTTATTAATATGGTTTCAGTTTCCACATTGGAACTCATCCTTGAAATCACCACTTTTTGATATTTGATATAGAGGAATATTATTATTAAAGAAGAATATATATGATTATCTGAAAACTTTACTTAAATATTCCATTTTTCTAACCATATATCTGTGTAAATCCATGTATTCTTCATGTTCTTCAAGAAAACCAACATATCGGATTGAAATAAATGAAAGAGTACATAGGAGAATTCAGCTATTTCCCAGCAAGCCAGGATTAAAGAAGTTTAGATAATGGTTAATCCATTTCTCTCTTCTCATTTAATTTTAATTTTAAGAGATAACATTTTTGAAATATGTTAGGAAAGAACACTTGGCAGTGTATGATTTGTTATGAAAAATTAAGATTTATATAACAAATTTTATTTTAATAATTATATAATTATTTAAACATGTATCACTTTTATTTCTTAATATGTTAATTTTCTTTTTTTTAAAGATTTCTTCATTTATTTCTCTCCCCTCCCCCCCACCCCAGTTGTCTGTTCTCTGTGTCTATTTGCTGCATCTTCTTTGTCTGCTTCTGTTGTTGTCAGTGGCACAGGAATCTGTGTTTCTTTTTGTTGCATCATCTTGTTGTGTCAGCTCTCTGTGTGTGCGGCACCATTCCTGGGCAGGCTGCACTTTCTTTTGCACTGGGCGGCTCTCCTTATGGAGAGCACTCCTTGCTCGTGGGCTCTCCTATGTGGGGGACACCCCTGCATGGCAGGGCACTCCTTGCATGCATCAGCACTGTGTGTGGGCCAGCTCCACAGGGGTCAAGGAGGCCCGGGGTTTGAACTGCGGACCTCCCATGTGGTAGATGGATGCCCTAACCACTGGGCCAAGTCTGCCACCAATATGTTAATTTTCCATGAATACAAGTCACAAAATGATGTTAGTAAGAATTTTCAAAAGTTCTTTGGAATGTTAAGGGGCCCTGGAATCAAAAAACATGAGGAAAGATGATTCATATAAATTCTATCAAACTGTGCTCTGCAATATTTTAAATAACTTTAGATAGTATACATTTGTATGTGTTTTGCCTAACATTATCCTCTTTTGAGTGCTATATTTCCATGAAAATAAAGGTATGGCTTTATTAGATGCCTGGACATCAGAGTCCTTCAAAATCCTCTCTGGATATCAAATCTTGTTTCTCTCTACACACTTTGATCCACTCTGCATTATTCTTTTTATATCAGGGAATTATTATAGCCTCTCAGAGTTTTGCTTTTTTACCTAAAATATACATACAATGACTGGTATCATGGAATGATTATGAAAGTTGATAAAGATCTGCAGAGGCTTGTGAAACCCTTGCTGAACATTCCCAGCACTTGTGAAGCCAATCATTTCCTATCCTGTAATCATCAAATCTTCCCAACCAACTTTCGTTCATAATTAGGATTTCCTGCACTGGTAGAAGGAGACTTCATTTTTCAGGCTTTATTTTCCAGACTCTCTTTAGAGCTCCTTAGCCTTCCCATATTCTTATACTGTCCTGATTGGCATTTATTTATAAGTATTTTCAGAAAAATGACACGTTGGCAACTTTCTTCTGACTTGCCCATTATTGTAAAAGAGACCTCCATAAAGGCACACTCCAACCTTCCTAGAAAGGACCCTACCATATAATTTTAACTGGCCCATATTTAGTTATATATGGGCTCTGATGAAGGTCCTTGATGAGTCCTGAGGAGACATTTGACTCTCTGAAGCAGAGTAGGAAAATGGCTCTGAATGCTGAAATAACTTCCCCTTTTAAGGCATTCGACTGATTGGATAAAATGTCATATGATAAGGAAAAAGATTAGAGAAGAAATCAAAGGTATTTGCTTTATGTACATATACATTCATACTCATAACAAAACAAAGAAGAAATATTCATGTGTTTGCCCACTCAGAGAGGTCTGTTCTCACCTCTTGCCCAGACATCTTTGTCACTAATTTTCCAATCTTCCAATCATGTTCCTTCCAAGTCCCTGACCATCTAGTCAAACCATTGGCAACAGCCCATGAATCAGTGTACAAATACACCTCTGGTCATTTCTTCTTCCACACAAAATGAATGGCTAGGTGCACTGCTTGAAGTTCTGCCCACCAGGAGGATTTACCCTCATCACTGTCCTTCAGGGACATCTCTGAAAGGGGTTGAAATGCTGCAGCTGTCCACTTTCAGGTGGTACCTGTATATCATGCAGAACCATTTGTAAACCAGGCCCAAGTTTTCTCCTCCTCAGTCAACTTATTGCAAGGAACTTGCCAAGAGGCCAAAGCTATGAACTGGGAAAGAGAAGGTAACATGGCAGGGGTGGTGACCATGGGCATTTGGGCTACTTCCTCAAGTTACTTGTGTCTTCAGGACCTGCTTGAGCCCTACCTCATAATACCTTATTCACTTTATTATGGGGTGCTGCTGTGCATGCCCAACTTTATGGTGCAGACAATATCCAGCTCATAAAAGGCAACTCATGTCTCATGGTAACTTGATGGCCTATGGTTAAGCGTTCAGTTTCTACTAAGGCCCAGTAGCAGACTAAAAGCTGTTTCTCAAAAGGGGAGTAACTATCTGCAGAGGTTTTGCTCCAAAATCCTTGGGGTCTGTGCTGTGATTTTACTATAGGGCCTGCCAAAGTCTTCAGATAACATCTCTATTTGCCCCTGGCACTTCCAGCACCACTGGAGCTGCTGGATCATATGGTCGAAGTGGTAGTGCAGCTTGCACAGTAGCCTGGCCCTGTCACAGAGCCTCCTCTTGTTCCAGTCCCTAACTAGCAGCTTTTCTGGTCACTCATTAAATGGGACAGAGTAGCACACCCAAATGAGGAATATATTGTCTCCAAAATCTGCAGAGACTAACTAAGCATTGTGCCTCTTTTTTTGGTCATAGGAAAGGTCAGATACAACAGCTTATCCTTCACTTTAGAGTGGATATTTCAACATGCCCCATTCCACTGGACACCTAGAAATTTCACTGAGATGGAAGGACCCTGAATTTTAGTTGGATTTATCTCCCATCCTCTCTGATGTAAATACCTTACCAATAAGTCTAGCATTATTGCTACTTCTTGCTGACTAGGTTCTATTAACATGATATCATCAATATAATGGACCAGTGTGATGTCTTGTGGGAGGGAGAGATGGCCAAGGTCCCTGTGGACAATATTACAACATAGGGCTGGAGAGTCGATATATCCCTGAGGCAGGACAGTGAAGGTATACTGCTGACCTAATGCAAACTGTTTGTGGTGGTCCTTACTAATGGCAATTAAGAAAAAAATATTTGCCAGATCAAAAGATGCACACCAGGTAACACATCTGGGATAACAGCTGCAATTGGAGTCACCACCTGGTTTAGTTTATGATAATCTACTGTCATCCTCAATTTCCATCTGTTTTCTACACAAGCCAAATAAGAGAGTCAAATGGGGATGCAGTGGGAATCACCACCCCTGCATCCTCAAATTGTTGATGGTGGGACTAATCTCTGAAATTCCTCCAGGAATTTGACATTTCTTTAATTTACTACTTTGTTAGGTAGGGGCAGTTCTACTGGCTTCCACTTGGCCTTTCCAACCACAGTAGCCCACACTCCACAAGTCAGGGACCCAATGTGGTGTTTCTGTCAGTTACTAAGCATGTCTATTCCAATTATCTATTCTGGAACTGGAGAAATAACCACAGAATGGGCCTGGGGATCCACCAGACCCACTGAGAGATGGACACTCCATCAATTACCTGACCTCCACAAGCCCTTACTCTGAGTGGTGGACAACAGTGATGTTTTGCTTCTCCTGGAATTAATGTCACTTCTGAGCCAATGTTTAATATTCTCTGAAATGTCTGTTCATTTACTTTTATCCAATGCAGAGTTACTCTGATAAAAGGCTCTAGGGTCCTTGAAGAAAACTAGGAGGAAGATTAATGGCATACATTTTGGCACTTGGCTTTCTCATTCACATGGTTCTGGGTCTGCAAACTGACTCAAGTCTGGGAATTGATTAAGGGACCATGATTCTCAGTGTCTATAATTCAATTTAAGGTTTTGTTCACTCAACCTAGAACTCTTCTGTTTATACAGATCAAGTAGGAATTTAGTAGACTACCCATGTATTTCATATTTAGGTACCCCATGATCTATTAACCAATGCCATAACTCCATGCAACACAGGCTCTTTTGATTGCTGCTTTGAGTGTGCCTTTCGTTGCCATAGTTATGGCCACCTTGTCTTTGGTAATTAACTGCTGATAGTTGGCTTTCCTATCCTGAGATTCTATTAACCCCATAATGTTTAAGGAGTCTAGTTCCATTTCAGCATTTGCTACAGTACTATCAGGACTACAGAGAAGAGCAACTACAGAGCTCTTCAGGGAAAATGGAGTTAGTGTTACAAATTTATCCTTCACAGACCTCATTAAAGGTGTGTCCTCTGTACATTTCTGAGGTAAGTGGGCATATCTTTCTAACTCCTTGAGCTACTGCAATAAATCAAGAATTTCTGCTTACAGGGTCCATATCAATTCAACCTGATCCAACCTTACATTCCTTCCACCACTATCTTATACCATTAGTATCCATTCTGACACATATTCTCCTGATTTTTCTACATATGCTGAAAAACTTATGTAATTCTTTTAGAGTAGAGAATTCTTCCTTCTATTAGAGTATAGAATAGCCACCTTTGGGGGCTGGTTGTGATTTTATTCTAGTAATAATTTCCAAAGAGAAGAGGGGTGGTGGGGTGGGTAAGGAGAAGGATTAGAAATACCTTACAAGCTACTGACCTCAGGACATTCTTTTGCATTTTCTTCTGGTGAAACAGGATTAAACTCTTCAGGTAGGGGTTGGAAGACAGAATCCTCAAGGCAGAGTGGAGGTTGGGTAGTGCATGCTGTAGTTTGGCTGATATCTGCCTCAGAGCTGGGAAGAGGTCCGGACTCTCTGGGTCAGGCTGGAGGCTGGTCAGTGAAGGCTTTAGTTTGGCTTGTACCCGCCTCAGGGCTGGAAGGAGGTCTGGACTCCTTGGGGCAGGCTGGAGGCTGAGTGTTACCAACTTGACATTATGTGGTCTCCAAAGGGCAGGGTATCACAGGTTTATCTGGCAAAGTCTCAGTAGAATTTAGAGTTCTGATGTCCCTACCAATATCATCATCCATCCCAATCCTCAGGGTTCCACTCAATGCCTTCACTTTAAGAGCAGACACACTAAGAGGTTGAGATTTTAGTTTCCTTTGTAACTCTGCTATTCATACAATGAGAGTTTGAGTCTGGTTTTCAGAGACTCAGAAAACTGTGGCTGCATGGAACAAGATTTTCTTTCAGAGCACACATAGAAACTTTCACATCATTCATGCATTGTTTAAGTTGCAAATTTGAATCCTTTAGGTCATCCCTTTCTTTTGTAACTGTATCCAGAATATCTAGGAAGAGTCAGCCAACATCTTTTCACCTTTTGATTCCAAAAAACTCTGTTAAAATGTTGAAAACATTCTCACCCAGATCCTTGCCTCTTGTAAGCATGGAAGTAGGGGAATCCAGGGATGATATTTTGCATATCTCCATTGCAAACTCATACCATGTACTATCAGTGGCTTCTTGATTAATGAAGGGAAGAATCATTAGTACCCTTTAGTCCAATTAGAGTGGAGAGTCTATTGCAAAACTCCCCAGAACCACTTGAGAAATCCCATATTTAAGATTCTGTTTCTCAAGAACCACTCATGATACCAAACTGTTTTAGTCAGGGTTCTCTAAGGAAACAGAATTGACAGGAGATATCTGTAAATCATATAAGATTTTATAAAATTCTCTCATGTAGCTATGGTGATGCATAAGTTCAAATTTTGCAGGGTAGGCTGCAAAGCAAGGGCTCTGATGAAGACCCTTGATAAATTCCCAAGAGATGATGTCTGTTTGAAGTAGAGATCAGAATTCCCCCTCAGAATGATGAAATCATTTCCCCCTTTAAGGTCTTCAACTGATTGGATAAGACATCACTCATTGCTGAGTGCAGTCTCCTTAGTTGATTACAGATGTAACCAGCCATCTATGCAATGAACTCACTGATGGCTTAAGTCTATAAATGTCCTTATATTACAATCAGCCCAGTGCTTGCCTGACCAAACAACTGGGCACCATCCTGGCCAAGTTGACACATTAGCCTCACCATCACACATAATGAGCAATTTAATGAAGCACTCACATGTATTTCCTTTTAGGGACTCTGGGGCAACCATAGCACTATCTAGCACTTCTGTAGCAGTTTGATATGATTATGAATTCCAAAAATAGATATTGGATTGTGCTTGTAATCTGATCTGTACCTGGGCATGACTGAGTTATGATTAAGGCATTGATCCCCTTAGTGGGTGGGGACTCACAGATAAAAGGCCTGACAAAGAATAGATTTGAGGGTTTCTGATATTGGAGTTTTGATGTTGGAGTTTGATACTGAAGACTTAAGCTGGAGCCCCAGAAAGTCAGCACACAGAGGAAAGAGAAGCCAGCCCCAGGAAGAAAGGAACCTTGAACCCAGAGAAAAGCAAGCCCCAGGAACATAGGAACCCAGGAAGCCTGAACCCTTACAGACGTTGGCAGCCATCTTGCTCCAAATAAACTTTGGTGAGGGAACTAACTTATGCTTTATACCCTGGTATCTGTACACTCTTACCTCCAAATAAATATCCTTTATAAAAACTAACCAATTTCTGGTATTTTGCATCAGCACCCCTTTGGCTGACTAATACAACTTCCTAGATTCCATTCCCAGAATTTAATTTGTAACTCTGCTAACACAATTTCTCTATTGTTTCTATTATTGTCTATAATTACTAACTCATTTGGAGAGGTCTTTTGAGAGACATTATTTATGGGGAAAAGAATCTTTTTGTCTCCACAATTTGTTGAGCTGATAACTTGGCATTTTTCTTATACTCTCACTCAGTTTTGTGAGTGTAAGCCTTCGTTAGTATCACAACAATTTTTCCTTGTTTTGTCCTTTTATTAGGTGATGACATTACATCTATTAGTTCAAATACTTATTTATCATTTTTGTTTGGTTCCTAATGATTTCAGGAAGCCCCATTTGTTTTCATAAAATCCCAAAATTATGAACTACTCCAAACATGTATCTATGGTCAGTATAAATATTAACAAATATTCCTTTAGTTAAATGACTGCCTCTAATTAAAAGTTTTAACTCAGCTTGCTAGGACATGGTGAGTTCAGGGGCTTGTTGACCATTAACTGCTTCTACTGTGGTAGTTCATTTATAACCTGTATCATATTTATATGTTTTAAGGTAAGACATGTCTACCAATAAGATCAAAGCCAGGTTGATTAAAGTTTTTTATTTTGTAAGTCTTGTCCTGAGTATGATAACTATAAAACAAGAACTACAAAATCTAGAGGCCCATATTCTTCAGACAGGGGCAACAGAGTGCTGGATTTAATGTATTACAATGGAGGATTTGGATATTTTAAGGAGAAAGCAATCTGACATCATGAAAGATCAGCCTGTGAGCTGACATATGCTGAGTTTTTCTTGAGATTAGAAACTGGCAAACAGTGCACCCTATTAGCCACAAAGTATCTCCCTGACCAAATCAGCTGACACTTCATCTAATTTGCAGCAGCACCTACTGCCTGTATCCAGCTGAGAGTGCTCTAGCCACAGCATCCAATTGCACACTGGAATATGCTAGTATGCTAGTGGTCTCATTTGACACCCATGTCTCCAGCAAGGACTCTTAAAATTTTAATTTGATTTTCATAAGTATACAATGGTAAGTTTAATTTTAATTGGGTATAAGCTTAAAGTTGGATGTGTTAGAGATAGTATAAAGTCCATTTAAAAAGCATTTAAAGGGCCGTGGACAAAGTATATGACCTAGTCCTGAACATTCAATTTTTCAATGATTGTGAAATTGACAGATGGAGCAAGGTTTAAATACCAAATTTACCTCTCAATTAACATTCTTTTTTTTTTTTTTTTACCTGATTCAAAACTCTCATCTGTACCTAATTCTAAGCTCTTTCAAGGAAGGACCAGAGTCATACAATTTAACTGAGCAAGAAACATGACTGTTTTTGTGCATATAACATATTATAAAGAATAACTGAAATGATAACCAAGAACACTATACTGTTATATATCTTTTAGGTCAGTACAAGAACATTTCATGGATGGAAAAGTGATTAGCAACTCTCTAGGAATGTCCGATAATTTCTGAAACATTTATATTAATGACTATTTTATCCACTCTAATTTCACCAACAGAAGGTTAGAAAATTCCTTTTAATTTGATAGCACATCCCATGCAAGTCCCCCAACATATCAAATAAACCTAAATACTATTAACATTTCTCTTTTTATAAAAGGAAAGAAGAAATCTTTGTGATTTTCTAGGGCACCTGCCAAAATCTGAGATCAAGGAGATATACATTAGCAATGCAAAATGTCAAAATTGTCAAGAGGTTTGTTATACATGTCAAACATGGTCAAGGGTCACTGTGAACAATACTTGGCTCCTTATTTAACCAAAGTGACAATAAAACATTAAAACAGAATTACAGAGATAGTATGATTATTTACATAGTTATTTTAAAGGGAGATGACTTGACTCTATTAGACAACTGTGAACATAATAAAGACCACAAGAGTGATGGTGAATTGTTGTGATAAGACACAGAATAAATGTCTTCTAACCAATTACTCAGTAGGTAAATAAAACTTCTTACAACCTCTTGCTAGGAGCAGACATTAATCCCAGAAAATATTGTGATTTTAATGGAGAGAAAGCCATGCATGAATATACTGTTCTAAACCATCTTATAGAAAATCCCACTATATCTTATCCAGCTTTGACCATGGGAAATAAAATTAGTTTTCTGCAAACCATTTACAACTTTCTTATTCAGTCAGGTTTTAGCCTATATTTTTTATCTTTTTAATTCTGCAAATAACCAATGATTTTGCTTTAGGACAGTAATATTCTCTTTTTTTCACTCAACAAAACCATATTCTGCATACGGTCCAAGCTTGATTTAACATAAGCCTGTTGTAGAGAAATTGGGTGTGCGCAGTATTGAAAGCCAGGACACGAGAGTACCGAGAAGGAAGTTGGTTTATTTTGACCGGCCGGGCTTGGCGGACTCTTGTCCTAATAAAAACTGAGCCCTGAATAGAATTTTGGGTTCCCTTTTATACAGAAAAGATATAAGGGTAGGGAGTTAAATGGTGCTTTTTGTGAAAGAAAATGACTTTCCTTGTGTTTGTCTGAGTACCAGATAAGTTTTGAATTATAGTACCCCCATATTTTAGGTGAGCTTGAATTAGTATATCACCCACATTTCAGGTGAGCTTGAATTAGCATATCCGGATGCAACCTTGAATACACATTTGTCTTACATCCTTTCTGAACATTCAAAGACTATAGGGCCTATATTACTTATTTGGCCATCTTGGGGACTAGGTACTCTTGGAAACAATTTTGAATTTATGGACAGGCTACATCAAGCCTATGAATATAATGTATCAAAAGAACTTGGGCTCTATCTTTAAACTGACAATTTGTACAAAACTCAGTTACTGTTGAAATCAATTTTGTCAGAAATTACTCAATTTCATTAAATTAAAACAATTCTTTTCTACAATAAACATCTAGCATCATGCTATAAGGAATCTTTTAATAAGGCTATTTTAGAATCATTATAGATTTTTGAACTTCTGAATACCAATCAAAGATGTACTCCACTTCTTTGGTGGAGACCAGGAACTTCTTTTTCAAGTGCACACCTCAAATGGTCATTCTTGGTTAATTCAAATATTCCCCAAGTACCAAATGAGAACTCAAATTGTCCTTGGTAAGATTTATCCAGTTATTCAGAAACAAATGTGAACTGGGTCCATAGTGAGAAAACAGGCATTAGAGCATTCTTCAGGAGAGGAGATAAAAGATTTTGACTATGAAGTCCCCATGTCTAACAAAGGCTTCAAAAATGAAAATGATATATAGGCTTCTGAAAAGCAGCTGTCTTAAAGTGTTTTAAAATCTCTGTACAATGTTCTTCCCACCACAACAGACATAACCAAGAACTCAGAATAGACACCGGAACAAACAAAAAATCAATCCAACAATAAACCTTCCAGTGCTTTTCTGGGGGAAGTTGTGGACATTTTCCTTGTCCATCTCCAGCCCTTGCCTATTCCCTTCTTACCACTCTTGATTGCAGTATGCTGATATTTTGCTATGTTTCTGTTTTGTAGCCCAGGAGGGACATTCAGTTTCAACTTAAAAAAAAAAAAAAAAAAAGCTGCCCATAAGATACCCATAAATTTAATGGCCTGGCTGTACTTTGCACCCCCAAAATGTGAGCAAACCTCTCTAGCTGCTTGTCAGGCTGGGAACTTTGTATAAAAATTACCTGATGCATGCTTTTTTGCACAGTGACAGGGCCCCTTCCCATGGGGTGTCTATAATCCCCAATACTTGAGCTACACAGGGTTCCTCATTTCTGATACTCATTTCTGACATGAAGCAGGATGTATGGTGTCATCATCTACCAAACATCAACCATGAAGTTGACCTCCCCAGGCCATAAGTAGAACCCTTCCTTGGCTCTTTTGGACACTTTGGACTGTGTATGTAATAAAATGGCCACTTGCTGAGAATCTCTATTTTAACTGAGCCTGTGTTCCCATGATACACCATGTAGCAACTCCTTTCACAAACTCAAAATGCTAAAAGAGCTGAGCATAGACCTATACATGAGAGAAACTTACCCCAAACTCTCTTGGAGGAGAGAGAGTAGTGAACAAATGGGTCCTGCAGGTACCACACCTGGTCACTTACCAACCAATGAAATCATGCTGGGTCTGCTCAGGATCCTACAATCAAGAGAGAAATAACTGATATTTTCTTTTTTTTTTATTGACTTTGTAATAATATTACATTAAAAATATATATATATGTGAGGTCCCATTCAACCCCACCCCCCCACCCCCCTCTCCCCCCCCAACAACACTCGTTCCCATCATCATGACACATCCATTGGATTTGGTAAGTACATCTTTGGGCACCTCTGCACCTCATAGACAATGGTCCACATCATGGCCCATACTCTCCTCCATTCCATCCAGTGGGCCCTGTAAGGATTTACAATGTCCGGTGATTACCTCTGAGGCACCATCCAGGGCAGCTCCACGTCCCAAAGACGCCTCCACCTCTCATCTCTTCCTGCCTTTCCCCATACCCATCGTCCACCATGTCCACTTTTCCCAATCCAATGCCACCTCTTCTATGTGGACATTGGATTGGTTGTGTTCATTGCACCTCTATGTCAAGAGGAGGCTCAGATTCCACCTGGATGCTGGATGCAATCCTCCCATTTTCAGTTGTAATCACTCTAGGCTCCATGGTGTGGTGATTGTCCTTCTTCAACTCCATCTTAGCTGAGTGTGGTAAGTCCAATAGATCAGATTGTAGGTGCTGGAGTCTGTTGAGGCTCAGGACCTGGCTATCACATTGTCAGTCCAGAGATTCAAATCCCCTAAATATATCTTAAACCCCAACATTAACTGCACCTCCAGCACATTAGGATGAAAGTCTTATGAAGGGAGATCCCTTCTGAGTCCAGATTCATCACACATAAACACCATTTCCAAAGAGGGGCCATCTGACCTGGTAGTTAACCCCATCGGCCATGACCATAACTCTCATGGGTCTCTTTAGCCTTCAAAGGAACCAATATCTGGGGGTTGTATCTGCTTTATCTGTCTCTCTGACTCTGCTCAGTTGTGCATGAGGGCAATCCTTCTGCCAGCCTCCAGACTCTTTTTTAGAAACTCGTAGCCATATAAACTCATTTCTCCTTTCCATTTCCCCCTTACTTTAGGTCAAACAGCATTTTAAAGTCATGTTATTTTATGTAGACATGGATATTCTGCTGATCCGCATTGAACCTTCCGTATAAGGTCCTTTTCCAGTTGCATCATCAGTTGGTAGTTGATAGTGGTCCCTCGTTGCCAGGGAGGCTCATCCCCGGGTGTCATGTCCCACGCTGGAGGGAAGGCATTGCATTTACATGCTGAGTTTGGCTTCGAGACTGGCCACATTTGAGTAACATGAAGGCTGACAGGAGGAAATTCCCAGGCACAATGTTGCTCTAGGCCTTGTTCTTATTTTAGGTTTATCAGCTCACAAGCATAGTCATTAGCATCAGGGGCTCACTGTTGAACCCTCACTCCCTCCCGGTCCCTGCCGCTGTACCTGGGAGACTGTCGCTGCTCCCCTAGGGACCACGACAGAGCACCACTGGCCAGGAACCCAGTACTCCCCCTTCTGTGATTTTTAATTGTTGCCACTATGAGTATATCCAATCATTACCATGCACCCTGGACATATGTTCTGTACAGCTCCCTGTCAGCCATATATCACCTGTCATTGGTATCCCATACCAGTATCCCTCCATTGCCATTGTTGAAACACTCTGTGATCCAGAACTCCCCAAAATTTGAAGCCCAATATAATGTCATGGTCCCTTACTAGGGAATGGCATATAGCGATGGGTTTAAAGGATAGATAAAGAACTTGGATAAAGTTAGATAAAGAACTTAGATAAAGAATGTTGATTTGAAAAAATTCAGCATCCTATCCTTTTTTTTTTTTTTTCCCCCCTAATTATTCAGCATTTCTTCACAGGAGTCCTAGACCACAGCAATGCATATATATAATATACAGCACTCCCACACATCCACCAGAAAACCTTTTCCCTTCCACAGTGATACTCTTACGCCCTATTCATATCATATTTACTTAAGGTGATGTACAGAGTCTGAGATATTAGCTTTCTAACAAGGTAACATCTGTGCTTACATTATGGTGCATACTTTAAGATACACAGTTCTTTACATTTTTAGTTATCCTATGTTTTACATTATGGTTTACATTATCAGTCTGTCATCTCCTTTATGTTATGGTGTAATATTACATGTTTTATATCCATCCTTGTGTACTCTCAAGAAACTCCTCTCTTGCCCCCCATTTACTTTGGTTCCACACATTTAACGTCCATTTTCCCTTCCACCTTGGTGCCCACAGTGACAGCCAACCTCCATTTCCCAAGGAGCCACTTCCAGAGATAGATGGAATAGTGTTCAGGGCCTAACTTGCTCATCTGCCCCAATGCCCTGGGAGCCACCCTTTCTCTCGAGGGATACAGTTCCCTCTATTTGATGGCATTAGTCCTCCCCAGGATGTGAGTCCACCCCCACTCTAACTACTTGGGATTCCACACCATGGTGTCACCCACTCTGGCAGAATGAGCATTTAGACATTCCCCAGGAGCCTGTCCTGCATCAGACCCTCCCCTCCGAGCATTCTAAACAGGTAACCCTCTTTATTATATTTTGATATGATTTTCTCGGCATTTTACTCTCCACCACCTCCTGACCCTCTCCTGTGTTCGTATGCTACCCCTCCCTCCCCCCACTTTTGGGCAATGTTACCCATCCGTCCTTCCCCAGCCACCCTCAAACCTGTAAAGCCCCAACCAAAGGCAACCCCTTGCCCCCCTTTTATCTCTTCTTTGTGTTCATACTTACTACCATCTCGTCTTAAATTCCACCCCTGCAGACATCGGCTCATATCCTTCCTCCACCCTCCGATTTCCTGTAAGCCTATCGTTCAGTCTCTTGCTATCTAGGGCAGCTTGTTTATTTCATATCATTGAGGTCATGTAGTATTTGTCCTTCAATGTCTGGGTTGCTTCACTCAACATAAGGTTCTCAAGATTCATCCATGTTATCACATGTGTTTGTAGTGTGTTTGTTCTTATAGCCGAGTAGTATTCCTTTGTGTGTATATACCACATTTTATTGATCCACTCATCTGTTGATGGGCATTTGGGTTGATTCCAACTTTTGGCAATAGTGAACAATGCTGCTATGAACATTGGTGTACATATATCGGTTTGTGTCCTTGTTTTCAGTTCTGCTGGGTATATACCCAGCAGTGGTATTGCTGGGTCATATGGCAAATCTATGGCTAGTTTTTTGAGAAACCGCCATACTGTCCTCCAGAATGGTTGGATCCTTCAGCATTCCCACCAGCAGTGGATGAGTGTTCCCCTTCCTTCACATCCTCTCCAGCACTTGTATTCTTCTGTTTTTTTCATAGCTGCCAATCTTATGGGTGTAAGATGGTATCTCATTGTAGTTTTGATTTGCATTTCCCTGATAGCTAGAGATTTGGAACATTTTTTCATGTGCTTTCTTGCCATTTGTATTTCTTCTTCGGAGAAGTGTCTGTTTAAGTCTTTTTCCCATTTTTTTAAATGGGTTGTTTATCTTTTTATTTTCAAGATATAGGAGTTCTTTGTATATGCAAGTTATAAGTTTCTTATCAGATATATGATTGCCAAATATTTTCTCCCAGTGTGTGGGCTCCCTTTTTACTTTCTTGACAAACTCCTTTGAGGTGCAGAAGGCTTTAATTTTGAGGAAGTCCCATTTATCTATTAGTTCTTTTGCTGCTCGTGCTTTTGGTGAGATATTCATAAATCCATTTCCTATTACAAGGTCCTGTAGATGTTTCCCTACACTGCTTTCTAAGGTTTTTATGGTCTTGGCTCTTATATTTAGGTCTTTGATCCATCTTGAGTTGATCTTTGTATAAGGTGTGAGATGGTAATCCTCTTTCATTCTTCTACATATGGCTATCCAGTTATCCAGACACCATTTGTTGAATAGGCCACTCTCTCCCAATTGACAGGGTTTGGTGGCTTTATCGAATATTATGTGGCTGTATATGTGAGGTTCTATATCAGAGCTTCAATTCGATTCCATTGGTCTATGTGTCTCTCCTTATGCCAATACCATGCTGTTTTCACCACCGTAGCTTTATAGTATGTTTTGTAGTCAGGTAGTGTGATTCCTCCAATTTCGTTTTTCTTTTTCAGTATGTCTTTGGCTATTCGGGGTCTCTTTCCTTTCCAAATAAATTTCATATTTAGTTTTTCTAGTTCCTTAAAGAAGGCTGCATTGATTTTTATTGGGATTGCATTGAATGTGTATATCAGTTTTGGTAGGATGGACATCTTAATAATGTTCAGTCTTCCTATCCATGAACAAGGAATAGTCTTCCATTTATTTAGGTCTTCTTTGATTTCCTTGAACAATCTTGTATAGTTCTCGTTGTATAAGTTCTTTACCTCTTTAGTTAAATTTATTCCTAAGTATTTGATTTTTTTATTTACTATTGTGAATGGTATTTGTTTCTTGATTTCCTCCTGATCTTGCTCATTATTGGTGTACAGAAATGCTACTGATTTTTGCGCATTGATCTTATACCCTGCCACTTTACTAAACTCATTTATGAGTTCTAGAATCTTCGTTGTAGATCTCTCAGGGTTTTCTATGTATAGGATCATGTCATCTGCAAATAATGAAATTTTGACTTCTTCCTTTCCAATTTGAATGCCTTTTATTTCTGGTTCTTGCCTCAGTGCTCGTGCAAGTACTTCTAAGACAATGTTAAATAGGAGCGGAGACAGTGGGCATCCTTGTCTTGTTCCTGAGTTTAGAGGGAAGGAGTCTAGGATTTCTCCATTGTAAACAATATTGGCTTTAGGTTTTTCATATATACTCTTTATCATGTTCAAAAAATTTCCTTGTATTCCAATCTTTTGGAGTGTTTTTATCAAGAAAGGGTGCTGTATTTTGTCAAATGCTTTTTCTGCATCGATAGATATAATCATGTGATTTTTTTCCTTCAATCTGTTTATATGGTGTATTACGTTGATTGATTTTCTTATGTTGAACCATCCTTGCATACCTGGGATGAATCCCACTTGGTCGTGGTGTATAATACGTTTAATGTGTTGTTGAATACGATTAGCAAGTATTTTGTTAAGTATTTTTGCGTCTAGGTTCATTAGAGAAATTGGTCTGTAATTTTCCTTTCTTGTGATGTCTTTGCTTGGCTTTGGTACTAGGGTAATGTTGGCATCATAGAAGGAGTTGGGTAATGTTCTTTCTGTTTTGTTTTTTTGGAATAGTTTCAGCAGGATTGGTGTCAGTTCTTTCCGGAATGTTTTGTAGAATTCACCTGTGAAGCCATCTGGCCCTGGGCTCTTCTTAGTTGGGAGATTTTTGATAACTGATTCTATCTCTCTGCTTGTGATTGGTTTGTTAAGATCATCAATTTCTTCTTTCGTCAATATGGGCTGCTTATGTGTTTCTAGGAATTTGTCCATTTCCTCTAGATTGTCATTTTTGTTGGAATATAGTTTTTCAAAATATCCTCTTATGATAGTCTTTATTTCTGTGGGGTCGGTGGTGATATCACCTTTCTCATTTCTTAGTTTGTGTATTTGCATCTTCTCTCTTTTTTTCTTTGTTAGTGTTGCTAAAGGTTTGTCAATTTTGTTAATCTTCTCAAAAAACCAGCTCTTGGTCTTGTTTATCTGTTCAAGTGCTTTCTTATTTTCTATTTCATTTAGTTCTGCTCTTATCTTTGTTATTTCCTTCCTTCTTCTTCCTGTTGGGTTACTTTGTTGTTGTTTTTCTAATTCCTTCAAATGTGCAGTTAGTTCTTCAATTTTTGCTCTTTCTTCTTTTTTGATATATGAATTTATGGCTATAAATTTCCCTCTCAGTACTGCTTTTGCTGCATCCCATAAATTTTGGTATGTTGTGTTATCATTATCATTTGCTTCAAGGTAGTCATTGATTTCTTTTGAGATTTCCTCTTTTTCCCACTGTTTTTCTAAGAGTGTCCTGTTTAATTTCCAAATCGTGGTATGAAATCTGGGCTTCTGTCCCTTGCAAATCTCCAGCTTGACTCCACTGTGGTCAGAGATTATGTTTTGTATGATTTCAATCTTTCTGAATTCGTTCAGCCTTTCTTTGTGGCCTAGCATATGATCTATCTTGGAGAATGATCCATGTGCGCTTGAGAAAAATGTATATCCTGCTGTGTTTGGGTGTAGCAATCTATATATGTCTATTAGATCGAGCTCCTCTAATATACTATTCAGATGTTTTGTTTCTTTGGTGATTCTCTTTTGAGATGTTCTGTCCAGAGTTGATAGTGGTGTATTAAAATCCCCCACTATAATTGTAGATGTATCTATTCTTTCACTTAGTTTTTCCAGCGTTTGCCTGACGTATTTAGAGGCACCCTTGTTAGGGGCATAGATATTTATGATTGTTCGATCTTCTTGACAGATTTTCCCTTTCACTAAAATGTAGTATCTTTCTTTGTCTCTCACAATTGTTTCACATTTAAAGTCTATTTTGTCTGATATTAATATAGCTACTCCTGACTTTTTTTGGTTATTGTTAGCTTGTATGATTGTTTTCCAGCCATTCACTTTCAATCTCCATGTGTCTCTGGGTCTAAGATGTGTCTCTTGTAGACAGCATATGGATGGGTCATATTTCCTTATCCAATGTCCCAGTCTGAATCTTTTGATAGGTGAGTTTAATCCATTGACGTTCAGTGTTATTACTATCAAGGAATTATTTGTGTTAGCCATATTTTGATTGGATTTGTGTTTGTCATATTTTGTTTGTTTATTTATTTTTTGTCTTTTTTGTTGTTGTTGTTGGTCTTATACTCTCCTCCAACTTTGCCTTTCCTGTTTTTTCCTTTCTTCCTGCAGAACTCCCTTTAGAATTTCTTGAAGGGGAGGTTTCTTGTTGGTATACTCTTTCAGTTTCTGTTTGTCTGTGAATATTTTGAACTCTCCATCATGTTTGAATGCTAGTTTAGCTGGATAGAGTATTCTTGGTTGGAAGTTTTTTTCCTTTAGTACCTTGACTATATCATACCACTGTCTTCTTGCCTCCATGGTTTCAGAAGAGAAATCAGCACTTAATCTAATTGAGCTTCCCTTGTATGTGATGGTTTTCTTTTCTCTTGCTGCTTTTAGGATTTTCTCTTTGTCTTGAGCCTTGGATAATTTGATAAGTATATGTCTTGGGGTGGGCCTGTTGGGGTTTATGACTTGTGGAGTGCGCTGTGCTTCTTGGATATGTACCTCTGTCTCTTTCAGTAGATTTGGGAAGTTTTCAGCCATTATTTCCTGCAACACTCCTTCTGACCCCTTTCCCTTCTCTTCACCTTCTGGAATGCCTATAATACGTATGTTTGAGCGTTTTGCATTGTCATTCAGGTCCCTAAATCCTAATTGTATTTTTTCTATCTTCTTATTGACCCCTTCTACTATCTGTTTGATTTCTGATGTACTGTCTTCCACATCACTAATTCTCTGCTCTGTCTCTTCTAGTCTGCTGATATTTGCTGCAAGTGTATTTTTGATTTCTTGAACTGTGGTGTTCATTCCCATCATATCTGTTATGTTTTTGCATATGTCTGCAATTTCCCCTCCAAGTGATGTCTTCATGTTGTTAACCTCTTTCATTACTGCATCAAATTTGTCGGTGATAAATGTTCTGAGTTCTTTCATTGCTTGTGCCAAGTTTTGCTCCCCTTCGTGATTATTGGTTTGTTGATTGGATTCAGTCATGTTTTCCTGATTATTGGTTTGGTTTGTAGATTTTTGTTGCTTTCTGGTCATCTCTTTATTTTGACGAATTTAATCAGTTCCTTAGCTTCTTTGTCTGCTTTTGGAGGTTAATTAGTTGTTATTTTTGCATAGGTGTTATATCTTCTCTTTGTCACTTTTTTCTTCTTATTCTAGTTTCTTGGTGTTGGTTAACTTCACTTTAGAGGAAAGTATTAGTGTTGGGGAAAGGCAATTGTGTAAGCAAGGGAAAAGTGTAAAGTAGTATTGGTAATGTATGTTAACAAAGCAAGAATATGAGATCTGGGAGGATGGAGGTTAGATTCATGTAGATTGTATAGAGTTATAGCTGTAGGTAGAGTACCTTTTATGAAGTAGATGACTGAATATGGGCGGAATATGGTATGAACTACAAAGCTATTGTTTTCATGAGAGAGGGAAAAAGAAAAGAAAGGTAATAGTTTCAAGAGTTGATAACAGACAGAAAACAGAACAAAGGTATTAGAAATGAAGAGTTAGACACTTTGTGGATCAAAGAACGGGAGGTGGGGGGTGGAATATAGGAGAGACAGTAGATGATAGTGGATATCAAGATGCAGGGGAAGGGGGATAGTGTAGGTAGCCTAAATCAGTTCACACAGAAATGAGGCAGTGGAGGATGGGAAAACCCAGCAAATGTGAGGTGTTCCCTGTAGCACCTATTGTGTACTTGAATTAAAATAAAATAAATGGAAAATGAGGGACAAGAGGGAAAGAGAAAACCGAGAAAAAAAAGAAACTAATTATAATAAAGAAAAAAAGAAAGACAAGAAGAAAGGAAGAAAGAAAAAGAGGATAGGCAAACGGTGGGGAACAGATAGGGGTCAGAGAGATGCAGGTATACACGTGTCACAATTGCAGCACTATCTAAAACAACAACCCAAAAAACCCCTAAATAACTGTATAAAGAAAAAAAGGACTTTGGGGGACACGCTAGGAGAAAAGACTAGGGGATAATGCAATATTAGCAATCAGGGTGTCAAAAAGAGTAAAAAATATGATAAAGTGAAAATAAAAACAAAACAATATGAACCAATAAAGATAAAATGCAAACGTTAAGGTCCAGGGCACTCATGGACCCCAGGTAGACCCCAGGGCGTGATGGATTCAGGGGTGGAAAGTCTGAGACACTGAAGACTCAAGAGGTGTGAGTCTGGGGTGTGGACCGCCAGAGTCCAGGGGACCCAGACCTGGCAACCTCAAATCTGGTCCACAGAAACCTTAGGAGCCCCGCAGTGCAACACAGCCCTCAGGGATCCCCGTAGCTGGGTGCCAGCCCCGTGGGGGAAGCCAGATCCGCGAATTCTATATTGAATGTCTGATCCCTGAAATTCACCTACTCCTCAGGGTTTCAGCCTTTGGACCGCTCCCTCCCTGTGCTCCCACGCAACGGCCACTTGAGGACGCCTCTACACCATGGCCAGTTCAATGACCCAGATCCCAAGCCCCGCCGGGTGGGGTGGGCTTCAGCTGGAAACTCCGAAAACAGACTCTAAGATCCGAAATCCCAAACTTCGCAAAATATTCCCCAATCAGCTTCCAGACGTGTCCTCCTCCCTCACTGCACCCTACAACAGTCTCCCAATTGTGTCCCCTTATTGCACAAAATCCAATTCCGTTGCAGATCGGCAGCTGGACCTGTGGGGATGGGGCTCCAGGCGGAAGCGCTACCCCCCCCGGCCGGCGACCAAAACGTCCCCCGCTTCACAACAAAGCACCGTCTGTCTCCCCAAATCGATCTGCAAAGGAGTCTTGTCCCAACAATCCTTCACCAGCCAGCCCAGTATCCGTGAATTTCTCAGCACCACAAAGCCTCCAGAAAAAGGAAAAAAACAAAACAAAAACCCTGGCTGCCGCAGCTCCGGAGCTTCAGGAGCGCCCGCTACCGCGGCTCCGCCCACCCAAGGAGGGAACTTCAATAACTGATATTTTCAAAGCTACATTTTTAATTAAAGAGAAACGCCACCAGCAGGGAAATCTCAAATCGGAGAAGTCAGAAGTGAAAGCCTCAAGAATTTTTGACTGTTGGTAACAGTCAAAAAGGCAATTAGGGTATTTCAAAGGGGAAGTTACAAAGAATAGATGATATTTAATTACTTTAATACACAGGAGGGCTATACAAGGCATGGAACAGATACATACATTGGTTACTATAGCACACTTTTCCATGTTTAACAGGCTATCCTTATCAGACAGAGACCTTAATCTAATTCAATGTTGTTCAAATTGCTTATCAGAAATGCTCCACTTTCTGGTCGCTACTCATCCTTGGCTAGTTTTTAGCTTACAAAAAGACCATACAAATTTTTTGTAAAGGATTTCTGCTATTGGCAACTCCCTTAGATGTTTTATTTATGCAAAATAACAAAACAGTAAAAATAATAATAATAAAATCCTAAATCCATAATGTAAATAAACCATTTATAAGTGTTTCTATAATTAGATATAGAGAAATGGATAGATATTATTACAATTAAGAAATGCATGTGATTATGATCAATAAAATATTCATTCAAATATATACCTTATTATTTTGTGTTTATTTACGTGGTACATGGCTTTGTTATATCTATAATTTTATATAGTTTATTAAACAATTAGGGCATATGAAATCTGGAAAAAAGAGTTAGTAGAAATGCACATCAATATATAACAAAGCTAATGTTTTGGAATATTTAAAATTTACATCAAATTTTAAAAATAACATTATTTTCTCATCTTTTCCTATATATTATCTCATATATTCCTTGTCTTAATAAGTTATCTGGTACTATAGAACACTCTCAAATGACAATTTTGGCAGATAATTATATTTCTTTGAAGGAATGTTCTTTAAAATCTTTAAGTGAAATATATGCTATATTCCTTTTGAACTTAAAGTGTTTCTATCATTTATAATACTATATAATATGAAGTTATAAATTTCCCTTTAGATAATAAATTACTTAAATTTGTTACTTTTTTGGGAAAATGTGTCTTAATCTATGTGTTTTGTTATATAGGATTATTATTTCATGAAGAAAAACAGAGTCTTATAGTAAAGATTAGTTCATTGTATAGCAAATATTTATATGCCCATCATTTTAGGTAATATTATAAAATGAACATTTTGCTATATTTTTATCAATTTATCTTTCTACCCATTCAATTCACTTTGTTTCTTTGTGTTTTTAAAAAAATAATTTTCTTTCCAATTAAGTTGCAAACACCATTACTCTTCATTACTACACATGCAGTTAATTATTTGAGTATGGGTCCTTTTTTGGGGAAAATAGTGCAGCTAAACACGTTCATCATAAATTCTTATGTTTCACTGATATTTGTTTAAAAATACTATTTTATCAAAATTCTTCTCAAATAGAGCATATTACCACCATACTGAAGCCAGCAAGTAAGATAGGGAATCAAAAGATGGCTCTGGAACCTGGCAGAGAGTCCATGTGGACATTAGTAACCCCCAAGATGCCTGCTGGAAGACCCTCCCCAAGATTCTGCCACTCACAACAAAGACTTCTAGATCCAGAAGAAGCCCAGGATATTCCCCAAGGACTTCATCATTGGGTCCTCATGAGGGATTGATGGGTAGTGTAATCAATCAAAACAGCAAACAGCTACAGCTCCTCCTATGCCATTAGCAAAGGGGTGGAGTAATTAATGGTTGAAAAAGCAGATGTATGGCCTGAATGCGCTCTCTCACCTGTGGACCCTTGTTCCTGCCCTCTGTGCACCAGTCTCACTGTTTTTCCCCTGCCATGGTCACCTCACAAGTAAAACTTGGACATTTATAACCTATAATGGGGAATTGTATTCTGTAAGCCAGTCATCTTTATCACTTTTCAGCCCCTTCCTCTTCATCTGAGACCCATGGTCTGTTATTTTCTCCCATTTCTCATCCCTCCCTACCTGAATAAATTACTGGCCTAACTCACACAGAGTGCTCTTAAAATTCATTTCTGCATCATAGTGAAGAACCTAGACAAAATCTGGTAACAATACCAGTGATTTCTTTCTTTCCTTCCTAGTTAGTCCTAAAAGCATTCTCCATTCACAAGGAGGCAGCTACTAGGCAGTAATTTATTCATTTTTCTCACTGGCTAATGTTTTATGCTATAAAATTTTACATAAATTGCTTCATGTGATAGCCACTGTTTTGTGTATGATTTCTTTCAAAAAGCTCAAAATAATGTTTTTGAAATGCATTATATTGTTGAGTATATTAGGAGTCTATCAGTTTTAAAATTTTATATTATTTCTTTTATAAATATTTGTCAGTTTTTCTTTGATGGACACCTGCACCATCTCCACTTCTTAATTAATTTGAACACAGCTGCTGTGACCATTCATGTACAAATATCTTTTAGATCTAGTCAGTCAGTTCTTAGGAGCACACAATGAAGGGATGACATGCTGGTTAACATCGGTTTTATAAGAAACTGCTCAAATTTTTCTGAATGATCATAGCACCTTGAATACTATCAATATGTAGAAGAGGTTAGTTTTACCATATCATAACAATCATTTAGTGTTTTTGGAATTGTCTATTGTAGAAATTCTGTAGTTGTTTAGTAGCAGATCATTGTGGCCTTCATTAGTGATGTCTGAGACAAGACACATAAAAGCCATTAAGCAAGTATCTATGATTTTAAAAAGACAATGTTATATAGAAAATTCTCTAAACACAATGGAATTAAGTTAGATGTCAACAAAAACCAAATATTTGAAGATTTAACAACATATATTTACCAAATATTTGAGACAAAAATAAATCAGAAGGAAATTATAAAAATAGATTATACATAAATATATTTATAAATTCATGCTTATATTTCTATATATGTTATATATATTAATAAAAATAAAGCAGTACATAGAGAGATGGTTACATCTCTTAGTGCTTATTCTGGAAAAGGAGAAATGTCTATAGATAATGACTTACATTTCCCTCTCATTAATCCAGGAAAAGAAAATCAAAGTTAACCTTCAATAAGTGCATTAAGAAGAATTTTAAAAAGAAAAGGATATGAATGATATATAAAATAGAGAAACAAAAGGAAAAATTGATATAAGCAAATAGTTTTCCTTGAAATAATCAACCAAATTGATCAGTCTCTGCATTAATTAATATGAGTAAATGAAAATGGAAATAAATTACCAATATCACCAATGAAATATGTGTTCTATCTAAAAGAAAGGCAACAGCAAAACATACTTCATTTTTTGGCAGACATTCTCTAGAAAATGGATGTAAAAGAACTAACTAGTAATGTTGAGGATTATGAGAAGATGGCCAAGCAGGGAGCTACAGGACTCAGTCCTTCCACCAGAACTATTAAACAAGCAGAAAGTGTCTGAAACAAATACTCTGAAGCTCCACAGGCCAGAAGAACACTGTACAGCATCCAGGGAAGAGCAGGTGTGCTGATAAATGATAATAAAGGACAAAAATTTCTTTCTCTATGCAGTGGCTAGGGACACCCAGTCCCTACTCTTACAACAGGCCCTTTTGGTCCATCCACAGCTAGATGGCTGGTGACAGAGAGGGACGTAAGAATCCTCTTCCCCAAAAACAGTGGTGAACATGGATGGCCAAGCACTGTTGAAGGCTTCTGAGTAGCTACTTCAGATCACTGGGGGCCTGACTCTGAGGATCACCAGTGTTTGAACCCAACCCTGACAAAGTACCCTGTGGAGGAGATGTAAAGACAGGATGGTCCTTCAAGGCTGCTGGGGACAATTAAAAGTCTGTATTTGCTTGTCAGGACAAGAACAATCAACTTTGGGGAGCTGTGGGAGTAGCTCTTGGAGTCCTTCCTGATCCCACCCCAAGGCACTTTCGAGTCTTCCAGAGTCCCTGGTCCTGTTTCAGCAGGGAGAGATTGATTTCAGAACTCCTCTCCAGTGTGCCCCTCCTCCCTGAATTTTCCCTCCAGGCAAAAGCAGCTTGAGACAAAGAAAGAAGAGTAGATAAATTTAGAGGCTGATTCTCTGAGGGAAAGGCTTGTGACTTCAAATATACAGGACAGGGGTGGGATCTGTCTCCTGGGAAACAGAGGGAAAACAACTAAAGTCCTGAAAAGGGAGAACTCCACAACAACTAACTGGCAAAAGCACAGGACAAGATGCAGGCATGGAAATGCAAGGAAAACCCTGCACAACTCATTTGCCTTGGGCAGACACTCCTTATGGCAGTGGTGAAGTTCAAGAAAACCTCTGACTTATCACCAATTAGTAAAAAAAAAAAAATAAGAAACAGACATCTCAGGGAATAAATCCCAGAGTTAAAATAAAATATTAAAATGCATAGCATGCAACAAAAAAGTACAAGACAAACAAACAAAGGAACAAACAAAGCAAAACAACTAGGATATGATGGTCTATCCAAATGAAGGGGACAAATATCCAGAAAATAACAACTTTGAAGATCAGCATGTAGACAAAAGGAGAAAACAACATTAAAAAAATATACGATCTTAAAAATACTCAAGGTGAAGGAAAATCCGAAGAACTAAAGGATACCAGGAAAAAAAATGAATGAGAAATATTAGCCTCTTAATAAAGACATAGAAATATTTAAAAGGAACCATACAGTACTATTGGAGTTTAAGGCCAAATTAGCAGAAATGAAAAATTCCCAGGATGATTTCAAGAGCAAATTGGAGCTGGCAGGAGAAAGAGTGAACTAGAAGACAAGACACTTGAGATGAGTCAGGGTAAGGAGCAGAAAGAAAAAAAGAATTATTGAAAGTGAAAATAGCCCTAGACATCTCTGTGACACCATCACGTTTACCTATATACACATTAGGAAGTCCTAGAAAGAGAAGAAAGAGAAAAGGAGTGAAGTTGGGGGAAGTTGGGGAATGAAAGATTCCTCCAGGTTCTTGACTATGTTACATAAAAGAATTTAAGAAGGTGCTGCTTTTGTTAGGCCAGTACTTTATTGAGAAATGGTGGAAGAAAACAGGTTTACACACTTGAACCTCCAGGTGCAGGCTCCTCTAGGCAGAGAGAGCATTTTGGGCTTGTGGGCTATCTTTATTAAGCTATTACTTACTGCTCCCTTTCACAATGTTGGGGAAGAGCCCTGGCTTTTTGCTCCTCTGATTACCCCACCCATCAGTTCACCAGGGGCCAATGGGAGGCCCCTTGAGAGTATCCAGGGTTTTCCATTGACCCCAATGAGATCCTGTTCCAGTCTTGGGATTCTCGTGGGGTCCTTCCAGCAGCCTTCTTGGTGGCGGTTTTTCCTTCAGGGGATTGTTAGGCAGGATTCCTAGGTCACATGTTTTGTGGCCATGTTTTTCTGCCAGGTCTTCGACTCATCTTCCCTTTTCCTAAACTAACCTGCCTCAGGAGAAGAAGGAATATTAAAAAATAATAATAATGACAGAACTTCACAAACTTAGCAAAATATGTGAATATTTACATCCAAGAAACACAGAAGACAACAGACTAAACATAAAGAAAAATATAGGCAGTCATATATTAATCACACTATGCAATGCAAAGGATAAGGAGAGAGTTCTGAAAGTTGAAAGAGAAAAGCAATATGTTATGAAAAAGGGAGGTGCAATTGGATTGAATGTTGATTTCACATAAGAAGCCATGGAGGCAAGAAGGCAGTGCAATGAGGTAACTAAAATGCTGAAAGAAACAACTGCCAACAAGAATTTTATATCCATTAAATATATATCCCAGAGACTTAAATCTTTTGGCTGTTCACATGCTGTTTGAGCCCTGAATCTCAGGAGAGTTACATCACCTACTTTCCAGTCCATTGGACTTGACCAGGACAAATAACAGAAGGATGATGATGGACTACATCCATCCCCCAAAATAGAAAGTGTCTACAATGGCAAGCAAGACAGTTCCATCCATATGTCCCATGAGATCTAAGACACCTTTCATTTCAAAATAGAGTGGACATCACCACTCTAAAATCCTCAAGATTGAGAAATAAACAAACATAAGGGAGGAATGCAACTACGGACTAAAATAGATTTATTATAGCAACAGAAGAACTTGTAACATTGATATAAAGGCTGTGGTCACCAACAGTTCTGAGAGGAGAGAAAGGGAAGAATTGGTGCAACATGGGACATTTTGGGGACTTTGAAATTGTCCTGTATGACATAGCAATGAAGGGTACAGGCTATTATACATTCTGTCAGAATCCATACTGGACATCATATATCCTGCATTAACCCACTGAATGGACTGGGGGAGAGTGTAAACTACAATGTAAACTGTTATTCATGTGGTACAGCAGGGCTCCAAAATGTATTCACCAAGTACAATGAACATTGTGGAAGTACTTCCACAATGATGGAAGAGGTTGTTGATGTGGGAGGACTGGGGCAAGGGGGGTGGGAGGTATATGAGAACCTTTTATATTTTTTGCATGTAACATTTTTTGTGATCTATGTATCTTCAAAAATACAATTAAAAAATTAATGGGGTGGGGTATATGGAAACCTCATATTTTTTAATGTAACATTTTGTGTGATCTGTTAACTTTGAAAAAAAGATAATTGAAAGATAAAATTAAATAAAATTTTTAAAAAATGGTTTAAGGTTTCAGTGCTGGCCTTAAGATTTTGGCACATTTTCTTATTAGAGAGGATATTCTATTAGGGAATATAGGATGACAAATTATTTTTTAATAATTGACAGTTGTTTGGCACTACATGAATTGAACTAGCTTTCCCTATTTTCAAAATCACAAAATTTTAACTTTATTTCCTTGAAAAAATGTGAACAGTTCATGACAAGAATGTGTTATTGTTGCTTTTACCATTAATAAATGGATCTAGTCTAACCAAACTCTCAAAATAATAACTTTTTAAAGGCCCTCTTGTTTCCATTCAGATTAAAACAATGATGGTTAAAGTTACTTTTTGATGAATTTTTCCTGATCAATCAGGAACCTCTATGAGGTTTCATGGGATGTCTGGTTTCTCTCAGTGTGGTATCTGTATACTTCATGTAAACAATCAGTACCACTATTTCATGTGGCTTTTATGTCCTTGTGTTCCACAACTCACTGATAAGGAAAAGCGTTTCTCTTTTCTTTCTTTTTTTTCACCAATTTTTAGCTCTGAGGCAAGTTTCCATTTATTTATCTATCTTGGATGTAAAAATTGACTAAAAAAATGAATATTCTAGCCTGGTGGAATATGCCTGACCTTGAAGTTTGCTTGTCACAGTGTCCAAAGCCCTTTAATTCCTACTTCATGAACTGAGTCTGGTACAGTGCACAAGTTTCCATCCAATCTCTAGCAGAAGATCACAATTTGATAAGGTGATGCACCTCATCAGTAGGCCTTTGCTCAGTGAAAATTCATTCAAATTTGGTTGGTTAGAACACTTTTAGACAGAACTTGGAATTCTAACAAGGGTGTCAGAAGCCTTATCTTTTTACTTTGCATGAAGATGAGGAAACCCTTTTTTCCATGCTAGAGTCCTGTGATATAATCAGATATTTTAATTAAAATTAATTCAAAATCAGTGCAAAATAACTGAGGACATAGTTGACTTTTAGTGACCCCCACTTTCCCAACTCTTGGTTTCCCTTTCCTTCATCTTTGCCCTTATTTAGGGGTAACTTGCCCTTATAGTTGAGTTTCATGTCTCACATTCAGTAGCAGCAGAGATGTCAGTGAACTCAGTATCCATCAGCTGTTCCCTCCTTCTGCCCCATTTATCTCCTCTACCTTATTAGCTATTTCCATTACTTTTAATTTTCTTTTATCTTCTTTTCTGCTCCTCCCTTTTAGCCAGCATATTCTACTCCCAACACCTGCCCCTGACTTCCCCATGTACCCATTTCTCTCAAAGACTGAGAGAAAGGAAAGGAAAAATCACCTTTAAATCCACGAAGCTTTAAATTGTGAGGTCTAACTGATACTTCTCTCTTTCAAAGCATATCTTCCAATCCATCCCTCAAAGATATAAATGTAGAAAGTACAGGGAGTTCAGTGGATAAGCCTGTTAGTGAAAAAGCTTCATGCTTGGATCTCTGTCAGAGTTGAGATTGCAAGAGTCTACAAGAAGGGTCATATTTGCCTTTGTTATGTTTTCCGATTGCTCCATCCCTCAATTTAAATGTTTCTTTTTTGTTTAAGTCAATAATATTCAAATGAGTTGTTTATGGTTGAATAATGATATCACATACACATTTTGTGTGTTTTACATAAGAGTTGTTCAATTTCTTCCTGTTTGCTATGTGCACCCTTTGGATATTTTTGGATGTTTTCAATATTAGATTTGGGGGAATTCATTAAAATGAAATAAAGTTGTTTTAAAATTATTTTTGCATAATGTAAAATTACAACTAATGTTTCATCTTTAGATTTCTAATTTAAATTAATATAGGACCAGAGTAGATCACATATTTTTATTTTACTTTTAAATAAATATTTTCAATATTCTATTATATCTGTTCTACTAGTCCTCTAGAATAATTTTGGCCAAAAAATACCTGTTTATTAAGATAGCATATCAGTCACTTATTAATGTTAAAATACTGTGTATTTTATGACCATGTGGGAAAAGCAGTTTGATACTGATTAGCTGTTTACTGATTGAGGTAGAATAAATGAACTTTATACTTCAAAAGGAGGTTTTACTTTTGTGAGGTGCTGGTTTATGTTTGTTGTTCATTTTTATTTAATTACCACTTGAGAGGTGTATGCGTTACTATGTCCCATTGGTAAAGGCTTACAGGGAAGCTTTTATTTATTTATTTTTCAAGATGTGTGGTGACTTAGTTTGGTGGGATATAAAACTTGTTAGTTTTTCTTTGAGGTAATATGATTCAAATTGTCAGAAGTTCAGGATGATGAATGATTAAACAACCTACTATATATACTGTTTGTAAGGGTTCCCTAAAGTATTATAATTAACATACTTTGTGTAAATTGCAAAAGCAGAAACTGTGATGTTTGAGTAGTAATATGTTCCCTAAAATTTCTCAGTGAGGTGTGTGTTATACCCTTAGAAAATTTTAATTCAGGAAAGACATGCTCATTCTGTATTTTTTAAAGTAGGGAATAAAGCATACCCAAAGTCATTAGATCAATTAACCCACAAAAATTTCTCATCTTCCCAGATTCTCCTAGCCTTCTGTGTCATGTTGAGGTAAGGAGGAAACATTTATGGGCTTTAATTTACATGTAAATACAGACTATACTTTTGTGTACCATTTGTCTCCACTACCAACAGTAGCCAACTTTTTAAAGCCCCTCTAACAGGGACAAACAATGATGCCACTAGTGTGTGTTTTTCCCATTTGGCAGTGTTACTGAAGCAGCTAGACAGGTGACTCAAGGGGGTTGAGTTCACACTAAAACCATGTACATGTCCCTGCCTCTTCAGATTTTAATTTTTGTCATCTCCACTTCCTGTTAATCCATTTCTTATATTGATCCTTCTCAATGATGAGAAAGATTAAAATAAAATAAATACTTTTCCTTTGAACCTCCCTTCCCCTTAAGCACGTTTAAAGATGTAGAACAACTGGAGTATTTTCTGGTCCCAAGACATGCTTAGACAGAAGTTTTGCCTACTAATGCTCCCGACCTGCCTCTCACCTGCACTGCCAGATGTAAGCAGTAGCCAATTTTAAACTCTACCAAGAAGTAAACCCTCCTTCCTGCTTTTGGAGCAGTTTGTACCTTACTTATAGCAGCCATTTTGATACATGCTGTTACTAATGTAAACTTCTTAAGGAGAGGGATTGCATCTTGTTGATTTTGTGTTTCCACTTCAACTCCAGCATCTAGCCCAGTGTCATGCACAAATAAGTTGATTAATGTATGCTGAATTAACTTGACTAAAAGGTTATTACTAACACTAGCATGTTTCAGGCCTTTTGTAAGCTGGTTGTTTCCTTTGTTTCTTCTGCAAATATTTCTATTACAATTATCTCCTGATGCCCTTACTAAATCATTTGAAGAAGTTTTACCATCTTTCATTCAGGTAATACCCTATGACCACTTAGCTCTAGCAAATATGATTGCCTCCATGAAATGATGATCCCAAACTCTCTGCCCCTGGATATGCTTTGCCAAACTGAAACGTAAATTCTCTGAATAAACTGGTCATGTCTGAAACAAACAAGCAGAATATTTCAAGTGCTGTAGAGGATGTGGAGAAAAGGAACACTCCTTCACTGTTGGTGGGAATGTAGAAGGATGAATCCAGTTTGCTGGTTCCTCAGGAAGCTAAATATAGAACTGTTGTGTGATCTGACAAAGAACTGTTGTTTGCTCCAACAATCCCACTACTAGGAATATATTCAGGAATATATTCAGATGAACTGAAAGCAAGGATGTGAATTGACATTTGCATACCAATGTTCATTACTGCTTTATTCACAATTGCTAAAAGGTGTAAAAAACCCAAGTGTCCATCAATCAATGAATGGATAAACAAAATGTGGTCTATACATAAGATAGATAACTATTCACCTGTGAGACGACATGAAGTCATAATGCAAACCAGAACAGGAATGAAACTTGAGGACTTTATCGTGAGTAAAATAAGCCAGAAACAAAGGAAAAATATAGTAAAGTATCAGAAATATGAACTAAATACGATGAGGAGATTTGTGGAGCTAAAATCTAGAATATAGGCTGCTGAGAGATAGAATGAGGATTGAGAAGGGGAACAAATGTTTAATATACATAAAATATTTAATAAGGTAATTTTAAAGGTTTGTAAATGGAAAGAGTGGAAGACAACACATTATAGTGTGTATAACTAATATTACTGATTTATAAATATAATTGTGAGTGAAAGGGTAGGCTAGGGACATAAGTGTCAATTGAAAGAAAGTTATATAATCACCTAGGGCCTTATAATGTACTCAATAGTGGATGATGATTAATAGTACAAATGCTAGAATGTTCTTTTGTGAACTAGAACAAATGAATGTCATTCTTACAAGGTGTTAAAAATATGGTGATACTAGGGAAAATACAACTAATATAACTTATGGACTATAGGTTACAGTAATATTTTAATAATCTTGCATCAGGGGCAAAGAAAGTACTATATCAATATTAAGGCTTAACAGTAAGGACATAAATGGTATATGGCATTTTTCCTTTTGGAGCAATGAAAGCATTTTAGAAATGACAGCACAATTCAGTGATGAAACTAAGAGCCACTGACTGTACACTTTGGATGGATTTTTCATGGTATGGAACAGTATAACATAGAGAACCCTGTGATTTATAGTACGAATGTGAGAATGTTCCCTTATGAATTATAGCAAATGTCCAATACATGGCATTAATAACAGGGTGACTTATGGAAAAAATACACCAAATGTAATCTATATAATATCTATATACTATAGATAATAATATTTGCTATTTATCATTTGGATAATATTCTCTCATGATTTGTAACAAACATTCCACAAAAAGCAAGGTACTGGTTGTGATGATGCATGGGAGTCCTATATATGATGTATGATTGTTTTATAAGACTGCACCATACCTCTTCTTATTAAAAATAATAATAGTAATAATAAAGTTATTATAAACCTCAGTAAGCAAAACAATATGATACTGGCACAGGACAGACATATAGACAAATGGAATGGAATTGGAACATCAGAAATCTAGCCTCAATTTTATGGCCAACAGATTTTTGACAATGGGGGAAAAAGAAACAAAACACTTAATTGGTAAAGAAATGTATGTTCGACAGATGGTGCTAAGAAAACTGCATGTTTATTTACAGAACAAAGAAGAAGGATCCCTATGTCAGACTTTATAAGATCAGAACTCAAAAGGATGAAGAATTAAATATATGAGACAAAACTTTTAAATTCCTCTGAGAATAAAATGCAGGGAAGAATCTCCAGAGCAGTATATTAGATAATTGTTTCTCAGACTTTATACCTAGAGCACAAGCAACAAAAGAAAAACCTAGATAAATAGAATCTCATAAAAATTAAAACTTTTGTGCCTCAAAGGACTTTATCATGAAAATAAAATGACAACCTGCACAGTGGGAGAAAATATTTGAATATTTGCTCATCAATGTTTTCAACAACATATATATATATATATATATATATATAAAAGTGTGTGTGTGTGTATATATATATGATAACATTTGGGATAACATTCAGCTATAAGAAGGAATGAAGTCCTGATACACATTACACCAGGGATGAACCTGGAAGACATGTTGAATGAAATAATAAGCCAGGCACAAAAGGACAAATAATGTATGATCTCATTGTTTAGAAACAATTAGAATAAGCAAACTCATAGAGACAGAATCTAGAATATAAGTTATTAGGTAATCAGATATGGATAGGGAATGTGAAGTTAAGGCTTAAAATACACAAGGGTCCTATTTGGAATGATGAAAATGTTTTGGTATTGGATTGAGGTGACAATATCACAACTTTGTGAAAGTAATTACCAGCATTGAAATATATATTTGATTTTGATTCAAAGAGGAAATGTTAGATATTATATATGGTAATGGAATAAAAATTAAAATATATGTCCAAGGAACTACACTACTAAGTGAACCATACAATAAACCATGACTATAGTTAAGATATAATTATAAAAATGTACTATCATCAATTGCAACAAATGTTCTACACCAATGCAAGGCATTAATATGAGGGTAGTATATGGGAATCCTGTTTTTTATGTATGATTGTTCTATAAACACACAACTTCTCTAAAAAAGAAAAAATAGTAAAAAAATCCAAACAAAATTATTTACTAATGTAAGAAATTAAGATTCACATGAATTAGGATTTGAGAGAACTTGTGACCTCCACATGAGCATGAAAGTTTCCCAAAACTTAAAGACTTTTCTTGGAGATATTAATAAATTTGAATTACTTGGTATTATATAATTATATAATTATGTAATATATATAAATTTGTATATTTGAATTATCTCAAATTTGGATAATGTGCAATGCTCTGTGAACCAATATTTTCCAGGAGAAACTTCATGTATGAAAACAGGCATATGTGAAGGACCCATTCAAATGCCTAAATTATCAATGATTTTAATATACCAGAGTATGAAAAATTCATTAGTATGGCTGCAGATTACAAATTGCAAGTCTTTAAAAAAACTACCTTTGTTGAATTTTGGTGTAGAATCACAAAAAAGTAATGATAGTTATCTGAAAGTGCTATTAAAATTAAAAATATTCCTTTCCCCTCTTTTTTTTAACTTTTTATTTCTCCTTTCCTTTTGTAACTATATATTTTTAAACATTCCTTTTAGGTGAAGCCACATTTTTTTCATATCCTTCAACCAAAAAATTATGTTGTAGTTTGAAAGAAAAAAAAAATAGAATCCAGCTCTGTTCTATTAATGCAGACATTAATATGTTTTTCAAAATGTAAAAAAGGATTTGTGCTTCAAAATATTTGACTTATTATCTCCACTCTCCAAGGTTTCTGGCTGAGTTTTATAATTATGTTGATATTCTGTAGGGGTTAGTAGACTTCTGTGTTTGAGCTTTCATTTCCAAGATTTCCTTGGTGCTACTTAGACCCTCCCAAATTTTGGTTCTTTCCACATTGGCAGTCATTAATGAAAAATTTGAGAATAATTACAAATTGTCTCCTTTTCTAAGAATGTCTTTTGAAACATGAAAGTTGACATGTTGAATGTAACCTAACTTTATTGGTCAGTTCTCATGTTGGAGGATTAATTCAATCCACTCTTGGTGAATAAATATCACTCTCTGACAAATTTCTTTTTTTAAAATTTCTTTACCTTTTATAACCAATTCTTGACTGTTGTCTGCACTTGTTCATTCATTAAATTTTTTTTGTTTTTTATTGAAGCATATCATTCATACATGAACACACATAAACAATAAGTGTATGTTAAAGATTGTGGACTTACAAAATAAACACACATAACATCACACAGGGGTCTCATACATCACCCCTCCACCAACTCTTTGCATTGTTGTGAAACATTTGTTACAAACTATGCAAGAGCCCAAACTACTTGCCCACTGAGCATTCTCAAATGTGTCGGGAATGTAGAGCTGGGTAGAACTGAACTGCCTTCCATGTTCTGTAAGCAATCTGTTATAAAGGCAAATGTGCAAGATCTGAAGTGGAGAAAAGCATTCTCTAATAGTCAATAAATTAGGAAACATAACCTGTTTTGCTTCAGGTATATGGGGAGAGAGCCATCCACAGGATGGGTCTGGATGTTTACCCAGTACCCTGTACTTCAGCTGATGGAAAACTGAAAGGAAGAAAAGATTCAGCCACCAGATGGTAAGGAAGGACTGTGGAATTTACAATCCAAATGAATCTAGAATAAAATAAATCAATTAGTGTCCTGCAAGAAGTAATAGCATTGACCCAGTTACCTCATATAGCAATCAACTTACTGGTAAATTATTGATTGGATTTCCAATCACAAAACTTTGGATAAAATCCAATGGAGAGAATATTCTCCTTAATGAGTCCTTTTATTACCCAATCCTCCTTCGTGGGGCTGATGCAATAAGGTGAATTCCTTGGTGTTTCCTGATGGCCTGTCATTTAAGTCAGTCCTTTGTGGGAGCCACATATATAGCACACAGTGAATTTGAGAATTATGTGCTTTTCATGTGGTTACATTTTGTAGGTGGAAATAAAGCCTAAAATGAGTATTGATGAATGTATTTCAAGCACATTAACGTCATCATTTTCTTTATAAGGCATTATTATTTTTCAGTGCTCACATTTATAATAAAGCCTAAAAGACACTCCTTTAATGCATATTTCATTAGCACCACTTCACCCCATTAGTTATTATGCTGAACAGTCTCCATATTTCCTACTGGCATTTAACTATGCTATTTATACTGTGAAATATTTGTGGAGAGAGTGATGAAAATACAAACAAATTATGTTTTCTTTATTTAAAGCAATTCTTTATATGCTCACAGGTTGATTTATTTGAGGCATTTGTTTGACTTGGTCCTATGCCACTAAGTATATCTGGATCTCAATACGTCTGTTACAGTTTGAACATGTTTCTAATATATAACTCCTAATTTTAAAATGTAGATTTTTGTATCTCTTCATAAGTGATATAAAAAATTTTAAGATTGGTGAATAAAGATGATAAGAAAGTGATTTAATGTATAGGGTAATTTTCTGTATCAAAATAGTTGAATATTCTTAAGAATATATATAGGTTCCCATTTGTTCATGTGAGAACAAGATCCAGGTCCATTTCCTTTTAGTATCCTTATCTCTATAATAGGCAAAGTTATGTAACACATAATTAATCCTTGAAAAATATTTTTGAACAATGAATGAACCTAATATAATGTAATTGAACATAGGGCCAAGGAGGTGACTCAAACTAATGCTTAACACAATGCCGAGCCCTATGGTAGGTCCTGCGTAGAACTCAAAAGATATATAAAATATGGTCACTCTTCACATAGACTCCTAAAGTCTATGATTTAATATCCAAATATATTAATTCATTTAGCAATCGTGGAACAGTTAACATGGACAACAGACTACCAATCTACCAGTGTTATTGAAAATTTATATATGCCAGTCATTCTAAATAATTAATTTTCCTTGAGTTATTTACAGTAATTCTGAGGCAGGTATTATACTCCCTCCATTTTTATGGTTGAGTAAAATAAAGATGCATAGAATAGAATACAAGTTAGTTTCATGAATCCAAAATAATATTTTATCAAAATCTGTCAGTTTTGCATTAGATTATGTCTTACTTTACAGCATTGTTATGACAAGTACCACACCATGGGTTGACACAAACAACAAGAATTTACTGTCTTTGAAGTTTTGAAGGCTTAAAGTCCAACATCAAGATGTCTACAAGGCCATGATTTCTCCCAGAGTTGGTAGCATTCTGGTGATGGCAGTCCTCCATCAATGGTGATCTCTTTCTTTTCTGGCTTCTTCTGGTTTCTGGATTCTACTTCTTCTGAGTGACTAGGTCTGAATTTCCTCTCATTATAAGGCCTCAAGTCACATGGATTAAGGTCTTTCTAATTCAAATTGGCCACAACTTAACTAATAAAACATCTTCAAAAGCTCCTATTTCCAGATGGGTTCACACCCACAGGAACGAAGACTGATCTGAGCATGTCTTTATGGGAGACAAGATTCAATCCCCAAAAGTTAGTAGTAAATATAGCTTTGTAGATTCCAAAAGCATTTAAATAAAGGTTTCTATTTTTTTTTAAAGATTTATTTATTTATTTATTTATTTCCCCCCCCTCCCCCGGTTGTCTGTTCTCTGTGTCTATTTGCTGCCGTCTTGTTTCTTTGTCCGCTTCTGTTGTCGTCAGCGGCACGGGAAGACTGGGCAGTGCCATTCCTGAGCAGGCTGCACTTTCTCTCGCACTGGGCAGCTCTCCTTGTGGGTGCACTCCTTGCACGTGGGCCAAGTCCGTTTCCCAAGGTTTCTAATATTTTTAAAAATCTAAAATTTAAAACAATCTGACTGATTTTATTTTATTTTTATTTTTATTTTTTGGTTTAAATGTTAAATTTTTATTTTTACAAGACTGAAACTCCTTCTCTTTGGCCTCAAGATTGTATTAAACAATGCTTCAAATTATTTGATATTTTAGTACCACTGGAGAAATTTAAAACTACAATTAAACTGTGAGCATTAAAGAATTACAAGATTAAATAAGAGAATGTATCAGAGAACATTTGAAAATGTTTTTATTGCATCGTGTTCTTTAAATTTGTTTAATGGACAGCATGTTCTTTATAGGAGTATAATACTGTGATTTGGCAGGAGAGAAAAAGTAATTCCTGTGACTGAAAAACAACCACCAAAATTTTTTTAGTCCCTTAGTTTGTGCCCAGAAAGTGAGCATATATTCAAATACACTCTTACAAACATTTGGTCTTATTTCCGTAAGAAGGGAAAGAATTGTGAAAACTAGTGTTAAATACCGATTGAGATTCTTAGGTCTTTTGGATGGTGAGCCCATCTGCAGTGACGGGATCATGGCTCCCTCCATAGATGTTAACTTACAGTTCTTTTTTTTTTTTAGTTTTTTTTTTGTGTCTTTATTCATTTTTTAAATATTACGTTAAAAAAATATGAGGTCCCATGTACCCCCCAGCTCCCTCACCTCTCTACTCCCCCCATAGCAACATTCTCCATCATCATGAGACATTCATTGCATTTGGTGAATACATCTCTGAGCATCACTGCACCTCATGGTCAATGGTCCACATCATAGCCCACACTCTCCCACGTTCCATCCAGTGGGCCATGGGAGGACCTACAATGTCTGGTAATTGTCCCTGAAGCACCACCCAGGACAACTCCAAGTCCTGAAAACACCTCCACATTTCATCTCTTCCTCCCATTCCTCACACCCAGCAGCCACCATGGCCACTTTTTCCACACCAATGCCACATTTTCTGTGAATACTAACCACAATAGTTCATGAATAGAATATCAGTAAGTCCACGCTAATCCATATTCTATTCCTCCATCTTGTGGACCTTGGAATGGTTGTGTCCATTCCACATCTATGTCAAGAGGGCACTTAGATTCCACATGGATGCTGGATGCAATTCTCCTGCTTTCAGTTGTAGGCACTCTTGGTTCCATGGTGTGGTGGTTGACCTTCTTCAACTCCATGTTAGGTGAGTGGGGTAAGTCCAATAAGCCAGAGTGTAGGAGCTGAAGTCTGTTGAGGCTCAGGACCTGGCTATCATATGGTCAGTCCAGAGATTCAGAGCCCCTGGGTATATATTAAACCCCAGCACCAACTATAATTCTGGTAAAGTAACAGGTGATTTTTTAAAAAAGATTTATTTACTTATTTACTTATTTACTGATTTATATATTTAATAATTAATTAATTTATTTATTTATTTATTATATATTTTCCTTCCACTACCCCAGCCCCCATTGTCTCCTCTTTGTGTCCATTAGCTGTGAGTTCTTCTGTGTTTGCTTGCATTCTTGTCAGGGACACTGGAAATCTGTGTCTCTTTTTTTGTGTCATCTTTGTTCTGTCTGATTTTAATTGTACAAAATTTTACAAAAAAAATCAACATTCAAGGGAGAAAATAAAACTAAACACAGAAAAGCTGAAACTGCTGAAACTGTGACTATGTGTAGAACTAATTAGAATAAAATTATTTTATGCCTGTGAGAGCAGAAGCAAAATAAAACATATTATAAATAATATCACTTGTCCTAAAATAGTATGAACTATTATCAAAAACAATATTTTGATAAAGAGTTTTTTTATCCTTCTACCAATAGAAACCCCAAATAAAATTAGTATGAAGGATATTATTTGTATTTAGCATTTACATACTCCTCAATCACAACTGAATATAAAATTTAATTTGAAAACTCAAAGGTGGAGCAAAAATATCCATTTTTAGTAAAATTAAAAACATGGAAATATTTTTCCACTACTACATAATGATATAAAATAGCACTAAAATGGGAAAATATTGTGTTCATAAAATTTGCACAAATATTAGATTCTATTCACAATAAAATCAGTGCTAGTAATGATTTATGCATTCATATACCCATTCAAAAAGTGATTATTAAATGCCTATCATATCTTAAACATAATGCTGGCTCTAAAAAATGTGAAAATTGACATGAATTACATTTCTAATTATGTCAACAACTGACTGAGTGCAAACAGAAAGTTCAATATTGAGGGAAGGACTATAGATTTAGACTTTTGTTAATTAATTTTTGGCAGCTGTTAAAACAATTACTGGGGGGGGCGGGGCAAGATGGTGGCTGAGTGAGAGCACCTGAGATTCTCTCCTGCAAAGAAGCGGCTGGGCAGCATTGGAAATTCTTTGGGACCAGGCTGTTTCGGGATTTTGCAGGACAGGAGGTGTCTGGACATTGATTTGGTGGGACGGTAACAAAGAAAATCTGTGTATAAGATAAACTTGAGGCTCTATTACACGGAGGTGGAAGCTGTGTGCAGGATGCTCCCTCCTGGGATGGGTGGAGCCGCAGCACCGGTGCTGCTGCAGGGATTTCTGAAGGCTCTGTGGTACTGGGCAATTCATAAGCCCTGAGCAGGCTACTGGGGGACTAACAGGACAGGAGGCCTTTGCAGACCGATTTGGGGAGAAAAACGGAGTTTTATTGTGAAGCGGGGAAAATTTTTGATTGCAGACACAAATAATAGCCCTTCCGCCTAGAAACCCCCGCCCCCCCCGTCAAGGCCAGCTGCCAATCTGAAGCAGCCTTAAATTGTGCACAATAAAGAGACATCACTAGGAGACTGTTTCGGGGCCTGCAGGGTGGGAGACATCTAGAAGTCGATTAGGGGTATATTTTGTGAAAGTGGAAATTTCGGTTTTGGACTCTGTTATCAGCATTTCAGGCTGGAGCCCCACCCCCGGGCCTGGCTACGGATCTGCATCATTAAATTGGCTGCAGAGTAGAGGAGCCCCCAGGTGGCCATTCCAGGTGCTTACAGGGTGGGAGGTGTCCTGAAGTCAAATTGGTGATACAGCCACAGAATAGACCCAAGTGAGTGAGTGAATTGCGGGGTTCAGACACATACCTTAGAGTTTGCGGATGTGACCTCTCCCATAGGGCTGGCACCCAGCTGTGGGGGTCCCTGAAGGCTGTGTTGCACTGCAGTGCTTGCAGGCTCCCTGATAACCAGATTTGAGGTTGCCAGGTCTGAGTCCACTAAACCCTGGTGGCCCACACCCCAGAGACTCACACCTCTTAAGTCTTCAATATCACAGACCTTCCATCCCTAAATCCATCATGCCCTGAGGTCCATCTGAGGTCCTTGAATGTCCTAGCCCTCAACGTTTGTGTTTTTTCTTTTTTGTTTTATTTGTTTTGTATTTATTTTATTTTATTTTTTATTTTTTAACGCCCTGATAGCTAACATTGCATTACCTCATAGTCTTTTCTCCCAGTGTATCTCCCAAAGCCTTTTTTTTTTCAGTTACTTAGGGGTTTTTTTTTGTTGTTGCTGTTGTGGTTGTTCTATATCTTTTCTTTCCTTTTTCCCTACTTGTTCCCCTCCCTTTACCCACCACCTTTTTCTTTCTATCTTTCTTCTCTTTTTATTTTCTCTCTCTTGTCCCTCATTTTCTTATTTTATTTTATCTTAATTATACAATAGGTGCTGCAGGGAACACCTCACATTTGCTGGGTTTCCTCATCCTCCATTGCCTCATTTCTGTGTGAATTGATTTTGGCTACCTACACTATCCCCTTTCCCCTACATCTTGATATCCTCCATCATCCACTGTCTCTCCTATATTCCACATCCCTTCCCTTGATCCCCAAAGTGTCTAACTCTTAATTTCTAATACCTTTGTTTTGTTTTCTGTCTTTTATCCACTCTTGAAACTACTGTCTTTCTTTTCTCTTTCCCTCTCTCAGGAAAACATGAGCTTTTTAATTCACACCATATTCCTCCCATTTTCAGTCAACTACCTCATTATACGTACTCTAACTACTGCTATAACTCTACACAACTTACATGAATCTAATATCCATCCTCCCAGATCTCATATTGTTGCTCTGTTAACATTTATCACCAATACTATTTACACTTTTTCTTTGCTTACACAATTGCCTTAACCTGTCCCTAATACTTTCCTTTAAAGTGAACTCAACCAGCAATAAGAAATTAGAATAAGAACAAAGTGACAAAGAGAAGATATAACACTTATGCAAAAACAATAGCTAATTAATCCCCAAGTCTAGACAAAGAAGCTAAGGAACTGATTAAACCCATCAAGATAAAATGACCAGAGAGCAACAAAAATCTACAAACCAAACCAACAATCACGAAAACATGGCTGAATCCAATGAACAAACTAAAAACCAGGAAGGGGAGCACTACTTCACACAAGTAATTAAAGATCTCAGAACATATATCACCAACAAATTTAATGAAGTAAAGGAAGAGGTTAACAACATGAAGACAACACTTGGAGGGGAAATTGGAGACATACGCAAAAAGATAACAGATATGATGGAAATGAACACCACAGTTCAAGAAATCAAAAATACACTTGCAGCAAATATCAGCAGACTAGAAGAGGCACAGCAGAGAATAAGGGATGTGGAAGACAGTACATCAGAAATCAAACAGATAGTAGAATTGATTGATAAAAAGACAGAAAAAATCCAGCTAGGACTTAGGGACCTGAATGACAATGCAAAATGCTCAAACATACGTATTATAGGCATTCCAGAAGGAGAAGAGAAGGGAAAGGGGTCAGGAGTGTTGCAGGAAATAATGGCTGAAAACTTCCCAAATCTACTGAAAGAGACAGATGTACATATCCAAGAAGCACAGTGCACCCCAATCATCATAAACGCCAACAGGCCCACCCCCAAGACATATACTTGTCAAATTATCCAACACTCAAGACAAAGAGAAAATTCTAAAAGCAGCAAGAGAAGAGAAAACCATCACATACAAGGGAAGCTCCATAAGATTAAGTGCTGATTTCTCATCTGAAACCATGGAGGCAAGAAGGCAGTGGTATGATATAGTCAAGGTACTTAGAGAAAAAAATTTCCAACCAAGAATACTCTATCCAGCTAAACTAGCATTCAAAAATGACGGAGAGTTCAAAATATTCACAGATAAACAGAAACTGAAAGAGTATACCAACAAGAAACCTCCCCTTCAAGAAATTCTAAATGGAGTTCTGCAGGAAGAAAGGAAAAAACAGGACAGACAGAGTTGGAGGAGAGTGTAAGAGAACAAAAAAGACAAAAAGAGAAGGGAAAAACAGACAAACAAAAAAATAAGACAAACACAAGTCCAATCAAAATATGGCTAACATAAATAATTCCTTGAAAGTAATAACATTGAATGTCAACGGATTAAACTCACCTATCAAAAGATTCAGACTGGGACATTGGATAAGGAAATATGACCCAACTTTATGCTGTCTACAAGAGACACATTTTAGACCCAGAGATTTGTGGAAGCTGAAAGTGAATGGCTGGAAAAAAATCTTACAAGCAAACAATAACCAAAAAAAGGCAGGAGTAGCTATATTAATATCATACAAAATAGACTTTAAATGCGAAAAAACTGTGAGAGACAAAGAAGGATACTACATTTTAGTGAAAAGGACAATCTGTCAAGAAGAACAAACAATCATAAATATTTAGGCTCCTAACAAGGGTGCCTCTAAATACATGAGGCAAACCCTGGAAAAACTAAGTGAAAGAATAGATGCATCTATAATCATAGTGGGGGATTTTAGTACACTACTATCAACTCTGGACAGAACATCTCAAAAGAGAATCACTAAAGAAATGACATATTTGAACAGCATATTAGAGGAGCTGAATCTAATAGACATATACAGATCATTACACCCAAACAGAGCAGGATATACATTTTTCTCAAGTGCACATGGATCATTCCCCAAGATAGAGCATATGCTAGGCCACAAAGAAAGGCTTAATGAATTCAGAAAGATCGAAATCATACAAAATAATATCTCTGACCACAGTGGAGTGAAGCTGGAAATCTGCAAGGGCCAGAGGCCCAGATTTCACACTAAGATATGGAAATTAAACAGCACACTCTTAAAAAAAACAGTGGGTCAAAGAGGAAACCTCAAAAGAAATCAATGACTACCTTGAAACAAATGATAATGATAACACAACATACCAAAATTGATGGGATGCAGCAAAAGCAGTACTGAGAGGGAAATTTATAGCCATAAATTCATATATCAAAAAAGAAGAAAAGGCAAAAATTGAAGAACTAAATGCACATTTGGAGGAATTAGAAAAAAAACAACAAAGTAATCCAACAGGAAGAAGAAGGAAGGAAATAACAAGGATAAGAGGAGAACTAAATGAAATAGAAAATAAGAAAGCACTTGAAAAGATAAACAAGACCAAGAGCTGGTTTTTTGAGAAGATCAATAAAATTGGCAAACCTTTAGTGAGACTAACAAAGAAAAAAAGAAAGAAGATGCAAATACACAAAATAAGAAATGAGAAAGGAGATATCACCACTGACCCCACAGAAATAAAGACTATCATAAGAGGATACTTTGAAAAACTATATTCCAACAAAAATAACAATTCAGAGGAAATGGACAAATTCCTCAAAACACCTAAGCAGCCTATATTGACAAAAGAAGAAATTGATGATCTCAACAAACCAATCACAAGTAAAGAGATAGAATCAGTCATTAAAAACCTCCCAACTAAGAAGAGCCCAGGACCAGACGGTGTCACAGTTGAATTCTACAAAACATTCCAGAAAGAACTAACACCAATCCTGCTGAAACTCTTCCAAAAAATCGAAACAGAAGGAACATTGCCTAACTCCTTCTATGATGCCAACATTACCCTATTACCAAAGCCAAACAAAGACACCACAAGAAAGGAAAATTACAGACCAATTTCTCTAATGAACCTAGACGCAAAACTACTTAACAAAATACTTGCTAATCGTATCCAACAACACATTAAAGGAATTATACACCATGACCAAGTGAGATTGATTCCAGGTATGCAAGGATGGTTCAACATAAGAAAATCAATCAACGCAATACACCAAATAAACAGGTGGAAGGGAAAAAAAATCACATGATTATATCTATAGATGCAGAAAAAGCATTTGACAAAATACAGCACACTTTCTTGATAAAAACACTCCAAAAGAATGGAAAAAAAGGAAATTTTTTGAACATGATAAAGAGTATATATGAAAAACATTGTTTACATATTACATATTACATACATACATGTAGACAACATTGTTTACAATGGAGAAATCCTAAAATCCTCCCCTCTAAAGTCAGGAACAACACAAGGATACCCACTCTCTCCCCTTCTATTTAACATTGTCTTAGAAGTACTTGCTCAAGCACTGAGGCAAGAACCAGATATAAAAGGCATTCACATTGGAAAGGAAGAACTCAAAATTTCATTATTTGCAGATGACATGATCCTATACATAGAAAACCCTGAAAGGTCTACAACAAATCTTCTAGAACTCATAAATGAGTTTAGTGAAGTCACAGGTTATAAGATCAATGCGCAAAAATCAGTAGCAATTCTGTACACCAATAATGAGCAAGATCAGGAGTAAATCAAGAAACAAATACCATTCACAACAGTAAATAAAAAAATCAGATATTTAGGAATAAATTTAACTAAAGATGTAAAAAATTAAACACTGAGAACTATACAAGACTGTTCAAGGAAATCAAAGAAGACCTAAATAATTGGAAGAATATTCCCTGTTCATGGATATAAAACCTAAATATTATTAACATGTCTATCCTACCAAAACTGATCTACACATTCAATGCAATCCCAATAAAAATCAACACAGCCCTCTTTAAGGAACTAGAAAAACTAACTATGAAATTTATTTGGAAAGGAAAGAGACCCCGAATAGCCAAAGACATATTGAAAAAGAAAAACGAAATTGGAGGAATCACACTACCTGACTTCAAAACATACTAGAAAGCTACAGTAGTGAAAAGAGCATGGTATTGGCATAAGAAGAGACACACAGACCAATGGAATAGAATTGAAAGTTCTGATATAGAACCTCATATATATAGATATATAATATTCAATAAAGCCACCAAACCCTCTCAACTGGGAGAGAATGGCCTATTCAAGAAGTGGTGCCTGGAGAACTGGAAATCCACATGTAGAAGAATGAAAGAGGATTACCATCTCATATCTTATAGAAAGATCAACTCAAGATGGATCAAAGACCTAAATATAAGAGCCAAGACCATAAAGACCTTGGAAAGCAGTGGAAGGAAACATCTACAAGACCTTGTAATAGGAAATGGCTTCATAAACATCACACCAAAAGCATGAGCAGCAAAAGAACAAATAGATAAATGGGACCTCCTCAAAATTCAAGCCTTCTGCACCTCAAATGAGTTTGTCAAAAAAGTAAATAGGGAACCTACACAATGGGAGAAAATATTTGGCAACCATATATCTGATAAGAGACTTATAACTTGCATATAAAAAGAACTCCTATATCTTGAAAATAAAAAGATAAACAACCCATTTAAAAAATGGGAAAAAGATTTAAACAGACACTTCTCCAAAGAAGAAATACAAATAGCTAAAAAGTACATGAAAAATTCTCCAAATCTTTAGCTATCAGGGAAATGCAAATCAAAACTACAATGAGATACCATCTTACTCCCATAAGATTGGCAGCTTTGAAAAAAACAGAATACAAATGCTGGAGAGGATGTGAAGAAATGGGAACACTCATCCACTGCTAGTGGGAATGCAGAAGGATCCAACCATTCTGGAGGACAGTTTTGCAGTTTCTCAAAAATCTAACCATAGATTTGCCATATGACCCAGCAATACCACTGTTGGGTATATACCCAGCAGGACTGAAAACAAGGACACAAACCGATATATGCACACCAATGTTCATAGCAGCATTGTTCACTATTGCCAAAAGTTGGAATCAACCCAAATGCTGAGCAAGAGATGAGTGGATCAATAAAATGTGGTATACACATACAATGGAATACTACTCGGCTGTAAGAACAAATACACTACAAACACATGTGATAACATGAATGAATCTTGAGAACCTTATGTTGAGTGAAGCAACCCAGGCATTGAAGGACAAATACTACATGACCTCAATGATATGAAATAAGCAGGGTGCCTCAGAGTGCTAGAGACTGGAAGATAGGCTTACAGGAAATTGGGGGGTAGAGGAAGGAGGTAAGCTGATATCTACATAGGTGAAATCTATGATAAGTTGGTGGTAAGAATATGCACAAGGAAGAGATAAAATGGGGGAATAGGGTTACCTTTGGGTGGGGCTTTGTGAGATTGAGCGGGACAAGAGATGGGTGGATGGGTAATATTACCCAAGAAATTGGGGGGAGGGAGGGGCAACCTATGAACATAGGAGATTGTCAGGTGTTGGTTGAAAGTAAAATGCTGATAAAACCTTTTCAAAATATAATTAGGAAAGTTACCTGTTTAAGATACTTAAAGGGGATAATCTGATGCAGGACAGACTTCTAGGGAATATGTGAATGCTCATTTTGCCAGAGTGGGTTATACCATTGGGTAGAGACCCATATAATGAGAGTGAACGTAGACCCACATCCTGGGGAGGACTAATGCCATCAAAGAGAGGGAATAGTCTCTCTCAAGAGAAAGGGTGGCTTCCAGGGCATTAGGGCAGTTGAGCAAGTCAAGCCCTCAACACTGTTGCAAGTATCTCTGAACATGGCTCCTCAAGAAATGAAAATTGACTGTCACTGTGGGCCCCAAGTGGAGGGGGATATAGATATTGAATAGATGGAACCAAAGTAACTGTGAGGGCAAAAGAAGTGTTTCACAAGAGTACACACGGATGGATATAAAACATGTAATATTACACCAAAAACATATAGGGAATGACAGACTAATAATGCAAACCATAATGTAAAACATAGGATAACTAAAAAATTTTAAAAACTGTATAGCCTAAAGTATAAACCACAATGTAAACACAAATGTCACCTTGTTTGAAAGCTATTGTTTCAATATCTGTACATCAGTTTCAGTAAATATGATATGAATAAGTTAAAAGATTATCACTGTGGGAGGGAAAATGTTTTATAATGGATATGTGGGAGTACTGTATATTGTATATATGAATTACTGTGATCTAAGGCTCTTGTGAAGAGAAGCTCAATAACTAGGAAAAAAGAAAAGAAAAAGATAGGATGTAGAATTTTTCCAAATCAATATGTATTCTATATCTAACCTTTAAACTCATCGCTATATTCTATTTTACTATTAAGAGAACCTGACATTATATTGGGCTTCACTTTTCAGGAAGTTTTGGATCACAGAGCAGTTCAACAATGGCAGTGGAGGAATACTGGTATGGGATGTTATTGACAGGCGATATATGGTTGACAGGGAGTTATACAGGGCATGTGTCCAGGGTGCATGGAAATGTTTGGATATACTCATAGTGGAAACAACTAAAAACAACAGCTGGGGGGTACTGGGTTCCTGGCCAGAGGGGACTCTGTCATGGTCCCTAGGGGAGCAGCAGCAGTCCCCCAGGTGCAACGGTAAGGACCAGGAAGGAATGAGGGTCCAACAGTGAGCTCCTGATACTAATGACTATGCTTGTGAGTCTATACGCCTGAAATAAAAACAAGGCCTAGAGCAGCACTGTGCCTAAGAGTTCCCTCCTGACAGTCTCCATGTTACTCAAATGTGGCCATTCTCAAAGCCAAACTCAGCATGTAAATGCAATGCATTCCCCCCAGCGTGGGACATGGCACCCGGGGATGAGCCTCCCTGGCACCGAGGGATCACTACCAAGTACCAGCTGATGACATAACTAGAAAATGACCTTGAATTAAAGGTTCAACATGAACTAGGAGAATATTCTTGTCTACATATAATAACAGGAGTTAAAAATGCTGTTTGACCTAAATTAAGGGGGAAATGGAAAAGACAAATGAGTTTATATGGCTATGAGTCTCTAAAAAAGAGTCTGGAGGTTGTCAGAAGGATTGCCCTTATGCACACCTGAGCAGAGTCTCAGAGACAGATAAAGTAGATACAAGCCCAGGTATCAGTCCTTTCGATAGCTAAAGAGACCCACAGGTTCTATGGTCATGGCAGATGGGGTTCACTGCCATGCCAGTTGGCCATTCTTTGGAGCTGGTGTGTCTGCGTGATGGAGCTGGACTCAGATGGGATCTCTTTTCATAAGCCTTTCATGCTACTTTACTGGAATTGTAGTTGGTGCTGGGGCTTAAGATATATCTAGGGGATTTGAATCTCTGGACTGACAATATGATAGCCAGGCCCTGAGCCTCAACAGACTTCAGCTCCTACACTCTGATTTATTGTACTTACCCCACTCAGCTAACATGGAGTTAAAGAATGTCAACCACCACACCATGGAGCCTAGAGGGTGCAGCAATGCCCAGAGATGTACTCACCAGATGCAATGGATGTGTCATGATGATGGGGGAGATTGTTACTGTGGGGGGAGTGGTGGGGTGGGGGCGGTGGGGGTGAATGGGACCTCATGTTTTTTGAATGTAATATTTTTTAAAAAATGAATTTTGAGTAGAATTTGAAAAAAAAATAAAGAAGAGAAGACTAAAGACTGAGTTATGAAACATCATCTTAGTCAGTATTGAAGAGAAGAGAACTGCGAAAAAGACTGAGAAGTCCTGTCTTAAAGGTGAGGAGGAAATCCAAGAAAGTATATTCCTGGAAACCAGGGTTTCTAGAAATGAATGATCATCTTTGCCAAATGTTGATCAAATAAGTTGCAAGCTGAGAATTAATCACAGCATTTAGCAACTTGAAGGTCATTGGTGATCTTGACATAGTTTTAAAGAGTGATGAGAACACAGCTGTACTGGAGTGAGTTAAAGAGGAGAGGAGAAGGGACTTGGAGAAAATAAGGCTAGTTATCTTTGTAATGAGTTTTGGTGAAAATTGAACAGAGGAAAGTGTCAATAGCTAGATGGAGAAGTGGGGAACAGAGGTTTTTTTATTTTTGTTTATTTATTAAAGCTGAGAAAAATAATACCACAGTTATAACAATAAAAATGATACATTAGGACGATTATGTTGACAGTAGAAAGAGAGAGAGAGGGAAGAATTGCTGCAGTGATGCAGTGATGACCCCAAGTGGTGCGATGAAAGAGAATAAGGGTCTAGTCAGAGCACAACATGGGGGATTGACCAGATGACATCAGATCGACGTCAGATGTTTCCTCTCTATGGCAGTGGGAATGCAGTCGTTTAAGCTCAATAAGGCAGAATAAATGGGTACAAGTGTGGGAATAGGTGGTGGATATAGTAAATAGATGTTACAGAAATTCTCTTCTGATTAGTTTTAAATTCTGTTTTATGGATTAAAAAGTCATAGAACTGTAAAATATGTCATGGGGGAGTATAGGAAGTTTTTATGGCATTCATATCCTCTCATCAATGATTAATGTGAATTGTAGATCACTTTGAAGAGTCCACCTCAGTCTTTCTCCAAGGATATTTAAATATTCACATGAGCTAAGTGATACATCCATGACTTATTTGTAGAGGTCTCTTTTCTTTTCTATGTAATAGGAATCAGCCATCATGCAATAGGTATTATTTCTTACCATTTCCAATTACTACCATCATACTACTTGCATTTTTATTGTTAGTCTTCATGCCACAGTGACAAAAAAGAGTATTCTCACCTTATCTCTATATGAGATACATTTCAACATTTCGGTTTTTAACCTATCAATATCTAGCCTAGAGCATCATATCATTTTAATTCATCTGAAAAATATTATTGTTGTGTCTTTAAAGATAATAAATTTTCTCCACATCAAGGCTACAATTTCTTCCATTACTAATCACAAGTGGCCACAGTATCTGCTGAGGGTAGGGAGAGGAAGAAGATATATGATGTGGGGGCATTTTCAGGACTTGGAGTTGTCCTGGGTGATAATGCAGGGACAGGTGCAGGGCATTGTATGTCCTGCCATGGCCCACTGGGTGGACTGGGAGAGAGTGTAAACTGCAGTGTAAACCATTATCCATGTGGAGTAGCAGTGCTTCAAAAAGTATTCATCAAATGCAATGAATGTCCCACAATGATGAAAGAGGTTGTTGATGTGGAAGGAGTAGGGTGAGGGGAGTGGGAGTGTTTGGGGACCTCATATATATATTTTTATAATTTAAAAAAATATTTTAAATTCATTTTTTAATTTATTTTTTAAAATATTACATTAAAAAAATATGAGATCCCCATGTACCACCCACCCTCCTCACCCCACTACTCTCCTCATAGCGACATTCTCCTCCAATCATCATGTCACATTCATTGCATTTGGTGAGTACATCTCTGGGCATTGCTGTGTATCAGTGGTCCACATCATAGCCCACACTCTCCCACGTTCCATCCAGTGGGCCATGGGAGGACCTACAGTGTCTGGTAATTGTCCCTGCAGCACCACCCAGGACACTCCAAGTCCCGAAAATGCCTCCACATCTCATCTCTTCCTCCAATTGCTCACACCCAGCAGCCACCATGGCCACTTACTCCACACCAATGCCACATTTTCTTTGAATACTAACCACAATAGTTCATGAATAGAATATCAGTAAGTCCACTCTAATCCATATTCTATTCCTCCATCCTGTGGATCTTGGAATGGTTGTGTCCATTCCACATCTATGTCAAGAGGGGGCTTAGATTCCATATGGATGCTGGATGCAATCCTCCTGCTTTCAGTTGTAGGCACTCTTGGCTCCATGGTGTGGTGGTTGACATTCTTCAACTCTACATTACCTGAGTGGTGTAAGTCCAATAAACCAGAGTGTAGGAGCTGAAGTCTGTTGAGGACCTGGCTATCATATGGTCAGTCCAGAGATTCAGATCCCCTGGGAATATTGTAAACCCCCACACCAACTACAATTCTGGTAAAGTAACAGGAAAGGCTTGTGAAAAGAGATCACTCCTGAGTCCAGCTCCATCACACAGAAACACCAACTCCAAAGAAGGGCCAACTGACATGGCACTGACCTCCATCTGCCATGATCATAGAACCTGTGGGTCTCTGTAGCCCTCAGAAGAACCAATACCTGGGGTTGTATCTACTTTATCTGTCTCTGGGACTCTGCTCAGGTGTGCATAAGGGCAACCTCTCTGATAACCTCCCACCTCTTTTTTAGAGACTCATAGCCATATAAACTCATTTGTCCTTTCCATTTCCCCCTTTATTTAGGTCAAAAAGCATTTTTAACTGCTGTTATTAAATGTAGACAGAGATATTCTGTTGGTACAAGTTGAACCTTTTATTCATGGTCATTTTCTAGTTATATCATCAGCTGGTACTTGGTATTGATCCCTCGGCATCACGGAGATTCATCCCCGAGAGTCATGTCCCATGCTGGGGGGAAGGCAATGAATTTACATGCTGAGTTTGGCTTTGAGATTGGCCACATTTGAGCAACACGGAGGCTCTCAGGAGGTAACCTTTAGGCACACTGCTGCTCTAGGCCTTGTTCTTATTTCAGGTGCACAGGCTCACAAGCATAGCCATTAGTATCAGGGGCTCATTGTTGGGCCTTCATTCTTTTTTGGTCTTTGCCATTGCACTTGGGGGATTTTTGCTGTTCCTTTAGGAAATGTGACAGAGCTCCCCTGGCTAGCATCTTAGCACTCCCTCAGTTGTTGTTTTTAATTGTTTCCACTATGAAAATATCCAAACATTTTTATGTACCCTGGATATATGCACTGTAGAACTCCCTGCCAACCAGTATTCCTCCGCTGCCCTTGTTGAACCTCTCTGTGATCCAAAACATCCTGAAAAGTGAAGTCCAATATATTGCCAGTTACCCTTAACAGTAAAATGTAATATAGCAATGAGCTTAAAGGTTAGATATAGAATACATATTAATTTGGAAAAGTTCTACATCCTATCTTTTTTTTCTTTTTTCTAATTATTAAGCTTATCTTCACAAGAGTCTTAGATCATAGTAATTCATATATACAATATACAGTACTCCCATATATTCAACATAAAACCTTTTCCCTTCCACAGCAATAATCTTTTAATATATTCATACCATATTTGCTGAAACTGATGAGACAATAGCTTTTAAACAAGGTAACATTTGGGTTTACATTGTGGTTTATATTTTAGACTATACAATTTTCTAAATTTTTAGTTATGTTTTACATTATGATTTACATTTTAGCCTGTCAGCCCCTATATATTTTTTGTGTAATTTTACATGTCTTATATCCATCCTTGTGTACTCTTGTGAAACACTTCTATTGCCCACACAGTTACATTGGTTCCATCTATTCAATACTTATTTCCCCCTCCCTTTAGGGCCCACAGTGACAGTCAATCTTCATTTCTTGAAGAGCCATGTTCAGAGATACTTGCAACAGTGTTGAGGGCTTGACATGCTGAACTGCCCTAATGCACTGGGAGCCACCATTACTCTTGAGAGATACAGTTCCCTCTGTTTGATGGCCTCGGTCCTCCCCAGGATGTGGGTCTACCTTCACTCTCATTATATGGGTCTCTACCCAATGATATAATCCACTCTGGCAAAATGAGCCATATTCCCTAGGAGTCTGTCCTGTGTCAGATTATCCCCTTTAAGTATCTTAAAAATGTAACTTTCCTTACTATATTTTTGAAAAGGTTTTCTCAGCATTATTCTCTCAACGAACATCTGACAATCTCCTATGTTCGTATGTTGCCCCACCCTCCCCCCAATTTCTTGGGCAATATTACCCATCCTCTCATCCCTAGCCCACTTCAAGCCCACAATGCCCCACCCAAAGGTAACTGTATGCCCCCATTTTATCCCTTCCATATACACATACTTACCTCCAGTTTATCATAGATTTCACCCATGTAGATGTCAGCTTACATCCTTCTTCTACCCCCCAATTTCCTGTAAGCCTATCTTCCAGTCTCTAGCTCTCTGAGGCAGCTTGGTTTACTTATTTCATATCATTGAGGTCATGTAGTATTTGTCCTTCAATGCCTGGGTTGCTCCACTCAACAGAAGGTTCTCAAGATTCATCCATGTTATCACGTGTGTTTGTAGTGTATTTGTTCTTAAAGCTGACTAATATTCCATTGTTTGTATATACCACATTTTATTTATCCATTCATCTGTTGATGGGCATTTGGGTTGATTCCAACTATTGACGATAGTGAACAATGCTGCTAAACATTGGTGGGCATATATCAGTTTGTGTCCTTGTTTTCAGTCCTGGTGGGTATATACCCAGTAGTGGAATTACTGGGTCATATGGCATGTCTATGGTTAGTTTTTTGAGAAACCGCCAAACTGTCCTCCAGAATGGTTGTATCCTTCTGCATCCCCACCAGCAGTGGATGAGTGTTCCTATTCCTACACATCCTCCCCAGCATTTGTATTCTTCTGTTTTTTTTCATAGCTGCCATCTTATGGGAGTAAGATGGTATCTCATTGTAGTTTTGATGTGCATTTCCCTGATAGCTAGAGATTTGGAAAATTTTTTCATGTGCTTTTTAGCCATTTGTATTTCTTCTTTGGAGAAGTGTCTGTTTAAATCTTTTTCCCATTTTTTAAATGGTTTGCTTATCTTTTTATTTTCAAGGTATAGGAGTTCTTTATATATGCAAGTCATAAGTCTCTTATTGGATATATGGTTACCAAATATTTTCTTCCATTGTGTAGGCTCCCTTTTCACTTTCTTGACAAACTTGTTTGAGGTGCAGAAGGCTTGAATTTTGAGGAGGTCCCATTTATCTATTTGTTCTTTTGCTGCTCATGCTTTTGGTGTGAAGTTCATGAAGCCATTTCCTATTACAAGGTCTTGAATATGCTTCCCTACACTGCTTTCCAAAGTCTTTATGGTCTTGGCTCTTATATTTAGGTCTTTGATCCTTCTTGAGTTGATTTTTGTATAAGGTGTGAGATGTAATCCTTTTTCATTCTTTTACATATGGATATCCAGTATTCCAGGCACCATTTGTTGAATAGGCCATTCTCTCCCAGTTGAGAGTGCTTGGTGGCTTTATCAAGTATTATATGGCTATATATATGAGGATCTATATCAGAAATCTCAATTCGGTTCCATTGGTCAGTGTGTCTCTCCTTGTGCCAATACCATGCTGTTTACACTACTGTAGCTTTGTAGAATGTTTTGAAATCAGGTAGTGTGATTTCTCCATTTTCATTTTTCTTTTTCAATATGTCTTTGGCTATTTGGGGCCTCTTTCCTTTCCTAATAAATTTCATACTTAGTTTTTCTAGTTCCTTAAAGAATGCTGTGTTGATTTTTATTGGGATTGCATTGAATGTGTAGATCAGTTTTGGTAGGATAGACATCTTAATAATATTTAGTCTTCCTATCCACGAACAGGGAATATTCTTTCATTTATTTAGGTCTTCTTTGATTTCCTTGAACAGTCTTGTGTAGTTCTCTGTGCATAAGTTTTTTACATCTTTAGTTAAACTTATTCCTAGGTATTTGATTTTTTTATTTACTATTGTAAATGGTATTTGTTTCTTAATTTCCTCCTGATCTAGCTCATTATTGGCATACAGAAATGCTACTGATTTTTTTGCATTGATCTTATAACCTGCCACTTTAATAAACTCATTTATGAGTTCTAGAAGCTTTGTTGTAGACCTCTCAGTGCTTTCTATGTATAGGATCATGTCATCTGCAAATAAGGAAATTTTGACTCCTTCCTTTCCAATGTGAATGCCTTTTATATCTGGTTCTTGCCTCAGTGCTCGAGCAAGTACTTCTAAGACAATGTTAAATAGAAGGGGTGATAGTGGGCATCCTTGTCTTGTTCCTGATCTTAGAGGGAAGGATTTTAGGATTTCACCATTGTAAACAATGTTGGCTGTGGGTTTTTCTTATATACTCTTTATCATGTTCCAAAAATTTCCTTGTATCCCAATCTTTTGGAGTGTTTCTATCAAGAAAAGGTGCTGTATTTTGTCAAATGCTTTTTCTACATCTATAGATAGAATCATGTGATTTTTTTTCCTTCAGTCTATTTATATGGTGTATTACATGGATTGATTGTCTTACATTGAAACATCCTTGCATACCCGGAGTGAATCCCACTTGGTCATGGTGTATAATTCATTTAATGTGTTGTTGAAAATGGTTAGCAAGTATTTTGTTGAGGATTTTTGCATCTAGGTTCATTAGAGAAATTGGTCTCTAATTTTCCTTTCTTGTTGTGTCTTTGTTTGGCTTTGGTACTAGGTTAATTTTGCCATCATAGGAGTTAGGTAATGTACTTTCTGTTTTGATTTTTGAAAAAGTTTCAGCAGGATTCGTGTTATTTCTTTCAGATATGTTTTGTAGAATTCACCTGTGAAGGTATCTGGCCCTGGACTATCCTTAGTTGGGAGGATTTTAATGACTGATTCTATCTCTTTACTTGTGATTGGTTTATTCAGATCATCAATTTCTTCTTTCATCAATATAGGCTGCTTAGGAATTTGTCCATTTCCTCTGAATTGTCATATTTGTTGGAATATAGTTTTCAAAGTATCCTCTTATGATAGTCCTTATTTCTGTGGGGTCAGTGGTGATATCTCCTTTCTTATTTTATTTCTTATCTTATTTGCATCTTCTCTCTTTTTTTCTTTGTTAGCCTCACTAAGGGTTTGTCAATTTTATTGATCTTCTCAAAGAACCAGCTCTTGGGCTTGTTTATCTTTTCAAGTGCTTTCTTATTTTCTATTACATTTAGTTCTGCTCTTATCATTGTTTTTTATTTCTTTCTTCTTCCATTGGGGTTACTTTGTTGTTGTTTTTCTAATTCCTCCAAATGTGCAGTTAGTTCTTCAATTTTTGCTCTTTCTTCTTTTTTGATGTATGAATTTATGGCTATAAATTTCCCTCTCAGTCCTGCTTTTGCTGCATCCCATAAGGCTTGGTACATTGTGTTATCATTATCATTAGTTTCAAGGTAGTTATGAATTTCTTTTGAGATTTCCTCTTTGACCCACTGTTTTTCTAAGATACGTTTAATTTCCATACCTTGGTGTGAAATCTGGGCCTCTGGTGCTTGCAGATTTCGAGCTTCACTCCACTATGGTCAGAGATATTATTTTGTATGATTTCAATATTTCTGAATTCATTGAGCCTTTCTTTATGGCCTAGCATATGGTCTATCTTGTAGTATGATCCATGTGCACTTGAGAAAAATGTATATCTTGCTGTATTCGAGTATAATGATCTGTATATGTCTATTAGATCCAGCTCCTATAATATACTGTTCAAATATTTTGTTTCTTTATTGATTTTCTTTTGAGATGTTCTGTCCAAAGTTGATTGAGTTGTATTAAAATCTCCTACTCTAATTGTAGAGGCATCTATTCTTTCACTTAATTTTTCCAGTGTTTGCCTCACGTATTTGGAGATGCACTTGTTAGGAGCATAAATATTTATGATTGTTCGTTCTTCTTGAGAGATTGTCCCTTTCACTAATATGTAGTATCCTTCTTTGTCTCCCACAACTGTTTTGCATTTAAAGTCCATTTTGTCTAATATTAATATAGCTACTCCTGCCTTTTTTGATTATTGTTTGCTTGTAAGATTGTTTTCCAACCACTCACTTTCAGCCTCCCTGAATCCCTGGGTCTATGATGTGTTTCTTGTAGACAGCATATAGATGGGTCATATTTCCTTATCCAATGTCCCAGTCTGTATCTTTTGATAGGTGAGTTTAATCCATTGACATTCAGTGTTATTACTTTCAAGGAATTATTTATGTTAGCTATATTTTTACTGGACTTGTGTTTGTCATATTTTGTTTATTTTTTCCTTCTCTTTTTGTCTCTTGTTGCAATTACACTCTCCTCCAACTCTTCCTCTCCTGTTTTTTCTTTTCTTCCTGCAGAACTCCCTTTAGTATTTCTTGTAGAGGAGGTTTCTTGTTGACCTACTCTTTAAATTTCTGTTTATCTGTGAATATTTTGAACTCTCCATTATTTTTGAATGCTAATTTAGCTGGATAGAGTATTCTTGGTTAGAAATTTTTTTCTTTTAGTCATACCACTGCCTTCATGCCTCCATGGTTTCAGATGAGAAGTCAGCACTTAATCTTATGGAATCTCCCTTGTATGTGATGGTTTTCTTTTCTCTTGCTGCCTTTAGAATTTTCTTTTTGTCTTGAGCATTGGATAATTTGACAGTTATATGTGTTGGGGTGAGCCTGTTCGGGTTTCTGATGTTTGGGGTGCATTGTGCTTCCTGGATATGTACATCCATCTCTCTCAGTAGATTTGGGAAGTTTTCAGCCATTATTTCCTGCAACACACCTTCTGTCCCCTTTCCCTTCTCTTCTCCTTCTGGGATGCCTATAATACGTATGTTTGTGCATTTTGCATTGTCATTCAGGTCCCTAAGTCCTAGCTGGATTTTTTCTATCTTTTTACCAATCAATTCTACTATCTGTTTGATTTCCGATGTACTGTCTTCCACGTCACTAATTCTCTCCTCTGCCTCTTCTAATCTGCTGCTGTTTGCTGTGAATGTTTTTTATTTCTTGAACTGTGGTGTTCATTCCCATCATGTCTGTTATCTTTTTGCATATGTCTGCAATTTCCTTTCTAAGTGTTTTCTTCATATTTTTAACTATTCCTTTACTTCATTAAGTTGTTCTCTAATATATATTCTGAGATCTTTAATTACTTGTCTGCTGTTCTGCTCCCCTTCCTGGTTTTTAGTTTGTTCATTGGATTCAGCAATGTTTTCCTGATTATTGGTTTGGCTTGTAGTTTTTTGTTGTTGTCTGGTCATCATTTTATCTTGACAGGTTTAATCAGTTCCTTAGCTTCTTTGTCTAGTCTTGGGGATTAATGAGTTTTTGTTCTTGCATAAGTGTAATGTCTTCTCTTTGTCACTTTGTTCTTCTTATTCTGATTTCTTGTTGCTGGCTGAGTTCACTTTGAAGGAAAATATTAGGATCAGGGAAAGGAAATTTTGTAAGGAAAGAAAATGTGTAAAGTAATATTGGTAATAAATGTTAACAGAGAAAAAATGTGAGATCTTGGAGAATGGATATTAGATTCATGTAAGTTGTGTAGAGTTATGGCAGTAAGTAGAGTATCTATAATGAGATAGTTAACTGAATATGGGGAGGAATATAGTATGACTTAAAAAGCCAGTGTTTTCATGAGAGAGGGAAAGAGAAAAGAAAGACAATAATATCAAGAGGGGATAAAAGAGAGAAAATAGAACAAAGGTATTAGAAATTAAAAGTTAGACAATTTGGGGACCAAAGAAAGGGAGATGGAGTGTAAGAGATACAGTAGATAATGGATGATAGCAAGATGTAGGGGAAAGGTGATAGTGTAGGTTGTCAAAATCAATTCACACAGAAACGAGGAAATGGAGGATGAGGAAACACAGCAATGTGAGGTGCTCCCTGCAGCACCTATTGTATAAATAAAATAAATTGAAAAGAAAAAGAGAGAAAAGAAAAAAGAGAAGAAAAAAAGGGGGTGTGCAAAGAAAAGGGAGGGAAACAAGCAAGAAAAAGAAAAGAAGAAACAAAAAAGAAACCTAAATAAATGAAAAAGGACCTTGGGGGATACAATGGGAGAAAAGACCAGGAGATAATGCAATATTGGCAACCAAGGCAATAAAAAAAAAAAGAAAGAAGAGAAAAAGGAAAAAACAAAAACAAAAAATGCCAAGGGCTAGGACAATCAAGAACCTCAGATGTACCTCAGAGCTTGGAGGATTCAGGGATGGGAAGTCTGTGATTTTGCAGACTCAAGAGGTGTGAGTCTCTGGGGTGTAGGCCACCAGGGTTTATGGGACACAGACCTGGAAACCACGCATCTGGTTAACAAGGATCCTGGGAGCACCACAGCCCAACACAGCCTTCAGGGTTCCCCACAGCTGGGTGCCAGCCCTAGGGGATGGGGTCATGCCCGCAAACTCTGACCTCTGTGCCAGAAACCCAAAATTCCACCTCTCATAAGAGTCTCTTCTGTCACTGTCTCACCAAATCGACTTCAGGACACCTCCCACCCTACAAGCCCCCAAAACAGCCTTCTGGGGGTGCCACTGTACTACAGACGATTCAGGGACTGCCACAGATAGACCGCCAGCCCTAGGGGGAGGGGCTCTAGCCAGAAGCTCTGATCTCCATGTCAGAAACCCAAAATTCCACATCTTGCAAAAATCTCCTCCGTCTCTGTCTCACTAAATCAGCTTCCAGACACCTCCCATCCTGCAAGCCCCCAAAACAGCCTGCTGGGTGTACCTCTGTAGTACAAACAGTACGGGGATGCCACAGATGGGCCGTCTGCCCTAGGGGGAGGGGCTATAGTTGCAAGCTCTGATCTCCATGTCAGAAACTCAAAATTCCCTGTCTCACAAAAATCCCCTCCGTCTCTGTCTCACCAAATCAGCTTCCAGACACCTCCCACCCTGCAAGCCCCTGAAACAGCTGCTGGGGGCGCCACTGTACTACAAACAGTATGGGGACACTGCAGATGGGCCGTCTGCCCTAGGGGGAGGGGCTCTAGCCAGAAGCTCTGATCTCCATGTCAGAAACTCAAAATTCCACGTCTCACAAAAATCTCCTCTGTCTCTGTCTCACCAAATAGACTTTCAGACACCTCCCTCCCTGCAAGCCCCCGAATAGCCTGCTCAGGGCTTGGGAACACCCCAGTGCAGCAAAGTCTCCAGGAATCACTGCCGCCCAGCCATCAGCCCCAGGGGGAAGTGTCCCGCATGCAGCCCCGATCTCCGTAAGAGACCCAAAATTCTTCCTTTTACAAGAATCTTCTCTGTCAGCATCCCACTAAATCAATGTCCAGACACCTCCTGTCCTGCAAACACCCAAAACAGCCCGGTCCAGCAAAATTCCAACCCTACTCAGCTGCTTCTTTGCAGGAGAGATTATAAGGTGCACTCACTCAAATGCCATCTTGCCCCACCTCTGCCTCATATTTTTTGAATGTAACATTTAAAAAAAATAAAGATAATAAATTTAAGGTATAATAATAAAAACAGCAACAATGCAATAAATAACAATAGCAATAATAGCAACATGAACAACTCTCGAGCACTTAATGCTAAATGCTTTAATTTTCCATGAATTGCATCATTTATTCTTCAAAATAACTCTGTGAGTTATGCTGTATTGCAATACTCATTATTTAGATATAGAATAATGGTTTTATTAACTTTCCTAAAGTAACCCTTATTATCAGAGAAATGGAATTTGAGCCTAGGTAATCTGACTAGTCTGTGTGACCACTTTAGCCCAGGGAGTATCTAAAGAGAAGGACTCTGCCCTTTCAAATGGTAAAATATAGAGAGATTCTTTGTGGCAGTTGCATTGGCAAGGGTTTGTGTGCGCGTGTGTGTGTGTGTGTGCATGCACATGTGTGCACTCCTGCTAGTGCACACTAACACATGCAAATGAATGTTAAATAAGGGATAAATATGCTCTCATATGCATGTTTCTATTTATATAGAAGTGCATATCCAATGGTCTGGAAAACAATCTCTCCTTTGAACTTGAAATTTACTGTTATTGGTTTTTTTTTACAGTATTAGAGAAGTTGTAGTTTTACAGAAAAATCATGCAGAAAATGCAGAAAATAACAACGTGCCTTAATGTGGTATATTTGCTATAATTTATGAAAGAATAATTATAATTGTTCTATTAAAGCTACTCCATGGTTTACATTAGTGTACTGGGGTTCAATGTTTGTGTTGTACATCCAAAGATTTTTAAAATTTTTATTCTGACAACATATATACAACCAAAAACATCCCCCTTTTAATGACATTCAAATATATAATTCAACGCTGCCTATTAAATTCACAGTCTTGTGCTAGCATCATCACCATCCATAACCAAAACATTCCATTAACCCAGATAGTAACTTGGTACAATTTAAGCATTGATTCCACATTTCCTAATCCCATGCTGGCCTCCAGTAAGCTGTATTCCAGTTTCTGTCTCTATGAAATTGCTTTTATTGCTTATTCTGATTATTTCTTATCAGTGAGATCATACAATATTTGGCCTGTTTGTCTGGCTTGTTTCACTCAACACAATGTCTTCAATGTTCATCCATTTTGTGAAATATATCAGAATTTCATTCTTTTTTAGAGTAATAGTCCATTGTATGTATATACCACATTTTATTTACCATTCATCAGTTAATGGGCATTTGGGTTGCCTCCATCTTTTGGCAAATGTGACTAATGCTGCTATAAGCATTGGTGTGAAAATATCTGTTCAAGTCCCTGCTTTCAGTTTTTTTGGGTATATATCTAGAAGTAGGTTCTCTGGGCCATGTGATAATTCTATACATATTTTCATGTTTGTTTTTTTCTTTCATGAGTACATGTTTTAATGACCACATTGTTTTAGAGATTTTGGGAAAGACCAGTTAAACAATGTTTAGAGGATTTTGGGGTAAGACAGATATAGTATTTGTTCCAACTGTTGGTTTCTTATCATTAAAGAAAAATTTCACCAAATGAACATAAAGGGTATTGTTATAATTCTTGCATCATTTATAAAACTTTAAATATTAAAGAGAATTTATTAAATGTTTTAAACTGAAGTTTAAAATATTTTTAGATTGAGCAGAACATTCCTACCTCCCATGAATATGAGTTAGTAATTAGCTCTATGAAGGTTTTATAACTGGAAGAAATTACTTCTGGTTGTCAAAGATATGAAGAAATTAATCTCACATAGCAGTTTCTTTTTCTTCTTTATTTTCTTTTAAATGTTACATTAAAAAAATGAGGTCCCCATATACCTCCCACCCCCTCACCCCATTTGTCCAATATCAATGACCTCTTCCTTTATCATGGCACATTCACTGCACCTGGTGAATACATTTGGAGCACTGCTGCACCACATGGACAGTGGCCTACATTGTAGTCTAAACGCTCACCCAGTCCTCCCAGTGGGCCATGGCTTGACACACAATGTCCAGCATCTGTCCCTGCAGCACCACCCAGGACAACTTCAAATCCTGAAAATGCCCCCACATCATATCTCCTCTTCCCTCTCCCTAACATCAGCAGCTACTATGGCCACTTTCTCCACATTAATGCTACAATTACTTCCATTACTAATCACAATAGTTCCATAGCAGAACACCAGTAAATCCACTCTAATCCATAATCTATTCCTCTGTTCTGTGGACTCTGGGATGATTATGTCTTGTACCCCTCTACATCAAGAGGAAGCTGAGATTCCACATGAATGATGGATGCAATTCTCCTGCTTGCAGAGCCTCTTGGCTCCCTGGTGTGATGGTTGACCTTCTTCACCTCCCTGTTAGCTGACCAGGATGAGTCCAATAAACCAGTGGGCAGAAAATGCAGGTCTGTTGAGGCTCAGGGCCTGGCTGTCACATGGGCAGTCCAGAGTTTAGGTCTGAGTATACACCAACGCCAACCACAGGTCCGGTAAAAATAATGGAAGAGGGATGTTTACAAAGGTCATATCTGAGTCCAACTTCATCACACTCAGGAATACAAACACCAAACTAAGGCCAACTGACATGGCACTAAACTCCAGAACCATCTGCCATGACTGTAGAACCTGTGGGTCTCTGTAGCCCTCAGGAGAACCAGTACTTGGGCTTCTATCCACTTTGGCTGTCTCTGGGACCCTGCTGAGGAATGCATAAGCATTACCCCTCCAATGACCTCCTGACCCTTTTTTAGAGACTCATAGCCATATAGACTCATATGTCCTTTCCATTTCCCCCATTTATCCAAAGTCAAAAACCAGGTTTTAACACCTGATACTACATGTAGGCTGAGATATTCAGCTGGTCTGAATTGACCTTTTTATTCAAGGCCTTTTTCTAGTTACATTATCAGCTAGTGCTTGGTAGTAATCCCTCAGTTCCAGGGAAGCTCATCCTCAGGAATCATGTCCCACAGTGAGGGGAAGGTAATGCATTTACATGCTCAGTTTGGCTTAGAGAGTGACCACATTTGAGCAACATGGAGGCTCTCAGGAGGTAACACTTAGGCACCCTGCAGCTCGAGGCCTAGTTAAAGTTTCAGGCACACAGGCTCATAATCGTAGCCATTAGTATCAAGGGCTCATTGTTGGGCCATCCATCTTTATTGGTCTTTGCCATTGCTCTTGGGGGACTGGTGCTATTCCATTGGGGAATGTGATAGAGTTCCCCTGGCTAGGAACTCAGCACTCCCTCAGTTGTCATTTTTAACTGAAACCACTATGAAAATATCCAAATATTTTTATGTACCCTGTATACATGCCCTGGAGAACTATCTTCCAACTGTGTGCCCCCTATCAATAATGTCCCACACCAGTGTTCTTCCCTTGCCATAGTTGAACCTCTCTGTGGTCCAAAACTTCTTCAAAAATGAAGCCTAATACATTGCCAGGTTCCATTAATAGTAAATAGGAATATAGTGATGTGTTTAAAAGTTAAATATAAAATACATACTAATTTAGAAAAACTAAATAAAGTAAAAATAAATTGGGGTGTCAAAAAATGAAACAAGTAAAAACCTTTGTTTTTGACGTTTTGCCTTTCATCACTGCAATAGTTGTTGCCCTGTATGTACAGTGGCAAGGCAACCTCTTCCATTTCTTCCTCATTATCTACAGACTTTCTTTCTTTTTTTCTAATTATTAAGTTTGTCTTCACATAAGTTTTAGATCACAATAATTCACATATACAATAAATAGTACTCCCACATATCCAACATCAAACACTTTATCCCTTCCCAAACAAAGATCTTTTTACATGTTCATATTATATTTGCTACAGCTGTGTACAGATATTGAAAAAACAGCTTTCAAACATGGTTCCATTTGGGTTTACATTACAGGTTATATTTTAGACTATACAATTTTCTAAATTTTTAGTTCTTATGTTTTACATTATGGTTCACATTTTAGCCTACAGACTGTTATCCATTTTTGGTGTAATTTAACATGTCCTATATCCATCATTGTATGATCTTGTGGAACACTTCCACTTCCCCACAGCTAAGCTGATTCCATCTATTCAACACCTCTTTCCCCCTTCCCTCAGGGCCCACAGTGACAATCAATCTTCATTACTTGAAGGACCATATTCAGAGATACTTGCAACAATGCTGAGGTCTTGACATACTCGACTGTTGTAACCCATTGAGAGCCACCAATTCTCTCGAGAGATACAATTCCCTCTGTTTGAGAACATCAGTCCTCCCCAGGATATGGGTATGCTTTCACTCTCCTTGTATGGGTCTCCACCCAATGATATAACACACTATGACAAAATGAACACTCACACACTCCCTAGAAGCTTGCCCTGTGTCAGATGCCCCCGTTAAGCATCTTAAACAGGAAATCATCCATATTATATTTTCTAAAGAATTTTCTCTACATTATAATTTCAGCCACATACCTGACAATCTCCTATGCTCAAATGTTTCCACTACCCTCCCCCCAATTTCTTGGGCCATCTGAGCCACTCTCCCATCCCTAGCCCCCCTCAAGCACACAAAGCCCCACCCAAAGCTATCCCTGTGTCTTCATTTTATCCCTGCCCTGTAGAAATACTTACCTCGAGCATATCATAGATTTTACCCATGTAGGTGCCACCTTGCACCTTCCTCTACTGCCCAACTTCCTTTAAGCCTATCATCCAGTCTCTAGCTCTCTGAGACAGCTTGGTTTACTTATTTCTTATCAGAGAGGTCATGTAGTATTTGTCCTTCAATGCCTGGGTTGCTTCACTCAACCTAAGGTCCTCAAGATTCATCCATGTTATCACATGTGCTTGTACTATATTAGTTCTTATGGCTGAGTAGTATTCCATTGTATGTATATAGCACATTTTATTGATCCATTCATGTATTGATGGGCATTTGGGTTCATTCCAATTTTTTGCAATACTGAATAGTGCTGCTATGAACATTGGTGTGTGTTTATCAGTTTGTGTCCTTGTTTTCAGTTCTACTGGGTATATATACCACTGCTGGGACATATAGCAATTCTATAGCTAGTTTTTTGAGAAACTGCCAAACTGTCCTTCAGAATGGCTGGATCCTTCTTCATTCCCACCAGCAGTGTGGATGAGTGTTCGATTCCTCAACATCCTCTCCAACACTTGTAATTTTCTGATTTTTTGATAGTTGACAGCCTTGTGAGAATAAGATGGTAACTCATTGTAGTTTTGATTTGCACTTCCCTAATAGCTAGTAATTTTGAGCATTTTTTCATGTGTTTTTTTAGCCATTTGTACATCTTCTTTGGAGAAGTGTCTGTTCAAATCTTTTTCCCATTTTTCAAATGGGCTGTTTGTCCTTTTATCTTTTTATTCTCAAGATACAGGAGTTCCTTACATATGCAGGACATAAGTCTCCTATCATATATATGGTTACCAAATATTTCTCCCATTGTGTAGGCTCTCTCTTCACTTTCTTGACAAACTCCTTTGAGGTGCAAAGGCTTTTGAGGAAGTCCCATTTTTCTTTTGCTTCTTGTGTTTTTGGTGTGAAGTTCATGAAACATTTTACTATTAAAAGGTACTATAGATGCTTCCCTACATTGCTTTCCAAGGTCTTTATGGTATTATATTTAGGTCTTTGATCCATCTTAAGTTAGTTTTTGTATAAGGTGTGAGTTGGTAATCCTCTTTCATTCTTTTACATATGGATATCCAATTCTCCAGGCACCATTTGTTGAAGAACCCATTCTCTCCCAGTTGACAGGGTTTGGTGGCCTTGTCAAATACCATATGGCTGTATATATGAGGATCTATATCAGAACTCTCAGTTCAGTTCCATTGGTCAGTGTGTCTAACCTTGTGCCAATACCATGCCGTTTTCACTACAGTAGCTTTGTAGTATGTTTGTAAGTAAGGTAGTGGGATTCTTCCAATTACATTTTTCTTTTTCAATATATCTTTGGCTAATCAGGGCCTCTTTCCTTACCAAATAAAGTTTATAGTTAGTTTCTCTAGTGCATTAAAGAATGCCATTTTGATTTTTATTGGGATTGCATTGAATGTGTAGATCAGGTTTGGTAGGATAGATATCTTAATAATATTTGGTCTTCCTATCAATGAACAGGGAATATTCTTCCATTTATTTAGATCTTCTTTGATTTCCTTGAACAGTGTTGTGTAGTTTTCTGTGTATAATAAGTTTTTTACGTATTTAGTTAAATTTATTCCAAGATATTTGATTTTTAATTTATTTTTGAGTGTGGTATTTGTTTCTTGAATTCCTCCTCCAATTCCTAATTTTTGGTGTACAGAAATGCTACTGATTTTTGTGCATTGATCTTGTAACCTGTGACATTACTGAACTCATTTATAAGTTCTAGAAGCTTTGTTGGAGACTTCTCAGGGTTTTCTATGTATAGGATCATATCATCTGCAAATAGTGAAATTTTGACTTCTTCCTTTCCAATTTGGATGCCTTTTATGTCTGGTTCTTGCCTCAGTGCTCGAGCAAGTACTTCTAAGACAATGTTAAATAGAAGGGGAGAGAGGGGGCATCCTTGTCTAGTTCCTGACTTTAGAGAGAAGGATTTGAGGGATTCTCCATTGTAAATGATCTTGGCTATGGGTTTTTCATATATACTCTTTATCATGTTCAAAAAATTTCCTTGTATTCCAATCTTTTGGAGTGTTTATATCAAGAAAGTGTGCTGTATTTTGTCAAGTGCTTTTTCTGAATCTATAGATATAATCATGTAATTTTTTTCCTTCAAACTGTTTATATGGTGTATTACATTGATTGATTTTCTTATGTTGAACCGTCCTTGCATACCTGGAATGAATCCCACTTGGTCGTGGTGTATAATTCATTTAATGTGTTGTTGAATACGATTAGCAAGTATTTTGTTAAGTATTCTTATGTCTAGGTTCATGAGAGAAATTGGTCTGTAATTTTCCTTTCTTGTGGTGTCTTTGTCTTTGGTACTAGGGTAATGTTAGCATCATAGAAGGAGTTAGGCAATGTTCCTTCTGTTTCGATTTTTTGGAAGAGTTTCAGCAGGATTGGTGTTAGTTCTTTCCGGAATGTTTTGTAGAATTCACCTGTGAAGACTTCTGGCCCTGGGCTCTTAGTTGGGAGACTTTTAATGACTTATTCTATCTCTTTCCTTGTGATTGGTTTGTTGAGATCTTCAATTTCTTCTTTCATCAATATAGGCTGCTTATGTGTTTCTACGAATTTGTCCATTTTCTCTGAATTTTTTTTTGGAATATAGTTTTTCAAAGTATCCTCTTATGATAGTCTTTATTTCTGTGGGTTCAGTGGTGATATCTCCTTTCTCATTTCTTATTCTGTGTATTTGCATCTTCTCTCTTTTTTTCTTTGTTAGTCTCACTAAAGGTTTGCCAATTTTATTGATCTTCTCAAAAAACCAGCTCTTGGTCTTGTTTATCTTTTCAAGTGCTTTCTTATTTTCTATTTCATTTAGTTCTCCTCTTATCCTTGTTATTTCCTTCCTTCTTCTTCCTGTTGGATTACTTTGTTGTTTTATTTTTTCCTCCAAATGTGCAGTTAGTTCTTCAATTTTCGGTCTTTCTTCTTTTTTGATGTATGAATTTATGGCTATAAATTTCCCTCTCAGTACTGCTTTTGCTGCATCCCATCAATTTTGGTATGTTGTGTTATCATTATCATTGTTTCAAGGTAGTCATTGATTTCTTTTGAGATTTCCTCTTTGACCCACTGTTTTTTTAAGAGTGTGCTGTTTAATTTCCATATCTTGGTGTGAAATCTGGGCCTCTGGCCCTTGCAGATTTCCAGCTTCACTCCACTGTGGTCAGAGATATTATTTTGTATGATTTTGATCTTTCTGAATTCATTAAGCCTTTCTTTGTGGCCTAGCATATGGTCTATCTTGGAGCATGATCCATGTGCACTTGAGAAAAATGTATATCCTGCTGTGTTTGGATGTAATGATCTGTATACGTCTATTAGATCCAACTCCTCTAATATACTGTTCAAATATTTCGTTTCTTTAGTGATTCTCTTTTGAGATGTTCTGTCCAGAGTTGATAGTGGTGTATTAAAATCCCCCACTATAATTGTATATACATCTATTCTTTCACTTAGTTTTTCCAGCATTTGTCTCACATATTTAGAGGCGCCCTTGTTAGGAGCATAAATATTTATGATTGTTCATTCTTCTTGAGAGATTGTCCCTTTCACTAATGTGTAGTATCCTTCTTTGTCTCTCACAATTGTTTCGCATTTAAGTCTATTTTGTATGATATTAATATAGCTACTCATGCTTTTTTTGGTTATTGTTTGGTTGTATGATTGTTTTCCAACCATTCACTGTCAGCATCCATGAGTCTCCGGGTCTAAAATGTGTCTCTTGTAGACAGCATATAGATGGGTCATATTTCCTTATCCAATGTCCCAGTCTGAATCTTTTGATAGGTGAGTTTAATACGTTGACATTCAGTGTTATTACTTTCAAGGAATTATTTGTGTTAGCCATATTTTGATTGGACTTGTGTTTGTCATATTTTGTTTTTTGTTTTTCTTCTCTTTTTGTCTTTTTTGTTGCTCTTATACTCTCCTCCAACTCTGCCTGTCCTGTTTTATTCCTTTCTTCCTGCAGAACTCCCTTTAGAATTTCTTGAAGGGGAGGTTTCTTGTTGGCATACTCTTTCAATTTCTGTTTATCTGCGAATATTTTGAACTCTCCATCATTTTTGAATGCTAGTTTAGCTGGATAGAGTATTCTTGGTTGGAATTTTTTTCTTTTAGTACCTTGACTATATCATACCACTGTCTTCTTGCCTCCATGGTTTCAGATGACAAATTAGCACTTAATCTAATGGAGCCTCACTTGTATGTGATAGTTTTCTTTTCTCTTACTGCTTTTAGAATTTTCTCTTTGTCTTGAGCATTAAATAATTTGACAAGTATATGTCTTGGGGTGGGCCTGTTGGTGTTTATGATGTCTGGGATGCGTTGTGCTTCTTGAATATGTACATCTATCTCTTTCAGTAGATTTGGGAAGTTTTCAGCCATTAATTCCTGCAACACTCCTTCTGATCCCTTTCCCTTCTCTTCTCCTTCTGGGATGCCTATAATATATATGTTTGTGTGTTTTGCATTGTCATTCAGTTCCCTAAGTCCTAGCTGGATTTTTTCTATCTTTTTATCGATCAATTCTACTATCTGTTTGATTTCCAATGTACTGACTTCCACATCGCTAACTCTCTCCTCTACCTCTTCTAATCTGCTGCTCTTTGCTGTGAGTGTATTTTTGATTTCTTGAACTGTGGTGTTCATTCCCATCATATCTGTTATTCTTTTTGCATATGTCTGCAATTTCCCTTCCAAGTGTTCTCTTCATATTGTTAACCTCTTCTTTTACTTCATTAAATTTGTCTGTGATATATGTTCTGAGATCTTTAATTATTTGTGCAAAGTTCTGCTCCCCTTCCTGGTTTTTACTTTGCCCATTGGATTCAGCCATGTTTTCCTGGTTACTGGCTTGGTTTGTAGATTTTTGTTGCTGTCTGTTCATCATTTTATCTTGACAGGTTTAATCAGTTCCTTAGCTTCTTTGTCTAGTCTTGAGGATTAATTAGCTGTTGTTTTTGCATAAGTGTTATATCTTCTCTTTGTCACTTTGTTCTTCTTATTCTAATTTCTTATTGCTGGTTGAGTTCACTTTGAAGGAAAGTATTAGGGCCAGGGAAAGGCAATTTTGTAAGAAAGGAAAATGTGTAAAGTAGTATTGGTAATAAACGTTAACAGAGCAACAATATGAGATCTGGGAGGATGGATATTAGATTCATGTAAGTTGTGTACAGTAATAGCAGTAAGTAGAGTACCTATAATGAGGTAGTTGCATGAATATGGGAGGAATATGGTATGAATTAAAAAGGTACTGTTTTCATGAGAGAGGGAAAGAGAAAAGAAAGGCAATAGTTTCAAGAGTGGATAAAAGACAGAAAACAAAACAAAGGTATTAGAAATTAAGAGTTAGACAATTTGGGGATCAAAGAAAGGGAGGTGGAATATAGGAGAGACAGTAGATAATGGAGGATATCAAGATGTGGGGGAAAGGGGATTGTGTAGGTAGCCAAATTAATTCACACAGAAATGAGGCAACGGAGGATGAGGAAACCCAGCAAATGCGAGGTGTTTCCTGCAGCACCTATTGTGTAATAAAGATAAAATAAAATAAGAAGAAAATGAGGGACAAGAGAAAAAAGAGAAAAAGAAAAAAAAAGAGAGAAGAAAGAAAGAAAAAGGGGGTGTGGGTAAATAAAAGGGAGGGGAACAAGTAAGGAAAAGAAAAGAAGATATAGAACACCACCACCAACAACAACAAAAAAAACCTAAATAAATGGGAAAAAAAAGACCTTGGGGGATACAATAGGAGAAAAGACTAGGAAATAATGCAATATTAGCAACCAGGACAATAAAAAATTAAAAATTAAAAATTAAAATTAAAATAAAAAAACGCAAATGTTGAGGGCTAGGACAATCAAGGACCTCAGATGGGCCTCGGGGTGTGGTGGATTCAGGGATGGAAAGTCTGTGATATTGCAGACTCAAGAGGTGTGAGTCTCTGGGGTGTGGGCCACCACGGTTTAGGAGACACAGACCTGGCAACCTCAAATCCGGTTAACAGGGAACCTGGGAGCACCGCAGTGCAACACAGCCTTCAGGGATCCCCGCAGCTGGGTGCCAGCACTATGGGAGAGGTCACATCCACAAACTCTGACCTATGTGTCTGAAACCCGCAATTCACCCTCTCACTAGGGTCTCTTCTGTGGTTGTATCACCAATTCGACTTCAGGACACCTCCCACCCTGCAAGCCCCCAAAACAGCCAGTTGGGGGTGCCTCTATATTGCAGCCAATTTAAAGATGCTGCAGATCCACAGTCATGCCTAGGGGGTGGGGCTCTAGCCAGAAGCATTGTATCAGTGTCCGAAACCAAAAATCCCAAGCGTCACAAAAGATTCCCCTAATCAGCTTCCAGACGCCTCCCACCCTGCATCCCCTGAAATAGCCTTCTGATGACATCTCTTTACTGCAAGTGATTTAAGGCTGCTGCCGATCAGCAGCCAGCCTTGGGGGTGGGGCTCTAGCCAGAAGCACTATTATTCGCATCAGAAATCAAAAATTCCCCGCTTCACAAAAAACTCCCGTCTGTCTAACCAAATCAGTTTGTGAAGGCCTCCTGCCCTGTTAGCCCCTTAATAGCCCACTCAGGGCTTATGAATTCCCCAGTACCACAGAGCCTCCAGGATTTGCCATCGCAGTGCTGGTGCCACTGTTCCGCCCACCCCAGGGGGGAGCGTCCCACGGGCAGCCCCTAACTCCATGTAAGAGAGCCTCAATTTTATCTCTTACATGAATTTTTTCTGTTACCTTCCCATGAAATTGATGTCCAGACACCTCCTGCCCTGCAAAATTCTGAAACAGCCTGGTCCTGAAGAATTTCTAACGCTGCCCAGCTGCTTCTTTGCAGGAGAGACTATCAGGTGCACTCACTCAACCACCATCTTGCCAGATGCGTTTCTTATAGACAGCTTATAGATGGGTTGTATTTCCTTATCCAATCTTCCAATCTGAGTCTCTTGACAGGTGGGTTTAATCCATTGACATTCAGTGTTATTACTTTAAAGGAATTACTTATATTAGCCATATTTTCTTTGGATTTGTGTTTGTCATATTTTCTTTGAAATTTTTTTCCTCTTTTTGTCTTTTAAGTTGCTCTTACTCTCTCCTCCAACTCTGTCTCTCTTGCTTTTTCTCTTTCTTTCTGCAGAACTCCCTTTAGTATTTCTTCCTAGAGAACTCCCTTTAATATTAGGTTTCTTGATGGCATACTGTCATAGTTTGTATTTATCTGTGAATATTTTGAACTCTCCATCATTTTTGACTGCCAACTTTGCAGGATAGATTATTCCTGGCTGGAAAATTTTTCTTTTACTACCTTGATTATGTCATACCACTGCCGTCTTGCCTCCATGGTTTCAGATGAAAAAATCAGCACTTAATTTTATGGAGCCTCCTTTGTATGTGATGGTTCCCTTTTCTCTTGCTGCTACCCCAAGACATATATTTGGGGTTTGTCTTGGCCTTTTTGTAAGCCTGTTAGGATTTATGCTGTTTGCAATGCACTGTGCTGCCTGAACATGCACATCCATCTCCCTCAATAAGTTTGAGAAATTTTCAGACATTATTTCCTCCCAAATCCCTTCTGTCCCCTTTTTTTCTCTTCTCCTTCTGGGATGCCTATAATGCATATGTTTGTGCATTTTGCATTGTCATCCAGGTCCTTAAGTCCCTGCTGGATTTTTTTCTATATTTTATTGATCAGTTCTACCAACTGTTTGATTTCAGATGTACTATCTACCCCATCTCTAATTCTTTCCTCTGCCTCTTTGAATCTATTGTTATTTGTTGAGAGTGTATTTTTGATTTCTTGAATGGTGCTGTTCATCACTATCATATCCATTATTTTTTTGGGTATGATTGCAATTTCTTCTGTATTCTCTCCAAGTGTTTTCTTCATATTCTTAATCTCTTCCTTCACTTCATCAAAATGGTCCCTAATATATATTTTGAGAGCTTTAATTACTTGTTTAGTGTTCTGCTCTTTCTTCCTGGTTTTTGTTTGTTCATTGTATTGGGGCATGTTTTCCAGATTATTACTTTGTTTTGTAGTTTTTTGTTGCTGTCTGGTTATCATTTTATCGTGATGGGTTTAATCAGTTGCTTAACTTCTTTGTCTAGTTTGGGGCTTAATTAGTTGTTTTTCCATGTGTGTTAAGTCTTCTCTTTGTCACTTTTTTCTTCTTATTCTATTTCCTTGTTATTTGCTAAGTTCACTTTAAGGAAAATGTTAGGTCCAGAGAAAGCAAAAGGAGTAAGAAAAGAAAATGAAGAGTGGAGTATTGATAGTAAATATTAACAGAGTAACCATGTGGAGATCTAGAAGAATGGACATTAGACTCATGTAAGGTGTGTAGAGTTATAACAGTAAGAAAAGTAGAGTATGTATAATGAGACAGTAAACTGAATATGGGGAGGAATATAGTGTGAATTAAAAAGCCAGTGTGCTCAGGAGAAAGGGAAAGAGAAAAGAAAGGACAATAACATAAAAGTGAATGTAAGACAGAAAACAGAACAAAGATATCAGAAATAAAAAGTCAGAAAAATATGGGGGCAAACAAAGAGAGCTGTAATGTAAGAGAAACAATAAATGATGGAGGATAGAAAGATGTAGAGGATAGGGGATAGTGTTTGTGGTCAAAATCAATACATACAGAAAAGTGGAAATGGGGGATGAGGAAACACAGCAAATGTGAAGCACTCCCTGCAGCACCTAATAAAAACAAATTAAAAAGAAGAGAATGAAAAGAAAAGAAAAGAAAAGAAAAGAAAAGAAAAGGGACAAGAGGGAGGGGGAAAGTAAGCAAGAAAAAGAAGAAAAAAGGGCCTTGGTGGATAAGGAGGAAGCAAAAACAAGAAGACAAACCAACAAAATACCAGACAAAGTTTCAAGCAAGGAATCCTTTTTGCAGTGAAATAAAATGCTTAGGGGTCTGATGTTCCCCCTTTTCTCCCTTCCTCACTTCCCTCTCTCCCAGGGCAGCAGGAAAGTGCCTGAGAGGTCCAGTAAGAGATTCAAATGGGTCCTGTTGAACCAGCTCTGCACAGAAAACAATGGCTCTTAATTTCCAGAGAGAGTACACCCACACCTCACTAGGAATCCCAAGTATGCTATTGGAGGCTTGGAAAGCACCTCCTACAGTCCCTCTCCTTTGGGTGTGTTATGAGAGGGCTAGTTGATTTTCTGACTCCATCTTCTCCCACATCAAATTTCCTATCCCAGTGTATTTAGGTGAATTGGGCTTTCTCAGATTCACCACTCCTTTCTTCCCAGGCTCTCCCCAAGCCAGCTGGTAGATTCCTCCAAGCACAAAAAAAGGGGTTGGGGTGCAGATAATTGAACTCACATTCGTCTGACCCCTCTGCTGCACCTCTCATAGAATCCCTCTCACTCACAGAGTCAGTCCAAAACAGGAGGGCCAGGGCAATCCCAGATCTCCAGGAGCACTGGACTTGGGAAAGGCAAGTCCAGGACATTGAAGACTCAGGGTATGTAGGTCTGTGGAACGCTGGCTTTTGAGGCTTAGGGGATCTGGGCCTGAGGACCACATGTCTGGGGATCACAGGGCCCAGGAATGCCACCGCACAACCAATATTTTTCAGGCACTGTGGCTACCATCCCTAAGGGGAAGGGTCCCACCTCCCCACAGATTCTGATCTCTGTGCTTGTAACCTGCAATTCTACCTTTAGCAAGCACTACTTCTGTCAGAGTCTCCAATTGATGTCCATACACCTTCTGCCTTGCAAGCCCCTGAAACAACCCACTCTGGCCAAATGCCAACTTCACTCAGCCACTTCTTTGTGGGAGAGACTGTGAGGTGCACTCACTCAGACACCATCTTGCCCCACCTCTCTCTATACTTTCTTTCTGAGGAACTACCAAACTGTTTTCCACAGTGGCTGTGCCATTTCATTTCCTACCAACAATGAATGAATATTCTTATTTCTCTACATCCTCTCCAATGCTTCTAATTTTCCATTTTTTAAATAGTAGCCTTTCTAGTGCATGTGAAATAGTTTCTCATTGCGATGAGTTTTATGTTTTATTTTTTAATTTTTTGATTTTTAAAAATTTTTCCTTATTTTCTTTTAAATGTTACATTTAAAAAATATGAGGTCCCCATATACCCCCCAAACCTCCTACCCCACTCCTCCCACATCAACAACCTCTACCATCATTGTGGCACATTCACTGCACCTGGTGAATACATTTTGGAGCACTGCTACACCATATGGAGAGTGGTCTTCATTGTAGTCTACACTCTCCCCCAGTCCACCCAGTGGGCCATGGCAGGACACACAATGTCTAGCATCTGTCCCTTCAGCACCACCCAGGACAACTCCAAATCCTGAAAATGCCCCCACACCATATCTCTTCTTCCCTCTCCTGACCATCAGCAGCCACCATGGCCACCCTCTCCACATCACTACTACAATTTCTTCCCTTACTAATCACAATAGTTCCCCAGCAGAACACCTGTAAGTCCACACTAATCCACACTCTATTCCTCCATCCTGTGGACCCTGGGGTGGTTATGTCCAGTCCCCCTCTACATCAAGAGGGCCTTAGATTCCACATGGATGACGGATGCAATTCTTCTGCTTGCAGTTGTAGGCAATCTTGGCTCCTGGTGTGGTGGTTGAACTTCTTCACCTCCCTGTTACCTGGCCAGGGTGAATCCAATAAATCAGAGGGTAGGAGTTGCAAGTCTTCTGAGGCTCAGGGCCTGGTTGTCACATGGACAGTCCAGAGATTCAGGTCTCCTGAGTATACAACCCCAGCACCAACCACGGATACAGTAAAAGTAACAGAGGAGGCATGTGTAGAAAGGTCATATCTGAGTCCAAACTCCAAAGTGGGCCAACTGACATGACCCTGAACTCCAGAGCCATCTGCCATTACCATAGAACCTGTGTGTTACCTTCTGAGAGCCTTCATGTTGCTCAAATGTGGCCACTTTCTAAGTAAAACTCAGCAGTAAATGCGTTACCTTCTCTCCAGTGTGAGACATGACTCCTGGTGATGAGCCTCCCTGGTGCTGAAGGATTACTACCAAGCTCCAGCTGATGATGTAACTAGAAAAACACCTTGAATAAAAGGGTCAACTCAGACCAGCAGAATATCTCAGCCTATATGTAATAACAGGTGTTAAAAACTGCTTTTTGACTTTGGATAAAAGGGGGAAATGGAAAGGACAAATGAGTTTATATGGCTATGAGTCTCCAAAAAAGAGTCTGGAGGTCATCAGAGGGGTAATGCTTACACAAGTCTCAGCAGGGTACCAGAGACAGCCAAAGTAGACAGAAATCCAGATACTGGTTCTCCTGAGGGCTACAGAGACCTACAGGCTCTATGGTCATTGTGATTTTGATTTGCATTTTCCTAGTCTCCAGTGATGTTGAACAACTTTTCAAGTGCTTATTGGTCATTTGTCCATGTTCTTTGGAGAAAGGTCTATTCAAGTCTTTAGCCCAATTTTAAAATGGGTTTTCTTTTTGTTATTGAGTTATAGGAGTTCATTATATATTCTAGATATTGATCCCTTACTGGAGATGTAGTTTCCAAATATTTTTTCCCATTATGGGCTTCCACATAAACGTATGCTTCTAATAAACTTGGTGATTGGTTTTTCCATTTCTGCAAGGAAGACTGTTGGGGTTTTGATTGGGATTGCATTGAATCTGTAAATTGCTTTGGGTAGAATTGAAATCTTAACCATACTTTGTCTTCCATCCAGGTACACAGAATATCTACCAATTTATATCAGTCTTCTTTGATTTCTTTAGCAATGCTTTTTAGTTTTCTAAACTAAAATCTTTATATCCTAGTTAGATTTATCCTTAGATATTTGATTCTTTCAGTTGTTACTCTAAATGGAGTTTTTCTTGATTTCCTTTTCAGATTTTTCATGACGAGTGTATAGAAACATTACTAATTTTTGCATGTTTATCTTGTACCCTGCCACATGGTTGAATTTATTATTTCTAGTAGCTTTGTCATAGATTTTTCAGGATTTTCTATATATAGGTTCATGCCATCTGCAAGTAGGGGAAGTTTCACTTCTTCCTTTCCTATTTGGATGACTTTTATTCTTTCTCTTGTCAGTTTACTGTAGCTAGAACAGGATAAGTTTTAATAATAGTGGTGACAATGAACATCCTTGTCTTGTGTATTAGTCAGCCAAAGGGGTGCTGATGCAAAATACCAGAAATCAGTTGCTTTTTAAAAAGGGTATTTATTTGGAGTAGAAGCTTACAGTCACAAGGCCCTAACGAGTACAATTCAAGGTACCATAAGAGGTACATTCTCATCCAGAGTCTGTGGCCATGTGCTGATGCAAGATGGTGGGCAATGTCTACTAGGGTTCAGTCTTCCTCCTCCTTTCAAGGCTCTGTGGTTCCAGCTACTTCCAATTTCAGCCAAAGAGTGGAACAAATCTTACCTCTCTCCTGGGGCTCCTTTTTCCAGGCTCAGCTGTAAACTGTCAGATAGACAGCTCCTCTCTCTTCCTGGGGCCTAGTGCCATGTCTAATAGCCTTCTCTCTTTCCTTACATATATACTTCTCTGTGTGTCTACTTCCTGGGGATCCAGCATTAAAACTCCAACTTCCCTTTTCTGCTGTGCAGTTTTTCTGTGAGTCCCCACCCACCAAGGGGGCAGGGACTCAATGTCCTACTGAGGTGGCCCAATCAAAGCCTTAATCACAATTTAATCAAGTAAGAGTGAAACCTCTGAATCCAAGACAATCTAATACACCCAGAGGAACAGAACAAATTACAAACATAATCCAATATCTATTTTTGGAATTCACAAATAATACAAAACTGGTACATCTTGCTACTGGTCTTGGAAAGTTTTCAGTTTTTCAAAACTCAGTACATGTAAGTGGTGGGATTTTTATATAGACTCTTTATTGTATTAAGGACATTTCCTTCTATTTCTATTTTTCTAGGGGCTTCTTTTAACAATAAGGGGTGCTAGATTCTGTTAAATGCTTTTCCTGCATTAGTTGAGTTGGCCATGTTGTTTCTGCTTTTCTTCTCTTAAAGGGGAAAATTACATTAATTGATTTTCTTATGTTGAACCACCCTGGTATACTCAGGGTAAGACCCACTTGATCTTAGTGTATAATTCTTTTAATATGCTGTTGAATTAAATTTGCTAGTATCATGTTGAGAATTTTTGCATGCATAGGCATAAGGGATATTGGTCTGTAATTTTCTTTTCTTTTGTTGTCTTTAACTGGATTTGATATGAGTTAGTGAGTGTTCCCTCCTCTTTCATTTTTTGGAAGTTTGAGCAGTATTGGTATTATTTCTTCTTAGAATGTTTGGTAAAATTCACCGTGAAGATGTCTGGTTTGCAGTTTTTCTTTGCTAGGAGGTTTTTTATTACTGATTCAATCTGTTTAATAGTTATTGTTCTGTGGAGATCTAGTTCTTCTTGAGTCAGTGTAAGTAGTTTGTGTGTTCTTAGGAATTTGTCCATGTCACCTAGTTAATCTAATTTGTTGACATAAAGTCATCCATAATAAGTTCATAATCATTTTACTTCTGTGGGATTCATAGGAATGCCCCCTTTCATTTCTGATTTAAGCTATTTTATCCTATTTTTTTATTTGTCAATTCGGCTAAATGTTTGTTGATTTCTTGATCTTTCCAAGGAAAATCTTTTATTTTTGGTGATTCTCTCTATTTTGTTTTTAATTCTCCATTTCATTTATCTCTAATCTTTGTTTTCCCCATTGTTCTTCTCTATCTGGATTAAGTTCACTCTTCTTTTACTACATCTTCCAATTATGAGGCTAGGTCTCTGATTTGACCCTCACATCTACAGTCCAGTGATTTTTAACAAGGCTGTCAAGTCCTCACACCTGGGTCAGAAAAGTCATTCAACAAACATTGCTGGGAGAACTGGACATCCATATCCAAAAGAAAGGCCTGTATCTCTAACTTTGTACAAAAATTAACTCAAAGTGGATCAAGAACCTAACTATAAAAACAACAACCATAGAACCCTATAAGGAGATATAGGAAAACATCTTTAAGATATTTTGGTAAGTGATATTTTCTTGAACCTTACACCCAAGCAAGTGCAACTAAAGAAAAAAATAGATAAATGAGACCTTCTCAAAATTAAACATATAGCACCCCAAAAGACTTTGTCAAAAGGGTGAAATGGCAGTCAACTTAGTGGAAGAAAATATCTGTCAATCACATATCTGATAAGGATTAATTATGCATGACATACAAAGAGATCATACACCTTGATAATAAAAAGATAAACTACCCAGTTAAAAAATTGACAAAAACTTGAAAAGACAATTATCAAAAGAAGAATTTACAAATGTTGAAGAAACACATGAAAAAATATTTATTTATTTATTTTTATTGATTTTGTAAAAATATTACATTAAAAAAATACGAGGTCCCATTCAACCCTACCACCCCCACCCCACCACTCCTCCCCCAGCAACCCTCATTCCCATCATCATGACTCATCCATTGCACCTGGTAAGTACATCTCTGGGCATCTCTGCACCCCAAGGTCAATGGGCCCATACTCTACCACATTCCATCCAGTGGGCCCTGGGAGGATTTACAATGTCTTGTGATTGCCCCTGAAGCACCATCCAGGGCAACTCTAAGTCCCAAAGGTGCCTCCACCTCTCATCTCTTCCTGCCATTCCCCATACCCATCAGCCACCATGTCCACTTGAAAAAATATTTAGCATCACTAGCTGTTACTACAGCTGTTACTACAGCTAGTGATTTTATTTATGTTTTTATTTACAAATTGTTTTTATTTATGAATTCTCAAAAGAAATATAATTTTTGTAAACTGGTCAGTTCCTCTGGCTTTACAATCCTTTGATTGTATTAGATTCAGCTTAGATGTCTGATTAAATTATATTAAGATTAGGGCTCTGATACATCCATGACATTAGAGTGTGACTCACTGTCAAATCCCATCAACTTGGGGGTAAAAAAGATGCTCACATAGAAGTAAACTCACAGAGAAGAGCACAGAGGAAGAGAGACAGCTCATCAAACAAAGCAGAGACCCCAGGAAGAGAAAGAGCTTGAAAGTCTATAACTGACCTTGTGAAGAGAACAGAGCAGCTGAGCCCAGAAAGACATGAGCCATGGCGAGAGGAGAATTACATCAGCCTACTGTTGAGACTGGAAGATGTTGGGATCATGGAGACTTAAGAGAAAGCATGAAGACTGAACCTTGCAGACATTGCCTCACATCTTGCACACATGGCAACAGAGTTTGGTAGGGAAGTAACTTTCTACCCCTAATAAAGACCCTTTGTAAAAACCTACAGATTTCTGGTACTTTGCATCAGTTCCACTTTGGGTGACTAATAAAGGTATCAAGGAAAAAGTATATGCCAGATCAATACCTACACATGAGTTACCAGGGGAATTACTGCTTTTGCTCAAGCAATGATACCACATCTGAAAGAGCAGATGTAGTTGGAGGAACCAGCTAGTAGATTTACTGCAAACCACTATCATCTTCCAAGATCCACCTGTTTTCCATAAAGGCCAAATAGGAGTCTTGAATGGGGTGATGATGGTAATCATTTCTGTATCCTTCATGTCTTGATGGTAGGATTAATCTCTGCAGTTCTTCCCAGAATACAGTATTGACTTTGGTTTACTGTTTGATTAAGTACAGGCAGTTCTCATGGCTTCCACTTGGCCTTTCTTACTATCATATCCCTCACTCCTCAGGTGAGGGAACCAATTTTGTGAATCTGCCAGTTGCTGAGTATGTGTATTCCAATTATGCTTTATGGAAAAGGGGAAATAACCACACAACATGTTTAGGGACTCACTTAATCCCCTGTGAGACAAATCTGAGAGAAAAGTCCATCAATCACTTCATATCTGTAAAGCCTCATCCTGACTGTTGGGCCACAGTCAGCATGTTGGTTCTCCTGGAACCAATATCACTCTGAGCCAAAATATTTGATCATTTCATTTTCCCCATATACAATATGCCCAGTAAAAGGCTATAGGTGGGTCAGAAAGGAAATGTATAAATTTTAGGCAATGTAGCTTGGTCCTTCTCCACATTTAAGAGGTGCTGAGTCTGTAAACTGTCTCAAGTTTGTTTTGTGCTTCAAGTTATACTTTTGTTCCCTTGATCTAGAACTCTTCTGCTTATACAGACCAAGTGAGAGTTGAGTAAACCAACTATTTCACTTCTGGGCACCTCAATATCAACTAGGCAGTGTCATAGGTCTCTGTGAGCCAGACTATTCTGACTACTATTTTTAAAATTTATTTACTTATTTCTGCCCCCTCCTCTGCTGGCTACTTTCTGTGTCCTTTTGCTGTGTGGTCCTCTGTGTCAGCTTGTCTTCTCTTTAGGTGGCACCAGGAACTGATCCCAGGACCTTCAGAGTGGAAGAGAAAGACTTAATCCCCTGCACCACTTCAGTTCAGCTCCCTTATCAGCTGCAGCTCTTATTGTCTCTCCTCTGTTATTCTTTTTGTTGCATCATCTTGCTACACCTTTCCCTGCATGGGCCAGTTCACCACATGGGCAAGCACTCCTGTGTGAGCCAGCACTCTGCATGGGCCAGCTTTCTGCTCAGGTCAGCTTGCCACATGGACCAGCTTACCTTCACCAAGAGGACTTGGGAATCAAACCCTGGACCTCCCATATGGTAGATGGGAGCCCAATCACTTGAGCCACATCTGCTTCTCTCTGATTACTATTTTCATGCTCTTGTCTATTAATGTACCCATGCCTATCTTATGTTTTGTATTTAAGTTTCACCACTTGTTACCTGTCAATCTGGAATGTAATCACCCCTATTGTATTTAAGTATTCAAGTTTGGTAGCAGCAGTTCCCACAGTAATATCTGACTTACAGAGAAGAGCAACCACAAAGCTCTTCAAGGAAGATGGATTTGTATTCACACAATTATTACTCACACACCTGGTGAAAGGTGTGTCTTCTGGACAAGCCAGAGTTGGGTAAGAAGGTCGCACTTGAAAAATTCACACTAGCATTGCATTCTCTCCAAGCATTGGATCCCCTCATCTACGGTATACAAGGGCCTCAGAACTGTAAGCTTTTAACCTAATAAATTCACATTACAAAAGCCAACCCATCTGGAATATTGCTCCCAGCAGATTTTGGCAAACTAAAACAATGTTTGAGAACCAATGAAAACAATTCTGCTTCAAATCAGAAATTTTATCTTAAAGATTCTGCTTCTCAGGAACCTTTCTCTATACCAAAATCTGCTTTAGCCAAGGTTCTCCAGAGAACAAAACAGACAGGATAAATATATATAAATATTCAGAGATTTTTAAAAATAGAGCTTGTTTCTTTTAACTGTGAGTATTGGCAAGTCCACATTCCAAATGACAGGCAGCACGTTGAAAACCCAAAGAAGTTGATAATGAATCTCCAGGAGAAGCTGTCCATTTCTAGCAGGGATAGAAATTCTTCTTTCTGACTGCTGAATTGATGGGAAAAGATTTCCCTCCAAGCTGAAAGCAAGCTCCTATGTTGATTGAAGATATAATCAGCCATAGATGAAATCAACTGACTGACTTCAAGCTATCAAATATCTTCATAAAACAATCAGACCAGTGTTTGTTTGCTCTAACAACTGGATGCCATTACTTTTCTGGCCGGCAAGGTGGCTAAAAGCAATATATCAGCATGGGTTGACTTTCACAGTGGAGATTTATTAGCTTCAAAGCTTGTAGTTCTGAGGCCATGAAAATGTTACATTAAGGCACTATAAGGTGACACATTCTCCCCAAAGACTGGCTGCACACTCTCCTGGATTCTCTGTGCATGCCAAGGCACTCTTCCATATTTCATTGCTCACAGCTTCTAGTTTCCTTAACTTTCTCTCTATGTGTCTGTCAGTATTCATCTTATCTATTAAAGGCTCCAGTAAGAAGATGAACATCTGGGTCAGGCCTTAACTGAATTAACCTAACCAAAAAGTCTTATTTATGATAGGTTTACACACACAGGAATATGTCAGCTTTAAGAACAAGATTTTTCTGGAGTCAATACAGCTTCAAACCATCACAATTACCCACTGAAGTTGATAGGAAATTAACCTTCATATTGATTCCTCTGCTTCAATAGGATCAACTGCTTCCCTATTCTGGAAGCTAAGGATAATAGCTCACAGCTTAGTGTTACCTCCACCCTTCCTTCTTCCAGCTTTTCAACTGATAGATAGTAAAATCCAGGCTTGTAGCCTTTGCCATTCTGTTCTGTAATTTTGTTTATTTTCAGTGCTTTGTGTGTAACTTGGTTTTAAAGGTGAAAAACCAATAAAAGACATTTGTAATATTAAGAGTATGTGAATAGAATTAATGTGTGTTTTCTAGTATGACTGGGCCCTTTAATATGGAAATGTGATTTTATGTTACCAAAAATATCCTTTCAAAAAATGATGGAAAAACAGATTCCTTTTCCTTACAGCACCATGGACAATGGTGACAAGTAGTAGAACTTACAGGGAGGTAGGGGTTAGGGTCAGTGTATCCTTGGTCTCTAGATGTGTCCTTTCTAGATACCACTTTCTCCTGATTGACAACTCTGACCAGGAGTCTGCTGTGGGTCTCCAGCCAGCATGCCCACCCCTGGGTGGAGGCAGACAGCCACCATAGCCTCCATGTGCCCAGAAGGGCCCTGAGGCAGGCCCTCATCCCTCGCTTATGCTAGGGTGCCACCTCAGCTCCCTCCTGCTCTGCAATGCTGAGGCTCTGGCAGGCCAGCCTGCTGCACTAGGTCCCCATTCATCCACACCCTGAAGTTCCCCTGACTCCTTACATGAGCATCAGAGCCCTGTGTGATGGGGTCAGATGCCCCCAAGCCTGCTCTCCATCCAGCACACACCCTCACTAGCAGCCTTGTCCCCTGGGACCTGCCCAGCCCTTGACAACTTCAGATCTACCTCCCATAAGGTGGTGATTTTTCAGAGTATCAGTGTCCTTGATAGCAAAGTGGGTGAGTGATTTGACTCTATGAGGGTGTGTAGGGACTAGAGCCAGGCAGATGCAAAAACCTGAAGGGTCTGGATTCAGGAGCCCACTTGGATGAGGATCCTCCAGCCCTGGAAAAGTCCCTGAGTGTCAGCACAGGGACCTGTGATGGTGCAGAGCAGTGATTCCCAAATGTACTTTTGTGATGGTCTCAGTTCCCAAGAGCTCAGGGGCTTTGAGGGCTGAAGCCTGTGGCTCATCTACAAAAAGGGGAACAGACCTGGGCCAGCAGGGACTCCCTGACAATTGGATCTGGCCAGATCCCACTCTGTGCAGCATGAGTGTCTGCTTGCTCCAGGGCTACTGCCCACCCCCCATTGCACCAGCTGGAATGGAGAAAGGTGATGGAGGGAGAGGGGTCTGACCTGCCCCCTCCTGGCATCACTGGCCTCCTGCAGGTTCACAGATCCATGCCCACTGGTGGATCTGATAATTGGTGCATGCTGAGGCTCCTGCAACTCCAAGCTCTCCACTCAGAGCAGGCCAGGTTCAAGCAGATGAGCCTAGCTGGATTTGGGGTGCTCTAAGGCCCCCCGTGGGAGATGATACAGAGCAGGATGGGCTCCTCACACATGCCTGAGGAGTCATGACCATTGCAAGTACCTTCCTCTGTCCTGCATATGCCTCATGTGTGCGCCAAGCTGTGGGCCAGAGTCCAACCGTCCTACATGCTCTCAGTTACATCCTGGATTTAAGGGAACTCAATAACCTGCTTTTCCATGAAAGTGGCTCATACACCTTGAATTTCTTTTTTTTTTTTATGCTTGACATTTAATAACCTGGAATGGAAATGTCATGAGAGCAGGAATATTCATTATGTGGTACAATGCCATATCCCCAGAAATTACAACAGCTCCCAGCACATAGTAGATATTAAATATTTGTTGAATGAATTAACAAGATCCATTTTCAACCCCTCACTTTTCAAGTAAGAAGTGAGGCCCAGAGAAAGACTGGGCTCAAGGCACAGGGGGTGGGCACAATCCAGAGGACATGGAAATTTCTGATATGCGAGGCATAGGCTCAACCCTCTTCATAGAAACTTTGAATATGACAGCCCCCGAATCTTGGAAGACCCCTGCCTGCTTCTGTCCATATGAGGCTGTTTTCTTCTCAGCATCCCAAAATGAATTCACAAAAACTGCCTGCACACACACACTGACTAAATGGGTAGGCACAAAGGAGGGGAAGGTAGAGTGGGATCTGGCACCATGGAGGTGGCAAGGAGACAGAAGAAAGGGGGTGGAGTTAGCTCTGCCATGTGGCAGGGGCATCTTTCTCCTGTCAGCATATCCATAGCCCAAGGCATGGGTAGGGGGAGATGCCAGACTGATGAGCACTGGTATATCACAGGTTCCCAGGGTTCTGCCTGGGGAGGACCATTACCAGGAGAAGCAAGAGAGGACAGAGCTGAGGTCTTGCCTCCACTGATCTGAGCACCTGGAATTAGGATGAACTCCCAGTGTGGAGGGAGGCTAATGGAGAGAAGGCCTCAGTTTCCCCCTCTATAAATTGGGGTGCTTGGGGTGACCCTAAGTTTTGACAGACTAGAATTCTTTAACCTTGGTTCTCCATTGATGACTGTGGTACTCTGGCATGCTGAAAATATATTCTACACACTAGAGATCCTTCTGAACAGAGACTTGGAAGATTGGGGAACTGAGGATTTGAGGTGGGGTAGAGCATGGCAGAGCACAGGGCCATCTGTGGGGTATAAGGACAGGTCCAACCTTGTAGGGGTCTTGGATCTGATACTAAATGAAATGAGAAGTCTTTGGAGGGTTTTAAACCTGAAGGTGACAAAGTCTGCCTTTCACAGAATTTCAAGCCCCTCCTGGTGTGGACTGGAAAATGAAGCCAAGGTGGTCGTGATTTTTTTGAGATCACGATGCCAGAACTCAGCCTTGTTTCAACTTGTGCTTCCTACTGCTTCCCATCCCATATTGTAATTCTTCCTTCTCTTCATTTCTACATTGGCTAGACGTGAGACCAGGTCTCATGTTTACTAGGAATTTTCTCCCATCAACCTGATGCCATTCCTGGGAAGTATAAGCTAGATTTGGTCCCTTGTGTAGCAAGGAAACTTGGGAGGCCCTGAGAGACACATAGACATGTCCAGAGTCACAGAACTGATAGGAGGAGAAAGGTTGTGAACCCATTTCAGTCTCCTCAGATGGTTCATGATGCCTCAGGCCTTAGTGGGGAAGCCTGGAGGGTTGTGCTTGGGAAATTCTGTACAGATGGGAAGTGCCATGGGATAGGAGGGTAGGCTGTCAGCAGCCCAGAGGGAACATTGAGGAGTTGTTATTAGAGCAGGGGTCACAGGAAGTGGATGCAGGATGCTACCTCACTTCCTTGGAGATAGAGCACAACAGAAGTTTGAACTCTGGTAACCAGGCACCCACATTCTAGAGACTGTCCTTAACAGCTCACTCAGGCTTAGGTGCTCAAGGGAAGATGTTCTCATGTTGCTATCTACCTACTGCCCATGGCATTGGCCACAGGAAACCCAACAGTGATAGCTTTGGCATTGGCTCAACCCTCACCCTTGAAGACTCTGGCCATTTACCAGGAGGAAAACAAAGGTGACACAGGGGACCCAGGGAAGAAGGACACAGGCCAGGCTAACACTGTGATCCTTCCTGGTCAGCCTCAACACCTCCCACTCCCATTAAGGGTGTATGGTGTGGAGGGCATGAGTGTGGAATAGGGCTGGGCAGAGAGGTGATTGGGGGTGAATGTCTGGTGGGCTTGTCATGTTCACATCCAGTTATTGGTTGGCAGGGCCAGAAGGGGAGGCCTGGGTTTGGTGCCATCTACCCAGACATTGATCCTGAGCCATGGAGCTGTCATTTCCCTCCTTGGAGGAGATGTCTACAAACAGGGTTTTTGCCTCATCAGGGAGTTGAACTTCAAGCAGGGTTGTTCCTCTGGATGACTACCAGGCTGGGCCCTGATACCTCACAGCCCTGTTGATGTCCCTGTCTTTGCAGCACTCCAGCCATGAGACCAGCTCAGAGCAGGATGACGGTGTCATCAACACCAGCATCCTGACTAGGGCACCGGCATGCATGGCCACCAACAGAGGCCAGAACAGCCCTGAGGTGGGATGGGAGGTGAAGGTTCTCCACACACAGGTCTGAGGCAGCCAGGGGACTCCTGGACTGTCCCTATACCGGCAGAATCTCTAGGCTCCCTGTCAGGGATTCCCCTTTTCAGAACTCAGTCCCACTCCTTGAGGAATCTGGAATTCTACTCCAATCCCAAAACCCAGCCCCAGTTGTGACCACGTGCAATGTGTGTTGGATTATCAGAAATGAGGTTTTTATAGGATTCATCTGCTTGTTAAACCATGACAGTCTTTGTTTTTGATCCTGCCTTGGTGGATTGATCTACCTGCCCCTAGGTGCTCCCATCCCTAGGTGTCCCATCTGCATTCAGCTGGACTGTCTCTAAACGCCTTCTCCATCCTTATGCATCCTCATGTTTCACAGGTTGTTTCTATTAAAAAAGGATGAGAAGATTATACTGTCCTTCATATTTCTCTGCAATTTGCAAACTCACGGAGTTCAATACATGACCTTTGCAGGTCAGGTGGCAGGGCTACAACATGTTTTAAAGGGGAGGCCAGGAACCTCAAATGTCCAGCCTCACTGCCCTTGGAACTAGATGGGAAACCTTCCTCTTGCCCTTTCAACAGCACTGCAGAGAAAGTTATATGACTGTGAATAGTCTAATGTTTCCAGATTTCCCAGCATGGGCTCCCAGGAATGGGATGGCTTGTTTGAACATTAGACATATTTAACGTTTGAATGGCTGGGGCCAGATTCCATGAAACAATTCAGGCATCTAAAATCAGGTAATGAAAGCTGGTGCTTCTCTTCAATCCAGCGACCTTGGTTGTAAACACTGTGAAAATTTGTCCATCTGGTGTCAGCAAGGCACAATCACATTTGCAATTGCCCCATTAGAAGTGAATCTACACTTGAATATTTTCAAGACCATTTGGAATTTCTCTTCCCTATGGCATGAGCTCATTTCCTTGGGCAATCCAGGGTCTTTCTCCCTCTTGGAATTTCCAGAAGTTTATCCCATAAAGAATCTGGTATTACCTCAGGCTCAGGTCCTCAAAACTCCCTTTAATTTGAAAGTGAGGAGTGACGATTTCTGAGGTCTTTGAAACCAAATGCATGAACACAAGATGTGTCTCCCTATGTCCTGTCACCAATTTAGAGGAATCCATGGTCCACTTCCTGCCACAGTCACTGAGTACAGGGACTTCCAGGTTTGAGATCCAGTTGTAACCATCCTTTTGGACATGTTGCAGCTGTGGGCTGCATGTTCTTTTTTGTCCCGACACTCCACAGCCAGTGTGAAAATGACCATATTGAGGATGTGAAAGAAAGCAGCCTGGTGCAGACAAATTTCAGGTCCAGCAGGAAGGAGAAGCCAGTGCAGCACCTGGGCAAGGAATACCTGGACACAGGCAACATCCTGGGAAACATTCAAGCTTCCTCCCCACCCAACGGACAGGGATACAAAGGGTCACCAGGTGAGCACAACACCACTTCCATAGCCCTGACCTACCAGTCTTCCCCATGGGACTTTGGAGGTCAGTTCACTTCTCTGAGCCTCAGGTGGCTCCTTGGAAGAGTAAAGGGCTAGAAGACACACAGCAAAAGGTTATTGAGTGGACTGAATAGGATGAGACATGGGCGGGGCTGGTGCAGGCCGCGGTGGCGAGAGGCGGACGCCGGAGCTGGGCCAGGCCGCTGTAGCGAGCAGAGCCAGGCGGAGCCGGGTTAGGCCGCGGCGGCGTACGGAGCCGGGCGGGGCCGGTCCAGGCCGCGGCGGCGAGAGGTGGACGCGGGAGCCGGCTGGGCCGCTGTAGCGAGCGGAGCCGGGCGAAGCCAGGCCAGGCCGCGGCGGCGTAAGGAGCCGGGCAGAGCCGGTCCAGGCCTCCGCGGCGGGCGGAGCCGGGCCTGCGGAGGGGTTTCTGTTCTTTGTGGGGTTTTTTTGTTTTTTTTTTTTAATTTATTTTACTTAATTTTTTTTTTTTTTTTTGAGCATCTGAAGTACTGGGGAATTCGTGGGCCCTGGGCAGCCTATTGGGGGTTTGTGGGAAGGGAGGTGCTTGCAGACCCATTTGGGCAGACAGACGGGGGTTTTAGGGCAAAGCGGGGGGAAGTTGTTGTTTTAGATAGTGTTGCAATTGTGACACGTGTATACCTGTATCTCTCTTCCCCCTATCCGTTCCCCACCGTTTGCCCATCCGCTTTTTCTTTCTTCCTTTCTTCTTGTCTTTCTTTTTTTTCTTTATTATAATTAGTTTTTTTTTCGGTTTTCTCTTTCCCTCTTGTCCCTCATCTTCCACTTATTTTATTTTAATTCAAGTATACAATAGGTGATACAGGGAACACCTCACATTTGCTGGGTTTTCCCATCCTCCACTGCCTCATTTCTGTGTGAACTGATTTAGGCTACCTACACTATCCCCCTTTCCCTGCATCTTGTTATCCACTATCATCTACTGTCTCTTCTATATTCCACCCCCCACCTCCCGTTCTTTGATCCACAAAGTGTCTAACTCTTAATTTCTAATACCTTTGTTCTGTTTTCTGTCTGTTATCCACTCTTGAAACTATTACCTTTCTTTTCTTTTTCCCTCTCTCATGAAAACAATAGCTTTGTAGTTCAAACCATATTCCTCCCATATTCAGTCATCTACTTCATAAAAGGTACTCTACCTACAGCTATAACTCTATACAATCTACGTGAATCTAACCTCCATCCTCCCAGATCTCATATTCTTGCTTTGTTAACATACATCACCAATACTACTTTACACTTTTCCCTTGCTTACACAATTGCCTTTCCCCAACACTAATACTTTCCTCTAAAGTGAACTTAACCAACAACAAGTAACTAGAATAAGAAGAAAAAAGTGACAAAGAGAAGATATAACACCTATGCAAAAATAACAACTAATTAACCTCCAAGAGCAGACAATGAAGCTAAGGAACTGATTAAATTCGTCAAAATAAAGAGATGACCAGAAAGCAACAAAAATCTACAAACCAAACCAATAATCAGGAAAACATGGCTGAATCCAATCAACAAACCAATAATCACGAAGGGGAGCAAAATTTGGCACAAGCAATGAAAGAACTCAGAACATTTATCACCGACAAATTTGATGCAGTAATGAAAGAGGTTAACAACATGAAGACATCACTTGGAGGGGAAATTGCAGACATATGCAAAAACATAACAGATATGATGGGAATGAACACCACAGTTCAAGAAATCAAAAATACACTTGCAGCAAATATCAGCAGACTAGAAGAGACAGAGCAGAGAATTAGTGATGTGGAAGACAGTACATCAGAAATCAAACAGATAGTAGAAGGGGTCAATAAGAAGATAGAAAAAATACAATTAGGATTTAGGGACCTGAATGACAATGCAAAACGCTCAAACATACGTATTATAGGCATTCCAGAAGGTGAAGAGAAGGGAAAGGGGTCAGAAGGAGTGTTGCAGGAAATAATGGCTGAAAACTTCCCAAATCTAATGGAAGAGACAGAGGTACATATCCAAGAAGCACAGCGCACTCCACAAGTCATAAACCCCAACAGGCCCACCCCAAGACATATACTTGTCAAATTATCCAATGCTCAAGACAAAGAGAAAATCCTAAAAGCAGCAAGAGAAAAGAAAACCATCACATACAAGGGAAGCTCAATTAGATTAAGTGCTGATTTCTCTTCTGAAACCATGGAGGCAAGAAGACAGTGGTATGATATAGTCAAGGTTCTAAAGGAAAAAAATTTCCAACCAAGAATACTCTATCCAGCTAAACTAGCATTCAAACATGATGGAGAGTTCAAAATATTTGCAGACAAACAGAAACTGAAAGAGTATACCAACAAGAAACCTCCCCTTCAAGAAATTCTAAAGGGAGTTCTGCAGGAAGAAAGGAAAAAACAGGAAAGGCAAAGTTGGAGGAGAGTATAAGACCAACAACAACAACAAAAAAGACAAAAAAAATATACAAACAAAATATGACAAACACAAATCCAATCAAAATATGGCTAACACAAATAATTCCTTGATAGTAATAACACTGAATGTCAACGGATTAAACTCACCTATCAAAAGATTCAGACTGGGACATTGGATAAGGAAATATGATGCATCCATATGCTGTCTACAAGAGACACATCTTAGACCCAGAGACGCATGGAGATTGAAAGTGAATGGCTGGAAAACAATCATACAAGCTAACAATAACCAAAAAAAGGCAGGAGTAGCTATATTAATATCAGACAAAATAGACTTTAAATGTGAAACAATTGTGAGAGACAAAGAAGGATACTACATTTTAGTGAAAGGGAAAATCTGTCAAGAAGATCGAACAATCATAAAATATTGTTTACAATGGAGAAATCCTAGACTCCTTCCCTCTAAACTCAGGAACAAGACAAGGATGCCCACTGTCTCCGCTCCTATTTAACATTGTCTTAGAAGTACTTGCTCGAGCACTGAGGCAAGAACCAGAAATAAAAGGCATTCAAATTGGAAAGGAAGAAGTCAAAATTTCATTATTTGCAGATGAAATGATCCTATACATAGAAAACCCTGAGAGATCTACAACGAAGATTCTAGAACTCATAAATGAGTTTAGTAAAGTCGCAGGTTATAAGATCAATGTGCAAAAATCAGTAGCATTTCTGTACACCAATAATGAGCAAGATCAGGAGGAAATCAAGAAACAAATACCATTCACAATAGTAAATAAAAAAATCAAATACTTAGGAATAAATTTAACTAAAGAGGTAAAGAACTTATACACTGAGAACTATACAAGATTGTTCAAGGAAATCAAAGAAGACCTAAATAAATGGAAGACTATTCCTTGTTCATGGATAGGAAGACTGAACATTATTAAGATGTCTATCCTACCAAAACTGATCTACACATTCAATGCAATTCCAATAAAAATCAACACAGCCTTCTTTAAGGAACTAGAAAAACTAACTATGAAATTTATTTGGAAAGGAAAGAGACCCCGAATAGCCAAAGACATAATAAAAAGAAAAACAAAATTGGAGGAATCACACTACCTGACTTCAAAACATACTATAAAGCTATGGTGGTGAAAACAGTATCGTATTGGCATAAGGAGAGACACATAGACCAATGGAATCGAATTGAAAGCTCTGATATAGAGCCTCACATATATAGCCACATAATATTTGATAAAGCCACCAAACCCTCTCAACTGGGAGAGAGTGGCCTATCCAACAAATGGTGTCTGGAGAACTGGATAGCCATATGTAGAAGAATGAAAGAGGATTACCATCTCACACCTTATACAAAGATCAACTCAAGATGGATCAAAGACCTAAATATAAGAGCCAAGACCATAAAAACCTTGGAAAGCAGTGTAGGGAAACATCTACAGGACCTTGTAATAGGAAATGGATTTATGAATATCTCACCAAAAGCACGAGCAGCAAAAGAACTAATAGATAAATGGGACTTCCTCAAAATTAAAGCCTTCTGCACCTCAAAGGAGTTTGTCAAGAAAGTAAAAAGGGAGCCCACACAGTGGGAGAAAATATTTGGCAATCATATATCTGATAAGAAACTTATAACTTGCATATACAAAGAACTCCTATATCTTGAAAATAAAAAGATAAACAACCCATTTAAAAAATGGGAAAAAGACTTAAACAGACACTTCTCCGAAGAAGAAATACAAATGGCAAGAAAGCACATGAAAAAATGTTCCAAATCTCTAGCTATCAGGGAAATGCAAATCAAAACTACAATGAGATACCATCTTACACCCATAAGATTGGCAGCTATGAAAAAAACAGAAGAATACAAGTGCTGGAGAGGATGTGAAGGAAGGGGAACACTCATCCACTGCTGGTGGGAATGCAGAAGGATCCAACCATTCTGGAGAACAGTATGGCGGTTTCTCAAAAAACTAGCCATAGATTTGCCATATGACCCAGCAATACCACTGCTGGGTATATACCCAGCAGAACTGAAAACAAGGACACAAACCGATATATGTACACCAATGTTCATAGCAGCATTGTTCACTATTGCCAAAAGTTGGAATCAACCCAAATGCCCATCAACAGACGAGTGGATCAATAAAATGTGGTATATACACACAATGGAATACTACTCGGCTGTAAGAACAAACACACTACAAACACATGTGATAACATGGATGAATCTTGAGAACCTTATGTTGAGTGAAGCAACCCAGACATTGAAGGACAAATACTACATGACCTCAATGATATGAAATAAACAAGCTGCCCTAGATAGCAAGAGACTGAACGATAGGCTTACAGGAAATCAGAGGGTGGAGGAAGGATATGAGCCGATGTCTGCAGGGGTGGAATTTAAGACGAGATGGTGGTAAGTATGAACACAAAGAAGACATAAAAAGGGGGCAAGGGGTTGCCTTTAGTTGGGGCTTTGCGGGTTTGAGGGTGGCTGGGGAGGGACGGAAGGGTAACATTGCCCAAAAGTGGGGGGAGGGAGGGGTAGCATACGAACACAGGAGAGGGTCAGGTGTTGGTGGAGAGTAAAATGCCGAGAAAATCATATCAAAATATAATAAAGAGGGTTACCTGTTTAGAATGCTCGGAGGGGAGGGTCTGATGCAGGACGGGCTCCTGGGGAATGTCTAAATGCTCGTTCTGCCAGAGTGGGTGACACCATGGGGTAGAAACCCAAGTAGTGAGAGTGCGGGTGGACCCACATCCTGGGGAGGACTAATGCCATCAAATAGAGGGAACTGTATCCCTCGAGAGAAAGGGTGGCTCCCAGGGCATTGGGGCAGTTGAGCAAGTTAGGCCCTGAACACTATTCCATCTATCTCTGGAAGTGGCTCCTCAAGAAACGGAGGTTGGCTGTCACTGTGGGCACCAAGGTGGAAGGGAAAATGGACGTTAAATGTGTGGAACCAAAGTAAATAGGTGGTAAGAGAGGAGTTTCTTGAGAGTACACAAGGATGGATATAAAACATGTAATATTACACCATAACATATAGGAGATGACAGACTGATAATGTAAACCATAATGTAAAACATAGGATAACTAAAAGTGTAAAAGACTGTGTATCCTAAAGTATGCACCACAATGTAAGCACAGATGTCACCTTGTTAGAAAGCTAATGTCTCAGACTCTGTACATCACTTTAAATATGATATGAATAGGGCGTAAGAGTATCACTGTGGAAGGGAAAAGGTTTTCTGGTGGATGTGTGGGAGTGCTGTATATTATATATATATACATTGCTGTGGTCTAGGACTCCTGTGAAGAAAAGCTGAATAATTAGGGGGGGGGGGGAAAAAAAAAAAAGAAAAAGATAGGATGTGGAATTTTTTCAAGTCAACATTCTTTATCTAAGTTCTTTATCTAACTTTATCCAAGTTCTTTATCTATCCTTTAAACCCATCGCTATATGCCATTCCCTAGTAAGGGACCATGACATTATATTGGGCTTCAAATTTCGGGGAGTTCTGGATCACAGAGTGTTTCAACAATGGCAATGGAGGGATACTGGTATGGGATACCAATGACAGGTGATATATGGCTGACAGGGAGCTGTACAGAACATATGTCCAGGGTGCATGGTAATGTATGGATATACTCATAGTGGCAACAATTAAAAACCACAGTAGGGGGGGTACTGGGTTCCTGGCCAGTGGTGCTCTGTTGTGGTCCCTAGGGGGGCAGCGACAGTCTCCCAGGTACAGTGGCGGGGACCGGGAGGGAGTGAGGGTTCAACAGTGAGCCCCTGAAGCTAATGACTATACTTGTGAGCTGATAAACCTAAAATAAGAACAAGGCCTAGAGCAACATTGTACCTGGGAATTCCCTCCTGTCAGCCTTCATGTTACTCAAATGTGGCCAGTCTCAAAGCCAAACTCAGCATGTAAATGCAATGCCTTCCCCCCAGCGTGGGACATGACACCCGGGGATGAGCCTCCCTGGCAACGAGGGACCACTATCTACTACCAACTGATGATGCAACTGGAAAATGACCTTATACGGAAGGTTCAATGCGGATCGGCAGAATATCCATGTCTACATAAAATACCATGACTTTAAAATGCTGTTTGACCTAAAGTAAGGGGGAAATGGAAAGGAGAAATGAGTTTATATGGCTACGAGTTTCTAAAAAAGAGTCTGGAGGCTGGCAGAAGGATTGCCCTCATGCACAACTGAGCATAGTCAGAGAGACAGATAAAGCAGATACAACCCCCAGATATTGGTTCCTGTGAGGGCTAAAGAGACCCATGGGAGTTATGGTCATGGCCAATGGGGTCAACTACCAGGGCAGATGGCCCCTCTTTGGAAATGGTGTTTATGTGTGATGAATCTGGACTCAGATGGGATCTCCCTTCATAAGACTTTCATGCTAATGTGCTGGAGGTGCAGTTAATGTTGGGGTTTAAGATATATTTAGGGGATTTGAATCTCTGGACTGACAATGTGATAGCCAGGTCCTGAGCCTCAACAGACTCCAGCACCTACAATCTGATCTATTGGACTTACCACACTCAGCTAAGATGGAGTTGAAGAAGGACAACCACCACACCACGGAGCCTAGAGTGATTACAACTGAAAATGGGAGGATTGCATCCAGCATCCATGTGGAATCTGAGCCTCCTCTTGACATAGAGGTGCAATGGACACAACCAATCCAATGTCCACATAGAAGAGGTGGCATTGGATTGGGAAAAGTGGACATGGTGGACGATGGGTATGGGGAAAGGCAGGAAGAGATGAGAGGTGGAGGCGTCTTTGGGACATGGAGCTGCCCTGGATGGTGCTTCAGAGGTAATCACCGGACATTGTAAATCCTCATAGGGCCCACTGGATGGAATGGAGGAGAGTATGGGCCATGATGTTGACCATTGACTATGAGGTGCAGAGGTACCCAAAGATGTACTTACCAAATCCAATGGATGTGTCATGATGATGGGAACGAGTGTTGTTGGGGGGGGGGAGAGGGGGGGGTGGGGGGTGGGGCTGAATGGGACCTCACATATATATTTTTAATGTAATATTATTACAAAGTCAATAATAAAAAAAAAAAAGAAAGGGTTATCACATCCTTAGCCAACCTAGATACTCAATAATTGTTTATAAATTGGTCAGAAGATTGAACAAAGTCCATGGGTAGGTTACTGCTAGAGAAAGACCTAATTCTACTCCAGCAATTCAATAAATATATCCAGGCAGCTTATTTTGGTAAGACACTATGGTAGGTGCTAGAAGAAGAGAGGTGGTCTCTATGTCTTTAGCCTTTACAGAGGAGCTAGTCCAGAAATTGTCTTTCCAGAGCTGAGACTCTAAGTTTTTAATCTCAAAATCTACTTAGTTCTGGTGTGTTGTTACCTTCTGGTGCTTTGCTAATCAAATATATAAATTGTATGGAGCAGTGTTATGGCTTATCAGTCATGGACATCCAGGTGCATCCAATTGGCATTAGACTCTTGACTAACAGCACATAATGGAACGCTGTGCAAACTGCAACCCAATTCAAGGTGCAAAAGATAAATTTAAGCTTTTAAAACGAAAACTAACTATGCAGGCTTTCTAGAGAGAAAAGTATTTGGGACCTAGCTCACTGTCATCCCAAAAATGAATCCAGCCATTTGCTTAGTGCTCTGGTCTCCATTGTCTCTCCTTGGCATTTGCCTCGCAAGTTTCTTCTCTGATGTGCAAACCAAGCAGTAATAACATAGTATTGATCTTAATCTTTTCTATACCCTTAGGAGAGGACCCTTTCACATGCACTTACTGTTTGTGCAAACCTCCAATTTCAATGCTTTGACATTTCTGTAAAAGTAAATGCTACAGTTGGAATTATGTTAATGGATTTCAAGATCTAAATGTTTAATATTCTGGCTATATGAGAATATTATATTACTTTAAAAAAAAAAAAAAAAAAAAGGATGAGACATGGGAAGTGCTGACCAAGTCCGGACCTTGCAAGACCAGCTATCATAGGGGCTGGGGATAGACAGAATTATTTTCCACTCACTTATAGAAAAGCCTCTGACTCAGCCCTCAACTACCCCAGGGCAAGGCACAGACTAATTTTCCTATTGTAAAGGATATTGAAGATTCCATTCTGGAGGTGTTCAGCCAAGGTCTAGTCAAAAGGCATTGAGGGGACTGGAGAAGTGGAAGAAGTAAAATCTGACATCTGTGAGTGTGATGGTTGAGCTCAATCAACAAAGAGTGGGTGACTATGTGTCATTGAAAAATTTAGTATTTGAAGCAATGAAGGAGGAAAAATACCTGCCTCTTGGACATCCATTCCACAGGTAAGTAAGGTAAAAACAATAGAATTCACAAGCATAGAGAAAGCACAGCCTGTTAAATGCAATGCGCTATGGCACTCTCTAGTTATGGGGAAATCTGCCAAGACTATGAAGAGCAAGGAAGTCTCCTGGGCATAAGAAAAATGTGAGTGGTCACTATGTCAAGAACAAAGGCAAAAAATGACACAGTTCAGTAAGAAATCTGCGGCAGGGGAGTGGTTAGAAAGTTCTTGTAAGATCCCTGTGTCCCGCAAATTTTGTGCTTCCCATCTCAGATTAATTCCTCACTAACTGCTCTATCCTGCTACTGGAATCCATGGTCACAGAAGAATAGATGTGTTGAGCAAAGGCTACCCAGTCCCCATGGATGCCCAAAGAAGGTTGATGAGCAGTAGGCATGATGGGGTAAGGCAGTGACCATATCACCACCACCACCAACAACAAACAGTATGAAGGGGATGAGACAATCACAGGACCTCAAAGAATATGGCAGCTCTTGGTATCTTGGCCTCAGGCTGAAGAACAGTTAGGACCTGGAAGATGAGGAAGAAGGTCCCCATTGTGCAGGTATTTAAGAGCACCTAATTTTCAAAAAGAATGCAAGGAGCAGGGCAGTCACTGCCTTTTATTGCCTTTCTGCAGCCCAGATTCCTTATGGAGGGGGCAGGGAAGACAGACTGATGTGTATCAAGGACCCTGATATAGGTAAGATTTGTTCAAATATTGGACAGGAACCTTCTATGATTGATAGTAGTCCTCAGTCCTCAGGTAGGGGAAAGTCAGCCACTGCCAGGTCTGAGAGTGTTTGGGGAGTGGGTTCAGAGCCTGAGGATGGGCAGGGGCATATGCAGGAACCCTCTGCACACACACACCATTACCTTCAGAGGAAAAGTGGATTGAAAGGGAAAGTCTCTCTGATCTGCTTTTGACACTCCTCTCACAGTGCCATCTGCTCTCTTAGAAATTGGCTGGACCACCCCAGTGGGGACTTGATCCAGCCCCAGGACTGTCTTATACTCAAGGACCTCGTGGCCTCCATGCTTATGAAAAGTATGGATTTGTTATTTAAATGGAGGCCCATTCCTGCAATTGCCCAGCATGAGTTTTCTCAAAGGAGTCCAAGCCAGAAAGTGAGGATATCTGGGAGTGGGTGCCTGTGAGCTTGGGTATACTGCATAGGTTGGAGAATCCAGGCAGGATCTCTAGGCCTGGGGTAGTCCAGGAGTAGGAGGAAATGCAGAAGGGGCATCACTTGTTCCACTACTCAGGAAAGTTTCCTATTTGGGTGTGATGGGTTTGGGTTTTTTCATCTAAAAGGTCTGGGGATATATTCTGCCTGTCCTAAGGCACCTAGAAAGGCTATCATGGTGGGCATGCCTCCTTCTCTTCAAGCTCCAATGTCATCTCCTTGGCCAGCTTCATTGCCAGCACTATCTCATGCTCCAAACACAGCGAAAGGCATAGCAATACCTATAGAGCTGGCTTTCACACCATCTTAAGTATATGAGCCTATTTCATGGGTAATTTCTAGGGTCCACCCTCCATCTCACCACATTTCTAACACCTGTGGATTCTGAGCCTTCTGGGGATGAGGAATAAACCTGCTGGGAGAAAACTGTGCTCAATGCCACCAGGCAAGAGGAGCCAGAACAGCAGCTGCTGCCCGCCTATCTGGACAAGGATTTCCTTTCTCTCATATTTTTGCAAATAAGGATCCAAACTTCATGCCCATTCTAATGGTCCTGATCCAGCTCCTCCTCCTCAGGTTAGCCCACTGCCCCCTCCATACCCCTGACTCAGTCTGCATTCTTTGTAAGGTTTGTTCTGTCAATTCCCTTCTCTGAACTCTCATGACTCTTCAACAGTAGGAATGAAAGGACACGCATCACAGGTTCATTCTCAGGACCAAAGCATACAAGATGTGCAAGTGTTGGTCCAGGCCTGATGGGCTGATAGAGGTGCAGGGACTTATCAGATTCTTTTCCTCCCCCTGGTTAGATGCATGTGTCACAGCCTTGACTGACCCTCTTGCCAGAGACAGATATATTTCCCAGTTGCCAAGAATGCTGCAGAATCCATCCTTGGTTTTCCCATCTCAGTTCTTCTAATGGCAGGGTTCTCTGGTCTTTCAGAGTACTGCTTGAGCCCCACTGTGATATGTGGAAAGGTCATCATGGAGCTTAATGCACAAATATATATTAGCTTCCTACATGTGTAGAAATACTGCAAAATTAATCTTAGTGGAAAGAATGAAGCAGAAAAATTGCTGCCTCTTAAGCTTCCACTCCACTAGGGAGTCAGACACCTACACTTGATGTCATGATTGTGGGGGTCAACAGTAAGTTAGTCTGATGTATTCATGGCTTTTTCTAGGTATGGGCAGGTCTTCCTGGTGTGTCAAGGAGAAGAAAGAATTCTGGATCAAATAAAAGTGTCAGTAGACCAGGGGTCAGAACAAAGGGCTACAAACTCCACAGTTGCATTGGAAATCTGTAATGGGATTAGTAGTGGTGAGAAGTGCAGGTTAGATTCCTGTGTCACCTGAATCAGATGTTTACCATCTTGGTTTAATTTTTCCCAACTGACACCATCCTGCAAATGACATCCATGGTCCAAAGCAAGTAGATATTTTGTGCAAACTGCTACCTACTCTGCCTGGATGCTCAATTAAGGGTGCTGTGCTATAGGTAATTGGTGTCATGCCACCCCCATGCCACCATAAAAACAGCATGAAAGGCATAACATATTCACAGGTGCTCAAAGATTACAGCAACTCTTGGTTTCTTGGCCTCAACCTGAGGAGCAGTTAGAACCTGGAAGGTGGGGCAGGAAGTCCCCATTAACCTGGTGTTTCAGAACACCTAATTTTCAAAAACATTGCAATAAGCAGGGCAGTTGCTGCCTTTCAATTCCTTTCTACAGCACAGATTCCTTACAGATGAGGCAGGGAAGACTGACAGATGTGTATCAAGGGCCCTAATATAGTTAGGATTTGTTCAAATATTGGACAGGAGCTTTCTATGATTGACAGTAGTCCTCAGTCCTCAGCTGGGGAACAGTCAGCCACTGCCAGGTCTGAGAGTGTTTAGGGCACGGGTTCAGGGACTGGGGATAGGCAGGGGCATGCACACGAGTACTCTGCAAACACACACATGGATACCTTTACAAGGGAAAAAGTATTGAAATGGAAGTCCTCTCTGATCTTCTGTCTACTCTCTTCTCACAATGCCATCAGTGCTATGCTCAGAACCTGGGGGTACCATCCCACTGGGGGCTTTTTCCAGCACCATGGATTTTTTGTACTCAAGGACCAGATGTCATCAATTCATATTAAAATTACGGGATTGTCATTTCAATGGAGGTTCCATCCTGCTCATTCCCATCTTGTGTTTTAGCAATCAAGGGTGTCCATACTAGATGGTGAGGAATTCTGGGAGGGGGTACCTGTGAGGCTGAGCAAAGGGCATGGGTGGAGAATCGAGGCAGGATTTTCAGGGCTGGGGTTGTCCAAGAGTAAGAGGAACCCCAGAAGGGTCATGGAGTGGCACACTACCAGGAAAGTTTCCTCGTTTGGGTGTGGTGGGTTGAGTTTTTACATCTGAAAGGCTTAGGAATATTTCCTGCCTTTGAAATGGCACCTGGAAACTATCAAGCTGGGGAACCCTCTTTCTCTTCCAACTCTAGTGCCACCTCCATCGCCTGCCTCTACCTTAGCTCCTGCTCTTTCATCCATCACCACCCCATGAAGATCTGGATTCCCTTCCAACTATTGAATCTGGATGAGCTTTGGAATTGGAACAAAGTTCTTGGTGCATTATTGGGACTCTAGACCTGAGTGTGCATTCAATATTTGCTCCAGAGATAGTGGCACAAACACCACCAAGGCCAGGTATGGAGCTGGATACATAACCATTCCCGACTCCTGCATCTCTGCTCCCTGGAGAGTTCTCTAAGGAGCTGGAAACAGCCAAGCCAAAGATGAAACCATAGACCTACTTTTTCATCTTGGCCCAGACCAAGAGAAGGAACCTCCTTACCCCCTCCTGAGAAGGCCATTTTTTCCTCTGTGTAAGTTTTTTCATCTTCCATATTTTTCATGGTTATATTTATTTTTTCATTTTAAGTATATTTTAACTTTATTTATTATTAGCCAGTTGCCGCGTGCATATCAGTGTCTTGGGTACATTTATCATTGAATAACCATCATCACTCTCTGGTCCAGTCCCTGTCTTTACTCCTAACTGGAACCTCACCCGACTAGAGATTCACTGTCCATTCTCACCTCATTTGCATGCTGAGAACCACTAATCTGCTTCTTTCTCTTTGTATCCCCATGCCCTGGGTTCTGCTTTCAGCATGTGGGGACTCTTAGGACCTGGCCCAGATTTGAGCTCAGTCAGGAAGCCTTTATAATTTTTGAGACTTTCAGACGGTGCAGCTCAAGGAGGTTAAGATATCAGGTCGGGGAGGCAGGGCAAGATGGCGTTTGAGTGAGTACACCTTCCGTCTCTCCTGCAAAGAGGCTGTGGAGTGAGGTTGGAGACTTGCCAGAGTGGGCAGTCTTGGGGGCTTGCAGGGCAGAGAGTGTGTGGACATCAATTTGGAGAGAGAGTGGTGGAGGTGGTGCTTGCTAAAGGTAGAATTGTGGCTTACAAGTATGCAGGTCAGAAGCTGTGGACTGGAGGGACCCTTCCCCCTGGGGCTGGTGGCCACGTGTTTCCTAAGATCTGTCCATTGTGCGGTGGCGTTCCTGGGCCCCGTGGTCCCCAGATGCATGGTCCCCAGGTCCATGTCCCCTGAGCCCCCATATCCCGTGTTCCACGGACCTATGTGCTCCAGGTTTGCCGAGTCCCAGACTTTCGTTTCCCAAGTCCAGCGCTGCCGGAGGTCTGGGATGGCCCTAGCCCTCCGGTTTTGGATTGACTCCGTGGGTGGGAGGGATTCAGTGGGGGGTGCAGTAGGGGGGCCTGGCTAGTGTGGGTTCGATTTTCTGGTTTTCCCCACCCCCTTTTTTTTCTTTTCTTTTTTTTTCTTTTGCACTTGGAGGAGTATACCGGCTGGTTTGCGGAGAGTTTGGGAAGAGAGGAGTGGCGAATCTGCCGAGAAAGCCCAATTTACCTAAATGTCCTGGGAGAAGGTGGAGTCAGAAAATCCACTAGCCATCTCATAACACACCGAAAGGAGAGGGACTGTAGGAGGTGCTTTCCAAGCCTCCAATAGCATACTTGGGGTTCCTGGTGAGGTGTGGGTGCTCTCTCTCTGGAAATTAAGAGTCATTGTTTTCTGTGCAGAGCTGATTCAACAAGGACCCACTTGAATCTCCTACTGGACCTCTCAGGCAGCTTTCCTGCTGCCTGGGAGAGAGGGAAGTGAGGAAGAGAAAAAAAAGGGAATGTCAGATCCCTAAGCAATTTATTTAACTACAAACAGGATCCCTTGCTTGAAACTTTCCCTAGTATTTGGTTGGTTTTTCCTTGTTTTTCCTTCCTCTTTATCCCCTCAAGGCCCTTTTCTCTTTCTTTTTTTCTTTCTCCTTTTCTTTTTCCTGCTAACTTTCCCACTCCCTTTGTCCATTTTTCTTTCTTTCTTTCTTTCTTTCTTTCTTTCTTTCTTTCTTTCTTTCTTTCTTTCTTTCTTTCTTTCTTTCTTTCTTTCTTTCTTTCTTTTCTGCTTTCTTATTCTTCTTACATTAGGTGCTGCAGGGAGAGCTTCACATTTGCTGTATTTCCTCATCCTCCATTTACTCTTTTCTGTGTGTACTGATTTTGGCCACCAACACTATTCCCTTTCCTCTGCATCTTTCTATCCTCTATCATTGATTGTTTCTCTTACATTACACCTCTCTTTGTTTGCCCCCCTATTTTTTGACTTTTTATTACTAATATCTTTGTTCTGTTTTCTGCCTTATATTCACTCATTATATTATTTTTGGTTCTTTTCTCTTAACCTCCCTCATGAACACACAGGCCTTTTCATTCACACTGTATTCCTCCCCATAGTCAGATTTTTATGTAATCTACTTTTCTTACTGTTATGACTTTACATACCTTACATGAGTCTAATATCCATTCTCCTATATCTCATATGGACCCTCTGTTAATATTTACTATCAATGCTACTATTATTCATTTTCTTTTCTTACTACTTTTGCTTTCTCTGGCCCTAATATTTTCCTTCAAGTGACCTTAGACAACAACAAGGAAATGGAATAAGAAGAACAAAGTGACAAAGAGAAGACTTAACATGCATGAAAAGACAACTAATTAAGCCCCAAACTAGACAAAGAAGCTAAGCAATTGACTAAAACCATCAAGATAAAATGATGACCAGACAGCAACAAAAAACTACAAACCAAACCAATAATCAGAAAAACATTGCCAAATCCAATGAACAAACTAAAAACAAGGAAGAGGAGCAGAAGAGTGAACAAGTAATTAAAGATCTCAAAGCATATATTGGGGATCAATTTGATGAGTTGAAGGAAGAGATTAAGAATATGAAGAAAACAATTGGGGAGAATACAGAAGAAATAGCAATCATACATAAAAAGAAAATGGATATGATGGTGATGAACAGCACAATTCAAGAAATCAAAAATACACTGTCAAAATAACAGCAGATTTGAAGAGGCAGAGGAGAGATTAAGTGATGTGGAGGAGAGTACATCTGAAATCAGACAGATAGTAGAACTGGTTGATAAAAAGATAGAAAAAAATTCAACAGGGGTTTAGGGACCTGAATGACCATGCAAAACGTGCAAACATACATATTATAGGCATCCCAGAAGGAGAAGAGAATGGAAAGGAGACAGAAGGGGCATTGGAGGAAATAATGGCTGAAACTTCCCAAACCTATTGAGGGAGATGGATGTACACATCCAAGAAGGACAACACACCCTAAAGAGCATAAATCCCAACAGGCCTACCCTAAAACATATACCTATCAAGTTATCCAACACTCAAGACAAAGAGAAAATGCTAAAAGCAGCAAGAGAAAAGAGAACCATCACATACAAAGGAGGCTCCATAAGATTAAGTGCTGATTTCTCATCTGAAACCATGGAGGCAAGAAGGCAGTAGTATGACATAGTCAAGGCACTAAAAGACAAAATTTCCAACTGAGAATACTCTATCCAGAAAAGCTAGCATTCAAAAATGATGGAGAGTTCAAAATATTCACAGATAAACAGAAACTAAGAGAGCATGCCAACAGAATCCTGCCCTTCAAGAAATACTAAAGGGAGTTCTGCAGGAAGAAAGAAAAACACAAGAGAGACAGAGTTTGAGGAGAGTGTAAGAGCAAATAAAAAGACAAAAACAGAAAAAGAAAATCAAACAATATGACAAACACAAATCCAAAGGAAATATGGCTAATATACATAATTCCTTGAAAGTAATAGCACTGAATGGCAATGGGTTTAACTCACCTGTCAAGAGACTCAGACTGGAAGATTGGATAAGTAAATATGACCCATCTTTATGTTGTCTGCAACAAATACATCTTAGACCCAGCGATTCAAGGAGGTTGAAAGTGAATGGCTGGAAAACAATCTTACAAGCAAACAATAACCAAAAAAGGGCAGGAGTAGCTATATTAATAGCAAACAAAATAGAATTTAAATGCAAAACAATTGTGAGAGACAAAAATTGACACTACATATTAGTGAAAGGGATAATCTTTCAAGAAGAATGAACAGTCATAAATATTTATGCTCCTAACAAGGGGACCTCCAAATACGTGAGGCAAGCACTGGAAAAACTAAGTGAAGGAATAGATGCCTCTACAGTTATAGTGAGGGACTTTAATACCCCACTATCAACTTTGGACAGGCAATCTCAAAAGAATCAATGAAGAAACAAAGACTTTGAGCAATATATTAGAGGAGCTGGACCTAACAGATATATACAGAACATTACACCCAAATACAGCAGGATATAAATTCTTCTCAAATGCACATGGATCATTCTTCAAGATAGACCACATGCTAAGCCACAGAAAAAGTCTCAATGAATTAAAAAAGATCAAAATCATACAAAATAATTTCTCTGACCACAGTGGAATGAAGTTGGAAATCTGCAAGGGCCAGAGACCCAGATTTGACATCCATCCAGATTTGAAAGTTAAACAATGCATGCTTAGAAAAGCAGTGGGTCAAGGAGGAAATCTCAAAAGAAATAACTACCTTGAAACTAATGAAAATGATAACACAACATATGCAAACTTATGGAATGCAGTAAAAGCAGTACAGAGAGAGAAATTTATAGCCATGAATTCATACATCAAAAAAGAAGAAAGAACTAAAGTTGAAAAACTAAAGGCACACTTGTAGGAATTAGTTAAAAAACAACAAACTAACCCCAAAGGAAGAAGAAAGAAAGAAAGAACAAAGATCAGAGAAGAAATAAATGAAATAGACAATAAGAAAGCACTTGAAAAAATAAGCAAAACCAAGAGCTGGTTCTTTGAGAAAAATCAATAAAATTGACAATCACTTTGCTTGATTAACAAAGGAAAAAAGAGAGATGATGCAAATATACAAAGTAAGAAATGAGAAAGGAGATGTCACCACTGATCCCACAGAAATAAAGACTACCATAAGATGATACTCTGAAAAACAATATTCCAACAAAAACAATTTAGAGGAAATGGACAAATTCCTAGAAACACATAAGCAGCCTACATTGACAAACTAAGAAGTTGACAATCTCAACACACCAATCACGAGTAAAGAGCTAGAACCAGTCATTAAAAACCTCCCACCTAAAAAGAGCCCTGGGCCAGACAGCTTCACAGGTGAATTCTACACAACATTCCAGAAAGAACTAACACCAATCTTGCTGAAACTCTTCCAAAAAATTGTAACAGAAGGAACATTCCCTAACTCATTCTATGATGGCAACATTATTCTAGTACCAAAGCCAAACAAAGACACCACAAGAAAGAAAAATTACAGACCAATTTCTCTAATGAACCTTGGCACAAAAATCCTCAACAAAATACTTTCTAATCTTATTCAACAACACTTTAAACAAATTATACACCATGACCAAGTCGGGGTCATTCCTGGTATGCAAGGATGGTTCAACATAAGAAAATCAATTAATATAATACACCACATAAACAGATTGAAGGAAAAAAATCGCATGATCATGTGTAAAGATGCAGGAAAAGCATTTGACAAAATATAGCACGCTTTCTTGATAAAAACACTGCAAAAGATCAGAATACAAGGAAACTTTCTGAATATGATCAAGAGTATGTATGAAAAACCCATGGCTAACATCATTTAAAATGGTGAAATCCTAAAATCTTTCCCTCTAAAGTAAGGAACAAGACAAGGATGACCACTATCACCCTTCTATTTAACATAGTCTTAGAAGAACTTGCTCAAGCACTGAGGCAAGAACCCGGCATAAAAGGCATCCAAATGATAAAGGAAGAAGTCAAAATTTCACTATTTGCAGATGATATGATCCCATACATAGAAAACCCTGAGAAATCTACAACATAGCTTCTAAACTTATAAATGAGTTCAGTAAATTTGCAGGTTACAAGATAAATGCACAAAAATCAGTACCATTTCTGTACACCAACAATGAGCAATCTGAGGAGGAAATCAGGAATCAAATACCATTCACAATAGTAAATTAAAAAATCAAATACCTAGGAATAAATTTAACTAAAGAGGTAAAAGACTTATCCACAGAACACTACACAATACTATTCAAGGAAATCAAAGAAGACCTAAATAAATGGAAGAATATTCCCTGTTCATGGATGGGAAAACCAAATATTATTAAGATGTCTACCCTACCAAAACTGATCTACACATTCAATGCAATCCCAATAAAAATCAACACATCATTCTTTAATAAACTAGAGAAACTAACTATGAAATTTATTTGGAAAGGAAAGAGGCCCTAAATAGCCAAAGACATATTGAAAAAGAAAAACGAAATTGGAGGAATCATACTACCTAACTTCAAAACATACTACAAAGCTACAGTACTGAAAACAGCATGGTATTTGCACAAGGAGAGACACACTGACCAATGGAACTGAATTGAGAGTTCTGATATAGATCCTAATATATACAGCCATATGGTATTTGACAAGACTACCAAACCCTCTCAACTGGGAGAGAATGGCCTCTTCAAAAAATGGTGCCTGGAGAACTGGATATCCATATGTAAAAGAATGAAAGAGGATTACCAACTCACGCCTTATACAAAAATCAACTCAAAATGTATCAAAGACCGAAGAACATAAAGACCTTGGAAAGCAAAGTAGGGAAGCATCTACAGGACCTTGTAATAGGAAACAGTTTCATGAACTTCACACCAAAAGCACGAGCAGAAAATGAACAAATAGATAAATGGTAATTCTTCAAAATTAAAGCCTTCTGCACCTCAAAGGAGTTTGTCAAGAAAGTGAAAAGAGAGCCTACACAATGGGAGAAAATATTTAGTAGTCATATATCTGATTGGTGACTTATAGCCTGCATATACAAAGAACTCCTATATCTTGAAAATAAGAAGACAAACAGCCCATTTAAAAAATGGGGAAAAAATTTGAACAGACACTTCTCCAAAGATGATATACAAAGGACTAAAAAACACATGAAAAAAATGCTCAAAATCACTAGCTCTTAGGGAAATGCAAATCAGAACAACAATGAGATACCATCTTACTCCCATAAGACTGACAGCTATCAAAAAATCAGAAGACTATAATTGTTGGAGAGGACGTGGAGGAATGGAAACACTCATCCACTGCTGGTGGGAATGCAGAAGGATCCAGCCATTCTGGAGGACAGTTTGGCAATTTCTCAAAAAACTAGCTATAGATTTGCCATATGACCCAGCAATTCCATATCTGGGTATATACCTAGAAGATCTGAAAACAAGGACACAAACTGATATATGCACACCAGTGTTCATAGCAGCACTATTCACTATTGGCAAAAGTTGGAATCAACCCAAATGCCCATCAACAGATGAATGGATAAATAAAATGTGGTATATACATACAATGGAATACTATTCAGCTATAAGAACAAATACAGTACAAACCCATGGGATAACAAGGATGAATCTTGAGAACCTTATGTTGAGTGAAGCAGCCCAGGCATTGAAGGATAAATACTACATGATCTCTCTGATATGAAATAACTAAACCAAGCTGTCTCAGAGAGCTAGAGACTGGATTTTAAACTTTAAGGTAGTTGGAGTGTAGAGGAAGGTTGTGAGCTGACAGCTACTTGGGTGAAATCTACGTTAAGATGGAGGTAAGTACTTTTACAGGGAAGGGATAAAATGGGGGTATATGGATAACTTAGGGTGGGGCTGCGTGGGCTTTAGGGGCACTAGGGATGGGAGGATGGGTCAGAATGCCCAGGAAATTGGAGAGAGGATGAGGGGAACATTTGATCATGGGAGATTGTCAGGTATGTGGTTGAAATTGTGGTGCAGACAACTCTTTAGAGAATGTAGTATGGAAGGTTGCCTGTTTGGGATGCTTAAGGGAGGGCATCTGACACAGGCAAGCTTCTGGGGAGTGTGTGGGTGCTCATTTTGTCATAGTGGATTTTATCATTGGATGGAGACCCATACGATGATAGTGAAGGTATACCTACATCCTGGGGAGGACGGATGTCCTCGAACAGAGGGAATTGTATCTCTTGAGAGAATTGGTGGCTCCTAATGGGTTAGGGCAGTCACGTATGTGAAGCACTCAACACTTTTTCAAGTATCTCTCAATATGGTCCCTCAAGTAATGAAGATTGATTGTCATAGTGGGCCCTGAGAGGAGGTAGAAAGAGGTGTTGAATACATGGAATCAGGGTAACTGTGGGGCAATGGAAGTGTTCCACAAGATCATGCCATGATGGATATAGGTCACATTAAATTATGCCAAAAATGTATAAAAGTCTATAGGCTAAAATATAAACCATAATGTAAAATATAAGATAACTAAAAATTTAGGAAGTTGTATAGTCTAAAATATAAACCATAATGTAAACCCAAAGGCAACCATGTTTGAAAGTTATTGTTTCAATATCTATACATTAGCTGTAGCAAATATAATATGAACATGTAAAAAGATCACTGTTGGGGAAGGGACAAAGAGTTTGATGTTGGATATGTGGGAATACCATATATTGTATATGTGATTTACTGTGATCTAAAACTTATGTCAAGAGAAACTTAATAATCAGGAAAAGAAAAAGAAAGAAAGAAGGTAGACACTGAGGAAGAAATGGAAGAAATTGCCTTGCCACTGTATATACAGGGCAACACCTGTAGCTGTAATGAAAGGCAAAATGTGAAAAACAAAGCTTTTTCATTTTTTCATTTCTTTGATACCCCAATTTATTTTTCCTTTATTTAACTTTTCTAAATTTCTATATATTCTTTATCTAACCTTTAAACCCATCACTGTATTCCATTTTTCTATTAAAGCAACCTGGCAATATATTGGGCTTCCTTTTTGAAGAAGTTTTGGACTACAGAGAGGTTCAACTATGGCAAGGGAGGAGCACTTGTGTGGGGTGTCATTGGTGGGCTGCACACGGCTGGAAGGGAGCTCTCCAGGGCATGTGTACAGGGTACATAGAAAAGCTTGGATATTTTCATAGTGGTTTCAGTTGGAAACAACAAATGAGAGATTGCTGAGTTCCTGACCAGGGGAGCTCTATCACGTTCCCCAATGGAACAACAACAATCCCCCAAGTGCAATGGCAAAGATCAATAAAGATGGATGGTCCAATGATGAGCCCTTGATACTGATGGCTCCAATTATGAGCCTATGTGCCTGAAATATGAACTAAGCCTATAGCTGTGGGGTGCCTAAGACCTACCTCCTGAGAGCTTCCATGTTGTTCAAATGTGGCCACTCTCTAAGCCAAACTCAGTGTGTAGATGCATGGCCCCCAGCATGGGACATGACTCCTCTGGTTGAGCCTCTCTGGCACTGAAGGATTACTACCAAGCACCAGCTGATGATGTAACAACAAAAAGACCTTGAACAAAGAGGTCAATTCAGACTGGCAGAATATCACAGCCTACATGTAATATCAGGTGTTAAAAACTGCTTTTTGATTTTGGGTAAAAAGGGGGAAATGGAAAGGACAAGTGAGTTTATATGGCTAAGAGTCTCCAAAAATTCGGGAGGTCATCAGGGGGTGATGTTTATGCATGCCTCAGCAGGGTACCAGAGAGAGCCAAAGTAGATGGAAACCCAGGTGCTAGTTCTTTTGAGGGCTGTAGAGACACACAGGTTCTATGATTAAGGGAGATGGCTCTGGAGTTCAGGGCCATGTCAGTTGGCCCTACTTTGGAGTTTGTGTTCCTCAGTGTGATGGAGTTGAACTCAGATGTAACCTTTCTATGCATGCCTCTTCTGATACTTTTACTGGACCTGTGTTTGGCATTTGGGTTGGTGCATACTCAGGAGACCTGAATCTCTGAACAGCCCATGTGATGGCCAGGCCCTGGGCCTCAGCACACTTACATCTCCTACCCTCTGGTTTCTTGGACTTACCCTGGCCAGCTGACAGGGAGGTGAAGAGGGTCAACCACCACACCAGGGAGCCAAGAGTGCCTATAGCTGCAAGTAGGAGAATTGCATCCATCATCCATGTGGAATCTAAACCGCCTCTTGATGTAAAGGGGGACTGGACATAGCCATCCCAGGTCCACAAGATAGAGGATTAGAGTATGGTTTAGAGTGGACTTACTGGTGTTCTGCTGGAGAACTACTGTGATTAGTAAGGGAAGAAATTGTAGTAGTGATGTGGAGAGCTTGGCTATGGTGGCTGCTGATGGTCGGGAGAGGCAAGAAGAGATATGGTGTGGGGGCATTTTCAGAATTTGGAGTTGTCCTGGGTGGTGCTGCAGGGATGGGTGCTGGACGTTGTGTGTCCTGTCATGGCCCACTGGGTGGACTCGGGGAAAGTGTGGACTACAATGTGAATACTGTCCACGTGCTGCATTGATTCTCCAGAATGTATTCACCAGGTGCAGTGGATGTGCCACAATGATGGAAGAGTTTGTTGATGTGGAAGGGTGCCATGGGTGGGGTGGGGGATATATGGGGACCTCACATGTTTTGAGTGTAACATTGAAAAAAAAATAAAGAAGAAGAAAAAGACTGTTAACTGGAAAAGGCTATAGGTAAGAACTATAAATATCTGAGCATATGTGAGAAACTCAAGTTACAGGATACTGCCACTGTGGAAGGGAATATTGAGAGCTTTGAATTAGACAATTCAATTCAAATTACTCTCTTTGCATTTAGCTTTCTACAATGTCTACACCAAGTAAAAAGGTGATTAAAAGTGAGCACACTTGTAGAACTAAGGACATAGTAAGGATATAGCACAGAACGTTAAAATTACTTTCCTCATTGAAAAGTGGTTTTTAAAAATCTGCTGCTCTACCCAGATTTCTAAACGTTTTATGTCTCCCTGTGATCTAGCTGAATAGGTGTGTACCTCACTTGATGTTTTCAATATTTCTGCATGATGACAAGCAAGTAAGTACAGAGTGAAATGAAGTGTATCAATGAGTGGATCTGGATTTTGCTTACAGACTATCTGATATTGCTTATAATATATGATATATTTTATCCCACCAAAAATATTTTAAAAATCATAACCTGTAAATATAGATACAGTTTTATTTTCTCTGATTCTCAGAGAATGAGAGAACATTTTGGTGGAAAAGTAATTATGCTTTTTATTTCACAAAATTGAATTTATGAAAGCTGCTTTTTATTCAGAATCCCTACCCATCAACTTTCAGCCTTAAGGAACTAGCTCTCATTCAACTTCTACTTTCATCTTGCAACTGGTAAAATGCAGAGTCACTGAGGCTCAGTATCTATTATTCATTATAGAAGAAAGTAATGAATAAATATAAAAAAAAGTATTATCATAAAAATATTAATCCTGGTCCTGATCAAGAAGGTGAAGTGAGACACTTCAGGTCTCTATCCCCCACAAAAACTTTGAACAACTAGCAAGAACTAACAAACTGCCTTAATAGAGGACCAGATAAAAGTTAAAGCATTGCAGGAATGGGATGAGTGCTGAACAAAAGTAAAAGCATCTAAAACGTGCTAGGATCTCATGACACCTTGACTAGCTGCTCACCCACCCCACACTGGTTAAGCATGTAGCTGGCCTGAGCTCCTAGGATGGTTTCATGGTACTGATTCTGTACAGAGCTGAGTAAGCTTTGCACACACATTGGAAGCACGTATGTCTGGATCAGAATGTCTGGTGATGACATGAGAGAATCTCCCTTCCAGCATTTTCCTGCATTTGGAGGCAAGTCAGAGTGCTTGCTGCCTCCGGAAAACTGTGGAAGAGCAGTAAAATTTTGTTGCGTTGGGAAAGGGATTGCTAGATCTAAGACATAAAATACAGTTCTTGGGATGGGACTGTTAGGAAATGGTTTCTGATGGAAAAGTGGACATTTCCCTCTAAATGGGCAAAGTCCTAGGTACACATGCCCATTCTCAAGGCAAGATGCATGCTCAAAAAGGAAAAAGGCAGTTCCATTTCTTTGACCTCAAGCTAATCTTTAAACTCATTGTATGGATGCACTCTAAAGGAGTAACTTGTACAGAATAAACTGCAAAGACTAAGAGAGGTATTTTATATTTTTCATTTTATTTGTTTTTGGCAATTTCTGACATTCAAAGAAAGCTCCATCAAAAAATAACTGTAGGAACAGATGTCTAAATTCCAGGAATTAAACACTAAAATTTTGAAATGTTCAGGTTTCAACAAACAGTTACAATACCTAGAAGAAAACACTCAGTGATAGTCCAGGGAAAGGAAAGGATTAAATCATTAGCAACTGTCAATGGTGAGAATAAGACTTGGAACATACCATACAAAGACTTTAAAAATGATGCTAAATATGCCAAAATAGCTCAAGTAAAACCTGGAGAAAGAACTAAAGGGAAACAGGAAAATTATATATGACGCCAAAGAGAAAATCATTAGGGAGATGGAAATTATGAACAGGAACCAGAGCTGAAGATCATATTAACAGAAATTAAAAATTCCTAAGAGGAGAGAGCAAGATGGCAGTGGAGTAAGGAGCTCCTGGAGTCAGCTCCTGCTACAGGACTGTTAGCAAACACCCAGAGTTATCTGGAGCTAGCTGAAGCACCAGTTTGGGGGCTCCAGGAGGCTAGGAGAGCATCCTGCAACATCCTTGAAGGAGTAAAAGAATGCCCATCTGCAGAGAAGACTCATAAGTAGAGTGCTCCATGCCACAGAGGTCAGTGCCCATCCTCCACTGGAGGCACAAGCCGCCTTGGGAGCTGTTCTGCAGCTGGAATTGAAAGCTCCACTTCTCCAAAACAGGGGAGGAAAAAATGGTTGGGCACCAAATTCAGCTATGATGAGGAAATTCAGTGGGCTACTGTATGATCCTGAGAACAGCTACAGTTAGAGTCCATCCAGGCAGAAAGAGGCCAGGAGCTGCCATCTTAACTCCACATCTGGCATGAGAGGTAGCCGGGCAGACTGACAATCCCAGTGCTGGTGGGGACCCACTTCTTCCCATCCAGATCTTATTGTAGGTATAGCTGAGGCCTCAGTGCCACCTCCAGCAGGGAGGAAGCTCGGGGACCTGTGCCAGCCTCTCTGGGAAATTATCAGCCAAACCCCAGAGGCCAGTGATTATCCTACTCTGGCAGCACAAAGCTGCCCCAGGACCTGCTCTGTGACAGGAATTGGAAGCTCCCTTTCTAAGAAACAGGGGAGGAGGAGACAGTTGAATGCCAATTTCTGCTACTGAATGGGAGACTTTGCTGGCTAAGAGATAACCCTGGGAATAGCTGGGGTAAGAACCAGCCCAAGTCAGAAAGAAGCCAGTAGCTGCCATTCTGACTCCACCCCCAGCCTGAGGGGAATCTGGTTGACAGTTTCTTTCATGCAGATCAGCCTGCATCCTGTCTAGGCTTCAGCCCTCCTCTGGCAAGGAGGAGGCTGAGAAGCCCTGCATCAGCCTATACAGGTAACTGCAGGGAACTTTGGCTGGCATAGACTGAAAATCAGAAGTCTACCAGGACAACTGCAGTCATCTCAGGACCTACAGTGCATAGATTGCTACCCACACCTGCAGCTCCACCCTTGCCCCAGGTAGGGGAAAAAGGTATGTGAAACTTCATCTGTCTCTCCAGGCAACTACAGTCTAGACCTGCACATGGATTATTTCACATAGCTGTGACTCTGTCCCTACACCTGGCAAAGGAGAAATTGAAAGAAGTTCCATTGGTCCCTGGCTCAGTGAGGGCAGCTTGAGCCTCCACAACTTACAATACCAACTACATGCTTGGCTTCTACTGCATAATGAGCATAGAAGAAATGATAGGAAGCCCTAAACTAGAGAGAAAAACTGCACCCAGAAAAAATATTCTAGTAAGTCAGAAGTGAAGACACCAACAAAAAAATTACAATCCACACCAAGGAACAGGAAGGTATGGCCCAGTTAGAGATACAAGATAAGCCTCCAGATGACATAAAGGAGTTGAGACAACTAATTATAGATGTTCAAACAAACCTCCTCAATAAATTCAATGAGATGGCTAAAGAGATTAAGGATATTGAGAAGACATTGGATGAGCACAAAGAAGAATTTGAAAGCATACATAGAAAAATAGCAGATCTTATGGGAAAGAAAGGTGCAATCAATGAAATTTTTAAAAAAATTGGAATCATATAATAGCAGATTTGAGAAGGCAGAAGAAAGGATTGGTGAGCTTGAAGAAATGGCCTCTGAAAGTGAACATATAAAAGAGCAGACGAAGAAAAGAATGGAAAAATTTGAACAAGCTCTCAGGGAACTAAATGAGAACAAAAGACGTGCAAACATACATGTCATTGGGTGTCCGAGAAGGAGAAGAGAAGGGGAAAGTGGCAGAAGGAATATTTAAAGAAATAATGGTAGAAAATTTCCCAACCCTATTAAAGGACATAGATATCCCTGTTCAAGAAGCACAACATACTCCCATCCAAAAAAATCCAAATAGACCAACTCCAAGACACATGCTAATCAGAATATCAAATGTCAAAGACAGAGAGAATTCTGAGAGCAGCTCGAGAAAAGCAATGCATAACATATATGCAATACCCAATAAGATTAAGTGCTGATTTCTCACCAGAAATGATGGAGGCAAGACGACAGTGGTAAGAGATATTTAAGATACTACAAAAGAAAAAGTTCCAGCCAAGATTCTTATATTCAACAAGATTGTCTTTCAAAAATGAGAGCAAGTTTAGAATATTCATGGATAAACAGAAACTGAGAGAATTTCTAAACAAGAGATCACATTTTCAGGAAATACAAACGGGTGTGTTTGAGCCTGAAAAGAAAGGACAGGAGAGAGATGCCTGGAAGAAAGTCTAGAAATGAAGATTACATCAATAAATTTAACTAAAAGTGTCAATAGAGTGGTGAGAAAATATGATATATAAAACTCAAATAGTCAGGAATAAACTTACCAATGATGTAAAGCACTTGTAGTAAGAAAACAGCAACTCAATGTTACAAGAAATCAAAAAAGGTCTAAATAACTGGAAGAACCTTCCATGCTCATGGATTGGAGGACTAATCATTAGCATGTCAATTCTACTGAAATTCATATACAGAGTCAATGAAATCCTGATAAAAAAAAAAGTCCACCAGCATTTTTAAATTGAAAACATGATTATCAAATTTATTTGGAAAAGTAAGGGGTCCTGAATAGCCAGAAACATCTTAAAAAGGAAAAGCAAACTCTCCTCTCCAGACTTTAAATCATATTTTCTAGCTATTGTGGTAAAAACAGCATGGTACTGGCATAAAGACAGACACATAGACCAAAAACCCAAACTGATGGTTCAGAAACAGACCTTCACATCTATGGTCAAATGATTTTTGACTAGCCTGTTAAACCCACACAGATCAGGTAGAACAGTCCTTTCAACAAACGGTGCTGAAAGAACTGGATATCCATAGCCAAAAGAAAGAAAGAGGATGCCTATCTCACACCTTATCCAAAAATTAATTCAAAGTGGATTACAAACCTAAAAATAAAAGCAAGAATCATAAAACTCCTAAAAGAAATTGTAGGAAAATATCTTCAAGACCTGATGGTAGGTGGTGGATTCTGAAAGGAGATAAGAGGGGGACTGAGATGGAATACTGATGCTTAAGTGAAAGTTTTAATTAGCTTTACTGTAAAAGTGTGGTAATATATAGATGGTAACACATAGTGAGTAACAGCTAGTTTATAAATGGGGATGTGGCTGAAAATGGTAGTCTAGGTATGTAAATGCTAATTGAAAGAATACTAGAGAATAATCTAGGAACTGAACAGCACAGTAAACTAAGAGGTGGTTAAGAATTGTGGTGGATGGTGCAGATGCAAGTGTGTCCTTTGTTTGCTAGAGCAAATGTATATCACTATTGTAGGATAGTGAGAATGTGAAGAAGTATGGGAAAAATACAACTGAAGTGACCTATGGATTGTGGTTAGCAGTAATAACATATATTCTTGCATCTGTGCCAAAGATGTACTGTACTGACAATGGGGCAGTATGGAAAATGTGTGCCAAATGTACTCTATGGACATGGTAACAATCAGATGATATCTTATTTCTAACAAAATTCCACCACAGTGTGGTGTGTTGATAGAGGGATGTTGTTTGGGAATCCTGCACATGCATGATTGTTTTATAAGTTTACAACTTTTGTTATAAAAAATGTATTTTAAAAATAATAATAGGGTGGGTTGGGGGAAAATACACCAAATGTAAAATAAGGACTATAATTAGTAGTTAAGATTTTGACTATTCTTTCATAATTTGTAACAAATGTCTCACAACAATGCAAGGTGTTGGTGGGGGGTGATGTATGGGACCCCTGCATGATTTTATGCATGTTTGCTTTGTAAGTTCACAACTTTTACTATGCACTCATTGCTTATATTTTTTTCATATAGAAATTGTATAAAGGTAATAATAATAATAGGGTGGGTTTGGGGAAAATACCTCTGTTAGTAGTAATATTTTGAAAATGCTCTTTAATCATTAGTTTAAAATGTTTAGCATCAATGCAAGGTATTGGTGGTAGGGTGAGGTGTGACAGCCCTGGATGATGGTACATATGTTTGTTTTGTAAGTTCACAACTATTACTATATACTTATTGTTTATGTATATTTATGTATGAGTGATATACTTCAATAATTTTTTTAAAAGGGAGGAGAATGAATGGAGTGGATGTGGCTCAAGCTCTTTGCCCTAGTGTTCCACATGCGAGGTCCCAGTTCCATTCCTGGTGCTTCTTAAAAAGAGAAGACAAGTGGACATAAGGAGCAGACAGACAAGTGAGCCATCTCAAGGGGAAAAATAAGTGAATGGAATATCTTTAATCTGATAGGAACTGCGACGGTTTGCTCGGTCGGTAGAGGTGGGGTCTGGCTGCGGACAAAGGGTCGGTCCAGCTCTGGACGAGGGGTCGGTCCCACTTGGGACGAAGGGTTGGTCCCACTTGGGACGAGGGGTCGGTCCGGCAGCAGACGAGGGATCGGTCTCACAAGGGGTTGCGTGGTTCAGCTGACGGGGTCGCCCGGCGAAGCCGGCGACGAAGGGGTCGCCCGGAGAAGCAGGCGACGAACTGGGGACAAAGGAGGCCAGGCCCTTGTCGGGGGCTCTCAGGACTGGAGGGCGCACGGCAGAAGAACTACCGCGGAGACAAGGTAAACACGCAAGTCCACTTTATTCAGGGAGAGGCAACAGTTTTATAGGGGCTGGGGAAGGCTGATTGGTCAAAGCCATGCCCTGTTCTGATTGGTTGCCGGCGAAAGGTCAGTGGGCGGTACTGGACGGGGGAGGGGTGGTGGTTAGGGATTGGCTGTCGCTGTTGCTGGGGGAAGGGGCAGGGTTTAGGGATTGGTGGCTGCTGTTGCTGGGGTGGAGGGCAGACTAGAGTTTCCCGCCCACGCCTGGCTGTTGCTGCTGTCGGGGGGAGGGAAAAGGGCAGACTGGATTTTTCCGCCCACGCCTGGCTGTTGCTGCTGTCGGGGGAGGGGAAAAGGGCAGACTGGAATTTTCCACCCTGCGCCTGCGCAGGGAGAAGGAAGAAGAAGGGTGCCGCCCCACAGGCATCGTGTGGCACCATCCGGGAGGAGGGGCGGCCGCGGAAGCATGGCTGCCGAGAAGGGGAGGCCCGAGGGCTCTCTGCGCCCATGCCGAGCTTCCTTCAGGGGTGGCGGTGGGCCCGACCAACCACCCTATTATGGGGGCAGCGGAATTAGGCCTACCGCGGCCGCTCCCCCGCCAGGCCAGCAAACCACACTTCAGCCGGAGGGGTGACCGCAAGGAACTATCTACCAAAACAGTCATTCTATTTCTAGAAGCTGAGTGTATTACTGTAGGACCAACTCTCATACATATAATCAATATAAATTCTAGAAATATAAATACCTCACTGAAGATGCTATAGAGCTATAATTAAATAAATATATTATTGAGGGTGTTGATGCTTGGAGGGATGAGATGTCAGTGATTGATTTTCCCAATTTTACATCTTGCATCCTGAAAGCAGAGTTAAACCTACACCATGTGAAGAAAAGGTACTTAGGGTATTAGTATCATCGTCACATCATTATTTACCTATGTAAGCCTTAAATATATACAAGACCTTTCTGTGGATAAGAAAGACTATTTGAAATATATTCAAACTGTATACATGGACAATAACTTTAAAACAATATGGATATAGTTAGAGAAGAGATTGCAATAGGAATAAAGATAGAGATAGAGATAGAGAAGAGACTGAGATAAAGATAGAGATAACACAAACCAAAAGCTACTGTGGCTATATTACTGCATTTATTTTGAAAAGCTGCTCAGGCAGATACCATAAAATGGGTCGGCCATTAACAATGGAAATTTATTAGTTCACAAGCCTGCAGTTTTGAGGCTGAGAAAAATGTCCAAATAAAGGCATCATCAGGAGATGCGTTCTCCAGGAAGTCTGGCTGCCAGAGATCCTGGACTATGTCATGTGGCAAAGCACTTGTGAATATGTGCTGATCTCCGCCTTCCATTTCAGGTTTAATTCCTTCCAGTTTCTTGATTCTGTGGTTTTCTCTCCTTTTACTCCATATTCATCCTGTTTATAAATGACTCTGTTAAAAGGATTAGGACTCACACAAAACTATGAAAGAACTTAAGCAACATAATAAAAATATCCTATTTACAATAGGTTCACATGCAGAGGAAAGGATTAACTTTAAGAACATGATTTTCTGGGATACAAACAATTTGAAAACATCAAAGGCTACATTCTTATCAGACAATGTACACCTGAAGGCGAGATGTAAGGCTCAATATTAGGGTTATTTTGTATCATGATAGACAAAACAATGTTAACTTTATATTCACCTATTACCATGGCTTCCAAGTATATAGTGCCTAATGTGTATCCCAAAGGACAACTTAAAATATTCAAAATTATACCTGGATATGTAAAAACAATTCAGCCAGTATAATTATCATAAGACAGCCATCAGGAAAGGTATAAAAGTTTTGAACTCATAATTGTGTAGAAAATGCATTCAAATGTATGTTGAGTAGTTTGAAATAAAAAAGTGTGTGTTGTCTAATTAAGGTTGAATTCAGCTAGAAATCAATGACAAAAAGGTACATAGTACCTCTTAGAAACATTGAGACTCTACTTTCCAAACATGAAAAAATGGTTCCTAATATGAATGCACTTTGTGCCAGGTACTAGTCTAAATGGTTACATATTCCATTTAGTCCTACCCTCAAATGGCATATGAGGGGGACACCATTGCTAATGTGCTAATGTGTGAGCTATTGAGTCATCAGAGATAAAACAACATGAGATCATCCAGTTTACAGGCCTCTGCACTGGGCTTTGGCACCAGACTCAGATGTGCTTCCAACAATTTCAGAAAGACTGTTTTGTCATCATTAACAAATACCATGAGTTGTTTGTCTGGTGAAAATTCCTCTATTCCTGAGAGGAAACCCCTCAGGATGAGCAGGAAACCTCAGTGTCCTGGGAATGGGCTGAGGCCAGACTCTGGGTCTTCTCTGCTCCTTGGTCCTAAGAGCCACAGGCATTTCACCTTAAGAGCACTGAGAATATTAGGGGAACTGTGGTTTTCTTTCTGGTTATCCATTTAATCTACACCATTTTCTACATTCAAATACACTAATGTATCTTATAGACAAGTGCTGTTCATGGACAGATTTTAATTGGGTCCTGTTGCCTAACCATCTAGAACCAATTATCTCTTGGAAATTACCTGTGGGCACTGGCTATTATTGATGCCAAAGCCTGGGTTCCCAGGAGTTTTCTATGATGCCATTGGAGACCCCTGTTTGGATATAAAACTTAACACAAAAGCTCTTGTTACAAGAGAAAGCTTCCAGACAAGATGTCAGTCATCTCTACCAACTATGCCCATTCATCCTTAGCCCCAGGTAAAGCATCAGTGGGCCCTTATCAGAAACCTTGATGTGCCTATCCAGAATAAGTAATAATATTAACTTTTGTGACTTTTATGTTATTATTTTTTTCTCTATTCCTTCCCTTCTCTCCAAAAATCACCTGCATTTCTTTCCTGCATGCTTAGTTGATTTTTTGAGAGAAACTGTCAAGGGGACAATGAAAAAAATAAATATAAAAGGTACTCACAAATGAGACAAACCTCTTTTCCATTTAATGAAATAATCTCAGCTCAAGCTGTTTTAGTAGAATTGATGGATATTCATGGAAACAAAGAGTGAGCTGGTTGCAGCACTAGATGGAACAGGAGCAGGAGCAGCTCTGCACACTGACCACAGCATCAGTACACAGAACACTGATTTAAATTTACACTTACACAGACCTAATTCTGATGGGATGTTTTACCTCATAAGAATATTATCATAGGTTTACGTGTATTATTGCAAATCAATTAATTTCAATGATTATTTTCTCTTTACCCAGATTTCTGTTATATTCAGGGATAGTATGTAGTGAATAAGGGTCATAAAAATAAATTGTGCAAATGGCCCCTTATACTTCAGGTGTAATTCTAGGACTTTCCCATAACATATCATGAAAACCATGTATGCATAGTTTATAATTGAATTCCATAACTTCTAGACAAATGCCTGTACATAATTTACCCTAAAATATTTTTAAAGATAGATATTATAAATAAATTAAAGATTACAAATGTGTTTAAATAAATAAGTAAACAACTTAATATATTAGTTATCAAAATATGTCTTCTAATTCTTTAGGTCTTTGCAGAAAAGGCAAAAAATCATTTGCTTTTACAAATTGATGTATATGAACACCTGTGCAATAACCTAGTTATCCCAGGAGAACATTACTTTGCAAACTATCCTCCTGCAACCTGTATACTATTTTTAAGAATAGTCTTAGTTTTACAATACCTATTTACATGTACATAACATTTTTGTTGCCTTAATCCTTTTAAAAGAAAATGGCGTTATCAAACTCAGAGTGCTGACATTCATTATTTCTTTGTTTGCTCTCAAAACAAATAAGGGCAATAGAATTTGACATAGAATAAATGTAGTGCTTAAGCCCCCCTTTTAAAAATTTTACTACTTATTATTTATTTTTCATTAGCATTGCTACCATTGTGAGAATTTTTTATTACTTTTACAAATATTAAATTCATGAGGTAGGTGTTTTTAAATGTACTCATCAAACGCAATGGATGTACCACACTAATGAAAGAAGTTGTCAATGTAGGAGGAGTGGGAGATTTGGGGAGTGGGGTATATAGGAGCATCTTATACTTTTTAATGTAACATTTTGTGTGCTCTATGTAGCTTTAAAAAAGATAATAAAAAACTTTTATAGAAAAGGAAAGAGTCAAAGATATATATGAAGCTCTACATGCATAGCAAATAAATGATAGAGTCAAGATATAAAATCTATCTTCTCCTGTTGTCTGCAAATATTTAACTCTGCTCTGCTGACACATCATAAATTTAAGCTAGAAACTTATAACTGATTGGTGGTTGTGAAATAATAAAATACATTCACTCTGTGTCCCAACAGTAAAATTCTCTTACATTTTTGTAGTACAGTAGAAGTCTGATATGGTATTGAGTGACAAAAAAAATTAAGCATTTATTTTTAAGATCTCAACATCTGCATGAAGCTGGCTTAAATAGGTTAGAGCTTCTTATAAATAGTAAATTTAGCTATTTTCCATCAGATTCATCTTGCAATGCTATCAGTACGTTTTCAGTAAACATGATGGGATAAAACAAGAGAAACAACTCCTCACTGAAGTAGTTTTTTGATGAATTCTGAAATAAAGAGGAGCAGAGGGAGAAAGCTTTCATTCTTGAGCTCAGGAGGTCAGTCTGAAAGTGGCAGTCATCCTGCCTTCTTACAATGAGCAGAGCTTCTCTTTAAGCAGTTACATTTATCAGGAGAAAAAGGAACACAGAGCAGGAAGGTGAAGAGCATTAGCACAGAGGATTAGAGAGGCTGGATTAGCAAGTCTGAAATGTACATTCAATGGTTTCAAGGCAACAAGGAAGGACATTCATTCCCATTTTGATGAAATGAGTTAAAATATGACTCAGAGTTGAAGGATCTTCAGAAGAAAACATTCAGCACTTGTGGGTTAAGTAAGGGTTTTGCTAAGGGTGAATGTGAAAATAAACTTTATGAAGGAATCAGTTGTGAGGATAATAAACATTAATGACTGACACATCAAGAAATGCTTTTCTATGAAATCAGATTACTCAAGTTCTGAAATATGTTCAGATTTTATGGGAAAAGATAACAGTATTTCACACAAAAGAGAAGTATAAGCATATTAAATTTAGTGAACCTGATATTATTAATATATAAATAGTTTTCCCCACAGGTAATATTTACCTATCAAGAGTTGCAAATGATTCTTTTGAATAGAGAAAACTAAGCACCAATGTACTTGCAAGGAGTACATAGAGAATCATGAGAAATGTTTGATGGTATTTAGTGTAATCATTTATTGGTCATGGAATGGATTATAATTGATTATAATACTTTGATGAGCTCTGACTAAATAGTCCCTTTGATTTCTACTCTGGTTCTATAAATCATCATATTATCATAAATCTTAACATTCATGGAACAGGTCTAATGAGACAAGGATGCATAGAAATAGCATATATTAAATCTTTTTAATCTTCCAGGCAAAACTTTATCTTCAAGAAGATTCATTTTATGCAAACATAGGCACAAGGTCATGAATATTATATTTTATTGCTCTATCATCCTCAAAACAAGTGTAAAGTGTAGACCAAAAGGAGCAAGAAGAAACATAATGTTAACTCATATTAACCAAAATAAATTAGAGAAAACTAAAAATGGATTAATGTGAAGCAAAATAGGAGCATAGATTAATTCCTTCTAAATGTGGATCTTCCATGTTTCATAGGGATTATTTTTCTGACTCTTCATGGCAAAGGGAAATGTTTCTAAGACACCCAACTCCACCACTATGACTGAATTCCTGCTTACAAGATTTTCTGATGTGTGGGAACTCAGAGTCTTACATGCCATGCTATTCTTATTGATATACTTGGCAACCCTGATGGGGAATCTTCTCATTGTCACAGGAATCACCTTCAATTGGAAACTTCACACCCCCATGTATTTCTTCCTTAGGAATCTGTCTGTCTTAGACATGTGTTACATTTCTGTCACAGTCCCCAAGGCATGTGTCATCTTCCTGCTTAACAACACGACAATCTCCATGGCTGGATGTGCAGCTCAGATCTTCCTTGTGCTTTTCTTTGCTATGGTAGAGCTGCTGTTGCTTACCATCATGGCCCATGACTGCTATGTGGCCATCTGCCAGCCCCTCCACTACCCTGTGATCATGAACCCTCAGGTCTGTGTCCAGATGACTCTGGTCTCTGTATTCAGTGGTCTGGCCTACTCAGGATTCCACACTGGAAACATTCCAGCTGCCCTCCTGTCAGTCCAACGTGGTCCATCAGTTCTTTTGTGACATACTCTCTTCTGAAGCTCTCCTGCTCTGACACCTTAAACAATGAAATTTTAATTTTTATCTCTGTGGTAGTGACTGCTGGTGGCTGCTTTGTCTTCATCATCATGTCTTATATTCACATATTTTCTACTGTACTCAAGTTTCCATTCAGCGGTGAGAGAGGAAAGGCTTTTTCCACCTGTGTCCCTCACATCCTCATGGTGACTGTCTTTGTCAGCTCAGCAGCTGCTGTACATGTGAAGCCATCCTCCAGCTCACCTACATTTCAGGATATGCTCACCTCTGTGTTCTATTCTATAGTCCCTCCTTTCTTGAATCCTATCATCTATAGTATTAGAAACAAGGAGGTAAAGGAGGCTGTAAAGAGAGTTATGGGGAGAAAACTTTATTTGAGAAAATAATAGCATAAGTATTTGAAGCTGAGGTTTTAAATCATGAAAATAATCAATTCTCAAACTAGTGTTTTAGGGAGTTCTTGTTTACCTGTGATTCAATTTGCTCCCCCTTGATCCAAAAGGAGATTACTTAGAAATGCATTTTGGTCTTAATTACCTTAATGAACTTACTTTTCATTGAAGTTGCAAAAGGTCTAGGCACTGAATAGCACAGCAGGCTGCAGTTTCCAGGTATACTCTGAAGTGCCCCCAGAGAAGTGTCCCTTGACCCTTTCAGCAAGTTTCCTACCTGTGTTTGTGTTTTAAAATTGGAAGTGCTGTTTAGACAATGTAGCATTTAATGGCTGTGGGAAAAAAAAAAACACCTAATTTTAAGAAACCAATGTTTCAGGGAAGATGGGAGACATGCTATGGTATCCTCTTCCAGTGGGTTTACATGAATTTATGCATATTGAAGAGTGTTTTGATCCAAAGAACAAGGATCTTGTGTGTCCTTTATTACTCTCCTACTTAAATTTCATTTGAAAGTATCCAGTACTTTGGTCTTGGCATTGATTACCTGTTGTTGTTTCAGCCAAATTATCGGTATGTAGGAGAAGAGCAAAATTTCATAGTGGCCTAATACTTTGTGAATCTTGATGCTATAGGTTGGTTTGTAGGAGAGAAACAGGCACAGCCAACATTAAAACATGAGAGGAAACCAGGAGTTTGTTTTTAAAATAATATTTACATACTTTTATGACAGAAGTTGTGAGCTTACAGGAGAATCACACACAGTGCCAAGATCGTCTGGGTTCTGTGGGTAGTAAGTCCTGCAGGTACATGTGACAGTAGGAGACAGGTGTGGATTAGTCTTAATGACAAGAGTTGGCTTGATTTTTGGGTTCCATTTGTTTGTTTCTCTACTCAAGTGCCCAGTGGTAAAATAGGAAAGTCAGTCAGAGCATAAAGTCATGCCAGAAAGCAAGCAGCTCCCCTCTTCAAGCACATGCCTTAAACTTTCCTGGTTTGTACATTTTTTACCAATTGTATCAAGAAGTAATCTATAATAGGGAAACTGATGTGGCTCAAGCAGTTGGGCTCCCATCTACCATACAGGAGGTCCAGAGTTTGATGCCCAGGGCCTCCTGGTGAAGGCAAGATGGTCTGTGCAGTGAGTCAGCCCATGTGGAGTGCCAGCCCACATGGGAGTGCCACCACAATGGGGGAATGCTGCCCCACACTGAAGTGCCACTCCATGCAGGAGTGCTGGCTGATGCAGAGAGCTGGCACAAGATGATCCAAAAAGAGACACAGAGGAGAGACAATAAGAAGATGTAGCAGAACAGTGAGCTGAGGTAGTGCAAGAGAATGATCACCTCTATCCCACTCTGGAAGGTCCCAGGATTAGTTCCCAGAGCCTCCTAATGAGAATACAAGCAGACACAGAGAACACACTGTGAATGGACACAGAGCCCAGACAAAGGGGGGAGAGAGGGAGAAACAAATAAATAAATCTTTTTTAAAAAAAGAAGTAAGCTGTAAAAATTCTAAAGGTCTTTCTATATGCTCACCTCCCATGCTAAGAAAACTAGGTCTTCCCTTCCAGTCTTTTTGTCTTTCTGTTTATCTTTGACCTTTATAAAAACACTTTTTAAAAATAAATCTGAACTCTAACATAATCAGGGTTTATACTACTGTTGATAGAAATCACAAAGGGACCTAATAGATGATCAGTCAGTTCTTCAGTGTCTAGTTCCATTTCAGAACATCACACAAAGCTGTGTGACAACCAGAGGAACAAAAACACTTAAATAGTGAGTGATCTAGGAGACACTTATCTCCAGATGGTACTTGGCATATACACTTTCACATCTGTTGTCTGGGTTGAATGTATATTGGGAAATATGTGCATATCAAGTCTGCTTGAATTTCAACCTCTTCTTTCAAGGTAACTTTTATATCAGATAGAATAACCAATAGTCAGTACTCAAGAACAAACTTCACAATTTTCAAGAATATTTTGAAAGCTATTATTGTACCTGCATTTTTGTTCACATATGAAAATATGTTTCTAAAATAAATTATTTGATAGCAATTGATAAAATAGATTTTACATATGTGGAAATACTACCATTAGCATTAATAAAATGATGGCAAATTTGTACTCCTGCCAACAGTCTTCTATTCCCACACCTATTTGCTTTTACATGATATGATCATTTACCAGTTCTTATTAAACTTATGGGCAAAACATCTTATTAGTGAGGCATTTTGTTGCTCCACTATTCCTAATGAAGTAGAGAATTAGTTCACAATGTATAAAATTGAAATATATTTGACAATATCAGGAGGTAGGAACAAATTGACTTAAAAAAGACAATGAATGGAAACACAAATTCACAAAAATAAATGAAGGTAATCAGAAATATTAAATAAGAAGGTTAATAAAAATGTCATATATATATATATCTTTTGAAGCAATGAAAACATTAAAAGGATGATGGCACAAGTCTGTGATGAAACAGAGTCATTGAGTATGCTTTTTAAAATTTTTTATAGGTTTAAAAAATATTTTAAGATACAAAGATCATACAAAATATTATATTAAAAACATAAGAAGATCCCATATACCCCCACACCCCATCCCCCCACTCCTTCCACATCACCAAATTCTTTTCTCAGTGTGGTACATTCATTACATTTGATGAATACATTTTGGAGCACTGCTGCACAGCATGGATTATAATTTACACTGTAGTTTACACTCTCCCCCAGTCCATTCAGTGGGTTATGGCGGGATATATGATGTCCTGCATTTGTTACTACAATATCATTCAGTACAACTCCAAGTCCTGAAAATGCCCCCATATCATGTCTTCTTCTCTCTACCTGCCCTGATGGATTTTACAAGGTATGGAACTATATAACACAGTGAACCATGTGGTCGGTGATAGACTGTGAATAACAGTACAAATATGAGAGTATTCTCTCCTTAACTATAACAAATTTACAATATTAATATATGGTGTTAATAATAGGGAGGTTTATGGAAAAATACACCAAATGTAACCTGTGGATCTTAGTTAGAAGTAATATTTTGATGATGCTCTCTCATAATCTGTTACAAATTTTCCACAACAATGGCAAGATGGAGGTGGAGAGGTGATGTATGGGAGTTCTGCACTTTATGCATGATTGTTTTGTAAGCTCACAACTTCTTTAATGGAACTAAATAAATAAAAATTTCTATAATTCCACAGCAATAGGACAAAGTACCAGTTTAAAATATGGACAAAGGGCTTTAGCAGACATTTCATCAAAGAGCATATACACCTGGTCAATAAACACATGAATATATGCTCAGTATAATTAGCCATTTTAGAAATGCAAATCAAAATCACAGTGAGATATCACTTTACAATGAGACAGATGACTATTATTTTAAAATGCAAAATGACAAATTTTGATGAAACTTGAAAAATTGGAATACTTTACATTGTTGCTTGTAAGAAAAAATGGTATAACTATTGAAGAAAACATTTTGGCATTTCTCAACAAGCTAAACAAAGAATTACCATATGGCCTGGTAAGTCCATTCCTAGATAGATACCACAAAATTTGAAAGAGGCATCATATACTCATATTTCAAAGTTTATAGAAGTACTATTTGCAATAGCAAAAAGTTAAAAGTAACTCATGTCCATCAACTGATAGATACAAAATAGAATATTATTCCTCAGTAAAAGGCATGAAATTTGATATATGATCAACATGAATGAATCTTGAAAACTTTACACTAAGCAAAATAAGGACAAAAATCACAATTATTGTATAATTCCATTTATATGAAATATATAGCATAAGATCATTCATAGAGATAGAAAATAGACTTGACCTTACCAGTGAATGGCAGGAGCGGGGAGATGGGAGTTATTGCTTAATGGAGACAGAGGTCTATTTAGAAGGACAAAAAATTTTGGTAAAATATGCTGGTGATGGTAGCACACATTGTATATGTAATTAATATCCTAAGCTGTAACACTTTAAAAAATGCACGAATAGCAAATAAAAAGAAGTTAAAATAATGAAATTGAGAATAAATTTCCCTTTACATTAACATTAAAAGTGATAGTTCAGAAATTATCACATACATTTATGCATAATTATCCTCCACAAAGGACCCAAGACAAATCATTTGGTAAAATAATAGTCTTTTCAATGAACAGTGCTGGAGTAACTGGATATCTAAAGGCAAGCAAAAGTATTTGGTCACTATTCTCCCATCAATCCCAAATTGACTAAAAATGGATTATATCCCCATATATAAGGTATGCTGATGCAGGCTATGGGTGGTAGGCTCTTTGTCTCTTAATAGATAACCTAAGCTGTCTGTGACTTGTGGGTGTGGGACGATAAGAGGCTGCAGTCCTGTCCTTGGTAACCATGGCGGTGACTCCAGTCACAGGAAATGGTTTAACAATGCAAAGTCTATAAACTTTAAATATTCAGGGAAAATGCAGACCAAATGGGCTAGAGGCTTATCTGGAATGTGTGAAGTCCATGTTAGGAGCTTACCTAGGATGTGGAAGATATATGGCTAATTCAAGCCTATTGAGAATTGAGACAAAAGGACCATTTAGCCTTTCTTCTCTGTATAAAAGGGACTCAGTAGTCTTGTTCAGGGCTCAGGATTGAAACAGAAAGCTCCTGAGTCCAGCCGGCCATCAATAAACTATTTTTCCTTCTCAAAATCATTCCTGAGTCCTGACCTCTCTATATGCAAATAATTGAAACTCTCTCAAATTCTACAACAATACCACTATTAAAATATTAGAAATGTTATAAGAGCAATATCTCATGACCATATATTAATCATGGGATTCTTACATATAACAATGTAAGTAGACAAAACAAGAACAAAAATAGAAATTTTAGAGTCAAATGAAAATAAAATATTCATGTTCAAATGACATTACCAAGAATGTGACAAAGCACCTTATCAAATGGTAGAGCATATTACAAGCCATATATAGAATACAGTTTAATCTAAATACACTGGCATTGAATTTACAGATATGTAAAAATCTCTTACAACGCAATGATAATTTTTTTACATAACTGATATTCTGTTTCCTTCTAGCTAATTAATCCATACTCATATTTTGTGAAAACAGTCTTATACATGCAATATCACCCATATTCATATTTTATGTGAAGTTTCACTATGTTATATATTCCAAGTTACATTTTTTTATCTTTCCTTCTGGTAATACATATGTCCTTAAGCTTTCCCTTTCAACAACTGTCATACCCATATAAGATCTCTGCTAGTCAGAAACAGCACGATTAGCTCTTACCATTGCATTCATTTTCAAAGATTTACAAGCTTTTGACCAGTACCGCACAGATTAAACATCAGCTCTCCATTCTCTACCATATTTCTACTTTTGGGTAAACTTTATTCTAATTATTAATTCCATGAGTTTACAAAATATACTTAGTCCATCATAAAACAATCATAAATTATTTGTCCTTTTCTATCTGGCTTGCCTCACTCAGTATAGTGTCCTCCAGGTTCATCCATGGTGGCATATGCTTCATGACTTCATTTCTTCTTATAGCTGCATAATCCATTGATTGTATACACCACAATTTTTTATCCATTTATCAGTTGATGGACACCTGCATTGCTTCCAACTTTGGCTATTGTGAATAACACTGCTATGAACATTGGTGTGCAGATGTCTATTCATGTCACTGCTCTCACTTCTCCTGAATATATAGTAATGGGACTTCTGGGTCAAATGACATGTCTATCTTCAACTTCCTTAGGAACTGCCAAACAGTCCTCCACTGTGGCTATAACATTTTACATTCCCACAAACAGTGAATAAGCATTCCTATCTCTCCACATTCTCTCTAACATTTACAGTTTTCTGACTTTTTAATCGTGGCCAATCAGATAGGTGTGAAATTATATTTCATTGTAGTTTTGATTTGTATTCTCTAATTGCTAGTGATGCTGAACATTTTTTCATGTGTTTATTTGCCATTTATACTTCTTTCTTGGACAAACTTCTTTTCAAGATATTTGCCAATTTTTAAATCAGGTAGTTTGTCTTTTTATTGTTGTGGTGTATGATCTCCCTATATGTCATGGATATTAAATCCTTATGGGATATGTGTGATTGCCAAATATTTTCTCACATAGAGTCAGCTGCCTTTTCATCCTTTTGACAAAGCCCTTTTAGATGCAAAGTGTTTAATTTTCAGGATGTGCCATTTGCCTATTTTTTTTCTTTTGATTTTTGTACTTTGGGTGTGAAACAACTGTCTACCACATGATCTTGATGATGTTTTCCTATATTTTTCTCTCAGAATTTTATGGTTGTCACTTTTATATTTAGGTTCTTGATATATTTTAAGTTAATTTTTCTATAAGGTGTGAGATTAAAGATCCTCTTTCTATGTATAAGGCTATCCATTGCAGCCAGCAGTGTTTATTGAATAGACTATTCTGGCCCAGCTAAGAAGGCTTGACAGCTTTGTTAAAAATCCCTTTTCATGAGGTCTATTTCTGAGTTCTCAATTTGTTTCCATTGGTCAATGTGTCTGTCTTTATGCCAGTTTCATGCTGTTTTTAAAGGTGTAGGTAAATAATATGCTTTAAAGTCCAGAAGTAAGAGTTCTCCAACTTTGTTATTCTTCGTTAAGGACTTTGGCTATTCTGGGCCCCTTACACTTCCAAATAAATTTGAGAATTCATTTTTCCATTTTTGCAAAAAAAAAAAAAAACCGTTAGGATTTTTACTGGGATTGGGCTGAATCTGTAAATCAGTTTGGGTAGAATTGACATCTTAAAGTTATTTAGTCTCCCAATCCATGAAAGTGGAATGTCCTTCCATTTATTTAAGTCTCCTTCTGTTTCTTTTAGCAATGGTTTGTAGTTTTCCAATACAGGTCCTGTATGCCTTTGTTATGCTTATTCCTAAATATTTGATTTTTTTAGTTGCTATTATAAATAGATTTTTTTCTGATTCATTCTCCTAAGACTGCACATCAGTAGTATATGAAATGCTATTGAATTTTGGGTGTTAAACTTGTATCCCATCATTTTGATGAACTCATCTGTTAGTTCTAGTAGCTTTGTTGTGGGTTTTTCAGGATTTTCTAGATATAGGATCATGTTATCAGTGAATAGCTCAACTTTTTCTTCTTCCTTTCCATTTTGGGTAACTGTTATCATTTTTGTCTAACCTAATTGCTGTAGCCAGAATTTCTAGTACAATACTGAATACAGTAGTGACAGTGGGCATCCTAGTCTTGTTCCCAATCTCAGTGGTAAGACATTCATTCTTTCACCATTGACTAAAATGTTAGCTGTAGGTTTTCATATACAAATTTTATCATATTGAGAAAACCTCGTTCTATACCTATCTTTTGGAATTTTTTTTCAAGAAAGAGTGCTGTATTTTGTCAAATGTCTTTTCTGCATCAACTGAGAGGTTCATGTGATTTTTCTTCTTCAATTTATCAATGTGGTTTATCACACTAATTGATTTCCTTGTGTTGACACACCCTTGCATACCTGGGTAAAACACACTTGAACATTGCATTTAATCTTTTTAATCATATTTTCTTTTAATTCTTTGATTTGATTTAGGGGATTTGTGTTATTATCATTGATTAATTATCTTAAATTCTGTTTGTCTTCAGGATATTTTGTTCTTGTTTGATTGGATGGGCCATCTCTTCCTGTGTCCTAGTTTGGCTTATAATTTTTTGCTGATATCTAGGTATCTGGATATGTGAATGAATTTACTCTGATGGTTAATTCCTCTCTCTTGCTTTCTCTTGTTGTTATTTTTATTTCCCACAGTTTTTTGATATTTGGTTTGACTTATTCTAAGTCTTTAAAATTTCTCAACTTAGCTTATCAAAATTGTACCAGAGACTCACTAACAAGGCGCACAAGAAAGTATCACTCCACACCTTCTAGAAAGGTTTTAATAAAAATAAAACTGTCAGTGAAAATATGGAGAAATTAGGTCTCATTCACAGATGATGGGAAGGTAACATGACTGCAACTTTTTAAGATAGTTTTGCAATAACTCAATATGTTAAGCATAGAGTTATGATATGATCTAGCAATTCATTTCTGGGTACATGCCAAAAACTCCTATGTTTATTGACTTATGAATGGTGAATACAATTTGAAATAGCTATACAATGTAATATTATTTGACAATAAAAATAAATAAAATCCTAACACATACTACAACATGTTGAACTTTGAAAACATTATGCTAAGTGAAAGAAAGCAGTCTCAAAATATTGCAAAATTCATTTTCCTTGAAATATCCAGGATAGGCAAGAGATAGAAATTAAATTATAAGTGGTTAAGGACTGTGGTGGAGGGGTTTCAGTTGGGGGAGGAGGGGAGTGACTGTTAGTCTTGAGTTTTCTTTTGAGATGAGAAGGAATTTCTAAACTTAGATGCTGAGGATGGTTGCAGAAATCTATGGATAAATAAACATTGTCAAACAGTACATTTTAAAACGTTGAATTCAATGGTACAGGAATGATATCTTAACAAATATTTTAAGAAAATGATAGAATAAAGCAGAAGAAAAAATTGAAAGACATAGAACACATACACAGAATATAGCAAGGAAGAATATTTTAAACTGCTACAATCCTCTTTTCAGCAAATGGTCATTTGTCCATGTTCTGTACAACAATTTCCTCAACACTTTCATTTCCCCACACACAAACAGGCATCATTTATTAGGAAAAAAACTTTATTAATAGAACAATACATGCCCTCAAAATCTTTAATGGTATTTTCTGTGTAGGCTTATTACACCTTTATGTTAATATTTTCATGCTACATAGAATAGTAGGAGGGGCTTCAGAGGGTCTCTCTAAGATATACATACACCTAACTCCATTGCTTACCAATGCTTCTATTTTCACTTGATAATTGGAATCAATCATTAAAAACAGCATAGGTTATTACTTTATTAAGATTCAGAAGTGTGGCACTCAGAGTGACAAAATGGCAATCATAATTTATACTTCAATTATACTATACATATTCCATTTGTGGGAGAATTCCTCTAAGTATGAAAGCTCTAGTAAAGTAGTGTCAAAGGGTACCAATTTGAGAGGTTAAAAACAACATTTCTGAATATGCAAAATGAAAAGCATAACCAATTATCTACACACACTTGAATGAATATAATTATACACCATGGCTGGATGAAAAATAAACAGATATACACTTTATGTCACATACATTGACTTTTCATTGATTAGTTGGACAATAAACATTGGAAAATACATAAAATAAGTCAAAATATAAATTAAAGATATACAATATGATTGAAGATATTAAGGAAATATTAAGAAAAAAGACTAACAAAAATATTGAGAAAACAATAATTGTTTTTTAATATAATGTAAAAATCAACAATTTCACATTTGTAAAATTGCAAGATTCTTCTATACTTCAACTTACCATCAATTTTATTTGAACTTCTTAAAGAAAAAAATGAAAGATAAATCCTGTAAATGAACTCATGATATTCCATAGAAAACATCATGCTTATCAACTAAAACATAATCCAATACCTATAGATTAATAAAAATAAATTGAGGTCTTGATATGTCTGACTTCCACATGCAATTTTTCAAAAGGCTTCTTCAATTTATCTTATTGGTCTAATAAGAGTCTGGTAAGTCTTTTATTGCCCACTTTTGCCACAAAATTTTAAGCATTATCTCTTGCTGGGAACCCAGAAATATCCTTCTAAAGATCTTCTTAAGGGATATGGATGTGACTCAAGCAACTGGGCTCCCATCTACCATTTGGAGGTCCAGAGTTTGATACCCAGGGCCTCCTTGTGAAGGCAAGCATGGTGAGCTGGCCCATGTGGAGTGCCAGCCCATGTGGAGTGTCACCCCATGCAAGAGTGCTGGTGAACAAAGAGAGCTGATGCAGCAAGATGACACAACAAAAAGAGACAAAGAGTGGAGACAATAAGAGATTTAGCAAGACCAGGTAGCTGAGGTGGTGCAAGAGAATGGTTGCCTCTCTCCCACTTTGGAAGGTTCAGGATCAGTTCCCAGAGCCACTTAATGACAAAAATGCTCTTAATATCTATTGTGTTACTGTCCAATCAATATTTTAAAATTTTTGTGAGTTGATGTCTTATAATGAAATAATAAGTTACCTCTAAAAAAGAAAATATATGTGAAATTATTATTTCGGGCATTGAGGTACAGGCAATGCTGGACTATGATCTCTGAAAAGAACAATTACATTGAGCCATTATTATCACTTCTTCTGCATGAGCTTTCTTAACTTCAGCACAGAAAGCAAGACTCCACAAAAGCACAAAATTTTCAGTGATCTGTGGAGACACGGATCAGAACATTGGACTTTTAACATGACTGGAATTTGGGGCACAAGGCCCTGGATAAATAAAAGTGGTGCAGCAAGTATCTTCAGAAGCATGCCCAGGAGATCCATTGGGCTTTGAAATTTAAGCTGCACATGAACATGGAAATTCTCCACAGAACGAGACAAATAAAAATTGCATGGGAAAGGAAAACCAATTTGGAGAATCTCAGTATGTGCTCAAAGGTTTAAAAGAAAATAATTTAAAAAGATGTTACTCTAAAAAAATTACAATAAAGAATTTTTTTAATAAAGAATGAATATTTTAGAATTGATAATTCATACTGAAGACTTAAAAATCCCTTTAATCTATAAGACAGAGTAATATAATTATACAACCAAAGACCAAGAAAGAAAAAAAGGAGAAAATGTGGGAATGAGATGAATTTTAAAGCAGCAGAAAGACATCAGGAGAACCATATGGATTAGTAGAGCAGTGATTCCCTCCCAGAGAAAGACCAAATGTGGACATTCCTGTAGTGATCAACTAAAATGAGCCATGGCGACCTTGAAAATGCACAATGATATCTAAACTGTTGTTAATTTGCTACTGAAACCAAGGAAAAGTTTTACATGTTTGAGAAAATGCAGGACTAAGAAATGACATGTATCCTCCTCACAGGACCCCTGGAAGATCTAACATGACCACATTATTTTGTGGGTGTTTCTGTACTTATTTTTATTCTCTCCCACTGTAAAAACCTTAGCTTACATGATCACCTTGAACTGGTTTGGGGAAGATTACCCAAATTCCTTGCTCATGCACTAGCTGCACATCACTTTTTCACTGAGAGATACATTTCTTCTTTGTGATACTGGACTGAGCAGGTTCTTTTTTTGGAAATGTCCATGATTACTGTAAGAGATAGCATGTTATAGGAACTATATTTGAGTACACTATTGATGTTAATTTAACATCAAATCAAATGACACTTTTATAGAGTTAAGATGTCAATTTCAAACACCATGGTAATCCCAAAGAAAAATTAGGAAAACTATATACATAAGAAATGGGAAGAAATTCAAAACCATACAAAACAAAATAAATTTAAATAACCATGAATGGAAGCACTATCAAAAGAATTATGGAACAAAGAAGCTATAAAGGGACAAAGATCATATAGCAAAATGGCAGAAAAAGTTGTGCCTGATCAGTAATTACTCTAAATGTAAGTGAATTAAACTCTTCAGTCAAAAAGCATAAAATAGCAGAATCAATAAAACCAAATAAGCCAACTATACAAGATACTCACATTAAAGTCAATGATATGAAAAAGTTGAAGTGAGTGGATGGAGAAATATCCATTGAAATAGTATTAGTAATAGTAATAGTATTACTTGAAATAGTAATATTTTCAATAGTATAGTCAGTGTAACTATATTATGAAATATGAAATAAAACAATATAAGTAAAAAACTGCTATACAAGATGCAAAAAAGAAAAATATGCTGACAAAGGGATCAATTCAGCAATAAGAAATAACAGTTTAAAAATATACCTAATGTCAAAGCCTTAAAATATATGATGCAAATTTGACAAATATGAAGTGAGTAATAGACAGTTTTTCATTAATGGAAGAATTCTTAAAGTCCCACTTTTATTAATAGATAAAACATATTGGTAGATGTTCAATAAAGAATAAGAAGATTTACAGTAGTATAAACCAATGGATCTAAAAGACATATACAGAACACATTGCCCAGTGAAAGAAGAATATACTATATAGTGCACAAGAGCCATTATATAGGATAGATTATATATTCATTTGCAAAATGCCTCAATAAATTTAAAAGTATTTATATCATACAACACCACAATAGATTTAAGCTTGAAAGCAAACAGAGGGAGAACTGAAAAATCCAAAGTATGTGGAAATTAAACAGAATTCTCTTAAAGAAAAAATATGTCAAAAGGAAATCATAGGGCATATTGGGAAATATTTTGAGTTGAATAAAAATGACAACAGACATACCAAAAACTATGTGATACAGCAATATCAGTACAAAGAGGAAATTTTAAAAAAGGTCTAAAAATATTTAAAGAAAAAAAAAGTCCCAAACTGAGGACCCAAAAACATACTAGAGAAGTAAAAGTAAGAAGTTTAAATCAAACTCAAAATGCCCAAAAAGAAGAAAATATATGTAATTGAGAATAAAAATTCAAAAGTTGGTTCTTTGAAACATTCATAAAATTGACAAAACTTTCACTAGGCTGACAAAGAAAAAAAGAGAGAGGAAACAAGTAAAATGAGAAATAAAGAGACAGCAGTGCTGACTCCAAAGAAATTTTAAAATGTTCATGAAATGATACTTTGAACAATTGTATGCCAAAAAAAATTAGATAACCTAGGTGAAATGGACAATTTTCATGAACACAAAACTATCTTTGCTGACTCAAGAAATATACTGTTGTAGAATTTGAGAGACATTCAATTATTTGCATATAGAGAGGCCAGGACTCAGGAATGATTTTGAGAAGGAAAAATTGTCTATTGATGGCCGACCAGACTTGGGAGCTTTCTGTTTCAATCCTGAGCCCCGAACAAGACTTTTGAGTTTCTTTTATACAGCGAGGAAAGGCTAAATGGTCCCTTTGTTTCAGTTCTCAATAGGCTTGAATTAGCATATATATCTTCCACATCTTAGGTAAGCTTTTAGCATGGATTTCATACATTCTAGATAAGCTTTTAGCATATTTGGTTTGCATTTCCTCTGAATACTTAAAGTTGATAGACCTTGCATTGTTAAACTGTTTCCTGGGACTGGAGTCATTGCCATGGTCACCAAGGGCAGGACTGCAGCCTCTTACCTGTCTCACACCCACAAGTCAGATAGCTTAGGTTATCTCTGAAGAGACAAAGAGCCTCCCACCCATAGCCCACATCATTTCCTCCCTTTGCTGCAGGGGCTTGAAACTGCAACGTAGTTTCCATTGACTTCAGGAGCAGAACCAGAGGCTGATATAGCAAATATTTTTAATTGAGGGGTCAGTGACCAGCCTAGCCAATAATTCACATTGAGAGGCAACGTGCAACATATTCAAGGCCTGGTTTTGAATGCACAAAAGAATTTGACAATGTTAAAGTTTATTCCTTGTTTTTACATATATTTTAAACAATTTAATGCAACACATATATCAAATGACTGTTTACTTACACAATTTTACTATGAAGATAATAGTAGATACTTACTTAAATGGAGGGAAAAAATATTTTTCATTGTTAAAATGAAAACAGAAGATTCCCAATAGAATCAAGATAACTTTTTATTACCATTTACTTAAATATGCACCTTGTGGTGGCCTTCAGACAGGTTTTATTATCACGAAGTTATGTTTTGCAACCAATACCAATCTAAGTTTTTAGTTAACAATGACTTCTAGAACTAGAACTATTTAAATGTTTTCAGTTTGGAAGATGTTTTACAAACTCTTTATAATTGACTTTAACCACATTGACTAGCCACCTCATGTTTAAATAAACTTCTTAAATTACAATTACCAACCAAAGAAATTTACTCTATTTATTTAAGAGAGCATATCTACCAAATTTTTCCTTTAGCCTAATTTCACTAATGCGAACTTACAATTTCCATTACTTTAAAGATTTCATACATATAATGTTAATTTAGCTTATAAGTTAACTATGGGAGATTACACTCAAGTTAAATAAAATTGAAACCTTTATAGTTTATGCAAGGAATGTTCTCTTTTTTTTCCTTACAGGAAGCCAAAAACTTCTTTTCTTTGTTTAAGTTATGAAAATGAATAATTTAAAGGCATACTGACTACCAGGTTTTGAAACACATTACACAATTACTTAATTTGTTTAATCATAATCCAGGAAAGATCTCTCCATAGTTTTTATGGACTTTTCTTTACTTACTGAAATTTGTCAATAGAGCCACTAATTATTTTGTTGGAAAGAAATCTTCTTCTGGAAGAAAATAAGGCTCACCCGATTGTGGAGAAGAAAAGAATTTATTCTCAATCTTGCAAGAAGGGGCACAGAACCAGATATGGCAGTGCCCCAAACAAAGAAAAATGACACAATTTATACCCTTAAGCCTAGCAGGCAAGCTCTTCCTCTGTTTCTCTATAGATTGGATACTTCAAAAGTTACAGCTTATCTGAGATCTAACTTTCCCACACAAAAGTTTGTGATTTAACTGCTTCCTCTATCACATTCCAACCATTTTAGTTTTTACCTGCTCCTCTTTGTCAAATAAGAAATGGAATTTAGTGCTGAATGGGTATTGACATAGCTCTTTCTTGGGCATCCTTTTATTGCCTACAGGACTGGCTTAAGTTGGTTTCCTTTGCTGTTGTTTAACCCGGGAGTCAGAGACTGAGGTTACATTAATCAATATTTTCTTCCTTTATGTGAAAACTAAACTAATCTTAGTTTTTTCACATTTTATGGCTGACAAAAGGTTTAAACTGGGAAATTGCAGGGCAAACTGATTCTTAATTCCTTAGCCTAGTAGATAGGTTTAATCTGCCACACCTAGTCTTGCCTTCAAAGCTCTTGCAAAGAGGAAGCCCTTTCCCAATAGTTTTTATAATCAGATTTTTTTTTTAAAGATTTATTTATTTATTTAATTTCCCCCCTTCCCCTGGTTGTCTGTTCTTGGTGTCTATTTGCTGCGTCTTGTTTCTTTGTCCGCTTCTGTTGTCGTCAGCGGCACGGGAAGTGTGGGCGGCGCCATTCCTGGGCAGGCTGCACTTTCTTTTCACGCTGGGCGGCTTTCCTCATGGGCGCACTCCTTGCACGTGGGGCTCCCCCACGCGGGGGACACCCTTGCGTGGCACGGCACTCCTTGCGCGCATCAGCACTGCGCATGGCCAGCTCCACACCGGTCAAGGAGGCCCGGGGTTTGAACCGCGGACCTCCCATATGGTAGACGGACGCCCTAACCACTGGGCCAAAGTCCGTTTCCCAGTATAATCAGATTTTTATATGACCTTTTCATCTTGCTTAGTCTAATTTGGGTTCCAAGAATATTTATTCACATATATAACTATATATTTAATTTTTAACAATTTGAATAGAGGTCTTTTAGGAATATTCTCTTGTTAATTTGCATTATTTTATATATTGTTTAGCTTAATTTAGGTTTCAGAAATATATATTACTTTATAATTGCATATTTAACCTCAGTTTGAGCAAATAGATATGAATAGTTTGACACAAAAACATAACTTTAGTTACTTTAAACTTCTAATTTTTACAAGACAAGTGTGCCTGCAAAACATTTCAAAGACTCCTGAAACTTTTCTTAATTTGCACTATGACTGTGCAGTTTTACACTATGACCATGCAGTTTTACACAAGAAATTTCCTTCTTAATTAATGGATTGTAGCCAAAATGTTCTCAATGCTTTAGCACCATTTTTTTGTTTCAGAACTTTATATTTTACTTTGAATTTAGCAGAATTTTGGATAAGCAACAAGATTAATTCTATGTGTGTTTACTGAGGCTATTTGAAGCCTCAGGGAGACAGACTGGTTTCTCTCATGATTTGCCACTCTTAGGAACACTGACCGTCAAGGCAGAAGACTTCTTTTCCCCCCCTTTTCTTTTTTCCCCCCAGTTTTTGGAGATAATAAAACCCCAGTGGTAGTTTAACCTTATTCCATCAGGCAGCAATTTATTTAGTTTACACTTAAGTTCATGAGAGAAAGCGTTTCTAATACCAAGACAGGAAATCCCAGCTCTTCCCTGGACTGTAGGGGCAGGGGCTATTATGAAATAACCATAGGCAAGGGCAATGGGTGAGTTTAGGCTTGAAGTAACCATAAACAAAGGAAAGGTTAGTTTAGAATTTACACTTAAATAATAGTTTCAGGCTAAATTCACCCAGCTATAATTTCAGTTATTATCTTTCCACTGTTTTATAATATAAATGCATTTATAAATGATTTTACCTCTTAGTTACAGTTTTTATTAATTTTTTAAAACCTGTTAATTTTATAACACCTTTAAACACCTTTCATTCGACTTATAACATATTAAATGAACTTAACTATTACTTTAATTTTTCTTTTAAGGTGAAAGAATAAATCTCTTGCAGTTAGTTTGAAATAAAAAGCTACTTTTCAGGATTTGATTTCTAGAATATAATGTTCTTTAAAAGAGATAAGACCCTTTCTTCTTCAAACACTGAGGAAATGATGAGATTAAAGCACAAGAAGCTATTTTGATAAAACAGATTTTCTTTGTATATTGATTATTCAGGAAACCTTTACTAAAAGAGACTAATTACTTGAGAGAATTTGAGAAAGAACAAAATTTTAACTTTGCATCAGTATACTACTTGATACTAAACCCTTTAAAACTTTATATAGACTTATTAAATCTTACTCAATTTTAATCATAAAAATTTTCCTTCCACAAACCTTCTACACTTTCAGTATTCATTCAGGTTTTGTCCCACACTCTGCTCTTTCCAATAATCAATCATTTTATCTTAGGACAAAATCATCTTCTGTTTCCTTAACAATAAAAGCACATTCCATATATCCCACCTACTAAGTTACCAGGCAAACTTCTTACAACATGTAATTGCCATTAATACTAAACAAACTTGTTAAAATAATGAACTTTTCTTCATTTTAAATACTTAGTAGCATGTAATACCAGAAACAGTTTTGGAAGCAAGTTGGCATGGGATGCTGGCTGCCAACAAGTTTTCTTGTTGTAAAATTACCTTTTATTATTATTATTATCAGTTCAGTTTTTGTTTAGTAATGACTTTCTGCAATTAGCCATTTAAATACCTTAATTTAAGCAATGCTTTGTTAAACTTTTATAATTATTTATACTTTTAAGACAAAGTTTACCTTCACAGAACACAATCTCTTACTTAAAGTTACCACAATACCTTCTAAGAACCTGGGCAGAATGCAAACGTATTTTGGCTTTGACACCTTAGGGAGGGAACTTTACTGCATTTATTTTGATTCTGCTTTTCACCCCCTTCACTTCCCCCCCTTCCAGGCAGTCAGGTGCACAACAATCAAATAGAAATGTGGCTTATGAATAGAAGGTGTGGACTCACTGGAAAGGGGCAAGCCGCTCCCCCCCCCCCTTTCCAGCTTTCAGCCAAAATGGGCAGACAGATCCTACTCAAATTTGGCAACTCTCCCAGAGATGAAGCCACCCTGACTGGGGCAGCCCCAACAAACTTGGGTGCATGGCACAGACACAGATGGCCTCCAAGCCCCAGCAAAGGGGCAGACCAGAGACAAGACAGCAGAGCATGCACAAACATCTAGACTCTACAATCATCCAGACTCCTCAGTTTTGCCCCATAATCATTTCACCCCCTTGCCAATGGCAAGGGAGGGTTCTGGTTCAACTGAATAGTATTTCACATAACCACAGAACTCCAACACTAGCATTGAGCTGACACAGACAGAAGCAAAGAGGTCACTAATCTGAACCATAAGTTCTATATATATATTTTCAGCATGGCTGCCCCCACAGCAATCACAAACCTTAGAACACTTAACATTTGGTATAATGTGAATTCATTCACAATTTAGCACCATAACAAAAGCTTTCAGCTAGACTTTTTCACTGTTTAACTTTATACCCAGACCAAGCTTCACTAGAAAAGCTGATCCATTTTCCTGTAACCAAGTTTTTTTAAAAAATCCAGACCAATTTCCAGGACATTAGGACTCGAACCTATAAACTGCCCTTCCTATTAAAATCAAGACTCCACTCCTTTAGTGGATATAAGACCAGTACCAGATTCTAATATGCAGTTAGACATACCCAAAACACCAGGGATTTTTCCTGGTTTTTCTCCTTATTCCAGACCTAGAGAGAATGGCTTCCCCCCAATTTTCTGGGGCTACTAAGGTTCTCTCAGGAGATGATTAGCCTCCCCCTCCTAGCAATTAAAGCTAGGGCTTTCCAGACTGTGCTCATCCAGGGAGTCTTACCTTCTTCCATGTTCAGAGTTCTTTTTTGTTCCCAGAATCTTTCTCTTCAGACCTTCCATTGCCCTCGATTTTTGTTGGGAAGATTTTGGTGGAGCCTACATCATTTCTGGATTAAATTTAATGCAGGGGTGCCCAGATTGGGGTTCAACCAAGTCCTCCCAGCTGCTTTGGGGATTTGGAAGGGGCAGCAAAATGCTACTAACTCTGGCCTTCATTTGCAATCCCTCCATGGTTGTCAAAAATGTTGTAGAATTTGAGAGAGGTTCAATTATTTGCGTATAGAGAGGCCAGGACTCATGAATGATTTTGAGAAGGAAAAATGGTTTATTGACAGCTGGCCAGACTCGGGAGCTTTCTGTTTGAATCCTGAGCCCTGAACAAGACTTTTGAGTTTCTTTTATACAGAGAGGAAAGGTTAAATGGTCCTTTTGTTTCGGTTCTCAATAGGCTTGAATTGGCATATATATCTTCCACATCTTAGGTAAGCTTTTAGCATGGACTTCATACATTCTAGATAAGCTTTTAGCATATTTTGTTTGCATTTCCCTGAATACTTAAAGTTGATAGACCTTGAATTGTTAAACTCTTTCCTGGGATTGGAGTCATTGCCATGGTCACCAAGGTCAGGATTGCAGCCTCTTACCTGTCTTACACCCACAAATCAGATAACTTAGGTTATCTCTGAAGAGACAAAGAGCCTCCCACCCATGGCCCACATCAGTACAACAGTAACAATTAAATAGATTCAATCAGTATTGAAACCCTCCAAACAAAGAAAAGCCTGAGACACAAGGTTGTGGTGTTAAGTTCCACCCTAATCTATCATAACATTATCTTAACTTGATTACATCTGCAAAGACATTGTTTCCAAATAAGGTCACAACTTACATATGCTGGGTTTAGGAAGTCAATTATCTTTTGAGGGCCTACAAATGAACCCGTGAGACTCCTTTATTCCACACAACTTCTCTTTTACTTCAGATGCATACAAATAAAGCACTTATAAGGTATATCAGTCTTGTTTCTGGAGACACTTAATGCAGCATGAAGCAAATTGCTAAAGTTATAATTAAGAGATAATTCCTCCCACTGAAATAGAAGAAACAGGATCAATGCCCCTTCTCCACTCCCTTCCAATGGCTGCTCCTCTATTTTACTACTGTGCTTCTGAGTGTCATTCTGGGAGGACCAACTAGTTTTGTGAATCTAAACAAGAGAAACCTCAAAATGGGACAGATTTTTTCCACTTATATTAGCTTCAGTGCCTCAGTGCATGAAAAGTTGAAAGTACACTCAGTATTGGATTGAATTCCTTAAAGTTGTGCAGCAACATAAACCAGATGAACTATACTGTATTTTATATGATTACATGCCTTGAAAAAGTTCCAATGAAACTCACAGAAGGAGTGTAATTCATGGTCAATTGCCCTTATCAAATACTCAGAAGGGAGATTAAGAACGAGAATGAAGTCTTCTTTCAGGTAATGACCTAAGAAATCAAATTCATATCGTGGTTGATGTAACAGATTCTATTTGTGCTTTTGAAGTTGGATTCTCTCAGTTTCTGCTGCCTGGAAGGCTTCTCATGTGGAATAGGGGCAATTCTTTCAAGGATTCTCAAGTAAGTGGGTTGATAAATATCTCATTAACCACAAAAACTTCCAGTCACACAAATTACCACAATATTGTCTCCCACACACCAAGTGTAGAACACGTGACTAACTTTGGACAAAGGTAAATATATAAGCCTTATATATGATAATAAAGTTACCAAGGATTGTGCTTAAAGTGATATGGGCTGTGCTTGTGTTCAAGAATAATATGGGCTGTGTTTGTATTCAAGCTTACCTAGTTCCCGGAAAGCCACCAAGTCCCAAGAAACCAAAACTTTAAACTTACACACCAAACACTTCTTAACCCCACACCTCCCATGGTCTGTATAAAAGCAACATAAAAGACTGGCTCAGGGCTCAGTTTTTGGACTCAAGTCTGCCAGGTCCAGCCAGTTGTAATAAACTTCCTTCCCATGAAGGTCTAAAGTCCTGGCTTTCAATAGCACAATCATAGAATCACCCACAATGCCACAACATTTCTGGGGGCTTGTCCAGGATCTCTGAGAAAGTCAGAGATGGTAACATTTAGTTGCTCCTCTTGGATCTTCCTCAGAAAACAGGAAGATCCAGGTGAACCCCCTGCCTAATGTGCCCCTGGGTTCTCTTAGTCCAGTATATGGTAGCAGACTCCACTAGGCCCTCCTGGGGAACTGAGGGTGCTGAAAGGTCTGGAGGAAACCCTGAGAATGGAGTAGAAGAACTCTGCACATCAGATGGGTAAGCCCCCAGGGGCATAGTGTAGGGAAAGCCTGACACTGGAAGTTAGAAAGGGAGCCTAATCACCTACCAAGAAGACCCAAGTACTCCCAAGGGGGAGGAAACTGTCTTCTCTAGGTCTGGGAAAGGAAAGGAAGAAGGGGGATTGTGTGCATGTGATTGAGATGAACGTATGAGACACAAAGAAACTGCAGGGTGAATGCGGAATCCCAATCCGTGGTTCTGTAGTGACTTCATATGTTAAGAGACAACAGAGGAGCTCTGTTAAGGGCCCATCATCCAAGATGGGAATTTATACTGTCCTGCCATACTAAGAGGCACTCTAATTCCCTGCAAGGGGAGTCACCAGAGATGGGCAAAGCAAAAGGCTGAACAAGTGTTGCACAACACTGATGCAGGGCAGGAATGTGGGAAACACACGAAGTAGGACCTGGCTAGGTTACATGCTGAAAACCTTTCCCTAATCCACAGAGATGTATATGTATATGGCATAAGGTTCCAACCAGGAAGATTTGGAACCCTTTGTGATAGAATGGCCAACTTTCAGTGTGGTCTGGCCCCAGAGGGAGACACCATGTGAGAATCCCTGAAACTGGTGGGTGACTATATGGCCTTTACAGGTATACTGGATAGGATATATTAACATATATCCCATTGACATGGGTCCCCATTCACACCTGTTGGATACATGGCTCACACTCTGTGGCATCCACCCAAGAACAAGGGAGGGCCAGGGCCAGAATTAGGGGAAGTAAGTGATGGGACATTTTTAACCAACAATGGACTGCACTCCTGATTTTTGGCTCCTCCCCCTCATCAAAAGCAGGGTAAATAACCTGCTTTGATCCCCAAGCCCCCAGCAGTCTCTTGCCAGTGGGAAATAAGAGTGTCTAATCAAACCAGGAAGCTACTTAACTCCACCCCAGTCATTAGCCAGAATCAGAGTGTTCCTCCTATTTGATGTCTGTCAGGTCATAAACTCCAGCACATAGAGCTCTTGTGGAGGCCTCAGCTGGGAGTGGGACTATACTTATAATGATAAGTATTTGTGTCATTCAAACAGTGTCACCCACCACTTGTGTGGGGGCTGTCAGTTCCTGGGTTGGTACTATTGCCCCTACTGGTCTTGTGTCACCTGGGCTACCTGGAACATGCTCAAACCTAGACAAACAGCTGTCCTTACCAAAGGAACAGCCCCAACCAACTGTCCACTTGATCAATGTAACCACCTTAAACACCACCATTCTAGACCCTGAATCCTGGTAAACCCAGGAGACCCAAATGGGCCCCCTTATTTATGGTAAAGGAATGGACCCAGGAGTCTACATCTGGGTCGGGTATTGGGAACACTCACTCACAAGTAAAGCTCACTCTGTTCCATTCCTTCTATGAAGAGATAGAAAAGCTCTTTCCATCCTGCAGGTAGGGCAAAGGACCTATTCATAAGCCTAGTTGAAACTATAGGAGCAACCCTAAATGTCTCCTCATGCTATGTATGTGGAGGAACTAATATGGGAGACCAATGGCACTGGGAGACTAGAGAATGCAATTACAGCCAAACACATAACTTAAGTGGCCTCCTGGTAGTCCCTCAAGATGGTGTGTGGCCCTTGCAAACTTCTGTCACTGGAATATATAATGCTTCAAAGGTATGCTTAAACTCCTCTATATCTGTTGGAAACCTAGTATGTATAGGAGGAAGGTTTCAAAATCACACCACTGATAGAATGGAGTCCTGGGGTAAGTGGAAGGAATCTGAACTCATTCTCATAAACCATACTTTCCCCAAATTAAATTGAAGTATGGAACTCCACTGCAAGGGACCCCTTTATGCCCCAAACAATCTGTACTGGATTTGTGGGAAAGTTGCTTTTTGAGAACTTCCCCCAAAATTGGTGTGGCACTTGTATGCTCAGTACAATAAAACCCTCCTTCTTCCTCATTCCCCCAGCAGAAGGGAAGAAGCTGAGTCAACCGGTATACCAAAACATAAAGAGGGAAAAAATGCTGTCACTACCTGAGCAGATAATGAATGGCTACCTGAACATATAATCCAATATTATGGACTGGCTACATGGGCAGGAGACAGCATGTAGGGCTACCATACCTACATTTAAATGCTAAACTGTATCATCCACCTATAAGCAGTAGTAAAAATAATAACTAATGAAACTGCTCATGCCTTAACCTGCCTCACCCAGCAACAAAGTTTAAAAACACTATCTACCAAAACCGTCTCACCCTAGACTACTTTTCAGTGGCCAAGAAAGGAGTGTGCAGAAAGTCCAACCTCTCCAACTGCTACCTCAAATTAGATGACACTGGAAAAGTAATAAAACTAATCACAAACAAAATGGTAAAAGCTGCCCATGTTCTGGTGCAAACTTGGAATGGTTGGAACCCTCTTCAGGGGATGGAAGTCAATAGCAGAAAACTTCAAACTTCTAGTGGGGATAATTGCCTTCCTCATGGGAAAATGCACCATACTACCTTGCCTCCTTCCCCTCATCATAAACATGGTATGCACCCTAATAAATAGTGAGATAAAAACACAAACAGCTGCCCACCTCATAGCCTTGTATATATACCAGCCAGTCCAAGAGGACTCCGACAATAGTGGTGCCAAAGCTTAATGAATTTAAGTGTCATCAAAGGGGGGAATGATATGGGCTGTGTGTGTATTCAGGAATGATATGGGCTGTCTGTATTCAAACTTACCTAGTTCCAAGAAAGCCCCCAAGCCACAAGAAACTGAAACCTTTCACACCAAACCCTTCTTAATCCCACCCTTCCCATGCTCTCCATACAAAAGCAATCTAAAAGACTGGCTTGGGGCTCGGTTTTTAGACTCAAGTCTGCCAGGCCTGGCTGGCTGTAATAAACTTCCTTCCCACGAAGGTTCAAGTCCTGGCTTTCAGTACCATGATCATAGAATCTTCCTCAATGCTGGAACAAAGGGAAGGAAAGTAAATTGAGAAAATCTTCATTATTGCTCTACCTTGATGATGTGCTTCTAAGGTAGGACCTGGGAACCTAAATTTAGTTGGTAGAATTTTTGCAACCAATGTTTGATTATGAAAAATGTTTACCATATTTAGTGAAAAATAATGACATGTATGTAACATCTATAATCTCTATAGAAGGCCATTGATTTTCCTTACTTGTTCCTGGTTTGGGAAGTTTGCAAGAAAACAATCTTATAACCAGATATTATTTCTGGTGCTTTATTTTCCTTTCTGCATACCCATAGCTTCTGTAATCACACTTTCCTTTCTAGACCTGTGTTTCCAGACTTGTAAGACAAGTGTTGTCATAAACTTCTAAAATTCTTGTTTGTGATTCATTTCTTACTGTCCAACTTCTTTCAGAAAGCCTCATTAGATTTTCTGTTTGATTCCTTTTTCTCTGCTACATGGTAGGTTAATAAGAACTGTATGCTTTGCATTTTCCTATGGCCTATACATTTCTTTTTAATCTTAGAGATTCTGTCCTATGGGATTTCCTTTCCAAGAGCTAGAAAATGTATGGCCTCTGGTTTTAGCAAGCACTCTTCAAACAAATCTTGTCCCAATTTTCCCTTCTAATTCAGATATTTTCTTCCTGGAAGTTACCCCTATTTTTCTAACATCAGTACCAAGATTCACTTACCTTTTTTAAAATGTTTTCTGCATTTTCTTTCTGTACTTTACATAAAAGATGTTAATCCATCCAGTTTAGATTAGTTTTCTTGGCATTTAAATGATACCTTGCCAAACTACAGTTTCTACTTCAACTTGAAATTACTACAGTTGTTCATTGAACATTTTAACTTGAATCAAAACAGGCTGTTTTTCTGTAATTCATCACCTTGGTTTTACTTTGAAGGTGCTTCACAATTCCCTCCTGCAAAGTTCTGTACAAAGGCAAGTTAACACAGTTGATTCTTTGCAATATTAAGTCTTCATTCTAGACATATTGACCCTCATCAAAGCATCTAATCTAGTGTGTTTTCACCTCTAAATTTTCTCCATAAGTCTTTAAGAAGTTTTAGACTTATCCACCCATATATATATATACCATGCTCATGGAAATCTCATTTTCACTTTGCATTATCCCATATGTCATTGAAGGTTTTCCTTTAGAAATAGTATCTGTTAATCTTAATAGCTTTTTCTTCTTTTTAATCCTAATAGAAAAAAGGAAACTACACAATATAAACAGTGAACCATAACTTAAACCATGGATTAGAATTAATAGAAAAATTATAAAAGTGTGCTGTTATCAATTCTAAGAAATGAACCACACCAATGCAAGGTGGTAACAATAGGGTAGTATATGGGAGTCCTGTATTTTATGCATGATTTTTCTGTAAACCCATACTTTCACCAACTAAAAAAAAAACAAAGCACAATTTCAAACCATTACGTATGTTCCTTGATTTCATCAGTAAGTAGAATTCTAAGGAATGTTGAACTCATAGCACATTCTTTCTCAACTGCTGATTTATAACTGTGGGTTTTCAGTAACTTTATTAAAATACATATTATTTTATTTTAAGAAGACATATTGTTTGCATTGAAGTCAATAATTAATTTTATAAATGATCTAACTAAAATTTTCCTTGCTTTCTGAGAAAAGACAATCTGGAGTAACTTTAAATTATTCAGCAAAAAGGTATTCTTTGATATTTTTCTCCCCAAACTCTCCCCATTTTCCCACCCTCCCATCTCTTGGTGACTTAATTAATTTTCTCTTTCTGAGACTTTGCTATTTCTAGACATCTAAGTGAAGTCACACAATATTTGCTCTGAATGTGTATCACTTATTTCATTATAATAATGTTTTCAAGTTACTTCCATGTTGCAACATGTCTCAGAATTTCATTCTTTCATGTGACAGAATAATATTCTATTTTGTTTGTGTACTACATTTTATTTTGAAATCATTTGTCAATAGACATTTCAGTTGTTTCCACAAGAAACCACGGGTGAGAGAGCCAGGAGTCATAACTAAAAATCAACATTCAGGCCAAAACCATATTATCAGGATATCTTCCTTACCCATAACTAAAATGCTTACTGAACTTATTTTACAAATTTTCAAACTCATCTGGAGATGGGAGACCAGAGGTGTGTGTTTTTCATTTGCCTCTTGGTAGTTTCAAAACATGGAGGAAAATATATTCCTCTTAGGTAGCTTTTTTTGTGGAAGAAAATATACTCCAGGGCGCTTCTGCCCTTCCAGTCATCATCCCATATGAGACAGGAGGAGCATATCTAAACATAACTCAATCTGAAGCAGAGCTGGAAGGATACAGAAATGTATAACTGAGAAATAAGTGCTTATTGAATGCCCTTAATATGTCATTCAAATTAGTCCAACAAACATTGACTAATACAGTTATCCCCATTCCATCAAAACCAGAAGCCTCATAAAGAGTGAATATTATTCCAACCACATGATTTTGAATCTTAATGCTGTCCATGCTGTATACTCCAGTGTTAGAGCACATGTTCTGGAAAGAATACCTTATAATAATTAAGGCTGCATAGACTTTCATTCCCAGGGTATACAGCTTCTTCTTCTTTTTTTAAAATCGATTGCCTAAATCCAATGAGAAATGTGAATATATTTCATAAATTAAATTACTTATGAAATTTCTATCATTTCTACACAAATGAGCAAGCAAAATATTAGACAACAGGCCAGAATTGTTTGTCTAGTGTTAATACCTTCATGTTATTGTCACTCCCCTAATTGAAAAATGATATCTCATTTTTTCCACAACTATGTTTTTACCTATACCTAGTTATTTCATTTGAAATGTTTGTTCTGTTATACAACATGCTTATATAACTTTTCACTTTGTACCCTCAAGTAATAATATGGCACTTTATATTTAATGAAAAACATTACATTATATTTTCATTCCATGTCATATACCACTCTCGGTATTGGATAGAACATTTAGATTGAGGATAAAGAGAGTTTGAATAATGTGATAAGTGAACTAGATCTAAAAGATATTTATAGAATATTGCATCCAAAAACAGCAGGATATTTATTCATTTTAAGTGCTCATGGGTCCTTCTCAAAGATAGACCATATGCTGGGCCACAAGACAAGTTTCAATAAATTGAAACAGACTGAAATTATACAAAAAAAGCTTTCTCTGATCATAATAGAAAGACTGGAAAGGAATAATACATAGGAAAATGGAAAGTTAATAAGTAATGAAGATATAACAAAACACTATTAATAATCCCTCAGTCAAAGAAGAATTTGCAATTGAATTCAGCAAATATCTTAAGATGAATGAAAAGGAGAATGCAACATATCAAAACTTATGGGGGAGGAGGCAAGATGGTCGCTGAGTGAACTTGCCTTTGTGGTCTGTCCCAGGAAGAGACGGCTGGGCGCGGCTGCAATTCTCCAAGGCGGGGCTTTTTTGGGATTTTTGCAGGGCAGAAGTGCCTGGACATCGATTGGGTGGAAAGGTAACAGAGAGGATTGGTCTAGTAGATATAATTTGGGTTCTATTGCCCGTAAGTGAGACCTGCACATGGGCTCCTCCCTATTGGGGGTGGGGGGAACCGTGGTCCAGCCCAGCGGCACCACTTTTAGACGGCTCTGAGCTGCTAAGGAGTTCGTGAGTTCTGGGCGAGCTGTGGGTAGGTTGATGCGACGGGTGGCCTTTGCGGATCGATTTGGGAAGATAGACGGTGTTTTGTTGTGAAGCGGGAGAAACTTGTGATTGTGAACACAAACAATAGCGCTTCCACCTGAAGCCCCGCCCCCAAAAGCCTGGCACCCGATCTCCAACCCAAATAGGCTGTAGGCAATAAAGAGACGTAATCAGAAAGTTGTTTTAGGCTGCGGCAAGGGAGGGGGACATGTCTGGAAGCCGATTAGGGAATATTTTGTGAAGCTTGGGAATTCCGGTTTTGAAATCTGTTTTCGGCGTCACAGGCCGGGCTTCGGATCTGTACTAGTAAAGTGGCTGCGGTGTAGAGGCGCCCTCTAGTGGCAGTGGTTTGGAATCACAGGACGGGAGCTGTCCAAAAGCTGAAGTGAGATATACTCATACTAATGAGCCCAGCTAAGTAAGTGAAATGCAGGGTTCAGTCATAATATAGAGTTTGCTGATCTGACTTCCCCCATAGGGTTGGCACCCAGCTGTGGGGATCCCTGAGGGCTGTGTTACACTGCAGGGCTCCCAGGCTTCCTGTTGACCAGTTTGGAGGTAGCCAGGTCTGAATTCCCTAAACTCTGGTGGCCCACACCACAGAGATTCACACCTCTTGAGTCCTCAATATCTCAGACTTTCCATCCCTGAATCCATCACGCACTGAGGTCCATCTGAGGTCCTTAAATGCCCTAGCCTTCAACGTTGGCATTTTTTCTTTATCATTTCATTTTGTTTTGTTTTTATTTTCATTTTGACTTATTCTTTACTTTTTTCAATTTCCTGATTGCTAACACCGCATTATCCCCTAGTCTTCTCTCACAGCATATCCCCCAAAGTCTTTTTTTATTCAGTTATTTAAGGTTTTGTTTTTTTTTTTTTTTTTTTGTGGTAGGTGCTGTGTAGTGGGTGTTTTAATTCTGGTTAGTGTATATCTGTTTTTTTTTTCTTTCCCCTACCTGTTCCCCACCCTTTGCCCAACCCCTTTTCCATTCTTCCTCTTGTCCCTTCCCCCCCTTTTTTTTCTTTTTTTCTGTTGTCTCTCTCCCTCTTGTCCCTCATATTCTACTTAGTTTATTTTAACTCAATTATATAATAGGTGTGGCAGGAAACACCTCACATTCACTGGGTTTTCTCATGCTCCACTGCCTCATTTCTGTGTGAACTGATTTAGGCTACCTACACTATCCTCTTTCCCCTACATCTTGATATCTGCCACCATCTACTGTCTCTCCTATATTCCACCTCCCACCTCCCTTTCTTTGATCCACGAAGGGTCTAAGTCTTAATTCCTAATACCTTTGTTTTGTTTTCTGTCTGTTATCCACTCTTGAAATTATTACCTTTCTTTTCTCTTTCCCTTTCTCATGAAAACAATAGCTTTTTAGCTCACACCATATTCCTCCCATATTCAATCATCTACCTCATAATAGGTACTCTACCTACTGCTATAACTCTACACAATTTACATGAATCTAACCTCCATCCTCCCAGATCTCATATTCTTGCTTTGATAACATATATTACCAATACTACTTTACACTTTTCCCTTGCTTACACAATTACCTTTCCCCAACACTAATACTTTCCTTTAAAGTGAACTTAACCAACAACAAGAAATAAGGATAAGAAGAAAAAAGTGACAAAGAGAAGATATAACACCTACGCAAAACTAACAGCTAATTAAGCTCCAAGAGTAGACAAAGAAGCTAAGGAACTGATTAAATCCATCAAGATAAAGAGATGACCAGAAAGCAAAAAAAATCTACAAACCAAACCAATATTCAGGAAAACATGACTGAATCCAATCAACAAACCAAAAATCATGAAGGGGAGCAAAACTTGGCACAAGCAATGAAAGATCTCAGAACATTTATCACGGACAAATTTGACGAAATAATGAAAGAGGTTAACAACATGAAGACATCACTTGGAGGGGAAATTGCAGACATATGCAAAAACATAACAGATATGATGGGAATGAACACCACAGTTCAAGAAATCAAAAATACACTTGCAGCAAATATCAGCAGACTAGAAGAGACAGAGCAGAGAATTAGTGATGTGGAAGACAGTACATCAGAAATCAAACAGATAGTAGAAGGGGTCAATAAGAAGATAGAAAAAATCCAGTTAGGACTTAGGGACCTGAATGACAATGCAAAACGCTCAAACATATATATTATAGGCATTCCAGAAGGAGAAGAGAAGGGAAAGGGGTCAGAAGGAGTGTTGCAGGAAATAATGGCTGAAAACTTCCCAAATCTACTGAAAGAGACAGATGTACATATCCAAGAAGCACAGTGCACTCAACTAGTCATAAACCCAACAGGCCCACCCCAAGACATATACTTGTCAAATTATCCAATGCTCAAGACAAAGAGAAAATCCTAAAAGCAGCAAGAGAAAAGAAAACCATCACATACAAGGGAAGCTCAATTAGATTAAGTGCTGATTTCTCATCTGAAACCATGGAGGCAAGAAGGCAGTGGTATGATATAGTCAAGGTACTAAAGGAAAAATATTTCCAACCAAGAATACTCTATCCAGCTAAACTAGCAATCAAACATGATGGAGAGTTCAAAATATTCGCAGACAAACAGAAACTGAAAGAGTATACCAACAAGAAACCTCCCCTTCAAGAAATGCTAAAGGGAGTTCTGCAGGAAGAAAGGAAAAAACAGGAAAGGCAGAGTTGGAGGAGAGTATAAGACCAACAACAACAAAAAAGACAAAAAAAATACAAACAAAATGTGACAAACACAAATCCAATCAAAATATGGCTAACACAAATAATTCCTTGAAAGTAATAACACTGAATGTCAACGGACTAAACTCACCTATCAAAAGATTCAGACTGGGTCATTGGATAAGGAAATATGACCCATCTGTATGCTGTCTACAAGAGACACTTCTTAGACCCAGAGACGCATGGAGATTGAAAGTGAATGGCTGGAAAACAATCATACAAGCTAACAATAACCAAAAAAAGGCAGGAGTAGCTATATTAATATCAGACAAAATAGACTTTAAATGTGAAACAATTGTGAGAGACAAAGAAGGATACTAGATTTTAGTGAAAGGGAAAATCTGTCAAGAAGATCGAACAATCATAAATATTTATGCCCCTAACAAGGGTGCCTCTAAACACGTGAGGCAAACGCTGGAAAAACTAAGTGAAACAATAGATACATCTACAATTATAGTGGGGGATTTTAATACACCACTATCAACTCTAGACAGAACATCTCAAAAGAGAATCACCAAAGAAATGAAACATCTGAACAGTATATTAGAGGAGCTGGATCTAATAGACATATATAGATCGCTACACCCAAACACAGCAGGATATACATTTTTCTCAAGTGCACATGGATATTCTCCAAGATAGATCATATGCTAGGCCACAAAGAAAGGCTGAACGAATTCAGAAAGATTGAAATCATACAAAACAATATCTCTGACCACAGTGGAGACAAGCTGGAGATTTGCAAGGGAAAGAAGCCCAGATTTCACACCACGATTTGGAAATTAAACAGCACACTCTTAGAAAAACAGTGGGTCAAAGAGGAAATCTCAAAAGAAATCAATGACTACCTTGAAACAAATCATAATGATAACACAACATACCAAAATTTATGGGATGCAGCAAAAGCAGTACTGAGAGGAAAACTTATAGCCATAAATATATATATCAAAAAAGAAGAAAGAGGGAAAATTGAAGAACTAACTGCACATTTGGAGGAATTAGAAAAACAACAACAAAGTAACCCAACAGGAAGAAGAAGGAAGGAAATAACAAAGATAAGAGCAGAACTAAATGAAATAGAAAATAAGAAAGCACTTGAAAAGATAAACAAGACCAAGAGCTGGTTTTTTGAGAAGATCTACAAAATTGACAAACCTTTAGCGAGACTAACAAAGAAAAAAAGAGAGAAGATGCAAATACACAAAATAAGAAATGAGAAAGGCAATATCACCACTGACCCCACAGAAATAAAGACTGTCATAAGAGGATATTTTGAAAAACTATATTCCAACAAAAGTGACAATCTAGAGGAAATGGAAAAATTCCTAGAAACACATAAGCAGCCCATATTGACAAAGAAAAAATTGATGATCTTAACAAACCAATCACAAGCAGAGAGATAGAATCAGTTATTAAAAATCTCCCAACTAAGAAGAGCCCAGGGCCAGATGGCTTCACAGGTGAATTCTACAAAACATTCCAGAAAGAACTGACACCAATCCTGCTGAAACTATTCCAAAAAATCGAAACAGAAAGAACATTGCCCAACTCCTTTTATGATGCCAACGTTACCCTAGTACCAAAGCCAAACAAAGACATCACAAGAAAGGAAAATTACAGACCAATTCCTCTAATGAACCTAGACGCAAAAATACTTAACAAAATACTTGCTAATCGTATTCAACAACACATTAAATGAATTATACACCACGACCAACTGGGATTCATCCCAGGTATGCAAGGATGGTTCAACATAAGAAAATCAATCAACATAATACACCATATAAACAGATTGAAGGAAAAAAATCACATGATTATATCTATTGATGCAGAAAAAGCATTTGACAAAATACAGCACCCTTTCTTGATAAAAACACTCCAAAAGATTGGAATACAAGGAAATTTTTTGAACATTGTAAAGAGTATATATGAAAAACCTAAGCCAATATTGTGTACAATGGAGAAATTCTAGACTCCTTCCCTCTAAACTCAGGAACAAGACAAGGATGCCCATTATCTCCGCTCCTATTTAACATTGTCTTAGAAGTACTTGCTCGAGCACTGAGGCAAGAACCAGAAATAAAAGGCATCCAAATTGGAAAAGAAGAAGTCAAAATGTCATTATTTGCAGATGACATGATCCTATACATAGAAAACCCTGAGAGATCTACAACAAAGATTCTACAACTCATAAATGAGTTTAGTAAAGTCACAGGTTATAAGATCAATGTGCAAAAATCAGTAGCATTTCCATACACCAATAATGAGCAAGCTCAGGAGGAAATCAAGAAACAATTACCATTCACAATAGTAAATAAAAAGTCAAATGCTTAGGAATAAATTTAACTAAAGAGGTAAAGAACTTATACACCGAGAACTAAACAAGATTGTTCAAGGAAATCAAAGAAGACCTAAATAAATGGAAGACTATTCCTTGTTCATGGATAGGAAGACTGAACATTATTAAGATGTCTATCCTACCAAAACTGATATACACATTCAATGCAATCCCAATAAAAATCAACACAGCCTTCTTTAAGGAACTAGAAAAACTAACTATGAAATTTATTTGGAAAGGAAAGAGACCCCGAATAGCCAAAGACATACTGAAAAAGAAAAACGAAATTGGAGGAATCACACTACCTGACTTCAAAACATACTACAAAGCTATGGTGGTGAAAACAGCATGGTATTGGCATAAGGAGAGACACATAAACCAATGGAATCTAATTGAAAGTTCTGATATAGGACCTCACATATACAGCCACATAATATTTGATAAAGCCACCAAACCCTCTCAATTGGGAGAGAGTGGCCTATTCAACAAATGGTGTCTGGAGAACTGGATAGCCATATGTAGAAGAATGAAAGAGGATTACCATCTCACACCTTATACAAAGATCAACTCAAGATGTATCAAAGACCTAAATATAAGAGCCAAGACCATAAAAACCTTAGAAAGCAGTGTAGGGAAACATCTACAGGACCTTGTAATAGGAAATGGATTTATGAATATCTCACCAAAAGCACGAGCAGCAAAAGAACTAATAGATAAATGGGACTTCCTCAAAATTAATGCCTTCTGCACCTCAAAGGAGTTTGTCAAGAAAGTAAAATGGGAGCCCACATAGTGGGAGAAAATATTTGGCAACCATATATCTGATAAGAAAATTATAATTTGCATATATAAAGAACTCCTATATCTTGAAAATAAAAAGATAAACAACCCATTTAAAAAATGGGAAAAAGATTTAAACAGACACTTCTTCAAAGAAGAAATACAAATGGCAAAAAAGCACATGAAAAAATGTTCCAAATCTCTAGCTATCAGGGAAATGCAAATCAAAACCACAATGAGATACCATCTTACACCCATAAGATTGGCAGCTGTGAAAAAAACAGAAGAATACAAGTGCTGGAGAGGATGTGAAGAAAGGGGAACACTCATCCATTGCTGGTGGGAATGCAGAAGGATCCAACCATTCTAGAGGACAGCACGGCGGTTTCTCAAAAAACTAGCCATAGATTTGCCATATGACCCAGCAATACAACTGCTGGGTATATACCCAGCAGAACTGAAAACAAGGACACAAACCAATATATGCACACCAATGTTCATAGCAGCATTGTTCACTATCGCCAAAAGTTGGAATCAACCCAAATGCCCATCAACAGATGAGTGGATCAATAAAATGTGGTATATACACACAATGGAATACTACTCGGCTGTAAGAACAAACACACTACAGACACATGTGATAACATGGATGAATCTTGAGAACCTTGTGTTGAGTGAAACAACCCAGACATTGAAGTACAAATACTACATGACCTCAATGATATGAAATAACCAAGCTGCCCTAGATAGCAAGAGACTGAAAGATAGGCTTACAGGAAATCAGAGGGTGGAGGAAGGATGTGAGTCGATGTCTGCAGGGGTGGAATTTAAGACGAGATGGTGGTAAGTATGAACACAAAGAAGATATAAAAGGGGGGCAAGGGGTTGCCTTTGGTTGGGGCTTTGCGGGTTTGAGGGAGGCTGGGGATGGGTGGATGGGTAACATTGCCCAAAAATGGGGGGAGGGAGGGGTAGAATACGAACACAGGAGAGGGTCAGGTGTTGGTGGAGAGTAAAATGCCAAGAAAATCATATCAAAATATAATAAAGAGGGTTACCTGTTTAGAATGCTCGGAGGGGAGGGTTTGATGCAGGACGGGCTCCTGGGGAATGTCTAAATGCTCATTCTGCCAGAGTGGGTGACACCATGGGGTAGAAACCCAAGTAGTGAGAGTGGGGGTGGACCCACATCCTGGGGAGGACTAATGCCATCAAATAGAGGGAACTGTATCTCTCGAGAGAAAGGGTGGCTCCCAGGGCATTGGGGCAGTTGAGCTAGTTAGGCCCTGAACACTATTCCATCTATCTCTGGAAGTGGCTCCTCAGGAAACGGAGGTTGGCTGTCACTGTGGGCACCAAGGTGGAAGGGAAAATGGAAGTTAAATGTGTGGAACCAAGGTAAATGGGGGGTAAGAGAGGAGTTTCGTGAGAGTACACAAGGATGAATATAAAACATGTAATATTACACCATAACATATAGGAGATGACAGACTGATAATGTAAACCATAATGTAAAACATAGGATAACTAAGAATGTAAAAAACTGTGTATCCTAAAGTATGCACCATAATGTAAGCACAGATGTCACCTTGTTAGAAAGCTATTGTCTCAGACTCTGTACATCACGTTAAGTAAATATGATGTGAATAGGGTGTAAGGGTATCGCTGTGGAAGGGAAAAGGTTTTGTGGTGGATGTGTAGGAGTGCCGTATATTATATATATGCATTGCTGTGGTCTAGGCCTCCTGTGAAGAGAAGCTCAATAATTAGGGGGAAAAAAAAGAAAAGAGAAAAAGATAGGATGTAGAATTTTTTCCAAGTCAACATGTATTCTTTATCTAACCTTTAAACCCATTGCTATATGCCATTTCCTAGTAAGGGACCCTGACATTATATTGGGCTTCAAATTTCAGGGAGTTCTGGATCACAGAGTGGTTCAACAATGGCAATGGAGGAATACTGGTATAGGATACCATTGACAGGTGATATATGCCTGAAAGGGAGCTGTACAGAACATATGTCCAGGGTGCATGGTAATGTTTGGATATACTCATAGTGGCAACAATTAAAAACCACAGCAGGGGGGGTACTGGGTTCCTGGCCAGTGGTGCTCTGTTGTGGTCCCTAGGGGAGCAGTGACAGTCTCCCAGGTGCAGCGGCGGGGACCAGGAGGGAGTGAGGGTTCAACAGTGAGCCCCTGACGCTAATGACTATGCTTGTGAGCTGATAAGCCTAAAATAAGAACAAGGCCTAGAGCAGCATTGTGCCTGGGAATTTCCTCCTGTCATCCTTCATGTTACTCAAATGTGGCCAGTCTCGAAGCCAAACTCAGCATGTAAATGCAATGCCTTCCCTCCAGCATGGGACATGACACCCGGGGATGAGCCTCCCTGGCACCGAGGGACCACTATCAACTACCAGCTGATGATGCAACTGGAAAATGACCTTATACGGAAGGTTCAATGCGGATCAGCAGAATATCCCTGTCTACATAAAATAACATGACTTTAAAGTGCTGTTTGACCTAATGTAAGGGGGAAATGGAAAGGAGAAATGAGTTTATATGGCTACGAGTCTCTAAAAAAGAGTCTGGAGGCTGGCAGAAGGATTGCCCTTATGCACAACTGAGCAGAGTCTGAGAGACAGATAAAGCAGATACAACCCCCAGGTATTGGTTCCTTTGAGGGCTAAAGAGACTGGGAGTTATGGTCATGGCCGATGGGGTTAACTACCAGATCAGATGGCCCCTCTTTGGAACTGGTGTTTATGTGTGATGAATCTGGACTCAGATGGGATCTCTCTTCATAAGACTTTCATGCTAATGTGCTGGAGTTGCAGTTAGTGTTGGGGTTTAAGATATATTTAGGGGATTTGAATCTCTGGACTGACAATGTGGTAGCCAGGTCCTGAGCCTCAACAGACTCCAGCACCTACAATCTGATTTATTGGGCTCACCACACTCAGCTAAGATGGAGTTGAAGGACAACCACCACACCATGGAGCCTAGAGTGATTACAACTGAAAGTGGGAGGATTGCATCCAGCATCCATGTGGAATCTGAGCCTCCTCTTGACATAGAGGTACAATGGACACAACCAATCCAATGTCCACATAGAAAAGGTGGCATTGGATTGGGAAAAGTGGACATGATGGCTGATGGGTATGGGGAAAGGCAGGAAGAGATGAGAGGTGGAGGCGTCTTTGGGACATGGAGCTGCCCTGGATGGTGCTTCAGGGGCAATCACCGGACATTGTAAATCCTCACAGGGCCCACTGGATGGAATGGGGGAGAGTATGGGCCATGATGTGGACCATTGACCATGAGGTGCAGAGGTGCCCAAAGATGTACTTGCCAAATGCAATGGAAGTGTCATGATGATGGGAAGGAGTGTTGTGGGGGGGGGGGAGGTGGGGTGGGGGGGTGGGGTTGAATGGGACCTCATATATATATTTTTTAATGTAATATTATTAGAAAGTCAATTAAAAAATAAATTAAACATAGTCCAAAAAAAACCTATGGGACACCACATAGGTAGTGCTGAGAGAGAAATTTATAGCCTTCAATTCTCATATTATAAAAGAAGAAAGAGCAAAAGTTGAAGATTGAACTGCACACCTGTAGCTACTAGAAAAACAACAGCAAACTAATTACAAATGAAGGTGAAGTAAAGAAATAACAAAGATCAGAGAAGAAATGAAGGAAAATGGTTAATCTTTACCTGGGGCTCTAGGAGTTGGAGACTTCTCCTTTCTGTCACTTGGTAGGATCAGAAATGACAAAATTCTCTCCTGTTCCTGTGTGTTTTTTTTTATTTATTTTTGTTGTCTTTTTTTTAAAGATACATAGATCACAAAAAAAGTTACATTAAAAAATATGAGTGAATGTCCATTTATATCAGTACATAAAATAATCTCAAGCATTCCACCCCCTGAATCCCAAAAAGACATTACAATATTCCAAAAAACTTAAATCATTAAAGTAGCAATGTTAAGTACAAAATCACATCACAATCACTTATAGGAATACAGTTTGTCTGAGGGCAAATTCTCCTCTGCCTGTAGAACTGTGAAACTTACAAAACAACTCACATGCTTCCAATATACAAATGAGACAAAGACATAGGAGAAACATTTGCATTATCCCGAGCAGAATTAGGGAGGGAAACGTGTCACACGTCCCAACAGCTTTGAAAACCTGCACAGCATGCTCCATTAGATTTCAAAGTCTGAGAGTTATTCTTAAGATGATGGCTTCTTCCCTTGGGACCTCATGTAGGCCAATCCTTCACACAGGCTTACCTAATGTTAATTTTCTTGGTTCCCCCCTCATCAAGCATCTGGGTGGCAACTGAGTTCCTGAGTTCACCTTCCAAGAACCCTGTAGTGATGGCCACACTTTCCCTAATCTCTGGGGTACAATCTCAAACCTCTTTAGTACAGTTAGCTGGTGGCAACGTTCTCCCTAATCTCTGGCATACAGGCTCAGCCTCCTCAGAACAGTGAGTTGGCAACCAGGTTTTCCCTAATCTATGAGGACCAGACCCAAACCCCTCTGAGCAGTGGGGTGGTGACTTCACTCTCCCTAATGGGGAACAGGCCCAACTCCTCAAAGAAGAGAGGTACTGACCTAAATCTCCATAAACTAAGGAGAAAAGACCCACACCCTTCAGAGAAGTGGAGTGGTGTCCTAACTCTCCCTGACCACTATGGAATGCACTCCACCCTCTCTGTGGCCTGGGGTGGCCAAACGTCCCCATGAATGACTGGATGGAACATCCACCCCTTTCCAATGCGGGAAAAAACTCACTCTTTCTGTACACATGGTGTGGGGTTCCTCCCATGGCACAAAGAGATGTCTGAATTAAAGACCTCAGATTCCATGGTTTCCTCTTTTTTTATGAACTGTTCTTTAAAGATACATAGATCACACAAAATGTTACATTAAAAAATATGAGATACCCATATACCCCACTCCCCACATCCCCCACTTCTCCCACATCAACAATTTCTTTCATTAGTGTAGTACATTCATTGCATTTGATGAGTACCTTTTGAAGTGTTGCTGTACAGCATGGATTATAGTTTATGATGTAGTTTACACTCTCTCACAGCCCACTGAGTGGGTTATGGCAGGATAGATAATGTCTGGCATCTGTCCCTGCAATATAATTCAGGACAACTCCAAGTCCCAAAAATGCCCCTATATCACACCTCTTTTTCCCTTTCCCTGCCTTCAGCAACTTCTGCAGCCACTGTCTCCACATCAATGATATAATTTCTTCCATTGTTAGAGTCATAATAATTCCACAGCAGAATACCAGTAAGTCCACTCTAATCCATATTTTATTCCTCCATCCTGAGGACCCTGAGATTGTGGTGTCCACTCTAACTCTAAATTGAGAGGGGGCTTAGATCCCACATGGCTGATGGATGGAGTTCTCCTGCTTACAGCTGTAGACTCTCTCGGTTCCTTGCTATGATGGTTAACCATCTTCACCTCCCAGTTAGCTGACCTGGCTAAACCCAATAAACCAGAGAGTAGGTGTTGCAACTCTGCTGAAGCTCAGAGTCCTTCTGGAACATAGAAAATCCAGAGATTCAAGTCACCAGAACATACCCCAACTCCAGCACCAACCACAGGTTCAGTAAATGTGACAGAAGAGGCAGGCATAAACAGGTCACATCTGAGTCCAACTCCATCACACTCAGGAGTACAAATTACAAAGTAAGACCCATTGGCAAGGCAATGAACTCCAGAGCCATTTGCCATGACTGTAGGACCTGGGTGTCTCAGTAGCCCTCAGGAGCACCACTGCATGGGGTTGTATTTACTTTGATTGTTTCTGAGATCCTGTTGAGATGTGTATAAGTGCAACCCCTATGATGGCCTCCTGACTCATTTTGAAATCTCTTAGTCATATAAACTAATGTGTCTTTACCATTTCCCCCTTTTATTCAAGGTATTTTTCTAGTTGCATCACTAGTTGGAGCTTGGTAGTAATCCTTTTGCACCAAGGAGGCTCATCTCTGGAGTCATGTGCCATGCTAAGGGGCAAGATAATGCATTTACATGCTGAGTTTGGCTTAGAGAGTGGCCGCCTTTGAGCAACACGGAGGTTCTCAGAAGGTAATTTTTAGGCACCCTGCAGCTCTAGGCCTAGTTGAATTTCAAGCACACAGGCTCATAAGCATAGTTGTCAGTATCAAGGTCCCATCATTGGATTTTACTTCTTCACTGGTCTTTGCCCTTGTTCTTGGGGGATTGTTGCTGCTCCACTGGGGAGTGTGAGAGTTTCCCAGAATGGGAACTCAGCACTCCTTCATTTGTTGTGTGAAATTCTACCTTCTATGTCAACACCCAGCGAACATCTAAACATATCTATATACCCTATATGCAGCCCTGGAGAACTCCCTCCCATCCATGCATCCCCTATCAATGACACCCCACACCGTGCTCCTCCCCTGCAATAGTTGAATTCCTCTGTGATCCAAAACTTCTTCAAAAATGAAGTCTAATATATTGCCAAATTCAATTAAAAGGAAAATGAAATAGTAATTATAGGATTAAAGATTAAAAATAGAATACATAATAATTTAGAAAAACCATATTTTTCATGGTTTCCTCTTAAAGCTGTTTCCCCTTCAGTCTCTCCCTTCCATGTCCCTTTCAGTACTGGCTGCCAACACTTTTCTTCATATAGATCTCACAAAAATCTTGTTGGTTTAGCATGCAAGATGCAGTGAGCCATGCATCACACAGTAAGACTTTACACTAGTCTTTCCTGGATAACTGCACTTTCGATCATGGCTTACAAATTTCTAGTTGAGTTAATTCCTCAAATGAGACACTATCATTTGGGGGCTTGATTTCCATAAGCTTGGAGTTTCCAGAATCAGTTTCTGTTTTCTTTGTGCTCAACAGTTCAGTTCTCAGCTTATCTCTTTCCTCTTGAGCTTTCCTATAGCCTCCCTGGTGCTGAGGGATTACTACCAAGCAACAGCTGATGATGTAAGTAGAAAAACACCTTGAGGAAGACTTCCGGCAAGATGGTGGCTGAGTGAGCTTGCCTGCCGTCTCTCCTGGGAAGAGGCAGCTGGGCACCGCTGGAGGTTCTCCGGGACCAGGCTTTTTCAGGATTTTTTCAGGGCAGGAAGTGTCTGGACATCGATTTGGTGGGAAGGTAACGGAAAGGACTGGTCTATAAGATATAAATTGGGACTTTTCAGGAGGGGGAGGCAAGATGGCGGCTGAGTGAACTTCCCGGTTACTAGCTCCTGGGGGGAATCGGCTGGGAGGCATCGGAGACTCTTTGGGACCGGCTGTTTCGGGATTTTTCCTGGTCCGGAGGTGTCTGGACATCGATTTGGAGGGAAGGTAACAGAGAGGATCCATCTGTGAAATATACACGGAGATCCCAGCTACGTGTGGAGGATTCCCTCCTTGGGTAGGTGGAGCCGAGGCAGCTAGCACCGCGCGGAGCCCGGCGGGCGGCGGCCAGGGTAGCCGAGTCCGGCCGAGCCCAGCTGAGCCGCGGCGGGCGGGGGGGCGGAGCCCAGCTGAGCTCAGCCGAGCCCAGCCGCGCCGCGCCGCGAGCGGGAGAGCCGAGCCGCGCTGCGCCGTGCCAGGCGGCGGGCGGGAAAGCCGAGCCCGGCCGAGCCCAGCCGAGCCCAGCCGAGCCGCGGCGGGCGGCGGGCGGGGGACCGGAGCCCAGCTGAGCCCAGCCGAGCCTGGCGGCGGGGTTTCTGTTCTTTGGTTTTTTTTATTTTTTTTATTTTTTTTATTTTTTTTTGTTGTTGTTGTTCTTGTTGTTCTTTTTTTTTTTTTTTTTCAATCCTCTCTTTCTTGTCCCCAATATTCTTCTTATACTATTTTACCTTAACAATACAATAGGTCCTACAGGAAATACCTCACATTTGCTGGCTTTCCTCACCCTCCACTGCCTCATTTCTCTGTGAATAGATTTAGCCTATCTACACTATCCCCTTTCCCCTACAACTTGTTATCCTCCACCATCTGCTATCTCTCCTATATTCCATCTCCCTTTCTTTGATCCACAAAGTGTCTAACTCTTAATTTCTAATACCTTTGTTTAGTTTTCCATCTGGTATTCGTCCCTGGAACTATTACCTTTCTTTTCTCTTTCCCTCTCTCACGAAAACAATAGCCTCTTAGTACGTACCACATTCCTCCCATATTCAGTCGTCTACCTCATTATAGGTACTTTCCTACTACTATAACTCTACACAATTTACATGATCTAACCTCCATCCTCCCAGAACTCATATTGTTGCTTTGTAAACATATATCACCAATACTACTTCACACTTTTTCCTTCCTTACACAATTGACTTTCCCTAGCACTAATACTTTCCTTTAAAGTGAGCTTAACTAGCAATAAGAAATTGGAATAAGAAGAACAAAGTGACAAAGAGAAGATATAACACTTACGCAAAAACAACAGCTAATTAATCTCCAAGACTAGACAAAGAAGCTAAGGAACTGATTAAACCCGTCAAGAAAAAATGTTGACAAGACAGCAACAAAAATCTACAAACCAAACCAGTAATCAGGAAAACATGGCTGAATCCAATTAACAAACTGAAAATCAGGAAGGGGGGCAGGACTTCGCACAAGCAATGAAAGATCTCAGAACATTTATCACCGACAAATTTGATGAAGTAATGAAAGAGGTTAACAGCGTGAAGACAACACTCGGAGGGGAAATTGCAGACATGCGCAAAAAAATAACAGATATGATGGAAATGAACACCACAATTCAAGAAATCAAAAATACACTTGCAGCAAATATCAGCAGACTAGAAGAGGCAGAGCAGAGAATTAGTGATGTGGAAGACAGTGCATTGGAAATCAAACAGATAGTAGAAGTGGTCAATAAAAAGGTAGAAAAAATCCAGATAGGACTTAGGGACCTGAATGATAACGCAAAACGCTCAAACATACGTATTATAGGCATTCCAGAAGGAGAAGAGAAGGGAAAGGGGTCAGAAGGAGTGTTGCAGGAAATAATGAATGAAAACTTCCCAAATCTACTGAAAGAGACAGATGTACATATCCAAGAAGCACAGCGCACTCCACTGGTCATAAACCCCAACAGGCCCACCCCAAGACATATACTTGTCAAATTATCCAATGCTCAAGACAAAGAAAAAATTCTAAAAGCAGCAAGAGAAAAGAAAACCATCACATACAAGGGAAACTCCATAAGATTAAGTGCTGATTTCTCATCTGAAACGATGGAGGCAAGAAGGCAGTGGTATGATATAGTCAAGGTACTAAAGGAAAAAAATTTCCAACCAAGAATACTCTATCCAGCTAAACTAGCATTCAAAAATGATGGAGAGTTCAAAATATTCACAGATAAACAGAAACTGAAAGAGTATATCAACAAGAAACCTCCCCTTCAAGAAATTCTTAAGGGAATTCTGCAGGAAGAAAGGAAAAAACAGGACAGTCAGAGATGGAGGAGAGTGTAAAAGCAACAAGAAAGACAAAAATAAAAGGGGAAAATAAAATAATACAAACAAAATATAACAAACACAAATCCAACCAAAATATGGCTACCATAAATAACTCTCTAAACGTAATAACACTGAATGTCAACGGATTAAACTCACCTATCAAAAGATTCAGACTGGGACACTGGATAAGGAAATACGACCCATCTATATGCTGCCTACAAGAGACACATCTTAGACCCAGAGACTCATGGAGGTTGAAAGTGAATGGCTGGAAAACAATCATACAAGCAAACAACAACCAAAAAAAGGCAGGAGTAGCTATATTAATATCAGACAAAATAGACTTTAAATGCGAAACAATTGTGAGAGACAAAGAAGGATACTATATTTTAGTGAAAGCGACAATTTGTCAAGAAGATCGAACAATCATAAATATTTATGCTCCTAACAAGGGCGCCTCTAAATATGTGAGGCAAACGCTGGAAAAACTAAGTGAAAGAATAGATGCATCTACAATTATAGTGGGGGATTTTAATACACCACTATCAACTCTGGACAGAACATCTCAAAAGAGAATCACTAAAGAAACAAAACATTTGAACAGTATATTAGAAGAGCTGGATCTGATAGACATATATAGATCATTACACCCAAACACAGCAGGATATACATTTTTCTCAAACGCACATGGAACATTCTCCAAGATTGACCATATGCTAGGCCACAAAGAAAGGCTTAATGAATTCAGAAAGATCGAAATCATACAAAACAATATCTCTGACCACAGTGGAGTCAAGCTGGAAATTTGCAAGGGACAGAGACCCAGACTTCACATGACAATTTGGAAATTAAACAGCACACTCTTAGAAAAACAGTGGGTCAAAGAGGAAATCTCAAAAGAAATCAATGACTACCTTGAAACAAATGATAATGATAACACAACATACCAAAATTTATGGGATGCAGCAAAAGCGGTACTGAGAGGGAAATTTATAGCCATAAATTCATATATCAAAAAAGAAGAAAGAGCAGAAATTGAAGAATTAACTGCACATTTGAAGGAATTAGAAAAACAACAACAAAGTAACCCAACAGGAAGAAGAAGGAAGGAAATAACAAAGATAAGAGCAGAACTAAATGAAATAGAAAATAAGAAAGCACTTGAAAAAATAAACAAGACCAAGAGCTGGTTTTTTGAGAAGATCAACAAAATTGACAAACCTTTAGTGAGACTAACAAAGAAAAAAAGAGAAAAGATGCAAATACACAAAATAAGAAATGAGAAAGGTGAAATCACCACTGACCCCACAGAAATAAAGACTATCATAAGAGGATACTTTGAAAAACTATATTCCAACAAAAATGACAATTTAGAGGAAATGGACAAATTCCTAGAAATACATAAGCAGCCCATACTGACGAAAGAAGAAATTGATGATCTTAACAAACCAATCACAAGCAAAGAGATAGAATCAGTCATTAAAAATCTCCCAAATAAGAAGAGCCCAGGGCCAGACGGCTTCACAGGTGAATTCTACAAAACATTCCGGAAAGAACTAACACCAATCCTGTTGAAACTATTCCAAAAAATCGAAACAGTAGGAACACTGCCTAATTCCTTCTATGATGCCAACATTACCCTAGTACCAAAGCCAAACAAAGACACCACAAGAAAGGAAAATTACAGACCAATTTCTCTAATGAACCTAGACGCAAAAATACTTAACAAAATACTTGCTAATCGTATTCAACAACACATTAAACGAATTATACACCATGACCAAGTGGGATTTATTCCAGGTATGCAAGGATGGTTCAACATAAGAAAATCAATCAATGTAATACACCATATAAACAGATTGAGAGAAAAAAACCACATGATTATATCTATAGATGCAGAAAAGGCATTTGACAAAATACAGCACCCCTTCCTGATAAAAACACTCCAAAAGATTGGAATACAAGGAAACTTTTTGAACATGATAAAGAGTATATATGAAAAACCTAAAGCCAATGTTGTTTACAATGGCGAAATCCTGAAATCCTTCCCTCTAAAATCAGGAACAAGACAAGGATGCCCATTGTCTCCGCTCCTATTTAACATTGTCTTGGAAGTACTGGCTCGAGCACTGAGACAAGAACCAGATATAAAAGGCATTCAAATTGGAAGGGAAGAAGTCAAAATTTCATTATTTGCAGATGACATGATCCTATATATAGAAAACCCTGAGAGATCTACAACAAAACTCCTAGAACTCATAAATGAGTTTAGCAAAGTCGCAGGTTATAAGATCAATGCGCAAAAATCAGTAGCATTTCTATACACCAATAATGAGCAAGATCAGGAGGAAATCAAGAAACAAATACCATTCACAATAGTAAATAAAAAAATCAAATACTTAGGAATAAATTTAACTAAAGAGGTAAAAAACTTATACATCGAGAACTATACAAGATTGTTCAAGGAAATCAAAGAAGACCTAAATAAATGGAAGAATATTCCCTGTTCATGGATAGGAAGACTGAATATTATTAAGATGTCTATCCTACCAAAACTGATCTACACATTCAATGCAATCCCAATAAAAATCAACACAGCCTTCTTTAAGGAACTAGAAAAACTAACTATGAAATTTATTTGGAATAAAAAGAGGCCCCGAATAGCCAAAGACATATTGAAAAAGAAAAACGAAATAGGAGGAATCACACTTCCTGACTTCAAAACATACTACAAAGCTACAGTAGTGAAAACAGCATGGTACTGGCATAAGGAGAGACACACAGACCAATGGAATCGAATTGAAAGTTCAGATATAGAACCTCATGTATATAGCCATATAATATTCGATAAAGCCACCAAACCCTCTCAACTGGGAGAGAATGGCCTATTCAACAAATGGTGCCTGGAGAACTGGATAGCTATATGTAGAAGAATGAAAGAGGATTACCATCTCACACCTTATACAAAGATCAACTCAAGATGGATCAAAGACCTAAATATAAGAGCCAAGACCATAAAGACCTTAGAAAGCAGTGTAGGGAAACATCTACAGGACCTTGTAATAGGAAATGGCTTCATGAATATCACACCAAAAGCACGAGCAGCAAAAGAACAAATAGATAAATGGGACTACCTCAAAATTAAAGCCTTCTGCACCTCAAAGGAGTTTGTCAAGAAAGTAAAAAGGGAACCCACACACTGGGAGAAAATATTTGGCAACCATATATCTGATAAGAGACTTATAACTTGCATATATAAAGAACTCATAGATCTCGAAAACAAAAAGATAAACAACCCATTTAAAAAATGGGAAAAAGATTTAAACAGACACTTCTCCAAAGAAGAAATACAAATGGCTAAAAAGCACATGAAAAAATGCTCCAAATCCCTAGCTATCAGGGAAATGCAAATCAAAACTACAATGAGATACCATCTTACTCCCATAAGATTGGCAGCCATGAAAAAAACAGTAGAATACAAATGCTGGAGAGGATGTGAAGAAAGGGGAACACTCATCCATTGCTGGTGGGAATGCAGAAGGATCCAACCATTCTGGAGGACAGTTTGGCAGTTTGTCAAAAAATTATCCATAGATTTGCCATATGACCCAGCAATACCACTGCTGGGTATATACCCATCAGATCTGAAAACAAGGACACAAACCGATATATGTACACCAATGTTCATAGCAGCATTGTTCACCATCGCCAAAAGTTGGAATCAATCCAAAAGTCCATCAACAGATGAGTGGATCAATAAAATGTGGTATATACACACAATGGAATACTACTCAGCTGTAAGAACCAATACACTACAATCGCACGTGATAACATGGATGAACCTTGAGAATCTTATGTTGAGTGAAGCAACCCAGGCATTGAAGGACAAATTCTATATGATCTCAATGATATGAAATAAGTTAACTGCCTCAGAGAGCTAGAGTCTGGAAAAGTGGCTTACTGGAAATCGGGGGGTGGAGGAAGGATGTGAGTTAATGTCTGTAGGGGTGGAATCTGTGATGAGCTGGGGGTAAGTATGAGCACAAAGAAGGGACAAAATGGGGGCAAGGGGTTACCTTCGGGTGGGGTTTTCTGGGTTTGAGGGGGGCTGGGGATGGGAAGAGGGGTAATATGGTCCAAGAAATAGGTGGGAGGGAGGGGCAACATACAAACATGGGAGAGTGCCAGAAGTTCATTGAGAACTAAATGTTGAGTAAAACGTATCAAAGTATAAGTAGGAGGGTTACCTGGTTAGGACGCTCAGGGGGTATGGTCTGATGCGGGAGGACTCCGGAGGGAATAGCTGAAGGCTCATTTTGCCAAGGTGGGTTCTACCATTGGGTGGGGTGGACCCATATCCTGGGGAAGACTAATGCCGTCGAATAGAGAGAACTGTATCTCTCGTGAGAAAGGACGGCTCCCAGGGCATTAGATTGGCAGGCGTTGTGGGCCCTAAGGGGAGGGGAAAATGGACGTGCAATGGATGGAACAAAGGTAAATAAGGGGGCAAAAGAGGAGTTATGTGAGAGTACACGAGGATGAATATAAAACAGCTAATATTACACCAAAAACATAGGGGACGACAGACTAATAATGAAAACCATAAGACAAAACATAGGATAACTAAAAAATTTAGAAAACTGTACAACCTAAAGTATGGACCACATAGTAAGCACAAATGTTACTTTGTTTGAAAACTATAGTTTCGGAATCTGTACATCAGTTTCAGGAAATATGATATGAATAAGTTAAAAGATTATTGCTGTGGAAGGGAAAAGGTTTTATGGTGGATCTGGGGAAATACTGTATATTGTATATATGAATTTTGGTGATCTAAGACTCTTCTGAAGCTGACATTATGTTGGGATTCACTTTACGGGAAGTTTTGGATCACAGAGTGGTTCAACAATGGCAGCGGAGGAATACTGATATGGGATGTTATTGACAGGATATATATGGTTGACAGGGAGTTATACAGGGCATATGCCCAGGGTATATGGTAATGTCTATATATACTCATAGTGGAAACAATTAAAAACAACAGCTGGGGGGGTACTGGGCTCCTGGCCGGGGTTCACTGTTGTGGGCCCTGGGAGAGCAGCGGCAATCCTCCAGGTGCAACAGCAAGAACCAGGAAGGAAGGAGGGCCCAACAGTGGGCTCTTGATACTAATGGCTACACTTTTGAGCCTATGCACCTGCAATAAGAACAAGGCCTAGAGTAGCATTGTGCCTGGGGGTTTCCTCCTGACAGCCTTCATGTTACTCAAATGTGGCCACTCTCACAGCCAAACTCAGTGTGTAGATGTGATGCATTCCCCCCAGCGTGGGACACGACACCCGGGGATGAGCCTCCCTGGCACCGAGGGATCACTACCACATACCAGCTGAAGAAGCAACTAGAAAATGACCTTGAATTAAAGATTCAATGCGGAACAGCAGAATATACCTGTCTACATATAATAACATGACTTCGGGAAGCGGTTTGACCTAATGTAAGGGGGAAATGGAAAGGAGAAATGAGATTATAAGGCTGTGAGTCTCTAAAAAAGAGTCTGGAGGTTGTCAGAAGGAATACCCCTATGTACAACTGAACAGAGTCTAAGAGACAGATAAGGTAGATACAACCCCAGGTATTGGTTCTTTTGAGGGATAAAGAGACCCACGGGTTCTATGGTCATGGCAGAAGGGGTTCACTGCCATGACAGATGGCCCTTCTTTGGAGCTGGTGTTTCTGCGTGATGGAAATGGACTCAGAGGGGATCTCTTTTCACAAGACTTGCATGCTACTTTATTGGAATTGTAGTTGGTGCTGGGTTTAAGATATATGTAGGGGATTTGAATCTCTGGACTGATAATATGACACCCAGGCCCAGAGCCTCAACAGACTTCAGCTCCTACACTTTGACTTATTGGACTTACTCCACTCAGCTAACATGGAGTTGAAGAAGGTCAACCATCACAACATGGAGCCTAGAGTGTCTACAACTAGAAGCGGGAAGAGTGCATCCAGTACCCATGTGGAATCTAAGCCCTCACTTGACATAGATGTGCAATGGACACAACCAATCCAATGTCCACAGAGAAAATGTGGAATGGGTGTGGGAATGGTAGCCATGGGGGCTGCTGGGTGTGGGGAACGGGAGGAAGAGATGAGATGTGGAGGCGTTTTCAGGACGTGGAGTTGTCCTGGATAGTGCTTCACGGACAATTACGGGACACTGTAGATCCCCCCAGGGCCCACTGGATGGAACATGAGAGAGTCTGGGCTATGATGTGGACCATTGACTATGGGGTGCAGTGATGCTCAGAGATGAACTTACCAGGTGCAATGGATGTATCACGATGATGGGAGAGAGTGTTGCTGTGGGGGGAGTGGGGGGCGGGGGCGGTGGGGTTGAATGGGACCTCATATATATATTTTTTAATGTAATTAAAAAATAATAATAATAATAAATAAATATTTAAAAAAAAAAAAAAAAAAAAAAAAACACCTTGAATAAAAGGGTCAACTCAGACCAGCAGAATATCACAGCCTACATGTAATATCAGGTATTAAAAACTACTTTACGACCTTGAATAAAAGAGGGAAATGGAAAGGACAAATGAGTTTATATGGCTATGAGTCTCCAAAAAAGAGTCAGGAGGTCATCAGAGGATTCGCACTTACACATGCCTCAGCAGGGTCTCAGAAACAGCCAAAGTAGATATAAGCTCAGTTTCTGGTTCTCCTGAGGGCTCCATAGACCCACAGGTGCTATGGTCATGGAAGATGGCTCTGGAGTTCAGTGCCAAGTCAGTTGGCCCTACTTTGGAGTTTGTGTTCCTGAATGTGATGGAGTTGGATTCAGGTATGACCTCTCTACACATGTCCCTTCTGTTACTTTTACCATTCCCGTGGTTGGCACTGGAGTTGGTGTATACTCAGGAGACCTGAATCTCTGGACTGTCCATGTGACATCCAGGCCCAGAGTCTCAGTAGACTTGCAGCTCCTATCCTCTGGTTTATTGGACTTACTCGGGACAGGTAACAGGGAGGTGAAGAACGTCAACCACCACACCAGAGAAACAAGAGTGCCGACAACTGTAAGCAGGAGAATTGCATCCATCATCCATGTGGAATCTAAGCCCCCTCTTAATATAGAGGTGGAATGGGCATAACTGTTCCAGGGTACACAGGATGGAGGAATAGAGTACGGATTAGAGTGGACTTACAGATATTCTACTATGGAACTGTTGTGATTAGTAGTGGAAGAAATTGTAGCATTGATGTGGAGAAAGTGGCCACGATATCTACTGAGGGTAGGGAGAGGGAAGAAGAGATATGATATGGGGGCATTTTCAGGACTTGGAGTTGCCCTGGGTGGTAATGCAGGAACAAATGCTGGACATTTTATGTACTTCCATGGCCCACTGGGTGGACTGGGGGAGAGTGTAAACTACAATGTAAACTATTATCCATGTGGTGCAGCAGTGATTCAAAATATATTTACCAAATGCAACGAATCCCCTACGATGATGAAAGAGGTTGCTGATTTGGGAGGAATGGGGTGAGGGAGGGGTGGGGGTATATGGGGGCCTCATATTTTTTTTAATGTAACATTTAAATAAAAATAAATAGAGGGAAAAAAGATACAAAGGGAAGCCAGACTTCATGCTCCAAGTTTATTTTGGAAAACTCTTCAGCTGAATACCCAGGCTTGCCATTTTCAAAGTCTGCCTTCCATTAAGGATCAAAAGTTAATCTTGCTATGTTCCTTGAGACTTTAAAACAGATTGCACGGTAAGAACCAGGAAGGAATGAGGGTCCAACAGTGGGCTCCTGATACTAATGGCTATGCTTGTGAGCCTATACACCTGCAATAAGAACAAGGCCTAGAGCAGCATTGTGCCTGGGAGTTTCCTCCTGACACCCTTCATGTTACTCAAATGTGGCCACTATCGAAGCCAAACTCAGCATGTAGATGCAGTGCATTCCACCTAGTGTGGGGCATGACACCCGGGGATGAGCCTCCCTGGCACCAAGGGATCACTACAAAATACCAGCTGAAGATGCAACTAGAAAATGACCTTGAATTAAAGGTTCAATGCGGATCAGCAGAATATCCCTGTCTACATATAATAACATGACTTCAAAATGCTGTTTGACCTAATGTAAGGGGGAAATGGAAAGGAGAAATGAGTTTATATGGCTATGAGTCTCTAAAAAAGAGTCTGGAGGTTGTCAGAAGGAATGCCCTTATGCACAACTGAGCAGAGTCTAAGAGACAGATAAAGTAGATACAACCCCAGGTATTGGTTCTTTTGAGGGATAAAGAGACCCACGGGTTCTATGGTCATGGCAGATGGGGTTCACTGCCATGTCAGATGGCCCTTCTTTAGCTGGTGTTTCTGCATGATGGAACTGGACTCAGATGGGATCTCTTTTCACAAGACTTTCATGCTACTTTACTGGAATTGTAGTTGGTGCTGGGGTTTAAGATATATTTAGGGGATTTGAATCTCTGGACTGACAATATGATAGCCAGACCCTGAGCCTCAACAGACTTCAGCTCCTACACTCTGATTTATTGGACTTACCCCACTCAGCTAACATGGAGTTGAAGAAGGTCAACCACCACACCATGGAGCCTAGAGTGCCTACAACTGAAAGCAGGAGGAGTGCATCCAGTATCCATGTGGAATCTAAGCCCCCACTTGACATAAATGTGCAATGGACACAACCAGTCCAATGTCCACTGAGAAAATGTGGCATTGGTGTGGGAAGGGTGGCCATGGTGGCTGCTGGGTGTGGGGAATGGGAGGAAGAGATGAGATGGGGAGGCGTTTTCGGGATGTGGAGTTGTCCTGGGTGGTGCTTCATGGACAATTACGGGACATTGTAGATCCCCCCAGGGCCCACTGGATGGAACGTGGGAGAGTGTGGGCTATGATGTGGACCATTGACTATGGGGTGCAGCGATGCTGAGAGATGTGCTTACCAGGTGCAATGGATGTGTCATGATGATGGAAGAGAGTGTTGCTGTGGGGGGAGTGGGGGGTGGGGGCAGTGGTGTTGAATGGGACCTTATATTTTTTTAATGTAATATTTTTTAAAAAAATAAAAAAAAGAATAAAAAACATTGCATTTCCACCAGTTTCCAATAATAGTGTCATCGTTTATTTTTAAGACATTGTAGCAGATTGATAATGTCTATGAATTGCAAAAATAGATATTGGATTATGTTTGTGAACTGTTCTGTACCTCTGTGCATATTAGATAGGATTGAATTCAGAGGCTTAACTTTTACTTGATTAAATAATGATTAAGGCTTTGATTGGGCCATGTCAGTAGGATGTTTTGTCCCTACCCCCTTGTTGAGTGGGGATTCACAGAGAAAATGACAAGGCAGGGGAGAAAGGAGGAATTGTAATGCCAGAGCGCCAGGAAGTAAATACACAGAGAACCAGATATGTGATGAAAGAGTGAAGACTCCATCTAATGGCAGAGGCCCCAGGAAGAGAGAGGAGGAGACATTTGTCAAGAGTTTAGAGCTGCTCTTGTGGAGAGAGCAGAGCAGGTGAGCCCAGACAGAAATGAGCCCTGGGAGAGATGAGACTTATCCCAGCCTACAGCTCATATTGGAAGAAGTAGGGATATAGAGACTTAAGGGGAAGAGTAAGCCTGAACCCTTGCCAACATCAGCAACCATCTTGCTCCAACAGATGGGAACAGACTTTGGCAAGAGAAGTAAAGTATGCTTTATGGCCTGGTAACTGTAAGCTCCCAATGCAAATCAATACCCTTTATAAAAACCAACCAATTTCTGGTATTTTGCATCAGCACCTTTGGCTGACTAATACAGAATTTGGTACTGGGAGTTGGGGTGTGTTTTTGCAATTACCAAAATGCTGGAACAGTTTTCTAAATAGGTAAGGGGTAATTTTTTTTTTTTAGGAATTGTGAGATACTTGATAGAAAAAGCCTATATTGCTTTGCAGAGACTGTTGATAAGAATATGAATATTAAAGAGAATGTTTATGATGCCTTAGAAGTAAATGATGAAGCTGTTATTGGAAACTGGAAGAAAGGCAATCTGTGTTTTAAAGTTGCAGAGAACTTAGCATGACTGATTCCTGAAACTATATGGTAGGAAGAATTTGAAAATGGCAAGCCTGGACATTTAGTTGAAGAATTTTCCAAAGTAAAACCAGAGAATGTGGCTTGACTCCTCCTTGCAGATTGTAGCAAAATGCTAGATGAGAAATACAAGCTGAAAACTGAACTGTTTGGCACAAAGGAAACAGTAACTGATTCTGGAACTTCCAAGTCTCTGGAAATCAAGCTCCCAGATGATAGTGCCCCATTTGAGGACTTAACACAATTTGGAACTTGTAATTCAGAATTGAAAAAGTGGTTATCTAGGAAAGATTTGTGGAAAGTCTTACTGTCTGATGGCTTGGATCCCTGCTTCTTGCATGCTAAACCAACAAGCTTTTTGGGAGAGCTGTATTAACATAATCACAGTCAGCTTGGACTAAAAGGGACATGGAAGGGAGAGATTGAAGGGGAAACAGCTTTAAGAGGAAAGCCACATGGGAGCTGAGATCTGGAATAAAGACATCACCTTGGTCCAAGAGAGGAACCCCACCCAGGTACAGAGAGGGTGGAGCACATTCCTCAAGTATTAGGGAGGGAAGATTAAGGTCAACACACCATAGGTGTGAGAGGGTTGGACCTATCCCCAATGGATTTTGGAAGGCCAGGTTGCCAAGTTGTTGCTCTGAGAGGTTGGGTCTGTATGCCAATGGGTGGGAAGGATGTTGTCTTCACTTCACTTTACTAGGAAGTTAAGGCTCTAATCCAAAGATTGGGTAAAGTGGGGCAATAACCCCAATGCTCTCAGAGGGTGAAGTCTGGACCTTGGTCGACAACCAGATGTTTAATGAGAGTAGAACACAGAAAATCATTTTTTAGCAAGCCTGTGGAAGTGAGGGTCCTCATGGGGCCACAAAGAGAACAAACCATCATCTTAGGAATGACTCTTAGACTTTGATATCTAATGAAGCTTGCCCTGCAGTTTTACAGAACTGTTCTGGATCCTTAACTCATGTTTCCCTCCCAGTTCCTCCTTATTGTAATGCAAATGTTTATCCTTTTCCTGTCCATTTGTATATTAAAAGCAGATAAATAGTTTTGAAAGTTTCAGAGGTCTACTGTCAGATGGACCTTTTCCCCAAGAAATATGATTTAACATCTAGAAGTGACAGTCCTCCAACTTTGCTCTACCTTTTTAAGATGTTTCTGGCTATTTAGAGCCATTTTCCCTTCCAATAAATTTGGTAATTGTGCTTTCCATTGATTTAAAAATGTGGGTGGAATTTTTATCAGAATGGCATTGAATCTGTGTATAAATTTGTGTAGAACTAACATATTAACAATATTCAGTCTTCCAGTCAATGAGCACAGAATGTTTTTCTATCTACATGGTCTTTTTTTTTTTAATTTCTCTTAGCAAAGCATTGTAGTTTTTTGAATACAAGTACCCTAGGTGCTTGGTTAAGTTTATTCCTAAATATTTTATTCTTTCGGTTGCTACTATAAATGGATTTTTCCCCTGAATTCTCCAGCAGACTGTGCTTTACCAGAGTGTAGAAACACTACAGATTTTTGCATTTAATCTTGTATTCTACCATTCAGCTGAATTCATTTATTAGCTCTAGCAGCTTTATTGTAGAGTTTTCATATCTGTGGTGATAAGCTGTAAGGTATATGGAGACTGCTATTTTTGAGCCTTCATTTCTAAGACTTTCCTTAGTGCTTTTATTCTCCGCCATACTCTGGTACTCTCCTGATTGACAGCAATAAATAAACATTTTCAAAATAATGATAAATAGGCTACTTTTCTACAACCTGTTTGTGAGGGTAGTAACAAACTCTGAAGAGTACCTAACATTATTTTCATATACCATGTGCAACAATATCTTCAAAGAACTTTTGGTAATATTCTTATTATATGCCACAAATCCTTTTATTTGTTTTATTTTTATAATTCATTCTGAAATAAATCCCAACTTTACTTAATTTGGTAACTATTGGTCAATATTTGTTTGTATTTCTTTTTTTTTTTTTTTTCGGTTTGTTAGTATTTTTTTTTATTGACTTTGTAATAATATTACATCAAAAATATATATGTGAGGTCCCATTCAACCCTGCTCCCCCACCCCCCCCTCTCCCCCCCCAACAACACTCGTTCCCATCATCATGACACATCCATTGGATTTGGTAAGTACATCTTTGGGCACCTCTGCACCTCATAGTCAATGGTCCACATCATGGCCCATACTCTCCCCCATTCCATCCAGTGGGCCCTGTGAGGATTTACAATGTCCGGTGATTGCCTCTGAAGCACCATCCAGGGCAGCTCCATGTCCCAAAGACACCTCCACCTCTCATCTCTTCCTGCCTTTCCCCATACCCATCGTCCACCATGTCCACTTTTCTCATTCCAATACCACCTCTTCTATGTGGACATTGGATTGGTTGTGTCCATTGCACCTCTATGTCAAGAGGAGGCTCAAATTCCACATGGATGCTGGATGCAATCCTCCCATTTTCAGTTGTAATCACTCTAGGCTCCATGGTGTGGTGATTGTCCTTCTTCAACTCCATCTTAGCTGAGTGCGGTAAGTCCAATAAATCAGATTGTAGGTGCTGGAGTCTGTTGAGGTTCAGGACCTGGCTATCACATTGTCAGTCCAGAGATTCAAATCCCCTAAATATATCTTAAATCCCAATGTTAACTGCACCTCCAGCACATTAGCATGAAAGTCTTATGAAGGGAGATCCCATCTGAGTCCAGATTCATCACACATAACCACCATTTCCAAAGAGGGGCCATCTGCCCTGGTAGTTAACCCCATCGGCCATGACCATAACTCTCATGGGTCTCTTTAGCCTTCAAAGGAACCAATATCTGGGGGTTGTATCTGCTTTATCTGTCTCTCTGACTCTGCTCAGTTGTGCATGAGGGCAATCCTTCTGCCAGCCTCCAGACTCTTTTTTAGAAACTCGTAGCCATATAAACTCATTTCTCCTTTCCATTTCCCCCTTACTTTAGGTCAAACAGCATTTTAAAGTCATGTTATTTTATGTAGACATGGATATTCTGCTGATCCGCATTGAACCTTCCATATAAGGTCCTTTTCCAGTTGCATCATCAGTTGGTGTTTGATAGTGGTCCCTCGTTGCCAGGGAGGCTCGTCCCCGGGTGTCATGTCCCACGCTGGAGGGAAGGCATTGCATTTACATGCTGAGTTTGGCTTCGAGACTGGCCACATTTGAGTAACATGAAGGCTGACAGGAGGAAATTCCCAGGCACAATGTTGCTCTAGGCCTTGTTCTTATTTTAGGTTTATCAGCTCACAAGCATAGTCATTAGCATCAGGGGCTCACTGTTGAACCCTCACTCCCTCCAGGTCCCCGCCGCTGTACCTGGGAGACTGTCGCTGCTCCCCTAGGGACCGCGGCAGAGCACCACTGGCCAGGAACCCAGTACCCCCCCTGCTGTGGTTTTTAATTGTTGCCATTATGAGTATATCCAATCATTACCATGCCCCCTGGACATATATTCTGTACACCTCCCTGTCAGCCATATATCACCTGTCATTGGTATCCCATACCAGTATCCCTCCATTGCCATTGTTGAAACACTCTGTGATCCAGAACTCCCCAAAATTTGAAGCCCAATATAATGTCATGGTCCCTTACTAGGGAATGGTATATAGCGATGGGTTTAAAGGATGGATAAAGAACTTGGATAAAGTTAGATAAAGAACTTAGATAAAGAATGTTGACTTGAAAAAATTCCACATCCTATCTTTTTTTTTTTTCCCCCCCCCTAATTATTCAGCATTTCTTCATAGGAGTCCTAGACCACAGCAATGCATATATATAATATACAGCACTCCCATACATCCACCACAAAACCTTTTTCCTTCCACAGCTATACTCTTACACCCTTTTCACATCATATTTACTTAAGGTGATGTACAGAGTCTGAGATATTAGCTTTCTAACAAGGTAATATCTGTGCTTACATTATAGTGTATACTTTAGGATACACAGATCTTTACATTTTTAGTTATCCTATGTTTTACATTATGGTTTACATTATCAGTCTGTCATCTCCTATATGTTATGGTGTAATATTACATGTTTTATATCCATCCTTGTGTACTCTCAAAAAACTCCTCTCTTGCCCCCCTTTTACTTTGGTTCCACACATTTAACGTCCATTTTCCCTTCCACCTTGGTGCCCACAGTGACAGCCAACCTTCGTTTCCTGAGGAGCCACTTCAGAAATAGATGGAATAGTGTTCAGGGCCTAACTTGCTCAACTGCCCCAATGCCCTGGGAGCCACCCTTTCTCTCGAGGGATACAGTTCCCTCTATTTGGTGGCATTAGTCCTCCCCAGGATGTGGGTCCACCCCCACTCTCACTACTTGGGATTTTACCCCATGGTGTCACCCACTCTGGCAGAATGAGCATTTAGGCATTCCCCAGGAGCCCGTCCTGCATCAGACCCTCCCCTCCGAGCATTCTAAACAGGTAACCCTCTTTATTATATTTTGATATGATTTTCTCGGCATTTTACTCTCCACCACCTCCTGACCCTCTCCTGAGTTCGTATGCTCCCCCTCCCTCCCCCCACTTTTGGGCAACGTTACCCAACCATCCCTCCCCAGCCACCCTCAAACCCGTAAAGCCCCAACCAAAGGCAACCCCTTGCCCCCATTTTATCTCTTCTTTGTGTTCATACTTACCACCATCTCGTCTTAAATTCCCCCCCCTGCAGACATCGGCTCATATCCTTCCTCCACCCTCTGATTTCCTGTAAGCCTATCGTTCAGTCTCTTGCTCTCTAGGGCAGCTTGTTTATTTCATATCATTGAGGTCATGTAGTATTTGTCCTTCAATGTCTGGGTTGCTTCACTCAACATAAGGTTCTCAAGATTCATCCATGTTATCACATGTGTTTGTAGTGTGTTTGTCTTACAGCCGAGTAGTATTCCATTGTGTGTATATACCACATTTTATTGATCCACTCATCTGTTGATGGGCATTTGGGTTGATTCCAACTTTTGGCAATAGTGAACAATGCTGCTATGAACATTGGTGTACATATATCGGTTTGTGTCCTTGTTTTCAGTTCTGCTGGGTATATACCCAGCAGTGGTATTGCTGGGTCATATGGCAAATCTATGGCTAGTTTTTTGAGAAACCGCCATACTGTCCTCCAGAATGGTTGGATCCTTCCGCATTCCCACCAGCAGTGGATGAGTGTTCCCCGTCCTTCACATCCTCTCCAGCACTTGTATTCTTCTGTTTTTTTCATAGCTGCCAATCTTATGGGTGTAAGATGGTATCTCATTGTAGTTTTGATTTGCATTTCCCTGATAGCTAGAGATTTGGAACATTTTTTCATGTGCTTTCTTGCCATTTGTATTTCTTCTTCGGAGAAGTGTCTGTTTAAGTCTTTTTCCCATTTTTTAAATGGGTTGTTTACCTTTTTATTTTCAAGATATAGGAGTTCTTTATATATGCAAGTTATAAGTTTCTTATCAGATATATGATTGCCAAATATTTTCTCCCACTGTGTGGGCTCCCTTTTTACTTTCTTGACAAACTCCTTTGAGGTGCAGAAGGCTTTAATTTTGAGGAAGTCCCATTTATCTATTAGTTCTTTTGCTGCTCGTGCTTTTGGTGAGATATTCATAAATCCATTTCCTATTACAAGGTCCTGAAGATGTTTCCCTACACTGCTTTCTAAGGTTTTAATGGTCTTGGCTCTTATATTTAGGTCTTTGATCCATCTTGAGTTGATCTTTGTATAAGGTGTGAGATGGTAATCTTCTTTCATTCTTCTACATATGGCTATCCAGTTCTCCAGACACCATTTGTTGAATAGGCCACTCTCTCCCAATTGAGAGGGTTTGGTGGCTTTATCTAATATTATGTGGCTGTATATGTGAGGTTCTATATCAGAGCTTTCAATTCGATTCCATTGGTCTATGTGTCTCTCCTTATGCCAATACCATGCTGTTTTCATCACCGTAGCTTTATAGTATGTTTTGAAGTCAGGTAGTGTGATTCCTCCAATTTCGTTTTTCTTTTTCAGTATGTCTTTGGCTATTCGGGGTCTCTTTCCTTTCCAAATAAATTTCATAGTTAGTTTTTCTAGCTCCTTAAAGAAGGCTGCGTTGATTTTTATTGGGATTGCATTGAATGTGTAGATCAGTTTTGGTAGGATAGACATCTTAATAATGTTCAGTCTTCCTATCCATGAACAAGGAATAGTCTTCCATTTATTTAGATCTTCTTTGATTTCCTTGAACAATCTTGTATAATTCTCGTTGTATAAGTTCTTTACCTCTTTAGTTAAATTTATTCCTAACTATTTGATTTTTTTATTTACTATTGTGAATGGTTATTTGTTTCTTGATTTCCTCCTGATCTTGCTCATTATTGGTGTACAGAAATGCTACTGATTTTTGCGCATTGATCTTATATCCTGCGACTTTATTAAACTCATTTATGAGTTCTAGAATCTACGTTGTAGATCTCTCAGGGTTTTCTATGTATAGGATCATGTCATCTGCAAATAATGAAATTTTGACTTCTTCCTTTCCAATTTGAATGCCTTTTATTTCTGGTTCTTGCCTCAGTGCTCGTGCAAGTACTTCTAAGACAATGTTAAATAGGAGCGGAGACAGTGGGCATCCTTGTCTTGTTCCTGAGTTTAGAGGGAAGGAGTCTAGGATTTCTCCATTGTAAACAATATTGGCTTTAGGTTTTTCATATATACTCTTTATCATGTTCAAAAAATTCCCTTGTATTCCAATCTTTTGGAATGTTTTTATCAAGAAAGTGTGCTGTATTTTGTCAAATGATTTTTCTGCATCAATAGATATAATCATGTGATTTTTTTCCTTCCATCTGTTTATATGGTGTATTACGTTGATTGATTTTCTTATGTTGAACCATCCTTGCATACCTGGGATGAATCCCACTTGGTCGTGGTGTATAATACGTTTAATGTGTTGTTGAATACGATTAGCAAGTATTTTGTTAAGTATTTTTGCGTCTAGGTTCATTAGAGAAATTGGTCTGTAATTTTCCTTTCTTGTGATGTCTTTGTTTGGCTTTGGTACTAGGGTAATGTTGGCATCATAGAAGGAATTGGGTAATGTTCTTTCCGTTTCAATGTTTTGGAATAGTTTCAGCAGGATTGGTGTCAGTTCTTTCCGGAATGTTTTGTAGAATTCACCTGTGAAGCCATCTGGCCCTGGGCTCTTCTTAGTTGGGAGATTTTTGATAACCAATTCTATCTCTCTGCTTGTGATTGGTTTGTTAAGATCATCAATTTCTTCTTTCATCAATATGGGCTGCTTATGTGTTTCTAGGAATTTTTCCATTTCCTCTAGATTGTCATTTTTGTTGGAATATAGTTTTTCAAAATATCCTCTTATGATAGTCTTTATTTCTGTGGGTTCAGTGGTGATATCGCCTTTCTCATTTCTTATTTTGTGTATTTGCATCTTCTCTCTTTTTTTCTTTGTTAGTGTTACTAAAGGTTTGTCAATTTTGTTAATCTTCTCAAAAAACCAGCTCTTGGTCTTGTTTATCTGTTCAAGTGCTTTCTTATTTTCTATTTCATTTAGTTCTGCTCTTATCTTTGTTATTTCCTTCCTTCTTCTTCCTGTTGGGCTACTTTGTTGTTGTTTTTCTAATTCCTTCAAATGTGCAGTTAGTTCTTCAATTTTTGCTCTTCTTCTTTTTTGATATATGAATTTATGGCTATGAACTTCCCTCTCAGTACTGCTTTTGCTGCATCCCATAAATTTTGGTATGTTTTGTTATCATTATCATTTGTTTCAAGGTAGTCATTGATTTCTTTTGAGATTTCCTCTTTGACCCACTGTTTTTCTAAGAGTGTGCTGTTTAATTTCCAAATTGTGGTGTGAAATCTGGGCTTCTGTCCCTTGCAAATCTCCAGCTTGACTCCACTGTGGTCAGAGATAATGTTTTGTATGATTTCAATCTTTCTGAATTCGTTCAGCCTTTCTTTGTGGCCTAGCATATGATCTATCTTGGAGAATGATCCATGTGCGCTTGAGAAAATTGTATATCCTGCTGTGTTTGGGTGTAGCAATCTATATATGTCTATTAGATCCAGCTCCTCTAATATACTATTCAGATGTTTTGTTTCTTTGGTGATTCTCTTTTGAGATGTTCTGTCCAGAGTTGATAGTGGTGTATTAAAATCCCCCACTATAAGTATAGATGTATCTATTCTTTCACTTAGTTTTTCCAGCGTTTGCCTGACGTATTTAGAGGCACCCTTGTTAGGGGCATAGATATTTATGATTGTTCGATCTTCTTGACAGATTTTCCCTTTCACTAAAATGTAGTATCCTTCTTTGTCTCTCACAATTGTTTCATATTTAAAGTCTATTTTGTCTGATATTAATATAGCTACTCCTGCCTTTTTTTGGTTATTGTTAGCTTGTATGATTGTTTTCCAGCCATTCACTTTCAATCTCCATGCGTCTCTGGGTCTAAGATGTGTCTCTTGTAGACAGCATATGGATGGGTCATATTTCCTTATCCAATGTCCCAGTCTGAATCTTTTGATAGGTGAGTTTAATTCGTTGACATTCAGTGTTATTACTATCAAGGAATTATTTGTGTTAGCCATATTTTGATTGGATTTGTGTTTGTCATATTTTTGTATATATTTTTTGTCTTTTTTGTTGTTGTTGTTGGTCTTATACTCTCCTCCAACTTTGCCTTTCCTGTTTTTTCCTTTCTTCCTGCAGAACTCCCTTTAGAATTTCTTGAAGGGGAGGTTTCTTGTTGGTATACTCTTTCAGTTTCTGTTTGTCTGTGAATATTTTGAACTCTCCTTCATGTTTGAATGCTAGTTTAGCTGGATAGAGTATTCTTGGTTGGAAGTTTTTTTCCTTTAGTACCTTGACTATATCATACCACTGTCTTCTTGCCTCCATGGTTTCAGAAGAGAAATCAGCACTTAATCTAATTGAGCTTCCCTTGTATGTGATGGTTTTCTTTTCTCTTGCTGCTTTTAGGATTTTCTCTTTGTCTTGAGCTTTGGATAATTTGATAAGTATATGTCTTGGGGTGGGCCTGTTGGGGTTTATGACTTGTGGAGTGCGCTGTGCTTCTTGGATATGTACATCTGTCTCTTTCAGTAGATTTGGGAAGTTTTCAGCCATTATTTCCTGCAACACTCCTTCTGACCCCTTTCCCTTCTCTTCACCTTCTGGAATGCCTATAATACGTATGTTTGTGCTTTTTGCATTGTCATTCAGGTCCCTAAATCCTAATTGGATTTTTTCTATCTTCTTATTGACCCCTTCTACTATCTGTTTGATTTCTGATGTACTGTCTTCCACATCACTAATTCTCTGCTCTGTCTCTTCTAGTCTGCTGATATTTGCTGCAAGTGTATTTTTGATTTCTTGAACTGTGGTGTTCATTCCCATCATATCTGTTATGTTTTTGCGTATGTCTGCAATTTCCCCTCCAAGTGATGTCTTCATGTTGTTAACCTCTTTCATTACTGCATCAAATTTGTCGGTGATAAATGTTCTGAGTTCTTTCATTGCTTGTGCCAAGTTTTGCTCCCCTTCGTGATTATTGGTTTGTTGATTGGATTCAGTCATGTTTTCCTGATTATTGGTTTGGTTTGTAGATTTTTGTTGCTTTCTGGTCATCTCTTTACTTTGACGAATTTAATCAGTTCCTTAGCTTCTTTGTCTGCTTTTGGAGGTTAATTATTTGTTATTTTTGCATAGGTGTTATATCTTCTTGCGGCGGCTTGCTCGGTCGGTAGAGGTGGGGTCTGGCTGCGGACGAGGGGTTGGTCCAGCTCTGGACGAGGGGTCGGTCCCGCTTGGGACGATGGGTCGGTCCCACTTGGGACGAGGGGTCGGTCCGGCAGCAGACGAGGGATCGGTCTCACAAGGGGTTGCGCAGTTCGGCTGACGGGGTCGCCCGGCGAAGCCGGCGACGAAGGGGTCGCCTGGAGAAGCAGGCGATGAAGGGGTCGCCCGGAGAAGCAGGCGATGGACTGGGGACAAGGGAGGCCAGGCCCTTGTCGGGGGCTCTCAGGACTGGAGGGCGCACGGCAGAAGAACTACCGCGGAGACAAGGTAAACATGCAAGTCCACTTTACTGAGGGAGAGGCAACAGTTTTATAGGGGCTGGGGAAGGCTGATTGGTCAAAGCCATGCCCTGTTCTGATTGGTTGCCGGCGAAAGGTCAGTGGGCGGTACTGGATGGGGGAGGGGTGGTGGTTAGGGATTGGCTGTCGCTGTTGCTGGGGGAAGGGGCAGGGTTTAGGGATTGGTGGCTGCTGTTGCTGGGGTGGAGGGCAGACTTGAGTTTCCCGCCCATGCCTGGCTGTTGCTGCTGTCGGGGGAAGGGAAAAGGGCGGGCTGGATTTTTCCGCCCACACCTGGCTGTTGCTGCTGTCGGGGGAGGGGAAAAGGGCGGGCTGGATTTTTCCGCCCACACCTGGCTGTTGCTGCTGTCGGGGGAGGGGAAAAGGGCAGACTGGAATTTTCTGCCCTGCGCCTGCGCAGGGAGAAAGAAGGCATCGTGTGGCACCATCCGGGAGGAGGGGCGGCCGCGGAAGCATGGCTGCCGAGAAGGGGAGACCCGAGGGCACTCTGCGCCCATGCCGAGCTCCCTTCAGGGGTGGCGGTGAGTCCGACCAGCCACCCTATTATGGGGGCAGCGGCTTGGCCTACCGCGGCCGCTCCCCCGCCAGGTCAGCAAACCACTCTTCAGCCCGAGGGGTGACCGCATCTTCTCTTTGTCACTTTTTTCTTCTTATTCAAGTTACTTGTTGTTGGTTAAGTTCACTTTAGAAGAAAGTATTAGTGTTGGGGAAAGGCAATTGTGTCAGCAAGGGAAAAGTGTAAAGTAGTATTAGTAATGTATGTTAACAAAGGAAGAATATGAGATCTGGGAGGATGGAGGTTAGATTCATGTAGATTGTACAGAGTTATAGCTGTAGGTAGAGTACCTTTTATGAAGTAGATGACTGAATATGGGCGGAATATGGTATGAACTACAAAGCTATTGTTTTCACGAGAGAGGGAAAAAGAAAAGAAAGGTAATAGTTTCAAGAGTGGATAACAGACAGAAAACAGAGCAAAGGTATTAGAAATTAAGAGTTAGACACTTTGTGGATCAAAGAATGGAAGGTGGGGGTTGGAATATAGTAGAGACAGTAGATGATAGTGGATATCAAGATGCAGGGGAAGGGGGATAGTGTAGGTAGCCTAAATCAGTTCACACAGAAATGAGGCAGTGGAGGATGGGAAAACCCAGCAAATGTGAGGTGTTCCCTGTAGCACCTATTGTGTACTTGAATTAAAATAAAATAAGTGGAAAATGAGGGACAAGAGGGAAAGAGAAAACCGAAAAAAAAACTAATTATAATAAAGAAAAAAAGAGAGACAAGAAGAAAGGAAGAAAGAAAAAGAGGATAAGCAAATGGTGGGGAACAGATGAGGGAAGAGTGATACAGGTATACACGTGTCACATTTGCAACACTATCTAAAACAACAACCAAAAAAACCCCTAAATAACTGTATATAAAAAAAATAAAAAAGAAAAAAAGAAAAAAAAAAGGGACTTTGGGGGACACGCTAGGAGAAAAGACTAGGGGATAATGCAATATTAGCAATCAGGGCGTCAAAAAGAGTAAAAAATAAGATAAAGTGAAAATAAAAACAAAACAATATGAACCAATATAGATAAAACACAAACGTTAAGGTCCAAAGCACTCAAGGATCCCAGGTAGACCCCAGAGCGTGATGGATTCAGGGGTGGAAAGTCTGAGACACTGAAGACTCAAGAGGTGTGAGTCTGGGGTGTGGACCGCCAGAGTCCAGGGGACCCAGACCTGGGAACCTCAAATCTGGTCCACGGAAAGCTTAGGAGCCCCGCAGTGCAACACAGCCCTCAGGGATCCCCGTAGCAGGGTGCCAGCCCCGTGGGGGAAGCCAGATCCGCGAATTCTAAATTGAATGTCTAATCCCTGAAATTCACCTACTCCTCAGGGTATCAGCCTTTGGACAGCTCGCTCCCTGTGCTCCCACGCAACGGCCACTTGAGGGCGCCTCTACACCACGGCCCGTTCAATGACCCAGATCCCAAGCCCCACCGGGTGGGGTGGGCTTCAGCTGGAAACGCGGAAAACAGACTCTAAGATCCGAAATCCCAAACTTCGCAAAATATTCCCCAATCAGCTTCCAGACGTGTCCTCCTCCCTCACTGCACCCTACAACAGTCTCCCAATTGTGTCCCCTTATTGCTCAAAATCCAATTCCGTTGCAGATCAGCAGCCGGACCTGTGGGGATGGGGCTCCAGGCGGAAGCGCTTTCCCCCCTGTCCGGCGACTAAAACGTCCCCTGCTTCACAAGAAAACACCGTCTGTCTCCCCAAATCAATCCGCCAAGGAGTCTTGTCCCAACAATCCCCCACCAGCCAGCACAGTATCCGCGAATTTCTCAGCACCGCAAAGCCTCCAGATAAAGGAAAAAAAAAACAAAAACCCTGGCCGCCGCGGCTCCGGAGCTGCAAGAGCGCCCGCTACCGCGGCTCCGCCCACCCAAGGAGGGAACTTCCCGCGCCCAGCTGGGATCTCCGTTTATATATTATAGACGTATCCTCTCTGTTACCTTCCCACTGAATTGACGTCCAGACACCTTCCAACCAGCAAAAATCCCCGAAACAGCGCGGTCCTAAAGAGCCTTCAACGCTGCCCAGCCGCCCCCTGCAGAGACACTACCAGGCAAGCTCACGCAGCCACCATCTTGCCAGCCTCTCCTCCTTGTTTGTATTTCTTGTTGAACATTCAAGCCATATATGCCTTTCCTTCATAACACGATGCTATTCCAAACCCTTAAAATATAATTTTATGGGAATTTCATGATTTTACACATACATTGTAATGTTAATAAATTGTATTTATGATGTGACATAAAATTGAAAATGTATTGAATCACCAGTGACTTTGAAATATTTGGAATATTTCCCCTTTTTTTAAGATTAACAACAACCAAAAACTAGTAATTTTATTGCTAATTGTCAGTATGATAAATTTAACTAATCTCAAGAGTATAGTGAAAAATTCATCATCAATCAGGGGTTTTAAAGAATGGCTACTCTAGATGGTGAAAATCCCAACTGATATTGCATTTCCTCAAAACATTCTTCCTCCATCAGGCATGAATTCCAATATTTGATTAATTTCCTGCTCAGATAGATTGCCTCTATATTTTTCTAGATTTGAAAATCTGCTTATTCTCATAAGTATGGCAATCACAACTATTTTACTTGAGTTTGTCTTGCTTGAAGCATACTAAATCATAAAGAAATCTTATGTATTAATTATACTTTGAATTCTAAACTTAATTATCTTGAGGGACATCAATTGAGAACTATTTAACTTTACATTGGAAAAATTAAATGGAGGCATATAATTATAAATATTAAAAATATAATTTAATAAATAATATATAATTTAATATATTTATATATGTATTCATAGTTTTATATTTATTTTACATTTAATCCATTTGTAATTACAAAGTAGCATACAATTTGAAAGGCATATTATGTTGATAATAATTTTTTGAATTACTCTCATTGCCTGTATTCATATGAATTTATAGGATCTTTGTAAAATATTTTTGTAAATTATTTTGCAGTAATAATCATTTCCATTATTCATACTTCTTCTTTCCTCAATTTTATGAAGATAAATTCACTTAGCAAAGATTTTATTAAATAGCAAAAACTATATTCAGTAATTAATTTTACAGTGGTAAGAACAACATGGTACTGGTTTAAAGATAGACACATAGACCATTGGAACTCCCTGATGGTGCAGAAACAGATCCTCACATCTACGGTCAGGTGATGGTGAAATCACCAGTTCCTCAGGGCTCCTGGAAGATATGATCCATATGTGTTCACACAAATAAAAACCATGTTATAAAGAATCTAGAGGCAAAATTATTCCAATGAATATGGGTAAATGTGAACTTCCCAGAGAAATGACTTCTTGAAATTTATTCACAGAAGAATGAAGCAAGATCACAGATTTTAAGTTGCTGCAATTGTGCAAAATAAATATTCATATTGCAGAAGATAAGATATATTGTGAGATCCTGGGGGGAGATGAGAAGGTAAACTAGAGAGTCAGCAAGGGAAGACCACTACACACTGAATTCAATTATAGAAACAATTATATCTCTATTTTGGGGGGTCATTGCTGCAAAGGATAACAGAAAGTACTCAAAGGATCAAACAACTCAAATGAAGAAGGAAAGAGTGATGCAGCGTAATCCATTTAGTGTCCTTTGGATTAAATCCATTCTGAGAAGAACATCAGAACCATTCATTAACTGTGTTACAAAAAACATTTGTTACTCAGTTGGCCAAACCTGGGAGAGATTAACAATCATCCTAGTCATCTGGTACATGTTCAAACAAACAGGTTGCTGTGGAGGTTTTCTTACACAGTGTATATGGAGTTAAAATTTGTTAATGAATAAAATGGGAAAATATTGAACGGGTATCTCTTGGTAAAGATTTTTGTCTTTTTATTCATATTTTTAAAATTTATTTTTAAAAGATACTTAGATTACATAAAATGTTACATTAAAACTTAAGGGATTCCCAAAAGTCCCATTCCCCACAACTCCTACTTTTCAAACAAAAGAGCTAATGCAGAGGTTTTCTTGCTATGAATATCTGGAATTAAAATCTGTTAATGCATACAATCAGAAAATAATTACTGGATGTCTCCTGGCAAAGTTTGAAAAGATAGTTTGCTAAAATACTGTAAATATGACCCATAACTAAAAGGTTTATGAACTTTGATTTCATTTTAAATAATTTGATTTCATAGATTATCTGATCCTATAAATGTTGGAATTCATATATAAGAACAAAGTTTAAAAAAAACTGAAAGGGGAAATATGTGAATTCATTCATTTAAATATACTGACTTATCTCTAGTTCTTCTAAACTGAATCTCTCAGAAAAAGCCAGTATGAATATCAATGTTGGAATTTTATTTGTTAATCATATGGATTATCTCCATTTTATTTTACTATATTTTATTCTATATTTTGAATACAGGGAAATGGCAACATATGAGAAAATGACAATCTTACTATGTTTGTTGAGCTCCAAATCCTGCAAAGTCTGTTACTAGTAATTTATACTGGAGCCTTGACTGGGAATCTTCTGTTACTATCATTGTGTCAGACCCAAAACTGCACTTTCCAGTGTAGGCAATTTATCCTCCATTGATCTTTGCTGCATTTAAACTACTGTTCACAAAACAAATGTGGATTTTTTGATAGGCAGTAATTGATCTTTCCTAGCATGTGTGGCTCATTTTCATGTCTATCTATACTTGTATCCACAGAGTTTTCCTTCTTTGTGGTGATGTCCTATGATTGCTATCTTGCCTTTTGCCACCCTCTGCACTATGGACCCACCATTATACCATGTCTGTGCACACAGGCAGCTGGTGTCTCATAAGCAAGTGGGTTGGTCTATTCTGCTGACCACAAAGGCACCATGTTCAGGCTTCCCTTCAAGGGCCCAGTGTGACCCATTAATATTTCTGTGACATACCTCAAATTTTGAGGATCTCCTCTTCAGATGTTCAGTTTTCTGAGTTTGTGGTCATACCTCTAAGGGCTAGTATTATATTAAGATATTCCCCTTTTTTGTTTAAGTCCTACATATTTTGTTTGTTTGTTTTCTGTTTATTTATTTTTTTCTTGTTTATTTTTTAAATGTTACATTCAAAAAACCATGAGGTCCACATATACCCCCCACTCCCCTGACCCCACTCTTTCCACATCAACAATCTCTCATCATCATGACACATTCATTGCATTTGGTGAATCTATTTTGGAGCACTGCATGGATAGTAGTTTACACTCTCCCCCAGTCCACCCAGTGCACCATGAAAAGACATAAAATATCCAGCATTTGTCCCTGCAGTACTACACAGGACAACTGCAAGTTCTGAAAATGCCCCCACATTATATCTCTTCTTCCCTCTCCCTACCCTCAACAGATACCGTGGCCACTTTCTCCACATCAATGCTACAATTTCTTCCATTACTAATCACAATAGTTCCATAGTAGAATATCAGTAAGTCCACTCAAATCCATACTCTATTGCTCCAGCCTGTGTACCCTGGGATGGTTATGTCCACTCCACCTCTATATCAAGAGGGGGCTTAGATTCCACATGGATGATGGTGTGGTGGTTGAACTTCACCTCCCTGTTAGCTGGCCAGAGTAAGTCCAATAAACCAGACAGTAGGAATTGCAAGTCTGCTGAGGTTCATGGCCTGGTTGTCACATAGACAGTCCAGAGATACACCAACCTCAGTGCCAATCACAGGTCTGGTAAAAGTGACAGAAGAGGCATGTGTAGAAAGCCCATATCTGAGTCCAACGCCATCACACTCAGGAACACAAACTCCAAAGTAGGGCCAACTGACATGGCACTGACCTCCAAAGCCATCTGCCATGACCATAGAACCTGTGGGTCTTTGTAGCCCTCAGGAGAACCAGTACCTGGGTTTCTATCTACTTTGGCTGTGTCTGGGACCCTCCTGAGGTGTGTGTAAGCATTACCCCTCTGATGACCTCCCAACTCTTTTTTGGAGACTCATAGCCATATAAACACATTTGTCCTTTCCATTTCCCCCTTTTGTCCAAAATCATAAAGCAATTTTTAACACCTGATATTACATGTAGGCTGAGATATTCTGCTGGTCTTAGTTCACCCTTTTATTCAAGGCGTTTCTCTAGTTACATCATTATCTGGTGCTTGATAGTTATCCCTTTGGTGCCAGGGAGGCTCATCACCAGGAGTCATGTCCCATGCTGGAGGGGAGTAATGCCTTTACATGCTGAATTTGACTTAGAAAGTGGCCACATTTGAGAAACATGAAGGCTCTCAGGAGTTAACCAATAGGTACCCTTCAGCTCTAGGCCTTTTTCATATTTCAGGCACACAGGCTTATAATCATAGCCATCAGTATCAAGGGCTCATTGTTGGACCATCAATCTTTATTGGTCTTTGCCACTGCACTTGGGGAATTGTTGCTGTTCCATTGGGAAATGTGACAGAGTTCCCCTGAGTAGGAACTCAGCACTCCCTCAGTTGTTGTTTTTAACTGTAACTATTATGAAAATATCCAAACATTTTTATGTGCCTTGTATACATGCCCTGGAGAACTCCGTTCCAACTATGTGCCCCCTATCAATTACACCCCACATTGTGTTCCTCCCCTGCCATAGTTAAACCTCTCTGTGGTCCAAAACTTCTTCAAAAATGAAGACTAATGTATTGCCAAGTTCCATTAATAATAAAATGGAATATAGTGATGAGTTTAAAGGTTAGATATAGAATACATATGAATTTAGAAAAATTAAATAAAGTAAAAATAAATTGTGGTATCAAAAAATGAAATAGCCTTGTTTTTTTGTTTTTTTAATTGATTTTGTAAAAATATTACATTAGAAAAAAATATGAGGTCCCATTCAACCCCACCACCCCCACCCCACCACTCCCCCCCCCCCCCCCAGCAACATTCACTCCCATCATCATGACACATCCATTGCATTTGGTAAGTACATCTCTGGGAATTTCTGCACCTCATGGTCACTGGTCCACATCATGGCCCATATTCTCCCCCATTCCATCCAGTGGGCCCTGGGAGGATTTACAATGTCTGGTGATTGCCCCTGAAACACCATCCAGGGCAAGTCCAAGTCCCAAAGGCGCCTCCACATCTCATCTCTTCCTGCCATTCCCCATATCCATCAGCCACCATGTCCACTTTTCCCACTCCAATGCCACCTTTTCTCTGTGGACATTGGATTGTTTGTGTCTGTTGCACCTCTATGCCAAGAGGAGGCTCAGATTCCACATGGATAGTGGATGCAATCCTCCTGCTTTCAGTTGTAGGCACTCTAGGCTCCATGGTGTGGTGGCTGTCCTTCTTCAACTCCATCTTACCTGAGTGAGGTGAGTCCAATAAATCAGATTGTAGGAGCTGGAGTCTGTTGAGGCTCAGGGCCTGGTTATCATATTGTCAGTCCAGAGATTCAAATCCCCTAAATATATCTTAAACCACAACACCATCTACAATTCCAGTAAAGTAGCATGAAAGTCTTATGAAAAGAGATCCCATCTGAGTCCAGTTTCAAAAAAGCCTTGTTTTTGATGTTTTGCCTTTTATCATTGTCATAAGTGTTGCCCTGTATGTACAGTAGCAAGGCAATTTCTTCCATTTCTTCCTCAGTGTCTACATCCTTTCTTTTTCTTTATTTTTTTCCTAATTAATAAGTTTGTCTTCACAAAAGTTTTAGATCACTAATTCATATATACAATATATGGTACCCCCACATATCGAACATCAAGCACTTTGTCCCTTCCCCAACAATAATCTCTTTTTTTTAATAAAGGGAATTTATTTGGGGTAGGAGTATACAGATAACAGGCCACAAAACATAAGTTACTTCCTTCCCTCACCAAAGTCTATTTTCACGTGTTGGAGCAAGATGGCTGCTAACATCTGCGAGGGTTCAGGCTTTCTAGGTTACTCTCTTCCTGAGGCTTGTTTCTCTTTCCTCTGTGCATTTAATTCCTGGGGCTCCAGCTTAAGGCTCCAGCATCAAACTCCAACACCAAAAACATTGCAATATCAAAAACCCTCATCTTTCTCCTTTGCCAGGTGTTTTATCTGTGAGTCTCCATCCACCAATGGTGGGGACTCAATGCCCTGCTGACAGAAGAAGTTTTCTTAATCAAGTAAACCTCTGAATCCAATCTAATCTAATATGCCAAGAGGAAAAGACAAGTTTACAAACATAATCCAATATTCTTTTTGAAATTTATCACCTTTCTTTGTCTGAGATAAAGCCATTTGTTTCTCGGTTTCCTATTTGAATCCAGTTCAGATAATCTGACCATGTACATTATAGATGATATGCACAAATTATTGGGGAATGCCTTCAATGGGAGTCTATTACTAGCTGATCCTTGTTTCAAGAGTAAAATAAAAAATGGCAGCATCAGGTTATAAATTATATGGTAGGAGGCCTACCCTGAGGAGCAATATTTTCAACCTGGATTAAGAATTTTGTAACTGGCAACCAAAATGGATTTGAGAGATGCATCAATGTGGAAAAACCCCTGCCTTTTCCACAAGTGTCTGCTCACCGGTTTTGGCTTCCCTTTAACGGATCATTCTTTCCCATCTGGTATTCTGAAGTCACCAAGAAGACAAAATCCTTCTGTTAGTATTACATAATAATTTATAATTCTTAGTGTTTTATTTTCTCTAATTGCAGCTGGCCCCAAAAGAAAGTGCCATTGATAGGTGTGCTGAGGAATAGAAATCTAGATGAAAAGAAATGTGGATCTTTCTTGCTGACTTTAGTCGAGAGCCCCATTAAAGCTTCCAGGTAGGAATAAGCATTGGGGTATATTGAAGTAAATGGGTATTTGAGATAAGAACTAGAGTCATGTTTCTTGAGTAGTTGGGTTCTGTTTCGATGGCACAGGTTTGTGTTCAGGTGAGTGTTGTGTGTGTATATGTGTATGTGCTGTAATGCTCAGTGTACATGAATGTGATTCTCAATGTGCATGTGTGAGAACCTGTGTTAGCTGTGTGCCTTCCTAGATTTCTCTATTAATTAGCACAATTGCTAATACAATCCCATAATAATTTCCTCAAGGACATATATGTACGTCATTATTATCAAATTATATACTGCAAATAATATAGTTTATTGTTAATCAGGTATGCCTCAATAAACTGGAAAATATCCCATAACAACCCAGGAAAATGCTCCAGTGAATAACATTACGTTACAAAATCACTGTCATTAGCATTTAATAAGAATTCATTTAATAGTGAAACTCATGTCTCATATCTGCATAGAGGACTTTACTTGCTCCTAATGGCATTTTTATTGATCATGATAAAAGGAAAGCAGCCATATCTGCCTTTTCTAACATAGGAGAAAAGAGAAGCTTAGAAGCTGATGCACAGTAGTAGCAAATAGGGAAAGAGGCACTGGAGATATTAGGGCTTTGTTTCCAAGTCCCACACATTTTCTTCATGCTTCTTCTGCCTGGAAGTCTCTATTCTTCTACTATGAATTTGGCAACATTTGTCATTTTAATTCTGGTTACTGAGCACCACACCACAAGGGCATCCACAGCACAAGAAGTTGTCATCCACTTCTCAAAAGCCCAGTTGCCACGTGTTTTAGTAACTAAGACATGGACAATGCAGAGAGAACATTTTCATCTTCACAAAACATTTGAACTCATCAAACATGGAGCAAGTCCATAGCAGGCCAGCTTTCAGAGCGATGAGATTGGAGGCTTGTGCTGTAATGGTCCAGTAAAATGGGCAAGGGAGAGGTTGAGAGAAGAGTCCATTGCCACCTCTCCTCCATTTGAAAACTGTTTCCAATGTCTTGTTGGAGGCCTCCTAGTCCACAGAGCTCAGGGAAGGTCTGAGAGCCCAGGCTAAAGAGTTGAGGTGATCTTGGGTGGCCAGCCTGGTCTCAACTGGAAAAGGAAGGGTTTGGTATGCCATTCTCTCTAATACATTTCTTAGAGATATGTTTTCCTAAAGATTGCCTTGCAGGTTGGAGGTATGACTGTACCAGCAGTGATGAGGGTGACAATCCAAGTAGGTAACAATTCTCAAGAAAGTATCCAATGGTAGAGAGTTCCTGGGAGCAGTTGCATAACACTTCTGCATTGGAGATGGAGGAAGGGGCTGTGAATTCAGAAAGTAAAGGAAATATTTATTGAGATCTGCTTTGTTCTTTTCCTATTTCAGTAACATCATAGTAAGAGATATTATGATGTCGTGGTCAGGAAGACACGGACCAAATGATTGTCTTAGAGGAAAAGGAGGATATACGTCCCTACTTTTAGAGTATGTGAGGACTGGAAAAGGGACCATGGAGATCCTAGACCAAACCTAGATGGTAAAGGTGAAGGAAGAAATCAAGGCCCAAGGAATGGACTGTTGTGATGAGGACAAAATTATGTGCTGAGATCAGGTGAAAACCTGACAAGAACAACAGTGGTTCAAGCTCTCCCCACAACCCTAACATTTTCCTTTCCTTTTGCAAGGATGCCCCATCTCAGATACTGCCATGATCCATTCTGAAGCATTTTTCATGGCTTCAGAAGATCCAGACACAGGGAACGACAATCTGCATGTAATTCATGTCTTCTTTCTGTCTTTTTTCACCTATTCCTATGCAGAAACTTCTCTTTGTACCTCTTCCATCTTATCCTCTTTTTATAATTTTCATCTTGAAGGATTTGATCACATCTAGGAAGTTGAGATCATGGAAATGAGAAGGTTTATAACAGCTTTCTACATCCTTCTCAACTACTTTTTTAGCATTTTCCTCATTTCCAGACCTACTATGCACCACGCACCATCACGCATAAACCTGAATGAAACAGGCAGGGAGCCAGGCTGGGAGTCAGATGACTTGGGCCACACTTTTGGAGGTGGTACTTGTGAACTTGGTGCTGGGCTGGACTCTAACCTCACAGATATATTCCTGCACATGGTGGCTCTGTACATGCAAGTTTTTTCTCTGTTCCTTGCAGCTATCTGCACTGTTCGAGATGAAGGAGGAGTCTCTTTTCATAATTTCTCATTTCCTGATGCAGTAAGAAGAGCTTCCTCCCCAGCTCTGTGACATTCTGTTAGGAGGGACCAGCAGCAGTTCTATTTCAAAGATGAGAAAACCGAAACTGGGGAAGGGTGGGTAGGACCCCCACCATCGACTACAGCCTCCTTAGGTTTGACAAATGATGCAAGACATGCGCGAGGTGGAGGGTCGGCGACCTCCTCCCGGGGCTCAGGCGCAGTCAGGCGGGAGTGAGGGAGGGAGACCTGGTCTGCCCAGCAATAATCTTTTTATATGTTCATATTATATTTGCTGCAGCTGATGTACAGATATTGAAACAATGTCTTTCAAACATGATTCCGTTTCGATTTACATTATGGTTTATATTTTAGACTATACAATTTTGTAATTTTTAGTTATCTTATGTTTTACATTATGGTTTACATTTTACCCTAAAGGCTTTTACACATTTTAGGTGTAATTTAACATGTCCTATATCCATTATTGCATGATCTTGTGAAACAATCCATTGCCCCACAGTTACACTGATTCCATCTGTTAAACACGTCTTTCCCACTCCCCTCAGGGCCCACCATGACAATCAATCTTCATTACTTGAAGAACCATATTCAGAGATACTTGCAACAAAGTTGAGGGCTTGACATACTCGACTGCCCTAACCCATTGGGAGCCACCAATTCTCTCGAGAGGTACAATTCCCTCTCTTTGAAAACATCAGTCCTCCCCAGTATGTGCATATAACTTCACTCTCATTATATGGGTCTCCACCTAATGACATAAGCCCCTATGACAAAATGAGCACTCCCACACTCCCTAAAAGCACCCTGTGTCAGATGCCCCCTTATGCATCTTAAACAGACAACCTTCCTCATTGCATTTTCTAAAGAGTTTTCTCTACATTATAATTTCAACCACATACCTGACAATCTCCTATGTTCAAATGTTCCCCCTACCACCCCACAAATTTCTTGGGTCATCTGACCCTTCCTCCCATCCCTAGGCCCCCCTCAAACCCACAAAGCTCCACCTAAAGGTACTCCTAAGCCATTTTATCCCTTCCCTGTACAAATACCTCGAGTTTATCATAGATTTTACAAATATAGGTGTCAGCTTACGACCTTCCTCTATCACCCAACTTCCTTTAAGCCTGTCATCCAGTCTCCAGCTCTCTGAGACTGCTTGATTTACTTATTTCATATCAGAGTGGTCATGTAGTATTTGTCTTTCAATGCCTGGGCTGCTTCACTCAGCATAAGGGTCTCAAGATTCATCCATGTTATCATATGTGTTTGTACTTTATTTGTTCATATAGCTAAGTAGCATTCCATTGTATGTAATACCACCCTATATTTATCCATTCATCTGTTGATGGGCATTTGGGTTGATTTCAACTTTTGGCAATAGTGAACAATGCTGCTATGAACATTGGTGTGCATATATCAGTTTGTGTCCTTGCTTTCAGTTCAACTGGGTATATACCAAGCAGTGGAATTGCTGGGTCATATGGCAAATGTATAGCTAGTTTTTTGAGAAACCGCCAAACCATCCCCCAGAATGGCTGGATCCTTCTGCATTCCCACCAGCAGTGGATGAGTGTTCTGACTGCTTCACAACCTCTCCAGCACTTGTAGTCTTCTGATTTTTTGAAAGCTGCCAGTCTTATGGGAGTAAGATGGTATCTCATTGTTGTTTTGATTTGCATTTCCCTTATAACTAGTGGTTTTGAGTATTTTTTTTTTTCATATGCTTTTTAGCCATATCTTCTTTGGAGAAGTGTCTGTTCAAATCTTTTTCCTGTTTTTTCAATGGGTTGATTGTCTTTTCATTTTCAAGATATAGAAATTCTTTATATATGCAGTATATGTCTCCTATTAGATATATGGTTACCAAATATTTTCTCCCATTATTTGGACTCTCTTTTCACTTTCTTGACAAACTCCTTTGAGGTGCAAAAGGCTATAATTTTGAGGAAGTTTCATTTACCTATTTATTCTTTTGCTGCTCGTGCTTTTGGTGTGAAGTTCATGAAGCCATTTCCTATTACATGTTCTTTTTGTTGCTTCCCTACATTGTTTTCCAAGGTCTTTGTGGTCTTGGCTCTTATATATATTTGATCCACCTTGAGTTGATTTTTGTATAAGGTGTGAGTTGGTAATCCTCTTTCATTCTTTTACATATGGATATCCAATTACCCAGGCACCATTTGTTGAAGAGGCCATTCTCTCCCAGTTGAGAGGGTTTATTGGCCTTGTGAAATTCCATATGGCCGTATATATGAGGATCTATATCAGAACTCCCAATTTGGTTCCATTGTTCAGTGTGTCTATCCTTATGCCAATATCATGCTGTTTTCACTACTGTAGCTTTGTAGTATGTTGTGAAGTCAGGTAGTGTTAGTCCTCTAATTTCATTTTATTTTTTCAATATGTCTTTGGCTATTCAGGACTTTTTTCCTTTCCAAATAAATTTCATAGATGGTATTTCTAGTTCATTAAAGAATGTTGTGTTGATTTTTATTGGGATTGCATTCAATGTGTAGATCAGTTTTGGTAGGATAGACATCTTAATAATATTTAGCCTTCCTATCCATGCACAGGAAATATTCTTCCATTTATTTAGGTCTTCTTTGGTTTCCTTGAACAGTCTTGCGTAGTTCTCTATGTATAAGTTTTTTACTTCTTTAAATAAATTTATTCCTAGGTATTTGATTTTTTATTTACTATTATAAATGCTATTTGTTTCTTGATTTCCTCCTCAGATTGTTCTTTATTGGTGTGCAGAAATGCTACTGATTTTTGTGCATTTATAACCTGTGACTTTACTGAACTCATTTATGAGTTCTAGAAGGTTTCTTGTAGACACTTCAGGGTTTTATATATGTACAATCATATCATCTGCAAATAATGAATTTTGACTTCTTCCTTTCCTATTTAGATGCCTTTTATAGCTGGTTCTTGCCTCAGTGCCCTAGCAAGTACTTCTAAGACAATGTAAAATAGAAGGGGTGATAGTGGGCATCCTTGTCTTTTTCCTGATCTTAGAGGGAAAGATTTTAGGATTTCACCATTGTAAATGATGTTGGCTGTGGGTTTTTCATATATACTCTTTATCATGTTCAGAAAATGTCCTTGTATTCTGATCTTTTGCAGTGTTTTTATCAAGAAAGGGTGCTGTATTTTGTCAAATGCATTTTATGCATCTATAGATATGATCATGTGATTTTTTTCCTTAAATCTCTTTATATGGCATATTACATTGATTGATTTTTTTTATGTTGAACCATCCTTGCATACCAGGAATGAATCCCACTTGGTCATGGTTTATAATTCATTTAATGTGTTGTTGAATATGATTAGCAAGTATTTTGTTGAACATTTTTGCATCTAGGTTCATTAGAGAAATTGGTCTGTAATTTTCTTTTCTTGTGGTGTCTTTGTATGGCTTTGGTACTAGGGTATTGTTGACATCATAATATGAGTTAGACAATGTTCCTTCTCTTTTGATTTTTTGGAAGAGTTTCAGCAAGATTGGCGTTATTTCTTTCTGGAATTTTTGTAGAATTCACCTGTGAAGTCATCTGGCCCAGGGTTCTTCTTAGTTGGGAGGTTTTTAATAATGATTCTATCTCTTTACTTTTGATTGGTTTGTTGAAATCATCAATTTCTTCTTTCTTTGATATAGGCTGCTTATGTGTTTCTGGAATTTTTCCATTTCCTTCTTGCTGGAATACAGTTTTTCAAAGAATCCTTTTATGACACACTTTATTTCTGTGGGGTCAGTCTTGATATCTCCTGTCTCATTTCTTATTTTGTGTATTTTCATCTTCTCTCTTTTTTTCTTTGTTAGTCTAGCTAAGGGTTTGCCAATTTTATTGATATTCACAAAGAACCAGCTCTTGGTTTTGTTTATCTTTTCAAGTGCTTTTTTATTTTTTATTTCATTTAGTTCTGCTCTGATCTTTGTTATTTCTTCCTACTAATTCCTCTAAGGGTGCAGTTAGTTCTTCAATTTTACTGCTTTCTTCTTTTTTGATGTATGAATTCATGTATAAATTTCCCTCTCAGTACTGCTTTTGCTGCATCCCATAAGTTTTGGTATGTTGTGTAATCATTTTCATTAGTTTCAAGGTAGTTATTAATTTCTTTTGAGATTTCCTCCTTGACTCTAAGAGTGTGCTGTTTAATTTCCATATCTGGGTATGAAATCTGGGCCACTGGCCCTTGTAGAATTCCAGCTTCACTCCACTGTGTGTGGTCAGAGAAATTATTTTGTATGATTTTGTTATTTCTGAATTCATTGAGACTTTCTTTGTGGCCTATGATATGGCCTATCTTGGAGAATGATACATGTGCGCTTGAGAAAAATGTATATCCTGCTGCATTCAGGCGTAATGTTCTGTATATGTCTATTATTAGGTCCAACTCCTCTAAAGACTGTTCAATTTTTTGTTTCTTTATTGATTCTCTTTTGAGATGTTTTGTCCAAAGTTGACAGTGGTGTATTAAAGTCCCTCAGTATAATTGTAGAGGCATCTATTCCTTCACTTGGTTTTTCCAGTGTTTGCCTCACATATTTGGAGGCACCCATTTTAGGAGAATAAATGTTTATGACTGTTCATTCTTCTTGAAAAATTATCCCTTTCACTAATATGTAGTGTCCATCTTTGTCTCTCACAATTGTTTCGCATTTAAAGTCTATTTCATCTGATATTAATATAGCTACGCTTGCCCTTTTTTTTTATTGTTAGCTTGTAACATTATTTTCCAGCCATTCACTTTCAACCTCCTTGAATCCCTGCATCTAAGATGTGTTTCATGTATACAGCATATAGATGGGTCATATTTCCTTATCCAATCTTCCAGTCTTAGTCTTTTGTCAGGTGAGTTTAATCCATTGACATTCAGTGTTATTATTTTCAAAGAATTATTTAGGTTAGCCATATTTTGTTTGGACTTGTGTTTGTCCTATTTTGTTTTTTCTTCTCTCTTTTGTTGCTCTTACATTCTTCTCCAACTCTGCCTCTCCTGTTTTTTCTTTCTTCCTGCAGACCTCCCTTTACTATTTCTTGAAGGGCAGGGTTCTTTTTGGCATACTCTCTTAGTTTCTGTTTATCTGTGAATATTGTGAACTCTCCATTATTTTTGAATGCTAACTTAGCTGGATAGAGTATTCTTGGTTAGAATTTTTTTTCATTTAGTACTTTGACTATGTCACACCACTACATTCTTGCTTCCATATTTTAAGATGAGAAATCAGCACTTAAACTTAAGGAGTCTCCTTTGTATGTGATGATTCTCTTTTCTCTTGCTGCTTTTAGAATTTTCTCTTTGTCTTGAGCATTGGATAATTTGATAAGTATATGTCCTGCGGTAGACCTGTTGGGATTTAAGCTGTTTGGGGTGTGTTGTGCTTCCTGGACATGTACATCCATCTCCCTCAATAGGTTTTGGAAGTTTTCAGTCATTACTTCCTCCAACACCCCTTCTGTCCCCTTTCCCTTCTCTTCTCCTTCTGGGATGCCTGTAATACATATATTTGTGCATTTTGCATTGTCATTCAGTTCCCTAAACCCCTGCTGGGTTTTTTCTATCTTTTTATCCATCAATTCTACTATCCGCTTCATTTCAGATGTACTGCCTTCCACATCACTAATTCTCTCCTCTGCCTCTTCTAATCTGCTGTTATTTGCTGAGAGTATATTTTTGATTTCTTGAATTGTGCTGTTCGTCGCCATCATATCCGTTATATTTTTGTGTATCATTGCAATTTCTTCTGTATTCTCTCCAAGTGTTTTCTTCATATTCTTAATCTCTTACTTCACTTCATGAAATTGGTCACTAATATATGTTTTGAGAGCTTTAATTATTGTTTGATTATCTGCTCCTCTTCCTAGTTTTTAGTTTGTTCATTGGATTGGGTCATGTTTTCCTGATTATTGGTTTGGTTTGTAGTTTTTTGTTGCTGTCTGGTCATCATTTTATCTTGACAGGCTTTATCAGTTCCTTAACTTCTTTGTCTAGTCTTGAGATTTAATTAGTTGTTGTTTTTGTGAAAGTGTTATGTCTTCTCTTTGTCACCTTGTTCTTATTCTATTTTCTTTTTCCTGGCTAAGTTCACTTTGAAGGAAAATATTAGGGCCAGGGAAAGCAAAATGAGTAAGAAAAGAAAATGTACAAAGTAGTATTGATATTAAATGTTAACAGAGGAACCATGTGAGATCTAGGAGAATGACATAGACTCATGGAAGCTGTGTAGAGCTATAGCAGTAAGTAGTAAAGTACCTATAATTAGACAGTCAACTGAATATGGGGAGGAATATAGTATGAATTAAAAGGCCAGTGTTTTCATGAGAGGGAAAGAGAAAAGAAAGACAATATAAAGAGTGGATAAAAGACAGAAAACAAAACAAAGGTATTAGAAATAAAAAGTCAGACAATTTGGGAGCCAAACAAAGGGAGGTAGAATGTAAGAGAAGCAATAGATAAAGGAGGATAGATTTAGAGGAAAGGGGATAGTGTTGGTGGCCAAAATCAATACACACAGAAAAGAGGACATTGACAGTGAGGAAACACAGCAAATGTGAAGCACTCCCTGCAGCACCTATTACTTTAAAAAAAAAATAAAATAAAAAAGAAGAGAAAGGAAGAAAAAGAGAAAATAAGGGGGAGGCAAAAATGGGGGGAAGCAAGAAAGAAAAAGAAAAAAGAAATAAACTAAAGAAAAGAAAAAGCACCTTGTGGGGATAAAGAGGAAGAAAAAACCAGGAAACAATGCAGCAATAACAACAACAACAAAAATGTTTCAAGCTAGGAATCCTCTTTGCAGTTAAATAAAATGCTTAGGGATCTGATGTTCACCCTTTCTCCCTTCCTCACTTACCTCTCTCCCAGGGCAGCAGGAAAGCTGCATAAGGGGTGCTATAGGAGATTCAAGTGAGTCCTTGGTGAACCAACTCAACACAGAAGACAATGACTTTTTATGTCCACTGAGAGAGCACCTACACCTCACCAGAAACCCCAAATATGCTACTGGATGCTTGGAAAGCACATCCTACAGTCCATCCTCCTTAAGTGTGTTAGCAGAGGGCTACTTGATTTTCTGACTCCACCTTCTTCCAGACCAAGTTTCCTATCCCAGGGCATTTAGGTAAATTGGGCTTTCTCAGCAGACTCTCCTCTCTTTTCTTCCCAGGTTCTCTCCAAGCCAATTGGTATGCTCCTCCAAGCTCTAAATAAATAAATAAATAAATAAATAAATAAATAAGTAGATAAATAAATAAGTAGATAAATAAACAAACAAACAAACAAACAAATAAATAAATAAGTAAATAAAAGCAGAGGGCTAAGGTCATCACAGACCTCAAACAGTCCTCAGGGCATGCTGGATTCTGGAATGGGAAGCCCAGGATATTGCAGACTCAAGGTATCTGAGTCTGTGGAGCATGGGCTATGGGGTTTAAGGGATACAGACCTGGGAACCACACATCTGGTAAACACAGGGTTTGGGAATGTCACAGCACAACCAACAGTTTTCAGGGATTGCCACAGTCACCAACCCTAAGGGGAAGGTTCCAGCCCACAACTTCTGACTTCCATGTCAGAAACCCCAAATTCTACCTCTTGCAAGAACCTCTTCTGTCACTGTCTACCCAAATTGATGTTCAGACACCTCCTGCCCTGCAAGCCCCTGAAACAGCCCTCTGGCAGACTCTGACCCTACTCAGCCACTTCTTTGCAGGAGAGATTATAAGGTACACTCACTCAGATGTCATCTTGCCCCACATCTCTGTAATATTTTCTAAAGAGTTTTCTCAACATTGTAGTTTCAACCACATACACAACAATCTCCCATGTCCAACTGTTCACCCAGCCTGTCCCCCAAATTCCTTGGGCCATCTGATCCATCCTCCCAACCTTAGGCTCCCTCAAGCATGCAAAGCCCAACCAAAGTCATCCTTATGCCTCCATCTTATCCCTTCCCTGAACAAATACTTACCTCCACTTTATCATAGATTTCACCGATCTAGGAGTCAGCTCACAACCTTCATCACCCTGCGAGTTCCTGTAAGCCTATCATCCAGTCTCTAGCTCTCTGAGATGGCTTGCTTTGCTTAATTCATATCAGAGAAGTCATGTAGTATCTGTCCTTCAATGCCTGGCTTGCTTCACTCAACATAAGGTTCTCAAGATTCATCCATGTAATCACATGTGCTTGTATTGTATTCCTTCTTATAGCTGAGTAGTATTCCATTGTATGTATATATCACATTTTGTTTATCCATTCATCTGTTGATGGTCATTGGGTTGATTCCTACTTGGGGCAATAGTGAATAGTACTGCTATGAACACTGTTGTGCATATAAGAGCTTGTGTTCTTGTTTTCAGTTGTTCTGTGTATATACCAAGCAGTGGAATCACTGGGCTACATGGCAAATCTATAGCTAGCTTTTTGATAAACTGCCAAACTGTCCTCCAGAATGGCTGGATCCTTCTGCATTCCCATCAGCAGTGGATGAGTGTTCCCATTCCTTCACATCCTCTCCAGCACTTGTATTCTGTTTTTTTGGTAGTTGCCAATCTTATGGGAGTAACATGGTATCTCGTAGTTTTGATTTGTATTTCCCTAATAGTGGATGATTTTGAGCATCTTTTCATGTGCTTTTTAACCACTTGAATTTCATCCTTGGAGAAGCATCTGTTCAAATCTCTTCCCCATTTTTAAATGGGTTGTTTGTCTTTTTTTTTTTCAAGATATAGGAGTTCTTTATTTATGCATAATATTAGTCTCCTATCAGATATATGGTTACCAAATATTTCTCCCATTGGGTAGGCTGTCTTTTCACTTTCTTAATAAACCTCTTTGAGGGGCAAAAGGCTTTAATTTGAGGAGGTCCCATTTGTCTATTTGTTCTTTCCTGCTCATACATTGTGTGTGAAGTTCATGAAGCCATTTCCTATCACAAGATCCTGTAGATGCTTTGCTAACTTGTTTTTCAAGGTCATTATGGTCTTGGCTCTTATACTTAAGTCTTTGATCCATCTTGAGTTGTTTTTTGTATAAGGTGTGAGATGGTAATCCTCTTTCATTCTTTTGCATATGGATATCCAATTCTCAAGGAAACATTTGTGAAGAGGCCATTCTCTCCCAGTTGAGTAGGCTTGGTGGCTTTGTTGAATATCAGATGACTGTATATATTAGGATCTATATCAGAACTTTCAATTCAGTTCCATGCATCAGTGTGTCTAGTCTTGTACCAATACCACACTGTTTTCATTAGTGTGGCTTTGCAATAAGTTTTGAAGTCAGGTAGTATGATTACCCCAATTTCATTTTTCTGTTTCAAATATGTCTTTGGCTATTTGGGACCTCTTTCCTTTCAAAATAAATTTCATAGTTTTTCTAGTTCATGATAAAATGCTGTGTTGTTTTTTGTTGGGATTGCATTGAAACTGTAGATCAGTTTTTGTAGGATAGACACCTTAATTATATTTATTCTTCTTATCCATGCACAGGGAATATTCTTCCATTTATTTAAGTTTTCTTCAATTTCCTTTAACAGTGTTGTGTAGTTTTCTGTTTATAAGTCTTTCACACCTTTAAATTAATTCCCAGGTATTTGATTTTTTAATTTACTGTTGTAAATTGTATTTGTTTTTTAATTTCCTCCTGAGATTGTTCATTATTGTGTACAGAAATGCTACTGAAATTTTGCACATTGATCTTATAACCTGTGACTTTGCTGAACTCATTTATAAGTTCTAGAAACTTTGCCATAGATGTCTCAGGGTTTTCTATGTATAGGATCCTGTTGTCTTCAAATAGTGAAATTTTGACTTCTTCCCTTACAATTTGGATGCCTTTTATATCTGGTTCTTGCCTCAGTGCCCGAGCAAGTACCTCTAACACAATGGTAAACAGAAGGAGTGATACAATTTACCTAAATGCCCTAGGATAGGAATCTTGATCTGGGAGAAGGTAGAATCAGAAGATTAACTAGCCCCCCTGTAGCATACATAAGGGGGAGGGACAGAAGGACGTGCTTTGCAGGAATACAATAGCATATTTAGTGTTCCTGACAAAGGTGCTCTTCCTCAAGAAATTAAGAGAAATTTTCTGAGGAGATTTGGTTCACCAGGAACCCATTTGAATTTCCTATAGGAGCCCTCACACAGCCTTCCTGCTGCCCTGAGAGAGAAGGAAGTGAGGAAGGGAGAAAGGGGGAAAGTCAGACTCCTAAGCAGTTTATTCAATTGCAAATAAGATTCTTGCCTGAGGCCTTATCTGGTCCTTTTTGTTGGTTTGTTTTCTTGTTTTTCTTTCCTCTTTATCCGCCTCACAGCTCCTTTTTTGTTCTTTCTTCCTTTCTCTTTTTCTTTTTTGCTTTCTAAAAATTTTTTAATTTTTATTTTTCTTCTTTCTGTTTTTGTATTAGGTATTGCAGGCAACATTTCTTATTGGCTATGCTTCCTCATACTCAATTTCCTCTTTTCTCTGTGTACTGATTTTGCCGACCAGTGCTATCCCCTTTCCTTTACATTATTCTATCCTCCACCATTTATTGTTTTTCTTAAATTCCACCTCTCTTTTTTTAACTCCCATTATTTCTGACTTTGTATCTCTAATACCTCTAATCTGTTTTCTCTCTTTTATTTACTCTTTATACTACTGTCCTTTCTTTTCTCTTTCCCTCTCTCCTGACCACACTTGCCTTTTAATTCATATTATATTCCTCCCCATATTCAGTTTGCTATTTCATTATAGGTACTCCAATTTTTTATGGTTATAACACTACACAGCTTATATGAATTCAATATCCATTCTCCTATATCTCACATGGTTCTTCTGCTAATGTTCATTATGAATACTACTATTATATTTTATTTTCTCACCCCTTTTGCTTTCCCTGGCCCTAATATTTTCCTGCAAGGGAACTTAGCCAAAAACAAGGAAATAGAATAAGAAGAACAAAGTGACAAAGAAAATGCATAACACACACACAAAAACAACAAATTAAACCCAGAGATGAAGAAGCTAATCAACTGAATAAACCCAACAAGACAAAATGATAACCAGACAGCAACAAAAAACTATAGACCAAACCAATAATCAAGAAAACATGGCCCAATCCAATGAACAAACTAAAAACCAGGAAGAGAAATGGAACACCAAACCAATAATTAAAGCTCTCAAATGATGTGTCATGGACCAGTTAATGAAGTAAAGGAAGAGATTAAGCATATTAAGAAAACACTTAGAAAGCATACAGAAGAAATTGTAATCATGCACAAAAAGATAACAGATATGATGGGGATCAACAACACAATCCAAGATCAAAAATATACTCTCAACAAATACCAGAAGATTTGAAGAGGCAGAGGAAAAAATCAGTGATGTGGAAGACACTACATCTGAAATCAAACAGATAGTAGAACTGATCAACAAAGATAGAAAAAATACAGCAGGGACATAGGGACCTGAATGACAAAGCAAAATGCACCAACATTCACATCATAGGCATCTCAGGAGAAGAGAAGGGAAAGGGTACAAAAGGGGTGTCAGAGGAAATAATGGCTGAAAACTTCCAAAACCTATTGAGGGAGATACATGTACATATTCAGGAAGCACAATGCACCTCAAACAGCAAAAATCGAAACAGGCCTACCCCAAGACATATACTTGCCAAATTATCAAATGCTCAAGACAAAGAGAAAATACTAAAAGCTGCAAGAGAAAGAGAACCATCACATACAAAGGAGGCTCCATAAAATTAAGTGCTGATTTCCCATCTGAAACCATGGCAGCAAGAAGGCAGCGGTATGACATAGTCATGGTACTAAAAGAAAGGAATTTCCAACCAGAATACTCTATCCAGAAAAGCTACCATTTAAAAATGATGGAGAGTTCAAAATATTCACAGATAAACAGAAACTAAGAGAGTATGCCAACAAGAACCCTGCCCTTCAATAAATATTAAAGGGAGTTTTACAGGAGGAAAGAAACAAACAGGAGAGACAGAGTTGGAGGACAGTGTAAGAACAACTAAAATGACAAAAAGAAAAAACTCAAACAATATATGACAAACACAAATCCAAAGAAAATCCGGCTAATATAAGTAATTCCTACAAAGTAATAACACTGAATGTCAATGGATTAAACTCACCTATTAAGAGACATAGATTGGAAGACTGAATAAGGAAACATGACTCATCTATATGCTGTCTACAAGAAAGACATCTTAGACCCAGGGATTCAAAGAGGTTGAAATTGAATGGCTAGAAAACAATCTTATGGGCAAACAATAAACAAAAAAGAGCAGGAGTAGCTATATTAATTACAGACAAAATATATTTCAAATGCAAAACGATTGTGAGAGACAAAGATGGACACTACATATTAGTGAAAGGGATGATCTTTCAAGAAGAATGAACAATCATAAACATTTATGGCCCTAACAAGGGCACCTCCAAATATGTGAGGCAAACACTGGAGAAACTAAGTGAAAAAATAGATGCCTCTACAATTATAGTGGGGGAGGTTAACACACCACATTCACAATTGGGCAGAACATCTCAAAGAGAATCAATGAAGAAGCAAAGATTTTGGACAAATTATTAGAGTATCTGAACCTAATAGACATATACAGAACATTACATCCAAATGCAGCAGAACATACGTTTTTCTCAAGTGTACATGGATCATTCTCCAAGATAGACCACATGCTAGGCACAAAGAAAGTCTCAATGAATTCAGAAAGATTGAAATCATACAAAATAACATCTCTATCCACAGTGGAATGAAGCTGGATATCTGCAAGTAACAGAGACCCAGATTTGGCACCAAGATATGGAAGCTAAACAACACAGCCTTAAAAAAACAGTGGATCAAGGAGGAAATCTCAACAGAAATCAATAACTACATTGAAATTAATGAAAATGATAATACAACATATTAAAATTTACAGAATGCAGCAAAAGATGTACTGAGAGGAAAACTCATAACCATAAATTCATACATCAAAAAAGAGCTAAAATTTAAGACCTCACTGCACAATTGGAGGAATTCATAAAAAATCAACAAACTAACCCCAAAGAAAAAAGAAATAAAGAAATAACAAAGATCAGAGAAGAACTAAATGAAATGGAAAAATCTGAAAGCACTTGAAAAAATAAATAAAAGCAAGTGCTGTTTTTTGAGATCAATAAAATTGACAAACCTTCAGGTAGACTAAAAAATAAAAAAAGAAAGAAAATGCAAATACACTAAATAAGAAATGTGAAAGGGGATATCACTGACCCCACAGAAATAAAGACTATCATAAGAGGATACTTTGAAAAACCATATTCCAACAAGAAGGAAAATTTAGAGGAAAATTCCTAGAAACACATAAATAGCCTACATTGATGAAAGAAGTCAATGACCTCAACAAACCAATGACAAGAGATAGAATCAGTCATTAAAAACCTCCCAACTAAGAAGAGTCCTGGGCCAGATGGCTTCACAGGTGAATTTTAACAAACATTCAGGAAAGAACTAACACCAATCTTGCTTAAACTCTTCCAAAAAATTGAAACAGAAGGAACATTGCCTAACTCATTTTATGATGCCAACATTACCCTAATACCAAAGCCAAAAGAGACACTACAAGGAAGGAAAATTACAGACCAATCACTCTAATGAATCTAGACATGAAAATCCTCTACAAAATCCTCGCTAATCATATTAAACAACATATTAAATGAATTACACACCACAACCAAGTGGCTTTCATTCCTAGTATGCAAGGAAGGTTCAACATAAGAAAATCAATTAATGTAACACACCATATAAATGGATTGAAAGAAAAAAATCATGTGATCATATCTATAGATGCAGAAAAAAATTGACAAAATACAGCACCCATTCTTGATAAAAACATTGTAAAAGATCAGAATAGAAGGACACTTTCTGAACATGATAAAGGTTATATATGAAATACCCACAGCTATTATCATTTACAATGGTGAAATCATAACATCTTTCCCTCTAAGATCAGGAACAAGATAAGAGTGCCCACTATTACCTCTTCTACTTAATGTTGTATCAGAAATACATGCTCGAGCACTGCAGCAAGACCCAGATATAAAAGGGATCCAAATAGGAAAGGAAAAAGTAAAAATTTCACTATTTCCAGATAACATGATCTTATACATAGAAAGCCCTGTGAAATCCACAAGGTTTCTAGAACTTATAAATGAGTTCAGTAAAGTCATAGAGTATAAGATCAATGCACAAAAATCAGTAGCATTTCTGTACATCAATACCGAGCAATCTGAGGAGGAAATCAAGAAAAAATTCCATTTACAATAGTAAAAAAAACAAATACATAGGAATGAATTTAACTAAAGATGTAAAAGATTTATACACAGAAAACTACACAACACTTAAAAGGAAATCAAAGAAAACCTAAATACATGAAAGAGTACTCCTTGTTCATGGATAGGAAGACTAAACATTATTAAGATGTCCATCTTACCAAAACTGATCTACAGATTCAATGCAATCCCAATAAAAATTAACACAGCATATTTTAATATACTAGAAAAACTAACTATGAAATTTATTTGGAAAGGAAAGAGCCCCTGAATAGCAAAAGACATATTGAAAAAGAAAAATGAAACTGAAGGAATCACACTACTGGACTTAAAAACATACTACAAGTCTACAGTAGTGAAAACGGTATGGTATTGGCACAAGGATAGACACACTGAACAATGGAACCTAATTGAGAGTTCTGATATAGAACCTCAAATATACATTCATCTGATATTCGACAAGTTCACCAAGCCCACTCAATTGGGAGAGAATTGCCTCTTTAACTAACAATACCTGGAGAATTGGATATCCATATGCAAAAAAGGAAAGAGGATTACCAACTCACATCTTATACAAAAATCAACTCAAGATGGATCAAAGACCTAAATGTAAGAACCAAGATGATAAAGACCTTGGAAAACATTGTAGCAAAGGATCTACAGGACCTTGTAATAGGAAATTGCTTCATAAACTTCACACCAAATGCTCGAGCAGCAAAAGAACAAATAGATGAATGGGACTTCTTCAAAATTAAAGCCTTTTTCACCTCAAGGCAGTTTATCAAGAAAGTGAAAAGAGAGCCTATCCAATGGGAGAAAATATTTGGTAAGCATATATCAGATAGGAGACTTAAATCCTGCATATATAAAGAACTCCTATATCTCAAAAATAAAAAGATGAACAACCCATTTAAAAAATGGGGGAAAGATCTGAACAGATACTTCTCCAAAGAAGAAATACAAATGGCTAAAAAGCACGTGAAAAAATGCTCAAAGTCACTAGCTATTAGGGAAATGCAAATCAAAACTACAATGAGATGCCATCTTACTCCCATAAGATTGGCAGCTATGAAAAAAACAGAAGAATACAAGTGCTGGAGAGGATGTGGAGGAACGGGAACATGCATCCACTGCTGGTGGGAATGCAGAAGGTGGAAGGACAGTTTGGCAGTTTCTCAAAAGTTAGCTATAGATTTGCCATATGGCCCAGCAATTCCACTGTTGGGTATATACACAGAAGAACTGAAAAGAAGGACATAGACCAATATATATGCACACTGATGTTCATAGCAGCATTATTCAACATTGCCAAAAGTTGGAATCAACCCAAATGTCCATCAACAGATGAGTGGATAAATTAAATGTAGACTATACATACAATGGATTACTACTTAGCTATAAGAAAGAATACAGTACAAGCACATTTGATAACATGGATGAATCTTGAGGACCTTATGTTGAGTGAAGCAAGCCAGACATTGAAGGACAAATACTACCTGGCCTCTCTGATATGGAACAAGTAAACCGAGCTGTTTCAGAGAGCTAGAGACTGTTAGATAGGCTTAAAGGAATTTGGAGGGGAGAGGAAGGTTGCAAGCTGACACCTACATGGATAAAGTCTACGATAAGTTAGAGGTAAGTGTTTGTAGAGGGAAAGGATTAAATAGGGGCATAGGAATACATTTGGGTGTGGCTTTTTGGACTTGATGGGGGCTAGGGTTTGTAGGATGGGTCAGATGGCCCAAGGAATTTGGGGGAGGGCTGGGGGAAACAGTTGAATATGGAATAATGTCAGGTATATGTTTGAAGATATAATGTTGAGAAAACTCTTTAGAAAATATAATAAGGAAGGATTACATGTTTAAGGTGCTTAATTGGGGGCATCTGGTACAGGGTCAAACTTCCAGGAGGATGTGCATGCTCATTTTGTCATAGCATGTTATATCATTCGGTGGTACCCATGCAATGAGTGTGAAGGTAAACTCACATCCTGGGGAGAACTGATGTCCCCAAGTAGAGAAAATTGTGTTTTTCTAGAGAATCAGTGGCTCCCAATAGCTAGGGCAGTCTAGTATATCAAGCATTCAGAATTGTTACAGTATCTATCAATCTTGTCCTTCAAGGAGTGAAGCTTGGTTGTCACTGTAGGTCCTGAAGGGAAGGGGAGAGAGGAGTAGAATAGTTGGAAGCAGGGCAACCAGGGAGCAATGGAAGTGCTCCACAAGATCATACAATGATGGATATAGGACATGTAAAATTACACCAAAAGTTTAGAAAGGTCTATAAGATAAAATGTAAACCATAATATAAAATGTAAGGAAGCTAAAAATTTATAAATTTGTACAATCTAAAATATAAACCATAGTGTAAACCAAAATGGAACCATGTTTGATAGCTGTGTTTCAAAATCTGTACATCAGCTACAGCAACTATAACATGAACATGGAAAAAGATCAATGCTGGGGAAGGGGGAAAGGGTTTGATGCTGGATATATGGGAGCCCCCTATATTGTGTATGTGAATTACTGTGATCTAAAACTTTTTTGAGAACAAAAGTTAAAAATTAGAAAACAAAAACGATGAAGACACTGGGGAAGAAATGAAAGAAAGTGCTTTGCCACTGCACATACAGGGCAACATATATTACAGTGATGAAATGCAAAATGTTTGAAACAAAGCTTTATATATTTTTCATTTTATTAGTACACCAATTTATTTTTATTTTATTTTAGTATTTCTAAATTATCATGTATTTTATTTCTAAACATTAAACTCATCACTATATTTCAATTTTGCATTAATTTAATTTGGCAATAAATTAAGCTTCATTGTTGAAGTTTTGGACCACAGAGAGGTTCAACTAAGACAGGAGAGGAACACTGTTATTCAGTGTTATTGATTGGGGGCACATGAGTGTGTGGGAGTTCTCCAGGGCAAGGATATATGGAACATAAAAATGTTCTGATATATGTTGGGTATTTTATAGTAGTTACAGTTACATACATCAACTGAGGGAGTGCTGAGTTCCTACCAAGGGAAGCTCTGTCACATTCCCCAGCGGAACAACAATAATCCCCCAAGTGCAATGACAGAGACTACAAGGAAGGATGGTCCAATCGTGAGCCCTTGATACTGATGAATATGCTTATGAGACTGTGTGCCTGAAACATAAACTAGGCCTAGAGTTGCAGGGTGTCTAAGTGTTACCTCCTGAGAGCCTCCATGTTGTTCAAATGTGGCCACTCTCTAAGCCAAACTCAGCATGTAAATGCATTACCTTTACCCCAGTATGGGACATAAATCCTATGGAAAAGCCTCCCTGGTGCTGAAAGATCACTACTAATCACTAATTGGTGATGAAACTATATGGAGAACTTGAACAAAAGGGCCAACTCAGACCAGCAGAATATCTCAGCCTACATATAGGATCAAGTGTTAAAAACTGCTTTTTGACCTTGAATCAAAGGGAGAAATGACAAAGACAAATGAGTTGATATGGCTAAGACTCTTCCAAAAAGAGTCAGGAGGTCATCAGAGGGGTCACGCTTATGCGTACCCCGGTACCCCAGAGAGAGCCGAAGTAGATACGACCTTAGGTGCTGGTTCTCCTGAAGGCCTCCAGAGATCCACAGGGTATATGGTCATGGCAGGTGGATTTGGAGTTCTGTGCTATGTCAGAGGGCTCTACTTTGGAATCTGTGCTCCTGAGTGTGATGGAGCTGGACTAAGATGTGACCTTCCTACACATGCCTCTTCTTCCACTTTTCCTGAACCTGTGGTTGGCACTAGGGATAGTGCATACTCGGAGGACTTGAATCTCTGGACTGCCCATGTGCCAGCTGGACCCTGAGCCTCAGCAGAGTTGCAACTCCTACTCTACTCTCATGACTTACCCAGGTCAGCTAACAGGGAGGTGAAGATGGTCAACCTTTACACCAAGGAATCAAGAGTACTCACAACTGCAAGCAGAGGAATTGCATCCATCACCCATGTGGAATCTAAGCCCAATCTTGACCTAGAGGTGGAGTGGACATCACCATCCCAGGGTCCACAGAATTGAGGAATAAAATATGGACTAGAGTGGACGTACTGATATTCTACTATACAACTATTGTAACTTGTAATAGAAGAAATTGTAGCATTGAGGTGGAGAAAGTGGCCACCGTTGTTGCTGAGGACAGGGAGAGGGAAGAAAAGATGTGATGTGGGGGCACTTTTGGGACCTTGAGTTGTCCTAAATTATATTGTAGGGTCAGATGCTGGACATTATATATCCTGCCATAACCCACTGAATGTACTGGGGGAGAGTGTGAAGTACAGGGTAAACTGTTATCTATGTGGTGCAGCAGTGCTCCAAAATATGTTCACCAGTGCGATGGATGTACCACAATGATGGAGGAGATTGCTGGTGTGGGAGGAGTGGGGCAGGTAGGAGGGATATATGGGAACCTCACACTTTTTATTGTGACTTTTTGTGTTGTATATATCTTCAAAAAAACAATTAAAAATGATGGGGCGGGGGTGGGGGTGGGGTATATAGGAACCTCATGTTTTTTATATTTTTAATGTAATATTCATTGTGATCAATTAAATTTAATTAAAAAGTGTAAAAAAACAAAAACAAAAGAGGTGATAGTGGGCATCCTTACCTTGTTCCTGATCTTGGAGGGAAAGATTTTAGGATTTCACCACTGTAATTGATGTTAACTGTGGATTTTTCATATATACCCTTTATCATGTTCAGAAAGTTTCCTTCTGTTTCTATCTTTTTCATTGTTTTTGTCAAGAAAGGGTACTGTATTTTGTCAAATGCTTTTTCTGCATCTATAGATATAATCGTGTGATTTTTTCCTTCAACCTGTTTATGTGGTGTATTACATTAATTGATTTTCTTATGTTGATCCATCCTTGCTGACCAGAAATGAAACTCACTTGGTCATGCTTTATAATTCATTTGATGTGTTGTTGGATATGATTAGCAAGTATTTGGTTAGGGTTTTCACATCTAGTCTCATTAGAGAGATTGGCCTGTAATTTTCTTTTCTTGTGGTGTGTTTGTTTGGCTTTGGTATTAGGGTAATGTTGGCATCATAGAATGAGTTAAGCAGTGTTCCTCCTATTTCAATTTTTTGGAAGAGTTTAAGCAATATTGGTGTTAGTTTTTTGGGGAATCTTGGTAGAATTCACCTGTGAAGCTGTCTGACCCAGGGCTCTTCTTAGTTGGGAGGTTTTTAATGACTTATCCTATCACTTTACTTGTGATTCATTTTTTAGATCATCAATTTCTTCTTTCATCAATGTAGGTTGCTTATGTGTTTCTAGGAATTTGTCCATTTCCTGTAAATGGTCCTTCTTGTTGGAACATAATTTTTCAAAGTAACCTCTTATGATAGCCTTTATTTCTGTGGGGTCTGTGGTGATATCCCCTTTCTCCTTTCTTATTTTGTGCATTTGCATCTTCTCTCTTTTTTTCTTTCTTGTTCTTGCTAAGGGTTTGTCAATTTTATTGATCTCAAAGAACCAGCTCTTGCTTTTGTTTATTTTTTCTAGTATGTTCTTATTTTCTATTTCATTTAATACTGCTCTGATCTTTCTTTTTTCTTTCTTTCTTCTTCATTTGGGATTAGTTTATTGTTTTTCACTAATTCTTCCAAGTGTGCAGTGAGGTCTTCAATTTTAGCTTCTTTTTTTTCAATGTATGAATTTATGGCTCTGAATTTCCCTCTTGGTATATCTTTTGCTGCATCCCATATGTTTTGATATGTTGTGATATCATTTTCATTAGTTTCAAGGCAGCTACTGTTTTCTTTTGAGATTTCCTGCTTGATCCACTGTTCTTCTAAGACTGTGTTGTTTAACTTACATACCTTGTTGCCAAATCTGGGTCTCTGGTGTTTGCAGATTTCCAGCTTCATTCCTGTTGTCAGAGAAATTATTTTGTATGATTTCAATCTTTCTGAATTCATTGAGACTTTCTCTGTGGCCAGCATGTGGTCTATCTTGGAGAATGACCAAACGTACTTGAGAAGAATGTATATCCTGCTGTATTTGGGTGTAATGTTCTGTATATATATATTAGGTCCAGCTCCTCTAATATATTGCTCAACTCTGTCTCTTTACTGATTCTTTGGTGAGATGTTCTGTCCAAAGATAATAGTGGTGTATTAAAGTCCCCCAGTATAATTGTAGAGGCATCTATTCCTTCACTTAGTTTTTCCAGTATTTGCCTCACATATTTGGAAGTGCCCTTGTTAGGGGTATAAATGTTTGTGATTGTTATTTCTTCTGGAAAGATTATCTCTTTCACTAATATGTAGTATTCATCTTTCTCTCTCACACTAGTTTTGCATTTAAAGTCTATTTTATTTGATATTAATATAGCTACACCTGCCTTTTTTTGTTGTTGTTATTGTTTGCTTGTAAGACTATTTTCCAGTCATTCACTTTCAATCTCCTCTAATCCCTGGGTCTAAGATGTGTTTCTTGTAGACAGCTGTGGGAGGCTGCTTTTGGTGCCAGTATCAGTTGCAGCCATCTTGTGAAATAACGCCTAACCCAGTTATTTCCCCACCCTCGCTGAAGTAATTAAGTTTCTACTCTCACACCACTCCCCCGGGCTCCAATTGGGCACTCCCTAAAGCACGAGAAAGTCTTTCCACAGATGTTGCCAAACAACCATCTGTGCATGCATGTGGCACGAAAATCGAAAATCTATTTACCCAATCATTTACTGACACATACGCTGTCATCAGTATGTACCACCTCCTTCATCCCTGGCTATAAATACCCCTGGTTGACCCACAATAAACAAGACTTGATCAGAATCCTGTCTTGTCTCCATTCTTTGTGTCTCTTGTCCCTTTCATTCCCGTTCCCTCCCTCAGGTCTTGGTTCAAGTGACCCGCAGGTCAGGTCAAGTGGCACCTGAACAGGGACCTGAGTAAGAGGGATGAAGTGAGGAACGCCGATAAAGGAGCCGGCCAGGACGTGAAAATCTGGAGGACACCACGAGGGAACTTGACTCTCGGTTGAAGCCTCGGTAAGTGATCAGTGATCATGGGGCAAGAAATGAGCCAGCATGAGACATTTGTAGAGGGTCTCCAAGAGGCATTAAAGACACGAGGAGTAAAGGTGAAAGTAAAACAGTTATTAAGGTTCTTTGAGTTTTTGAAGGAAGTATGTCCATGGTTTCCTCAAGAAGGAACTATTGATGAGAGAAGATGGAAAAGAGTAGGAGATGCTTTACAGGACTTTTACAAAACTTTCAGCCCTGAAAGAATCCCAATAACCGCATTCTTATATTGGAATCTCATTAATGATATTTTAAGTATTTGCCATAGGGACACGGTGGTGGCAAATGTTATTAAGAAGGGTGAGGAAATTTTACAAGAAGGGCAGGAGCTGGAGGCTCTAGCCTCCAACCCTAAGAAATCAGCAGACTGCCCAAAGTCCAACCTGCCTGACGCATCCAGAGCGTCCAGTCTGGAAGAGGATTTAATCTCACTAGATAGTGAAGAGGAGGAGAAAACTAAAACAAAAATCAAACAAGCTCTACCCAAAATAAACTGAGAGCCCTGAAAGAGAGTCAGAAGTAAAGAAAAATATAATAAAAGGTTATATCCTGACCTTGAAAAATTTAAAGAAAAAATTAAAGAAAGAAGTGATAATGAGACATCTGAATCAGAAGCCGGTGAATCTGAGGAGGAGACGGTAAAGTCTCAACCTCCGCCATACATTCCCTATCCCGCAGCCCCACCTATAGTTATGCTGGTAGTTGACCCAAGGAAGGAGTTATTAGAAAAAATAGAGAAACTAAAAGAACAAATCCAATTAGAAGAACAACATCAGGAGCTTTTATCTCAGCTGGAAAGGTTAAAGACCGGAAAAACTGGTAATGCTAATGAAACTCCCGAGCCCTCTGTTAGACCACTTAGATGAGGAGCGATTTTAAAAAATGCTCCAGCTTCTAACACTCTAGTTGATCTAGGAGAGCCAGAAGCATTTCCCGTAACAGAAACCAAAGACGATCAGAATCAAACTTGGAGGCACCACAATGGTTTTGACTATAAGGTTATCAAAGAAATGAAAACCGCTGTTGCGCAATATGGAGCTACTGCTCCTTATACCATGGCCATCCTTGAGGCTATAGCAGAAAATTGGCTCACTCCTACCGATTGGCATACTATCGCCCACGCTACCCTGTCCTGAGGAGATTATTTGTTATGGAAATCAGAATATGTTGAGCTTTGCAAAGACATGGCCAGGCGCAATGCGCAGGCAGGCAATGGGTGGAGCCTTGACATGCTTATAGGTGAAGGAAATTATACCACTAATGAAAATCAAATGCAGTATGATGCAGGACTTTTTGCTCAAATTCAAACTGCAGGCACTAGAGCCTGGAGAAAATTGCCTGCCAAAGGGGACCTTAGTTCCTCTCTTACTAGTATAAAGCAGGGACCAGATGAACCTTTTGCCAATTTTGTACATCAGCTTATAACCACCGCAGGGAGAATATTTGGAAATGCTGAGGCAGGCACTGAATTTGAAAAGCAATTAGCATATGAAAACGCAAATACCACCTGCCAAGCCACAATTAGACCATATAGAAAAAAGACAGACCTATCTGGTTACATCAGGCTATGCGCTGATATAGGAGCTGCGTATCAGCAGGGTCTGGCCATGGCAGTGGCATTACAAGGATTTACAGTGAAACAATATTGGCTCAGCAAAGCAAAGGAAAATGTTTTATTTGTGGACAAGCGGGACACTTTGCCAGAAATTGTAAGGGCCAAAAAACTCCAAGAGGAGGAGGTGCAAATCCTGGGCTATGCCCCAGGTGTCACCGAGGAAAGCACTGGGCTAACGAATGTAAATCAAAAAGTGATGCCCAGGGTCAACCCTTACCTCCCGCCCAGGGAAACGGGAACTGGGGCCAGCCCCAGGCCCCCAAACCCAAACAAGTTTATGGGGCAATCAACTTCATTCCGGCCAACAGCAATCCATTTCAGACCTCTGTAGAGCCACCCCAGGGAGCACAGGACTGGACCTCTGTGCCACCACCCACACAGTATTAACACCCCACATGGGGGTACAAGCATTAACAACAGGTGTGTATGGTCCCCTGCCACATAATACTTCTGGTCTACTAATTGGACAAAGTAGCTCCACTATTAGTGGGCTCCAAATTTCTCCTGGCATTATCGACAATGATTATACCAGAGAAATAAAAATTATGGCATCCTCCCCACAAAATACTTCCACCATTTCCTCAGGAGAAAGGATTGCTCAACTATTACTGCTTCCATTAATTAACACCGACAATCAGGTGAAGAGCTCTAAGCGTGGCTCAGGAGGACTCGGTTTCTCCGATGCATACTGGGCACAGGCTATTTCAGCCAATAAATCCATGATGACCCTGTGGCTTGATGGGAGAGAGTTTAGTGGATTAGCGGACACCGGAGCAGATGTTACTATCCTGAAAAGAGGAGATTGGCTGCCCAATTGGCCTCTCTCTCCCACCTTAACTAATTTAAGGGGCATAGACCAGAGTCAAAACCCTGAAAAAAGCTCGAAATTACTAACCTGGAAGGATAAAGAAGGAAATCAGGGAACTATACAACCCTATGTGATATCGGGACTCCCCATTAGTCTTTGGGGAAGTGATTTGCTTTCTCAAATAGAGCTTCTCATGTGTAGTCCCAACGATATAGTCACAGCTCAAATGCTCTCGCAAGGGTTTAAACCAGGAAAAGGTTTAGGAAAATCCGAATCAGGCATTGCTCAACCCCTATCTATAAAGGGACAAAATAGCAAAAGGGGCCTGGGAAATTTAGCCTAGGGGTCATTGATCTTCCTGTACCCCATGCAGACCAAATCACCTGGCTTTCAGATGAACCTGTATGGGTCAATCAATGGCCTTTATCCTCAGACAAACTACAGGCCATCCAGCAGTTAGTACAGGAACAGCTAGCGGCAGGACATATCACAGAGAATGACTCTCCCTGGAACACTCCTATTTTTGTCATTAAAAAGAAATCTGGGAAATGGCATTTATTGCAGGACTTACAGGCAGTGAACAAAACCATGGTACATATGGGAGCTCTGCAACCTGGTCTTCCATCTCCTGTTGCTATTCCTTTTTACACCCGGCTGATAAAAAGCACTTTGCGTTTAGCCTCCCCTCTGTGAATTTCAAAGAACCTATGAGGAGATATCACTGGAAGGTCTTACCCCAAGGCATGACAAATAGCCCCACCTTATGCCAAAAGTTTGTAGACATAGCCATACGAAATGTTAGGACTAAATGGAAAAATCTTTATATCATACATTATATGGATGACATTTTGATGACTGGTGAAAATGGACAGGATGTCCTAAAATGTTACCATGATATGGAAAAAGCCTTAAAGGCACACAGGCTTCAAATTGCCCCTGATAAGGTACAGTTACAAGACCCTTACACCTACCTGGGCTTCCATATGGTAGGAAATAAAATAACTAAGCAGAAGGCCAACCTCAGACTAGATATACTAAAAACCCTAAGCAACTTCCAAAAGCTCTTAGGCGACATAAATTGGCTCCACCCCTACATAAAACTAACCACAGGAGACTTGAAACCCCTATTTAATATATTACAAGGAGACTCTAACCCCAACTCTCCTAGGAGTATTACTCAGGAAGGACACCAAACCCTTAAGATAGTTGAACAAGCTATACAATCACAATTTGTCACTACCATGGACTATAGCCAACCCTTGTTTTTGTCATATGTAAAACTTCTCTTACTCCCACGGCGGTATTCTAGCAAACAGCCCCATAATGTGGGTGCATTTACCCATGTCACCCACTAAGGTAATTTATCCTTACTACCAAGCTGTTGCATATATTGTCTGCCTGGGGAGAGAACAAAGCAAACGTTATTTTGGTAAAGAACCCAGTACCATTCTTCAGCCATATACTAAGGAACAAATCAGCTGGCTGTTGCAGACAACTGACAGCTGGCCTATTGCTTGTGCATCTTATGCCAGACAAATAGACAACCATTACCCCAATGATAAGCTACTACAATTTTTGAGTATGCATGACTTCATTTTTCCCTTGACCACCTCTCTACAACCCATCCCTGGAGCCCTGTCAGTATTCACTGACGGGTTCTCCTCAGGAATGGCTGCTTACGTCTTTAATGACAAAACTGTCCAGTTTCAAACTCATTCAAAATCTGCACAGCTTACAGAACTACAAGCTGTCATAGCTGTGTTCTCTGCATTCCGAAGTGCCTCTTTTAACCTCTTCACAGATAGCACTTATATAGCTCAGTCAGTCCCTTTACTAGAAACAGCCGCTCAAATAAAAAACATCTCGGAGGCGGCTATTTTGTTCACTCAACTGCAATCTCTTATTCATAAAAGGAATCACCCCTTTTTTATTGGTCACCTCAGAGCTCATTCCAATCTTCCAGGTCCCCTCACCCAAGGAAATCATTTGGCTGATCAGGCCACTCGGCTACTGTGCTATGTTAAACAGGGCATGTATGACAACTCGAATAACCTTAACAAAGCTGTTAAAGTCCACCAGTTACATCATATTAATGCACATACTTTAAGGCTTATGTTCAGAATTACCAGAGAACAAGCTCGTCAGATTGTTAAAGGATTCCCTTCCTGTGTAACCCTTTTACCTACACCTCATTTAGGAGTAAACCCCCGTGGTCTGATACCTAATGCCCTCTGGCAAATGGATGTAACCCATATTCCTGAGTTTGGAAATCTAAAATATGTGCACATCACAGTTGACACCTTTAGCGGCTTTATCTTCACCAACCCACAAACTGGGGAAGCAGGAAAAAATATTATCGCACATGTGTTAACTGCCATGTCAGTATTAGGAACCCCACAACAGATAAAGACAGATAATGGCCCTGGATATACTGGCCATGTATTCGCCACATTTTCCAGCATCTAGGCATAAAACACATCACAGGCATTCCATATAACCCCCAAGGGCAAGGTATAGTTGAAAGAGCACATCTGTCTCTAAAAAATACCATTGAAAAAATAAAAAAGGGGGAGTGGTATCCTGTCAGAGGATTCCCCAAAAATCTATTATCCCACTCTCTTTTCATTTTAAATTTTTTAAGCTTAGACCAAAAGAGACACTCTGTAGCCGAGCGCTTCTGGCACTCTAACCCCGGCACTAACCATGCCACTGTTCTGTGGAAAGACCCAAAGGATAATACCTGGCATGGACCTGATCCTATCCTAATATGGGGCAGAGGATCAGTTTGCATCTATTCAAAAGAACTAGATGCAGCCAGGTGACTGCCAGAATGATTGGTTAAACAAATGGATAATAACAATCCATCCAGGGTAGAGGACTCTCCCTGAGATGAGTACTGCTTTCTTGCAGGATAGTAACCAATGCTAAAACCAATGCAGCTGTGCAGCCCCCCCGGAATCCTTCTATGCAGCTTCGTCACCATCATTGGAGCCCTTCTGTTACATGCCGGCACTCCAAGTGACTGGACCACGCTGGACAGATCCTTTCTACTTACTTTCTTTGTAATGTATATTTGCCTTCTTCTCTCTATCACCTGATGTGTATAACCCACCGACCATGTGCCTGAAAATCTGGGTACTAAGCTGTCTTCTAGGTATCTCTCAGGGAGGTTTTGGGCCTCCTCCCAACCATCAAATGCTAATAGAAGCCCTCTATGGTAAACCTTGTGATTGTGGAGGGGGCCAGGTTGCTGTTCCGCCCTCTGTGTATACGCAAGAGGTGCACTGCGGCACTAAGGTAGCTAACTTAGAAGCTCCGGACAGTAGCACCGAAGGATACTCAAACCAACAGTGGGTCTGCAGAAATACCCCAAAGGTGATTCCCTCCATAGGCAGTCGTCTAGGACAATGCCCTTGTACGTCTATATACCCATCTATGCACAGCACTTGTTACACTGAGGTCCAAACATGCTCCATAAACAATAAAACCTATTACACTGTCATCTTAGATTGGCAGAAGCACAACATTGCTGGAGGAGATTGGAGCCTCAATCCAGTTGTCGTAGGGGACAGTAAATTAACCCAGTCCTCCTGCCAGCGCCAGGTAGGACAACCAGTTTGCTGGAATCAAGCCCACAAGACCAAGTCCAGGAAATAATGATCCATGAGAGAATCGAGGAAATCATAAAGAATTCATTTCCTCAAATTGAATATCATCCCTTAGCTTTACCTAAGACTGGGGACTTAAATATAGATGCTCAAACTTTCGATATCCTTGAAGCTACCTTTAAATTTCTCAATGAATCCCAACCTTATACTGCACAGGACTGCTGGCTATGCTTACGTATAGGGACCCCTGTACCTCTAGCCTTAACTACAGCTAAGAATTCCTATCATTCTAATAATACCTGTATCATTATTCCACCCATTAGAGTACAACCTATCTTTACTTATGCTGACACTTGCCTGCACTCTCTGTCTACCAATGACAGTGGTGAGATTCACTTAGGACATCTCACTTTCACCCAGTGTAACTCAACATCCATTACGTCTGATGCCCTTTGTGCAGGCAATAGCTCAGTGTTCGTTTGTGGTGGTAATCTTGCTTATACCTTCTTGCCATCTAACTGGATGGGGACATGCACTCTTGCTATCCTCCTCCACGATGTTAATGTTATTAACGGAACTGAACCTGTACCTATTCCCAACATGGACTATATTGCCGGTGGCTCTAGAAGGGCTGTGCAGTTGATCCCACTTTTTGTTACATTAGGCATTTCCGGAGCCCTGGCCATTGGTATGGCAGGGTTGGGAATTTCCCTTACTCAATATACAAAATTATCTAAGCAATTAATTGATGATGTCCAAGCTTTGTCGAGCACTATACAAGATATTCAAGATCAAATAGACTCTCTAGCTGAGGTAGTATTGCAGAATAGGAGAGGGTTAGATCTGCTTACAGCAGAACGTGGAGGAATATGCTTGGCTCTGCAGGAACAGTGGTGCTTTTATGCCAACAAGTCTGGCATTGTTTGAGATAAAGTTAAGAAGCTTCAAGAAGACCTGGAGAAAAGAAGAAAGGAGCTGGCCGACAACCCCCTGTGGAGTGGGATGAATGGACTATTGCCCTATCTACTCCCTTTCTTGAGACCTTTGTTTGGTTTGATAATGCTTGTGTCACTAGGACCTATTCTATTTAACAAGGTTATGACGTTTTTAAAACAACAGCTGGAGGCCATAAGAATGCAGCCTCTCCAGGTCCATTACCACTGACTAGACATGGCCGATTGTGAAAATTATGATGAGCCTACTCAAAGGCCATAGCATGATCATCATAATAAAATCTAGGGGTGCTGGGCTGGCTAGCCAATGATGGACAACTGGGCTGGTCAGTTAAGCAGAAAACAACCTAAGACAGAGACATGGACTTTGCTGCTGATGAATCTCGATGACGGGTAAGGTGAAAAGCTGCTTTTCAGTCACATACCCTGACCTAAGACAGGCACAGCCCCCTTCTAGTCCAGATACATTGTCAGTCACTCACCTCGTAATAATATAAGGAAGGGAGACCTGTGGGAGGCCACTTTTGGCGCCAGTATCAGTCACAGCCATCTCATGAAATAACGCCTAACCCAGTTAAGTTTCTATTTCCCCACCCTCGCTGAAATAATTAAGATTCTACCCTCACACCACTCCCCTGGGCTCCGATTGGGCACTCCCTAAAGCATGCAATAGTCTTTCTGCAGATGTTGCCAAACAACCATCTACGCATGCGTGTGGCACGAAAATAAAAAATCTAGTTACCCAATCATTTACTGACACATGCGCTGTCGTCAGTACGTACCACCTCCTTCATTCCTGGCTATAAATACCCGTGGTTGACCCTCAATAATGAGACCTGATCAGAATCCTGTCTTGTCTCCATTCTTTGTGTCTCTTGTCCCTTTCATTCCCGCTCCCTCCCTCAGGTCTTGGTTTGACTGACCTGTGGGTCGGGGCAGACAGCATATAGATGGGTCATATTTCCTTACCCAATCTTCCAGTCTGAATCTTTTGACAGGTGAGTTTAATCCATTGACATTCAATATTATTACTTTCAAGGAATTATTTATGGTAGCTGTATTTTGTTTGGACTTCTGTTGTCATATTTTGCTTTTGTTTTTTTTAACCTCTCTTTTTGTCTTTTTTGTTGCTCTTACACTGTCTTCCAACTCTGCCTCTCTTGTTTTTTTCTTTCTTCCTGCAGAACTCCCTTTAGTATTTCTTGAAGGGCAGGGTTTTTGTTGGCATACTCTTTTAATTTCTGTTTATCTGTGAATATTTTGAACTCACCATCATTTTTCAATGCTAGTTTAGCTGGGTAGAATATTCTTGGTTGGAAATTTTTTTCTTTTAGTACCTTGACTATGTCATACCACTGCCTTCTTGCCTCCATGGTTTCAGATGAGAAATCAGCACTTAATCTTGTGGAGCCTCCTTTGTATGTGATGGTTCTCTTTTCTCTTGCAGCTTTTAGAATTTTCTCTTTGTCTTGATTATTGGATAATTTAACAAGTATATGTCTCAGGGCAGGCCTATTGGGATTTATGCTGTTTGGTGTGTGTTGTGCTTCCTGGACATGTACATGCATCTCCCTTAATAGGTTTGGGAAGTTTTCAGCCAGTATTTCCTCTAACACCCCTCCTGTCCCCTTTCTCTTCTCTTCTCTATCTGGGATGACTATAATGAGATGTTCATGCATTTTTGTGTTGTCATTCATGTCCCTAAGCCCTGCTGAATTTTTTCTATCTTTTTATCAATCAAGTCTACTATCTGATTTCAGATGTACTGTCTTCCACATCACTAATTCTTTCCTCTGCCTCTTCAAATCTGCTGTTATTCACTGAGGGTGTATTTTTTATTTCTTGAATTGTACAGTTCATCTCCAATATATCCATTATCTTTTTTGTATGTTCACAATTTCTTCTGTATGCTCTCCAAGTGTTTTCTTAATATCCTTAATCTCTTCCTTCACTTCCTTAAAAAGGTCTATGATATATGTTTTGAGAGCTTTGATTAGCTCTTCTATGTTCTGCTCCTTTTCCTCATTTTTAGTTTGTTCATTAGATTAGCCATGTTTTCCTGATTATTGGTAGGGTTTGTAATTTTTTGTTCCTTTCTGGTCATTATTTTATTTTGATGGATTTATTCAGTTACTTATCTTTTCTGTCTAGTCTTGGAGTTCATTTAATTGTTGTTTGTTTGTGTGTTAAGTCTTTTCTTTCACACTTTGTTCTTCTTATTCTATTTCCTTGCTGTTGTCTATGTTCTCTTGAAGGAAAATATTAGGATCAGGTAAAACAAAAGGGGTATGAAAAGAAAAAGTATAATAGTAGTATTGATAGTAAGTGTTAGCAGAAAAACCATATGAGAGCTAGAAGAATGGATATTAAACTTGTTTAATCTGTGTAGAGTTATAATAGTAAAAAAGTGGATTACTGTCAATGAGATGATAAACTCATTATGAGGCAGAATGTAGTATGAATTAAAAGGCCAGTGTGGTCAAGAGAGAGGGAAGGAGAAAAGAATGGACAATAACATAAAGATTGAATAAAAGGTAGAAAACAGAATAGACATGTTAGAAATAAAATTTTAGAAAATTGGGAACTAAACAAAGAGATGTGGAATGTAAGAGAAACAATAGATGATGGGGGATAGAAAGATGTAAATGCAAGGGCATAGCATTGGTAGCCAAAATCAGTACACACAGAAAAGGGAAATTGAGGATGAGGAAACACAACAAATAAGGAACACTGCCTGCAGCACCTAATAGAAAAGAAGAAAAAAGAAGGGGAAAAAAGAAAAAATAAAGCAAGTAAGCAAAAAGAAAAAGAAAAAATCAGGCCATGTGGGTGTTAAAGATAAAGGGAAAAGAAGAAACAAACCAAGAAAAAAGATCAGATAATGCCTCAGGCAAGTAATCCTTGTAATTCAATAAACTGCTTAGGAGTCTGACCTTCCCCCTTTCTTCCTTCCTCACTTCCCTCTCTTCCAGGGCATCATGACTTTGTTTTGGGAGGTCTTTTTATATTTTTAAAATAGATTTTATTTATTTTTAAAGATAGATCATAAAATATTACATTAAGAAATATAAGAGGATCCCATATACCCCTACTCCTCACCCAGCCCCCCACTCCTCCCACATTACCAAACTCTTTCATCAGTGTTGCACATTCTTTGCATTTGATGAATACATTTTGGAACACTGCTACATAGCATGGATTATAGTTTACATTGTAGTTTACATTCTCTCCCACTACATTCAGTGGGTTATGGCAGAATATATAATGTACTGCATCTGTTCCTGCAATATCATTCAGAACGACTCCAAGTCCCAAAAATGCCTCCATATCACACCTCTTCTTCCCTTTCCCTGCCCTCAGCAACTCCCATGGCCACTGTCTCCACATCAATGATACAGTTTCTTCCATCCATGGCAATTTCTGAAGATAAAACAGCAGTGAAGTTTTGGTGCATAAATTGGATTTTCCTTTCACCAAAATTTTTCTGTAACATTGATGCTGTTTCCAAAGTTGGAGTCAATCCTCTCAAGTTCTGCCACTGCTTTATCAACTAAGTTGATGCAATATTCTATAACCTCTGTCATTTCAACAATGTTCACAATGTTCACAGCATCTTCACCAGGACTGAATTAAAACTCAAGAAACCATAAGAAACATCTCCTGAATGGTTAGAAGTCACATCTTCAGTTTCCACTTCTAATTCTAGTTCTCTTAATATTTCCAACACTTCTGCAGTTACTTCCTCCACTGAAGTATTGAATCCATCAAAGTTATCCATGAGGGTCAGAATCAACTTCTTTCAGACTCCTATTAATATTGATATTCTGATCTCTTCCTAAGAATAACAAATGTTCTTCATGGCATCTAGAATGGTGAATCCTTTCCAAAGGTTTTTTTTTTTAAAGATTTATTTATTTATTTATTTATTTATTTCTCTCCCCTTCCTCCCTCACCCCGGTTGTCTGTTCTCTGTGTCTATTTGCTGCATCTTCTTGGTCCACTTCTGTTGTTGTCAGTGGCATCGGAATCTATGTTTCTTTTTGTTGCATCATCTTGTGTCAGCTCTCTGTGTGGGCAGCATCATTCCTGGGCAGGCTGCACTTTCTTTTGCACTGGGTGGCTCTCCTTACTGGGCACACTCATTGTGCATGGGGCTCCCCTACATGGGGGACACCCCTGCATGACACAGCACTCCTTGTGCACATCAACACTGCACATGGGCCAGCTCCACATGGCTCAAGTAGGCCCAGGGTTTGAACTGGGGACCTCCCATGTGGTAGATGGATGCCCTATCCACTGGGCCAAGTCTGCTGCTGTTTCCAAAGGTTTTAAATTTACTTTGCCTAGATCAATCAAAGGAATTATTATCTATGTCAGCAATATTTTGACTTCTTCTCATGAATCACAAATGTTCTTCAGAACATCTAGAATGGTGAATCCTTACCAGATTGTTTTTTATTTACTTTGCCCAGATCCATTAGATGAATCAGTATCTATGGCTGCTACAGACTTAGGAATTGTGTTTCTTAATTAAGACTTGAAAGTAAAAATAACTCCTTGATCTATGGACTTCAAAATGGAAGTTTTGTTAGCAGGCATGAAAAAAATATTAATCTCATTGTACATATCCATCAGAACTCTTGGATGACCAGGTGTACTGTCAATAAATAGTAATATTTTGAAAGGAATCTTTTTTCTCAGCAGTTAATCTCAACATTGGGCTTAAATATTCAGTAAATCATGTAGTAAACAGATGTGTCATCATTCAGACTTTGATGTTCCATTTACAGAGCACAGGCAGAATAGATTTAGTATCGTTTTTAAGGGACTTAGGATATTCAGAATCTGAAATCAACATTGGCTTCAATTTTAACTCACAAGCTGCATTGGTCTCTAACTAGAGATTCAGTCTGTCCTTTGATGCTTTGAAGCCAGTTATTAACTTCTCTCTAGCTATGAAAGTCCTAATGACATCTTATTCCAATAAAAGGATGTTTTCATCTACATTGAAAATCTGTTGTTCAGTGTAGCTACCTTCATCAATTATCTTAGCTAGATCTTCTGGATACCTTGTTGCAGCTTCTAAATTAGCACTTGCTACTTCTCCTTGGACTTTAATGCTCTGGAGATGGTATTTTTTTCTTAAACTTCATGAGCTAATGTATTCTTCTAACTTTTCTTCTCTATCTTCCTCATCTCTCATAGTCTTTATAAAATTGAAAAGAGCTAGGGCCTTCCTCAAGATTAGGCTTTGGATTAAGAATTTTGTGGCTTGTTTGATCTTCTATTCAGATCACTAATTTTTTTCCATATCAGCAAAAAGGTTGTTTCACTTTCTTATCATTTGTGTGTTCAGTGGAATAGCACTTTTAATTTCCTTCAAGAAGTTTTCCTTTGCATTCATAACTTTTATTACTGTTTGGCTCAAGAGACCTAGGTATCAGCATACATTCCTTCTTTGCTAAACATAATCATATCCAGCATTTAATTTAAAATGAGAGATGTACAACTCTTCCTTTCGCTTGAACACCTAGAGGCCATTGAAGGGTTATTCATTGGTCTAATTTCATTATTGTCGTGTCTCAGAGAAGAGTGACGTGGAAGACAGTACATCTGAAATCAAACAGATAGTAGAACTGATCAACAAAAAGAAAAAAATCCAACTAGAACTTAGGGACCTGAGTGACAATGCAAAACACACAAACATACATATTATATGCATCCCAGAAGAAGAAGAGAATGGAAAAGGGACAGAAGGGGTGTTGGAGGAAATAATGGCTGAAAACTTCCCTAATCTACTGAGGGAGATGGATGTACATGTCCTGGAAGCAAAATGCACCCCAAACACCATAAATCCCAATAGGCCCACCCCAAGACATATACTTGTCAAATTATCCAATGCTCAAGACTAAGGGAAAACTCTAAAAGCAGCAAGAGAAAAGAGAACCATCACATGCAAGGGAGGACCAATAAGATTAAGTGCTGATTTCTCATCTGAAACCATGGAGGCAAGAAGGCAGTGGTATGATATAGTCAAGGTATCTAAAAGAAAAAAATTTCCAACCAAGAATACTCTACCCAGCTAAACTAGCATTCAAAAATGATGGAGAGTTCAAAATATTCACAGATAAACAGAAATTAAAAGAGTATGCCAACAAGAACCCTGTCCTTCAAGAAATACTAAAGGGAGGTCTGCAGGAAGAAAGAAAAAAACAGGAGAGGCAGAGTTGGAGGAGAGTGTAAGAGCAACAAAAAAGACAAAAAGAGAAGGAAAAAAAACAAACAAAATATGAAAAACACAAGTCCAAATAAAATATGGCTAAAATAAATAATTCCCTGAAAGTAATAACACTGAATGTCAGTGGATTAAACTCACCTGTCAAAAGATTCAAACTGGAAGACTGGATAAGGAAATATGACCCATCTATATGCTGTCTACAGGAAACACATCTTAGCCCAGGGATTTGCATAGGTTGAAAGTGAATGGCTGGAAAACAATCTTACAAGCAAACAACCAAGAAAAGGCAGGAGTAACTACATTAATATCAGACAAAATTGACTTTAAATGCAGAACAATTGTGAGACACAAAGAAGGATACTACATATTAGTGAAAGGGATAATCTTTTGAGAAGAATGAACAATCATAAATATTTACGCTCCTAACAAGGCCACCTACAAATACGTGAGGCAAACCCTAAAAACTAAGTGAAATAATAGATGCCTCTACAATTATGCTGGGAGACTTTAATACACCACTATCAACTTTGGACAGAACATCTCAAAAGAGAATCGATAAAAAAACAAAACTTTGAACAGTATATTAGAGGAACTGGATCTAATAGATGTATACAGATCATTACACCCAAACACAGCAGGATATACATTTTTCTCAAGCGCACATGGATCACTCTCCAAGATAGACCATATGCTAGGCCACAAAGAAAGGCTTAATGAATTCAGAAAGCTCAAAATCATACAAAATAATATCTTTTACCACTGTGGAGTGAAGCTGGAAATCTGCAAGGGACAGAAGACAGGATTTCACACCAAGATATGGAATTTAACAGCACACTTTTAGGAAAACAGAGGGTCAAGAAGGAAATCTCAAAAGAAATTAATAACTACCTTGAAACTCATGAAAATGATAACACAAAATACCAAAACTACTGGGATGCAACAAAAGCAGTACTGAGAGGGAAATTTATGGCCATAAATTTATACATCAAAAAAGAAGAAAGAGAAAAAAATTGAAGAACTACCTGCACATTTGGAGGAATTAGTAAAAAAACAACAAAGTAACCCCACAGGAAGAAGAAAGAAAGAAAGAAAGAAAGAAAGAAAGAAAGAAAGAAAGAAAGAAAGAAAGAAAGAAAGAAAGAAAGAAAGAAAGAAAGAAAGAAAGAAAGAAAGAAAGAAAGAAAGAAAGAAAGAAAGAAGATAAGAGCAGAACTAAATGAAATAGAAAATAAGAAAGCACTTGAAAAGATAAACAAAACCAAGGCTGGTTCTTTAAGAATATCAATAAAATTGACAAACCCTTAGCTAGACTAACAAAGAAAAAAAAGAGAAAAGATGCAAATACACAAAATAAGAAATGAGAAAGGAGATATCACCACTGACCCCACAGAAATACATACTATCATAAGAGGATAATTTGAAAAACTATATTCCAACTAAAATCACAACTCAGAGGAAATGAACAAATTCCTAGAAACACATAAGCAGCCTATATTGATGAAAGAGGAAATTGATGATCTCAACAAATCAATCACAAGTAAAGGGACAGAATGAGTCATTAAAAACCTCCCAACTAAGAGAAGCACAGGGCCAGATGGCTTCACAGGTGAATTCTACAATCATTCTGGAAAGAACTAACACCAATCCTGCTGAAACACTTCCAAAAAATCAAAACAGAAGGAACATTTCCTAACTCATTCCATGATGCCAACATTACCCTAGTACAAAAGCCAGACACCACAAGAAAGTAAAATTGCAGATTAATTTCTCTAATGAACCTAGACGCAAAAATACTTAACAAAATATTTGCTAATTGTATTGAACAGCACATTAAATGAATTATACACCATGACCAAGTGGGATTCATTCCGGGTATGCAAGGATGGTTCAATATAAGAAAATCAATCCATGTAATACACCATATAAACAGATTGAAGGAAAAAAATGACATGGTTATATCTATAGATGCAGAAAAAGCATTTCACAAAATACAGCACACTTTCTTGAAAAAAACACTGCAAAAGATCAGAATACGAGGACATTTTCTGAACATGATAAAGAGTATATATGAAAAACCCACAGCCAACATAGTTTACAATGATGAAATCCTAAAATCCTTTCCTCTAAGATCAGGTAAAAGACAAGGATGCCCACTATCACCTCTTCTATTTAACATTGTCTTAGAAGTACTTGCTCGAGCACTGAGGCAAGAAAAAGATATAAAAGGCACTCAAATTGGAAAGGAAGAAGTCAAAATTTCATTATTTGCAGATGACATGATCCTATACATAGAATACACTGAGAGGTCTACAACAAAGCTTCTAGAACCCATAAATGAGTTTAGTAAAGTCGCAGGTTATAAGATCAATGCACAAAAATCTGTAGCACTTCTGTACACCAATAATGAGCAAGCTCAGGAGGAAATTAAGAAACAAATACCATTTACAATAGTAAATATAAAAATCAAATCCCTAGGAATAAATTTAATTAAAGATATAAAAAACTTATACACACAGAGCTACACAGGACTGCTCAAGGAAATCAAAGAAGACCTAAATAAACAGAAGAATATTCCCTGTTCATGGGTAGGAAGACTAAATATTATTAAGATGTCTATCCTATGAAAACTGATCTATACATTGAATGAAATTCCAATAAAAATCAACACAGCATTCTTTAAGGAAGAAGAAAAACTAGCTATGAAATTTATTTGGAAAGGAAAAGGCCCCGAATAGCCAAAGACATCGAAAAAGAAAAACGAAATTGGAGGAATCACACTACCTGACTTCAAAACATACTACAAAGCTACAGTAGTGAAAAAAAGCATGGTATTGGCACAAGGAGAGACACACAGACCAATGAGAATGCTGATATAGAGCCTCATATATATAGTCATATAATATTCAATAAAGCCACCAAACCCTCTCAGCTGGGAAAGAATGGCCTATTCAACAATGGTGCCTGGAGAACTGGATATCCATATGAAAAGAATGAAAAAGGATTACCATCTCATATCTTATACAAAAATCAACTCATGATGGATCAAAGGCCTAAATATAAGAGCCAAGACCATAAAGACTTTGGAAAGCAGTGTAGGAAAGCATATACAAGACTTTGTAATAGGAAATGGCTTCATAAACTTGACACCAAAAGCACGAGCAGCAAAAGAACAAATAGATAAATGGGACCTCCTCAAAATTAAAGCCTTCTGCACCTCAAAAGAGTTTTTCAAAAAAGTGAAGAGAGCCTACCCAATGAGAGAAAATATTTGGTAACCATAGATCTGGTAGGAGACTTATAACCTGCATATATAAAGAAATCCTATATCTTGAAAATGAAAAGATAAACAACCCATTCAAAAAATGGGAAAAAAGATTTAGCAGACACTTCTCCAAAGAAGAAATACAAATGGATAAAAAGCACATGAAAAAATTATCCAAATCTCTAGCTATCAGGGAAATGCAAATCAAAACTACAATGAGATACCATCTTACTCCCATAAGATTGGCAGCTATGAAAAAAACAGAAGACTACAAATGCTGGAGAGGATGTGGAGAAATGGGAACTCTCATCCACTGCTGGTGGGAATGCAGAAGGATCCAGCCATTCTGGAGGACAGTTTGGCAGTTTCTCAAAAAACTAGCCATAGATTTGCCATATGAACCAGCAATTCCACTGCTGGATATATACACGGTAGAACTGAAAACAAGGACAGAAACCGATATATACACACTAATATTCATAGCAGCATTGTTCACTATTGCCAAAAGTTGGAATCAACCCAAATGCCCATCTACACATGAATGGATACATAAAATGTGGTATATACATACAATGGAATACTACTCAGCTTTAAGAACGAATACACTACAAACACATGTGATAATATGGATGAATCTTGAGAACCTTATGTTGAGTGAAGCAACCCAGGCATTGAAGAACAAATGCTACATGATCTCAATGATATGAAATAAGTAGACCAAGCTGCCTCAGAGAGCTAGAGACTGGATGATAGGCTTAAAGGACATTGGGGGGTAGAGGAAGGATGTAAGCTGACACTTACATGGGTGAAATCTATGATAAGCCAGAGGTAAGTATTTGTATAAGGAAGGGATAAAATGGGCCATAGAGTTACCTTTGGTTGGGCCTTTCCATGCTTGAAGGGGGCTAGGGATGGGACAATGGGTAATATTCCCCAGAAATTGGGGGGAGGGGGGAAACATACGAACATAGGAGATTGTCAGGTATTTGGTTGAGAGTATAATGCTGAGAAAACTTTTTCAAAAATATAATAAGGAAGGTTCCTGTTTAAGATGCTTAAAAGGGGATAATCTGATGCAGGACAAGCTCCTAGGGAATATATGAATTCTCATTTTGCCATAGTGGGTTATATCATTGGATTGAGACCCATATAATGAGAGTGAAGGTATACCTACATCCTGTGGAGGACTGATGCTCACTCAAGAGAAATGGTGGCTCCCAGTGCATTAGGGCAGTTGAGCATGTCAAGCCCTCAACACTGTTGCAAGTATCTCTGAATATGGCCCTTCAAGCAATAAAGACTGACTGTCACTTTGGGCCCTAAGGGGAGGGGGAAAGAGGTCTTGAATAGATGGAGCCAATTTAACTGTGTGGGCAATAGTAGTGTTCCACAAGAGTATGCAAGGATGGATATAAAACATGTAAAATTACACCAAAAATATATAGGTACTGATAGGCTAAAATGTAAATCATAATGTAAAACATAAAATAACTAAAAATTTAGAAAATTGTATAGTCCAAAACAGAAATCACAATGTAAACACAAATGTCACCTTGTTTGAAAGATATTATCTCAATATCTGTACATCAGTTTCAATAAATATAGTATGAATATGTAAAAAGATTATTGCTGTGGAAGCGAAAAGGGTTTTAGGTTGTATATGTGGGAGTACTGTATGTTGTATATATGAATTACTGTGATCTAAAACTTTTGTGAAGATAAGCTTAATAATTAGAAAAAAGAAAAGAAAAAGATAGGATGTAGACACCGAGGAAAAGATGGAAATAGTTGCCTTGCCAATTTGCATACAGGGCAACACTTATTGCAGTGATGAAAGGCAAAACATCAAAAACAAAGCTTTTGCAATTTTTAAATTATTTTTACCTTAATTTTTCTAAATTAATATGTATTCTATATCTGACCTTTAAACTCATCACTATATTCCATTTTACTATTAATGGAACCTGTCAATATATTCGGTTTCATTTTTCAGGAAGTTTTGGATCACAGAGAGTTTCAACAATGGCAAGGGAGTAATACTGGTGTGGGATGTTATTGACAGAGGATGCGTGGTTGGCAGGGAGTTCTCCAGGACATATATCCAGGGTACTTAAAAATGTTTGGATATTTTCATAGTGGATACAATTAAAAACAACTGAGGGAGTGCTGAGTTCCTAGCCAGGGGAGCTCTATCACAGTCCCTAAAGGAACAGCAACAATCCTCCAAGTGCAATGGGAAAGACCAAAAAAGAATGGTCCAACAATGAGCCCTTGATACTAATGACTATTCTTGTGAGCCTGTGCTCCTGAAATATGAACAAGGCCTAGAGCTGCATGGTGCCTAAGAGTTACTGCCTGAGAGCCTCTGTGTTGCTCAAATGTGGCCAGTCTCGAAGCCAAACTCAGCATGTAAATGTGTTGCCATCCCCCCAGTATGGGACATGAATCCCGAGGATGAGCCTTCCTGGTGCCGAGGGATTACTACCAAGTACCAGCTGATGATATAACTAGAAAATGACCTTGAACAAAAGGGTCAACTCAGACCAGCAGAATATCTCAATCTACATATAATACCAAGATTTAAAAATGCTTTTTGGCCTGAATCAAGGGGGAAATGAAAAGGACAAATGAGTTCATATGGCTATGAGTCTCCAAAAGAGCCAGGAGGTTTTCAGAGGGGTTGCCCTTATGCACACCTCAGCAGACTCCCAGAGACAGATAAAGTAGATACAACCCTGGGTATTGGTTCTTCTGAGGGCTACAGAGACCCACAGGTTCTATGGTCATGGCAGATGGAGTTAAGTGCCATGTCAGTTGGCCCTACTTTGGAGTTTTGTTTCTGTGTGATGTAGCTGGACTCAGATGTGATCTTTGTTCAATAGTCTCTCCTGTTACGTTTACCAGAACTGTAGTTAATGCTGGGGTTTAATGTATACCCAGGGGACCTGAATCTCTGGACTGACCATGTGATAGCCAGGCCCTGAGCCTCAACAGACTTCAGCTTCTACACTCTGGCTTATTGGACTTACCCCACTCAGCTAACATGGAGTGAAAAAGGTCAACCACCACACCAGGAAGCCAAGAGTGCCTACAACTTAAAGCAGGAGGATTGCATCCAGCATCCATGTGGAATCTAAGCCCCATCTTGATACAAATGTGGAGTGGACACAACCATTCCAAGGTCCACAGGATGGAGGAATAGAATATGGATTAGAGTGGGCTTACTGATATTCTATTCATGAAGTATTGTGATTAGTAATAATTGAGGAAAATGTGGCCTTGGTGTGGAGAAAGTGGCCATGGTGGCTGCTGGGGGTAGGGAGTGGGAGGAAAAGATGAGATGTGGGGGCATTTTCAGGACTTGGAGTTGTCCTGGGTGATGATGCAGGGACAGTTACCGGACATTTTATGTCCTCCCATGGCCCACTGGGTGGAACATGGGAGAGTGTGGGCTATGATGTGGACCATTGACCATGAGGTGCAGCCATGCTCCGAGATGTATTCACCAAATGGAATGAATGTCTCATGATGATGGAGGAGATTGTTGTTATGGGGGGAGGAGTGGGGTGTGGGTGGGGGGTATATGGGGACCTCATATTTTTTGAATGTAGTATTAAAAAAAAGGCAAAAAATTTTAAAAAAAGGAAATTATTAAAATAAATAAATAAAATGAACCTGATTGGGTAATATTTCTAAGAAAAAAAAAGTTCAAATACAAACCATTACCTCTATAGTCAATTGATTTTTTTCATTTTTTCCATTTATTATAGTATATCACTTATACATAAACAGTAAGTGTATAGTAATAGTTGTGAACTTACAAAACAAACATACATAACATAATGCAGGGATCTCATACCTCCCCCTGCCAATGCCTGGTATTGCTGTGAACCATTTTTAACTAATGAATAAAGAGCATTCTTAAAATATTATGACTTGCCAAAGAATCTTACATTTGGTGTGTTTTTCCCCCAACCCACCCTATGATGGTGATGATGATGATTAATTATTTTTATTATTTATACATGAACATAAACAATAAATGTATATTAAAAATTGTGAATTTACAAAACAAATATGCATAACATCATACAGGGTCCCATATATCATCCCACCACCAACACCTTGCATTTTATGAGACATTTGCTGCAAATTAGTAAAGAATATTGTCAAGATCTTATTTTAATCGATAGTCCTCATCTTACATTTGGTGTATTTTTACCCCAATCTATCCTATTATTATTTTTAAAATATATTTTATGACATAATTTGTAAACTTACAAAATAAACATGCACATGTGCAGAATTCCCATACAATACCCCTCCATCAGTACACCACACTGTGGTGGCACATTTGTAACAGATTATATGATAATATCATCAGATTATTACTGGGTCATTAGCGTACATCTGGTACACTTTTTCCATACTCCCACATTGTGCAACACAGTACATCTTTGGCATAGATGATTGAATATAACATTATTACTGTTTAGTGAAGTCCATAGGCCTTTCTAGTTGTATTTTTCCCATGTTTCTCCACATTCCCACCACCCCACAGTAGTGATGTATATCTGCTCTAGCTCACAAAGGACACTCTTCTATCTGTACCATCAACCACATTCTCATCCACCTCTGGGTTTACTGTGTTATTCAGTCACTAAATTATTCTCTAGCTTTCTGTCAATTGGCATTCACATTCCTAGATTACCCTTTCAGCAACAATCCCATTAATAAACAACTTATTACTCACTACAATATGTTAACATCAACTCTATACATTTCCATTTTTACAGTAAAGTTTATTAATACTTCTACCTACATTAAACACCAGTAGTTCATCTCAGTCCTCCTCTTATCTCCTTTAAGAATCCACCACCTACCACATCTTGAAGATATTTTCTTACATGTTCTTCTAGACCCTTTATGGTTCTTGCTTTTATATTTAGGAATTTGTTCCATTTTGAGTTAATTTTTGTATAAGGTGTGAGATAGGGTCCTCTTTCCATCTTTTGGCTATGGATATCAAGTTCTTCCAGCACCATTTGTTGAACAGACTGTTCTGCCTGAGCTGGTTGAGTTGGACAGGCTTGTCAAAATTCTTTTGGTCCGAGATATGAGAGCCTGTTTCTGAACCATCAATTTGTTTACATTGATCTATGTGCCTCTCTCTGTGCCAGTACCATGCTGTTTTTATTTATTTAATTTTTTTTTGTACCATGCTGTTTTTACAATTGTAGCTAGGTAAGATGATTTAAAGTCCAGAAGTGAGAGTCCTCCAACTTTTCATTTCCTTTTTAAGATGTTTCTGGCTATTCAGGGCCCCTTACCCATCAAAATACATTCGAAAAACATGCTGTACAACTTTTTTTAAATGCTGGTGGAATTTTTATCATGATTACACTGAATCTGTATAACAATTTAAGTAGAATTGATATCTTAATCATATTTAGTGTTGGAATCAATGATCACAGAATGTTCTTCAAATTATTTAGTTCTTTTTAAATGTCTTTTAACAATGAGATGTATTTTTCTGAACACAAGTGCTTTATGTTGTTAGTTAAGTCTATTCCTAAATATTTGGGTTGTACCTGTCATATCTTATTGTCACCACTCTTTTAAGAGTTTCAGTTACCTTTACTGATATAATCTTCATTTCTAGACTTCTTCCAAGTCCCTCTCTCCTGTTTTATCTTTTCAGGCTGTAGGACACCTTTTAGTCTTTCCTGCAAAAGCAGTCTGTTGGTTATAAACGCTCTCAGTTTCTGTTTATCTGTGAATATTCTAAACTCACCCTCATTTCTGAAAGACAATCTTGATGAATATAAGATTCTTGCCTGGAAGTTTTTCTCTTGAAGTATCCTAAATACATGACACCACTCTCTTTTTCTTCCATGCTTTCTGATGACAAATTGACACTAAATGTTATTGGATATACCTTATATGTTATTCATTTCTTTTCTCTTGCTGTTCTCAGAATTCTTTCTTTGTCTTTGACATTTACATTCTGATTAGTATGTGTCTCGGAGTTGGTCTACTCTGATTTGCTTTTTTTCCCCTATACTCTCTTCTTTTTTTCAATGTTACTTTAAAAAAATAAGGTTTCCCATATACACCCACCCCCCCTTATAACACTCCTCACACAAACAACCTCTTTCATCATTGTGGCATATTCATTGCATTTGGTGAATACATTTTAAAGCACTGCTGCACCACATGAATAATAGTTTACATTGTAGTTTACACTCTCCCACAGTCCATTGAGTGGGTTATGGCAGGATATATAATATCCTGCATCTGACCCTGCAATATCACTTAGGAAAACTAAAAGGCCTGAAAATGCCCCCACATCACATCTTTTCTTCTCTCTCCCTGCCCTCCACAACTACCATGGCCACTTTCTCCACATCAATGGTACAATTTCTTCCATTACTAGTCACAATAGTTCCATGGTATAATATCAGCAAGTCCACTCTAATCCATATTTTATTCCTCCATTCTGTGGACCCTGGGATGGTGATGTCCATTCCACCTTTATATCATGAGTGGGCTTAAGTTCCACATGGATGATGGATGCAATTCTCTTAATTGCAGTCGAAGGCATTCTCAGTTCCCTGGTGTGGTGGCTGACCATCTTCACCTCCCGTTAGCTGACCTGGGTAAGTTCAGTGAAATAGAGGGTAGGAGTTGCAAGTCTGCTGAGGCTCAGGGCCCAGCTGGCACAAGGGCAGTCCAGAGATTCAGGCCTCCTGAGTATACAACAACATTAGCATCAAACATAGATTCAGTAAAAGTGACAGAATAGGCATGTGTAGAAAGGTCACATCTGAGTCCACCACCACCACTCAGAAACACAAATTCCACTGTAGGTACCACTGACACAGCACTGAATTTCAGAGCCATTTGCCATGACCATAGAACCTGTGGGTCTCCGAAGCTCTCAGGATAACCAATATATGGGGTTGTATCTACTTTGACTGTCTCTGGGGTCCTGAAAAGGTTTGCAAAAGAGCAACCCCACTGATGACCACTTGACTCTTTTTTGAAGACTCTTAGCCATGTAAACTCATATGTCTTTGCCATTTTCCATTTTTATTCAAGGTCAAAAAGCAGTTTTTAACACACGATCCTACATGTAGGCTGAGATATACTGCAGGTCTGAGTTGATCATTTTATTCAAGGTCTATTTTCTAGTCACATCACCAGCTGGTGCTTGGTAGTAATCCCTCAGCACCAGAGAGGCTCATCCCCTGAAGTCATGTCTCATGCTAATGTAAAGGTAATACATTTACATGCTGAGGTTGGCTTAGAGAGTGGCCACATTGGGAAGCAGACTTGGCCAAGTGGTTAGGGCATCCATCTATCACATGGGAGATCAGTGGTTCAAACTCCGGGCCTCCTTGACCCATGTGGAGCTGGCCCATGCACAGCATTGATTACTGCAAGGAGTGTCCTGCCACGGAGGGGTGTCTCCATGTAGGGGAACCCCATGTACAAGGAGTGCACCCCATAAGGAGAGCTGCCCAGCATGAAAGAAAGTGCAGCTTGCTCAGGAATGGTGCCACACAGAGTGCTGACACAACAAGATGATGCAACAAAAAGAAACACAGATTCCAGTGCCACTGACAACAACAGAAGTGGACAAAGAACATGCAGCAAAATGGACACAGACAACAGACAACTGGGAGGGGGGAAAGAAATAAATGAAAATAAATCTTTTAAAAAAAGAGAGAGTGGCCACATTTCAGCAACATGGAGGCTCACAGGAGGTAAATCTTAGGAACCCTGCAGCTCTAAGTCTAGTTCATATTTCAGACACACATCTTCATAAGCATAGTCATCAGTATCAAGGGCTCACTGTGGGATCATCTTTTTTTGTTGGTCTTTGCTGTTCCACTTGAGGGATTGCTGCTGTTCCACTGGGGAATGTGATAGAGCTCCCTTGGCTAACAACTCAGCACTCCTGCATTTGTCACTTGTAACTGTAACTACTATGAAAATACCCAAAATCTATCCAAACCTTTTTATGTACCCTATATACATGCCCTGAGAAATCACTCTCAACCATGTGCCCTCCATCAATTACACCTCACACCAGTGTTCCTCCCGTGCCATAGTTGAACCTCTCTGTGGTCCAAAATTCTTCAAAACGGAAACCCAATATATTGCCAAATTCAATTAATAGGAAAATGAATTATAGTGATGCATTTAAAGATTAGAAATAGAATACATACAAATTTAGAAAAACTAAAATAAAGTAAAAATAAATTGATGTATTAAAATGAGAAATATTATAAAGCTTTATTTTTAATGTTTTGCCTTTCATCACTGCAATAGGTATTGCCCTGTTTGTATAGTGGAAAGGCAATTTCTTTCATTTCTTCAACAGTGTCTATATCCTTTCTTTTTCATTTTTTCTTCTATTTTTCAGTTTTCTCTTCACACAAGTTTTATTTTTTATTTTTTTTAAGATTTATTTATTTATTTATTTACTTCTCTCCCCTTCTCCCCCACCCCGACCCCAGTTGTCTGTTCTGTGTGTCTATTTGCTGCATCTTGTTTCTTTGTCTGCTTCTGTTGTCAGCAGCACGGGAATATATATTTTCTTGTTATTGCATCTGATGTGTCAGTTCTCCGTTTGTGCAGCACCATTCCTGGGCAGGCTGCACTTTCTTTCATGCTGGGTGGTGCGGCTGGGGCGGCTTGCACCCCGATGCTGACGGGGGGGTTTGGAGGGGTCAGACTAGACCGCAGTGGCATCTGATGCTACGGCAGACAGCATCAGAGGGGCTCTCAGGCATGGAGGACGCACGTTGAGGGGAGGAAGAAAGCCGCGGAGACCAGGTCTGTGTGCAAGTCCGGTTTATTGCAGAAGGGGACACAGCTTTATAGGGTTAGGGACTGCGTGGAGGGATTTGATAGGTGCGGGTGGGTACTGCTTCCTGATAGGTGATTGTAAGCGGTTGCTAGGCAGAGGGCTGGCTGAGAGGTTTGGAAAAGGGGAGGGGAAAGGGGGAGTGAGAGCTGGCCAGATGTTGGGCTAGGCGGGAGATAAAAAGGGGGAGGGCAGCGCCGGCCAGCCATTAGCAGCAAAGGCCTAGTCAGGTGTGGTCACCTTATCTAGGCCCAGTGGGCAGAGGCGGTATCACTTCTTGCCGCACCGTTTGCTACTGTGGCAAGCCAGGCACCCTTCCTCCCACATTTCCCCCTTTGTTTTTATTAAGCTCCTCCGAAAAGCTTGATTTGAGGAGGGAGGGGGACTGTGCCTGTCTTAGGTCGGGATTGCGCCCAGCTGGGCAATGCCCGTGCCACACAGGTGGCCAGTCTTACCCATCATGGGGAAGCGTGGCAGCAAAAGGCCGTGTCCCTGCCTTAGGTTGACTGGCAGGCCAATCCCATTGCCCGTCATTGGCTAACCAGTCCAGTGCCTCGATGGAATGTTGGTGGCCTTAGATAAACAGGGTGGGGGAGGGGAAAGGGTAAGGGTAAGGGGTTAGGATGGGCGGTGAGAAGGGGTAGGGGCAGGGGAGCTGGGGCTTGGGTGCGTTGAGAGGCGGCTGGCCATTTGGGGAGGACGGCAATTAATGGAGACTCCTGGTGCATCTTCGTCGGTGGTGCGGATTCGCTGGTACCAGACCTGGATGGGCTTACTAAGGACAGAGTTAGCTTGATTTTTGACAAGCCGGACAATTCGCCTGATGATCCAGGGTCCTAGGGCTAATAAGAGGACAAGGGTGAGGAGCAGGCCTAGAAAGGGGAGAAAGTAAGAAAGGATTCCATTGGGCAGCCCCCAAGAGAAAGACCATCCAGCTTCACGTTCCTGCTTTCTCTTGCGGAGGCCCTCCCTAACTTGTGCAAGGTTATCTCGAATGAGGCCAGAGTGGTTAGCATAGAAGCAGCATTTTTCTCCTAACGCTGTGCAGAGCCCCCCTCTTTTAGGAGGAGGAGGTCTAGGCCCCTGTGGTTTTGGAGAACGACCTCGGACAGAGAGTTGAGAGATGTTTCAAGGTGGGCCATGGAAGTCTCAAGGCGGGCGATGTCTGCATCGACAGCTTGCCTAAGGGTTGAAAAGGAATTATCTTGGAGGCTGAGAGCTGCAGCTCCAGTGGCTGCGCCGGCAAGACCTAGAAGGGTGGCAATTGTGATGGCGGTGAAGACTTCCTGTTTCTGCTCGTGCTGCGGGGAGCTGAAGTGCTGCCAGGAGTCAAAGAATTGGTTATCAGTATAAAAGAGAACACGGGGAGCAATGAGTATGAGCACACAGGTGTCGCTGGTGGAGTTAAGGGTTTGAACATTGAGACATGGAGTGAGGCCAGAGGAAGAACATAGCCATTTGGTATTATTAAGGGGAATTAGGAACTTAGCGGCTGCATTAGGGGTGTGAGTTAGGCTGCAGAGGGACTGCATGGAGGGGAGAACTTTGCCGCTGATTTTTATTATACAGAGTCCAGTCTGGGAAACTGATCGGAGGGTGAGTCCTCTTTTTGTTTGGTTCCAATTGCAAGAGGTACCAGTGGAGTCTGGGGAGGCGCAATAGGCACTGTTGGTAGCTATGGCTTCATAGAAGGGAGCCGTGGCAGAGAAGCAGAGCCAGCAATGTTGTGTAAGGTTGGGCTGGGATAAGTTTAAGGAGATAAATGATGTGTTGAGGAGGGCTACAAGAGGGTTAGGGGGTGGCAAGGTTTGGCGGTGGGGAGGATACATAGCGATGGAAGGATTTAAGGTGGTAGCGGGAGGAGAAGGAGAAACAGAGGGAGGAGGGGGAGGATTGAGAACTTGATTTGGGCCCACGGCAGCGGATTGTGTGCGGATTGAATTTTTCTTTATAATGAAAAAGGCACCGTAATCATAGTTGCTCATGTAAAGTCGGGCTCCCCAGGTGCGGCCCTGTAGCCAGGCTGCATTTTTAGGGTTTTTGACAGTGAGCGTAATGCTGCTCCAGTAGGGCTTAATGCTGCTCCTGTAACTTTTATCCTTAAAAGAAAGGGAGAGGTAGGGGTCCCTATTGGGAGCTCCCGACCATCCGTGGGCCATGGTTTTGCACCCCCAGGAGGGGCAGTAATAGTGCGCTGGGTCATAGCAGCCTCTGGCCGTGGAAGGACAAATATAGAAGCCTGAGACTTCATGATTATAGGGGCCATCAAGGCCTGTAAGTGAGCTGTATCAACACCGGTGAGTCTTGTGTGTAACGTCTACGAGGGAACTGATGACAGGAAGGTTGGCAAGATTACATATGTGCACTGTGAAGGAGGGAGCACCCGCAGTAATGTTATTAGCGAGGAACTTTTCCTGCTGCCAAAGAGAGAGTGTCCAGTTAAAGGGCCGATGGCTTATACTAGCCTGGTCCGTAGTGGAGGGGAGCAGAGATAACATGAAAAGCAGGAGAGAGTGTAGATTTTTAGGTTTTTTGTTTGAAGCTAAGGCGCGGACAGCAAGCTGTACTAGCTGTCCAAGGAGGAGGGTGTCATGAGCTGGATCCGCGGCCATATTTAGCCTCTCCATCCGATGGGTGAGTGCTCTCATCATCCGTCCTTGGAACCTGCTGCTGGCCGGTGGCGGGTTTGACGTTTTTTTTCGGGGATCCAGAGCGGCTGGGAGGCATTTTCTGGAAAGACACAAGCAAACCCTCTGCCTTGGGTGAGAAGGGGACTGGGTTCCTGCTAATTGTTTGTTTCTGGGTCCTTCCAAAACACCATCGGGGCAACTGTTGGTGCGTAGGAGAGGCCCCAATGCTTATGGAGGGGGGAAAGACCGTTTTTATCAAAGGAGAGGAGGTTTATGTGAATGAGGCAGGCAGTGATAATGTCGCCTGGTTGACTATGTGGGCGTAGATTCTTCTCTTATTGAATTTGCACTTTGAGCTGGCGGTGGATGCGTTCTACTATAGCCTGCCCCTGGGGGTTGTATGGAATGCCGAAGTGATGAGTAACGTTGTAGAGCTGGAGAAATGCAGCGAATGAGGAGCTGCGATACTTAGGCCTATTATCGGTTTTTAAATCCCATGGGACTCCCATGAATAAGATGGCTTGCCGCAATGCTTTAATGCAATGCTTGGCTGTTTCCCCCGGTAAGGGGACAGCGTAGCAAAGGTGAGAAAAGGTGTCGACTGTGACATGGACATACTTGAGGCGCCCAAATGATGGCACATGGGTGATGTCTATTTGCCATCGGGAGTTTGGCTTGAGGCCGCGGGGGTTGACCCCTTGTGGCTGCAACGGTCCAAGCGGCAAGAAGGGGGCGCATGTTTTACAGGCGCGCACCAAATGCTTGCATGTTTCCTTGGGGAGGCCCGGCAAAAGACGTTGAAGTGAGGCTGCTGAAAAGTGGAACTTAGAATGGAGAAGTTTGGCTTGATTGACCAAGTCTCCAACAGTGGCTATTGTATGGGTGGAGACGGTTTGGTCGGCAGCAGAATTACCCGTGGCTAGAGGCCCGGGCAGCCCTGAATGGCTGCGAATATGAGAAATGTACTATGGCTGTGTGCGGAGCTTGAGCTCTCGCTGCAAGGTATGGAGTGCTTGATCAATGGGCGTGTCACGTGGAAAGAAAACAGCGTGGGCAATAACTGAACAAACTTGCAGGGTGTACTATCAGTGAAGATGTTGATGGGCTCATTGCCGTGGTGTTGGAAGGCAGTGAGGATGGCTAGTAGCTCGCCCACCTGAACCGATCCGGGATGGGTTTGGCAGTAAACGGTTGGCAAGTCACGGCTGGGAGAGTAGGCAATATAAGTAAACTTGGTCTTAGAGGCGTCCGTGAAGACAGTAGTGGAGTTGGAGAGAGGCTTGGAGCCAGGGAAAGGGTGGTATAGTGGGGAGAGGGGGAGCCTTGTGAGGCCCTGGAGCAACTTGTGTGTGGGGGGGTAATGGCAGTTAAAGGTCCCATGGAAGATTTCTAGAAGAATTTGAGCACGGGGGTTTTCGGAGAAAAGGGCAGTGGTGTGCTTATCAGTAAGGCATACATATTCAGAATCAGAGACAATATTCAAGGACTCTTAAAACATTTGTAAAACTTTAATGATGGCTCAAAGCTCTGCGCATTGAGCAGATGAATAAGGAGTTGGCTAAACCTGTTCTTTTTGGAAAGTAACACATGCTGTTTTTTTTTTTATGCTGCTTTTTCATTACTATTACTATTAGTAAATACTGTACAAGATGGTTGGGCTATGCACATAGCCTTGAAAAGCACTGCAAAAGTTTATTGTTGGGTTCTTTACAGATAAAGGAATGCAGTTGGCTTGATTTATGTAAGACACTAAAGAGAGTCTCAGCAAGTTTTAAAACAAAGTGATAGCAATACAGCTGGACTTTAACTTTTTGTAACAAACTAGCAGTATTTGGGATTGCTGCATACTAGTGTTGTTACTTTAATCTATGGTAAGGGGTTGTTTTTGTGACATATACTCTTTTATAATAATTAAAACTATAATTAACCATATTGTACTTTTCTTTAATATTATGCTGAAATATTGGTAACTTTATACACTTTTAAGCATTCATAGAAACTTTTTATCCATACGACTTTAATTAATAGAGGGTTTAAGGAAAGAAAAAGTTGTTAATTTTATAACACTGTAAAACACCTTTATTTAGCTTATAACATATTAAATGAACTTAATTATTACTTTAATTTTTCTTTCAAGGTAAAAGAACAAATCTCTTATAATTAGTTTGGAACAAAAGGCCACTGTTCAGGATTAGGTCTTGAGAAAGCAGTTTTGAACGTTTTGTTCCTTTAAGAGATAAAGCTTTCTTTCTTGGAACATCGAGGAAACGATAAGCACAAGAAACATAAGACAGACTCTCTTTGTATACTGACTGAGGATAAGAACTTTTACTAAAACAGATTAATGGTGAGAGGCCTTGAGAAAGAACAAAACTTTTCAACTTTGCATCAGCATACTACCCGACACCAAAGCCTGTAAAATTTTATAGATAGACCCATTAAATTTTATTTAACTTTAACTGTAAAAATTCTTTGTCCATTAATCTTCTGCAGTTTTAGCATTCACTCAGGTTTCGTCCTATACTCTACTTTTTCCAATAGTCAATTATTTTATTTCAGGACAAAATTATTTTCTGTTTCCTTAATAATAAAAACACATTCCATATAGCCTACATCAAAGTTATCAAGCAAACCTCTTATAACAATACTGTGAACATTAAACAAGCTTGTTAAAATAATGAACTTTTCTTTAAATACTTAGTAGCATGCAATATTAGAAACAGTTTTCTAGAAGTAAGTTGGCAGGGGAGGCTGGTTGCTGCCAATCTTTCCTGTTATAAAATTACCTTTTATTATTATCATCATCAATTCAGTTTTATATATATTTAAGAATGACCTTTTGGAATTAGCCATTTAATACTTTAGTGTAAACAATGCTTTATTAAACCTTTTATTTATAACCATATAGACTATTGAAGACAAATTTTATGTTTATAGAACACATTCCCTTACTTAAAGTTATCACAATACCTTTTACAGCTTGCCATCTGCAAATTAAGTTTCAAGAGTTCATGAAAAATTAGCTATTTTACTTTAGGACAAAATACGCCTTTTTGCAAAACTTATTACATTTCAGTTAGCATTTTCACAAACTTTTAACCTTTTTTAATATTCATTTAAGCTTTACATTCTTTATATTATCCTGTGAAGAAAAATAAGTTATTCATTTTAATCTGGGCAAGAACAACCTTTTATGAAGACGTACAGTTAATCTTGTCAATCAAGACTTACAATTTCTATTATTATAGATATCTTATTAACATTTAAGCTCATGTATTGATATAATAAACTTAAGTATTAATATAAGCGCTTATTTAATTTTTGGCCATTTGTATAGAGCTCTTTTAAAAATTTTTATTAATTTATATTACCATCCGGAGGTATCAAAATATTGAACGAACAGACAAACACAGAACAATCACAACACTAACAGAAACATACAGTTTACAATTAACTCATAATTCTTACTTTCTTGGTATAGCTGCTTTTAAGTTCTTATTAAGATTTCCTCTGGAATCCATGTTGCCTGTAACATGCAAGCTTGTGCTCAAAAACATTCCTATCAGTTATCAGCAATCAGCTAAAATAACCCGAGCAGCAGTTAGGCAGACCATTAGCACATATTTTTGGATAATTACTGTAAGACTATAGTGAGACTTGAAGTTCAGGAGTAAACTATTGATTTAAAACTGAAAATTTCTTTTTAAACCTTGATAAAATTTTTGTACTAATTTTAATATCTTGGTTAAAGAAGTCCAATTAGAATTAGCATGGAAATAAAACAGAACACCAATGTTGCCATGTTTTTCTCTCATACCAGTGGATTAACTATTATTAGCCTTTACTAGCCCAGAGCTACATTGTCATGTAGATAGTAGGGAGCCTGAGGAGTTGTGAAAAGGGTGGGCGAGCGTTTGTTGGAACAGAGTTGATGGCCTTATAATCTTGTGTGGATTTTTGGGCTTGTGGCTGGCCTTGTTGATAGGCGGGGCCAATTTCAGATAGGTATCAGGGTCCGAGAGAAAGCCAGGGGTTGAAGGGGACCAGTAGATCCCAGTAAGCCTGGAGTTGCCTGCCCGAAACTTTGCATTGGTGGCAGGCTAGTAGGCCAGCAAGTGCTCTGACTTGCGGCGCTTGGTGGGAAGATAGACGCCCGCCCATTTTTCTGCCGGGGGCCGATAACGGGGGTCCTTACCTTGAGAGCGCGGCGAAGGGGTGGGAGCGAGGTCCCACGGGGGTGAGGCAGTGGTCACGTTGGACCGGCCCCGGTCCCTGTTCGGGCGCCAGTTGCGGCTGGGGCGGCTTGCACCCCGATGCTGACGGGGGGGTTTGGAGGGGTCAGACTAGACAGCAGTGGCGTCTGATGCTACAGCAGACAGCATCAGAGGGGCTCTCAGGCGTGGAGGACGCACGGCGAGGGGAGGAAGAAAGCCGTGGAGACCAGGTCTGTGCGCAAGTCTGGTTTATTGCGGAAGGGGACACAGCTTTATAGGGTTAGGGACTGCGTGGAGGGATTTGATAGGTGCGGGCGGGTACTGCTTCCTGATAGGTGATTGTAAGCGGTTGCTAGGCAGAGGGCTGGCTGAGAGGTTTGGAATAGGGGAGGGGAAAGGGGGAGTGAGAGCTGGCCAGATGTTGGGCTAGGCGGGAGATAAAAAGGGGGAGGGCAGCGCTGGCCAGCCGTTAGCAGCAAAGGCCTAGTCAGGCGTGGTCACCTTATCTAGGCCCAGTGGGCAGAGGTGGTATCACTTCTTGCCGCACCGTTTGCTACTGTGGCAAGCCAGGCACCCTTCCTCCCACAGGGTGGCTCTCCTTATGGGGCACACTCCTTGCACATGGGGCTTCCCTACATGGGGGACACCCCTGTGTGGCATGACACTCCTTGTGCACATCAGCAATGCACATGGGCCAGCTCCACATGGGTCAAGGAGGCCCAGGGTTTGAACCGTGGACCTCCCATGTGGTAGACGGATGCCATAACCACTGGGCCAAGTTCACCGCCAACACACAAGTTTTAGATCACAGTATTTCACATATACACTATGAGGGACTACCATATATCCAATAGTAATGATCTTTTTTCATGTCCAACAGTAATGATCTTTTTTCATGTTCATGTTATAATTGCTGCAGTTGATATACAGATACTGAAACATAGCTTTCAAATATGGTTCCATTTTGGTTTGCTTTGTGGTTTGTATTTTAGACTGTACAACTGTCTAACTTTTTAGTTACCTTATGTTTTACATTATGTTTTATATTTTAGCCTATAGACTTTCATACATTTTGGTGTAATTTAACATGTCCTCTATCAATCATTGCATGATCTTGTAGAACTCTTCCATTGTGGTTTTGAATGATTCCATCTATTCTATACCACTCTCCCCCTCCCCTCAGGGCCCACAGTGAAAGTCAGTCTTCATTACTTGATGGACCAGATTCACAAGTACTTGCGACAATGCTGAGGGCTTGACATACTAGACTGTCCTAACCTACTGGAAGATACCAATACTCTTGAGAGACAGTTCCTATTATGATTTATTTTGATGCAAGTACATTGAGGTTTTTGGACATGGATATCCATGTCCTTCAATATGGTTGTGAAATTTTCTGCAATTAGTTCTTCAGATATCCATTCTTCCTCTTTTCCCTTCTCTTCTTCCTCTTGGAAATCCATAACATGTATGTTTGCATGTCTCCTGCTGTTATTTGTTCCCCGAGACCTTGTCAAATTTTTTCTATTCTTTTCCCCATCTATTCTTTTTTTATGTTCACTTTCAGAGGCCATTTTTTCAAGCTCACCAATTCTTTGTTCTGCCTCCTCAAATCTGCAATTACATGATTCTGTTGTATTTTTAATTTCATTTATTGTGCCTTTCATGCCCATAAGATCTGCCATTTAAGTATGCTTTCAAATTCTTTGTGCTCATCCAATGTTTCCTTACTATCATTTATCTCTTTAGGCATTTCACTGAACTCATTAAGATTTGTTTGAACATCTATGATCAGTCATCTCAACTCCTTTTTGACATCTGCAGACTTATCTTATTCATTTAACTGGATCATATCTTCCTGTTTCTTTGTATGGATTGTATTTTTATTTTGTTATTTTGGCATGTGGCTTACTAGATGTTTTTATTCTGGGTGCAATTTCTCTCTTTACTTTAGGGCTTTCTTGCCCTATCTTCCATGCTGGTTGTGCAGTAGGAGCCAAAGATGTAGTTGGTGCTGTTATTGTGGAGGTTCAAGCTGCATTCATTTCCCCAGGGATTGATGAAGCTTCTCCCAACTTTCTCCTTTGCCAGGTTGGTGACAGAGTCACAACTGTGTGTCATAATCCAAGTCATGCAGGCCTAGAGTGTAGTGGCTCAGAGAGACTGAAGAAGTTCCAAGCCCCTTTGTCCCCTGCCTAGGTGGAGATGAAACTACAGGTGTGGGCAGCAATCTATGCAGTGTGGGTACCAAGTGACTGCAGTTGGCCTGGTTGAGTTCTGACTATTCAGTCTGCCTCCTGAATGAACCTGCTGTTACCTGGATAGTCTGGTAAAGAGCTCATCAGCTTCTTCCCTGGTACAGATGGAGCTTAAGCCTAGGCTAGGGCTGCAGGCCAATCTGGGTGAAGGAAGCTGGTTCCTACACTCACTTTGATATTCAGTCAGACAGGCATCACCTCATGTAGGGGCAGAGTCAAAATGGCAGCTACTGAGTGGGGACAGGGCAAGATGGTGGCAGAGCAAGTGCACCTGATGTTCTCTCCTGCAAAGAAGCAGCTGGGCAGCATTGGAAATTCTGTGGGACCAGGCCGTTTCAGTACTTTGCAGGGCAGGAGGTGTCTGGACATCGATTTGGTGGAAAGGTAACAGAGAAAATTCATGTATAAGATAAAATTGAGGCTCTATTACACAGAGGTGTGGGATGCTCCCTCCTGGGGTGGGCAGAGCCATGGCACCAGCACTGCAGCAGCGATTCCTGGAGGATCTGTGGTACTGGGGAATTCATAAGCCCTGAGTGGAGTAATGGGGGGCTAACAGGGCAGGAGACCATCACAGACTGATTTGGGGAGACAAACGGGAGTTTCATTGTGAGGCGGGGAATTTTTGTTTGTGGACACAAATAATAGCACTTCTGGCTAGAGCCCCACCCCCCAAGGCTGGTTGCTGATCTACAATGGCCTTAAATTGCTCACAATAAAGAGACGTCACCAGGAGGCTGTTTCAGTGACTGGCAGGGTGGGAGACATCTGGAAGCCGATTAGGGGAATATTTTGTGAAGTGTGGGAATTTTGATTTCGGACTCCGATATCGGTGTTTCCAGCTGGAGCCCCTCCCCCTGGGCCTGGCTACTGATCTGCAGCATCATTACATTGGCTGCAGTGTAGAGGCGCCCCCAGGTGGCCGTTTCGGGGGCTTACAGGGCAGGAGGTGTCCTGAAGTCGAATTGGTGATACAGCCACAGAAGAGACACGAGTGAGAGGGTGAATTACAGGTCAGAGTTTGTGGATGTGACCCCCCTCATAGGGCAGGCACCCAGCTGCGGGGATCCCTGAAGGCTGTGCTGCACTGTGGTGCTCCCATGCTCCCTGTTAATCAGATTTGAGGTTGCCAAATCTGAGTCCCCTAAACCCTCGTGGCCCACACCCCAGAGACTCACACCTCTTGGGTCTGCAATATCACAGACTTTCCATCCCTGCATCTATCATGCCCTGAGGTCCATCTGAGGTCCTTGAATGTCCTAGCCATCAATGTTTGCATTTTTTCTTCTTTGTTTTGTTTTTTTATTTTTATTTTATTTTCTATTTTTTATTGTCCTGAATTGCTAACATTGCATTATCTCCTAGTCTTTTCTCCCATCATATTCCCCAAAGTCTTTTTTTTTCCCCCTCTGGTCCCTCATTTTCTTATTTTATTTTATCTTAATTATACAATAGGTGCTGCAGGGAACACCTCACATTTGCTGGGTTTCCACATCCTCCATTGCCTCATTTCTGTGTGAATTGATTTTGGCTACCTACACTATTGGCTTTCTCCTACATCTTGATATCCTCCATCATCTACTGTCTCTCCTATACTCCACCTCCCTTTCTTTGATACCCAAAGTGTCTAAATCTTAATCTCTAATACCTTTGTTTTGTTTTCTGTCTTTTATCCACTCTTGAAGCTATTGCCTTTCTTTTCTCTCTCCCTCTCTCAAGAAAACACTAGCTTTTTAATTCATACCATATTCCTCCCATATTCAGTCGATGACCTCATTATAGGTACTCTATCTACTGCTATAACTCTACACAACTTACATGAATCTAATATATCCTCCAAGATTTCATACTGTTGCTCTGTTAACCTTTATTACCAATACTACTTTACCCATTTTCCTTGCTTACACAATTGCCTTTCCCTGGCCCTAATACTTTCCTTCAAAGTGAACTCAGTCAGCAATAAGAAATTAGAATAAGAAGATAAAAGTAACAAAGAGAAGACATAACACTTATGCAAAAACAACACCTATTTAATCCACAAGAGTAGACAAAGAAGCTAAGGAAATTATTAAACCCATCAAGATAAAATGATGACCAGACAGCCACAAAAATCTGCAAACCAAACCAGTAATCAGGAAACCATGGCTGAATCCAATGAACAAACTAAAAACCAGGAAGGGGAGCAGAACTTCGCACAAGTAATTAAAGATCTCAGAACATATATCACAGACAAATTTAATGAAGTAAAGGAAGAGGTTAACAATATGAAGACAACACTTGGAGGGGAAATTGCAGACATATGCAAAAAGATAACAGATATGATGGGAATGAACACCACAGTTCAAGAAATCAAAAATACACACGCAGCAAATAACAGCAGATTAGAAGAGACAGAGCAGAGAATTATTGATGTGGAAGACAGAACATCAGAAATCAAACAGATAGTGGAAGGGGTCGATAAAAAGATAGAAAAAATCCAGCTAGGATTAGGAACCTGAATGACAATGCAAAACGCTCAAACATATGTATTATAGGCATCCCAAAAGGAGAAGAGAAGGGAAAGGGATCAGAAGGGTGTTGCAGGAAATAATGGCTGAAAACTCCCCAAATCTACTGAAAGAGACAGATGTACATATCCAAGAAGCACAGTGCACTCCAATAATCATAAACCCCAACAGACCAACCCCAAGACATATACTTTTCAAATTATCCAACGCTCAAGACAAAGAGAAAATTCTAAAAACAGCAAGAGAAAAGAAAACCATCATGTACAAGGGAAGCTCCATAAGATTAAGTGCTGATTTCTCATCTGAAACCAAGGAGGCAAGAAGGCAGTGGTATGATATAGTCAAGGTACTAAAAGAAAAAAAATTCCAACCAAGAAGACTCTATCCAGCTAAACTAGCATTCAAAAATGATGGAGAGTTCAAAATATTCACAGATAAACAGAAATTGAAAGAGTATGCCAACAAGAAACCTCCACTTCAAGAAATTCTAAAGGGAGTTCTGCAGGAAGAAAGAAAAAAACAGGACAGGCAGAGTTGGAGGAGAGTGTAAGAGCAACAAAAAAGACAAAGAGAGAAGAAAAAAAACAAACAAAATATGACAAACAAAGGTCCAATCAAAATGTGCCTAACATAAATAATTCCTTGAAAGTAATAACACTGAATGTCAATGGATTTAACTCACCTATCAAAATATTCAGACCGGGACATTGGATAAGGAAATATGACCCATCTATATGCTGTCGACAAGAGACACAGCTTAGACCTAGAGACTCATGGAGGCTGAAAGTGAATGGTTGGAAAACAATCTTACAAGCAAACAATAATGAAAAAAAGGCAGGAGTAGCTATATTAATATCAGACAAAATAGACTTTAAATGTGAAACAATTGTGAAAGACAAAGAAGGATACTACATATTAGTGAAAGGGACAATTTGTCAAGAAGAATAAACAATCATAAATATTTATGCTCCTAACAAGGGTGCCTCTAAATATGTGAGGCAAATACTGGAAAAACTAAGTGAAAGAATAGGTGCATCTACAATTATAGTGGGGGATTTTCATACACCACTATCAACTCTGGACAGAACATCTCAAAAGAGAATCACTAAAGAAATGAAATATTTGAACAGTATATTAGAGGAGCTGGATCTAATAGACATATACAGATCATTACACCCAAACACAGCAGGATATACATTTTTCTCAAGTGCACATGGATCATTCTCCAAGATAGACTATATGCTAGGCCACAAAGAAAGGCTTAATGAATTCAGAAAGATCGAAATCATACAAAATAATATCTCTGACCACAGTGGAGTGAAGCAGGAAATCTGCAAGGACCAGAAGCCTAGATTTCACACCAAGATATGGAAATTAAACAGCACACTCTTAGAAAAACAGTGGGTCAAAGAAGAAATCTCAAAAGAAATCAATGACTACCTTGAAACAAATGATAATGATAACACAACATACCAAAATTGATGGGATGCAGCAAAAGCAGTACTGAGAGGGAAATTTATAGCCATAAATTCATACATCAAAAAGAAGAAAGAGCAAAAATTGAAGAACTAACCACATATTTGGAGGAATTAGAAAAAAATCAACAAAGTAATCCAACAAGAAGAAGAAGGGAGGAAATAAGAAAGATAAGAGCAGAACTAAATGAAATAGAAAATAAGAAAGCACTTGAAAAGATAAACAAGACCAAGAGCTGGTTTTTTGAGAAGATCAACAAAATTGACAAACTTTTAGCGAGACTAACCAAGAAAAAAAGAGAGAAGATGCAAAAACACAAAATAAGAAATGAGAAAGGAGATATCACCACTGACCCCACAGAAATAAAGACTATCATAAGAGGATATTTTGAAAAACTATATTCCAACAAAAATGACAATTCAGAGGAAATGGACAAATTCCTAGAAACACATAAGCAGCCTATATTGATGAAAGAAGAAATTGATGATCTCAACAAACCAATCACAAGTAAAGAGATAGAATCAGTCATTAAAAACCTCCCAACTAAGAAGAGCCCAGGGCCGGACGGCTTCAGAGGTCAATTCTACAAAACATTCCAGAAAGAACTAACACCAATCCTGCTGAAACTCTTCCAAAAAATTGAAACGGAAGGAACATTGCCTAACTCCTTCTATGAAGCCAACATTATCCTAGTACCAAAGCCAAACAGACACCACAAGAAAGGAAAATTACAGACCAATTTCTCTAATGAACCTAGATGCAAAAATACTTAACAAAATACTTGCTAATCATATTCAACAACACATTAAAGGAATTATGCACCACAACCAAGTGGGATTCATTCCAGGTATGCAAGGATGGTTCAACATAAGAAAATCAATCAACGTAATACACCATATAAACAATTTGAGGGAAAAAATCACATGATCATATCTATAGATGCAGAAAAAGCATTTGACAAAATACAGCACCTTTTCTTGATAAAAACAATCCAAAAGATCAGAATACAAGGAAATTTTTTTAACATGTTAAAGAGTATATATGAAAAACCTACAGCCAACATCGTTTACAATGGAGAAATCCTATAATCCTCCCCTCTAAAGTCAGAAACAAGACAAGGATGCCCATTGTCTCCCCTTCTATTTAACATTGTCTTAGAAGTACTTGCTTGAGCACTGAAGCAAGAACCAGATATAAAAGTCATTCAAATTGGAAAGGAAAAAGTCAAAATTTCATTTTTTGCAGATGACATGATCCTATACATAGAAAACTCTGAGAGGTCTACAACAAAGCTTCTAGAACTCATAAATGAGTTTAGTAAAGTCGCAGGTTTTAAGATCAATGCACAAAAATCAGTAGCATTTCTGTACAGCAATAATGAGCACTATCAGGAGGAAATCAAGAAACAAATACCATTCACAATAGTAAATAAAAAAATCAAATATTTAGGAATAAATTTAACTAAAGATGTAAAAAACTTATACACTGAGAACTATACAATACTGTTCAAGGAAATCAAAGAAAACCTACATAAATGAAAGAATATTCCCTGTTCATGGATAGGAAGACTAAATATTATTAAGATGTCTATCCTACCAAAACTGTTCTACACATTCAATGCAATCCCCAAAAAAATCAACACAGCCTTATTTAAGAAACTAGAAAATCTAACAATGAAATTTATTTGGAAAGGAAAGAGGCTCCGAATAGCCAAAGACATATTGAAAAAGAAAAACGAAATTGGAGGAATCCCACTACCAGACTTCAAGACATACTACAAAGCTACAGTAGTGAAAACAGCATGGTATTGGCATAAGGAGAGACACACAGACCAATGGAATTGAATTGAAAGTTCTGATATAGGACCTCATATTTATAGCCATATAATATTCCATAAAGCCAGCAAACCTTCTCAACTGGGAGAGAGTGGCCTATTCAAACAATGGTGCCTGGAGAACTGGATATCCATATGTAGAAAAATGAAAGAGGATTACCATCTCACACCTTATACAAAGATCAACTCAAGATGGATCAAAGACCTAAATATAAGAGCCAAGACCATAAAGACCTTGGAAAGCACTGTAGGGAAACATCTACAAGAGTTTGTAATAGGAAATGGCTTCATGAACATCACACCAAAAGCACGAGCAGCAAAAGAACAAATAGATAAATGGGACTTCCTCAAAATTAAAGCCTTCTGCACCTCAAAGGAGTTTGTCAAGAAAGTAAAAAGGGAACCTACTCATTGGGAGAAAATATTTGGCAACCATATATCTGATAAGAGACTTATAACTTGCATATATGAAGAACTCCTATATCTTGAAAATAAAGAGATAAACAGCCCAATTAAAAAAATGGGAAAAAGATTTAAACAGACACTCCTCCAAAGAAGAAATACAAATGACTAAAAATCACATGAAAAAATGCTCCAAATCTTTAGCTATCAGGGAAACGCAAATCAAAACTGCAATGAGATACCATCTTACTCCCATAAGATTGGCAGCTATGAAAAAAACAGAATAATACAAATGCTGGAGAGGATGTGAAAAATGGGAACACTCATCCACTGCTGCAGGGAATGCAGAAAGATCCAACCATTCTGGAGGACAGTTTAGCAGTTTCTCAAAAAACTAACCATAGATTTGCCATATGACTCAGCAATACCAGTGCTGGGTATATATATACCCAGCAGAACTGAAAACTAGGACAGAAACCGATATATGTACACCAATGTTCATAGCAGCATTGTTCACTATCGCCAAAAGTTGGATTCAATCCAAATGCCCATCAACAGATGAGTGGATCAATAAAATGTGGTATATACATACAATGGAATACTACTCGGCTTTAAGAACAAATACAATACAAACACACGTGATAACATGGATGAATCTTGAGAACCTTATGTTGAATGAAGAAACCCAGGCATTGAAGGACAAATACTACATGACCTCAATGACATGAAATGAGCAAGCTGTCTCAGAAAGCTAGAGACTGGAAGATAGGCTTACAGGAAATCGGGGGGTAGAGAAAGGGGGTACGCTGACATCTACATGGGTGAAATCTATGATAAGCTGGCGGTAAGTATGTGCACAAGGAAGAGATAAAATGGCGGCATAGGGTTAGCTCTGGGTGGGGCTTTGTGGGTTTGAGGAGGGCTAGGGATGGGCAGAAGGATAATATTGCCCAAGAAATTTCGGGGAATGGCGGGGCAACATGGGCACATAGGAGATTGTCAGGTGTTGGTTGAGAGTATAATGCTGAGAAAACCTTTACAAAATATATTTAGGAAAGTTACCTGTTTAAGATAATCAAAGGGGATAATGTGATGCAGGACAGACTCCTAGGGAATATCTAAATGCTCATTTTGCCAGAGTGGGTTATACCATTGGGTAGAGACCCATATAATGAGAGTGAAGGTAGAACCACATCCTGGGGAGGACTAATGCCATCACATAGAGGGTTTGTATCTCTCAGGAGAAAGGGTGGCTCCCAGGGCATTAGGGCAGTTGATCAAGTCAAGCCCTCAACACTGTTGAAAGTATCACTGAACATGGCTTCTCAAGAAATCAAGATTGACTGTCACTGTGAGGCCCAAGGGGAGGGGGAAATAGATATTGAATAGAAGGAACCAAAGTAAATGTGAGGGCAAAAGAAGTGTTTCACAAGAGTACACAAGGATGGATATAAAACATGTAATATTACACCAAAAACATATAGGGGACAACAGATTCATAATGTAAACAATAATGTAAAACATAGGATAACTAAAAAACTTAGAAAACTGTAGCCTAAAGTATGAACTCCAATGTAAACACAAATGTTACCTTGGTTGAAAGCTATTGTCTCGGAGTCTGTACATCAGTTTCAGTAAATGTGATATGAATAAGTTAAAAGATTATTGCTGTGGAAGGGAAAAGGTTTTATGGTGGATGTGTGGGAGTACTGTATATTGTATAGATGAATTACTGTGATCTAGGGCTCTTGTAAAGAGAAGCTCAATAATTAGGAAAAAAGAAAAGGAAAAGATAGGATGTAGAACTTTTCCAAATCAATATGTATTCTATATCTAACCTTTAAACTCATCGCTATATTCCATTTTACTAGTAAGGGAACCTGACATTATATTGGGCTTCACTTTTCAGGAAGTTTTGGATCACAGAGTGGTTCAACAATGGCAGTGGAGGAATACTGGTATGGGATGTTATTGACAGGTGATATATGGTTGACAGGGAGTTATACAGGGCATGTGTCCAGGGTGCCTGGAAATGTTTGGATATACTCATAGTGGAAACAATTAAAAGCAACAGCTGTGGGGGTACTGGGTTCCTGGCCAGGGGGGATCTGTCGTGGTCCCTAGGGCAGTAGCAGCAGTCCCCCAGGTGCAACGGTAAAGACCATGAAGGAATGAGGGCCCAAAAGTGAGCCCCTGATACTAATGACTATGCTTGATAGCCTATATGCCTGAAATAAGAACAAGGCCTAGAGCAGCACTGTGCCTATGATTTCCCTCCTGACAGCCTCCGTGTTACTCAAATGTGGCCAGTCTTGAAGCCAAACTCAGCATATAAATGCAATGCCTTCCCCCCAGTGGGGGACATGACACAAGGGGATGAGCCTCCCTGGCACCAAGGGATCACTACCAAGTACCAGCTGATGACGTAACTAGAAAACGACCTTGAATTAAAGGTTCAACGTGGACCAGCAGAATATCCCTGTCTACATATAATAACAGGAGTTTAAAATGCTGTTTGACCTAAAGTAAGGAGGAAATGGAAAGGACAAATGATTTCATATGGCTATGAGTCTCTAAAAATGAGTCTGGAGGTTGTCAGAAGGATTGCCCTTATGCACACCTGAGCAGAGTCTCAGAGACAGATAAAGTAGATGCAACCCCAGGTATTGGTCCTTTTGAAGGCTAAAAGGACCCACAGGTTCTATGGTCATTGGCAGATGGGGTTCACTGCCGTGTCAATTGGCCCTTCTTTGGAGGTGGTGTTTCTGCGTGACGGAGCTGGACTCAGATGTGATCTCTTTTCACAAGCCTTTCATGCTACTTTACTGAAATTGTAGTTGGTCCTGGGGTTTAAGATATATCTAGGGGATTTGAATCTCTGGACTAACAATATGATAGCCGGGCCCTGAACCTCAACAGACTTCAGCTCCTACACTCTGATTTTTTGGACTTACCCCACTCAGCTAACATGGAGTTGAAGAATGTCAACCACCACACCATCGAACCTAGAGTGCCTACAACTGAAAGCAGGAGGATTGCATCCAGCATCCATGTGGAATCTAAACCCCCTCTTGACAAAGATGTGGAATGGACACAACCAAGCCAAGGTCCACAGGAAGGAGGAATACAGTAAGGATCAGAGTGGACTTAATGATATTCTATTTATGAACTATTGTGGTTAATAATCGAGAAAATGTGGTATTGGTGTGGAAAAAGTGGCCATGGTGGCTGCTGGGTGTGGGGAATGGGAGGAAGAGATGAGATGTGGAGGCATTTTCGGGACTTGGAGTTGTCCTGGGTGGTGCTCCATGGACAGTTGCCGGACATTGTATGTCCTCCCATGGCCCACTGGATGGAACATGGGAGAGTGTTGGCTATGGTGTGGACCACAGGATATGGGGTGCAGCAATGCCCAGAGATGTACTCACCAAATGCAATGGATGTGTCATGATCATGGGGGAGAGTGTTACTGTAGGGTGCTCAGTGGGGTGGGAGTGGTGGGGGTGAATGGGGACCTCATATTTTTTTAATGTAATATTTTTTAAAAACTGAATAAATTGAGTAGAATTTTGGGAAAAAATGGCAGCTACTGGCCTCTTTCAAGTTTGGACAGGTTCAAACTTTAGCCGTTCTAAGGGTTATACTAAAGCCAGCCTAATTTACTAATCAGTAGCTGAAATAAGTGTCCGATAGTCTCTTCCTCCTGTTATGGGAAATGAAGCTTCTAATTCCAGTCACGAAATAGTTCCTGAGGCAACTTGTGCCACCAGAGTAGGATGATCACCTGCCTCTGATGTGAGGTCTGTATTTTACCTGAAAGACTGGCCCACGCCCCCCAGCTTCCTCCCTACTGGAGGTGGGGTTGGGTCTTATGCTAGAGCTGTGCAATCTGATCTGGATGGAAAGAAGCAATCCCTACCAGCACTGTGATTGTTAGTCCATCCACTGGGCAGAGTTGAAGTGGTACCTTCTGGCCTTTTTCTGACTTGGACAGTTCAAAATATAGGATTATACCTTAGTCCGCCGAATTTACTCATCAGTAGCTGAAGTTGGTGCTCAATCATTTCTTCCTCCCCCATTTTTGGGAAGTAGAGCTTCCAATTCCAAGTCATGGAATACCTCTCTACATGGCCTGCCCCACCGGTGGAAGATGGGCAGAGTCCTTTGGGGCATGGAGCATGCTACTTATCAATCTTCTGCGAAGATGGGAGTTTTCCTACTTCCATTCTTTCAAGGATGTGGCAGGATGCTCTTCTAGTGTCCTGGAGTCAACGAACAGGTGTTTTAGATAGCTCTGGGTGATTAATGACTGCCCTGTAGCACAAATTGACTCTCTGAGCTCCTGACTCTTCTGCCATCTTGCTGGTTGTCCTCTATAGTCAATTGAATTTTGACAGGGCTACCAAGCCCACTCAGCTGGGGTAGAACCATCTCTTCAATAAATGGTGCTGGGAGAACTGGATATCTATATACAAAAGAATGAAAGAGTGGGAGAAAATATTGCTCAGTCCACAAGGAAGAACATGGGTTTGTTTCTCAGTGCCTCATAAAAAAACAAACAAAAATCAGCAAATAGCAAACAATCTAAAAACCCAACACAGTGGAGCCAAGGTGCCTCTGTGGTTGAGAGATGACTTCCCCACATATGAAGTCCTGGGTTCAATCCCCGCCTTGGTACCTAAAAAAAAAAAAAAAATGAAGAGGACCCCTATTGCACACTTTATGCAAACATTAACTCAAAATAAAAAATTAAGTATAATAGCCAAACTGTAAATCTCGTAGAAGAAAATGTAGGAAAGCAGTTTTAAGATTGTGTGGTAGGAGATGGTTTCTTAGACTTTATACCCCAAGCACAGGCAGTGAGAGAAGAAAATATAAATGGGACTTCCTCAGAGTTAAATGCATTTGCATTTTACATTAGACCATTTATTCTAACTCTCCGCATAGTATCTCATTTACTCCAGGTCATATTCTTCCAGTAAAATCATAAATTCCCAGGTGCTTGAAGAAACAACAAAGGGTGGAGACAAACCTCTCTACACTACCACACAATGTAAACCCACTACTATTTAATATGCTTGTTATGTGGCTTTCTTCTAGAGAGAAACTCTTCCTGCATCCAAACTTTCTCATACCTACTGTAGTCCCTCTCACATATCTAGATCTATCTGTAAGGATGTTGTACAAGGATGCGTTCCAGGTCATGGTTCTTTTTTATTTTTTTCTATGGATATCTAATTGCTGTTTGATTCAAGAGTTTCCAAGAATGTGGGGGAATCATTAAGACTCTTATGCCAGAAATTTGGGGGACTTCTTTGAATTATCCACTGGGCAGGAGATATTTTTAGCAGTTCAAAAATTGAAAAGCTTTGAGTAAATTAAAAATAAGTATCTTGTTAGCTGATATAGGCTCTATTGCTGTTGACACATAATTTTACTGGGGGCAGTGCAGAGCAGAGAGAGATGGCAGTTCTGGATGTGAAAAGAGGAAAATAAGATCATCACAGTTTCTGTCTCACAGGCATAACAGTCCATGGTCTTGGGACACATTGCTAATCATTCATTCGCACACTTCTGCCAGGATATTTTGTGTTTTTTGAGCTCTTTTGCTCTTCTTGTCCTTTCAAAATCTTAAAATGATAATAATATAACAATATCAAAAACTCAGAATTTCAATAATAAGAAAAAAGACTAATTATCATGTAATGAAGTAAAGCATGAGAAGTTGGTTCTATGATGTACTTTGTCTATTAGCTCATGTAACCATCTCAACAATACTGTGGAATAAATGGAATTAACCTTTACAGGTGAGGTTACCAAGTGAGGTAACCTCTCCAGGATTACAAATTCAGTTAGGGGGAACCAAGTACTTCACAACTATACAGAATTTACCACCTCCCAGTTCTAATTGGTATTCTCCAGAACAATGGGTGTGGGGGCAATACTAGAGTTATTTACCTGATCTCTGGGGATTTTGCTTTCTCTGGGCAACACATGCTCAAATCTTGTGAAGAAAGGTAGAGTGCAAGTGGAGGAGTGTGGTGTTTTAGTCATACCCCCCTGGCTCCTCACTCGATCACAAGACACCTCTCTGATTGTTAGTTTTTATGCAAATGATTACTAGGATAATGATACCAATGTAGAGAATGGCTGGACACCCAATATAGGGAAGTTAGTATCAATCGAGATAAGACACCTGAAAATAAATCATAAACTAGAAATATATGTTCTCTCATCATGACCTACTGCCAAGAACTTCTGGAGACATTAACCTGGGGTATCCTTCCCCTAGTCCTCTGTATCTGAATGGTGCAAAACAGTCAAATGTGTCTCCAAGAGGAAGCCACTCACATGAGAAAGCAGGAAAGAGCTTCAGCATCAGGACTTAGGTGAATGTGCCTCCAGGACAGGGACTTGAAGCACTGCCAACATCGGAAGTTCTGGTAAACACCCTTGGGGTTACAGCAGTCATCCTTTGACTGGGTGGAGGGAGGATCTCTCTCCATGGAGGCCCCCTGTGGCCTGAAGAAAACATTTCCTGGAGGAATACTGGGGGCCAGCTTTGCAGCTGGTGGTGGAGCTTGAGGAGGAAGACCTGGGGTCCAGCCTCCCTCAGCAGACTGGGTGCACCCCTCAGCCAAGGCTGGGATCAAGGGCTCCAGAGCAGAAGCCCTCAAGATCCCAGGAGGGGCATGCTGAGCACCCCCACAGAGGATCCTTCAAGCACTTGAAATGTGGGGCATCTAAGGAAGGACAAAGGGCTGATTATGAGGGAGCTCTGCTGGTCCCCCCTAGTTTTCTGATTTGAAGAATGATCTTCTCACCTCCAAGGCCCCACTTTCCTGTTACCAACTTGGCCTGGGGAAAGCAGGCAGCAGCAGAGAGCTGCCAGGACGGAAAGATAGGGGTAGGTGCTGCCCCCAGGCAGGTGGGTCTTGTGGTCCTGGAATGGGTGAAGGGATTGGCAATGCAGTGTCTGGATACAGGGAGACTCCAGAGTTCATGGTTTTGTCTGGTCCCAGCACTGGAGATGCTGGAGAGACAAGGAAATGGGTGGATTTAGAGATCACAAAGGCTACACTCTTGAGGCTACCAGGAGCTGTCCTTTACTCATTAGGAAATTGAGAGATGGAAAATGTGCTTATAAAAATTTCTTCAGGTGTGGCAGATTGGCACAGTGGTTAGGGCATCGGTCTACCACATGGGAGGTCTGCAGTTCAAACCCCAGGCCTCCTTGACCCGTGTGGAACTGGCCCATATGCAGTGCTGATGCACGTAAGGAATGCCATGCCATGCAGAGGTGTCCCCCGCATAAGGGATCCCCATGCGCAAGGAGTGCACCCCATAAGGAGAGCCGCCCAGCATGAAAGAAAGTGCAGCCTGCCCAGGAATGGTGCCACACACACAGAGAGCTGACACAACAAGACAATGCAACAAAAAGAAACACAGATTCCCGTGTCGCTGACAACAACATAAGAGGACAAAGTAGAAGACGCAGCAAATAGACACAGAGAACAGACAACCGGGGTCGGGGGGGAAGGGGAGAGAAATAAATAAATCTTAAAAAAAAAAATTTCTTCACCTAATCAGCTCTGGATCTACCCAGACATAACTAAGATAGTTTTCTATTAATCTAATCTTAATAGTTACTATTTGTTGTTAGCTCCCCAAAGGACATCAGCCAAACCTTCCCAGTTCTGCTTACAGGAATAAAGAGAATAAAATATCAACTGAAGGCAAAACCAGAGAATAACATCAGAAACACCAATATATAACCCTAAACTGTCACTGAGAAATCACTGAAGCTAGGAAAAACAGTTATGAGTTTAACGTGCTTGAGATGACACAGGACTGAAAAATTGCAGGTACCCTCCTTAGAAGAATCCTGGAAGGTCTAAAGTCATCACTTGCTTTTTGTTTTTTGTTTTTGACTTTCTTTTCATCTCTCCCCTGGGTTTTTCCCTATAAAAATTCAAGTTCCCATTCTCACTTTTGAACTGGTTCTGGGAAGGTTCTCTATTGGAATGGCCATGCATACCTTAAGAGAATCAGAGCTATGAATTTCAATAAGTCAGCAGGCACATAGGTGGAGGAAATTCAGAATAGCACATGTCCCTCTAGTGATTTTAGGTTCTAGAACTCCAGATCAGGCTTTTCCCATAAGAGAACTTGCTCCCATTCAGTGAGGCTCCCATACCTCTGAGTGCTAAGGAGAAAGAAGCATGTACTATCATGACAGCCCCTCTCTGAGGAAATCGCTACCAGAAATTCAGCCAGACTCAATATCTTTGGTGAAGACATTTGATCAGCCTCTTGACCAAAGAGTTGGTGTCAAGTAATTCTTTGGAAAAAATACACCTCAGCATGCTCACGAGGAGATAAGGGATGTTCTTTTGGGTAATTTATAGGCAGCACAAGGATGTTATGAAGGTGGTAAATCCTTATGATTATTTTCTGCATCATCTCTTCAGATTGTTAAAAATACTGCTACTACTACTATTAGTGATAGAGTAAAATATACCTAATTGTATCTCTTCTCCTTCCCCTCTTAAAAAAGGAACCACCCTTCATTGAGTTTTTAAATGAAAACAAATAGCAGCCACTATCTATTCCATGACCAAGAAGTATTCATGGACTATGAGCAACATCTTCACCTCAACTTTAAAATGAAGAGCTGAGGCTTCACTGCAAGGAATTAAAGATGAATTGGTTGAACATCTGAGTTTACACAATTTAATAAAAAGTCATAAAATCCAGGTTAACCCAATCTCTAAAAGTACTTGAAGTTACCAGAAGTGCCCTGGAAACATTGAATCAAAGAAAACATTTGCCAGTAGTGAAAGCAAAATGCCTCTGGGCTGGTAGGAGCTTAGAGACCCTGGGCTGGGACAGAGTAACTTCCATGCTCCTCACAGACAGGATATTTCATTGCTGACTTGGCCATGATGAACTCTACCGAAAAGGTTTTTATTATAGACCATTAATTTTAACTGTCCCTATAAGACCTCATTTACTCCAGGTCATGTTCTTCCAGTAAAATTATAAATTCCCAGGTTCCTGAGGAAATGACAAAGGGTGGAGACAAGCCTCTCTACACTACCACATAATGTAAACCCACTACTATTTAATACACTTGTTATGTGGCTGTTTTCTAGAGAGAAACTCTTCCTGCATCCAAAGTTTCTCACACCTATTGTATTCCCTCTCACATATCTAGATCTACCTCTAAGGAGACCCCTTCCTCAACTTTAAGACTTGGCTTTCCAACCTACCCCACCAATTTCCAGGTGAGAGGTTCTTGGCATAGTCCAGTGATTTCTCCTTCCTCTAGATTCATTTCAAACTCGTCACAAGAAGATGGGTCAAATTTGAATTTCTATGGATTTGAAGGATATCAGGGACCCTGATAACACACCACCTTATCCTAAGTGCTCACCTTTTGAAGTCACCCTGGTCCACTTGGACACTGACCACCGCTATCTGACAACCTCTAGCAAAGATTCAATTCTATGTCCTGAGAGTGAACTGCTGCCAACAGATTCTCAGGAATCCACGGAAAGGGTGGAGAAGTTTGAATCTCAACAGGACTAGAACAGAGGACTCAGACATTCTATGGGGGTGGGGGCAGAGGGCAGGTGGGCTTGAAGTGGGGGAGGGTAGAACTTCATCCAGGACTCTGACAGGGGAAATTGCAGGTGGTCCCTTCAAAGTATAATTGGACAGCACAATTTTTATGTACTTTCTTAAAGCAATTTATAGATTCTTCCTAATTCATAGAATAAACACTTCTTGAAAGGTTCTATACTTAAACATTATTTATAAATAAACATTGGTTTGTGCTGGAAAGCCCCTCCACATCAAAGAACTCCATGCTTGTAGGCTTACAGGAAAAATCTATGCTTTTTTCCTCATCATTTTATTGTTAACTATTTACATTTTAGATTTCAATGATTTTGATTGCTTTTAACAAGTAAACTTTGCATGGTGTGAAAGTCAAATTTTGCACAGTGGAAAATGCAGTGACAAGTCTTCCACCCCCCACTTCCACTGGCATCTCAGTCCACATCACCAGAGGACACAAATGTTATTGCTTTCTTTTCATCTTTCCAGGAAAATATCATGCAACTAAAATCAAACACGATGTAAATTCATCATAAATATTTTCCATTTATTTTGGATTATAAACAGTATATACAATAGTATATATATATTATTTAGTGTCAGTTTTACTGCAATTACTGTGTTTTGACTGGTAGCTTGTTTTCAACTTTTCTTTCCTTAGCATACACTACAAGGAAAATTTGTTCAATTACTAAAACCTTTAAAATATCCCTAATAATAATGTTCCCAATTTTAGCAAATAAAAGAATAAACCCAAGTAAAATTTGAAATTAATAAACAATAAATTATATTCTAGCATAAGTATGTCTCAAATTGTATATGACATATATGTTAATACACATTGTTTTTATGAGATTCAAATTTAACTAGGTGTCCTCTATTTCATCTGGCAATGCTACATAAGAAGTGTAACCCATTACATTTTTAATGGTTACCCCATAAAGAAAAAGAAAGCACTGAACCTATAGTAAAGACAACTGAATTTGTGTCTATGCTCCACCCAAACACACGATTTTTACATTTCTACTGAATCAGAAAACAGTCACAGGAAGTATTACAAAGTCTGGATTTTTATTCTACTTCATTGCTAAGAAGCAGGCTAAGAATTTTGCCTCAAGTTTAAGGACCCACAAAAGCATGAACTAGTTTCTGGACTCAGATTATCAAATGTCCTGATGAAAGCTATCAAAAAAGTAGTCTTCAAACAAAATCTTACTGAGTCCACATTTACCGTACATATTAAATAGGCTCACTAAAGAATATTCTAATATGGAAAAAGTCCTAGGATACAACCAGCAATGGAGTTCAGAGAAGCATAACTTTGTAGAATTTTCCAGATCCAAAATACTTTGCCAGGATTGTTTTTTAAGGAACCCTGCCTCTGACTAGGAAAAAGGGCATATTCTTTGAAAGGCCATGAACCAGAAGAAAAAAAATGCAGCCATGGCGTGCATAAGTAATCCTTCCAATCTGAGGACATGGCCCTAGGCTAGACCTCTTCTGAAATACTTCATGTAGGACCCTATCTCAGTGCACGGGACTGTCCTCCAGATCTGTAAGTATAAAAATCATGAGCGGTCCTTTCACATATTCTTTTTCCTAGAGCCATGGATGACTGCTTGTGTTCCTGGAGAGGAGGCATGGCCTAAACATGCCTCACAGAGCCTTATGAGGCTCCACCTCCTGCCTCTCCTCCATGCCCCTCCCAGGACCTGGTCCCTGCAGGACCTGGCAGCTTAGTGCTTGTGCACCTGGCTCTGGGGGTGGGGCTGTGGGGCAAGTGTCTCTGGTCCTCCAACAGCCCCTGATGTCAGTTGGGAACCGGTTCCAGAAGGGAAATGCACACGCACAGGGAGAAGGGTGAGTCCATAATGGTGAACCCCAGGGTCTGAGGGGGAGGGGTTGTCCCATCACCCTAGTCCCACCACTTCCACCTGCTTTTCTGTGTCAGTTGTATAAAAAATAAAGGTGAAAGCTATGCCAACTCATGGCTTCCTAGTGGTGTCTCTGGGCTCTGGACTGTGTGTGCTCCTGTGAATCAGGAGCTGCTCCCTATGGCTGTGGCCCTGCCCTCACTTCTCCCTTCCACTGTGGGGGGAGCATCTGTACCACAGGAGGGAGGAGCACTGCAGGCCAGACCAGCTGCATCTGTTCAACTGGATGGTATAGAGTTAAATTAACTTTAAATTTTTAATAATGTGACCTAAGTCTGTATATGTTACATTGTGATAATACAAAAAATGAGGGAAAATATTTCAGTATATAAAATACATTCTATTGAGGAAAGAGTGAGTGAACACTAAAAATTAAGTGCAAATCCAGCATATCTTGTTTATTTGACTATATTACTTTTTAAGGTAGAAATATTAACCAGTGTTCATGATGAAACCATTATTTTATCACAAATGCAAGAGTCTTTGCTTCATGGAATAATAAACAGTGTTTCAAGGTCTGGTGTCAATTGTGATGAATTTTCAAGCACAGGTTGTTTATAATAGATATAAGATTTGGGCAAAAATGGACAAAAGGGTGTAAGAATCAATTGACTAAATGTAATTTACAATAGATAATGTATATTTTCTAACTACTTGTAAAATTTGTGCTGCACATGCAGTATGCTATTAAATGATTGAAATGTATTCCCTATGTTTATATATACACACATACAGAATTATTTTAGAGAGAGTTGGTTCACAGCGTTAAACCTGGCTACATACCACTACATTCAAAACTGGGGCTTTAACTACTTTATGATTGTATCCAGGAGCTGAGTTCCTCCAGGTGGAAGTGTGCTTCATGGGGTTGTTAGCAGGTCAGTTGCGGTCACCCCTCGGGCTGAAGTGTGGTTTGCTGGCCTGGCAGGGGAGCAGCCGTGGCAGGCCAAGCCGCTGCCCCCATAATAGGGTGGCTGGTCGGACTCACCACCACCCCTGAAGGGAGCTCGGCATGGGCGCAGAGTGCCCTCGGGTCTCCCCTTCTCGGCAGCCATGCTTCCGCGGCCGCCCCTCCTCCCAGATGGCACCACCCACTGCCTTGTGGGGCGGCACCCTTCTTCTTCCTTCTCCCTGCGCAGGCGCAGGGCAGAAAATTCCAGTCTGCCCTTTTCCCCTCCCCCGACAGCAGCAACAGCCAGGCGTGGGCGGAAAAATCCAGTCTGCCCTTTTCCCTCCCCCCGACAGCAGCAACAGCCAGGCGTGGGAGGGAAACTCAAGTCTGCCCTCCACCCCAGCAACAGCAGCCACCAATCCCTAAACCCTGCCCCTTCCCCCAGCAACAGCGACAGCCAATCCCTAACCACCACCCCTCCCCCGTCCAGTACCGCCCACTGACCTTTCGCTGGCAACCAATCAGAACAGGGTGTGGCTTCGACCAATCAACCTTCCCCAGCCCCTATAAAACTGTTGCCTCTCCCTCAGTAAAGTGGACTTGCGTGTTTACCTTGTCTCCGCGGTAGTTCTTCTGCCGTGCGCCCTCCAGTCCTGAGAGGCCCCGACAAGGGCCTGGCCTCCCTTGTCCCCAGTTCATCGCCTGCTTCTCCGGGCGACCCCTTCATTGCCGGCTTCTCCGGGCGACCCCTTCGTCGCCGGCTTTGCCGGGCGACCCCGTCAGCCGAACCGCGCAACCCCTTGTGAGACCGATCCCTCGTCTGCTGCCGGACCGACCCCTCGTCCCAAGTGGGACCGACCCCTCGTCCCAAGTGGGACCGACCCCTCGTCCAGAGCTGGACCAACCCCTCGTCCGCAGCCAGACCCCACCTCTACCGACCGAGCAAGCCGCCGCAGTCAGTTATTGTATTTGAGGATAGAAGGATGTTTTATACCTGATTGTGGGTATGCAGAGAAGAGGTTGATTGTGTATCTGAAAATGGGATATTCTATACATGTATTGGTGGGCCTATTATGGACTGTAGAAATTCAGGGAGTATGAGCTCTATTGTGCCTGCCTTTTGGAATGGTGTTCATATGAATTGAAAGTTTGACACTCGTATTTGCATTTCATAGGTTGGTTGGAATATGATAGATACCTTGAAATCTGTGAATCAGTGGTGTCTATGTGGATATTTGTGATTAAGTGGAGGACCTGACTATTTATTCAGTGAGCCTGAGGCTTTGGGTTCTTGGATCCTGTGAGATGCAGTGCCTGTATATCAAGGAATTGCTGTTACGTATTTGCAGTTTGAGGCTATGGAAACATTATATGTAGGGTGTGCTTTCCCCATGACTCTTTGGTATTTTGTGTGTTTAAGTTTGGAATTGCCTCTGCATATGCATATGGGCAATGAGAGAGAACATGTCAGTACATTAGTTGGTAGGGACTCTATCTTCTGTATATTGGTTGGATGTGTAGGATCATTCAAATGTACTTAGGGTACATTGAATGATGATGTATGTTTTGGTGACTTTCAGGAGTTGTACATAGATATTTTGGTGTTGAAGGAAAACTGTATAATAATGTACGAAGCTGGCAGATGTATATGTTCAGATGGAAGGATTGTTGTGTTTCATGCATCTATTCTGGAAGATGCTGGAGGTATTTTGATGATCATTAGCAAGTGTAGGGACTAAGTATATGCAGGAGCTGTTTTTGTATTTGATGATACAGGGTGATATTTTTCATATTTGTATTGTAGGGAATTGTGGGTAAAATTGAGGCATGTGGTACATTTTATGTGTAATGAGTGTGTACTCTGGGTCACAGTGATTTGGATGTGTATTTCCCAGTTGTATGTTATTGAAGCTTTCAGTAGAGAGTTATTAGTATGTCTTGTGGGCACTTAGTATGTGTATATATATCTCATTGAATGGTGGGGTTGTGTGTTTATACATGGAAGTGAACATCTTAGTGTGCTTGAACTGATCTCACAAATCCCACACCATGGCTTTGCTTAAACAGCATATGTTGGTCTCTCATTTGGGACTGGAAGTCCAGGTCAAAGTGTGGGGAAAACTTGCTTCTTCCCAAAGCCTGTAACATTCTGGTGCATCTTCTGGGAATCCTTGGAGTTCCTTGGATTGTTTTTCAGCCTCTGGTCAGTTGGTGATATCCTTCCCTTCATAGCTTCTGTGACTTCTTGCTTCTCTTCCTAAGGCCTACAGCCATGTCAATTAGGACCTGTCCTCAATTTTAGATGGGCCACACATATACTGAAAATGAAAACCAGAAGAAATCCTGTTAACACTGGGTTGACAGCCACAGGAAAATGAATTAAGATTAAAAAAGTCTAAATTGCAGTACCTAATTCAATCTTCCACAGTGGGATGATTGTATGTATTGGAAGTATGTCTAAAATTTCAAGATGTGTGAGTGAGGGTATCTAAAACCCCCACATAAAAACCACAATGACACAATGTGGGGAGAGACAGAGGGTGTACCTTGACATGGGAGGATGGAGTGTGGTCTGAGGGCTGCAGGCCCCAGTGTGGCATTGCTGGCTCCATGTGGGATGTGAAGATTGAGGCCTGGAGGCAACAGCCCTCAACCTGGGGGCAGGACATGTCTTCCCTCCTCTCCCCATCTCAGGTCTTCACTGTGGGGCCCTTATGGCCAGGCTCCCTGATGCCCCAGACTCTTCTACTCTCCAAAGCCTGGAGACAGGCCCTTTTCCCTTCAAATTCTACACCAGGGCATGGGGTCACATGGGCCCTACAGTAACAGACTGGTAATATCTGAGGAGACTCTGAAGGTTATTTTGCCACCACTGGGAAACTGCTCCTAAAAGGAAGTCTTTCTGATTTCTGCTGCAGGAATGTGGGACTGAAGGTGAAGGTTGTGTTCCAAGAGCCAAGGAAGGAGGCCCAGGACTTGCAGATGTGGAAAGCAGAACAAGCTCCATGGAGCCCAGACAAGGGCTGACAGAGGCAAGGAATCAGGGGTGAGGTCAGAACAAGGTTTGGTTCTGCAGTAGGAGGTGGAGAGAGCATGTGAGGGATGAGAAGCCCCCCACTCCCAACCCTAAAGACATCCACACCTCCCCTTTTCCCATACTCACCTCCTGGCTGCTGCTTCCTCAAGCAGGAAGCCCTGTGGTATCATCAGCCCAGAGCTTACCAGTCTAGGTTCTGGCTACAGGCCAAGTTCCCTGCCTACGTCCTTCCATTAGCAAATATGTCTTAATATGATGGCCCCACATGAGAAATGGGTATTAAGGCAACCACAGTACCTCATCATTGGGCATCAAGAAACCATAAAGCTGAGAAACCTGCTCAAACATGGGGTCAGACGTGGCTGGAGGCAGCCCCAGCATGAACTAGCCAGGGCAGCAGGGGAAGCAGCAGCAGGAGATTGGGGTATCCTCCAGGTGAGGAAACTGCTGCCCCTGCTGAGAGGGGTCACCTGGAAAAGGCCTTGATGGGGAGGCCCTGAACTTTGAGGGCTAGCATTGTTGGAGGTAGCTCCATCCCAGGGAGGTACCTGAGCTGTCCTTCCTTTAGTGGGAGATTTCTCTGCATTCTGCCCTTACCCAGCTTCAGGGAACACAATCAAGAGGGAGCCTGGGGTCAGGGCTAGAGCAGAGCCTCTGCTTCCAGAAAACCTGGCTCAAACTTGGCTCCCCGATGTGGATTCCATGCTCTTTGGGACTTTTTCAACAGTCTTCCCTCTCTGAGCCAGGGCTCACTTATTTTGGAAATGAGTATAACACTGCTAGCTCTGTACAGCTGTAAATAATAGTTAGTACATTAGATTTATAGGAGCTGTGATTGGCATATTGTGAATTCTCATAAAAAAATGTTCATTCATACTTTTATCTACGTAGAACACACCTGCCCAGTCCCCTAATGCAGTCCACTCTGCTTCTGAACAAAATTAATTACAAAACCCTCTATGTGATTTAGATCCTCTAGCACTGGGACCTGACACATTCAGCTCTGAATTCTCCACAACAGCCTTCACAGTGTCTGCACAAAGGATGCCACAAAGAATTGTTTGCTGAATATGGATTAGATGACTGGAGAATTTGTTTTTAGCTGCCTCCCAGGGTAAGAGTGCAATAACCTGCAGTAACAGTCTCCTCTCCAAGTGTACACCTTGGTGAGTTAGAAGTCACAGCTACCTGTGGCAGAAGGCAAAACGATAGAGTGCTTCCCTCCCAGCCTCCTTGCCCTTCCCCTTGTCACACTACAGTGCCTCCCACTTTGCCTCTGGGACCTGGTTCTGGGACTTCCCTTGCACATCAGCCAGTGACAGGTGCATGTGCTCATGCTCTCCTCCTGAGTGTGAGACGTGGACCAGACTGCACTTCTTTAGTCAACCCTGATATGTGAAGGAGCCTAGAACAGATGAGAACTTTCCAGAAGAGCCAAGCTGCAAACCCCCACCCTCACACACCCTTGTTCCTGGCCAGTGATGCCTTCTCTAAGTTCTAAGTTCTGATGCCTTCCCCACTGACTTTGTGGTTTCAGACAGTCCATGATTTCCAGCATGTGTCCTCTGGGAAAGCTCAGCACACTCAGCTAGTGTTGCATTGCAGGGTGGTTTCCCAACATATAGGCAAAATGGGGATAAGGCTGCCCTTTTACCAAGGTTTCCTGGCCCCCATGCTTTCTACCAGCAAAGAGCTTGGGAAAGGAACAGTCACATATCAGGACCCTCTCCACTTGTCATCTTCACATATTACCCACAATTCTGTCCACAATTTCTCCTTCACCTCTACTTCTTTTTCCAAGGTGAGCAGCCTCCAGGAGATGTCTGCCCTCTACCGTCCTTTCTGTAATGGAATTTCATACTTGGCCATGCTTTCTCCAACTGATGCCCTCTCTCTTTTCCAAGCTGGACCTCAGGAAAGTGATGTGGGACTCATAGGCTGTAAGTCACAGAGGCAGTATGACAAGGGCTGGGCACCAAGCACCTAATGTCTAGAAGATTCCTAAGCACCATGTCATGCGGGCTCCTCTTGGGTAGAGCATCCTCACCATGTGTCCTCATACTGCTTGTCCCTGGTGTTTAAATCAGTGACCACATTGTTCAATAAATGATAATATATTGAGGAAACAACAGAGTCCTGGCTCCGCCATTCACTGTTGTATGACTTTGGGAAAGTCACCAAGTCCTTTCCACCCCAAGTTCTTTATTGGAAAATGGATGTAACATAGTTCAGCTCAGGATCTTTGAAATAGTAAATGAATCTTGCTTGTAAGAAACTAGTTCAACTCTCCTGTGGTCTCTCTTCTCAGTCAGGGACAGAATTCATCATCACATTTAGTCCAGGGCTTTTTGGCTTTGCGCTCATGTTTTCACATACCTGGGTGTCATCTCCATCTCCCATCCTTGTTTTGGTTGAACAGTTGACAGCATGTGGGAGGTTCTGGTGTTGTCCATACACTGTCTCGTGCCCAATCCCTAAAATATGTCCCTGAGCCTGCAGAGTGAGAACTGCCTGAAGGGCCAGTCTGCCTGAACTTCCTCACTGACCACCATCTGACAACCATGAGCCAAAGCCCACCAGAAGAGTTGGCACATACTAGGTATTCATTCCACTGAATTGTTACTTCTCCTGGTTTCTATCTCTTTTTTGGGAACATACAGAAGGTCAGAGTTTGTGACTTGAAGTGTTGAATATTCTCCCAAGATGGTCAGGAAGGGAGGAAGCCTTTGGAGAAGTCCAATTTGCCACCCTCATGTCTGCTTGACGTTTACAAATTCATACACACCCCAACCACACATCCTCACACACACACATTCCACTGTCCACAGACACCTCACTGTAAACTATCAATGTGCTCCCCAGGGTTTATATTTCATAGTAAACAACACTTCCAATTGTTTACTCCAGAATTGTATGTAAATATACAGGTATAGAACTCAATTTTTTTTTCACCCATCATAAAGCCCTTAAGTTACATCCAGGCTGTTGCATACATTAATAGTGTGCTCTTTTTTTTTTTTAAGAATCCAATTACATATGTTGAAACATTAGCTACCAACCAGGGTTCCATTATGGTTTACATTATGGTTTACATTTTAGGCTATAAAACTTTATACATTTTTGGTGATATCTAACATGGCCTGTATCCATCATTTCAGGATCATGCAGAACACTTCCCTTGCCCCCAAGTGATCCCCTCTTCCAACTATTCTATTCCTCTCTCCCCCTGCCATCAGGGCCCACACTGATATACAAGCTTCACTTCTTGAAGGGCAAGATTTGTAGATACTTGCAAGAATGCTGAGGGCTTGACACACTAGTCTGTCCTCCCCAACTGGGAGCCACCTATGCTCTTGAGCGACATCCTCCCCTCTGTTGGAAAATGTCAGGCCTCCCCAGGATGGGATCATAACACCTTCCCACTCATTGTATGGGTCTACACTCACTTATATAACACACTATGACATGATGAGCATTTACACACTCCCTAGAAGGCTGACCCAGGTGCACCCTGTACCAGAAGATGCATCGAACACCTTAAACCAGTAACCCTTCCTTATTATATTTTCTAAAGAGGTTTCTCAAGATTACAATTTCAACCATTACCTGACAATCTCCTCTGTTCGCCTGCTCTGTCCAACCTTCTCCCCAATTCTTTGGACCATCTGACCCATCCTCACCTCAAGTATGCAAAGCCAAACCCAGTAGTATCCCTATGACCCTGTCTTATTCCTTCACACACAACTACCTACCTCTAATTTATCATAGGTTTCCTCCATGTGGGTGTCAACTCACAACCTTTCACTCACCATTTCCTGTAAGCCTATCTTCTAGTCCCTACTTCTCTGAGACAGTTTGATTTACTTAATTCATAACAGGGAGGTATTCTACTATATTCTACTACAGAATTATTATGACTCTAGCAATAGAAATTATATCATTGATGTGGAGACAGTGGCCATGGGAGTTGATGAAGGCAGGGAGAGAGAAAAAGAGGTATGATATTGGGGCATTTTGGGGACTTGGATTTGTCCTCGTTGATTTTGCAGGGACAGATGCAGAACATTATATATCCTGCCAAAACCCAATGAATGGACTGGGAGAGAGTGTAAACTACAACATAAACTATAATCCATGCTGTGTAGCAGTGCTCCAAAATGTACTCATCAACTGCAAAAAGTGTACCACATTAATGAAAGAAGTTGTCAATGTGGGACAAGTGGGGATTGTGGGGAATGGGATATATGGGAACCTATTTTTTAATGTAACATTTTGCATGATCTATGTATCTTCAAAAAAACATTAAAAAAGAAACAATACTTATTGAGCACATGCAGAATAAATGAGGTAGAGGATGTTTAAACTTAAGATAAATGAGGAAGTTCAAATTTTCTGAAAGCTGTCATACAAAAAAAGTGAAAGTTTGGCTGTTCAGTATTTCTTCAAAAGGCAGAACTTAAACTAAGGAATAAATATTAGCAAACAACAGGAGACAGGATAGTTGTACAAGCATATCACTGATCTAATAGTTTCTTTTCCAATATCATGCACTTTGCACTTACTTTTCCCTTCTGTTGAAGGAAGGAGTAACTTAACACTTCTCCTAGATATCTTAAATAATTTTCTTGGGAAGCAGACTTGGCCCAGGGGACAGGGCATCCTTCTACCACATGGAAGGTCCACAGTTCAAACCCCCAGCCTCCTTACCCATGTGGAGCTTGCCCATGCACAGTGCTGTTGATCACAAGGAGTGCCATGTCATGCAGTGTTGCCCCCGCATAGGGGACCCCACACACAAGGACTGTGCCCCATAAGGTGAGCTGTCAAGTGTGAAAGAAATTTCAGCCTGCTGAGGAATGGCACTGCAGACACCGAGAGTTGACACAGCAAGATGAAGCAACAACAAAAAATAAGAAACACAGATTCCCATGCCGTTGACAACAACAGAAGCAGAGAAAAAGAAGAACCCCCAGCAAATGGACACAGAGAACAGACAACTGGGGTGGGGGTGGGGGGGGAAGGGGAGAGAAATAAATAAAATAAATCTTAAAAAATTTTTTTTTTCTTTTACATCCAAGTCATCCACTGCCAACAGAGAATGCATTCACAGCATCAGAAAAACATCTAAAGCTAACAAACTGTTTGTGGTCATTTGAGACTGCATGTACCCCAGCAAATCATGTTCTTTTTTTTTTTTTCATTATTTATTTATTTATTTTTAAAAATTACATTAAAAAAATATGAGGTCCCATTCAACCCCACTGCCCCCACCCCCCACTCCCCCCAGAGCAACACTCTCTCCCATCATTGTGACACATCCATTGCACCTGTTAAGTACATCTCTGAGCATCACTGCACCCCATAGTCAATGGTCCACATCATAGCCCACACTCTCCCATGTTCCATCCAGTGGGCCCTGGGGGGATCTACAATGTCCCGTAATTGTCCATGAAGCACCACCCAGGACATCTCCTCGTCCCAAAAACGCCTCCACATCTCATCTCTTCCTCCCATTCCCCAAACCCAGCATTCACCATGGCCACCCTTCCCACACCCATTCCACATTTTCTCTGTGGACATTGGATTGGTTGTGCCCATTGCACATCTATGTCAAGTGGGGTCTTAGATTCCACATGGATACTGGATGCACTCCTCCTGCTTTCAGTTGTAGACACTCTAGGCTCCATGGTGTGGTGGTTGACCTTCTTCAACTCGATGTTAGCTGAGTGGGGTAAGTCCAATAAATCAAAGTGTAGGAGCTGAAGTCTGTTGAGGCTCTGGGCCTGGGTGTCATATTATCAGTCCAGAGATTCAAATCCCCTAAATATATCTAAAACCCCCAGCACCAACTACAATTCCAATAAAGTAGCATGCAAGTCTTGTGAAAAGAGATCCCCTCTGAGTCCAATTCCATCACGCAGAAACACCAGCTCCAAAGAAGGGCCACCTGCCATGGCAGTGAACCCCATCTGCCATGACCATAGAACCCGTGGGTCTCTTTATTCCTCAAAAGAACCAATACCTGGGGTTGTATCTACTTTATCTGTCTCTCAGACTCTGCTCAGTTGTGCATAAGGGCATTTCTTCTGACAACCTCCAGACTCTTTTTTAGAGACTCATAGCCTTATATTCTCATTTCTCCTTTCCATTTCCCCCTTACATTAGGTCAAACAGCATTTTGAAGTCATGTTATTATATGTAGACAGGGATATTCTGCTGATCCATGTTGAACCTTTAATTCAAGGTCATTTTCTAGTTGCATCTTCAGCTGGTATGTGGTAGTGATCCCTCGGTGCCAGGGAGGCTCATCCCCGGGTGTCATGTCCCACGCTGGGGGGAATGCACTGCATCTACATGCTGAGTTTGGCTTTGAGAGTGGCCACATTTGAGTAACATGAAGGCTGTCAGGAGGAAACTCCCAGGCACAGTGCTACTCTAGGCCTTATTCTTATTGCAGGTGTATAGGCTCAAAAGCATAGGCATTAATATCAGGAGCCCACTGTTGGGCCCTCCTTCCTTCCTGGTTCTTGCCATTGCACCTGGGGGACTACCGCTGCTCCCCCAGGGTCCATGACAGTGAACCCCTGGCCAGGGGCCCAGTACCCCCCCAGCTGTTGTTTTTGTTTCCACTATGAGTATATCTAGACATTACTATATACCCTGGGCATATGCCCTGTATAATTCCCTGTCAACCATATATATCCTATCAATAACATCCTATATCAGTATTCCTCCGCTGCCATTGTTGAACCACTCTGTGATCCAAAACTTCCTGTAAAGTGAATCCCAACATAATGTCAGCTTCACAAGAGTCTTAGATCACCGAAATTCATATATACAATATACAGTACTTCCCCAGATTCACCATAGAACCTTTGCCCTTCCACTGCGATAATCTTTTAACTTGTTCATATCATATTTCCTGAAACTGATGTACAGATTCTGAGACAATAGCTTTCAAACAAGATGACATCTGTGCTAACTATGTGGTCCATACTTTAGGTTGTACAGTTTTCTAAATTTTTTAGTTATCCTATGTTTTGCCATAGGGTTTACATTATTAGTCTGTCGTTCCCTATATGTTTTTGGTGTAATATTACATGTTTTATATTCATCTTCGTGTACTCTCACAAAACTCCTCTCTTGCCCCCATATTTACCTTGGTTCCATCCATTCCACATCCATTTTCCCCTCCCTTTGGGGCCCACAGCGCCAGCCAATCTCCATTTCCCGAGAAGCCATGTCCAGAGATACTTGCAGCAGTATTCAGGGCCTGACTTTCTCAACTGCCCTAATGCCCTGGGAGCCATCCTTTCTCACTAGAGATACAGTTCTCTCTATTTGACGGCATTAGTCCTCCCCAGGATGTGGGTCCACCCCAACTCTCACTTCTTGGGTCTCTACCCAATGGTACAACCCACCTTGGCAAATGAGCCTTCAGCTATTCACCCAGAGTCCGTCCCGCATCAGACCATACCCCCTGAGCATCCTAAACAGGTAACCCTCCTACTTATACTTTGATACAATTTTCTCAACATTTTGTTCTCAACGAACACCTGACACTCTCCCATGTTCATATGTTGCCCCTCCCTCCCCCCAATTTTTGGACAATATTACCCCTCTGCCCATCCCCAGCCCCCCTCAAACCCACAAAGCCCCACCTGAAGGTAACCCCTTGCCCCCATTTTGTCCCTTCTTTGTGCTCATACTTACCGCCAGCTCATCACAGAGTCCACCCCTACAGATGTTAACTCACATCCTTCCTCCACCCCCTGATTTCCTGTAAGCCTCTTTTCCAGAGTCTAGCTCTCTGAGGCAGTTTGCTTATTTCATATCATTGAGGTCATGTAGTATTTGTCCTTCAATGCCTGGGTTGCTTCACTCAACATAAGATTCTCAAGGTTCATCCATGTTATCACGTGTGATTGTAGTGTATTTGTTCTAACAGCCGAGTAGTATTCCATTGTGTGTATATACCACATTTTATTGATCCACTCGTCTGTTGATAGGCATTTGGATTAATTCCAACTTTTGGCGATAGTAAACAATGCTGCTATGAACATTGGTGTACATATATCTGTTTGTGTCCTTGTTTTCAGTTCTGCTGGGTATATACCCAGCAGTGGTATTGCTGGGTCATATGGCAAATCTATGGTTAGTTTTTTGAGAAACCGCCAAACTGTCCTCCAGAATGGTTGGATCCTTCTGCATTCCCACCAGCAGTGGATGAGTGTTCCCCTCTCTTCACATCCTCTCCAACATTTGTATTCTTCTGTTTTTTTCATAGCTGCCAATCTTATGGGAGTAAGATGGTATCTCATTGTAGTTTTGATTTGCATTTCCCTGATAACTAGAGATTTGGAGCAAGAAAATCATGTTCTTAAAGCTGTCCATTCCTGTGGGTGTGAATTTAGAGAGGGTGGGCCATTTTGATTAGGTTACTTCAGTTAAGGTGTGACCCAAACTGGTTCCTAATCCTCTTAATGGAGTCCTTTATAAATGGGGTGAATACACTGAGAGAAATAAAGAGAAAAACCAAGAAGCTGAGAGAGAAAGCCAGAAGCAAGAAGCTGAAGCAATGAAAACCAGAGAAAAAGGAAAGGCCAGCAGATACCACCATTGTCTTGCTTTGTGACAAAGGAAACAAAGATCATTGGCACCTGGTCTTTAGGGACAGTCTCTCAGCTGATGGCACCTTGATTTGGACATTTCTCTGAGTCTCAAATCTCTAAGCTTGTAAGATAATAAATTTCCATTGTAAGATCCAGTCCAATTCTGGTATGTTGCACTGTGGTAGCTTAGCAGACTAAAGCACTGTTTCCTCAGCTATGTTTTAGTACTTGACATCAGTAATTCTCAAGAGGTGGGAAGAAATAGAGAGCATATTCTCCAAAGAGGATGAATTGAATACCCAGCAATTGTGCATTTCCTTCTGTGGGCGGATATCCTCAAACTCTAAATGAATCACTACAACTATCAATCAATGGTACAGATGGGAGTGACATGTGTGTTTTGGGGAAAGAGCAGGGAAAACACAGCTGATCACCAATGCTCTACATTAAAAAGGGACATATATTTTAAGTCAACAGGAAATACAAACTAACCACATAATACCAATGTGGCCCATCCAAATGATTAAATAATACAAAGTGAGAATTGTTTCAAAAACTTCAGCATACCTTTAAAGGACTATATATATATAATATATATTTCATGTTATATATGTACTTAATCACATATTTAGGAAGGAAGGCTGAAGTGCTTCATGCACCCAGTAAATTGAAAATAAAAGTTTTACGTTTTAATATTTGTTGGTATTCAGGACTCTGAAGGTGGATCTTGAAGTCAGAATGCCCCATCAGTTTTCAAGGAAAGCCATGGTGTTGGTCACTCAGATGACCTGCTGTGCATTGGGGATTGGTGGGCCTGGGGCAGCTCTGGTAAGAGAATAAACCTGTTAAAGGAAACATTCCAGGTCCCTGCCAGTGGCTTTTTGAGTAAAACTCTTTTGTGGTGGAGTCAGCTTGCAATCTTTGTTACAATACCCCTTTCACAACCTCTTCACCACGAAGGCTGACAAAAACTGCAAAGCCACTGGCAATTACAGAAGGATATGCAAAGACTTTGGCAATGACACAAGTGTCCTCATTGCATCTCTTCATATCTCCATGATTAGCTGAACCATCTCAGAACCAGTTAGTTTTGATGGTCATAGGATCCCAGGAAAATACCTCCATAAGATTCTCTGTCCTACTGACCAAACTACCACAAGTTCAGAATGGGCAGATTTTATAGAAGGTGGCATTCATTCCCAAAGAGAGCTTGCATTATGCATGTCATTATGGAGCAGATATAAAGCTACAAGCTGACCACATAGGGGTGTAGCAATTCTTACAGGAGACTTGAGTCCCTGGTTCTTTTCCTGATCCATTGCATAATCAAGTGAGTAAAGTTCATCTCATCCACAGAGCATTGGCTTATGCACACACTATACCCAAGAGGGTGGGAAGTCTTGGGGGTATCCTAAAATTCTGCTTATCACAAGTTCCCATAGAATTCTTGTCCATATGGGATGGACACTTCCTTCTCAAGGAAGGTATTGGGGACTGAATCATGTGCCCCACAAATGGCAAATTCAGGTCTAAACCCCTGGTCCCATGGGTGTGGACCCATATGTAATTAAGATATTTGAAGATTTTATGAGTAAAGGTATGCCCAAATGGGATACCAAGTGAATGTGGGTGGGCCGTATTCCAAAATAGCTGAAGTCCTTATAAGCAAAGGAAGTAGCCATGGTCAACAGCCAGAAGCAGCAAGTCAGTTGAACACAGAATAGAAAAGGGAAGATGATGTGCTTTGCACTGTCATGTGACAGAAAAGCCAATGACCAAGGGTCCCTGGCAGCCAGCCCCAGAATGCAAAGGTCTTTATGAGAGAGCATCACCTTGCTGACACCTCAATTCTTGACTTCTAGCCTGAAATCCATGATCCTGTAAGTTTCCATTGTTAAAGCCATTCCACTGAATGATATTTTTTTAGTAGCTGGGAAACTAAAATTGCAGTATTTTTCGAATATGTGACCACAACTTGAATCTCCTCCCAAAACTATTTCAACCCTATTTAAATATCTTCCTTCAGTTATTATACCACTGAAAAGTGTTCCAAATTATACTTACTATAATTATACTTAAATTATACTTAGTATAATTATACTTAGACTACACTCTTATGTAATTTGTTACAATTCACAACAATGCAATGTGTTTGTGATACATGACCTATCATGTATCATGTGTCATGTTATGCATATTTGTATTTTAAGTTCACAAATTTACTATACACTTATTGTTAATGCATGTTCATGTACGAATGATATGCTTCGATAAATTGTTTTAAAAATGGAAAAATAAAAAATGTTCCACAGTCCCATCCTATTCTTCAGAAGCTCTATAGAGAATCAGGATCAATCAGGGGTCACCAGTGACAGAAATATGTATACAGGAAGAGATTTCTTTTAAGGAATTGAGTCATTTGATTGAAGGAAGGTGCAGAGCCTGGAAATTCCAGTGTGAAGGTAGTTGAAATCTTCTGTCTGTATTCCTAAGGCTGGAACTAGAGGAGGCAGTGGAAGGTGTAGTCTTGTGGAAGTATTTCTTATGATACCTGGAATACCCACTAATCCCTTCTGAGACCTCTCACTGATTGCATTAGTCCCAATCATATTGTTCATCGTAACTTTCTTCTCTTAGAGCCAAATCATTTTAGGCACTAATTCCACCTATGAAGTAACTTTGCAGAAACAACTAGGGCAGCTTTGACAAACAACTGAACACACAAATTAGACATGTTGATACATAAAACTAATCATAACACTCTATCCATTGCCAATTTGACACCCACTGACATCTCTTTAAACTATACTTTATCTCCAAATAAAGACAATAACAAAAGCATAATTTCAGCTAAAATGATACAACTATCCTGTGTACTACTGAAAATTCACTGTTTCCTCAAAATAGGATGCAAGCACTTGGGTGAACAGTATTCACTCTTACCCTTGCTATCCTGTAACATAATTACTATGATGCAAAGTTAATACAACTAATCTCATAAGGGGATAGGAGAGGGATGAAAAGAAAGATGTTTGCTTTATACACACAAACATATTCATATGCAAAAAGCTTCTAACAAAATAAATATTAATAAAAAATACAGTCCATGTTGCTGCAAATGGTCACATGATCATAACTGGTAATTACAACCACCTACTTCTATTACACATGCATAATTCATTTCCCCTCAACAAATGCATTAGCTGGTTATGGTTCTTTTCTGAATGCAGTAACCCATACCTTTATAATGAATGGTATGGGCTATTAGTAGTCCTGCACAAATTGATTGTTAGAGTTTTCCTTTCATTTAATCACAGGGAATAGAAATACAAGTAGATACCCTAAGGAATATCCTGTATTCTGGAATTCTCTTCCTTACTTCCTTTTTGTAGTAGCAGTCTAATTTCCCCTAGGTAATCAGGATCAATAACCTCAGCTAGAATAGTCAATCCTTTCTTTACTTGTTGATTCAGAGGCATGAGGAAACCAAAGTGGCCCACAGCAATTTTGACTTCCAGTTCAATGAAATTATTTTTGTCTTTTCTGGAGGAAAAGCATAAGCTTTTGGTGATAAGAAGCAAAACACTTGGTAGAGGATCACTACTGAGTTATCCCCATTGCCATCCCTTGATTTCTGAACTCACAAATCATGGCTTTGAGAGAATCAGAAACATATATTAGATTGTAATTCAGTGTATATATGGCTTCCTGGAGGACATTTATCTAGACCTGCAAGGTATGGCCACCCAGCTAACCCCATAATTGAATCTTCCAAAGGTCATTCCACTGATGTGTCAGTTCAGCTGCTCCAGTATGATAATGTAAGATGAGGGAATTCCATTAGCATATGCCCAGTTCTGCATTTCATTAACCATGAAGTGGGTTCCATGATCAGAAGTAAAGCTGTGTGGAATATCAAGATGAAGGATAATTTGTTCTGTAAGTCCACAGATGGTAGTTTTGTCAGGTTGATGTTTTCAGGGAAGAAAAATTCATATTCAGAATAAATGGAGAGCTGTGTCTATTTGGATAGGCATTGGTCTTCATTGATACATTTGATAAAGCTGCCAGATCCTTAAAAGTGTAATCTGCAAAGGCATGCCTTAGATTCAATGAAAGATATAGGTGGAAAGTAAAAGGATAAAAAAGGATTATCATGTGACAGCAATCATAAAAGAGGTGGAGTGTCTATTACTTTCCAATATATTAAGTGCAAAAGTTTAAATATTGTGAATCCTAGAAAAGGTTACGTTCTTGAACTCATCCATTCCTTGAGTGTGGTGCCATTTGATTGGGCTACATCAGTGCAGCGTGACCCGGGTTGGGTCTCTATCCATTTGTTGGGGCTTTTTTAAACTGAGAACTTTAATTAAGAACTTTAAATTAAGAAGAGATACTCAGAAAGCCACCACTTTGATCATGCCATCTGAGAGAGAAGACTTCAGGAATGGCAGTGATCAGCTGTCATCTTGCCTTGCCACATGGAAAGACTCCAGGATTTGCCAGCAGATGACATTTGTTGAGAAAACATCTCTGCTGGTGCCTTGATTTGGACATTTCAAGTCCCTTTGTAAAAACTAACCCATTCCTCGTAACTTTGCATTGGTAGATTTAGCAAGCTAAGACAGTATGCTTTAAGACAATAAATTCTATAAAGACAAAGAGAAATACTTCATAATGATTAAAATGTTATTACATCTTAAAGACATGACAATTGTAAAATATGTTCATGCCTAACAACAGACACTTCAAATGCCTGAAGAAATAAACTGAGAGATTTGAAAGGAGAAAGGGATCATTGAACAATCATAGTCTAAGGTTTCCATACCCACTCCCAATAATTGATAGAACTACTAGACTTAAATTCAGCAAGGTATAGAATATTTGTACAACATTATCAACCAACTCTACCTAACAGACATGAACAAAACATTCCATCCATTGGCAGCAGTATACACACTCTTTTCAAGTACACAGGAAATGTTCTTCAGAATAGAATTTATGCTGTTCAAATGGAAAAACAACAAAACAAAAACCTAAAGTCTGTATAACTTTGAAATTATGCAAAGTATTTTCTCCACTTGCAATGGAATGACATTAGAATCAACAATTGAAAGGAGTCTGGAAAACCTTCTGATATTTGAAAGTTAAATAATGACCATTGGAAGAATCCATGGGTCAGTGAAGACATTACAGGAAAATTCCTAAATATCTTAATCTGATCTAAAAAAATAACACACCATATCAAAACCTATGGGATGCATAAAAAATAAAGCTTACAGACTTTGGGAAAGATGGCATCAGAGTACACAAGCAGGGCTCAACTCTCACAAAAGCAATGGAGAAGGGCTAGCGATGTCTGAGGGACTTGTGTTGGGGGTTAACTAACCCAGACAGTACTGCCCAATGCCCAGGAGGGCAAGGGACAGAGAGCCAAAAAGCCCAAAATGACAACTGTGAGTTACTAAAAACTCCTGGCAGGAGAAAAGGGCTCCCAGCACCCATTCTCAAGGCAGGAAGCCTGATAAAAACCCATGGCTAAGTGCAGCTGACTGAGAGGGGAACAACCATCTCCCTCTCTGGGAAGAGGGAGGGTGTGGCAGAGGACAGAGTGGTTTCTCTTTAGTGAATTTCACCAGCAGAGCCAGACCAGAAGCAAGGGTAAGCTGGGGATTGTGGCACTTCCTTGAAAGTGTTTGCCAGTGAGTGGCATCTGCTAGCCAGTTGGGAAACAGCAATGAGAAAATCTGCTTTTAGGTGACTTTTTCCCCAAAACCCTGGAGAAAAAATACCTGTACCCCATTAGTGATTCCCTGGCCAGGTCTTGGTTAAATAAGGTTGGCAATTTAAAAGCCTTGGAATGAGGTGGACCAAAACTCAAAGATGCACTGTGATAGAACAAGCAATCATTCAAAGATGATCTAATACCAATCTTCCTCAAGATGTTCCAAAAAATCAAACAGGAGAGAACACAAACACATTCTATGAAGGTAACATCATGCTAACATCAGAACCAGATAAAAGATGCTACAAAAAATAAAATTACAGACCTATACTTATAATGAATATATATACTACATTCCAAAAATACTTCCAAACAGAATCCAAAAGCACATTAAAAAATTTACAAACACACAAAAATATTATACACAGGCAGCCTACTCAATGGAAGAAAATATTGAAAAATATTGAAATCCCATATCCAACAAGGGTTTGATATCCATGTCATATAAAGAGATCATACAATTCAACGATGTAAAGTCAAGCAACCCAATTTTAAAAAGGGCCCAACTATGGAGACACCCACGTCCTGTGGTCATGACAGATGACTCTGGAATTCAGTGCCTTATCAATGCACCCTACTCTGGAACTTGTGCTCCTGAGTGTGATGGAGTTGGATTCAAGTGTGTTTTCTCTATGCATGCCTCTTATGTCACTTTTCCTGAACCTGAGGTTGGTGCTGAGGTTGGTGTATGCTCAGGAGACTTAAATCTGTGGACTGTCCATGTGACAGCTGGGACCTGAGCTTCAGCAGAGTTTCAGCACCTACTCTCCAGTTATTTGGACTTACCCCGGTCAGCTGACAGGGACGTGAGGAGGGTCAACCAATGCACCATGGAAATGAGAGTGACTACAATGGCAAGTGGGAGAATCCCATCTATCAGCCATGTGGGATTGAAACTCTTCTCCATTTTGAGGTGGAGTGGACATCACCATCCCAGGATCTTCAGGATGGAGGAATAAATATGGATAAGGTGGACTTATTGGTGTTCTAGTCTACAATTGTTGTGACCCTAGCAATGGAAGAAACTGTATCACTGATGTGGAGACAGTGGTTACAGGAGTTGCTGAGGGAAGGGAGATGGAAGAAGAGTGATATGGGAGTATTTTTCAAACTTGAAGTTGTCCTGAATGATATTGCAAGGGCAGATGCAGGACATTAAATATCCTGTCATAACCCACTGAATGTACTGGGAGAGAGTGTAATCTACAATGTAAACTATAATTCATGCTGTGTAGCAGTGCTCCAAAATGTATTCATCAAATGCAATGAATGTGCCACACTGATGAAAGAGGTTTTTGATGTGGGAGGAGTGGGAAGGTGTGCAGGAGTGGGGGTATGGGGAACCACATTTTGTGTGATCTATGTTTCTTTAAAAAAAAGATAATGAAAACAAACAAAAAACATTGTACAATGCATGCAACTATAAATCACAATGAATCCTATGGTGGAAGGTGGACTGTGGTTTACAGAACACATATAAGAACATTCTCTCATGATCTATGACAAGTATATAATACTAATACAGTCTCTAATTTACCAGTTAGGTTGGAGCAAAATATACCAATTGTAAGATATTGGCTATAGTTACTAACAATGTTTTGATGACGCTCTGTATAGTTTGTAAAAATTGTTTTACAAAAAAGCAAGGCATTGGTAATGGATGGGAGCTCTGTATGATGATATGCATATTTTTTGTAGTTAACAACTTATACTATACACTTTTGGTTTATAGATGTTCATGTATGAATGATGAACTTCAATACAAAAAGTAAAAGAATTATACATCACAATCAAGTGCGTTTTGTCCCAGGTATAAAAGGGTGTTTTGACACAAGAAAATCAATCAACATGAGAAACTCAAAGCCAGCACAGTACTGAACAGTGAAATACTGAGACCTTCCCTGCTGAAATCAGGAGCAAGATAAGAATGCCCCTTGTCACAACTGTTATTTAATATTGTGTTATAACATCTAGCTAATCTGGAAGGGTAAGAGGCCATGAATAGATCAAAAATAAATATTTAAAAAGAACCTGAGGATTATGTGAACATGGCCAATGAGCTAGGCAGATAAATCTTAACTCTTACCAGAACAACTGAGAGAGTGTCAAGGTTACCTTGCTGACCTGCACTGGGGTACAGCAGACCAGGATAGTGTTTACAAAATAATCCCTCAGATCACAATGAAATGAAGCTGGAAATCAGTAAGGACCAGAGAACCAGATTAGGCACAAAGAAATGGAAGTTAAACAATGCACTCTTAGACAAACAGTGGATTAGGGAGAGAATCTGAAAAGAAATCAGGAACTACCTTGGAATGAATGAAAATGACAACACTACATATGAAAACCTATACGATGCAGCAATAGCTGTGCTGAGAGGGAAATTCATAGCCATAAATGCATATTTCAAAAAAGGAGAAAGAGCTAAAATTAAAAACCTAACTACACACCACAAGGAATTAGGAAAAGAACAACAAATTAACCCCAAAGGAAATATAAAGAAGGAAATAACAAAGATTAGAGCAGCTCTAAATAAAATCAAAATTTAAAAAGCAGTAGAAAAAAACCAAAATGGGACAAAATCTGGTTCTTCAAGAAGACCAAACCCTTAAGTAGACTATGAGAAATAAAAGGGAAGATGCAAATATGCAAAATAAGAAATAAGGAAGGGGATATCAACACTGATCCCACAGACATAGAGTAACATAAGAGGAAAATTTGAAAAATTATATGCCAACAAGATGCATAATTTGAGGAAATGGAAAAATTCTTAGAAACACACAAGCAGCCTACATTGATAAAGAAATTGATTAACTCAACAGACAAACCACAAGCAATGAGATAGCAGCAGTCATCAAAAACTTACCAACTGGAGGCAGGGCAAGATGGTGGCTGAGTGAACTTCCCTGATAGTATCTCCTGCAGGGAGTCGGCTGGGCAGCATTGGAGGTTCTTTGGGACCGGGCTGTTTCGGGATTTTTGCTGGTCGGGAGGTGTCTGGACATCGATTTGGAGGGAAGGTAACAGAAGATGCATCTGAGAAATATACACAGAGATCCCAGCTGCACGTGGAAGATTCCCTCCTTGGGTGGGTGGAGCCATGGCATCCCGCGCTGCTGCAGCATGGGGAGCCACAGCATGGGGAACCACAGCGCGGGGAGCCACAGCGCGGGGAGCTGCAGTGGTGGGGTTTTTTTTTTGTCTTTTTTCTTTTTTTTGGAGGCTCTGCAGTACTGGGGAGTTCGTGGGCCCTGGGCGACCTATTGGGGGGTTGGTGGGATGGGAGGCGCTTGCAGACCAATTTGGGCAGACAGACGGGAGTTTTATGGCAAAGCGGGAGGAATTTTTGGTTGCGGACACAAACAATAGCGCTTCCGCCTAGAGCCATGCCCCCCCAGCCCTGCTGCTGATCTACAGCAGTCTTAAAGTGATAGCAACAAAGAGACACTACCAGGGTCTCATAGGGTGGGAGATGTTTGGAAGCTGATTAGGAGAATATTTTGCGAAGCATGGGAATTTTGGGTTTGGACTCTGTTATTAGCATTTTGGGCTGGAGCCCGTCCCCCGGACCTGGATATTGACCTGACTCATTAAATTGGCTGCAGCCTAGTGGCACCCCCAGGTGGCCATTCTGGGGGACCACAGGGTGGGAGGGTTCCTGAAGTCAATTGGTGATACATCCACACAATAGACCCTAGTAAGTGAGTGAATTGTAGGGTACAGAACACAGGATAGAGCTTGTGGATGTGACCTCACCCATACGGCTGGCACCCAGCTGTGGGGATCCATAAAGGCTGTGATGCACTGTGGTGTTCCCAGACTTCCTGTTAACCAGACTCGAGGTTGCCAGGTCTGAGTTACCTGTACTCTGGTGGCCCACACCCCAGAGACTCACACCTCTTGAGTCCTCAATATCTCAGAATTTCCATCCCTGAATCCACCACACGCTGAGGTACAGCTGAGGTCCTTGAATGTCCTAGTCCTCAACATTTGCGTTTTTTCTTCTTTGTTTTGTTTTGTTTTTATTTTTATTCTATTTTTTTTAATGTTCTGATTCCTGGCATTGCATTATCCCTTAGACTTTTCTCCCAGCGTATCCCCCAAAGTCTTTTTTTTTTCCTCTCTTTCTTGTCCCCCATCTCCTTCTTATTCTATTTTATCTTAACAAAACAATAGGTCCTGCAGAAAACACCTCACATTTGCTGGGTTTCCTCAGCCTCCACTGCCTCATTTCTGTGTGAATAGATTTTGGCTATCTACACTATCCCCTTTCCCCTACATCTTGATATCCTCCACCATCTACTATCTCTCCTATATTCCACATCCCTTCCTTTGATCCACAAAGTGCATAACTCTTAATTTCTAATACCTTTGTTTTGTTTTCTGTCTGGTATCCACTCTTGAAACTATTACCTTTCTTTTCTCTTTCCCTCTCTCACGAAAACAATAGCTTCTTAGTACGTACCATATTCCTTCCATATTCAATCATCTACCTCATTATAGGTACTCTACCTACTGCTATAACTCTACACAATTTACATGAATCTAACCTCCATCCTCCCAGAACTCATATTGTTGCTTTGTTAACATATATCACTAATACTACTTTACACTTTTTCCTTCCTTACACAATAGCCTTTCCCCAGCACTAATACTTTCCTTTAAAGTGAACTTAACCAGCAATAAGAAATTAGAATAAGAAGAACAAAGTGACAAAGAGAAGATATAACACTTATGCAAAAACAACAGCTAATTAATCTCCAAGACTAGACAAAGAAGCTAAGTAACTGATTAAACCCGTCAAGAAAAAATGATGACCAGACAGCAACAAAAATCTACAACCAAACCAAGAATTAGGAAAACATGGCTGAATCCAATCAACAAACTAAAAATCAGGATGGGGAGCAGAACTTCGCACAAGCAAGGAAAGATCCCAACTAAGAAGAGCCCAGGGTCAGATGGCTTCACAGGTGAATTCTACAAAACATTCTGAAAAGAACTAACACCAATACTGCTGAAACTATTCCAAAAAATTGAAACAGAAGGAACATTGCCGAACTCCTTCTACGATGCCAACATTACCCTAGTACCAAAGCCAAACAAAGACACCACAAGAAAGGAAAATTACGGACCAATTTCTCTAATGAACCTAGATGCAAAAATACTTAACAAAATACTTGCTACTCATATTCAACAACACATTAAATGAATTATACACCACGACCAAGTGGGATTTATTCCAGGTATGCAAGGATGGTTCAACATAAGAAAATCAATCAATGTAATACACCATATAAACAGATTGAAGGAAAAAAATCACATGATTATATCTATAGATGCAGAAAAAGCATTTGTCAAAATACAGCACCCTTTCTTTGTAAAAACACTCCAAAAATTGGAATACAAGGAAACTTTTTGAACATGATAAAGAGTATATATGAAAAACCTACAGCCAACATTGTTTAGAATGGAGAAATCCTGAAATCCTTCCCTCTAAACTCAGGAACAAGACAAGGATGCCCATTGTCTCCGCTCCTATTTAACATTGTCTTAGAAGTACTTGCTCGAGCACTAAGGCAAGAACCAGATATAAAAGGCATTCAAATTGGAAAGGAAGAAGTCAAAATTTCTTTATTTGCAGATGACATGATCCTATACATAGAAAACCCTGAGAGATCTATAACAAAGCTTCTAGAACTCATAAATGAGTTCAGTAAAGTCTCAGGTTATAATATCAATGCGCAAAAATCAGTAGCATTTCTGTACACCAATAATGAGCAAGATCAGGAGGAAATCAAGAAACAAATACAATTCACATTAGTAAATAAAAAATTCAAATACTTAGGAATAAATTTAACTAAAAAGGTAAAAAACTTATACACAGAGAACTATACAAGACTGTTCAAGAAAATCAAATAAGACCTAAATAAATGGAAGAATATTCCTTGTTCATGGATAGGAAGACTGAATATATTAAGATGTCTATCCTACCAAAACTGATCTACACCTTCAATGCAATCCCAATAAAAATCAACACAGCCTTCTTTAAGGAACTAGAAAAACTAACTATGAAATGTATTTGGAAAGGAAAGAGGCCCCGAGTAGCCAAAAACATATTGAAAAAGAAAAACGAAATTGGAGGAATCACACTTCCTGACTTCAAAACATACTACAAAGCTACAGTAGTGAAAAGAGCATGGTATTGGCATAAGGAGAGACACACAGAACAGTGGAATTGAATTGAAATTCTGATATAGAACCTCATATATATAGCCATGTAATATTCGATAAAGCCACCAAACCCTTTCAACTGGGAGAGAACTGGGAGAGAATGGCCTATTCAACAAAGGTGCCTGGAGAACTGGATATGAAGAATGAAAGAGGATTACCATCTCACACTTTATACAAAGATCAACTCAAGATGGATCAAAGACCTAAATATAAGACCCAAGACCATAAAGATCTTGGAAAGCAGTGTAGGGAAACATCTACAGGATCTTGTAATAGGCAATGGCTTCATGAATATCACACCAAAAGCACGAGCAGCAAAAGAACAAATAGATAAATGGGACTTCCTCAAAATTAAAGCCTTCTGCACCTCAAAGGAGTTTGTCAAGAAAGTAAAAAGGGAACCCACACAATGGGAGAACAATGGGAGAAAATATTTGGCAACCATATATCTGATAAGAGACTTATAACTTGCATATATAAAGAACTCCTATATCTTGAAAATAAAAAGATAAACAACCCATTTAAAAATGGGAAAAAGATTTAAACAGACACTTCTCTCCAAAGAAGAAATACAAATGGCTAAAAAGCACATGAAACAATGCTCCAAATCGCTAGTTATTCAGGGAAATGGAAATCAAAACTACAATGAGATACCATCTTACTCCCATAAGATTGGCAGCTATGAAAAAAACAGAAGAATACAAATGCTGGAGAGGATGTGAAGAAAGGGGAACACTCATCCCCTGCTGGTGGGAATGCAGAAGGATCCAACCATTCTGGAGGACAGTTTGGCGGTTTCTCAAAAAAACTAACCATAGATTTGCCATATGACCCAGCAATACCACTGCTGGGTATATACCCAGCAGAACTGAAGACAAGGACACAAACCGATATATGTACACCAATGTTCATAGTAGCATTGTTCACTATCGCCAAAAGTTGGAATCAATCCAAATGCCCATCAACAGACGAGTGGATCAATAAAATGTATTTACACACAATGGAATACTACTCAGCTGTAAGAACAAATACACTACAAACACACGTGATAACATGGATGAATCTTAAGAACCTTACGTTGAGTGAAGCAACCCAGGCATTGAAGGACAAATACTACATGACCTCAATGATAGGAAATAAGCAACCTGCCTCAGAGAGCTAGAGACTGGAAAATAGGCTTACAGGAAATCGGGGGGTGGAAGAAGGATGTGAGCCGACGTCTGCAGGGGTGGAATCTATGATGAGCTTGCGGTAAGTATGAGCACAAAGAAGGGACAAAATGGGGGCAAGGGGTTACCTTCGGGTGGGGCTTTGCAGGTTTGAGGGGGGCTGGGGTTGGGCGGAGGGGTAATATTGTCCAAAAATTGGGGGGGGGGGGCCACATACGAACATAGGAGAGTGTCAGGGGTTCGTTGAGAGTAAAATGTTGAGGAAATCGTATCAAAATATAATTAGGATGGTTACCTGTTTAGGATGCTCAGGGGGGATGGTCTGATGCGGGACGGACTCCGGGGGAATAGCTGAAGGCTCATTTTACCAGGGTGGGTTGTACCATTGGGTAGAGACCCAAGAAGTGAGAGTTGGGGTGGACCCACATCCTGGGGAGGACTAATGCCATCAATAGAGAGAACTGTATCTCTCGTGAGAAAGGATGGCTCCCAGGGCATTGGGGCAGTTGAGAAAGTTAGGCCTTGAACACTGCTGCAAGTATCTCTGGACGTGGTTTCTCGGGAAATGGAGATTGGCTGGCGCTGTGGGCCCCAAGGGGAGGGGAAAATGGATGTGGAATGGATGGAACCAAGGTAAATGTGGGGGCAAGAGAGGAGTTTCGTGAGAGTACACGAGGATGAATATAAAACATGTAATATTACACCAAAAACATATAGGGGACGACAGACTAATAATGTAAACCATAATGCAAAACATAGGATAACTAAAAAATTTAGAAAACTGTACATCCTAAAGTATGGACCACATAGTAAGCACAGATGTCACCTTGTTTGAAAGCTATTGTTTCAGAATCTGTACATCAGTTTCAGGAAATATGATATGAATAAGTTAAAAGATTATCGCTGTGGAAGGGAAAAGGTTTTATGGTGGATCTGTGGAAGTACTGTATACCGTATATATGAATTACTGTGATCTAAGACTCTTGTGAAGAGAAGCTCCATAATTAGAAAAAAAAAGAAAAGAAAAAGATAGGATGTAGAAATTTTTCCAAATCAATATGTGCTCTAGAGCTAACCTTTAAACTCATCGCTATATTCCATTTTACTAGTAAGGGAAACTGACATTATGTTGGGATTCACTTTACAGGAAATTTTGGATCACAGAGTGGTTCAACAATGGCGGCAGAGGAATACTGATAAGGGATGTTATTGACAGGCTATATATGGTTGACAGGGAGTTATACAGGGCATATATCCAGGGTACATGGTAATGTTTAGATATACTCATAGTGGAAACAATTAAAAACAACAGCTGGGGGGTACTGGGTTCCTGGCTGGGGGGTCTCTGTCGTGGTCCCTGGGGGAGCAACAGCAGTCCCCCAGGTGCAACGGTAAGAACCAGGAAGGAATGAGAGCCCAACAGTGGGCACCTGATACTAATGGCTATGCTTGTGAGCCTATACACCTGCAATAAGAACAAGTCCTAGAGTAGCACTGTGCCTGGGAGTTTCCTCCTGACAGCCTTCATGTTACTCAAATGTGGCCACTCTCAAAGCCAAACTCAGCATGCAGATGCAGTGCATTCCCCCCAGCGTGGGACATGACACCCGGGGATGAGCCTCCCTGGCACCGAGGGATCACTACCACATACCAGCTGAAGATGCAACTAGAAAATGACCTTGAATTAAAGGTTCAACATGGATCAGCAGAATATCCCTGTCTACATATAATAACATGACTTCAAAATGCTGTTTGACCTAATGTAAGGGGGAAATGAAAAGGAGAAATGAGTTTATAAGGCTATGAGTCTCTAAAAATGAGTCTGGAGGTTGTCAGAAGGAATGCCCTTATGCACAACTGAGCAGAGTCTAAGAGACAGATAAAGTAGATACAACCCCAGGTATTGGTTCTTTTGAGGGATAAAGAGACCACGGGCTCTATGGTCATGGCAGATGGGTTTCACTGCCATGTCAGATGGCCCTTCTTTGGAGCTAGTGTTTCTGCGTGATGGAACTGGACTCAGATGGGATCTCTTTTCACAAGACTTGCATGCTACTTTACTGGAATTGTAGTTGGTGCTGGGGTTTAAGATATATCTAGGGGATTTGAACCTCTGGACTGATAATATGACACCCAGGCCCAGAGCCTCAACAGACTTCAGCTCCTACACTTTGATTTATTGGACTTACCCCACTCAGCTAACATCGAGTTGAAGAAGGTCAACCACCACACCATGGAGCCTAGAGTGTCTACAACTGAAAGCAGGAGGAGTGCATCCAGTATCCATGTGGAATCTAAGCCCCCACTTGATATAGATGTGCAGTGGACACAATCAATCCAATGTCCACAGAGAAAATGTGGCATTGGTGTGGGAAGAGTGGCCATGGTGGCTGCTGGGTGCGGGGAATGGGAGGAAGAAATGAGATGGGGAGGCGTTTTCGGGACGTGGAGTTGTCCTGGGTGGTGCTTCACGGTCAATTACGGGACATTGTAGATCCCCCCAGGGCCCACTGGATGGCACGTGGGAGAGTGTGGGCTATGATGTGGACTATTGACTATGGGGTGCAGTGATGCTCAGAGATGTACTTACCGGGTGTAATGGATGTGTCATGATGATGGGAGAGAGTGTTGCTGTGGGGGGAGAGGGGGTGGGGGCGGTGGGGTTGAATGGGACCTCATATTTTTTTAATGTAATATTTAAAAAATAAAATAAAATAAAAAATAAATAAATAAATAAAAAGATTCTGTTTATTTGGAATATCAAGCATGGGTAAATCCATAGAGACAGAAAGAAGTCTAGTGGCTGGTAAATGTTGCAGGGAGAGAAGAACGGGGAGTGGCACCTGCTGCAGACATGACCTTTCCTGTGAAGTAATGAAAATGCTCTGGAACTAGATCAGCCTTGGTAGAAAGAAAGCTGTACCTGTGAGAGAACAAAAGGTCACCCGATTGTGGAGGAGAAAAGAATACAAGAATGGCGACCTGGATAACGTGGCTGGGGTGCCAAATGACAAGAAGCACTGACATTTAGACCCTAAACCTAACACGCAGGCCCCTCCCCTGCCCCACTGATTGGGGCTTCAGGGTTACAGCCAGGGAGAGATCTAACTAACTTGTGCTGTTTCCCCTGAGACCCGCTCCAGTACCCCCTTTCCAGCAGGCAGGTGGGAGTGGGGTCTCTTTCACTCCTGGCGCTGCTTTTCAAATTCCGCGCTGCTTTCGCTTTGACCCCGCCCTCGCTTCTCACCATTGGCCCCCTTGCTTTGACCCCATCCTCGCATCTCACCTTTGGCTCCCTCGCTTTGGCCCCAACCTCGCTTCTCACCTTTGGCCCCCTCGCTTTGGCCCCAACCTCGCTTCTCACCTTTGGCCCTCTCGCTTTGGTCCCACCCTCACGTCTCACCATTGGCCCCCTCGCTTTGGCCCCACCCTCACTTCTTCCCATTGGCCCCCTTGCTTTGGCGCCATCTTGCTTCTCACCATTGGCCCCCTTGCTTTGGCGCCACTTTTCAAATTCTTGGCGCCAAAGCCACTAGAACCCCTTTCCCTCCCTCCTCCAACTGCAGAGCCAGCTCTGGCTCCTCCTTTCTGTGAAACGTAAACTTAACCCTTTCCTTACAAGCTGATGCACAGCATTGTGTGTACCAAATGCCACTGATTATACTCTCTAAAATGGTTAATTTTATGCTCATGCATTTTTTAAAAATTTATTTTTTCTCTTTTTTTTAAAAATGTTACATTGAAAAAATATAAGTGGTCCCCATTATACCCCCCACCCCCCTCACCCTACTCCTCCTACATCAGCAACCTCTTTCATCATCGTGGCATATTCATTGCATTTTGTGAATACATTGTGGAGCACTGCTGCACCTCATGGACAGTGGTTTACATTGTCGTTTACACTCTGCCCCTGCCCACCCAGTGGGCCAGGTGTGCTCTTGAATTTCACCTCATAAAAAATGTGCAGAGAGCTCAAGTACAGTAACTTCACGATACTTAATTCAAGGAAATTCAATTTTCTCTTCAACATAAAACATATATATTGTAATATATATATGTGAGTATAAACATTAATAGTTCAAAGATTTTTAAAGTTAAAAAAAACAACAACAACAACAAAAAACTTAACAACTAAGAAGAGCCCAGGAATAGATGGTTTCATAGGTGGATTCTACCAAACATGCTGGAAAGAATACTAATCCTGCTTTCAAAAAATAGAATCAAAAGGAACATTGCCTAACTTATTCAGTGATGCCAACATCACCCGAATACCAAAGCCAAACAAAGATGCCACAAGAAAGGAAAACTACACACCAATCTCTCTAATGAACCTACATGCTAAAATCCTTAACAAAATACATGGTTATCATATTCAACAACACATCAAATGAATTAGACACCATAACCAGGTGAGCTTCATCCCTGGTATGCAAGGATGGTTCAACATAAGAAAATCAACCAATGTTTTACACCATATAAACAGATCAAAAGGAAAAAAACACATCATCATCTGTATAGATGCAGAAAAGGCAATTGACAAGATACCAGCACCCTTTCCTGATAAAAAACACTATAAAAGAAATATAAAGAAATTATCTCAACATGATAAAGGGTATATATAAAAAAACAACAATTAACCTTACATAAAATGGTGAAATTCTAAAAGTTTTTCCTCTAAGATCAGGAACAAGACTAGGATGACCACTATCATTCTTCCTATTTAACACTGTTTTACAAGTACCTGCTCAAGCACTTGGGCAAGAAAAAACTATAAAAGGCATCCAAATTCGAAAGGAAGAAGTAAACATTTCACTATTTGCGGATGGCATGATCCTATATTTAGAAGGCCCTGAGAAATTGACAACAAAGGCTATAGAGCCTATAAATGAGTTCAGTAATGCCACAGGTTAGGAGATCAATGTGCAAAAGTCAGTAACATTTCTGATCACCAGTAATGAGCAATCTGAGGAGAAAATTTTTTAAAAGCCATTTAAAATAGCAACTAAAAGAATAAAAAATCTAGGAATAAACTTAACTAAAGATGTAAATGACTTATGCAGAAAACTACACAACACTATTAGGGAAATCAAAGAATGCTTAAATTAATGGAAGAATATTCCCTGTTCATGGAGAGGAAGACTAAAGATCATTAAGATGTCTATCCTACCCACACTGATCTACAGAATTACCACAGTCCCAAGAAACATCACCACAGCATTTTTTGCTGAATTGGCAAAACTACAAAAATTTATTTCAAAGTGCAAGAGGCCCTGAATAACCAACGACGCATGGAAAAGAGAACTGAAATACGAAGTCTCACCCTACCTAGCTTTAAAACATACTACAAATCTACAGTGGCCAAAACTACATGGTATTGGCACAAAGATACACTGATCAATGTAACTGAATTGAGAGTTCTACTATAGATCCTTCCATATACACTCATCTGATATTCAACAAGGTCACCAAGTCCACTCAACTGGGAGAGAATGACCTCTTCCACAAATGGTACTTGGAGAACTGGGTTTCCATATTCAAAAGAATGAGATTGGAACACCATCTCATATATTATACAAAAATCAAGACAAGATGGATCAAAGATCCAAATATAAGAGCCATCACCATAAAGACCTTGGAAGATAATGTAGGGAAGCCTCTAAAGGGTCTTATGTTAGGAAATGGTTTTATGAACTTCAAACCCAAAGCACAATCAAGAAAGAAAAAACAGATAAATGGGACCTCTTCAAAATTAAAAACTCTTGCACCTCAAAGGAGTTTGTCAAGAAAGTGAAAAGGCAACCTACCTATTGGGAGAATAAAATTCAGAAACTATATATCTGATAGGAGCCTAATATCCAGCATAGATCAAGAAATCCTACACTTTGAAAATGAAAAGGCAAAAAACCCATTCCAAAAATGGGCAAGTGCTTTGGATAGACACTTCTCAAAAAAACAAATACAAATGACTGAAAAGCACATGAAAAGATGCTCAACATCACTAGTTATTAGGGAAATGAATATCAAAACTACAACAAGATGTCATCTTACACCCATTAGACTAGCAATCACATAAAACAACAGAAGAGTACAAGTATTGGGGAGGATGTGGGGGAATGGGAACCCTCATCCACTCCTGGTGGGAATGTAGAATGGTGCAGTCATTTGGATGATACTTCAACAGTTTCTCAAAAAACTAACTAGAGGTCTGCCCCATGATACGGCAAATCCACTGCTGAATACATACCCAGAAGAATTGAAAGCAAGGACACATCAGATACATACACACCAATGTTCATTGTGGCAGTATTTACTATTGCCAAAAGTTGAAATCAACCCAAATGCCCAACAAGAGATAAATGGATAAAAACAATGTGATACATACATACATTGGAATATTGCTCAGCTGGAAGAAAGAATGTATCACTAACACAACGGATAATACAACATGGATGAATCTTGAGGATCTTACGTTGAGTGAAGCAAGTCAGGCTTTGAAGGACAAATATTACATGACCTTACTGATATAAATTAAGCAATTTGAGCAGACTCACACAGCAAATGTCTGGAAGATAGTTTTACAGGAAATAGAAATGGATAAGAAGGTTGTGAGCCAACACCTATATGGGTGAAATTTATGATGAGGTGGAAATGTGTAGCTGTGCAGGGAAATGACATGGCAGGGGTGTAGTGATACTATTGTGTTTGGTGCAGATCTGACAGGGGGTAGGATGGGGAGGGAGAGGTAGACAATCCTTGGAACTGGGGGATGGCTGAAGAAGGTAACAGGTAAACACTGGGGACTGGCAGGGATGTGATTAAAAGTATAATGTTGGGAATGCTCTTTTGTCAATTTTACAAGGAAGAGTTACTAATTTAGTGTGTTGGATGGAAGGGCATTTGGGGCAAGGCATACCTGGGACAGGCTTTTTGGGAGTGTTCAAGAGATCATTTTGCCATAGTGTGTTCTATCAATGGGTAAAGATCCACAGGATGTTTTTAGATTCCCATCCCAGGGAGGCCTGCTATGTTCTCAAACAGATGGGTGGGAGCCCCTTGAGAGCATGGGTGGTGCCTTATAGGGAAGGACAGACCAGTGTGTCAAATCCTCAATGTTATTGCAAGTAACTATGAATCTTGTCCTTCAAGAAGTAAAGCCTGGTGTTCACCATTGGCCCCAAGAGGAGGGGAAGGAAATAATAGAATGGAAGAAACAGGATTCATTTGGGGAGCAATGTAAGTGTTCTACATGATATTGCAATGATGGATACAGGTCATGTTTAATTTCATCAAAAGTTTATAAAATGTATGGTCCAAAATGTAAACCATAATGTAAATCATTGACACACTTAGTAGCTATATTTCAATATTTGTACATGAGGTGTAAAAAATATACTGCCCACAAATTAAAAAGTTATTAATATGGGAAGGGGTAAAGGGGGGAAGATGATGGCTATATGGGAGTCCCCTGTTGTAGTAGTTTGATATAATTGATGGATTCCAAAAAGAAATATTGGATTATGCTCGTAGTCTGATCTGCACCTGGGCATGATTGAATTATGATTAGGGCACTGAGTACCCACCCCTTGGTGTGTGGGGACTCACAGATTAAACACATGGCAAAGAACAGAGTTCGGGATTTCTGATGTTAGTTTGATGCTGAAGACCCGGGAAGTCAGCACCCAGAAAAAAGAGAAGGCAGCACCAAGAGGGAACCTTGAACCCAGAGAAAAGCAAGCCCCAGGAACAAAGGAACCCTGAAATCCTAAACCCTCACAGACATTGTGAGACATCTTGCTCCAAATAGACTTTGGTGAGGGAAGTAACTTATGCTTTATGGTCTGGTATCTGTAAGCTCCTACCCCAAATAAATACCCATTATAATTTCCAGCAGATTTCCATTATTTTGCATCAGCACCCCTTTTGCTGACTAATACACCTGTATTCTGTATGAGACTTTACTGTGACCTAAAACTTCTTTGAAGACAAAATGAAAAAAAAGAAAGACACTGTAGGAATGGAAGAAAATAAGATCACTGTACATGCAGGACATTATACATTACTGTGAAGAAAGGCAAAACATACAAAACTTTTTAAAAATATTTTTCATTATTTTTTTAATATCCTAATTTTTAAATTTTAATTTTAGTTTCTCTAAATTATTATGTATTTTATTTCTTACATTTAAACCTATCATTATTTCATTTTCCTGTTATACTCGGTGATATCCTTGGTTTCATTTTTAAGGAAGTTTTGGATCACAGAAGGTTTTCAACTATGGTAGGGTGGAGCATTGGTGCAGGGTGTCAGTGTGCGGGATATATAGGCAGAAACTCACCTGGGCATACATATAAGGCATAAAATGTATGTTAGTGTTCATGGGCATTTTCACAGTGAGTGGAGATTCACACAATAACTAAAAGAATATAAAATTCCCATTGTGGGGAGCTCTGCCACTTTCTCTAAGGGAACAGCAAGAATCCCCCAAGTACAGAGGCAATGACTAGTGAAGGAGGATGGTCCATTGATGGGCCCTTGATATTGATGACTATGCTTGTGAGCCTTCACTCGTGAAATTGAAACTTAGCCTACTATTGTAGGGTGCCTAAGAGTTAGCTAGTGGGAACCTCCCTGTGCTCAAAGGTGCCCTCTCTCTAAGCCAAACTCAGCATATAAATACAATAACTTCCCCCCAGCATGCTTTATGACTCCTGGGGATGAGTAAACTCATGGAAACAAACTCTGGAGTATGGGTTACTAAGAAATGGAATGAGGGTTGAGAATGGAGCTGATGATTGATGTATGTAGCAATATAATATGGTTAATTGTAATAGTGTGGAAATGAATAGGGTTGAGAGTAACACATGTAACACATTATAGTGAGTACCGCTAACACTCCTGATGTATGAATGTGATTGTAGCTGAAAGGGGAGTCTGTGGACACAAGTATCAATTGAAGGGAAACTAGAAAATAATCTATGGGGTGTATAACAGTGATTACAGTGGTGGATGAAGATTGTGGTTAATAGTGTAAATATAATAATGTTCTTCTTTTACTCAGTGCTAAATATATGGTAATACATGGGAAAACTATGACTAATATGGATGATAGTTAACTGTAATATTGTAATATTTTTGAGCAATGGCAAGAAGATATTTTTTCAATCTCAAGGGACAACAATAGGTTGTATAAAGGGGTATGGGATTTTTCCTTTTGGAGGAAAGAAAAGGTTCTAAAATTTACTGAGGTGATGACAGCACTACTCTGATGAAAATCAGAGCCACTAAGTGTACACTTTGAATGGCCTGTACAAAGCACGGGGATGTATAACACAGGGAATCCAGTGGTGGATGAAGCAATTAACAGAACAAGTATGAGAATGTATTCTCAGGAATGATAATAAACATATAATACTAATAGAGTGTGTTAATAATTGCATGCATCAGTGGAAGTACATCAAATGTAAGCTGTGGGTTAAAATTAGACAATACTCTTTTTCAGTTTGCAGCAATTGTTTCACCACAATGCAAGGTGTTGGTGGTGGAAGGATGCATGGGAGTCTTGAATGATGATAAGCATGTTCTGTAGAATTTCAACTTTTAGCATACACTTATTGTTTATGTAGGTTAATGTATGAAAGATTTACATCAATGAAATTCTATTTATAAAAAAAGCAAAAAAGTAATGCTCAGAGTGAACAATTTTGCTTTAAATGCTCAAATCAGGAAATAAGCACCTCAAATCAGTAAGTTAAACTTCATCTTAACATAGTAGAAAAAAGCAAACTAAGTCCAAATAAATAGAAGAAAGGAAATAATAAAGATCAGAAAGAAAACCAATGAAAACCAGAAAACCAATAAAAAGCAATATTATGTTGAAAGATCAATAAAATAGACAAATCTTGAGCTTGACTGACATAAAAGAGAAGGACTAAATTACCAAAACCAGGAGTAAGGATGGGAACATCAATACTAAGGCTATGGAAGCAAAAAAGTTTATAAAGAAATATAAACAATTTTAGGTCAACAAACTAGAGAAATTACAAGAAATGTATTAGTCCTAGAGAAAAAAATTATGAAAACTTTTTCAGAATGAAGCTAAAACCTGAATAAACATATAATAAGTAAAGAATTGAATTAGTAATAAAAAATCTGCACACATGGAAAAAGTGAGTCCCAAGTGACTTCACTGGTGTATTCTCACAAACATGTAAAGAAGAAATAACATCAATGATTCAGACATTTAGACAGTCATTCCAAAATATAAATAGAGCAATACTTTCCAACTTTTCCCATGATGCTGACCAAAATATAAAAAGAAACTACAGATCAATCTCCCTATGAGATGCAAAAGACCTTAATAAACAATGACCAAACCAAACCTAGCAAAATATAAAAGGGGTTATGCATTATGAAAAAGTGGGATTTTTCTGAGGATTAAAGGGTTTTTTATATAATATATCAGAGAATAAAACAGAAAACCATCATCTCAATAGATCAGAAATAGCCTTTGACAAAATCTAACATCCATTCACAATTAAAGAAAAATCTATATTAACAAACAAGGAATAGAACAGAACTTCCTCTAACTGATAAAGAACATCTATAAAAACTCACAGCTAATAAGAAAAGGTTATCTGCTTATACCAATTCTCTTCAATATTGTCTTAAAGGTTCTAGCCAGTGCTGTAAGGTCAAGAAGAAAGAAAAGAAAGAAGAAAGAAATGTGGGAAAGGAGAGGAGAGGAGGGGAGAGGAGAGACGGGCCCTTTGCTAGCCTACAGCTGAGACTGGAAGAAGCTGGGTCCATGGAGCCATAAGAGGGAAGAGCAAGGCCCAACCCTCACAGATGTCAATGCAGCCCCTATCAAAACCCCAAAAGAGTTTTTCTTTTGGTTGAAACTGATAAGTTGAACCTAAAATTTATATGGTAATATAAAGAATAGCTTGAACAGTTTTGAAAAAAAGCAAAGTTGGAGAACTTATGCTACCTGATTTCAAATTTATTATAGGCATGGTAATCTAGACAGGGGGACACAGGCAAAAGCTACGCATGTATCAATGGAACAGAATCAAGAGTCCAAAAATAAATCCTTACATTTTATTTCCTGTTGATTTTCAACAAATGAAGGTCCTCAGACAAGTCAGTGAGAGAAAGTCTAGTATTTTTTTTTTATTCCAGAAATAATGCTGGGACAAATGGATGTCCATAAGGAAAATGCATAGCACACACATATAAAACCAGTAAAAATTAGTTAAGAATTGAACATAGAGCAAAATGTAAGTGCCAAAAGTTAAAGCAAACAGGAGAAAATGTTCATGACCTCCTAAATATGACATCAAAAACATGATCCATGTCAAGCTTGTACTGCCCATTCCAGTAGTATCCCTATGCCCCTGTCATATCCCTTCACTGCATAACATTTAACATCTTATGTAATCGAAGTACCTTTTAAAAACTTAAAAATATATTTAAGAAACATGATCCATTTAGGAAAATAATTGATAAGAAATATTAAAACCTTTTTCTCTTTGAAAGCCATTGTTAGAAGAACAAATTGAAAAGCCACAGATTTGGAGAATATATTTGAAAATCATTTCTCTGGTAAAAAGTTGTATCCTGAACACACAACACACATTTATAGCTCAATAAAAAGAAAAACAATCCATGTTTTGAAAAGACAAAAGATTTGCATAGACACTTCACTAATGTAGATAGATAAATGGCAATTAAGCACATGAAAATATACTCAACATCATTAGTCACTAGAAAAATGCAAAGTAAAACTACATTAAGATAACACTTTACACCTAAAAGAATGGCTGTAATAAAAGGATAGATAATACCCTATGGTGGTAAGAATGTGGACAACACGGAATCTTCATGTATTTATGATGGGACTGTAAAAAGATATGGCCTCTTGGAAACTGGAATTTTCTTAAAACATTAAATACAAACACCATACGATCCAGGAATTTCTCTTCTAAGAATCTGCCCAAGAGAAAGGAAATGTATGCCCACAGGAAGACTTGCACAGCAGCACCGTTCTTAAGAGCCCCAAACTGCAAGAAATTCAAATGTCTGTGAACTGATAAACAGATATTCAAGATGTGGTACAATGAAGTAAAAAGAAACTAAATACTGACACATGGTACAATATGGATGAACTTCAAAACCACAATGCTAAGTGAAAGAAGCTGGAGGTAAAAGATTCCAAAATCATGTTCCCAAATTGTATATTTAGAGATACACAAAGCAGATCAGTATTTCCCTAGTGCTGTCCGTGAGAGCAGAGTTGAACTGCAAATTTGGTGGTAATTGCATAATTTTATAAATTTTATTAAAATCTTTGAATCACACTCAAAATGAATAAAATTTATGGGATGTAAATTATATCTCAACCTGTCTAAAAAGTGAATAATATATTTTATATAGTTGGCTAATTCAGTCTTTCTCTGGTTTCAATTTATCCCATGCAGTCCTAACACTTTTTTTCACTGTGTTTTCTTATTTGACTCCTTATTCAGTTCCTTGTTTTGGTCTCTAGTTTTGTCCTTCGTGCTTTATTTGATGAGATTATCTACTCCCAGGGCTTTGACTATCACCCAAATCAAATACCTATAATCTATATCTCCTACAGAAATCCACTTGTGAAACTCCAAATTGATATTTCCAAATGCTTGTGGAGGAAATCCAACTAGATAGTCTATTCCATAGATACCTCATTCTTCATCCATTCACCCCCCTTTATCGTCATTTCTATATTCCTTTTTACAAAACATATTAGAGAATGCATTCTTTCTCCAGTCTCTATATTGAAGTCGAAATTTTCCTAGCACTAATATAATCCTTCCAACCCAAAACATAAACTTTAAATTTTTATTGCATAAGATCTGAATCATCATGTAAGGCTGTGTACCTTGGTTTCTGTTTTCATTAATCAAAATAGAAACTTTTGAATTTATATTTTCATGTACACTGTGTCCAGTGCTATCTCCCATACTCTCTTCTCCCTAGAGTCAATGGCCAATTAATATAATTACCCTGTCATCTAGAGTTGACAATCTAGGGATGGAGAAGAAAACATAAGGAAATAAATGTAAGAGGGCTCTCACCTCTAATATAAACAAATCCGGGACATCACTTCCTGGGGTAGGCACTAGGGAGCACTTCTTTGACATTTCAATCCTTCCCCTTTCCCCCACTCTATGGAATAATCATTGATTAACATAAGATTAGGGACCTTATCAATCTTGTGAAGTGTTCGCAATTTGATAGTTTGATTTGAAAGCAGTAAAAACGGGGCATACTGGGTTGTGTATATGTTGCCACAAGAAAAATAATATTAAAAACACACATTAATGCTTTAATTTCATTTCCAGATTATTAGTTGGATTGAACATCTTTTACTACTAGTGGTTCTCTTTTAATTCCCTCTTCTGTAAACTATTTTTCTTGCTCTTTCCCATGTTTCTACAAGTGGTTTAGGCTTTTCTCACTAATCCATGGTGCACTTACCTGCTTCTGGGACTGGCCAGGGCCTGGTTCCCAGCGGGGTCAATGGCAGGGCCAGTGGACGGACTCGGGGTGGGTCAGGAAGGAGGCGCCGGTGGGTACAGGGTGTAAGGTCAGGGGTCTGGGTCTCTGGGTCAGAGGTCAGGTCAGGAGGGGTCAGGGGTCGGAGTCAAGGGGCAAGTCCAGTGGAAGGGCTTGGGGCACAGTCAGGATCAGGCTGGGGCGCGGCAAGAGCGCGGGGTCAGGGGCGGATCTTCAAAGTTGGAGGGAAGCGGGGCAAAGCCAGGAAGGGTCAGCGCTGGCTCTGGGTGCGGGGCCAACTAGCGAGCTCGGGCGGGGTGAGGGGTCAGAGGCCAGGCTTGGGCGGGGTGAGGGTCACGGCAGTCCCTGGCAGGGCGGGGCGCAGTGTGGGGGTCACACCTGCAGCTCCTACTGGTGCCTCAGGGGGAACCAGCCCCACCTCCGGCCTCTGGTGTCCTGGAGCCTCTGCCCCTGCCCCCCGCTCCCTCCCAGGCTCCAGATGGGGGTAACAGGCCCTGCGGGGAAGGGTTCATCGGGTGGGGGCTTCGGGGGTGGAGGAACCCAGATGTGGGGTCAGGGTGGGTGGGAAACCTGGTGGGTCCTGGAGCTGAGGGAGAAGGGCCTAGCTCAGCTCAGCAGGGAGGGATTGGAAGACTGGGGGTTGGGGTTGTGGCCAGTACCCTGGTGCCCAGAAATCCCCTGAGGGTCCTCTTCTGTCTCCCCTCTCACCCTGAAGGCCCCAGAGAGGACACCAGCCCAGGTGGGTTCCAGGCTCCCCACACCCTGGGGCCTTGCTTGGTGGGAATCTCAGAGGGGAGTGAGGTCCTGGGTGGGGGGAGGGAAGCCATCCCAGAGCTCCCCTGCCCCTGGCCATGGCCTGGTGAGTACAGCATTCCCCGTTCTGACTCTCCCACCAGCTTCCTCCCCATGGCCCACCCCCTTCTTCCTGTAGACCTGGAGAACTAGGAGTCCAGAGACTGGGAGTGACTTGCCTCACCAGGCATGTGGCCTCGCAGGAGGTCTAGGGTTTTCAAGCTCCTGTTCCTGCCCCTGGTGTGCTCATTTTGGGTTATAGGAGCAAGGTGGAGAGACAGGATGTTTGTAAGCCATGACCTTGAGCCTGTAAAGTAGCCTTGAAGACCTACAGCTTTTTCACCTGCACATAGGCATAGAGGTGTGCCAATTAAGGGGAATAATTTCCTGGCAGGCCTATGAAGGATGGTGCTGTCTTCCCAGGAACTTCTACCCTGAGCTGCCCTGGCCCCACCTGGTCACTGTTGCCCTGTCCCTTACGAGACCCGGGTCCCGATTCCCACAGAGTTTCCCTGTGCTTGGTAGTCTGCGGTCACCCCTCAGGCTGAAGTGTGGTTTGCTGGCCTGGCGGGGGAGCAGCCACGGCAGGCCAAGCCGCTGCCCCCATAATAGGGTGGCTGGTCGGACTCACCGCCACCCCTGAAGGAAGCTCGGCATGGGCGCAGAGTGCCCTCGGGTCTCCCCTTCTCGGCGGCCATGCTTCCGCGGCCGCCCCTCCTCCCGGATAGCGCCACACAATGCCTTGTGGGGCAGCACCCTTCTTCTTCTTTCTCCCTGCGCAGGCCCAGGGCGGAAGATTCCAGTCTGCCCTTTTCCCCTCCCCCGACAGCAGCAACAGCCAGGCGTAGGCGGAAAAATCCAGTCTGCCCTTTTCCCCTCCCCCGACAGCAGCAACAGCCAGGTGTGGGTGGAAAAATCCAGCCCACCCTTTTCCCTTCCCCCGACAGCAGCAACAGCCAGGCGTGGGCGGGAAACTCAAGTCTGCCCTCCACCCCAGCAACAGCAGCCACCAATCCCTAAACCCTGCCCCTTCCCCCAGCAACAGCGACAGCCAATCCCTAACCACCACCCCTCCCCCGTCCAGTACCGCCCACTGACCTTTCGCCGGCAACCAATCAGAACAGGGCATGGCTTCGACCAATCAGCCTTCCCCAGCCCCTATAAAACTGTTGCCTCTCCCCCAGTAAAGTGGACTTGCGTGTTTACCTTGTCTCCGCGGTAGTTCTGCCGTGCGCCCTCCAGTCCTGAGAGCCCCCGACAAGGGCCTGGCCTCCCTTGTCCCCAGTTCGTCGCCTGCTTCTCCGGGCGACCCCTTCGTCGCCTGCTTCTCCGGGCGACCCCTTCGTCGCCGGCTTCGCCGGGCGACCCCGTCAGCCGAACCGCGCAACCCCTTGTGAGACCGATCCCTCGTCTGCTGCCGGACCGACCCCTCGTCCCAAGTGGGACCGACCCCTCGTCCCAAGCGGGACCGACCCCTCGTCCAGAGCTGGACCGACCCCTCGTCCGCAGCCAGACCCCACCTCTACCGACCGAGCAAGCCGCCGCAGCTGGCGCCCAACGTGGGGCAAGGCAACCCCACCACAGCCTCACTCCATAACCTGGCGGCTCCCCCCCCTCCTCTCTTCTCACCTTGGGACTTCTCTCGTGCAACATTGCTGCTACCTGAGCCTTGGCTACCTCATATGATCCACGGCGGTCTGGGAGAATCGCTGGATGGCTTTCTCCTTCCATGTCGGGGGCTTATACCGACCCGCTATGATTAAGAGGAGCCTTGGATTTCTCGGGAGCGTGCGCTTGCACGTCTGAAGTAATCCTACCACAGCCCTACCCCCTCCTCTCTTCTCACCTTGGGACTTCTCTCGTGCAACATTGCTGCTACCTGAGCCTTGGCTACCTCATATGATCCACGGCGGTCTGGGAGAATCGCTGGATGGCTTTCTCCTTCCATGTCGGGGGCTTATACCGACCCGCTATGATTAAGAGGAGCCTTGGATTTCTCGGGAGCACGCGCTTCCACGTCTGAAGTAACCCTACCATAGCCCTACGCTCTCCTCTCTTCTCACCCCTATCTTTTCGCTCTGCATTGCTGCTCCTGAACCTTGGTGACCTCATATGATCCACGGCGGTCTGGGAGAATCGCTGGATGGCTTTCTCCTTCCATGTCGGGGGCTTATACCGACCCGCTATGATTAAGAGGCACCAATAAAACTCTCAGGAGTGCGTGCCTGAGCACCTCCTCTCCTGCCTTCACCTCTGCCTCCTCCCCTCCACGCTTGTTCCCCTTTGCCTTGCTCCACTGCTCGTCGTCCCGCCCTCCCCTCGTCAGGGCCTTCTCTTGGCCCGCGACCACCGTCGGAGCCCCACCGGCTCCGACCCCTCGTCTCACCGTGCACCTCAGCTCCCATCGCCGCGCTCTCAAGGTAAGGGCCCCTTTTCTTATCGGCTCCAAAAGGCCATTAGCAATGGGTAACATCCTATCTGCTAAGCAAGCCCCACAAGTTCGGGCTCTCGCCGGTCTCCTAGACATTCACCGGTGTAAGATCTCTTTCAAACAGCTTCAAGTATATTGGGACCTTCTTCTCCCCTTTAATCCGTGGCTTACCACGTGTCAGCTTTGGGACCCGGACACCTATACTTGCCTTATAGATAGGGTCACTTTTGCTGTGGAGCAGGAAGGTAAAAGATTCCCTCCTGGCTTATTACAGGCAACATGAAGTCCAGAAGAAATCTTGAAGGGTATAATCTATGATATGCTATATAAAAAAGGATTTAAAAGCAGCTATACCAAGAAAGTAAGAATTATGAGTCAACTGTAAATAAATTATACATTTCTGTTAATGTGTTGTAATTGTTCTGTGTTTGCTATCTGTTCGTTCAATGTCAACGTATATTGTGATACCTCCGGATGGTAAATATAAATTACTAGAAATCTTTAAAAGAGCTCTATTCAAATGGCCAAAGATTAAATAAGCGCTTATATTAATACTTAAGTTTATTATATTAATACATAAGTTTAAATGTTAATAAGATATCTACAATTTAAAAAAAAATTGTAAGTCTTAATTAACAAAATTAACTGTACGTCTTCATAAAAAGTTGTTCTTGCCTAGATTAAAATGAATAACTTATTTTTCTTCACAGGATAATATAAAGAATGTAAAACTTATATGAATATTAAAAAGGTTAAAAGTTTGTAAAAGTGCTAACGGAAATGTAATAAGTTTTGCAAAACGACGTATTTTGTCCTAAAGTAAGATGGCTAATTTTTCATAAACTCTTGAAATTTAATTTGCATGCGGCAAGTGTAAAAGGTATTGTGATAACTTTATGTAAGGGAATGTGTTCTGTAAAGATAAAATTTATCTTCAATAGCTTACATTAAGGTATTAAATGGCTAATTCCAAAAGGTCATTCTTAAATATATATATAAAACTAAATTGATGATAATAATAATAAAAGGTAATTTTATAACAGGAAAGATTAACAGCAACCAAGCTCCCCTACCAACTTGCTTTTAGGAAACGGTTTCTAATATTGCATGCTACTAAGTATTTAAAGAAAAGTTATTCTTAAGGAAACAGAAGATGATTTTGTCTTTGCAGCCATTGTCTATTTAGCAACACCCCTCGCTATAGGCCTAGCCACTGTTGCGCCGGACGATTGGAACCTTAAACAAAGACTCCTCCTCACTGTCATCTTCCTATCTATCGTTACTATATTTACTGCCCTCATTCTCCTTCGTTTATAAAGCAGTCTCCTACAAACCACAAAGCTTCTGTCTTAAACATACCATTCTCAACCCTATCCTCTAAATGATCTTCTCACTTCCCCCACAGCCTTTAATACTCTATTTCTTCCTCATAACCTTTGCTTTCTTGATAATATTTCCCGCCATCTGTCTAGCCACTACCACCCCAGAAGATTGTAACCACGGCCCCCCATGCCGCCATCGCTCTCAAGCAGCTCCAGCCCCACAAAACGGCCCGCAACCTGCTTTCCCCGGCCTGCGGCCTGCTTTCTAGCATCTAATAACGTTTCTGCTTTTAACAGCTCCCCATACTTCTGCGGAGCTTCCTCCTGTCTCGACCTCACTCCTCTTCTCAGCCATCCAAAGCGTCCTTTCTCGTCCCCCGCCCCCCTCCTTTTTTCGCTTGAACCCCTACTGCGTTGCAGATTGGGCCGCCCCATGTCGGCCCGCCCCATTAACATCGGCCTCTCTCGGCCTGTGGAGACCTTGGCCTTCTTGTCCTCGCCTACGTCTCCACCACTCCCGACGCTGCTGCCACCACCGTCGCTGGTGCCCTGACGCAACTTGTCCTCACCACTGCGATCCTCCAGACCATCACACAGTCTGCCTCTGCCGCTCTTCGCCACCAAGAAGAGATCAACCACCTGTAATGCGCTATCATCCGGGACTTTTAACAACAGATAGACCTTATCGCCACCGAGGTCAACGGGAATTGGACATTGGCCACCCTTGCTTGCAACGGCAAGATACCGCCCCCCAAATTGTACATTATCCCCGTCATACTCACCTCCCTCTTCAGCCCCGCTTCCCTCATTGCTTACTGCCTCTTGGGCCTCAGCTACTTGTTGCTGCTGCCATCCTGGTGCTTATTTGAAAAGAAGGGGGAAATGCGGTCACCCCTCAGGCTGAAGTGTGGTTTGCTGGCCTGGCGGGGGAGCAGCCGCGGCAGGCCAAGCCGCTGCCCCCATAATAGGGTGGCTGGTCGGACTCACCGCCACCCCTGAAGGAAGCTCGGCATGGGCGCAGAGTGCCCTTGGGTCTCCCCTTCTCGGCGGCCATGCTTCCGCGGCCGCCCCTCCTCCCGGATAGCGCCACACAATGCCTTGTGGGGCAGCACCCTTCTTCTTCTTTCTCCCTGGGCAGGCCCAGGGCAGAAGATTCCAGTCTGCCCTTTTCCCCTCCCCCGACAGCAGCAACAGCCAGGCATAGGCGGAAAAATCCAGTCTGCCCTTTTCCCCTCCCCCGACAGCAGCAACAGCCAGGTGTGGGCGGAAAAATCCAGCCCACCCTTTTCCCTTCCCCCGACAGCAGCAACAGCCAGGCGTGGGCGGGAAACTCAAGTCTGCCCTCCACCCCAGCAACAGCAGCCACCAATCCCTAAACCCTGCCCCTTCCCCCAGCAACAGCGACAGCCAATCCCTAACCACCACCCCTCCCCCATCCAGTACCGCCCACTGACCTTTCGCCGGCAACCAATCAGAACAGGGCATGGCTTCGACCAATCAGCCTTCCCCAGCCCCTATAAAACTGTTGCCTCTCCCCCAGTAAAGTGGACTTGCGTGTTTACCTTGTCTCCGCGGTAGTTCTGCCGTGCGCCCTCCAGTCCTGAGAGCCCCCGACAAGGGCCTGGCCTCCCTTGTCCCCAGTTCGTCACCTGCTTCTCCGGGCGACCCCTTCGTCGCCTGCTTCTCCGGGCGACCCCTTCGTCGCCGGCTTCGCCGGGCGACCCCGTCAGCCGAACCGCGCAACCCCTTGTGAGACCGATCCCTCGTCTGCTGCCGGACCGACCCCTCGTCCCAAGTGGGACCGACCCCTCGTCCCAAGCGGGACCGACCCCTCGTCCAGAGCTGGACCGACCCCTCGTCCGCAGCCAGACCCCACCTCTACCGACCGAGCAAGCCGCCGCAGTAGTCCAGTCCCCAGCAGCAGCCACCAAAGGCACAGACCAAGCAGCCCCCATCATTTGGCCATTTTTCTCTTGAAGTGGAGGAGGGGATTCACTGGTCATGATAGTCTGGGGTATCCCTGGTTCTCTGACATGGGTGGATGGGTGGGGGGTGTCTCCACAGTGTGCAAAAAGCCCAAGATGGTGGGGAAGGTCTTTGGTGGCCAGGACGTGGTGGCTGGACAGTGGCCATGGTAGGCCAGCCTGCTGTACCATGGCGGGCACCTCTGTGGATCTGTCCTCATTGACTCCCTCTGGTTCTTTCGACTGCCCACTGCTTTCTAAATGAGTCTTCCTTCTGGGGTGCCCCCAAAAGAGGGGCTGGGTGGGGGGAAGAGGAGACAAGAGGAGAAGAGTGTCCTGTGCCTTCTCCTCTGGCCTTCCTTCTGGGTCAGTCAGCTGGCTCCAAATGCATGGCATGGTTCTTGCCTCTGGCCTGGCAGTGCCCCCTAATGGAATAACCCTGCTCACCCTCCAACTCTCCTTTCATCTGCCTAAATCCTCCTCATCCTTTATCCTCAGCTCACAAGCCCCTTCTCTCCTGGGATCAGGCACAGCTCCTCAGTGGCCCAGGGTTTCCTTATGGAAGATTGATGCTCTGTATCTGTCTATCCCAACAAAGACATGACGTTAGGGTGTCTATTGTGTCCACCTTAGCCATGGTGTGACTGGGACTAGCTCCTTTGCACCTGCATTCCTGACCTTCTCCATGGGTCACCTGGGCCCTCAATTTCCCAACCTCCTGTTGAGTCAGGTGTCTAGGTAGGGATCTGGGACTCCTGCATGTACAGGCATACCTCAAGATATTGCAGTTTTGGTTCCAGACCACTGCAATAACAAAAGTTATACTAATATGATACTATAGTCTTTTAAGTGTGCAATAACAATTTCTCTAAAAAATGGACATACCCTACTTAATAAACACTTCATTGCTAAAAAATGCTAACAATCATCTGAGCCCTCAATGAGCTGTAACATTTTTGCTGGTGGAGGATCTTGCCTCAGTGGATAGCTGCTGACTGATTAGGGTGGTAGTCACTGAAGGTTGGGTGACTATGGGAATTTCTTAAAAGAAGACAGCAGTGAAGTTTTCCACATCTTTGACTATTCCTTTCTTAGAGGATTTCTCAGTAGCATAGTGTTGCTGTTGGATAGCATTTTACCTGCAATAGAACTTGGTTGAAAACTGAAGTCAATCCTCTTGAACCCTGCCATCGCTTGATCTATTAAGTCTATGCAATATTCTAAGTTTTTTGTTGTCATTTCAATGATGTTCATCTTCACCAGGAGTAGATTTCAGCTTGAGAAACCACTTTCTTAGCCCATCCATAAGAAACAGCTCCTCATCCATTAAAGTTTTATCAGGAGATTACAGCAATTCAGACATGGCTTCTGGTTCTAGTTCTCTTTTGAGTTCTACCCCATCTGCATTTACTTCATCCACTGAGGTCTTGAACCCCTCAAAGTCACCCAGCAGGGTTGGAACAAACTTCTGCCAAACTCATGTGAATGTTGAGATTTTATCCTCCTCCCATGATTCATGAATGCTCTTAATGGCATCTGAATTTCAGAATAAATTCAATTGCCTTTGCCCAGATCCATCACTGGAATCATGATCTACGGCATCCATAGCCTTATGACACGTATTTCTTCAATAGTAAGTCTTGAACATCTCAATGGCTTCTTCTTCCATGGGCTGCAGAATGGGTGTTGGGTTAGAAGGCATGAAAACCACATTAATCATCTATATTTCCATAAGATCTTTTGGGTGACCAGGTGCATTGTCACTGAGCAGTCATACTTTGAAAGGGATCTTTTTTTCTGTGAAGTAGGTCTCAACAGTGGGCTTAAAATATTCAGTAAAGCATGTTGTAAACAGATGAGCTCTCATCCAGGCTTTGCCTGGTCTTTGAATCTTCAAAGGCAGACGTTGACTTCCTTCCTTAGCTATGAAGGTCCTAGATGGCACCTTCTTCCATACCAGGCTTTTTTTTTTTTTAAGATTTATTTTATCCCCCCCCCCCCCATTTCCCCATTGTCTGCTCTCTGTGTCCATTTGCTATCTGTTCTTCTGTGTCTGCTTGTATTCTCCTTAGGTGGCTTCATGAACTTATCCTGGGACCTTCTGGAGTGGAAGAGAGTCAGATACTCTGTTGCACCACCTCAGCTCCCTGTTCTGCTATGTCTTCTTATTTTCTCTACTCTGTGTTTCTCTTGTTGCATCATCTTGCTGTGCCACCTCTCTACAGCTGCCAGCACTCCTGTGAGGGGTGGCAATCCATGTGGGCTGGCAATCTGTGGGCCAGTTTGCCACGTGGGCGAGCTTGCCATCAACAGGAAGTCCTGGGTATCAAACCATTGACCTCCTATATGATAGATGGGAGCTCAATTCATTGAGCCATATCTGTTTCCCCCAGGCTATTTTGTCTACACTGAAATTCTGTTGTTTAGTGTAGCCACCTCTTGTGGATAACTTGCTGCAGCTTCTCTATCAGCACTTGCTGCCTCCCCTTCTCCTTTTGTGTTGTGAAGATGGCTTCTTACCCTAAACCCCATTGACTAGTCTCTGCTTCTTACTCTTTTTCTGCAGCCTCCTCACCTCTCTCAGTCTTTCTAGGATTGAAAAGAGTTAGGACCTTGCTCTGGATTAGGCTTTGGCTTTTGAGAATGCTGCAGCTGGTGTGATCTTCAATCCAATCCTGACAACTAAAACTTTATTCATATCATAAATAAGGTTGTTTCACTTCTTGTTGTTCCATGTTCACTGGAGTAGCACTTTTAGTTTCATTCAAGAACTTTTCCTTCCCATTCAAAACTTGGCTAACTGTTTAGTGCAAGAGGCCTAGTTTTTAGCCTATCTTGCCTTTAGACATACCTTCCCCACTAAGCTTAATCTTTTCTAGCTTTTGTTTTGAAGTGAGAGGCATACAACTCTTCCTTACCCTGGAAAACTTTGAGGCTCTTATGGGGTTATTAATTATTCTAATTTCAATATTGTGTCTCAGAAAATTGGGATCCTGAGGAGAGGGAAAAGGGAATGGCTGGTTAGTGGAGCACTCGGGACACACATGTTTATCTATAAAGTTTGCTGTCTAATTTGGGTGTGATTTGCGATGCCCAAAACAATAGTAATAGTAATATTAAACAGTACAAATCACCAGTACAGGCATAATAATGGAAAATTTGAAATATTGTGAGAATTTCCAGAATGTGTCAAAGAGACATGAAGTGAGCCTGTGCCATTGGGAAATGGTGCCAATAGCCTGGCTTGATCAGGGACGCCAAAAACCTTCAGTTTGTGACTGCACAGTATCTGCAAACTGCAATAAAGGGAAGTGCAGTAAAACAAGGTGTGCCTGTATAGCTGGCACCCAGTGAGTCTTCTCAGCTCTGAAAGCTGTGAACCTCCGGAGAGCTGTGGTCACTCCATCCCCTTGTGCTAGGCTGCCTGGGTGGGAGGGTGGGGCCGCCTGACCTGGAGACCCAACTCCTGGAGCCTCACCTGGGCCTGGCTCTGGGCCCAGATTCTGAAGTGAGTCAGGGGGATCCTAGGAGGGTGGGGGATGGGCAGCCCATTGCAGGCCCAGAAGTTGGGGCTCAGGCACTCAAAGGCTTTGCGGCCCCAGCTGTGTCCTGTCAGCTTCTGCCTTCTGGTACAGGGGATGGCAGGACCCCACCTTTAGTGTCACCAGCCTGTCAGGAGAAAGAGGCATAAGCTCTAATAACATAATGCAGGCAGGAAAGCCTGAAGGCTAGAAGGGCAGACACCAGGGAGGGAAGTCAGAAGAGAAGCTGTGCTCCGTGCTAAGGGGTGAGGGAAGCTCCCTGAGGAGGGGCATGAAGCTGGAGGGTCTTGTCCTAATGGAAAGATTTGGACATGTAGAGTCTGGGGATGGGCCTTGTGGGGGGATGATCTGGGTGAACAAATAACAGAGGTTTCAAGTTTTTTGACTCATGTTCAGGGATCAAGGAGAGGTACAGTTTCATGCACTCACTAGTTCATTTATTTAAAGCGGTTATGAATTGTTGGTGACAATGTGGAGTCGGGTGTATGAAGAGGAGAGGGGTAAGGCAGGTGTTTGTTCCTATAGGCGGGTCATCAGGATTCCTCAGGGGGCCCAAGTAGAGCTATGATGAAGCCAGTCCTCCTCCTGAGTAAGATAAAAGAACTTGATTTGGTGACCTCACTGAGGATCCTTCCACCACTCAAATTCACTGCTCTGCTGATTATAGAGTGTGATGTGGAAGTCATATGTCCTGAGGCTGTGAGCAGAATACCAGTGCACCTCAAGAAAGAGGCTCAAGACTGTAGGAGGGTGAACAACAGCATCCTGGAGTGATGACTGTGGAGCATCCAGAGCAGTGTGGGACATTAGACGAGGATGTGGGGAGGGAGACCTGGCCCCATGCTCAGGCCCCTAAGGAATACCAGGTTGTACTGGGAGACACCCACCTGTACCAGCAAACCCAGCACACCCAGAAGATGGCTGTGAATTGGATTCTCACTCACCCAGATTTTGAGAAGTTTCACCCCTTCGAGAGTGACATTGCCATGTTGCAACTGCACCTGCGTGTGAACTTCATTTCCTACATCATCCCTGCCTGCCTCCCACCCCCTGATGCACAGCTGCTCACTGACAAGTCCTGTTGGATAAACAGCTGGGGAAGCTCTCTGAGGACAGTGAGGGGGTGTGGGGCAGGATGGAAGAGGAGGGGAGGGTGAGGGAACATGAGAGAGAGGATGGAGAAGAGGAGGGGAAGAGCAGAAGAGAAAAACAGGAGAGTTAGAAGGAATATTGGCTCAGCATTAGGTTTCCCAGGAAAGAAGCCCAGGGCTGCATGGTTGGGGCGTGGGGCTCCCTAACCTTGTAGCCTTTCTGAGAGCACCAGCCTTGCTCCTCTTCACTCATTTCCATCACCTTTGAGTACCAGGCCATGTTGGCTGCCTTACAGCTTCAGAGGTCCCTAGTCTAAGACTCTAAATGTCTAGGAATATTTCACTTTGGGAATCAAGAATCTGAGGTTCTTTGAGTATTTATGGTTCTTGATGCCAATGTTTAAATCATCTATGGATCTGGAATTCCTTGAATCAACTCTACAGTCATGTGTGAGGTCGGCCAATTCTAGACCACAATCAAACACCGTGATTTCCATTGCCATAGCCAGTGCTTGGAGGAATGGAAAGAAAACACATTTATGGTTTCTGACCTCTGGGCCTGCATCATTAAGTTAGAGTGATTATGACTTAAGAGTGTTTAACGTCTCTCAACCTCTCTGCTCTTCTCCTAAAGAGGGTCAACTGTCTACTTCATAGGCTTATTAGGGTGAACTGAATAGCAGTTGAAGAAGTATTTTGTTTAGATTGAAAGAGGAGAAATGCAGCTGAAGTCCTATCCACAAGGGCATTTCTTTAAGAAAGCAGTGTTTGTAGTTTGGAGAGCTGCTTTTGATAAAATGTTAAAGGAAAAAGAAGAATATGTATTTACAATTATTTCTAGGGCCATAATTTGCTAGAGTTTTTCAACAGAGGTCCTGCTGTCATTTCGGACAGAACAAGTCTTCAGTGGGTGCAGCTGTGCTATGCAGCCTCTCTGACCCTTTCCCACTAAATGACAGGAACACCCCCTAGTCATTGTAACAACCCTCCACCAGCATTTCCAAACATGCTTCCCAGAGGGCCCTGCCCTTCATTGAGTGAGGGGGACTCTAGGTCAGATTGAGGAAGTATGTCATTGCTCAGAGTTTAGAACAGAAACAGCCACCATATCAAAGAGTATATAAAAGATAAATGAGGGACCCAGGCCCTCAGCCAGCTCTCTATCCCACATTTGTTCATGCCCCTCTAGATTTGAGTTTGCATATTTGTTTGTTCACTTATCATTATACAAAACAGAGACACAGACACATTGGTTACTCCTTCAGGACAGGGACCACGTGGTACTTGCTTTAATATCCCAATCTCCACAGGCCCTGGCACCTTGGAGGTACTCACTGCTGCTCCCCCAGGCCACCAGTCCATGATGTCTGACCTGTAGCCTCCTAACTGGTCTCCCATCTTCTGCTCTTATTGCCTCCACTTAAAATTCCACACAACTGTCAATATTCATTTTAAATAATGAGTTTTGATACTTTCTTCTTCAGTGCCCTCCAGGGCCTGCTCATTTCTGCTAAGAATCATCCAAACTCCCTACCCTGGCTATGAGGATCTGCATGGTGTGGCCTCATCTCCTATTGCATCCCTCTCATACTGCATCCCAGCCACAGGGGCCTCCTTCCTGCTTCTTACGTGCCAGTGCCATCCCCACTCAGGGCCTCTACTTTAGCTTTCTGCTGCAGCCTGCTCTGCCCCTAAGTTTATATGGCCAGTTCCTTCTTCATATTTACAATTCAGCTTAGATTTGTCCTTCTCTGAGAAGTTTATTTCATCATGTGAGCTAAAATATGTAACCTGTATTATGTCACATCTTCCTGTTTTATTTCCTTCATACCACTTCTTAGATGTAAAATAATTTTCTTTATTCATTATTTTCCTTCATTTTCTATGTATTTCCCAACTGAAAATGTTCCCTCTTGTATCATGAGTATCTAAAAATGCCTAGCATGAGTATATGTGGGTAAATGAATGAGCAGATTAGAGAGTGGACAAGATGATGGATGAGAGACTGGAAGGGTGAAAGTACAAGCGGGACTGGAGAGGGAAGATGGAAAGATGGATGGAGGAATAGGTGAGTAGATGGGTGGTTGTAGGATTGGTGAATGCTTAGTGATGGGTGGAGAATGGATGGGACAGTTCACGAAAGAGTAGATGTGTCTATGGATGGGTAAGCTGCAGTGAAGGTGTCAGTTGTTTTGGGGATTTGCCTCCTTACTTTGGCAAAGAAAAGGGAGCAGTCTGTGGCTAAGAGGAATAGAGAATAGGATGAGATAGTGGAAGTTTCAGAAATAGGAGGGAGGCTTATCAGGGGGCTGTAGACCCCACCTGAAACAGTGTGGGCAGCTCAGCTGTCCTGAAAAAGCTCCATGTTTGGGGGGAAGGTGACAGTGAGAAGAGCCTGGTGAGCAGGCAGGCAGAGTGGGGGTGCAGCATAGCCTGGATTGCTCTGCTGGTCTACAGACCACCTCACTGACTTCCTCTCATCCTCACAGTGTGGCTGCTCCTCCCACACTTCCCTCTCCAGGAGGGTAAGGTAGCCTCATTGAGAGCAAGATCTGTACTGTGTTATATGAGCACAGGACTGTGCGAGGCAAGATCATGGTGCATGAGGAGATGCTGTGCTGGGGACGTCTCACCTGGAAAGGTCATCTGTGAGGTGAGCAAGGTCAGTTCTTGCTTCCCTGCCTGTCCTGCTGTCAGTTTCTCCAGGCTTGGTGTGTGTTCCTTCTCCTGTCTCAGAGGAGACACTTGGGCTCCCTGTGCCCTTCCTGCTGTGTCTCCCCTAGTTTTCACCTCAAGTCGTGTCGCCCAAGCTTGTCTTTTCCCAGCCCCTACCAGCTGGAGGGCAGCAGGTGAAGAACCCTCAGACAGCATCTATTTTTGTGGTGTTTTTAAACTTTTTAAATTTAAATAAGAGTATGGAATGTGTGAGTGTAGAGCTCAGTGAGTTTTCACTTACATGTGGGTTACTAGTAGCTCTGTGGTCCCTTTCATGCCCCCTTCCTGTCACTAATGCCCAAGGACAACCACTATCTTCACTTTCAAGTGTAGGTTCTGATTTTCTATAAATGGAATTTCCTGTGGGTGCCTTTTCATGTCTGTCCTCTTTCTCTTAACATTATATGTGTGACATTCAGCTATACTGTTCCATGTGGTTATAGTTTAGTTTATTCTCATTGTGCTCTGGAATTCTATGTGGAAATTGAACTATATTATCAAGTCTATTAATGTTCATTGGTATTTGGGGAGTTTCCAAGTTGGAGGTATCATGAGGACTAGTGCTAGGAACACTTTTTCATACTTATGTTTGAACACATTTCTGCTTCAGAGACACCTATGTGTAGTACTGCTGGATTAAAAGGTATGCAGATATTCAGCTTTGCAACATGTTACAAATCAGTTTCCACAGTAGTTGCATCAGCCTCAAGGCAGGGCCTTAATGAATAACCAGAGATGGCATGAAGAAAACTTCAACACGAGAGTTAGGCAAATTCACATTACATCACATTTATTACATTGCAGAGGTAAGGAACCAAGGCCAGTCTAAAGTGACTCAGACCAGACTCCCTGTGCTGCAGTTTGACTCTTGTTTTAATACCCAAGTTACTACTTAGCATTTGCTTTGATTATGCTTTAGTTTTTATGCATATGAATGAACACACATCGCTGATTATATAATTGTCTGATTAGTATGTTCAGGAAATCATGCTTGCACATACATTGCATGATCAAGAAAGGGGTGGATAACTCCACCCCTGGGTGGGAATTTTACTATGTTAATTAAGGAAGTTGAAGTGAGCACAGCAAGGGGCTGCTTCTATGCAGATCCATCAACCCATTGAAGCTGGTTTTTCCTACTTCATTGCTTCAACTGGTATTCTCGACCACCAAAAGTGGAATTTGAAACAAAGAGAGGATTGTATTTCATTACCTTTTGATTAACATTTCTTTGTATCCTAGCAACAGGGAGAGAAAGAAGTTACTGTCCAGTATTTGGTCATTCTACATTCATCAGTTGCACCAGTTCACACTCCAGTAGTGGATGAGAGTTTGTATCCTGTCAACTCTTGGCACTTTCCATCTTTTCTCATTTTAGCCATTTTGGTGCATGTACAGTGATATCTTACTGTGGTTTTAATTGCCGTTTCCTGATGACCAAGTTAAATATATTTTCATATGTTTATTGTCATTGGATATTCTCTTCTCCGAAGTTTCCATTCAGGTTTCCCCCTCATTTTTCTGTGGGGTTCTCTATCTTTTCCCTGCAGGGGCTCTTTATGCCAGAAATGAGTTCATTGTTGGACGTGTGGATTGTACAGGACTCCCACTCTCTGTAATGCCCCTCTTTATAAGTGTGGAAACTGAGGCCCAGAGTGCGCCTAAGGTGTAGCAGCACAATCTAGGGCCAGGTGTTCTGACTCCAAGCTCAGCCCTGCCTCTGCACCACCCCTCACAGGGCCCAGCTCCCCAGCTGACCTCCATGGTAGAGTTTTAGCAGAGACCACAAGTGGTGAAGTGGAGGTCCCAGGCTTCAGGCCCCACCTCTGCCCTGCATGCCTGCCCTGTGCCTGGGACTGTCTTTACCTTCAGAGCTCTCTTCCTCCTCCATAAAGTGGGGACACTAGGCCTCTTCCATGGGCTGTGGAATGTGGTGTTGTGGGGAGAATAGTGTGTACCCCACATTCATGCCAATCCAGAACCTTAGAAAGTGCCCTTCTTGGGAAATGGGGTATTTGCTGATGTGATTAAAGGTCTGGAAATGGAACCCCCCATGACTGGTCATCATAGAGTACAGGGGAAAAGGCCAGTGAAAGCAGAGGCAGAGATTGCAGTGGTGCTGCCCAAGCCAGGGAATGGCAGCATCCACCAGACTCTGGGAGAAGCAAGGCAGGGTTTTCCCTAGAACTTCAGAGGCAGCCCAGCCCTGCTGGCCTTGCTTTCCGAATCCTGACCTCAAGATCTGGGGGAGCAAACTTCTGTTGTTTAAACCCACCAAGTTCCTGGCAATGTGTGACAGCGGCCCCAGGACACTAATACAGATGGGATAAGTGAGTCCAGCCCATGGCAAGGGCCAGAGCCCACTGCTGCTTCCATCACTGCCTAGTGAGCTGGCTGAGCCAGAGATGGAAACTCTCCTCTCCTTCCCTCCTGAGAGCAGGTGGACAGCCATTATTCCTCCTTTCTGGCCATCTGTCCTAAGCCTTCCTCCTGGCAGTGTCAGCTGAACCCAGTGGTGGAGCATGGCCCTGCCGAGTGCCCGAGTCTGCTGGGGGCTCAGCTATGGAGTCCCTAGCCCAGGATGGCCTCCTCGACCTCCCTTCCAGCCTTTTCCCACCCACCTTCTTCTGCAGAGGCCCTGCCCATGGAGTGCTGGCAGGACATTTGTCCACCTGCTGGCTGGTCATTCCAGGGTTCTCCCCAGTCCTGTGCCTCATCCGGTCCCTTCCTCAGTCAGAGGACCCTGCTGAGCCCCATGCCTGGGAATCAGCAGATGCTTCTTCCCTCCTGCCTTCTCTCCCTCTTCCCTCATCAGTCCCCCAGCTTGTCCACTACATTCCATCTGGATTAATCTTTTGCCAAACCACCAGTGCTGCTCTCCAGTCCCCACCCCAGGTGCTGCTCTCCTTTCCTCCTGAGCAGCTGCCCCCTGCACAGCTCTGGGGAGACAGGGTGGTGGGTGTGGGGCAGCTCTCAGACCACAGGGTGGGACAGACCCGGTTCACATCTGCACTCAGCCACTTACTGGCTCTATGACCTTAGCAAAGGTCCCTTGCCCGAGAATGAGCTTACTCACAGCCTCTATCTCTTAAGGTTCTTGTAGAAGCAAAATGATACAATTCCTGTAGAATATTTAGCCCAGTGCCTGTCAGTTAGTAGGTGATTGACAGGTGCTGGCTTTTAAGTTCCTTGCCTTGTCTCTGTCTGAATTGTGCTCATCCTTCTAGGCTTGTCTCAGACCCACCTTCTCACACAGATGGATTCACACCTGCACTGCAGCCCTGCCACACACACACACACACTCCCATGGCCCCCCCATCTCTACAGTGGTGCAGAGGGGCTGGGGTCCATTTGTGTATTTTTCTGCCAGCTGAGGGCTCCGCATTCCCTCTCCTCTCCTCTCTTCCAGACTGGGTCAGAATCCACAGGCTCCATCTGCTGAGTCACCTTGGGCTGGAGGGCGGGTCCCCTGCCTGCAGGATCAGGCCTCCCCTGGCTTTGAACTCCTGGGAGTGGAGACCCCTTGGGGAGGGGAGGGGCACTCCCTATGGAAGCCCCTGAGGGAAGGAGCTGAGCAAGGAGGGCACATTCCAGCTCTCCAAGAAGACTAGGAGCCTGAGCCTCCCACAGCTGCTGAGCTGAGGACCTCCACCTCCAGGGCTCAGCAGCAGGAGTTCTTGACTCTTCAGCTCCTGAGGGCACAAGTCTGAAAAGGCTGCAGGGCTGGGTGCTCTCCTGGGTCTTTCCTTGTCTTTCTGGCCTCCAGGCTGCCTCATCCCTGGTATGTGGCTCCTCCCTTCCTCCTCCAGGCCAGCAGCAGCATGGAGCTTCCTCTGTTCTGTCATCACACCTCCTTCTCGGACCTGTGCCTCCCATTTCCCTTGTAGGGATCCCTGAGATTCCATAGGCCAAGCCGGGTAATCCAGAGCAACCCCCCTCTCAAGGTCCTGACCATAATCCCACCTGCAAAGTCCCCCTTGCCCTGTAGGGACATTCCCACAGGCTCAGGGCAGGAGGACACGGGCTTCCTGGGGAACCACTCTTCCACCTTCACACCAAGTCACCCCTTCTTTCACCTCTTGCTTCCACTTTCCCCTCCCCCACCCCATCTCCTGCTTCTTGTTTCAGTGAGAAAATTCACCCACCCAGGGCAACACCCTGACCTCCTTGGCTCCAGTCCCCCCCACTCCTCCTGTCCTGGCTCTCCAGCCCCTCCCTGCCCCTCTCAGGCCAACCCCTCTGCTTGGGCATGGTGACCCAGGGGCTTTTCTCCTGCTGCCCTAACACTGGCCTTTCCCTCTCACATCTGTTTAATTGCTGTTGAGCACAAGGAGGGGAGGGGCTTTGTCTTTTCCACTGAGTGTTTTCCAAGAGCAGTGCCTGGCACCTAGAAAGGCTCCATGTATATAACATATGCATTAGCTCAGTGGACAGAGGAGCAGCAAAAAGGCTGGCAGTGCCCTGTGCCCTCCACCCACCCCAGTGATGAGGCACCGCCTCTTACCTCCTGGCCTGGGAAGTGAGGGTGTTGCTCTCCCCACATCTGGTCCTGCCCTGACCAGGCTCCAGGGATCCCCAGCAGTATTTTCCCCAGACCTGGGCCTGCACAGCCCCTTTTCTCCTCCCCACATCCCTCAGATGGCCAAGAAGTTGAGAGAAAGCCCAAGGCCCAAGTGAGTGAAGCAGCAGAGGACCAGGTGGATGAGCTTCTCATGGTCACAAGGTCCAGGGTCCAGCAGAGGTTTCAGCTGACCCCTGTGGGCCAGGCCAGCCCCTCTCCTGGGGCATGACCATAAAGCCATTCCTGTAGGCCTCAGGCAGTGTGTGCACCTCGGCCTCCATGCCCCTCTCTCAGGTCCACAGTTTATAGATCCAGGTCTGTATTTCCATCCCTGAGATCGGCTCAGGAGCTTTTGGAAACTTGACTCTGGTGAGATTTTGACTCATAGACTCAGAAATGTCAGAACACATTATATAGAACTTTTCAGCACCTCAGATGACCCTTGAATTCAAACATAGGCAATATGCCACAAGACATATCTAACCACTATTTTAAACTAATTACTTTTATTTTTAAAGAAGCTTCAAGTTACATAAATGTTACATAAAGAATAAGAGGTTCCATTATTCTCTACCCTCTCTGCCTCCCACACTTTCCCACATCCAGAACATCCCATCATTAGTGTGGTACATTTGTTACAATTGCTGAACACATTTTGAAGCCTCGTTGCTAACCATGGATTATAGTTTACATTATAATTTGCACTCTGTCTTGCACAATTTTGTCCGTAATGACAAAATACACAATGACCTGTATCTGTTACTGCAATGTCATGCAAGACAACTCCAATGTCCTGAAAATGTCCCCATATTGCCCCTATTCTTCCTTCTCCCATCCCTCAGAAACTGGTGGCCACAGCCTTTATATCAATGATGAGAGCCGTTCCATTTCTACAGTAATAAAAGTCTACTTTAGCCCATTGTTCATTCCCCAATTTTGAGGATTTTGTGATGGGGATGCCCACTCTGCTTCTAATTAAAAGAAAATGCAGGGAAGTGACTCTGGCACAATCGATTGGGCTCTTGTCTGTCATATGGGAGTCCCTGGTTTCACACCCCAGGGACTCCTTGTGAAGACAAGCTCACCCACACCCATGGAGAGCTGATGGCCTGCGCCCAGAGAGAGCTGATGGTGGGCACCCATGGAGATTTGTTACAGCAAGATGGTGCTACAAGGGGAGACAAGGAGACACAGAAGAATGTGCAGCAAATGGACACAGAGAGTAGACAGCAAGCAAGCCACAATGGGTGGGGCTAAATAAAAAATAAAAAATAAAAATCTAAAAGACAAAACAAAACAAAACAAAAATGTAGATCTCATGGGGGAGATTATGGAACTTTCTTGGTTGCAGTTGCAGACATTGTTCCTTGGGATGGGCATTTTGCATCATCATCTTGTTAATTGTCCTGGGTGAGTCCAATGAACTGGAGAGTAGGTGTTGCAACTCTGCTGAAATTCAGGGCTCCACTGGTACATGGATGGATCAAAGGTTTAAGGCTGTGGGGCATACTTTATCAAGTATAGTGCAGTGCTAATTATAGGCTCAAATTAAAGGGGCAGAAGAGCCATGTGTAGAGAACCTATAAGTGAGTCTAACTCTGTTACACTGGGAAGTATAAAGTAAGGTGCACTGACAGGGTGCCTAATTCCTGAGCTGTCTGTTCTGCTTATAGTTTCTGGTTGTCTCTAGAGCCCTCAGGAATGTTGCTATTTGAGGAGCTGTGGCAGTGAGTCAGATCCTGCTGAGATTTGCCTAAGGGTAATCTCTGGAATGACCTCCCAACACACTTTGAAGTCTCTTAGCCATAAGAGTTCATTTTACTTACCATTTGTCTCTTTCGGCCAAGGTGTGTTTCCTAGAGCATTGCTAGTTAGCACTTGGTAGTAATTTCTTGGTGCCAGGGATCTTATCCCTAGGAGTTATGTCCCACACTGAGGGAAATGTAGTGCACTAATATGCTGAGTTTGGCTTAGAGCAAGGCCACATTTGAACAAGGAGGTTTTCCAGAGTCAACTGTTAGGCAGTATATATAATACTAGGCTGAGGTTCAATTTCACAAGAAAAGGTTCATAAAAACAATCATCAATATCAAGGACCTGTCATAATGGTCTGTTTTCCTTCACTAGGTACTGCCTTTGCACTCAGGATTTTTGCTGTCCTATTAGAGAATGTAGCAAACTCCTCCAGGTTGGGAATTCAATATTTTTTCAGTTATTTTGTGGCTCTCCACCCACTGAGACAATACCCCATGAAAACTTGAACATATTCCACAGATGAATCTCTCCCATGCATCCCCCCATTACTGACACCCTGTACCAGTGATAGTCCCTTACCACTGTTGTAACCCTTCTGTGATCCAAAACCTCTCCACAAATGAAACTGACATATAACCACATAAAATTAATAAGAAAATGAAATAACCAATAATATACAAAAATTTAAAAATTGAAATAACATTTAAGATGTGTCTTTCATTCAATTTTCTTATTTTCAGTGAAAGGAAAATATTTTACAGTAAAGATTAAAATATTATTAAGCCCGTATTCTATTCCATTCCATTGCAATAGACTCTACTTAAACAATTACACTGAACAAGCAAGAATTCAGGAAAGCCACAAGCTAATTTCAGGGTCCAGGTTGAAAAATGTCTTGATCAAAATTATAACAAATGATTTTCAGATAAATACATTACTGTCAATATATTTAAAATATCTATGTATTAAATAAAGTTACTGCAAATATATCCTAATACTGGGAAACAGACTTGGCCCAGTAGTTAGGAAATCTGTCTACCACATGGGAGGTCCACGGTTCAAACCCCAGGCCTCCTTGACCTGTGTGGAGCTGGCCCACATGCGGTGCTGATGCACACAGGGAGTACCGTACCATGCAGGGGTGTCCCCACATAGGGGAACCCCACATGCAAGGAGTGCACCCTGTAAGGACAGCCGCTCAGCTTGAAAGTGCAGCCTGCCCAGGAATGGTGCAGCACACACAGAGAACTGACACAAGGTGATGCAACAAAAAGAAACACAGATTCCCATGCTGCTGACAACAACAGAAGAGGACAAAGAAGAACATGCAGCAAATAGACACAGAGAACAGACAACTGGGGTGGGGGGAAAGGGAGAGAAATAAAATAAATAAATAAATCTTTTTTAAAAAATCCTAATACATTAAATGTAATAGATGAAGCAGTAGCAATGGATTCAGGAGAAAGTATTGATTTGTTTGGTTTTCCAGATCTCAAGTTCTTTGCATGACTGTGATTTAGTGGATTTTTTTCTGAGTGATTAGGAAAAATGACACAGTAATTTTTGGGAAGCCATGATTAAGAACAAAATGAGCACTGTCCAAAGTGTGTATAAGCATTGCTCCCAAATGAGAATATTATGCTTTATATATATAACTGGGCATAATTGCAGATTCCTTCTCTTCAAAAATCATGACCCCCTGCTGGGGTCCTCCCATTCCTGCACATGACCCTTCCTGATTAGTGTATACAATGGTTTTAAAATTTGGGCTAAATGAGGGTTGAGCAGTCTCCAACATCCCAACAACCCCAGAAAGGCCATTAATTGCTTAGGAGTTTGTGGTGTGGGAAAACACTGTTCATTACTGATTACAGAGGGGGGGATAGCTTTTGTCTTTCCTGACCAAAAAACACCAAAGAATTTGACAGAGTATCCAAGGTCTTGCAGCTTGTCCCCATTGATTGGCCATCCCTGGATTCCAAGATGTGATACTATTGTTTCTGACACATTTTTTTTTTAATCTGGAAGAGCATTACTGGTGAAGATAATGTCACCAATAAAATGCAATAGGGTTACACCTATAGGTTTCTTCCATGCAGCCAGATATTTTGCCACAAGTCCATGACAGATGTTTGGGCTGTGCACTTAGCTTTGGGAAGCACCATAAAAGTCCACTGTTGGCCTTCCCACAATGTATAAACCATGTTAATATATTAAGAAGAAAAATCACATCTATTGATGCAGAAAAAGTGATTGACAAAATACAGCATCCTTTCTTCATGAAAACACTTAGAACAACTGGAATAGAAGGAAATATTCTCACTATGGTAAAGTTTATATATGAAAAACCCACAGATATCATTGTACTCAATGGTGAAAAACTGAAAGCTTTCCTGCTGAGTTCAGGAACAAGACAAGCGCTCACTGTCACCACTGTTATTCGGAAATGTGCTGGTAGTTCAGCAAGAGCAATTAGGCTAGATAAAGAATGAAAAGGAATCCAAATAGGAAACAAAGAGGTAAAACTTTCACTATTCACTGATGATATGATCCTATCTCTAGAAAATCTGGAAAACCCACAACCAAGCTACCAGAATGAATAGATGAGTTCAGTAAAGTAGTAGATACAAGATTAATATGCAAAAATCAAGTGTTCCCATACACTATTGTTGAGTAATCTGAGGAGGAATTCAGAAAAAAATTCCAGTTGTGATAATGACTAAGGAATCAAATATTTGGGAATAAACTTAACCGAGGATATAAAGGTCCTGTACTCAGAAAACTACAAAACATAGCTTAAAAAGAAGACTTAAATCAGTTGAAGGATATTCTGTGTTCATGGCCTGGAAAAAGACATATCTGTAAGATGTTAATTCTACCCAAACTGATTTACAGATTTGATGAAATCCCCATAAAAATCACAATAGCTTTTTTTGGCAGAAATGGAAACACCAATTATAAAATTTATTGGGAAGGTAAAGGGCCCTGCATAGGCAAGTACTTCTTAGAAAAGAACAAAGTTGGGAGTAACCGCACTTCCTGACTTTAAGGCATGTTAAGTAGTTATAGTTGTAAAAAGAGCATGGTACTGGCAGAAAGAGAAAGAGATTGACCATTGGAACCAAATCAAGAGCTCAGAAATAGATTCACACATCTGTGGTCAAATGATTTTTTCACAAGGTGGTCAAACCCTCCCAAATAGGCCAGAACAACCTTTTAAACAAATGATTTTGGGAGAACAGGATATCCATAGGCTAAAGAAAGAAAGAGGACCCCTTTCTTTCATATTATAAAAAATTAACACAAAATGGTTCAATGTGGGCGTGCCCCTGGGGCCGTTAGCTATATGGCTGGCTGGGGCCGTTAACTAGATGGCTTTCGCCTCAGTGAGGCAAACTTCTCAAATGGGTTGTGAGTGACAACGGGGCCCCGGTAACACACAGCCAGATTAAACACACAGTAACCACCCCAGAGACGTAGGCTTGTGTCGTAGGTCTGGTTTATTGGGGAAGGGGCACAGCTTATATAGGCAGGGGTGGGGGCTTGAGGTGATGTGTCAATTGAAGATGGGCTAAGGGGATTGGGATACTATGAAGCAGCAACTTGATGGGATGAGGTAGTTTTGAAGTTGGCACGCGTGGGCTTCTCTGGCGGGAAGCTGGCCAGGAAGAAGGAAGGTGCCTTTTGTGATAGCCATTGTGTATGCTTAGCAGCCATTCTGGCTGCATGTTGTTTGCCAGCAAGTTCAACAATTCACCAACAGTTCAAGGACCTAAATATAAAAGCAACAACCTTAAAACTCCTAGAAGAAAATATAGGAAAACATCTTTAAGGTCTTGTGGTAGACAGTATTTTCTCAAAATTTACACCTGAAGCATGAGTAATGAAAGAAAAATAGATAAGGAATCAGACTTGGCTCAGTGGTTAGGGCATCCACCTACCACATGGGAGGTCTGTGGTTCAAACCCAGGCCTTCTTGACCTGTGTGGAGCTGGCCCACATGCAGCACTGATGCATGCAGAGAGTGCCATGCCACATAGGGTTGTCGCTCACTTAGGGGAGCCCCACACACAAGGAGTGTGCCCTGTAAGGAGAGTTGCCCAGTGCAAAAGGAAGTGCAGGCTGCCCAGGGATGGTGCCACACACATGGAGAGCTAACACAACAAGATGATGCAACAGAAAGAAACACAGATTCCTATGCTGCTGACAGCAACAGAAGCAGACAAAGAAAAACACCCAGGAAATAGACACAGAGAAGAGACAACTGGGGTGGGGGTGGGGGAAAAGGGGAGAGAAATAAATAAACAAATAAATCTTTAAAAAAAAGAAAATTAGATAATTGAAAACTTAAACGCTTTTGTACCACTAAGGATTTTATCAAAAAGGTGAAAAGGCAGGAGACTCAATGGGAGAAAATATTTGGCAATCACATCTGATGTGTTTGCTAACCATGTTATATAAAGAGATAATAGAACTCAACAATAAAAAGACAAACTACCCATTTTAAAAATGAGCACAAGACTTGAAAAGACAATTGTCCAAAAAAGAAATACAAATGGTGATAATATGTGAAAAAAATGTTCACCCACAGTAACAACCAGGAAAATGTAAATCAGTACTACAATGACCTATCATTTCATAACTATTAGAATGGCTACCATTAAAAAGCAGAAAATGGCAGGTATTAGAGAGGATGTGCAGGACAGGAGTGCTCATTCATTGCTGGTGGGAATGTAGAATGGTAGAACTTTTATGCAGGACTTTTTGGCAGTTCCTAAGGACGTTGAACATATACTTGCCATCTGTCCTGGCAATACCATTACAAGATTTATACACAGAAGAACTGAGAGTATGGTCTCAAAGAGACATCTGCACACTGATGTTCACAGCAGCATTATTCACAATTGCCAAGGGATGGAAGCAACCCAGGTGTTCATCAAGTAATGAATGGATAAACAAATTGGAATGCTCACATGAAGGAATATTATGCAGCCATGTGAAGAAATGAAGCTGTGAAGCAAGTGACAACATGGTTAAACCTGGAGGACATTATGTTGAGTGAAGGAAGCTAGACACAAAAGAACAAATACTGTATGATTGCACTATTATGAACTTAATATATTGTGCAAACCCATAGGGTTAATAATTAAAATATAGGTCACTAGAAAATAGAATGAGGATAGAGAATGGAAAGCTGAGGGTTAATCTGTGCAGAAATGGTAAAAAGATTGTTTCTTAATCTTTGGAAATGAATAGAAATAGTGAAAGCACACCATAGTATTTTGACAAGCAGTGCTGTTATGTTAGTATGACAGTTGTTGAAAGGAAATTTTAAGCTGTGTATATAACTAGAAGGAAAGCTTTAAAATTGTAACATAGGACTGTATCACATAGAGAAACCTCATGTGAAATAAAAACATGAATGGTATTGCATATACAAGAGTATTTACAAACTATAAAGACAAATATACCAGAGAGATAGAAACAGAATATACAGCAGGGGGAAGCACAGAGAGCCTGAGACCTGATGAATATTTTTCTCTCTTCACTCTTATTTCATTTTTTTTGTAGTTTTTTCCATATTCATTTTTTCTCCTTATTTTTTAAAATGTTACATTAAAAAATATGAGGTTCCCATATATCCCCCACCCCCCTCACCCTACTCCTCCCATATCAACAACCTCTTTCATCATCATGGGACATTCATTGCATTTGGTGAGTACATTTTGGAACACTGCTGCACCACATAGATAATGGTTTACTTTATAGTTTACACTTTCCCCCAGTCCACCCAGTGGGCCATGGCAGGACATACAATGTCCAGCAAATGTCCCTGCAGTATCACCCAGGACTACTACAAGACCTGAAAATGCTCCCACATCATATCTCTTCTTCCCTCTCCCTACCCTTAGCGGCTACTGTGGCCACTTTTTCAACATCAATGCTACATTTTCTTCCATTACTCTCCACAGTAGTTCCAGAATAGAATATCAGTAAGGCCACTCTAATCCATACTGTATTCCTCCATCCTGTGGACTCTGGGATGGTTATGTCCACTCCACCTCTATATCAAGAGGGAGCTTAGATTCAACATGGATGATGGATACAATTCTTCTGCCTGAAGTTGTAGGCACTCTTGGCTCCCTGGTGTGGTGGTTGACCTTCTTCACCTCCCTGTTAGCTGGCCAGGGTAAGTCCAATACATCAGAGGGTAGGAGTTCCAAGTCTGTTGAGGCTGAGGGACTGGCTCTCACATGGACAATCCAGAGATTCAAGTCTCCTGTGTATACAGTAGATATTAAGGAAATGCAAATCAAAACTACAATGAGATACCATCTTACTCCCATAAGACTGGCACCTACCAAAAAAACAAAAAACAAAAAACAGAAGACTACAAGTGCTGGAGAGAATGTGGAGGAAAGGGAACACTCATCCACTCCTGGTGGGAATGCAGAAGGATCCAGCCATTCTGGAGGATAGTTTGGCAGTTTCTCAAAAAACTAGCTAAAGATTTGCAATACCACTGCTGGGTATATACACAGTAGAACTGATAACAAGGACATAAACCAATATATGCACATCAATGTTCATAGCAGCACTATTCACTATTGCCAAAAGTTGAAATCAACCCAAATGCCCATCAACAGATGAATGGATAAATAAAATGTGGTATATACATACAATGGAATACTACTCAACTGTAAGAATGAATACAGTACATACATATGTGATAACATCGATGAATCTTGAGATCCTTATGTTGAGTGAAGCAACCCAGGAATTGAAGGACAAATACTACATGATCTCATTGATATAAAATAAGTAAACCATGTTGTGTCAGAGAGGTAGAGACCAGATGATAGGCTTAAAGGAATTTGGGGGGAAGAGGAAGATTGGGAACTGACACCTATCTGGGTGAAATCTATGGTAAGCTGGAGGTAAGTATATGTACAGGGAAGGGATAAAATGGGGACATAGGAATAACTTTGGGTGTGCTTTACATGTTTGAGGGGGCCAGGGATGGGAGGATGGATAAGATGGCTCAAGAAATTGGGGGGAAGGTGGGGGAACATTTGAACATAGGCGATTGTCAGGTATGTGGTTGAAACTATAATGTTGAGAAAATGTTTTAGAAAATATAATAAGGAAGGTTACCTTTTTAAGATGCTTTGGGGGGGCATCTGACACAGGGCAGGCTTCTAGGGAGTGTGTGAGTGCTCATTTTGTCATAGTGGGTTATATCATTGGGTGGAGACCCATAAAATGAGAGTGAAGGTATACCCACATCCTAGGGAGGATTGATGTTCTCAAATAGAGGAAATTATATCTCAAGAGAGAATTGGTGGCTCCCAATCCATTAAGGTAGTCGAGCACATCAAGTCCTCAATGTTGTTGCAAGTATCTCTGAATATGGTCCTTCAAGTAATGAAGATTGATTGCTACTGTGGGCCCCGAGGGGAGGGAAAAGGGGTATTGAATAGATGGAATCAGTGTAACTGTGGGGCAATGGAAGTGTTCCACAAGATCATGCAAAGGTGGATATAGGACATGTTAAATTACAACGAAATTGTACAAAAATCTATAGGCTAAAATGTAAACCATAATGTAAAACATAAGATAACTAAAAATTTGGAAAATTGTGTACTCTAAAATAGAAACCATAATGTAAACCCAAGTGTAACCATGTTTGAAAGGTATTGTTTCAATATCTGTACATCATCTGCAGCAAATATAATATGAACATGTAAAAAGACCATTGTTGGGAAAGGGACAAATTGTCTGATGAATTTTTTGTGTTTGCCTATTTCTTCTTTATGATTATTATGATTGGAATAATAGAAAATGCTCCAATAATTAAAATGATGATTGCTCAACTATGTGATTATACCAAATACCATTGGTTGTACATTTTGGATGGGTTCATGCTTTATTAATATGTAGCAATAAAATTGATTTGTGAAAAACACAGAAACCAGTATGTCAGAGTCGGTGACCCAAGGGTATCAGGAATGAAAGACAAAGAGAGATTGGATTCAGGGGATCTGAGAGCATTGATTTCTCAAGCCCATCAGACAACTTTATTGAGTCAAAGGGCTAGTATATATACCCCTAACATACGTGACATTCAGCATACAATCAAGTTACCTATTACCCTTACCTCATTCTATATTAACTAGTGATTGATGAACACCAACAAACTTTACTGGAACTATTATTATAAAAATCAGTAACTATACTCATAAATCTTGTTACTCAGGTTGTTCCATTCTATATGTTATTGTTCTGCCTGCAGATGTGCTTTACCCAGCCATGATTGTGATCTGCATCGATAATCATAGGGAACACCTTGACTCAGTGGTCAAGGAAGTAACTTGCTTCCATAGAAACAACATGCCTTTGTTTCCCACATTTCCCCCATTTTGTTTTAGTCAGGGTGGCTTTGCCTGTCTTAGGTTGTCCCCCAGGGGGTCTTACCCGTCATTGACTACCAGCCAAGCTCACTGACTGCAGGGTACTATTGTAATGTTTTAGCAAGTACTAAGTTATTAGCCTGTCCCTTTGTGTTCTCACGGTGCAATCTCTGGCAAACACCTTTACCCAGGCAAGTGACAGCCATGAGCAACAGGATTAATACACATGTGAAATCAAATCATTAAAGATGTCCTTATCATTATCTACATATATCTGATTATGAGACATTTCTAAAATCTTTTTCTGCAATTCTTCAATTTCCAAAGACATATTTCCCTTGTGACCTAACAAATGATTTCTGATCTTATTCCATTGAAACATAGAAATGTTATAATCCAAATACAAAAATTACTTTCATTCCAATCACATTTCAATCCTCTTAACAAATTCAAGTTATAAACTTGACCTCTTAAGTGTAAAACAGCAGATTCCAAATCACTAACTCTGTCATTAAGTCTTTCATCAATGTGTTCTTGACTATGCCATAATTCACTTGCATTCTTGTGCCAGTCATGCACATATTGCTGTGTTTGCACCATCTCATGCAATGCAACAGCAGCAGTGGCAGCAGCAGTGATGACACCAATGAGGCCAAGAATGCCACTATGAGAAGTCCCAAAACTCTCTTAGATCATTTCAACAGTCCTTGAGCCAGGTGGAAAAGAAGGTGACTCTCAGGAGATGACTGCCACATCCGATTCATTCTCACCGGGATCCACACTCCTCATCTTTGGCGAGCCATGGTGATAATATATCCATTCTGTAAAATATTCTCAGACAAGCAAGTATACAAAGCTCCATCCTTATAAAATAAAGCATTTTCAGTTATGGTAGCCTTCCCTACCACAAACACATATGGATCTCTGACACATGATTGAAAATGATGAATTTGATCTAAATGTAAATATTGTCCATCCATACTTTTATTACCTTTCCATTCAGAAGTAGATGCCACTCCTAAGAAGACTTTCCATATTTGTCTTTGATCATGGAGGCCAGTATTATTGCACCATGGAAAAGGAATCCATTTCCCTATATATTTCCAATCACTATTATTTGAAGTAAAAATTATTTTTTCATCAAGAAACAAATATTCATGGAAAGGATATTGTACATTACTAACTTGTTGTCCTTTGCTATTTAAACCATACCAAATAAATCTGTCCTTATATTTGTTGGGATTCCCCATAGGGGCACTTTCCCAAACTATTCCATAGGAATCTTAAAAATGACAGATCCTCTTCCCATATGGCATTCATACCATCTTTGCATGTCACCAGCATTCCTCTTAGGACAACTATAACTTGGATACTTATATTCTTGGTATTGATAGGATGGGAATAAAGTTACCAAAGATTTAGTATTATTATGGCTAAAATTGATCATAGTTCTATTTTTCACAGCCATACATGGTGGGCGATTGCCAATGCAAAGAGGTCGGAAATCAAATGGAAGAAGGAGATTATAAATCCTTTGTCCTTCTTCTTGTGACTTAAGTGGTAGTCTATCATCCATGGGTCCAGGAAATATATGAGTTTTATTCAAATAAACAGGAAAAGAAGGATCTTTCCAGGTTAACACTGGAAGTAATGGAGGATTAGGGATATAAACCCAATATGTGTAATTACCATTATCATTGCCGGTTTCACTCACTATCAGAAGGATCCATATGTGTAGAAGACTCCACTTCTTCAGTCCTAGGTTTAATCCTTTTTGCTGGAAGCCAGATTTCTTCTCCATTTTCTGAAATGATAAGAGCATAACCTCGCCCCCATACTTTAACCTTGTCTTTCTTCCATTCATTACTCAAAACATCTTTCCAAAATACTGGTTGATTCACAGGTTCTGCAATTTCTGTGGATGTTTGAGAATGTCCAAAATGACATTCAGCTGGTGTCATAGAATCACAAACGTTAAGAAAATTTAAGGTAAATAAAGCTTTAGCCAATTGATCTTTAGGTGATATACCATCATCTCCCCCTTTTTGTTTCAAAAGCATAGTTTTGAGAGTATGATGGCATCGTTCAACAATAGCTTGACCTGTAGGATTATGGGGAATACCGGTAACATGTTCAATAGCATATTTCCTACAAAAGGAAGCAAAGGATTTACTAATGTAAGAGGGTCCATTATCAGTTTTAATTTTTAGAGGGTATCCCATTACAGCAAAAGCAGACCAGAGATGTGAACGAACATGATGAAACTGTTCCCCACTTTGAGCAGTAGCCCACATGAAATGAGAATAAAAGTGTCAATACAAACATGAACATATTGTAGTTTACCAAAGGATGGAATGTGAGTAACATCCATTTGCCATAATTGATTAGGAGTCAGGCCTCTGGGATTAGTTCCAGCCTGAAAAGGCACTGCTGTTAGTGGTCCACAGGTAGGACAAGTGCGAATAATTTCCTGTGCTTGTAGTCTTGTTAACTTTTGATATTTATTTCACAGGCCTTTAGCATTAATGTGAGTTAAAGCATGGTAATCACAAGCACTTTGTAAACACCCCACTAAAAAATCAGCTCAAGCATTACTTGCTGTCATAGGACCAGGCAAAGAGGTATGAGAATGTGTATGTGTAATGTAAATAGGATGCTGTCTTAATCTAATGAGATGTTGCAAATCAGCAAAAAGTTGAGATATTTCATCAGTAACAAAGATATGAGCCATTTCAATATGCTTGACAGTAACGCATACATATTCAGAATCAGAGACAATATTCAAAGGTTCCTTAAATATTATTAACACCTTAATGATGGCAGCAAGTTCAGTATGCTGAGCAGATGTGAATGGAGTCTGCCAAGCCTGTTCTTTTCCTTTGGTAATAAATGTTGCTTTCCCGTTACTACTGCCATCAGTAAACACTGTACATGCATTTTCTAAAGGTAGAGATTTTATAATCTTAGGTAATATCCAAGTATTTTTTTGTAAGAAAATAAGTAATTTTGAAGTAGGAAAATGATTATCATTAACACCTTGAAAGTCACTGATAGCTATCTGCCATTGAGGGTTGGTTACATATAAATGATGAATTTCTTCCTGTGATAACTCACAAATAATGTGATCAGGATCAGACCCTTCAAGTTGCATTAAGTGCACACGTCCTTTTGCCAATATATTAATGATTTTTTGTAGATAAGTTTGTAATCTCTTTTGTTTATTATTAGGTAGGAAAATCCACTCCAAAACTCCCTCCTGCCACAGTAAAGCTGTGGGAGATTGCACAGTGGAAAATATAATTAAATCTACAATTTTTCCAGGGTCAATTTGTGTCAACTGTCCTTGTGAAATTCTTTCCTCTATTAAATTTATTCTCATTCTGCTTCCACAGATAAAGAACGTGCACTAGTAAAGTCTGAATCCCCCTGCAGAGTTTGGAATAAATGAGTTAACATATAATTAGGAATTCCTAACATAGGCCTAGTCCAATTAATATCTCCTAAAAGTTTTTGAAAATCATTAAGAGTGTTTACTTTATCTCTATGAATTTTCACCTTTTGAGATGTAATGCACCCTTTAGACAATTTCATGCCTAAGTAAGAGAATGGAGCTTCTTTCTGAATTTTTTCTGGGGCTATTTGTAACCCATATTCTGGTAAAATTTTTTCTGCCATAACAAATAATTGTTGTGATTTTCATCAGAAGCATGAGCGAATAATATATCATCCATATAATGGATAATCATCGCTTCAGGAAATCGATCACGTAACTTTTGAAGAGGCTGATGAACAAATAATTGACATATGGTTGAACTATTCATCATACCCTGAGGTAAAAAACACCATTGATATCTTTGCATAGGTGCCTGATTATTAAACAAAGGCACAGAGAAAGCAAACTTCAGCAGGATGTAAAGGAATAGTGAAAAAACAATCTTTCAAATCAATTATAATAAGAGACCAATCTTTTGGAATCATTGATGGTTGTGGAACTCCCGGTTGTGGTGCTCCCATAGGACTCATGACCTTATTTATAGCTCTTAAATCCATCAGGAGTCTCCATTTTCTAGATTTCTTTTTAATAACAAATACCGGAGAGTTCCAAGGACTATTAGAAGGTTCTATATGCTTTTGCTCCAGTTGTTCTTTAACCAAACTATGTAGGGCATTTAATTTTTCTACTGTTAGGGGCCATTGATCTATCCATACCGGTGTTTCAGTTAGCCAAGTAATTGGTATGGGACTGCCCTTTCTTTCAATGGCCCCTAAGATAAATTTGCTCATTCAGGATCTGATAAACTGGAAGGAAATCCAATTCCCCTCCTATCTCCTTTACTTCTAGTATTATATTGCATATCCATATATAATGTTTCAGCCTGCTCCGATAAGGTAGGAATATGAATGAAAGCACCCCATTGACTTAACAAATCATGGCCCCACAAATTAATTCCCACATCAGCCACATAAGGTTGTAAAGTAGATTTTTGTCCATCAGGGCCTAAGACATCAAAAATATTAGTGCTTTGATAAGCATTAGTCATTGTGCCAACTCCAGTAAAAACTGTAGGTCCTTTCTGTAAAGTCCAGGATTGAGGCCAATCACGTTTAGCTATAATAGATATGTCTGCTCCTGTATCTATTAAGCCAAAGAACACTTTTCCATTAATTGTAATTGTAGTTTCAGGGCTATCATCACTTACAAAAGTTTGCCAATACATATTTTTTCCAGTTGATCCTGTCGGAGTCTTGTTCGGTGACCCGAGGTATCGGGAATGAAAGACAAAGATTGGGTTCAGGGGATCTGAGAGCATTGATTTCTCAAGCTCATCAGACAAGTTTATTGAGTTGGGGGGCTAGTATATATACCCCTAACCTACGTGACATTCAGCACAAAATCAAGTTACCTATTACCCTTACCTCATACTATATTAACTAGTGATTGATGAAAACCCAACAAACTTTACTGGAACTATTATTATAAGAATCAGTAACTATACTCATAAATCCTGTTACCCAGGTTGTTCTGTTCTATATGTATTGTTCTGCCTGCAGGTGTGCTTACCCAGCCAAGACTGTGCTCCGCACCGATAATCATAAGGGACAGCTTGACTCAGTGGTCAAGGAAGTAACTTGCTTCCATGGAAACAACATGCCTTTGTTTCCCACAGATCCGAATCCCCCTTTCCTTTTAAAAGGAAGAGTAGCTGGTTTATTATAAGGAAGCAGTAATAATTGAGCAATTCATTGTCCTTTTTGTATTTGAATAGAATTAACAGCTTGAACCATTATTTTTATTTCCTCTGTAAAATCACTATCTATAATTCCTACTTGCACCAACAATCCCTTCATAGTTAAACTACTTCTTCCAACTATAGCCTGCTGTATTGTTAGGTAAAGGCCTTTTTACTCCTGTTGAAATGGTTTGAATGCCTGCCTCTGAAGTTATCAATTTAGTCTCAGTAGATGGAAGATCAACAGCAGCACTACCTTGAGTAGCTGCTCTTAATTCTGAGATTGGGATGAATGATACTGACCGCTGCTGACAGGAAATTGGTCGGTCAGGCTCATTTTTTTTTTTTTGTCTGAGGGCCCTGAGCTAGGCCTGCAAAGTGGTTTCCCGATTTTAAAGTGTGCCTTTCCAGTCTATTTTTGATCTACATTCATTTGCCCAATGATATCCTTTACGGCACACTGGACAAATTTTTGATGAAGTACGAGGTCCTTTTCCTGCTTGATTAACATAGGACCGACAATTCTTTTGAAAATGTCCAAATTTTCCACACTTAAAACAATTCCCTTTCTTTTTTGGGTTATTTCCTCCTCTCATAGCTGAAGCTAACACTGCCATCTGGTGGGTGGTTGAACCAATGTCCTGACAAGTTTTTATATAATCAAGAACAGACCCACCTGCAGCCTTAAAGAGGCCAGATAGCTTTCTTACACTCACTGTTAGCTTGATCAAAAGTGAGAGTTAGCAGGATTAACTCTCTAGGTTCAGGAATTTCAATAGTCTTAGTAGGCATATCAGTCAGTCTGGCAATAAATTCCACATAAGGTTCATTAACACCTTGAATCACTTTAGCAAAAGACTGCGTAGGCTTTCCTGGAGCTGTAATCCTTCTCCATGCAGCCAAACATGACTGCCTCACTTGATTAACAGCCTGGTCTTCATAATGAAGTTGCCTTTCAATACCTGCCTAAGCTCCAGAGCCTGACAGTTGTTCAGCAGTAATATTAACAGGGGGATTCTGAGCCCTATTTCATTATTCTCTCATAGCAGCTTCATCTGTCCACCAAGTCTTAAATTGTAAGAACTCAGCAGCACTCAATACTGTTTTAGTCAGCATATCCCAATCCCAAGGTATTAACCTGTATGTATTTGCAAGTCCTTCCACCAATCCAATAGTATAATGATTCTGAGTGCCATATTGAGTACATGCCTGTTTGATGTCTTTTAGAACCTCAAAAGAAAGAGGCTCATGATGAGCATAAATTCCCCCTTGTGGGTTTTGAGCATCAGGAGGAATTTGTTGAATAGTTACAGGAAAAACTGCTACAGCTTGCATGGCCATAGGCTCACCTTGACTAGATCCCAGTAAAAGGCATCTCATTAATGGAGTAACAGGTACAGGATTTGGCTTAAAGCTGCTATGAACATAAGGCAGGTCCATAGAGAAAAGTCCACTAGGTACTTTTCCAGGTTCTGGAGGTGCAGAGGGAACCTCATGAGTCAAATTAGGATATATGTTTGCCATAGAAATATTTAGTTCTGACATGGATTTAGTTAAGAACGGATTTGTGTATTTAACTTCAAATAACTCCTCTTCCTCCTGATCCTCCTCCAAGTTCCTGTCTTTACCTGTATCATTCACAGCTGCTTCCTCCCTGGAGAAAAGAGCAATCTCTTCATCTTCATCAGACTGCAAAGGATCTAATGCAGCAGCAATATGCTGTCCTGATACAGGACATATATATATGTCCTGAGACAGGAATATACCTGATACAGGTATATTCTCTAATTTCTGATATGATCTCTGCAATGCTTTCATTACTTGCCTCCACTGCTTAACATTCATCAAACTCTTTCCTTGCGGTTGAAACCAATAACAATGTTTTTGAACCAAAGCAAACAATTCTAACAAATCCACAGTCTTAACTGTGATGCCTACACTGTGCAACAGCTTTTTCAAAACCTGTAAATATTCTTCCAAGCATCCTGGTTGATTGCCCATACCCTGATGCTAGTGGAAAGCAAAACGTAGTAATATGAAGCAGCAATCTACTTGAGTTAACTAATTTTGACGCTCCTTACCTTAAAAAAGGCTTTTCAGCTTTCCACGTTCCCAATCCAGAGGTGGAAGATTATACACTGCCGTGTCTTGATGAATCCTCTGCCTTGGGCCACACATTGGGCATCACTTGTCAGAGTCAGTGACCCAAGAGTATCAGGAATGAAAGACAAAGAGAGATTGGGTTCAGGGGATCTGAGAGCATTGATTTCTCAAGCTCATCAGACAACTTTATTGAGTCAAGGGGCTAGTATATATACCCCTAACATACATGACATCCAGCATACAATCAAGTTACCTATTACCCTTACCTCATTCTATATTAACTAGTGATTGATGAACACCAACAAATTTTACTGGAACTATTATTATAAAAATCAGTAACTATACTCATAAATCTTGTTACTCAGGTCGTTCCATTCTATATGTTATTGTTCCGCCTGCAGGTGTGCTTTACCCAGCCATGATTGTGATCCACACCAATAATCATAGGGGACAGCTTGACTCAGTGGTCAAGAAAGTAACTTGCTTCCATGGAAACAACATGCCTTTGTTTCCCACACAGTAGAAATTTACCATAAAAAATAATGAAAATAGTAACAGTTGTCATTATAAAGGCATACCATAATCTGTTTCTTTGTGCATCTTCTTCATCTTTGGAGCTCTGCCACACAATTCTAGTCCTTCAGGGGCCCTGGTTTCTGTCCTTAACACAACCAGGTCTGTAAGAGCTTGCTTTCTTGGGGTCTACCTTACTGTGTTATATTTGTAAAGTGTCTTCTAGCAGAAATCTGGATTCAAATGATGGGTTTATGTTTCCTCAAAAAAACTGCCTCTTATCCAATACCTAAAAGCCAGTGTTTAATACATTTTGTCCAGTATGTAGTGGTATACAGGAGGCCTTGCTCCTCCATCATACTAATGCCATATGGCTAAAATGGAAGTGCTATCTAGTATGTGGAGAAATATATATAAGTATTGTATTAGAACAGTTGAAGGATTAAAGAAAAATTACGCTAAACTAAAGAATTCTCAAATTTCCTTCCTCCACACTTACAGTTTTCACTATTAAATCTGGTTTAGAGTTTGGTAACTTTGTTAAAAGTCATTAAAAATATGTTACATGTATATTATTTACTATAGTCAATAGTTTACATTAGGTTTTAGCTTTCTTTTTTGTTGAACAGTTCTACGCTGTTTTTCTAAATTTTTATTCTGCAAACACATATAGAACATACAATTACACATTTTTACCTGCTTCAAGTATAAATTGAGTGATTATGAATTGTATATGTGAAGAAGTTTTCTGATTGTTCTTTTTCTAATAAAAAATGATTTAACCAAGAGTTGAAGAACTTGTACACTGAAACCTATTAATATAAAACATGGTTGTAAGAAATAAAAAAACCTACATATATGGAAAGATATCTATATTTTTCTTGGGTAGGTAGCCTTAATATTGTTATGATGTCAATACAACCCAAGGTTTCTTATGGAATCAACACAATACCTAATAACATACCAGAAGTCTTTTTATTTTTTGCAGAAATGAAAAAGCTGTTATTCAAATTCATATAGAGTTGCAGGGATCGGGAAGATCTAAATTTGCAAAAAATGAACCAAGTTTGATATCTCACACATCCCAGTTTGAAAATTTACTGTAAAGCCACAGTAATCAAAACAGTATGGGAGAAGTGGACTTGGCCCAAAGGATAGGGCATCCACCTATCACATGGGATATCCACGGTTCAAACCCCAGGCCTCCTTGACCCATGTGGAGCTGGCCCATGTGCAGTGCTGATGTACACAAGGAGTGCTGTGTCATGCAGGGGTGTCCCCTGGGTAGGGGAACCCCATGTGCAAGCAGTGCACCCTGCAAGGAGAGCCACCCAGAGTGAAAGGAAGTGCAGCCTGCCCAAGAAAGACACTGCACACATGGAGAGCTGATGCAACAAGATGACCTAACAAAAAGAAACACAGATTCCCAGTGTCACTGATAAGGATAGAAGTGGTCACAGAAGGACATACAGTGAACGGACACAGAGAGCAGACAACTGGGGGGGAGGGGAGAGAAATACATTTAAATCTAAAAAAAAAACAAAAAGAATATGGTATTGGCATAAAGATAGACAAGTAGATCAATGGGGTAGAAAATAGAAAGAAACTCACCTATCCATGCCCAACTTATTACTATTAATTTTTAAGTGGTATACTTTTGTTTTAACAAATTCTTTTTTAAAAAAAGAAAAGAAAAAAGGAGTGCTCTCTGAAAACATTTTCATGTCCTGATGCCATTTTTTTCCTTCGATAATAACATTTTTCTACTTTTTTTGGTATTCTGGATGATTCAATAGTTATTGCAGCATTAACATTTTTAGCTATTATTTTCATTGTGGTCATGACTATTTTAAAGGTTTTTTTAATTTCTTTCTATTACATATGTAATACATATTAGTTGTAGAAAACCATGATGTACAGAAAAGCAGCAGGCATATCTTAGTCTCCCATAGTCCCACCACTTACTACCCTACACTCAGCACTTCAACATGCTTGACTTATTTATAGTCCAATGCACAATGGCTATTTCCAGGATTCCCCATATTTTCCAATAACTATTTGAATATTCATGGATTGAGAGTTTGTATTTCCTTAGTTGCTATCCCATAAAATGTGCTACTTTCAGAAATGATCACTTAAAAGTATGTTCCTTTCCTCAGGTCCTTAACTTGAGTCCTTGGTACCTGTCCTGGTGGCCTCAGTCTCACCTGGGAATACTCATCATTCTCCCTCAAACTTTCAAGTGATCAAGGCACAGACTGCAGAGTTCCAATTTTACCTCTGCCACTTAACAGATGGGCGGTTTGGAGCAAGGCACTTAAACACCCTTGTGCAGTCAAGTAAAGTGCTTGTTCATAGTAACCTCAATGCAAGTTCATAGTAGCCTCTTGATAAATGCTGGCCTCCATCACCTTGGAGGATGTAGCCATCCTTCTCAGAGAAGTTTGAAGATCTTACTCATGTAAATCAGCCAACTGTCCATCAACCCCTGACTAAGTACCTCATTGGGGGTGTATATGTGCATCTGTGTCTGTTTTGACCAAGAATCAACAGCTTAAAGTGGTTGAGGATCAAGAAATGACCAAGGGATATTATTAGGAACTATAAGTTTGAATGTGTGAAGATAAGATAGAGGATGAAAAATGGAGGCTGCTGCAAAGGGCACAGAGTTACAATATGGGTCCTGCCTTTCCCTCTGACTCCTTCACAAGCACTGTCCTTTCCAAAGAGTGAGCTGTGAACCCTTTCTCCTTGAAGTTGACAGATCAATTAGGTGCCGGTACCAAAAAGAGAAAGCCCTTCACCCAGAGCCAATGAGCAAAGATTCTTCATGCCAGTGTTAAAATTGAAAAAGTCCAGAGATGTCAGCACTTGACCCCTGGGTCACCCTGGTGGGGTGTACACCAGTGTTCCTCAAACTGTGATGTACATACAGATACCTAGGGGCATCCCATTAAAATTCAGATGCAGACTCAGGAGGTCAGTGGAGGAAGCTGAACCTCTACATCTGAAGCAAGCTCATGGATGGTGCCCAGGCTTGGGGCGGGGGCAGGACCACTCACTGAAGAGTCAGGCAGAGGACACTTGCCTCCCTCACCCAGTGGCTGTGAGCTAACTTAGAGACCCATTGACCACCACCCTACCCTCATCTACTCTCTCAGGAGATCCTGCTTCCTCATGGGCCAATCTGCTAAGCACCCCCTGACCACTCCACATCCCTCAAGCTTCCTGGGATGTATGGAGGTACAGCATTCTGCAGATATAACCATTATTATGCTACCAGGTGCAGTGGGGTCTGTGGGGCTGGGACAGGGCTTATCATGGTGTTTTCTTCCCAGGTATGCACAACTTATTTTTTACCAGGATGCTGAGATGTATAAGTCCATGTGTCAATGTGGCCAGGTTTTTGTATCCAGTTTGGTCAAGCAAGGACTGGACTGACTGTTACTGTGAGAACATTTCATGGATTTAAATCATGAGTAAGCTGATTCTGTCTATGGCTGAATACATTTACAATCAGTTGAGGAGATTGCCTTCAAAAATGGGAGGTCTCTCCAATCTCTTGAAGGCTTTAAAAGGAGAAGTGATGCCTCCAGCTGTCAGAAGACAGAACTTCCATGCCTATTTCAGCCAGCTGGTTTCCACTGGGGAATTCATCAAGGATCTTCATCAGAGTTCCCAGCTTGCAGGCTGCCCTACAGAATTGGGGCTTGCCCATCTCCACAGTTGTGTCAGATAATTCTTATGTAGAGCTCATAATATTTGCTGATATCTCCTGTTGGTTCTGACTCCCTAGAGAACCCTGAGGAATACAAGTGCTAAAACACAATTGTAGAAAGAATGGTGTCTACAAGAAATGGTGCTGGGAAAACTGGATAATCAGAAGCAGAAAACTAAATGTGGAGCCCTGCATTACACCCTGTGTAAAAATTAACACAAAGTGGCTAAAGCACCTACATTTAAGAAGAAAAATGGGTGGCTGAGTGAACTTGCTTTGCGGTCTCTCGTGGGAAAAGGAGGCTGGGCGCTGCTGGAGATTCTCCAAGGCCGGGGTTTTCAGGATTTTTGCAGGGCAGGAAGTGTCTGGACATCGATTTGGTGGAAAGGTAATGGAGAGGATTGGTCTATAAGATATAATTTGGCTTCTATTGCCCGGAGGTGAGACCGGCAGAGGGGTTGCTCACTCTTTGGGGGGGCGGGGGAGCCGCGGTATCGGTGCTCCAGCTGCGCTTTTGGCGGCTCTGTGGTGCTAGGGAATTCACGAATCCTGGGCGGGCTGTTGGGAGGCTGAGGGAACGGACACCTTTGCGAATCGATTTGGGGAGACAGACGGTGTTTTGTGAAGCGGGGGAATTTTTGATTACGGACACAAATAATAGAGCTTCCGCCTGGAGCCCTGCCCCCCTGGCCCGGCTGCCGATATGCAATGAAATTAGATTCTTAGTAATAAAGGGACGTAATTGGGAGGTAGTTTCCGGGTACGGTGAGGGAGGGGGACACGTCAGGAAGCCGACTGGGGAATATTTCGCAAAGCTTGGGAATTCCGGTTTTGGAATCCGTTTTCGGCATTTCCAACCAGAACCCAACACTCGGCGGGCTTCGGATCTGCTTCAGTAAAATGACTGCGGTGTAGAGGCGCCCTCAGCTGGCCGTTTTTTGGATTCACAGGGTGGGAGCTGTCCAAAAGCTGAATTGTCGATTTACCTACTAAAAAAAAAACCCTACTAAGTCAATTGCAGGGTTCAGACATAATATAGAGTTTGCGGATCTGACTTCCCCATAGGGCTGACACCCAGCTGCGGGGCTCCCTGAGGGCTGTGTTACACTGCGGGGCTCCTAGGGTTCCTGTTGACCAGATTTGACGTTGACAGGTCTGAATCCCTTAAATTCTGGTGGCCCATACCCAAGACTCACACCTCTTGAGTCTTCAATAACTCAGACTTTCCACCCCTGAATCCATCACGCCCTGAGGTCCATCTGAGATCCTTGAATGCCCTACCCTTCAACGTTTGCATTTTTTCTTTATTGTTTCATTTTGTTTTGTTTTTATTTTCATTTTACCTTATTTTTTTTATTTTTTTTAATGTCCTGATTGCTACTATTGCATTATCCCCTAGTCTTTTCTCCAAGCTTATCCCCTAAAGTCTTTTTTTTATTCAGTTATTTAGGGTTTTTAAAAATTTTTTTTCTACTTATTTCATTTTAACTCAATTTAATTATGCAATAAATGTTGCAGGGAACACCTCACATTTGCTGGGTTTTTGCATCCTCCACTGCCTCATTTCTGTGTGAACTGACTTAGGCTACCAACACTATCCCCTTTCCCCTACATCTTGATATCCACCATCATCTACTGTCTCTCCTATATTCCACCTCCCACCTCCCTTTCTTTGGTCCACAAAGTGTCTAACTCTTAATTTCTAATACCTCTGTTTTGTGTTCTGTCTGTTATCCACTCTTGAAACTATTACCTTTCTTTTCTCTTTCCCTCTCTCACGAAAACAATAGCTTTTTAGCGCATACCATATTCCTCCCATATTCAGTCATCTACCTCATAATAGGTACTCTACCTACTGCTATAACTCTACACTATTTACACGAATCTAACCTCCACCTTCCCACATCTCATATTCTTGCTTTGTTAACATATATCACCAATACTACTTTACACGTTTTCCTTGCCTACACAATTGCCTTTCCCCGGCACTAACACTTTTCTCTAAAGTGAACTTAACCAGAAACAAGAAATTAGAATAAGAAGAACAAAGTGACAAAGAGAAGATATAACACTTAAACAAAAACAACAGCTAACTAATCTCCAAGAGTAGACAAAGAAGCTAAGGAACTGAATAAACCCGTCAAGATAAAATGATGATGAGACAGCAACAAAAGAATACAAATCAAACCAGTAATCAGGAAAACATGGTTGAATCCAATCAACAAACTAAAAATCAGGAAGGGGAGCAGAACTTCGCACAAGCAATGAAAGATATCAGAACATTTATGACCGACAAATTTGATGAAGTAATGAAAGAGGTTAACAACATGAAGACAACACTTGGAGGGGAAATTGCAGACATATGCAAAAAGATAACAGATATGATGGGAATGAACACCACAGTTCAAATAATCAAAAATACACTTGCAGCAAATATCAGCAGACTAGAAGAGGCAGAGCAGAGAATTAGTGACGTGGAAGACAGTACATCAGAAATCAAACAGATAGTGGAAGGGGTCGATAAAAAGATAGAAAAAAATCCAGCTAGGACTCAGGGACCTGAATGACAATGCAAAACGCCCAAACATACGTATTATAGGCATTCCAGAAGGAGAAGAGAAGGGAAAGGGGTCAGAAAGAGTGTTGCAGGAAATAATGGCTGAAAACTTCCCAAATCTACTGAAAGAGACAGACGTACATATCCAAGAAGCACAGCGCACTCCACTACTCATAAACCCCAACAGGCCCACCCCAAGACATATACTTGTCAAATTGTCCAATGCTCAAGACAAAGAAAAAATTCTAAAAGCAGCAAGAGAAAAGAAAACCATCACATACAAGGGAAACTCCATAAGATTAAGTGCTGATTTCTCATCTGAAACGATGGAGGCAAGAAGGCAGTGGTATGATATAGCCAAGGTACTAAAGGAAAAAAAATTTCCAACCAAGAATACTCTATACAGCTAAACTAGCATTCAAACATGATGGAGAGTTTAGAATATTCGCAGATAAACAGAAACTGAAAGAGTATACCAACAAGAAACCTCCCCTTCAAGAAATTCTAAAGGGAGTTCTGCAGGAAGAAAGGAAAAAACAGGACAGGCAGAGTTGGAGGAGAGTATAAGAGCAACAAAAAAAGACAAAAATAGAAGGAAAAAAATACAAAATATGACAAACACAAATACAACCAAAATATGGCTAACACAAACAATTCCTTGAAAGTAATAACACTGAATGTCAATGGATTAAACTCACCTATCAAAAGATTCAGACTGGGACATTGGATAAGGAAATATGACCCATCCATATGCTGTCTACAAGAGACACATCTTAGACCCAGAGACGCATGGAGATTGAAAGTGAATGGCTGGAAAACAATCATACAAGCAAACAATAACCAAAAAAAAGACAGGAGTAGCTATATTAATATCAGACAAAATAGACTTTAAATGTGAAACAATTGTGAGAGACAAAGAAGTATACTACATTTTAGTGAAAGGGAAAATCTATCAAGAAGATCAAACAATCATAAATACTTATGCTCCTAACAAGGGTGCCTCCAAATATGTGAGGCAAACACTGGAAAAACTAAGTGAAAGAATAGATGCATCTACAATTATAGTGGGGGATTTTAATAAACCACTATCAACTCGGACAACACATCTCAAAAGAGAATCAACAAAGAAACAAAACATTTGAACAATATATTAGAGGAGCTAGATCTAATAGACATATATAGATCATTACACCCAAACACAGCAGGATATACATTTTTCTCAAGCACACATGGATCATTCTCCAAGATAGACCATATGCTAGGCCACAAAGAAAGGCTGAATGAATTCAGAAAGATTGAAATCATACAAAACAATATTTCTGACAGTGGAGTCAAGCTGGAAATTTGCAAGGGACAGAGGCCCAGATTTCACACTATGATTTGGAAATTGAACAGCACACTCTTAGAAAAACAGTGAGTCAAAGAGGAAATCTCAAAAGAAATCATTGACTACCTTGAAACAAATGATAATGATAACACAACATACCAAAATTTATGGGATGCAGCAAAAGCAGTACTGAGAGGGAAATTTATAGCCATAAACTCATATATCAAAAAAGAAGAAAGAGCAAAAATTCAAGAACTAACTGCACATTTGAAGGAATTAGAAAAACAACAACAAAGTAACCCACCAGGAAGAAGAAGGAGGGAAATAACAAAGATAAGAGCAGAACTAAATGAAATAGAAAATAAGAAAGCACTTGAAAAGATAAACAAGACAAAGAGCTGGTTTTTTGAGAAGATCAACAAAATTGACAAACCTTTAGCGAGAATAACAAAGAAAAAAAGAGAGAAGATGCAAATACACAAAATAAAAAATGAGAAAGATGATATCACCACTGACCCCACAGAAATAAAGACCATTGTAAGAGGATACTTTGAAAAACTATATTCCAACAAAAATGACAATTTAGAGGAAATGGACAAATTCCTAGAAACACATAAGCAACCCATATTGATGAAAGAAGAAACTGATGATCTTAACAAACCAATCACAAGCAGAGAGATAGAACCAGTCATTAAAAATCTCCCAACTAAGAAGAGCCCAGGGCCAGATGGCTTCACAGGTGAATTCTACAAAACATTCTGAAAAGAACTAACACCAATACTGCTGAAACTATTCCAAAATATCGAAACAGAAGGAACATTGCCGAACTCCTTCTATGATGCCAACATTACCTTAGTACCAAAGCCAAAGACACCACAAGAAAGGAAAATTACAGACCGATTTCTCTAATGAACCTAGATGCAAAAATACTTAACAAAATACTTGCTAATCATATTCAACAACACATTAAACAAATTATACACCACGACCAAGTGGGATTTATTCCAGGTATGCAAGGATGGTTCAACATAAGAAAATCAATCAATGTAATAAACCATATAAACAGACTGAAGGAAAAAAAATCACATGATTATATCTATAGATGCAGAAAAAGCATTTGACAAAATACAGCACCCTTTCTTGATAAAAACACTTCAAAAGATCAGAATACAAGGAAATTTTTTGAACATGATAAAGAGTATATATGAAAAACCTACAGCCAACATTGTTTAGAATGGAGAAATCCTAAAATCCTTCCCTCTAAACTCAGGAACAAGACAAGAATGCCCATTGTCTCCGCTCCTATTTAACATTGTCTTAGAAGTACTTGCTCGAGCACTGAGGCAAGAACCAGATATAAAAGGCATTCAAATTGGAAAGGAAGAAGTCAAAATTTCTTTATTTTCAGATGACATGATCCTATACATAGAAAACCCTGGGAGATCTACAACAAAGCTTCTAGAACACATAAATGAGTTTAGTAAAGTTGCAGGTTATAAGATCAATGCGCAAAAATCAGTAGCATTTCTATACACCAATAATGAGCAAGATCAGGAGGAAATCAAGAAACAAATACCATTCACAATAGTAAGTAAAAAAATCAAATACTTAGGAATAAATTTAACTAAAGAGGTAAAAAACTTATACACTGAGAACTATACAAGACTGTTCAAGGAAATCAAAGAAGACCTAAATAAATGGAAGAATATTCCTTGTTCATGGATAGGAAGACTGAATATTATTAAGATGTCTATCCTACCAAAACTGATCTACACATTCAATGCAATCCCAATAAAAATCAACAGAGCCTTCTTTAAGGAACTAGAAAAACTATGAAATTTATTTGGAAAGGAAAGAGACCCCGAATAGCCAAAGACATACTGAAAAAGAAAACTGAAATTGGAGGAAACACACTACCTGACTTCAAAACATACTACAAAGCTACGGTGGTGAAAACAGCATGGTATTGGCATAAGGAAAGACACACAGACTAATGGAATCGAATTGAAAGTGCTGATATAGAACCTCACATATATAGCCACATAATATTTGATAAAGCCACCAAACCCTCTCAACTGGGAGAGAGTGGCCTATTCAACAAATGGTGTCTAGAGAACTGGATAGCCATATGTAGAAGAATGAAAGAGGATTACCATCTCACACCTTATACAAAGATCAACTCAAGATGGATCAAAGACCTAAATATAAGAGCCAAGACCATAAAAACCTTAGAAAGCAGTGTAGGGAAACATCTACAGGACCTTGTAATAGGAAATGGATTCATGAATATCACACGAAAAGCATGAGCAGCTAAAGAACTAATAGATAAATGGGACTTCCTCAAAATTAAAGCCTTCTGCACCTCAAAGGAGTTTGTCAAGAAAGTAAAAAGGGAGCCCACACAGTGGGAGAAAATATTTGGCAACCATATATCTGATAAGGAACTTATAACTTGCATATATAAAGAACTCCTATATCTTGAAAATAAAAAGATAAACAACCCATTTAAAAAATGGGAAAAAGATTTAAACAGACACTTCTCCAAAGAAGAAATACAAATGGCTAAAAAGCACATGAAAAAATGCTCCAAATCTCTAGTTATCAGGGAAATGCAAATCAAAACTACAATAAGATACCATCTTACACCCATAAGATTGGCAGCTATGAAAAAAACAGAAGAATACAAATGCTGGAGAGTAGGTGAGGAAAGAGGAACACTCATCCACTGCTGGTGGGAATGCAGAAGGATCCATCCATTCTGGAGGACAGTATGGCGGTTTCTCAAAAAACTAGTCGTAGATTTGCCATATGACCCAGCAATACCACTGCTGGGTATATACCCAGCAAAACTGAAAACAAGGACACAAACCGATATATGTACACCAATGTTCATAGCAGCATTGTTCACTATTGCCAAAAGTTGGAATCAACCCAAATCCCCATCAACAGATGAGTGGATCAATAAAATGTGGTATATACACACAATGGAATACTACTCGGCTATAAGAACAAATACACTACAAACACACGTGATAACATGGATGAATCTTGAGAACCTTATGTTGAGTGAAGCAACCCAGGCATTGAAGGACAAATACTATATGACCTCAATGATATGAAATAAGCAAGCTGCCTCAGAGAGCAAGAGACTGAACGATAGGCTTACAGGAATTGGGGGGTGGAGGAAGGAAGTGAGCCAACGTCTGCAGGGGTGGAATTTATGACGAGCTGATGGTAAGTATGAACACAAAGAAGAGATAAAATGGGGGCAAGAGGTTGCCTTTGGGAGGGGCTTTGCTGGTTTGAGGGTGGCTGGGGATGGGTGGATAGGTAATATTCCCCAAAAGTGGGGGGAGAGTGGGGTAGCATATGAACATAGGAGAGTGTCAGGTGTTGGTGGAGAATAAAATGCTGAGAAAATCATACCAAAATATAATTAGGAGGGTTACCTGTTTAGAATGCTCGGAGGGGATGGTCCAATGCGGGACGGGCTCCTGGGGAATGTCTGAATGCTCATTTTGCCAGAGTGGGTGGCACCATTGGGTAGAGACCCAAGTAGTGAGAGTGGAGGTGGACCCACATCCTGGGGAGGACTAATGCCATCAAATAGAGGGAACTGTATCTCTCGAGAGAAAGGGTGGCTCCCAGGGCATTGGGGCAGTTGAGCAAGTTAGGCCCTGAACACTATTCCAACTATCTCTGGATGTGGCTCCTCAGGAAACGGAGGTTGGCTGTCACCGTGGGCACCAAGGTGGATGGGAAAATAGATGTTAAATGTGTGGAACCAAGGTAAATGGGGGGTAAGAGAGGAGTTTCGTGAGAGTACACAAGGATGGATATAAAACATGTAATATTACACCATAACATATAGGAGACAACAGACTGATAATGTAAACCATAATGTAAAACATAGGATAACTAAAAAATTAGAAAACTGTGTATCCTAAAGTATGCACCACAATGTAAGCACAGATGTCACCTTGTTTGAAAGCTATTGTTTCAGACTCTGTACATCAATTTAAGTAAATATGATGTGAATAGGGTGTAAGAGTATCGCTGTGGAAGGGAAAAGGTTTTGTGATGGATGTGTGGGAGTGCTGTATATTATATATATGAATTGTTGTGGTCTAGGGCTCTTGTTAAGAGAAGTTCAATAATTAGGGGGAAAAAAAAGAAAAAGACAGGATGTAGAATTTTTTCCAAGTCAACACGTATTCTATATCTAACCTTTAAACCCATCGCTATATGCCATTTAGCTAGTAAGGGATCCTGACATTATATTGGGCTTCAATTTTCAGGAAGTTCTGGATCACAGAGTGGTTCAACAATGGCAATGGAGGAATACTGGTATAGGATACTATTGACAGGTGATATATGGCTGACAGGGAGCTATACAGGACATATGTCCAGGGTGCATGGTAATGTTTGGATATACTCATAGTGGCAACAATTAAAAACTACAGCTGGGGGGGTACTGGGTTCCTGGCTGGTGGTGCTCTGTCATGGTCCCTAGGGGAGCAGCGACAGTCTCCCAGGTGCAGCGGCAAGGACTGGGAAGGAATGAGGGTCCAACAGTGAGCCCCTGATGCTCATGACTATGCTTGTGAGCTGATATGCCTGAAATAAGAACAAGGCCTAGAGCAGCATTGTGCCTGGGAATTTCCTCCTAACAGCCTTCATGTTACTCAAATGTGGCCAGTCTTGAAGCCAAACTCAGCATGTAAATGCAATGCCTTCCCCCCAGCGTGGGACATGACACCCGGGGATGAGCCTCCCTGACACCGAGGGATCACTATCAACTACCAACTGATGATGCAACTGGAAAATGACCTGGAAAGGAAGGTTCAATGCGGATCAGCAGAATATCCCTGTCTACATAAAATAACATGACTTTAAAATGCTGTTTGACCTAACGTAAGGGGGAAATGGAAAGGAGAAATGAGTTTATATGGCTATGAGTCTCTAAAAAAAAAAGAGTCTGGAGGCTTTCAGAAGGATTGCCCTTATGCACAACTGAGCAGAGTCTAAGAGACAGATAAAGTAGATACAACCCCCAGGTATTGGTTCCTTTGAGGGCTAAAGAGATCCATGGGTGCTATGGTCATGGCAGATGGGGTTAACTGCAATGTCAGATGGCCCTTCTTTGGAGCTGGTGTTTATGCGTAATGAATCTGGACTCAGATGGGATCTCTCTTCATAAGACTTTCATGCTACTGTGCTGGAGTTGTAGTTGGTGTTGGGGTTTAAGATATATTTAGGGGATCTGAATCTCTGGACTGACAATGTGATAGCCAGGCCCTGAGCCTCAACAGACTCCAGCACCTACAATCTGATTTATTGGACTCATCTCACTCAGCTAAGATGGAGTTGAAGAAGGACAACCACCACACCATGGAGCCTAGAGTGCCTACAACTGAAAGTGGGAGGATTGCATCCAGTATCCATGTGGAATCTGAGCCTCCTCTTGACATAGAGGTGCAATGGACACAACCAATCCAATGTCCACAGAGAAAAGGTGGCATTGGAGTGGGAAAAGTGGACATGGTGGCTAATGGGTATGGGGAATGGCAGGAAGAGACAAGATGTGGAGGCGTCTTTGGGACTTGGAGCTGCCCTGGATGGTGCTTCAGGGGCAATCACTGGACATTGTAAATCCTCACAGGGCCCACTGGATGGAATGGGGGAGAGTATGGGCCATGATGTGGACCATTGACCATGAGGTGCAGAGGTGCCCAGAGATGTACTTACCAAATGCAATGGATGTGTCATGATGATGGGAATGAGTGTTGCTGGGGGGGGGGGGGGGGAGTGGTGGGGTGGGGGTGGTGGGGTTGAATGTGTCCTCATATATTTTTTTAATGTAATATTTTTACAGAATCAATAATAAAAAATATAAATTAAAAAGAAAAAAAAAGAAGAAAAATGATAAAATACCTAGAAGAAAACAAATTTGAAATCTTCAGTGTCTTCTGTATTATGCAATGAATTCATTAGACTTTATGCCCAAAGCACAAACAAGCAAAGAATCAACGGATAAGTTGGAGTTCATCAAAATGTAAAACTTTTGTGCAAAAAGAACATTATCCACAAAATGAAAAGGAAAGGAACAGAATGTGTAAAAATACTTTAAGCTGTATATCTGATAAATATTTAATATCTACAATGATAGAAAACTCCAACAAATAAAAAAGGAAATAACAAAAAATTCAATTTTAAAATGGGCAAAGTATTTAAATAGACATTTCTCCAATGAAGATATACAAATATTCAATTAGCACATGAAAAGATGCTCAATATCACTAGCCATTTGGGAAATGCAAATCAAAACCACAATGATATTCCATTTCTCAATCATTAGAATGCCCTTTTGTACAGAAAAAATTCAGGTAAGTGTCTGCAAAGAGTGAAGAAATAAGAATAATTCTGTGTTTTGTGTGGAAATGTAAAATATTGAAACAAGTATGGAAAACAATTTGACCATTCATCAAGTGTTTAAAATTGGACTACCATTTGACCTGTCAATCCATTTTCTGGACATAACCACAAGAGAATGAAAGAAGGAACTTGACCAGATATTGGCATACCATGGTTCATAGCAGCATTATTCACAGAAGCCTAAAGATGAAAGCAAGCAGCTGTTCATGAATGGGTGAGTAGAAAAAATAATGCTTGATATATAAACTCAATGCTATAGTATACACCTCTTGAAAATAATAAACTTCTGATTCATGCTAAAACCTAGATGAACCTAAAAGACCTCATGATGAATGAAAGAAGTCAGATTCAGAAGGATAAGTAGTCATGATATCACTTAAATGAAGTAAGTACAGTATACAAATTCCTAAATTGAGAAATGAGCATATAGGATATCAGGGGCAGTGATTGAGTTGGGAATAAGAAATCAACACTCAACTATATAGAGTTTCTATTTATGAATTGAAATGTTTTGGAAAAGGATGGTGCTCATTGTAGCACAACACTGTGAATTTAACACCATGAAAATGTATACATAAAAGCGGTTTAAATGGGAAATATAATATTGTGTATATGTCAACACAAAAATTCAAAAATAAATCCATAGAACTGTACAACACAAAGAGGGAACCCTAATGCAAACTAGACTTCTTTTATTATAGGACTATAACAATATTGGTTCAATAACTATAACAAATATACCACATTCATGCATCATGTTAAAATTTGGAAATCTCCATGGGTGTCTGTGTATATGGCACCGCTGTGCATTCTACAGGATTTCTCTCTAGTAAGTAAGGATCTAATAAGGATTACTGCTCTAGTAAGTAAACATTTAAATACACAAAACATTCTTTTAAAAAGTTGAATTTGAAATGCAAGAAAAGATAAAAATGTCCAAGGCTAGAGTAAATTTCCTCATGATAACATGGCAGACCGTAGAGGAAGACCTGAACCAGCCAGAGTCAGAGGGGGCTGAGAGGCACTGCAGAGTCACAGGGAGGGTGTAGATGGAGGGAGGGGAGGAATTCTGTCATGTGAAATCTGCACAGATCCCTAATGTCTTTCCCCCATGTGTTGTGAACGCTAAGGGGAATTTAATCTCATAGTAGGCTATTCCATTCTCACCACAGATAAACTAAAAGCACTTTCTCCCCCTATTGCTCCTTCATGAAGTAAACATTTCTTGGTTGTCTCCTTTGTGAAGCCACTGTGATGTGTGCTGGAGGGATTAAAAGTGGATACATTGGATCCCTGTTGTTGAAGTCTAAATCCCATGGCAAGCTGGTTTAAAGAACTAATTTTGCTTTGGAGCAGAGGTAAGGGTTGGAGATTTCAGGAGCAAGAGAAGAAAGCCAGTGCCTCCCCCTGGCCAGAGGAGGAACTGCTGCCCTGAGGGTGGAGAGGGTGGGTGATATGGGGGGTGTTAGGGGGAAGTTCAGTCATGTCCAATCTGGAGTCTTAAGACTAAATTTCATGAAGAGCACTTACAGTATGCCCTTCACTGCTCCACACATACAAGCCTACAGAGTTAGCATGGCTGTCTCCATTTCAGAGAGAGATAAACCTTGGCTCAGAGGGGTTTAAGACACTTACCAAGGTCCAAAGGTCACTGAACTAACACAGGAATCCTGGGTTTGATCCAGACAGCCTGGAGCCTCTGCTCTAAGCATGACCCCAGGCTCCCTTTTGAATGTGTTCTCAGAAGCTGGGGAAGGGCTGAATGCAGAGAAGGCACCCCCTACAGGAAGTACCCCTCAGTTACCTCTGTGGAGTGAAGTCACCTGAAAACACTGGGCCTCAAGGGGGAGGCTCTCTCTACAAAGTCTAGTTGCAGTGATCTGAGCTCACCATGCACAACAGTTTCCTCACTTGGAACCCTCTCCCCACACAGGTTCCTACCCACTGCTGCCTCCTGTTATGGCCCCTCATGCACAGATTCTAGTTTTCTTTTTCTGGGTTCTACAGTTGAGGCCTTTCCTTTCATTTTAATACCACAAATCTAACCTGGGTCACCATAGACATACCTGTTACTAAAAGATGGGTAAATGGAGATATTGGCCTGCAGGAAGTTCCTATTCCTAGGCCACTGAGCCTCAGGGTGATAGTGACTCAGAGTTTCCTGCCTCAAGCAGCAGCAGCCACAGAGGGTGGTTCTGGGCAAGGGGCATAATGTGAGTGCCTCTAGGGTTGCCTATGAGGGAACTCATATCCCTCACTCCAAGCCCCATTCCTGGCATCCACATCTCCTCACTCTGGAATCAGGTGTTTGCTGATACTGTTCTGTCTTGCTGGTGCCTGAAAGTCCTGGTTCTCCTCCCTTTGGCCCTTTGACCACAAGTTGGCCCTTCAACTCATAAGTCAGAATGGCCTTTTGCAGGGGCAGTTCCTCAGGGGCAGCACATTAGCATTCTGGGCCTCCTCCCACCTCTGACTGCTTAGCTATAAGGTCATTGCAGCCCTAGGCAATGGTGGAAATGTGAAGGGCATAGAAACCTTTACCACAAATGCTTGAGGTTCCAACATCTGGGGACTTCTAAGAGTGTGGTGAGAGTGTCACCCAGTACAGAGCTGAGAATCCCTTTGGTCCATGGAGAGATGGGGTAGCAGAGGAGAAGTGTGGGTCTTTTGACTTCAGTTCATGGGATGCCCTTTCCCCAGATCTCATTCATTGCATCTGTACTTGGGGACAGAAATCCCAGTGTGGGAGTCCTAAGGCCACTCTCCAATGTCTCCCATAGCCATCAAGGCACATCTTCTCTCTCTGGCTACATTTCATGTTGGGACCACATAGCCATATAATATGGACAGTGGGAAGAGGAGAAGGGAGCCACCTACTGCTGTGATTTGAGCTGTGTCACCACAAAAGAAAGGTTCAAGTGCCAACCCCTGTCCTGTGTGTGTAAACCCATTTGTAAATAAAAATGTTGATGATTTTATTATTATGGTGTGGCCAATCTAATTTAGTTTGGAACTCAATCCCATATGACTGAAATCTGTAAGAAGAAAGCAATTTGACAAGGAAATGGAAGGCAGCAAATTGAGGTAGGTCTCCATGTGACAGAGGCAGAGATGCAAGTCAAGAGATGCCAGGGATTACCTGCAAGACATCACCATAATGTGACAGGTTGTGAGAGAAAGCATGGCCTGTCAAAATCTTGATTTTGGATTTCTAGCCTCCTAAAGTGTGATCCAATATATTTAATCAAAACAGTGTGTTACTTGTCATAGCAGCCTGCACAATCCAATTACCTCTCAAAGCCCAGAAATAGAATATAGGCTGGATTTCAATGAGCCTCAGATCCACAGTGGGGTCACAACTGTGGAGAATGTGGGACCAGGCCCCCTCAGCTATCCTGAGTCAGATTCTTCCACTTGTGGACACAGACCTAATTTCCCCTCCTTTAGGTAGGTGGTGTGGCCTACCAACCAAGCTTCCATGAATCCCTATTCATGCCTTCTACCTCCCTCATCCTTGCAGAATACCTCCCTAGCAGCCCTGCTGGGAGTGAAGGTGACCCCAGACAGTGCACATGTGCAATGGGCTTTGGAGGGAAGAAGAAAGGTGCCAGGGGAGTCTGGGTGTAGAGGCAGCTTCAGAGCTTCAGCCTCAGCTCTGGCACTATTGTCTCTGCACACAAATGTGGTTTTTTAAAGTAATATTTTAATATAAAATTATTTGGATAGCTCCTGCGAGGGGTAGAGGTTTGGATGAAGACTCACAGCCAGAATAGGACTATCAAGGCCTGTCTGTCATTTAAAGAGTGAGAGGCTTGAGAAGCCTCTCAGGAAGCTGGAGTCATTGGAGAGGGTTCTGTGTGTATGTGTCCTGGCAAGTGTTGATGAAAGACAGGGCATGGATGTGTGCAGAGGTGGGGAGGACCCTGGTGCATACCAAGAACTGTGAACTTCACTAGGACCTGTACTCTAACAGAAAATAATAATAATGGGAATAATAACAGCTAATTTGGGGGGGGGGCATGTTTTATAACAGTTCTTTCTCAATACATGCAACACATATATGTCAATTTCACAACTATCCACTGACTTAGAGTTCATTCCACATTCCATGGGAAACATCCTTTATTTAAGGTCCATAGCCAATAAAGGATGACTCAATATCTCTCCAAAGAGCTTAACTCCTACAATTTGCATGATTACAAACCTCACAGATACGGTGAAAAAACATCCTTTCCCTTAGAACTTTATACTTTAAGTATAATTTCCTTATAGTGAAATTCACCCTTTTTCCAGTTTGTAATATAATGAGATTGGGCAACTACATATAGCTGTGTAATCAACCTTCACAATTAACAGAAAATTCCTGTTCCTAGAATAGTTCAATCTTGTTCCTTTGAGGTAAATCCTCTATGTATTTCCAACCTCTCTTAACCAAAATCTGCTTACTATTACTATACATTTGCCTTGACCACAGATCCTATAAATGGAATCATGCACTATGTTATATTTTCTGTCTGATATCTTTCAGATAGCAAACATATGTTTGCGGCCATTTACACTGTAGTACCCATCAATAGTTCTTCCTTTTGATTGCTGATTATTGTTTTCCTGTCAACAATAGTTTTCTTTCACTTGGATATATTCCTTTGAATGTTATTGTCAAGTAGTGTGGTAAGTGTACACTGAATTGTATAACTAACTGGAAAATTGTTCTCCAAAGTGAGTGTACTATTCATATTTGCAGCGGGCAATGTATAGGTATTCCAGGTAGTCTTCAGCCTTGATACTGTCACTATCTATTTTAGGCATTTTAGTGAGTGTGTAGGATTATCTCAATATAGTTTAAGTTTACATATTTAAGATGATCAGTGATAATGATATCTTTTTATCTTGTATTAGGCATTCACATACTTAATTTTTGTTATTGTCTATTCAAATGATCTGACAATCTTAAAGGTTTGTCTATATATAGTTCAGAATAGGGATTCTTTATATTCTTAAAAAAAACTATCTCTTGCCCATTCATTTACTTAATCTTAATAAATTTTAATGAATGCTTTGAATTGTTTTCTTGATTGCAGGTAAGATACTCCATTTTCTTTTAGGGTACAGAGTCAGGAACAACCTCCAGTCTCAATAATATTTGCAGTTGCCATTCTGAGGCCAGAAGGCAAACAGGGTGAGAAGCCCCAGAGAAGTTCTTTTGGCAATAGGAAGAGACTTGTCTTCCACTTTGTGGGGGCTCACAATCCTACTGTTCATAGTAAATTGAAGAAGGGTTCTCATCATTGATGGTGAGGGGGTGTGGTCAGTGGTAGCCTCAACCAGAGTGCACACCTGCCCTTCATGATTCACAGCCCCATATGTTCTGGGGGTGTCTCCTGGGCACTACTCCTTGGAAGGATGGATGCACAGGATACATGCCAGACATGCTTCACTTTGCACTATCTCAGGAGGACTCACTTCTTCAGGGTTTGTTCTCTCCTCAAACCATTACAGACACCCACACATTTCTGGTGCCAGAACAAACAGCTCAGTCCACTTCTGTCCTTCCAGCAAATTTCATTCATGGAACTTTGGTGGGTATTTTTCTGTGTTGCATCAAAATAACAAAAAACTCTTTTTCCTGTTCCCAAAAAGATATGACCAACGTCTAACAATTTAAAAACAAAACAGGAGTGACATCACCTAGATGGTGGAGAATGATATTCTAGGGTTTCCTCCCATCACAGAGATTCCAAAGAACAAGGCAAAATTGACAGAAATATATTTTCCAGAAATCCAGAAAGCATAAAATGTTGCAGTAACAGGGTAGGTACAAAATCAAGGAGAACAGGTAGGAAAATCTTAGGGTGCTCTTGTGGGCCTCACCCCCACCCCTAACCTGAACAGCCTGGACAAGCCATTCTTCTCAGAGGGGGAACCAGGTCCCAGTGCTGGAGAAAGTAGTATAACCTCTGTGCACCTACTAGGGTGCATGGATGTCTGTGGCAATTGTCTGGAGGAAGCTTGATTGACTAACAGACACTCTTTCTAGGAACACCATTCCAAAATGTGTCCTGCATAAGAGGCAGTTCATGGAGATGTGCAACATAGCGCCATAGACCAACAGTTAAACCGCTTGCATGGGGCAAAGGATTGCACTCCAAACATACGGTGTTTTTCAAAGGACCCCAAGGAAACACATTTCATAGTGGAAAATAGACATTTGGATCCATGTAAATGGAAATTCATAGGGAAATCATGCAGTCACAGGAAGAGCCACAAGCACAGAAAAGACAGGGCATGACCTTCTGCATCGGATTTTTGCTGTTCTTTTTTTAATTTTTTATTATCTTTTTTTTTAAAGATACAGAGATAATCAAAATGTTACATTAAAAAATATAAGAGGTTCCTATATACCTCACTCCCTATTCCCAGCCCCCACTCTGTCCACATCAATAACCTCTTTCATCAGTGTAGCACATTCTTTGCATTTGATGAATACATTTTGGAGCACGGCTACACAGCATGGATTATAGTTTATGTTGTAGTTTATACTCTCTTCCAGTCAATTCATAGGGTATGGCAGGATATATAATGTTCAGCATGTTCTTTAAACTATTTGATAGAATAGCTAAACTTTGGTGAAGAACACCTATATTTTAGACTCTAACAGTATAGTGTGCTTATTGTAAGTATATATGTAATATAGAGAATAAAATATTTGTCCTTTTGTGACTTGCAGATTTCATCCAGCATTATGTGTAAGATTCATTCATGTTGCATGTATAGCATGTCATTCCTTTTTATGTCTGAATACTATTCCATTGTGCAACTATACAAAACTGTGTTTGTCCATTCATCAGTTGATGGACACTGGTGCTGCTTCCATCTTTTGGCAGTTGGGAATAATGCCACCAAGAACCTTGTTGTGCAAATATCTCCTTGCGTTCCTCTTTTCCATTCTTTGGGATATATACCGACTAGAAGGATTGCTGGGTCACATGGTAATTCTATCCCTAGGTTTCTGAGGAACTGCAAAACTGTCTTACACAGTGGCTGCACCATTTTCCATTCCCACCAGTAAGGAATGATTGTTCCTATTTCTCCACATCCTCTCCAACACTTGTGATTTTCTTTCTTTTTTAATAAATGATAGCCATTCAAGTTGGTGTGAAATGGAATCTCATTGTGGTTTTAATTTGCATTTTCCTATATCTAATGATGATGAACATCTTTTCATGTGCTTCTTAGCAATTTGTATATTCTCTTTGGAGCAATGTCTACTCAAGTCTTTTCCCCATTTTTATTACAAAGATACTTAGATTACATCTATGTTATATATATAAAAAATAGGGGATTCCCATATGCCCTCTTTTACCCATTTTTACTTCTGTTGTTTGTCTTTTTGTTGGGTTGTGGACATCTTCAAATATTGTGGATATTAAACCCTAATAGGATATGTCATTTCAAATATTTTCTCCCACTCAGGAAGGTGTGTTCCCTTCTGTGATTAAGTTCTATGATGCACAAAAATTTTTCAGTTTTGATGAGGTCCCCATTACCTGATTTTTTCTTTTGTTGTTTGTGATTTGGGCAAAAAGTCTAAGAAACCATTGCCTAACAGAGGATACTGAACATGTTTCTCTGCTTGTTCTTCCAGGAGTTTATGCTCCTGGTACTTATATTTAGATCTTTGATCCATTTTTGAGTAAATTTTTGTATATGGTGTGAGAGAGGGGTCCTCCTTCATTGGATTGCATATAGATATATAGTTTTCCCAGCACGATTTCTTGAAAAGTCTATTCTTTTCCTACTGAGTGGACTTGATAGCCTTGTCAAATCAATCAACTATAGAGGTGAAAATTTATTTCTGAACTCTCAACTGAATTCCATTGCTCTATGTATCTATCCTTGTGCTGGTAACTTGCTATTTAACCTCTATACCTTTATGATAACCTTTTAAGCCATGAAATGTGAGCCCTCCATCTTGGTTCTTTTTCAACATGTTTATTGCTTTTTCAACATGTTTAGTGCCCATTACTCTTCAAAATTAATCTGAAAATTGGCTTTTCCATAAATGCAAAGTACGCTGTGTGTTCTTTGGTGTCTGACTTTTTTAACGAGCATACATTTTTTTAGATCCTCCATGCTGATGTGTGTTATTAGTTTGCTCCATTTTATGGCTCAGTATAGTCCATTGTGTAAATATATCACAATTTGATTATTGTTTACCAGTTGATGGAAACTTTGTAGACTGATTTGAGCATTCACTGTCATTTTTCTAAGTTAACTATAGAAGTGTGATTGCTGGGCATGTGGGAAGAACATCTTTAAATTAGTAAGACTGCTTCCCAAACTAAATACACTATTACATATTCCTTCCAACTAGTAGAGACATTCTAATTGCTCCATATCTTCATCAATCTTTGGAATTGTTTGTGTTTGTATTTTGGCAAATATATACTTATAGTGCATATGTTTCAATTTTCACTCTACTGGAAATCTGTGATGTTGAACATATTTTTTCATACATAGTAAATTTCACATATCTTTGTTTTTAAAAATGGCTGTTCAAATATTTTGCACATTTTTATTAGTTTTGGTATTATTATGAATGGTAAACATTCTTTATATACACTGCAAACAAGCTCTTTGCCAGAGCTTTGAATTTACCTCCTACTTTTGTGACTTGTCTATTCCTTTATATAACTGAAAGTCTGTAAATGTCAATGGAAAGAATGATTTGTTTCATCTAGATTTTAGTTCAGATTCTCATCACCCCTCTACCTTTTATAGGTTTGAGTCAGGAAGAACTTTTTTCCCTCTGACATTTGCAGTCTCCTTTCTGAGGTCTGAAGGAAGACATATTAGACCCTGAGGACTCATTTAATATGTGATTCTGAAGACATCTGGCTTCTGCCTGTGTGGGGCCTACCTTCCCCATTTTTAAATTAAATTGGGGGATAGGTGTGACGGCTTGCTCAGTCGGTAGAGGTGGGGTCTGGCTGCAGATGAGGGGTCGGTCCAGCTCAGGATGAGGGGTCGGTCCCACTTGGGACGAGGGATAGGTCCTGCTTGGGACGAGGGGTCGGTCCGGCAGCAGACGAGGGGTCGGTCTCACAGGGGTTGCACGGTTCGGCTGACGGGGTCGCCCGGCAAAGCCGGCGACGAGGGGGTCACCTGGAGAAGCAGGCGACAAACTGGGGACAAGTGAGGCCAGGCCCTTGTCGGGGGCTCTCAGGACTGGAGGGCGCACGGCAGAAGAACTACCACGGAGACAAGGTAAACACGCAAGTCCACTTTATTGAGGGAGAGGCAACAGTTTTATAGGGGCTGGGGAAGGCTGATTGGTCGAAGCCACGCCCTGTTCTGATTGGTTGCTGGTGAAAGGTCAGTGGGCGGTACTGGACGGGGGAGGGGTGGTGGTTAGGGATTGGCTGTCACTGTTTCTGGGGGAAGGGGCAGGGTTTAGGGATTGGTGGCTGCTGTTGCTGGGGTGGAGGGCAGACTTGAGTTTCCCGCCCACGCCTGGCTGTTGCTGCTGTCAGGGGGAGGGAAAAGGGCAGACTGGATTTTTCCGCCCACGCCTGGCTGTTGCTGCTGTTGGGGGAGGGGAAAAGGGCAGACTGGAATTTTCCACCCTGCGCCTGCGCAGGGAGAAAGAAGAAGAAGGGTGCCACCCCACAGGCATCGTGTGGCGCCATCCGGGAGGAGGGGCGGCCGCGGAAGCATGGCTGCCGAGAAGGGGAGACCCGAGGGCACTCTGCACCCATGCCGAGCTTCCTTCAGGGGTGGCGGTGAGTCCGACCAGCCACCCTATTATGGGAGCAGCGGCTTGGCCTGCCGTGGCTGCTCCTCTGCCAGGCCAGCAAACCACACTTCAGCCCAAGGGGTGACCGCATTTCCCCCTTCTTTTCAAATAAGGGCCAGGATGGCAGCAGCAACAAGTAGCCGAGGCCTAAGAGGCAGTAAGCAATGAGGGAAGCGGGGCTGAAGAGGGAGGTGAGTATGACGGGGATATAAATGTACAATTTAGGGGGTGGTATCTTGCCGTTGCAAGCAAGGGTGTCCAATGTCCAATTCTTGTTGATCTCGGTGGCTATAAGATCCATCTGCTGCTAAAAGTCCAGGGTGACAGCGCGTTACAGGTAGTTGATCTCTTCTTGGTGGTGAAGAGCGGCAGAGGCAGACTGTGTGATGGTCTGGAGGATCGCAGCGGTGAGGACAAGTCGCGTCACGGCACCAGCGACGGTGGCGGCAGCGTCGGGAGTGGTGGAGACGTAGGCGAGGACAACAAGAAGGCCAAAGTCTCCATGGGCGCGAGAGAGGCCAATGTTAACGGGGCGGGCCGACATGGGGTGGCCCAATCTGCAATGCAATGGGGGTTCAAGCAAAAACAGGAGGGGGCGGGGGACGAGAAAGGACACTTTGGATGGCTGAGAAGAGGAGTGAGGTCGAGACAGGAGGAAGCTCCGCAGAAGTATGGGGAGGCAAAAGCAGAAATGTTATTAGATGCTAGAAAGCAGGCCATGGGCCGAGGAAAGCGGGTTGCGGGCTGTTTAGTGGGGCTGGAGCTGCTTGAGAGCAATGGCGGCATGGGGGGCTGCGGTTACAGAAGACTTGGGGCTGTTTCAAAGAGATCTTACACCGGTGAGTGTCTAGGAGACCGGTGAGGGCCCGAACTTGTGGGGCTTGCTTAGCAGATAGGATGTTACCCATTGCTAATGGCCTTTTGGAGCCGATAAGAAAAGGGGCCCTTACCTTGAGAGCGCGGCGATGGGAGCCGAGGTGCGCGGTGAGATGAGGGGTCGGAGCCGGTGGGACTCCGACGGTGGTCGCGGGCCAAAGGAAGGCCCTGACGAGGGGAGGGCGGAACGATGAGCAGTGGAGCAAGGCAAAGGGGAGCAAACGCGGAGGGGAGGAGGCAGAGGTGAAGGCAGGGGTGGAGGTGCTCAGGCACGTGCTCCTGAGAGTTTTATTGGCGCCTCTTAATCATAGCAGGTCGGTATAAGCTCCCGACATGGAAGGAGAAAGCCATCCAGCGATTCTCCCAGACCGCCGTGGATCATATGAGGTCACCAAGGTTGAGGAGCAGCAATGCAGAGCGAAAAGATAGGGGTGAGAAGAGAGGAGGGTGTAGGGCTGTGGGAGGGTTACTTCAGATGTGCAAGCACGCGCTCCCGAGAAATCCAAGGCTCCTCTTAATCATATCGGGTCGGTATAAGCCCCCGACATGGAAGGAGAAAGCTATCCAGCAATTCTCCCAGACCGCCGTGGATCGTATGAGGTAGCCAAGGCTCAGGTAGCAGCAATGTTGCACGAGAGAAGTCCCAAGGTGAGAAAAGAGGAGGGGGGGGCGCCAGGTTATGGAGTGAGGCTGTGGTGGAGTTGCCTTGCCCCACGTTGGGCGCCAACTGCGACGGCTTGCTCAGTCGGTAGAGGTGGGGTCTGGCTGCGGATGAGGGGTCGGTCCAGCTCAGGACAAGGGGTTGGTCCCCCTTGGGACGAGGGATCGGTCCCGCTTGGTACGAGGGGTCGGTCCGGCAGCAGACGAGGGGTCGGTCTCACAGGGGTTGCACGGTTCGGCTGACAGGGTCGCCCGGCGAAGCCGGTGACGATGGGGTCGCCTGGAGAAGCAGGTGACGAACTGGGGACAAGGGAGGCCAGGCCCTTGTCGGGGGCTCTCAGGACTGGAGGGTGCATGGCAGAAGAACTACCGCAGAGACAAGGTAAACAGGCAAGTCCACTTTATTGAGGGAGAGGCAACAGTTTTATAGGGGCTGGGGAAGGCTGATTGGTTGAAGCCATGCCCTGTTCTGATTGGTTGCCGGCGAAAGGTCAGTGGGCGGTACTGGACGGGGGAGGGGTGGTGGTTAGGGATTGGCTGTCGCTGTTTCTGGGGGAAGGGGCAGGGTTTAGGGATTGGTGGCTGCTGTTGCTGGGGTGGAGGGCAGACTTGAGTTTCCCGCCCACGCCTGGCTGTTGCTGCTGTCAGGGGGGAGGGAAAAGGGCAGACTGGATTTTTCCACCCACACCTGGCTGTTGCTGCTGTCAGGGGAGGGGAAAAGGGCAGACTGGATTTTTCCGCCCACGCCTGGCTGTTGCTGCTGTCGGGGGAGGGGAAAAGGGCAGACTGGAATTTTCCACCCTGTGCCTGTGCAGGGAGAAAGAAGAAGAAAGGTGCCGCCCCACAGGCATCGTGTGGCGCCATCCGGGAGGAGGGGCGGCCGCGGGAGCATGGCTGCCAAGAAGGGGAGACCCGAGGGCACTCTGCACCCATGCCGAGCTTCCTTCAGGGGTGGCGGTGAGTCCGACCAGCCACCCTATTATGGGGACAGTGGCTTGGCCTGCCTTGGCTGCTCCTCCGCCAGGCCAGCAAACCACACTTCAGCCCGAGGGGTGACCGCAGATAGGGGTGCATTTCCATTCTAAAAGGAAAACTAGAGATTATTCCTTGGAAGTGAGATGAAGACAGCTGTGACTCCAACCAAACAGCACAATTTCCCTGTGGACCCTTCACCTTGTAATGCTCAGAGTTCCACTGCCTTGCCACTCCTGGCAGGGGAAGGATCCAGGGAACAGCCTGTCCCACTGCACCTTGCTCCAGTACAGGAACCCTCAATTCTTCAGGGTAAGTTCAGTCCTTATCTCATGATATTCTTTCCAGAAAATATTTGCACCAGAACATCCAACTCAGCTCATATCAGCCCTTCTGGCAATTTTCTTTCATACATCCTAGGTAGAAGGTTTCTAATGTTGAGTCCAGATACAGCAGACATTGGTTCTTCTCTCTGAAATCTCAGGGTCTATGTCTCACCATTTAAAAACAAAAAGCAAAATCAAATTAAAAAATAAAAATTAAAACAAAATGAAAAAGAGAAACAAACAAATATCCCCAAGAAAATATAGCTATTTTACTTTCTATGTATTTTTACTTAAAATGAATGATGATTGAAAGTATACCTGCAAGCACAGCACCATTCTGCCAATAAATATACTGTAGTTAGAACAACATACTGCCATTAATCTGAGGTAAGATATGATGGGGGAAATGGAGGCCACAAGACCCCTGCTGTAACATAGGGAAGCATTTATTGGACCACTTATGAAAGAGATATCTGCTTCTTTTGTTGTCAGAAGGATTCATCATGAGGAACAAAAAATCATGAGGAGATTCACTATAAAGAGCAAGACCCAGAAATTCTTGGGGGGGTCCAGGGAGGCAGGAGGCTGTGTGAGGTCAGATGCTGGCCTCCATTGCTTGGCATCCTCCAGTGGGACTCTACTCCATGTGGATTAGGGAAAATAAAGAAGGTCAAATAAGCATATAAGAAAAATATGAAGCTATGATGAGCTACCCAGTGCTAGGAACATTCTAAGCCTTCAGATAAAGAGCTGGAAATGTCCAATGGTTTCAAGAGAGTCAGAGCCACATCTCCTTTAAGCTGGACCTCACTGGCATCACCAGATCTCAGTCCCCAACATCCTTTAGCTCTACCTCAGAGCAGGGCCTCCCCATTTCTCTAATGTCATCTCGCTGAAACCTAGAAGTCTGGTCTATCCCTGAAGCCTACAGTTTCCCTTAGATTGGTTTGTTGAGAGCTGATGGCAGTGCTGACCTGTTTGTTTCCCAATATTCCCTACCCAGGAAAGAGATGATGGGTGTGGGTTTGGAGGTCACATGGCCTGTAGGCTTTCCAAACAGGACCAATAGTGGACAGTATCCTTGTCCACCAGTTTGACACAGAGAAGCTGAGGATACCCAGTTTCCCACCCTGGGAAAGGACTTCAGGTATCTGAGTTCCTGTCCAGGAAGGCTCCTACTTTAAGACTGCTGGCTGCCATGTGAAAAACTCACCTCTGAAGTACTGCTGTGCACAGCCATCGTCCAAATCCCTACCCATTTAGGGTCCCCAGTGCCAGGACCACAAAAATGTGGAAGGAACATCCATCTGCCAAGTCAGAAGAATATCTGAACCTGTTTGTTTAGGAAGAAGCAAGAAATCATCAACATTGAAGAGGATTCTTTAGTCATCAAATATGCAGCAACCTGATTAGGAATAATTGAATAAATCAGAATGACCCAGGAAAGGTGCCCACATACAGAGATTAAAACCTACAAATACCCCACTTACAATTCATGTACTGCAATACAGGCTGAATGTTCTTGCTCTAACACATACATCCTGATAAGACACATACCCTCTTATCCACTGTACATAATGGTTCCATGGCAAATATATAACACAGGTAATTGTTCTCTAGGGGAAAAATTTGTGGTCTATTGCAAACTACCAACATGTTGTTAGTGAATGCCGAGTTGGAAAGAGATATGCACCATTAATGTTGTGAACTTAGTACAAACCAGCACAATGAAACTCATTTTCTTTTATAGGAATAGGTGCACAGGATGGACTTCATCCTTCTACAGGATCCTCACTTCCCATGTGACATATACAAGCATAACCTCCCTACATATCTCCAGAACACAAAAACCCTCATATCCTTTATTCCCATGTTCAAACATATCCATACACTAAATACAAGAAAAAACATTTATTATACCTATTTACATTGAAAATCTACCTACCCTGAATACTCACATGCTACTCCTACAACTATAAAACACTCAATATCTACCTGAATAAAAGCATGTAAAAACAATTAATCCTGGTATACACATGCTAAATACCCTACACACTCGCACCTCTCTAAAACAACCAAACACCAAGATTTTTCTCAAATGTTACCCAATAAGGGACTCACAATCAGTTCCACAAGTATAAAATACACATACTTCACAATGTATTAATACCCACATAGCCTACACTGCCTATTTGTTGCCAATACATACCCACATACCACATACCAAAAAATACATACTGCATAAATTCTATCAACCCAAATGAACACTAATCCCCATAGACACCAGTTTCATACAAGACTACCTACCAACCCTGAAAATGTACTCAATCAACTGCAATAAATTCTTCAAGCATTACATTCCAGAATAAACACAAAATGTGTCACTGAACCCTTTGTTATCCTCACAAATTCCCAATAAACACATTATAGACTCAGATAAATATACAAATACCAGTGATCAATGCACTACTGCCTATATCCAAATACGACCTCTCCACATACATGGAGACCCTCACACATTCACTCAAACATTCCAAAACAATGAATATATATACCTCTCAACATTATACATCATCCTCACATACCCAGTGTACAAGTAAATTCTCCCACATCCAAATATTCCCACACACAAGTGTGAAAACCCATTTTCAGAGGACATAATGCATAATCCTTACACCACAGATCTTATGAATATATTTATATAATTCACCCCAACCACTCATTAAAATACAGAGAAAACGGTACCCACATGAAGAAACTATGGAATATCTCCAAATGGCCAAATAATGGTACACATGAAGGTCTTTCCAAGACCCTTATTCCCACATCTAGAACTGTTAGATGTCATCATATCACTTACTCACATACCCCCAATGCATATATATATATCTATCCCTCTGTGGTATATTGAATTAGGTACCACCATTTAGACATGTTCTTTTTTTTTTTTCAGTTAGTAATTGTTCTTTTTTTATTTCTTTTTTTTTTAATTTTTAATTCATTTTTTAAAAATATTACATTGAAAAAATATGAGGTCCCATTCAACCCCACCGCCCCCACCCCACCACTCCTCCCACAGCAACACTCTCTCCCATCATCATGACACATCCATTGCATTTGGTAAGTATATCTCTGGGAATGGCTGCACCTCATGGTCAATGGTCCACATCATAGCCCATACTCTTCTGCCACGTTCCATCCAGTGGGCCCTGGGAGGATTTACAATGTCTGGTGATTGCCCCTGAAACACCATCCAGGGCAACTCCAAGTCCCAAAGGCGCATCCACATCTCATCTCTTCCTCCCATTCCCCGCACCCAGCAGCCACCATGGCCACTTTTCCCACACCAATGCCACATTTTCTCTGTGGACCTTGGATTGGTTGTGTCCATTGCACATATATGTCAAGAGGAGGCTTAGATTCCATATGGATACTGGATGCAATTCTCCTGCTTTCAGTTGTAGGCACTCTAGGCTCCATGGTGTGGTGGTTGACATTCTTCAACTCCATGTTAGCTGAGTAGGGTAAGTCCAATAAATCAGAGTGTAGGAGTTGAAGTCTGTTGAGTCTCAGAGCCTGGCTATCATATTGTCAGTCCAGAGATTCAAATCCCCTAGATATATCTTAAACCCCAGGACCAACTACAATTCCAGTAAAGTAGCATGAAAGTCTTGTGAAACGAGATCCCATCTGTGTCCAGCTCCATCACACAGAAACACCAGCTCCAAAGAAGGACCAACTGACACGGCAGTGAACCCCATCTGCCATGACCATAGAACCTGTGGGTCTCTTTAGCCCTCAAAAGAACCATACCTGGGGTTGTATCTACTTTATCTGTCTCTGAGACTCTGCTCAGGTGTGCATAAGAGGAATCCTTCTGACAACCTCCAGACTCTTTTTTAGAGACTCATGCCATATAAACTCATTTGTCCTTTCCATTTCCCCCTTACTTTAGGTCAAACAGCATTTTTAACTCCTGTTATTATATATAGACAGGGATATTCTGCTGGTCCATGTTGAACCTTTAATTCAAGGTCATTTTCTAGTTGCATCATCAATTGGTATTTGGTAGTGATCCCTTGGGGCCAGGGAGGCTCATCCCCGGGTGTCATGTCCCACGCTGGGGGGAAGGCATTGCATTTACATGCTGAGTTTGGCTTCGAGACTGGCTTCGAGACACATTTGAGTAACATGAAGGCTGTCAGGAGGAAATTCCTAGGCACAGTGCTGCTCTAGGCCTTGTTCTTATTTCAGGTGTATAGGCTCACAAGCATAGTCATTACTATCAGGGGCTCACTGTTGGACCTCATTCCTTCCTGGTCCTTACCGTTGCACCTGGGGGACTGCTGCTGCTCCCCTAGGGACCACAAGAGAGCACCCCTGGCCAGGAACCCAGTAGCCCCCCAGCTGTTGTTTTTAATTGTTGCCACTATGAGAATATTCAAACATTACCATGCACCCTGGACATATGCCCTGTATAACTCCCTGTCAATCATATATCCCTGTCAATAACATCCTATATCAGTATTCCTCCACTGCCATTGTTTTTTTTTCTGTTTTTTTCTCTTTTTTTCTCTTTTTTTTAAATTATTTATTATTTTTTTTAATTACATTATGAAAAATATGAGGTCCCATTCAACCCCACCGCCGCCGCCCTCCACTCCCCCCACAGCAACACTCTCTCCCATCATCATGACACACCCATTGCACCTGGTAAGTTCATCTCTGAGCATCACTGCACCCCGTAGTCAATGGTCCACATCATAGCCCAGACTCTCTCACGTTCCATCCAGTGGGCCCTGGGGGGATCTATAATGTCCCGTAATTGTCCGTGAAGCACTATCCAGGACAACTCCACGTCCCGAAAACGCCTCCACATCTCATCTCTTCCTCCCATTCCCCACACCCAGCAGCCACCATGGCTACCGTTCCCACACCCATTGGAATACTACTCAGCTGTAAGAACCAATACACTACAATCGCACGTGATAACATGGATGAACCTTGAGAATCTTATGTTGAGTGAAGCAACCCAGGCATTGAAGGACAAATACTATATGACCTCAATGATATGAAATAAGTTAACTGCCTCAGAGAGCTAGAGTCTGGAAAAGTGGCTTACAGGAAATCGGGGGGTGGAGGAAGGATGTGAGTTAATGTCTTTCCACTGCCATTGTTGAACCACTCTGTGATCCAAAACTTCCTGAAAAGTGAAGCCCAATATAATGTCAAGATCCCTTACTAGTAAAATGGAATATAGCGATGGGTTTAAAGGTTAGATATAGAATACATATTGATTTGGAAAAATTCTACATCCTATCTTTTTCTTTTCTTTTTTCCTTATTATTGAGCTTCTCTTCACCAGAGCCTTAGATCACAGTAATTCATATATACAGTATACAGTACTCCCACACATCCACCATAAATCCTTTTCCCTTCCACAACGATATTCTTATAACTTTTTCATATCATATTTACTTAAGCTGATGTACAGACTCTGAGACAATAGCTTTCAAACAAGGTGACATCTGTGCTTACATTGTGGTCCATACTTTAGGATATACAGTTTTCTAAATTTTTAGTTATCCTATGTTTTACATTATGGTTTACATTATTAGTCTGTCATCCCCTATATGTTTTCGGTGTAATAGTACATGTTTTATATCCATCCTTGTGTACTCTCGCGAAACTCCTCTCTTACCCCCACATTTACCTTGGTTCCATCCATTCAACACCCATTTTCCCCTCCCCTTGGGGCCCACAGCGACAGCCAATCTCCATTTCCCAAGGAGCCACGTCCAGAGATACTTGCAACAGTGTTCAGGGGCTGACTTGCTCAACTGCCCTAATGCCCTGGGAGACATCCTCTCTCACGAGAGATACAGTTCCCTCTTTTTTGATGGCATTAGTCCTCCCCAGGATGGGGGTCCACCCCCACTCTCACTACTTGGGTCTCTATCCAATGGTACAACCTACCCTGGCAAAATGAGCATTCAGACATTCCCCAGGAGTCCGTCCAGTGTCAGAAAAATCCCCTCTGAGCATCCTAAACAGGTAACCCTCTTAATTATATTTTGAAATGGTTTTCTCAGCATTTTACTTTCAACCAACACCTGACACTCTCCTATGTTCGTATGTTGCCCCTCCCTCCCCCCAAGTTTTTAAGGCACTATTACCCATCCGCCCATCCCCAGACCCCTCAAACCCGCAAAGCCCCACCCAAACGTAACCCCTTGCCCCCATTTTATCTCTTCTTTGTGCTCATACTTACCGCCAGCTCATCATAGATTCCACCCCTGTAGACTTCAGCTCACATCTTTCCTCCTCTCCCCGATTTCCTGTAAGCCTATTTTCCAGTCACTAGCTCTCTGAGGCAGCTTGCTTATTTCAGATCATTGATGTCATGTAGTATTTGTCCTTCAATTTCTGGGTTGCTTCACTCAGCATAAGGTTCTCAAGATTCATTCATGTTATCACGTGTGTTTGTAGTGTATTTGTTCTTAAAGCTGAGTAGTATTCCATTGCATGTATATACATTTTATTGATCCACTCATCTGTTGATGGGCATTTGGGTTGATTCCAACTTTTGGCAATAGTGAACAATGCTGCTATGAACATTGGTGTGCATATATCGGTTTGTGTCCTTTTTTTCAGTTTTGCTGGGTATATACCCAGCAGTGGTATTGCTGGGTCATATGGCAAATCTATGGTTAGTTTTTTGAGAAACCACCAAACTGTCCTCCAGAATGGTTGGATCCTTCTGCATTCCCACCAGCAGTGGATGAGTGTTCCCATTTCTTCACATCCTCTCCACCATTTGTATTCTTCTGTTTTTTTCATAGCTGCCAATCTTATGGGTGTAAGATGGTATCTCATTGTAGTTTTGATTTGCATTTCCCTGACAGCTAGAGATTTGGAGCATTTTTTCATGTGCTTTTTAGCCATTTGTATTTCTTCTTTGGAGAAGTGTCTGTTTAAATCTTTTCCCCATTTTTTAAATGGGTTGTTTATCTTTTTATTTTCAAGATAAAGGAGTTCTTTATATATGCAAGTTATAAGTCTCTTCTCAGATATATGGTTGCCAAATATTTTCTCCCATGGTGTGGGTTCCCTTTTTAATTTCTTGACAAACTCCTTTGAGGTGCAGAAGGCTTTAATTTTGAGGAAGTCCCATTTATCTATTAGTTCCTTTGCTGCCCATGCTTTTGGTGTGATATTCATGAAGCTATTTCCTATTACAAGGTCCTGTAGATGTTTCCCTACACTGCTTTCCAACGTCTTTATGGTCTTGGCTCTTATATTTAGGTCTTTGATCCATCTTGAGTTGATCTTTGTATAAGGTGTGAGATGGTAATCCTCTTTCATTCTTCTACATATGGATATCCAGTTCTCCAGGCACCATTTGTTGAATAGGCCATTCTCTCCCAGTTGAGAGGGTTTGGTGGCTTTATCGAATATTATATGGCTATATATATGAGGTTCTATATCAGAACTTTTGATTCGATTCCATTGGTCTGTGTGTCTCTCCTTATGCCAATACCATGTTTTTTTCACTATTGTAGATTTGTAGTATGTTTTGAAGTCTGGTAGTGTGATTCCTCCAATTTCGTTTTTCTTTTTCACTATCTCTTTGGCTATTCGGGGCCTCATAGTTAGTTTCTCTAGTTCCTTAAAGAATGCTGTGTTGATTTTTATTGGGATTGCATTGAATGTGTAGGTCAGTTTTGGTAGGATAGACATCTTAATACTATTTAGTCTTCCTATCCATGAACAGGGAATATTTTTCCATTTATTTAGGTCTTCTTTGATTTCCTTGAACAGTCTTGTATAGTTCTCAGTGTATAAGTTTTTTACATATTTAGTTAAATTTATTCTTAGGTATTTGATTTTTTTATTTACTATTGTGAATGGTATTTGTTTCTTGATTTCCTCCTGATCTTGCTCATTATTGGGGTACAGAAATGCTACTGATTTTTGCGCATTGATCTTATTACCTGCGACTTTACTAAAAACTGATTTATGAGTTCTAAAAGCTTTGTTGTAGACCTCTCAGGTTTTTATGTATAGGATCATGTCATCTGCAAATAATGAAATTTTGACTTCTTCCTTTCCAATTTGAATGCCTTTTTATCTGGTTCTTGCCTCAGTGCTTGACAAAGTACTTCTAAGACAATGTTAAATAGAAGGGGAGACGATGGGCATCCTTGTCTTGTCCTGACTGTAGAGGGAAGGATTTTAGGATTTCTCCATTGTAAACAATGTTGGCTGTAGGTTTTTCATATATACTTTTTATCATGTTCAAAAAATTTCCTTGTATTCCTATCTTTTGGAGTGTTTTTATCAAGAAAGGGTGCTGTATTTTGTCAAATGCTTTTTCTGAATCTATAGATATAATCATGTGATTTTTTTCCTTCACTCTGTTTCTATGGTGTATTAAATTGATTGATTTTCTTATGTTAAACCATCCTTGCATAGCTGAAATGAATCCCACTTGGTCGAGGTGTATAATTCATTTAATGTGTTGTTGAATACGATTAGCAAGTATTTTGTTAAGTATTTTTGCATCTAGGTTCATTAGAGAAATCGGTCTGTAATTTTCCTTTCTTGTGATGTCTTTGGCTTTGGTACTAGGGTAATGTTGGCATCATAAAAGGGTTAGACAATGTTCCTTCTGTTTTGATTTTTTGGAATAGTTTCAGCAGGATTGGTGTTAGTTCTTTCCGGAATGTTTTGTAGAATTCACCTGTGAAGCTGTCTGTCCCTGAGCTCTTCTTAGTTGGGAGGTTTTTAATGATGGATTCTATCTCTTTACTTGTGATTGGTTTGGTAAGATCATCAATTTTTTCTTTCATCAATATGGGCTGCTTATGTGTTGTTTCTAGGAATTTGTCCATTTCCTCTAGATTGTCATTTTTGTTGGAATATAGTTTTTCAAAGTTTCCTCTTATGATAGTCTTTATTTCTGTGGGGTCAGTGGTGATATCGCCTTTCTCATTTCTTATTTTGTGTATTTGCATCTTCTCTCTTTTTTCTTTGTTAGTCTCGCTAAAGGTTGTCAATTTTGTTGATCGGATCAAAAAACCAGCTCTTGGTCTTGTTTATCTTTTCAAGTGCTTTCTTATTTTCTGTTTCATTTAGTTCTGCTCTTATCTTTGTTATTTCCTTCCTTCTTCTTCCTGTTGGATTACTTTGTTGTTTATTTCTAATTCCTCCAAATGTGCAGTTAGTTCTTCAATTTTTGCTCTTTCTTCTTTTTTGATATATGAATTTATGGCTATAAATTTCCCTCTCAGTACTGCTTTTGCTGCATCCCATATATTTTGTTATGTTTTGTTATCATTATCATTTGTTTCAAGGTAGTCATTGGTTTCTTTTGAGATTTCCTCTTTGACCCACTGTTTTTCTAAGGGTGTGCTGTTCAATTTCCAAATCATGGTGTGAAAGCTGGGCCTCTGGCCCTTGCAGATTTCTAGCTTCACTCCACTGTGGTCAGAGATATTATATTGTATGATTTTGATCTTTCTGAATTCATTAAGCCTTTCTTTGTGGCCTAGCATATGGTCTATCTTGGAGAATGATCCATGAGCACTTGAGAAAAATGTATATCCTGCTGTGTTTGGGTGTAATGATCTATATATGTCTATTAGATTCAGCTCCTCTAATATACTGTTCAAATGTTTTGTTTCTTTAGTGATTCTCTTTTGAGATGTTCTGTCCAGAGTTGATAGTGGTGTATTAAAATCCCCCACTATAATTGTACATGCATCTATTCTTTCACTTAGTTTTTCCAGTGTTTGCCTCACGTATTTAGAGGCGCCCTTGTTAGGAGCATAAATATTTATGATTGTTCGATCTTCTTGACAGATTGTCCCTTTCACTAAAATGTAGTATCCTTCTTTGTCTCTCACTATTGTTTCACATTTAATGTCTATTTTGTCTGATATTAATATAGCTACCTCTGCCTTTTTTTGGTTATTGTTTGCTTGTATGATTGTTTTCCAACCATTCACTTTCAACCTCCATGAGTCTCTGGATCTAAGATGTGTCTCTTGTAGACAGCATATAGACGGGTCATATTTCCTTATCCAATGTCCCAGTCTGAATCTTTTGATAGGTGAGTTTAATCCATTGACATTCAGTGTTATTATTTTCAAGGAATTATTTGTGTTAGCCATATTTTGATTGGACTTGTTTTTATCATATTTTGTTTGCTTTTTTTCCCCCCTTCTCTTTTTGACTTTTTTGTTGCTCTACACTCTCCTCCAACTCTGCCTGTCCTTTTTTTTCCTTTATTTCTGCAGAACTCCCTTTAGAATTTCTTGAATGGGAGTTTTCTTGTTGGCATACTGTTTCAGTTTCTGTTTTTCTGTGAATATTTTGAACTCTCCATCAGTTTTGAATAATTGTTTAGCTGGATAGAGTATTCTTGGTTGGAATTTTTTTTTCCTTTAGTTCCTTGACTATATCATACCACTGCCTTCTTGCCTCCATCGTTTCAGATGAGAAATCAGCACTTAATCTTATGGAGCGTCCCTTGTCTGTGATGGTTTTCTTTTCTCTTGCTGCTTTTAGAATTTTCTCTTTGTCTTGAGCATTGGATAATTTGACAAGTATGTCTTGGGGGTGGGCCTGTTGGGGTTTATGATGATTGGGGTGTGCTGTGCTTCCTGGATATGTACTTCTGTCTCTTTCTGTAGATTTGGGGGTTTTTCAGCCATTATTTCCTGCAACACTCCTTCTGATCCCTTTCCCTTCTCTTCTCCTTTTGGGATGCCTATAATACATATGTTTGAGAATTTTGCATTATCATTCAGGTCCCTAAGTCCTAGCTGGATTTTTCTATCTTTTTATTGACCAATTCTACTATTGTTTGATTTCCGATGTACTGTCTTCCACATCACTAATTCTCTGCTCTGCCTCTTCTAGTCTGCTGATATTTGCTGCAAGTGTATTTTTGATTTCTTGAACTGTAGTGTTCATTCCCATCATATCTGTTATCTTTTTGCATATGTCTGCAATTTCCCTTCTAAGTGTTGTCTTCATGTTGTTAACCTCTTCCTTTACTTCATCAAATTTGTTGGTGATAAATGTTCTGAGATCTTTCATTACTTGTACAAGGTTGTGCTCCCCTTTCTGATTTTTAGTTTGTTCATTGGATTCAGCCATGTTTTCCTGATTACTGGTTTGGTTTGTAGATTTTTGTTGCTGTCTGGTCATCATTTTATCTTCATGGGTTTAATCAGTTCCTTAGCTTCTTTGGGGATTAATTAGCTGTTGTTTTTTTGTAAGTGTTATATCTTCTCTTTGTCATTTTGTTCTTCTTATTCTAATTTCTTATTGCTGGTTGAGTTTACTTTGAAGGAAATTATTAGGGCCAGGGAAAGGCAATTGTGGAAGCAAGGAGAAAATGTAAAGTAGTATTGGTGATAAATGTTAACAGAGCAACAATATGAGATCTGGGAGGATGGATATTACATTCATGGAAGTTGTGTAGAGTTATAGCAGTAGGTAGAGTACCTATAATGAGGTAGTCAACTGAATATGGGAAGAATATGGTATGAATTTAAAAACTAGTATTTTCGTGAGAGAGGGAAAGAGAAAAGAAAGGTAATAGTTTCAAGAGTGCATAACAGACAGAAAACAAAACAAAAATATTAGAAATTAAGAGTTAGACACTTTGTGGATCAAAGAAAGGGAGGTGGAATATAGGAGAGACAGTGCTACGAAGAGTATATCAAAGAGGGGAATCCATTCCTTTATCAGTGTGGGCTTTGTGCCAGCAAATTGCTGCCACCTTAGATCCTTTACAATCAGACACTTTACCCTATATTAATAAGATAATTGTTCCCAACTCCATTCCTCAAACACCTTTAATGCCCTTTTTCTTGCAGAGATCTCAATGAGGGGATCCAGAGGCCATGCAATTATTATCAGCTTTTCTGGTTATATTGCGACCAACTCCATCAGATGCTAATAATCTTCAGGGAGGTGTTGAGTTCCATCTTGAGCCAATATCTTTTAAACTATTGAAAGATTTAAAACTGTAAAAATACTAAATAAAGTCCTTGTTAGTGAAATCAGACTTGTAAGAAAACTCTCAAAGTGTTAACTAAGATAAGGAAACTATTCTGGCAGCAACTCTGCAAAACCCCTGCTGTCTACAGGACAATGTAGCTGTGGGCTAGTGCAGGTTAGTAGAGTTAAGTCATGTTTCCATGCTAATTCTGATTGGGCTTATTTAACCAAGATAATAAAATGAGTACAAAACTTTTATCAAGGTTTAAAAAGGAATTTTCAGTTTTAAATCAATAGTTTACTCCTGAACTTCAAGTCTCTGTATAGTCTTATAGAGTAGTAATTCAAAAATGTGCATTAACTGTCTGTCTAAACTGCTAAATAAAAACTTAGCTACATTTCTGCTGCTCAAGTTATCTTAACTGATTGCTAATAACTAATAAAAATGTTTCCAGGTACAAGCTTGCATGTTATAGGCAACATGGATTCCAGAAGAAATCTTAAAAAGTAAACTCTAAAATGTGATATAATGGGAAACTTAAAAACAGCTATACCAAGAAAGTAAGAATTATGAGTTAATTGCAAACTGTTAATGCGTTGTAATTGTTTTGTGTCTGTCTGTTTGTTCAATGTCAGTGTATATTTTATACCTCCAGATGGTAATATAAATTAATAAAAATTTTTAAAAAAGAGCTCTATTCAAATGGCCAAAAATTAAATAAATGCTTATATTAATACTTAAGTTTAAATGTTAATAAGATATCTACAATGATAAAAATTGTAAGTCTTGATTAACAAAATTACCATAAGTCTTTTTATAAAAAGTTGTTCTTGCCTAGATTGAAATGAATAGCTTATTTTTCTTCACAGGATAAAGTGAAGGATGTAAAACTTAAATGAATATTAAAGAAGGTTAAAAATTTGTAGAAATGCTGACTGAAATTTAATAAGTTTTTTCTAAAAAGTGTGTTTTGTACTAAAGTAGGATGGCTAATTTTCATAAACTCTTGGAACTTAAATTCATGTGGCAAGTTATAGAAAGTATTGTGGTAACTTTAAGTAAGGAAATGTGTTCTGTGAAGGTAAAATTTGTCTTAAAATAATATAATTATAGTCTATATGGTTACAAATAATTATAAAAGGTTTAATGAAGCATTGTTTAAATTAAGGTGTTTAAATGGCTAATTTCAAAAGGTCATTATTAAACAAACCTGAATTTATAATAATAATAAAAAGTAATTTTATAACAGAAAAACTAGTTGGCAGCCAGCCTCCCCTGCCAACTTGCTTCTAGGGAACTGTTTCTAATATTGCATGCTGTTAAGTCTTTAAAGTGAAGAAAAGTTCATTATTTTAACAAGCTTGTTTAGTGTTGATGGTATTATGTTGTAAGGTGTTTGCTTGATAACTTTGTATGTGGGCTATATGGAATGTGTTTTTATTATTAAGGAAAAGAGATGATTTTGTCCTAAGATAAAATGACTGATTATTGGGAAAGAGTAGACTGTGGAACAAAACCTATGTGAATACTAAAGTGCAGAAGGTTTGTAGAAAAGAAATTTTTATGATTAAAGTTAAATAAAATTTGATGGGTCTGTCTATAAAATTTTAAAAGGTTTAGTATCAAGTAATATACTAATGCAAAGTTAAAATTTTGTTATTTCTCAAAGTCTCTTAAGTCATTAGTCTGTTTTGGCAGAGGTTTTTGTCCTGAGTGATTAGTATACAAAGAAAGTCTGTTTTATCAAAATAGCTTCTTGTGCTTTAAACTCATCATTTCCTCGGTGTTCCAAGAAGGAAAGGTCTTATCTCTTTTAAAGGAACATAATGTTCAAAACTGCTTTCTCAAAACTAAATCCTGAAAAGTTAGCCTTTTATTCCAAACTAATTATAAGAGATTTGTTCTTTTACCTTAAAAGAAAAATTAAAGTAATAGTTAAGTTCATTTAATATGCTATAAGTCAATTAGAAGGTGTTTAAAAGTGTTATAAAATCAACAAGTTTTTTTTCCTTTAACCCTCTGTTAATTAAAGTTGTATGAGTAAAGGTTCCTATGAATGCTTAAAGTGTATAAAGTTACCAATATTTCAACATAATATTAAAGAGAAGTACAATGTGGTTAATTATAGTTTTAATTATTATAAAAAAGTATGTGTCACAGAAAAAACCTCTCATCATAGATTGAAATAACAACACTGTAGTATGCAGCAATCCCAAACACTGATAGTTTGTTGCAAGAAGTTAATGTCCAGCTGTGTTGCTATCACTTTGTTTTAAAACTTCCTAAAACTTTCTTGTGTCTTCTTAAACAAGTCAAGCCAGCTGCATTCCTCTATCTGTAAAAAACCCAACAATAAACTTTTGCAGTGCTTTTCAGGGCTATATGCATAGCCCAACCTTCTTGTACAGTATTTACTGATGGTAGTAGTAATGGAAAAGCAGCATATGTTACCTCTCAAAAAGAACAAGTTTGGCAGACTCCTTATTCGTCTGCTCAATGCACAGAGCTTTCAGCCATCATTAAGGTTTTACAAACATTCCAAGAACCCTTGAATATTGTCTCTGACTGTTTGTTTAACTGTAGGCCATATTGAAACAGCTCATATTTTTATTACTGATGAATTGTCTCAACTTTTTGCTGACCTTCAAGCCCTCATTCAGCATAGAAGTCAGCCCATATATATTACTCATATCCGGTCTCATTCTTCCCTTCCTGGTCCTCTAGCTACCCAAAATGCAAGAGCTGATTTATTAATAGGATGTTTGCAAGATGCCAATAAATGTCATGCATTGACTCATATTAATACTAAGGGACTTAAACAAAAATTTCGTCAACTAACAAAACATCAAGCTCAAGAAATTATTCACACCTGTCCCACCTGTGGACCCTTAACTACAGTGCCTTTTCAGGCTGGGGCTAATCCTAGAGGTCTGGCTCCTAATCAACTGTGGCAGATAGATGTTACTCACATACCATCATTTGGTAAATTATGATATGTCCATGTTTGCATTGATACTTACTCTCATTTTTTGTGGGCTACTACACAAAGTGGTGAATGTTTTCATCATGTTCGTTCCCATTTGTGGTCTGCTTTTGCTGTGATAAGTTGCCCCTCAAAAATTAAAACTGACAATGGTCCTTCTTACACCTATAAGTCCTTTGCTGCCTTTTGTGCTATGTATGGTATTGAACATACTATGGGCATTCCCTACAATCCTACAGGTCAAGCCATAGATAAACGCTGCCATCATACCCTAAAAACTATGCATTTAAAACAAAAAGGGGGAGATGATGGTATTATAACACCAAAAGATCAATTGGCAAAAGCTTTATTTACTTTAAATTTTCTAAATGTTTATAATTCATTGACACCTGTGGAATGTCACTTTGGAAAATGTCAAACATCTACAGTGAATGCAGGAAATGAAGATCAACCAATATTCTGGAAAGATATTTTAAGCAATGAATGGAAAAAAGGCAGGATTAAAGTATGGGGGTGAGGCTATGCTCTTGTCATTTCAGAAAATGGAGAACAAATTTGGTTACCTGTGAAGAGGATTAAACCTTGGAATGAAGAGATAGGGTCTCCTGAAACTTCTGATGATGGTGATCGTAAGTAATGAGGAAGCTGCTGGTAATTACACTTATTGGGCCTATATACCTAACCCCCCATTACTTAGAGTGTTAACCTGGAAAGATCCATTCTTTCATATGTATCTGAATAAAACCCATCTATTCCCTGGACCAATTGATGATCAGTTACCAATTAAGCCCCATGAAGAAGGACGAAGAATCTATAATTTTATATTACCATTTGATCATCGACCCTTATGCATTGGTAACCATCCTTTCTGTATGTATGTTTAAAATCAGGCCATAATTATCTTCAAAAATACTAATACTCAGTTTATTTTGACTTTATTTCCCTCTTACAATTTAATCATGACCAAAAACCTATGCATGATTGTCCACAAAAGACAGTAGGGATAAAGAAGGATGGCAAAATTGCCATATAGGAAAAGGATCTGTCATTTTTAATGATTCCTATGGAATAGTGTGGGAAAGTGCCCCTGTGGGGAGTCCCATTGAATATAATGACAGATTTATTTGGCATGGTCTAAATAGTAAAGGACAACAAAAAATAATTTTTACTAAAAATAATATTGTTTGGAAACAGAAAGGGAAATGGATCCCTTCTCCATGGTGTAATATTACATTTATACACAAGCAGAAGAATCTGTGGAAAGTTTTTCTAGGAATAGCTCCTACTATAGAATGGACTAAGAATAATAGTAAGAAGGGTCAATATCTGTATTTAAATCAAATTCATCATCTTCAGGCATGTGTAAGAGATCCTTATGTGTTTGTGGTTGGAAAATTAACTATAACCGAGAATGCTCTATTTTATAAAAGTGGGGCTTTGCACACCTGTTAGAGAACATTCTACAGAATGGCGATTTCATTACAATGGCTTGAAGGTGGCAGGGAGTGTGGATTCCAGTGCAACTGAACCGAATTTGGCAATCATCACCTGAGAGTTAACTGCTGTTCCATATTGCTCAAGAAATCCTGAGGTGCTCAAAGTGATTTGTGGGACTGCTAATAGCTGGCATATTAGGATTGATTGGTGTCATTGCAGCTGCCGCTACAGCTACCGTGGCCTTGCATGAGATGGTGCAGACTCAACAATACGTGCAAGAATGGCATAAGAATGCCAGTAACTTATGGCATATGCAAGAATATATTGATGGAGAATTAAACAGTAGAGTTAATGATTTAGAATCAGTGGTTTTACATCTTGGAGATCAAGTATATAACTTAAACTTACTTAGGGGATTGAAATGTGATTGGAATGAAAGTAACTTTTGTATTACTCCACTTGCTTATAATAATTCTGTGTTTGATTGGGAAAAGATTAAAAATCATTTGATAGGTCATAAAAGTAATATGTCATTAGAAATAGAATTACTGAAAAAGATATATTAGAAATGTCTCATAATCAAATTGATGTAGCTGATGATAAAGATATCTTTAATGATTTAATTTCTCATTTTATTAAGTTTAATCCAGTAGATTGGTGGAAGTCTCAACATTTTTGTCAGCATTAGGAATAGGACTTTTTGTGTTAATCTTGTTGCTGATTGTTGTCGCTTGCCTGGGACGAGGAGTATGCCGAAGACTGCGCCACGCTGATGTGATGGTACAAGCTAATAATTTGGTACTTGCAAAAAATCTGATATAGTTCCCCATGGTCAGAGTGCTTGGCTGGTAGTCAATGACAGGTAAGATTCTCAGAGGAGGGTAACCTAAGACAGGTACAGCCACCCTGACTAAAACAAAAAGGGGGAAATGTGGGAAACAAAGGCATGCTGTTTCCATGGTAGCAAGTTACTTTCCAACTACTGGGTCATGCTGTCCCTAGAGATACATGTGCAGGTGGCTAATCTCTCTGGGAAATGTAACATTCCAGCAGAACCCAGACTTGATATCTCAAGTAACCTGGGCAAGAAGATTAATGAGTATATTTGTTTCAATAATATAATAGAACATTATGAGCTTTGGTAACTATCTTCTCCACTGTGCATTGTGTTTTCAAGAATGAGGTAATGGGAATAGTTAGCTAGAATAGTTGCTGGTTCTCACAATTGCCTGGGGTATATAAAGAAGCCCCTGGGATTAATAAACTTGTCTGATGAGCTTGAGGCTTCAATGCTCTCAGATTCCCTGCTCCCAATCTCTCTTTATCTTTCATTCCCAATACCCTTCAGGTCCATGACTCTGACAATTAACAATATTATTGACAGCCATAATACAGTTTTGTAATTAATTCTGTTCATGTTGTGGAAACCTCCTCTCTTTGAGTACATACCACATGAGGATCTGAACAGGAATATATCTAGATTTCATATCCCAAATGGCATTGGCTCAGGCCTGGTTCTCGCCAGTTTTATACTCTGCATTAGGAACTCAAAGGACAAGGACCACCAATATCTATATCTCACACTGTCTTTTTTAAACATGACTGGCACGTCCTTAAACTTTGGGACCCCTCCGGCACTGAAATAGGTCCACCCCTAAGATTTCACTGGCCTTTGCTTACTCTCTCCAGAAACTGCTGGCTGTTACTGGATGCAATCTTGGGGAATTGCCATGTCTTCCTGGAAACAGAATTTCCTGAGTTTTGTCAGGGGCCTCTGTGTCTGGGATCAGGCAGTGAGATCCTATTCCAGGGTAAAATAGGTTTGATGTGCAGCCTAGGAGAAGCACGCATATGCTGGGCAGTTTGTTTAAAGGCATGAACTTCAGGATTCTTTAGCATATGGCTCCTGCTTGTGGTGGGATTTTTCTCAATTTCTTCTTGTTTATTGTTGTAATAAAAGAAAGGCCCAAGATGATTTACACTGAGCATCAGAAAAAGAAAGACTGAAAAGATGATGGGGAAAAAATCCTAGGAATCTATCTCCTTCATAACATCCCTGTGCTGCCTAGAAATTCTTTGAGAGAGCATCATTTATCTGTTCACAAATGAGCTGAGAAGCATTTTAACAAAGATCCAATGTCAACCCTTTTCCTTGGCCTGCATCAGCCTTTGAGGCTGGTTTTATATGTGGGAGAGATTTTCTCAGAACATCGCTGTGATCCATGACATTCTTGGATCACAGATCCTTGACAGTCAGATATCTGGAAGCCTTTCTCCTTGGCAGTCAGATATCTGGAAGCCTCACTGAACTGGGAGCCAATTCTCTTTCAGAAAATACATAATGTGGATTCTGGACCTAAAATCACAAGTGGAGGCCTTGGCTATCCCTGAAGATCTCCCACCCATGTGCCTTCTCACATATTGAAATCCATAGCTCTTTTTTCCCCAAGGAGTAAAGGAGAATCCCTGATTGGCTCAACACTTTTGACTTTTTGTCCACTAAATTCATCCATTTCCTTGTCTCTATAGCACAGCACTTTCAATCCTCCTACCCACTCATGGCCCAACACATCCACCTCCCTGGGGGAAGCACCCACATCCCATCTTGAATCATCTTTCCCTCCTGGAAGCTCTCTGGTGCTGCCTGTTTTCCCCAGGGCAGGAAATGGGCTCCTGTCACCAGTGGCACTGGAGGTGACAAGGTCGTTGTCCAAATCAGAAAACAAGGAGGACCGGCAGAGTCCCCTCATATTCAGGTCTTTGTCCTTCCTCAGAACACCCACATTTCAAATGCCCCAGGGATCCTCTGTGGGGGTGCTCAGCATCCCCCACCCAAGATCTTGAGAACCTCTGCTGTGGAGCCCTTTATCCCAGCCTGGGCTGTGGGGGGCACCCAGGTTGCAGGGGGAGCCTACTCCCCAAGCCTTCCTCCTCAAGCTCCACCACAAGCTGCCCAGCTTCCCTCCATTGTTCCTCAGGGGAATGCTTACTCCAGGCCACAGGGAATCTCCAGGAAGGGAGGGCCTGCCTCTGCCCAGTCAGCACCCTCACTGGATGACCCCTGTAATCCCAAGACTATTTATTAGAACTTCTGACTTTGACAGCAGTTCAAGTCTCTGGCCTAGAGGCACTTTCACCTAAGTCCTGATGCTGAGGCTCTTTCCTGCTTTCTCATGTGAGTAGCTTCCTCTTGGAGACACACTGATTACCCTCAGTCATTCAAATGATGTGGACTTGGGAGAGGGCAGTTGAGGTTAAGGTATTTGGGAACACATGAAGGAAGGTCACAATGCAAGAAGTCATGTTGCAAGAAGATATATTCAGAAGCAACCTTTATGTACAGTTCCAGGTTATAACATACTTTCGGGAGCCTCATCTTAGCTGATCATCACCATCCTATTTAGAGAGTCCATCAAATCTTTATTTCTGTGTCATTATCTTAATAATCACTTACATAACAGTAAAAACCAGAGAGCTTTCCCATGATAAAGTGAGGAACCATGATTTGAAAGGAGGTGTCTGAGTACAAACACCACAATCCTCCAATTTCAATTGACCTTCCAGCGAAAGCCTTGAGCATGTGTTGTCCAGGTGAAGTCAAATACAATGGAATGATGAATAGTGCAAGGACCTGGCAGAGAATTTCATATTTGGCTCTACCCTTAATGTTCTGGAGATTTCCAATTAGAATTTGTATTTCTGGGGAGGTTACCTCACTGGTAACTTCTCTATAAGAACACTATTATATTTAACTGAGAGTATTGCTGAGAAAATTGTATAAGCTAATATATAAAGTGTCTGATAGACTGGACTACACTGTAATACTCCTTCTTGAAAGCTACTGTTTTTCTTATTATTCTTGTAAATATTTTTATTGTTTTTATCAGTATTATTTTTGAAAATTCAATGAAATAGAGCAAAAGAACTCACAAAAGCTGAAATGTAGTAACAAAGTATGGGAGTTCAGAGCCATGGACTCATTGAAATGTCAGGGAGAGACATTAGTGGTCATGGATATTTTATCTTTTCATATGTAGAACTGCCAACTCAACCAACACTGCACTGCCCAGAGGAATTATGGGCCAACCACAATCAGCACATATCAATTCTACAAGACAGTGTTTTTTCTTTAATATCATGCTTCCCAGCGTTTGACCTCCTAAAGGAGTCACCTGCTCCAGGGCATAATATAATGGGGCCATTAAACATTGCATTTTTAATATCATAATAATCCTCCACATTCTCAAACTGCCCTGATTTTCCACTTGAAGCAGACTCTCTAATGCAGTCAGGCAGATTGCTCTTCTAAATCTTAAGTCTCTCTATCACTAGGGCTCTGATCACCTTTGGTTCCTGGGTATGTACTCCTGTTCCTAACTGATGCTCTGGGGCTGTGTTTCCCAAATTCAGTTCTTCCTCCTCTGAATCACCTGAAAAGCTGTTTAAATTGCTCACACTTTGGAACTCTGTGAATAAGACCAGGAAATAATCTTAATGTACCCTCTCAGGATATTCATACATAAAGATGTTAATGTCTTAAAGGTAAATCAGAGGGCTTAAAAGAAATGTTTTCTTTGAACTGGAGGACTGAGTGTAGCTTCTCATTGGTGAGTTTGGATCACTGAGTACTGGCTCTGAATTGTGTCTCTAGCCTTCATTGGATGGTGATCCTGGTGGTCATTTTTACACCAATTGGTGGAGTTTGAAAAAGCACACTTTGCTGAAACACAATTTTCTGAAGGGTGCCTTCTGTTTGGCTATCCAGGAAAGTGTAGCTTCAGTGCAAAACAGGCTTTTGGGCATCTTGCCTGACCTTTTCCCTAGGTTCCTTAGGAACTAGTTTGAACCCCCTTTTAGGTCTGCTGGCCCTGTTTTGGCCAAACACAAACAATTCTAAAGATGCAGAATAAGTTGATCCAAATGCCAAAAAAGTGCATTATTCCAAAGCCTATCAACAAAATGCTAGACAAGAAAGAGACACTGATCTTCAGAATAAACTAATCAAGATAAATCAGATGCCTTGACTTCAAAATTTGCACACCATACTATAAAAAAGGAATCTATAGCCCAGGCAAGGGAAAAAATTAAAGAGCTTGAGAAGACACAGAAATTGGAATAACTATCCAAAAGATGTTCAAACAAATCCCCTATGTCAAATCAAGGAGTTGAAGGATAAGTATGATTAAAGATATAAAGATATGAAGGAGACACTGTGTGAGCCTAAAGAACAATTTGAAAGCATGGAAAGAAAAATTACATAACTTCTGGGAATAAAAGTCCCAGTAGAAGAGAATAAAAATACACTAGCTTGAAACTTAACAGAGTGGAATGTAGGATCAAAATGTTCTACTTTGGGGAGACTAACAGAAGGGTGTGGGAGCCAGGATGGGGGAGCGACTAACTGTAGGGCTCTGCCAGGTAGGTTAGAACCAGAAGTTTTCTTCAAATTATAGTTTGACAACAGAATTTGAATATATCTTGTTAGGGCAATTTGTATATTCTTTTTCAGATTCAGAGCAGAAAGTTGAATTCTGAGTCCTTTTTGTTTCAATTATTTATTGATAAACCTAGTTTTGTGCTCTTCTGTATTTGTATCTAATAGCTGAAGGTTTTTCAATTCCTTCAATGATGAATACACTTTCTGAAGAAAATTCAGTACATACGGTCTAATAAGTGCATGTCTTCTTATGGAAAAAAGGTAACAGGATATGTGAAATTAAGATTGTCTCAGCAGTTGCAACACTTATTCTCTGGTTCATTGGAGTTATCCAGGTCAGTGAACAGGAAGGTGAGGATGGTCAATCACCACATCAGGGGAGAGAGAGCATCTACAACTGTAAGCAGGAGAATCCCATCCATCAGCCATTCAAGATCTAAGACCCTTTTGGATTAGAGGTGGAGTGAACATCACCATCCCAGGGTCCTCAGGATGGAGGAATAAAATATGGATTGGAGTGGACTTACTGGTATTCTACTATAGAATTATTGTGACTCTAGCAATGGAAGATTGTATCACTGATGTGGAGACAGTGGTCACAGGAGTTGGTGAGGGACACAGAGGGAGGAAGAAGTGTGAGATGGGATATTTTTGGGTCTTGAAGTTGTCCTGAATGATATTGTAGGGACAGATGCAGGACATTATATTCCCTGCCATAACCCACTGAATGGACTGGAGGAAAGTGTAAACTGCAATGCAAAGTATAATCCATGCAGTGTAGCAGTGCCCCAAAATATATTAATAAAATGCAATGAATGTGGCACACTGATGAAAGAGGTTGTTGATGAGGGTGTGTGGGGTATATGGGAACTTCTTATATATTCTAATGTACCATTTTGGGTGATCTATGCATTTAAAAAATATAATAATAAAAAATTTACATAAAGGGAAAAATGATTGTCTCAGCAAATTTATCAAGTTCAGTTTATTAAACACAGCAGTCTTGATATCATGTACGTTATTTCACATAATTCATATCTATTAATTCAAGATCTGCAGTATTCAACTCAGCCTGCCTTTCTAACCGTTCCCTTTGCTCAGATGCTCCAATATGCCTAAAAACTACCATTCATTCTGCAACTTCATGACCAGAAATTCTGTCCCTTTTTCCCAGAATAATTTTGTTATTGTTAACTATGTAATCTTTCATATTTTAATGATTTAGTTAAATTTAGCTAACAATACCCAGGCATGGATCAAAAGTGAGATTGCTCACAAAGGACTAGGCAGAAACAAGTTTTTATTTTCCACCCCTTTGTCCTGGCAAACTAGTTCTTCTTTCCAGAGAAACTAAAGTGACCTCCTTTTTAAAAATATTTTCAGAAATATTTCATGCCACTAAAAGAAAATATGAGCTATTTTCTTTTTAAAAACACTTTTAGTTTTAAAAATATATGTTTATAATGTTACATTACATATCACTGCATTGATTGTCTGTGAACTGGTACATCTGTTCCCATTTTATTTTTTGGGCTAGATTACTAAAATGAGGACTTCTACATTCCCCTAAATCTTAAGGTACCCCTAGGAATAAGTTTGCCAAATTTAGCAACTAAATATCCATGATGCCTGGTTATATTTGAAATTTTGTAAACAATAATTTAATATAGTATGTCCCCAATATTACTCGAAACATATATTTAAAACCTTTCATTGTTTATCAGAAATAACGAATTTAATTATGTACGCTGTATTTTATCTGACAACTCTATATAGAATTGCAACCTAAAAAGCCATGAGATATTCCTTCCGATAGTAAGACCACTGAATTTAAAATAAAGAGAACCTTAGTTTGAATTCTGGTGCCACCTACATAACATTCCATTTTATCATTTTCACTGAAATAGAAAAAATATTACTAAATGTCAATTTTATTCCATTCCATTGTCATGGACACTACTTAAAAAATTCCACTAGAGGACCAAGGACAATGCCAGTATCTAGTTTCTGGGTCCAGATTGTAAAATGTCTTAGTCAAAGTTATCACAAATGATATTCAAATATATTTTTGTGACCATATTGAAAATATCTGTGCATTAAATAAATGGACTACAAAAAATATGCTAATTCAGTAAATGCCATAGATAAAACAGTAGCAGTGGAGTCAGAAGAAAGTCACAGAAAAAACGACCTATTGATTTTTGGAAGGCGAAGATCAAGAACAAAATGAACAATTCCCAATGTTATATAAGCAATTTGAGAATATTATACTTTAGGGTAGACCTGTTCCCCCAAATTCAGAGCGAGTCATATTTAAGTTGATGGAATTACAGGTGTTTCCCCTTCAAAAATCCCGAGTGTTCTTCTGGTAGTATAGGTTGTTTTGCAGAGCGATGGCTATGGCGGCTCCCGCAGAGTAGGCCTGGCCTCCTCTCTGAGCCTGAGCACACTCAGGACGCCCCATCTTCTCTACTCTGTTGCAGGAAAGGGGCCTCCGGCGCCCCCTCCCAGCTCGCATGCGCACACTCCCTGTCTCGGGGCTCTAGGGCGGGAGGGTCGCCCAGCTCCAAGGGCTCCCATGGTACATTGCGAAGCTTCCGGTAACGCCATTAGCCCATCGCTCTCACCAGGCGGGCCCGTCATGCCGGTGTCTGGCTGAAGGGGCCCTTCTTTCGGTGGTGGTCCTGCCTTAGCACCATTTTTATAAAAGGGAGAGGTAGCGCGCGCACTTAGCAATGATCCGCCCCTTCACTGCCGCGTGGGATGATGGCATCCCCGCCCTCCTGTCGGTGCCTTGCCCTGTGCTGGGCGTATTCTCTCCGTGGGAACTGGCAGTCGCTGCAGAACCGGTGGACACTGTGATTTTTTTGATGACTTAAACCTATGTGAGGGGACAAATTTTAAGAATGCAGATAAGACGTTTGTAGTGTCAGTAGCTGTTAAATTCTGAGAAATAACTAAAAAAATCCTTCGATAATTGAAAACCATTATCCAATAAAGATGCAGCTAACATCATTAAAAAACGAGTGTAATTCTTCCATAAATATTCATGATTTTGCTAAAAATACGATTCCTTCCCATAAAAATATCAGCCAGCATTCATGCTCAGCATACATTCATTCAGCAAAGTTTGAGCAAGCTTGTTGAATAGAAAAATAAAGCCCTTCTTCATAGTGATGTGATATCATGAAAGAATTTCAAGCACAAGTGGACTTCAGATGCAAGAGTTGGCAAAATCTATGTGACAATTGGCTGTATGAAATTACTGTGTTTATAGTTATTTGTAAACTGCTACACTGCCATTGTATCATGAAAACTTAATATACAGTATATATTATAGTGTATTCTAAACATACTAATATGTATATATTCATACTGTATTTACATTAGAGACAGCATGGTTAAAATTCTTAAACCTTCCCTGCACAGCACTCCGTGTGGATTTGGGGATGAAAGGTACTTTTATGCTGGTGTTTTAGAGTAGAGATCCAGTGCCTAGCGGAAGTGTTGGTGTTTTAGGTGTTCATCTGGATGTTTTTTGGGGTCAGTATGTGTATCTGAGTGTGTGAGGAATTTTGTGCTTGATTTTGGGGTGGGAGAGTAGTGGCTGGTTGTGTGTATCTGGAAATGTGATACACATCGGGGGCTTCTTTGGAATTGTAGGAATTCAGAGGCTGTAGTTGGTTTTTTGCATATGTTGGGAATGTGTTTATATGAATTGAAAATTTGGAGTTTGTACATTAATGGGTTGGTAGGATTATGATATATGTATTCAATATATATTTGAGGCTAAGTGAAGGCTCTGAGCACTTTTTTATGAGTGAGACTGTTCATCCACATTCTGAATTCTTTGGGTCTATATTTAGAAGAGGGATTGCCAGGTCATATGGTCATCCTGTGTTTCAGAATTTAAAGAACCACCTGTTTCAGTTTTCTAGCTTGCTTAAATGCAGTGTTCTAGAAGTGGGCAGGCTTTTATAATAGGGATATACAAACTGATAAGCTTAAAGTTCTGAGACTGAGAAAATGTCCAAAGCAAGGGTTCATCAGGCAGTGCGTTCTCCTCTAAGCCCAGCTGCCATTGATCCTGGGTTCCCCCATTACATGGTAAGGCATATGGGGAACCTGCTGTTCTCGCCTGTTCCTTCCAGTTTTCCTGGCTATCAGATTCAAACTCCAGTGACTTTCTCTCTTCTCCCGTTATTCATCCTGTTTGTAAAGAACTCCATTAAGAGGCTTCAGACCTACACTGGACTACACCTAAGGCCCTTTACTGAAGTAACATAATTAAAAGGTCCCATTCACAATATGTTCACATCCACAGGAATGGATGAGAGTTAAGAATATGATTTTCTGGGGGTATATACAGTCTCAGACTACCACACCTCCCAAATGTTTCTAAAGAGGTTGTACCATTTTACATTCCCACCTGCAACGAACGAGGTTCCTACTTCTCTGTCTCCTCAGCAATGTTAATCATTTTCCATTTTTCAAACATAATAGTCATTTCATTTGGGAGTGCATGGTATCTCATGGTTTTATTTGTAATTCCCTAGGAATGTTGAACATCTTTTCATGTTCTCATTGAACATTTGCACATCTGCTTTGGAAAAATATATTTTCATTTCTTTGCCCATTTGCAATTGGTGGCTTTTCTGTGTGTGTGTGTGTGGTGCAGAAATTCTTTTTATAAATTTGATAATAAGCCCTTATTAATTATATGGTTTCCAAATATTTTCACTCATTCTATAGGTTGTTCTTTCACTTTCTTGATAGTTTTTGATGTACAAAAGTTGCTAATTTTCATGAAATTCAAAGTCTCTGTCTTTTTCTTTTGTTGGTCTTATATTTGATGTAAACTTTAAGGATCCATTTCCTAATACAAGTTATTGAAGAAATTTTCCTAAGTCTTCTTCTAAGAGTTTTATAGCTTTAGCTCTTTTTTTTTTTTTTTTTAATTTTTTTATTTTTTATTGACTTTGTAATAATATTACATTAAAAATATATATGTGAGGTCCCATTCAACCCCACCCCCCCACCCCCCCTCTCCGCCCCCCCAACAACTCTCGTTCCCATCATCATGACACATCCATTGGATTTGGTAAGTACATCTTTGGGCACCTCTGCACCTCATATACATTGGTTCACATCATGGCCCATACTCTCCTCTATTCCATCATGTAGGCCCTGTGAGGATTTACAATGTCCGGTGATTACCTCTGAAGCACCATCCAGGGCAGCTCCATGTCCCGAAGACGCCTCCACCTCTCATCTCTTCCTGCCTTTCCCCATACCCTTTGTCCATTATGTCCACTTTTCCCAATCCAATGCCACCTCTTCTATGTGGACACTGGATTGGTTGTGTCCATTGCACCTTTATGTCAAGAGGAGGCTCAGATTCCACCTGGATGCTGGATGCAATCCTCCCATTTTCAGTTGTAATCACTCTAGGCTCCATGGTGTGGTGGTTGTCCTTCTTCACCTCCATCTTAGCTGAGTGTGGTAAGTCCAATAAATCAGATTGTAGGTGCTGGAGTCTGTTGAGGCTCAGGATCTGGCTATCACATTGTCAGTCCAGAGATTCAAATCCCCTAAATATATCTTAAACCCCAACATTAACTGCACCTCCAGCACATTAGCATGAAAGTCTTATGAAGGGAGATCCCATCTGAGTCCAGATTCATCACACATAAACACCATTTCCAAAGAGGGGCCATCTGCCCTGGTAGTTAACCCCATCGGCCATGACCATAACTCCCATGGGTCTCTTTAGCCCTCAAAGGAACCAATATCTGGGGGTTGTATCTGCTTTATCTGTCTCTCTGACTCTGCTCAGTTGTGCATGAGGGCAAACCTTCTGCCAGCCTCCAGACTCTTTTTTAGAAACTCGTAGCCATATAAACTCATTTCTCCTTTCCATTTCCCCCTTACTTTAGGTCAAACAGCATTTTAAAGTCATGGTATTTTATGTAGACATGGATATTCTGCCGATCCGCATTGAACCTTCCGTATAAGGTCATTTTCCAGTTGCATCATCAGTTGGTAGTTGATAGTGGTCCCTCGCTGCCAGGGAGGCTCATCCCCGGGTGTCATGTCCCACGCTGGGGGGAAGGCATTGCATTTACATGCTGAGTTTGGCTTCGAGACTGGCCACATTTGAGTAACATGAAGGCTGACAGGAGGGAATTCCCAGGTACAATGTTGCTCTAGGCCTTGTTCTTATTTTAGGTTTATCAGCTCACAAGTATAGTCATTAGCTTCAGGGGCTCACTGTTGAACCCTCACTCCCTCCCGGTCCCCGCCACTGTACCTGGGAGACTGTCGCTGCTCCCCTAGGGACCACAACAGAGCACCACTGGCCAGGAACCCAGTACCCCCCCTACTGTGGTTTTTAATTGTTGCCACTATGAGTATATCCAAACATTACCATGCACCCTGGACATATGTTCTGTACAGCTCCCTGTCAGTCATATATCACCTGTCATTGGTATCCCATACCAGTATCCCTCCATTGCCATTGTTGAAACACTCTGTGATCCAGAACTCCCCGAAATTTGAAGCCCAATATAATGTCATGGTCCCTTACTAGGGAATGGCATATAGCGATGAGTTTAAAGGATAGATAAAGAACTTGGATAAAGTTAGATAAAGAACTTAGATAAAGAATGTTGACTTGAAAAAATTCCACATCCTATTTTTTTCTTTTCCCCCCCCCCCCCCCTAATTATTCAGCTTTTCTTCACAGGAGTCCTAGACCACAGCAATGTATATATATAATATACAGCACTCCCACACATCCACCAGAAAACCTTTTCCCTTCCACAGTGATACTCTTACGCCCTATTCATATCATATTTACTTAAAGTGATGTACAGAGTCTGAGACATTAGCTTTCTAACAAGGTGACATCTGTGTTTACATTATGGTGCATACTTTAGGATACACAGTTCTTTACATTTTTAGTTATCCTATGTTTTACATTATGGTTTACATTATCAGTCTGTCATCTCCTATATGTTATGGTGTAATATTACATGTTTTATATCCATCCTTGTGTACTCTCAAGAAACTCCTCTCTTACCCCCCATTTACTTTGGTTCCACACATTTAACGTCCATTTTCCCTTCCACCTTGGTGCTCTCAGTGATAGCCAACCTCCGTTTCCTGAGGAGCCACTTCCAGAGATAGATGGAATAGTGTTCAGGGCCTAACTTGCTCAACTGCCCCAATGCCCTGGGAGACACCCTTTCTCTCGAGGGATACAGTTCCCTCTATTGGATGGCATTAGTCCTCCCCAGGATGTGGGTCCACCCCCACTCTCACTACTTGGGTTTCTACCCCATGGTGTCACCCACTCTGGCAGAATGAGCATTTAGACATTCCCCAGGAGCCCGTCCTGCATCAGACCCTCCCCTCCGAGCATTCTAAACAGGTAACCCTCTTTATTATATTTTGATATGATTTTCTCGGCATTTTACTCTCCACCAACACCTGCCCCTCTCCTGGTTCGTATGCTACCCCTCCCTCCCCCCACTTTTGGGCAACGTTACCCACCCGTCCCTCCCCGGCCACCCTCAAACCCACAAAGCCCCAAGCAAAGGCAACCCCTTGCCCCCCTTTTATCTCTTCTTTGTGTTCATACTTACCACCATCTCGTCTTAAATTCCACCCCTGCAGACATCGGCTCATATCCTTCCTCCACCCTCCGATTTCCTGCAAGCCTATCGTTCAGTCTCTTGCTATCTAGGGCAGCTTGTTTATTTCATATCATTGAGGTCATGTAGTATTTGTCCTTCAATGTCTGGGTTGCTTCACTCAACATAAGGTTCTCAAGATTCATCCATGTTATCACATGTGTTTGTAGTGTGTTTGTTCTTACAGCCGAGTAGTATTCCATTGTGTGTATATACCACATTTTATTGATCCACTCGTCTGTTGATGGGGATTTGGGTTGATTCCAACTTTTGGCAATAGTGAACAATGCTGCTATGAACATTGGTGTACATATATTGGTTTGTGTTTTTGTTTTCAGTTCTGCTGGGTATATTCCCAGCAGTGGTATTGCTGGGTCATATGGCAAATCTATGGCTAGTTTTTTGAGAAACCGCCATACTGTTCTCCAGAATGGTTGGATCCTTCTGCATTCCCACCAGCAGTGGATGAGTGTTCCCCTTCCTTCACATCCTCTCCAGCACTTGTATTCTTCTGTTTTTTTCATAGCTGCCAATCTTATGGGTGTAAGATGGTATCTCATTGTGGTTTTGATTTGCATTTCCCTGATAGCTAGAGATTTGGAACATTTTTTCATGTGCTTTCTTGCCATTTGTATTTCTTCTTCGGAAAAGTGTCTGTTTAAGTCTTTTTCCCATTTTTTAAATGGATTGTTTATCTTTTTATTTTCAAGATGTAGGAGTTCTTTATATATGCAAGTTATAAGTTTCTTATCAGATATATGATTGCCAAATATTTTCTCCCACTGTGTGGGCTCCCTTTTTACTTTCTTGACAAACTCCTTTGAGGTGCAGAAGGCTTTAATTTTGAGGAAGTCCCATTTATCTATTAGTTCTTTTGCTGCTCGTGCTTTTGGTGAGATATTCATAAATACATTATCTATTACAAGGTCCTGTAGATGTTTCCCTACACTGCTTTCTAAGGTTTTTATGGTCTTGGCTCTTATATTTAGGTCTTTGATCCATCTTGAGTTGATCTTTGTATAAGGTGTGAGATGGTAATCCTCTTTCATTCTTCTACATATGGCTATCCAGTTCTCCAGACACCATTTGTTGAATAGGCCACTCTCTCCCAGTTGAGAGGGTTTGGTGGCTTTATCGAATATTATGTGGTTGTATATGTGAGGTTCTATATCAGAGCTTTCAATTCGATTCCATTGGTCTATATGTCTCTCCTTATGCCAATACCATGCTGTTTTCACCACCGTAGCTTTATAGTATGTTTTGAAGTCAGGTAGTGTGATTCCTCCAATTTCGTTTTTCTTTTTCAGTATGTCTTTGGCTATTCGGGGTCTCTTTCCTTTCCAAATAAATTTCATAGTTAGTTTTTCTAGTTCCTTAAAGAAGGCTGCATTGATTTTTATTGGGATTGCATTGAATGTGTAGATCAATTTTGGTAGGATAGACATCTTAATAATGTTCAGTCTTCCTATCCATGAACAAGGAATAGTCTTCCATTTATTTAGGTCTTCTTTGATTTCCTTGAACAATCTTGTATAGTTCTCAGTGTATAAGTTCTTTACCTCTTTAGTTAAATTTATTCCTAAGTATTTGATTTTTTTATTTACTATTGTGAATGGTATTTGTTTCTTGATTTCCTCCTGATCTTGCTCATTATTGGTGTACAGAAATGCTACTGATTTTTGCGCATTGATCTTATAACCTGCGACTTTACTAAACTCATTTATGAGTTCTAGAATCTTCGTTGTAGATCTCTCAGGGTTTTCTATGTATAGGATCATGTCATCTGCAAATAATGAAATTTTGACTTCTTCCTTTCCAATTTGAATGCCTTTTATTTCTGGTTCTTGCCTCAGTGCTCGAGCAAGTACTTCTAAGACAATGTTAAATAGGAGCGGCGACAGTGGGCATCCTTGTCTTGTTCCTGAGTTTAGAGGGAAGGAGTCTAGGATTTCTCCATTGTAAACAATATTGGCTTTAGGTTTTTCATATATACTCTTTATCATGTTCAAAAAATTTCCTTGTATTCCAATCATTTGGAGTGTTTTTATCAAAAAAGGGTGCTGTATTTTGTCAAATGCTTTTTCTGCATCAATAGATATAATCATGTGATTTTTTTCCTTCAATCTGTTTATATGGTGTATTACGTTGATTGATTTTCTTATGTTGAACCATCCTTGCATACCTGGGATGAATCCCACTTGGTCGTGGTGTATAATTCGTTTAATGTGTTGTTGAATACGATTAGCAAGTATTTTGTTAAGTATTTTTGCGTCTAGGTTCATTAGAGAAATTGGTCTGTAATTTTCCTTTCTTGTGATGTCTTTGTTTGGCTTTGGTACTAGGGTAATGTTGGCATCATAGAAGGAGTTGGGTATTGTTCTTTCTGTTTCCATGGTTTGGAATAGTTTCAGCAGGATTGGTGTCAGTTCTTTCCGGAATGTTTTATAGAATTCACCTGTGAAGCCATCTGGCCCTGGGCTCTTCTTAGTTGGGAGATTTTTAATAACTGATTCTATCTCTCTGCTTGTGATTGGTTTGTTAAGATCATCAATTTCTTCTTTTGTCAATATGGGCTGTTTATGTGTTTCTAGGAATTTGTCCATTTCCTCTAGATTGTCATTTTTGTTGGAATATAGTTTTTCAAAATATCCTCTTATGATAGTCTTTATTTCTGTGGGGTCAGTGGTGATATCGCCTTTCTCATTTCTTATTTTGTGTATTTGCATCTTCTCTCTTTTTTTCTTTGTTAGTGTTGCTAAAGGTTTGTCAATTTTGTTAATCTTCTCAAAAAACCAGCTCTTGGTCTTGTTTATCTGTTCAAGTGCTTTCTTATTTTCTATTTCATTTAGTTCTGCTCTTATCTTTGTTATTTCCTTCCTTCTTCTTCCTGTTGGGTTACTTTGTTGTTGTTTTTCTAATTCCTTCAAATGTGCAGTTAGTTCTTCAATTTTTGCTCTTTCTTCTTTTTTGATATATGAATTTATGGCTATAAACTTCCCTCTCAGTACTGCTTTTGCTGCATCCCATAAATTTTGGTATGTTGTGTTATCATTATCATTTGTTTCAAGGTAGTCATTGATTTCTTTTGAGATTTCCTCTTTGACCCACTGTTTTTCTAAGAGTGTGTTGTTTAATTTCCAAATCGTGGTGTGAAATCTGGGCTTCTTTCCCTTGCAAATCTCCAGCTTGACTCCACTGTGGTCAGAGATAATGTTTTGTATGATTTCAATCTTTCTGAATTCGTTCAGCCTTTCTTTGTGGCCTAGCATATGATCTATCTTGGAGAATGATCCATGTGCGCTTGAGAAAAATGTATATCCTGCTGTGTTTGGGTGTAGCGATCTATATATGTCTATTAGATCGAGCTCCTCTAATATACTATTCAGATGTTTTGTTTCTTTGGTGATTCTCTTTTGAGATGTTCTGTCCAGAGTTGATAGTGGTGTATTAAAATCCCCCACTATAATTGTAGATGTATCTATTCTTTCACTTAGTTTTTCCAGCGTTTGCCTGACGTATTTAGAGGCACCCTTGTTAGGGGCATAGATATTTATGATTGTTCGATCTTCTTGACAGATTTTCCCTTTGACTAAAATGTAGTATCCTTCTTTGTCTCTCACAATTGTTTCACATTTAAAGTCTATTTTGTCTGATATTAATATAGCTACTCCTGCCTTTTTTTGGTTATTGTTAGCTTGTATGATTGTTTTCCAACCTTTCACTTTCAATCTCCATGCGTCTCTGGGTCTAAGATGTGTCTCTTGTAGACAGCATATGGATGGGTCATATTTCCTTATCCAGTGTCCCAGTCTGAATCTTTTGATAGGTGAGTTTAATCCATTGACATTCAGTGTTATTACTATCAAGGAATTATTTGTGTTAGCCATATTTTGATTGGATTTGTGTTTGTCATAGTTTGTTTGTATATTTTTTTTGTCTTTTTTGTTGTTGTTGTTGGTCTTATACTCTCCTCCAACTTTGCCTTTCCTGTTTTTTCCTTTCTTCCTGCAGAACTCCCTTTAGAATTTCTTGAAGGGGAGGTTTCTTGTTGGTATACTCTTTCAGTTTCTGTTTGTCTGCGAATATTTTGAACTCTCCATCATGTTTGAATGCTAGTTTAGCTGGATAGAGTATTCTTGGTTGGAAATTTTTTTCCTTTAGTACCTTGACTATATCATACCACTGTCTTCTTGCCTCCATGGTTTCAGAAGAGAAATCAGCACTTAATCTAATTGAGCTTCCCTTGTATGTGATGGTTTTCTTTTCTCTTGCTGCTTTTAGGATTTTCTCTTTGTCTTGAGCATTGGATAATTTGACAAGTATATGTCTTGGGGTGGGCCTGTTGGGGTTTATGACTTGTGGAGTGCGCTGTGCTTCTTGGATATGTACATCTGTCTCTTTCAGTAGATTTGGGAAGTTTTCAGCCATTATTTCCTGCAACACTCTTTCTGACCCCTTTCCCTTCTCTTCACCTTCTGGAATGCCTATAATACGTATGTTTGAGCGTTTTGCATTGTCATTCAGGTCCCTAAATCCTAATTGGATTTTTTCTATCTTCTTATTGACCCCTTCTACTATCTGTTTGATTTCTGATGTACTGTCTTCCACATCACTAATTCTCTGCTCTGTCTCTTCTAGTCTGCTGATATTTGCTGCAAGTGTATTTTTGATTATTTGAACTGTGGTGTTCATTCCCATCATATCTGTTATCTTTTTGCATATGTCTGCAATTTCCCCTCCAAGTGTTGTCTTCATGTTGTTAACCTCTTTCATTACTTCATCAAATTTGTCGGTCATAAATGTTCTGATATCTTTCATTGCTTGTGCGAAGTTCTGCTCCCCTTCCTGATTTTTAGTTTGTTGATTGGATTCAACCATGTTTTCCTGATTACTGGTTTGATTTGTATTCTTTTGTTGCTGTCTCATCATCATTTTATCTTGACGGGTTTATTCAGTTCCTTAGCTTCTTTGTCTACTCTTGGAGATTTGTTAGCTGTTGTTTTTGTGTAAGTGTTATATCTTCTTTTTGTCACTTTGTTCTTCTTATTCTAATTTCTTGTTTCTGGTTAAGTTCACTTTAGAGGAAAGTATTAGTGTTGGGGAAAGGCAATTGTGTAAGCAAGGGAAAAGTGTAAAGTTGTATTGGTGATGTATGTTAATAAAGCAGGAATATGAGATCTGGAAGGATGGAGGTTAGATTCATGTAGATTGTATAGAGTTATAGCTGTAGGTAGAGTACCTTTTATGAAGTTGATGACTGAATTTGGGAGGAATATGGTATGAACTACACAGCTATTGTTTTCATGAGAGAGGGAAAAAGAAAAGAAAGGTAATAGTTTCAAGAGTGGATAATAGACAGAAAGCAGAACAAAGGTATTAGAAATTAAGAGTTAGACACTTTGTGGATCAAAGAACGGGAGGTGGGGGGTGGAATATAGGAGAGACAGTAGATGATAGTGGATATCAAGATGCAGGGGAAGGGGGATAGTGTAGGTAGCCTAAATCAGTTCACATAGAAATGAGGCAGTGGAGGATGGGAAAACCCAGCAAATGTGAGGTGTTCCCTGTAGCACCTATTGTATACTTGAATTAAAGTAAAAATAAGTGGAAGATGAGGGACAAGAGGGAAAGAGAAAACCGAAAAAAGAAAAAAAAAAAAACAAACTAATTATAATAAAGAAAAAAGAAAGGCAAGAAGAAAGGAAGAAAGAAAAAGAGGATGGGCAAACGGTGGGGAACGGATAGGGAGAAGAGAGATACAGGTACACACGTGTCACAATTGCAACACTATCTAAAACAACAACTTCCCCCCGCTTTGCCCTAAAACCCCCCCGTCTGTCTGCCCAAATGGGTCTGCAAGCACCTCCCTTCCCACAAACCCCCAATAGGCCGCCCAGGGCCCACGAACTCCCCAGTACTGCAGATGCTCAAAAAAAAAAAAAAAAAAAAAAATTAAGTAAAATTAAACAAACAAACAAACAAACAAACAAACAAACAAACAAACAAAAAAAAACAGAAACCCCTCCCCAGGCCCGGCTCCGCCCGCCACGGAGGCTTGGACCGGCTCTGCCCGGCTCCTCACGCCGCCTTGGCCTGGCCTGGCTCCGCCCAGCTCCGCTCGCTACAGCGGCCCAGCCGGCTCCGGCGTCCACCTCCCGCCACCGCGGCCTGGACCGGCCCTGCCCGGCTCCGTACCCGCCGCGGCCTGACCCGGGCCCGCCCGGCTCCAAACGCTACCGCGGCCCGCAGCCGGGGCCTGCACCGGCCCCGCCCGGCTCCAAGCGCTACCGCGGCCCGCAGCCGGGGCCTGCACCGGCCCCGCCCGGCTCCAAGCGCTACCGCGGCCCGCAGCCGGGGCCTGCACCGGCCCCGCCCGGCTCCAAGCGCTACCGCGGCCCGCAGCCGGGGCCTGCACCGGCCCCGCCCGGCTCCAAGCGCTACCGCGGCCCGCAGCCGGGGCCTGCACCGGCCCCGCCCGGCTCCAAACGCCACCGCGGCCCGGCTCCGCCCGGCTCAGCCCCGCCCGGCCCCGCTCACCGCCGGCGCAGCGTGGCCCGGCCTGGCCCAGCCCCACCGAGCGGGGCTAGATGCCTAGTCTCCGCCTACGCAAGAAGGGAATCCTCTACAGGTAGCTGGGATCCCCGTGTATATTTCACAGACGAATCCTCTCTGTTACCTTCCCTCCAAATCGATGTCCAGACACCTCCGGACCAGCAAAAATCCCGAAACAATCCGGTCCCAAAGAGTCTCCAACGCCGCCCAGCCGATTCCCTGCAGAAGACTCTAACAGGGATGTTCACTCAGCCGCCATCTTGCCCCCTCTCTTTAGCTCTTATATTTAGGTTATTGACCAGTTTTCAGTTAATTTTTGTCTATGGTAGAAGGAGCATCCATTTTTTTCCTTTTGCCTATGGATGATCTGTTTCCCTGGTTATTTTTTCAAAAAGAATATTCCTTCCTCTTTGATGTACTTGGAAGCTTGGTAAAAAATCAATTAGGCATTAATATCTGTATTTTTCCTTTGTTCTCTATTCTCTTTCCTTTGTTCATATTCCTGTCTTTCTTCCAGTATCACAATGGTTTGATTCATATTGCTTAGAGATAAGTTTTGAAATGGGACAGTGTGAATATACAAATATCATCTTTCTCAGGGTAATTTTGGGAATTCAGAATCCCTTGCCATTCTGCATGAACTGGTGATTAGCTTTCCCATTTCTGCAAAGTTTGCTGTTCAGTTTTGATTGGATAGTGTTGAATCAATAATTGGATTTGGGTAGTATTACCATCTTAATGATATTAAGTGTTCAAATCCATAAGCACAGAATATATTTTCATTTATTGAGGCCTTTTAAAATTTCTTTCAATAATGCTTTGTAGTATTCCATGTACAAGCCCTCTAAATCCTTGGTTAAATTAATCCCTAGCTATTTTATTCTTTTAGTTGCTATTGTAAATGAAATATTTTTCTCAATTTTGCTTCTGGACTTTTCATTGCTAGTGTACAGAAAAACTACTGATTTTTGTATATCGATCTTGTACCTGTCAAATTGTGGAGTTCAGTTAATTGGGTGGAGCAGCTTTTTTATAGACTTTTCATGATTTTCTATATATAGGACAATGTCACCAGGTAGAGATAATTTTACTTTGTTCCAATTTGATGCATTTAATTTATTATTTTTAATTCACAGTTTTACAGAAAAATCATGCACATAATACAGAGTTCCCATATATCCCTCCATAATTGCCAACTTATATTTGGTGGAATATTTTGTTACAATTCATAAAAGAATGTACTTATAATTCTACTATTAACTATAGTCCAAGAATTTCCTGTTTGTGTTGCACAATGCAACATTTTTTTCAGTTATTATTTCTAATAACTTACATGCATTCTAAAAATTTCCCCTATAATTACATACAAACATATAATTCAGTGCTGTTAATAATGTTTATAATGTTGTGCTACCCTCACCACCATTCATTAGCAAAATTATTTTCCATCACCCCAAATAGAAACTATGTACAATTAAGCATTTATTTCCCCTTCCATATTCCCATGACTGCTCCTACAAACCTATATTCTAGTTTGTGAATCTGTGAATTTCCTTATGCTAAAGACTTCATAACATTGAGATCATACAATATTTGTCCCTTTATATAATTTTTTATTTTTAAAGAAGCTTTAGATTACATAAATGTTACATAAAAAATATAAGTTATTTCCATATGCCCCATTCCCTCCATCTCCCACACTTTCCACATTATCAACATCCTTCATTAATGTGGGACATTTGTTACAATTGATGAACCTACATTGAAGCATTTCTACCAATCATGTACTACAGTTTACATTATAGTTTACCCTTTGTTCTGCACAATTTTGTAAGTTATGACAAAATATACAATGGCCTCTATCTGTCACTGCAATGTCATGCAAGACAAATCCAATTGCCAAAAATGCCACCATATGACAGCTATTCTTCCCTCTCACATCCCTCGGAACCTCTGGTAGCCACTGCTTCTACATCATTGATAAGAGTTCTTCCATTGCTAGAATCATAAGTCTCTAGTGGAATAATAATATGTCTACTTTATTTCATTGTTCATTCCTCAATCTTGAGGATTTTATGATGGTGATGCCCACTCTGTTTCTAACTGTGAATGGACTTAGATCCTGTGGGAGATGGATGAGCTTGCTTGCAGTTGTAGACATTGTCTGTTTCTTGGGAAATTCAAGGCTCAACTGGCACATGGGTGAAACAAAAATTTAAGGCTCTGGGACATATATGTATGAGGTGTTCTAACCAAACTCCTGAAGGGCATGGGTCTCAGCATCTGCATGACTAAAGAATGTGCTGAGCACCAAATAAGACATAAACTTTATTGTGACTTGTGAACATGAGAGGATCTTCACTGGCAGCAGGTTGGAGAATTGTTACTGCTCCTCATAGTGGCAGGAAAGTGAGGGGCAATATAGGGCTTTCAGAACAAAATATTTCCACAGGGTAATGAGAACAGAGCTTCTGCTAGGGTCACATGGGGGACACAGTGGACTCTGGTGGTGTTATCTGAGGAAGGAACTGTACCTCCTTGAGGAGATATATACCATCTACACATTGGCTCTTTTCCCTTTGGGGAAGTTTGTTAATTTTTAACTTATGTCCGGGTCACAGGGAAGGGGAGCCTGGGCTGTGGGTTCCCACAATCCACCCCCACCCATGCAGAAGCTTAGGTTGATCATAGGACATGGATTGCATCCACATTCCACAGCAACAGTAGACCAATAACAGAATAAATAGAAGTCTTCCAGAAAATCTAGTAGACTTATAAAACCATGTTGCCATGTCTAAGAATGGGAATTACACTATTTAGATAAAGGGTCAAAAGTTAATTACTAATGTGCTGTAAGTCCTCTTGCATATGATTTAATTGTTTTAATTTTATTTTTTTAATTCATTTTTTAAAAATATTACATTCAAAAAATATGAGGTCCCCATTCACCCCCCCATCACCCCCACCCCACCACTCCCCCACAGCAACACTCTCCCACATCATCATGACACATTCATTGCATTTGGTGAATACATCTCTGGGCATTGCTGCACCTCATAGTGAATGGTCCACATCATAGCCCACACTCTCCCATGTTCCATCCAGTGGGCCATGGAAGGATCTACAATGTCCCGTAATTGTCCCTGCAGCACCACCCAGGACAACTCCAAGCCCTGAAAATGCCTCCACATCTCATCGCTTCCTCCCATTCCCTGCACCCAGCAGCCACCATGGCCACTTTTTCCACACCAATGCCACATTTTCTTGATTATTAGCCACAATAGTTCGTGAATAGAATATCAGTAAGTTCACTCTAATCCTTACTGTATTCCTCCATCCTGTGGACCTTGGATTGGTTCCACATCTATGTCAAGAGGGGGCTTAGATTACACATGGATACTGGATACAATCCTGCTTTTAGTTGTAGGCACTCTTGGCTCCTTGATGTGGTGAGTGGGGTAAGTCCAACAAAACAGAGTGTAGGAGCTGAAGTCTGTTCAGGCTCAGGGACTGGCTATCATATGGTCAGTCCGGAGATTCAGATTCCCTAGATATATCTTAAACCACAGCACCAACTACACTTTTGGTAAAGTAACAGGAAAGGCTTGTGAAAAGAGATCCCATCTGAGTCCAGCTCCATCACGCAGAAACACCAGCTCCAAAGAAGGGCCAAATGACATGGCAGTGAACTCCATCTGCCATGCCCCTAGAACCTGTGGGTCTCTTTAGCCCTCAGAAGAACCAATACCTGGGGTTGTATCTACTTTATCTGTCTCTGAGACTCTGCTCAGGTGTGCATAAGGGCAACCCCATTGATAACCTCCAGACTCTTTTTTACAGACTCATAGCCATATAAACTCATTTGCCCTTTCCATTTCCCCCTTGATTTAGGTCAAAAGGCATTTTTAACTCCTGTTATTTATGTAGACAGGGATATTCTGCTGGTCAGAGTTGAACCTTTTATTCAAGGTCATTTTCTAGTTACATCATCAGCTGGTACCTGGAAGTGCCCCCGCGGTGCTACAGAGGCTCACCCCAGGAGTCATGTCCTACTCTGGGGTGAAGGCATTGCATTTACATGCTGAGTTTGGCTTTGAGACTGGCCACATTTGAGTAACACGGAGGTTCTCAGGAGGGAACTCTTAGGCACACTGCTGCTCTAGGCCTTGTTCTTATTTCAGGTGTATAGGCTCATAAGCATAGTCATTAGTATCAGGGGCTCACTGTTGTACTCACATTCCTTACTGGTCCTTGCCGTTGCACCCGGGGGACTGCCGCTGCTCCCCTAGGGACTGTGACAGAGCGCCCCCAGCCAGGAACCCAGCAAGCCCCCAGCTGTTGTTTTTAATTGTTTCCACTATGAATATATCCAAACATTTCCTTGCACCCTGGACACATGCCCTGTATAACCCCCTGTCAACCATATATCCCCTGTCAATAACATCCCATGCCAGTATTTCTCTGCTGTCATTGTTGAACCACTCTGTGATCCAAAACTTCCTGAAAAGTGAAGCCCGATATAATGCCAGGTTCCCTTAATAGTAAAATGGAATATAGCAATGAGTTTAAAGGTTAGATAAAGAATACATATTAATTTGGAGAAATTCTACATCCTGTCATTTTCTATTCTTTTTTCTAAGTATTAAGCTTATCTTCACAAGAGTTTTAGATCACAGTAATTCATATATACAATATACAGTACTCCCACATATCCAATATAAAACCTTTTCCCTTCCACAGCAATAATCTTTTACCATAGTCATACTATATTTACTGAAACTGATGTACAGATATTGAGACAATAGCTTTCAAACAAGGTAACATTTGTGTTTACATTGTGGTTTACACTTTAGGCTATACAATGTTCTAAATTTTTAGTTATTCTATGTTTTACATTATGATTTACATTATTAGTCTGTCAGCCCCTATATGTTTTTCATGTAATACTACATGTTTTATATCCATCCTTGTATATTCTTGTGAAACACTTCACAGTTACGTTGGTTTCATCTATTCAATATCTATTTCTCCCTCCCCTTAGAGCCCACAGTGATATTTAATCTTCATTTCTTGAAGAGCCATGTTCAGAGATACTTGCAACAGTGTTGAGGGCTTGACGGCTCAACTGCCCTAATGCCCTGGGAGCCACCATTTCTCTTGAGAGATACAGTTCCCTCTATTTGATGGCATCAGTCCTCCCCAGGATGTGGGTATACCTTCACTCTCATTATATGGGTGTCTACCCAATGATATAACCCACTCTGGCAAAATGAGCATTCACATATTCCCTAGGAGTCTGTCCTACATCAGATTATCCCCTTTGAGTATCTTAAACAGGTAACTTTCCTAATTATATTTTGAAAAGTTTTTCTCAGCATTATACTATCAACCAATACCTGACAATCTCCTATGTTCATATGTTGCCCCTCCCACCCCCAATTTCTTGGGCAATATTACCCATCCTTCCATCCCTAGCCCCCTTCAAGCCACAAAGCCCCACCCAAAGACAACCCTATGCCCCCATTTTATCCCTTCCTCGTACACATACTTACCTCCAGCTTATCATAGATTTCACCCATGTAGATGTCAGCTTACATCTTTCCTCTACCCCCCTGATTTCCTGTAAGCCTATCTTCCAGTCTCTAGCTCTCTGAGGAGGCTTGGTTTATGTATTTCATATCATTGAGGTCACGTAGTATTTGTCCTTCAATGGCAGGGTTGCTTCAACTCAACATAAAGTTCTCAAGATTCATCCATGTCATCATGTGTGTTTTTGTAGTGTATTTGTTCTTAAAGCCGAGTAGTATTCCATTGTATGTATATACCACATTTTATTTATCCATTCATCTGTTGATGGGCATTTGGGTTGATTCCAAATTTTAGCAATAGTGAACAATGCTTCTAGGAACATTGGTGCACATATATCGATTTGTGTCCTTGTATTCAGTTCTACTGGGTATATACCCAGCAGTGGAATTACTGGGTCATATGACAAATCCATATGGTTAGTTTTTTGAGAAACCGCCAAACTGTCCTCCACAATGGTTGGATCCTTCTGTATTCCCACCAGCAGTGGATGAGTATTTCCATTTCTCCACATCCTCTCCAGCATTTGTATTCTTCTGTTTTTTTTCATAGCTGCCAATCTTATGGGAGTAAGATGGTATCTCATTGTAGTTTTGATTTTAATTTCCCTGATAGCTAAAGATTTGGAGCATTATTTCATGTACTTTTTAGCCATTTGTATTTCTTCTTTGGAGAAGTGTCTGTTTAAATCTTTTTCCCATTTTATAAATGGTTTGCTTATCATTTTATTTTCAAGATAAAGGAGTTCTTTATATATGCAAGTTATAAGTCTCTTATCCGATATATGGTTACCACGTATTTTCTCCCATTGTGTAGGCTCCCTTTTTACTTTCTTGATAAAATCCTTTGAGGTGCAGAAAGCTTTAATTTTCAGGAAGTCCCATTTATCTGTTTTTTGCTGGTCGTGATTTTGGTGTGAAGTTCATGAAGCCATTTCCTATTACAAGGTCTTGTAGATGTTTCCCTACTTGCTTTCCAAAGTCTTTATGGTCTTGGCTCTTATATTTAGGTCTTTGATCTATCTTGAGTTGATCTTTGTATAAGGTGTGAAATGGTAATCCTCTTTCATTCTTTTACATATGGATATCCAGTTCTCCAGGCACCATTTGTTGAATAGGCCATTTTATCCCAGTTGAGAGGGTTTAGTGGCTTTATCAAATATTATATGGCTATATATATGAGGTTCTGTATCAGAATTTTCAATTCGATTCCATTGGTCTGTGTGTCTCTCCTTATGCCAATACCATGCTCTTTTCACTACTGTAGCTTTACAGTATGTTTTCAAGTCAGGTACTGTGATTCGTCCAATTTTGTTTTTCTTTTTCAATATGTCTTTGGCTATTTGGGGCCTCTTTCCTTTCCAAATAAATTTCATAGTTTTTCTAGTTCCTTAAAGAAGGCTGTGTTGATTTTTATTGGGGTTGCATTGAATGTGTAGATCAGTTTTGGTAAATAGACATCTTAATAATATTTAGTCTTCCTATCCATGAACAGGGAATATTCTTCCATTTATTTAGGTCTTCTTTGATTTCCTTGAACAGTTTTGTGTAGTTCTCAGTGTATAAGTTCTTTACCTCTTTAGTTAAATTTATTCTTAGGTATTTGATTTTTTTATTTACTATTGTAAATGGTATTTGTTTCTTGATTTCCTCCTGATCTTGCTCATTATTGGGGTACAGAAATGCTACTGATATTTGCACATTGATCTTATAACCTGCAACTTTACTAAACTCATTTATGAGTTCTAGAAGCTTTGTTGTAGACCTCTCAGGGTTTTCTATGTATTTCTGCAAATAATGAAATTTTGACTTCTTCCTTTCCAATATGAATGCATTTTATGTCTGGTTCTTGCCTCAGTGCTCGAGCAAGTACTTCTAAGACAATGTTAAATAGAAGGGGAGATAGTGGGCATCCTTGTCTTTTTCCTGACTTTAGGTGGAAGGATTTTAAGATTTCACCATTATAAACAATGTTGGTTGTGGGTTTTTCATATATACTCTTTATCATGTTCAAAAAATTTCCTTGTATTCCAATCTTCTGGAGTGTTTTTATCAAGAAAGGGTACTGTATTTTGTCAAATGCTTTTTTCTGCACCTATAGATATAATCTTGTGATTTTTTCCCTTCAATCTGTTTATATGGTGTATTACATTGATTGATTTTCTTATGTTGAATCATCCTTGCATACCTGGACCGAATCCCACTTGGTCATGTTGTATAATTCATTTAATGTGTTGTTGAATATGATTAGCAAGTATTTTGTTAAGTATTTTTGCGCCTAGTTTCATTAGAGAAATTGGTCTGTAATTTTCCTTTCTTGTGGTGTCTTTGTTTGGCTTTGGTACTAGGGTATGTTGGCATCATAGAAGGAGTTAGGGAATGTTCCTTCTGTTTTGATTTTTTGGAAGAGTTTCAGCAGGATTGGTGTTAGTTCTTTCCGGAATGTTTTGTAGAATTCACGTGTGAAGCTCTCTGGCCCTGGGCTCTTCTTAGTTGGGAGGTTTTTAATGACTGATTCTATCTCTTTACTTGTGATTGGTTTGTTGAGATCATCAATTTCTTCTTTCATCAATAGAGGCAGCTTATGTGTTTCTAGGAATTTGTCCATTTCCTGAGTTGTGATTTTTGTTGGAATATAGTTTTTCAAAGTATCCTCTTATGATAGTCTTTATTTCTGTGAGGTCAGTGGTGATACCTCCTTTCTCATTTCTTATTTTGTGTTTTTGCATCTTCTCTCTTTTTTTCTTTGTTAGTCTTGCTAAGGGTTTGTCACTTTTATTGATCTTCTCAAAAAACCAGCTCTAGGTTTTGTTTATCTTTTCAAATGGTTTCTTATTTTCTATTTCATTTAGTTCTGCTCTTATCTTTGTTCTTTCTTTCTTTCTTCTTCCTGTGGGAATAATTTGTTTTTTTTTTTTTTTTTTACTAATTCCTCCAAATGTGCAGTTAGTTCTTCAATTTTTGCTCTTTCTTCTTTTTTGATGTATGAATTTATGGCTATAAATTTCCCTCTCAGTACTGCTTTTGCTGCATCCCATAAATTTTGGTATGTTGTTTTATCATTATCATTTGTTTCAAGGTAGTTATTGATTTCTTTTGAGAGTTCCTCTTTGACCCACGCTTTTCTAAAGTGTGCTGTTTAATTTCCATATCTTGGTGTGAAATCTGGGCCTCTGGGTCTTACAGATTTCCAGCTTCACTCCACTGTGGTCAGAGATATTATTTTGTATGATTTCAATCTTTCTGAATTCATTAAGCCTTTCTTTGTGGCCTAGCATATGGTCTATCTTGGGGAATGATCCATGTGCACTTGAGAAAAATGTATGTCCTGCTGTGTTTGGGTGTAATGATCTGTATATGTCTATTAGATCCAGCTCCTCTAATATACTGTTCAAATATTTTATTTCTTTAGTGATTCTCTTTTGAGATATTCTGTCCAGAGTTGATAGTGGTGTATTAAAGTCTCCCAGTATAATTGTAGAGGCATCTATTCTTTCACTTAGTTTTTCCAGCATTTGCCTCATGTATTTGGAGGCACCATTGTTAGGAGCATAAATATTTATGATTGTTCATTCTTCTTGAGAGATTGTCCCTTTCACTAATATGTAGTATCCTTCTTTATCTCTCACAATTTTTTCACTTTTAAAGTCTATTTTGTCCGATATTAATATAGCTACTCCTGCCTTTTTTTGGTTATTGTTTGCTTGTAAGATTGTTTTCCAACCATTCACTTTCAGCCGCCATGAATCTCTGGGTCTAAGATGTGGTTCTTGTAGACAGCATATAGATGGGTCATATTTCCTTATCCAATGTCTCAGTCTGAATCTTTTGATAGGTGAATTTTATCCATTGACATTTAGTGTTATTATTTCAAGGAATTATTTATGTTAGCCATATTTTTATTGGACTTGTGTTTGTCCTATTTTGTTTGTTTTTTTCCTTCCCTTTTTGTCTTTTTTGTTGCTCTTACACTCTCCTCCAACTCTGCCTCTCCTGGTTTTTTCCTTTCTTCCTGCAGAACTCCCTTTAGTATTTCTTGAAGGGAAGGTTTCTTCTTGGCATACTCTTTCTATTTCTGTTGATCTGTGAATATTTTGAACGCTCCATCATTTTTGAATGCTAGTTTAGCTGGGTAGAGTATTCTTGGTTGGAATTTTTTTTCTTTTAGTACCTTGACTATATCATACCACTGCCTTCTTGCCTCCATGGTTTCAGATGAGAAATCAGCATTAATTTTATGCAGTTGGTTTTCTTTTTCTTTTGCTGCTTTTAGAATTTTCTCTTTGCCTTGAGCATTGGATAATTTGACAAGTATATGTCTTGGGGTGGGCCTTTGGAGGTTTATGATGTTTGGGGTGTGTTGTGCTTCCCAGATATGTATATCTGTCTCTCTCAGCAGATTTGGGAAGTTTTCGGCCACTATTTCCTGAAACACCCCTCCTGACCCCTTTCCCTTCTCTTCTCCTTCTGGGATGCCTATAATTCGTATGTTTGTGTGTTTTGCATCGTCATTCAGGTCCCTAATTCCTAGCTGGATGTTTTCTATCTTTTTATCGATCAATTCTACTATCTGTTTGATTTCCGATGTAGTGTCTTCCACATCACTAATTCTCTCCTCTGCCTCTTCTAATCTGCTGTTATTGCTATGAGTGTATTTTTGATTTCTTGAATTGTGGTGTTCATTCCCATCATATCTGTTATCTTTTTGCATATGTCTGTGATTTCTTCTCCAAGTGTTTTCTTCATATTGTTAAACTCTTCCTTTACTTCATTAAGTTTGTCTCTAATATATGATATAAGCTCTTTAATTACTTGTCTGAAGTTCTGCTCCCCTTCCTGGTTTTTAGTTTGTTCATTGGATTCAGCCTTATTTTCCTGATTACTGGTTTGGTTTGTAGTTTTTTTTGCTGTCTGGTCATCATTTTATCTTGATGGGTTTAATCAGTTCCTTAGCTTCTTTGTCTAGTCTTGGGGATTAATTAGGTATTGTTTTTGCATAAGTGTTATATCTTCTTTTTGTCACTTTGTTCTTCTTATTCTAATTTTTGTTCCTGGCTGAGTTCACTTTGAAGGAAAATATTAGGGCCAGGGAAAGGCAATTGTGTAAAAAAGGAAAATGTGTAAAGTAGTATTGGTAATAAATGTTAACAGAGCAACAATGTGAGATCTGGGAGAATGGATATTAAAGTCATGTAAGTTGTATAGAGTTATAGCAGTAAGCAGAGTACCTATAATGAGATAGTCGACTGAATATGGAAGGAATATATTATGAATGAAAAAGCCAGTGTTTTCATGAGAGAGGGAAAGAGAAAAGAAAGACAATAGTATCAAGAGTGGATAAAAGAGAGAAAACAAAACAAAGGTATTAGAAATTAAAAGTTAGACAATTTGGGGATCAAAGAAAGGGTGGTGGAATATAGGAGAGACAGTAGATGATGGAGAATATCAAGATGTGGGGGAAAGGGGATAGTGTAGGTGGCCAAAATCAATTCACACAGAAACGAGGAAATGGAGGATAAGGAAACCCAACAAATGTGATTCATTCCCTGCAACACCTATTGTATAATTAAGATAAAATAAAATAAGAAAAAAAAGAGAGAAAAGAAAAAAAGGATAAAAATGGGGGGGTGGGCAAAGAAAGGGAGGGAAACAAGCAAGGAAAAGAAAAGAAAAAAAATAACCCTAAATAAATGAAAAAAGATGTTGAGGGATACAATGGGAGAAAAGACTAGGAGATAATGCAATATTAGCAACCAAGACAATAAAAAAAAGAAAAGAAAAGAAAAAAGAAATAAAATGCAAAGGTCAAGGGCTAGAACAATCAAGGACCTGAGATGGCCCTCAGGGCATGGTAGATTCAGGGATGGGAAGTCTGTGATATTGCAGACTCAAGAGGTGTGAGTCTCTGGGGTGTGGGCCACCAGGGTTTAGGGGACACAGACCTGGGAGCCACAAATCCAGTTAACAGGGAGCCTGGGAGCACTGCAGTGCAACACAGCCTTCAGGGATCCCCGCAGCTGGGTGCCAGCCCTATGGGGGGTCACATCCGGAAACTCTGACCTCTGTGTGAGAAACCCAAAATTCCCCCTCTCACAAGAGTCTCTTTGTCGCTGTCTTACAAAGTCGACTTCAGGACACCTCCCACCCTGCAAGCCCCCAAAACAGCCTACTGGGGGCACTTCTGTATTGCAAACAATTTAAGGACCACTGCAGATCGGCAGCCAGCCCTAGGAGGTGGGGCTCTAGCCGGAAGTGCTGATCTCCATGTCAGAAACCCAGAATTCCATGCCTCACAAAAAACTCCTCCGTCTCTGTTTCACCAAATCAGTTTCCAAACACCTCCTGCCCTGCAAGCCCCCGAATAGCCCACTCAGGGCTTAGGAATTCCCCAGTGCAGCAGAGCCTATAGGAATCGCCACTGCCATGCCGCTCACCCCAGGGGGAAGCATCCTGTACACAGCCCCGATCTCCATGAAAGAGACCCTAAATTCTACCTTTTACATGAATCTTCTCTGTCACCGTCCCACCAAATTAATGTCCAGATGCCTCCTGCCCTGCAAAACCCCAAAACAGCCTGGTCCAGAAAAATTTCCAATGCTGCCCAGCCACTTCTTTGCAGGAGAGACTATAAGGTGCACTCACTTAGACACCATCTTGCCCCGCCTCCTGATTTAAAGCTTATAAAATATTATGGGTGTGATCAGGAATATCTACACAACATTGAACATTAATAAGGGTACTGGTACCACCTTGTTATTAGTAAGAATATTAAAGCTATTTTAATCTGTAAAACTACCTTATGTAGATGGGTAGTTTCCTCATTTAGTAAGGAAATTCCTACTTTGGAATTATTATGAGCTTGAGCAATGTGATTGGCTAATATGCTTATTTTTTGTGTTTGTGTGTGAGAACTGTAATACCACCTGGCACAAAAATAGCCAATGGATAGAACCCCCAGGGAGTGTACTTCAATTTATTTGTAGCCTTGACTATTTTTCCAATTACTGGGAGTATGGAGTAATGAGTCATATAACATGGTGGGTACATATGTCTATCCCCATATGCATTTTTCTGTTCAGTTATAGGGCAAATATAGTGACTCATTTTGCCTGTAATTCTATAGCCATCATTTAGGACATGGATAGGCTCCAGTTAATGAGCAGTAGGCCTACCACTGGAAAAGACTATCATTTTCTAAATTATACAGCTTAGGGGGTAACTACATCATGGATTCCCTCTTGTTATTCCATGCAGATGGGTGATGCAATCTAATGTGACAGACACAGCTGTTAATCATCCTGAACCACTATACACAGCATTTCCTAATAAAGGCCTGGGCTTATTTACCTGTTCCCTAACAAGGAAAATATATATAATTATGAATCTCATGGAAAGATGGCAGCTGGATTTAATCTTACATGAAATGTTCTCTTTTCAAACTTACCTATGGTTTCTATTCTCCAAGGCCAGCAAGGTGGTCCATGCTGTCTAATTGGAGGAGTTACTGTCCAAGGAAGACCAGTAGGTAGGTCTTTGCAAAAACCCAACATTTTGTCCAATTTTGGGCCTGGGTACACCAAAGTCCACTGTAGAAATGCATTGACAAGGACACTGTGGGAAAAAGAAAGATGTTCATGGGGAACAATAAGAGGGTAGATGGTGCTGGTCAAACAGTGTACAGCCAGCATTTCCATTAGTAGAAAACAAAGTATCAGGTAAGGGAGTCCTACAAGGAAACTTCCAATACTAGACATTTCCCCCTTGGGAATTCTCGCCATTTCCTATGCTGATATTAATAACTACTTTAGGCATAAGGACAGTCCACATAGACACACAGAGGTCCCCAGAGGGAATAGGAGGCCATAGGTTAATGATTTTTACTGACAGTTTTTATAAAAATTGTGGTCTTTTAACAATGTTTTGGGTGACTTCTATCCCCCTGTGCTTAGGATTCCCAGTCATTGAGGCTGCATAGGCCAGTACCATGGGCAGAAATACTCATTTTTCCCAGTTTGTATGGTTTGAGGAACAGGCAATAACTGATTATTGTTGCTTACTCTTTGGGGCTAGAGTGACTTGCCCTTTAGCTTGTATTATCGATGTCTTTGCATTGGTCATACTGTTAGTAATTCAACCCGAGGAAGTGTCACAGCCCGTGGCACTGATATAAAGGGGCAAAAGCTGGACATAGTTTCTTAGTCCATTCTTGTAAAGATCCCTCACTGCCTTTTGTTTGTTCTTTTAAAAGATTCTTCATCTTTTCTATAAGGCTTGTGCCAGTGGTGTTATACGGTAAAAGGGAAATCCAAGTAGCATTTTGGTGCATTGCCCAGGATGGTGGAGATGACTGGTGAATGGAGTCACCTGGCCACTGGGAAGGCCAACAAGAGGCCCATGGCATTGTCCATAGCAGTGAAAACATACCTTGCCCACTGTAAGAGCAGGAGGGGACAAGCAGACCAGTGCAGTCTACTTGTTAGCGTGTTCCTGGGGACTATGATCAGTTAATATATTCTCTGTGCTGAGGTAATTGTGGTGGTCATCAGAGCGAGCATGGTGGACATTCCTGGGTGTTGTCCACAAGCTGCTCATGAGTGACAGGCAGCTGGAGCTGCTGGGCCAAGTGCCTCAGGGTTGGTAATCATAATGTCTGCTTTTGTTTCATGGATCTATGCTGCTGCTTCACTAGTCTCAGTGTTACAGCTCCAGACTTTCCCAAGGGCATCACCTCAACATTCCTGAGGGGATTGTTACAGGAGTGGTCAGGGATGTGCTAGTTACCTCTTGCCACTGGCACGTGTCCCAAATGTCCTTCCACAGATCCTTCTGCCACAGAAGGCGGCCTATGACAATCCTTTTTCCCTGTTTTGAAGTTGCTATCCAGATATATACTCCCCAAAAAGGAGTACAGATAGTCAATGTGTCCTAGGGTTTGTGTAAAATGACCATCCATATGGTTCTCAACTCAGTCCACTGACTGCTTTGCCTGGTGCTTGTTCCCACCAAGTACTTTCAGTGCTGGGCTGCACTGTCACAGACCTCCATACAGTAGACTATCCACTAGCTGAAAAGTTCATGTACCATACATTTGCTAAAATATTCCTTTGCCTTATTTAGTGGGCACTTTAACAGCCACCTTGGGGGGGGATGTGTAACTTGGGTCAAAGGATCTTTACGTAAGATACTGGGCCTAGGATCTCATGCATTTCAGTACTTAAAGGCTAGAATTGAAGACACTGTGCTGTAGTAGGTAAGGTTTCCACTTTGTTAAGGTACTTAATGGAGAATTGCCAGGGTGAAGTTTGATTGTAGTATCAGCGGTGCATCCCTGGATAGGGTTGGCAGGCTTCAGGATGACTGGACATTTCTGAGTTAAATTTTTCGCTTGCAACAAAATGTTGTATGATCCATATAGTTGCTTCTCTAAGGAACTATATTGTATATTAGCTACTTTCCATAATTGTGACCAAAACCCAAAGGGTATGGCTCCACCCAAAGCCAATATCACTGTTGGCCACATCCAGTTGATAGGGTAAGTCAAGGTCCACCCACCTCAGTTCTTGTGCCTCCTGTCCTATTGTCCTCTTCACTTCTTCAAAAGCAGCCTGATGGGGGTCCTCCCATTTTCACGGTGAACTTTCTTGATTAGCATATGCCATGACATTAATATTTGGGCTAAATCAGGGATGAGTGGTGTCCAATACCCAACAACCCCAGGAAAACCATTAATTGTTTTGTAGTTTGTAGTGTGGGCACACTTTATACTTTATTGATTACAGAAGAGGATATAGCTTTTGTCTTACATGACCGAGGACCACCATAATTTAGTAGAGCAGGCAGGGACTTGCAGCTTATCCCAGTTGATTGCCTATCCCTGGCTTTCAGGGTGCAATATTATTGTATCTGGTGATTTTTTAAATTGTGAATGGGAATTACTGATTAATATGTCATGACTACTGAAATAGGGAAACAGCTATAGGTTTCTGCTTGTGGTCAGATCTCTTGTCATGAGGCCATGACAAATGGTTGGACTGTACACATAGCCTTGTGGAAGCACTGTAGAAGTCCATTGTTGGCCTTCCCATAGAAGGCAAATGCAGGCAGACTTGTCTAAGGAGGTACTAACAAAAGCATTAGCAAGATCTAAAACAAAGTGATAGTGACATAACTGGGTTCTAATTTCTTGCAGTAAACCAGCAATGTTTGTGACAGCTGCAAAAAATGCTGATATTACTTCATTTATTTCATGATAATCTGTTTTGTGCCATGTTCCATCAGGTTTTCATACTGGGCATATAGGACTATTGAAATGATTATGGGTATTTATTCTTCCTACACTTTCTAATTCCTTAATTGTCACAGTAATTTCCTGTTGCCCCTCTGGAGTCTATAATGTTTGTTCACCACAAATATTTAGGGTGAATGCACCTTCTTTGGGGACCTTTTAGCTTATTCCCATAATATTGCCTTTACTACTCAGCATCAGAAACAGAATGCTCCTATGGTAGTCTGTAATGTGGCATTATTCAGAAGGTAAATTCCTAAAATAATTTTGGATAGAGGAGAAATATATACTATACTTTTGGGGAAGTAATCATCCAATTTCAAAACTAAAAATTGTTACTTAGCATAAATTATTTTTCTCCATACCCAACTATAGCCAGCACTTGTCTGTGGAATCATGCTACTGTGCCTTAATTTAAAACACATTCAGCCCCTGTGTCTACTAAGGCTCACAATCTTTGATGATTAGTAGGGGATCAATATGTAGTTAACTCTAAATGTGGTCTCAGATCCCCAGGATCCTTGGCTATTGTTCTTACTAGGGGAAGTAAGCCCTTCCCCTGTGGTAGCATGAATGGTACCTGCCAGGCTTCTGTCAGGGGAACAGAAGGTTCTTGGAGTTGGGGCACCAGCTGTTTTCCTATTTTCCTTCCCTTTGTAAATCTTACACATGGTTAGTACTATCATGTTCTCTGCATGAATTTCCTGCTGCCTTGCCTGCAGTTCCCTTTTTCCACAGCCTTTTCAAGTCTCCTAATTCTGCTATGGCCTATGCAGCTCGCAGCACACAGAGGCCTTGCAACTTGCTCTCCCTTAGTAACCACTCACAAGTATCATAACAGGTGCCATGCTATAGTCATTGTTATCTTATGGTTTCCCTTATTCTTATTTACATGTAGCTGCTCTGCTACCTATTGTAGCACAGCCAGTATACCTGTTGGGGTTTTTAGGGTGTCCCTGTAATCCCTTGGCAGTCCCCACTCATCCAGGAGGTGCAGCCACATCTCCCCACATGGACATTATTATAGGGTACTGTGGGATTTCCCCCACCAATTCTCATACACTGAGCTAATGCCTGCTACTGCTGGTGGTCCTTCAGTGTCCTGGCTGGCTCGCCAATGAATCTCTCACAACTTCTGAAGGACAAATGTAAGAGCTCCTGGTAAAGAATGTACCTGGCACTGAGTCAGACATAAACCTTATTTGTACTTACGAAGAAGAGTCTTTAGTGGTGGCAGTCCCAGGAATTAAGATAGCATTCCCAAACTGGCAGGAAAATGAGGGACAACTTAAGGGCTTCAGAACATTCTATGGAGTAATGAGAGCAGAGTTCCTGCTAGTAACATGGAGCAGACAAATGGGGTCTGATGATAAGGAAAGATGTGTACCAACTTGAGAATATTGAGAATATTGATACCAGCTCTACGTTCATTCCCTCTTTGGAGGGTTGTTAATTTTTAACTTATATTCAGGCGATGTAGGCGGCTTCATGCTGCAGGCTTTATTTTAATCAAGGAATGGTAGCCTGGATACTTGGCTTCCATATGAGTTTAGGTCTCTGTTTAGAGATCTTCTTTTTAAGTATAAACATTAGATGTATAAATTTCTCCCTCCTCATAGCTTTTACTGCATCTGTAAATTTTCTTTGTTTTCCTTTTCATATATCTTAAGGTATTTCCTAGTTTCCCTTGTGATTTCTTTTTTTCATTTTTATCTTATTATAAAGATACATAGATCACACAAAATGTTACATTAAAAAATATGAGTTTCCTATATATCCAACTCCCCATACCCCCCACTCCTCCAATACTGACAACTTCTTTCATTAGTGTGGTACATTCATTGGATTGATGAAAACATTTAGAGCACTGTGACATAGCATAGATTATACTTTATGTTGTAGCTTACACTCTCACAGTCTATTAGGCAGATTATGGTACGATATATAAAGTCCTGCATCTGTCCCTGCAGCATCATTGAGGACCACTCCAAGTCCCTCTTCCTGCCTTCAGCAACTCCTGTGGACACAGTCTCCAGATCAATGAGGGAATTTCTTCCATTGCTAAAGTCACAATAATTCTAGAGGACCAATAAGCCCATTCTAATTAATATTTTATTCTTCCATCATGAGGACCCTGTGATGGTGATGTCTACTCTACCTCTAAATTGAGAGAGCATTACATCCCACTTGGAAGATGGATGAGATTCTCCTGCCTGTAGTTGTAGACTTTTTCGGTTGTTTGGTGACGTGCATGACCAACCTCAACTCCTTGTTAGCTAACCCGTATAAGCCCAATGAATTAGTGAGTGGGTATTGCAACTCTGTTGAGACTCAGGTCCCAGCTGGCACATGGACTGTCCAGAAACTCAAGTCTCCTGAGCATACAGCAACCTCAGTGCCAAACACAGTTTCAGTAAAAAGGACAGAAGTGGAATGTTTAGAGAAGACACATCTGAGTCCAAATCCATCACACTCAGGAACACAAATTCCAAAGTAGGGCTCACTGGCAAGGCACCAAACTCTAGAGCCATCTGCCATGACCATAGGACCTGGGTGTTTCCATAGCCTACAGGAGCACCACTACTTGGGGTTGTATTGACTTTGATTGTCTATGAGATTCTGCTGAGACATGCATAAGTGCAACCTTCTGATTACTTTTGGACTCATTTTGAAGTTTCTTAGTCATATAAACTCATTCATCTTTATGATTTCCCCCTTTTATTCAATGTCTTTCTCAAGTTGCATCACCAGCCAGTGCTTGGTAGTAATCCCTCCACACCAGAGAGGTTCATCCCTGGGACTCACGTTCCATACTGGGTGAAGGTAATACATTTACATGCTGAGTTTGGCTTGGAGAGTGGCCACATTTGAAGAACATGAAGGCTCTCAGGAAGTAACACTGAGGCACCCTGCAACACCAAGCCAAGAAGAAATTTCAAGCACAACAGACTCATATGCATAGTCATCAGTATCAAAGACCCATCACTGGACCATCCTTCTTCACTGATCATTGCCCTTGCACTTGGGGATTGTTGCTTTTCCAGTGGGGAATGTAGCAGAGCTCCCCAGGATGAGAACCCAGCACTCCCTCAGTTGTGTGAATCTCTACTCACTATGTCAATATCCAACATACATCCAAACATATCTATATACTCTATATGCATGCCCAGGTGAACTCCCTCCCATGCATCCCCATCAATGACACCCCACACCAATGCTCCACCCCTGCCATAGTTGTACCCCCCAGTGATCCAAAACTTCTTAAAAAATGAAGCCTAATAAATTGCCAAATTCAATTAATAGGAAAATGAAATAGTAATGATATGCTTAAACATTAGAAATAAAGTACATAAACATTTTTAAAAACTAAAGTGAAAAAAATTGGGGGTATTAAAAAAATGAAAAATATTATTTAAAAATATTTGGTACTTCTGCCTTTCATCACTGTAATTTTCCTGTATGTACAGTGGCAAGGTTATCTCTTCCATTTCTTCCTCATTGTCTTACCTCTTTTTTTTTCATTATGTCTTCAAAGAAGATTTAGGTCACAGTAAAGTCACATACAGAATAGAGGAGACTCCCATATACCCAACATCCCTCCTCCTTTTCCCCCTCCCCACCAATGATCTGCTTACATGTGGATGTTACATTTGCTACAACTGATGTACAAATATTGGAACATAGCTACTAACCATGTTCAGTACTTTACATTATAGTTTACATTTTAGACCATACAGTTTTAAAAATTTTTGATGAAACTGAATCACACTTATAAAACCTACCAATAAAGTAAATTTCAGGACCAGATGGATTCAGAAATGAATTCTAATAATCTTTTCAAGAATTAATATCAGTCTTTATCAAATTACTCCAAGAAATTGAAGAGGAAGAAACACCAGCTAAGTAATTCTAGGAAGTCAAACTCACACTAATACCAAAGCCATATAAAGATATTACTAGAAAACAAAATTACAGATCAATCACTCTAATGAAAATGATGCAAAAATGCTCAACCAAATACTTGACAATCATATCAATAGCACATTAAAAGAATAATACACCAGGATCAAGAGGGTTTAATCTCAGACATGCAGAGTTGGTTCAAAACAAACAAAAAATTAATGTAAATCACCATATTAACAAATCAGAGAAGGAAAATCACATGATCATTCTCTAATGACACAGAAAAGACATTTCAAAATATCTAGCATCCTTTCTTCATTAAAAAACAACCAAACAATTAGAATACAAAGAATAAAAGGAAAATTCCTCAACATGTTATACAGCATATATGAAATTTCCTCAGACAACAATGTACTCAAAGTTGAAAGGCTGAAAGTACTCCTTTAAGATGTGTAACAAAAGAAAGCCATCCTCTGTCATGGTCATCTAACGTTGTAGCTGAAGTTCTGGCTAGGGAAATTAGGCAAGAAAAAGAAATAAAATGAATCCAAATCAGAAAGGAAGAAGTATAAAACTTGCACTATTGGAGAGATGACATGATTTTTTTTTAACTTTTTATTGCATTTTTTAAGACACATTTATTGCATTTTTTAAGATCACAAAAATTTACATTAAAAAATATAAGAGGTCCCCATATACCCCACACACACCCACACACCTCCCACATCAACAACTTCTTTCATCACTGTGGCACATCCATTGCATTTGGTGAATACATTTTGGAGCACTGCTTCATGGCATGGATTATAACTTGCATTGTAGTTTACACTCTCTCCCAGTACTTTCAGTGGGTTATGGCAGGATATATAATGTCCAGCATCTGTCCCTGCAATATCATTTAGGACAACTCCAAGTCCTGAAAATGTCCCCACATTTCATCTCTTCTCTCTCTGCCCTCAGCAACTACTGTGTTCACTTTCTCTACATCAATGCTACAGTTTCTTCCATTCCAAGTCAAAAGAGTTCTATAGTAGAATACCAGTAAGTCCAATATAATCCATATTTAGAAAACTCTCAAAATCAATGATGAATTACTAGAACTCTTCACTCTAAAATAAATACTAGGTCTTCTGGGAAGACAACATCCAAGTATGTAGGCAAGGCTGAATAAACAATAGTGGAAGGGGAAAAAGCTCTCTGAGAGAGCTGCTTGGGGTTTTGCAGAGGAGGAGAGTGCTGTGCATTGGCCAGGAGGGAAAGGGACAGGCAAAGAGGCCAATAAAAACCATGAGTTACTCACCTCTGTGGCTTAGAAAGGCACATATCCCCCACCATCAAGGCAAATAGCCTTGGTAAAACCTCTGGTTCACAGCAGCCAAGTGGGCGTGGAAGGAAGGTCCTCCTCTCTGGGAAGAAGAGGAATCTGGCAGAGGGTAGAGAGTGGTTTCTCTTCAGGGAGTTTGGACAGCTGATCCACTTTGAATCTGGGCTGTAGCCAGTCAGAAAAGTTGAGGTTGAAAGAGATCCATCTATGGAGGAATTGAAGGAAAGTAGGTGTGGGATTGGCATCCAAGAAACTCAGAAGTGTAAAGGGGGAGGAGAATTAGGGCAGAAGGGACAGAGAAGAAATAAAAGACCCCAGTGGCCCCAGGGAGAGGGAAGAGAGGATCAGAGCAGGCAGGCTGGCACAACTACCCACCTTGGATGACAGAGAAACTAGGTCAGTGAGTGGGTGGGCTGACCGGTGCCTAACAGCCCCGGAGAGAGGGAAGCCAGGAGAGATAGCCAGCAATGTGAGAAGCCAAACTCGCCTGAGAGAGAGGTCAGGAAGAAGCAGTTAAGCTTTCATAACTCTATCTAACCCATGGAGTGGGTGTATCTCAGTGGAAAAATGCCTGTCTCACATATATTAGGTCCCTGGTTCAACATCAGGTACTACCTGCGCAAAGGGAACTTATAGTTACCTTTGTTTTTTTTATAGGTTTTTTTTTTTTGTTTTTTGATCTGTTATTTTATATATTTATTATTAATTTTTTTTCTCTAAAACACAGTACTTTCCCTGTGGAGGACAGGCTGCAGGATGATTGATGAGCACTGGCAGTCTGATATGGTATCTCATGGCCTAAGATGAAAGCCTGTTTATTCTGGGTTATATTTGTTTTGTTTTTCTTTTTGTTTCCTTTTTTCCCCTTCTTTTCTTTCCTTAGTTTCTCTTGTCCTTTCCGTTTTCCCACTTCCATTGTTTTTCTTACATTCCACCTCCTATTTGGTCTTCTTTCTTCCCCCCTGTCTTCTCATTTTTCTGGACTTTTACTTTATTCTGTTTTTTTCTTGTTTCTTTCTTTTTTTTTTTTTTTACCTTTTTAATTCTTATTCCTTTGTATTTTTTATGATTTTTCACTCATTACTTATATCTTCTCGTGGCTCTTTAATTTTATGATTCCTTTTCTACTTTTTTTTTACTATTATTCTTTTTATCTTCATCTTTCTTTTATTTTCTATGGTGTTAGTATTTTTTCAGGGAAACTTGGACAACTACAAAGATACAGAATAAATGAAACCAAGTGTCAAAGAAGAACCTTAGCAGCAAACACAAGGAAACCAGAGGAGTATCCTGAAATATCCTTGAGAGTATAGGAGGAGAAAACTACCCATCTGCACAGAGGAAACATGAGTAGAGCACTCCATGCCAGAGTTCAGTGCCCATGGCATGCAGGCCACATCAGGAGCTATTCTGTGGTTGGAGCTGGAAGTTCCATTTCCCCCAATAAAAATGGAAGGAAAACATGGTGTGGCACTGACATCAGCTACTGATTAGGGGATTTGGTAGGCTGAAGTAGAATCCTAGGAACAAATGAACTTTGAGCCTGCCAGGTCAGAGGGAAGCTGATGGCTACCGCTTTGACTCCACCCCAGGTACGAGAGAAAGCAGCGCTGACTGAAAATAATGGTGCTTGTAAGGAACAGCTTCTTTCTACCTAGGTTGGATTGCAGGACTAGCCTAAACCCTAGTCCCAATTCTGGCATGGAGGGAGCTGGGGGGACCTGCTCCACCTCCCTGGGAAACTGCAAGCCATGCTGCAGAGGCTGGTGTCCATCCTAATGTAGGGGTGGAAGCTGCCTCAGAAGCTATTCTGTGGCTGGAGTTTGAGGTTCCATTTCCCATAAACAGTGGAGGAAAAGACAGATTTCCACTGACCTCAGCTACTGATTAGTGGATGGGGCTGGCTAAAGTGTAATCCTAGAGACAGCTGGGGTCTGAATGTGTCCATGTGGGAAAGAGCACTGTAGCCACCATTTTGACTCCATCCCCTAACACGAGGGGGAGCCTGGCTGACTGAAATACAGTGAAGTTAGAGATGGGCCTCTTTCCACCAAGACTGAACTGCAGCCCTAGCTTAGGCTCCAGCCCTACGCCCAGCAGAGAGGTAGCTGGTGGGACCTGCACCAGGCTCTCCAGGCAACTGCAACTGTTCTCTGCTGGCACAAGCTGAATAGTCAGATTCCAGGGGCCTCATCACCACATCCCAAGAGAATAGGAGAGGAGCTGGGAATCCTTTGCCTCTCTGGGCAAAGGCAGGGGTTTTCAGCCCACACAAACACATTTTTTGAGTGCCTTTGAGCCCATCTCCATTTCTGTCCCCCCAAAAGATAGAAGGGGCGTGTTGTTGCCTCAACCTCTCAGGCAACTTCAGACAGTTTTGAGCTGCACTAGCATGACTGTTGGGCACCTGTGGATACACCTCCATCCCCCATAGGACAAGTGATGGAGTGTGTTTGCCCATCCTCTATGGGTAACTAGTGCTTTTGGCCCACACATCCTGGACTGGTGAGTATTTGTTGACTCACCTTCACCCCCCAAGAGGAAAGAAGGGGACTGGTCTTTCCACAGACTATTTGAGCAATGGCACACGGTCAGCCTGCATGGACTGGACTATTGGATGACTATGAATCCACCCCCACCCCCAATAGGATAGGAGGGGTCTGGTGTCTCCACAGCCCTTCTGGACAATGGCGGGCACTTTCAAACAACAGGGACTGAACTGTCTGGTACCTGCAGATCCAACCCAACACCTTAAGAGGAAAGAAGAGGGATGGTGTTTCCTCAACCTCTCCAGGCAATGGCAGGCATTCTTGGCCTAAAGGGATTGAACTGTTGGGTGCCCATAGAACCACCCCTGCCAGCCAATAAGCTAGAGGGGGCTGGTGCTTCCTCAGCCTCTCTGGGCAATGGGTGGGTGCTTTCAGTCTACAGGACTTAAGTGTTGAGCATTTGTGGCTCTGTTCCCACCCACTAAAGGGCAGAAGGGACAGTACTCCCTCCGTCTCTCACAGTAACTGCAGGCCAATTTGGCCCACAGAGATTAGATTGTTGGACACTCCAGAGGGTACATTCCCACCCACAGCAAGGAGAGGGTCTGGTGCTACATCAGTTTACCTGAGCAACTGTGGCCATTTTGGACACACACAGCATAGATTCCTGACCAAAACTATAGTTCCATCCCTGCCTAAAGTAGGGGAGGAAGGAATGTGAAGCTTCATCAGTGTGTCTGGGTGACTACACAGAGTCTTGTTGTGGCCACCTGGATTATTATAAAAATAGATGCAGCTCAGTCCCTACCCCTGACAGAAGAGAAAGTCTGTAGGAAGCTTTATCACTTCCTGAGGCAATAGCAGCTGCAGCCTCCATAGCTTACAGCACGAATTAAATCTTTGGCTCCTACTACACAACCAGCAAGGGAGAAAAGATAAGAAATCCCTAAACTAAAGGGAGAAACTGCACCCAGAATAAATATATCTAGCAAGCCAGATGCAGAAACACCAACAAAATTTACAATCCATACCAAAAATCAAGAAGAGTTTGCCCAATTAAAGGAACAAGATAACAGATGACATAAAGGAGTTGAGACAACTAATGTTAGATATTCAAAGAAATCTCCATAATGAATTCAATGAGAAGGCTAAAGAGATTAAGGATATTAAGAAGACATTGGATGAGCACAAAGAATTTGAAAACATACATAGGAAAACAGCAGACTTTATGTGAATGAAAGGTGTAATAAATGAAATGAAAAACACTGGAGGCATATAACAGCAGATTTCAGGAAGCAGGAGAAAGGATAGGCAAGCTTGGAGACATGGCCTCTAAAAGTGAAAAAACAAAACAACAGAAGAAAAGAATAGAAAAAATTGAATAGGGTAATAGGGTCTTAGGGAAACAAATGACAGAAAGAGATGGGAAAACATATGTGTGGTGGCTGTCCCAGAAGGAGAAGAGAAGGGAAAAGGGACAGGAGGATTATTTGAAGAAATAATGGTGGAAAATTTCCCAACCCTATTGAAGGACATTGACATCCATGTCCAAGAAGCGCAACATACACCCATTCCACCAAAAAGACCAACTCTGAGACACAAAGTAATTAAAATGTCAAATGTCAGAGACAAAGAGAATTCTGAGAGCAGCAAGAGAAAAGCAATGCATAACATATGTATTAGTCAGGGTTCTCTAGGGAAACAATCAACAAGGGATATCTGTCACTAGTGAGAGATTTATCAAAGTGTATCAAACAGACGTGGGGATGCACAGGTCCAGGTTCCACAGGTTGGTTGCAACCAGGAGCTCTGATGAAAGTCCAATGAAGATTCTTGATGAGTTCTGGGAGGTGTTGGCTGTCCAAAGATGAACTGGGAAATTCTCTCTCAATGCTGAAATCACTTCCCCTTTTAAGGGATTCAACTGATTGGGTTAAGCATCACTCATTGCTAATGGCATTCTCTCTGATTGATGTAATTATAAGCAGCTATCTATGATTTACCACTGCAGTAAAGTCAATGGTGACTAAATCCATAAATGCCCTTGTTTTTCAGTTAGCCCAGTGCTTGCTTGACCAAACAACAGGGTACAATTACCTGGACAAGTTGACACAATAGCCTAAACATCACAACACATAAGGAATATCCAATAAGATTAAGTGCTGATTTCTCATCAGGAACCATGGAGGAAAGAAGGCAGTGGTATGTTATATTTAAGACACTGCAGGAGAAAAACTGCCAGCCAAGAATTTTATACCCAGCAAGATTATCTTTTAAGAATGAGGATGAGATAGAAAATTCACAGATAAACAGAAACTGAGAGAGTTTATAACAAAAATACTAAAGGGGGTGTTACAGCCTGAAAAGAAAAGAGAGGAGAGAGAGGCCTGGAAGAGAGTCTAGAAATGACAACTATACTAGTAACAGTAACTACAGTGTCAAATCTAAAATTACAGATAAAATGCAAAGATCAAAATGCATGAAATAGAAACTGCCTTTACAGTAATAACATTGAATGTTAATGTATTAAACTCCCCAATCAAAAGACACAGACTGGCAGAATGGATGAGAAAATATAAGCCATCTATATGTCATCTGCAAGAGACTCCCCTTAGACCCAAGGGATACCAATAAATTGAAAGTGAAAGGTGGGAAAAATATATTCCATGCATGCAGTAACAGCAAAAAAAAAAAAAGAAAAAAGAAAAAAAAAGCTGCAGTAGCTATACTTATATCAAATGATATAGATGTTAAAAGCAAAACTGTTATTAGAGACAAGGAAGTACATTATATATTAATAAAAGGGATGATTCACCAGAAAGAAATAACAATCATAAATATATATGCACCTAACCAGGATGCTCCAAGATACATGAGGCAAACACTGGCAAAACTGAAGGGAGAACTAGACATCTCTACAATAATAGTTGGAGACTTCAATACACCACTCTCAGCATTAGATAGAACATCTGGGCAGAGGATCAATAAAGAAACAGAGCTTGAAAAATGTGATAAATGGACTAAACCTAATAGACATATACAGAGCATTGCACCCCAAAACAGCAGGACATACATTATTTTCAAGTGCTCATGGATCTTTCTCCAGGGTAGACCATATGTTGGGTCACAAAGAAGGTCTCAATAAATTCAACAAAATTGAAATTATATGAAGCACTTTCTCTGATCATAACGGGATGAAGTTGGAAATCAACAAGTGGCAAATAAAGGGAAATTTCACATATATATGGAGATTAAACAACACACTCATAATCAGTGGATCAAAGAAGAATTTCAAGAGAAAGCAATATCTCAAGATAAGTGACAATGAGAATACAACATATCAAAACCTATGGGATGCTTTGAAGGCAATGTTGAGAGGATAATTTATAGCCCTCAATGCTTACACTGAAAAAGAAGAAAAATCTAAGATCAATGACCTAACTGCACAACTGGAGGAACTAGAAAAAGAACAGCAAGCTAATCCCAAAACAAGTAGAAGAAATGAAATAACAAAGATAAGAGCAGAAATAAATGAAATTGAGAACAACAGAAAAAAAAATAGAGAAAATTAACAAAACCAAAATTGGTTCTTTGAGAAGGTTAACAAAATAGACAAAACCTTGGCTAGACTGATCAAGAAAAAAGGAGAGAAGATGCAAAGAAATGAAATAAAAATGAAAAGGGGAACCTTAGTACTGACCCAACAGAAATTGGAGAGATCATAAAAGGATACTATGAACAACTTTATGCTAAAAAACTAGACAATATAGATGAAATGGAAAAACTCCCAGGAATGTACAAAGAACCTACACTGATGCTAGAAGAAATAGAAGACCTCAACAAATCAATCACAATAGATTGAAACAGTCCTTAAACAGCTCCCCAAAATGAAAAGTTCAGGACCAGGTGAATTCATAGGTGAATTCTATGAAGCACTCGAAGAAGATTTAATACCAATCTTACTCAAGCTCTTCTAAAAATTCTAAAATTTTGAACAAGAAGGAACAGTACCAAACTCATTCTGTGAAGTGAATATCACCCTAATACCAAAGTCAGATAAAGATATTGCAAAAAAAGAAAATTATAGACCCATTTCTTGAATGAATACAGATGCAGAAATCCTCAATAACATATTTGCTAATCAAATACAACAATACATTGAAAGAATTATCCATCATGATCAAATGGATTTTATACCAGGCATGCAAGGCTGGTTCAGCACAAGAAAATCACTGACACTTTTATCCCTAAGGTAATAAAAATCAACTTTAAATTTAGAAAAATTCATACACAGCTGGGCTTTATGTAAATTAACTTCAATAGTGGTTAAAATAGATATCCGGTAACAAGACTGCCATAATGCACCACATTAATAAGTCAAAGAAAAAAATCACATGATCTTATCAACTGACACAGAAAAGGCATTTGACAAAATACAGCATCCTTTCTGGATAAAAATACTACAAAAATTGAAGGAATCTTTCTCAACATGATAAAGGTGATATATGAAAAACCCACAAGTAACATCGTACTGAATGGTGAAAAGATTTCCCATTGAGATGAGGGACAAGACAAGGATGCCCACTTTAACCACTGTTGTTCAATATAGTGGTAGAGATACTAGCCAGAGCAATCAGGCAAGAAAAATAAATAAGACATCCTAATTGGAAAGGAAGAATTAAAATTTTCACTATTCACACATGATATGATAATATACCTACAATTCCCAAAAAAATCTACAACAAAGCTGCCAGAGATAATAAATTATTTCACTAGTGTCAGAAGATCAATATGCAAAACTCAGTAGTGTTTCTATACCCTAATAATGCACAATCTGAGGAGGAAGTCAGGAAAAAAATTCCATTTATAATAGCAACTAAAAGAGACAAATATTTAGGAATAAACTTAACCAAGGATTCAAAGCACTTGTACTCAGAAAACTACACTACATTGCTAAAAGAAATAAAAAACAACCTAAATAATTGAAAGAAAATTCCATACTCATGGATTGGAAGATTAATTCCACTAGGATGCCAATTCTATGCAACTTGATATACAGATTCAATACAATCCCAATAAAAATTCAACCAGCATTTTTAAAGCACATGGAAAACACAGTTACCAAATTTATATGGAAAGGTAAGAGGCCCCAAAAAGCCAGAAACATCTTAAAAAGGAAAAGTGAACTTGGAGGACTCTGTCTTCTAGACTTTAAATCCTATTACCTAGCTACAGTAGTAAAAACAACATCATATTAGCATAAAAATGGACACATAGACCAATGGAACTGAATTGATGGTTCATGAATAGACACTCACATCTGTGGCCAAGTGATTTTTTTTTTCAAATTCTACTCAATTTATTCATTTTTTTAAAAAATATTACATTCAAAAGATATGAGGTCCCCATTGACCCTCACTGCCCCCACCCCACCACTCCCCTCACAATAACATTCTCCCCAATCATCATGAAACATCCATTGCATCTGGTGAGTACATCGCTGGGCATCGCTGCACCCCATGGTCTGTGATGCACACCATAGCCCACCCTCTCCCACGTTCCTTCCAGTGGGCCATGGGAGGACATACAATGTCCGGCAATTGTCCCTGGAGCACCACCCAGGACAACTCCAAGTCCCGAAAATGCCTCCACATCTCATCTCTTCCTCCCATTACCCACACCCAGCAGCCACCATGGCCACTTTTTCCACACCAATGCCACGTTTTCTCAATTATTAACCACAATAGTTCATGAATAGAATATCATTAAGTCCACTCTAATCCTTACTGTATTCCTCCTTCCTGTGGACCTTGTCTTGGTTGTGTCCATTCCACATCTATGTCAAGAGGGAGTTTAGATTCCACATGGATACTGGTTGCAATCCTCCTGCTTTCAGTTGTAGGCACTCTAGGCTCCATGGTATGGTGGTTGACATTCTTCAACTCCATGTTAGCTGAGTGGGGTAAGTCCAAAAAATCAGAGTGTAGGAGCTGAAGTCTGTTGAGGCTCAGAGCCTGGCTATCATATTATCAGTCCAGAGATACAAATCCCTAGATATATCTTAAACCCCAGCACCAACTACAATTCCAGTAAAGTAGCAGGAAAGTCTTGTGAAAAGACATCCCATCTGAGTCCAGCTCCATCACGCAGAAACACCAGCTCCAAAGAAGGACCAACTGACATGGCAGTGAACCCCATCTGCCATGACCATAGAACCTGTCGGTCTCTTTAGCCCTCAAAAGGAAAAATACCTGGGGCTGTATCTACTTTATCTATCTCTAAGACTCTGCTCAGGTGTGCATAAGGGCAATCCTTCTGACAACCTCCAGACTCTTTTTCAGAGACTCATAGCCATATAAACTCATTTGTCCTTTCCATTTCCCCCTTACTTTAGGTCAAACAGCATTTTTAACTCCTGTTATTATATGTAGACAGGAATATTCTGCTGGTACGTGTTGAACATTTAATTCAAGGTCATTTTCTAGTTACGTCATCAGCTGGTACTTGGTAGTGATCCCTCGGTGCCAGGGAGGCTCATCCCCGGGTGTCATGTCCCACGCTGGGGGGAAGGCATTGCATTTACATGCTGAGTTTGGCTTCAAGACTGGCCACATTTGAGTAACACGGAGGCTCTCAGGAGGGAATTCTTAGGCACACTGCTGCTCTAGACCTTGTTCTTATTTCAGGTGTATATGCTCACAAGCATAGTCATTAGTATCAGGGGCTCACTGTTGGACCCTCATTCCTTCCTGGTCCTTACCGTTGCACCTGGGGGACTGCCGCTGCTCCCCTAGGGACCACCACAGAGCCCACCCTGGCCAGTAACCCAGTACCCCCCCAACTGTTGTTTTTAATTGTTTCCACTATGAGTATATCCAGACATTTCCATGCACCAAGGACACATGCCCTGTATAACTCCCTGTCAACAATATATCACCTGTCAAAAACATCCCATACCAGTATTCCTCCACTGCCATTGTTGAACCACTCTGTGATCCAAAACTTCCTGAAATGTAAAGCCCAATATAATGTCAGGTTCCCTTACTAGTAAAATGGAATATAGTGATGACTTTAAAGGTTAGATATAGAATACATATTGATTTGGAAAAATTCTATATCCTGTCTTTTTCTTTTCTTTTTTCCTAATTATTGAGCTTCTCTTCACAAGAGCCCTAGATCACAGTAATTCATATACACAATATACAGTACTAACACATATCATTATAAAATCTTTTCCCTTCCACAGCGATAATCTTTTAACTTATTCATATCATATTTACTGAAACTGATGTACAGATATTGAGACAATAGCTTTCAAACAAGGTAACATTTGTGTTTACATTGTGGTTTATACTTTAGGCTATACAGTTTTCTAAATTTTTTAGTAATCCTATGTTTTACATTGTGGTTTACATTATTAGTCTGTCATCCCCTATATGTTTTTGGTGTAATATTACATGTTTTATATCCATCCTTGTGTACTCTTGTGAAACACTTCTTTTGCCCTCACAGTTACTGTGGTTCCATCTATTCAATATCTATTTCCCCCTCCCCTTAGGACCCACAGTGACAGTCAATCTTCATTTCTTGAGGAGCCAAGTTCAGAGATACTTGCAACACTGCTGAGGGCATGACTTGCTCAACTGCCCTAATGCCCTGGGAGCCACCCTTTCTCTTGAGAGGTACAGTCCCTCTATTTGATGGCATCAGTCCTCCCCAGGATGTGGGTATACCTTCACTCTCATTATATGGGTGTCTACCCAATGATATAACCCACTCTGGCAAAATGAGCATTCACAAATTCCCTAGGAGTCTGTCCTACATCAGATTATCCCCTTTGAGTATCTTAAACAGGTAACTTTCCTAATTATATTTTGAAAAGTTTTTCTCAGCATTATACTCTCAACCAATACCTGACAATCTCCTATGTTTGTATGTTGCCCCAACCTCCCCCCAATTTCTTGGGCAATATTACCCATCCACACATCTCTAGCCCCCCTCAAACCCACAAAGCACCACCCAAAGGTAACCCTATTCCCCCATTATATCTTTCTTGTGCACATAATTACCTCCAGCTTATCATAGATTTCACCCATGTAGATGTCAGCTTATATCCTTCCTCTACCCCCCGATTTCCTGTAACCCTATCTTCCAGTCTGTAGCTCTCTGAGGCAGCTTGCTTATTTGATATCACTGAGGTCATGTAGTATTTGTCCTTCAATGCCTGGGTTGCTTCACTCAACATGAGGTTCTCAAGATTCATCCATGTTATCACATGTGTTTGTAGTGTATTTGTTCTTAAAGCCAAGTAGTATTCCATTGTATGTATACACCACATTTTATTGATCCACTCATCTGTTGATGGGCATTTGGGTTGATTCCAACTTTTGGCGACAGTGAACAATGCTGCTATGAACATTGGTGTGCATATATCGGTTTGTGTCCTTGTTTTCAGTTCTGCTGGGTATATACCCAGCAGTGGAATTGCTAGGTCATATTGCAAATCTATGGTTAGTTTTTTCAGAAACCGCCAAACTGTCCTCCAGAATGGTTGGATCCTTCTGCATACCCACCAGCAGTGGACAAATGTTCCCAATTCTTCACATCCTCCCCAGTATTTGTATTCTTCTGTTTTTTTCATAGCTGCCAAACTTATGGGAGTAGGATGGTATCTCATTGTAGTTTTAATTTGCAATTCCCTGATAGCTAAAGATTTGGAGCATTTTTCATGTGCTTTTTAGCCATTTGTGTTTCTTCTTTGGAGAAGTGTCTGTTTAAATCTTTTTCCCATTTTTAAAATGGGTTGTTTATCTTTTTATTTTCATGATATAGGAGTTCTTTATATATGTAAGTATAAGTCTCTTATCAGCTATATGGTTGCCAAATATTTTCTCCCATTGTATAGGTTCCCTTTTTACTTTCTTGACAAACTCCTTTGAGGTGCAGAAGGCTTTAATTTTGAGGAAGTCCCATTTATCTATTTGTTCTTTTGCTGCTCATGCTTTTGGTGTGGTGTTCATGAAGGCATTTCCTATTACAAGGTCTTCTGGATGTTTCCCTACATTGCTTTCCAAGGTCTTTATGGTCTTGGCTATTGTATTTAGGTCTTTGATCCATCTTGAGTTGATCTTTGTATAAAGTGTGAGATGGTAATCCTCTTTCATTCTTCTACATATGGCTATCCAGTTCTCCAGGCACCATTTGTTGAATAGGCCATTCTCTCCCACTTGAGAGGGCTTGGTGGCTTTATCAAATATTATATGGCTATATACATGAGGTTCTATATCAGAACTTTCAATTCAATTCCATTGGTCTGTGTGTCTCTCCTTATGCCAATACCATGCTCTTTTCACTACTGTAGCTTTGTAGTATGTTTTGAAGTCAGGTAGTGTGATTCCTCCAATTTCGTTTTTCTTTTTCACTATGTCTTTGGCTATTCGGGACCTCTTTCCTTTCCAAATAAATTTCACAGTTAGTTTTTCTAGTTCCTTAAAGAAGGCTGTGTTGATTTTTATTGGGATTGCATTGAATGTGTAGATCAGTTTTGGTAGGATAGACCTCTTAATAATATTTAGTCTTCCTATTCATGAACAGGGAATATTCTTCAATTTATTTAGGTCTTCTTTGATTTCCTTGAACAGTCTTGTATAGTTCTCAGTGTATAAGTTTTTTACCTCTTTAGTTAAATTTATTCTTAGGTATTTGATTTTTTCATTTACTATTGTGAATGGTATTTGTTTCTTGATTTCCTCCTGATCTTGCTCATTATTGTTGTACAGAAATGCTACTGATTTTTGTGGGAAACAAAGGTATGTTGTTTCCATGGAAGCAAGTTACTTCTTTGCCCACTGAGTCAAGCTGTCCCTTATGATTATTGGTGCGGAGCACAATCTTGGCTGGGTCAGCACACCTGCAGGCAGAACAATACCTATAGAACAGAACAACCTGAGTAACAGGATTTATGAGTATAGTTACTGATTTTTATAATAATAGCTCCAGTAAAGTTTGTTGGTGTTCCTCAATCACTAGTTAATATAGAATGAGGTAAGGGTAATAGGTAACTTGATTTTGTGCTAAATGTCACGTATGTTAGGGATATATATACTAGCCTCTCGACTTAATAAAGTTGTCTGATGAGCTTGAGAAATCAATGCTCTCAGATCCCCTGAACCCAATCTTTCTTTGTCTTTCATTCCCGATACCTCAGGTCACCGACCAAGACTCCAACAATTTTTGAGCATTGATCTTATTACCTGCAACTTTACTAAACTCATTTAGGAGTTCTAGAAGCTTTGTTGTAGACCTCTCAGGGTTTTCTATGTATAGGATCATGTCATCTGCAAATAATGAAATTTTGACTTCTTCCTTTCCAATTTGAATGCCTTTTATATCTGGTACTTGCCTCAGTGCTCGAGGAAGTACTTCTAAGACAATGTTAAATAGAAGGGGAGACAGTGGGCATCCTTGTCTTGTTACTGACTTTAGAGGGAAGGATTTTAGGATTTCTCCATTGTAAATGATGTTGGCTGTAGGTTTTTCATATATACTCTTTATCATATCAAAAAAATTTCCTTGTATTCTGATATTTTGGAGTGTTTTTATCAAGAAAGGGTGCTGTATTTTGTCAAATGCTTTTTCTGCACCTATAGCTATAACCATGTGATTTTTTTCCTTCAATCTGTTTATATGGTATATTACATTGATTGATTTTCTAATGTTGAACCATCCTTGCATAGCTGGAATGAATCCCAGTTGGTCATGATGTATAATTCATTTAATGTGTTGTTGAATATGATTAGCAAGTATTTTGTTAAGTATTTTCCTTTCTTGTGGTGTCTTTGTTTGGCTTTGGTACTAGGGTAATGTTGGCATCATACAAGGAGTTAGGCAATGTTCCTTCTGTTTTGATTTTTTGGAATAGTTTCAGCAGGATTGGTGTTAGTTCTTTCTGGAATGTTTTGTAGAATTCACCTGTGAAGCCATCTGGCCCTGGGCTCTTCTTAGATGGGAGCTTTTTAATCACTGATTCTATCTCTTTACTTGTGATTGGTTTGTTAAGATCATCAATTTCTTATTTCATCAATACAGGCTGCTTATGTGTTTCTAGGAATTTGTCCATTTCCTTGAATTGTCATTTTGTTGGAATATAGTTTTTCAAAGTATCCTCTTATGATAGTCTTTATTTCTGTGGGGTCAGTGGTGATATCTCCTTTTTCATTTCTTATTTTGTGTATTTGCATCTTCTCTCTTTTTTTCTTTGTCTCCCTAAGGGTTTGTCAATTTTATTGATCTTCTCAAAAAAACAGCTCTTGGTCTTGTTTATCTTTTCAAGTGCTTTCTTATTTTCTATTTCATTTAGTTCTCCTCTTAGCTTTGTTATTTCCTTCCTTTTTCTTCCTGTGGGATTAGTTTGTTGTTTTTTTTTTTTCTAATTCCTCCAAATATGCAGTTAGTTCTTCAATTTTTGCTCTTTCTTCTTTTCTAGTGTATGAATTTATGGCTATAAATTTCCCTCTCAGTATTGGTTTTGCTGCATACCATAAATTTTGGTATGTTGTGTTATCATTATCATTTGTTTCAAGGTAGTCATTGATTTCTTTTGAGATTTCCTCTTTGACCCACTGTTTTTCTAAGAGTGTGCTGTTTAATTTCCATATCTTGGTGTGAAATCTGGGCCTCTGGCCCTTGCAGATTTCCAGCTTCACTCCACTGTAGTCAGAGATATTATTTTGTATGATTTCACTCTTTCTGAATTCATTAAGCCTTTCTTTGTGGCCTAGCATATGGTCTATCTTGGAGAATGATCCATGTGTACTTGAGAAAAATGTATGTCCTGCCGTGTTTGGGTGTAATGATCTGTATATGTCTATTAGATCCAGCTCCTCTAATATATTGTTCAAATATTTTTTTTCTTTAGTGATTCTCTTTTGAGATGTTCTGTCCAGAGTTGATAGTGGTGTATTAAAATCCCCCACTATAATTGTACATGCATCTATTCTTTCACTTAGTTTTTCCAGCATTTGCCTCACGTATTTAGAGGCGCCCTTATTAGGAGCATAAATATTTATGATTGTTCAATCTTCTTGACAGATTGTCCCTTTCACTAATATGTAGTATCCTTCTTTGTCTCTCACAATTGTTTCGCATGTAAAGTCTATTTTGTCTGATATTAATATAGCTACCTCTGCCTTTTTTTGGTTATTGTTTGCTTGTAAGATTGTTTACCAATCATTCACTTTCAGCCTCCATGAATCTCTGGGTCTAAGATGTGTCTCCTGTAGACAGCATATAGATGGGTCATATTTCCTTATCCAATGCCCCAGTCTGAATCTTTTGATACATGAGTTTAATCCATTGACATTCAGTGTTATTACTTTCAAGGAATTATTTATGTTAGCCATATTTTGATTGGACTTGTGTTTGTCATATTTTTTTGCCTTCTCTTTTTGTCTTTTTTCTTGCTATTACACTCTCCTCCAACTCTGCCTGTCCTGTTTTTTCCTTTCTTCCTGCAGAAATTCCTTTAGAATTTCTTGAAGGGGAGGTTTCTTGTTGGCATACTCTTTCAGTTTCTGTTTATCTGTGAATATTTTGAACTCTCCATCATTTTTGAATGCTAGTTTAGCTGGATAGAGTATTCTTGGTTGGAAATTTTTTCTTTTATTATCTTGGCTATATCATACCAATGCTTTCTTGCCTCCATGGTTTCAGATGAGAAATCAGCACTTAATCTTATGGAGCTTCCCTTGTATGTGATGGTTTTCTTTTCTCTTGCTGCTTTTAGAATTTTCTCTTTGTCTTGAGCATTGGATAATTTGACGAGTATATGTCTTATGGTGGGCCTGTTGGGGTTTATGACGATTGGGGTGTGCTGTCCTTCTTGGATATGTACATCTGTCTCTTTCAGTAGATTTGGGAAGTTTTCAGCCATTATTTCCTGCAACACACCTTCTGACCCCTTTCCCTTCTCTTCTCCTTCTGGGATGCCTATAATACGTAAGTTTGTGCGTTTTGCATTGTCATTGAAGTCCCTAAGTCCTAGCTGGATTTTTTCTATCTTTTTATCAATCAATTCTACTATCTGTTTGATTTCCAATGTACTGTCTTCCACATCACTAATTCTCTGCTCTTCCTCTTCTAATCTGCTGTTATTTGCTGCAAGTGTATTTTTGATTTTTTTGTACTGTGGTGTTCATTCCCATCATATCTCTTATCTTTTTGCATATGTCTGCAATTTCCCCTCCAAGTGTTGTCTTCATATTGTTAACCTCTTCCTTTACCTCATTAAAATTGTCTGTGATATATGTTCTGAGATGTTCAATTACTTGTGTGAAGTTCTGCTCCCCTTCCTGGTTTTTAGTTTGTTCATTGGTTTCAGGTATGTTTTCCTGATTACTGGTTTGGTTTATAGATTTTTGTTTCTGTCTGGTCATTATTTTATCTTCATGGGTTTAATCAGTTCCTTAGCTTCTTTGTCTAGTCTTGGGGATTAATTAGCTGTTGTTTTTGCGTAAGTGTTATATCTTCTCTTTGTCACTTTGTTCTTCTTATTCTAATTTCTTATTGCTGGCTGAGTTCACTTTGAAGGAAATTATTAGGGCCAGGGAAAGGCAATTGTGTAAGCAAGGAAAATGTGTAATGTAGTATTGGTGATAAGTGTTAACAGAGCAACAATATGAGATCTGGGAGGATGGATATTAGATTCATGTAAGTTGTGTAGACTTATAGCAGTAGGTAGAGTACCTATAATGAGGTAGTCGACCAAATATGGGAGGAATATGGTATGAGTTAAAAAGCTAGTGTTTTCATGAGAGAAGGAAAGAGAAAAGAAAGGCAATAGTTTCAAGAGTGGATAAAAGACAGAAAACAAAACAAAGGTATTAGAAATTAAGAGGTAGATAATTTGGGGATCAAAGAAAGGGAGGTGGAATATAGGAGAGACAGTACATGATGGAGGATATCAAGATGTGGGGGAAAGGGGATAGTGTAGGTAGCCAAAATCAATTCACACAGAAATGAGTCAATAGAGGATGAGGAAACCCAGCAAATGTGAGGTGTTCCCTGCAGCACCTATTGTATAATTAAGATAAAATAAAATAAGATGAAAATGAGGGACAAGAGAGAAAAAAAACAAAAAAAAGAGAAGAAAGAAAGAAAGAAAAAAGGGAGGTGGGTAAAGGGAGAGGAACAAGTAAGGAAAAGAAAAAAAGATATAGAACAACTACAACAGGAATAACAAACTCCCCCCCTAAATAAGTGAAAAAAAAAAAAGGACCTTGGGGGATACAAAGGGAGAAAAGACTAGGGGATAATCCAATGCTAGCAATCAGAAAAATGAAAAATAAAAAATAAAATAAAAATAAAAAAACAAAACACACACAAAAAAGGAAAAAACGCAAACGTTGAGGGCTAGGACATTCAAGGACCACACATGGACCTCAGGGCATGGTGGATTCAGGGATGGAAAGTCTGTGATATTGCAGTCTCAAGAGGTTTGAGTCTTTGGGGTGTGGGCCACCAGGGTTTAGGGGACACAGACCTGGCAACCTCAAATCTGGTTAACAGAGTGCCTGGGAGCACTGCAGTGCAACACAACCTTCGGGGATCCCCGCAGCTGGGTTCCAGCCCTATGGGGAGGTCACATCCACAAACTCTGACCTATGTGTCAGAAATCCACATTTCACCCTCTCACTAGGGTCTCTTCTGTGGCTGTATCACCAATTCGACTTCAGAACACCTCCCGCCCTGTAAGCCCCTGAAACGGCCACCTGGGGGGTGCCTCTACGCTGCAGCCAATTTAACAACACTGCAGATCAGTAGCCAGGCCCAGGGGGAGGGGCTCCAGTCAGAAGCACTGATATCAGTGTCCGAAACTGAAATTCCCACGCTTCACAAAATATTCCCCTAATCGGCTTCCAGACATCTCCCACCCTGCCAGCCCCTGAAACAGCCTCCTGGTGATATCTCTTATGCAAGCGATTTAAGGCTGCTGGAAATCGGCAGCTGGCCTTGGGGGTGGGGCTCTAGCCTGAAGCACTATTATTTGTGTCCGCAATCAAAAATTCCCCACCTTGCAGTAAAACTCCCGTCTGTCTCCCCAAATCAGTCTATGAAGTCCTCCTGCCCTGTTAGTCCCCCAGTAGCCTGCTCAGGGCTTATGAATTCCCCAGTACCTCAGAGTCTCCAGGAATCACCACTGCGGTGCCAGTGCCATGGCTTCACCCACCCCAGGAGGAGTCCTGTGCTCAGCCCCCACCTCCATGTAATAAAGCCTCAATTTTATCTTATACATGAATTTTCTCTGTTACCTTCCCACCAAATCGATGTCCAGACACCTCCTGCCCTGCAAAATCCCGAAACAGCCTGGTCCCAAAGAATTTCCAATTGTGCTCATCCACTTCTTTGCAGGAGAGATTATCAGGTACACTCACTCAACCACCATCTTGCCCCACTCCCCTGTGGCCAAGTGATTTTTGACAATTGTGTCAAGATCTTCCAGTTGGGGCAGAACAGTTTATTCAAAAAACAGTGTTGGGAGAACAGGATATCCATAGCCAAAAGAAAGAAAGAAGACTCTTATTTCACACCTCTTACAAAAATTAACTCAAAATGAATTAAAGACCTAACCATAAAAGGAAGTACAATAAAGCACCTAGAAGAAAATGAAAGGAAATGTCTTCAAGACCTGTTGGTATGTGGTGGATTCTTAAACTTTACACCAAAAGCATGAGCAGTGAAAGAAAACATGGATAAATGGGACCTCCTCAGACTTAAACACTTCTGTGATTCAAAGGACTCCATCAAGAAGACTAAAAGGCCATACAGTCAATGGGAGAAAACTTTTGGAAACCACTAATCTGATAAGGGTTTGGTTTCCATTCTATATAAAAAGATCATACAATTCAACAGTAAAAGAGCAAGCAATCCAATTTAAAAATGGGCAAAAGATTTAAATAGACATTTCTCCAAAGAGGAAATACAAATGGCCAAAAAGCACATGAAAAAAAACGTTCCATATCACTAGCTATTAGGGAAATGCAAGTTAAAACAATAATGATATATCATCTAACACCATATAGAATGGCCATTACTAAGAAAACAAACAACAGTTAAGTGCTGGAGAGGATGTGGGGAAATAAGAACACTCCTTCACTGTTGGTGGGAGTGTAAAGTGGTGCGGCCTCTGTGGAAGACAGTTTGGCAGTTCCTCAGGAAGCTAAATATAGAACTCCCATATGATCCATTCCTCTACTAGGAATATATCCAGAGGAACTGAAAACTATGACATGAAGAGACATCTGCACACCAATGTTCATAGCGGCTTTGTTCACAATTGCCAAAAGATGGAAACAACCCAAGTATCCATCCACCAATGAATGGATAAACAAAATGTGGTATACATATGATGGAATACTATGCTGCAGTAAGAAGAAATGAAATTGGGACATATGTGATAACATGGATGAGTCTTGAAGACATTATACTAAGTGAAGTAAGTGAGACACCAAAGGACAAATATTGCATGGTCTCATTAATATGAACTAAATACAAATAATAAACACATGGAATTAAATCCTAGAGTATAGGTTATTAGGAGATAAGAGGAGGGTTGAGAAGAATTATGGATGCTTAATGTATGAAGAAGTTTTAATTAACCTAATGGTAAAAGTGTGGAGATGCATAGAATTGATAGTAACACATTATAGTGAGTAGCAACTGGTTTATGAATGGGATTGTGACTAAAAAAGGTAGTCTGGGGAAGTAAATGTCAATAGAAAAAAAGCTAAAGAATAAACTAGGAAGTGAATAACACTGTGAACCCAAAGGCAGTTGAGAATTGTTGTTAAGGATAGAAATGCAAGAGAGTCCTTCTGTTAGGTAGAGCAAATGTACATCACTGTTGCAGGATGATGGGAATATGGAGAAGCATGGGAAAACTACAATTGGTGTGCCCGATAGACTGTGGTTAACAGTAATACTATAATATTCTTACATCAATGCCAAAGCTGTACTGTGTTAATAATAGAGGTGTATTGAAAAAGTGTGCCAAATTTATACTATGGACCATGAATGGTGGTAATAGCCTAAAGATATTGTCTAATAATCTGTAACAAATGTTCCACAAGGGTGTGGAGTTGTATGTGAAATCTACACATCAGTATTTTTTCAAGATTACAATCTCTGTAAATTCACAATATCTGTAACAAAAATATATTTTAAAAGAATGGTATGGTTTGGGGTAAAAACACACCAAATGTAAGATAAGGACCATCAGTAGTAATATTTTGACAAAGTTCCTGCATAGTGTGTAACAAATGTTTCACAACAATACAAAGAGATGGTGGAGGGATGATGTATGAGATCCCTGTGTGATGTAATGTATGTTTACTTTGTAAGTTCACAATGTGTACCTTACACTTATTATTTATGTTCATGTATGAATGATGAACATCAATAAAAAGAAAATGTTCAAAAAAAGAAATGCAAAATATGACAAGAATAGATCTTAAGAAAAATGGCTCATGTAAGTTCTGCATTGAGAGTAATGACTTGTATATTAATGGATAAAACTTTCCAATCAGAAGTCACAGATTGACAGATTAGATAAGTAAATAGGACCCATCTATATACTGTCTACAAGAAACTCACTTAGACGAGAGACACAAGAATGTTACAAGTGAATGCAAACAATAGTGAAAAAGGGTAGGAGTACCTATACTCATATTGTACAAAATAGACATTAAATTCAAAACTATTGTAGAGAAAAAGAAGCATGCAATGTATTAATAAAAAGGATAATCTATCAGGAAGAAAAAAATCACTGAACATAAGTGAGTGGGGAGCCATGCAGTATATTAGGCTTCATTTTTGAAGATGTTATGGACCTCACAAGGCAGGGGAGGAACACTGGTGTGGTGTGATATTGAAGGGGGGCACATGGTTGGGAGGGTGTTCTCCAATGCACATATATAGGGTAAATAAGAAAGTTCAGATATTCATTGGATATTTTCCTACTAGTTAGAGGTACAAATGACAACAGAGGGAGTGTTGAGTTCCTAGCCAGGGAAGCTCTGTCACATTCCCCAATGAAACAGCAACAATCTCCCAAGTGAAAAGGCAAAGATCAGTGAAGAAGAATGGTCTAATGATGAGGCTTTGATAGTGATGACTATGCTTACGATCTTGTGTGCCTGGAATTTCACCTAGGCATAGAGCTGCAGGGTGCCTAAGAGTTACCTCCTGAGAGCCTCCATGTTGCTCAAATGTGGCCACTCTCTAAGCCAAATGCAGCATGTAAATGCATTACCTTCCCCCAGCATGGGACATGACTCCCAGGGATGAGCCTCCCTGGTGTTGAGGGATTACTACCAAACACCAGCTGGTGATGCAACTAGAAAAAGTCCTTTAATAGAAGGGGAAATGGTAAAGACAAGTGAGTTTATATGGTGAAGAGACTTCAAAATGTGTCAGGAGGTCATCAGAGTTGTTGCACTTATGCACATCTTAGCAGGATCACCGAGACAGCCAAGATAGATACAATCCCAGGTACTGGTTCTCCTGAGGGCTTCAGAGACCCACAGGTTCTATGGTTGTGGTGGATGGCTCTGGAGTTCAATGGATTGTCAGCAGGCCCTACTTTGGAATTTGTGCTCTGGAATGTGATGGAGTTGGACTCAGATGTGACCTTTCTATACATGCCTCTTCTGTCACTTTTCTGAACCTGTGGTTGGTGCTGGGGTTGGTGTATACTCAGGAGACCTAAAATTCTGGACTGGCCATGTGCCAGCTCGGCTCTGAGCCTCAGCAGAGTTGTAAATCCTATTCTCCACTACATTGAACTTACCCACATCAGCCAACTGGGACCTGAAGATGGTCAACCACCACACCGGGGAACTGAAAGTGCCTACCACTGCAAGCAGAAGAGTCACATCAATCAGCTATGTGGGATCTTAGCCCCCTCTTCATTTAGAGGTGGAGTGGATATTACCACTCCAGGGTACACAGGATGGAGGAATGAAATATGGATTAGAGTGGACTTACTCGTATTCTACTATAAAAAGATTGTGACTCTAGCAATGGAAGAAATTGTTTCATTGATGCGGGGATGGTGGTCATAGTAGTTTGAGGGCAGGGAGAATGAAGAGATGTGATGTGGGGGCATTTTCTGGACTTGGAGTTGTCCTAAATGATATTGCAGGGTCAGATGCTGGACATCATATATCCTGCCATAACCCACTGAATGGACTGGGAGAGAGTGTAAACTACAATGTCAACTATAACCCATGCAGTAGAACAGTGCTCCAAAATGCACTCACCAAGTGAAATGAAATGTGCCACAATGATGAAAGGGGTTGTTGATGTGGGAGGAGAGGGAGGGGGTGGCATATATGGGAACATCTTATATTTTTCAATGTAACACATTTGCAATCTCCTTATCTTTTTTAAAAAGACGACTTAAAAATAAATTAAAATAAAAAGCAGAAAAAGTCATAGATTTTATGCACCTAACCAGAGTGCCCCAAGATACATGAGACTGACTTTGAAAAACTAAGCAGAGAAATAGATGCCTCTACAATTATATTGGGGACTTTAACACACCATACTCAACTTTAGAACATCTCGACAAAGGGTCAATAAAGAAAAAGACACCTTCAATAATACTTGGAAGAACCTAGACCTGAGACATATTCACCCAAATACAGTAGGATATACATTCTTCTTGGGGACACACAGAACTCTCTGCAGGACAGTGCATATGGTATGTCATAAAACAAGTGTCAAAGAATTCAAAAATATAGAAATTATACAATGTAATTTCTCTGATGACAATGGAATGAAACTGGAAATTAATACGGGGTAGAGAACCAGAATAGGTACAAAATTATGGAAGTTAAACAATGCATTCCTTGACAATCAGTGGGCAAAAGGGGAAATTGTAGAAGAAATCAGTACCTACCTTGAAGTCAATGAAAATGAGAACACAGCATAGCAAAACCTATAGGATGTAGCAAAAGCAATGCTGAGAGAGAAATTTATACCATAAATGCGTATATTAAATAAGAATAAAGAGCTAAAATCTAAGGCCTAACTTCACTCCTTGGGCAACAAGAAGAACAATAATCTAATACCAAAGCAAGCAAAAGAAGGAAATAAAGATTAGAGTAGAAATAAATGAAATTGAGATTTTAAAAATAGAGAAAATTAATAAAACCAAAAATTGGTTCTTTGAGATTAAGAAAACTGACAAACTTAGCTAAACTAACAAAAAAAGAAAAAAAAAGAGAGAGAGAAGATGCAAACACATAAAAAACAAGAGAGGGGATATCACACTGATCCCACAGAAGTTAAGAGTATCATAAGAAGATACTTTGAAAAAATGCATGCCAACAAAATGGATAACTTAGGTGAAATGGACAAATTTCTAGAAACACACAAGCAACCTACATTGAAGAAAGAAGTAATTGAGGAACCAAACAGACAAATCACGAGTAGAGAAATTGAATTTGTCATCAAGCACCTCCCAATGAAGAAGAGCCCAGGACGAGATGTCTTCACAGGTAGATTCTCCCAATCATTCTGAAAAAAACTAAAACCAATCCAGCTCCAACTCCTCAGAAAATGGAAGTGGAGACAACATTGTCTAACTCATCTATGATGTCAACATAATCCTAGTATCAAAGCCACATATAGATGCCATTAGAAAAGAAAACTACAGACCAAACTAATGAAACCGGATGCTAAAATCCTCAACAGAATAATTGCTAATTTTATTCAACAAAACCTCAAAAGAACACTACACCATGACCAAGTGGGTTGTATCCCTGGTATTCAAGGATGCTTCAACATAAGAATATTAATGTAGGTAATTCACAACATTAATGGTTCAAAAGAAAAAATCATGTGATCATGTCTATTGATGCAGACAAAGCATTTGACAAAATACAGCAGGCTTTCTTGAAAAAACACTTCAAAAGTTAAGAAGGCTGAGGAAGGAATGCTAAGACATGTTGAGTCTTCATTTTGTAGTAATGAAATTTTTCTAAAATTTTTGACAAGAATATACAACTTGGTGATTTACTAAAATCCATTGATTATACACTATGGATAGATGATATGTTGTGTGAAGCACAGAAAGGGAAAGAGAGATTGAGAGATGAGGAATTTTTGTGTTTATCTGGGTTTTTTCGTTCATTATTATTGAAATAATGAAAATGTTCTAATAATGATTGAAGTGATGAATGCACACCTATGTGACTATTTGAAATACCACTGATTGTACAATTTGCATGCATTGTATGCTTTATTACTATGTTAGTCAGCCAAAGGGGTGCTGATGCCAAATGCCAGAAATGTCTTGGCTTTTAAAAAGTTCATTTATTTCAGTTAGAAGTTTACAGTTGCCAGGACATAACGTGTAAGTTATTTCCCCTCATCAAAGACAGTTGCCTCACCTTGGAGAAAGATGGCTGCTAACATCTGCAAGGGTCCAGTCTTCCTCTTCCCCTTAAGGCTGTGACCCCAGTCTCTTCCAATATCAGCTGTAGGCTTGGATATTTCTCTTGAACCCGAGTTACTCTGTTCTCTCCACAAGGTCAACTATAGACTCTCAGGCTCCCTCTCTTCCCAGGACCTCTGCCATATCTATGGAGCCATCTCTATTCCTCTGTGTTCTTTTACTGTGCATTTACTTTCTGGGGACCCCACATCAAAAACTCCAACTCTCTTCTTTGCCGTGTGTTTTTTCTGTGAGTCTATGCCCACCCTTGGTCTTAATGATGTCACCCAATCAAAGCCTTAATCATCATTTAATGAAGTCAAAGTGAAATCTCTGAATCCTATCCAATCTAGTAGGAATAAACTAGTTTACAAACATAATCCAGTATTTATTTTTGAAATTCATGAACATTGCCAAACTTCCACAGAAGAAAACTTATTCAATATGATAAATGGTATCTATAAAAAACCCACAGCAAACATCATGTTCAATGGTGAAATGTTAAAGGATTTCCCAGTAATACTTGGAACAATACAAAGATGCCCACCATCACTGCACTTATTTAACATTGTGTTAGAGGTGCTTGGTCAAGCACTTAGGGAAGAAAAAAAACAATATCCCAATTGGAAAGGAAGACGTAAAATTTTCAATATTTGCAGATGACATGGTCCTATATATAGAAAGCCCTGAGAAGTCTACAACAAAGCTACCAGACTTAATAACCGGGTTTAGTAAGTAGCAAGATATAAAATTAACACTCAAAAATCACCAGCAATTCTGTACACCAATAATGAGCAATCTGAGGAGGAAATCAAGAAAAAATGCATTTACAACAGCTACTAAAAGAATCAAATATCTCAGAATAAACTTCAATATAGGTGCAAAGAATTTGCACACAGGAAACTACACACACAAAGGAAATCAAAAAAGACCTAAGTAAATGGAAGAATATTCCATGTTCATGGATTGGAAAACTAAACATCATTAAGAATTCTGTCCTACCCAAATTGATTTAGAAACTTATCACAGTTGTACTGCATGGGACAACATGAACGAATCTTGAAGACCTTCTTTAGAGTGAAGTAAACCAGGCACCGAAGGACAAATATTACATGTTCTCACTGATATGACCTAAGCAAACTGAGTAGATTCTCAGAGCCAGAGTCTGGAAGGTAAATCATCAGGAGAGAGAAAGGGAATAGAGTGTGATGAGCCAGTGCTCAATATTAGCAGAAGCTATGAGAAGGTGGGAGCGGATGGTTTGTCAGTGGATTGGGGTGATAGTGGTGCAGGTATGTGAGGTCATCATGCTGGAATGTGAGGGTAATTAGTGTGTGGTAGGTTGGGTTGGACTATCCATGGAACTGGGGAGAGGGCTGGAGGAAAGAACAGGAGAACTGGGAATTTGCAGGTCTGGTTAAATCTACAATGAGGGAATGCTCTTTTGGCAAATCTGACAGGGGAGGATTACTGTTGCAGAGTGTTGGGGTGGAGGATATGTAGAACAGGGTGCACCTGGGGCATGGGTCTATGGAATATGAAATAGTTCATCTTGTCATAGATGACACACAATAAACAAGAAAATATCAACTTTAGTCCTTGGAGTCCTGGTAGTTTCTCAAATAGAGGGGAAATGTCTCTCAAGAACATCGGCAGTGCCAAATAAAAGAAGATGGACCAATATATCAAGCCCTCAATATTAATGAATGGAACTATGAAACTTATTTTCAAAATTGAAACCTAGTGGTTACCATAGACTCTGAGGGAGGGGGAGGGAAGAATACATGGAACATAGCGCATTTTTAGGGCATTGGCATTGCTCCACATGATCTTGCAATGATGGATAGAGACTATTATACATTTTGACAAAATCTATAAAATTGTAAGGGGCAAATATAAACCATAATGTAAGCCATTGACCATGCTCAATAACAACACTTCAATAGTTGTTCATCAACCATAACAAATGTACTATATATATATATATATACATATATATATATATATATAAGATTTACTTATTTATTTCTCTCCCCTTCTCTGCCAACCACCCCACCCCTCCCCGGTTGTCTCTTCTCTGTGCCTATTCGCTGCATCTTCTTCTTTGTCCCCTTCTGTTGTTGCCATTGGCATGGGAATCTGTGTTTCTTTTTGTTGCATCATCTTGTTGTGTCAGCTCTCCGTGTGGGTGGTGCCATTCTTAGGCAAGCTGCACTTTCTTTCATGCTGGGCAGCTCTCCTTACGGGGTGCACTCCTTGCGAGTGGGGCTCCCCTACACGGGGGACACTCCTGCGTGGTACAGCACTCCTTGTGTGCATCTGCACTGCACATGAGCCAGTTCCACACAGGTCAAGGAGGCCTGGGGTTTGAACCGTGAACCCCCCATGTGGTAAACGGAAGCCCTAAACACTGGGCCAAGTCCGCTTCCCTATACTCATATATTTTTAATAGGGTAAAATGTGAGATGAGGAAGAATGGCATATATAGGAATTACTTACATGTTCTATATGACTTTTCTATAACCTAGGACTTCTTTTAAATAGAGAGTAAAAAAAATAAGACACTGGAAACATACAGACGAAATTTTCACTGGACATAAAAGGTGACAGATCTTCGGTGATGAAAGACACAATGGAAAAAATGTATTTTATTTTTTTATTTTTTATATTTTTGGTTTGTTTTCAAGGAGGTTTGTGATTGCAGAAGGGTCAAAATTGTGACAGAGAAGGATCACGGTTGTGGGGTGACAGGGGTGGGGGGGGTGTGAGAAGGGGTGCACCTGGTACATGCCTGAATGGAATATGAATGTGTTCAAACGGTCTTGGGGTTTTTTCTCAGTGGATGGAAACCCACATAATAACTGAAAGAATATTGAATTCCCATCCTGGGGAGTCCTGCTACGTTCTATAATAGAGTGGCAAGAATTCCCAGAGTACATGGGTAGTGCCTAGTGAAGGACAGACTAATACATTAGCTCCTTGATATTCATGCTTGTACATATGAACCTCAATCCTGTGAAATTGAAATTTAGCTTAGTATTATATATTGCCTCAGTTCCTTCCTGAAAGTCTCCTCATTCCTGAAATGTGGATTTTTCTCTAAGACAAATTCAGCAGATAAACTCGTGATCTTCCCCCTAGCATGGGACATGACTCTCAGGGATGACTCGCCCTGGCATTGAGTATTATTACCAAGCATAAACTACTGATACATTTGGAAAAAAATCTTGACCAAAAGGAAGAAATATTAAATACAAGTGAGTTTTCATGGCTAAGAGATTTCAAAGTGAGTTGGAAAGTCATTCCAGAGGTTTAGCTTATGTACGTCTCACGGGGATCTCACTGACTGCCAGAGTAAACAGCCTCAGATGGGAGTGGGGGCCTCACGAGTGTTCCTGGGACATCTAGACATTATAGATTGTGCAGACAATCCCAGGAAATCCACACCCTGTCCAGGGGCCTTACCTTGGAATATATGATAACCTATCCCCCAATGAATTGAGGTTAAATTTTTAAATATTTTTCCTACATATGGCTCTTATGTCACATTTATATGAACCTGTAACTAGCACTATACCCATTAAATATGTATCCCAGAGACTTAAATCTTCTGGCTGTTCACATGCCAATTGTGCCCTGAATCTTACCAGAGTGGTCACCAACACCTACTCTCAAGTTCGACTCAGGACAACTAACAAAAGGAAGATGATGGACAACACCCATCCCAAAACAACAGAGTATCTGCAACTGCAAACAAGACAGTTCCATCCACCAGCCCAATGGGATCTGAACCACTCTCAATGGGAGCAGAGACGGCATCACCATCCCCCAATCCTCAAAATTGAGGAGTGAACAAATATAAGTGGGGAATGTAATTATGGAGTAAAGTAGTTATATCATTTTTTACTTATGGAAGAACTTGCAAAATTGATATAAAGCAGTGGTCACCAGAGATCCTGGGGGAGGGAGAGGGAATAGGTATAATATGGGACATATTGGGACATTGGAATTGTTCTGCAGGACTGTACAATGACAGGTACAGGCCTTTATATATTTTTTCAAAACCTATAAAACTGGGCAGTGCAGTGCCTCACCTATGGTGTAAAATATAAATCATGAATAGTAGGAATGCCTCAATATGTGTTTACCAATTGTTACAAATTCCCACACTAAAGAAACATGTTGTTAATGGGAAAAAATGTGGGAGTGGGAGTGGGAGGGAATGAGATATATGGTTATCCCCTAGATTTTTTCCCTATTATTTTTTAAATGTTACATTTAAAAAATATGATGTCCCCATATACACCCCCCACCTCATTTACGTAATCTAAAGCTTCTAAAAAAAGCTACTAGAGCTAATTTTGGAAGTAAAAGTGATAGGATAAAAAAACACATAAAATTAGTTATGTTTCTATACACTAGAATAATAGGAGGAAATTGGGAAACAAATTCCATTTGCAATATCAATTTAAATAATCAAATAATATAAGTTTAACCAAAGATGTAAATGACTTGTATTTAGAAATCTAAAAAACATTGTTAAAAGAAAGTAAGGAAAACCAAAACAAATGGAAGTATCTTCTGTATTCATGGATTGGAAGACTAAATATCATTAAGTTTTCAATTCACCCAAAGTGATTTACAGATTCAATGCAATCCCAATAAAAGTTCCCACAGCTACTTTACTGAAATGGAAGTCAACTACAAAATTTATTTGGAAGGGAAAGAGAACCCAAAGAGCCAAAAATTATCTTTAAAAAAACAAAGGCAGTGGACTTACAATTCCTAGGACATTATAGCATATTACAAGGATACACTGGTCAAAACAATATGGTATTGGCATAAAGATAGACATATAGATCAATGAGATCAAACAAAGTTCAGATACAGATCATTACCTCTATAGTCAATTGATTTTCTCATTTTTTCCATTTATTGAAGTATATCACTTATACATAAACAGTAAGTGTATAGTAATAGTTGTGAACCTGCAAAACAAACATACATAACATAATACAGGGATCTCATACCTCCCCCTGCCAATGCCTGGTATTGTTGTGAAATATTTTTAACTAATGAATAAAGAGCATTCTTAAAATATTATGACTAGCCAAAGAATCTTACATTTGGTGTGTTTTTCCTCCAGTCCACCCTATGATGATGATGATGATCACTAATTATTTTTATTATTATACACGAACATACATAAACAATAAGTGTATATTAAATGTTGTGAATTTACAAAACAAACATGCATAACATCATACAGGGTCCCATATATCATCTCAACACCAACACCTTGTGGTTTTATGAGACATTTGTTACAAATTAGTAAAGAATATTGTCAAAATCTTATTAATGATAGTCCTCATCTTTACATTTGGTGTATTTTTACCCCAACCTATCCTATTATTATTTTTAGAATATATTTTATGACATAATTTGTAAACTTACAAAATAATCATGGACACGTGCAGAATTCCCATATGACACCCCTCCATCAAAATACCACACTGTGGTGGTACATTTGTAACAGATTACATGATAATATCATCAGATTATTACCAGGTCATTAGCGTACATCTGGTACACTTTTTCCATACTCCGACATTACCCAACACAGTGCATCTTTGGCATAGATGATTGAATATTACATCATTACTGTTTACTGCAGTCCATATGTCATTCAAGTTATATTTCCCCATGTTTCTCTACATTCCCACCACCCTGCAGTAGTGATGTATATCTGCTCTAGCTCACAAAAGACACTCTTGTATCTGTGCCATCAACCATTCTCATCCACCTCTGGGTTTACTGTGTTATTCAGTCTCTAAATTATTCTCCAGCTTTCTGTCAATTGACATTTACATTCCTAGATTACCCTTTTCAGCAACAAGACCATTAATAAACAACTTATTACTCACTACAATGTATTAACATTAACTCTATATATTTCTACACTTCTATAGTAAAGTTAATTAATACTTCTACCTACATTAAACACCAGTAGCTCATCTCAATCCTCCTCTTATCTCCTTTAAGAATCCACCACCCACCATGTCTTGAAGATATATTCCTACATGTTCTTCTAGAACCTTTATGGTTCTTGCTTTTATATTTAGGAATTTGTTCCATTTTGAGTTAATTTTTGTATAAGGTGTGAGATAGGGTCCTCTTTCCATCTTTTGGCTATGGATATCAAGTTCTCCCAGCACCATTTGTTGAACGGACTGTTCTGCCTGAGCTGGTTGAGTTGGACAGGCTTGTCAAAATTCTTTTGGTCCTAGATGTGAGAGCCTGTTTCTGAACCATCAATTTGATTTCATTGATCTATGTGCCTCTCTCTATGCCAGTACCTTGCTGTTTTCATTTCTTTAATTTAATTTTTTTTTGCACCATGCTGTTTTTACAACTGTAGCTAGGTAAGATGATTTAAAGTCCAGAAGTGAGAGTCCTCCAACTTTACTTTTCCTTTTTAAGATGTTTCTGGCTATTCAGGGCCCCTTACCCATCCAAATGCATTTGAAAAACATGCTGTACAACTTTTTAAAAATGCTGGTGGAATTTTTATCATGATTACACTGAATCTGTATAACAATTTAAGTAGAATTGATATCTTAATCATATTTAGTGTTGGAATCAATGATCATGGAATGTTCTTCAAATTATTTAGTTCTTATTAAATGTCTTTTAACAATGAGATGTACTTTTCTGAACACAAGTGCTTCACATTGTTAGTTAAGTCTATTCCTAAATATTTGGGTTGTACCTGTCATATTTTATTTTCACCACTCTTTTAAGACTTTCAGTTACCTTTATTGATATAATCTTCATTTCTAGACTTCTTCTAAGCCTCTCTCTCCTGTTTTATCTTTTCAGGCTGTTGGACACCTTTTAGTGTTTTCTGCAAAGGCAGTCTGTTCGTTATAAACACTCTCAGTTTCTGTTTATCTGTGAATATTTTAAACTCACCCTCATTTCTGAAAGACAATCTTGATGGATATAAGATTCTTGTCTGGAAGTTTTTCTCTTGAAGTATCTTAGATATATGACACCACTGTCTTTTTGCTTCCATGCTTTCTGAGGACAAATTGGCACTAAATGTTATTGGGGGGTGGCGGACTTGGCCTGGTGTTTAGGGCATCCATCTACCACATGGGAGGTCTGCAGTTCAAACCCCAGGCCTCCTAGACCCATGTGGAGCTGGCCCATGCACAGTGCTGATGTGCACAAGGAGTGCTGTGCCACGCAGGGGTGTCCCCTGCATAAGGGAGCCCCACCCACAAGTAGTGAGCCCCATAAGGAGAGCCAACCAGGGTGAAAGAAAGTGCAGCCTGCCCAGGAATGGTGCCACACACACGGAGAGGTGACACAACAAGCTGACACAACAAAAAGAAGCACAGATACCTGTGCCACTGACAACAGAAGTGGACAAAGAAGATGCAGCAAATAGACACAGAGAACAGACAACCGGGGTGGGGGGGAAGGGGAGAGAAATAAATAAATAAATCTTTTTTAAAATGTTATTGGGTATACCTTATACACTATTCATTGCTTTTCTCTTGCTGCTCTCAGAATTCTTTGTTTTTGACATTTTACATTCTGATTAGTATGTATCTTGGAGTTGGTCTATTCTGATTTGCTCTTTTCCCCCCATAATCTCTATTTTTTTTAATGATACATTAAAAAAATAGAGGTTCCCATATATGCCCCACCCCACCTAACACCACTCCTCCCACATCAACAACCTCTTTCATCATTGTGGCATATTCATTGCATTTGATGAATACATTTTGGAGCACTGCTGCACCACACGAATAATAGTTCTCATTGTTTACAGTCTCCCACAGTCCATTCAGTGGGTTATGGTAGGATATATAATATCCTGCATCTGACCCTGCAATATCATTTAGGACAACTCCAAGTCCTGAAAATGCCCCACAGCACATCTCTTCTTCTGTCTCCCTGCCCTCCGCAACTACCATGGCCTCTTTCTCCACATCAATGGTACAATTTCTTCCATTACTAGTCACAATAGTTCCATTGTATAATATCAGCAAGTCCACTCTAATCCATATTTTATTCTGCCATCCTGTGGACCCTGGGATGGTGATGTCCCTTCCACCTCTATATTGAGAGGGGGTTTAAGTTCCACATGAATGATGGATGCAATTCTCTTGCTTGCAGTTGTAGGCCCTCTCACTTCCCTGGTGTGGTTGTTGACAATCTTCACCCATTAGCTGGCTTGGGTAAGTTCAATGAACTAGAGGGCTGGAGTTGCAAGTCTGCTTAGGTTCAGGGCCCAGCTGGCACATGGGCAGCCCAGAGATTCAAGTCCCCTGAGTATACAACAACCCTAGCACCAAACACAGATTCAGTAAAAGTGAGAAAAGGCATGTGTAGAAAAGTCACATCTGAGTACACCAGCACCACTCAGAAACATGCATTCCAATGTAGGGGCCACTGACACAGCACTGAATTCCAGAGCCATTTGCCATGACCATAGAACCTGTGGGATCCTGAAGCCCTCAGGATAACCAGTATGTGGGGTTGTATCTACTTTGGCTGTCCCTGGGGTCCTGCAAAGGTGTGCAAAAAAGCGACCCCACTGATGACCACTTGACTCTTTTTTGAAGATTCTTAGTTATGTAAACTCATCTGTCTTTGCCATTTTCCACTTTTATTCAAGGTCAAAAAGCAGTTTTTAACACATGATCCTATATGTAGGCTGAGATATTCTGTGGGTCTGAGTTGACTGTCTTATTCAAGGTCTATTTTCTAGTCATATCACCAGCTGGTGCTTGGTAGTAATCCCTCAGCACCAGAGAGGCTCATACCTGGGAGTCATGTCTCATGCTATGGGGAAGGTAATACATTTACAAGCTGAGGTTGGCTTAGAGTGGCCACACTGGGAAGCAGACTTGGCCCAGTGGTTAGGACATCCATCTACCACATGGGAGGTACATGGTTCAAACCCTGGGCCCCCTTGACCTATGTGGAGCTGGCCCATGTGCAGTGCTGATGAGTGCAAGGAGTGCCCTGCCACACAGGGTTGTCCCCATGTAGGGGAGCTCCATGTGCAAGGAGTTCGCCCCATAAGGAGAGCCACCCAGCACGAAAGGAAGTGCAGCCTGCTCAGGAATGGCACTGCACAGAGACCTGACACAACAAGATGAACCAACAAAGAGAAACACAGATTCCCATGCCGTTGACAATAACAGAAGCAGACAAAGAACACGCAGCAAAATGGACACAGAGAACAGACAACTAGGGGGGAAGGGGAAAGAAATAAATAAAAATAAATCTTTTAAAAAAAAGAGAGTGGCCACATTTCAGGAACATAGAGGCTCACCAGAGGTAAATCTTAGGCACCCTGCAGCTCTAAGCCTAGTTCATATTTCAGGCACACAGATTCATAAGCATAGTCATCAGTATCAAGGGTTCATTATTGGACCATCTTTCTTTGTTGGTTTTTGCTGTTCCACTGGCGGGATTGCTGCTGTTCCACTGGGGAATGTGGTAGAGCTCCCTTGGCTAACAACTTAGTGCTCCTGTAGTTGTCATTTGTAACTATAACTACTATGAAAATACCCAACATCTATCGAAACCTTTTTATGTACCCTACATACATGCCCTGAGAAATCACTCTCAACCATGATCCCTCCATCAATTATACCTCACACCAGTGTTTATCCCCTGCCATAGTTGAACCGCTCTGTGGTCCAAAATTCTTCAAAACTGAAATCCAATATATTGCCAAATTCAATTAATAGGAAAATGAAATATAGTGATGCATTTAAGGATTAGAGATAGAATATATACAAATTTAGAAAAACTAAAATAAAGTAAAAATAAATTGGGATATTAAAAAATGAGAAATATTATAAAGCTTTATTTTTAATGTTTTGTCTTTCATCACTGCAATAGGTATCGCCCTGTATGTACAGTGGAAAGGCAATTTCTTTCATTTCTTCCACAGCGTCTATAGCTTTTTAAAAATTTTTTCTGCTAATCTTCTCTTCACACAAGTGTTAGATCACAGTATTTCACATACACATTATAAGGGACTCCCATATATCCAACATCAAACCCTTTACCACTTCCCCAGCAAATTATCTTTTTTCATGTTCATGTTATATTTGCTGCAGCTGATATACAGATACTGAAACATAGCTTTCAAATATGGTTCCATTTTGGTTTGCATTGCGGTTTATATTTTAGACTGCACAACTGTCTAAATTTTTAGTTACCTTATGTTTTACATTGCTTTATATTTTAGCCTATATACTTATACATTTTTGGTGTAATTTAATATGTACTGTATCCATCATTTCATGATCTTGTGGAACTCTTCCATTGCAGTATAGAATGAGCCCATCTATTCTATAACACTCTCCGCCTCCCCTCAGGGCCCACAGTGAAAATCAATCTTCATTACTTGAAGGACCAGAGTCACAAATACTTGCGACAACGCTGAGGGCTTGACTACTAGACTGCCCTAACCCATTGGAAGCCACCAATACTCTTGAGAGATCGTTCCTACTATGATTTATTTTGATGCAAGTACATTGAGGTTCTTGGACATGGATATCCATGTCCTTCAATATGGTTGTGAAATTTTCCACAATTATTTCTTCAAATATTCATTCTTCCTCTTTTCCCTTCTCTTCTCCTTCTAGGAAATCCATAACATGTATGCTTGCATGTCTCCTCCTGTCGTTTGTTCCCTGAGACCTTGTTAATTTTTTCCCCATTCTTTTCTCCATTTGTTCTTTTGTATGTTTTCTTTCAGAGGTCATTTTTTCAAGCTCACCAATTCTTTGTTCTGCCTCCTCAAATCTGCAATTATATGATTCCATTGTAATTTTAATTTTGTTTATTGTGCCTTTCATTCCCATAAGATCTGCCACTTATGTATGCTTTCAAATTCTTGTTCTCATCCAATGTCTCCTTACTAATCCTTTATGTCTTTAGACATTTCACTGAACTTGTTAAGAAGATTTGTTTGAACATCTATGATCAGTTGTCTCAAATCCTTTTTGCCATCTGCAGGCTTATCTTGTTCCTTTAACTGGATCCTATCTTCCTGTTTCTTGGTATGGATTTTCATTTTATTTTGGTATCTTGGCATGTGGCTTACTAGATGTTTTTATTCTGGGTGCAATTTCTCTCATTAGTTTAGGGCTTTCTTGCCCTATCTTCCATGCTGGTTGTGTAGTAAGAGTCAAAGATGTCGTTGGTGCTGTTATTTTGGAGGTTCAAGCTGCCTTCATTTCCCCAGGGATTGATCAAGTTTCCCCAACTTTCTCCTTTGCCAGGGTTGGTCACAGAGCCACAGCTGTGTGCCATAATCCATGTCATGCAGGCCTAGAGTGTAGTGGCTCAGAGAGACTTATGAAGCTCAAAGCCCCTTTCTCCCCTGCCTAGGTGGGGATGGAACTACAGGTATGGGCAGCAATCTATGCAGTGTGGGCCAAAATGACTGTAGTTGCCCTGGTTGAGTTCTGACTATTCAGTCTGCCTGCTGAATGAACCTGCAGTTACCTGGATAGCCTGGCAAAGGGCTCATCAGCTTCTTCCCTGGTACAGATAGGGCTTAAGCCTAGGCTAAGGCTGCAGGTCAATCTGGGTGAAGGAAGCTGGTCCCTACACTCACTTTAGTTTTCAGTCAGACAGACATCACCTCATGTAGGGGCAGAGTCAAAATAGCAGCTACTGGCCTCTTTCAAGTTTGGACAGGTTCAAACTTTTGCAGTTCTAAGTGTTATATTTAGCCCTTAGAAGAGCTGTTCTAAGCTGTTCTAGGTGTTATTACTGATTTACTAATCAGTAGCAGAAATCAGTATCCAATAATCTCTTCATCCTGTTTTTGGGAAATGAAGTTTCTAATTCCAGCCACAAAATAGCTCCTGAGGCAACTTGTGCCACCAGAGTAGGATGATCACCTGCCTCTGATGTGAGGTCTGTATTTTACCTGAAATACTGGCCCAGGCCCCCCTGCTTCCTCCCTACTGGAGGTGGGGTTCGGTATTATGCTAGAGCTGTGCAATCTAATCTGGATGGAAAGAAGCCAGTCCCTACCAGCACTGTGAATTTTAGTCCATCCACTGGGCAGAGTTAAAATGGTTCCTTCTGGCCTTTTTCTTCTTGGACAGTTCAAAATATAGTTGTTCTTAGGATTATACCTTAGCTCGCTGAATTTGCTCATCAGTAGCTGAAGTTGGTGCTCAATCATTTCTTCCTCCCCCATTTTTGGGAAGTAGAGCTTCCAATTCCAAGTCATGGAATACCTACCTTGGTGGCCTGCCCCACCATTGGAGGATGGGCAGAGTCCTTTGGGGCATGGAGCATGCTACTTATCAATCTTCTCTGCAGATGGGAATTTTCCTGCTTCCATTCTTTCAAGAATGTGGCAGGATGCTCTTCTACTGTCCTGGTGTCAACAAACAGGTGCTTTAGATAGCTCTGGGTGATTACCAACTGCCCGGTAGCACAAATTGACTCTCTGAGCTCCTGACTCTTCTGCCGTCTTGCTGGTTGTCCTCTATAGTCAATTGGATTTTGACAGGGCTACCAAACCCACTCAGCTGGGGTAGAACATTCTCTTCAATAAATGGTGTTGGGAGAACTGGATATCCACATACAAAAGAATGAAAGAGTGGGAGCAGATATGGCTCAGTTGAGTGCTTGCTTCCCACAAGGGAGAACCTGGGTTTGCTTCCCAGTGCCTCATAAAAAAACAAACAAAAACCAACAACAACTAGCAGACAACCTAAAAACCCAACACAGGGGAGCCAAAGTGCCTCAGTGGTTGAGAGATGACTTCCCCACATATGAGGTCCTGGGTTCAATCCCCACTTTGGTACCTAAAAAAAAGAATGAAAGAGAATGAAAGAGACCCCTATTACACACTTTATGCAAATATTAATTCAAAATAAAAAATTAAGTATAATAGCTAAACTGTAAATCTCTTAGAAGAAAATAATGGAAAGCATTTTTAAGATCGTGTGGTAGGAGATGGTTTTTTAGACTTTATACCCCTAGCACAGGCAGTGAGAGAAAAAAATATAAATGGGACTTTCTCAGATTTAAATGCTTTTGCATTTTATGTTAGACCATTGATTCTAAGTGTGCCCATAAGGTCTAATTTACTCCAGGTCATCTTCTTCCAGTAAAATCATAAATTCCCTGGTTCCTGAAGGAATGACAAAGGGTGGAGACAAACCTCTCTACACAACCACATAACGTAAACCCACTACAATTTAATACACTCTTCCTGCATCCAAACTTTCTCATACCTACTGTAGTCCTTCTCACATATCTAGATCTATCTCTGAGGATGTTGTACAAGGATGAGTTTCAGGTCATTGTACTTTTTTATTTTTGTCTATTGGTATCTAATTGCGGATTGCTCCAAGATTGTTCAAGAATGTGGGAGAATCGTTAAGACTCTTAAGCCAGAAATTTGGGGACTTCCGTGAATCATCCACTGGGCAGGAGATATTTTTAGGAGTTCAAAAATTGAAAAGCATTGTGTAAATAAAAAAATAAGTGTCTTGTTAGCTGACATAGGCTCTATTGCAGTTGACACATAATTTTACCGGGGTCAGTACAGAGCAGAGACAGATGGCACTTCTGGGTGTGAAAAGGGGAAAATACTATCATCACGGTTTCTGCGTCATAGTCACAACAGCCCATGGTATTGGGCCACATTGCTAATCATTCATTCAAACTCTTTAGCTAGGATATTTATGTTTTGTGAGCACTTTTGCTCTTCTTGTCCTTTCAAAATCTTAAAATGATAATATAACAATAACAAAAACTAAGAATTTCAATAATAAGAAAAAAATACCAATTATCATGCAATGAAGCAAAGCCTGAGAAGTTGGGTCTATGAAGTATTTTGTCTATTAACCCATGTAACCATCTCAACAATACTGTGAAATAAATGGAATTAACCCTTACAGGTGAGGTTACCAAGTGAGGTAACCACTCCAGGATTACAAATTGAGTGAGGGAGAGCCAAGTACTTCACAACTGTACAGTTTTTACCATCTCCCAGTTCTAATTGGAATTCTCCAGAACAATGTGTGTGGGGACAAAACTAGAGTTATTTACCTGATACCTGTGGATTTTGCTTTCTCTGGACAACACATGCTCAAATCATGTGCTGGAAGGTAGAGTGCAAGTGGAGGAGTGTGGTGTTTTAGTCACATCTCAGTTCAAATTGTGGCTCCTCAATCTATCACGGACAATTCTCTGATTGTTGGTTTTTATGCAAATGATTACTGGGATAATGATCCCAACGTAGAGAGTGGCTGGACACCCAATATAGGGAAGTTAGTATCAACTGAGATAAGACACCTGAAAATATGTCATAAACTGGAAATATATCTTCTCTCATCATTACCTACTGCCAAGAATTTCTGGAGACATTAACAGGGTGTATCCATCTCCTAGTCCTCTGTATCTGCATGTTGCAAAACAATCAAATGTGTCTCCAAGAGGAAGCCACTCACATGAGAAAGCAGGAAAGAGTTTCAGCATCAGGACTTAGGCGAATGTGCCTCCGGGCCAGGGACTTGAAGCACTGCCAACATCAGAAGTTCTGGTAAACATTCTTGGGGTTACAGGAGTCATCCCTTGACTGGGTGGAGGGTGGACCTCTCTCCAGGGAGGCCCCCTGTGGCCTGAAGAAAGCATTCCCTGGAGGAATACTGGGGGCCAACTGGGCAGCTGGTGGTGGAGCTTGAGGAGGAAGGCTTGGGGTTCAGCATCCCTCAGTAGACTGGGTGCACTCCACAGCAGAGGCTGAGATAAAGAGCTCCATAGCAGAGGCCCTCAAGATCCCAGGAGGGACATGCTGAGCACCCCTACAGAGGATCCATGGGTCACTTGAAATGTGGGGCATCTGAGGAAGGACAAAGGGCTGAGTAGGAGGTGGCTATGCTGGTGCCCCTACTTTTCTGATTTGAAGAATGATCTTCTCACCTCCAGTCCCACTGGGGACAAGGCCCCCCTTTCCTGTCACCGACTGTGGCCTGGGGAAAGCAGGCAGCAGCAGAGAGCTATCAGGAAGGAAAGATGGGGGTAAGTGCTGGCCCCAGGAAGGTGGGTGTGGTGAGCCAGGAATGGGCTAGGGGAATGGCAGTGCAGTGTCAGGGTACAGGGAGACTCCAGAGTTCATGGTCTTGTCTGGTCCTAGCACTGGAGATGCTTTAGGGACCAGGAAACAAGTGGATAAGTGCCACAAAGGCAACACTCTTGAGGCTACCAAGGGCTGTCCTTTACTCATGAGGAAATTGAGAGCTGGAAAATGTGCTTAGTAAAAATTTCTTCATGTAAGCAGCTCTGGATCTACCCAGACATAACTAAGATAGTTTTCTATTAATCTAATCTTAATAGTTACTCATTGTTCTTAGCTCCCAAAAGGACATCAACCAGACCTTCCCAGTTCTGCTTACAGGAATAAGAAGAATAAAATATCAACTGAAGGCAAAACCAGAGAATAGCATCAGAAGTACCAATATCTGAATCTAAACTGTCACTGATAAATCACTGAAATTGGAACAACAGTTATGAGTTTAACATGCTTGAGATGACACAGGACTGAAAAATTACAGGTACCCTCCTCACAACTCCCCTGGAAGATCTAAAGTCATCAATTGTGTTTTGTTTTGTTTTGTTTTGTTTTGTTTTGACTTGCTTTTCTTCTCATCTCTCCCCTGGTTTTTTCCTTATAAAAATTCAAGTTCCCATTCTCACTTTGAACTGGTTTTGGAAAGATTCTCCCAGTTCCTTGCTTGTGCATTTGCGATAAGTCACTTTCTCACTGAGAGACATGTTTCTCCTTTGTGGTGCTGGAACAGGCATGCCATCCTATTGGAATGGCCATGCATATGTTAAGAGAATCAGAGCTATGAATTTCAATAAGTAAGCAGGCACTAGGTGAAGGAAATTCAGTATAGCACATGTCCCTCTAGTGACTTTAAGTTCTAGAACTTCAGATTAGAGTTTTCCCATAAGACAACTTGCTCCCATTCAGTGAGGCTCCCAGACCTGTGAATGCCAAGGAGAAAGAAGGACGTGCTATCAGGACAGCCCCTCTCTGAGGAAATCGCTACCAGAAATTCAGTCAGACTCAATATTTGGTGAAGGCATTCGGTCAGCCTCTTGACCAAAGAGCTGGTGTCAAGGAATTCTTTGGAAAAAATACCCCTCAGAAATAAAAAATAAATCTTTAAAATAAAAAAGGATAGTGCATTCCTTCTTATACCTGAGTAATATTCCATGGTATGTATATATCCCTCTTTCCTTATCCATTCTTCTATTCATGGACACTTGGGTTGCTTCCATCTTTTGGCAATAGCAAATAATGCTGTTATGAACATTGGCCTTCAGAGATTGCTGGAGCAAATGGCAGTTCTATAGTTAGCTTGCTGAGGAAATGCCAAACTGTCCTCCACAAGGGCTGCACCATTTTCCACTCACACCATCAGTTAATGACGGTTCCCTTTCCTTCACATGCACTGTAAGTTATACAAAGCAGTTTTCAGAAGAAAGTATATCACTTCTATTTATATAGCAGGGAATCATACATTGATAATACTTTATTTTAAAAATGAGTCAATTGTAGTGATACATATTAATAAATTATGCAACTAATCCAAAGCATACAATTGGTGGTATTTGGTATAATCACACAGTCGTACATTCATCACTTTGATCATTATTAGAGCATTTCCATTATTTCAATAGTAATAATATTAAACAAAAGACACCCAGTGCCAGTAACTACATAGCCAACTTCTACCCAAAAATCTGCAGACACACAGACACCCAGTCACACAACAAACAGACACATACGAGACACCCCCTTGCCAAATGGATATACATGGTAACAATCACACAAATCCACAGAAACCTAAAGAAACTCTGACACTAATTATATATTTGCCAGGCCTTCCAATATACATTCAGAGTCCCTTGTACATAAAAAATATGAGTTTATATGGCTATGAGTCTCCAAAAAAGTCGGGAGGTCATCACAGGGGTCGCTATTATGCACACCTCAGCAGGGTCCCAGAGAGAGCTAAAGTAGATACAAGCGTAGGTATTGGTTTGTGTGAGGGCTACAGAGACCCACAAGTTCTATGGTCATGGCAGATGGAGTTCAGTGCCATGTCAGTTGGCCATAATTTGGAGTTTGTGTTCCGGATGAGATGGAGTTGAACTCAGAAGTGATCTTTGTTCACAAGCCTCACCTGTTACTTTTATCAGACCTGTGGTTTGCACTTGGGTTTGGTGTATGCTCAGGGGACCTGGATCTCTGGACTGTGCATGAAGTCCAGGTCCTGAGCCTCAACAGACCTGCAGCTCCTACCCTCTGGTTTAATGAGCTTGCTCCAGCCAGCTAAAAGGGAGGTGAAGAAGGTTAACCAAAACACCAGGAAGACAAAAGTGCCTACAACTGCAAGCAGGAGAATTGCATCCATTCCATCCATGTGGAATCTAAGCTCCCTCTCAATATAGAGAAGTGGACATAATTATCCCAGGGTCCACAGGATGGAGGAATAGAGTATGGATTAGAGTGGACTTGCTGATATTCTATTCTGGAACTATTGTGATTAGTAATGGAGGAAAATGTAGCATTGATATGGAGAAAGTGGCCATGGAGTTGCTGAGGGGAGTGAGAGGGAAGAAGAGATATGTGGGGGCATTTTAAGGACTTCTAGCTGTCCTGGGCAGTACTGCAGGGACAGATGCTGGACATTGTATGTCCTGCCATGGCCCACTGGGTGGACTGGGTGAGAGTGTAAATTACAATGTAAACCACTATCCATGTGGTGCAGCAATGCTCCAAAATGTATCCACCAAATGCAATGAATGTGCCATGATGATGAAAGAGGTTGTTGATGTGGGAGGAGTGGGGTGAAGGGGGTGGGAGCTATATGAGGACCGCATATTTTTTAATGTAACAATAAAAAATATATATATACATAAATCTCACAAATTCCAGTAAAAATTAATCCTTAATACAAAAACACCACCTCTAAACATCAATGGACAAACAAGCACTTACTAGTAAGCATATCTTTGTATCCTATAAAAAACTACACCAAAACTCACAAACCCCTAATCAATCCCAGAGACTCTGACAACAACCAAATACATTCAAGATAAACTCGGATATTGCCAAGTACTTAAGGCACAATCCCCCAAACCTGTGAACACACACCTAGGTATGACGCCACAGAACTTGAATACGAAGAGCAACTTTTCCACATTCTCCTAAATCTCACACACGACACCCCCTCTTTCAGCCAAATGGACACAATAACCTCACACCCAAATACAAACTCACACAAGCCTCCATCGTGAGAAACTATGAACAGAATGTGCCCATAGGCCCCGATAATATGTTCACCTTCACAAACCCAGCCCCCCACAAAATCCAGTCACTCCTCTCCAAATTTGGTCCACACCAAAAACAAATGCCCTGAACTCCCACCCAGGCAGTGTGAGCACGTATTTAATGCCTATGCTCTGAATAGACACAGACCCAAATCACACCTCACAAAGAGACACATATACGATAACTCACTTTACCCTCAAAATAAACAGAGCCATCCCAAAACACACATATGCAAGTTTCCAAAGTGGCCCACTGTGTTGCTAAGCAGAATATTTGCTGTTCCTTTCTGCAGTGTCTTTGATGAGAAAATACTACAATCTCCTCCCTGTTGAACCCAGAGGTGGCCATTTGACTTGCTTTGTTCCATGAATACCCACAAATTACTAATGGCCAATCCTCCAATGCATACATTAGAAGGGTCAACATAGCCTTGTGAATCAACACACACTCCAGAGTTCACCTGAGCTCCCTACATTCTCCAAAGCTGCAGAATCTACCTACAAACTCCTTGAATTTTCACATAAAGTGTCCACAGCCCTAGGACACCCAGCCCACAAGTCTTCATGTGTATACAGAAACCTCCAACACCACCCACACATGTATTTACCTTCCAAACTTCCCTCCTAAACACACAGCAGTCCCCACCCTTGGAATTCACAAGTATTAGTACAACTTATATACACAGAAACTCCCATTTCCCTAAAGATACCAACATCTCACACAACCTTGAGAAAACACACACACTCAGAATGCATGGTGGGGTGGGCTGGTGTAAATGAGAACCTCTTATATTTTTAAATGTAACATTATTTATAATATATGTATCTTCAAAAAATACAATTAAAAAATTATGTGTATAAAGAAATGTCTCCGAGGCTAAAAGGGGAAGAGTTTTGTGGAGAGTGGGAAGGGCAACAGATCTCTCTGCATCTGCACATTCCCATCACTAGTAGATAGGAATGTAGGTGGGAGACAGCCTAGATCACAGCACCTGAAGAGATTACAGGACAGGGAATCACTTTCTCCAGGCCTCACCCTTTCCCAGGAGGCTCATAATATATTGTCTGATGGAAGCATGTGAGAAACGTCTGGACAACTCAGTTCACCTGAGGAAATGGCAGACTTTCTAGAGCCACAGTCCACCTGGCCAGCTGAGACAGTTTTGGGGTCTATGTGACAATTCGACTACTCACTCTGCCCATACCCATTTACCGATCTTTTTACAGAGGTTCTTTAGTAACCATCTTGTTCAATAATCTCTGAATTCCAGTTTGCATTTTAGAGAATCCAAACACATACAAACCATTTCTTCATTCAACAATTATTTATGGAGCATCAATGGCATGTTAATGATGCCTCATGCAGGTCTTACATATTAGTGCAGGAAACCAGCTATAAACAAATATCTCTATCCTGGACTCACATGCAAACTGAATTTCTGAAATGTACACTCAGAAATGAGACTTAGTGCTGTAACCTTAGTGGACTCTGCAGATAGAAATTGGGGGTGAAAATAAGATTTTGTGTTAACAAAAAATCCTGATTGAAAATTTAAGAGAAGAATTGAATGCTCAAGGGGAGAGTCAATTTCCTCACATAAAAATAGTTACCCTACACTGGAATCCTCTTCCTGGGATATCTGCATCTGGGCACTGAGGTTCAAGATATTTTTCAGGTATACTACTCATCCATTGCCACAATAGTGCAGATAAAGAAACTACTGCAAAGCTCAATTGATTACAGCCATAGGTGTAGATTTCCCTCAGGTGTCTGAGGGTGGGGGCTTGCAGCTTGGCTCTTCTGGAAGTTCTCCTCTGATCTAGGCTCCTTCACATGTCAGGATTGACTAAAGAAAAGCAGTCTGGTCCACATCTCACCCTCAGGAGGAGAGCATGAGCACATGCACCTGTCACTGGCTGACATGCTAGGGGAGGTCCCAGAACCAGGTCCCAGAGGCAGAGTAGAAGGCACTGCAGTGTGACAAAGGGAAGGGCAAGGAGGCCTGGAGGGAAGCACTCTCTCATGCTTCTGCCACAGGTAGCTGTGACTTCTAACTCACCAAGTTTAGAAGAGACTGTTACTGCATGTTACTGCGCTCTGACCCTGGGAGGCAGCTAAAAACACATTCTCAGGTCATCTAATCTTTATTCAGCAAACAATCCCTTGTGGCATCCTTTGTGCAAACACTGTGAAGGCTGCTGTGCAGAATTCAGAGCTGAATGGGTCAGGTCCCAGTGATAGAGGTTCAAAATCACATAGGGGGTTTTGTAATTAATTTTGTTTGGAATCAGAGTGAACTGCATTAGGGGACTGGGCAGATGTGTTCTACCTAGATAAAAGTAAGAATGAACATTTTTTATGAGAACTCACAACATGCCAATCACAGCTCCTATAAATCTAATGTACTAACTAAAGTATTTACAACTCTACAGACCTAGCAGTGTTATCTTCATTTCACAAATAAGTGAGACCCAGCTCAGAGTGGGGAAGACTGTTGAAAAAGTCCCAAGGGCCATGGAATCAACATGAGGGAACCAAGTTTGAGCCAGGCTTTCTGGAAGCAGAGGCTCTGCTCTAGCCCTGACCCCAGGCTCCCTCTTGATTGTGTTCTCTGAAGCTGAGGAAGGGCAGAATGCAGAGAAGTCACCCACTACAGGAAGGACAGCTCAGGTACCTCCCTGGGATGGAGCTACCTCCAACAATGCTGGGCCTCAAAGGTCAGGACCTCTCCATCAAGGCCTTTTCCAGGTGACCCCTCTCAGCAGTGGCAGCAGTTTCTTCATCTGGAGGATACCCCGATCTCCTGCTGCTGCTTCCCCTACTGCCATGGTTAGTTCATGCTAGGGCTGCATCCACCCACATCTTAACCCATGTTTGAACAGGTTCCTGAGCTTTATGGTTTCTAGATGCCCAATGATGAGGTACTAGGGTTGTTTTAATATCCATTTCTCATCTGGGGCAATCATATTAAGACATACTTGCTGATGGATGGATGGGTAAGCAGGGAACTTGGCCTACAGCCAGAACCTAGAATAGTCACCTCCAGGATGATGATGGCATAGGGCTTCCTGCTTGAGGAAGCAGCAGTGAGGAGGAGAGTCTGGGAAAAAGGGAGGTGTGTGTGTCTGTAGGGCTGGGGGTGAGGGTCTTTTCATCCCTCACTTGCTCTCTCCACCCCCTACTGCAGAACAAAATCTTCTTCTGACCTCACCCCTGATTCTTGGCCTCTGTCAGGCCTTGTCTGTGCTCCATGGAGCTTGCTCTGCTTTCCACATCTCCAGGTCCTGGGCCTCCTTCCTTGGCTCTTAGAACACAACTTCCACCTTCAGTCCCATGTTCGTGCTTTTGAAATCAGAAAGACTTCCTTTTAGGAGCAGGTTCCAGGGGTGGTAAAATAACCTTCAGAGTCTCCTCAGACCTTGCCAGTGCATTACGTCAGGGCCTGTGTGGCCCCATGCCCTGGTGTAGAATTTGAAGGGAAAAGGGTCTGTCACCTGCCTTTGGAAAGTAAAAGATGTCACCAGGCATCAGGGAGCTTGGCCATAACGACCACTCAGTGAAGACCTGAGATGGGAAGAGGAGGGTAAGTCCTGTCCTGTCCCCAGGTTGAGGGCTGTTGCATCCAGGCCTCAAACTTCACATCCAACATGGGGGCAGCAATGCCAGGCTGGGGTCTGCAGCCCCCAGACCACGCTCCATTCTCCGATGTCAAGGCACACCATCTGTCTCTACCCACCTTGTGTCTTTGTGGTTTTTATGTGGGGGTTTTAGATACCCCCATTCCCACAACTCAAAATTTTAGACATAATTCCAATAAATACAATCATCCTACTGTGGTAGATTGAATTAGGTAATGCAATTTAGATCTGTTTTAAATCTTAATCATTTTCCTGTGGCTGTGAACACAGTGTTAACAGAATTTCTTCTGGTTTTCATGTTCAGGTCATGTGTGGCCCATCTAAAATTGAAGGTGGTTCCTAATTCACATGGCTGTAGGCTTTACAAAGAGGAGCAAGAAGTCACAGAATCTAGGAAATAAATGATATCACCAACTGACCAGAGGCTGAGAAACAATCCAAGGAACTGCAAGGATTCCCAGAAGATGTACAGGCTTTGGGAGGAAACAAGTTTTCCACACACTTTGACCTGGACTTCCAGTCTCAAATGAGACACCAACATATGCTGTTTCAGCAAAACCATGGTGTGGGATTTGTGAGATCAGCTCAAGCACACTAAGATGTTCACTTCCATGTATAAACACACAACCCCACCATTCAATGAGATATATATACACATACTAAGAGCCCACAAGACATACTAATAACTCTCTACTGAAAGCTTCAATAACATAGTACTGGGAAATATACATCCAAATCACTGTGACCCAGAGTACACACTCATTATGTATAAAATGTACCACATGCCTAAATTTTACCCACAATTCTCCTATACAATACAAATATGAAAAAACACCACCCTGTATCACCAAATACAAATACAGCTCCCACATTTACTTAGTCCCTATACTTGCTAATGATCATCAACATATCTCCAGCATCTTCCAGAATAGGCACATGAAACACAACAATCCTTCCATCTGAACATATACATCTGCCAGCTTCACAGACTATTATATAGTTTCCCTTCAACACCAAAATATATACACACAACTCCTGAAAGTCACCCAAACATACATCACCACTCAACGTACCCTGAGCACATTTCAATGATCCCACACATTCAACCAATATACAGAAGATACACAGTCCCTACCAACTAATATACTGACATGTTCCCTAGCATTGCCCATATGCATATGCAGAGGCAATTCCAAACTTAAACACACAAAATTCCCAAAGAGTCATGGGGAAAGCACACACAACATATAATGTTTCCATAGCCTCAAACTGCAAATACATAACACCAATTCCTTGATATACATGCACTGCATCTCACAGGATCCAAGAACCCCAAAGCCTCAGGCTCACTGAAAAAATAGCCAGATCCTCCACTTAACCCCAAATATCCACACAGACACCACTGATTCACAGATTTCAAGGTATCTATCACATTCCAACCAACCTATGAAATGCAAATACGAGTGTCAAACTTTCAGTTCATGTGAACACACTTTCAAAAGACATGCACAATAGAGCTCACACTCCCTGAATTTCTACAGTCCATAAGAGGCCCACCAATACATTTACAGAATATCACATTTTCAGATACACAATCAACCTCTTCTCTGCATACCCACAATCAGGTACAAAACATCCTTCTATCCTCAAATACACTAACTGACCTGCTAACAACCCCATGAAACACACTTCTACCTAGAGGAACTCAGCTCCTGGATACAATCATAAAAGTAGTTAAAGCCCCAGTTATGAATGTAGTGGTATGTAGCCAGGTTTAACACTGTGAACCAACTCTAAAATAATTCTGTGTGCATATATATAAACATAGAGAATACACTTCAATCATTTAATAGCATACGGCACGTGCAGCACAAATTTTACAAATAGTTAGAAAATATACATTATCTTTTGTAAATGGCATTTAGTCAATTGACTCGCACAGTCTTTTTTTGCCCAAATCTTATATCTATTATATATAACCTGTGCTTGAAAATCCATCACAATTGACACCAGACGTTGAAAAGTCCATGAAGCAAAGACTCTCACGTTCATGACAAAATAATGGTTTTGACATGAACACTGGTTAATATTTCTACCTTAAAAAGTAATATAGTGAAATATCCAAGATATGCTGAATTTGCACTTCATGTTTAGTGTTCCCTCTTTCCTCAATAGAAGGTATTTTATATACTGAAATATTTTCCCTCAGTTTTCGTATTATCACAATGTAACAGATACAGACTTAGGTCACATTATTAACAATTTAAAGTTAATTTAACTCTATACCATCTAGTTGAACAAATGCAGCCAGTCTGGTCTGCAGTGTTCCTCCCTCCCGCAGTACAGATGCTCCCCCGAAAGTGGAAGGGACAAGTGAGGGCAGAGCCACAGCCTTAGGGAGCAGCTCCTGATTCACAGGAGCACACACAGTCCTGAGCCCAGAGACACCACTAGGAAGTCATGAGTTGGCGCATACTTCATCTTTATTTTTTATACAACTGACATAGAAAAGCAGGTGGAAGTGGTGGGACTAGGGTGATGGGACAACCCCTCCCCCCCAAACCCTGGGGTTCACAGTTATGGACTTGCCTTCCTCCTTGTGCACATGCATTTCCCTCCTGGAGCCAGTTTCCAACTGACATCAGAGGTGGTTGGAGGACCAGAGAACACGTGACAGAGCCCCGACCCCACAGCCACGTGCCCAAGTGCCAAGCTTCCAGGTCCTGCAGGGACCAGGTCCTGGGAGGGGCATGGAGGAGAGGCAGGTGGTGGAGCCCCATAAGGCTCTGTGAGGCATGTTCAGGCCATGCCTCCTCTCCAGGAACCCGAGCAGCCATCCCCGGCTCTGGGAGAAAGCATGTGGGAAAGGAAGACTCACGATTTTTAGACTCACAGATGTGGAGGACAGTCCCATGCACTGAGATAGGGTCCTCCGTAAAGTGTTTTAGAAGAGGTCTAGCCTAGGGTCATGTCCTCAGATTGGAAGGATTGCTTATGCACGTCTTGGCTGCATTTGTTTTCTTCTGGTTCATAGCCTTTCAAAGAATATGCCCTTTTTCCTATTCAGAGGCAGGGTTCCTTATAGACCCATCCTGGCAAAGTATTTGGGATCTGGAAACTCCTTCAAAGCTATGCTTTCTCTAAACTCCATTGCTGGTTGTATCCTAGGACTTTTCCCGTATTAGAATATTTTTTAGTGAGCTTATTTAATATGTACAGTAAATGTGGACTCAGTAAGATTTTGATTGAAGATTATTTTTATGATAGCTTTCATCAGGACATTTGATAATCTGAGTCCAGAAACTAGTTCATGGCTTTCTTGAGTCCTTAAACTTGAGGCAAATTCTTACCAAGCTTCTTAGCAATGAAGTAGAATATAAATCCAGGCTTTGCAATACTTCCTGTGACTGTTTTCTGATTCAGTAGAAATATAAAAATTATGTGTTTGGGTGGAGCATAGATACAAATTCACTTGTCTTTACTGCAGGCTCAGTGCTTTCTTTTTCTTTATGGGGTAACCATTAAAAACATAATGGGTTACACTTCTTATGTAGCATTGCCAGATGAAATAGAGGACACCTAGTTAAACTTAAATCTCATAAAAACAATGTGTATTAACATATATGTCATATGCAATTTGAGACATACTTATGCTAGAATATAATTCATTGTTTACTGAATGTCAAAATTTACTGAGGTTTATTTTTTATTTGCTGAAACTGGGAACATTATTCTTAGGGATATTTTAAAGGTTTTATTGATTGAAGAACTTCTCCTTGTAGTGTATGCTAAGGAAAGAAGAGTTGAAAACAAGCTACCAGCCAAAAGACAATAATTGCAGTAAAACTGACACTAGATAACATATATATACTCTTGTATAAATGGTTTAAAATGACAAATAAACATAAAATGTTTATATTGAATTTACATCGTGTTTGCTTTTAGTTGCATGATATTTTCCTGGAAAGATGCAAAAGGAGCAAAAACATTAGTGTCCTCTGCTGATGTGGACTGGGATGCCAGAGGAAGTGGGTGGGTGGAAGACTTCTCACTACATTTTCCATTGTGCAAAATTTGACTTTCACACCATGCAATGTTCACCTGTTAAAAGTAATCAAAATCACTGAAATGTAAATTTTAAAATCTTAACAACCAATTAATGAGAAAAAAGCATCGATTTTTCCTGTAAGCCTACAAGCCTGGAGTTCTTTGAGGTGGAGGGGCTTTCCAGCACAAACCAATGTTTATTTATAAATAATTTAAGTATAGAACCTAGGAAGAAGTCTTTGTGCTATGAATTAGGAAGAATCAATAACTTGCTCTAACAAAGTCCCTAATAACTGTGCTGTCCCATTATACTTTGAAGGGACCACCTGCAATTTCCCATCAGAGTCCTGCATGACGTTCTACCCTCCCCCACTTCAAGCCCACCTGTCCTCTGCCCCTCCCCCCTGTAGAATGTCTGAGTGCTCATCCTAGTCCTGTTGAGATTCAAACTTCTCCACCCTTTCCGTGGATTTCTGAGAATCTGTTGGCAGCAGTTCACCCTCAGGGCATAGAATTGAATCTTTGCTAGAGGTTGTCAGAGAGCAGTGGTCAGTGTCCAAGTGTACCGAGGTGACTTCAAAAGGTAAGCACTTAGGATAAGGTGGTGTGTTATCAGGGTCCCTGATATCCTTCAAATCCATAGAAATTCACAGTTGACCCATCTTCTTGGATGAATCTCGAGGAAGGAGAAATCACTGGACTCCACCAAGAACCTCTCCCCTGGAAATTGGTGGGGTAGGTTGGAAACCCAAGACTTAGAGTTGAGGAAGGGGTCTCTTTAGATATGTGAGGGCTATAATAGGTATGAGAAAGTTTGGATGCAGGAAGAGTTTCTCTCTAGAAAAAAGCCATGTTAACAACGGTATTAAATGGTACCGGGTTTACGTTGTGTGGTAGTGTAGAGAGGCTTGTCTCCACCCTTTGTCATTACTTTGGGAACTTATGTATGATTTTACTGGAAGAATATGACCTGGAGTAAATGAGATCCTATGGGGACAGTTAGAATCAATAGTCTCATGTAAAAACACTTTTCGGTAGACTTCATCATGGCCAAGTCAGCAGTGAAATATCCAGTCTGCGAGGCAGCCTGGAAGTTACTCTAACGGTCCCAGCCCAGAGCCTCTAAGCTCCTACCAGCCCAGAGGCCTTTTGCTTTCACTCCTGGAAAATGTTTTCTTTGATTCAATGTTTCCAGGGCACTTGTGGTAACTTCAGCTGGTTTTAGAGATTGGGTTTACTTGGATTTTATGACTTTTTCTTAAACTGTGTAAACTCAGATGTTCAACCAATTCATCTTCTCTAATTCCTCACGGTGAACTCTCAGCTCTTCATTTTAAAATTGAGGTGAAGATGTTGCTCATAGTCTATGAATACTTCATGGCCATGGAATAGAAAGTGGCTGCTATTTGTTTTCAGTAAAACACTCAAAGAAGGGTAGGTTCTTTCTGCAGAGGGGAAGGAGAAGAGATACAATTAGGTATATGTTACTCTATCACTAATAGTACTAGCAGTAATAGTAGTATTGGTAACAGTCTAAAGAGATGACGCAGAACATAATCTTAAGAATTTACCACCTTCATGATGCCCTTGTGCTGCCTAGAACTTACCCAAAAGAACATCCCTTATCTGCCCGTGAGCATGCTGAGAGGTATTTTTTCCAAAGAATTCCTTGGCACCAGCTCTTTAGTCAAGAGGTTGACCGAATGCCTTCACCAAATATTGAGTCTAGCTGAATTTCTGGTAGTGATTTCCTCAGAGAGGGGCTGTCCTGATAGCACGTGCTTCTTTCTCCTTAGCACTCAGAGGTCTGGGAGCTTCATCGAGTGGGAGCAAGTTCTCTTATGGGAAAATCCTAATCTGGAGTTCTAGAACCTAAAATCACTAGAGGGACAGGTGCTATTCTGAATTTCCTCCACCTAGGTGCCTGCTCACTTTTTGACATTCATAGCTCTGATTCTCTTGACATATGCATGGCCATTCCAAAAGAATGGCATGCCTGTTCCAGCACCACAAAGGAGAAACACATCTCTCAGTGAGAAGGTGCATTTATTGCAAATGCACAAGCAAGGAACTGGGAGAATCTTCCCAAAACCAGTTCAAAGTGAGAATGGGAACTTGAATTTGTACAGGGAAAAACCGAGGGGAGAGATGAAAAGAAAAGCAAGTGCAAAACAAGAAACAAGTGGTGACTTTAGACCTTCCAGGGGTCTTGTGAGGAGGGTACCTGCAATTTTCCAGTCCTGTGTCATCTCAAGCATGTTAAACTCATAACTGTTGTTCCAGTTTCAGTGATTTACCAGTGACAGTTTACATTCACATACTGGTGCTTCTGATGCTATTCTCTGGTTTTGCCTTCAGTTGATATTTTATTCTTCTTATTCCTGTAAGCAGAACTGGGAAGGTCTGGTTGATGTCCTTTTGGGAGTTAAGAACAAAGAGTTACTATTAAGATTGGATTAAGAGAAAACTATCTTAGTTATGTCTGGGTAGATCCAGAGCTGCGTAGGTGAAGAAATTTTTACTAAGCACTTTTTCCAGCTCTCAATTTCCTAATGAGTAAAGGACAGCTCCTGAGAGCCTCAAGAGTGTTGCCTTTGTGGCCTCTAAATCCACCCATTTCCTTGTCTCTACAGCATCTCCAGTGCTGGGACCAGACAAGACCATGAACTCCGGAGTCTCCCTGTATCCTGGCACTGCCCTGCCAATCCTTCACTCATTCCTGGCCCAACACCCCCACCTCCCTGGGGGCAGCACCTACCCCAATCTTTTCTTCCTGGCAGCTCTCTGCTGCTGCCTGCATTCCCCAGGCCACAGGTGGTGACATGAAAGGGGGATCTTGTCCCCACTGGGACTAGAGGTGAGAAGATCATTATCCAAATCAGAAAACTAGGGGGACCAGCAGAGGCCCCTCCTACTCAGCCCTTTGTCCTTCCTCAGATGCCCCACATTTCAAGTGACCCAAGGATCCTCTGTGGGGGTGCTCAGCATGCCCCTCCTGGGATCTTGAGGGCCTCTGCTCTGGAGCCCTTGATCCCAGCCTCAGCTGTGGGGTGCACCCAGTCTGCTGAGGGAGGCTGGACCCCAGGCCTTCCTCCTCAGGCTCCACCACCAGCTGCCCAGTTGGCCCCCAGTATTCCTCCAGGGAATGTTTTCATCAAGCCACAGGGGGCCTCCCTGGAGAGAGATCCTCCCTCCACCCAGTCCAAGGAAGACTCCTGTAACCCCAAGAGTGTTTACCAGAACTTCTGATGTTGGTAGTGCTTCAAGTCGCTGGCCTGGAGGCACATTCACCTAAGTCCTGATACTGAAGCTCTTTCCTGCTTTCTCATGTGAGTGGCTTCCTCTTGGAGACACATTTGACTGTTTTGCACCATTGAGATACAGGGGGCTAGGGGATGGATACCCCAGGTTAATGTCTCCAGAATTTCTTGATTGTAGGTCATGAGGGGAGATGATATATTTCTGGTTTATGACTTATTTTCAGGTGTCTTATCTCAATTAATACCTCCCTAACTTGTATATATAAAGAACTCCTATATCTTGAAAACAAAAAGAAAAACAACACATTTAAAAAATGTGAAAAAGATTTAAACACTTTTCCAAAGAAGAAATATAAATTGCTAAAAAGCACATGAAAAAATGCTCCAAATGTCTAGCTATCAGGGAAATGCAAATCAAAACTACAATGAGATACCATCTTACTCCCATAAGATTGGCAGCTATGAAAAAAACAGAGGAATACAAATGCTGGAGAGGATGTGGAGGAATGGGAACACTTATCCATTGCAGAAGGATCCAATCATTCTGGAGGATAGTTTGGTGGTTTCTCAAAAAACTAACCATAGATTTGCCATATAACCCAGCAATTTCACTGCTGGGTATATATCCAGTAGAACTGAAAACAAGGACACAAACTGATATATGCACACGAATGTTCATAGCAGCATTGTTCACCATTGCCACAGTTGGAATCAACCCAAATGTACATCAAGAGATGAATGGATAAATAAAATGTGGTAGATACATACAATGGAATACTACTCGGCTTTATGAACAAATACACTACAAACACATGTGATAATATGGATGAATCTTGAGAAACTTATGTTGAATGAAGCAACCCAGGCATTGAAGGACAAATACTACATGACCTCAATGATATGAAATAAGTAAACCAAGCTGCCTCAGAGAGCTAGAGACTGGATGATAGGCTTACAGGAAATCAGGGGGTAGAGGAAGGATGTAAGCTGACACCTACATGGGTGAACTCTATGATAAGCTGGAGGTAAGTATTTGTACTAGGAAGGGATAAAATGGGGGCATAGGGTTACCTCTGGGTGGGGCTTTGCAGGTTTAAGGGGGGCTAGGGATTGGAGCATGGGTAATATTGCCCAAGGAATTGGGGGGAGGGTCTGGCAACATATGAACATAGGAAATTGTCAGGTATTTGGTTGAAAGTATAATGCTGAGAAAACCTTTTCAAAAATATAATAAGAAAAGTTACCTGTTTAAGTTGCTTAAATGGGATAATCTGATGCAGGACAGGCTCCTAGGGAATATGTGAATGCTCATTTTGCTATAGTGGGTTATATCATTGGATAGAGATCCATATAATGAGAGTGAAGGTTTACCCACATCCTGGGGAGGACTGATGCCATCAAATAGAGGGAACTGTATCTCTCAAGAAAAATGGTGGCTCCCAGGGCTTAGGGCAGTTGAGCATGTCAAGCCCTCAACAGTGTTGCAAGTATCTCTGAACATGGCCCTTCAAGCAATGAAGATTATCTGTCACTGTGGGCCTTAAGGGGAGGGGGAAAGATGTATTGAATAGATGGAACCAATGTAATGGTGTGGGCAATAGAAGTGTTTCACAAGAGTACGCAAGGACGGATATAAGACATGTAAAATTACACCAAAAATGTATAGGGGCTGATAGGCTAAAATGTAAATAATAATGTAAAACATAAGATAACTAAAAATTTAAAGAATTGTATAGAATAAAATATAAACCACAATATAAACACAAATGTTACCTTCTTTGAAAGCTATTGTCTCAATATCTGTACATCAGTTTAAGTATATATAGTATGAATATGTAAAAAGATTATTCCTGTGGAAGGGAAAAGGTTTTATGTTGGGTATGTGGGAGTACTGTATATGATATATATGAATTACTGTGATCTAAAACTCTTGTGATGATAAGCTTAATAATTACAAAACAGAAAAGAAAAAGGACATAGACACTCAGGAAAAGACAGAAGTAGTTGCCTTGCCAAGCTGCATACAGGGCAACACTTACTGCAGTGATGGAAGGCAAAACATCAAAAACAAAGCTTTTGCATTTTTAAGTTTTTTGATACCCCAATTTATTTTTACCTTAATTTTTCTAAATTAATATGTATTCTATATCTAACCTTTAAACTCATCGCTATATTCCATTTTACTTATAAGGGAACCTGGCAATATATTGGGCTTCACTTTTCAGGAAGTTTTGGATCACAGAGAGGTTCAACAATTGCAGTGGAGGAATACTGGTGTGGGATGTTATTGACAAGGGACACATAGCTGACAGGGAGTTCTAGAGGGCATATATCCAGGGTACAAAAAAATGTCTGGATATTTTCAGAGTGGATACAATTAAAAACAACTGAGGGAGTGCTGAGTTCCTAGCCAGGGGAGCTCTATCACAGTCCCTAAAGGAACAGCAATAATCCCCCAAGTGAATGGCAAAGACCAAAAAAGAAGGAAGGTCCAACAATGAGCCCTTGATACTAATGAATATGCTTATGAGCATGTGCACCTGAAATAAGAACAAGGCCTAGAGCTGCAGGGTGCCTAAGGGTTACCTCCTGAGAGCCTCTGTGTTGTTCAAAGATGGCCAGTCTTGAAGCCAAACTCATCATGTAAATACGTTGCCTTCGCCTCAGCATGGGACATGACTCCCGGGGTTGAGCCTCCCTGGTACCGAGGGATTACTACCGACTACCAGCTGATGATGTAACTAGAAAATGACCCTGAATACAAGGGTCAACTTGCACCAGCAGAATATCTCAGTCTACATATAATACCTGGAGTTAAAAATGTTTTTTGACCTGAATCAAGGGGGAAATTGAAAGGACAAATGAGTTTATATGGCTATGAGTCTCCAAAAAAGAGCCTGGAGGTTATCAGAGGAGTCGCTCTTATGCACACCTCAGCAGAGTCCCAGAGACAGATAAAGTAGATACAACCCCAGGTATTGCTTCTTCTGAGGGCTACAGAGACCCACAGGTTCTATGGTCATGACAGATGGAGTTCAGTGCCATTTCAGTTGGCCCTTCTTTGGAGTTTGTGTTTCTGTGTGATGGAGCTGGACTCAGACGTGATCTTTTTCACAAGTCTTTCCTGTTATGTTTACCAGAACTGTAGCTGGTGCTGTGGTTTAAGGTATACCCAGAGGATCTGAATCTCTGGACTGACCATAGGATAGCCAGGGCCTGAGCCTCAACAGACTTCACCTTCTACACTCTGGTTTATTGGACTTACCCCACTCAGCCAAAATGGATTTGAAGGCCAACCACCATACCATGGAGCCAAGAGTGCCTACAACTGAAAGCAGGAGGATTGCATCCAGCATCCATGTGGAATCTAAGCCTGCTCTTGATATAGATGTGGAGTGGACACAACCAATCCAAGGTTCACAGGATGGAGGAATAGAATATGGATTAAAGTGGACTTACTGATATTCTATTCATAAACTATTGTGATTAGTAATCGAAGAAAATGTGGCATTGGTGTGGAGAAAGTGGCCATGGTGGCTGTTGGATGTGGGTAATGGAGGAAGAGATGAGATATGGAGGCATTTTCAGGACTTGAAGTTGTCCTGGGTGGTGTTGCAGGGAAAATTACCAGACATTGTATGTCCTCCCATGACCCACTGGATGAAATGTGGGAGAGCATGGGCTATGATGTGAACCATTGACCATGAGGTGCAGCCGTGCTCAGAGATGTACTCACCAAATGCAATGAATGTCTCATGATGATGGAGAAGATTGTTGCTATGGGGGTAGGATTGGGGGGAGGGGGTGGGGGTTATATGGGGACCTCATATTTTCTGAATGTAATTAAAAAATAAAAAAATAATTAGGGGAAAAAAGAAAAAGAAAGGACATAGACAGTGAGGAAAAGATGGAAAAAGTTGCCTTGCCAATTTGCATACAGGGCAACACTTACTGCAGTGATGGAAGGCAAAACATCAAAAACAAAGCTTTTGCATTTTTTAATTTTTTGATACCCCAATTTATTTTTACTTTAATTTTTCTAAATTAATATGTATTCCATATCTAAACTTTAAACTCATCACTATATTCCATTTCACTATTAATGGAATGTGGCAATATATCGGGCTTCATTTTTGAAGTTTTGGATCACAGAAAGGTTCAACCATGGCAGGGCAGGAATACTGGTGTGGGATGTTATTGACAGGGGACACATGGTTGGCAGGGAGTTCTCCAGGGCATATATCCAGGGTACATAAAAATGTTCGGATATTTTCATAGTGGTTACATTTAAAAATGGCAACTGAGGGAGTGCTGAGTTCCTAGCCAGGGGAGCTCTATCACATTCCCCAATGGAACAGCAACAATCCCCCAAGTGCAACCACAAAGACCAAAAAAGAAGGATGGTCCAACAATGAGACCTTAATACTAATGACTATGCTTGTGAACCTGTGCACCTGAAATAAGAACGAGACCTAGAGCTGCCGGGTGCCTAAGAGTTACCTCCTGAGAGCCTCTGTGTTGCTCAAATGTGGCCAGTTTTGAAGCCAAACTCAGCATGTAAATGCATTTCCTTCCCCCCAGCATGGGACATGCCTCCCAGGGATGACCCTCCCTGGCACTGAAGGATTACTACCAAGTACTGGCTGATGATTTAACTAGAAAATGACCTTGAATAAATGGGTCAACTCAGACCAGCAGAATATCTCAGCCTACATATAATACCAGGAGTTAAAAATGCTTTTTGACCTTGAATAAAAGGGGAAATGGAAAGGACAAATGAGCTTATATGGCTATGGGTCTCCAAAAAAGAGCCAGAGGTTATCAGTGGGGTCACACTTATGCACACCTCAGCATAGTCCCAGAGACAAATAAAGTAGATACAACCCCAGGTATTGGTTCTTCAGAGGGCAACAGAGACCCACAGGTTCTATGGTCCTGGCAGATGGAGCTCAGTGCCATGTCAGTTGACCCTACTTTGGAATTTGTGTTCCTGTGTGATGGAGCTGGACTGAGATGTGATCTTGGTTCACAAGCCTCTCCTGTTACTTTTACTGGACCTGTGGTTGGCACTGGGGCTTAGTTGTACTCAGGGTACCTGAATCTCTGGACTGCCCATGTGACAGCCAGGCCCTGAGCCTCAACAGACTTGCAATTCCTACACTCTGGTTTATTGGACTTACCCCACTCAGCTAACAAGGAGGTGAAGAAGGTCAACCATCACACCAGGGAGCCAAGCTGAAAGCAGGAGAATTGCATCCAGCACCCATGTGGAATCTAAGCCCCCTCTTGATATAGACGTGGAGTGGACACAACCATTCGAAGGTCCACAGGATGGAGGAATAGAGTGTGGATTAGAGTGGACTTACTGATATTCTATTCATGAACTATTGTGATTAGTAATCGAAGAAAATGTGGCATTGGTGTGGAGAAAGTGGCCATGGTGCCTGCTGGGGGTAGGGAGTGTGAGGAAGAGATGTGATATGGGGCATTTTGGGGACTTGGAGTTGTCCTGGGTGGTGCAGCTGGGACAGTTACTGGACATTGTATGTCCTCCTGTGCCCCACAGGGTGGACTGTGGGAGAGCGTGAGCTATGGTGTGGACCACTTACCATGAGGTGCAGCATTGCTCAGAGATGTATTCACTAAGTGCAATGAATGTCTCATGATGATGGAGGAGGTTGTTGTTATGGGGCGTGGAGTGGGGTGAGGGGGATGAGGGTATATGGGGACCTCATATTTTTCTAAAGTAACATTTAAAAAAAGAGAAAAAATTAAATAAATATAAAAAAATAAACTAAAGTCAACCATATGCTTCACCAAAAGAAAAAGAAAAAAAAAGAAATAGCGATTTTCCAAAGAGTACCCTCACATCCAATGACTCTTGTGTCTAATAATCCCTCTACCCATATCAATAATCACTAGGTTGACAAAATAATTAAAATATACAGCACTGTGTAGTGTAGTTTTGCCTGTTTTGGAACTTTAAATGTGAGTTGTTGCTAGAGCTGTATTTTGTTTATTTTGCTTTCATACATTCTGCTATACAATTATAGCATACTTTGTGTATCAAGTCTTCTGTTGATGGACATTTGCCTTGTTTCTGTTTCTGATCACTGCCAATAAGTCTGCCATAAACATTGTGATCCATGTCACACACACAAAAAAAAACTTATGAGATACAGCAAAGACAGTCTTGAGAGGGAAATTTATAACCCTAAACACTTATATTAAAAGAGAAAAAAGAGCTAAATGCAAAGATTTAACTGAGCAAGAAGAGAAACTAGAAAAAGAACAACAAACCAATCCTCAAAGCAAGCAGAAGACATAACAAAGATTGAAATAGAAATAAATGAAATTGAAAAGAAAAAAGAACTTTAGAGAAAATCAAAATCAAAAGCTGGTTCTTTGAGAAGATAGGTAAAATTTACAAACTCCTATTTAACAGAGAAAAAAAAGAGGCAAGTAAATACAATCTGAAAAAAAGGGAAGAACTATGACTGACCCCACAGAAATAAAAAGGATTCTAAGAGGATATTATGAGAAACTGTATGTCAACAAACTAGACAACCTAGATGAAATGGGCAAATTCCTAGAAATGCATGAACAACTTACACTGACACTATAAGAAATGCAAGAACTTAACAAACCACTCACGCTTAAAGACATTGAATCCATCATCAAAAACTTCCCATCAAAAAAAAGTCTAGAACCAAATGGCTTTACAGGTGATTTCTACCAAACATTTCAAAAAGAATTAACACCAATCCTGTTCATTCTTTCAAAAAATTGAAGAGGGAAAATTACTCAACACTTTTTATGAAACCAATATCACTATAAAATCAAAGCCAAATAAAGACACCACAAGGAAAGAAAATTATAGACCAATTTCTCTATTAAACATAGATGCAAGAATTCTCAAGAAAGTATTTGTAAATTAAATGCAGGAGCATCTCAATAGACTTGTACATTACGACCAAGTGGGATTTATTCCTGGTAGGCAAGGCTCATTCAACATAAGAATATCAACCACATTACCAAACTGGGAAAAAAAAAAAAAAAAAACATTATCTCAATCAAAAAAATCAGAAAAAAATCAGAGAAAGCATCTGACAAAATCCGTCATCCTTTCTTGATAAAAAACATTTCAAAAGATATGAATAGGAGGAAAATTCCTCAATATGATAGAAAGTATATATGAAAACCGCACAACCAACATCTTAGTTAGTGGGGAAGGGTTGAAAGCTTTCCCTCTAAGATCAGGAACAAGACAAGGATGCCCACTAGCAACCTTTTTATTTAACATTGTACTAGCTCTACTTAGAGCAAGAAAAAGAAAACAGCAAAGGCATCCAAATAGGATAAAGAGGAAGGAAAACTCTATTTGTGGATAACATAATCCTATTTTTAGAAAATTCAGAAATGTCTACAAAACAAAGCTACTTGAGCTAATAAATGAGTTCAGCAAAGTGGCAGGATACAAGATCAATATGCAGAAATCCATAATGTTTTTTTACATTAGTACTGCATAATCTGAAGAGGAAATCAGGGGGAAATTCCACTAACAATAGCAACAAAATGACTAAAACACCTAGGAATCAATTTAACCAAAGAAGTACAGGACCTATAAGCAGAAAACTACAAAACAACACTAAAAGAAATGTTAGAAAGATTTAAACAAATGGAAAGATATTCCATGTTCATGGACTGGAAGACTATTGTGAAGATGTCAATCCTAACCCAACTGATTTAAAGATCCAACACAATACCAATCAAAATTCCAACAGCTTACTTCACATTAATAGAAAAGGCAATTACCAAATTCACTTGGAAGGGAAAGTACCCCTGAATAGCCAAAAGTATTCTAAAAAAGCATAGTATACTATACTATAGCATAATATAGGAGGAATTTCACTGTCTGATCTTCAAACATATTACAAAGCTTCAGGGGTCAAAACAACATGGTACTGGCATAAAGAGAGACACATTGAACAGTGGAATTGAATTGAAAATCTAGAAATAAACCCTTACCTCTATGGTCAACTAGTTTTTGACATATCTACTAAGTCCATGTTAACAGGAAAAAACAGTTTCTTCAACAAATTGTACAGGGAGAGCTGCATATCTATAACCAAAAGAATGAAAGGGGACCCCTATCTCATTCCCTATACAAGAATCAACTCAAAATGGATCAAAGACCTAAATATAAAAGGCAGGGCCATAAAACTACTAGAAGAAAATGTAGGGAAATATCTTAAAGACTTCATGGTACATGGTGATTTCTTGTACCTTACACCCAAAGTACACACAACAAAAGAAAAAACAGATAATTTGGAATTCCTCAAAATTAAATACTTTTGCTTCTCACAAGACTTTGTCAAAAGGGTGAAAAGGCAGCCAACTCAATGGGAGAAAATAATCAGAAATCACATATCTGATAAGGGTTTAATATCCATGATATATAAAGAGATGTTACAATTCAACAATATAAAGACAAAAGACCCAATTAAAAATGGGCCAAACACATGAATAGACATTTGCCCAAAGAAGAAATACAAATGGCAAAAAACATATGAAAAAGTATTCAATGTCAGAGAACTAAATGTTGGAAAGAATGTGGATAGGAACACTTATTCACTGTGGTTGGTAATGCAGAATGTAAAGCCACTGTAGAGTTCATCAGTTCCTAAAGAAGTTGAATATAGATTTCCCACATGACCTTGCAATACCACTATGGGGTATATACACAGAAGAACTGAGAGCTGTGAGAGCAGTGACATGAAGAGACATCTGCACATCTATGTTCATAGTGGCATTATTCACAATTGCCAGAAGCTGGAAACAACCAAGGTGTCCATCAACTGATAAATGGATAATAGAACTGTGGTATATTCACACAATGGAACATTATGCATCTGTAAGAAGAAATGAAGTCATAATATTGTCAACACTGATGAACCTGGAGGACAGTACATTGAGTGAAGCAAGCCAGACAGAAAAGGACAAATATAGGAAAATTGCATTACAATGAACCAAATGTATTGTGTAATATAATGTAGGATTCCATTTATATAAAATGTAAATAGAAATCAATTTATAGATGAAAGAAAAAAGTATTTGTGCAAAATAAGCGAGAAAGGGGAGCTGTGAACAACAAAGAAAGCACAGAAAGATTGAGGAGTGGTGGATTTTTTTTTTTTTTTTTTTTTTTTATCACTGAGATAATGAAAATGCTCTAGTGATGACTATAGTGTCTGGATATCTCCAGAACCCTCAGGAGCCCTGAAATTTGGGATAGTACCTACTTTGGCAGTCAGTAAGATCCTGCTGAGGTGTGTAGAAACTCATTTTGAAGTTTCTTAGCTTTATAAACTCATTTGTCTTGACCTTTCCCCCCTTTCAGTCAAGGGCTTTTTCCAGCTGCATTGCTAGTCGGTGCTTGGTTATAATCCCTTGGTGCCAGACAGGCTTATCCCCAGGATTCATGTCCTACACTGGAGAAAGAAAATGTATTTATACACTGAGTTTGGCTTAGAGAGAGGCCACATTTGAGCAAAAAGGAAGCTCCGAGAAGGCAACTCTTAGCACCCTATAATACTAGGCTAGGTTTCAATTTCAAGAGTAAAGGTTCTGGGAAACGGACTTGGCCCAGTGGTTAGGGCATCCATCTACCACATGGGAGGTCCATGGTTCAAACCCCGGGCCTCCTTAACCCACATGGAGCTGGCCCACGAGCAGTGCTGATGCGCACAAGGAGTGCTGTGCCATGCAGGGGTGTCCCCCACGTAGTAAGGAGAGCCGCCCAGCACGAAATAAAGTGCAGTCTGCCTAAGAATGGCACCACCTACACAGAGAGCTGACACAACAAGATGACACAACAAAAAGAGACACAGATTCCCATGCCGCTGACAACAACAGAAGTGGACAAAGAAACAAGATGCAGTAAACAGACACAGAAAAGAGACAACTGGGGTGAGGGAGGGGAGAGAAATAAATAAATAAATAAATAAATAAATAAATCTTTAAAAAAAAAAGAAAAAAAGTAAAGGTTCTTATAGTCATCAGTATCAAAGACCCATAAGTAGACCATCCTCCTTCACTAATCATTGCCCCTGTATTTGGGGGATTCTTGCTGACCTATTAGAGAATGTGGCAGTGCTCCCCAGGATGGGAATTGGATATTCCTTCAGTTATTATATGAGTCTCCACCCACCATGGCAATGCCCCATGAATATCTGAACACATTTATATGCCTTTTACATATGCCCAGGTGAGCCTCCTCCTATTTATTCCCCATCACTGACACCCCATACAAATGATCACCCCCTGCCAGAGACAGAAAATCACAACTGCTGGACAGGATGTAGAGAGAAATGAACAGTTAGTTATTCACTGTTGGTGAGAATGCAGAATGGTACAGCCCCTATGGAGGACCATTTGGCAGTTCCTAAAGAAGTTGAATATAAACTTGCTACATGACCCTGCAATATCACCGCTAGGCATATATCCAGAAAAATGAGGAGCACTAATACCAACAGACATCTGTACACCAAAGTTCACTACAGCAGTATTCACGATTCCAAAAGTTGGAAAAAACCCAAGCGTCCATCAACTGATGAATGCGTAAATAAACTGTGGTGCATTCACATAATGGAATATTACACAGCTGTAAGTGAAGTCATAAAGCATATGACAAGCATGAATCTAGAGGACATTATGTTGAGTGAAGCAAGCCAGACACAAAAGGACAAATACTGTATGATTGTGTGACTATGAACCAAATATATTGTGTAACATATTGTTTGATTCAAAAAAATTTATATGTACCCAGTACATTTATTTGAGAAATGGTATCTTTATCCAACAGTATTTTCTTTTTCTTTTTAAATTATTGTTTACATATTCAATTATTAAATGTACAAAATAAAGTTTTAAAAAAAGTGAGGTTACACTGAAGAGTTGAAAATCAGAGACTTTAAAATGTGATACTTTACTCAAGAAAAATAAATACCAAAAACAGAGATAGAGAAACCAAGCTTTTTTTAGCATAATAAAACCACGTGTGAAATATAGGAATGTGGATAAAGTTGCATATATGCCTGTTTTCTTTGAAATTGAACAAATGTATGTTAACAAAAGATGGTAACATAATATCACTTATGCTAAGTGAAGAAGCCTGACACAAAGTACTACATATTGTGTGACCCCATTTATATAAAAGGTAAATGTAAATCAATTTATAAAGTTGAAGTTCAATTAGTAGTTATATAGGGCTGGGGAGGACTGCTAAAGGGTGTGCATTTTTTCTAGAGTACTGAAAATGTTCTAAAATTTTTGATGGTGAGGAATGCATAATACTGTGATAATACTAAAAGCCACTGATTATACACTTCAGATAGATTGTATGGTATATGAATATATCTCAGTAAAACTTAATAAGTAGATAATTGTATAAGAACAGCAAAAAAAAAAAGCAGCAGTTCAGCACGGGAAACAAGATCAAGGGGTGAGGAATTTCCTTAATTTATTTTTATTTATTATTATTCAAATAATGAAAATGTTCTAATGATGGTTGAGGTAATGAATACACAACTATGTGATTATACCAAATACCACTGGTTGTGCACTTTTTTTTGGTTGTACACTTTAAATGAATTGTTGTTTTATTAATGTATACCAATAAAGTTATTTCTTAAAAACATATAAGCATGTATCAATAAAATTAATTTGTTTTTTTAAAAAAAAGAAAAACACTTCTAATCCTCATCCAAAGATTTCATTGTTAAGGTTTTGGTATAAAACCTCCCCAGATTTTCCCACTGAGCAACATTGTATTCCTCCTCCTCACACTTAGGATCTGCTGAGTGACAGTGCATTAGGAGAATGGCAGTCATCTGTGTGGAAGTGACAGGGCCCCCAGCAACTCTGCCTGACTTTTCCTCTTCCGGGGTGGCAATCGTGTGAAAACCACCTTCAGAAGCTCAGGGGAAAGCACAGGGGTCAAAAGAAGGGGGTGGGGGTGAGGAGGTCCAGCACATCTGTCTTAACTAGAGCAGCTGCTCCACAGCTCTGAACTGCTTCCCTTGAATGGGACCAACTCTTCTAAGAGGCTAAGAACAGAAAGCGCAGAGGCTTCCTCTGCAGCCGGCTCCTTTAAGGTCAGCTGGGTGACGGCTCTTGGCAGACACAGCAGGGCTAGAATGGTGTCCCCAAGGCACCTGGGTCACCCCTCTGCCAAGCAGAGGTGCCCTGGAGCTCCTGAAATGCTCAGCACAGCCCTGGGCTCCCTCAGCAGCCCCTAATAGGTGCCCTTTCCCAGTCTGTGCAGTGCACCCTAGCAGGCACCCAAATCCGGTGGCCCCTGTTGGCCAGCCAACCTCCTCCGGCCCTCACAAGCTAGCATCTTAGCAAGACACACAAACCATTCCCACCCAGCATTACTCCAACAAATCAAAGTTTTAAGAAAAGCTTTAACCACTACCAAAAGGAAAAGCCTCCCTGGGGCCATGGGGAGCTCTGAGGAAGGCCCTGGCTCAGGCTGTCCCAGGGCATCCAGTGCAGCACAGCCAGGAGGGGAGCGATGGGAGTGGGCTCCTAGATCACAGACCTCACCTGCCACGTGTACTCCCGGAAAGCTGAAAGAAGTAAAACGGGAGGAAGAGAGAAAATGAAAGTCTCAAGTGGCTCACCAGGGCTTGGATCCAAAGAATGCAAATGCCCACGATGAGGAAGAGCGCCACCCGCAGACCTCTGGGTTGGATACACACTTTTAGTTGTAAACTGTTGAGGTTCCTGCAAAACTCCCGGGCTGGGCAGAAACCTGCCCCCAGGCCCCTCCCAGGAGAGGACCCCATTCCTTGTGCTCCCTGAGGGCACACACCGGGTGTCAGCCCTGCTCCCCCCGGGCCTTCCCAGGGCCCCTCCCCAGGGAGATCAGTTCCCCTGTAAAAGCCACGCTGTGGGCAGGCACCAGCTGGCCCTATCCAGGGCAGGAGAAGAAAGAGAAGCAGCCTGGGCTTGGAGGCAAATGTGAAGTGGAGGGCCTGGGAAGGGAGAGCTGAAAGGGGAGGCACCCAGGAACCTGGGAGGGTAGGCAGGGAGGGCAGAGGACAGGGCTGCAGGTTGGACCATGGGCAAACAGGGGGCTTGTGGGGAGGGAGGGGAGCTGTGGGCAGAGGAGGGGCCATGGGGGGAAGAGGGATGGGGAGGAAAAGGATAGCGTGGGGAAGGAAGGGCCAGGAGGAGGAGGAGGGACTAAGGGGGAGGGGCCATGGGGGAGGGACCATGGAGGGGAGGGACGCTGGGGCGAAGGATGGGGGAGGAGGGACAGTTGGGGGGGGTAAATTGTGAAGGGAAGGAGGAACGTGTTGGGGGGATAGTGGGGGGTGGGAAGGGACCAAGACTGCGGACAGGTCCGTTTGCGGGGAGGAGGGACCGTGGGAAGAGGGACCCTGAGGGGAGGAATAGTAGGGGGGGAGGGATCAAGGGGGCAGAGGGCCCCTGGGGGGAGGGATGGTGGGGGGGAGGGACCATGGGGGTAGGGAAAGTGGGGGAGGAGGGTCCGTGGAGGAAGTGTGGGCTGCCCTCCCAGTGGGCCGCGGGACTCTTATTCTGACTGGGGCCCCCCCAGCCCCGCCACGCTGGGCCTGGACCCCCGAAGGACGCCCGCCCCGCGCTGCCCGCGGAAGCAGCCCCCCCCCCGCCCCGCCCTGCCTGCCCCCCCGCCCTGAAGGACCCCGCCCCCGCAGGCGAGGCAGCTGGACCTCCGTGGGCGCGGGACGGGCGCCCCTCACGCGGCAAGGGGGTTCGCTCGCCCTCGTCTGCGCCTACGGCCCCGCCTGCGCCCGCCCGACGCCACGTGGGGCCCAGACTTACCGCTGCGCGGGCGGGACGCGGGGGTCCCGAGGGCGGGTGAGCGCTCCCCGCAGCCCCCCCGTGCGCCCCGACACCGCGTCCCTCCTGCCCTCGGGCTCGCAGGGGTGCCGCGGGAGCGCGCAGCAGGTCCTCGCAGGGGTGCCGCGGGAGCGCGCAGCAGGTCCGCGGGGCACGCGCCCAACCGCCGCCAGCTGTTAAAGGGGCCGCCGCGCGGGGGCAGGGCGGGACTTGAGGGCCTGAGAGCCCGAGGGCCAATCAGGTCTGGACCGGTTCCCCGACTCCGCCCCGAGGGGGCGTGGCCATCTCCCTGACGGACAGCGCCCAGCAGCCAATCATCGCGCGGTCCGGCTGGCGCTAAGGAGGGCGATCTCCCCCTACGGCGTGAGGGCGGCTCCTGACTGGTGGGCAGGGGATCCCCGCAAGTGGGGGTGTCCCCACCCACAGTGCACCAGAGGCGGCCTGGGCCCGGGCGTGGGTCACCGAGGCCGGCTGCTTGGAGCTGCTGGAAGCCCGGTGTGAGGGGCCTCTGGCCCGGCGCAGCCGAGCCCGGCCCCGAGCGAGGCTGTCGTCCCTCCTCCTTTCTCCCGGAGCTGGGGGCTGGCTCCTCTGAGGAGCCTGAGGAGTGCTGGCCCCTGGCCTGCGTTCTGGGGAGAATTTATTTCCCACGTTTATTTTATTCGTACATGTTAATAAATCATACAATACATCCAAAGAATACAAGGAACGGTATTTGGTATATCAGAGTTTGCGGGCATCATTTCATCATTGGGAGTGCGTTATCATTATTTCAATAATAAGAATAAGCAGAAAACAGACTTCTTCATCCCTCACTCTCTCTGTTCCCCTGCCTTACAGAGCTGCTATTTCTGGCCATTCTAGCACAATTACTTATTTATTCAGTCGTTTTATTCAGACATGTTCACATACCATAACATCTATCTTAAGTGTAGAATCAGTGGCTTTTAGTATAATCCCAATGTTGTGCATTCATCATCACAAAAACTTTTAGAATTATTTCATTACTCCACACCCCTTAGCATGCCTTCCCTAGCCATCCACAACCACTAATCAAAGGTCATCTTTATAAATTTATTTATATTTACATTTTATATCAATGGAATCATAAAACATCTTTTTACCTTTATTTTGTACATTTAATAATTGAAAATATAAACATAATTAAAAGAAAATACAGTTGAATAAAAGCATACATTTCTCAAATGTACTGAATACATATAAATTTTTTTTGAATCATATAATATGTTACACAATGTATTTGGTTCACAGTAATGCAATCATACAGTATTTGTCCTTTTGTGTCTGACATGCTACACTCAACATGTCCTCCAGGTTCCTCCATGTTGTCAAATATTTTATAACTTCATTTCTCCTTGCAGTTGCATAATATTCCGTTGTGTGTATATACCACAGTTTCTTTATCCATTCATAGGTAGCTAGATACTGGGTTTGTTTCCAACTTCTGGCAAGTTTGGATAATGCCTCTATGAACATAGGTGTGCAGATGTCTGTTCACGTCACTGCCCACGGTCCTTCTTGGTACTTTCTTTAAGCATGCACATACCCGCTGTATTAGTCAGCCAAAGAGGTGACTATCTGTGGCTTCTCCTGGCTTCCAGAGGAAATCTCGTTCTGAAAGGGAGTTTCTAGCAAGGGTCTTCCAGCAGCCCTTTTGGGGGCACCGAAGGACACGTGTTTAATGGTGGCGGCTTTCTTCCAGGTTCCAGATCCGCTATCAATTCCCTGTTTCACTAGACTGCCTCAGATTGCCACATGTGCAGCCTTAAAGCCAAGGAGCCATAAGCCATACTGAAGCCCTGACTCAGAGGGAACCAACTGTGTTTCAGAAGCAGTGCTGCTTAGCATAGATTTTGGATAAAGAGTGTTACATGGTAAAATGACTATGTGAACAGAGAAGAAAGGAGAAGAAGTTTTGACCTACTTCCCCATATTCATTGTCACATGACAGAACACAGTTGTGTTCAGTATATTGTAGCAGTGTTTTCAGACTCAGTTCAGGTCATCATCACCATTATTCAATTATTCTGTTAGTGAGATGTCCTTAATTCCACAGAAATCTGAAACATTTTTTATGCACAGGGACTATTTTTTTATAATTATTTTTTAATTTTTAAAGAAGCTTTAGATTACATAAATGTTACATAAAAATATAAGGAATTCCAATATGTCCCACTCTGTTCACCCCCCATATTTTCCCACATTAACAGCGTCCTTCACTAGTGTGGTACATTTGTTAAAATTGATGAACCCATACTGAAGAATTGCTGCTAACCATGTGCTAAAGTTTACAATATAGTTTACACTTTGTCCTGCATAATTTTGTAGGTTATGACAAAATATACAATGGCCTGTATTCATGGCCTGCAATGCCATGTAGGACAATACCAATGTCCCAAAAATGCCCCCAAATTCCACCTCTTCTTCCCTCTCCCATCTCCAGAACCTTTGGTGGCCACTGCTTTTACATCAATGAAAAGAGCTCTTCAATTGCTAGAATAATAAGTCTTAGTAGAATAATAATGAGTCTATTTTAGTCCATTGTTCATTCAATACCAATCAAAATTCCAACAGCCTACTTTACAGAACTAGAAAAAGCAATTACCTAATAACAATTGGAAGGGAAAGTATATGTGAGAAACCAAAAGCATTCTAAAAAAGAAGAGAGACAGGGAGGAATTACTCTGCCTGACCTTGAAACATTACAAAGCTACAGTTGTCAAACACATGATACTGGCATAAAAGTAGACACATTAATCAGTGGAATAGAATTGAAAGTCCAGAAATAAACCATCATCTCTATGGCCAAATGGTTTTTGACAAACCTACCAAATCCATGTTAATGAAACAAAACAGTCTCAGCAACAAATGGTTCTGGGAGAAATGGAAATCTATAACCAAAAGAATGAAAGAGGACCCCTATCTCACTCCCTATACACGAATCAACTCAAAATGGATTAAAGACCTAAATATAAAAGACAGGCAATAAAACTACTAGAAGAAAATGTAAGGAAACATCTTCAAGACCTAGTGATCAGTGGTAGTTTCTTGGATCTTACATCCAAAGCACACACAACAAAAGAAATCATAGATAAGTAGGACCTCCTCAACATTAAACACTTTTGCACCTCAAAGAACTTTGTCAAAAGATTGAAAAGGCAGCTGACTTAATGGGAGAAAATATTTGGAAATCATATGTCTGATAAGCATTTAATCTCCAGGATATATATAGAGAGGTTACAACTCAACAATTAAAAGACAAATGACCCAATTAAAAAATGGGCAAAAGATTTGAATTGACATGTGTCCAAAAAAGAAATACAAATGGAAAAAAAAAACATGAAAAAATGCTCAACATCACTAATAATTAGGAAAATGCAACTCAAAACTACAATAAGGTATCATTTCACACCTATCAGAATGGCCAGTATTAAAAAGACAGAGAACTAATGTCATGGAGAGGATGTGGAGATAGAAACACTTATTCATCAGTGGGAATACAGAGTGGTACAGTCACTGTGGAGGACTGCTTGGCAGTTCCTAAAGAAGTTGAATATAGGAAAGCAGACTTGGCTCAATAGATAGGATGTCCGACTACCACATGGGAGGTCGGCAGTTCAAACCCTGGGCCTCCTTGACCCATGTGGAGCTGGCCAACATGCAGTGCTGATGCATGCAAGGAGTGCCCTGCCACACAGGGGTGCCCCCACATGTAGGGGAGCCCCATGCACAAGGAGTGCACCCCGTGTGCAAGGAGTGTGCCCTGTAAGGAGAGCTGCCCAGTGTGAAAGAAAGTGCAGCCTGCTCAGAAATGGTGCCACACACATATGGAGAACTGATGCAGCAAGATGACACAACAAAAAGAGACACAGATTCCCGTGCCACTGACAACAACAGAAGCAGACAAAGAAGAACATGCAGCAAATAGACACAGAGAACAGACAACTGGGGGGGGGGGAGGAGAGAGAAACAAATTTTTAAAAAAAGAAAACATCAAATAGACTATTATTCCATCATAAAAAGAAAAAGAAGTCCTGATTCATGTGACAGCAGAGAGAACCTTGAAGACAACATGTTGAGAGAATTAAGCCAGAAACAGGTGGACAAATCTTATATGATCTCACTAATATGAAATAATTAGAATAAGGGAACACAGAATGGGGAATCCTTTATTTTATTCATGATGGTTCTATAAACCCACGACTTGTGAAAACTTCAGGATCTATCAATTACTGAATTCCTAAATAACTTCCACAGTTTTAGGTATCTGTAACAAAGGCACAGCACTTGCTGGTATCAAATACGCCAAGGCTGATACTATAAATACTTCAAAGCTGGTTGTTTTAAGGATTGGAAACTTATTGCCTCAGGTTTGGAAGCTAGAATTCCAAAATAAAGATCTCAACAGAACACACCTTCTCCCTGACATTGCAATATTCTGCTGCCGCTTGCTGCAGTACGTGGGGTTCCTTATCTGGAATCTCTGCCTCTATCACATGGTTCCACCTTTTCTCTTTTGTGACTTCTGGCTTCCCTGATTTGGGGCTTCCACTGATTTTCTGTGTCTGAGTTTCCTTTGCTTGTAAGGACTCCAGTCTTGTGGCTTAAGGGCCAGCCTGATTCCATTTTGCCACATCTAAAGAGGAATCTTCAAATGAATTGTGATGAATGCCTACCTTAACCTTTAAAAAAAAAAGTACCCCTATGTTCCAACTCACAAGTAGGCCATCAACAGCTTATGTGAGTGCACAAATGAACAATCCTTGGGAATAATGTAATGTGCCAACACCTTTTAAATAAAGATCTCAGGATTTGTAGCTTGCAAAATCAGAGACTGTTTTATCTCTTTCCTGGGCGAAAGGCTTGCTCTCCTGGTGACTGGAGAGTAGCTTTGAAGGACTCTGAGGAAAGACAAAAGGGCAGGTGTAAATGTTTAACTGACCCTTTACAATAAGTTGGAATGCTCTCAACTATGTATTCGTTTGGTTGTTAGGTGTTGCTGTTAGCAAAAAGAATGGGGGTGAGGGGCCCAGGTAGACCACAGGTCCTTCAGTAAACTTGCTTTGTTTAGCCAGTGGCCTTTTAAAGTAAATTGAACCTGGCACTGGCAAAGTTGAAACAAACTATCATGCAAAATATTGTACAAACAAATGTTATCATCTTATTGTTGGGAGCGTGTCACCTAAGATCAGGGATGGAAGCCAGTGGTTTTATTCTTGCCTTTTGGTAAGGTACTGTTTTGTTGTAGAGCTTGCCTTTCATCTGGGAGAACTTCTAGGCCCAGCTCCTTAGATACAGCCTGACTCTGCCAGTTGTCTAATCTCTAGAACTTTAAAAGTGAGCTGTTATGCATGGGTGAGAGAAGAGAAGGGACCTGTATGAGGGTATGGCAGCATGTACTTATCCTTTCAGCCTTGATAAAAATCAGGGGCTTTAGGGGACACTCCAACCCCACCCCCACCCCCAGGAAAACAGCAAGAAATTGGATTCTAAATTTAAACTGGAAAAGAAAACAGGAAGTTGCCATAAAATAGTTCTATGGTGTTATATATTTCAGAATCCCAACAAGAAATATGAATATTTCTAATTCTAATCCTGTGATTTTTTGAGAAAACTCTTAATATTTAAAATTTGAATTTTTAAAAAGATTTTTCGTACATATAACTTGTGGCCTATTATAACCAGTTGATCCTTGTTCAAAATGTGTTCCATAGACCAGAAGCCTCACCAAGTTCTGCGAGATTGTAGAAACACCTCACCCCAGACTTTTGAATCATAATAGGAAGGTTCCCCAGGTGATTTGCTGCAACCTGTGTGGGTGAACTGAGAACCTGAGGGGAGGTGACAGGAGCTGAAGAAAGATACATAGAGACAAAGACAAGATTAGAGGGGATCAGGTGGGCCAGGGCTAGCTGATGGTAAAGCCAAGGCCCCGAGCTGGCACCACAAGCTTTATTTAAAGCAGTTAAGGGGAGCAGATGTGGCCCAGTGGTTAGGGCATCCATCTACCACATGGGAGGTCCACCATTCAAACCGCAGGCCTCCTTGGCCTGTGTGGAGCTGGCCCACATGCAGTGGTGATGTGCGCAAGGAGTGCCGTGGCACGCAGGGGTGTCCCCACATAGGGGAGTCCCACATGCAAGGAGTGCATCCTGTAAGGAGAGCTGCCCAGTGCAAAAGAAAGTTCAGCCTGCCCAGGAATTGCACTGCACACACAGAGAGCTGACACAACAAGATTACACAACAAAAAGAAACACAGATTCCCGTGCTGCTAACAACAACAGAAGTGGACAAAGAAGAACAGGAAGCAAATAGACGTGGAGAACAGACAACTGGGGTGGGGGGGAAGGGGAGAGAAATAAAATAAAATAAATAAATCTTTAAAAAAATAATAAAGCAGTTAACTAGGTCATTGTTCTCAGAGCAGGGGCTATCAGGCACGAAGTTCTTTGAGGAGGATGTTCTTAGAGATCCTTCTTATCAGAACATCAGTTCCTTTCTGCTTACTTGCAGGTACAGACATGTTTGACCACACCCCCACCTCTCTGCACACATTGACCCTCCCTCACAACGTGGCTTGAGCCGAGCACATTACTTCAGGGACCCCTACATGATTCACATGCATACTAAAGTTTGAGAAGTACAATCCTCTATGTTTTTGTGCTAAAAACCTCACATGGGTGCTATCGATCAGCATTCAGAAGCATTTAACAATCCACCTCAAGGCTGAGATTTTTGTATAAAAGGGGCCTGAACCTCTGTTAGAGGTTTCTCCCTTACAAGGTGTTTAATAATGAACTGATCACACTGTTTACAATGGTTAAGAGTGACTTGAATTCCTGTGACCTAGAACAGCTCCTATCCAGAATCTACATGTTCAGATACAGTTCATTTACCCACCAGAATAGACAAAGAGCAACGCGATACCACCAACCCCCTCACACTCCTAGAATTCACTACCACTAGCAGACCACCCCCCTGGCCATCCCTATTGGCCCTCGGTCTTACCCAAGCCCCACCCCCTCCCATTGGCTAAGCATGTTCCTGCCTATAGATATACTGTATAGATTCATGACCCCCTCTGCCAAATGCGGGCTGAAGTCTCTCTCCAGTCCCTTCCATTGGGAGAGCTTCCCAATCAACTTCCTGCCTGCAATCCTGTCAGTCTCCATGTCTCAGTGAGCACCATGTTTTCTCTAACAACCTCCATCAAAGGATGAAAAGGATGAGCTAGCATATAAAAATAGCATCTAGCTTCTTAAATACTTAATTGGTGTGTAATAAATATTAGCTATCCCTAATGCTAATTAATATTCTCTGTCTCTAAAGAAATTTGGTGAAAATCCCCAATCATGAATGTATATTTAAATCAATGATACTTTGCTCCCTAATGATTTAAAAGTTGAATTGATATTTTAAATGGGATGTTTTTTGACAGTAAAACTAATCTGAAATATTATGAACTAATCAGTGGAATTGCATAAATTATATCTTTAAAAAGTGAAATCCATGCCTATCTCGTAGTTGGGAGAATGTTTACCATGCTTATGTCAAACAATAAGAATATATTTTTTGTGTGTGGAAATGAGTTCATTTAAACTTCTTACTTAAACTAGCTTCCTCCTATTCATGAGTGTGAATTCTGTGAGAGCTTATTGGTTTTTTGCTCCCATCATCATGGTAGGAAATAATTAATGTAAGTCCTTCAGTTTGAGAAGTCTAGTTTCTTATTTTTATTTTTATGAGCTTGGTTGAAAGCATAGTTTTATAATTGGAGTGAAGGAGGAGAATACTCTCATATACACTGCAATGTAAGGACATTGTGAGAAGGAGAAGTGCCCTGGATTGGACAAAACTTTCTGAACAACAGCAACAACAATAGTAGCTATCCATCATTTAGTGTGTGCTTACTCTACTCCTGTCACTTTGTGGTTGAGGAAATTGAGGCACAGGAGTTGCAAATCATTCAAGGTCACATGGCTAGTGGGTGTAGGAGCTGGGACTTGAATCCAGGCAGTCAGGTTTCAGTTTGCTCCTCAGTGCCTCCTGAATGCATCACTTTGAGTTGCTCCTCATAGTGGTACAGGAGACCCTGAGCCCAAGGATATTTCTGTGCTCTCTGGGCAGGCAGCCAGGTGCACATATGGGTGAGTTTTCACATGCTGAGGTGACAGGATTACAAGGGCTGCCATTTCTTCATGGGTGTGCGGTGCTCCTCAGTGTGCAGCTACTCAGCCCCATGGAGAAGGAGAGGGCAGGCTTCCTCAAAAGCCCAGGAGGCTCTCTTCCTAGAGGAGCCCACACCAAAGCTTGATGTGTTTCCATCCTACTCTCCCATTTCTCAGCAAGTTCTGTTCATTCCCCCAATCTCCCAATAAATTCTTTTTACTGGCCTAAAAATAAATGCCAGGAGAAGAATCAGTATTTCAGATTGGAAAGGGCCCTTCAGGGCACCCTGGTGCTTAAGATCCCGTCCTTGCATGTCTTCCTGGACCATCTGACATTGCATTTGTTCAGGAATTTTTACAATATTAAACCAAGTAGTAGGAGATAATTTTAGGATTCAGATGTTAGTTCCACTGATTTTGAAACCTCTTCATCCTGCTGTGTCAGCTTCCTCAATGGGAGAATATAGGTGGTACTGACTGAGCATTTTAGGAATTGTCAACATAAGTTACTTCCCTCACCTTAGTCTATTCCCACATGTTGGAGCAAGAAGGCTGTTGACATCTGCCAGGGTTCAGGCTTCCTGTGTTCCTCTCTTCCTGGGCTCATTTCTCTCTGGGCTCAGCTGCTCTACTCCTCTGTGTGCTTACTTCCCAGGCTCCAGCTCAAAACTCCAACTTTCTCTTCTGCCATGTCATTTTCTCTGTGAGTCTCTACCCACCAAGAGGGTGGGACTCAATATTGTACTGACAATCAAAGCCTTAACTATTACTTAATCAAGTAACAGTAAAACCTCTGAATCCAAACACACCCAGAGACACAGACCAGTTCACAAACATAATCCAGTATCTATTTTTGGAATTCATAAACAATATCAAACTGCTATACTACCTAAGATTACAGTGGATAAATGGACACTGTAATTGTTACCTAGACATACCATTTACAAATGACCTACAATTTATATCCTTTAAAACAGAGTTCACCAATCAACAGAATACTTATACTGAGATTGCTCACAAAAAGCAACTACTTTCACTGATCCCAGTGGAGGGTGTCGGGGGGGGGAGAGAAACAAATCTCTTAGTGTCTGGTCCTTATCAGTTTATAAGTATAGAATTACAATATGACCCAGCAATCCCTCCAATAGACATATATGCAACAGCAGGGACTCAAATCGATATCTTCACACTAGTGAGTTCACAATTACCAGAAGATGCTATCAACCAACTGTCCATCAACCAATGTATGGATAAACAAAATGTGGCATATACATATACACCCAAATGCAATGTGTTAATAAGACAGTGATATACTGGAAAAAAATACACTTTAATATAAAATATGAACTATTGTTAATACTACAGTTATAATACTCTTCTATCAATTGTAACAAAGTACCACACTAATGCAATGTGCTAATAATAGAGGGAGTATAAGGGAAGACTGTATTTGTTACATGATTTTTCTGACAACCTACTTATCTAAATAAAAATTTAAATTAACAAAAAGCCAAAAAAAATGCATATTTCCAATCATGTTTCACCTAGTTATTTCATATATTTTCTTGCATTTTATGTTTTTGTTTCATGTTTAGCTCAATGATCCTTTGAGTTAAATTTTGTGCAGAATTTAAGATATATTGCATTAATCTGTTATGATTAAATTGGGTAATCTGTGGTTCTTTCTCCATTATTTTGGTCACTCAAGAGTTCATAACACATATACATTTTATTATTACTATGAGTTTTCACTCTAAAACTGCTATATTTTTCATCTACCTCTATTTCAAATTGTGCTCTTTCTCACTTCTCTGTTTGGTGCAAATGACATTTCAGTGTACTTGCCCTGATTACATTAAATTTGTCTCCCTTAGTCAATATCTCATTAACAGGAATTGTATAGGCAGTTCTCTGAAATCAGAGAACATTGACCAAATTGTCTGCTTTCAAATGCTGTAAATAAAAACAGACATTTTCAGGTCAGAGTTAACTCATTCTGCTTGCAATGACATATATTTCTCTTGATGTAATGTTCTGACCAATTCTTTTCTTTATTTGGAAACCTGCTTGTACTTGGCCTACAAACCTGCTTGTACTAGTCCGACCTCTGCCAGGCTCTTGGCCCAGACTCTTTGATAATGAAGGAGTGGCAGCAATCTGTAGATCAGAACCACATGAGCTTAGTATCCTGATATTCCTTTATTCTCAATTCCTTTGTTCCTCACTTCCTGGGCTTTGCTCTGTCTTTCTTATTCTCCCAATGACTGCAGTCTTAATGTAGTATTTCCCAACACTGTTCATATCATGACACAGATTGGAGTCCTCTAGATTTGTGGTGCATCAACAGCAAAATATGCTTTATCTTCAACTGCTCCTTTGAAAGTTCCATTACCATAGTGTTCTAAGGTAGTGGTTCTCAACAAATTTTGCCCTCCCTCCCCCCAGGGGCCATTTAGCCATTTGTGGAGGCTCTTTTCTTTTAGTTGACATAATGCTGGGCTTGTGAGAGGAGATACTACTGGCATCTAGTGGGTAGACAGAGGTCAGGGATGCCAGTAAACACCCTAAAGCACTCTGCACATGCCCCACAACCAGGAATTTTCTAGTCCAGGGTGCCAACAGTGCTGAGAGTGAAAAAACCTGCTGTATGGGAAACCCAACTCTCCCTATGGCCCAAGCATCCACCACAAGGCTGGCTGCTGTTTCTGCATACACACCTTACCTCTGGCCTAGAGTGGGGGGTTATCCACCTTGCTCTTTTCAGATAATTATTCTTTCCTATTTCCTAAACAGAGGCACAGACCAATGTTTGAATCTCATGTCACCAGATGATATCACCCACTGCCCTCACTTGCTGTTGACTGTAGGCCCCTTATTTTTTATTTCTTTCCCCTTTTCCCCCTGTCCCCCCATTGTCTGCTCTCTGTGTCCATTTGCTGTGTGTTCTTCTTCATCTACTTACATTCTTGTCAGTGGCACCAGGAATCCATGTCACTTTTTATTGCATCATCTTGCTGCATCAGCCCTTGGTGTGTGTGGCACCACTCCTGGGCAGGCTGTGCCTTTTTTACATGAGGCAGCTCTCCTTGAGGGGTACACTCTTTGTGCATGGAGCTCCCCTATGTGGGGGACACCCCTGCTTGGTACAGCACTCTTTGCATGCATCAGCACTGCACGTGGGCCAGCTCATCACACAGGCCAGGAGGCCCTGGGTTTGAACCCTGAACCTCCCAAGTGGTAGGCAGATGCTCTATCAGTTGAGCTAAATCTGCTTCCCCCTCATTTCTGAGTTTCCAGTACTGACACTCTGTTACTCTCTCCAATACCCCTCACATCTCAACTAGCCAATACACTGTCCTCTCAATTCTTTACTCTTCTCCTCCTGTGATCTTGTCTCCACACTCTGCAGCCAAGCACTGCATGATCCTCTCTCAAATCTTCTCATTATTGGTAGCTGTAGTCTCTCCCCAATACCGATTTCATGCCTCCTACTGCAGACCACCACCTCACATGACGTATCACCTTAAAGTTGGAACATGAACTTAAAATGGCTTCATGGACATTTACTTTCCTAGAAGTTCTACTGCATCTCATAGTAACCAAAAGACAGCTGAAGTTGTCAAACTAATTGCCTGTAAAATAGACTTAAAATGAACAACTGTTAAGAGGGACAAAGACAGTCATTATATACTGATAAAGGGGGCAATTAACAAGGAGGCATAATCAACAAAGAGACATAATCATACATATATGTATCTAATGGCAGAGCCCCATAATATATAAAGCAAATACTGACAGATTTGAAGGGATAAATAGACATTTGTACCTTAACAGAATTGGATTCAAGGAATAAATCACAAATTTAAGAGGGAGCTACTGCTTTTTAAACCATTCATTTCCAATGGTCTTAAGACATTATAGATCATTCTCTTTGAGACTTTCTCATGAAAGAATTCTCTTCAGCCTACAGAATTGAATTATTTCCAAGATATAACATCCTATAGAATCAAAGCAAAGCAATTCTAAATTCATAGTCAATAGTGAAAAATAATTGATTTGGAATATGTTCATAAAAAAGACAAAGGGACAGTGGCCTGCCAGAAAAGCAATCCATCTTTGGAATTAAAAACTGCCAAAAGCAAATGATCTGCCATGAAAAGGAGTTCCTTTTCCCAAAACATTTACAAATGAACCTTCAAGCATAATATACTTTGCAACCTAAACATTATAACAATACAATTGTAGTAGAAAAAAATATTGTTTTAGGTTCCCAACCTACTAAAAACTTATACGATGAAATGGTTAGACTTCATCAATGGGAATTTATTAGCTTACAGTTTTGAGCCTGAGACAATATCCAAATCCAAGTATCTCGAAGTGATGCTTTCCTCCGAAGACCTGCTGCCAGCAATCTTTGGCTCCTCTGCCACTTGGCAAGGCCCATCATGCATCTGCCGGTCTCTCCCTTCTTTTCTAGGTTTCATTGATTTCAGCTTCTTGTTTCCATGGCTTTCTCTCTTTGTCTGAATTTCACTCTTATAAAGGACTCCAATAATAGGATTAAGCCTAATCCTGAATGAATGTCTTAATTAAAGCAGTCTCCTCAAAAGATTCTACTTAACAATGGGTTTACCTCCATATCAATGGTGCAGATTAAAGAATGTTTTCCTGGGGTACATATTGCTTCAAAACACCACACCCACCCTTAGGACCCGCAAAGATGTTACTTTCCATATGCAAAATACATCTATTCCATCAAAATATCCCCAAAGCCTTAAGTCATTTCAGTGTCAGCAGTAAGTACAAAGTCTCATCAAAATTGCTTATAGCTGCTTAATAAATAATTGTGCAAGAATAGCCAGAAATAGCAGCTATGTACACAACAGGGGAAGCATAGAGAGATAAAGGGGTGAAGAATTTGTTAGTTTGTCTTTTGTTTATTATCATTATTGAAAGAATGAAAATGCTGTAATGATGACTGAGGTGATGAATGCACACCTGTGATTATACCAAATACCATTAATTGTATACTAGATGAATTGTTGCTTTATTAATATGTACCCACAAAATTGCCTTGTTTAAAAAAAATCAGTTATAGGTGTGTTCTGTCCTGGGGCATAATTCTCTGTCTGTGGACCTGTGAAAATGAGAACAAGTTATCTGCTTCCAGTACACAATGGAAAGACAGGCATAGGATATGCATTCCTATTCACACAGGAAGAAACTGGAAGGAAACACAGGGTTCATGGGTCCCAAACAATTCTGAGACACAGCAGGGACTCCTTCATCAGATGTCAAGGTCTGAGGGTCTTCTATGGAATGATGTTTGGCCTCTCGGCCTAAAGGAGCAGCAGTCGCACCCTTTCCCATGCTCTCCCCAAACACTGGGGAGGAGGCTACACACTTGAAGCATCATGGTCATGGCCAGACACTGCAATCCCAGAGCACAGGATCAGTGCTGTCAGAACACTGGCTGATGGTCATGCTCTCCCCAAAGCCATACCTATGGAAACATTTTCCTAAAACATGGAACATATTCTCTTTAAAATGAGGGACAAGGATGAGAATAGAATATTCACTAACACTTCTAGTCAACATTATATTGGCAGTCTTTAGGTAGAGCAAAAAAGATTAGAAAAAGAATTTAAAGGCATAAGATTTAGAAAGGAAGAAATAAAATTGCTTGTATATTATTTGTCAATTTATGTAGAACCATGAAAAAATCTACAGGAAAAGTTTGAGAATACAAGGTAGTTGAATGAAAGACTAACGACACAAACAGATCAATCTAACCAAAGGCATGCAATATCGAAGGTAAAAAAAAAATGTAATACTTTATTAAGGGAAATTAAAAGAGGTCCACAATAAAGAGATACATGATTTCATGATTCAGAAGAATTCAGATCTGTTGCTGGAGAAGCTACACCCAGGTCCCAGTGCCTGAAGGGAATCTTGCTCAAGATCTGCAGCTTCAGCCTGGCCAAGAGATCACTTCAGAGGGAGCATCTAGACCTGGGTCGCCCATGGGATGTTAGGCCTGAGGTAACTGTCTGCTGTCCTCTCCCCAGGTCTCTACTGTCATCTGCTTCTCCTATCCTAAACATCACCCTGCCGGGGTTCCACCTGGGGCTCTTCTCATTTGTCCCTCTGTGGGGTACCTGGTCACACCCCATGCCTTAAAACTCAGCTGCTCACATTCACATACACTGTCTTTACTACCCATCTGTTCTCCACACACAGGTATTCCCCCATCATTTCATTATGGAAAATTCCAAACACAGAAAAATTGAAAAGATCATGGAGAAAACAGCCCTAGATCCACCTCTTAGACTCCTGTGTCCTTGTCATGTAACCCATCTACCCCTTGATGTGTGCTGCCTTCCAAAGTCAGGGCAGTGGCCAGCACACTGTGCTGAAGGGAATCTGTGACCTGTGACTCCATTACACCCACTTCTGTCACTGTTTCTCTCTCACACACATACATGGCCACAGTGATAAATCATGTGCCTCCCCACTTTATTGTTCCTTTCTTCTCCATAACACATGGTTGAGATTAAGTAACACCCTTGGGCCCCCTAAACATGCTTAATCTCAGTAGTCCAGCAATTCAGAGCATTGCTTGAAGCTTGTCCTTGAGGCCTTGAGGCTGCATCTGTCCACCCCTATATTTATGTGGTGGCAGTCCTCTGCTCACCTGCAGTGAGGAGTAGCTCTGGGGGTACACAGTGTTGGTGGAGCTCAACATTGAGGTACAAAGAGAGGGTGAAAACTCCTTGGACTTCTCCCTGGTAGGAGGAGAGAGTGTGCACATATATCTGTAAAGACTCTTGCTTTGGGGAAAGCTGAAAGATAGTCTCTGAAGCCTGCAAATCATGCTACAAAGCATCACTATGGTGTTTTGCCTTTTATCTGTAGAACTTTAGAAACCATCAGTCCTGGGAGTCTGTTTGGACCCTAGTGAGTTTACTGCACCACATAGAAGACCTACACAAAAGCTTCATGGGGCTGCTCATGTCATGGGATGCAACAAAAAGATGTCCCCCACACCCTTACCACCCCTACCTCCAACCCCCTGCCCCATTGTCCCTTAGGTTGGCTTATTTACAAGTGGGTGCGGTGACCTGTTCTGGACCCCATGACATCATCAAGGGAGAAAGACAGAGAAGAGCATGCAAGGTAGTTCCAGCTTGAGTTGGCAACATTTTGGAGACAGGGGCCAAGGCAGGAAGTGGGAGAAGGACTATCTTGAAGGAGGAAGCCAGGAACCCATGGGCCATAACCCACTGAAGGTACTGGGGGAGACTATAAACTACAATGTAAACCACTATTCATGTGGTGCAGCAGTGCTCCAAAATGTATTCATCAAATTCAATGAATGTGCCACGATGATGGAAGAGGTTGTTGGTGTGGGAGGAGTGTGTGTGTGAGGGTTATGGGAAGCTCTTACATTTTTTAATGTAGCTTTTTCTGTGATCTATGTATCTTTAAAAAATAGACAATTTAATTAAAAAATTATATTAAAAAAGACATGATCATCCTATTGGGGCTACTTTTAAAATTAATATTTTTTCATCATAAATTTTTCTTTTATCAGATGTCAATACCATTTTTTTTCTTTCTGAGAGAAGTTGTGGGTTTACAGAGCAATCATAGATGATATACAAGATTCCCATATACCATCCAAATAGTAACACCGAGCATTGGTGTGGAAAATATATTACAATTGATGAGAGCACATTTTTATAATTGTACTATGAACTATAGTCTATGGTTTAAGGTCGGGTTTGTTGATTATGTAGTGCAGTTCCCTGGAGTTTTGTAAAAGTTTTATTTTTTTTTTTACCATATACAGAACTTTACATTTCTTCTTCTAACCACATTCAGATGGTTATTTCAGGGCTCTTAATTACCTTCACAATGTTGTGCCACCATCACCACCATCCACCACTAAAACAGTTATATCATTTCCAAATAAGAGCCATGCACATTTTTAGCCATAATTTCCCATTCCCTCTCCACACCTCATCCTCTGGTATCCTATATTCTAGATTCTGACTCTGTAAGTTTGCTTATTCTAGTTTCATATCCATGAAATCATACAACATTTGTCCTTTTCTGCCTGGTTTATTTCATTTAACATGTCTTCAAGCTTCATCCACACTGTCTCGTGTTTTAGTTCCCTAGACTGCTCAAAACAAATACCATGAAATGAGTTCACTTAAACAATGGGAACGTATTCACTCATGGGCAGAGTTCAGAAAAATGTCTGAATCAAGGCATCATCAGGGTGATGCTTTCTTCCTGAACAGTAGCTTCTGGTAATCATTGACTCCTCTACCACATGGCACATGGTGGCATCTGCTGGTCTCTCCCTTCTCTTCCCATTTTTGTTGATATCAGCTTTTGGCTTCCATGGCTCTCTCTCTCTATTCATTCTGTTTATTAATACCCATCCTGATTGATGTTGGTGACACCCTAAATGAAGTAACCTTAACAAAAGTCCCTACTTACAGTGGGCTCACACCCACAGGAGTGAATTAAATTTAAGAATGTGCTTTTCAGGGGCACATACAGCATTGCACCACCACAGTCCATCCTCTGGATCTGCTAAAGACATGTTCTCCCCATATGCAAAATACGTTTATTCCATCCCAATATCCCAAAGACTTTAAATCATTTCAGAAACAATGCTTATTACAAAGTCTCATCAGAATTGGTTATGGGTGTGGTCTGTCCTATGGCACAGTTCCCCTCCTTCAGTTGACCTGGGAATCCTAATTAAAAAGTTATCTGCTTCCCATGTACAATCGAGAGGCAGGCATAGGATAAACATTCCCATTCCCACAGGGAGAAGTTGGAAGGAAAACAGGGATTAGAGTTTCCAAGCAATTATGAAACCCTGAAGGGCATACTCTGAGAGTCCTCTATGGAAAGATGTCTTGTTCTATGGGCCTGATGGAGTGGAAGACAACCCTTCCAAGTGTGTGTGCAGTGAAAATGCTCTCCCCAAATACTGGTGGTGAAAGCATCACCCTCTCCACCATTGAGATGACACCTAGGCTGTCAGCAATCTTGGGACATAGGTTCCAACTTCCTAGAACACTGGGGTGATAACACTTTTCCTGAACAATGGGTTGGAAGGCCTGCCCTCTCCAGTGCTATGGCAGATGCACATTTTCTGCACACATGGTGTGTCCACACTCTTGGTCTGAATTGTGTTTGGTCCAGAACTCAGCTTCCATGGTTTTGCCCTTGACGTGATTTTAGTCTTCAATGTCTCCCTTTTAATCTGGGCTGGCAGTGGCTTATACAGATCTTGCAAAAAAAATTGTGTTGGTCTGCATGTAGTAAACAGGGTTAAATCCATCAAACAGGACTTTTCACAGTTTTTTCCTGAGTAACTACACTGCAAGTCCTGACTTGCCCTGGAATGTCTAATTGGATTCATGTTCAGTTAAACCCTCACATGGACACTGTTCTCTAGGGACTTGCTTTATGGAAGTCCAGAATTTTCCAAGCCTTCAATTTCTGGTTTCTTTATGCTCAGGAATTCAGTTATTAGCTTTTCCCTTTCCTCTTATATTTTACTATAAGCTGCAATGAAGGGCAAACTGCCCTTTCTATATTTACCTTGGAAAACTCTTCAGCTAAATATCCCAGCTCATTACTTTCAAGTTCTGCCTTCCACCAACATCAGAACTTAATTTTGTCAAGTTCATTGCCATTTTGAACAAGGATCACTTTAACTCGTTTCTAATAACACTTTCAAATTTCCATCTAAGGCCTCAATGGAAGTATATTTAGTGTCCATATTTATAGGAACAGACACTAGAAAGTAATCTTTAAACATTTTCTAGCAAGTGATGCACAGTTGCATGAGCCTCTAACCATTACTCAATTCCAATGCCATTTCCACATTTTTAGAGCTTCCAAAAGCAGCACTCCACTATCCTGGTACAGAAATCTGTTTTATTTTCTAGACTGCTTAGAGCAAATATCATGAAATGGGTTTGGCTTAAACAATGGGAATTTATTTGTTCATGGTTTTAGTACAGGAATATGTTCAACTCATGTAATCCATCAAGGTTATGATTTCTTCTTTAAGACTAGTACAGTGATTCTTGGCCCCTCTGCCCATGGCAAGGTATATGGTGGCCTCTCCCAGTCTCTTCTTTTTCTTCTAGGTTTCATGACTCCAGCTTCTTCCTACCATAGCTTTTTTCTCTTCATAATGTGTACTGTTTAGAAAGGACTGCAGAAATAGGAGTAAGTTCCACCCTGGCTGAGATGGGTCACACTGTAACTGAATGAACCTCATCAAAAGGTCCTACTTACTGTGGGCATGCATTCATAGGAATGGATTGCTTTTAGGAGCTACTTTTTCTGAGATATATACAGCTTCAAATCTTCACAATGCATGTATCAAATCTGCACTTCTTTTTATGACTGAATAATATTCCATTGTATGAATATACCACATTTTTTCCCATTCACCACTTGATGGACACTTGGGTTACTTCCAACTTTTTGCAATTTTGCATAATGCTGCTATGAATATCATTGTGCAATTCCATTATTTTGGATTTATATCTAATAGTTGGACTATGGGGCATGGTAGTTTGAGAATTTTTAGACCCTAGAAAATCATGTCCTTAGAGCTAATTAATTCCCTGTGTGGAAACCAATTGTTGGTGGGATCTTTTGATTAAATTACTCCATTAAGGGCCTTTGATTAGATTGTGTGACCCAGAGTGTGCCTTAATTCTCCTACTGGAGTCCTTTATATATGGAGGAATAAAAAGCCACTGATGGAGAAAAAAACTGCAGAGACAGTTAAAAGACTTCAGAAGCTAAAATCAATGCCCAGCAGAGAGAACAGCCACAGATGGAGTAGTCAGAAGCTGAAAGAAAGGTGTGCCTGTTTTATTGACCTTTTCAAAGACCCATTTTAGTTTCACTGATTCTATTGTTTTATCGTATTCTATTTCATTAATCTCTGCTCTAAACCTTGTTATTTACTTCCTTCTACTTGCTTTGGGTTTAGCTTGATCTTCTTTTTCTCTGGTTCTTCCAGGTTTGAGGTTAAGTCTCTAATATAAAATCTTTCCCCATTTTTAATATAAGCATTTACAGCTTCATGCCAATTTTAAATGTAAGCATTTAGAGTTTTTTGGTTAGATTTAGTAAATTTTATTTCACATTTTTGTTCTTACACCTTTCAGAGCATTACACAATTACATTTTTTCATTTTCTGACAGCAGATACCTTATGTGGAAATATTTTTTTTAATATTACAAATTAGGTATTTCCAAAATGCAACAACTACACATAAGACAATTCACAAAGTGTAATTTACTAGGACATGTACTAAGAATTTAGAGCAGCCAATCAGTAGAAATCTGACCAAATTTGGCAATCAGGAAAAATCTGACCAAATTTAGCAATCAGCTATTTATATATTAAAAAACAAATCTAATTAATCTTCCAAACAAGAAGCTTGAAACTTTTTGTTAAATCCACATTGGAAGATAGGAAGTGATCATTTAAACCTATATCCAGCCTTAACAGTGTTAGTCCCAAATACTAGCCTATTTCCAGTCTGCCACTGAATAAGGAGCATCTCAGTTTGTCTGACCCCATATATCAAACTCTTATGCTATTGTGTGCATAGAAAGGTTAAGCCATCATTAATTAAAAAGCAAAACAAAAACTCATTAAATATCTGTGCTATTCTTCCAGCTCATCTGCAATTCCAAGTCTGCAACTTGTGTCACTTGGTGACAAGCTACATTTTCTATTACATATATTTATGTTACCTGTGAGTATGTATGTGTACACACACAAAAAAAATACTATGTACAAACTGGCTATTAAAAGTCTCTGCAATTGGAAAGCATCTACAGGACCTTGTAATAGGAAAGGGCTTTATGAACTTCACACCAAAAGCACAAGCAGCAAAAGAACAAATAGATAAATGGGACTTCCTCAAAATTAAAGCCTTCTGCATCTCAAAGGAGTTTTTCAGGAAAGTGAAAAGAGAGCCTACATAATGGGAGAAAATATTTGGTAACCATATATCTGATAGGAGACTTATATCTTCCATATATAAAGAACTCCTATAGCTTGAAAGTGAAAAGACAAACAGTCCATTTAAAAAATGGGAAAAAGATTTGAACACTTTTCCAAAGATGATATACAAATGGCTAAAAAACACATGAAAAAATGCTCAAAATCCCTAGCTATTAGGGAAATGCAAATCAAAACAACAATGAGATACCATCTTACTCCCATAAGACTGGCAGCTATCAAAAAATCAGAAGACTACAATTGTTGGAGAGGATGTGGAGGAATGGGAACACTCATCCACTGCTGGTGGGAATGCAGAAAGATCCAGCCATTCTGGAGGACAGTTTGGCAGTTCCTCAAAAAGCTAGTTATGGATCTGCCATAATCCCAGAAATTCCACTGCTGGGTATATACCCAGAAGATCTGAAAACAAGGACACAAATCGATACATGCACATCAAATGTTCATAGCAGCATTGTTCACTATTGCCAAAAGTTGGAATCAACCCAAATGCCCATCAACAGATGAATGGATAAATAAAATGTGGTATATACATACAATGGAATACTACTCAGCTATAAGAACAAATAGAGTACAAGCACATGTGATAACATGGATGAATCTTGAGAACCTTATGTTGAGTGAAGCAACCCAGACATTGAAGGACAAATACTACATGATGTCTCTGATAGGAAATAAGTAAACCAAGCTGTCTCAGAGAGCTAGAGACTGGATGATAAGCTTTAAGGTAGTTGGAGGGTAGAGGAAGGTTTTGAGCTGACAGGTACTTGGGTGAAATCTATGATAAGCTGGAGGTAAGTGTACAGGGAAGGCATAAAATGGGGGCATAGGGATAACTTAGGGTGGTGCTGCATGGGTTTTAGGGGCACTAGGGATGGGAGGATGGGTCAGATTGCCCAAGAAATTGGGCAGAGGGTGAGGGGAACATTTGATTATGGGAGATTGTCAGGTATGTGGTTGAAATTGTGGTACAGAGACAACTCTTTAGAGAATGTAATATGGAAGGTTGCCTGTTTTGGATGCTTAAGGGCAGGGGGCATCTGACACAGGGCAGGCTTCTGGGGAGTGTGTGAGTGCTCATTTTGTCATAGTGGATTATATCATTGGGTGGAGACCCATACAATGAGAGTGAAGGTATACCCACATCCTGGGGAGGACTGATGTTCTCAAACAGAGGGAATTGTATCCTTGAATCAGTGGCTCCCAATAGGTTAGGGCAGTCAAGTATATCAAGCCCTCAACATTTTTGCAAGTATCTCTGAATATGGTCCCTCAAGTAATGAAGATTGATTGTCATGGTGGGCCCTGAGGAGAAGGGGAAAGAGGTGTTGAATACATGGAATCAGGGTAACTGTGGGACAATGGAAGTGTTCCACAAGATTATGCCATGATTGATATAGGTCATGTTAAGTTACACTAAAAATGTATAAAAGGCTATAGGCTAAAATGTAAACCATAATATAAAACATAAGATAACTAAAAATTTAGAATATTGTATAGTCTAAAATATAAACCATGATGTAAACCCAAATGGAACCACATTTGAAAGCTCTCATTTCAATATCTGTACATTAGCTGCAGCAAATATAATATGAACATGTAAAAAGATCACTGTTGAGGAAGGGACAAAGGGTTTGATGCTGGATATGTGGGAGTACTATATATTGTATATGTGAATTACTGTGACCTAAAACTTATGTCAAGGAAACTTAATAATCAGGAAAAAAAGAAAAGGAGGTAGTTACTGAGGAAGAAATTGAAGAAACTACCTTGCCACTGTACATACAATGCAACACCTGTAGCAGTGATGAAAGGCAAAACGTCAAAAACAAAGCTTTTTCATTTTTTTGATACCCCAATTTATTTTTCCTTTGTTTAATTTTTCTAAATTTCTATGCATTCTATATCTAACCTTTAAACCCATCATTATATTACTTTTTGTTATTAATAGAGCCTGGAAATATATTGAGCTTCCTTTTTGAAGAAGTTTTGGACTACAGAGAGGTTCAACTATGGTGGGAGAGGAGCACTCATGTGGGGTGTCATTGGTGGGCTGCACACGGTTGGGAGGGCGTTCTCCAGGGCATGTATACAGGGTACATAGAAAGGTTTGGATATTTTCATAGTGGTTTCAGTTGGAAACAACAGATGAGAGAGTGCTGGATTCCTGACCAGGGAAGCTCTATCACACTCCCCAGTGGAACAACAACAATCCCCCAAGTACAATGGCAAAGACAAATAAAGATGGAAGGTCCAACGATGAGCCCTTGATACTGATGGCTCCGATTATGAGCCTGTGTGCCTGAAATATGAACTAGGACTATAGTTGTGGGGTGCCTAAGAGTTACCTCCTGAGAGCCTCCATGTTGCTCAGATGTGGCCACTCTCTAAGCCAAACTCAGCATGTAGATGCATTGCCTTCCCCCCAGCATGGGACATGACTCCCGGGGATGAGGCTCCCTGGCACTGAGGGATTCCTACCAAGCACCAGCTGATGACATAACTACCAAAAGATCTTGAACAAAGAGGTCAACTTAGACCGACAGAATATCTCAGCCTACATGTAATATCAGGTGTTAATAACTGCTTTTTGACTTTGGATAAAAAAGGGGGGAATGGAAAGGACAAATGAGTTTATATGGCTAAGAGTCTCCAAAAAAGAGTCAGGAGGTCATCAGGGGTTGATGCTTATGCATGCCTCAGCAGGGTATCAGAGACAGCCAAGGTAGATGGAAACACAGGTGCTGGTTCTCCTGAGGACTGCAGCAACTCACAGTTCTATGGTCAAGGCAGATGGCTCTGGAGTTCAGGGCCATGACTTTGGAGTTTGTGTTCCTGAGTGTGATGGAGTTGGACTCAGATATAACTTTTCTACACATGCCTCTTCTGTTACTTTTACCAGACCTGTGGTTGGCATTTGGGTTGGTGTATACTCAGGAGACCTGAAACTCTGAACTGTCCATGTGATGGCCAGGCCCTGGGCCTCAACAGACTTGCAGCTCCTACCCTCTGGTTTCTTGGACTTACCCTGGCCAGCTGACAGGGAGGTGAAAAGGGTCAACCACCACACCAGGGAGCCAAGAGTGCCTACAGCTGCAAGGAGGAGAATTGCATCCATCATCCATGTGGAATTTAAACCCTCTCTTGGAGGTAGAGGGGACTGGATATAGCCATCCCAGGTCCACAAGACAGAGGAACAGAGTAGGGATTAGAGTGGACTTACTGGTGTTCTGCTGGGGAACTATTGTGATTAGTAAGGGAAGAAACTGTAGTAGTGATGTGGAGAGGGTGGGCACGGTGGCTGCTGATGGTCAGGAGAGGGAAGAAGAGATGTGGTGTGGGGGCATTTTCAGGATTTGGAGTTGCCCTAGGTGGTGCTGCAGGGATGGATGCTGGATGTTGTGTCCTGTCATGGCCTAGTAGGTGGACTGGGGAAGAGTGCGGACTACAATATGGGCCACTATCCATGTGCTGCAGTGGTTCTCCAGAATGTATTTGCTGAGTGCAGTGGATGTGCCACAATGAGTTTGTTGATATGGGAGGGGTGGGGTGGGTGGGGTGGGGGGTATATGAGGACCTCATATTTTTTTAATGTAACATTTAAAAGAAAATAAAGAAGAAAAAAAAATTTTTTAAGTGCAAAAAGTTACTTTCAATTGAGGCTATGGTTCCTATGCCTTGGGGTTTTTTGACTTCACAACTGAAAAATACTACTAACATTTCACTTCCTTAAGACAAAATTTCATTGCTTGTTTAATAAGTTGCTCAGTCAAAATATGGCTATATGGAGGTAAAAAACCAAGCCCAACCAAAACATACAAACAAACAAACAAACCAGCCAATTCAGTACAATTTCTTTCTACAATTTGAACAGGCAATTTGTGGAAGTTATTGCTAACTAGATTAGAAAATCTGTGGTGCTTTCCAATTTTTCTCACCTACCTTACTGTCCATGTTCATATTTCAAACTGTACCAACAGAGCCCACATTTTGGGGGTCGGCCGCTTGGCAGTCTTAGCTGCCTTTGTGACAGCTGTGACACAGGCCCTTTCTCTTACTAAAGTGTTACTGGAAGTTTTCTAAAAAGGGGGAGGGTTGCAAGAGAGCAAGGAAAGATGTTGGAGACTTAAACCATGAAATGTGGGTCTCCTGTTGGATTAAAAGGCCATTATAAATTTCTGTCCCACAGTTATGATATGAATAATGGTGAATTGAAGCTGAAAATCTGGATGCAAACAATGTTCCCTACACATACGATCCTGCCATCTGGTGTGAAGGATTCAGAGATGTTTTTGGAACAGGCTTTCATTATCAAGGAATTCCTGAGCTTTTTCTCTCCCTTTGAAGAGGAGGAAGTAGTGGAGGCAGAAGGTGCATGCATGCTCTCTGGAGGAAAATCAAAGCTTTCAGAAGAACTACAGTCTGCATGGGTTGATTTCAAATCAATGCTACAACTAATGCACTGGAAGAGTCAGGTCTCAGTTTGTTTCTTTTGTGCCTTTTCTTTGGCAATTTTCAGTACATCCTGAGCTTTGTTAGATCCAGTTCTTACTCTGAAGCACATTTTTTGTACTTAACTGAGTGTTTGATGTACTTGCTTGAGCAACTTGGCACTACTCTGCCTCTGTCATGAGCAAAATTTGAAACCTTAACCACAGAATAATCCATGACTGTGCTTGGAGAGATGAAGGTGGACTTGGACTGATTGGGGGACTTGTTGTCCTGGGCAGGAGCACGTGGCACTGGAGATGAGCTGGGCAGTCAAACATCTACAACTGTTGTGCCAGCTTCCAGGGGTGCTGAAGGTCTCTCCTCCTGAGTTCCATGCAAGGCCTGCCAGGGCCATCACACAGCACCCAAACTCATGCCGTTTGGGGACAGGCCTGTGCCATCAGGTGAGTGGTGTGAGGGCTCAGACTCCTCATGGTTTGGGGTGGCTGCTGGCCTCCAGCAAGCTTCACATTCACCTGTGTCCTTCTGGTTAGGCAGGGGCAGTGTGCCATTTGCAGGTTCAGAGCTTCTCCTGGTGGCTAGAGCTCACCCTCAGGTGTTGTGGGGTCAGTTTGTTATCAGGGAATGAGAATGATGCAGCTGAGGCTGGCAAAAGATTGGGCTTTGGAGCTCCTATGTGGCCAAGTATTGGCCAGGTGGGGCTGTGGCAGCCACTCTGTGTTTAGAGGTTAATGTGCAGCCAGGGCCAGGAGTCAGGTGGAGAAAGGGCCATCATGTGGTCAGAGGTAGGGAGCTGGTGAACCATGTGTCCTAGTTTCAGGGTGTTCAGGATTCATAATTCTGGTTGTTGGTTAAGACTGAAGAGAGACCAAGCAGTAAAGGACAGTGGATTGAAGCAGTGGCAATGCCCTCTTCCAACCAGTGGATGCTCTTCCCTGCTCAGATGACTTAACTCTGCCAGGGGAAAGAGGCAGGACCATAGAGCTTCTAGTTTCCTCTCCTTCTGACTCTGCCCTGCTTTTAGCAGGAAGTCAAGGAACTGACCCTCTGTGGTCCCCAGAAGCCACTCAAGGACTTTGGAAACCACTGGCGCTGGTCCTGGAATTTCCTGGAGATGAGAACCTTTCAAAGCCACTGGAGCCCAGGTCCTGTCATCTCCATGGCTAATGTGACCAATCAGCAGTTTAGCCCTGGCTCTGCTCTCAAGGCAAAAGAGTGGGGCTTGAGGCTGAGAGCAGAGACAGCTGACCCGGGATGGAAGGAGCCCCCATGGCCGCAGGTGGGGGTAGCTTCTGTCTGGCAGCAGGAGAGGCAGACTTAGAAGTATAATGTGCTGCTGTCACCTTCATCTTCATTTCAAATATCATTGGGTTGCTTAAACCAACCCCTTCTGAGTTCCTCCTCTGCCCCAGGTGCTGTTCCAAGCACTGCCCCTGTCCCTCTGCTCCTCCTCTCAAGAGTTCACAGCCCCTGGAGCTGTAAGAATGCTGCTGGTGCCCATGTGGCTCGCTGGGGCAGGGCTGGGGCCCAAGCCAGGGCCGAGGCCCATCCTGGCCTGCCCTTGACCCTGAGTGCATCTGTCCCTCCTTGTCCTTTAAATGATCTGACATCGAATCTCTCATGGCTCCCAGCTGGTTCACTTCCAGGCCTGGCCCAACCTTGCTGTGTGACCCTGGGCAGGTTCTCCTGACCTCTCTGTGCCTCAGTTTTCCCTCTGTGAAGTGGGGCAATAGGACTTTCATGTTGAGTTGCTGCAGAGATTATCTGGGGTTAACCAAAGGCTCAGAGCTCAGTCTGAGAGACACTGAAAGTATGATGAATATTAATTTGTAAATTACTAGTTACTGCTGCCTGGTGTTCCTTTAATGCACCATTATTCGATGTGGGAAGCCACGCTCCACTCTGAGGCCCTTGCTCAGCCTTTCCAGTTTTCAGTCTTATACCCACGCCCCATTGCAGCCACTGTAAACACAACTGCTAATGAGTTGCAATTAGGTGTCCCTGGGGCCAGTCCCTCAGGCCCAGCCTCTAGCCCCCTCATCTCACATGTGCAGGAGGACAGGGGAGCCCAGTGTGACTCCTGTGTGGGTCCCACAGATGGTCAGGGATGAGCCCAGATGGGAACCCAGATTCCCAAGGTCACTGGAGTCCCTTCCCAGGCCCCTGCCTGCAGGAGCCTCTGCCCACTGAGGGGTGGTGTTTGCTTGTCCTTCAAGTCTCTTCAGGGCACCAATATGTTGGTGGAAGGTTCTGGCCTCCATGCTGTCTCCTGGATCCCCAACTGGCCTGGGCCTGGCCTCTGTCCACTGGCAGCTGGCAGCAACCTGGTGGACCCACACTGGCCACATCAGGATCATGGCTTATGTCCTGGTGTCATCCATGGAAGTGGGCAGCTGGCTCCCACTCAGGAGCTGGAATTCATGATGCCCCATCTGGATCCATCTGGATGCCAAAGAAGCTGTGTCCATCATTGCCTTGGACAATCCCAGCCCTAAAGGTGGGTCTCCTCTTGACAGGATGATGTACCAGATGCCATGACCCCCTCACCTCTTTGTTGAGGGGGCAGAAGCATGGAAGGACCAGGATGTTTACTTTCCCCCACTGTCATCTGATTAGACCCAGAACCTGTGCCACTGAAACAGACACTCTTCCCACAGTTATTACCAATACATTTTAGTTTACTTTGGACAGAAAATATGCACATTGCTAAAGAGTAAGGCAGTGTAGAAAGAACTAAAATGAAAGGAAAGAGCTGCTGCCTCTCTACTTCCCCCTCCAGGGCCATCTGGCCTCACCTGTTACCACCTGCCAGGGACCAGCAAATGTGAGGAGGGATTTCACTGGTAAACCACTAGCTTTCTTGTTCTTCCAATATTATTTTTGCCAGGTTTGTAGAATTCCCTGCCCAGGCGTTCCTGCTGACTGCCCAAGCACTGGGATAAATAAGGACCCTTGGACAATGGCTGTTTCCTGGCTGCCAAACAGTGGACTGGCTTGAACAGTGGGAATTTATTTACTCATCGTTTTTTCAAGAATACCAAAATCAAGAGTGTCATGAGAGTGACGCTTTCTCCCAGAAACTGAAGCACCTTAGAGCTGGCAGCCAGGGACCCTTGTTCCTAGCTCTTCTGTCATATCCCAGTGCACATGGTGGCCTCTGCTGGCTTCTATTATTCCAGATTTTGTTCACTTTCACCTTTGGCTGCTCCTTCTGGCTTTCTCTTTCCATGTGATCTGACCTGTAAGACCTTCAGTAACAGGACTGAGACCCATTCTACTTTAGCTGGGCTAGGCCTCAGCTGGTGTAACCTCGTCAGTAGACTCACATGATGGATTAGGTTTAAGAACATGCTTTTCTGGTGAATGTATCTCCAAACCACAAAAGCCAGTTACCCCGCTCTTGCCCCACCCTGTCCCCTGCCCTGTCCTGAAGCTCTATCTCATATCCCATTGGCCATGGCCCATCCGCTTGCTTCCTGAGTCTGCAGAACTGCGGACATCTCCCACCTGCTGTTCACCTCACCCCTCACCTCTCAGTTGTGGGTTCATAGCTGTGTGCTTGCCTTTCTCTTGGAAGAAATAGATACAATACATTCTCCTACGTTTGAACCAGACCTGGGAACTAAGCTCAAGAGTCTTCTCTTCCCTGCGATCACCCTGAACTCCTGAAGCTGCTATCTGGCATCTTCCTTCCACCATATAAATTGCTCCCAGGGTTTCTCAACAGCATGACCTCCTTATTTTACATTCCCATTTGTAGTTTGAAAGGCTCTGGAGGGTCTTGCACATTCCAGGTGACAGTTTTTTGTTGATGGTGTAGGAAATGGAGAGGAGATAACCAAAGATCCCAGGGCTGGGGGTCATGGCAGGAGGCAGAAGAGACAGAAGAGAGGGCACTGAGGGCTGAGAGTGCCAAGGGGCTCTGCTGGGGACCTTGCCCCATCTCCCAAACCAGTGGACACCATATCCTGTGGTCACATCAGGTGCCAGCAGGACCAGGTCCCCCAAGAACAGGGTCTCCCTAATGTGGCGCCAAAGACCCCACTGCTGGGCACTGTCCTGGGAGGGCAGGATGATGGGACATGAGAGGGAGAGGGTGGGCCCTGAATCACAAGCTCCTGATAAGAGCAACCATTTGTGGGACCAGCAGGACCCTGTGGCCTGCACTCCCCTCACCTGTCCCCATCAGCCTCTCTGGGCCCCATGTCCTGTGGACACATCCTGTGTGTCTGCACCCACCCTTACCTTCTCTTGCTCCTCAGAGTCCCTAGCTTCCTCCCCCTACTTTGATCTGATGACCTTGTTTCTTTCTGTTAAAAACTCCTCCTTTGAAGACTGGTGTGGGATGTTATTGACAGGGGACACATGGTTGGCAGGGAATTCTACAGGGTATATATCCAGGGTACATGAAAATGTTTGGATATTTTCATAGTGGTTACAATTAAAAACAACTGAGGGAGTGCTGAGTTCCTAGCCAGGGGAGCTCTATCATAGTCCCTAAAGGAAGAGCAACAATCCCCCAAGTGAACAGCAAAGATCAAAAAAGAAGGAAGGTCCAACAATGAGCCCTTGATACTAATGACTGTGCTTGTGAGCCTGTGCACCTGAAATAACAACAAGGCCTAGAGCTGCAGGGTGCCTAAGAGTTACCTCCTAAGAGCCTCTGTGTTGCTCAATGTGGCCAGTCTCAATGCCAAACACAGCGTGTAAATGTGTTGCCTTCCCCCCAGTGTGGGACATGACTCCTGGAAATGAGCTTTCCTGGTGCCAAGGGATTACTACCAAGTACCAGCTGATGATGTGACTAGAAAATGACCTTGAATAAAAGGGTCAACTCGGACCAGCAGAATATCTCAGTCTACATATAATACCAGGAGTTAAAAATGCTTTTTGACCTGAATAAAAGGGGGAAATGGAAAGGACAAATGAGTTTATATGGCTATGAGTCTCCAAAAAGACCCGGGAGGTCATCAGAGGGGTGACCCTTATGCACACCTGAGCAGAGTCCCAGAGACAGATAAAGTAGATATAACCCCAGGTATTGGTTCTTCTGAGGGCTACAGAGACCCACAGGTTCTATGGTCATGGCAGATGGAGTTCAGTGACATGTCAGCCCTACTTTGGAGTTTGTATTTCTGTGTGATGGAGCTGGACTCAGATCTGATCATTGTCCACAAGCCTCTCCTGTTACTTTTACCAGAACTATAGTTGGTGCTGGGGTTTAATGTTTACCCAGGGGACCTGAATCTCTGGACTGACCATGTGATAGCCAGGCCCTGAGCCTCAACAGACTTGCAACTCCTATACTCTGGCTTATTGGACTTACCCTACTCAGCTAACATGGAAGTGAAGAAGGTCAACCACCACACCAGGGAGCCAAAAGTGCCTACAACTGAAAGCAGGAGAATTGCATCCAGCACCCATGTGGAATCTAAGCCCCCTCTTGATATAGATGTGGAGTGGACACAACCATTCGAAGGTCCACAGGATGGAGGAATAGAGTGTGGATTAGAGTGGACTTACTGATATTCTATTCATGAACTATTGTGATTAGTAATCGAAGAAAATGTGGCATTGGTGTGGAGAAAGTGACCATGGTGGCTGCTGGGTGTAGGGAGTGGGAGGAAAAGATGTGAGGTGAGGGCATTTTCAGGGGTTGGAGTTGTACTGGGTGGTGCTGCAGGGATAGTTACTGGACATTTTATGTCCTCCCATGGCCCACTGGGTGGACTGTGGGAGAGTGTGGGCTATGATGTGGACCATTGACCATGAGGTGCAGCGGTGCTCAGAGATGTATTCACCAAATGCAATGAATGTCTCGTGATGATGGAGGAGGTTGTTGTTACAGGGTGAGGAGTGGGGAGACAGGGGTGGGGGGATATGGGACCTCATTTTTTTAATGTAACATAAAAAAAAAGACAAAATAACCCTCCTCCTTTGGGGGCATATTGACCTCCTTAAACTGTAAGTCTAGAGGCTACAGCTGTTATGGTTTGTGTTGACATGTGTCCACCTATGAAGCCAAGACTAAGAAAATGAACATGTCCATCCCTGGAGTCCCCAGCTGCCCATTCTCCACCCTCCTTCCCTGCCCCCTATCCAGGGATCACTGCTGTGCTTCCTTTCACAATGGAGTCCCCTGAACCTTCTAGAATTGCATGGGAGGGATTTGCACAGCACTGCTCTCTCTCTCTTCTCTCCCTGCCCCCTTGGTCTACCTTTATTAACCCAGCATAATTATTTGGAGATCTGTCATGGGGTGTGTATCCTTATTGCTAGGTAGGATTCCACGGTGTAGACAGGCCACATGTGGTTCATGCTATAACCTGTCAGGCCTCTGGGTTGGCTCCAACTTTGGGCCTTTGCTGATAAAGATGCTGTGACCCAGGGACACATTAGCGGTGGCAGCACATTTGATCTCATTTCTCTCAGGTAAAAACCTTGGGGTGGAATGCAGAGGTTATGTGGCAGCCACTGAGCCTGGACATGTGGCTGCACCTGGTTCCTCCCTTCCCTCCCAACAAGCCCCACGAGTTAGTCCTCAGGGCCTCTTCTCTCCTGTTGCACCCGAAACAGGCTGCTACCCAGAACCCCCACCTCCTTCCCACTTCTGTACACAGGACCCCTTCCCCATTAGGCCTCTCTGACATCCTATTTAAAACTGCTCTGTGCACCCCAATGTGTCAGATCCCCCCACTCTGTGGTGTGACACTCAGCAGGTCTGACATCCTGGTTGTCATCATCACTCTCCCTCCAGTACCTCTCAGGGTGCAGAGCTCTGCTCCTGATCCACACCAGCCATCCTGAGGCTCACTAATGGTAGGAAGCACTCCCTGGGGCTGTTGATTTCTAGGGCTCCCTTTGCAGCTCTCCAGACCTGGTACACGCCTCCGCCTCCTTCCCAGCCCCCTGTCTGCTGTGGGTTGAGGCAGCACCTGCCTCTGGTCAGGGAGGCCTTCCTACAGGGCTCCATTTGTGTCCCTTCTCCTGCCTGTGTGCCCTGGGGAGGACGGAGTAAGGGAGTCTTTTAACTTTCCTGAGCTGGCAGCAGTAGCTTTTGGATGAGTTAATTCAAAAAGAGGAGAGTGGAGGAGCTTCCTGTCCTGGGTGGGGTTGGCAGCTCCTTCTGCTGCTCCTGCTGCTTCCTGGGTGCCTGAAAGGCCATCGCTCTTCCCTCCAGGCTCAGGGCCTCCCTCCTGCTTTGCCCCACCTGGTGAGACCAGGTCAGCTCCTCCTCTGGCTCATCAGGCCTTTGTGCCAGTGCTGCCAGCTCTCCTCAGTCAGGAGCATCCCTGGAGGCCCCCCAGAGGCCCTTGGGGTGCAGAGGGCAGAGGCATCTCCTGGGGAGCAGGTTGCATCTCTCCTGCTCCACAGGGTTTCTTTCTCCTCTAGGAAAGCATCTTCAAGAGCAGATGCTCTTTCTATCCTTGTTATAAAAAATCACTCCCTGCTGAGATTGACAACCCAAGACATGTTTCACTAGCAGAATCCCAAGACACAGGTGGGAACCCTGGGCTAATGCCCAGCTAGACCTCCCCTGCCCCCTCTGCTGCTCCAGCTGGCAGGCTGGTTGGAATCCAGGGGCACTGGACTTTGTGCTGCTACCTGTCCGACCCCATCCCAGCCCTTTAGGGATGGAATTTTCAGATCTCCTGGGTTTGGGACTTGGTCAGGCACCTACCCAGGATCCAAATTGGCTTTAGCTCAGTTTAAACAGAACAAAGAAAAGTAGAAAGCAATGAATGTTGATTATTTTGGCAGATTTTTTTAAAAAAGAGACAACCTCGTGACTTTGAGTCCATTATGGGTTTTCAACCAGGTTTTATCAAGGAGAAAATGTGGGCTCCTTCCCCTGCTCTTTTGTTTTTACTGTCTATGGAGGGGAGGAGACCTGTGAAATGTCAGTTGAATGCCCCTCTGGTGCATCCTGACAGCTGTGGACCAGAATGTGTCACTTTATTAAAGAGTGTGTGTAGAGTTGCTGGTTTATTCACAGTATTGTCTTTGGGGGGTGTTAGTTTATTTCATTGCTTTTTTGTGGTTTCCTTCATTTCAGGCTTTTTCTCTTCCTTCCCATCCTGCCTCCCATCTTTGCCCCCCCCCATTGAATGCCACTGTGCATGCATTTGTCTGCATGTGCATGTATGCAAAGTGCCACTGTGCACACAGGGCCCTAGATTTGTGCAAACTAAGTTTCTCCCTATGTTTCTGAGAAGCCCTAGGTGTCTTCCTCTGTAGCACAAATACTAACATTGCCTTTCAACTTCCAAAGATAGCCCACTCACACCTGTTCAACAGGCAGGTTTACATCTGTCATCAGGTCTGTCCATAGGGGAGGCTGCAGACCTTTCCTTAGTTCAGGACAGCCCAAGTGCCCACCCACAGAGCACCAGGGCACCTGGCCTGCTGGGTCCCCCATCCCAGGAGCTTGTGGTGGTCTGAGCAGAAGTGCCCAGTGCCAGCAGAGCAGTCCCCAGATGGGGCAGGAGGCCAGCTCTTGTGGTGACTTGCTGCAGGAGGATGGCGAGTGAGGAGCAGTGTGTGTTCTTTAACTGATGGCTGAGGAAATTACCCATCTGTGGCTCTTTAAAAGACACCTCATGGCTCTAGGAGTTGCTACATTCCATGGCTCAGTGCTGCAGCCCTGGCTGTGGTTTGATTCTTGGGTGCCTGGGATGGGAGACATGAAAATCACCCTCTACAGACAGGCACTATCAAGATGATTTGGTTCCCTTTACATAGTCAGCCCTTGCCTGGCAGGTGTGGGTGAAGCCAGGGAAGGGGCAGGCATGGGCCATGTCTGAACTGAACCCCAGTTCTGGGAAGCAGCTCCCTCTCCAGCTGCCCCACATCCTCCCTGATCTTATTTTGTAATATATATTCACAAACTAATCCATCCAATAGTAGGATCCACCTGCAGACATTTCAAACATGCAACTTTTACATGAAAGAAAAATGTCATTGCTTTTAATTGCCTCATCCAAGATTCCTGGTCTTTAGTGTTCACTAGTGTAAGCACTAGTCATATTTGGCTATTAAATTTCAATTAATTAATTTTTTTTCTTTGCAAAGAAGAAGCTGTAAATGTTTTGTAGCTGCCAGCAACTGTTTCCTGTGGAAACCTGGGGTGCCGGCTTGTACAGATCCTGTTCTTTGGGGGCTGCATAGCTCCCTTGCTTTGTGTTATTGGGGACTTCCTCTTTGTGCCCTGCATGCACCCCTCCCCAGTTTGGGGCTCTCTAGGTGCAATGGCCATGATCTCCCCCTGGGGGTCCCTGTGCCCCCAGGTCCTGGGGACTCCATGATAGGGAATGCTGTTATATCTTTCAAATTTTTGCAGTTTCTCTCCATCTTATTTTAGGAATCATTTGTATGCAGGTCCATGAGCCCCTTATAGATAAATGTTCATTTTTTAGGATGTTGTGCTTTCACTTATACATTTGTTGAAAAATTGTGAAATTCATTCTACTTTTTTTGAGAAAGTATAAGAACTGCCCTTGTCAAAATAACTAGGAGACACAAGCACAACAGATGATAAGTTTACTAGGCCAGATACGGAGACTTTCATGCTAAGTCCATATCAGAAACCAAAGCCTAATTAAGTTCCTGTCTCTTGTAACAAGTCCTTCTCCTGAACCTGAAATTGGGGAGCAACCAATCATAACTCACCAGCTCACTTTTTTTTTTCTGTAGCCTAGTTCCTCTAAGTCAAGACTAAGCCAAGTAAGGCACTCAGTAAGACAGTATTTTCTTTAAGACTACCTTGTTCTGCCTATATGAGCCTTGCTCTTGGGTTGAATGCTGCCTAATTCATGAATCACTTAATAAAGGTGTGAAATCCAAAATGTTAATTACCTGGCATTTTTTTGCACAGTTCAGTGATGAGAACAGAATCTGAATGCCACTGTGAAGGGCTCTGGAGATAAAAAGACAGAAGGTGGTTCCTGCTGAAACCTTTGAGTGTGCTCTCCTCTCCACCATCTCTAAGGTTCATGAGTGAGTCCCTCTTGGATCTGAGCTCCACTCATTTGTGTCTGTGCTCTCCAGTCTCACTAGCTTTCAGTCCAAAAGTCAGTGGGTCAATTTTTTTAGTGAGAAAATTAAAGTTTTGACCCTGAGTCTCTAGCCTTATGGTTCAGTCCATTTTCATGTTTGCTATGGCTAGTTTCTTTGACCTGTGCACAAGTTAAGAAGCAAAATGATAAAGATGGATCCTCATTCTCACAACAGTGAGCCCCTGATGCTAATGACTATGCTTGTGAGCTGATGGGCCTGAAATAAGAACAAGGCCTAGAGCAGCATTGTGCCTGGGAATTTCCTCCTGTCAGCCTTTTATGTTACTCAAATGTGGCCAGTCTCGAAGCCAAACTCGGCATGTAAATGCAATGCCTTCCCCCCAGTGTGGGACATGACACCCAGGGATGAGCCTGCCTGGCACCGAGGAACCACTATCAACTACCAACTGATGATGCAACTGGAAAATGACCTTATACGGAAGGTTCAATGCGGATCAGCAGAATATCCCTGTCTACATAAAATAACATGACTTTAAAATGCTGTTTGACCTAATGTAAGGGGGAAATGGAAAGGAGAAATGACTTTATATGGCTACGAGTCTCTAAAAAAGAGTCTGGAGGCTGTCAGAAGGATTGCCCTTGGGCACAACTGAGCGGGGTCTGAGAGACAGAGCAGATACAACCCCCAGGTATTGGTTCCTTTGAGGGCTAAAGAGACCCGTGGGAGTTATGGTCATGGCCAATGGGGTTAACTACCAGGTCAGATGGCCCCTCTTTGGAAATGGTGTTTATGTGTGATGAATCTGGACTCAGATGGGATCTCTCTTCATGGGACTTTCATGCTAATGTGCTGGAGGTGCAGTTGGTGTTGGGGTTTGGGATATATTTGGGGGATTTGAATCTCTGGACTGACAGTGTGATGGCCAGGTCCTGAGCCTCAGCAGACTCCAGCACCTACAGTCTGATTCATTGGACTCACCACACTCAGCTAAGATGGAGTTGAAGAAGGACAACCACAACACCATGGAGCCTAGAGTGATTACAACTGAAAGTGGGAGGATTGCATCCAGCATCCATGTGGAATCTGAGCCTCCTCTTGACATAGAGGTGCAATGGACACAACCAATCCAGTGTCCACATGGAAAAGGTGGCATTGGATTGGGAAAAGTGGACATGGTGGCTGATGGGTATGGGCAAAGGCGGGAGGAGATGAGAAGTGGAGGTGTCTTTGGGACATGGAGCTGCCCTGATGGTGCTTCAGGGGCAGTCAGCGGACATTGTAAATCCTCACAGGGCCCACTGGATGGAATGGGGGAGAGTATGGGCCATGATGTGGACCATAGACCATGAGGTGCAGAGGTGCCCAAAGATGTACTTACCAAATGCAATGGATGTGTCATGATGATGGGAATGAGTGTTGCTGGGGTGGGGAGAGGTGGGGTGGGGGTGGTGGGGTTGAATGGGACCTCATATATATATTTTTTAATGTAATATTATTACAAAGTCAATAAAAAAATTTTAATTCTCTATCCTATGGCACACTGGCATATTATATATTCAAATATTATGGAGTTGGAAGCTGTACATATCGAACAAACTGGCAATATCTAACAAAGACAACCTAGAATTTTAATGTTAATTATGAGGAACATTCCAAGTAGACAAAATTACTCATCTCAGAGATGTGCTCCCAAATGTGATATCCCAGCCAAACAGTCAAATGGGATGCCTATTTCAACGGATGCTCAGAGTATGTTAGCAATATTTTAAATTTTCAGTAAATGATTCTTTGAAAAAGACAAATAAGAAATTAAAAGCTCATGAAATGTCTATGTTTTCTGTATTTCTATTTTTTTATGTTTGATTAGTAGCTTAAATTGAAAGTATAAACTCTGTAAGTGTGTATGTTTGATGCATGATATTTTCCTACCTCTGAATATTATTTCCAAATTAACTTATAAAACTCCTGCAAAGATCTCTATTCAAATTGACTTAGAGATAAGTAAGCATTTCCATATAAATTAACACTCCTAATGTTACAGAAATCAAAAAAACCAAATGTCTGATATCTCCAATTGGAAAAAGTCATAGAACTAAATCAAAATCTTTTGAAGATAAAGTTAACATAATTCAGACAAACCTTTGGCAAACATTGCTAATTTAGTATTATTAGTCAAATAATCATGGGCGTGTCTTTGGTATTATCAATTTAAGTACAATATAAGGGAAGCGGACTTGGCCCAGTGGTTAGGGCATCCACCTACCACATGGGAGGTCCGTGATTTAAACCCCAGGCCTCGTTGACCCATGTGGAGCTGGCCCATGCACAGTGCTGATGTGCACAGGGAGTGCCGTGCCACGCAGGGGTGTCCCTCACATCAGGGAGCCCCATGCACAAGAGTGCGCCCCATAAGGAGAGCTGCCCAGTACAAAAGAAAGTGCAGCCTGCCCAGGAATGGCACCAGACACATGGAGAGCTGACACAGCAAGATGACTCAACAAAGAGACACAGATTCCCGGTGCTGCTGAAAAGGATAGAAGCAGTCACAGAAGAACACACAGCGAATGGACACAGAGAGCAGACAATGGGGGAGGGAAGGGGAGAGAAATAAAATTTTTTTTAAAAAATAAGTACATTATAAGCATATAATTTCATTCTACATGGGTGTGCTCTTCCCAATTCTATGTAATTACTGATCAAATAAACTAGAACTATATCTATTAGAGCTTAAGTTGATTTTATTATTTTTATTATTCTTTTATTTTTTTGTCTTTTTTTAATATTACATTAAAAAAATATGAGATCCCCATATTCCCCCCACCCCCGCACCCCACTCCTGCCCCCATAACTACAATCTCCTCCATCATCATGAGACATTCATTGCATTTGGCAAATACATCTCTGAGCACCGCTACACCTCATGGTCAATGGTCCACATCATAGCCCACACTCTCCCACAGTCCACCCAGTGGTCCATGGGAGGACATACAATGTCCAGTAACTGTCCCTGCAGCACCACGCAGGACAACTCCAAGTCCCAAAAACACCCCCACATCTCATCTCTTCCTCCCACTCCCTACTCCCAGTAGCCACCATGGCCACTTTCTCCACACCAATGCCACATTTTCTTCGATTACTAATCACAATAGTACATGAATAGAATATCAGTAAGTCCACTCTAATCCATACTCTATTCCTCAATCCTGTGGACCTTGGAATGGTTGTATCCACTCCACATCTATATCACGAGGGGACTTAGATTCCAAATGGATGCTGGATGCAATTCTCCTGCTTTCAGTTGTAGGCACTCTTGGCTCCCTGGTGTGGTCGTTGACCTTCTTCATCTCCATGATTATATTGAAAGAAAAATTATGTTTTCAAGATTGTTACCCTGAAGAGAGTTTCCAAGATCTTTTTGATCATTTAAATACATCTGCAAGAGATGCTTTGTTAAAGGAAAATAAAGTTTTGTCTTAAAGTTTAAAGTAAAATAACTGGTTGTTGTAGAAAGAAACGGGAATATGTAGGACAATCATGAATTGATATAGAAAGTTGAAGTTTTGCAGAAAATGGATTTTATTTGTCATGGCACAGGGTGGCTAAGATTTGATAGGTTTATAAGATTTTTAAGAGTTTTCCCATCAGACAATATCTTCATACAGTGCTTCATACAAAATCACTTCATACAGTGGTTTTCTCTCTGTTCAGTTAAAGTTTTCTTCTATTATTTGTCTGTTCTTAATAAGTTATAAAAGGTTTTCCTTAACTGAATGTCTTGCTTAGAAGGCAAACTTTCTGTATCACCTGTGCTGTATATTTACCTTATCATCCTTCCTTGTTGTAGAGAATAAGTCTCACTTTTGAAATAATTTATTTTACAATCATGCTACCTCCTATCTTTAGTTTTACAACCTTTTATTTTGTTTTTTAGGTTTTTATTGAAGATTATCATTCATATGTGAATATCCATAAATAATAAGTGTATAGTATAAGTTGTGAACTTACAAAACAAAGATGAATATCATCATACAGTGCTCCTATATATTACCCCAACAGCAGTACCTTGCATGGTTATGAAACAATTGTTACAAACTATGAAAAAGCATTGTGAAAATATTACTACTAAGTATAGCCAATATCTTATATTTGGTGTACTCTTCCCCCAACTCACCCAGTTAATGACACCCTGAATTAGTATTATGTACTTATTATGGTTCATGAGGGAACATTTTCATATTTGTTCTGTTAGCCACAGTCCATCTTCTACCACAGGATTGTGTTATACAGTCTCCTGTTTTGTACAATCCACTCAAAGTGTATACTCAGTGGCTCTCATGTCCATTGCAGAGTTGTGCTATCATCACCTCAGTCAATTTTAGAACATTTTCATTACTCGAGAAGGAAAAATCCCATATCCCCTTATACACCATATTATTGTCCCTTAGAATTGATATAATATTTTTGCCATTGCTGCAAATATTACAATATTATTAACTCTACTCTCTTCTGTGTAGATGGTCTCTTCTTGCACATTGCACTTTTTATAGTACTTTTTGCACAGGGAGCCCATTTGCCAACTTTGGCAGCCCTAGGTGGGCTGCTCTTGTCGTTACAGGCAACTGACCCTTAGTTCCTGAAAGTAAGCATAGCTCAAACAAAAGGACAGGTGAAATATTCCATGTGTAATCATGCAGGGGGCACTCCAACCTTGAAGCAGTTCCCTCTCTGTTTATACCCTCTCCTTACTCTTGAGGAGGTTTAGCTTCTGGAGCTGCTTCCTCCTGAGTGTGGATGTTGTAACAGGTTCCAGTGGAGGAGCAGAATCTTGCCCTAGCTATGTTAAGGTATACTTGACTATTAGGACACTGACAACAGAATCGTTCAGAGCCCTGGGCTATGATCATTTGCAGTTTAATAGCTTCTAATCTTTTACTCATGAAGTACACCAAGCAGTTAAGAAGGCAGGGACCACATTTTAAGAGCATGATACCAATTATTAGGGGACTTATGGGTAAGAACCATGATAATTTAGGCATAGAGTTTTTGATGGATTCTCATACTGATTATGCAGGAGGACTGGTAATGTAATGAAGCTAAATGGCTTGTGTGTTTAGCCCTAGCCACATTGATGTATTTACCCATGTGCAGCAGGAGGTATTGGCTACTGCACACACCCCTCTTTGGTCTGCCAGAAGATGATCTAGGGCCATCTCATTATACATGACATTTGCTGTGTCTATAGAAACTCAAATTGTTTTGAGAATTGCATCAGTGATATTGACACGTTCTTCTACTGTGGCTGTTAGGTTGCCTCATGATGGGCAAACATTCCATAGGGAGCTGATAGTCTTATGGTTAACCCTAGCCCAACTACTTCATATCTAGGGCATGTTTATTTCTGGTATGGCTAGTGGGCTGGTAAATAGAGATACCATGACTCAGATATCATATTGTATATTGGCTTCTTATCCAAACATTGTTTACACATTCAGGCTTGGAGATCAAGCAGTCCTCCTTCTAAGCCTTCAAAAGGCAGTTGAAAATGCATCTTTTTGGTGCACACAGGACTCTCTAATTTGTTCTTTATAAAACTTGGATTTTTTTTTAAAGACTCTGCAGCTGACTATAGTTTTATTTAGGTCACAGCAGACATTAGATAGGGGACCCAGTTTGTAAAGTAACATGATTCACAAGGCAAGTATGGGCAAGAATTTTTCTAAGCAGCCCAAATCCTTGATTTTTTATATATTAGCTCCCACCTTGGATTTAGATAAGTATAGGATAGGTAAATAAAGGCTCCAACTTTTGAGTTCCCCTTTTAGATATTGACTGTAGCAGTTTGATATTATTGATGAACTCCAATTCTGGGCATATTAGATGATATTGGATTCATAGGTTTACTTAATTAAGGAATTACATAAACCTCTTGTGCCAGTAGGGCACTGAGTCCCCACCCACCAAAGAATGATATTTAATTAATTACCTAACTTCATATCTTGAGGAAAGAAGAGAAAACTAAACCTAACATTAGTAGGAGGAAGAAAATGATAAAGATCAGAAAGGAAACAAGTGAGATAAGGCACAGAAAAACAACTGAGAGGATCAATGAAACCAAAATTTGGTTCTTTAAAAATATTAATAAAATTGATAAACCTTTATCCACACAAACAAAGAGAAATGAGAGAAGATGCCAATAACTATTTAAGGAATGAAAGTGGGAACATTAACACTCATCTGGCAGAAATTAAAAGGGTTATAAGAGAATACTATGGACATGCATATGTCAATAAACTAGATAATCAAAAAGACATGAACAAATTCCTAAAACATAAAAATAACCTGCTCTGACTCAAGAAAATATAAAAGATCTCAACAGGCTATAAAAGCAAAGAGATTGAATAATATGAAAGCAAAGAGATTGAATAATAATCAAAAATGTCCCATCAAGGAAAGGTCAAAGTCCGATGGCTTCAGGGAGAATTGTACCAAACATTCAAACAAGAATTAACATCAATCCTTCCCAAACTCTTCCAAAAAATGGAAGTGGTAGGAATTCTTCCTAACTCATTCCATAAGACTACTATTGTTCTGATACCCAAACCAGATAGACACATCAAAAGAAAACAAAGAACTTCCATATGAATATAGAAGCAAAAACTCCCAACAAAACACAGGCAAATCAAATCAAACTACATATATTATAAGGATTATACCCCATGGCCAAGGGTGACTTATCCCCAGAATGCAGTGGTGGGCCAACCTAAGAAAATCACTCACTATAGTAACACCACATTAAAAGAATGGAGGGAACAATCCATGATCACTTCAATAGCACAGAGAAGGCTTCTGATGAAAGCTATCATGATTTCATAATAAAATTGCTCAGAAAAATAGGAATGAAAGGTAACAACCACATAAATACAAAAAACTCACAGCTAACATCATAGTCAATGTGAGAAACAAAGCTTGCAATGAAAGAATGAAACCTGAGGTCAGGAACAAAACAAGGATGCCTACTGTTACCACTTCTATTCAAAATTAAACTGGAAGTTCTAGCCAGGGTTATTAGGCAAAAAAAGAGAAAGGCATTCAAATCAGAAATCAAAAACTACCACTATTCTCAGATGATATGATCGTTCATATTGGAAATCCCAAAAAATCCACAAGAAATCTACTAGAGGAAATAAATTCAGAAAAGTTGCAGGGTATAAGATAAACACTTAAAAAAATCAGTTTTGTTTTTCCATATCAGGAAAGAACACTCTGATATGGGCATTAAACATCAATTCCAGTAGCTGCAACACATACTCTGCAGTTAATTGGCATCACCCAGGATAACTAACAAGGAGGTGGGGATGGACAACCACCATACCAAGGAATCAAGAGTCTACAACTGCAAGCAAGAGAGTCCCATCCATCAGCCATATGGGACTGAAGCCTCTTCTCAGTTAGAGGTGGAGTAGGTATCTCCATCCCAGAATGCTCAGGATTGGGGAATAAAACATGGACGAGAGTAGACTTACTAATATTCTACTATGAACTTACTGGTATTCCAGCAATGGAAGAAATTATATCACTGAAGTGGAGACAGTGCTGCTGGAGGTGCTGAGGGCAGAGAAAGGGAAAAAGAGGTATAATATGGGGCATTTCTGGAACATGGAATTGTCTTTACTGACACTGCAAAAACAGATACAGGCCATTATATATCCTAAAGAATTGAGTGAGAGTGAGTACAAAGAATGTAAACTATAATCCATGCTTCATGGCAATGCTCCGAATGTGTTCATCAATTGCAATGAATGTACCATATTAATGAAAGAAGTTGTTAATGTGGGGAAGGGTGGGAGGTATGTGAAATGGGGCATTTGGAAATCCCTTATATTTTGTGTGTAACATTTTCTGTAACCTAAGTACATTTGAAAAAATAAAAAATATATATCTTTTTAAAAATTCCATTCACTATAGCTTCTAAAAGAATACCTGATAATGAATTTAAATAAAGAGATGAATGACCTGTACACTGAAAATTGAAAGCACTTAATTTGACCTAAATTATGACCTAATTTTAACTAATTAAAGATGATCTAAATGGCAAGATATTGTGTCCTTGTTTCAGATTTAATATTGTTACAATATCAGTACTATCTGAAGTGACCTACAGATTAAATGCAATACCCACACTGGGGGGAAGGCAATACACTTACATGCTGAGTTTGGCTTTGAGACTGACCATATTTGAGCAACACAAAGGCTCTCAGGAGGTAACTCTTAGGCACACCGCAGCTCTAGGCCTTGTTCTTATTTCAGGTGCACAGGCTCACAAGCATAGTCATTAGTATCAAGGGCTCATTGTTGGACCTTCCTTCTGTTTTGGTCTTTGCCATGGCACTTGGGGGATTGTTGCTGTTCCATTGGGGAATGTGAAAGAGCACCCCTGGCTAGGAACTCAGCACTCCCTCAGTTGTTTTTAATTGTAACCACTATGAAAATATCCATTTTTATGTACCCTGGATATATGCCCTGGAGAACTCCCTGCCAACTATGTGTCCCTTATCAATAACATTCCACATGAGTATTCCTCCCCTGCCATTGTTGAACCTCTCTGTGATCCAAAACTTCTTCAAAAATAAAACCTATATATTGCCAGGTTCCGTTAATAGAAAAATGAAATACAGTGATGAGTTTAAAGGTTAGATATAGAATACATATTAATTTAGAAAAATTAAGGTAAAAATAAATTGGGGTATCAAAAAATTTTAAAGTACAAAAGCTTTATTTTTTATGTTTTGCCTTCCAGCACTGCTGTAAGTGTTGCCCTGTATGCAAACTGGCAAGGCAACTTCTTCCACGAAGGGATTACTACGAAGTACCAGCTGATGATGTAACTAGAAAATGATCTTGAATAAAAGGGTCAATTCGGATCAGCAGAATATCTCAGTTTATATATAATACCAGGAGTTAAAAATGCTTTTTGACCTGAATAAAAGGGGGAAATGGAAAAGACAAATGAGTTTATATGGCTATGAGTCTCCAAAAAGACCCAGGAGGTCATCAGAGGGGTCACCCTTATGCACACCTTAGCAGAGCGCCAGAGACAGATAAAGTAGATACAACCCCAGGTATTGGTTCTTCTGAGGGCTACAGAGACCCACAGGTTCTATGGTCATGGCAAATGGAGTTCAGTGCCATGTCAGTTGGCCCTACTTTGGAGTTTGTGTTTCTGTGTGATGGGGCTGGACTCAGATCTGATTTTTGTCCACAAGCCTCCCCTGTTACTTTTACTGGATCTGTAATTGGTGCTTGGGTTTAGTGTATACCCAGGGGACCTGAATCTCTGGACTGACCATGTGATAGCCAGGCCCTAAGCCTCAACAGACTTGCAACTCCTACACTCTGGTTTATTGGACTTACCCTACTCAGCTAACATGGAGGTGAAGAAGGTCAACCACCACACCAGGGAGCCAGGAGTGCCTATAACTGAAAGCAGAATTGCATCCAGCATTCATGTGGAATCTAAGCCCCCTCTTGATATAGATGTGGAGTGGACACAAACATTCCAAGTTCCACAGGATGGAGGAATAGAGTACGGATTAGAGTGGACTTACTGATATTCCATTCATGAACTATTGTGATTAGTAATCAAAGAAAATGTGGAATTGGTGTGGAAAAAGTGGCCATGATGGCTGCTGGGGGTAAGGAGTGGGAGGAAGAGATGTGATGTGGGGGCATTTTCAGGGGTTGGAGTTGTACTGGGTGGTGCTCCAGGGACAGTTACCAGCCATTGTATGTCCTTCCATGTCCCAAAGGGTGGACTGTGGGAGAGTGTGGGCTATGGTGTTGACCTTTGACCATGAGGTGCAGCAGTGTTCAGAGATGTATTCACCAAATGCAATGAATGTCTCGTGATGATGGAGGAGGTTGTTATGGGGGGAGAAGTGGGGTGAGGGGAATGGGGGTATATGGGGACCTCATATTTTTTTAATGTAACATTAATTTTTAAAAAGACAAAAAAATGAAAAAATGCAATACCTACCAAAATCTCTGCAACCTTTTTTTTAGGAATGGAAGAAGGTGATCCTCAAATTCATATGGAAAAGCAAGGCACCAACTAGCCAAAACAATCTTTCAGAAATCTCTATATAATAAGCACACACAACCAAGATATCCCACATTATATAACATAACATAAAAAGAACTAGAAAAATCTCATCTATTCTCCAGGGGAAAAACAATCAGCCAATACAGTCCTAAATGAACTAGAGAAGGAATTATGCACCAAAGCAGTCTCTGCTCAACGAGAAAGATAAATCCTCTTGGAATGAAAGAAAAGATAGTTCTCAACAAAGAAACATAAACAACAAAAATGTAAAAGGAAACTTTAGATCTATATATAAAATTTCCAAAATTCAAGGACAACTAACGAGATGGTGGCAGAGTAAGGAGCTCCTAGAGTCAGCTCCTGCTACAGGGCAGTTAGTAATCACATGACTGTGGGAAACAAAGGCATGCTGTTTCCATAATAGCAAGTTACTTTCTGACCACTGGGTCATGCTGTCCCTAGAGATATACATGCAGGTGTCTAATCTCTCAGGAAAACATAACATTCCAGCAGAACCCGGACTTGATAGTATGAGTAACCTGGGCAACAAGATTTATGAGTAACATCTTGCTGTGTTTTCAAGAATGAGGTAATGGGAGTAGTTAGCTAGAATAGTTGCTGGTTCTCACGATTGCTTGGGGTATATAAAGAAGCCCCTGATATTAATAAACTTGTCTGATGAGCTTGATGCTTCAATGCTCACAGATCCCCTGATCCCAACCTTTGTCTTTCATTCCCAATACCCTTCAGGTCCATGACTCTGACATCTGGCACCCAATGTGGGGCCCAAAGTAGTGACTACAGCAGAGATTCTTCCATGGCAGTATCAGGAACACGGAAACTGAAAACCTTCCTGAAAGGTTGAGGCATCCATCAAGAGGTGACTCGAGTCTGACATTACAGTGGTAATAATCTTAATTAATTTTGTTTTCTGCTAACATCAGGGTATGCATAATCAACCAGGACATCTGGAAGAATATTCACAGGTACTAAAAAAAAAAAAAAACTCTTTTAAATACTGTTGGAGTCTCAGTAAAAACTGCTGATTTACTTGAACTTTTAGATCTAGTTCAAAAACACCGTTACTGGTTTCAGCTGCAAGGGAAAAATCTTTTGAATCTGAAACAGTGGAAACAGGTAATGAAGGCACTACGAAGAGTATATCAAAGAGGGGAATCCATTCCTTTATCTGTGTGGGCTTTCTGCCAGCAAATTGCCGCCGCCTTAGATCCTTTACAATCAGACACTTTACCCTATATTAATAAGATAATTGTTCCCAACTCCATTCCTCAAACACCTGTAATGCTCTGTTTATTGCACAGATCTCAATGAGGGGATCCGGAGGCCATGCAATTATTATCAGCTTTTCTGGTTATATTACAACCAAACTCCATCAGATGCTAATAATCCTCAGGGAGGTGTTGAGTTCCATCTTGAACCAATACCTCTTAAACTATTGACAGATTTAAAACAGGTAAAAATACTAAATAAAGTCCTTGTCAGTAAAATCAGGCTTGTAAGAAAACTCTATTAAAGTGTTAACTAAGATAAGGAAACTATTCTGGCAGCAACTCTGCAAATCCCCTGCTGTCTACATGACAATGTAGCTGTGGGCTAGTGGGGGTTAATAAAGTTAAGCTACTGAAAAAAGAGAAAAACATGGCAACATTGGTGTTCTGTTTTGTTTCCATGCTAATTCTGATTGGGCCTATTTAACCAAGATAATAAAATTAGTACAAAATTTAAAAAGGAATTTTCAGTTTTAAATCAATAGTTTACTCCTGAACTTCAAGTCTCAGTATAGTCTTACAGAGTAATAATCCAAAAATGTGTGTTAACGGTCTATCTAAACTGCTAAATAATAGCTTAACTACATTTATGCTGCTCAAATTATCTTAACTGATTGCTGATAACTAATAAAAATGTTTCCAAGCAAAGCTTGCATGTTACAGGCAACATGGATTCCAGAAGAAATCTTAAAAAGGGAAATTTAAGATGTGATGTAATGGAGAACTTAAAAACAGCTATACCAAGAAAGTAAGAATTATGGTATTGTAAACTTTATGTTTCTGTTAATGTGTTGTGATTGTTCTGTGTTTGTTCATTCAATGTCAGTGTATATTTTGATACCTCCGGATGGTAATATAAGTTAATAAAAATTTTAAAAAGAGCTCTATTCAAATGTCCAAAAATTAAATAAGTGCTTATACTACTACTTAAGTTTAAATGTTAATAAGATCTCTAAAATGATAAAAATTGTAAGTCTTGATTAGCAAAATTACTATAACTCTTTTTATAAAAAGTTGTTCTTGCCTAGATTGAAATGAGTAGCTTATTTTTCCTCACAGGATAAAATGAAGGATGTAAAACTTAAATGAATATTAAAGAAGGTTAAACATTTGTGGAAATGCTGACTGAAATTTAATAAGTTTTTTCTAAAAAGTGTGTTTTGTCCTAAAGTAGGATCGCTAATTTTCACAAACTCTTGAAACTTAAATGCATGTGGCAAGTTATAGAAAGTATTGTGGTAACTTTAAGTAAAGACATGTGTTCTGTGAAGGTAAAATCTGTCTTAAAATAATATAATTATAGTCTATATGATTATAAATAATTATAAGAAATTTAACAAACATTGTTTAAATTAAAGTGTTTAAATGGCTAATTCCAAAAGGTCATTATTAAACAAACCTGAATTAATAATAATAATAATAAAAGGTAATTTTATAACAGGAAAACTTGGCAGCAGCCAGCCTCCCGACAACTTGCTTCTAGGAGACTGTTTCTGATATTGCATGCTACTAAATATTCGAAGTAAAGAAAAGTTCATTATTTTAACAAACTTGTTTAGTGTTGATAGTATTATGTTATAAGAAGTTTGCTTGATAACTTCATATGTGGGCTATATGGAATGTGTTTTTATTATTAAGGAAACAGGAGATGATTGTGTCCTAAGATAAAATGATTGATTATTGGGAAAGAGTAGAGTGTGGAACAAAACCTAGGTGAATACTAAAGTGTAGAAGTTTCATAGAAAAGAAATTTTTATGATTAAAGTTAAATAAAATTTGATGGGTCTACCTATAAAATTTTAAAAGGTTTAGTATCAAGTAGTATATTAATACAAAGTTAAAATTTTATTCTTTCTTAGTCTCTCAAGTCATTAATCTGTTTTGGTAAAAATTTTTATCCTCAATAATCAGTATACAAAGAAAGTCTGTTTAATCAAAATACCTTCTTGTGCTTTAAACTCATCCTTTCCTCAGTGTTCCAAGAAGGAAAAGTCTTATCTCTTTTAAAAGAACATAACGTGCAAACCTGCTTTCTCAAAATCAAATCCTGAAAAGTAGCCTTTTATTCCAAACTAATTATGAGATTTGTTCTTTTACCTTGAAAGAAAAATTAAAGTAATAGTTAAGTTCATTTAATATATTATAAGTTGAATAGAAGGTGTTCAAAAGTGTTATAAAATTAACGGGTTTTTTTTCTTTAACCCTCTGTTAATTAAAGTTGTATGAGTAAAAGGTTCCTGTGAATACTTAACAGCATATAAATTTACCAATATTTCAGCATAATATTAAATAGAAGCTATGATTATTCCTTATACAGATGACATACTGTTTGCTCATGCTTCAAATGATAAACTGCAACAATTATTTCAGTATGCTGAACAAATTCTTCCTGAGTATGGTTTGCAAATTGCCCCTGAAAAAAATTCAAAGGAATGCACCATATTGTTATTTGGGTATGAAATTGGTTAATGGATGTATTACATCACAAAATGTGCAAATATCCCAATACAAGTTAAATACTTTAAATGATTTCCAAAAATTACTAGGAGAGAGGACTTCCGGCAAGATGGTGGCTGAGTGAGCTTGCCTTGCCGTCTCTCCTGGGAAGAGGCAGCTGGGCACCGCTGGAGGTTCTCCGGGACCAGGCTTTTTCAGGATTTTTTCAGGGCAGGAAGTGTCTGGACATCGATTTGGTGGGAAGGTAATGGAAAGGACTGGTCTATAAGATATAAATTGAGACTTTTCAGGAGGGGGAGGCAAGATGGTGGCTGAGTGAACTTCCCAGTTACTAGCTCCTGGGGGGAATTGGCTGGGAGGCGTCAGAGACTCTTTGGGACCGGCTGTTTCGGGATTTTTCCTGGTCCGGAGGTGTCTGGACATCGATTTGGAGGGAAGGTAACAGAGAGGATCCATCTGTGAAATATACACGGAGATCCCAGCTACGTGTGGAAGATTCCCTCCTTGGGTAGGTGGAGCCGAGGCAGCTAGCACCACGCGGAGCCCCGGCGGGCGGCGGCCAGGGTAGCCGAGTCCGGCCGAGCCCGCCTGAGCCGCGGCGGGTGGGGGGGCGGAGCCCAGCTGAGCTCGGCCGAGCCCAGCCGCGCTGCGCCGGGTGGTGAGCGCCGGGCGGCAGGCGGAAAAGCCGAGCCCAGCCGAGCCCAGCCGAGCTGCGGCGGGCGGCGGGCGGGGGACCGGAGCCCAGCTGAGCCCAGCCGAGCCTGGCGGCGGGGTTTCTGTTCTTTGGTTGTTTTTTTTTGTTGTTGTTGTTGTTGTTGTTCTTTTTTTTTTTTTTCAATCCTCTCTTTCTTGTCCCCAATATTCTTCTTATACTATTTTACCTTAACAATACAATAGGTCCTACAGGAAATACCTCACATTTGCTGGGTTTCCTCACCCTCCACTGCCTCATTTCTCTGTGAATAGATTTAGCCTATCTACACTATCCCCTTTCCCCTACAACTTGATATCCTCCACCATCTGCTATCTCTCCTATATTCCATCTCCCTTTCTTTGATCCATAAAGTGTCTAACTCTTAATTTCTAATACCTTTGTTTAGTTTTCCATCTGGTATTCGTCCCTGAAACTATTACCTTTCTTTTCTCTTTCCCTCTCTCACGAAAACAATAGCCTCTTAGTACGTACCACATTCCTCCCATATTCAGTCGTCTACCTCATTATAGGTACTTTCCTACTACTATAACTCTACACAATTTACATGATCTAACCTCCATCCTCCCAGAACTCATATTATTGCTTTGTAAACATATATCACCAATACTACTTCACACTTTTTCCTTCCTTACACAATTGACTTTCCCCAGCACTAATACTTTCCTTTAAAGTGAGCTTAACTAGCAATAAGAAATTGGAATAAGAAGAACAAAGTGACAAAGAGAAGATATAACACTTACACAAAAACAACAGCTAATTAATCTCCAAGACTAGACAAAGAAGTTAAGGAACTGATTAAACCCATCAAGAAAAAATGTTGACAAGACAGCAACAAAAATCTACAAACCAAACCAGTAATCAGGAAAACATGGCTGAATCCAATCAACAAACTGAAAATCAGGAAGGGGGGCAGGACTTCGCAAAAGCAATGAAAGATCTCAGAACATTTATCACCGACAAATTTGATGAAGTAATGAAAGAGGTTAACAGCGTGAAGACAACACTTGGAGGGGAAATTGCAGACATGTGCAAAAAAATAACAGATATGATGGAAATGAACACCACAATTCAAGAAATCAAAAATACACTTGCAGCAAATATCAGCAGACTAGAAGAGGCAGAGCAGAGAATTAGTGATGTGGAAGACAGTGCATTGGAAAATCAAACAGATAGTAGAAGTGGTCAATAAAAAGGTAGAAAAAATCCAGATAGGACTTAGGGACCTGAATGATAACGCAAAACGCTCAAACATACGTATTATAGGCATTCCAGAAGGAGAAGAGAAGGGAAAGGGGTCAGAAGGAGTGTTGCAGGAAATAATGAATGAAAACTTCCCAATCTACTGAAAGAGACAGATGTACATATCCAAGAAGCACAGCGCACTCCACTGGTCATAAACCCCAACAGGCCCACCCCAAGACATATACTTGTCAAATTATCCAATGCTCAAGACAAAGAAAAAATTCTAAAAGCAGCAAGAGAAAAGAAAACCATCACATACAAGGGAAATTCCATAAGATTAAGTGCTGATTTCTCATCTGAAACGATGGAGGCAAGAAGGCAGTGGTATGATATAGTCAAGGTACTAAAGGAAAAAAATTTCCAACCAAGAATACTCTATCCAGCTAAACTAGCATTCATAAATGATGGAGAGTTCAAAATATTCACAGATAAACAGAAACTGAAAGAGTATATCAACAAGAAACCTCCCCTTCAAGAAATTCTTAAGGGAATTCTGCAGGAAGAAAGGAAAAAACAGGAAAGGCAGAGATGGAGGAGAGTGTAAAAGCAACAAGAAAGACAAAAATAGAAGGGGAAAAAAATGATACAAACAAAGTATAACAAACACAAATCCAACCAAAATATGGCTACCATAAATAACTCTCTAAACGTAATAACACTGAATGTCAACGGATTAAACTCACCTATCAAAAGATTCAGACTGGGACACTGGATAAGGAAATACGACCCATCTATATGCTGCCTACAAGAGACACATCTTAGACCCAGAGACTCATGGAAGTTGAAAGTGAATGGCTGGAAAACAATCATACAAGCAAACAACAACCAAAAAAGGGCAGGAGTAGCTATATTAATATCAGACAAAATAGACTTTAAATGCGAAACAATTGTGAGAGACAAAGAAGGATACTATATTTTAGTGAAAGGGACAATTTGTCAAGAAGATCGAACAATCATAAATATTTATGCTCCTAACAAGGGCGCCTCTAAATATGTGAGGCAAACGCTGAAAAAACTAAGTGAAAGAATAGATGCATCTACAATTATAGTGGGGGATTTTAATACACCACTATCAACTCTGGACAGAACATCTCAAAAGAGAATCACTAAAGAAACAAAACATTTGAACAGTATATTAGAAGAGCTGGATCTAATAGACATATATAGATCATTACACCCAAACACAGCAAGATATACATTTTTCTCAAACGCACATGGAACATTCTCCAAGATTGACCATATGCTAGGCCACAAAGAAAGGCTTAATGAGTTCAGAAAGATCGAAATCATACAAAACAATATCTCTGACCACAGTGGAGTCAAGCTGGAAATTTGCAAGGGACAGAGACCCAGACTTCACACGACAATTTGGAAATTAAACAGCACACTCTTAGAAAAACAGTGGGTCAAAGAGGAAATCTCAAAAGAAATCAATGACTACCTTGAAACAAATGATAATGATAACACAACATACCAAAATTTATGGGATGCAGCAAAAGCGGTACTGAGAGGGAAATTTATAGCCATAAATTCATATATCAAAAAAGAAGAAAGAGCAGAAATTGAAGAATTAACTGCACATTTGAAGGAATTAGAAAAACAACAACAAAGTAACCCAACAGGAAGAAGAAGGAAGGAAATAACAAAGATAAGAGCAGAACTAAATGAAATAGAAAATAAGAAAGCACTTGAAAAAATAAACAAGACCAAGAGCTGGTTTTTTGAGAAGATCAACAAAATTGACACACCTTTAGCGAGACTAACAAAGAAAAAAAGAGAAAAGATGCAAATACACAAAATAAGAAATGAGAAAGGTGATATCACCACTGACCCCACAGAAATAAAGACTATCATAAGAGGATACTTTGAAAAACTATATTCCAACAAAAATGACAATTTAGAGGAAATGGACAAATTCCTAGAAATACATAAGCAGCCCATACTGACGAAAGAAGAAATTGATGATCTTAACAAACCAATCACAAGCAAAGAGATAGAATCAGTCATTAAAAATCTCCCAACTAAGAAGAGCCCAGGGCCAGACGGCTTCACAGGTGAATTCTACAAAACATTCCGCAAAGAACTAACACCAATCCTGTTGAAACTATTCCAAAAAATCGAAACAGAAAGAACACTGCCTAATTCCTTCTATGATGCCAACATTACCCTAGTACCAAAGCCAAACAAAGACACCACAAGAAAGGAAAATTACAGACCAATTTCTCTAATGAACCTAGACGCAAAAATACTTAACAAAATACTTGCTAATCGTATTCAACAACACATTAAACAAATTATACACCATGACCAAGTGGGATTTATTCCAGGTATGCAAGGATGGTTCAACATAAGAAAATCAATCAATGTAATACACCATATAAACAGATTGAGAGAAAAAAACCACATGATTATATCTATAGATGCAGAAAAGGCATTTGACAAAATACAGCACCCCTTCCTGAATAAAAACACTCCAAAAGATCGGAATACAAGGAAACTTTTTGAACATGATAAAGAGTATATATGAAAAACCTAAAGCCAACATTGTTTACAATGGCGAAATCCTGAAATCCTTCCCTCTAAAATCAGGAACAAGACAAGGATGCCCATTGACTCCACTCCTATTTAACATTGTCTTGGAAGTACTGGCTCGAGCACTGAGACAAGAACCAGATATACAAGGCATTCAAATTGGAAGGGAAGAAGTCAAAATTTCATTATTTGCAGATGACATGATCCTATATATAGAAAACCCTGAGAGATCTACAACAAAGCTCCTAGAACTCATAAATGAGTTTAGCAAAGTCGCAGGTTATAAGATCAATGCGCAAAAATCAGTAGCATTTCTATACACCAATAATGAGCAAGATCAGGAGGAAATCAAGAAACAAATACCATTCACAATAGTAAATAAAAAAATCAAATACTTAGGAATAAATTTAACTAAAGAGGTAAAAAACTTATACATCAAGAACTATACAAGATTGTTCAAGGAAATCAAAGAAGACCTAAATAAATGGAAGAATATTCCCTGTTCATGGATAGGAAGACTGAATATTATTAAGATGTCTATCCTACCAAAACTGATCTACACATTCAACGCAATCCCAATAAAAATCAACACAGTCTTCTTTAAGGAACTAGAAAAACTAACTATGAAATTTATTTGGAATAAAAAGAGGCCCCGAATAGCCAAAGACATATTGAAAAAGAAAAACGAAATAGGAGGAATCACACTTCCTGACTTCAAAACATACTACAAAGCTACAGTAGTGAAAACAGCATGGTACTGGCATAAGGAGAGACACACAGACCAATGGAATCGAATTGAAAGTTCAGATATAGAACCTCATGTATATAGCCATATAATATTTGATAAAGCCACCAAACCCTCTCAACTGGGAGAGAATGGCCTATTCAACAAATGGTGCCTGGAGAACTGGATAGCTATATGTAGAAGAATGAAAGAGGATTACCATCTCACACCTTATACAAAGATCAACTCAAGATGGATCAAAGACCTAAATATAAGAGCCAAGACCATAAAGACCTTAGAAAGCAGTGTAGGGAAACATCTACAGGACCTTGTAATAGGAAATGGCTTCATGAATATCACACCAAAAGCACGAGCAGCAAAAGAACAAATAGATAAATGGGACTACCTCAAAATTAAAGCCTTCTGCACCTCAAAGGAGTTTGTCAAGAAAGTAAAAAGGGAACCCACACAATGGGAGAAAATATTTGGCAACCATATATCTGATAAGAGACTTATAACTTGCATATATAAAGAACTCATAGATCTCGAAAACAAAAAGATAAACAACCCATTTAAAAAATGGGAAAAAGATTTAAACAGACACTTCTCCAAAGAAGAAATACAAATGGCTAAAAAGCACATGAAAAAATGCTCCAAATCCCTAGCTATCAGGGAAATGCAAATCAAAACTACAATGAGATACCATCTTACTCCCATAAGATTGGCAGCCATGAAAAAAACAGTAGAATACAAATGCTGGAGAGGATGTGAAGAAAGGGGAACACTCATCCATTGCTGGTGGGAATGCAGAAGGATCCAACCATTCTGGAGGACAGTTTGGCAGTTTCTCAAAAAATTATCCATAGATTTGCCATATGACCCAGCAATACCACTGCTGGGTATATACCCATCAGATCTGAAAACAAGGACACAAACCGATATATGTACACCAATGTTCATAGCAGCATTGTTCACCATCGCCAAAAGTTGGAATCAATCCAAAAGTCCATCAACAGATGAGTGGATCAATAAAATGTGGTATATACACACAATGGAATACTACTCAGCTGTAAGAACCAATACACTACAATCGCACGTGATAACATGGATGAACCTTGAGAATCTTATGTTGAGTGAAGCAACCCAGGCATTGAAGGACAAATACTATATGACCTCAATGATATGAAATAAGTTAACTGCCTCAGAGAGCTAGAGTCTGGAAAAGTGGCTTACTGGAAATCGGGGGGTGGAGGAAGGCTGTGAGTTAATGTCTGTAGGTGTGGAATCTGTGATGAGCTGGGGGTAAGTATGAGCACAAAGGGACAAAATGGGGGCAAGGGGTTACCTTCGGGTGGGGTTTTCTGGGTTTGAGGGGGGCTGGGGATGGGAAGAGGGGTAATATGGTCCAAGAAATAGGTGGGAGGGAGGGGCAACATACAAACATGGGAGAGTTCCAGAAGTTCATTGAGAACTAAATGTTGAGTAAAACGTATCAAAGTATAAGTAGGAGGGTTACCTGGTTAGGACGCTCAGGGGGTATGGTCTGATGCGGGACGGACTCCGGAGGGAATAGCTGAAGGCTCATTTTGCCAAGGTGGGTTCTACCATTGGATGGGATGGACCCATATCCTGGGGAAGACTAATGCCGTCGAATAGAGAGAACTGTATCTCTCGTTAGAAAGGACGGCTCCCAGGGCATTAGATTGGCAGGCGTTGTGGGCCCTAAGGGGAGGGGAAATTGGACGTGCAATGGATGGAACAAAGGTAAATAAGGGGGCAAAAGAGGAGTTATGTGAGAGTACACAAGGATGAATATAAAACAGCTAATATTACACCAAAAACATATAGGGGACGACAGACTAATAATGAAAACCATAAGACAAAACATAGGATAACTAAAAAATTTAGAAAACTGTACAACCTAAAGTATGGACCACATAGTAAGCACAAATGTTACCTTGTTTGAAAACTATAGTTTCGGAATCTGTACATCAGTTTCAGGAAATATGATATGAATAAGTTAAAAGATTATTGCTGTGGAAGGGAAAAGGTTTTATGGTGGATCTGGGGAAATAATGTATATTGTAAATATGAATTTTGGTGATCTAAGACTCTTCTGAAACTGGCATTATGTTGGGATTCACTTTACGGGAAGTTTTGGATCACAGAGTGGTTCAACAATGGCAGCGGAGGAATACTGATATGGGATGTTATTGACAGGATATATATGGTTGACAGGGAGTTATACAGGGCATATGCCCAGGGTATATGGTAATGTCTATATATACTCATAGTGGAAACAATTAATAACAACAGCTAGGGGGGTACTGGGCTCCTGGCCGGGGGGTCACTGTTGTGGGCCCTGGGAGAGCAGCGGCAATCCTCCAGGTGCAACGGCAAGAACCAGGAAGGAAGGAGGGCCCAACAGTGGGCTCTTGATACTAATGGCTACACTTTTGAGCCTATGCACCTGCAATAAGAACAAGGCCTAGAGTAGCATTGTGCCTGGGGGTTTCCTCCTGACAGCCTTCATGTTACTCAAATGTGGCCACTCTCACAGCCAAACTCAGCGTGTAGATGTGATGCATTCCCCCCAGCGTGGGACACGACACCCGGGGATGAGCCTCCCTGGCACCGAGGGATCACTACCACATACCAGCTGAAGAAGCAACTAGAAAATGACCTTGAATTAAAGATTCAATGCGGAACAGCAGAATATACCTGTCTACATATAATAACATGACTTCGGGAAGCGGTTTGACCTAATGTAAGGGGGAAATGGAAAGGAGAAATGAGATTATAAGGCTGTGAGTCTCTAAAAAAGAGTCTGGAGGTTGTCAGAAGGAATACCCCTATGTACAACTGAACAGACTCTAAGAGACAGATAAGGTAGATACAACCCCAGGTATTGGTTCTTTTGAGGGATAAAGAGACCCACGGGTTCTATGGTCATGGCAGAAGGGGTTCACTGCCATGACAGATGGCCCTTCTTTGGAGCTGGTGTTTCTGCGTGATGGAAATGGACTCAGAGGGGATCTCTTTTCACAAGACTTGCATGCTACTTTATTGGAATTGTAGTTGGTGCTGGGTTTAAGATATATGTAGGGGATTTGAATCTCTGGACTGATAATATGACACCCAGGCCCAGAGCCTCAACAGACTTCAGCTCCTACACTTTGACTTATTGGACTTACTCCACTCAGCTAACATGGAGTTGAAGAAGGCTTTTCACTTTTTCTATCTACTTAAGCATTATCTTGTCACCCTATTTCTTAAAGATTATACTTCAATTTTGAGCTGTATTTCCATTTTTCTTATTTCTTCTCATTCACTTTTTGAGTTTTTCAAATTTATGATATCTTATCATGTATTATTTCATTTTCTTAATGCCTGTTATCTACTTTTCAGAAAGTATATTTCAGTACATAATATAGAGCATATCAAAGAGCTTTCATTCATTTGTTGTGGATTACTCTGCACCTACTCCATTTCTCCCTATATTACTTTGATACTTGAAAATAACAATGTTTTTTCTCTTGGTTTTCATATGATTAAAAAACTTTATAGACAGAAGTGAGACTGAAAATAGCTTTCTAACAATACAGCTCTGTTTCTCTTTCTACATGCTTTATAAAATATTTTAAAGTATGGATGCTTTCTTCCTGATATTTTCAGATTCTATACTTTCACCACTCTTCCAAAAAGGATCTTCACTCAGTTCATTACCTCTACCCCACCTTTTGTTGTCTATTTTCTTTTGCCATCTGACTACTGAATTTTCCTTTTACATGTACTCTTCTCTTGAGAAACATTACCATGTTGCCAAAATTTAGGCATTCTCTATACATCTATAGATTTCCAAAATCAATGATCTATAAAAGTCTATATATATTCAAAAGCAATATGTATATGTTATTTCAATAAGTTATATATATTTCATTTCTGAATGATCTTGGTTTTGTATATTTAATGTATTGTATTCCTATAATCATTAGATTTTAGTTTCTTATACTTTTTTTATTTTTTTATTTTTTTAACAATCAGATAATGTTTTTTTATTGACTTTGTAATAATATTACATTAAAAATATATATATATGAGGTCCCATTGAACCCTACCACCCCCACCCCACCTCTCCCCTATGCAGCAACACTCCTTCCCATCATGATGACACATCCATTGCATTTGGCAAGTACATCTTTGGGCACCTATGCACCTCATGGTCAATTGTCCACATCATGGCCCACACTCTCCCCCATTCCATCCAGTGGGCCCTGTGAGGATTTACAATGTCCGGTGATTGCCCCTGAAGTACCATCCAGGGCAGCTCCATGTCCCAAAGACGCCTCCACCTCTCATCTCTTCCTGCCTTTCCCCATACCCATTAGCCATCATGTCCACTTTTCTCAATCCAACGCCACCTTTTCTATGTGGACATTGGATTGGTTGTGTCCATTGCACCTCTATGTCAAGAGGAGGCTCAGATTCCACATGGATGCTGCATGCAATCCTCCCATTTTCAGTTGTAATCACTCTAGGCTCCATGGTGTGGTGGTTGTCCTTCTTCAACTCCACCTTAGCTGAGTGTGGTGAGCCCAATAAGTCAGATTGTAGGTGCTGGAGTCTGTTGAGGCTCAGGACCTGGCTATCACATTGTCAGTCCAGAGATTCAAATCCCCTAAATATATCTTAAACCCCGACACTAACTGCACCTCCAGCACATTAGCATGAAAGTCTTATGAAGAGAGATCCCATCTGAGTCCAGATTCATCACACATAAACACCAGTTCCAAAGAGGGGCCATCTGACCTGGTAGTTAACCCCATCGGCCATGACCATAACTGCCACGGGTCTCTTTAGCCCTCGAAGGAACCGATATCTGGGGGTTGTATCTGCTTTATCTGTCTCTCAGACTCTGCTCAGTTGTGCATAAGGGCAATTCTTCTGACAGCCTCCAAACTCTTTTTTAGAGACTCGTAGCCATATAAACTCATTTCTCCTTTCCATTTCCCCCTTACATTAGGTCAAACAGCATTTTAAAGTCATGTTATTTTATGTAGACATGGATATTCCGCTGATCCGCGTTGACCTTCCGTATAAGGCCATTTTCCAGTTGCATCATCAGTTGGTAGTTGATAGTGGTCCCTCGGTGCCAGGGAGGCTCATCCCCGGGTGTCATGTCCCATGCTGGGGGGAAGGCATTGCATTTACATGCCGAGTTTGGCTTCGAGACTGGCCACATTTGAGTACCATGAAGGCTGACAGGAGGAAATTCCCAGGCACAATGCTGCTCTAGGCCTTGTACTTATTTTAGGCTTATCAGCTCACAAGCATAGTCATTAGCGTCAGGGGCTCACTGTTGAACCCTCACTCCCTCCCGGTCCCTGCCGCTACACCTGGGAGACTGTCGCTGCTCCCCTAGGGACAATGACAGAGCACCACTGGCCAGGAACCCAGTACCCCCCCTGCTGTGGTTTTTAATTGTTGCCACTATGAGTATATCCAAACATTACCATGCACCCTGGACATATGTTCTGTACAGCTCCCTGTCAGCCATATATCACCTGTCAATGGTATCCTATACCAGTATTCCTCCATTGCCATTGTTGGACCACTCTGTGATCCAGAACTCCCTGAAATTTGAAGCCCAATATAATGTCACGGTCCCTTACTAGGAAATGGCATATAGCGATGGGTTTAAAGGTTAGATAAAAAATACGTGTTGACTTGGAAAAAATTCTACATCCTATCTTCCCCCCCCCCCCCAATTATTGAGCTTCTCTTCACAGGAGCCCTAGACCACAGCAATGCATATATATAGTATACAGCACTCCCATACATCCACCACAAAACCTTTCCCCTTCCACAGCGATACTCTTACACCCTATTCACATCATATTTACGTAACGTAATGTACAGAGTCTGAGACAATAGCTTTCAAACAAGGTGACATCTGTGCTTACATTGTGGTGCATACTTGAGGATACACAGTTTTTTACATTCTTAGTTATCCTATGTTTTACATTACGGTTTACATTATCAGTCTGTCATCTCCTATATGTTATGGTGTAATATTACATGTTTTATATCCATCCTTGTGTACTCTCACGAAACTCCTCTCTTACCCCCCATTTACCTTGGTTACACACATTTAACATCCATTTTCCCTTCCACCTTGGTGCCCACAGTGACAGCCAACCTCCATTTCCCGAGGAGCCACTTCCAGATATACATGGAATAGTTTTCAGGGTCTAACTTGCTCAACTGCCCCAATGCCCTGGGAGCCACCCTTTCTTTCGAGGGATACAGTTCCCTCTATTTGATGGCATTAGTCCTCCCCAGGATGTGGGTCCACCCCCACTCTCACTACTTGGGTTTCTACCCCATGGCGTCACCCACTCTGGCAGAATGAGCTTTTAGACATTCCCCAAGAGCCCGTCCTGCATCAGACCCTCCCCTCCGAGCATTCTAAACAGGTAACCCTCTTTTTTATAATTTGATATGATTTTCTCGTCTTTTTACTCTCCACCAACACCTGACACTCCCCTGTGTTTGTATGCTACCCCTCCCTCCCCCCTCCCCCCACTTTTGGGCAATGTTACCCATCCGCCCATCCCCAGCCTCCCTCAAACACGCAAAGCCCCAACCAAAGGCAACCCCTTGCCCCCCTTTTATCTCTTCTTTGTGTTCATACTTACCACCATCTCGTCTTAAATTCCACCCCTGCAGACATCGGCTCACATCCTTCCTCCACCCTCTGATTTCCTGTAAGCCTATCGTTCAGTCTCTTTCTATCTAGGGCAGCTTGGTTATTTCAAATCATTGAGGTCATGTAGTATTTGTCCTTTAATGTCTGGGTTGCTTCACTCAACATAAGGTTCTCAAGATTCATCCATGTTATCACATGTGTTTGTAGTGTGTTTGTTCTTACAGCCAAGTAGTATTCCATTTTGTGTATATACCACATTTTATTGATCCACTCATCTGTTGATGGGCATTTGGGTTGATTCCAACTTTTGGCGATAGTGAGCAATGCTGCTATGAACATTGGTGTACATATATTGGTTTGCGTCCTTGTTTTCAGTTCTGCTGGGTATATACCCAGCAGTGGTATTGCTGGGTCATATGGCAAATCTATGGCTAGTTTTTTGAGAAACTGCCATACTGTCCTCCAGAATGGTTGGATCCTTCTGCATTCCCACCAGTAGTGGATGAGTGTTCCCCTTTCTTCACATCCTCTCCAGCACTTGTATTATTCTGTTTTTTTCATAGCTGCCAATCTTATGGGTATAAGATGCTATCTCATTGTGGTTTTCATTTGCATTTCCCTGATAGCTAGAGATTTGGAACATTTTTTCATGTGCTTTTTTGCCATTTGTATTTCTTCTTTGGAGGAGTGTCTGTTTAAGTCTTTTTCCCATTTTTTAAATGGGTTGTTTATCTTTTTATTTTCAAGATAAAGGAGTTCTTTATATATGCAAGTTATAAGTTCCTTATCAGATATATGGTTGCCAAATATTTTCTCCCACTGTGTGGGCTCCCTTTTTACTTTCTTGACAAACTCCTTTGAGGTGCAGAAGGCTTTAATTTTGAGGAAGTCCCATTTATCTATTAGTTCTTTAGCTGCTCATGCTTTTCGTGTGATATTCATGAATCCATTTCCTATTACAAGGTCCTGTAGATGTTTCCCTACACTGCTTTCTAAGGTTTTTATGGTCTTGGCTCTTATATTTAGGTCTTTGATCCATCTTGAGTTGATCTTTGTATAAGGTGTGAGATGGTAATCCTCTTTCATTCTTCTACATATGGCTATCCAGTTCTCCAGACACCATTTGTTGAATAGGCCACTCTCTCCCAGTTGAGAGGGTTTGGTGGCTTTATCGAATATTATGTGGCTATATATGTGAGGTTCTATATCAGAGCTTTCAATTCGATTCCATTGCTCTATGTGTCTCTCCTTATGCCAATACCATGCTGTTTTCACCACCGTAGCTTTGTAGTATGTTTTGAAGTCAGGTAGTGTGATTTCTTCCAATTTCGTTTTTCTTTTTCAGTATGTCTTTGGCTATTCGGGGTCTTTTTCCTTTCCAAATAAATTTCATAGTTAGTTTTTCTAGTTCCTTAAAGAAGGCTGTGTTGATTTTTATTGGGATTGCATTGAATGTGTATATCAGTTTTGGTAGGATAGACATCTTAATAATGTTCAGTCTTCCTATCCATGAACAAGGAATAGTCTTCCATTTATTTAGGTCTTCTTTGATTTCCTTGAACAATCTTGTATAGTTCTCGGTGTATAAGTTCTTTACTTCTTTAGTTAAATTTATTCCTAAGTATTTGATTTTTTTATTTACTATTGTGAATGGTATTTGTTTCTTGATTTCCTCCTGATCTTGCTCATTATTGGTGTACAGAAATGCTACTGATTTTTGCGCATTGATCTTATAACCTGCAACTTTACTAAATTCATTTATGAGTTCTAGAATCTTTGTTGTACATCTCTCAGGGTTTTCTATGTATAGGATCATGTCATCTGCAAATAATGACATTTTGACTTCTTCCTTTCCAATTTGAATGCCTTTTATTTCTGGTTCTTGTCTCAGTGCTCGAGCAAGTACTTCTAAGATAATGTTAAATAGGAGCGGAGATAATGGGCATCCTCATCTTGTTCCTGAGTTTAGAGGGAAGGAGTCTAGAATTTCTCCATTGTACACAATATTGGCTTTAGGTTTTTCATATATACTCTTTACCATGTTCAAAAAATTTCCTTGTATTCCAATCTTTTGGAGTGTTTTTATCAAGAAAGGGTGCTGTATTTTGTCAAATGCTTTTTCTGCATCTATAGATATAATCATGTGATTTTTTTTCCTTCAATCTGTTTATATGGTGTATTACGTTGATTGATTTTCTTATGTTGAACCATCCTTGCATAACTGGGATGAATCCCACTTGGTCGTGGTGTATAATTCGTTTAAGTGTTGTTGAATACGATTAGCAAGTATTTTGTTAAGTATTTTTGCGTCTAGGTTCATTAGAGAAATTGGTCTGTAATTTTCCTTTCTTGTGATGTCTTTGCTTGGCTTTGGTACTAGGGTAATGTTGGCATCATAGAAGGAGTTGGGTAATGTTCTTTCTGTTTCAATTTTTTCAAATAGTTTCAGCAGGATTGGTGTCAGTTCTTTCCGGAATGTTTTGTAGAATTCACCTGTGAAGCCATCTGGCCCTGGGCTCTTCTTAGTTGGGAGATTTTTAATAACTGATTCTGTCTCTCTGCTTGTGATTGGTTTGTTAAGATCATCAATTTCTTCTTTTGTCAATATGGGCTGTTTATGTGTTTCTAGGAATTTGTCCATTTCCTCTAGATTGTCATTTTTGTTGGAATATAGTTTTTCAAACTATCCTCTTATGATAGTCTTTATTTCTGTGGGGTCAGTGGTGATATCGCCTTTCTCATTTCTTATTTTGAGTATTTGCATCTTCTCTCTTTTTTTCTTTGTTAGTGTCACTAAAGGTTTGTCAATCTTGTTAATCTTCTCAAAAAACCAGCTCTTGGTCTTGTTTATCTGTTCCAGTGCTTTCTTATTTTCTATTTTATTTAGTTCTGCTCTTATCTTTGTTATTTCCTTCCTTCTTCTTCCTGTTGGGTTACTTTGTTGTTGTTTTTCTAATTCCTTCAAATGTGCAGTTAATTCTTCAATTTTTGCTCTTTCTTCTTTTTTGATATATGAATTTATGGCTATAAACTTCCCTCTCAGTACTGCTTTTGCTGCATCCCATAAATTTTGGTATGTTGTGTTATCATTATCATTTGTTTCAAGGTAGTCATTGATTTCTTTTGCGATTTCCTCTTTGACCCACTGGTTTTCTAAGAGTGTGCTGTTTAATTTCCAAATCGTGGTGTGAAATCTGGGCTTCTGTCCCTTGCAAATCTCCAGCTTGACTCCACTGTGGTCAGAGATAATGTTTTGTATGATTTCAAACTTTCTGAATTCGTTCAGCCTTTCTTTGTGGCCTAGCATATGATCTATCTTGGAGAATGATCCATGTGCGCTTGAGAAAAATGTATATCCTGCTGTGTTTGGGTGTAGCGATCTATATATGTCTATTAGATCCAGCTCCTCTAATATACTATTCAGATGTTCTGTTTCTTTGGTGATTCTCTTTTGAGATGTTCTGTCCAGAGTTGATAGTGGTGTATTAAAATCCCCCACTATAATTGTAGATGTATCTATTGTTTCACTTAGATTTTCCAGTGTTTGCCTGACGTCTTTAGAGGCACCCTTATTAGGGGGATAAATATTTATGATTGTTCGATCTTCTTGACAGATTTTCCCTTTCACTAAAATGTAGTATCCTTCTTTGTCTCTCACAATTGTTTCACATTTAAAGTCTATTTTGTCTGATATTAATATATCTACTCCTGCCTTCTTTTGGTTATTGTTAGCTTGTATGATTGTTTTCCAGCCATTCACTTTCAATCTCCATGCGTCTCTGGGTCTAAGATGTGTCTCTTGTAGACAGCATATGGATGGGTCATATTTCCTTATCCAATGTCTCAGTCTGAATCTTTTGATAGGTGAGTTTAATCCGTTGACATTCAGTGTTATTACTATCAAGGAATTATTTGTGTTAGCCATATTTTGATTGGATTTGTGTTTGTCATATTTTGTTTGTATATATATTTTTTTGTCTTTTTTGTTGTTGTTGTTGGTCTTATACTCTCCTCCAACTCTGCCTTTCCTGTTTTTTCCTTTCTTCCTGCAGAACTCCCTTTAGAATTTCTTGAAGGGGAGGTTTCTTGTTGGTATACTCTTTCAGTTTCTGTTTGTCTGCAAATATTTTGAACTCTCCATCATTTTTGAATGCTAGTTTAGCTGGATAGAGTATTCTTGGTTGGAAATTTTTTCCTTTACTACCTTGACTATATCATACCACTGCCTTCTTGCCTCCATCGTTTCAGATGAGAAATCAGCACTTAATCTAATGGAGCTTCCCTTCTATGTGATGGTTTTCTTTTCTCTTGCTGCTTTTAGGATTTTCTCTTTGTCTTGAGCATTGGATAATTTGACAAGTATATGTCTTGGGGTGGGCCTGTTGGGGTTTATGACTAGTGGAGTGCGCTGTGATTCTTGGATATGTACATCTGTCTCTTTCAGTAGATTTGGGAAGTTTTCAGCCATTATTTCCTGCAACACACCTTCTGACCCCTTTCCCTTCTCTTCACCTTCTGGAATGCCTATAATACGTATGTTTGAGCGTTTTGCATTGTCATTCAGGTCCCTAAGTCCTAATTGGATTTTTTCTATCTTCTTATTGACCCCTTCTACTATCTGTTTGATTTCTGATGTACTGTCTTCCACATCACTAATTCTCTGCTCTGTCTCTTCTAGTCTGCTGATATTTGTTGCAAGTGTATTTTTGATTTCTTAAACTGTGGCGTTCATTCCCATCATATCTGTTATGTTTTTGCGTATATCTGCAATTTCCCCTCCAAGTGATGTCTTCATGTTGTTAACCTCTTTCATTACTTCATCAAATTTGTCAGTGATAAATGTTCTGAGATCTTTCACTGCTTGTGCCAAGTTTTGCTCCCCTTCGTGATTATTGGTTTGTTGATTGGATTCAGCCATGTTTTCCTGATTACTGGTTTGGTTTGTAGACTTTTGTTGCTTTCTGGTCATCTCTTTATCTTGACAGATTTAATCAGTTCCTTAGCTTCTTTGTCTGCTCTTGGAGGTTAATTAGCTGTTATTTTTGCATAGGTGTTATATCTTCTCTTTGTCACTTTTTTCTTCTTATTCTAGTTTCTTGTTGGTTAAGTTCACTTTAAAGGAAAGTATTAGTGTTGGGGAAAGGCAATTGTGTAAGCAAGGGAAAAGTGTAAAGTAGTATTGGTGATATATGTTAACAAAGCAAGAATATGAGATCTGGGAGGATGGAGGTTAGATTCATGTAAATTGTGTAGAGTTATAGCAGTAGGTAGAGTACCTATTATGAGGTAGATGATTGAATATGGGAGGAATATGGTATGAGCTAAAAAGCTATTGATTTCATGAGAGAGGGAAAGAGAAAAGAAAGGTAATAGTTTCAAGAGTGTATAACAGACAGAAAACAAAACAAAGGTATTAGAAATTAAGACTTAGACCCTTCGTGGATCGAAGAAAGGGAGGTGGGAGGTGGAATATAGGTGAGCCAGTAGATGGTGGCGGATATCAAGATGTAGGGGAAAGAGGATAGTGTAGGTAGCCTAAATCAGTTCACACAGAAATGAGGCAGTGGACGATGAGAAAACCCAGCGAATGTGAGGTGTTTCCTGCTGCACCTATTGTATAATTGAGTTAAAATAAACTAAGTAGAATATAAGGGACAAGAGGGAGAGAGACAACAGAAAAAAAGAAAGAAAAAAGAGAAAAAAAGAAAGTGGGGGGAAGGGACAAGAGGAAGAAAGTAAAAGGGGGTGGGCAAAGGGTGGGGAACAGGTAGGGGAAAGAAAAAAAAAAAGATATGCACGACCCAGAATTAAAACACCCACTACACAGCACCTACCACAAAAAAAAAGCCTTAAATAACTGAGTAAAAGAAAGAGTTTGGGGGATACGCTGTGAGAGAAGACTAGGGGATAATGCGGTGTTAGCAATCAGGAAATTGAAAAAAGTAAAGAATAAGTCAAAATGAAAATAAAAACAAAACAAAATGAAATGATAAAGAAAAAATGTCTACGTTGAAGGCTAGGGCATTTAAGGACCTCAGATGGACCTCAGTGCATGATGGATTCAGGGATGGAAAGTCTGAGATATTGAGTACTCAAGAGATGTGAGTCTCTGTGGTGTGGGCCACCAGATTTTAGGGAATTCAGACCTGGCAACCTCCAAACTGGGCTACAGGAAGCCTGGGAGCCCCGCAGTGTAACACAGTCCTCAAGGATCCCCACAGCTGGGTGCCAGCCTTATGGGGGAAGTCAGATCCACAAACTCTATATTATGACTGAGCCCTGCAATTCATTTACTTAGCTGGGCTCATTAGTATATCTCACTTCAGCTTTTGGACAGCTCCCGTCCTGTGATTCCAAACCTCTGCCACTAGAGGGCGCCTCTACACCGCAGCCACTTTGCTAATACAGATCTGAAGCCCGGCCTGTGACGCCGAAAACAGATTCGAAAACCGGAATTCCCAAGCTTCGCAAAATATTCCCTAATCGGCTTCCAGATGTGTCCCCCTCCCTTGCCGCAGCCTAAAACAACTTTCCGATTACGTCTTTTTATTGCCTACAGCCTATTTGGGTTGGAGACCAGCTGCCGGGCTTTTGGGGGTGGGGCTTCAGGCGGAAGCGCTATTGTTTATGTTCGCAATCACAAGTTTCTCCCGCTTCACAACAAAACACCATCTATATTCCCAAATCGCTCTGCAAAGGCGACCCGTTGCATCAACCCGCCCACAGCTCGCCCAGAACTTGCGAACTCCTTAACAGCTCAGAGCCATCTAAAAGCGGTGCCGTTGGGCTGGACCGCAGTTCCCCCCACCCCCAATAGGGAGGAGCCCATGCGCGGGTCTCACCTATGGGCAATAGAACCCAAATTTTATCTACTAGACCAATCCTCTCCGTTACCTTTCCACCCAATCGATGTCCAGGCACTTCTGCCCTGCAAAAATCCTGAAAAAGCCCGGCCTTGGAGAGCCTGTAGCCGCGCCCAACCGTCTCTTCCCGGGACCTACCGCAAAGGCAAGTTCACTCAGCGACCATCTTGCCTCAGTGTCTCTTATACTTTATGACTACAGTTATTTTCTATTTAGTTTTAAATCAATCTATTTTTATACATATTTGGTGTTAGCAATCATGGTTCATATTCAGCAAATTTTGAAAAATTTTTATTGCTTTAGATTCATAATCAAATAGGTTCAGCTTCATTTATATCTGAACTACAATTTTACCACCATATGGCTGATACCTATCATCAGACACACACATGGTCCTCAAGGATTCTGGCTAATACTTGTTCTTACTCCAGTTAAAATACTATTTTATAAATAACCTATAGGAAGAAAAATTCACTTAATAGGGTTTATTGAATTTTTAAAATTTAAGAACACATCAACATATTTCAGGTATAGTCTACCATGATCTTATTATTAAACCTTGAACATATGGACATTAGTGAGAATTAAGTTCTTCAAAACCACAAAAATGTAGGTATCCTATAACTAACTCACATTCCAGGATTTCAGAAATGCACTCACAGGATGCCTATAATCTGGGGGACTTTCTGCTGCTCACTACGTGGATGGTCATTTGTGGAAGTTATTCTACTCTGTTCACAGCTGCATTTAAAAAATCCATGGCTAACATTACACTCAATAGTGAAATACTGAACATCTTTCCCAACAGTTCATGAACAAGATGAGTTAACCTACTTTCAGCACTGATTTTCAACATTGTACTAGAAGTTCTAGCCAGAGCAGTTGAGTAAGAAAAAGAAATAAAGTCATCCATATTGGAATGGAAGAAGGAAAGCTATCCCTATAGATGACATACTCCTTTAAATACATAATTCCAAAGAAGCCACAATACTAATGCAACAATAAATGCATTAAGCAAACTTGCATAATAGGAGATAAATGCACAAAAGTCAGTTTCATTTATATAGCACAGCAAAAAAAAAAAAGTCCATTCAATTAGCCGCTAACAAATAAAATAGCTAAAATGAATTTAATGAAAGGATAAAACACATGAACACTAGCAAACATAACTGAATGAAACTAAAGAAGATCTAAATATATGGCAAGACATCCATTGTTCAACAATGATAAGACTGTATTGTTCTAATATCAATACTACCCACAGGGAACTACAAATTCAATATAATATTTATAAAAACTCCAGCAGCCATTTTTCTTTACAGAAATGGAAATATCGATTCTCCAATTTAAATGGTTTCAATAAGTGTCTTTAATAGAGAAAACAATCATCTTTCTTCCTTGTGAGACTGGGATAGATTAATTTATATAACATGAGGAGGGCTTTCATTGAGATCTGGTTGACTTGGGTAGGAATATTGGGATTCTCTGAGGGATATTGGGATTCACAGAAATTTGAGTTGTAATTCTCCCTGTTAATGGAGGGCAATATTTTCCTGTAAATCTCAGGGGGACTCAGAGGTCAGGATGCAGAATATCTCTGAGTACAGAGCTGTGTCTCCATTGGTGGATTTTCATTCAGGCTGGGTGCAGTTTTTGGTTCTCAGAAGGAAGTAGAGGTCTCTGAAAACACAATAATTGACCAAGTCCCCTCCTCTTTATACCCTAAACCAAAGGATCTGCAGTGAGTTAAGCATGAGCAAGGGTATGAAAATTCATTCAGCATCACTAGTGACCAGTAAAATTAATAAGAAAACTAGGTCTCACTGCTACATCTTCTGGAGTGCACATGATCTGGGAGAGGAAGGACTGAAATAGGAAGGTGCACACTCCAGGCTGCTGAGGAAGTTGTTTAGATCTTTAGTGAGAGAAACACCTGTTGACCACCTCTACAGAAGTTCTCATATCATTCTACTTTTCAACTCCAAAATTTCTATTTCCACTAAATTTATACTTTCTAGCCCATTATTGATATTCTCTACTTGGGGAGACATCATTCTCATGTTTTCCTTTCACTCACTGAGCAGATTAAAAATTTGTAGATACACTAATCTGGAAAATGGTGTCAGTGTAAGTGGGTACTGCTCATCTCTTTTGGAAAAAAAAATGGCAGAGAGGGGGCAGGGGCCTAACTTGAGTGAGCTGTTTTGGGAATCCAAGGAGCAGGAGGCAGCAAGCATCATCCAGGAGGGAGCTGGGCAAAGAGATAAAGAGTCCAAGGGAAAACGGTGAGGTGCTCACCCCTGTGGTTGGAAAAGGTGGTGGGCAAGCCCCACCCTCAAGGCAAATAGCCTCCATGGACCCCCTGGCCCTGAAAGGCCAGCTGAAGTGGAGGGAGCATTCCCTGGAGGAAGGGAGTCTGGTGCAGGGTGGGGAGTGGTTTCCCTTCTGTGGGTTTGGAAACCTCAGCCCCCTTTGAATCTTGGGGAGAACACCAGCCAGCACTGGGGTGGCCTTGGGGAGAGCAGAGAGGGAATCTGCTAAGGCAGGCTGTCACACCCAGCCACCCTGGGAGAGAGGAACTTGATCAAGGAGAGGAGGGACAGGCACCCAACTAGCCCAGCCCCTGAAAGCTGTTAGAAAGTCCAACTCTTAAGGGAAACAGGGCCAGGAAGAGTGAGACAAGCTTCCAAAAGCCTGTTTAGCTCACAGATCTGCTGCAGCACAAGAGGGAAGCCCCTGCCTTGCATGTAGGTGCCTCGTTGGAGCCCTGGTACTTCCTGAGTGAAGGGATCCAGAGAGAGTAGGCACACTGTGAGCACCTCATGATAGGGACATAGGCTGAGATTCTATTGTTTTTTTTAATGGTTTCTTGGATTTTTTTTCTTTGTCCTTTATTTTACTTGGTAAAACTGGATGCATCACCTGTGGAAGGCAGGCTGTAGGTGACTGATGAGCACCAGCAGCCTATGAGGTCTCTGGGGGCCTAAGAGGGAAGGCTGCTCTTCCGGGGTGGCTTCTTTGTTACTCTTTTGTTTTCTTTGTTCTTTTCCCTTTCTTTGTTCCTTTTTTTAAACTCATTTTTCAATGTATTTTATTTCTCTTCCTTTTGTTTTTCTGCCTTCAGAGTTCTGTTGCTTTTCTTTCATTCTATCAGTTTTTGTTTGGTCTTCATTTTCTCTTTTTCTCTTTCCTTTTTCTTTCCTTCTACTTTCTTCTGATGTGCTTGGCATTTTAATTCATCCTATTTTTTTCTATTTCCATTCTTGTTTAATTTTTTCTTTTGCAACTTTTTATTCTTATTCCTTTTTATTTTTTTTATGGTTTTTTACTTATATTCCTTAGTTTCCTAGCTCTTATGCTGTTCCTCTTTACCTTTTTTGCATTATTATTACTATTATACTTCTTATCTCTTTCCTTTCCTATGGGTCTAGCATTTTTTCCCCAAGGGAATAGAGACAACTGGAAGGATATTCTAGAGGACCAAATATCAAAAAACAACTTTTTAAAAAAGATTTATTTTCTTTATTTCTCTCCTCTCCCCTCCCCCCCATTTGTCTGCTCTCTGTGTCCATTCACTCTGTGTTCTTCTGTGACCTCTTCTATCCTTATCAGTGGCACCGGGAATCTGTTTCTTTTTTATTGCGTCATCTTGTTGTATCAGCTCTCCGTGTGTGCAGCACCATTCTTGGGCAGGCTGCACTTTCTTTCATGCTGGGTGGCTCTCCTTATGGGGCGCACTCCCTCCACATGGTGCTCCCCTACTTAGGGAACATGCTGCATGGCATGGCACTCCCTGTGTGCATCAGCACTACGCATGGTCCAGATTCACATGGGGCCAGGAGGCCCGGGGTTTGAACAGTGGAACTCCCACGTGGTAGGTGGATACCCTATTCATTGGGCCAAGCCCACTTCCCCCAAAAAAACAAGCTTGAGGACTTCCAGGAAAAGGGATGAAGAAGGTAGGTAGAGATTGATACGCCTACAAAAAAAGCACCCAGAAGGCAGGTACTATCTAAAGGAGGGACTCTGGGTATTTATAGAACAGGAAGGTGCTCTGAGTCATCTGGAAGGTACTGGAAAGATGAAGAAAACCAGGAGTTGCTTGCACCTGTGGCTGGAAATCCCATATATACACCACAATCCCAGCAAGTAGCCACATGGCCCCTGGCTTGCTGCTGCCAAGGGACTGGGAAGGGGTGTTCCCTGGGAGGAAGAGGGGTCTGGCAGATACTAGACAGTGGTTTATTTGTGGTAAGTTTGGCCAGCTCAGGCCCCTTTGAATCTTGGGAGAGACCCAGACCTGCCTGGGAGAGGGGAGATGGGATCCCCTCGGGCAGGCTGCCACACTCAGATGCCCTCCTGAGGAGATAAAGCCATTAAACTAGAGAGGGGCTGGGCACAACCACCTCATCAGCAGGACTCTAGCAGGTACAGAAGTCTACAAACACCTGGGGAAGGTGGCACCTAGCTCTCTAAAGACCCATTAACCTAAGGAGACAATTTAGCTCAGTGGAGGGAGTCCTGCCTTGCATGTATGAGGCCCCTGGTCTAAGGTGTGACCCAACTGGTTATCAGGCATCAGCTTGTAGTTTATGACAAGGAATGTACTGGCACTCTTTTTGATTTAAGTGCTCTTGGACTTGTTATTTCTTTGCTTTAAAAAAGTCCCCCTTCTTTATTTTAACTTTTTAAATTTTAATCACTAAAACTGGGTATATCACCTGCCTGCAGAAGGTAGGCTGCAGGGTGAATGATGAACACCAGCAGTCTGAGAAGCTCCTTAGGGGCCTAAAGAGAAGGCTGTCTTTCCTCAGGTGTTTTGCTATTGTTGCTGCTGCTGTTTCGTTTCTTTTGTGGTGTTTCCCCTCTCTCTGTCCCCCCAATTTTATACTTTTACTGTTTTTTTCTACCTACATAATTTCTTTTCTTTCCTTTATTTATCTATCTTCTGTTTTCTGTTCTTTTACACGCACCTTGCCTATTTTGCTTGTTCTTCAATTTTTAAAAAAAATTTATTTCTTTTTCACACTCTGTTTGTTTTCTTTCCTTATTTTTTTTTACATTTTTCTTTCCTTTTCAGCTCTCTACTCATCATTCCAGGCTTTTAATTCATTATTTTTCTGTATTTTTTCTCATTTCATTTTTTTATTCCACTTTCTAAAACTTATTCCACTGTCCTTCTTAAGATTTTTTACTCATAGAGTATTTATTTTCCTAGGTCTTATATGACCCCTATTCTACCTTTTATTATTATTACTGCTATTATTATTCTTTTCCTCTTATCTCTTTCCTTTCCTCTGGTCATATTTTTTTCAGAACACAGACAAGGAAATACAATAAGAGGAATGAAGTGTCAAAGTGAAAACTTACAACATGCAAAAACAATAACAAAATAAAACACTAGAGCAGAAAGAGAAGCTAACCAACTGAATAAACCCATCAAGATAAACAGATGCCTAGACACCAAAAAAAATTGACCCATACTAAGAAACAGGAAGACATGGCTCAGTCTAATGAACAAATTGAAAAAAAGGAGGAAATACAGAACATGGAACTAATCAAAGATGTCCAAATATCATGAGTCAACTTAACGAAGTGAAGGAAGAGATTGAGGATATTAAAAAGAAACAGGGGGAAGCAGATTTGGCTCAACAGATACAGCATCTGCCTACCACATGGGAGGTCCAAATTTCAAACCTAGGGCCTCCTGACCCATGGGATGAGCTGGCCCACATGCAGTGCTGATGTGTGCAATGAGTCCCATGCCACACAGGGGTGTCCTCTGCATAGGGGAATCCCATGCACAAGGAGTGCACCCCATAAGGAGAGTTGCCCAGCACAAAAAAGTGCAGCATGCCCAGGGTGGTGCTGTACACATGGAGAGGTGATGCACCAAGATGATGCAACAAAAAGACAGATTGCCGGTGCCACTGACAAGAATACAAACGGACACAGAAGAACATACAGCAAATGGACACAGGGAGGAGACAACTGAGGGGAGGGGAGGAAGGGGAGAAAAATAAAAAATAAATCTTAAAAAAAGACACTGGGAGAACATACTGAAGAAACTGAAAACATACATACATAAAAAGATAATGGATAGGATGGTGATTAATGGCACAATGCAGGAAATCAAAAATACACTGTAAGCACAAAACAGCAGATGTGGACAGAGGAAAGAATCAATGATGAGGAAGGCCATACATCTGAAATCAGATAGCAAAACAGAAGGATGAAAAGACAGAAAAAATCCAGCAGGGACTTAAGGATTTGAATCGCAGAAACATATGCACTGTAGGCATCCCAGAGAGAAAAGAGAAGGAAAAGGGGACAGAAGGAATGTTGGAGTAAATGATGGCTGAAAACTTCCCAACCCTACAGAGGGAGAGGGATGTACATGTCCAGGAAGTACAGCACAACCTAAAAAGTATAAATCCCAACAGCTCTACCCAAGACATATACTTCTCAAATTGTCCAATGCTCATGACAAAGAGAGAATACTGAAAGTAACAAGAGAAAAGAGATCCATCACATACAAAGGAAGCTCAAAAAAGATTAAGTGCTGATTTCCCATCTGAAACTATACAGACAAGAAGGCAGTGGTATGACAGAGTTAAGGTGCTAAAAGAAAAAACTTCCTGCCAAAAATTCTCTATCCAGTAAATCTGGCATTCAAAAAATGAAGGAGACTTCAATATATTAACAGATAATGAGATATTAACAGCATTTGTCAATAAGAAACCTGCCATTCAAGAAATACTAAATGGAGGGAAGTGGACTTGGCCCATTGGATAGGGCATCCATCTACCACATGGGAGGTCCATGGTTCAAACCCCGGGCCTCCTTCACCTGTGTGGAGCTGGCCCACGTGCAGTGCTGATGTGTGCAATGAGTGCCATGCCACACAGGGGTGCCCCCCACATAAGGGAGCCCCAGGCGCAAGGAGTGCACCCATAAGGAGAACCACCCAGCATGAAAGAAAGTGCAGCCTGCCCAGGAATGGTGCCGCACACATGGAGAGCAGACACAAGATGATGCAACAAAAAGAAACACAGATTCCCATGCCACTGACAACAACAGAAGAGGACAAAGAAGATGATGCAGCAAATAGAGAACAGACAATGGGGGGGGGGGGGTTGGGGGAAAGGGAAGAGAAAGAAAAAAAAATCTTTAGAAAAAAAGAAATACTAAAGGGAGTTCTTTAGGATGAAAGGGGAAAAAAGGAGAGAGGTGGAGGAGAGTGTAAGAATAAAAAGATAAGAGAAATAAAAACAACATATGGCATATATAAGTCTAAAAAAATATGGCTAATATAAGTAATTCCCTGACAGTAATAACATTGAATGTTAAAGGCTTAAACTCTTCAGTCAAGACACACAGATTGGCAGAATGGATAAGGAAATATGAACCATCCATATGCTGCGAAATATGAACCATCCATATGCTGCCTACAATAAACTCATCAAGGACCCAGGGATGCAAGGAGACAGAAAGTGAATGGATGGAAAACAATTTCACATGCAAACAATAATCAGAAGAGGGTGAGAGTAGCTATACCAAAACCACAGAAAATACACTTTAAATTCAAAAATATTATGAGACAAAAAAAAGACACTATATATTAAAAAAAGAAGAAATCTACCGAGAAGAAAGAAAAATCATAAATATTTATGCACCAAACCAGGGAATCTCAAAATACATGAGACAAACAAGAGAAATAACTAAGTGGGGATATACATGCCTCTACAATTACTCTGGGGAACTTTAATACACCATTATCACCATTAGGCAGAATATCTCAATGAGAATCAATAAAGAAGCAAAGACCCTAAATAATACATTAGATGAGCTGGACCTAATTGACATACACATAACATTACACTCAAATACTGTGCAATATACAATCTTTCTGAGAACACATGGATCATTCTCCAGGATAGGCCATATGCTAGGCCACAGAACAGCTCTCAATGAATTCGGAAAGATTGAAATTACACAATGTAACTTATCTGACCATAAAGGACTGAAGCTGGGAATCAGCAAGGGGCAGAGAAGCAGATTAGGCACAAAGACATAGAAGTTAAACAATATACTCTTAGACAATCAGTGGGTCAAAGTGAAATTTGCAAAGAAATCAGTAACTACCTTGAAATGAATTAAAAAATAACACAACATAGCATAAGCTATGGGATGCAGCAAAGCTGTACTGAAAGGAAAATTCACAGCCATAAATGCTGATATTAAAAAGAAGAAAGTGCTAAAATCAAAGACCTAACCACACACCTGGAGGAACTAGTAAAAGAATAACAAGCTAACCCCAAAGGAAGAACAATGGAGGAAATAAAAAAGATTAGTGCAGAACTAAATGAAATAGAAAATTAGAAAGGACTAGAAAAAATAAAACCAAAAGCTGGTTCTTAGAGATCAATAAAATTGACAAACCCTTAGCTACACTAACAAAGAAAAAAAAAAGGTAGATGCAAATACATAAAATAAGAAATGAGGAAAGGGAAATCACCACTGACCCCACAGAAATAAAGTGTATCATAAGAGGATACCTTGAAAAATTATATGCCAAAAAGAATAATTTAGAGGAAATGGGCAAATTCCTAGAAAAACACAAGTAGCCTACACTGGTGAAAGAAGAAAAATGAACTCAATTAGACCAATCACAGGTAAAGAGATAGAATCAGTCATCAAAAACCTCCCAACTAAGAAAAGCCCAGGAGCGGACATTTTCACATGTGAATTCTACCAATCATTCCAGAAAGAACTAACACCAATCCTGCATAAACTCTTCCAAAAAATAGAAGTAGAAGGAACATCGCCTACCTCAGTCTAGGATGCCAAAATTACCCTAATACCAAACCCAAAGATGTTACAAGAAAGGAAAATTACAGACCAATCTCTAATGAACCAGATGCTAAAATCCTCAACAAAATACTTGCTAATCATATTGAACAACACATCAAGCAAGTTACACACCATGACTAAATGGGTTTCATCCTGGGTATGCAAGGAGCATTAAACATAAGAAAATCAATCAATAAAATACACCACCTAAAGAGATCAAAGGAAAAAAAAACACATGATCATCTCTACAGATGCAGGAAAAGCATTTGACAAAACACAACCTTTCCTGATTAAAACACTCCAAAAGATAGGAATAGAAGGAAACTTCCTCAACATAATATAAGTTATGTATGAAAAACCCACAACTAAATCATAGACAATCATGAACTCCTAAAAGTTTTCCGTCTAAGATTGGATACAAGAGAAGGATGTCCACTGTCACTGCTCTTATTTAACATTGTGTTACAAGTACCTGCATGAGCACTGAGGCCAGAGAAAGATTTAAAAGTCATCAAAATTAGAAAGGAAGAAGTAAAAAGGGGCGGCAGACCTGGCCCAGTGGTTAGGGCATCCGTCTACCACATAGGAGGTCCGAGGTTCAAAACCCGGGCCTCCTTAACCCGTGTGGAGCTGACCCATGCACAGTGCTGATGCACACAAGGAGTGCCATGCCATGCAGGGTTGTCCCTGCATAGGGGAGCCCCACACGCAAGGAATTCGCCCCCTAAGGAGAGCCGCCCAATGCGAAAGAAGTGCAGCCTGCCCAAGAATGGTGCCACACACACGGAGAGATGACACAAGATGACACAACAAAAAGAAACACAGATTCCCATGCCACTGACAACAACAGAAGCGGACAAAGAAGACGATGCAGCAAATAGACACAGAACAGACAACTGGGGTTGTGGGGGAAGGGGAGAGAAATAAATAAATAAATAAATCTTTTTTAAAAAAAGGTAAAAGTTTCACTATGAAAAAAAAAAGTTTCACTATGTACAGACGACATGATCCTATACATAGAAAGCCCTCAGAAAAAAAGCTTCTAGAACTTATAAATGAGTTCAGTAAAGTCAAAGGTTATAAGAACAATGCAAAAACATAAGTAGCATTCCTCTACACCAATAATGAGCAATCTGATGAGGAAATCAAGAAAAAAAATACCATTTACAATAGAAACTTTAAAAAAAATCAAATATCTAGGAATAATTTAACTAAAGAAGTAAATTACTTATACACAGACAACTACAAAGAACTGTTAAAGAAAATCAAAGAAGACTTAAATAAATGGAAGAATATTCCCTGCTCATGGATAAAACTAAATATCATTGAGATGTCTGTCCTACCCAAACTAATCTACAAATTTAATGCAATCCCAATAAAAATCAACACAGCATTTTTTAATGAATTGGAAAGACTTACTATGAAATTTATCTGGAAGGGCAAGAGTCCCTGAATATTCAAAGACATATTGACAAAGTAAAATGAAATTGGAGGAATCACACTACCTGACTTTAAAGCATACTACAAAGCTACAGTGGTCAAAACTGCATGGCACTGGCACAAGAACAGACTTAATAACTAATGAAACTGAACTGAGAGTTCTGATATAGATCATGGCATATACAGTCATTTGATCCTCAGCAAAGCCACCAAGCCCACTCAACTGGGAGAGAATGGCCTCTTCAACAAATGGTGCTGGGACACTGGATATGAATATCCAAAAGAATATCCATCTCACACCTTATACAAAAACTAACTAAAGATGGATCAAAGATTTAATTATAAGAGCCAAGACCATAAAGATCTTGGAAGGTAAGTAGGGAAGCTTCTATAAGACCTTGTAATAGGAAGTGTCTTCATGAACTTCAAACTCAAAGCATGAGAAACAAAAGGAAAAAAACAGATAAATGGGACCTCTTCAAAATTAAAACCATTTGCGCTGGAAAGGAGTTTGTGACGAAAGTGAAAAGACAACCTCAACAAAATGATAGAAAGTATTTGGTAACCAAATATCTGATAGAAGTCTAATATCCAGCATATGTAAAGAAATCCTATATCTCAAAAATAAAAAGACAAACAACCCATTTTAAAAATGGACAAATGATTTGAACAGACACTTCTCCAAAGAAGCAATACAAAAGGCTAAAAAGCATATGAAAAGATGCTCAACATCACTAGGTCTTAGGGAAATGCAAATCCAAACTACGAGATACCATCTTACTTCCATCAGACTGGTGGACATTAAAGAAATCAGAGGACTAAGGTGTTGGAGAGGATGCAGAGTAATGGATACCCTCATCTACTGCTGGTGGGAATGAAAAATGGTCCAGCCACTGTGGATGACAGTATGGGATTTCCTCAAAAAACTAACTGTAGTTCTGTCATAAGACCCATCAATTCCACTGCTGGGTACATATCCAGAAGAACTGAAAACAAAAGACAAGAACTGATTATGCACAACTATGTTCACAGCAGCATTATTCACTACTGCCAAAACTGGAATCAACCCAAATGCCCATTAAGAGATGAATGGATAATCAAAATGTAGTCTATACATACAATGGAATATTATTCAACTGTAAGAAGGAATACAGTACAACACATGGGATAACATGAATGAATCTGAAGGGCCTTATGTTGAATGAAGCAAGCCAGGCATTGAAGGAGAAATATTACATGACCTCTTTGATAAGAATTAAGTTAAGTGAGCCAACTCAGGGAGCTAGAGTCTGGAAGATAGGTTTACAGGAAACAGAAAGGGAGAAGAAATTGTGACCCAATGCCCATAGGGGTGAAATCTATGATCAGATGTGAGTAGTTGTGCAGTAAAGGGATATGACAGGGGTGTAGGGATACTATTGGGTTGGGTGATGCAAGCTTGACAGGGAGCTAGGGTAAGGAGGATGGGTTGGACGGTCCATGGAAATGGGGGAAGGGTTGGGGAAGGTAGCAGGCGAACACTGGGGATTGGCAGGTATGTGGTTGAAACTACAATGCTGAGAAAATTGTTTTGGCAATATGACAAGGAAGGGCTACTGGTTTAGGGTGTTGGATAGAGGTACATTTGGGACAGGGCACACCTGGGCAGTTTTCTAGAGAAGGTGCAAGTGATGACTTTGTCATAGTGTGTTGGATCAGTGGAGGGAGACCCACATAATGAATGGAAAGGAGTTAAACTCCCATACAGGGGAGTCTTGATATGTTCTCAAACACAGGGGAGGGTGTCTCTGGAGAATATGAGTGGTTCCTAATAGGGGAGGACAGATACTGTGTCAAGCCATCAGCATTGTTGCAAGATTTACAAATCCTGTCCTTCAAGGAGTGAAGCCTTGTGGGCACAGTGGGTCCTGAGGGGAGGGAGAGGGAGGAAAGGGATCAATGGAAGAGTAGGTATTTATGGGGAAAGGAAGTGTTCTGTATGATCTTGCAATGATGGATACAGGCCATGTTAAATTTCATCAAAAATGCATAAAGGTATATGGTCTAAAATGTAAACCATAATAGAAACCACTGACCATAGTTTGCAGCTATGTTTTAATATTTGTACATCAGTTGCAACAAATGTACCATCCACATGTAAAAAAGGTTCTTAAAAAGGAAAGGGGAAAAAGAGGAGGGGATGTTGGGTATATGGGAGTCCCCTATATTCTGTATGACTTTACTGTGACCTAAAACTTCTTTGAAGACAAAATTAAAAAGGTAAAAGACTGGGGAAGTAATGGAAGAAAATGTAACTGTACATATAGGACAACATATATTAGAGTGATGAAAGGCAAAACTTAATTTTTTAACTATTTTTCATTTTTTAAATACCCCTTTTTTAATCTTATTGTAGTTTTAGTTTTCTTAAATTATTGTGTATTTTATTTCTGATGTTTAAACCTTTCGTTATTATTTCATTTTCCTATTAAGCGAATTTGAAAATATTCTTGGCTTCATTTTTTAAGAAGTTTTAGATCACAAAAGGGCTACAACTATGGTAGGGGAGGACCATTGGTGTGGGGTGTCTGTGATGGGGGATACATGGGAGGAAGTTCACCTGGGGATATATACAAGGTATATAAATATGTTCAAATGTTCATAGGGCATTGCCACAGTGGGTAGAGATTCACACAATAACTGAAAGAATATTGAAGTCCTATCCTTGGGAGCTCTGCCACATTCTCTAATGCTACAGCAGCAATCCTCCAAGAAGTAAGGACTAGTGAAAAAGGATGGCCCATTGATATACCGTTGAGATTGATGACTATGCTTTTGCACTTTTTGCTCTTAAATTTGTAACTTAGCCTAGTGATGTAGGATACCTAAGAGTTATTTCCTGAGAGCCTCCATGTTACTCAAATGTGGCCTCTCCCTAAGCCAAACTCAGCATATAAATGCATTACCTTCTCCCCCAATGTGGGACATGACTCCCAGGAATGAGCCTCCCTGACACTGAGGGATTACTATCAAGCACCAGCTGATGATGCAACTGGAAGAGGACACTGAACTAAAGGGGGGAAAAGGTAAAGATACATGAGTTTATATGGCTAAGAGACTTCAAAGTAAGCCAGGAGGCCATCAGAGATTTACACTTAAAATGTCTCTGCAGGAAGTCATAGACTGCCAAAGCAGATGCTACCACAAATAGTGGGACACTTGAGGGATCCAGAGATATCCAGCTCATATGTTCAGGGCAGACAGCTCCAGAGATTGATGCCTGGCCACTGGGTCTTCCTTTGGAGTTTGTACTCCTGAGTGTGACAGAGTTGGACTCAAATGTGACTTCTCTACACATGCCTCTTCTATCTCTTTTATTTGAACCTATAGTTGATGCTGGAATTGGTAGGTGTACATCCAAAAGACTTGAATCTCTGGATGGTTCATGTGTCAGCTGAGCCCTGAGCCTCAGTGGAGGTGTAAAACCTACTCTCCAGTTCATTGGCCTCACCCAGGACAACTAACAAGGAGGTGAGGATGGAAAACCACCATACCAAGGACCTGAGAAAGTCAGCAACTGCAGGCAAGAAAGTCTCATCTATTAGCCAAATGACATCAAAGTCACCTCTCAGGTAGAGTAGGCATCACCACTCCAGAATCCTCAGGACTGGGGAATAAAATATAGATTAGTGTGGTTGGTGTTCTACTATAGACTTACTGTGGTTCTATCAATGGAAAAAATACTCATTGATGTGGAGACAATGGCTACTGGTGGTGCTGAAGTCAGGGAGAGAGAAAAAGAGGTATCATATGGGGGCATTTTCAGGACTTGGAATAGACCTGAATGACATTGCAATGACAGATACAGGCTGTAGCAGTTTGATATTATGGATGAATACCAAAAAGAAATATTGGATTATGTATGTAAAATGATCATTTTTTAATTGGCATATTAAATTATGTTGGATTCATAGGTTTACTTGATTAGGTAATTATGTTAATCACTTGTGCCATAAGGGCATTGAGTCCCCACCCTTTGGTGAGCAGGGACACACGGATAAAAGGCATGGCAAAGGACAGAGTTAAGGGTTCCTAATGTTGGAGTTTTGATGTTGGAGTTTGATGCTGGAGCTGGAGCCCTGGGAAGCAAGGAACCCTGAACCCAGAGAGAAGCAATACCCTGGAAGGGAAGAAACACAGGAAGCCTGAACCCTTGCAGATGTCAGCAGCCATCTTGCTCCAACACGTGAAAATAGACTTTGGTGAAGGAAGTAACTTATGCTTTATGATCTGCTATCTGTAAACTCCTACCCCAAATAAATACCCTTTGTTAAAAAAACAACCAATTTCTGGTATTTTACATCAGTACCCCTTTGCCTGATTAATACACAGGCCATTATATATTCTGCCAAAACCTACAGAATTGAGTGTGAGAGAGTGTAAACTACAATGCAAACTATAATCCATGCTTAGTTGCAATGCTTCAAAATCTGTTCATCAATTGTAATGAATGTAGCATACTAGTGCAAGAAGTTGGTGATGTTTGGAACAGTGGGAGGTGTAGGGAGTAGGGCATATGGGAATCTCTCATATTTTTTAATGTAACATTTTATGTAATCTAAGGATCTTTTAAAAATAAATTTAAAAAGGACACAAAGGCCTCTGAGCTGACTACAAAGGGGTATCCAGGGATCTACCATCCCCAGAAAGGGGAGAGAGAGGGGCACTGCCTAAGGCTGATAGCTTCTGACCCACAGTTCTGGTCTGCTGTGTCCCACCAGTCCTTCCAGGCTGAGTGGGACCACACTATTGTCTACCTTGGGACACTAAACAGGACTGAAGAAATCCAACATTCTCAATGTCTCTCTCTTATAGCTGGCACTGACTGTTGAGAATGTATCTTCCCAGGAAACAGGGAAGAGAGGGACAAGATCTAAGGCTGACTTGGGTTTTGACCCACAAATTTGGTCTGTTGTGTCCCATGGGCCCTTCCAGGCCAGGGAGGCCTTGCCATTGTTTGCCTTAGGAGGCTGCAAGGAAGTAAAGAAATCTGACCCTCTCAGTCTCCTCAATGAATGGGGACTGATTGCTGAAGATGCAGAAGGGAGTGGAATTATTTCTTACCCAGAAAATGGGGGGAGGGGGGACTGCCAGAGAAGGCTAGAGACTTTTTATAAGAAAAGTTCAAATTACAAGGCTCTTAGGCTCCAGGCAGGACCCTTTCAGATTGATCCAGGCTGTGTTACAGCAAAAACACTCTAAACATGCACTGAACTGAGAGGACTGCCAAAGAGCGCCGTCTGCTGGCAGAACTAGGTAGTACATATGAGAAAATAAAAAATAAATGAGGCATTTTCTGACCTTCATAGCTTTCCTCCCAAGGCCCTAGGAAGTAGGTCTGCAACCCATTACTGGGTGCAGAGCACATCTTTGAGCAACTAACAGGGACAACCCTAATGATCCAGGTTGAATCAAGAATCAAAGAGCAACAGTAACACATAGCCTCCTGCCACTAAATCCCAACAAAAGACAAAGAAATTGAGCATTTGAGTAAACTACATACTAATCAGGTGCCTAGAATCAGCAAAAATTTATGAGCCAGAAGAAGAAAATGGAAGACATAGCCCAGGAAAAGGAATATATCGAAGTCCCAGAAGAGATGCAGGATTTGAGAGAACTAATTAACGAGATATGTACCAATTTCCAAAATTAAATTCATGAGTTGAAAGACAATATGGCTAAAGGGATGAATGACATAAAGAAGATGTTGAGCAAGCAAAAAAACAGAATTTGAAATGTGGAACAGAAAAGCAACAGAGCTCATGGGAATGAAAGACACAATAAGTGACATCAAAAACACATTAAAGGTCTACAACAATTTCAGGCAGACTTGAAAGGACAGAAGAAAGTATAAGGGATACTGAAGACAGAACAGCTGAAATTGAAGAGAGAAAAGAACAGAGGGAGGGAAAAAAATGGAAAAAAAATTGAGCAGAGGCTCAGGGAGATGAATGACAACAGAAAACACAACTACATACATGTCATGGGAGTTCCAGAAGGAGAAGAGAAGGGAAAAGGGTTAGAAAGACTATTTAAGGGAATAGTTAAAATTTCCCAACGCTCACAAAAGGAATGACCCTGCATGTCTAAGAAGCCCACCTTATCCTAATCAGAATAAATTCAAATAGACATACTCCAAAACATATATTATTCAGAATCTCAAATGTCAAAGATAAAGAGAAAATTCTGAGAGCAGTAAGGGAAGCAAATCATCACATACAAGGGATGCCCAGTAATAGTGTGGATTTCTCATCAGAAACCATGGAGCTAAGAAGACAGTGGTATGATGCAATTAGGAGACTGAAAGAGAAAAACTGCCAGCCAAGAATTCTGCACCCAGCAAAACTGTCCTCCAAATATGAAGGTGAGTATAAAATATCCACAAACAGAAACTAAGAGAGTTTGTAAAAAAGAATCCAAATTGCAGGAAATAATAAGGAAGTCATAGAGCCTGAAAGAAAAAGAAGAGAAAGGCCTGGAGGAGAGTAGAGAAAAAAGAAGAGCAAAAAGGATAACCAAGAGAAAAAAGACCAAAATATGACATGACACATGAAAACCAAAGAATAAAATGTAGGAAGTAAACAATGCATTTACAGTCCTATCATTGATTGTTAATGGATTAAACACACCAAACAAAAGATACAGATTGACAGGATGGATAATAAACACATGAGCCATTCATATGCTGCTTACAAGAGACCCACCTTTGACTCACGGATACAAACCAGCTATAAGTAAAAAGTTGGAAAAAGATACTCCATGAAAATAGTAACCAAAAAAGAGCAGGGACAGCTATACTATTATTGAACAAACCAGACTTGAAGTGAAAGAAAGTTATGAGTCACAGAAGGCCATTATATATTAATTAAAAGGACAACCCACCAGGAAGATATGTTTATGCACCTAACCAGGGTGCCACAAAATACATAAGACAAACTCTGTCAAAACTGAAGGGAGAAACAGGCATCTGTACAATAATCACTGGAGACTCTAATACACCACTCACATTATGAGACAGAACAACTGGACAGAAGATCAACAAGGAAACAGAGAACTTAAAGAACAATAAATGAGTTAGACATAACAGAATGCTGCATCCAAACACAGCATGTTATACATTCTTCTCACATGCCCATGGATCCTTCACCAGGATACACCACATGTAGGGCACACTGCAGGTCTCAATACATATGAAAAGATTGAAATTATACAAAGCACCTTCTTAGATCATAATGGAACAAAACTGGAAATCAAGAATAGACAGGAAAAAGGTAACTTTGCAACTGTGTGGAGTCTAAACAATACACTCTTAAATGATCAGTACATCAAAGAAGAAGTTACAAGTGAAATCAGTAAATGTATAGACAAATGAAAATGAGAACACAAATTACCAAAACTTAAGGGATACAGCAAAGCCAGTCTTGAGAGGGAAATTTATAGCCCTAAACACCTATATTAAAAAAGAAGAGCTAGACTCAAAGACTTAACTGAACACCTAGAGAAATTGGAAAAAGAACAGCAAACCAATCCTCAAAGCAAGCAGAAGGAAGAAATAAGAAAGATTAGAGCAGAAATAAATGAAACTGAGAACAACAACAACAACAAAAATAGATAAAATCAAAACCAAAAGCTGGTCCTTTGAGAAGATCAGTAAAATTGACAAATCGCTTGCAAGATTAACAAAGGAGAAAAATAGGCAAATAAACACAATCAGAAATGAAAGGAGGGAAGTAATGACTGACCCCACAGAAATAAAAAGAATCAAAAGACGATATTATGAGAAACTGTATGCCAACAATGACAACCTAGAAATGGGAAAATTCCTAGAAAGGCACAACCAACCTACACTGACACTACAAGAAATACAAGAATTAACAAACCAACCACATTTAAAGAGACTGAATCCATCATCAAACACCTCCCAACAAGGAAAAGCTCAGGACCAGATGACTTCAGAGATAAATTCAACCAAATATTTCAAAAAGAATTAACAATCCTGTTTAAACTCTTTCAACATGATGAAGAGGAGGGAAAATTACTCCACTCTTTTTATGAAGCAAACATCACCCTAACACCAAAGCCAGATAAAGACATTGCACGGAAAGAAAAGTACAGACCAATCTCTTCAATGAACACAGAGATGCAAAAATTCTCAACAAAATATTGACAAATTGAATCCAGCAGCATTATCAAAGACTTACACATCACGGCCAAGGGGGATTTGTTCCTGGTTGCAAGGGGCCAGCTCAACATAAAAAAACCATCAACATAATACACCACATTAAAAAAAATTGAAGGGAAAAAACACATGATGATCACAATAGACACAGAAAAGGCATTTGACAGAATCCGGCATTCTTTCTCGGTAAAAAACACTTCAAAAGGTATGAATAGAAGGAAAATGCCACAATAGGATAAAAGGCATATATGAAAAACCCACAGCCAACATTGTACTCAGTGTGGAAAGGTTGAAAGCTTTCCATCTAAGATCAGGAACAAGACAAGGATGCCTACTATCACCATTGCTACTCAACATTGTACTACAAGTTCTAGCTAGAGTAATTAGAGAAGAAAAAAATTAAAGGCATCCCAATAGGAAAAGGGGACATAAAACTTGCACTATCAGCAGATGACATGATCCTATATTTAGAAAATTCTGAAATGTCTACAACAAAGCTACTTGAGATAATAAATGAGTTCAGCAAAGTGGCAGAATATAAGATCCACATGCAGAAATCAGTGTTCTTGTACAGTAGTACTGCACAATCTGAGGAGACATCAGGGATAAGATTCCATTTACAGTAGCAACAGAAAGACTCGATATGTAGACATCAACTCAGTCAAAGAAGTACAGGAACTAGATGCAGAAAACTACAAAACAGTGGTAAAAGAAATTTAAAATGGCCTAAACAAATGGAATGACACTTCGTGTTCATGTACTCTAAGACTAAATATCATGAAGCTGTCAATCCAACCTAAACTGATTTATAGACTCAATGTAATACCAATCAAAATTCCAACAGCCTACTTGACAGAAATAGAAAAGGCAATTACCAAATTCATTTGGAAGGGAAAATGCACCCCAGTAACAAAAGCATTCTAAAAAAGAAGAGCAACATGGGAGGAATTTCACTGCTAGACCTTGAAACATATTACAAAGCTACAGTGGTCAAAAGAGCATGGCACTGGCATAAAGAGAGACTCATCGATCAGTATAATAGAATTTAGAGTCCAGAAATAAACCCTCACCTCCATGGTCAACTAGTTTTTCAGACACCTACCAAGTCCATATTAATGGGGAAAAAGTCCCTTCAATAAATGGTGCTGGGAGACCTGGATATCTATAACCAAAAGAATGGAATGAAACCCCTATCTTACATTCCATACAAGAATCAACTCAAAATGGATCAGAGACCTAGATATAAAAGGACCATAAAACTGCTTGAAGAATAATGTAAAACATAGGATAACTAAGAATGTAAAAAACTGTGTATCCTAAAGTATGCACCACAATGTAAGCACAGATGTCACCTTGTTAGAAAGCTATTGTCTCAGATTCTGTACATCACGTTAAGTAAATATGATGTGAATAGGGTGTAAGAGTATCGATGTGGAAGGGAAAAGGTTTTGTGGTGGATGTATGGGAGTGCTGTATATTATATATATGCATTGCTGTGGTCTAGGACTCCTGTGAAGAGAAGCTCAATAATTAGGGGGAAAAAAAAAGAAAAAAAAAAAAAGAAAAGAAAAGAAAAAGATAGGATGTAGAATTTTTTCCAAGTCAACACGTATTCTTTATCTAACCTTTAAACCCATCGCTATAGGCCATTTCCTAGTAAGGGACCCTGACATTATATTGGGCTTCAAATTTCAAGGAGTTCTGGATCACAGAGTGGTTCAACAATGGCAATGGAGGGATACTGGTATGGGATACCATTGACAGGTGATATATGGCTGACAGGGAGCTATACAGAACATATGTCCAGGGTGCATGGTAATGTTTGGATATACTCATAGTGGCAACAATTAAAAACCAAAACCGGGGGGTACTGGGTTCCTGGCCAGTGGTGCTCTGTCGTGGTCCCTAGGGGAGCAGCAACAGTCTCCCAGGTGCAGCGGCAGTGACCGGGGGGGAGTGGGGGTTCAACAGTGAGCCCCTGACGCTAATGACTATGCTTGTGAGCTGATGGGCCTGAAATAAGAACAAGGCCTAGAGCAGCATTGTGCCTGGGAATTTCCTCCTGTCAGCCTTCATGGTACTCAAATGTGGCCAGTCTTGAAGCAAAACTCAGCATGTAAATGCAATGCCTTCCCCCCAGCGTGGGACATGACACCCGGGGATGAGCCTCCCTGGCACCGAGGGACCACTATCAACTACCAACTGATGATGCAACTGGAAAATGACCTTAAACAGAAGGTTCAATGCAGATCAGCAGAATATCCCTGTCTACATAAAATAACATGACTTTAAAATGCTGTTTGACCTAATATAAGGGGGAAATGGAAAGGAGAAAGGAGTTTATATGGCTACGAGTCTCTAAAAAAGAGTCTGGAGGCTGTCAGAAGGATTGCCCTTGTGCACAACTGAGCGGGGTCTGAGAGACAAATAGAGCAGATACAACCCCCAGGTATTGGTTCCTTTGAGGGCTAAAGAGACCCGTGGGAGTTATGGTCATGGCCGATGGGGTTAACTACCAGGTCAGATGGCCCCTCTTTGGAAATGGTGTTTATGTGTGATGAATTTGGACTCAGATGGGATCTCTCTTCATGGTACTTTCATGCTAATGTGCTGGAGGTGCAGTTGGTGTTGGGGTTTGGGATTTATTTGGGGGATTTGAATCTCTGGACTGACAGTGTGATGGCCAGGTCCTGAGCCTCAGCAGACTCCAGCACCTACAGTCTGATTCATTGGACTCACCACACTCAGCTAAGATGGAGTTGAAAAGGGACAACCACACCATGGAGCCTAGAGTGAAAGTGGGAGGACTGCATCCAGCATCCATGTGGAATCTGAGCCTCCTCTTGACATAGAGGTGCAATGGACACAACCAATCCAGTGTCCACATAGAAAAGGTGGCATTGGATTGGGAAAAGTGGACATGGTGGCTGATGGGTATGGGGAAAGGCGGGAGGAGATGAGAAGTGGAGGTGTCTTTGGGACATGGAGCTGCCCTGGATGGTGCTTCAGGGGCAGTCACCGGACATTGTAAATCCTCACAGGGCCCACTGGATGGAATGGGGGAGAGTATGGGCCATGATGTGGACCATTGACCATGAGGTGCAGAGGTGCCCAGGGATGTGCTTACCAAGTGCAATGGATGTGTCATGATGATGGGAATGAGTGTTGCTGGGGGGGAGAGGTGGGGTGGGGGTGGCGGGGTTGAATGGGACCTCATATATATATATATTTTTAATGTAATATTATTACAAAGTCAATAAAAAAAAAACCCTTGTGCTATATGGTGGCTTCTTGGACCTTACACCCAAAACACACGAAACAAAAGAAAAAATAGATAAATGGGACCTCCTCAAAATTAAATATGTGTACACCTCACAGGACTTTGTCAAAAGGGTGAAAAGGCAGCTGCCTCAGCAGAAGTAAACACTTGGAAATCACATGTCCAATAAGGGATTAATATCCATGATACGTAAAGAGATGTTACAACTCAAAAATAAAAAAAGACTCAATTAAAAAATGGGCAAAAGACATGAACAGACATTTGTCCAAAGAAGAAATACAAATGGCAAGAAAACACGTGAAAAAAATGTTCAATATGAGTAATGATTAGGGAAATGCAAATCATAACTAAGAGATATCTTTTCACACCTATCAGAATGGCCACAATTAAAAAGTCAGAGAACTACAAATTTTGGAGAGGATGTGGAGAGATAGGAACTCTTACAATTGATGGGAATGCTGAATGGTACAGCCATTGTGGAGGACTGTTGGACAGTTCCTAAAGAAGTTGAACATAGGGAAGCAGACTTGGCCCAGTGGTTAGGGCATCCATCTACCACATGGGAGGTCTGTGGTTCAAACCCTGGGCCTCCTTGACCTGTATGAAGCTGGCCCACGTGCAGTGCTGATGCGCACAAGGAGTACTGTGCCACGCAGGGGTGTCTCCCACATACGGGAGCCCCACGTGCAAGGAGTGTGCCCTGGAAGGAGAGCTGCCCAGTGCAAAAGAAAGTGCAGCCTGCATAAGAATGGTGCTGCACACATGGAGAGCTGACACAACAAGATGATGCGACAAAAAGAAACACAGATTCCCATGCCGCTGACAACAACAGAAGCGGACAAGGAAGAAGACACAGCAAATAGACACAGAGAGCAGACAACTGGGGCAGGGCAGGGACGAGGGGAGAGAAATAAATAAATCTTTAAAAAAAAAGAAGTTGAATATAGATTTGCCAGTGACCCAGCACTATCACTATTGGGTCTACACCCAGAATTGAAAGCAGTGATACAAATACACATCTGCACACCCATGTTCATAGCAGTGCTAGTCACAATGTCAAAAGCTGGAAGGAACCCAGGTGTCCATCAACTGACAAATGGATAAACAAACAGTGGTATCTTCCCACAATGGAATATTATGCAGTACTTAAGAAGAAATGGGCAAGCGGATTTGGTCAGACAGATAGGGCATCTGCCTACCATATGGGAGGTCCAAGGTTCAAACCCAGGGCCTCCTGATCCATGTGATGAGCTGGCCCATGCACAGTGCTGATTTTCCCAAGGAGTGCTGTGGCACACAGGGGTGTCCCCCACATAGGGGAGCCCCACATGCAAGGAGTGTGCCCCGTATGGCATGCCGCCGCACATGAAAGAAAGTGCAACCTGCCCAGGAGTGGTGCCACACACACAGAGAGCTGACAGAACAAAATGAGGCACAGATTCTGAATGTCACTGACAAGAGTACCAGTGGACACAAGAAGAACACACAGCAAATGGACAGAAAGAGCAGACAACTGGGGGTGGGGTAGGGAAGGGAAGAGTAATAAATAAAAAATAAATCTTAAAAAAAACAAATGAAAAGAAGTCCTAAAACATTTGACAACATCAATGAACCTGGAGGACATTATGTTGAGTGAAGCAAACCAGACACAAAAGGACAAATACAATAAATACAGGATCATTATGAACTAAATATATTGTATAACATATTGTATGATTCCATTTACATAAAATGTAAATGTAAATCAATTTATAGAGGGGAAATAAAAGTATCTGTGCAAGAATAGCCAAAAAGGGGAGCTGTGAACAGTAGGGGAAGCACAGACGGAGAAGTGATGGATTTACTTTTTAAATTATTATTCAAATTAAGAAAATGCTCTAGTAATGATGGAGGTGATGAATGCACAACTATGTGATGCTGCCAAACACCACTGATTGTGCGGTGAACTGTATGCTTTATTGATACATATCGATAAAAATGATTTGTTAAAAAAAAATGACAAACAGCACTTAAAAATGGGAAACTATGTAAATAACACTTTCACCAGAGAAGAAACACTCAATTCTTTTCATCACTAGGGAAATACAAATTAAAATCTGCTATGACTTATCATACAGACATAGTAAAATGGCTAAAATCAAGAAAGATAATACCAACTGTTTAAGAAGATGTGGAAAACCTGGAGCCCTCATACATTTCTAGTGAGAATGCCAAAAGGTGCTACCACTTTGGGAAACATTTTGTCAGTTTTTTAAAAATATAAACTTACATCATTGTTGCTAGTTCCACTCCGAGCTATCTATCCAAGACAAATTGCTGTACCATGATTCCCACAGCAAGTTCATGGCCGCCAAAACTGGGGAAAAAATACAAATGCCTATCAACTGGGGCTTGGATAAAAGAAGGTGGTACATCATAAATAGCTCTGCAGCTCTAGGTAATTTCATTCACTAACTTTCACAGATAAACAAGTTATCCGTGTCTGGAAAGATGCCAAAGACTGAAGCAGGCCCCGGGCCCCCCGCCGCCCACGGGCCCCCGCGAAGGCAGCCCCCAACCGCACAGAGAGGGCAGGACCCGCGAGGGCGCCGCGCACAACCGTCCAGCGAGCGGGAGCTTCGGCGACCCTGCAGCTGGGCGTTCCCGCAGTGCAGCGCGGGGACGGCCGCTCGCCCGCTTTTCCGCGTGCCGGCGGCCCCCGCAGCCCCGCGCTCCGGCCCGCCCTGCCGCCGCCAGGTGGGGTCCGCACACGTACCGGGCTCCGAGCCGGGAGCAGGCAGGCATCTGAGAAGGGGCCGTGGGCTCCGCCTGAGGGTTCCGGGCGGGCGCTCGCTGCCCCGCGCGGAGCCTCGACCCGGCCCAAGCACCAGGACACCGCCGGGACCCGAACACCCGAGGGTCGGAAAGCTGCAGCCGCAGCGCCGCGTGCAGGGCGGGGCCTCAGGGGCGGGGCTGAGCGGCCAGGGGCGGGGCTGCGCGGCCAGGGGCGGGGCTGCGCGGCCAGGGGCGGGGCTGCGCGGCCAGGGGCGGGGCTGCGCGGCCAGGGGCGGGGCTGCGCGGCCAGGGGCGGGGCTGAGCGGCCAGGGGCGGGGCTGAGCGGTGGGGAAAGCGGCTGCGCGGCCAGCGGCGCCGCTGAGCGCCCGCCACGCCCTTCCAGGAGCCCCACCCCCGCCACTGCCCGAGGCGGCCGGAGCTTACTTAGGGATCCTGCGCGCTCCCGTCCCACTAGACTTCGGGGTCCCTACCTGTGTCCTCCAGGAGGAGGGTCTCCCCACCCCCGAGATGTGGCCAGCGCCTGGCAGCCACGAAGATCCCCCTGGCCAGGAATGGGGACGCCTCCCAGGAGGAGCTGCTGGCCCCCTCTATTGTGAGATAAACATTCTTCTACATCACAGAAGACCGAAGCTCAGGGTGCAGCGCAATAAAGGGCCGCGGGAGGTGCGCTGGGTGGGGGGAGCGGGGAGTCTCACTGTAAACAGATGGTTACTGGCTCCTTTTCAGCTAACAGGTCATAAGTCTAGGACCAAGATGATAAAAATAGTTAAAATGAACAGAATTATTGTAGTTACCCAAGATACACATAATTTTTAAAGTGGAAAATCTTCAAGGGAAATTAAGACCTATGAAATGCTTTGGTTATAAGTGAATTAACACTTGGAATATTTTGGAGCAATACTTGGGACAAACTATTAGTAATTCATCTTTTAGGACTTGCGTAATCACTCCAAACAGATTATTCCTGTAATGTCAAAAACCTATCATATAAATGGAAACTTAAAAAATTTTTTTTATTTCATTGCCTTTTTTTAAGCTACCTTGAGCACAAAAAAAGTTACATTAAAAAATATGAAGTTCCCACCCCCCACCCCCCACTATACTATGCAAATAAAGAGACAGAACAAGGATTAATGGCTGGCAGGGGTTGAGGGGAGTGGGGTAGGTGGAGTAACTCCTTTTGGGTCTATGAGCTTTCCTTCAGAGTGGATAAAAATGTTCTGAAATTAGATAAATTTGATGCACAACATAGTGAATGTACTAAATGCCACAGAATGTACTGTTAAAATTGTTAATTTTATGTTATGTCGCTTTCACCTAACAAAAAATATACAGATAATGTGAAGTGGAGGAAAAAGAAGCTCTCATAATTATAATGCTCTTATAGTGCTTGAAAGGAACACTTTCTTTCTACTATCTCTCTCACCTGCACAGTTCTGAGTTATCTGTCACCTGCTGATGGTAGAGTTCCATGCCATCCAAAAGGACAAGGTGTGCCTACATTGCAAAGGAGCCACAAAAATCCTGACTGGTTCCTGTTCAAGGAATAGGTTTCTCTAGTTCTAAAAATGGCTAAAAGCTAGGCTATTAAGTTAAACAAGTGTTATCAACACAGACATACTCAAAATGAATTAGGAGGAAAAAGGAATTTTGCAATTGAGCAAGTCTCTTGCTAGTCTTCATTACTAGAACCAATTAAAGCATTTTTCTTTTCTGCTCTAGTACAGAACTTGGTCAGAGGGTTTTTCCTCCTAGCTCACTTAAGCTTCCCCTCTTCTATTAGTGCCTTTGCAGGGTCCTCTCTGACCACATGAACTTTCCCTGCCATTCTTTATGTCCCATTTCTCCCCTCCTCCCTCTAGTTCCTCTTCCCCCTCCTCCCCCTCCTCCTCCTGCCTCTTCTCTCTCTCTTCTCTCAGACTTTTCTAAACCACAAGAGGCAGTGGCCTCATTTCCATTGCCATAGAACCCTCAAATCCCAAAGAACTGCAGAATCACTCATCAAAGTTTGCAACTTTTTTCTTTTACTTGTGTAGAGGACATGATCTTTTTTGGTTACTGTTAGCATGGAGTATCTTTTTCAAAGATTTCATTTTCAGGCAGTTTTTATCCCTGGATCTAAGGTGAGTCTCTTGTAGGCAGCACATGGATGGCTCATGTTTTTCCATCCATTCTGTCAGCCTGTATCTTTTTTTTTAAGATTTATTTTATTTATTCCTATCCCCTTCCCCCTCCATTGTCTGCTCTCTGTGTCCATTTGCTGTGTGTTCTTCTGTGTCTGCTTGCATTATCTGGCAGCACTGGGAAACTGTCTCTTTTTTGTTGTTGCATCATCTTGCTGTGTCAGCTCTCCATGTGCAGTGCCACTCCTGGGCGAGCTACACTTTTTTTTCACATGGGGTGGCTCTCCTTGTGGGGCACACTCCTTACACATAAGGCACCACTATGCAGGGGCACCCCTGCATGGCAGGGCACTCCTTGAGTGCAGCAACACTGCATGTGGGCCAGTTTACCGCACAGGTCAGGAGGCCCTGGGGATTGAACCCTGGACCCTCCATGTGGTAGACGGATTCTCTAGCAGGTGACCCATGTCTGCTTCCCAGCCTATATCTTTTGACTGGGGAGTTTAATCCATTCACATTCAATGATATTGCAGTAAATGTGTTATTTACTTCTATCATTTTATTCTTTGGTTTTCATATGTCATGCCTTATTTCTGTCTGTATTTTTGCTCTCTTGATTGTCCTAATTACATCATGCCATTGTCTTCTCTTCTCCAAGTTCTGATGAGAAATCCACAAAAAAATCTTTCTGGGCATCCATTGTATGTGATAGTTTGCTTCTCCATTGCTGCTGTCAGAATTTTCTCTTTATCTTTGACATTTGGCAATTGGAGTAGTCCTGTTAGACCTACTATGAATCTGAGTAGACCTATTGGAGTAGGTCTATTCACATTTATTCTGATTGGGGTACACTGTGCTTCCTGGACATGCAAAGTCATTACTTTCATGAGGGTTGGGAAATTTTCAGCTCTTATTACCCCAGATACTCTTTCTGCCCCTTTTCCCTTCTCTTCCCCTTCTGGAACTGCCATGACATGCATGTGGTTGTGTTTTCTATTATCACTCAACTCCCTGAGCCCTTCCTCAATTTTTCACACTCTTTTCTCTTTCTGTTCTTTTCTCTCTTCCATTTCTGCTGTTCTGTCTTCTGCATCACTTATTGTTTCTTCTGTCATTTCAAACTTGCTGTTGTATGCCTCTAATGTTTTGTTGTTGTTTTGTTTGTTTCCTCTTTAGGAGGTACTGACAATTGAACCCAGGACCTTGTGCATTGTAAGCAGATGCCCAACCACTGAGCTACATCTGCTCTGCAGTTAGAGTTCATTTTTTCATTTGTTGTTTTTAGAAGGTGCCAGGGATCAAACCTGGGACCTTGTACATGAAAAGTAGATCCTCAACCGCGTGAGCTACAACTGCTGCCCTCTAATTTGTTTTTTATCCCACTATGGTGTCTTTCATTCCCACGAGTTCTGTTACTTTTCTATTCAGGCTTCCAAATTCTTCTTTGTGCTCACTTGTTGTCTTCTTGATATCTTTTATCTTTTTATCCATATCACCTTTCAATTCATTAATTTGATTTTGGAAGTTTGTGTGCGTCTCCTTGTTAGTTGTCTGAAATCCTGTGTCTCTTCTGGGGACTTTGATAGATTCCTTTTCTTGGGCCATTTCTTCTCTTTTCTCAGAATGACTTGTAACTTTTTCCTGATGTCTAGGAATCTGATTTGAATGGTGAGTTTATTCAGATGCTCACTTTCCTTTCATAGGGATTTAGTGGCAGGAGGCTGTGTGTTACTGGTGTCCTTGATTCTTGGTTCAACTTGTTCTGGGTCTTTAGGATTATCCCTGTTAGTTGCTCAGGTCTGGGCCCTGAGCAGAGTCATGTGTTGCAGACCTGCTGCCTAGGGCCTTGGGGAGGGAGACTGTAAAGACCAGAAAATGCCTCTTCTGCTTATTTGTGTTCCTTATATGCTTTTCCTTGGTCCAGCAGATGGCACTCTTTGTCAGCCTTCTCAATTCAAAGCCTGGTCAGAGTGTGTGTGCATCCACCAGACCAGAACATCCATGATAGAGGATCCTGCCTGGAGGCTAAGAGCCTCCTAATTCAAACAGTCAGTCCTGGTCAATAGAGAGGGCAATTAGTCCCCTGCTGACTCCCAGGCAAACAATAGCAGGGCAATCCAGCCTGCAGGAGCTGAAGGGCACAGCAGACCAAAGTTTGTGGGTCAAAAGCGGCCAGCCTTAGGCTATGGTGCTCTCTCCTCACTTCTGGGAGGTGGGTCTCCCTTTGTAGCCATTGGCCCTGAGGCCTGAGAATTCAAAGTGTGTGTATGGTGAGGGTGGATACTGGCAGCTGCAGCATGTACTCACAATTTTGCCATCATGGTTCTTTTCCTTTGCCCCTCTCTCTACCCGGTGGTGTCCAGCCTTCCCCTGTGGTCCTGAACCCTAGAAGTTTCTTTCCAGGCCATTTCTGCCTGTCTTCTAGCTATTTTCTGGAAGAGAAGAGAGTCCTCTGTCTTGCTAGTCTGCCATCTTCCCAGAAGAAACACTGTAAAGTAGTGAAAGCCATTTGAGTTCACATGATTTCAATAAAAATAGTATTAATGAATATGCATTCAGACTGTTTGTATCCCATCTTTCCATAATGGTTTTTTAGTATAGGAACACAAATACATATTTATAGAAATAATTGTTAAATTCTCTTGAAACTAAAGCACTAAGGAAGTTAAAGCCATAAAGAAGGAAAAAGTAAACATGCTCACAAAGAGAGTTAATACAATATTGTATTAATTTAGACCGAATTTCTTAGTGTTCCATGCAAACTGAGAATTGTGGACATTTGAAATACTGATTTCCAGAGTGATTTTTCACTTAATGATTTTTAAATTGCTTTCTGGGTCCCATAGCAAAGGTGAGTTGTCAGAGGGTATAACTGGTGTTGGGGATTGCATAATGTCCCCCAGAAAAGGTACATACAGGTTGCAATCCCTGGTCTGTGGGTGGGAACACTTTTGTAAATAGGACCGTTGAATATGTGGGCCTTCATCCAGTGTGGCTGAAATCCTTATAAGCAGAGGAAATTGGACATTGGAAAGGAAGATCTGGGAGCAGCCAAAGCTGGAAGTCAGTGGAACCCAGAAGAGAAAGGAGAAGACACAGCCATATGCATCAGCACATGACAGAAAAGCCAAGGAGCACCAACATGGCTGGTGAGTTCTAAGTACTGACTCTGGGAGGAAGCAAGCCTTCTAGCCTCTGAAACCTTGAGTCTGTAAATCCCTGTTGGTAAGCCAACCCATTATATGGAATCTGTTACAGCAGATAGAAAATTAGTGCAGGAGTCATAGAGGAAACTGAGAGTACACAGTTCTGACACTCATCCCATTCCATCAGGGTAGTCCTACTTTTATCATTTTTGTTAAATAATTTCTCAGGCCAAAAATCAATTACTTATTTGTTTTTCACAAAGAAAAAAACATACCATTCTTAAGAAAAAGTTTCCAGCAAAAATGCTGAAAGTGGTAGCTTTTACAGTAGAATTAACTAACAGACAAGAGTTGTTAAAGACAATGAATAAAAAAGAATAATAATAATAAAGGTTTTTTTTTTTTAGCAAATAAGAACCCTTTCTTGGTAAATAAAAATCAAAAGTATAATTATAAAGTATCACTTGATAGAGACATTTTGGCAGGAGTTTAAGCTCTGGTCCAGGTATGTAATATTTTAGTAATCAGTGGAAACTTGAAGAAGCTGATATATATGACTTATGTCAGTAACTCTGAACCTTTCAATGAATTCATTACAGTCTCCCAACAGAAAGGGTCAATCATTATTGTACATGAAAATCTTGTAGGGAACATATTTAAAATACTATTTTCTGTACCTTATACCCAGATATTTTTATCTGTGGTTTGGGATGGAGGATCAGAATTCTGCATTTTATTAAAATATATTTTCTTGATTATGTACATGTACATAATAAAAAATATCTATCTAGAATAATTTCATGATCACTTCTGTCACTTCAGCCTAGTTTACTCTCCCACATTCTTTCAAATTATTATTATTATGAATTTCTTAACTTTATCCAGAAAGTTTTTCCTAAGGTAACAATTCATTTTAAACACAGCCCTTTTTTCCTACTATTATATACATTTGATATTTTGAATTGTACCACATTGATTGCTTTCCTTTTCCTATGTGGATATATTTTCATTTCTTTTTCCTGTGTCTTCCATGGGGTTAAAATTTAACATCTTAAATATATAAAATCATATTTTATTTGATACCATTTAACTTTCATTTCATGTACATATACCTTACCATTACCTCTACAGACAAAGAGGGAGATTTCATAACAATAAAAGGATCAACTTAAGGGAAAGATATGACACTTGTACATATATGCTCATTTAACACCTAAGATTAAATTTAATACCTAAAGTAAAAAAAAAAAATTGACACCTATCTGAGGGATACCCCTTGTCAAGGAGGAGGGGGAAACCTTACTCTATTGGTCTCTCAAACTCAGGTCCTTGCACTATGCCCCAAATTCAGAGCATTTATCCTGACTGTTTTAACCATATGTTTACAAAGTTTGGCTCACCAAGAGCATGTTCTCCCCCTGAATGTACAGCATATACTAGCTGATTTCCAGTGATTGTTTTGGAATGTATGAGCAAATGGATGACTGAATGAATGGGTGGCACACCAGGCAGAGGTGAAGAAGTAAGAGGGGATAGTATATTGTTGGAACTGTAGGTTTTCCCAAATGCCTTCAGTAACATTTCCCAAACTGAATGCCTTGAAATGGTAGTGTCTATTCAGTGAAAAACAGGAATTCAGTACTCAAACTTTATCTTCTCTGTTCCTTATTTGAATATCCCCATTGCCCATTGCTGTGTTTATTTTTTTAATATACTTTTTAAAAATTTTAAAAAGATACTTAGACTACATAAATGTTACAAAAAATATATAGGGGATTCCCATATGCCCCACTCCCAACCTTTTCCACATTTTCCCACATTAACAACATCCTCCATTAGTGTGGTATATTTGTTACAATTGATGAACACATTTTGGAGCACTGCCACTATGAGTGTATTATAGTTTACACTGTAGTTTACACTCTCTGCCCTTCACTGTGTTTAAGTCCATTTCCCCATGGTCACAAACTCATTAGACCAGAATTTATTTACTATCTTGTAGAAGTGCTCTTTAGAACACTGTTTACAATATGCTGACTTTAGTGTAAGATAATTCCATTGGGTGGTTTGCAGATGAGTCATAGAGTTTGATCATGGCCAGTTTGGAGATTTCTGTTCTAAAATGCTGGATGAATTTGAATTTTATTATGCAAACTACATAAATAATTGAATGGTTTTAGATAAGGAATATTTTGAATTTTATACATGTTCTAGCAGCTATATAGAAGACAAATTTGAGGGAGGCTGGACCAGAAGTGGAGAAAATATTTGGAGGCTTGTGACAACAATCCAGACTATCAGTGATGTAATACTGGACTAAGTCTACAATGAGAAATAGGGATGTGGGGTGGAATTGAGAAGATATATTTAGGGAGTAGTATTGACACATCTTCAGACTAATTGTAATTAAGAATGATAAAAAGAAAAAGAATGATAGACTGGGAAATATAAAGGAAATTTTCCAATTTCTGGCTTAGAGAATCAGGCAGGGGGTGGCGCAATTCATACAGAAAAAGAAAATGGTGTAGAACTGTGGCGTAACAGCCTTAGTTTGAGGGATCTATGAAAGAAAAGTGAGAAATTGACATGTGGGACCAGAAGAGAGATCTGGGCTAGAGATGAAAAGTTAAGAGTCCTTGGCATCCTGACTGAAACAACAGGTTTGGATGTGGTCACTGAAATAGACTATGGTGAATGAGAAGGAAAGTGAGAAGATGATTGAAACTTGTTGAACATCTACATGTTCATGGTTAACAGAGGAAGAGGACACTGAGATTATGAAAGAAAATTAGCAGGGAGCCCCACCAGGGAAATATGGTGAAGCCAAGACAGCAGAAGGGGAAGAACATAATCAAATCTGTAAAACTGCTGAAAACTCAGGAAGGAAAGTTCAAGAATGATAAAGACAGTGGCCTTTGCATGTGAGAATTTGAAAGTAATTGAAATACCCATAGGAGAGTTGTTCAACTGGAGTGGTTGGCTAGGGTTCAGCAAGTTCAAACACACAGAGGGCTGAAATAGAGATGAATAGGTCTGGAGAGGGACTGCATGGGACTGTTTCTAAGGAGCTTAGCTCTGAAAGAGAGCCACAGGAGGCTGTGTTGGGGTCTTCAGGGAAGCTGTCCTGATGTCACCAGGGAAGACTGTCCTTGGGCTGTAGTGGGGGAGACCAGCAAGGCTCTATACAACAGTGCTCTCTAGCTTTGCTCTTTGTGTAAATAGAAAGTGCTAATTGTCCTGTGCATTAATGAAAGGGCCTTGCTGTGGCAGGGAAAGGAGACCAGCCCCTGGGCTCTGCCTCTCTGTGCCCCACCAGGGCCTACAGCAAGCCTAGAGGATCAAGCAGTGCTCTGACCTCACCCCTCCCCTGCAAAGAGCATGTCAGGGCAGAATGGTGGGCATCATGCCAGTAGAGAGCTCTGGTACCCACAATCTGGTGAGCTCATTCTAAGTGCTTCTTTCTGCCCATGGGGAGCAGGATCCTTCACAGGCATCACAGGAAACTCCCCCCATGGGTTCCCCTTTCCTCAAGGCAAGCAAGGGCAGAGGACTTCTGCAATTATCACATAACTGCCCTGTATGACTTGGGAGAAATATGTTGGGACTGACAGTGTCTGAAAATTTCATGGATTATCTGTGGGGACTTTGGGCCCCCTCTAATCCAGGTCTCCCTGTATGGGGGTCTCTCCTGGAGGTGACTGATGACCAAGTCCCCTTCCATATGTGGCCCTGCCCACTCAGCACTTGCTTCCCTGGCCTGCATCAGAAGGGAGCCTCCAGGGAGTGTCCTTCTTACAGCTGAATTGGCCACTTCTTATTTTATTAAACCACATGGAAAGTACAAGTGTTGGAGGGGATGTGGACGAATAGGAACCCTCATTCACTGCTGGGAGCAATGCAAAGTGGTGTATTCACTGTGGATGATATATTTATTGCTCCTCTGAAAGCAAAGTATAGAATTATCATATGATCTGGCAACTGCACTACTAGGTATATACCCCAAAGAATTGAAAGCAGCATCTCAAAAAGATATTTGGAAACAAGTGTTCATAGTAGCACTATTTGCAATTGCCAAATGATGGAATCAACGCAAGCATCCCTCAAGAGATGAATTGATTAATAAAATGTATAATAGTATAGACATACAATAGAATATTATTCAGCTGTATAAAGGAATGAATTCTATGATGTGACAATATGGATGAACTTGGAAGACATTCTATTGAGTGAAATAAACCAGACACAAAGGACAAATATTGTAGTATCACTTTTTAAAAATATATAGAAAAAAAACCTTGTAGCATCAGAATGTATTCATTTCTGTGGTGAGTATACAGAATGAGAAAGTAAAGGCTTAAAATCTACAGCATTCCTATTTGGAATGATGGAAACATTTTGGCAAGTCATGGTGTTCCATCAAGTTGACAGACCCTCATTAATAAAAAGACTCCCTACCAAGTTCATCTAACTTCTGGTACTATAGCTAAAGTACAGGATATGGAACTATGAACTCACATTTCTCAACTAAGAAAGGCCCAGCCAGAGTCTTGGAATTGTTCTACCTCTGGAAACTTAAAAGAAATTCAAACTACTTGCCAGGCTGTTTTTTGTATTTCTTTATCTTGCAATAATGTAAGAGACAAGAAGGCAAGAAAATTTCTTTTTGTTCAACTATTTACCTCTCTAGCAGCTGGACTAGTGCCTAACTCATTTTATGGTGCTGAGGTTTGAGAGTAACTACTTAATATCATCTCTTTTCACCACTGCAATTCAGATCTTAAAGGAAGAGAAAATGACAGTTGAACAGATTTCTCAATTTTTTTATTTGACAACTTTTGGAGCACATAGTTTCATTGTGTGCAAAGAGGTCCCTAACATCGTACCCCATTAACAAGCAGACATGACCTTATCATGCGTTATGTAGCCCTAACTGACCAGTTTCTTTCTCTTAACAATATGAATTTGTGATGCATCCATGTCTTTCTGTGGCAAGATAGCACTTTCCTTTTTACTGCTGAGTAACTATGTGGGCATAGTTGTACCACAGTTTGGTTATCCATTCACCTAGTGAAGGACACCTTGGTTTCTCCTAGTTTGTGGCTATAATAACTAAAACTTGCTATAAATAGATCCGTGCTGTTTTTTTATTTTTTTATTTTATTGTGGACATTAGTTATCAAACAAAATTGGGTACATGCCTAAGAGTGTGATTAACAAGTCACATGCTGAGATATGTTTACCTTAGTAAGCCATGCTAAAATGTCTTCCAAAGTGGCTGTGCCATTTGCATTCCCTCCAGCAAGGAAGGAGAGTTCCTGTTTATTGTTAGCACTTGGATTGTCTGTTCTTTGTTGTTTATAAGTTACATTTCAATAATGACAAATGATGTTAAGTGTCTTTATATGTGCTTATTTGCCAGTTGTATACTAATTTGGTGAGGGGTCTGTTCAGCCACTTTCCAATTTTCTTGGTTGCCTGGTTTGTTTTCTTTTTATTGAGCTCTTAGGCCTTTTGTATATTTTGGTACAAAATATGTGTTTCACAAAACTTTCTCCCAGTACAGGATTGAGGTCTTTTCATTCAATTAGCAGTGTATTCCACATAGTAGAATTTTTATTTTTTTTAAATGAAGTTGCATTACCATTTTTTCCTTTCATGACTCTTTCTTTAGATGTTGCATTTCAAAACTCATCACCAAACATAAGGTCATTCTCCTGTTGAACCTCATTTTTTTAAAAAAATCACTTTGCTTCTTAGGCATTAACTTATAAACTATTTTAGGTGAGTTTGTATATAAGATGTAAAGTTTGGACACAAGAGGAGGCAAGATGGTTGCTGAGTGAACTTGCCTTTGCGGTCTGTCCTGGGAAGAGACGGCTGGGCGTGGCTGCAGGTTCTCCAAGGTGGGGCTTTTTTGGGATTTTTGCAGGGCAGAAGTGCCTGGACATCGATTGGGTGGAAAGGTGCAGCAGGAAACACCTCACATTCGCTGGGTTTTCTCATCGTCCACTGCCTCATTTCTGTGTGAACTGATTTAGGCTACCTATACTATCCTCTTTCCCCTACATCTTGATATCCGCCACCATCTACTGTCTCTCCTATATTCCACCTCCCACCTCCCTTTCTTCGATCCACGAAGGGTCTAAGTCTTAATTTCTAATACCTTTGTTTTGTTTTCTGTCTGTTATACACTCTTGAAACTATTACCTTTCTTTTCTCTTTCCCTCTCTCACGAAAACAATAGCTTTTTAGCTCATACCATATTCCTCCCATACTCAATCATCTACCTCATAATAGGTACTCTACCTACTGCTATAACTCTACACAATTTACATGAATCTAACCTCCATCCTCCCAGATCTAATATTCTTGCTTTGTTAACTATATCACCAATACTACTTTACACTTTTCCCTTGCTTACACAATTGCCTTTCCCCAACACTAATAATTTCCTTTAAAGTGAACTTAACCAACAACAAGAAATTAGAATAAGAAGAAAAAAGTGACAAAGAGAAGATATAACACATATACAAAAATAACAGCTAATTAACCTCCAAGAGTAGACAAAGAAGCTAAGGAACTGATTAAATCCGTCAAGATAAAGAGATGACCAGAAAGCAACAAAAGTCTACAAACCAAACCAGTAATCAGGAAAACATGGCTGAATCCAATCAACAAACCAAAAATCAGGAAGGGGAGCAGAACTTTGCACAAGCAATGAAAGATCTCAGAACATTTATCACCGACAAATTTGACGAAGTAATGAAAGAGGTTAACAACATGAAGACATCACTTGGAGGGGAAATTGCAGACATACGCAAAAACATATGATGGGAATGAACACCACAGTTCAAGAAATCAAAAATACACTTGCAGCAAATATCAGCAGACTAGAAGAGGTAGAGCAGAGAATTAGTGATGTGGAAGACAGAACATCAGAAATCAAACGGATAGTAGAAGGGGTCAATAAGAAGATAGAAAAAAATCCAGTTAGGACTTAGGGACCTGAATGACAATGCAAAACGCTCAAACATACATATTATAGGCATTCCAGAAGGTGAAGAGAAGGGAAAGGGGTCAGGAGTGTTGCAGGAAATAATGGCTGAAAACTTCCGAAATCTACTGAAAGAGACAGATGTACATATCCAAGAAGCACAGCGCACTCCACTACTCATAAACCCCAACAGGCCCACCCCAAGACATATACTTGTCAAATTATCCAATGCTCAAGACAAAGAGAAAATCCTAAAAGCAGCAAGAGAAAAGAAAACCTCACATAGAAGGGAAGCTCCATTAGATTAAGTGCTGATTTCTCATCTGAAACCATGGAGGCAAGAAGGCAGTGGTATGATATAGTCAAGATACTAAAGGAAAAAAAATTCCAACCAAGAATACTCTATCCAGCTAAACTAGTATTCAAACATGATGGAGAGTTCAAAATATTCGCAGACAAACAGAAACTGAAAGAGTATACCAACAAGAAACCTCCGCTTCAAGAAATTCTAAAGGGAGTTCTGCAGGAAGAAAGGAAAAAACAAGAAAGGTAGAGTTGGAGGAGAGTATAAGAGCAACAACAACAACAAAAAAGACAAAAAAAATACAAACAAAATATGACAAACACAAATCCAATCAAAATATGGCTAACATAAATAATTCCTTGAAAGTAATAACGCTGAATGTCAACGGATTAAACTCACCTATCAAAAGATTCAGACTGGGACATTGGATAAGGAAATATGACCCATCCATATGCTGTCTACAAGAGACACATCTTAGACCCAGAGATGCATGGAGATTGAAAGTGAATGGCTGGAAAACAATCATACAAGCTAACAATAACCAAAAAAAGGCAGGAGTAGCTATATTAATATCAGACAAAACAGACTTTAAATGTGAAACAATTGTGAGAGACAAAGAAGGATACTACATTTTAGTGAAAGGGAAAATCTGTCAAGAAGATCGAACAATCATAAATATTTATTCCCCTAACAAGGGTGCCTCTAAATACATGAGGCAAAAACTCAGCATGTAAATGCAATGCCTTCCCCCCAGCGTGGGACATGACACCCGGGGATGAGCCTCCCTGGCAACGAGGGACCACTATCAACTACCAACTGATGATGCAACTGGAAAATGACCTTATACGGAAGGTTCAATGCGGATCAGCAGAATATCCATGTCTACATAAAATACCATGACTTTAAAATGCTGTTTGACCTAAAGTAAGGGGGAAATGGAAAGGAGAAATGAGTTTATATGGCTACGAGTTTCTAAAAAAGAGTCTGGAGGCTGGCAGAAGGTTTGCCCTCATGCACAACTGAGCAGAGTCAGAGAGACAGATAAAGCAGATACAACCCCCAGATATTGGTTCCTTTGAGGGCTAAAGAGACCCACGGGAGTTATGGTCATGGCCGATGGGGTTAACTACCAGGGCAGATGGCCCCTCTTTGGAAATGGTGTTAATGTGTGATGAATCTGGACTCAGATGGGATCTCCCTTCATAAGACTTTCATGCCAATGTGCTGGAGGTGCAGTTAATGTTGGGGTTTAAGATATATTTAGGGGATTTGAATCTCTGGACTGACAATGTGATAGCCAGATCCTGAGCCTCAACAGACTCCAGCACCTACAATCTGATTTATTGGACTTACCACACTCAGCTAAGATGGAGTTGAAGAAGGACAACCACCACACCATGGAGCCTAGAGTGATTACAACTGAAAATGGGAGGATTGCATCCAGCATCCAGGTGGAATCTGACCCTCCTCTTGACATAGAGGTGCAATGGACACAACCAATCCAGTGTCCACATAGAAGAGGTGGCATTGGATTGGGAAAAGTGGACATAATGGACAAAGGGTATGGGGAAAGGCAGGAAGAGATGAGAGGTGGAGGTGTCTTCGGGACATGGAGCTGCCCTGGATGGTGCTTCAGAGGTAATCACCGGACATTGTAAATCCTCACAGGGCCTACATGATGGAATAGAGGAGAGTATGGGCCATGATGTGAACCAATGTATATGAGGTGCAGAGGTGCCCAAAGATGTACTTACCAAATCCAATGGATGTGTCAGGATGATGGGAACGAGTGTTGTTGGGGGGGGAGAGGGGGGGTGGGGGGGTGGGGTTGAATGGGACCTCACATATATATTTTTAATGTAATATTATTACAAAGTCAATAAAAAATAAAAAAATTAAAAAAAAATAAATAAATAAATACGTGAGGCAAATGCTGGAAAAACTAAGTGAAACAATAGATACATCTACAATTATAGTGGGGGATTTTAATACACCACTATCAACTCTGGACAGAATATCTCAAAAGAGAATCACCAAAGAAACAAAACATCTGAACAGTATATTAGAGGAGCTGGATCTAATAGACATATATAGATCGCTACACCCAAACACAGCAGGATATACATTTTTCTCAAGTGCACATGGATCATTCTCCAAGATAGATCATATGCTAGGCCACAAAGTAAGGCTGAATGAATTCAGAAAGATTGAAATCATACAAAACAATATCTCTGACCACAGTGGAGTCAAGCTGGAAATTTGCAAGGGACAGAAGCCAAGGTTTCACACCAGAATTTGGAAATTAAACAGCACACTCTTAGAAAACCAGTGGGTCAAAGAGGAAATCTCAAAAGAAATCAATGACTACCTTGAAACAAATGATAATGATAACACAACATACCAAAATTTATGGGATGCAGCAAAAGCAGTACTGAGAGGGAAATTTATAGCCATAAACTCATATATCAGAAAAGAAGAAAGAGCAAAAATTGAAGAACTAACTGCACTTTTGAAGGAATTAGAAAAACACCAACAAAGTAACCCAACATGAAAAAGAAGGAAGGAAATAATAAGGATAAGAGCAGAACTAAATGAAATAGAAAATAAGAAAGCACTTGAAAAGATAAACAAGACCAAGAGTTGGTTTTTTGAGAAGATCAACAAAATTGACAAACCTTTAGCGAGACTAACAAAGAAAAAAAGAGAGAAGATGCAAATACACAAAATAAGAAATGAGAAAGGCGATATCACCACTGACCCCACAGAAATAAAGACTATCATAAGAGGATACTTTGAAAAACTATATTCCAACAAAAATGACAATATAGAGGAAATGGACAAAGTCCTAGAAACACATTAGCAGCCCATATTGACAAAAGAAGAAATTGATGATCTTAACAAACCAATCACAAGCAGAGAGATAGAATCAGTTATTAAAAATCTCCCAAGTAAGAAGAGCCCAGGGCCAGATGGCCTCACAGGTGAATTCTACAAAACATTCTGGAAAGAACTGACACCAATCCTGCTGAAACTATTCCAAAAAATCGAAACAGAAAGAACATTACCCATCCTTCTATGATGCCAACATTACCCTAGTACAGAAAGCCAAACAAAGACATCATATAAAGAACTCCTATATCTTGAAAATAAAAAGATAAACAACCCATTTAAAAAATGGGAAAAAGACTTAAACAGACACTTCTCCAAAGAAGAAATACAAATGGCAAAAAAGCACATGAAAAAATGTTCCAAATCTCTAGCTATCAGGGAAATGCAAATCAAAACCACAATGAGATACCATCTTACACCCATAAGATTGGCAGCTGTGAAAAAAACAGAAGAATACAAGTGCTGGAGAGGATGTGGAGAAAGGGGAACACTCATCCACTGCTGGTGGGAATGCAGAAGGATCCAACCATTCTGGAGGACAGTATGGCGGTTTCTCAAAAAACTAGCCATAGATTTCCCATATGACCCAGCAATACCACTGCTGGGTATATACCCAGCAGAACTGAAAACAAGGTCACAAACCGATATATTTACACCAATGTTCATAGCAGCATTGTTCACTATCGCCAAAAGTTGGAATCAACCCAAATGCCCATCAACAGATGAGTGGATCAATAAAATGTGGTATATACACACAATGGAATACTACTTGGCTGTAAGAACAAACACACTACAAACACATGTGATAACATGGATGAATCTTGAGAACCTTATGTTGAGTGAAGCAACCCAGACATTGAAGGACAAATACTACATGACCTCAATGATATGAAATAACCAAGCTGCCCTATATAGCAAGAGACTGAACGATAGGCTTACAGGAAATCTGAGGGTGGAGGAAGGATGTGAGCCAATGCCTGCAGGGGTGGAATTTAAGAAGAGATGGTGGTAAGTATGAACACAAAGAAGAGATAAAATGGGGGCAAGGGGTTGCCTTTGCTTGGGGCTTTGTGGGTTTGAGGGTGGCTGGGGATGGGCGGATGGGTAACATTGCCCAAAAGTGGGGGGAGAGAGGGGTAGCATACAAACACAGGAGAGTGTCAGGTGTTGGTGGAGAATAAAATGCCGAGAAAATCATATCAAAATATAAAAAAGAGGGTTACCTTTTTAGAATGCTCGGAGGGGAGGGTCTGATGCAGGACGGGCTCCTGGGGAATGTCTAAATGCTCATTCTGCCAGAGTGGGTGACACCATGGGGTAGAAACCCAAGTAGTGAGAGTGGGGGTGGACCCACATCCTGGGGAGGACCAATGCCATCAAATAGAGGGAACTGTATCCCTCAAGAGAAAGGGTGGCTCCCAGGGCATTGGGGCAGTTGAGCAAGTTAGGCCCTGAACACTATTCCATCTATCTCTGGAAGTGGCCCCTCGGGAAACGGAGGTTGGCTGTCACTGTGGGCACCAAGGTGGAAGGGAAAATGGACGTTAAATGTGTGGAACCAAGGTAAATGGGGGGTAAGAGAGGAGTTTCGTGAGAGTACACAAGGATGGATATAAAACATGTAATATTACACCATAACATATAGGAGATGACAGACTGATAATGTAAACCATAATGTAAAACATAGGATAACTAAGAATTTAAAAAACTGTGTATCCAAAAGTATGCACCACAATGTAAGCACAGATGTCACCTTGTTTGAAAGCTATTGTCTCAGACTCTGTACATCACATTAAGTGAATATGATGTGAATAGGGTGTAAGAGTATCGATGTGGAAGGGAAAAGGTTTTGTGGTGGATGTATGGGAGTGCTGTATATTATATATATGCATTGCTGTGGTCTAGGGCTCCTGTGAAGAGAAGTTCAATAATTAGGGGAAAAAAAAAAAAAAAGAAAGAAAAAGATAGGATGTAGAATTTTTTCCAAGTCAACACGTATTCTTTGTCTAACCTTTAAACCCATCGCTATATGCCATTTCCTAGTAAGGGACCCTGACATTATATTGGGCTTCAAATTTCAGGGAGTTCTGGATCACAGAGTGGTTCAACAATGGCAATGGAGGAATACTGGTATAGGATACCATTGACAGGTGATATATGGCTGACAGGGAGCTGTACAGAACATATGTCCAGGGTGCATGGTAATGTTTGGATATACTCATAGTGGCAACAATTAAAAACCACAGCAGGGGGGGTACTGGGTTCCTGGCCAGTGGTGCTCTGTCGTGGTCCCTAGGGCAGCAGCGACAGTCTCCCAGGTGTAGCGGCGGGGACCGGGAGGGAGTGAGGGTTCAACAGTGAGCCCCTGACACTAATGACTATGCTTGTGAGCTGATGGGTCTGAAATAAGAACAAGGCCTAGAGCAGCATTGTGCCTGGGAATTTCCTCCTGTCAGCCTTCATGGTACTCAAATGTGGCCAGTCTCGAAGCAAAACTCAGCATGTAAATGCAATGCCTTCCCCCCAGCGTGGGACATGATACCCGGGGATGAGCCTCCCTGGCACCGAGGGACCACTATCAACTACCAACTGATGATGCAACTGGAAAATGACCTTATAGGGAAGGTTCAATGCGGATCAGCAGAATATCCCTGTCTACATAAAATAACATGACTTTAAAATGCTGTTTGACCTAATATAAGGGGGAAATGGAAAGGAGAAATGAGTTTATATGGCTACAAGTCTCTAAAAAAGAGTCTGGAGGCTGTCAGAAGGATTGCCCTTAGGCACAACTGAGCAGAGTCTGAGAGACAGATACAGCAGATACAACCCCCAGGTATTGGTTCCTTTGAGGGCTAAAGAGACCCATGGGAGTTATGGTTATGGCAGATGGGGTTAACTACCAGGTCAGATGGCCCCTCTTTGGAACTGGTGTTTATGTGTGATGAATCTGGACTCAGATGGGATCTCTCTTCATAAGACTTTCATGCTAATGTGCTGGAGTTGCAGTTAGTGTTGGGGTTTAAGATATATTTAGGGGATTTGAATCTCTGGACTGACAATGTGATAGCCAGGTCCTGAGCTTCAACAGACTCCAGCACCTACAATCTGATTTATTGGACTCACCACACTCAGCTAAGATGGAGTTGAAGAAGGACAACCACCACACCATGGAGCCTAGAGTGATTACAACTGAAAGTGGGAGGATTGCATCCAGCATCCATGTGGAATCTGAGCCTCCTCTTGACATAGAGTTGCAATGGACACAACCAATCCAATGTCCACATAGAAAAGGTGGCATTGGATTGGGAAAAGTGGACATGGTGGCTGATGGGTATGGGGAAAGGCAGGAAGAGATGAGAGGTGGAGGCATCTTTGGGACATGGAGCTGCCCTGGATGGTGCTTCAGGGGCAATCACCGGACATTGTAAATCCTCACAGGGCCTACTGGATGGAATGGGGGAGAGTATGGGCCATGATGTGGACCATTGACCATGAGGTGCAGAGGTGCCCAAAGATGTACTTACCAAATGCAATGGATGTGTCATGATGATGGGAATGAGTGTTGCTCGGGGGGGGAGAGGTGAGGTTGGGGTGTTGGGGTTCAATGGGACCTCATATATATATATTTTTAATGTAATTTATTACAAAGTCAATAAAAAAAAGATGTAAAGTTTACATTTTTTTTTTTTCAATATGGCCATCCAGTTGTTCCATTTCCATGTGTTGAAAGGATTATGTTCACTTGAACACATTTTAATGGGTCTACATATGGACTCTATTTTTTTTCCATTGTTCTCTTCTGTGTATCAAAGTCATACTCTATTAATTATTGTAGATATGAATTGGAGTCAGGTAGTATGAGTTGCTCAATTTTATTCTTCTTAAGCACTTTGCAAGCTATTCTAGGGGTAGAAACAGTTCATAAATATATACAAAATATCTTTCTAGGATTTTGTATAAGATCTTAAAAACATTGAATCTACCCACCATGAATAAGAAATATTTCTCCATTTATTTAACTTTTACTACTTGAAAGTTTTTCATAGGTTATGAGAGAAAAATATGTATGTATTTTCTTAGGTTTGACCAAAAAAAATTTATTATGTGTTTTTACAACTATAAATGCATTTGTAGAAGGAGAAATCAATTGACTTTTGTATATTTACCTTCTACTTTGCTTCTTATTATCTCCATGCAGTCTCATCAAGGCACTGGATAGTTAGCTCCATTTCCTTCGAACTTGCAAATTTATAGCACTGAATAATATAAAAATTTAATTTCAGAGATTCTGTTGGTAGCCTGAAGGGGGTGCATGAACAGTGAACAGTGAGCACCAAGCACTTTCTCTCCTGAACCCTGGGTGCCAGGAGAGGTGCCTGGGCCATTTTTTTTTTATTATAATTTTTAAAATTTAATACAGCACACAAAATGTTACATTAAAAAACATAAGTGGTTCCCATATACCCCACTCCCCACCCCCACCCCCATTAATTTTTTATTGTATTTTTTAGGATACTTAGATCACAAAAAAATGTTACATTAAAAAAATATGAGAGGTCCCCATATACCCCCCACCCCCCTCACCCCACTCCTCCCACATCGAAAACCTCCCTCATCGTTGTGGCACATTCATTGCATTTGGTGGATACATTTTGGAGCACTGCTGCACTGCATGGATTATAGTTTACATTGTAGTCTACACTCTCCCCCACTACATTCAATGGGTTATGGCAGGATATATAATGTCCAGCATCTGTCCCTGCAATATCATTTAGGACAACCGAGCTGTCATTTTGACCCAACTGAACCTGAGACCCAGTGGAGAAGGCCTCCCTATGGGCCCTGAGACCTGGTTACCCTGTCCCATGTGGACAAGCACTTCATTCTGCAGGCCCCACTGGCTCCAGTGGCCATGGAACAACTCTTGTCCTGTCCATAGTGAGCCAAAAGCTTCATTCTTAGGGAAGCAGACTTGGCCTAGTGGTTAGGGAATCCATCTACCACATGGGAGGTCCATGGCTCAAACCCGGGGCCTCCTTGACCCATGTGGAGCTGGCCCATGCACAGTGCTGATGTGTGCAAGGAGTGCCATGCCACACAGGGGTGTCCCCTGCATAGGGGAGCCCCACGCAGAAGGAATGTGCCCTACAAGGAGAGCTGCCCAGCGTGAAAGAAAGTGCAGCCTGCCCAGGAATGGTGTCACACACACGGGGAGCTGATGCAGCAAGATGATGCAACTGAAAGAAACACAGATTCCTGTGCCGCTTACAACAGAAGCAGACAAAGAACATGCAGCAAATAGACACAGAGAACAGACAACTGGGGTGGGGGGGAGGGGAGAGAATAAATAAATAAATCTTTTTAAAAAAAGATTCATTCATTGATTTTCATACTGTTAATTCCTAAAATGGCTTCCCCAGGTCCCCCTCCTTGAACGTGTCTCATCATTGGTTTGTAGTTTTCAGGTAACAAATCTTGCACCTCCTTGGTTCAATTTCTTAAGTATTTTATTCTTCCTGATGCTGTTGTAGAAGAAATTGCTTTATTAACTTTCTTTTCAGATTGTTTGCTTCTATGTTATAGAAATACAGACTTTTGTGCAACTTTCTGACATTGTTTATTAACTGTAACAGTATTTTGTGAGTCCTAGAGGGATTTTTATATATAAATTGTGTCACTTCTAAATAGAGACAGTTTTTGTTCTTCCTTTCCTATTTGGAGGCCTTTACCTCCTTTTTCTTGCCTAATTTCTCTGGCTAGGACATCTTAGACTTGAGGAATAGCAGTGCAAAAACAACACCATGGATTTGGCCTTGATATTATTGGCAAAAGCTCACAGTCTTTCACCACTGAGTATGATGCTAATTATGTAGTCCTTGTTTTGCTGGCTTGTTTCTTTGTATTTCATCATGAAAAGGTATTGGATTGCATCAAATGATTTATCTGCAGCAAATTGCATGACCACAGTATCCCTTTTTTTTTTCTTTTCACTCCCCCTCCCCAGCTCTGCTCCTTTTGCTGTCTGTGCCCCTTTGCTGTGTGATCTTCTGAATCTATTTCTCTTTTTGTCTTTTTTTCTCTTTTTTCTCCTTTAGGACTCACTGGGATTCAATCCTAGGGACCTCTGATGTGGAGAGAGGTTCCCTGTCACTTGCACCACCTCAGTTCCTGGTTTCTCTTATGCCTTGCCTTGACTTTCCCCTTGTTTCTCTTTTGTTGTGTCATCATCTTGCTTCTTGTCTCACTTGCACAGGAACTAGCTTGCTGCTCAGGCACTTGATTCACCACACAGGCACTCAACTCGGCATGTGGGCACTCAGCTTGGTGCATGGGCACTCAGCTCACTGCATGGACAATGGCTCGCCACACAGGCATGCTTTTATTTTTTACCTGGAGGCCCCAGGGATGGAAGCCAGGCCCTCCCATATGGTAGGTGGAATCCCAATCACTTGAGCCACATCCACTTCCCCACCATATTCATTTCTTGTTGAATTAATGTTGCTTGTTACTTTGCACCTTAATTCCATTTTATTAGAGAAGTTTAAGGTTTCTGGGAAAATCATGCTTAAACTACACAGCTCCATATAACCCTGTCACAGGCAGTTTTCTGCATTATTAATTCTTTGCTTTAATGCTGTATTTTTGTTATAACTGATAAAACAATATTATTAGAATTATACTCTTATATGTAGTCCATAGTATGCTTTAGGGTTCTGTCAGTGTTGTACAGTTCTATGTTTGAAATTTTTATTGTGGTAAGACACATACAACCTAAAAATTTCCATTTATGTTTTTCAAATATACAATTAGTGATGTTAATTTGCATACACAGTATTGTCACTGTCATCCACTATCAGATTTTTCTTTCACCCCATAGAAACTGCACCCATTAGTCCAGGACATGCATTCCCTGCACCCCCCAGTCAAATGCCAGTTCACAGGAGCACTGATGCTCATGAAAGGAGGCCCAGCTGGAGCTGTGAAGGTGCCCAAATGTCTACACTGGGTCCACCCAACCAGGTCGACATTCGGAGGTCAGAGGCCAGGATCCCAGGAAGATGCAGCCTAAGGACTCCTCACTCCAGAGGGAGATGAGGGTGTGCAGTCCTGCCCATGCAGCCCACGTGTCTCCAATCAGGCTTCCCCAGTCCTGTCCCTCCACGTGGAAAGTCTTATTCATTGTACATTTCCCCCATGTAGTGTTGATGGGCTCAAGTCCACCATGAAGACTGCAGGTTCCTAAGCGGAGGTGAAAAGAAACCTCAGCATGAGAAGCAGATTCCCTCTTTCTCCAAACAGAAAGAAGGCACTGCCATGCGTCAGGATGCAGTCCTTGAACATGGGGCTTTTGAGACACTCACTGTTCAGAGGTGGTTGCTGTGCCTGGTGAACGCCCTTCACCCCTCACCCCAGGGATTCTAATGGGCTGTCTTGCTCCTTGCCCAGTTTGACGGTAGTGAAATGCACATCGCTCTGCTGCAGGGGGACTCGTGTGTGTCCTTCAGCACCAGAGAAGGATGGATGCCCTTAAACTTACCAAACATTAAAACCTGATGACCCTCAAGAGTATTTAAAGAGGAAAGAATGAGTCTGTATCTCATTTTAATTAACACAGGAACTGAAGAACAAAACTGCAACTCCAGGCTATTCTAGAAACAGAAATTTAATGTAATATTCTGGTCAAGAACTTGCTATTTAAAAAACTCATCATGTCCCTACCCAAGTGGCATTTCTTTTGACTTTTATACAGAAATCAGTTGCCCTCCCACTTCTCCCCCAAATCCTCCATTCCCACTAATTCCTGTGTCTTCTTTCCTAAATCCAGGAAGCAGTGGTCCTTGGTACTTGCAGGGCCTGAGCTTATCAATAGGTCCATGCTGCGCCCTGCTCCCTCACTGGAAGAGGGTCTCCCTCTCATCTCTCCAGCAAGGGCTTGGTTTAGAGGAGGCCAACCCCCCTCAGTCTCAAGCTCTTGAGCAGCTGCTGGAGCTGCCTCTGAAATGTGAGGTACCTTCAACCCAGAAGCTGCCCCTGGAGCTGGAGCTGGTGGCAGCGGTGGTGCTGAAGGGAAGTCCAGCTCCAGTTCTGGTTGTAGGTCTGGCTCTGGACCTGGTGCTGGAGCTGGAAGAGGAGAAACATTCACCCCCACAATGGCCACCCCTCTGCCTTTCAAAGCACAGAACACCCCACAGCCTCGAGCAGCCCAAACACCCCCAGGAATGTGTCCCAGGCTGCAGCCCCTGGAGGCGTGGTCTGGGCTTCCTCTTCCTTAGCTTCTGGACAACAGCAGCTTCTGAGGCTCTTCCTGGGTCCTGCCCCCCCAGTCTCCCCATCACCTGCCCAGCTCCCTGGTGCTGTGTTATTCTGACAACCATGTGTGGGTGTCCCCCACCCACTGATGATAATCTCCCAATAGGTGGGGAGAAAGCCTTGCTCAGCCCTAATGCAGCTGAGTTCCCCTGCCTGGATTGGTGAGTGGGCCGCTCACCACACCTCCCTTTGGGGGCCATGATCATGGGGTGGAGAGGACTGGGTGGGCAAACGAGCTGGGAATGGGCTGTGGAGGGGATGGGCTCTCAAGGGCTGGCCCTGAGACACCTTTCTCCCTTTCTTCCCAGGGTGCCAGGGCCTCACCCAGAGCTCTCCTCACCACCTGTCCTCCTGCAGGGGGAAGGCCCAGAGCCTCACCATGGAGGGAGAGGTCAGCCCAGCCCTCCTGAGCACATCCCCAGTGCTCACCCACTGCCTTTGTGTGCTGTTGTGGAGATTGCTTTGTACAAGGTCTTTACATTTTTAGATTTACTGCTAGCTATTTTTTTTTCAAGATTTAATAAAATTAATTTTCTTCTGCTTCATCCAGGACATTCTTGAATGAGACTGGCACTTTATTTTTTGGTGTGGCTGTATGGCAGTGAAGAGTACAATGTGAGTGGTAGAGTTTGTTGATCCACCTCAATTCATGGTAAGAGGCCAACAATTTTACCCACCATTGCTTTTATTTTTTTAAATATTTTAACACATTTTAAAATTAAAGTTAATAGATTACAAGGAACATTACATTAAAAAACATAAGAGGTTCCCATATAACCCACTCCCCACCCCACTCCTCCCTATTTGCTTCTTTAAGTTGCTATTGTAAGTGGATTTTTCTTTCTTGACTGCTACCTCAGATTGCTTCTTTTTTAAAAATTTTTTCTCTCTCCTTCTCCCCCCACCATCTGCTCTTTGAGTCCATTTGCTGTTTGTTCTTCTGTGTCTGCTTGTATTCTTTTCAGTGGCACCAAGAGTCTGTGTCTCTTTTTGTTGCATCATCTTCCTGTATCAGCTCTCTGTGTGTGTGGCGCCACTCCTGGGCAGGCTGTGCTTTTTTCACGTGGGGTGGCTCTCCTTGCAGGTGCACTCCTTGTGCGTGGGGCTCCCCTATGTGGGGGGCACCCCTGCCTGGCATGGCACTATTTGTGCACATCAGCTCTGCACATGGGCCAGCTCACCACACTGGTTAGGAAGCCCTGGGTTTGAACCCTGGACATCCCTATCAGTTGAGCCAAATCCGCTTCCCAGATCACTCATTTTCACTGTACAAAATGCTACTGATTTTTATGTTTTGATCTTCTATCCTGCCACTTTGCTGAACTCATTTATAAGTTCTAAAAACTTTGTTATAGTTTTCTCAGTTTTGTACTGCAAATAGTGAAAGCTTTACTTCTTTTCCAATTTGGATGACTTTCTTTTTCTTTTTCTTGGCTAAATGCTTGTACGTACTTCCAATAAAAATCTTATATTAGAGCAGTGACAGTCAGCATCCTTGTTTTGTTCCAGATCTTAGAGGAAAGGTCTTTTTCATTTTACTATTGAGTATGATGTTAACTGTGGGTTTTTCATATATAACCTTTATCATGTTGAGAAATTTCTTTCTATTCCTATATTTCCAAGTGTTTTTTTTTTTATCCAAAAAGGATGCTGTACTTTCTCAAATGCTTTTTCTGTGACAGTAGAGATGATCATGTTAGTTTTTTCTTTAGATCTGTTAATATGGTGTATTAGTTTGATTGATTTTCTTATGTTGACCCACCCTTGCATACCAGGGATAAAATCCACTTGATCATGGGAATTGGATGTGGCTCAAGTGACAGCATTTCCACCTACCATATGGGAGGACCTGGGTTCAATTGCTGGGGCCTCCTGGTGAAAAAGAAGAAGAGAAAGCATGTCTGCATGGCAAGCCAGTGCCAGTGTGAGTGCCTGTGTGGTGAGCCAGTACCCCACACAAGTGAGTCACACAGCAAGATGATGACACATCAAAAGAGAGACAAGGGGAGAGTCAAGGTGAAGCACAGCAGAGACCAGGAACTGAGGTGGCCCAGTTGACAAGGAACCTCTATCCACCTCAGAGGTCTCCAGGATCAAATCCTGGTGAATCCTAGAGGTCAGAAAATGAGAAGAGTAGACAACTCAGACAGCAAAAACAAAAGCAAAAAAATCCCCAGCAGGGTGGGAGGAGGGGAAGGGAGGAAAATAAGTTATAAATAAATCTTAAAAAATGATTCCACTTTATCATGGTGTGTAGTCTATTAATGTGTTGTTGAATAAGATTATTAATGTTTTATTGAGGATTTTAGTTCATTAGAGAGATTGATCTGTAGTTTTCTTTCCTTGTGGTGTCTTTATGTTGCTTTGGTATTAGGGTAATTTTGGCAACATAGAACAAATTAGATAATGTTCCTTCCACTTCAAGTTTTGGGAAGAGTTTAAGTAGAATAGGTTTTAGTTTTTCCTGGAATGATGGTAGAATTCACCCACGAAGTCACTGGTTCTGGGCTTTTCTATTTTGGGTGATTGTTGATAACTAATTAAATTTTGCTACTTCTGATAGGTCTCTTGAGTTCTTCTATTTATTATTTCATCAGTGTAGGATGCTTGTGTGTTTCTAGAAATTTGTCCATTTCATCTAAGGTATCCATTTTATTGGCATACAGTGTTTCAAAGTATCCTCTTTAATGATACTCTTTAATTCTGTCTGTGGGATCTGTGATGGTAGTCCCTCTCTTGTTTTTTATTTTATTTATTTGCTTTCATTTTCCTTTGTTCATCTAGAAGATCAATTTTATTAATCTTCTCAAAGAAACACCTTTTGGTTGTTAATTTTTCTAGTGTTTTTTTTTCCTTTTAATTCTCAATTTCATTTCATTCCACTCTAATCTTTGTTCTTTCCTACTTCTTCCTTTGTGATAAGTTTGCTCTTCTTCTAGTTCATATAAATATTTTAAGACATAAATATGCAATTGGTTCCTATGAAGGAGAACATATCACTAAAACAAGAACCCAGAAGCTTTAATGTGGACAAGTTCCCAGCAAAATAGCAACCACTGTCTGTGTGGGTTAGGACAATATCTGCATCTGGAACAGTGTATGGACTCAGTAAACATTGTAAACCAAGGAGGCTCTCGCTTCTTTCTGAAGTAGCATGTGATAGTTGTGCACAGCATCAGTTGCTCATATTGTTAATGATTTAAGGCTGATAATCATATCGTGGCTGTGTTTTAAAATTAATTACTTGATTTTGCATGAGTTTTTTTCTTCTATCAGATCAATACCATTATTTTACTTTATTAGGGAAGGTGTAGGTTTACAGACCAATTGTGCATGACATAGAGGATTCCCTTATACCACCCTACTGTTGTTAACAGCTTGCATTGATATGCAGCATTTGTAACAGTTGATGAGAACAGATTTATAATTGTACTGGTAACTATAGCCCATGGTTTACCTTAAGCTTCACTTTCTGTGTAGTACAGTTTCATGTTTGCTTTTTTAATTTGTTACCACAGATACAATCTAACAATTCCCCTTTAGCCACATTCAGATAAATATATTTCAGTGCTGTTAATTAAGATCACAAGTTAGTGCTCCCTTCAGCACCATGTATTACCAAATATTTCTACCATTCCAATTAGGAACAATATACATTTTTAGTCTTGACTTCCCATTCCCTATCACTGCCCTATCCTTTATTCTAGATTCTGACTCTATAAGTTTGCTTGTTCTGATTATTTCATACCAGTAAGAACCTACAATATTTGTCCTTTTGTGTCTGGCTGTTTCACTCAACAAGATGTATTCAAGGTTCATCCATGCTATTGCATGTGTCAGAACTTCATTCATTTTTTAAAAAATTATTTTTAATATATTGAATTATACCATTCATACATAAACATAGATAAACAATAAGTGTATAATAATAGTTGTGAACTTACAAAACAAATATACATAACACCGTACAGGACTCTCATAACTCACCCTACCACCAATAACTTGCATTGTTGTTAAACCTTTTAAACTAATGATCAAAGAGCATTGTCAAAATATTACTATTAGGGAGACGGACTTTGGCCCAGTGGTTGGGGCGTCCGTCTACCATATGGGAGGTCCGCGGTTCAAACCCCGGGCCTCCTCGACCCGTGTGGAGCTGGCCATGCGCAGTGCTGATGCGCGCAAGGAGTGCCGTGCCACGCAGGGGTGTCCCCCGCGTGGGGGAGCCCCACGCGCAAGGAGTGCGCCGTGAGGAAAGCCGCCCAGTGTGAAAAGAAAGAGCAGCCTGCCCAGGAATGGCGCCGCCCACACTTCCCATGCCACTGACGACAACAGAAGCGGACAAAGAAACAAGACGCAGCAAATAGACACAGAGAACAGACAACCAGGGGAGGGGGGGAAATTAAATAAATAAATAAATCTTTAAAAAAAAAATATATTACTATTAAACAAAGTATTTCCCCCAACCAATCCTATTATTATTATCTTTATATCATTTATATATGAACATACACAAACAATTACGTGTATAGTAAAAGTTGTGAACCCACAAAGCAAACATGCATAACATCACACAGGGGTCCCATACATCAACCTTCCACCAACACCTTGCATTGTCATGGGACATTTGTTATAAATTATGAAGGAATATTGTTAAAATCTTACTACTAATCATAGTTCTTATCTCACGTTTGGTGTATTTCTCTCCAACCCACCCTATTATTATTTTTTAAATATATTTTTATGACAGAAGTTGTAAACTTATAAAACAATCATGTACATGTGCAGAATTCCTAAACAACTCCCCTCCATCAACACACCACAATGTGCTGTGTCATTTGCCTGAGATGAAATAATATCATTTGATTGTTACCATGTCCATAGTGCACATTTGGCTCACATTTTCCATACTGCCTCAGTATCAATACAGTACATCTTTCATATAGATGCAAGAATATTATATTATTACTACTAACCACAGTCCATAGGTCACTCCAGCTGTATTTTTCCCAGGCTTCTCCACATTCCCAACACCCTGCAGTAGTGATATGCATTTCCTCTAGCTAACACAGGACACTCTTGCATCTGTAACATCAACCACAATTCTCATCCACCTCTTGGTTTACTGTGCTATCCGGTTCCTAGATTATTCTCTAGCATTCTGTCAACTGGCATTTACATAACTAGACTACCATTTTCAGTCATATCCCCATTTATAAATTAGCTGTTACTCACTCTGTGTTACTATCCACTCTGTACATTTCCACACTTTTACAGTAAAGCTAATTGAAACTTCTACATACATTAAATATCAGTACTCTACTCAGTCCTCCTCTTATCTCCTTTAAGAATCTACCACCTACCACCAGGTCTTGAAGATACTTTCCAATAATTTCTTCTAGAAGTTTTATGGTTCTTGCTTTTTAGTTTTTCAATTCATTTTGAGTTAATTTTTGGATAAGGTGTGAGATAGGGGTTCTCTACTTTTTTCAGCTGTGGATAGCCAATTCTTTCAGCACCATTTGTTGAATGGATTGTTCTGCCTGAACTGTGTGAGTTTGACAGGCTAGTCAAAACTCACTTGACCATACCCATGAGGGTCTGTGTCTGAACCATAAATTTGGTTCCATTGGTCTATTGTGTCTGTCTTTAGGCCAGTACCATGCTGTTTTTACTGGTATACATAGGTATTATGATTTAAACTCTGGAGATGAGGTTCACTTTTCCTTTTTTTTTTTTTTTTTTTTGATGTTTCTGGCTATTCAGGACTCCTTACCCTTCCAAATAAATTTAGTAATCATGTTTTCAATTTTTTTCTTTAATGCTGGTGGAATTTTTATAGGGATTGCATTAAATCTGTGTATCAATTTGAGTAGAATTGACATCTTAATGATATTTTGTCTTCCAATCCATAAGCATGGAATGTTCTTCCAGTTATTTAGACCATTTTGATTTTTTTAACATTGAGTTGCAGTTTTCTGAATACAAGTGCTTTACATCATTGGATAAATTTATTCCTGATTATTTGAGTTTTATCTGTCATATTTTATTTTTACCACTCTTTTGCCACTTTTAGTTACTTTTATTGATATAATCTTCATTTCTTGACTCTCTTCCAGGCCCCTCTCTCTTCTCTTTTCTTTTCAGGCTCTAGCACACCCTTTAGTATTTCCTGAAAATCTGGTCTCTTGCTTAGAGAGTCTCTCAGTTTCTGTTCATCTGTGAATATTCTAATTTCACCCTGATTTTTAAAAGACAGTCTTGCTGGATACAAGATTCTTGGCTGGAAGTTTTTCTCTTGTAGTATCTTAAATATATCAGACCACTCTCTTCTTGCCTCCATGGTTTCTTGTGAGAAATAAGCACTTAATCTTATTTGGTAACCCTTATATGTTATGCATTGCTGTTCTCTTGCTGCTCTCAAAATTCTCTCTTTGTCTTTGGCATTTGACATTCTGATGAGTACATGTCTTGGAGTTGGTCTATTAGGATTTTTTTCAGATGGGAGTACATTGAGCTTCTTGGACAGGGATATCTGTGTCCTTCAATAGGATTGGGAAATATTCTACCATTATTTTTTCAAATATTCCTTCTGCCCCTTTTGCCTTCTCTTCACCTTCTGGAACACCCACGATATGTATATTTTCATGCCTTTTGCTGTCATTTAGTTCCCTGAGACCTTGTTCAATTTTTTTTCCATTCTTTTCTTTATCTGTGCTTTTGTATGTTCACTTTCAGAGGCCATTTCTTCAAGCTCTCCAATCTTTTCTTCTGCCTCCTCAAATCTGCTATTACATGATTCCAATGTTTTTAAATTTTCATTTATTGCACCTTTCATTCCCATAAGATCTGCTATTTTTCTATGTATGCTTTCAAATCTTCTTTGTGCTCATCCAATGTCATCTTAATATCCTTAATCTCTTTAGCCATCTTATTGAACTTATTAAGGAGATTTGTTTGAACATCTATGATTAGTTGTCTCAACTCCTTTATGTCATCTGGAGTCTTATCTTGTTCCTTTAATTGGGCCATAGCTTCCTGTTTCTTGGTGTGGACTGTAATTTTTTGTTGGTGTCTTTTCATCTGGCTTACTAGAGTATTTTTTCTGGGTGCAGTTTTTCTCTTTAGTTTAGGGCTTCCTATCCTTTCTCCCTTGCTGGTTGTGCAGTGGGAGCCAAGCATGTCATTGGTGCTGTAAGCTGTGAAGGCTCAAGCTGCCCTCATTGCTCCAGGTACCTTCATGAAGCTTCTTCCAACATTCTCCTTTGCCAGGGGTAGGGATAGAGTACAGCTGTGTGGAATAATCCAAGTACAGGCCTAGACTCTAGTTGCCCAGAGAGTGATGAAGCTTCACATCCCTTTCTCACCTGCCTCAGGTGGGAATGGAGCTGCAGGTGTGGGCAGCAATCTATGCAGTGCAGGTCCAAGATGACCACAGTTGCCCTGGTAGATTCCTAATTTTCAGTTTATGCCAGCCAAAGTTCCCTGCAGTTACTTGTATAGGCTGGTGCAGGGCTCCTCACCTCCTTCCCCACTAGAGGTGGGACTGAAGCCTATGTTAGGGTTGCAGGCCGATCTGCATGAAAGAAATTCATTCCTGCTGACATTGAGAGTTTCCGTCAGCCCAGCTTCCCCTCAGGCTGGGGACAGAGTCATAATGGCGGCTACTGGCCTCTTTCTGACTTAGGCTGGTTCACACTCCCCTGTTCCCAGGGTTATCTCTTAGCCAGCCAAGTCTCCCAAACAGTAGCCAAAATCAACAGCCAACTGTTTCTTCCTCCCCTGTTTCTAGGAAATGGAGCCTCCATTTCCCATCACAGAACAGCTCCTGGGGCAGCTCATGCTGCCAGAGTAGGATAGTCACCATCCTCTGTGACTTGGCCAGCAATCTCCCATTGAGGCTGGTGCTTCCTCCCTGCTGGAAGTGGTGCTGGGACCTAGGCTAGCCCTGCAATATCATCTGGATGGGAAGAAACCGGTCCCCACCCCACTGGGATTTTCAGTCTGCCCCGCTTCCCCTCATGCCAGGCACTGAGTTAAGATGGCAGCTCCTGGCCTCTTTCTGACTTGGACAGGCTCAAGCTTTAGCTGTTCTCAGGATCATACTGTGGCCCATTGAATTTACTCATCATAGCTGAAATTGGTGCCAACCATCTCTTCCTCTCCCATTTTGGGGAAGTAGAGCTTTTAATTCCAGCTGCAGAACAGCTCCTGAGGTGACTTCTGCCACCAGTGGAAGATGGGCACTGGCCTCCAGGGCATGAGGTGCTCTACTTAGGAATCTTCTCTGAAGATGGGCAGTCTCCTCATTCTAGTCCTTCAAGGATGTGGCAGGATGCTCTTCTGATCTGGAGCCCCCAAAGAGGTTCTTCAGCTAGCTCCAGGTGTTTGCTAACTACCCTGTAGCAGGAGCTGACTCTAGGAGTTCCTTACTCCACAACCATCTTGCTAGTACTCTCAATTTCAATCATTTTTACAACTTAAAACTATTCCATTGTAGGGAAGTGGATGTGGCTCAAGTGATTGGGCTCCCATCCATATATGGGAGGTCCTGGGTTCAGTTCCCAGAGCCTCCTGGTGGAGGTAAGCTGTGCTGCATGGTGGAGATGGCCTCTGTGGAGAGATGACACAACAAGATGACACAACAAAAACAACAGCAACAAAAAAAGGAGACATAGAGGAAAAGACAATGAGAGACACAACAAAACCAGGGAACTGGGGTGGCTCAAATGATTGGGTGCCTCTCTCCCATGTCAGAGGGTCCAGGGATTGGTACCTAGTGCCTCCTAAAGAGAAGACAAGAAGAGAGAACAAGAAGAGAAGACAGACACAGTAGAGCCTGCAGCTAATGTATGCAAAGAGTTGACAGTGAGCAAAAGCGGCAAGGGGAGGTATAAAAAAATAATAAGTCTTGAAGAAATGATCCATTGTATGTATATATTTTGTTTATGCATTAATCAGTTGATGGACACTGTTGCTTCCATCTTTTGACAATTGGGAATAATGCTGCTATGAATAACAGTGTGCAAAACTCTCTTTGAGTTGCTGCTTTCCAATATTTTGGGTATTTCCTTAGTGAGATTGAGGGATCATATGGTAATTCTATATGTAACTTTATGAGGAACTGTCAAACTGTCTCCCACACTGCACCATTTTATAATCCCATCATCAATGAATGAGTATTCCTATTTCTCTACAACCTCTCAAATTTGTTTTTTTTAATAGCAGCCATTCTAATAGGTGTGAGATGATGTATTTCACTGTAGTTTTCATTTGCATTTCCCTATATTTAATGATGTTGAGCATCTTTTTATGTGCTTTGTAGCCATTTTTATATGCCCTTTGGAAAAATGTCAATTCTTTCCCCATTTTATAATTTTGTTGGTGTCTTTTATTGTTAAGTTGAAGGATTTGTTTATAAATTCTAAATAATAAAACTTTATCAAATATGTTGTTTCCAAATATTTTTTCCCATTGTGTAAGTTGTAGTCATTTCACTTCCATGATAAAATCCTTTGTGGACTAAAAATTTAAATTTTTATAAGGACCAGTTTATCTATTTTTTCTTTTGTTGCTTGTGCTTTACATGTAAAGTGTAAGAAACCATTGCTTAGCACAAGGTCTCACAGATGCTTCTCTACCTTTCCTTTCAGGAGTTTGATATATCTGAGTCTTACATTTAGGTCTTTCATCCATTTTGAGTTGATTTTTGTATAAGGTGTGAGGTAGCAGTCATCTTTTTTTTTTTTTTTGCAAATGGTGATTCAATTTTCCAGCACCATTTTTGAAGAAACTATAGTTTCATAATTGAATACTTGAGTGGTCTTTGCCCCCTTGTCAAATACGTTGGCCATAAATATGAGGGTTTCTTTCTGACATCTCAATTTGATTCTATTAATCTGTATGTCTGTCCTTTGGGAATACCATGCTCTTTTCCGTTTGTTTGTTTGTTTTAAACAAATCAATTTTATTGACACATATTAATAATACATATAATTCACCCAAAGTGTATAATCACTGGTATTTGGTATAAGCACATAGTTGTTCATTCATCACCTCAGTCATCATTAGAACATTTTCATTATTTCAATGATAATAATAACAAACAAAAGACAGACAAGTAAAGAAGAAAATTCTTTATCTCTTGATCTCTCTATGCTTCCTCTGCTGTACATAACTGCTATTTCTGGCTATTCTTGAACAATTATTTATTAAGCAGTTTTACTGAAATATATTCATATATCATAGGATCTATTCAAAGTGTATAATCAATGAATTTTAGTATAATCAGTATGTATTCATCACCACAAAAACCTTTAGAAGTGTTTCATTACTCCAAAAAGAAAAACTCCCAATTTAAAAAGAAGATTGTTGGTGTTCATAGAGATTGTATTGATTCTATAAATTACTCTATGACTGACATCCTAACAATATTTTGTTTTCTAATGCATGAACACAGAATGTCTATCAATTTGTTTAGTTCTTCTTTGATTTCTTCTTAGCAATGCTTTGTGTTTTTCTGTGTGCAAGTCTTTTATTTCCTGGTTAGATTTATTCTTAGATATTTCCTCAGTGAGTAAAAGGTTTTCTGTTCTGTCTGTCCTGAGGAGGAGGCTTTGCCATGTGTTCTCTGAGAAGATTGTTCTTAGGCAGCACAAAACATTTCCTTTTCTGCAGTTCCCATGGGGTTTAATCTTAACTTTCTCATGAAATGTTTAAGCAAGACTTAAAGAACTTTCCAATCAAGGTATGCTGTAGTATCTTTTCTGATTCAGAGTTGATTTCATGTAAAATTCTGATAAGTTCAGAGAGAGTGGGAAAGCTATATAATTGTGATGCAAATATGCAAAAGGTTGGGGTCTTCCAGTTGGGTAAGTTGGGGACAGGCTGGTGCCAGATGAGCCACATTGAAGCCCAAGGAGAAAGGGACCATGGGTGGCCTGTTTACATGTTTTCATCAATTTTTAATGTGCAATATTCCTTGAACATTAATATAGTGAAACGTATTTAAAATTGAGAAGTATGTGGAATTTAAAATAAAACAATATTTTAAGTGTAAAATTTTATATTTAACAAATCCAGGATTTATTTTAATACTTATTTCTTGAATTTAGGAAAATGAACATTTCAAAAATATTTTCTAATTTTACTATATGTTGTTCATCTCATTTTCAATTGGCATAATTGCTCCATTTAATAATTTCTCATGAACCAGTAATAGTGTTAAATAAGCTTGTTTTTTTGTTTTTTACTTCTAACACATGTTTATGCATTAAGTTTTCATTCATGTTATCTTCTGTGATGGTTAGGCTATTGTGTCAACTTGTCCAGGTAATTATGCCCAGTTGTTTGGTCAAGCATGCACTGGGCTGAGTATAATGCAAGGGCATTTATGGACTTTACTCACCATTGACTTTACTGCAGTGGTAAATCATAGATAGCTGCTTATAATTACATCAGTCAGGGAGATTGCCATCAGCAATGAATGATGCTTAACCCAATCAGCTGAATGCCTTAAAAGGGGATGTGATTCCAGCATTGAGAGAGAATTTCCCAGCTCATCTTTGGACAGCCAATACCTCCCAGAACTCATCAAGAACCTTCACTGGACTTTCGTTGGAGCCCCTGGTTGCAGCCTGCCTGTGGAACCTGGACTTGTGCGTCCCATGGCTGCATGGAGAGACTCTTATAGAATCCCATACTATTGACAGATATCTCTTGTTGATTCTGTTTCCCTAGAGAACCCTGACCAATAATATACGTTCCTGAAATGTCTTCCACAGGTCCCCATTCTTTAATATGTTTCAGCAATGGTTTGTTTTTTCAAGTTACAAATCTTCCACCTCCTTGGTTAAATGTCTTTCTAAGCATTATTTTTGATGCTGTTGTTAAATAGTTTTTCAAATATCCTTTTCATATTATTTGTTGCTGTAGTATAGAAATACAAGAAACTTGTGTGCAACTTTGCTGAAAATACTTATTAGCTCTAAGAGTATCTTTTGTGAATTCTAGAGAATTTTTTATATATAAATCATGTCATCTGCAAGTAGCAGTAGTTTTACTTCTTCCTTTCCTGTTTGGATGCCTATTCTATTTTCTTACCTAATTGCTGTAGCTATTATATCTAGGGCAATGATCAATAGCAGTGATGAAAGATACCATCTTTGGTTTGTTTTTTATCCAAGTGGGAAACCTTTTAGTCTTTCCCAATGAGTAGAATAAGCTAAATATGTATTCCTGATTTTGTTTGCTTATTTGTTTGTTTTTAAGCACAAATGGTTATTGGATTTTGTCAAATAGTTTTTCTGTGGCAATAGACATAACCAAATTTTTTGTTTTGTTTCATTTGAATTAATGGTGTATGTTATTTTGTATTTTAATAGACTTTATTTTATAAGAGAAGTTTTTTACAGATAAATCATGTATAAGTACAGAATTCCCATGTACCTCTCATAGACACACAGATTTCCCTATACTTAACATTTTGCATTAATGTGGTAATTTTGTTAAAATTGATGAAACCCTGTCATGAGATTTATATGTTTAGTTGTAATTCATAGTTTGTGTTAGTTTTTGTTGTACAATTTTATGATTTTTAATCCTTTTCTTCCAGTAGCATATATACAACCTAACGCTCTATTTTAACCACTTTCCAATATACAATTCAATGCTGTTATTTACATTCACAATATTGTTAATACATCTGCCACCCAAATTTCCCCATCACCCCATATAGAAACTCTATAGCAATTTAGAATTACCCGCTTGCCTACACTTACTTCTTCGGCAGAAAGCCTGGGCACGGCTTGAGCCGCGCGGGCATCTCGGTTGGGCTCGGCTCAGTCAGGTTCGACTCAGTCGGGTTCAGTTCAGCTCGGCTGAGCTCGGCTGGACAGGTATGGTCTCGTCTGGCTGGGCCGGGCCGGGCTGGGTTCGGCTGGGCTGGGCTCGGCAGGGCTCGGCTCGGTTGGTTTCGGCTCGGCCAATTTCGGCTCGGCCGGGCTCAGCCCTGTGTGCTCGGCTCGGTCGGGCTCGACTCCTCCGGGCTCGGCTGGGCTCGGCAGGGCTCGGCTGGGTTCCGCTGGACTAGGCTCGCTCGGCTGGGTTCCACGCGGGCTCTCGCCGGCCCGGCCCCGGGCGCAGTGGGCGGGGCCCTGGAGCTCTGGCGCAGGAGCCTGGACCCTCAGCCTGGCTGCGGGCTCGGCGGGCGGCGGGCTCCAGCTGGACCCCGCAGCTCCGCCCCCTACCACGGGCGCTGTGACCGCCAGCGGAGAGCGGCCCCCACGGACCTTCCCATCCCGCCCACGCCCTCCCTGTTAACCTCATGTAGGTTCTGAACAATAATCCGAGTTGAGACAGAGTGCTTTGAACTAAGCTTGGCAAACTCTGTTGATTTCATTTTTATTACTATTATGTCTTCAGGTCAAGAAGTTCTTTCTGAATCCAGGATGTGAAATTCATGTTCCTAATATGAGAAGGAGGAAGATTCTGTATTCAATACATTAGAAAAATCCATATAAAAATTAATCAGGTATGTATTACTTTAAATAGGATAAAATTTTACCAGACACAGATAAGGGCACAAACCAGAAAAGAATGAGGAGAATTGCTGAAAATATTTAAATTTTATAAAGAGTGCCAAAGTTTTGCAAGTTATTTATTACCAGAAAGAAGAATCCCAATAAAAGCAAAAGCCTCACAGGATAAATTAAGGAATTGCTAATATTTAATTGATAAATTTCAATCTTCAATAATCTGAATTTTATTAAAATATTTAGAAGATACTTCTCAAAAGAATAGATGCCATCATTTAAAATAGTTGCTCCACAAAGTGTTTTCATGATTTAGATTTTAAAAATGAAAATAATTTTGATAAAATGTAAAAAATACTCAAAATCAATGTAATGCCCCATGAATGAGCATGGAAAAAGAATATATACTGTTCTCTAGAGAAAATGCCTTCTTGATGAAAACTCCCTGTGATTGGTGTGTGTTAAGTTCTGTTATGAGTGCTATTTGATCTGAGAAAGGAAACCTCTTGGTGTTCTCAGATTTGGCTGTTGTGGTCAGCCTTTCCCTCTCACTGTCCAGACCTCAGCAATCTTTGCTCAGTGATCTCTGAAATGGTTTGGCTCAGGCAGCCTGGATGGCTATGAGTGCATCGGTTTTGAAACTGGCTCATTAAGCCAAACCTGCACCCAAATACTTTTTTTCCCCCAGCAGTGACCACTTTATGACTTCTTCAGCACAGAGTGCCCAAAGGGCCCGGGAAGAGATGCCCTCCTCGCCAGTCCCCTGGGGAGGCCCATGCTCAGAGCGGGCTCTGCACGGCCGCTCCCTGCACGCAGCCTTGCTTTGGAGAGGCAGGGCGTCCAGTGGGGAGCGGGCCCTGCCCCTGAGGAGGAAGCAGGCACCACGCAACCTCTGTGCAGTTCCCACCCTGAGAAGCTGCTGGGGCTTTCCAGGCCCAGTTTGGGTCTCAGGGCCTGCTCAGGTTGCTTCATCAGACCTACTGCCTCCCAGGGTTCTGGAATGGAGACCTGAAGCCTCTGCACACAAAGGAAAGGAGGGGAGGCAAGGCTGAGAAATGCCCCCACCCCAGCACGTCGCTGACTTGCCCACACAGCTACAAACTAAAACAGCTGTTTAATCTCTCCTTCCCTGGAATTAATTAACAGTCTCATTCACCAAATTATAAACACCTTGTTATTTATGGGAAAGGAAATTCTTAAATCAGTATGTGGCAGTTTGAGATGATTTATAACTCCCCAAAAAAGAAAGACTATGCTTGTAAACTAATCTATTCCTCTGGGTGTGATACCCTTTGATTTTCTTAAATTCAGCTGAAATGTATTTAACTGATTAGATTATTGATTATAATTAGTTTTTTTAACAAATCAATTTTGATACATAATAAATCATAAATCCATCCAAAGTTTATGGTCAGTGGTAGTTAGGGTAATCACATAGTTGTGCTTTTATCACTTCAGTTATTATAGAGCATTTTCATTACTCCAAGAATAATAACCCAAAAAATAAACCAACAAACAAAAAACACCTCCCAGTCTCTCTATACTTCCCTGGACATACATAGCTGCTATTCTGTTTACATCTCCGTCTCTCTAATTATTTGTATTTATATTTTGTTAGTTTAAAATATGCAATATCTCCTATATTCATATTTCACATAAAGTTTCACTATGTTATAAAGTCCTGTGTTACATTTTTTAGCTTTCCTTCTAGTAATATACATGACCTTGGACTTACCCTTTCAACCACTGTGATCCGTGTATAATAGCTCAACTGGTTACAAACACTATGATGCACTTTCACAATTTCTATTTGCTTCTAAAGATTTACAACCTTAATACCAATTCTGCACTGTTTAACCCTTAACTTTTATATTCTCTACCCTCTTTCTATTTTTTGGTGACCTATATTCTAATTGTTAAGTCCAAGACTTTACACTATATGTCTAGTTCTTTTGTGTGTGTCTTCTCATTTTTTTTAATTTTTTTGAAAGATACTTAGATTACATAAATGTTACATAGAATATATAGGGGATTCCCTTATACCCTGCTCCCCATACCTCCCACATTTTCCCACATCAGCAACATCTTTCATTAACGTGGTACATTCATTGCAAATGAAGACACATTTTGGAGCATTGCCACTAAGCATGGGTTACAGTCTGAATTGTAGTTCACACTTTCTCCCACTCAATTCTGTAGCACCTGGAAAGATATATAATGGCCTGTGTCTGTCATTTTCATGTCATTCAGGCTGATTCCCAAGTCCTGAAGATGCCCTCATATTACACCTGTTTTTCCCTCTCCCTACCCTTGGAACCTCCAGTGGCCACTGCCTCCACATCAATATTTCCTCCATTGCTAGAATCACAAGAAGTCTAGAGTAGGATACTAGTAAGTCTACTTTAGTCCATAGTTCATTCCCAATCCTGAGGATACTGGGATGGTGATGCCCACTCCACTTTTATTGAGGGGGGTGCTTCAATCCCATACAGCCAGTGGATGGAACTCTCTTTCTTGCAGTTATAGACACTCTTGGTTCCTTGGTATGCTGCTTCTCCTTCATCTCCTCCTTGTTACCTGTCCTGGGTCAGTCCAATGAACTGAAGAGGAGGTGTTGCAACTCCATTAGAATCAGGGCCCAGCTGGCACATAGACAGCCCAGAGATATGTGTCTCTTAAAGGTATACCTACCAACATTAGTACTAATTTTAAGTTCAAACAGAAGGACAGAAGAGCCATTTGCAGGGAAACCACAACTGAGTCCAACTCTGTTGCACTGGGGAGCATAAATTCCAAAGTAGGGCCCACTGGAAGGGCACCAAATTCCTGGGCTATCTGCCCTGACTATAGTGTCTGGATGTCCCCAGAGCACTCAGGAGCCCTGCTCTTTGGGGTAGTATCTACTTTGGCAGTCAATGAGATCCTGCTGAGACATACATAAAGGTTACTCTAGAATTCCCTTCCAACTCACTTTGAAGTCTCTTAGCCATATAAACTCATTTATCTTTACTATTTCCTCCATTTGGTCAAGGCATTTTTTATTTTTTAATTTCAATTTTTTAAAATTAAATTATCTTTTTTTTAAAGATACATAGATCACCAAAAAATGTTACATTAAAAAATGTAGGTGGCGGACTTGGCCCAGTGGTTAGGGCATCTATCTACCACATGGGAGGTCCACGGTTCAAACCCTGGGCCTCCTTGACCCATGTGGAGCTGGCCCATGTGCAGTGCTGATGTGTGCAAGGAGTGCCCTGCCACTCAGGGGTGCCCCCACATAGGGGAGTCTCATGCACAAGGAGTGTGCCCTGTAAAAAGAGTCACCTAGTGCAAAAGAGGGTGCAGCCTGCCCAGGAATGGTGCCACACACACAGTGAGCTGATGCAGCAGGATGACACAACAAAGGGAAACACACATTCCCATGCCACTGACAACAGAAGTGGACAGGGAAGAAGACACAGTGGGTGGACACAGAGAACAGACAACCGGGGGGGAAGGGGAGAGAAATAAATAAATAAATAAATAAATAAATCTTTTAAAAAATGTAAGAGGTTCCCACATAACCCACATCCCACCCCCCACTCCTCCCACAAAACAGCCTCTTTCATCATTGTAACTCATTCACTGAGTGTTGAGACTTGGTAGCAATCCCTTGGTGCCAGGGAGTCTCATCCCCAGAAGTCATTTTCCTTGGGGGAATTTATTGCATTCATATGCTGAGTTTTGGCTTAGAGAGGGGCTGCACTGGAGCAACAAGGATGCTCCCAGTAGGTAACTCTTAGGCATCCTGCAACACTAGACCAAGTTTCAATTTCAGGAGCAAAGGTTCATAATCATAGTCATCAGTATCAGTGGCCCATCAGTGACCCATCCTCCTCCACTAGGCATTGCCCCTGTACTTGGAGGATTATTCCTGCTCCATTAGAGAATGTGGCAGAGCTCCCCAGGATGGGCCTTTGATATGCTTTTGGTTATTGTGTGAATCTCCACCCACTGTGGCAATGCCACATGAACCTTTGAACACATTTATATTCCTTATATTTATGCCCAGTGAAGCTCCTCCCATGTATCCCCCATCACTGACACCCTGCACCACTGATCCTCCCCTGCCACAGTTGTAATGCTTCTGTGATCCAAAACTTCTCTAAAATGAAGCCAGTAAAGTAGGCAAATACAATTAATAAGAAAGTGAAATAATAATGATAGTTTTAAACATAAATAAAATATAGACTTTTTAAAAAAATAAAAATAAAATAAAATTTTGGGATTTAACAAATAATGAAAAATATTTAAGAAAAATATGTTTTTGAGATTTTGCCTTTCATCACTTTAAGATGTGCTGTCTTATAGGTACAGTGACATTTTCTTCCATTTGTTCTCCCAGTGTCTTACTTTTTTTCATTTCATCTTCAAAGAATTTTTAGGTCACAGTAAAGTCACATAAAAAATACAGGGATCTCATTTACCCAACATCCTCCCTGTTTTTCCCCTTCCCGTATTTATAACCTTTTTTATATGTGGATGATACATTTCTTACAACTGATGAACATAGCTACTAGCCATTGTCAATAGTTTACATTATGGTTTACATTTTTGACCATACGCTTTTATAAATTTTGATGATATTTAACATGGCCTGTATCCATCATTGCACCATCACTTAGAACACTTTCATCACCCCTAAAATACCCCCTGTTCCATCTATTCTATTCTTCTATCCCCCTCCCCTTGTGGCCCATAATGACCACCAGGGGTCATCCCCTTGAAGGACAAGATTCATAATTGTGTGCAGCAACACCAAGGACTTGACACACTGGTCTGTCCTCCCCTATTAGGCACCACCCATGCTCTCAAAAGACTCCCATCCCTCTATCTGAGAACATAGTGGGACTCCCTAGGATGGGAGTCCAACTCCTTCCTGCTCTTTATGTGAGTTTCCACCCACTGATACAAAACACTATGGCAAAATGATCTTGCACACTCCCTAGAAGCCTACCCCAGGTGCGCCCTGACCTGAATGCCTCCCCATCGAAGACCCTAAACCAGTAACCCTTCCTTGTCTATTGCCAAAAGAGCTTTCCCAACATTGTAGTCTCAACTATGTACCCACAGATCCCCAGTGTTCACCAGCTTCCTCCCCCAACCCTCTCCGCAGTTCCATGGACCATCCAACATACCCTCTCCACCCTACCCCCTGTCAAACCTGCACCACCCAATCCATTAGTATCACTACACCCCTGTCATATCCCTTCACTGCACAAGTACACACTTCTACTTATCATAGATTTTATCTTTATGGGCATTGGCTCACAAACTTCTCTCTTTCTATTCCCTGTAAATCTATCTACCAGACTCTAATTCTGTGAGACTGCTCAATTTGCTTTATTCTTTTCAGTGAAGTCCTTCAAATATGTGGCTTGCTTCAATCAACATAAGGCAGCCTACCAAATGAGAGAAAATATTAGTAAACACATATCTGATAGGAGCTTAATATCCAGCATATATAAAGAAATCCTATAACTTGAAAAGAAAAAGACAACCCATTTTAAAAATGGGCAAGTGATTTGTATAGACATTTCTCCAAAGAAGAAATACAAATGGCTAAAAACAACATAAAAAGATGCTCAACATCACTAGCTATTAAGGAAATGTAGATCAAAATTGCATTGAGATATCATATTACACCCATTAGACTGGCAGCTATTAAAAAACAGTCGACTACAAGTGGAGAAGGTGTAGAAGAATGGGAAACCTGGTGCACTGCTGGTGGGAATGTAGAATGGTGCAGTGATTGTGGAGGACAGTTTGGCAGTTGCTCACAAAACTTAATATAGATCTGGCATATTCCATTTGAAAGCAAGGACATGAACAGATAAATGCACATCAATGTACCTAGCAGCATTGATCACTATTGCCAAAAGTTGGAATCAGCCCAAATGCCCATTAAACAGATGAATGGATAAACAAAATGTGGTATATACATGCAATGGAATAGTACTCAGCTATAAAAATGAATATAATACAAAGGACTACAGTACTAACACATGGGATGACATGGATGAATCTCGAGGACCTTATATTTCTTAATAGCGCAATGATACACTATTTGTCCTTTTGTGTGGGTCTTGCTTCACTCAAAATAATGTCTTATATGTTCATCCATGTTGTCATGTGCTTCATGACTTCATTTTTTCTTACTGCTGCATAATATTCCATCGTGTATATACACCTCAGTTTATCCATTCATTAGTTGATTGACACCTAGATTGTTTCCAACTTCTGGCAATAATGAATAAAGCCACTAAGAACATCAGCAGGTAGATGTCTCTTGGTGTCCCTGCTCTCAGTCCTTCTGGGTATGTAGCTAGTAATGGTATTGCCAGGTCCCACCACAAGTCTATGTTCAACTTCCTTAGGAACTGTCAGGCAGTCCTCCTCAGTTGTAGTATCATTCTACGTTCCACCAACAGTGAATAAAGTTCCTATCTCTCCACATCCTCTCCAACACTTACAGATTTCTGATTTTTTAATAGAATCCATTCTAACTGGTGTGAAATGATCCCCCATTGTGTTTTTTTTAACAAATCAATTTTATTGATACATATTACTAAAGCATAAATCAATCCAAAGTATTCAATAAGTAGTACTTGGTGTAAACACATAGTTGTGCATTCATCACTTCAGTCATTTTTAGAGCAGTTTCATCATTCCAATAATGATAGGAATAATAATTACAAAAACCCAAAAATCTCAGCACCTCTCAACTCTTTATGCTTCCCCTGCCATGCATAGCTGCTATTCTTTTTCATTTTTTTCTAGGTTATTTTTATTTATATTTTGTAAAAAGTTTTATATATACAATAGCACCCATATTTGTGTTTTACATGAGGTTTTACTATGTTATACAGTCCCATGTTACAGTTTTTCACTTTCCTTCTAGTAATGTACATGACCTTGGACTCACCCTTTCAACCACTGTCAAACCCATATAATAGCTCTGCTAGTTACAAGCACTATAATGTGCTCTCACCGTTTCTATTCATTTCCTAAAATTTCCAAACAACCTTTTTACCAACTTACCACAGATTAACCCTCAGCTTTCCATTTTTTCTGTTCATTCTGTTTTCTGGTGACCTGTATTCTAATTATTAACTCCTTGAGTTTACACAATATATTTAGTCCATAATAGTGTAACCATACAGTATTTATCCTTTCATATCTGGCATGCTTTACTCAAAATAATGTCCTCCACATTCATCCATGTTGTCATATGCTTCCCTTCATTTCTTCTTACAGCTGTTTAGCATTCCATCATGTGCACACACCATGATTGTTTATCCATTCATCAGTTGATGGGTATATGGGTTGTTTCCAGCTTCTGGCAATTGTGCCTAGTGCCAGTATGAACCTTGGTGTGCAGACATCTCTATCTCTGCTCTCAATCCTTCTGGGTGTACAGCTAGTAATGATATTGTCAGGTCACTTTGCAAATCTATTTACAACTTCCTTAGGAACTGCCAACAGTCCTCCACAGTAGCTGTACCATTATACATTACCACCAACAGTGAATAAGCATCACTGTCTCTCCACATCCTTTCCAACATTTACAGTTTCTGACATTTTATGGCAGCCAATCCAATAGGTGTGAAATTAGATCTCATTGTAGTTTTAATTTGTGTTTCCTTAATTGCTAGTCATGTTGAACATGTTTTCATGTGTTTGTTTGCCATTTGTATTTCTTCCTCAGACAATTATATTTTCAAGTCATTTACCCACTTTTTAATTGTTTTGTTTGTCTTTTTATAGCACATATTGAATAACAGTGGTGTCAGTAGGCCTCCTAGTCTTGTTCTAGAACTAAGCAGGAAGGCTTTGTCCTTCCATTGAGTTCAATGATGGCTGCAGGTTTTTCATATATACACTTTACCATATTGAGAAAGTTTCCTTCTATTCCTATCTTTGGAGTGTTTTTATCAAAAAAGGGTGCTCTATTGTGTGAAATACCTTTTCTGCATCAATCAAGAGGATCATGTGATTTTTTTTCTTCAACTTATTACTATGGCTTATTACACCAATTGATTTTATTCTGTTGAAGCATCCTTCCATACCCGGGGTAACACTCAGTTGATCATGGTGTATAATTTTTAATGTGCTTTTGGATTCTGTTTGCGAGTATTTTGTTCAGGATTTTTAAATTTCTATTCATTAGAGATATTGGTCTGGAATTTCTTAACTTTTTTAGCATCTTTACCTAGTTTTGGTATTAGGGTGATGATGGTTTCATGGAATGAGTCTGGTAGTATTCTTTCCTTCTGAAGTTTTTTTTTTTTTTGAAGAGCTGGAGCAAAATTGGTATTTGATCATCTTTTGAATGGTTGGTAGAATTCACCTGTAAAGGCATCTGATCCTGGGCTTTTCATTCTTTGGAGGTTTTTGATGACTGTTTCTATCTCTTACAATATGTTGTGCTCTTCTTCTTCTTCCAGTGTCCATGTAGGTGACTCAAAAGTTTCTAGTAATTTATCCATCTCCTCAACATTGTCTGGTTTTTTCATATACAGTTGTTCGTAATATCCTCTTATGATCTCTCTTATTTCTGCAGGATCAGTAGTAATGTCCCCTCTTTCCATTTCTGGTTATATCTATTTGTGTCTTCTCTCTTACTATTTGTCTTTCTAGCTAAGGGTTTGTTGATTTTGTGGATCTCAAAAAAACAACTTTTGGTTTTGTTATTTCTCTGTATTGTTTCTTTATTCTCAATTTCATTTATTTCTGCTCTGATCTTCATGATTTCTTTCCTTTGACTTGGTTTGGCATTAGTTTGCTCTTTTGTTTTGTATTGTTTTTTCCTATTTCTTCCAGGCATGCAGTTTGATCTTGAATTTTAGGTCTTTCTTCTTTTTTTACCCTATCACTGCCTTTGCGGTGTCCTATAACCTTTGATATGTTGTGTTCTCATTTCATTCATCTTAAAATATTTGTTGAATTCTCTTGCAATTTCTTTGAAATTGTTGTTTAATCTCCATATATTTATGAATTTGGCTTTTTCCATCCATTATTGATTTCCACTTTATTCTGTAATGATCAGAGAAAGTATTTTGTATAATTTCACTCTTTGTAAATTTATTGAGACTTGTCTTGTGACCCAGCAAATGTTCTCTCTTGGAGAAGGATCAATGAGCACTTGAAAAGTAAAGTATACCCTGCTGTTTGGGGATGCAGTGCTCCATGGGTGTTTGTTAGGTCTAGTTCATTTATCATATTATTCTCATTCTCATTCTTTATTTACCCTCTGTTCTGATGTTCTATCTAATCCTGAGAGGAGTATATTGAAGTCTCCAACTATTATTATAAAGGCATCTATTTCTCCCTTCCCTTTTACCAGTGTGTTCCTCATGTATCTTTGGTCATTCATGTTAGGTGCATAAATATTTAGTATAGCTATTTCTTCTTGGGGAATTACCTCTTTTGAAATATATATAAAAACAAAATAAATAAAATATATAATGACCGTCTTCATCCTTAATAGCAGTTTTGCACTTGAAATCTATTTGTCCAATACTAATATGACTACTCCAGTCTCTTTTGGTTACTATTTGCATGAAATATCTTTTTCCAACGTTTTACATCTAACCTGCTTGTGACCTTATATCTTTTTAGAAAACATATAGATGGCTCATTTTTAAAAATTCATTCTATCACTCTCTGTCTTTTGATTGTGGAGTTTAAGCCATTAACATTTAATGTTCTTACTATAATGGCATTACTTACTTCATCCCTTTTGTCCCTCACTTCTCTCATATCATTCTATTCTCTGTCTTTTTTCCCTTTACTTTACCCTTCCTAATAATCTTCTCTTCTATATGCTTCTCCAGTTTTCACCCATGTTTTTCCCTTGCAGGCTTTAGCACTCCCTTTAGTATCTCTTGTAATTCTGGTCTTTTGGTAACATATTTCATCAATTTTTATTTGTCTTTGAAGACATTGAACTCACCCTCATTTTTAAAGTACAGTGTTGCCAGATATAGATTTCCTCTCTCCTCCATGATTTCTCATTAGGGTTTGGCACTTAAGCTTATTGAGTATCCTTTGTATGTATTGCTTTGCTTTTCTCTTGATACTTTCAGAATCCTCTATCTCTGATATTTGTCATTCTGAATAGTAGACATCTCAAGGTAGGCCTGTTCAGATTTATTGTGTTTGGGGTGCATTGTCCTTCTTGGGTATTGATATTTATGTCTTTCATAAGGGTTGGGTAGTTTTCAATCATTATTTCCTCAAATATTTTTTCTCTCCTATTCCCAGTCTCTTCTTCTGGAGCACTGATAGTGTGCATACACATTTCCAATTTTTATTTTTATTTATTTTTATTTCTTATTTTATTTATTTATTACTCTTCCCTTCGCCCCCACCCCAGTTGTGTGTTCTCTGTGTCAATTTGCTGTGTGTTCTTGTTTTTGTCTGCTTCTGTTGTGAGTGGCACAGGAATCTGTGTTTCTTTTTGTTGCGTCATCTTGTGTCAGCAGTGTGTGGTGCCATTCTTGGGCAGGCTGCACTTACTTTCGCACTGGGTGACTCTCCTTATGGGGTGCACTCCTTGCGTGTGGGGCTCCCCTATGCGGGGGGCACCCCTGCGTGGCAGGGCACTCCTTGTGCACGTCAGCACTACGCATGGGCCAGCTCCAAATGGGTCAAGGAGGCCCGGGGTTTGAACCGGGGACCTCCCATGTGGTTGACAGATGCCCTATCCACTGGGCCAAGTCTGCTTCCCATCCAATTTTTATTCAATTTCCTGAGTCTCAGTTTCATTTTTTCCATTCTCTTCCTTTCTGTTCTCCTGACTTTTCCAGTTCAGATGCTGTGACTTTGGAACCACTAATTCTGTCTTAGCGCAATTAAAATCTGCTCATATGTGTCACTAATGTATTTTTACTCTCATCCATCATGTCTTTCATTCCCATAATGTCTGTTACTTTTTTTTTGCAGTCTTTCAAATTGTTCTTTATGCTCACTCAGTATCTTCTTAATATCCTGTATTTCTTTAGTCATATTTTCTTTAAATTATTTGGATTGATTTAGGAGAGCTGTGTGATTATCACTTATGAATTGTCTTAAATTCTATATCTCTTCAGGTCATTTCATTTGTTTCTTTGGCGAAACCATCTCTTCCTGTGTCCTAGTATGGCTTTTCACTATTTGCTGATGTCTAGCCATCTGAATAGTTGGTGAATTTACTCTGATGACCAAATTATCTTTTGCTTTTTAATTTTTTCCACAACTCTTCTTTGGTATTTGTTTCAACTTATTCTACACTCTTAAAATTTCTCTCTACTTACCTAGCAGGAGAGAAATAAAGATCCTGAAGGTGGTTTTCCCTAGGGTAAAACCTATCCATTCCACTCTGGATGTGCAATTTCTCCAAGCATGGGAAAATCTCCTGCCTAATTTGTGGTAGTGGGAGACTATATTTGTGTTCTCCCATTAAAACAAAACAAAACAAAACAAATCGCCAATCTTAGGTTATCAAAATCAGACCAGGAACTCACTAATGGGTTACAGATTTTCTCCCAGGGGTTAGGATATATAGGATACAGGGAGAACCAGAAACTTCTTTTCCCATGCAATTTTCAGATGTGTCAGCAGATGGCGCTGAACAGCACACATTTCCGTGGAGGTTTCAGTCTTGGCTTTCCTGTGTCTAGGTCTGTCCAGAGTTTTCTTACTGGGCTCTGTTGGCCAAATTCACTGATGAAAAGTCTCCCGACCTCCCCCTCCATTTTGCCTTGAAAGAGCTGAAAGGGAGGAAGATGTCTGTTCCCCTTTCGGTCAACTGCAGTGAGCCAGGGGTTTTACCCCACCTTAATATCTTTGGGATGTGAGAGGGGACCCAGCCCAGACACTGTAGGCCTTTGGGAACTGACATATGTTGTTCTGGGTTCTTCCTCCTTCTGTACCTTACCCTCCTGGGATTTGTGTACCACTGTACTGGTTTGCTGACCCCCAAAGCAGTTCCCTCAGATAGATTTGACCCTTTCTCCATTGTTTTTGTGAGAGAATTGAGTCTTGCCTGCCTAGTCTAATACCATCTTTCCACAATTCCCTCTCATTTTCATTGTTTTTTTAATCTCCCCCCTTGTGGCTTCTTTTTTTTTTTTTTTGCATGCTGTCTGGTCTCTGTGTCCATTCACTGTGTCTTCTTCTGTGTCTGTATTTATTTTTATTTATTACCCCCCCCCTTATGCCTTGCTTGCTGCCTATTCTCTGTGTCCATTAGCTGCATGTTCTTCATGTTTTTGCTTTTCTCCCTTTTTTTTCTTGCATCACCTTCCTGAATCAGCTCCACAATGCTTGCAGGCTGGGCAGCACTCTGCAGCATTTGTGAGCTGGGTGGCACTCGGTGGTGCTTGCAGGCTAGGTGGCACTCTGCAGCATGTGGGCCAGCCTTCTTTCACAAGGAGGCCCCAGGATGTGAACCCAGGGCCTCCCATATAGTAGACAGGAGCCCAACTGATTGAGCCACAGGTGCTTCCCTCTCATTTTAGTTTCGATTTTAATTTCCCTAATCTCTAATGATGTTGAGCAATATTTCATGCGTTTTTTCTCCCTTTGTATTTCCTCTTTGAACAATTGCCTTTTTCAAGTCTTTTGCCCATTTTTTAAATCCAGTAGTTTGTCTTTTTATTGTTGAGCTATATAATCTCTTTATATCATGGATATTAAATACTTATTTGATATGCAATTTTCAAATATTTTCTCCCATTGACTTATCTGCCTTTTCACCCTTATGACAAAGTCCTTTGAGGTAGAAAAGTGTTTAATTGTGAGAGTTCCCATTTATCTATATTTTCCTTTGTTGCTTGTGCTTTGCATATAAGGTTTAAGAAACCACCACCCACCCCAATATCTTGAAGATGTTTCTCTACAACATCTTCTAGGATTTTTATGGTTGTTGGTTTTATATTTAGACCCTTGATACATTTTGAGTTAATTTTTGTGTAAGGTGTGAGGTAGGGGTCATCTTTCTTTCTTTTGGATATGGCTATTGTTTTCCCAGCACTATTTGTTGAATAGACTGTTCTGATCCAGCTGGGGGGACTTGACAGCCTTGTCAAAAATCACTTGACTGTAGCTGTGAGAGTTTATTTCAGAGTTTTTTATTAAGTTCCATTGGTCAATCTGCCTGTCTTTATGCCGGCACTTACTTCTTAATAAATCTTGAAATACTACCTCATGGATGTTTTCTTTCTTAAACATCACAAAATGCCTGAAGGAAAGAATCTGTAATTCCAGCAATACAATTCTTGAGCTGCTCTTTTTGCCAAGAACTAGTATAGAAGATGACATTGACATACATGATTTCTACTCCACATGAGTCAACAACTGGGAGAGTAGCTGTCAATAAAAATAGGTTATAATACATAAGTAGATCATACTTGGATATTAGAAAAATAAATTTTTGTGAGCCCAGTGTAGGCACCAGTGTTGGATTTGAATATTCAAGAACATCTTCCAAATTATGAACACCTAAGCAAGGAATTGAATGACATTCATGCTAGATTTTTTTTTCTTTTTAAAAGTTTTATTAACTGTGCTCCACACACTCCATCCATAACGTACAATACATGGTTCTCAGCCTAATTACATAGCTTTGCATTCATCAACTCTGGCAAAACTGAAGGGAGAAATAGACATCTCTAGAATAATCATTGGATACTTCAGTGCAATTAAAATTGACAGAAAATCAATGAGGAAACAGAGAGCCTGAACAATATGATAAATGAGCTAGACCTAACAGACATATACAGAACATTGTGCCCAAACTCAGTAGATTATACTTTCTTCTCAAGTACCCATGGATCTTCCTCCAGGATAGACCACATGTTAGGGCACAATGCAGTTCTCAATAAATATAAAAAGTTTGAAATCATACAATGCACCTTCTCAGATCATAATGGAATGAAACTGGGAATCAATAATAGACATGAAAAAAGTAAATTCACAAATGTGTGGAGCCTGAAGAATACACTCCTAAATAATCAGTAGTCAAGGAAGAAATTGCAAGTGAAATCAGTAAATATATTGAGACAAATTAAATGAGAACACAACTTATTAAAACTTATGGGATACAGTGAAGGCACTCTTGATAGAGAAATTTATAGCCTTATATGCCTATATTTAAAAAGTAGAGGTAAACTCAAAGATTTAACTGAACAACTAGAGAAACAAGAAAAAGAAAAGCAAACCAATCCTAGAGCAAGCAGAAAGGAAGAAATAATAAAGATTGGAACAGAAATAAATGAAATTGAGAATAAAACCAAAAGATAGCTCTTTGAGAAGACCAATAAAATTGACAAACCCTTAGCTACACTAACAAAGAAAAAAAAGAGAAAAGATGCAAATAAATACAATCAGAAATGAAAGGAGGAAATTTACAACTGACCCCTCCAAAATAAAAAGGACCATAAGAGGATATTATGAGAAACTTTGCCAACAAAACAAAGAACTGAGATGAAATGTACACATTCTTAGAAATGCACATACAACCTACACTGACACTACAAGAAATACAAGAACTTAACAAACCAATCACATTTAAGATGGAATCTGTCATCAAAAATCTTCCAGCAAAGAAAAGTCCAGGACCAGATGGCTTCACAGATGAATTCTACCAAGTACTTCAAATAGAATTAACACCAATCCTATATAAACTCTTCCAAAAAATTGAAGAGGAGGGAAAATTACCTAACACATTTTATGAAGCCAACATCACCCTAACAAGAAAGCCATATAAAGCTACTACAAGAAAAGAAAATTTGAGACCAATCTCTGTAATGAACATAGATGTACAATTCTCAGCAAAATACTTGCAAAGAGAATCCAATAGCCTATTAAAAGACATATACATCACAACCAAGTGGGATTTATTCCTGGTATGCAAGGCTGGTTCAACATAAGAAAATCAATCAGCATAATACACTACATTAACAAATCAAAGGGGAAAAATGCACACAATCATGGCAATTGATGCAGAAACGGCATTTGACAAAATTCAACATCCTTTTTTGATAAAAACACTTCAAAAGATAGGAGTAGAAGAAAAATTCCTCAATATGTTAAAAAGTGTATATGAAAAACCCAGACCCAGCATCATACTCAATGGGGAAAAGGTGAAAGCTTTTGCTCTTAAGATTGGTCACAAGACAAGGATACCCACTGTCACCATTGTTATTTAGTATTGTACAAGAAGTTCTAGCTAGGGCAATTAGGCAAGAAAAAAATAATTAAAGACATCTAATAGGATTGGAGGAAGTAAAACTCTCACTGTTTGCAGATGACGTGATCCTATATTTAGAAAATTCTGAAGTACCAATGACAAAGCTTCTTGAGCTAATAAATTAGTTCAGCAAAGTGGCAGGATACAACGTCAACATGCAAAAATTAGTAATGTATTTGTACATGAGTACTGAACAGTCTGAGGAGGAATTCAGGTGAAAAATTCCATTTACAATAGCAACAAAATGACTCAAATACCTATGAATTAATTTAACTGAAGAAGTACAGGACCTATATGCAGAAAAATACAAAACAATGCTAAAAGAAATTTTAAAAGACCTAAACAAATGGAAAACCTTTCCAAGTTCAAGGGTTGGAAGAATATGTATCATGAAGATATCAGTCTTACCTAAATTGATCTACAGTTTGCATGCAATAGCTATCAAAATCCCAACAGTGTACTTTACAGAATGAGAAAAGGCAATTGATAAATTCATTTGGAAGGGAAAGTGAACATGAATGGCCAAAAGCATTCTAAAAAAGAAGAGCAATATGGGAGGAATTACACTGCCTGACTTTGAAACATATTACAAAGCTACAATGGTCAAAACAGAATGGTCCTGGCATAAAGACAGACACATCTATCAGTGGAATAGATTTGAGAATCCGGAAATAAACCCTGTTTTTGACAACCCTACCAAGTTAATGTTAATGGGACAAAAGAGTCTTTTCAACAAATGGTGCTGAGACAACAGGATATCCGTAACCAAAAGAATGAAAGAGGATCCCTATCTCACTCCCTGTACAAGAGTCAACTCAAAATGAACCAAAGTCCTAAATATAAAACCTAAGACCCTAAAACTCCTAGAAGAAAGCGTAGGGAAACATCTTCAAGATCTTGTAGTGTTTGATGGTTTCTTTGCCCTTTCACCCAAAGCATATGCAACTAAAGACAGTAAAGAAATTGGACCTCCTCAAATTAAACACTTTTGCACCTCACCAAACTTTGTCAAAAGGGTGAAAAGGCAGCCAATTCAATGGGAGAAAATATTTGGAAATCACATGTCCCATAAGATTTTAACATCCAGGATATACAAAGGGATGTTACAACTCAACAATAAAAAGACAAACAACCCAATTAAAAAATGGGCAAAAGTCTTGAATAGACATTTGTCCAAAGAAAAAACAGAAATAGCAAGAAAACATGAGGAAAAGCTCATAATTGCTATGATTAGGAAATGCAAGTCAAAACTACAATGAGATCGTTTCACACCTATCAGAATGTCCACTTTTAAAATGACAGAGAAGTACAAGTGTTGGAGAGGATGTGGAGAGATAGGAATACTTATTCACTGTTTTAGAGAATATGGAATGGTACAGTCAGTGTGGAGGACTGTTTGGCAGTTCCTAAGGAAGTTGAACATAGACTTGCCACTTGACCCTGCAATACCACTACTGGCTATATATCCAGAAGAATTGAGGGCAGTGACATGAACAGAAATCTGCACACAGATGTTCATAGTGCCATTATTGACAATTGCCAAAAGTTGGAAACAATCCAGGCGTCCATCATCCAAGGAGTGGATAAACAACCGGTGGTGTATTCACATGAAGGAATGTTATGTAGCTGTAAGAAGAAATGAAGTAGTAAAGCATATGCCAACATGGATGAACCTGGAGAACATTATGTTGAGCAAAGGAAGCCATCTGGCTATATTTGCTTTATTATGAACCAAATATATTGTGCAACATATTGTTTGAGTCAAAGAAATTTTGTATGTATCCTGCACATTTGAGAAATGTATGTTTTTATTCCATTGTGAAAAGAATAGCATGAGAAAAATTAGCCTTTGGTGAATTGAACCAATTGTTTATATCTTTTTAAGACTTGTATTTCCAGTACCAGCAAAACACATGTTTTCTGCTGTCTTCCACTGTCATTTAAACAATTGTAAACAAACAAACTCAAAATAAAAAATAGGCGGTGGACTTGGCCCAGTCGTTAGGGCATCTGTCTACCACGTGGGAGGTCCGCGGTTCAAACCCTGGGCCTCCTTGACCCTTGTGGAGCTGGCCCATGCGCAGTCCTGATGTGCTCAAAGAGTGCCCTGCCACACAGGGGTGACCCCCGCGTAGGGGAGCCCCACGTGCAAGGAGTGTGCCCCGTAAGGAGAGCCACCCAGCGTGAAAGAAAGTGCAGCCTGTCTAAGAATGGCACCACCCACACAGAGAGCTGGCACAACAAGATGACGCAACAAGAAAAGGGACACAGATTCCCGTGCCACTGACAGCAACAGAAGTGGACAAAGAAACAAGACGCAGCAAATAGACACAGAGAACAGACAACTGGGGTGGGGGTTAGGGGAGATAAATAAATAAATAAATAAATAAATAGATAAATAAATAAATAAATAAATAAAATAAAAAATATACAGAGGAAATGCCTGTAATTAAAATATATGGAAATTTTGTATTTGTGACCATCTCCATATTGTAGAGGTAGATGTTTCCCATGTGGCCTCTCATCTGTGAGTCAGTCATTATCAGTTCTCTCTGCAGTTTGAAATAATTTTGGGATTTTAAAATTCTGGTGCCTGTCTCCCATCCCCAGAACTTTATACTCAAATTGCATGCAACAAAAGGAAAAAGGGATGAATGGGACCTCCTCAAGATAAAAAAATGTTTGCACTTCAAAAGAGTTTGTTGAGAAAGTGGAAAGTCGACCTATGGAATGGGTGAAAATATTGGGGACAATTTCTCCAATAAGGGCTTAATATCAAGCATAAATTTAAAAAATCCTATAACTCAAGAATTAAAAGGCAACCTGTTTTTTAAAAATGGGCAAGAGATTTGAAGAGACACTTTTCCAAAGAGGAGATACATACAAATGGCTAAAAAGCACATGAAAAGATGCTCAACATCATTAGCTATTAGGGAAATGCTAATCAAGAGTACAGTGAGATACCATCTTATACCTATTAGTGTTGTACTATCAAAAAACAAAATGAAAACAAAATAGAATGATTTAAAAAATAGAAAAAAAATCAGAAAATTATGAGTATTGGAGAGGATGTGAAGAAAAGGTAACCATCATACCTGCTGGTGGGATTGTAGAATGGAGCAGCCTCTGTGGAGGATGGTGTTGCAGTTCCTAAGGAAGGTAACTGTACAATTGTGATAGGATCAGCATTCTCACTTCTAGCATATGCCCAGAAGAAGAAAAGTACGGACAGGAACAGATTTATGGACACCAGTGTTCATAGCGGTAATATTCACTATTGCCAAAACTTGGACTCAACCCAAGTGGCCATCAACATGTGAATGGATATGTGAAATGTGTTACTCCCATACAATGGTTTTACTCAACTTTAAGAGGGAATGAAGTATTGACATGTGACAACATGTTCGAGTCCTGAAAACCTTATTTTTTTTAAACTTTATTTTGTACATTTAATAATTGAAAATATAAAGAATAATTAAAAATTTAAAAATACACTTGAATAAAACTTAAAAACTTGGTTGAGTTGCATAAGCCTGTCACTAACCTCACTAATATGACCTAAGCATATAGAGCCGAGGTTATCAGGAGACAGAAGGGAGGGTCCTGGGTGAGTGGATGCTCACCCTGGGCAGAGCCTGTGATGAAGTAGATGGGGTAAAGGTGGAGCCCAGATGGGTGGGGTGGACAGTGCTGGAGTGTGAGGCGGATCAGGATGTGGGCCGGGCGAACTGTCCGTGCAACTGCAGGGAGGACTGGAGGAGGGAACAGGTGAACTCTGGGGATGTGTAGGTCTGTGCTTGAAACTAAAGTGGTGGGAATGTTCTTTTGGCAAATATGGCAGGGGAGGGTCATTGGTTCTGGGTGTCAGTGGTGGGGGATACATGGGAAAGGGTGTGCCTGAGTGGGTGAAGATTCACACAGAGTCACACAGTAAACAAGAAATAATAAACTCCTATCCTGGGGAGTCCTGCTACGTTCTCAAATAGAGGGGCAATAATCTCTCCATAGGCAGTGCCTAATAAAAGAAAACAGACCAATATATGAGGCCCTCAATATTAACGCATGTAACTCTGAACCTTGTTTTAAATAACTGAAACTTAGTGGTTACTGTAAGTTCTGAGTGGAGGGGGAAGGAAGAATAGGTGGAACATAGGGCATTTTTAGAGCATTGGAATTGTTCTGCAGGATTTTGCAGTGAGATACAGGCCATTATACACTTTGTCAAAACCTATAAAATTGTACAATGCACAGTGTAAGCAATAATTTATACAATGGAAATGCTTAGTAGCAATGCTTCAATATTTGTTCATCAAATGTAACAAACGTACCATACTCATCAAAGATGTTACTAGTGGGATAATAAATGAAGAGAAGGGGATGGGGTATATGGCATTTCCTTGTATGTATGTAACTTTTATGTAATTTAAAACTTCTTTAAAAATAAAGGGAACAATCAGAAAAAGAGTAAATGATATATTCCACCTATAATTAAAATTAAAAATACATCACCTATCTACAATGTTAAAAGGGACATGATACTGGCATAAAGATATGCATATAGACAAATGGAACCGAATGGATGGCTCAGAAACAGACCCTCGCATCACAGGTCAGGGGATTTTTGACAAGGCAGTCAAGCCCCCCAGCTGGGGCAGAGCAGTTTATTAAAAAATGGTGTTGGGAGAGCTTGATAGTCATATCCAAAAGAAAGAAAGTGGATCCCTATCTCAATCCTTATACAAAAACTAACTCAAAATGGAGCAAAGACCTAAATATAAGAGTAGAACCATAAAATTCATATAAGAAAACACAGGCAAACCTCTTCAAGACTTGGCGGAAGGTGGTGGCTTCTTAAATGTTCCACTGAGAGCAGGAGCAATGAAGGGGAAAAGGAGAAATGGGACTTCCTCGACCTTCAACACCTTTGCGCTTCAAAGGGCTTGGTCATGGTGGTGAAAGGGCCACCCCCTCCCAGGGAGAAAACAGACGGAGCCACGCACCCTGGAAGGGCTGATATCCAGGCTACCTCAGAAATATCTATGCAGCTAACGGAAAGCCTCAGAATCCATAAGAAAAACGGCGGCAAGTTTCCAGATGATGATTGGAACCCGCATTGGGGGTGCCCGAGTCCCCGTGGAGTGTGGGGCGAGGGGCCCTAGGCTCTGGCCCCCGCCCGGTGCCCGCAGTGCAGAACCCGCTGACGCCCGCCTCGGCCGCTTCCCCTCGGGCTGGCAGCGGGAGGCTGGCGGGACGCGGGCGCGGGCCCTGCAGGATCCGCGGCGGCCTCGGGGGGACCCCTTAGCTGCTGGGTCTGCTCCTATCGGGGAGCTGAGCTGGTCGGGCCTGGTCAGGGTGGAGGGGGCTGCCTGCGACTGCGGGTGACACGCAGGCCTAGCGCGCTCGCTCCCTCTCTCTCCCCTTTCTCCTTCCCTCTCTCTTTCCCTCTCCCCCTCTCCCTCTCTCCCTTCTCCTTCTCCCCCTCTCCTCCTCTCTATCTCCCGTTCTCCCTATCCCTCCCTCTCCCCCTCCCCCCCTCTCCCTCTCTCTCCCCCTCTCCCTCTCTCTCCCCCTCTCCCTCTCTCTCCCCTTCTCCCTCTCCCCTCCCTCTTCCCCTCTTCGCCTTATCCCTCTCTCCCCCTCTCTCTTCCTCCCTCTCTCCTTGACCCGCCCTCCGCCCTGCCCCCTGGTGGGCATCAGTCTTGAATGTGGAGCGTCCTGGGCTGTGGGTATAAATTTGGGAATTCCTTGCGCAGAGAAGGTGTTTAGGTGGAATTTACATTCCTGGGCGTGGGGTTCACAGCTGGAGAAGAGAGGAGGTCTGGAGCTCTTCAGCATAAAGACTTCGGGGAAACAGGAAGACTCAGCACAGGAGACGGAGGAGGGCTGGCGGCGAGGTCGGGGGACCCCGAGTCCCGGAGCTCCCGCCGGGAAACAGGGAAGGGAACTGTCAGACCCCTGAGGGCGCTGGGTTTTCACACCCGTCTCCCTGCACCGACGTTGTTGGTCCACATCGACACGTCCTACAATTCCTCCAGAGGGGACAGTCGAGGGCGGGGAGAGACCCCGCGCTGTGCGCTGGCCCCTTCAGTCGCTGTCGCGCACGGTCCCGTGTCACCACTACCGCCCACACTGAACCAGACAGGCAGGCGCCGCTCCTGAGGGCCGGGCCCAGCTGCGGCTCAGGGGAGCGGAGGCCCCGCCACTGCCCCTGGGAGGGGGCGCCACCGCCCCCAGGGCTCCGACTCCCGGGCACCCTGGAGCCCCGCAGTGCCCCAGACCCGACGCTGCGGCCCGAGGCCCCCACTTTCCGCCCCCAGGCCTCTCCTCTCAGGGTGCCGCCGCCTGCCCCCCAGCCCCGCAACTGCCGGGCCCCGCGGCGCTCAGGGTTCTGGGCGCTGCAGTCCGCCGCGCGGGGCGGGGAGACGAGGGGGCGGGCCCGGGGCGCTGGCGGGAGACGAGGGGGCGGGCCCGGGACGCGGGGCGGGGAGACGTTGGGGCGGGCCCGGGGCGCGGGGCCTCGAGAAGAGGGGGGAGGTCCGGGGCGCGGGCGGGAGATGAGGGGGGCGGGCGCGGGGCAAGAGTGAGGGACAGAGGCGCGGTGCTGGCCGCAGCCTGCCTCGGGCGCCCCCTGCCTCTGGCCGGGGCTGAGTCCCTACTGCTGGGTGGGCGGCGCCCCGGGGTGTCGTGCCCCCGGGCTGGGGAGGAGGCGCTGCAGGGGACGCCGGGGGGGCGCGGGCGGTGGGGGTAGGAAAGCTGGGTCCCGCGGGGCGGGCGGGGTGGGAGTGGGACTGTGCGTGGTGGTGGGGTGGGCGCGGGACCGTCCGGGGACTGAGCAGGCGGGGGCTGCGCCGAGGTCCTGAGGGCACAGCCCGGGGTGTGCCCGCGCATTTGGGGTGTCGGAAGCCGGTCGGAGGACGTCTGGGTGGGATCCGCGTGGCGGGGCCCCCGGGACCCCGTGGGCTGTGAGCAGAGGGCGCCCTAGAACTCTGGGCCGCCGCGGGGTCCCGGGCAGTGCCGGGCAGCTGGGGCTCCGCAGCGGGGCGCCAAGTCAGGGCACTCTGTGCGCGGGCTCTGCGCGGTTCTGCTGCCGCGGGGTCTCCTCTCCTCCCTCCCCCAACTCCTTTGCCCGCCCAAAGCCGCCCAGAGCTGGGCTCCCTGCAGCCGACAATGGCGGACACTCCTGCCCCGCCTGGCCCTTGCGCCAGTTTCACTGAGCACTTATTTCTTTCTGTAAGATTCTTAAATTGCGTTGCTCTGGTCTACTGAAGCTCTTCTTTGGTTGTTATTCGCATGGAATACCTTCTTCCAACCTTTCGCTTTTAACCTGGTGGTGTCCTTATACTTGAGCTGGGTCTCTTGTAGACAACATATGCAGAATTCAGGTGCTTTTTAATCCCGTCTATCAGTCTGTGTCTTTTGCTAGAGGAGCTCAATCATTAACATTCAGTGTTATTCCTGTACAGGCATGACTTGCTGCGTCCTCTTGTCCTTTGTCTCTCTGGTGACATATCGTTCTGTTGTCTGTCTTATCATACTTTAGTTTAGCCTTCCTAATAATCTTCATTTATAAACACTTCTGCAAATCTCTGGCCCTTTTATTTTTACCTTTCAGGCTGCAGCACACCCGTTAGTATCTTTTGAAAATCTGGTCTTTTGGTAACATATTCTATGAGTTTTTGTTTGTCTTTGAAGACTTTGAACCAACCCTCATTTTTGAAGGACAGCTTTGTTGGCTACAGTGTTCTTGGCTGGCAGTTTTTCTCCTTCAGTACCTTAATACATCATACTCCTTTCTTCTCGCCTCCCTGGTTTCTGAAGAGAGGTCTGCTCTTAATCTTCTCACGTTTCCCTTGTATGAGATGCTTTGCTTTTCTCTTGCTGCTTTCAGAATCCTCTCTTTAGCTTTGATATTTGTCTTTCTGAATAGTGGGTGTCTCGAGGTAGGTCTCTTCGGCTTTATCACCCTTTTGGGTGTGTTGTCCTTCTTGGGTATTGATATTTATGTCCTTCATAGGGCTTGGCAAGTTTTTGGACATTATTTCTTCAGATATTCTTTCTGCCCCTTTTCCAGTCACTTCTCCTTCTGGGACTCCAATAATAACAAATGTTTGGGTGTTTCCTGTTGTCATTCAATTCCCTGAGACTCTGTTCCATTTTTTTTTCTTTTTTAACTGTTCTCTTTCTGTTCTCCTGTGTTTTACAATACAGATGTTCTGTCTTCAAAATCATGAAATCTGTCTTCAAGCAATTCAGATCTGCTTTTATATGTCTGTAATGTATTTTTAATCTCATCTATTGTGTCTTTCATTCCCATAAGGTCTGTTACTTTTCTTTGCAGGCTTTGAAATTATTCTTTATGCTTTCCCAGTGTCTTCTTTTTTTTTTTTTTTTAAGATTTTATTTCTCCCTCTCCCCTGTTGCTTGTGCTTGCTGTCTGCTCATTGTGTGCTCTCTGTGTCGCTTCATCTTTTTTTAGGGATCTAAACCTGAGACCTCCCATATGGGGGAGAGGGTCTTCTTAATATCCTTTATTTCTTTAGTCATAGTTTCCTTAAATTCTTGGAATTGATTTAGAAGAGTTGTGTGATTATGACTGATTTATTGTCTGAAATCCCGTATGTCGTCAGGATAACAGGCTTGTCCTTTTGGCTAGGCCATCTCTTCCTGTTTCCTAGTATGGCTTGTAATGTTTTTGCTAAAGTCTAGGCATCTGAATATGTTGGTGAATTTACTCCAATGGCCAATTTCTCTGTCTTGCCTATTGTTTTTATGTTTTTTTTTAATAGCACTTCTTAGGCATTTGGTTCATCTTATACACAGTCTTTAAAATTGCCCAGCTTAAGTTTTCAAAATCAGGCCAAAGACTCACTAGTGGGGCAAAGACAAACAACCAGAGCACTAACTCAAAAAATTAGGAGATTTCCATTTCTGATGCCTTTAGTTCTTCCTCAGAGCATGGAAACTCCTAATCTTTAGCTCTTTCTTCTTCTTATTTTAAACTTTAACTCTTTACATTTTTGGATTATGCCATTTTATCTGGGGCTGAAACTCAGTTATCAAGAGGAAACATTGTATATTCTACTTGGACCCTTATTTTCAGAGAGCTATTTTGTGCAGGTTGCAGGCACCTTTTAATCCTTCACAGTTCTTTTGAAATCATTTTTATTGATACATATTCATAAATCATAAAATCCATTCAAAGTGTACAATCAATTGTATTTGGTATGATCACATAGTTGTGCATTTATCATTTCATTTCTTATTAAAGCATTATTCTTATTAAAGCATTATTCCAATAATTCCAAAATATCAAAGTGTTATTCCAATAAATTATTCCAACAAATAAATGAAAATCTCTACTCCTTAATAAACACTTCTCAATCTTTCTATCCTTCATCTGCCATCCATAGTTGATATTCTGTTTCTGTCTCTCTATTTGTATATATATTTCATATTGATGGAGTCAAACAACATGTTATACCTTTCTCTAGTTTCTTTCACTTAGTAGAGTTCATGTTTTTATAATTAGAGGAAGATTATTAATGTATTACTGTAGACTACTGCCCATAGTTGGTTTGTATTTTTGCATGATAGTTAAATATTTTAACATTAACATACCTGTGTTCAGTTTCAAAAAAAAGTTTAATATATGCAATATTACACATACTCATATTTCACATGATCTTGCTTCACTATGATATTACCATGTTATATTAGTTAGCTTTCCTTCTGGCCATATATATTCCCTAGGACTTTCCTTTTGAACTACTACCATACCCATAGATTAGCAGTATAGTTACAAACAGGAAGACATGCTTTTACCATTTCTATTCATTTCCAAAGATTTACAAACAATGTTTTTACTAATTCTGCCCAGACTAAACCTCAGCTTTCCATTCTCTAACCTCATTCTATTTTCTAGTGACCTATATTCATTATTAAATCCATGAGTTTATACAATATATTTAGCTCATAATAGCACAATCATACAATATTTGTCCTCTGTGTCTGGCTTGCTTCACTCAACTTAATGTTCTCCAGGTTCATCATGTTGTCCTATGATTTATGACTTCATTTATTCTTAACAGCTCTATAATATTCCACCATATGTATGCACCATAGTTTGTTTATTCATTTATCAGTTTTTGGACCCCTACGTTTTTCATTATTTTGGCAATATGAATAAGACTGCTATGAACATCAGTTTGCAGAAGTCTGTTTGTGTCACCGCTGTCATCTTCCATTTATATACCTAGTAGTTGTATTGCTTGGTCATGTGGCAAATGTATATGCAACTTCCTTGGGAACTGTCAAACAGTCCTCCATAGTGACTGTACCATTCTACATTCCCACCAACAATGAATAAGCATTCCTACCTCTGCACATTCTTTCCAACTCTCACTCATATTTTTCTGTCTTATAAATAGTGGTCATTCTAATAAGTGTGAAGTAATATCTCATTGTAGTTTTGATTTGATTTTCCCTAATTGCCAGTGATGTTGAACACTTTTTTGCCACTTGTGTTTCTTCTTTATACAAATGCCTACTCAAGTGTTTTGCCCATTTTTAAAATCAGGTCATTTGTCTTTTTATTGTTGAGTAGTAGAACCTCCCTATGTATCATGCATATTAAATCCTTATCAGATATATGATTTCCAAATATTTCCTCACATTGATTTGGCTGCCTTTTCACTCTTTTACAAAGCCCTTTGAGGTGCTAGAATAAGTTGAATCAAGAATCAAAGAGGAGCCATCACACAAAGACTGGAAACAACAATTATATCCTAGGCAAGATAAAGAAACTGGACATCAGAGTAAACTCTCCATCATAATTAGATGCCTAGACATCAGCAAAGAACTATGAGCCATACTAGGAAACAAGAAAATTTGGCCCAAAGGAATAAATCAAAACACCAGATTACACACTAGATTTGAAACAACTAATAAATAATATTCAAACCAATCTAAATCTAAATCAAGTCAAGGAGCTGAAGGAAAATGTGGGTAAAGAGATAAATGACATTAAGAAGACACCGGGCCATCTGCCATAACCATAGAACCTGTGGGTCTCTGCAGCCCTCAGGAGAGCCAGCACCTGGATTTCCATCTACCTTGGCTGTCTCTGGTACCCTGGTGAGGTGTGCGTAAGCATCATCCCTCTGATGACTTCCAACTATTTTTTGGAGTCTCATAGCCATATAAACTCATTTGTCCTCATATTTTTTTGAATGTAACATTTAAAAGAAAATAAAGAAGAAAAAAAGGAAAAAAAAAGAAGACACTGGGTATGCTCAAAGAATTTGAAAGCTTGAATAGAAACATAAGTGTGTTTATGGGAATGAAAGGCACAATGGAGATTAAAAATACATTAGAGGTGGTGGACTTGGCCCAGTGGTTAGGGCATCCGTCTACCACATGGGAGGTCCATGGTCCAAACCCTGGGCTTCTTTGTCCTGTGTGGAGCTGGCCCATGCACAGTGCTGATGGACAAAAGGAGTGCCCTGCTATGCAGGGGAGTCCCCCGCATAGGGGAGTCCCACAGGCAAGGAGTGTGCCCCATAAGGAGAGAGGCCCCACATGAAAGAAAGTGAAGCCTGCCCAGGAATGGTGCCACCCACACAAAGAGACACAAAAGATGACACAACAAAAAGAAACACAGATTCCCATGCTGCTGACAACAACAGAAGTGGACAAGGAACACGTGGCAAATAGACACAGAGAACAGACAACCGGGTGGGGGCAGAAGGGGAGAGAAATAAATAAATAAATAAATAAATAAATAATCTTTTAAAAAATACATTAGAGGCATACAGCAATGTGTTTTAAATGCCAGAAGAAAGAATAAATGAATTGAAAGACAAAATAACTGAAATTGAAAAGAACAGAAGAACAGAGAGAATATGATGGCAAAAAATTTGAGCAGGAGCTCAGGGAATTGAATGATAGCACAAAGTGCACCAATGTATGTGTGATGTGAATTTCAGAAAGAGAAGAGTAAGGAAAAGGGAAAGAAAGAATGTTTGAAGAAATAATGGATAATCATTTCCCAAGTCTTATAAGATATAAATATATGTATCCAAGAAGCACAATGTATTCAAAACAGATCTACTTAGAGACTCATACACTGAGTATGTAAAAATGCAAGAGATAAATAGAGAATTCAGAAAGCAAGAGAAAATGATCCATCAAATACAAGGGAGATTCCAAAAGACTTAGTACAGATTTCTCATCAGAAACCATGGAGGCAAAAAGACAGTGGTACAATGTATTTAAGATGCTGAAAAATTGCCAGCCAAGAATTCTTTATCCAGCCAAATTGTACTGCTATAATGAGGGTGAGTTTAAAATATTCCCAGATAAAAATAAACTAAAAGAGTTACTAAATAAGAGGATGGCTCTAAAAGAAATAATAAAGGGAGTTCTGCTGGCTGAAAGAAAAAGACATGAGATACAGGCTTGGTGGAAGACTATCAGAAAGGGAAATCAAAAGAGTAAAATTATTAAAATAAGATATGACATATGAAAGTCAAAGGACAAAATGGTCAAGGTAAATGATGCCTTTAAAGAAATAATATTAAATGTTAGTGGATTAAACTTCCCAGTCAAAAGAATACTGCCTGATAACATGGATTAAAAAAATAATCCATCCAAATGCTATCTAGAGGAGACTTACCTTAGACCCAAGGATTCAAATAAATAAGATGAAAGTGAAAGGTTGGGAAAAGATATTTCATGAAAGCAGAAAGTAAAAAAGAGCAGGGGTAGCTATAGACAAAACACACTTTAAATGCAAATGTTATAAAATATGCTGAAGGTCACTACCTATTACCAAAAGGAATAATCCACCAGGAAGAAATGGTAGTCATAAATATCTGTGCACCTAACAAGGGTGCTACAAGACACCTGAGGCAAACCCTTGCAAAACTGAAAGGAGAAATGGATGTATCTACAATAATAGTACTCCACTCACATTGACAGATAGAACGACCAGACAGAGGATCAACTAGACCTAAAAACACTTATATCCCTGGTGTGATTCCATCCTGTAGGGCTGTTCTCTGGAACAGCTGTTGTCTATCTCTGTCTGACTTCTCTTCCACCTAAGTGCATGCTAGCACCCCATGGAAGATTTGATGGACATGGACATGAGCTCCCTGAGGCCCCAGAACTATTTTTTTGATTGGAAACTAAAGCCTGACCAAGATTATCACTTTAGGGTGGATAATGATGAAAATGAGCACCAGTTGTCTTTAAGAGTGGTCAGTTTAGGGGCTGATACAAAGGATGAATTGCATGTTGTTGAAGCAGAGACAATGAATTATAAAGGCAGTCCAATTAAAGTAACATTGGCAACTTTTAAAATGTCTGTACAGCCAATGGTTTTCCCTTGGAGGCATGAATATAAAACCTGTTGTCTTTTGTTTGAAGTGTGGTTCCAGGCCAGTGCGTATTAGTAGACAGCACTTAGTAGCTGTGGAGGAAGATGCAGAGAAAGAAGATGAAGAGGAGGATGTGACACTCTTAAGCATACCTTGAAAGCGATCTGCCTCTGAAAGTCGTAGCAAGGTTCCACAAAAATAGGTAAAACTTGCTGATAAAGATGACAATGATGATGAAGATGAAGATAATGATTAACATGATGATGATGATGATGATGATTTTGATGAGGCGGTAACAGAAGAACATCTACAGTGAAAAAAACTATCAGAGGAACCCCAGGCAAAAATGCACAAAAGTCAAACCAGAATGGAAAAGAATCAATACAATCAATATCAAAATCAAAAGGACACAGCGAATGGACACAGAGTGTGGACAACTGGGTGGGGGTGGGGGGGAGGAGCGGGGAAGGGGAGAGAAATAATTTAAAAATATAAAAATAATTTAAAAATGTAAAAACAGGTCAAGAATCCTTCAAAAACAGGAAAAAGTTCCTAAATTACTGGAGGGATCTACTTCTGTAGAAGATATTAAAGCAAAAATGCAAGCACATATAGGAAAAGGTGGTTCTCTTACCAAAGTGAAAGTCAAACCAATTACATGAAGAATTGCTTCTGGATGACTGACCAGGAAGCTATTCAAGATCTCTGGCAGTGGAGGAAGTCTCTTTCAGAAAATAGCTTAAACAGTTGGTTAAAAATTTCTGTCTTATTTCATTTCTGTAACAGTTGATATCTGGCTGTCCTTTTTATGATGCAGAGTGTGCACTTTCCCTACTGTGTCTGATAAATGTTGTCCAGATTACTTTCCAAGAATGTTATCCAAAACTCCTATTTAGATTTTAAATATGGAACTTCACCCTTTTCTTGGTTTTAAGTATGTATGGAGGGTTATAATAGGACATAGTAATAGTAGTGGTCAGTCAAATGGAAATGGTGAGGACACAAAATATATGTATAATATAAACTCAGTATTTTAGCAATGTTTTAAAAAGAAAATAAATATACAGAGCATTGTTCCACAAATCAGCAAGATGGAAATTCTTGGATCTCTCCACAGAGCAAAGGGGGTGCTTTGATGACACCTTGATTTGGACTTTTCCCTAGCCTCAATACTAAGAGCCAACAAATTCCCATTGTTGAAGCCAACCCAATGCATGGTATTTGCATGAGCAGTGAAGAAATCCAAAACAGATTTTGGTACCAGGAAAGTGGAGTCCTGCTGAAGCAAATACCAAAATGTAGAAACAGCTTTGGAACTGGGTAATAACTAGATGCTGGAAGAATTATAAGGTGCTTGATAGAAAAAGGCTAGACTGCTTTCAAATGACTGTTGGTAAAAATCAGAATGCTAAAGGCACTTCCAAAGAGCCTTAGAAGGTAATGATGAATGCGTGATTGGAATCTGAAGGAAAGGTATTCCTTGTTTTAAAATGGAGAGAACTTGGATAAATTGAGTTCTGATGTCAGACAGAAGGCAGAACTTGGAAGCAATGAGCTTGACTATTTAGTTGAAGACATTGTGAAGCTAAGTATGGAACATACAGCCTGGATTTTCATTGTAGCTTATAGTGAAATGTGAGAGGAAAGCAATAAGCTGAAATTGATTCATAAGAACAAAGAAACCAGAAATTGATGTTTTGGAAATTTCTGAGCCTATCCACATGGTATACTCCATGATTAGGGTCAAAAGTAGTTTATGAGAGGTCTTCTTGAGCTTTCAGAAAGCACGTTCTCAGAGAAGATGGCTCCATGTGATGGTTTTACTGAACATAGAACCAGTCAGCCATTTCAATGGAAGTCAAGATCGGAAATGTAGTTATGTATGAAAGATCTGTGGAAAGGTCTGTTGTCTGAGGTTTTGGATCCATTGAACTATATGCAAAGCTGACAAGTAATTTTTGTGAAATTTCTTTCAGTGAACTACTGCCAGCAAGAACAGAAAGGCACAAAGAATGGACAAATTGAAGGAAAAATGGGCAGAAACATGGAAGCCAAGTCTGGACCAAAGATATATCCTCTGGACAAGAGAGAGGACCTACACGTGTTCAAAAAGGGTGCATAAACCCCATCACTTGGAGGGGGCAGTTGACCCTCCCATGCACTCAGAGGTGGCATGACTTCTGCCCCATTGTTTGGGTAGAGTGCTGCCACCCCAATGCTCAGAGATTGTGGGGACTGTGCCACAGGGTTTGTAGAGAGCCTCGCCAATATCCTGATGTTCATAAAGGGTGGAAATTTCACCCTATTTTTGAGGGATTCTGTGGCCATCATACAAGCACTTAAATGGGGTGAGACTCCACCAGGCCTGGAGTAAAGAACATGGATCTACAGAAAACTCTCAGACTGTGAAATCTAATGGAGGTTGCCCTGCTGGATTGCAGATTGTTTGGGAGAAGTGATGTCTGTTTCCTTCCAGTTTCTCCCAGTTAAAATGGTTATATCTATCCTATGTTCATCTGTCCATTGAATATTGGAAGAAAACTTGTTTTCTAGATTTCACAGGTTAACAGACCAAGGGGAATTTTGCTCCAGGACAGACCACACTTATAACTGGTTTTCATGTGACTGTACTTTCCATTGATTCTGAAACGACTTGAAGTCTTTGGTATGTTATGGTGGAGTGAATGTATTTTGCACATGGTGGAGAGAAAACATGTCTTTTGGTCCAAAGGGTGAAGTGTGGTGGTTTTCAGGCATGTATCCCAGTCATGCATGTTCTTACACTGAATCCATTCCTGTGAGTGTGAACCAATTAACAGGATATTTTGATGCAGTTACTACAGTTAAGATGTGGCCCAAAGTAATCAGGATGGGCCTTATCCTATTCCCTGAGTCCTTTATACTCAGAGTGAGATCCAGTAGATAGAAAGCCACAGGAACCAAGAAGTTAAAGGTCTCTGGAACCTGGAAGGAACTGGAGAGTCCAGGGGAGGTGTCCATGCACATTGCCATGTGACAGAGAAGCCCAGGACCAAGAGTCACGGCAGCAAGCCCTGGAATTCCCATGTTAAAAAGGAAGGATGGGAAAACGGACTTTGGCCCAGTGGTTAGGGCGTCCGTCTACCATATGGGAGGTCCGTGGTTCAAACCCTGGGCCTCCTTGACCTGTGTGGAGCTGGCCCATGTGCAGTGCTGATGCGCGCAAGGAGTGCCATGCCACGCAAGGGTGTCCCCCGCATGGGGGAGCCCCACGCGCAAGGAGTGCGCCCATGAGGAAAAGCCGCCCAGCATGAAAAGAAAGAGCAGCCTGCCCAGGAATGGCGCCACCCACACTTCCCGTGCCGCTGATGACAACAGAAGCGGACAAAGAAACAAGACGCAGCAAATAGACACCGAGAACAGACAACCAGGGGGGGATTAAATAAATAAATAAATCTTTAAAAAAATAAAAAAAAAAAGGAAGGATCACCTTGATGACACCTTGATTTGGACTATTTTGTAGCCTCAATATGGAAGCTAACAAATTCCCATTGTTTAAGCCAATCCATTGAATGGTATTTGCTTGAGCAGCCAAGGAAACTAAAACGGGGTTTAATATCTGGAATTAAAACAAAAACCTGGGAAGCAGACTTGGCCCAATGGATAGGGCATCCGCCTACCACAGGGGAGGTCCAAGGTTCAAACCCCTGGCCACCTTGACCCGTGTGGAGCTGGTCCATGTGCAGTGCTTGTGTGCAAGGAGTGCCCTGCCACACAGGGGTGTACCCCGCATAGGGGAGCCCCACACACAAGGAGTGGGCCCTATAAGGAGAGCTGCCCAGTGCAAAAGAAAGTGCAGCGTGCCCAAGAATGGTGCTACACACACGGAGAGCTGACACAAGATTATGCAACAAGAAGAAACACAGATTCCTGGTGCCACTGATAAGGATAGAAGCGGTCACAGAAGAACACACAGTGAATGGACACAGAAAGCAGACAACTGGGGGAAGTGGGGAGAGGAAAACAAAAACAAAAACCTACAACTCAGTGACAAAAAGACAAACAATCCAATTAAAAACAGGGCAAAATGTGAATAAACAGTTCTCCAAAGATGGTATCCAAATAACCAATAAACACATGAGCAGAAGGCTACCATCATTACCCATTTGTGTGATGCAAAGCAAAACTCAAAGAGATACCAATTCACAACCACTAGAACAGCTACAATTGGGGAAAAAAGAAAACAGCAGATGTTAGAATGTGGGGAAACAGGAGCATTCATTCATTGTTGGTGGAGCTGTAAAAAGGTACAGCTGTTGTTGAAAACAGTTTGGTGGTTCCCCAGAAAGTAAAGTATAGAATTACTGGATTACCTGCAGTCCTGTTTTGAGTCTTTTGTGGACCCTAGGAAATGATGCTCTGAAGCTAACCCTCTCTTGTGCATAGAATGGGACCTTTCCTATTAGATTTAGTTAAGGGACACTGATTGAACATGCTTTGGGGTCTTTGGACTCTACCAGTGAGGCATTACTCAGGTAAGGTCTCTGCCCTCTTGCTGGGTCTTATATAAACTGAGAAATGCAAACAGAAACAGAAAAACACAGAGAAAGACAGGATTTTGCCCTTGCCATGTGAGAGAAAGGACTCCAGAATTGCCTACAGCTGCAGAAAGACAGAGACGCCCAGAGCAGCAGAGAGAGACTCCAGAGGCTGGAATCAGTAGAGAAGCTGGAAAATATAGCACCCAAGAGTTGAGGCCGATGGATCAGCTCAAAGCTGAAGATAAGCTGGGCCTGGAGAAGAAGGCAGAGACTGGCAGAGCAGCCATTGTGCAGGTGGCATGATTCCAGGATCTGCATTGACTTGGGCATTTTCACAGCTGCAGAACTGTAAGCTTTTACCCTAATAAATCCCCACTAACAAAGCCAACCTGTTTCTCATACTTTTGCATTGGCATCTTTGGCAAACTATAACACCTGGTGGGAAGCGACCTTGGCCCAGTGGATAGGGTGTCCGTCTACCACATAGGAGGTATGCGGCTCAAACCCTGGGCCTCCTTGACCCATGTGGAGCTGGCCCATGTGCAGTGCTGATGCACACAAGGAGTGCCCTGCCATACAGGGGTGTCCCCCGCATAGGGGAGCCCCATGAGCAAGGGGTGCACCCTGTAAGGAGAGTCACCCAGTGTGAAAGAAAGTGCAGCCTGCCCAAGAATGGTGCTGCACACACGGAGAGCTGACACACAAGATGATGCAACAAAAAGAAACACAGATTCATGTACCACTGACAAAAACAGAAGTGGACAAAAACAAGAACATGCAGCAAATGCACACAGAGAACAGACAACTGGGGGGAGGGGAGAGAAATAAAATAAACCTTAACAAAAAATAAAACACCTGGCAATCCCACTTCTAGTTATATTCCTAAAAGAATTGAAAGCAGGGACTCAAATAGTTATTTGGACACCAATGTTCATAGCAGCATGATTTACAATTGCTGAAATATGGAAGCAACCCACATGTCCATCCACTGATGAAAGGGTAAATAAAACGTGATACATACATACAATGGAATATTACTCAGCCAGTAAAATGAACGGAGTTTTCATTCATGCAACAAAATGGATGAACCTTAAAGATATCATGTTGAGTGAAATAAGCCAGACACAAAAGGACAAATACCATATGAGCCCATGAATATGAAATAATTCTATAATAATTCTAAGCTGGAGTATATATTAGCAGGGGTCAAGTTGGGGATAGGGAATGGGGAGTTAAAGATTAACAGAATTTCTCTAGTGGCAAATGGGAATGCCCTGTATGAAGCCTCTGCGGGGCTTCGTGGGGTCGCAGGAGGCGAGGACGACGCAGCCCGGCTAGAGGAGACAGCACGGAGACTGGCTGATGGCACAGATCTGGTTTATTGCAGAACTGCAGGCACTGATATACTGGGCTGGTGCGGGGAGGGCCGTTGCTGGCCCCAGCTCCCTATTGGTCCGGGTGGGCTACATGCCCTTATAAGGCCAGGCGGTTGGCTCGGCAAGCAGGGGGGGCATGAGATGACGTGCGGTGGGAGGGCCAAAGGGCAGGCCGAGGGCGGTGACGCCCATACCAGGCCGAGGGCGGAGCGCCCGTACCAGCCACCCTTACCCTAGCAGAAGCAGTACCTACTTCGCGCCAGAGCTGGCCAGAGAGGCAAGCCAGACTGTTGCCTGATGCTGTGCCTCATCTCCCCCTTTGTTTTTACTAAGAACCAGAGATGCAGCGGCAATAAGCCGTCGCTCTTGCCGCGCATGCCGCAGGGCGCCACGAACACAACAGAGGAGGAGGAGGACGAGCAAGAGCCCGGCACCGATAATGCCATAGAATGCCAGGCTGGCAGGGATGAACAGGCTGGCAAATTTTTGCCCCAGCTCCCCGAGGACAGATGAGGCGAGCTGGGGAATAGCTAGGTCTGAATAACTCTCTATGTAGGCCTGAAGCGCCAGGGTGTGGTTGTAGAAGGAGGCATTATAAGAAGATAGTATTAGGTTTCTGAGGGTGGACCGGTGGGCGGAGCGGTTGACAGGGACAGGGGTGATGCAGAGCTGGGAGAACGGGTAGCGCCCGTCACACAGGGTGTTGGCAAGGGAATAAAGGGTATCAACGTCCAGGGCAAGCAAGTCTATTTGTTGCTGGAGGTTTAAGATGGTGTGGTGGTGGAGAAGGTTGATGTCCATTTGAGTGCCGAGGGCTGCTTGGGTGTCGCTAAGATGTTGTTGACGACTCCGGCAGTGAGGGAGGTTTGCGTTAGGGCAACGGCGGCAGTAGTGGTGGCTGCTAAGGAAGCAATGAAGGCGACGGCGATGGCGGCGGAGAGTCCGAAGTCATGCTGAACCCTGCGGGGTGCAAGATCTGATGGGGACAGGGGGTGGGGGGAAAGTTGGGGAGGGACCCAATCAGAGGTGTTGATGGGGACCCATACGAGGGGTGGCTGGAGAACCAGGAAAGCGTATGGGAAGGAGTTATTCCAGAAGTTGGAGAGAAAGCAGGCCGCGAAGGGGAAGCTTAGAGTTCTGCAGAGGAGAAAGGTGAATGGGGGCTTAACGTAGGCAAAGGTGTGGATGGTTTGAGTGGAATGACTGGCAAAGGTTGACGTTGAGCTGTTGACCGTTAGAGTGCCATTGGAGAGGGAGCAGTTGGAGAGAGATGAAGGGTCGCAGGTTGAGGCAGGAAGAGGGCCCACAGAGGGACAAGGTAGAGAAGGAGTATGCGGGTGTGACCCGGAGCGGGTCGGCAAAGATAGTGGTACTTGTTTCATTAGGAAGCAAGGCCATGGGGGTGAAGAGGCCTGTGGCGGTAGGGTTGGGGTGTGTGCAGTCGCGCCAGCGAAAAGACTGTAAGGGCGCAGCATGGGGGGAGCCTTTGGGACTGCAATTGGGGACGCGGGGTGTTGCACATAAGCTGCAAACTGTTTGGATCGGATGGCATTGGAGGTGGATGGCCAGAGGCCATCTAGTCGGTAGGCTATGCCGGAAGTGCGTGTGGAGGACGAGGTGCGATTGTACCAAACTTCGCAGATATTGCGAGGGAGGAAGCAGAGGGTGTCGGGGAAGGACGAGTCAGACTGATTACTGAGGGAGAGGAAAATGGCGTCCCGGGGGGGTGAAACGGAAACGTTGAGGTGGGAGGAGGAAGGTTGGAACATAGGGTTGCATGGGAGGCCGAGGTCGCAGGAGGTGTGGTAGACGGTGGGGAATAGGGGGCTAGAGCGGGTCAGAAAGAGGAATCTGGGGGGGGGGGGGCTTGTAAAGCGGCCCAAAGCTCATACTGGCTGCGTGGCTTAGCGGCTTCTCCTGTTTCGGCAAGGGAGAGAAGGATGAGAAGGGGGCAGAATCATTATCCGTGGGGTCGGAATTGCCCTGTTCGAGGGGGTCTGGCTGGGCACAGTTATAGGCTGTGACAGGCGGAGCGGTGCTGAGCAAGCAAGAGTGGATGGCAATAAGCGTGGGAATAAGGCTGGGGGGGAAGCGCTTGTTTTCATGTTCCATAGCAGCGGAAACACGCTCAACCAGCATGCGGTAGGTGTCAGGGTCCCATAAATTGGTGGTGGAAAGCCAGGGATTGAAGGGGATCAGTAAATCCCAATAAGTCTGGAGCTGCTTGGCCGAAACCTTACATTGGTGGCAGGCCAGTAGGCCAGCAAGCGCCTGAACCTGCGGGGCCTGCCAGCTGGAGAAAGAGGCTCCCATAGCGGAGGAGGAATTGGTCCTTACCTGCTCATGGGCAGCGGGTGCTCGTGCCCCACGCTTGGGCGCCAGTTGAAGCCTCTGCGGGGCTTCGTGGGGTCACAGGAGGCGAGGACGATGTGGCCCAGATAGAGGAGACAGACCACGGAGACTGGCTGATGGCGCAGATCTGGTTTATTGCAGAACTGCAGGCACTGATATACTGGGCTGGTGCGGGGAGGGCCGTTGCTGGCCCCAGCTCCCTATTGGTCCGGGCGGGCTACATGCCCTTATAAGGCTAGGCGGTCGGCTCGGCAAGTGGGGGGGGGGCATGAGATGACGTGCGGTGGGAGGGCCGAAGGGCAGGCCGAGGGCGGTGACGCCCGTACCAGGCCGAGGGCGGAGCGCCCGTACCAGCCACCCTTACCCTAGCAGAAGCGGTACCTACTTCGCGCCAGAGCTGGCCAGAGAGGCAAGCCAGACTGTTGCCTGATGCTGTGCCTCACTGTATTTTCTATATAACATTTATATAATCTAACCTTTAAAAATAAATAAATCAATAAAATAATGGGATTTGATCAAGAGGTCCAGTCACTGGTCCATCTGCTTAATTCGTGTGCATAACTCTTTAATATGCCTACCTGTTTTTATTTTCAATGCATGTGATACTTTGTATCTACCGTACTTAGTACCTGGGAACTATTATGACAGCTCATTTGTGACATGGGAGAGTTGTAGTATGAATTGTGGGGGAAAATTCTTTGGGGGGTGGTTCTATATCTGAGAAAATACCTTTTTGCGATTTTGAGCAAACCAAACTATAGAAAATATAGTCCAGTGTGGGACCAGGGGGAGATTGTGATAAAGTCATTCTCTCCTTCTTGTCCTCCTTCCCTCCTTGACCTTGTCCCTGGGGTATTCCCTCCAAGGCCCTGCCCTCCTTGGGCCTGCATTGTGGGTCTCTTGTCTGCCCCTCCACCCCATTTTGGTTGCTGCACTTCTGACCTGTGCTCAGAACTGCACTGCTCCCTTCCCTGCACACCTCCTGCTGTTTTCCTCCAGTGCTGCCATTCACATCCTCAGTTTGGCTCAGACCCTCTGCCCTTGCCCATCTCTTCCCACCTGCCAAATCTATCCCCTCTCGTACACACCATGGCACACACACATACACATATGTGTATATATATACACACTGATGTGTGCATTATATTATATATCATAGGTATTGTTCTTCCACACATTTTATTAACTTGTAAGGTTTTACAGATATCTTCAGGTAGGTAAATGTATATCCATCTCATTATTTTATTTTCCCATTATTTTTCATTATCACATAATATTCCATATAATGTATGTCTGTCCTTTATTAAAATGTTCCTTATTGGCATGTACATAGTTATCTTCTCTTTTGCTAATACAAGCAATTTACCCTTGTATAACTACATGCTTCCTTGCAGATGTGCACTTATTTTTCACCAGTCAAGGTACACAAATACATAATAAAATAGTTGGTTCTAATAACAATGTAATTTTTCCAATTGGTGCATATAGTCATCAAATAGTCTTTGATAATGCATTATGATTCTGCTGAAAAATGGCTTTACAGGTTGCTATCCAACTGTAGCTGGCTAGTAAGATAGGAAATCAATAGATGGATCTGGAACCTGGCAAGAAGTCCATGGGGACATCAATAACCCCCAAGATGGCTGCTGGCAGACCCTCCCCAAGATTCTGCCATCCAGAACAAGACTTCATCTGGAAGCCAGGAGAAGCCCTGGATATTCCCCAAGGACTTTATCATTGGGCCCTCATCGGGGATCAATAGGGGAGTAATCAATCAAACAACAAACAGCTGGAACTCCTCCTCTGCCATTAGCCAAGGGGTGGAATAATTAATGGCTCAAAAAGCAGGCACAAGGCCTGAGCTCATGCTCACCTTCATTCCCCTGTTCCTGCCTTTGTGCCCTGCTCTTGCCCTTTTTCCTCTGCCATGATTGCCATGCAAGCAAACCTGGGTACTTATAATCTATAATGGAGAATTGTAGTCTGTAAATCAGCCCTCTTTATCACTTTTCAACCTCCTCCTCTCTACCTGGGACCCATGATCTATTATTTTCTCCCATTTCTCATCCTTCCCTCCCTGAATAAATGACTGACATAACTCACCCAACATGCTCTTGAAATTCATTTCTGCAGCATAGCCAAGAACCTAGACAAAATCCAGTAACACAACTAACACAGAATCTTGGGACGCTGGCCTTCTGTCAAGGACTCTGAAATTTATTGAAGATCTTCTTGCCTCTAATTGTTTCTCTGACACTGATGGAGACTTGACCTTGGGCACAAATGTTCTCTTAGGTAAAAAATGATAGTTTTTTCAACCTGACAAAAGATCCTTTTTTCAAGTGACAGCAGTTAATATAAGAAGAAAAAAATGGTGAGCAGAGAAGAAAACACCATTTCAATCCACAAAGGAAACACACCCCTCTTTCCTTAACCTTACTCTACAATGAACTCAGAGAAAGGAATCTGGGTCTCCTTAACTTAAGCCTTGTCTTTTCCTGTGTATCTTCCTCCCACTACCTATTACCTTGGAAGAATATTCCAAAAGGGTGATGGAAACTCTGGTTTCCTTAAATCTTCCTTTTTCTCCAGAGCCTCCAGTCCACAGGACCTGGTAGGAATCCTGCAGGCTGCCATTCTCCTGTACCCTACTTCTCACCCCCCCATCCCCCTGGCAGCCCCTGCCCCAAACTGCCAGTCTCCACACTCTTTCCCATGGGGTCTACACTCGCTGCCACCTGGAAGCTCACACTTACATTTTCTGCTGCCTAGAATCTCCCACCTGCTTCCTTACCATCCCCAACACTTCAGAACCAATTTTAAACATTTCCCCAAAACCAGATGTTGTTTGAGAACGGTGTTACTTTTGTATATACTTCTGGATACAGGCAACCATTCTACTGGGTCAGGAAATGGCCCTTTCCAAAGTAATTTGAAATGACACTCAAATTCCTGAGGTGGCTGCTGTGCCTTAAGGAAGGTCCTGTGGCTCATTTTAATGCCAGGGAGGTCAGCTGGTCAGCCTCAGCTCATGGCCACACTGCCACTGCTGAAGTGCACATTTGCCCTGGGCAGTGCTCACACGCAGGTGTCAGATGGGCCTGGGAATGGTGCTTGTGTTTGGTCACACACACACTGGCTTGTTACTGTGAGAACAGTTTGTGCACTTAAATCATTAATAAGTTGATTGCATTTATGGCTGTTTCCATTTACAGTTGAGCAAGGAGATTTTCTTGAGTAATGAGAGATGTCTCATCCAATCAGATGAAAGCATTACTTGGAGAAGTGATGATTTCCACAGTCGAAAGAGGGAATTATAATCACTAGTTCAGCCAGCCAATGCCCCCAGGGGAATTCATCCTGGCCATCACAGGAGTCCCTGTTTTGCAGCCTGCCCTGTGGAATTGGGACTTGTGCAACCCCATAGTTATATGAGACAATCTTATAAAATTTTCATAATATTTATACATGTTTCCTGTCAGTTCTTTTTCCTTAGCAAACACTGACTAAATCAGTCTGGGAAGGTGGCTTGTGTGTTTGCTTCAGTAAAACAGGAAATGTTCCCGGGCCCTGCTCACTTCTCCTGTGTACAAGGCACTGCCGCCCTGCAGGATTTCTCACTTGAAGGACCATGTGAGAGCAGATAGTGCATTCAGACCACCACAGTACAAGAAAAACCAAAACTCAACTCCCTGGCTGCATTAGAAAAAAGGATTTAATAATGGTATTCAATTATAGATTTGCTTTTTCAAAAAATAAATATTATAGCCATAAGATAGGCAATTTTTTTGATTTATACACACAAAAAAATTCAATTATCCTCTCATTCCTTCAAATATATCCTCCCATGAACCAGGTCTCACCTCGCTTGACATATTCAGGTTTGGGATGGCTATCCTTCCTGACCAAGGTTGACCCTGATGTTGGTAGCCTGTTAGTACTTGCTCTTTGGTAACTTGAGTCACTTCTTAATCCTTTGAAGTATGGTTAAGCAGCCTCCTTTATTGGTGTTTGTCCCCATGGGAAAGTTCTGCTTGGTCAGGAGGAAATGATAGTTTCCTGATGAGGCCATTGCATAAAAGACGTTGGCATCGTCAGGGATCTGCAGCTCTGGGGGAGATGGGCAGAGGGGCGGTCAGCTGTGCTACTAGGGGCCAGATACCACCCCACCCCTTCTGGTCCCCATGAGGGCCAGTCCAAGCCAGACACATGAGTCACCCAGTCCAGATCCAGGACCACCAAGGACCCCTCTGATTGACATCTGCCCAAAGGCAAGACTCAAGGAGTTTTTATCCCAAGGGATGTTTTTCAAAAGTATCCAGGCTCCACCCCTGGTAACCTCGACCTAGTGCTGTCAGAGGGCCCCCCATTCTGGGTGCCCCATGCCCTGAGGCCTTCACTGAAGGTGATCTTGGAGTTGGAGTAAGCCTTATAGAAGGCAGACATGGCCCCTGAGTCCCACCCTCCTTGGTCCAAGGCTAGTGGAGCCCAGGAAATGGTGGCCAAGTCCAGGCCTCTTCAGCAGGTAGTCTGTGAGGCCTCCCCACCTGGGCACCTCACAGCAAGAAAGGACTTCCTCCCTGATCCTATTTTCACCTGCATCCTCTGGCCTAAAGCCTACTCTGAGGCCATGCTGGACTGGAATGCCTGCTCCTGCTCGAATGTGGGCCTCTTTTCCTACCTCCTTACCCCTCTAGCTTCAGTCTTCCTTTTCTGTAGGACATGGTCCCATCCACCCTGGCCATCTCACCATGATGGTGATGGAAGAAAAGAGAAAATTTTAAAAACAGCTTGCAGGGAGTAAGGAATGGTACCCAAGGTCAATGCTTGAGAGATCATGATCAGCTCACCAAAGATAAATGAAGTTACCCTTTAGGCAGAGAGCATACTTTGCTCTCACACTGCCTGCTGTCTTCTCTCATTGTGACTGAGACCCAGGCAGAGAGGTCTTCAGTGACCTCCCCAGGGGCCCAGTCCCCAGCCTGCCTGGCTCTGTGTGTCCTGGGAACACTGACTTGGCTCTGTAGAGGCTCCAAAGGGGATTAAGGTGGTTTTGCTTTGTTTTTAGTGTCACACATGCATGGATTTTAATATCTGTGCCCACAGCAGTAATGACTATTAAAGGATGCACAACACATCATATCCTGACCAGATGATATCCTGCAAGGGGGGCCTGTGCGCTTGGCCTCATGGCCAATGGCCAAGTGGAGAGGACCTTATTCTTGGCTCCTGAAATGACAGTTCTCTCTAGGTTCCTCACTGCCTGGGTCATGTCCAGGGAGGGTACAAGACTGGGAGATGGCGTCTGAAAGGGGAGTTCACAGTGGGCACTAAGGGCTTCCAAGGACAGGTGGAGGTGTGTGCAGGATGCTGGCCATCACCCTTCTGGCAGGTTCACTGTGGCAGAAGGCTTCGGTCCTGGGGACTGGGATATAGTGTGGGGGTTGTCCCCCACCCCCCCTGCTGCCCTTTCCAATGATCCCCCTGACGTACTTCGATCCTGTGAAATCAGCTGCACCAGCTTGTAGTCCTCTGGGTTGTCCTTCAGGTTGTGCTTCTCCATGGCCTAGAGGATCACGGCTGGAGCCCTATCTTGGCAGGTAAGCTGGGGAGTGTCAGTGGACAGACCACCAGGACTTGGCCCTGGAGTCGGCTCCCTCAAGAGCAGCAGCCAGAAGGCCTTTGGGGTGATCAGCACTGAACACCGGGCTCTGAGCCTCCAAGTAGGGCTGGGTGAAGGGAGGATGCACTGACTTCTCATGCTCCCCTGTGAGTCTGCCATGGAATGGGGGAGTCTTCTCAAGTCCTTTAAGCTCCCATCTCCAATAAGAATTCCCTCCATCTCACAGCTCCTTCCCTGAGGATGGGCCCTCTCCCTCTTCAGCCTGCACAGCTCCTATGGCTGTCCAGGGTCCCAAGGACACAGGGCCCCATAAAGGAGAGTGGTGGAGGTGGGTGTGGACAGCCTGCTCGGCTCGCTGCCCCTCCTCCCAGTAAACCTAGACAGCTCACTGCCCCTGGGATCTGCACCCTGGAAAAGCTCCTCAAGGACAATATGAGTGAATCTAGGAGCAGACATCTAGACCAAGCAGATGACAGACCTCACCTGTCTGCCCCCGGATGCCTGGGCACAGGCAGGTCTCACATGAAGGGTCATTCAAGTCACAGTTTACCACCCCTGAGTGCTAGGTGGCCAGAGAAGTGCAGCCCCAGGCAGATGTGCCTCACCTGGGTCAGCATGTGTGCAGGTGGGGGTGGATGGCGGGATCTGCCATCTATTCAGGACCAGGTCACCTGACTTCCCTGGTCTGTCCCCACAGGGCCTGTGACCAGCCCTATCTCCTCTCTGACCTCATTCACCCCTAACCTCTGCACCTTCACCTCTGTGCTCCTCACTGCTCCTCAGACAGCCCAGGCACATGCTGTGCTTGGGGCTCTCTGGGCTGGCCCCCCCATCCTTCCCCTTAAAGGCTTCCCAAGTGAGGTCATCCCAGGCTGTGTCATCTCAGAATGGAAGCTTTAAATCTCCACCCACCATGCTCAGTCCTGACTGCCTTTGTACCCACACAGTCTTTGCTCCTTTTGGATCTGATTCCCTGTCCTTCCCAACCCGCTGGTATAGCAGCTCCAAGGGGGCAGGAAGGGCACATTAACTCATCCCCATCCACTGCCTGACCCAATGACTGGACCCGGGGACTGCACCTGCCTAACTCACCAGCAGGCTCTTGTAATTGTTGCCATTGAACACGTCCAGGCTGATACGGATGATGCAGGATTCGCCCACCTGCTTGTTGTAGAGTGGCCCTGGGCACGAGGCTCTGGAGGTGCAGAGTGTGGCCCCAGGCATGGGGCAGGCTGAAGAGGAGGAGGCTTTGATGGAAGCTGAGGTGACTTCTGGCACGTCCAGGCATGAATTGGGGGTCGAGTCCCCAAACTGTGGGAGACAGCAAGATCAGGAGAAGCCCTGGAGCTTGGAGGAATCCCAGGCTGCCAATAGTCTCCAGGGGGCTTTAAGAATCCCTCTCTTAAGGAGGGACCCCCACCCCTTTTGTGGGTGTGGAAAAGGGAACACGGGCACTGGGGGGACCAGAGAGGAGCCTTTAGGGAGGAGCTGTGGGCAAGCACCTTCTTCTCCTGGCCATCAGGAGACTCAGGGTTAAGCCCATGTGGATTTCCTGATCATGGCTGGAGGTCTTGGCCACATATATGGGGTGGGAGGCAGCTGCATCCCCGCTGCTGAGGTCGGATCCATGCTGAAGCTGGACACTGGAGTGGGAGGTCTCACTACTGCTGGGCTCAGTGCTGGAGGAAGTGTGGCACAACTGAATCTTCCAGCAAGACTCCATCCCCACCCCCATGCTCCACTGCCCTCTGGGCCCCCTGCCATGTGCTGCTTAAGTCAATAGGAGCCATGGACACCAGCCACTGGTGAGAGCACCCAGTATCACCCATTTTCTTCAAGGGAAAACAAGGCCCAGAATGATGAGGAGTTGAACCTGTCACAGAGCTGGTCAAGAGTGGAGCAAGGACCATGACACTAAACTGTCCATTTCCCGAGCCCTCTCTTAGCCTGAAGCGATACTGAGCACCAAGGCAGTCACACTTGTCTGCCCTGGATTGGGAACACATCTGGGAGGTTTTTGGTCTGGAATGTGCTGCTGGTTGATGGGGTGGGGACACAATTCACAAATCAGCTGGTAGCTACAGGGGTGATGTCTGCTGTGAGACTATTAGAAGACATCTCAGGGCTCCCAGAGTTTCATCTGAGGGAGAAGTCCTGGAACGCAGACATCTCCTGTCCACGGTTCTGATGGTGACCAAGAGCCCTGGCTGCAGATCTTCTGGAACTGGGTGAAGGGGTGGGTGTGCCCTCCTGTTGCCCCTTTGGGGCCTGCTCTTACCTCTCAGTCTCACTGAGGTGCCCCAATGCCCCAAACTGGAACAAAATTGCTCATCAGGCACCAGGTAGTCATAGGTGCAGCTTGACTGTGGGAGCTGGATCTGTGAAAGGACCTGGTATTCCTGGGACGAGAGGGAAAGAGCAGATGGAGAGGAGGCCAAGGTGGGTCTGCTTGGTAGGACAGGGGCTCCTTCAGTGACAGGGACTTTGCTCCCATGGGCTCCCTCTTCACCTGGACTCTCCTCCAAGACCTACCTGTTCTCAGATCAGGAGTCACACAGCTCCTTCTCCAGGAAAGGGTCCCAGATACCTCCTCCTGCCCCACCCCAGTGTGGCAGGTCTACCTCATCTCCTTGAATTATATGCTCCCCTTTAATAAGTGGAAGGTTGATTGAGTAATGGAATGTCCTGACCATGTGGGTCTCTGACTGCACCCACAAACCACACCCTACCCTTGCAGTGATGCCCACAGCTACTGATCTTCCTCCTTTTTTCATAGTCAATCATTCTCTCCTGGAACACAGACATCCCAGATCCATCAGAAGAGGCTCCTCATACCATTACCAGCTCCCCTCATCCCTTCTCATGTGCACTCCTGGGAGGACCCACCAGGGCACAAACCAGCATCCCCAGGACCTGGAGCTCTTCAGGTTTGGGGTAATAGAGGAGGGGAACCTGGAACAGAGGCTAACAGACCATCCATTTACCCCTCTCTGATGGACAGAGGGAGAGACGGTGTGTCAGGGTGAAGAGGCTGCTCAGACTCTCCCATAATTCCCATCCATTTAGGGGACCAACCTCACTTCCACCAAGGTCATGCGTGATGCAGAGGCCACGTGCAGCTCAGCCAGAGCTTTATTCATTGTGCAGTCAGGGGGGATGTGTCTGCTTACTCATCTGGATAATGGATCTGACACCTCCAACTCACAGGGGTCAGTGGGGCCCCCGTGGAGCAAGCGTGCCCAGTGCTGAGAACTGGAAGTTCTTCTCTCCCCAAAACCTCTGCTTCCTAACTTCCCCCCACCATGACCCCAAGCCCACTTACATCCAGATGGTCCTGGAGAGAAGAGTCCAGCATGGCCAGTTCCCTGAGGAACATCCCAGGTAGGGGACAGTGCCCTGTGTGACAATATGTGACATCAGGTGGGGAAACTCCCCAGGCTCAGACTCATACCCCCAGTGAGAGTTCTCACTGGGAGAATCTGGGAATCTTCACCACCTCCTTCCTAGTACCCCTCCAAGCACCCAGAATCCAAATATCTCTTCTAGTTACCCAGAAAAGAGGCACCCTTGATGTCTTGAAGGCCAGAACCCCCCTGGCACACCATGGCCTCACGGACACTCACCCTCTCTGGTGGCTGCATCTGCTGAGGTTTCTTTGGCTTCATCATTCCAAGGGTGGAATCCTTGGAGGTCCACTCCTTTCAGGGGTGAGAATGAGGTCAGTGAGGTCATCCTCCCTTCACCCTATTGACCAGGTATTATTTCTTTTGAGGGCTAAAAAGACCCACAGTTTCTATGGTCATGGCAGATGGGGTTCACTGCCATGTCAGTTGGCCCTTCTTTGGAGCTGGTGTTTCTGTGTGATGGAGCTGGACTCAGATGGGACCTCTTTTCATAAGCCTTTCATACTACTTTACTGGAATTGTAGTTGGTGCTGGGGCTTAACATATATCTAGGGGATTTGAATCTCTGGACTGACAATATGATAGCCAGGCCCTGGCCTCAACAGACTTCAGCTCCTACACTCGGATTTATTGGACTTACTCCACTCAGCTAACATGGAGTTGAAGAATGTCAACCACCACACCATGAAGCCTAGAGTGCCTACAACTGAAAGCAGGAGGATTGCATCCAATATCCATGTGGAATCTAAGCCCCCTCTTGACATAGATGTGCAATGGATACAACCAAGCCAAGGTCCACAGGAAGGAGGAATACAGTAAGGATAAGAGTGGACTTAATGATATTCTATTCATGAACTATTGTGGTTAATAATTGAGAAAATGTGGCACTGATGTGGAAAAAGTGGCCATGGTGGCTGCTTGGTGTGGGGAAGGGGAGGAAGAGAAGAGATGTGGAGGCATTCTCAGGACTTGGAGTTGTCCTGGGTAGTGCTCCAGGGACAATTGCCGGATGTTGTATGTCCTCCCATGGCCCACTGGATGGAATGTGGCAAAGTGTGGGCTATGGTGTGGAACATGGGACATGGGGTGCAGCGATGTCCGGAGATGTACTCAACAGACGCAATGAATGTGACATGATGATGGGGGAGAGTGTTATTGGGGGGGGGGAATGGTGGGGTGGGAGTGGTGGGGGCAAATGGGGACCTCATATTTTTTAAATGTAATATCTTTTAAAAAAATGAATAAATTGAGTAGAATTTGGAAAAAAAAGAGTGGTCATCTCCACATCTGGAAGAGACACAAAGGTGCCGCCTATAAGTTCCCGGGTGCGCCCCTGTTGCTATTGTTTAGCATTGCTGCCTGACTGCCTGCCTAGAAGGGAAGCCCAGGAGTGCAGGAACTTTTCCAGCTTTGTCCAGTGAGGTCAGCAAAGGGCCTTAGAAAGTGCCCGCCCTGAGGAGACCCTTCCTAGGTATTTGCTGAATGGAGACCTGAGCTGCACCATCCCCGAAAAGTAACGGGGCTCCTCTGCCAGCTGCCAGGACCCCTCAAGCTGTGGAAGTACAGGACCCACAGAGATGGGCGCTCAAGCCTCCATTCGATGGCAATCAGGACTCCAAAGTCACATTGAGGCACAGCCTCTTCAGGTGGAGAGGGAATTACTCTACAGGGACAAGCCCCCTCCCCCTTGACCACCCTTTCTGCAGAGCAGGCTCAGGGAAGCACCTTCAGTGGCTCAGCCCATTTTAGTCTTGACTAGAAAGTTGTTGTTGCCACCCCACTCTTCAGAGGAGCAAACTGAGGCCAGAGGTTGCAGTGACATTCCTGAGGCACAGCCAGTGGGTGGCAGAGCACCCACTGTGGAGGACAGCAGGGCTCACCTGATAAACAGCTGCTCCAGCACCTGTGTGATGGAGGTGAAGGCCCAGTAATTGGTCAGGAAGATGTTCAGGAAGGCTCGGTCACCCTCCAGGACGGCGGGCACCAGGGGCTGCATGAGCGTCTCCCATGCGCCCACCTTGGGGATGTGCACCTGGCTGTGCTGGGCCCTCCTCAGTGCTAACTTGTTCCCACACCGGGGAGAGGAAGAGCAGGAGCACAGGGTCAGTAATTGTACCTGAACCCTAGGAGCATGGGGCATCCTCTGTGTCTTAAGGTGAGAAATGGGGCAGGAGTGTCTGTGGCACAAGAAGGCCCCAGCCTCAAAAACAGAATTGACCTGAAGTAATTATTTGATTATTAGCCCCATCCTGTCGCTCCCTTAGCTGAGGAGGAGGACTCCCTGCTTCACTGCCTGGAAAGACTATGATCCCCATGCGTCCTCTCAAATCATCCCCTTCCTGACTTTAGGAGCCCTCAGCATCATGCAGGTTATAAATTGGAGCCATTCCCACTGGGGCCACGTGATCCTCCTTCAGTCCATGCGCGGCATGGTTTGCTGCAGGTATGGAGGGAAAGGGTCTGCTCACATCTCATCCCCCGCTTTGAGAAGGGTGAGGAGAAGTCAGAGATTCTGAGAACAACTTTGAATCTTGAGCAACACACTGATGTTTCTGTCCTGAATTAAAGGGAACTCTGAGAAGTTGCAGTCATGGTGACCCCAGTTCCAGGAAACAGGTAAATCCTAGGAGTTTTCAGGTGGGAGAAAGACACCTGCAGGCCCGGGATCTGAACAGAAGGCTCAGAGAAAAGCACACCCCAGTGGCTGGTTGGTGGGCTCTACCATTTACTGGATAGAGGATCCAATGTGCCATCTCCCCTGAAGCCAGCTTGGCCAGAATTAAAGGGAATGTTACAGCCAGGCAAAGGGAAGCAGGAACAGAACTGCTGCAGTCTTGTGGAGGGCCTAGGGCTGCAGCTGTGGAATTTCCCTGTGCATGTGAGTGACCAGTCATCGCTCTCCTGACGTCTCTGATGGCAGGCAGGGAGGGAGAGCAGGTCATAGGGCACATTCAAGATGTTCCCTCCAGCACTGAGGAAATGGCCACAGAAAGGAATCCCTCAAGAACTGAGAGCAGGGAGAGCCTGGACCACTACTACATGCAACCTCCCTTCTGGAATGTTATTCAGCTGAATGAAGCCACTGTTCCTGGCCTGGAAAGTTCAAGGGCATGTGTTATAAGAGTGTGCATTTTGCACATGCACTTGTCATAAAGTGAGCCCCTTTATAGCATAAAATGAGCCCTTTCCCTCAGAGGCAAAGCCACCCTTGGGACATGAATTTCTGAAAATGTGAAGGACAGTCCAGTCAACTGCTCCAGGGGACACCTGGGATCAGGATGTGACTATAACAAAAATAACAAAATGCAAAGATAACCTTGGCTTCAGTGGCACAGAAAACAATATCGGCATCTCTTTTCAGATGCTCCTGCCAATGTGTGGAAAGTGACTTTCCACCTGGCTGAGAGCAGCTCTTCCCAGAGTGGTAGGGTGGAGCCCTGGGAAGAGGGACTATGGGCCACACAGATGGCATATCCATGGGAGGGCTCCAGAGGAAAGTGACAGGTAAGAATCAGGCCCTCTGGTCATCCCCAGTTGTCTCAGGACCTGGTGTGGAGCTGCCACCCACATGCTCTCACCTGGATGCAGCCCTGGCAGGCTCCCTTGGGCTGCTTCTTGCCAACCTTCTGTGTGGAGCTCTGTAAACACAGTGCACAGTAGCCAGGCAGGAGGTGTCAAGAGGATGCCTTGCAGTTGCCACAGGGTGATTTCCTACTACCTCTGTGACCCAGATGAGGCACAGAAGGGTGTCTGAATGCAAGTCCAGCCCATTTGGAATGGGCCCCAGGTCTAATATTTATAATGGTCATTGTTTCCCCCCCACACTTGCCTACCCGTCAGCCATGACTGTAGATGTGAACCTGAAGGGTCCACTGGATTTCCAAACCCTGACAACCTGCTCCTGTCCAAGATTGTCCTGTTCCTCAAGTCTCCCACACAGTGAAAGGAGGGGGGTTTGGGGTGTCCAGGTAGGAGGAAAGTAGTGGGTTGACTTGAGTTGGATGACCTTGAGCCACACTATGTTACCTTTGGGAACCTGCTGGTTGATGGCCAGTGGTTTCAAGGTTGAGGATTAATCCAGTGTTTACATCAATGAAAAAATGTCTTATTTCCAGTATTCCTGAAGCCAGGACTTCTGGAATTACACACAAAGCAGGAGAACATCCTGCTCTCTCTACTGTGTCCTGCTAAGTGAAGTGGGTAGGGGGTTGTCTGTGAATTCTCAGTGCCTGGTTACCAGGCTTTCAAATTCTGTTGTGTTCCATCTCCAAGGAAGTGATGTCATTCCAAGGAAGTGAGGTCACTACACTTAACTGACAGCTCTCAATGGATAAGACTTCCATGGAGGTCCCTCAGGACTGCTGGCTACTCATCCTCCTCAACCATGTCATCCTGTAAACTGGACAGAGTTTCACCATGTATCCCTTCCCACAGGTACCTGAAAAGGGCTGGGTGCAGACAGGGCTCCTGGCATGAAGAGATTGAGCTGTCTTCAAACCTTGATACTACTTCTTATCAGTTTTCTGACCCTGGTCTTTTCATTTCACCTTTCAGCCCCTCCCCAGTCTTCTCACCTATACAATGGGGAACATTCTAGCTTCTTATTCCTGGGTCATCAAATGTATGTGAGGTAATTGTAAAAGTCATGGGCTGGTGTCTCAATAGGTAAAAGAATCTTAGAGATGGATGAATTCTAAGAGGGGCTATTTCATAACATGGACTGCCACACCCAACAGCACTGGATACTGTCTGTGCAGTTTTGAGAAAGATAATTTCCTTCTTGATCTCATTATTCAGTCTGCACCTTGAAGAGGTTGAAATTAAATGAAAGTCAGATTAGATTACTCTCTGGCAGGAAATCTTTCAGTTACAATTAGACTTCCCATTACAATTAGAATCAGAACCAAGTGGCTCTAGTTAACTGATGCTGTGTATAGTCTTGGTGAAGCTCAGTCCCACTGTTCCCATGAAACAAGGAGCAATACCACCAATATTGGTCCTGCCCTAAGCAATGATAGTCCCTAAATACATATATGCAGTTTTAATGCACACAATGGAAGGAGGAGACAGTACAATCAAGGTAATACCAATGGGGTAATTACACAAGAGATGCTGAAGTTACCCACTTTTACTGATGGGAACATGTTCATCCACTGATGTCTTCATGGCTCATCTCAAAAAATAAATCTTATGAAGGTGTGTTTCTTCTATGTCTTGCACTGTGAACCATGTGTCCTTTGGGGGATTTTCCTCAAAGTCTGCAAGAGCTTTTTTCTAAAGCAAGACCTAATTAGGGATTGGCACCTAAGAACAATATAGGAGATTCATTCTTGGCTGGGAGCCTCAGAAAGTAATCTCTCCCTTTTGAGACGATATAAGATAGACATTTCTATCTCAGCCCTGGATGTGGTCAGCCCCCTGCAGGTGATGAGTGAAGCACAGGCAGGCAGCAGGGGATAAGGAGAGTCAGTGTCACAGGAAAAACCAATGCACCTCAAAGGTGAAAGTCAGAAGACCTAGAGGTCTACCCTAGGGCAGCTCTATTGCTACCAGATGCTTTTTAGGAGAATGCTGGAAAGCAGACTTGACTCAATAGTTAGATTGTCTGCCTACCACATGGGAGGTCCAAGATTCAAACCCAGGACCTCCTGACCCATGTGATGACCTGGCCCACACACAGTGCTGATGCACGCAAGGAGTGCCGTGCCACACCAGAGTGTACCCCACATAGGGGAGCCCCACACGCAAGAAGCGTGCCCCATAAGGAGAGCACATGTAGTTTGCTGTTCTTCTTAATAATGGCCACTCTATATGGTGTGAAGTAATATATTATTATAGTTTTGAGCTGCGTTTTCCCTAATAGCTAGAGATGTTGAGCATCTTTTCATGTGTCTTTTGGCCATTAGTATTTCCTTTTTGGAAAAATGTCTTTTCTAGTCTTTTTGCCTTTTTAAAATTGGGTTGCCATTTTGTCAAGTTGTGTGATCTCTTTATATAACATGGAAATCAACCCATGTCAAATATGTTGTTTCTAAAGATATTTTCTCATTGAGTTGGCTACCTTTTCACTATAACAAAAAATTTTTAAGCACAAAAGTGTTTAATTTCAAGGGAGTCCTATTTACCTACTTTTTCTTTCATTGTCTGTGCTTTGGGTGAAAAGTCCCAAGAACCACCACCTACCACAAGGTATTGAAGATGCTGACCTATTTTTGTTGTAGGAATTTTATTGCCCTTGGTTTTATATTTAGGTCTTTGATTCATTTTGAGTTCATTTTTGGGTAAGGTGTAGGATAGGGATCCTTTTTCTTTCTTTTAGCTAAGGATATCTGGTTTTCCCAGGGCCATTTGTTGAATAGGCTGTACTGACCTAGCCAATTGGATTGACAGCCTTGTGAAAAATCCCTTAATCATAGATTTGAGGGTCTTGTTTTGAACACTTGATTTGATTCCATTTGGCAATCTGTCTATCTTTATTCAAGTACCAAGCTATTTTTAACTCTGTACCTAGATAATATCTTTTAAAGCCTGGAAGTGAGAGTCTTCCATCTTTATTCTTCTTTTAAAGTTATTTTTGGCTATTTGGGGCCCTTATTCTTTTGGAAATATTTGAAAATTGGCTTTTCCAAATCCACAAAGATGACTTGGAATTTTTTGGGGGATTGTGTTAAAACTGTAGTTCAGGTTGCATAGAATTGACATCTTTATGATATTTAGTCTTCCAACTTATGCATCCAGAATGTTCTTCCTTTTATTTATATCATCTTTCTTTCTTTTAGCTATGTTTTCTAGTTTTCTAGTATAGGTGATTTATGGTCTTGATTAAATTTATTCCTAAATATTTGAATATTTTAGTTGCTATTGTAAATGAAATTTTTTCTCTGACTTCCTCCTCAGATATATATAAACACTATTGATTTTTGTGAATTAGCCTTGTATCCAGTCCCTTAGGTGAAATTTTAAAAAGCAAATAGGATTTCAGGAGTCAGAAAGAATTTGTGCCTCTACTACAATTTCCACTGGGGTATTCACACTCAGAGTGATCAGAGCGATGAGCTTGCAGCCTGCCACACAGAGTTCAGGCTTGCTCAGCCCACCTTCTGATGAGCCAATTCATGTAATAAATCTCTCTCTCTCTCTCTCTCTCTCTATATATATATATATATATATATATTTATTTATTTGGAGAAATATAATGAATATATTCTTTAAATGGCAAAAGAATGAGAAAATGGTATAATAAGCAGGCTAGTGGAAACACCTTTCAGGACATTGACAATTAGGAAGTATTTCCTGGATCAAGATAAGAGCAAGATAAAAATGAAGATGGGATGTTAGGGAGGTAAAGAAAGGGAAATTCATCACTATAGAGGACCAAGTTGAAGGCAATTATGTAATAGTAATCATACACAAACACACACACACAGACACACATATGTATATTCCTCTCCTGAGGCCCAGGTAAATCAAAAAGGTACATATGAATAAAGAGTAAGTGAAAAATATGACACCATCTTTAGAATTTCCCCCAAAGTTCTTGGAGACATTTCAGAAAATGTCATTCACTCAAGAAGGTTGGATTTGACACTTCCAGGTTCCTGTGTTCCCACTGGTAAGGCTCTTTCTCATCTTGAAGCACAGGTTCCAGGAGCTCACCTAGACTCTAGCCTTGGAGAAATCTTCTGTCTTCACTCCACAGCTCATCTTTTATTCCAATGGAAAATCACACCCTATCTACAGGACTGATCTACCTGCATATAGATTGTGATCCTGTGCTGAGAGTACTGCATGATCTTCAAGTCCAGGGCTGGCACCAAGGGAACAAAAGCTGAATATATAGAGTTTGGTCCAGGGAGGAGAATTTTAAACATCAAAAACATTGACAATTCTTCCTCAGTGAAGAAAGTACACCTGGTCCTGTTCTAAAGACAGTAAAGTCATCTGGTTGATGATTTCCACGTCCAAGTTCAAAGACAGAGGGCAAAACCATCAATGACTTAGTAAGGCAGACGTTAAATTATTATAAAATTAATCCCAATAAACATGAGTTTCACCATAAAAATTACATGGAAAAGATATTCTCATCATTTTTATTACTGTAATCTCAAACCTCAGCTTCAATCTTAGAGTAGAAGAGTAACTTAGAGTTTAATTCATTGATTCACTCATTAAAAATATTCATTGACTTCCCAACACAATTCTGTGTATTGAAGATTGAGTAGCAAGGACAACTTTTAAAATCGACAAACTATGTGTATGTTAATAAATAAAAAACAGGTTTCCTTCATGTTGTGGTCAGGGCCATGAAAGAATTGGCAAGTTGTGGAGTGGAATATAGGGAAGATGTTCTGGATATTTGTTGATAAATATGTAAGAAATGTAGAGATAATTGCCTATAGAGAAGAAATGAGTGATGCATCACATATTTGAACAGCTCTTCGATCTGCCAGGAAGGCCCACCCTTCATGGATGAGGTCTGGAGCTATGTTATCAAAGATCACTGATCCCAAAAACATAGTGGGCATTATAGTTAATCCAGGGCCATCCTTAACCATGTCCAAAGGATGATGATCAGGATGAGAGACCTGGGAATGCAATGCTGTATTTATGGAAAACTCCAAATTGTGCTTGTTGTTCCAGGCAAATGTCTGGGCTGATCCAGAATATGTTTTCCCCACATATGCACAGGACACACTCTGAAAATGCTTTAATTTCATTATTATAGAATAACACATGAGGTATTGTGTGAAATATCCTAGCCATTCCTTGAATAACCCAGTAATTTCCAGTGTAACTTCCAATAAACTGGTGACTTCCATCTGTTGATAATAAAAGTTTTACTTGAGAATCCATATCTCTAACACTCCACATCACCAGTTTTGAGTAACTATAGAGGTTCATCAGAAGACAAGCAATGTACACGATGTGTAACTCTTTAAGACTCCATAGGAAATTATTAGTATATAACATCCTCAAGTTCCTCATTTGCAAAATAGTTTTCCAATTTGTTGGGAATGTTGTTGATAGAAATGTTGCGAGTTCCAATGAACTAATGGTTAAAATTCTTCCTGTCTAATATGCACTTATTAAATACTGGTGATCAGCTTTTATTTATTAAAATACAAAAAGATTATGGGACCAATATCTAGCATTCTTCAGAATGAACAGATTTCCTAGAGAACTTGGGGTCAGCAGGTATTATTGTCTCTCTCATGTCTACACAACTGGTATCTTTTTGAGGTGTCAGGTCAAAGAGTTTAGAAACACAAGCCTGGCATTCTTCAGACTGCTGCACTGAAAGACATTCCAGGCTGGTTTGCCATGATGTCTCCCATTTTCAATTTCTTTGGGAATACAAGCTCCTATTAGCATTGCATTTCTGGTATTTTCATCCCATCTTTCTGCTTAAGGGTAATTTTCAGATTCTTGATTTTTTCTTGTCACACCAGTCCTTCAAACTGAAACAGAGATCTTAAACATTACTCCAATTTTTGGCTCCTTCTCCTCAAAGCCTATCTAAACTTAAAGAAATAGTACTTCCTTTCCAGTGAATTTGAAAAAACATTAATAACAGATTAAAAATTCATGACTTTGCTCAAGGGAAGTATGAAATACTTAGAATTTTTAAAAATTTGCATAAATATAAGTATACTGCATTTAAGTTTTAATACGTTTAAAATTGAGGAAAATAAATAATTAATATATATGTACTTCTTATCCCTTAACAAAAAGATAAATAATCTAATTACAGATGGACAAAGTACTTCAATAGACATTTCTTCAAGGAATATATGCAATTGGCCAACAACCCCATTAAAAGATACTGAATATCTTTACACATTAGGAATATGCACATCAAAACTACATTGAGACAGCACCTCACACCCACTAGAATGACTATAATTCTTTTGAAAATCTAATATAACTGTTGGTTAAGATGTGCCAAAATTAGAATCCCCATACATCATAGATGGAAATGTATGATGGCGCAAGCCCTGTGGAAAATATTTGGAGAGTTCCTCAGTAAGTTATATTCAGAGTTATCACATGATCCAGCAATCTTACTCCTTAATTTATACCAGCCATAATTGAAAACATTCAAATAGTTGTACACAAATGTTCATAGCAATACTATTAATAATTACAAACAATGAAGAGCAACCCAAATTTCTATCCTTGAATGAATGCATAACCGAAATACCTAATATCCAGATATTAGAATACTTTTCAGCCAAGAAAAGGAGTGAAGTTAGCGCACAAGTTATAATAACATTGGCAAATCTCAAAAACATGGTAAGTGAAAGAAGCCAGATTAAAAGGTCACCTTTTAAAAAGATTCTTTTGGGAAGTGGCTGTGGCTCAATCAGTTGGGCTTCCATCTACCATATGGGAGGCCCTGGGTTCACGTCCCAGGGCCTCCTTGTGAAGGCAGGCTCACTGGCCCGCATGCTGTGGATAGCCACCAGCCAGGGCACCACAGAGTGCTCACTCAGCAAAGTGAGCCAATAAAAAGGGAGATAAGCAAAAACACAGAAGAACACACAGCAAATGGACAAAGAGAGCAAAACAATAAGCAATCTGCAAGGGGTGGGATAAATAAAAATAAATACAGATACAGAAGAATGCACAGTGAATGGACACAGAGAGCAGACAGTAAGCTAAAAACCACAAGGGGTGGGGGTGGATAAAAAAAAAGATTCTGTTTATTTGGAATATCCAGAGTAGGTAAATCCATAGAGACAGAAAGAAGTCTAGTGATTGGTAAGTGTTGAAGGGAGCAGAGAACCGGGAGTGACATCTATTGAGGACACGAGCTTTCCTCTGAAGTGATGAAAATGCTCTGCAACTAGATCAAGCTTGTTAAAAGAGAGCTGCACCTGTGAGAGAACAAAAGGTCACCTGATTGTGGAGGAGAAAAGAATTTTTGATTGTGGAGGAGAAAAGAATGAAGGATCTTGCGAGAACGCTGACCTGGATATCATGGCTGGGGGGCCAAACAGCAAGAAACTCAACACACAGACCCCTCCCCTGTGCCCCACTGATTGGGTTCTTCAGGGTTACAGCCTAGGGAGAGGTCTAGCTAACTTACGCGGTTCCACTAGGTCCCCGCTCCAGTCCCTGCATTCCAGCGGGCAGGGCGGCTGCGTGCTGCTTTCACTGCTGGCGCCTCTTTTAAATTTGGCTCGATTTTCACTTTGGTCCAGTCCTCGCCTCTTACCATTGGCCCCCTCGCTTTTGCCCCGCCCTCGCTTCTCACCAATGGCCCCCTCGCTTTGGCTCCACCCTCGCTTCTCACCATTGGCCCCCTCGCTTTGGCGCCACTTTTCAAATTCTTGGTGCCAAAGCTGCTAGAACCCCTTTCCCTCCCTCCTCCAACACAGAACCGGCTCTGGTTTCCCTTTTCTGTGAAAAGCAAACTTAACCCTTTCCTTACAAGCTGATGCACAACATTTTGTGTGTGCAAAATGCCACTGATTATACTCTCTAAAATGGTCAAATGGTCTAAAATGGTCAATTTTTATGCACTGAATTTCACCTCATAAAAAATGGGCAGAACACTTAAGTACAGTAACTGCATAATACTTTATTCAAAGAAGTTCACTTTTCTCTGGAACATAAAACATACATATTTTAATATATAAATATGAGTATAAATATTAATAGTTCAAAAAATTTTAAGTTATTTTCTCATATTACTTTTTCATGCCCAAATGAGAATATATTCCAAGATAATAAAATAAAAGTACAAATGCAAAAGAAACACTGAGGGTGTAGTAACTCAGAAGGTGGGACCTGGAAGGGTCCAAGATGGGGAGGAGGGCGGGTGCTGCTGAGCGGAGAGTGAAGGCGGTCCCTGGCGGCGGGTTTGATTCTCCTGGGGAAGAAGGGCGAGGGGGAGGAGGGCACTTGGGGAGGAGGTGGCTTGGAGAGGAGGGTTCCTGGGGAGGAGGTGGCTTGGAGAGGAGGGTTCCTGGAAAGGAGGAGGAGTCTTGGGGAGGAGGGCGCTTGGGAGGGGGTTGGGGGAGGGGCCTTGGGAGGAGGAAGGCTTGGGGAGATGGCTTGGGGAGGAGGAGGAAGGCTTGGGGAGGTGGCTTGGGGAGGAGGGGGTTGGGGGAGGAGGAGGTCTTGGGGAGGGGTTGCTTGGGAGGGGGGCTTGGGGAGGCAGCGCCCACAGGACTCCTGCCATCCCCTCCGCCCCCACAGTCTCAGGCCCGCGTGTCAGCCCAGGAGACAACCCCCGTCCTGTCCACCGCCCTGTCCTCCATGTAAAGTGCTCAGCTGTGTGGGAAACTGCATGAACCTATGAGCCTGCAGTGCAGGGCGATGTCTCAGGAACCCACCCCCCTCCACTGGGAGATGGCTGCTCCTCCTGTAGCCAGAAGTCGGCGTTATACAGTTTAAAGAAGTAAAAATTTCCTACATGTACTATTAATAACTTCAGTTTTTGTCTGGAAGAAATGGGAGAAATGTTAGAAAGTTCACCATTTTCATCTAGCCTCAGTGGAAATGTAATGTGAGCCAGAGAGCATATTGACTTGTCCTGGGGAGAGATTGGGGTTTTGAAAATTCATTAGAAGGCATTTTTCTTGATGAAGCTAATGGTTTACCAGATGGTAAGTTTACATCATTTTGTGAGCTGGTTCCCTGTTTTTATTGCAATTTTTAGAAATTTATTTCTCTCCCCTTCTCTCCCTCCCCCCCCCCCCCCCAAGTTGTCTGCTCTCTGTGTCCATTCGCTGTGTGTTCTTCTGTGACCACTTCTATCCTTATCAGCGGCATGGGAATCTGTGTTTCTCTTTGTTGCATCATCTTGTGTCAGGTCTCCATGTGTGCAGTGCCATTCTTTGTCAGGCTGCACTTTCTTTCATGCTGGGCGGCTCTCCTTACAGGGCGCACTCCTTGCATGTTGGGCTCCCCTACGTGGGGACACCTCTGCGTGGCACGGCACTCCTTGCGTGCATGAGCACTGTACGTGGGTCAGCTCTACATGGGTCAAGGAAGCCCGGGGTTTGAACCACGGACCTCCCATGTGGTAGGCAGATGCCCTAACCACTGGGCCAAGTCCGCTTCCCTTAATGCAATTTTGAAGTTTGGATGAATATTCTTTCTGAATGAAAGCAGAAAGAATCAAGTGGAAATACTGATGTGGTTCCTGAGGTATTTAAGGAAATGATGAGATGCATTTCATACAGGGAAAGCACCAAACCTTGACAAAGTGGCTGACAGCCTGTTGGCAGCTGCAGACAAATAAGACCTGGGACTGCTGAAGGCCATGTGGGAAGAAGCTTGAGTAGTCACCTCGCAGAGAAAAGGGTGCTGATTTGCACAGTGTGGAGCAGTTGAAAGCACAAGCCATAGACTATTCATAGGTGAGTGTACTTGCACAACTTGGGGGTTAAGATGGCAATAACTGGAAACATCAGGGTGGGAGTCCATGATTCATTTACCCTCAAGCAGCAGGAGCCTTGAGCACTGACACCTGCACAGTGGCCACAGTTTGGCTAATCCACCCAAACAGCTAGAATAGTCCTGAAAACGATCATGAATTGTAAAACAATGGAATTGAGGAATTGACTTTTACTTCTCCAGGTTCAGAATGATTCTAATACACAAACCATAAGCAAAAGTTTTTTCTGTTATATTGTTCACAAAAAAGAAGCTGAAAAATCATATCCTCTGCTTTACCGGTGGATAATTCATGGTTTATTCTTCAGCTTTAAATTAGACTAATTATATTCTTAATTTACTTTAAGGCCATAGATTATCTTCGATGACTTCTCTGATGTATATAACACTTTTTGTGTGTATGTGTGCCTTGTCATTTTCACCAAGTCTATGCAGGATTACACTAGATCCTTAATACACTAAGATTGATAAATTAAGACATTGAGTTTCAATAGTATCTTCTGTTATTTTAGAAAACAAAACGAATTTTATAGGATTTGTCCTATGTTATCTCAAATGTTCTGCTTAAAAGCACTTGTACTGGAGATTACCTGGAATGTCTCCAGTCTAAGTTCAAGGGATACAGTAGACCCTGTGGACCATCAAGGTAAGTTATGGCAATACATGGCTTCAATCTAATTTAATTTTCACTTCAGGGGCAAATATGCAATGAATTGCCCTAAATTTTTAGGAAACACAGTAATGTTTGTCTCTATGTTAGCTGTTCAATAAACTAAGACAAAATTTTGTTTGTGTTCCTTTTGGGGATTATCCCAAGTTTTACAATGATTGAAAACTGATGGAGGTTGAGATTTCAACAAGAAGAAAGCATGTTTTGTGCTGAAGTAGTTTTTTTTTTTTTAAGTTTACAATGACCTCCATTTATGTGAAGAATTCTGTACACATTAAAAGGATGACCAGATTTAAATGGAATGAATGGGCCAATTAAGAAAGATTTTTAAAAAAGAAATAAAAATAATACCTAAAAAAAGAAAGATGTACATGCTTTAAGTCAAGTGTAAGCTAAGTAAGGGAAACTACCCTATATCAATCAATAAGATTATTTTCTTTAAGACAAACTTGTTCTGCCTAAAAGAGTCTTGCTTTTGGTTGAATGATATCTAATTCATGAATCACTTACAAGTTGTAAGATCCAGGGAAGCAGATTTGGCTCAATGGATGGAGCATGCACATACTACATGGGAGGTCCAGGGTTCAGACACAGGACCTCCTGACCCATGTGGTGGGCTGACCCATGCATGGTGCTGATGCACACAGGGAGCGCTGTGCCATGCAGGGGTGCCCTCACATGGGGGAACGCCATGTGCAGGGTGTGTGCTCCATAAGGAGAGCTGCCCACCATGAAGAAAAGTGCAGCCTGCTCAGGAGTGGCACTGCACGTGCAGAGAGCTGACACAACAAGGTGATGCAAGAAAAAGAGATAGATTCCTGGTGCTGTTGGCAGGGATGCAGGTGGACACAGAGGAATATGCAGCAAATGAACACAGAGAGCAGACAACTCAGGGGGCAGGGAAGGGGAGAGAAATAAAAAGCTGTAAGATCCAAAAAATTAACTTCCTGTTATATTTTCTTTTTTGTTTGTTTTTTCAGTTTTTGGTGATGAGAACAGAATCTGAAGGCCACTACTGAGGACTCTGGAGATAGGAAAGACAGAAGAAGGCACTTGCTGAACTTTGAGTTCTCTGTCCTCCCCATTATCCCCACAATTTATGGGTGAGCCTCTTGGATCTGAAATCCACTCTTTTTGTGTTTGACTCTCTAATCTCAGTAGCACTTAGTCCAAGGTCAGTGGGTCAATCTTACTGATGAGAAAACTCAGAATTTGAGCCTGACTATCATTAAGGTGCAGTCCAGTTTCATTTTTGCTACAGCTGGTTTTCATTGCTCCATATGCAATTTAAGAAGCAAAATGGTAAACATAGGTCCTCATACTCTTAATAATTTGATTCTCCACTCTGTGGAACTCTGGCATATTACATGATCAAAAATCATTTGGCTGGAACATGTGCTGATCAAACAAAATAGCAAATCTCACCAAAGACAACTTAGAATGTCAATGTTCTTTTTCATGGCTCTGTTTCTTTTAATGAATATGTGCAATTTACTGGCTGACTTAGGTTATTTCCAGTTTGCAGCTTGCTCTGGGTTAAATTGTGTTCCCAAAACAGGATGAGGCCAAGACTTAATCCAAGTTCCATGGACATGACTCTACTTGGAAATGGGGTATTGGAAGATATTATTAAAGATGGGGCCAAGCTGGATTAGGGCTGGCACTAATCCTGTGTGACTGGTGTCCTTATAAGGAAAGAATTGGGCACAGATAGAGATGGAAGATGCCATGTTATGGAGGCCGAGATGGAGCAATGCTGCCACAAGCCAAGGAGCACCAAGGATTTCATGTAATTGCCAGAAGCTGGAAGAGACATAAACAGAGTCTTCACTGTGTTTTGAAGGTATTGTGGCCCCTGCTGACACTTTGACTTTGGACTTGTAGCCTTCAGAACTGTAAGATGATGAATTTGTAGTTTTAGGCCACCTAGTTTGTTGTACTTTGTTCCAGCAGCCCTAGAACACTAAAACAGGGATTTTACAAATAATGATGGTGTAAACATTCTCATACATGCCTTCTGGTGGGCATATGTATGGATATCTATTGGCTGTGGAATTGCTGAGTCAGAGTGCACATGAAGGTTCAGCTTTAGAGGATACTGCCAATAACTTTCCAGAATGGTTTTCACATGTTTATTTACCATTTCTTTCTTCTTCTGGAATTTGCCTTTCCATTATTTCTGCCAATTTATATATTGAAGATTTTCCCATTTTTGATTTGTGGGCACCCTTTGCATGCTGTGGATACTAATGCTTTCTCATATATGATGCAAATGACACATCACAGTCAAACTATGAAAGTCAAACACAGATTTTTTTTACATTTTTTATTATTAAAATTTTATTTTTAAAAGATCTTTAGATTACTTAAATGTTGCATAAAAACACAAGGGATTCCCATATGTCCTACTCCCCCCTCCCACACTTTCCCACATTAACAACATCCTCAATAGTGTGGTACATTTGTTACAATTGATCAACCCATATTGAGGCATTCCTACTAACCATGGAGTATAGTTTATAGCTTATACTTCATCCCACACAATTTTGTAAGTTATGACAAAATATACAATGCTCTGAAAATGTCCCCATGTTACACCAATTCTTCCCTCTCCCATCCCTCAGAACCTCTGGTGGCCACTGCCTTTACATCAGAGATAAATGTTCTTCCATTGCTAGAATAATAACACATTTTATAGTAGAATAATAATAAGTGTACTTCATTCCATTGGTCATTCCCCTTTCTTGAGGATTTGGGGTTGGTGATGCCCCCTCTGCTTCTACTATAGAGGGGTCTAGATCCAGGGGGCAGGTGGATGGAACTCTCTTGCTTGTAGTTATAGACTACATCTTGGGATGGCATTGACCATCATCATCTCCTTGTTAGTTGTCCTGAGTGAGTGGAATGACATATTCAAAGCATTGAAGGAAAAAACTGTCAGCCATAATTTCTATATCCAGCAAAATGAAAGTGAAATAAAGACAATCCAAGATAAAGAAAGAGTAAGTTAATTTTTCATAAACAAATATGCTCTTGATTTGCCAGGTTGCTGTGACAAATCTCACACATTCTTGGCCTAATCAAATGGAATTTATTGCCTGATAGTTTTTGATAGTTTTAAAGACTCTAGGTCCAAAATCAAGGTGTCAACAAGGCAGTGCTTTCCCCTGGAGCTGTAGCATTCTGGTGATGGCAGTCTCTCATTTCACGGTGATGTCCTGGATCTCCTCCTGTGGCTTTTTCTACTGTCTGTGGCCACATTTCTTCTGTTTATAAAGGACTCAGTATCACAGATTCAAGTCCACCCTGATCCATTCACTCCACACCCAAACAGACTCTTAGAAGCTCCTATTCACAAAATGGGTATACACTTTAATTGGTAATACAACTTCAAAGGGTCCTATTACAAATAGGTTCACACAGGAACATGGGTTAAGAATGAGAACATGTCTTCTTTGAATATATAATTCAACCACCCAAAACATGCCTTACAAAAACATCTTAAAGCTAAAACTTGATATTGAAAAGAAATTACTCCAGGCAAGGGCTCAAATTCTCAGGGAGAAATGAAGAGCATCAGAGATTATGATCACTTGGATTAATAGAAAAGGCTATGGAGATATACTTTTTCTCATTTCTTGCCTTAACTTCTATAAAAAGACATAATATTGTTTAAAGCAAAAATTATAATTTTAAATGTTACATTCATAACATACATAAATATATTGAGAATGGCATACAGAAAAGGGGGAGACATGGAGATACACTGGAGAAAAGTTTCTACATATTTCTGAAATTATGTTGGCATTGATCTGAAGTAGACAGTGATAAATTGATATATATATTCTTATCTTTCAATTAAAATCCTTAAGGAATAACTAAAGAAGTTAAAATTAATTTAAATAGTGCTATAAAAATGTCTAACACAACAAAGGCAGTCAAAAGGAACAAAAAAATAAAAGAGACAGAAAAATCCCAATGTGGGAAATATACATCTGAACATGACAATAACTACATTAAATATGAATAGTCTAAACCCTCCAAAGTCAGAGATTTCATGCTAGATGAAATTGCAAGTCCCAATTACAAGAGGCTGTATTGGGAAAAAATTTAGTATTGTTCAAACCTAAAAGTGAAACATTATGCAGAAGGCTTTGTTTTTTTTTTGTTTTTTTTTTAAAGATTTATTTATTTATTTAATTTCCCCCCTCCTGGTTGTCTGTTCTTGGTGTCTGTTTGCTGCGTCTTGTTTCTTTGTCCGCTTCTGTTGTCGTCAGCGGCACGGGAAGTGTGGGCGACGCCATTCCTGGGCAGGCTGCTCTTTCTTTTCACGCTGGGCGGCTTTCCTCACGGGCGCACTCCTTGCGCGTGGGGCTCCCCCACGCGGGGGACACCCCTGCGTGGCAGGGCACTCCTTGCGCGCATCAGCGCTGTGCATGGCCAGCTCCACACGGGTCAAGGAGGCCCGGGGTTTGAACCGCGGACCTCCCATATGGTAGACGGAGGCCCTAACCACTGGGCCAAAGTCCGCTTCCCAGAAGGCTTTGTTAATCAGCACACCAATGCCTTACTGGTCAGCACTTTTCATATTTCAGGAGCAGTGAGGAGAAGTTACTGAGATGAGCTCAGTGACAGGTTGGCTAGAAGGAAAGATGACACAGAACTTTATGAAATAAAGGTCAGAGAGAGAGACACAAGAGAGGAGATAAAGATAGGACCAGGGAACTCACAGCTTCTGGAACTGAGAGCCTCAAACCTAGTTTCCACATCGTATTTATTGGAAACTACCAAGCAGCTATTTGCTATTAGAATTGCAACATCATCTATAATAGGGAACAACTACAACATCTAACAACTGCAACATCTACAATAGAACAGGTGTAACATTTACAATAAGGAAGAGGTAAGCCAGTTTCCCACAACAAGTAGAACAGTGGGCGTTTTTTTAACAAATTAGAAGAGATAGAGTGTATTTCAGGGAGTATTGTGGCCCTGCCTGGGAATGCTGGCCAATTTCTCAGGAACTGACACAAGAACTTTGGAATGTACTGCCCAGAGAATGTTCTATTCCTTTCCGAGGAGGCTGGCCACTTCCTCAGGAACTGATGCAGTACTCGCAAGTTGGCATCTAGAGTATCGGGTTCACTGATTATGAGCACAATAAAAGGGACAGTCCCTGATCAAGTCAGTTGGAGTCCCACCCTGAGAGAGAGTGCTCTACACAGGTGATGTTTTCAGTCAAGACTCTGGTTGCCTGCTGATTCGGGACTTCCCAGCCGTGAGCTAGATATGGTGAGTTTTCTTGTAAGACGGTTATATTTTTCGTTATTTTGTGCCTTCAATCAATATTGATTTAATCCTTTCTTTGATAATGGTATTATTCTCAGTCTAATTGTCAGGATAGACTTATTAAACTAGATATGCATATATATATATATTTATTTTGCATCCAATTGGGTCTCTTGGTGGAAGTGGGTCAGGTATGTCCATGTGTGCCCTAGTTTGCTGAGATTGTGAATGTATGTATGCCTAGCATGAGGGGTTTGGATATAGCAGTTGGACTCCTGTTTATAGACAATCCTTCATTTATTTTGTATTATTTCAATTAACAAAGGTTCACTAACACTATATATATGTATACACATACACACACACATATATATATTTATTTATATTGCATCAAATCAGGACTCTGGACGGAGGGGGAAAAGGTATGTCAGTGTGTCCTCCAGTTTGGTGAGCTTATGTCTATGGTATATATATTGTAAGGGATTATCAGGCAGGAGTTGGACCCCTGTTTGTAGACAATCCTTTGCCTATTTTATAGTCTCCCAATTATTAACAAAAGTTTAATATAATAAAAATATATGTCTGTGTATTGCTTTCTTATGCTTGAGTTAACTGAGTTATTATCTCTCTCTCTGTCTATATATATATAGGAAAGCATTAGCAAAGAATTTTTATCTAACAGAACAGAGGTGTGTCTATAAGAGACACACCTTACAATCCAAGACACAAATCAGTTGAAAGTACCATAACTAATAGAAAAAGATAGACCACTTGAATAAGATCCATTAGAAATCTGGAGAAGTTACACTATTATCAGACAAAATAGACTTTACAGCAAGAAATATTACTACAGATACAGGGAGACATTACTAATAATAAAAGGGTCAAAACATCAGAAAGATATGACCATTGTAATTATATGCATACTTAAAATTTAAGCCTTCATATATTAATACATAAAAGGAAAAGACTGGCACCTATCTCAGAGATAATGAAGTAAAGAGGAGGAAGCAAGGTTACTGTCAGTTCCTCCTACTTTATGCTGCCAACAAACAGAATTTACTATGATTGTTTTAATCATCTATTGGGTTGGCTCATATAGAGCATGATCTTCCTCTAAACATTCAGCCTATAGCTCTTTTTAGCATGTATATTTGATGTGCAATGAATGTTACAGAATGAATTAATGAATGAATGAGCAGTGAGTAAATGAATGCAACCTCTGCCTGAGATGGGGAAGCTAGGGAATATAATATATTATAGGAACTATCATGAATTTTTGGATGCCTTCTGTAGCATTTTTCAAACTAAATTCCTAGACTTGTTAATGATTTTCATTGAAAAACAGGAAAGCGTACTCATACTTTACCATTCGTATTCCTTTCTTGGATATTCTCAATGTTCATTGCTGTGTTTAAATCCTTTTCTTCACTTTTGCAAACTTATTTGACCTGAATGTTATTAATATTTTAAGAACTGCCCTTTAGAACCCTGTTTGTAATATGCTGGCTTCTAGTGTAAGATAGCTCTGAGGAGGTGAGGGATGAGCCTAGATAGGTGGACCATGGCTAGGCCTTGAGATTTCTGGTATAAAATGGTGGGGAATTTGAATTTATTGTACAGACTAGATAAACCATTGAAAGATTTTAGATCTGGGAGTAACTGTCTAATATGCATTTTATTAATATCCTGTCAGCAGCATAGAGGATGAATTGGATGTAGACCAGGCAAGAAGAACTAGAGGGAAGTTTTTGACAATAATCCTAAGACTTGAAAACAGGAATTGGGGGAGGGGTGAAATTAAGAAAATGTCAAAATTAGGGTTGACATGTTTTCATAGTTAATCACATCAAAGAGAGAGAGAGGGAGCAGTCAAGGAAATCTTCCATCTTCTGGCTTAGAGAATTGTTGGTGACATTCATCCAGACAGAGAAGATCTTTAGTTTGAGTGCCCATGAGAGTCCACTTGGAAATTCAGATGCAGAGCTCAGGAGAGTGTTCTGGGCTGGATGTGAAGGACTGGGCTCACTGGCACATGGACTGAGTTGAAGCCATGGGTGTTGGTGTGGTCACTCAGAGCATGTAGACAGGGAGGGAAGAGGGCAGGAGCTTGAACCTTGGGGAACATCAAATTGTAAGGATATTCAGAAAACAGGGTTTTGGCCTAAGGGCATCCAAATAGCCTCTGCTTATAAAGACTCAGCTATATTGGATTAGGCCCACCCCATTCAGTTTGGCCACACCTTAACTGACAACATCTTCAATTCTCTATTTACAGATAGGTTCACACCCACAGGATCTGGGTTTCAGACATGAACATGCTTTTTGTGGGGGACAGGTTTCAATCCATGGGTGTGTATACACATGAAATAATATGTATGTACAAATATAAATACAGACATATGCAAATACAGAGATCTATAGACAGACATTCCACAAGCATAAGCAGTCACACTCAGACACTTATAGGCATGCACAACAGACATAAAGAGATGTTAAAGAAAGTTTAGGCTTTCAGGCTGAAAGAACAGAAACAGAAACTTGTGACAGTTACTCAACTCTACCATTTTAGTACAGAAACACCAAAGACAATATGTATTAAATGAGTGTGACTGTGTTTTAATGAGACCTTACCTTATCTAAGGACACAGAAATTTGAATATAATGTAATTTTCTGATATTCATGAAATATTGTTCTTTTATTTTTTTCACCCATTTAAAAATGAAAAAAAAAAAATTCTTAGCTCAAAGACTACAAAAAGAGGTGGGGGAGGGCGGGGCAAGATGGTGGCTGAGTGAGCTTAGCTGATAATATCTCCTGCAAAGAAGGGGCTGGGCAGCGTTGGAGGCTCTTCGGGACCAGGCTGTTTCAGGATTTCTGCAGGTCAGGAGGTATCTGGACATCGATTTGGTGGGAAGGTAACAGAAAATACGTCTATAAAATATACACGGAGGTCCCGGCTGCACGCAGAAAGCTCCATCCTTGGGTGGGTGGAGCCATGGCATCATCGCTGCCGCAGCGGTTTTTTTTTGGAGGCTCTGCAGTACTGGGGAATTCATAAGCCCTGAGCGGCCTATTGGAGTGTTAATAGGACAGGAGGTGCTTGCAGACTGATTTGGGGAGACAAACGGGAGTTTTATTGCAAAGTGGGGGGAATTATTGATTGCGGACACAAACAATAGCGCTTCCACCTAGAGCCCCGACCCGCCCCAAACCCGGCTGCTGATCTACAGTGGACTTAAAGTGATAGCAATAAAGACACGCCACCAGGATCTGGCAGGGTGGGAGATGTTTGGAAGCTGATTAGGGGAATATTTTGTGAAGCATGGGAATTTTGGGTTTGGACTCTGTTATTAGCATTTCTGGATGGAGCCCCATCCCCGGACCTGGCTATTAATCTGTGTCATTAAATTGGCTGCAGTCTAGAGGCACCCCCAGGTGGCTGTTCCAGGGGATCACAGGGTGGGAGGGGTCCTGAAGTCAATTGGTGATACATCCACAGAATAGACCCCCGTGAGTGAATTGTGGGGTACAGAACACAGGATAGAGCTTGCAAATGTGACCTCACCCATAGGGCTGGCACCCAGCTGTGGGGATCCCTGAAGGCTGTGATGCACCATGGTGCTCCCAGGCTTCCTGTTAACCAGACTTGAGGTTGCCAGGTCTGAGTCCCCTAAACCCTGGTGGCCCACACCCCAGAGACTCACACCTCTTGAGTCTTCAATATCTCAGACTTTCCATCCCTGAATCCATCACGCCCTGAGGTCCATCTGAGGTCCTTGAATGTCCTAGCCCTTAACGTTTGTGTTTTTTCTTTTTTGTTTTGTTTTGTTTTTATTTTTATTCTATTTTATTTTTTTAATGTTCTGATTGCTAACATTGCATTATCCCCTAGGCTTTTCTTCCAGCATATCCCCCAAAGTCTTTTTATTCAATTATTTAGGGTTTTTTTTTTTTTTTTTTGGTATTGTGGCTGTGGTGGTTGGCGTATATCTTTTTTCTCTTTTCCGTATCTGTTTCCCACCCTTTACCCACCCCCTTTTTCTTTCTTCCTTTCTTCTCTTTTTTTTTTCTTTCTCTCTCTCGTCCCTCATCTTCTTCTTATTCTATTTTATCTTAATTATACAATAGGTGCCACAGGGAACACCTCACATTTGCTGGGTTTCCTCATCCTCCACTGCCTCATTTCTGTGTGAATAGATTTTGGCTCTCTACACTATCCCCTTTCCCCTACCCCTTGATAGCCTCCAATATCTACTGTCTCTCCTATATTCCACCTCCCTTTCTTTGATCCACAAAGTGTCTAACTCTCTCCAGCTCCTACAATTGGATTTATTGGACTCACCTCACTCAGCTAAGATGGAGTTGAAGGACAACCACCACACCATGGAGCCTAGACAGCCTACAACTGAAAGCAGGAGGATTGCATCCAGTATCCATGTGGAATCTGAGCCTCCTCTTGACATAGAGGTGCAACGGACACAACCAATCCAAGGTCCACAGAGAAAAGGTGGCATTGGAGTGGGAAAAGTGGACATGGTGGCTGATGGGTATGGGGAATGGCAGGAAGAGATGAGATGTGGAGGTGCCTTTGGGACTTGGAGTTGCCCTGGACGGTGCTTCAGGGGCAATCACCGGACATTGTAAATCCACCCAGGGCCCACTGGATGGAATGGGGGAGAGTATGGGCCATGATTGTGGACCATTGACCATGAGGTGCAGAGATTCCCAGAGATGTACTTACCAAATGCAATGGATGTGTCATGATGATGGGAGTGAATGTTGCTGGGGGAGGAGTGGTGGGGTGGGGTGGTGGGGTTGAATGGGACCTCATATATTTTTTTAATGTAATATTTTTACAAAATCAATTAAAAAAAATCCAAGTGTCTAACTCATAATTTCTAATACCTTTGTTTTGTTTTCTGTCTGTTATCCACTCCTGAAACTATTGCCTTTCTTTTTCTCTTTCCCTCTCTCATGAAAACAATAGCTTTTCAGTTCATACCACATTCCTCCCATATTCAGTCGACTACCTCATTATAGGTACTGTACCTACTCCTATAACTCTACACAATGTACATGAATCTAACCTCCATCCTCCCAGATCTCATATTGTTGCTTTGTTAACATATATCACCAATACTATTTTACACTTTTTCCTTGCTCACACAATTGCCTTTCCCCAGCACTAATACGTTCCTTTAAAGTGAACTCAACCAGCAATAAGAAATTAGAATAAGAAGAACAAAGTGACAAAGAGAAGATATAACACTTATGTAAAAACAACAGCTAATTAATCTCCAAGACTAGACAAAGAAGCTAAGGAACTGATTAAACCCGTCAAGATAAAATGATGACCAGACAGCAACAAAAATCTACAAACCAAACCAAAATCAGGAAAACATGGCTGAATCCAATGAACAAACTAAAAATCAGGAAGGGGAGCAGAACTTTGCACAAGTAATGAAAGATCTCAGAACATTTATCACTGACAAATTTGATGAAGTAAAGGAAGAGGTTAACAACATGAAGAAAACACTTGGAGGGGAAATTGCAGACATACACTAAAAGATAACAGATATGATGGAAATGAACACCACAATTCAAGAAATCAAAAATACACTTGCAGCAAATATCAGCAGACTAGAAGAGGCAGAGCAGAGAATTAGTGATGTGGAAGACAGTACATCAGAAATCAAACAGATAATAGAATTGGTCGATTAAAAGATAGAAAAAATCCAGCTAGGACTTAGGGACCTGAATGATAATGCAAAATGCTCAAACATACATATTATAGGCATTCCAGAAGGAGAAGAGAAGGGAAAGGGGTCAGAAGGAGTGTTGCAGGAAATAATGAATGAAAACTTCCAAAATCTACTGAAAGAGACAGATGTACATATCCAAGAAGCACAGTGCACTCCACTGGTCATAAACCCCTATAGGCCCACCCCTAGACATATACTTGTCAAATTATCCAATGCTCAAGACAAAGAGAAAATTCTAAAAGCAGGAAGAGAAAAGAAAACCATCACATACAAGGGAAGCTCCATAAGATTAAGTGCTGATTTCTCATCTGAAACCATGGAGGCAAGAAGGCAGTGGTATGATATAGTCAAGGTACTAAAGGAAAAAAATTTCCAACCAAGAATACTCTATCCAGCTAAACTAGCATTCAAAAATGATGGAGAGTTCAAAATATTTGCAGATAAACAGAAACTGAAAGAGTATACCAACAAGAAACCTCCCCTTCAAAAAATTCTAAAGGGAGTTCTGCAGGAAGAAAAGAAAAAACAGGACAGGCAAAGTTGGAAGAGAGTGTAAGAGCAACAAAAATGACAAAAATAGAAGGGAAAAAATGCAAACAAAATATGACAAACACAAATCCAATCAAAATATGGCTAACACAAATAATTCCTTGAAAGTAATAACACTGAATGTCAACGGATTAAACTCACCTATCAAAAGATTCAGACTGGGACATTGGATAAGGAAATATGACCCAACTATATGCTGCCTACAAGAGACACATCTTAGACCCAGAGACTCATGGAGGTTGAAAGTGAATGGCTGGAAAATAATCATACAAGCAAACAATAACCAAAAAAAGGCAGGAGGAGCTTTATTAATATCAGACAAACTAGACTTTAAATGTGAAACAATTGTGAGAGACAAAGAAGGATACTACATTTTAGTGAAAGGGACAATCTGTCAAGAAGATCGAACAATCATAAATATTTATGCTCCTAACAAGGGCACCTCTAAATATGAGAGGCAAACGCTGGAAAAACTAAGTGAAAAAATAGATGCATGTACAATTATAGTGGGGGATTTTAATACACCACTATCAACTCTGGACAGAACATCTCAAAAGGGAATCACTAAAGAAACAAAACATTTGAACAGTATATTAGAGGAGCTGGATCTAAGAGACATATATAGATCATTACACCCAAACACAGCAGGATATACATTTTTCTCAAGCGCACATGGATCATTATCCAAGATAGACCATATGCTAGGCCATGAAGAAAGTCTTAATGAATTCAGAAAGATCAAAATCATACAAAATAATATCTCTGACCACAGTGGATTGAAGCTGGAAATTTGCAAGGGACAGAGGCACAGATTTCACACCACGATTTGGAAATTAAACAGCGCACTCTTAGAAAAACAGTGGGTCAAATAGGAAATCTCAAAAGAAATCAATGACTGCCTTGAAACAAATGATAATGATAACACAGCATACCAAAATTTATAGGATGCAGCAAAAGCAGTACTGAGAGGGAAATTTATAGCCATAAATTCATATATCAAAAAAGAATAAAGAGCAAAAATTGAAGAACTAACTGCACATTTGAAGGAATTAGAAAAACAACAACAAAGTAACCCAACAGGAAGAAGAAGAAAGGAAATAACAGAGATAAGAGCAGAACTAAATGAAATAGAAAATAAGAAAGCACTTGAAAAGATAAACAAGACCAAGAGCTGGTTTTTTGAGAAGATCAACAAAATTGAAAAACCTTTAGCGAGACTAACAAAGAAAAAAAGAGAGAAGATGCAAATACACAAAATAAGAACTGAAAAAGGAGATATCACCACTGACCCTACAGAAATAAAGACTATCATAAGAGGATACTTTGAAAAACTATATTCCAACAAGAATGACAATTCAGAGGAAATAGACAAATTCCTAGAAACACATAAGCAGCCCATATTGTTGAAAGAAGAAATTGATGATCTCAACAAAACTAACCACAAGCAAAGAGATAGAATCACTCATTAAAAATCTCCCAACTAAGAGCCCAGGGCCAGATGGCTTGACAGGTGAATTCTACGAAACGTTCCAGAAAGAACTAACACCAATCCTGCTGAAACTATTCCAAAAAATCGAAACAGAAGGAACATTGCCGAACTCCTTCTATGATGCCAACATTACCCTAGTACCAAAGCCAAACAAAGACACCACAAAAAAGGAAAATTACAGACCAATTTCTCTAATGAACCTAGACACAAAAATACTTAACAAAATACTTGCTAACCATATTTAACAACACATTTAACAAATTATACACCACGACCAAGTGGGATTCATTCCAGGTATGCAAGGATGGTTCAACATAAGAAAATCAATCAATGTAATACACCATATAAACAGATTGAAGGGAAAAAAAATCACATGATTATATCTATAGATGCAGAAAAAGCATTTGACAAAATACAGCACCCTTTCTTGATAAAAACACTCCAAAAGATCAGAATACAAGGAAATTTTTTGAACATGATAAAGAGTATATACAAAAAACCTACAGCCAACATTGTTTACAATGGAGAAATCCTAAAATCCTTCCCTCTAAACTCAGGAACAAGACAAGGATGTCCATTGTCTCCACTTCTATTTAACATTGTCTTAGAAGTACTTGCTCGAGCACTGAGGCAAGAACCAGATATAAAAGGCATTCGAATTGGAAAGGAAGAAGTCAAAATTTCATTATTTGCAGATGACATGATCCTATACATAGAAAACCCTAAGAGATCTACAACAAAGCTTCTAGAACTCATAAATGGGTTTAGTAAAGTCACAGGTTATAAGATCAATGTGCAAAAATCAGTAGCATTTCTGTACACTAATAATGAGTAAGATCAGGAGGAAATCAAGAAACAAATACCATTCACAATAGTAAATAAAAAAATCAAATACTTAGGAATAAATTTAACAAAAGATGTAAAAAACTTATACACTGAGAACTATACAAGACTGCTCAAGGAAATCAAAGAAGACCTAAATAAATGGAAGAATATTCCTTGTTCATGGATAGGAAGACTGAATATTATTAAGATGTCTATCCTACCAAAACTGATCTACACATTCAATGCAGTCCCAATAAAAATCAATGCAGCCTTCTTTAAGGAACTAGAAAAACTAACTATGAAATTTATTTGGAAAGGAAAGAGGCCCCGAATAGCCAAAGACATATTGAAAAAGAAAAATGAAATTGGAGGAATCACACTTCCTGACTTCAAAACATACTACAAAGCTACAGTAGTGAAAACAGCATGGTATTGGCACAAGGAGAGAACACAGACCAATGGAATCAAATGAAAGTTCTGATATAGAATCTCATATATGTAGCCATATAATATTCAATAAAGCCACCAAACCCTCTCAATTGGGAGAGAATGGCCTATTCAACAAATGATGCCTGGAGAACTGGATAGCCATATGTAGAAGAATGAAAGAGGATTACCATCGCACACCTTATACAAATATTAACTCAAGATGCATCAAAGACCTAAATATTAGAGCCAAGATCATAACGATCTTGGAAAGCAGTGTAGGGAAACATCTACAGGACCTTGTAATAGGAAATGGCTTCATGAATATCACACCAAAAGCACGAGCAGCAAAAGAACAAATAGATAAATGGGACTTCCTCAAAATTAAAGCCTTCTGCACCTCAAAGGAGTTTCTCAAGAAAGTAAAAAGGGAAACCACACAATGGGAGAAAATATTTGGCAACCATATATCTGATAAGAGACTTATAACTTGCATATATAAAGAACTCATATATCTTGAAAATAAAAAGATAAACAACCCATTTGAAAAATGGGAAAAATATTTAAACAGACACTTCTCCAAAGAAGAAATACAAATGGCTAAAAAGCACATGAAAAAATGCTCCAAATCTCTAGCTATCAGGGAAATGCAAATCAAAACTACAATGAGATACCATCTTACACCCATAAGATTGGCAGCTATGAAAAAAACAGAAGAATAAAAATGCTGGAGAGGATGTGAAGAAAGGGGAACACTCATCCACTGCTGGTGGGAATGCAGAAGGATCCAACCATTCTGGAGAACAGTTTGGCGGTTCCTCAAAAAGCTAACCATAGATTTGCCATATGACCCAGCAATACCACTCTTGGGTATATACCCAGCAGAACTGAAAACAAGGACATAAACCGATATATGTACACCAATGTTCATAGCAGCATTGTTCACTATCGCCAAAAGTTGGAATCAACATAAATGCCCATCAACAGATGAGTGGACCAATAAAATGTGATATATACACACAATGGAATACTACTGGGCTGTAAGAACAAGTACACTACAAACACACATGATTACACGGATGAATCTTGAGAACCTTATGTTGAGTGAAGCAACTCAGGCATTGAAGGACAAATACTACATGACCTCAATGATATGAAATAAGCAAGCTGCCTCAGAGAGCTAGAGACTGGAAAATAGGCTTACAGGAAATCAGGGGGTGGAGGAAGGATGTGAGCCGACGTCTGCAGGGGTGGAATCTATGATGAGCTGGCGGTAATTATGAGCACAAAGAAGAGATAAAATGGGGGCAAGGGGTTGCCTTTGGGTGGGGCTTTGCAGGCTTGAGGGGGGCTGGGGATGGGCGGAGCGGTAATATTGCCCACAAAATTGGGGGGAGGGAGGGGCAACATATGAACATAGGAGAGTGTCAGGTGTTGGTTGAGAGTAAAATGCTGAGAAAATCATATCAAAATATAATTAGGATGGTTACCTGTTTAGGATGCTCAGAGGGGATGGTCTGATAGGGGACGGACTCCTGGGGAATGTCTGAATGCTTATTTTACCAGGGTGGGTTGTACCATTGGGTAGAGACCCAAGAAGTGAGAGTTGGGGTGGACCCACATCCTGGGGAAGACTAATGCCATCAAATAGAGAGAATTGTATCTCTCGAGAGAAAGGGTGGCTCCCAGGGCATTAGGGCAGTTGAGCAAGTCAGGCCCTGAACACCGTTGCAAGTATCTCTGGATGTGGCTCCTCGGGAAATGGAGATTGGCTGTCGCTGTGGGCTCCAAGGTTTGGGGAAAATGGATGTTGAATGGATGGAACCAAGGTAAATGTGGGGGCAAGAGAGGAGTTTCGCAAGAGTACATGAGGATGAATATAAAACGTAATATTACACCAAAAACATATAGGGGGTGACAGACTAATAATGTAAACCATAATGTAAAACATGGGATAACTAAAAAATTTAGAAAACTGTATATCCTAAAGTATGGACCACATTGTAAGCACAGATGTCCCCTTGTTTGAAAGCTGTTGTTTCAAAGTCTGTACATCAGTTTAAGTAAATATGATATGAATAAGTTAAAAGATTATCGCTGTGGAAGGGAAAAGGTTTGATGGTGGATGTGTGGGAGTACTGTATATTGTATATATGAATTACTGTGATCTAAGACTCTTGTGAAGAGAAGCTCAATAATTAGGAAAAAAGAAAAGGATAGGATGTAGAAATTTTTCCAAATCAATATGTACTCTAGATCTAACCTTTAAACTCATCACTATATTCCATTTTACTAGTAAGGGAACCTGACATTATGTTGGGATTTGCTTTACAGGAAGTTTTGGATCACAGAGCGGTTCAACAATGGCAGTGGAGGAATACTGGTATGGGATGTTATTGACAGGCTATATATGGTTGACAGGGAGTTATACAGGGCATATGTCCAGGGTGCATGGTAATGTTTGGATATACTCATAGTGGAAACAATTACAAACAACAGCGGGGGTGGGTACTGGGTTACTGTCCGGGGGGGGCTTTGTTGTGGTCCCTAGGGGAGCAGCGGCAGTCCCCCAGGTGCAACGGTAAAAACCAGGAAGAAATGAGGGTCCAACAGTGGTCTCCTAATACTAATGACTATGCTTGTGAGCCTATACACCTGCAATAAGAATAAGGCCTAGAGCAGCATTGTGCCTGGGAGTTTCCTCCAGACAGCCTTCATGTTACTCAAATGTGGCCAGGCTTGAAGTCAAACTCAGCATGTAGATGCAATGCCTTCCCCCCAGCATGGGACATGACACCCGGGGATGAGCCTCCCTGCCACCGAGGGATCACTACCAAATACCAGCTGAAGATGCAAACAGAAAATGACCTTGAATTAAAGGTTAAATGCAGATCAGCAGAATATCCCTGACTACATATAATAACATGACTTTAAAATGCTGTTTGACCTAATGTAAGGGGGAAATGGAAAGGAGAAATGAGTTTATATGGCTATGAGTCTCTAAAAAAGAGTCTGGAGGTTGTCAGAAGGATTGCCCTTATGCACACCTGAGCAGAGTCTCAGAGACAGATAAAGTAGATACAACCCCAGGTATTGGTCCTTTTGAGGGCTAAAGAGACCCATGGGTTCTATGGTCATGGCAGATGGGGTTCACTGCCATGTCAGATGGCCCTTCCTTGGAGCTGGTGTTTCTGCGTGATTGAACTAGACTCAGATGGGATCTCTTTCCACAAGACTTTCATGCTACATTACTGGAATTGTAGTTGGTGTTGGGGTTTAAGATATATTTAAGGGATTTGAATCTCTGGACTGACAATATGATAGCCACGCCCTGAACCTCAACAGACTTCAACTCCTACACTCTGATTTATTGGACTTACCCCACTCATCTAAGATGGAGTTGAAGAAGGTCAACCACCACACCATGGAGCCTAGACAGCCTACAACTGAAAGCAGGAGGATTGCATCCAGTATCCATGTGGAACCTAAGCCCCCTCTTGACATAGATGTGCAATGGACACAACCAATCCAAGGTTCACAGAGAAAATGTGGCATTGGTGTGGGAAGGGTGGCCATGGTGGCTGCTGGGTGCGGGGAATGGGAGGAAGAGATGAGATGGGGAGGCTTTTTCAGACTTCGAGTTGTCCTGGGTGGTGCCTCACGGACAATTATGGGATATTGTAGATCCCCCCAGGGCCCACTGGATGGAACATGTGAGAGTGTGGGTTATGATGTGGACCATTGACTATGGGGTGCAGCGATACCCAGAGATGTACTTCCCAGGTGCAATGGATGTGTCATGATGATGTGAGAGAGTGTTGCTGTGGGGGGAGTGGGGGCTGGGGCCGGTGGGGTTGAATGGGACTTCATATTTTTTGAATGTAATATTTTCTAAAAAAAAGAATTAAAAAAAAAAAGAGGTGGGAAACTTCATTTTCCACATAATCCATGTTTTAAATACATCAGATAAATGACAGAAATTATTAGACTGGGTACAAAGCAAAATACAACCACATGCTCTTTAAAATGAATCCACTTAAATAAAAAAATATGTAAGTTAAAAATTGAAAGGATAAAGATAAAAATCCAAAAAAATACAAAAAAATTAAAGGATAAAAAAAACATACAAACGCTAATCAAAGAATGATGGAATGGCTCTATTTTTTTTTTTTTTTTTTTGCAGATAGAAATTCTATTTGACATTTTCAATGTGGTAAGAGCAAGCAAATACATGAATGAATATAAGGAAAATATTTTCCTCCATATTCATAGGTGACAAGATTATTTTCACAGAAACAAATTAAAATGTATAGACAAATAATAAAATTAGTAAAGTATTTAGCTAAGGCCCTAAACATAATATGTACAAGCAAACAGAGTTTTACTCATGTTTCTTTTCTGTGATGAAGGAAACAGATAATGAGAGGAATGTTTCAATACTTGCAAAAATTTCAAACATGAAATAACCTAGAATTCAAGGCCAAACACATGGTTAAACAACTCCTCTTAAAACGACTGTGTATTACTAAGAAATATCAGAGGGTCAAGTTAAATGGATGAACAAACCATATTTATATATTGGAAAAACAATTCAAAATATCACTACTAGCTCCATTAATAGCATGCAAAATAGACTTCAGAACAGGAAATATTGTCAGGGATAGAGAGGGACAGTACATAATGAGAAAGCAGTCAGTTCTGCAAGATGATACAATCCCAAATGTGATTGCACCTAACATCAGAATTTCAAAATAAAAGATGAAAGGAGAAATAAATACATCTATAATTATACTTGAAGTCTTCAACACTTATCTCTCAATAATTGATAAAATAAATAAGTATAAAATAAGTATGGATACAGAGAGCCTGAAAAATAGACACTTAACTTGACCCAATTTACACATATAGAGCACTAAACCATACCAGAGCAAAATATATATTCTTCTCAAGTGCACATGGAATATGCAACAAGTTAGATCATATTCTGGTCAATGAAACACAGTTTCAAATATAAAATAATACAAATAATACAAAGTATCTTCTTGATCATAGTGGAATTGAACTAGAAATCAATGACAGAAAAATATCTGGAAAACCCCAAATATTTGGACATTTACCAATGTTCTTATTGATAACCCATGGGTCAAAGAAAAAATCACAAGGGAAATTAAGAAATATTTTAACTGAATGAAAGTGAAAATACAATATATAAAAATGGGTGAGGTGCAATAAAGCAGTGCTCAAGAGAAACTTTTAGCATTAATATTTATGTTTTAAAAAGGAGATCTTGGGAAGTGGACTTGGCTCAATGGCTAGGGCATCCGCCTACCATATGGGAGGTCCATGGTTCAAACCCCGGGTCTCCTTGACCTATGTGGAGCTGGCCCATGTGCAGTACTGATGTGCACAAGAAGTGCCCTGCCATGCAGGGGTTTCCCCCACATGGGGGAGCCCCACGCATGGGGAGTGTGCCCCATAGGGAGAGCCACCCAACATGAAAGAAAGTGAAGCCTGCCCAAGAATGGCACTGCACACAGGGAGAGCTGACACAGCAAGATGACCCAACAAAGGGAGATGCAGATTCCTGGTGCCACTGGTAAGGATGGGAACAGTCACAGAAGTGAACACAGCGAGTGAACACAGAAAACAAACAACTAGGGGGGCAGGGAGAAGGGGAGAGAAATAAAAAATATATCTTTTTTAAAAAAGGAGATCTCAAATCAGTAAGCTAAGACTCCATTGAAAGACTCTAGAGAATGAAGTGCTGGGTCTGCCAAGTGTATTTAATTAAGACCAGAAACCCTTTCCAGTGGGAGGGAGGAAAGTTCACCTCAATGAAGGTCACTCAACAGGACAGGTGCTTCATGCTGAGATGGCCTATGGGGAAGGGCAGGTTGAGAGACATTTGTATTTTCATTTTTTATTATGATGCATCTTTATGTTGAGTGAAATAAGCCAGACACAAAAGAACAAGTATTGTATGGTCTCACTGATATGAACTACTCACAATAGTAGAACAAAATATCCAAATATTAAAAGACCTGTGTAAAAATTTAACTAAAAATCATTCAGTCCCCCATTCATGAATTGGCTCTCCTCCCCCCTCATATAGTGGCTTACACCACTTATTAGTCCTTTAATGATAGTCATCTGTGTTGTATCTGTAGCTCCTTGTCTCATTAAGTGGCTACAGAAAAGAATAGAAAACATTTCAGCCTTCACCGTTTATTCATTTCAGCTTCGTCAGTACCAACCACTCGTGCAAGTAGAAATGAAGCCACCACTGCCGTGTAGCCATGTAGCTAGCACACAGCCACCTTTCCTCCAGCCACAAGGCTCAGTTGGCAGCCAGAAATGGGTAAGACCTCCAGAGGGAGGCAACCTAAGGCAGGCGCAACTGCGTGGCATAAATGACTCGTAACTGGTAGCCAAAGACGGGTAAGATTCTCAAGGGAGAACAACCTAAGACCGGCACAGTTATTGCAGTCTTGAAATAAAACAAAAATGGAGGTATTGTTGGTGAGCTTGCTGGCAAAAAACAGGTAGCCAGAATGGCCGCTAAGCATACACAATGGCTATCACAAAAGGCACCTTCCTTCTTCCTGGCCAGCTTCCCGCCAGAGAAGCCGGCACGTGCCAGCTTCAAAACTACCTCATCCCATCAAGTAGCTGCTTCATATTATCCCAATCCCCTTAGCCCATCTGTAATTGACATGTCATCTCAAGCCCCCACCCCTGCCTATATGAGCTGTGCCCCTTCCCCAACAAACCAGACCTGCACCATGAGCCTGCATCTCCGGGGTGGTTACTGTGTGTTTAACCTGGCTGTGTGGTACCGGGGCCCCGTCGTCACTCACAACCCGTTCAAGAAGTTCGCCTCACTGAGGCGAAAGCCATCTAGCTAACGGCCCGGCCAGCTGTCTAGCTAATGGCCCCAGGGGCACGCCCACAACTGGCGCCCTGAACAGGGACCCCCCAACACGTCCAGACAGCAACCAGCAGGATCCGAAGCGATCCTCTTCGTATCGGTGAGTGAAGCTCAGAATGGGGAACTTAGCCTCTTCTGAGAATGCATTAGAAGCACGGGCATTATATGCCCCATTAGCTAGCCGCAAGCCCCACGAAGGCAAAGCCTTCCCTCTTAGTCTCATACCCACTCTTTTAGCTATTCATGGCTGCCTTACAGGCGCCCTGCGAGAGACACTTGCTACAACAGCTGGAGCCTAACTCTCTCATTGCCACGCCTACTACACCTCCCTTTTCAGCTCCGCTTACTAACTTTCATTGCCATGCCTTCTACACCTCCTCTTTCAGCTCCACTTACTGCAATTGTCCTTAATCGCCACCCATTCACTCCTCCTCACTTCTTTCCAGTAAATTACCACAATGAGATTCTCCTCCCTTTTAGGCTCCTTAGCATCATAAAACCATTACTCACCTTCGTAAATCTGTTCAAGAATATAGTCTTAATAGCCCCTGTGCTCAGATGTTATTAAGCAGCATTTCTCATGCTCACAATACACCTACTGATTGGAAAAGCCTAGTCCTTGCTATTTTAACCCCCGGAAATTACATTACCTAAAAAGCTCTCTATTATAATGAAGCCGAAAGTGTAGGTACCCACAACATTACTAACGGAATAACAGTCATTCCCCCAAGTGCTTTAAAAGGTGAGCAGCAATAAACTCTTCCAAAAGTTCAGGCTAGCTGTCCGCCCCCACCCCCCTACTTTGAACAATGTTTAACCATAACTAAACTAATAACAATGTTTCCAAGCCCAAGTTTGCATGTTACAGGCAACATGGATTCCAGAAGAAATCTTAAGTTATATTTAAAATGTGGTATAATGGACAGCTTAAAAGCAGCTATACCAAGAAAGTAAGAATTATGAGTTAATTGTAAACTGTATGTTTCTGTTACTGTGTTGTGATTGTTCTGTGTTTGTTCGTTCAACATCAGTGTATATTTTGATACCTCCGGATGGTAATATAAATTAATAAAAATTTATAAAAGAGCTCTATTCAAATGGCCAAAAATTAAATAAGTGCTTATATTAATACTTAAATTTAAATGTTAATAAAATCTCTACAATGATAAAAATCATGTCTTGATTAACAAAATTACTATAAGCCTTTTTATAAAAAGTTGTTCTTGCCTATATTGAAATAAATAACTTATTTTTCTTCACAGGATAATATCAAGGATGTAAAACTTAAATGAATATTTGGTTAAAAGTTTGTGAAAATGCTAACTGAAATTTAATAAGTTATATTGTCCTAAAGTAGGATGGCTAATTTTCATAAACTCTTGGAACTTAAATGCATGTGGCAAGTTATAGAAAGTATTGTGGTAACTTTAAGTAAAGAAATGTGTTCTGTAAAGGTAAAATTTGTCTTAATATAATTATAGTCTATATGGTTATAAATAATTATAAGAAGTTTTATAAAGCATTGTTTAAATTCAAGTGTTTAAACAAATGTGAATTAATAATAATAATAATAAGATAATTTTATAACAAAAAAAGCTTGGCTGCAGCCAGCCTCCCTTCACAACTTGCTTCTAGAAAACTGTTTCTGATATTGCATGCTACTAAGTATTTAAAGAAAAGTTCATTATTTTAACAAGCTTGTTTAGTGTTCACAGTATTATGTTATAAGAAGTTTGCTTGATAACTTTGTATGTAGGCTATATGGAATGTGTTTTTATTGTTAAGGAAACAGAAGATAATTTTGTCCAAAGATAAAATGATTGATTATTGGAAAGAGTAGCGTGTGGGACAAAACTTGGGTGAATATTGAAAGTACAGAAGGTTGGTGGAAAAGGAATTTTTATAGTTAAAGTTAAATAAAATTTAATGGGTCTATCTATAAAATTTTAAAGGCTTTAGTATCAAGTACTATGCTAATGCAAAGTTAAAAATTTTGTTCTTTCTCAAGGCCTCTCGAATCAATCTGTTTTAGTACAAGTTTTTATCCTCAATAATCAGTATACAAAGAAAGTCTGCTTTATCAAAATAGCTTTTTGTGCTTCTTGCGCTATCTCTTTTAAAGGAACATAATGTTCAAAACTGCTTTCTCAAAACCTAATCCTGAACAGTAGCCTTTTATTCCAAACTAATTATAAGAGATTTGTTCTTTTACCTTGAAAGAAAAATTAAAGTAATAATTGAGTTCATTTAATATGTTATAAGTTAAATAAAAGGTGCTTTAAAGTGTTATAAAATTAACAAGATTTTTCTTTCCTTAAACCCTCTATTAATTAAAGTCATATGAATAAAAGGTTCCTATGAATGCTTAAAAGTGTATAAAGTTACCAATATTTCGGCATATTAAAGAGAAGTACAATGTGGTTATTCATGGTTTTAATTATTATAAAGGAGTATGTGTCACAGAAACAACCTCTTATCATAGATTAAAGTAACAACACTAGTATGCAGCAATCCCAAACACTGCTAGTTTGTTGCAAAAAGTTAAAGTCCAGCTGTATTGCTATCACTTTGTTTTAAAACTTGCTAAGACTTTCTTTAGTGTCTTCTTAGACAAATCAAGCCAGCTGCATTCCTCTATCTGTAAAAAAACCAACAATAAACTTTTGCAGTGCTTTTCAGGGCTATGTGCATAGCCCAACCATCCTGTACAGTATTTACTGATAGTAATAGCAATGGAAAAGCAGCATACATTACTTCTCAAAAAGAACAGGTTTGACAAACTCCTTATTTGTCTGCTCAATGCACAGAGCTTTCAGCCATCATTAAAGTTTTACAAATGTTTTAAGAGCCCTTGAACATTGTCTCTGACTCTAAATATGTAAGTCTTACTGTCAAGCATATTAAAGCAGCTCATATCTTTGCTACTGATGAGTTATCAACTTTTCACTGACTTGCAACATCTCATCAGGTTAAAACAGCATCCTATTTACATTACTCATATATGCTCTCATACCTCTTTGTCTAGTCCTATGACAGCAAATAATGCTCGAGCTGATTTATTAGTAGGGTATTTACAAGGTGCTCATGATTATCATGCTCTAACTCACATTAATGCTAAAGGTCTGCAAAATAAATATCAAAAGTTAATAAAACTACAGGCACAAAAAAAAATTATTCACACTTGTCCTACTTATGGATGACTAACAGTGGTGCCTTTTCAGGCTGGAACTAATCCCAGAGGCCTGACTCCTAATCAATTATGACAGATGGATGTTACTCAAATTCCATCCTTTGGTAAATTACAATATGTTCATGTTTGTATTGACACTTATTCTCATTTTTTGTGGGCAACTGCTCAAAGTGGGGAACAGTTTCATCATGTTCGCTCACACCTCTGGTCTGCTTTTGCTGTAAGGAGATGCCCTCTGAAAATTAAAACTGATAATGGACCTTCTTACATTAGTAAATCCTTTGAATCTTTGTTTAAAATATGGTATTGAACATGTTACCAGCATTCCTTATAATCCTACATGTCAAGCCATAGTTGAATGCAGCCATCATACCATAAAAATTATGCTTTTAAAACAAAAAGGGGGAGATAATGGTATTATGACACCAAAAGATTAATTAGCAAAAGCTTTATTTACTTTACATTTTCTTAATGTTTATAATTCATTAGCACCTGTGGAATGTCACTCTGGAAAATGTCAAACATCTACAGTAGACACAGGAAATGAAGACCAACCAATATTCTAGAAAGATATTTTAAGCAATGAATGGGAAAAAGGCAGGAGTAAAGTAAGGGGGTGAGGCTATGCTCTTATCATTTCAGAAAATGGAGAACAAATTTAGTTATCTGTGAAAAGGATTAAACCCCAGAATGAAGAGATGGAGTCTTCTACAACTTCTGATGATGGTGATTGTAAGTAATAAGAAAGCTGCCAGTAATTACACTTATTAGGCCTATATACCTAACCCCCCATTACTTAGAGTGTTAACCTGGAAAAACCCATTCTTTCCTATATATCTGAATAAAACCCATATATTCCCTAAACCAATTGATAATCGATTGCCAATTAAACCCTATAAAGAAAGACAAGGAATCAATAATCTCATATTACCATTTGATTATCAACCCTTATGCATTAGTAACCATCCTTCCTGTATGTAGGTTAAAAATCAGGCCATAATTATCTCCAAAAATAGTACTACTCAGTTTATTGTGACTTTGTTTCCCTCTTACAATTTAATCATAACCAAGAATCCTACTTATGATTATTGGAAAATTAACTATAACCCAAAAATGCTCTATTTTATAAAAATGAGGCCTTGCATCCTAGTAGCCATTACCCCACAACTAACATACTATGGAGAAGGCAAACTAAAAAATTTTACTATCCCCATCTGTGTCAAAGAGAGCCACCTTCCTCCCTATATTGGTAAAAAATTAGCCTCACAGGTTCACTGACAGCACCTATGCCGCCAATGCCTTTCGAATACTGCCCTATGCAACCCTAAAGGTTAAGCCCAGTTTGTTAATTGATGGTACCCTTTTAGCGCTACAACTCCTCCTTGAAAATTGTACAGCTCCTTGGTATATCCAGCATATCCGTTCACACACTGGATTACCTGGAGCACTAGTAGAAGGGAACAACCTTGCTGACTCCTCTCTCACTGTTTCCATACTCTCTACCTCCTTAGATCAAGCCAGGCTCCTACATGCAAAATTCCACATGTCAGCTAACTCCCTCCATCACCTTTTTCCCAACATCACTCAAGCCCAGTGTAAGCACCTCACACGTGAGTGCAAACACTGCACACCTTTCCTTCCTATAGGCCCCTTACAGCCCCAAGGAGTTAATCCATGGGGCCTCCGTCCAAACGCACTGTGGCAAATGGACATCACACATGTCCCCTCATTTGGCTGCTATAAATTTGTCCATGTGATAGGAGACACATTCTCCAAATTTCTCTTCACCACTGCTTTATCTGGAGAAAAAGCAAAAAATGTTATAACAGCCTGCCTTCAAGCCTTTAATCAAATGGGTATCCCTTGGACTATAAAAACAGATAATGGACCCTGCTTTCAGTCCAAAACTTTTAAACAATTTTGCCATGACTGGAACATTCAACACAAAACAGGAATCCCTTATAACCCACAAGGACAGGCTCTAGTTGAGCGATCTAATGCGCTCCTCAAAAATACAATCAAGAAACTCTCAGGGGAGTTCCCTACAGCACCCCCCCAAGATTTGCTCAACAGAGCCCTTGTCACTATCAACTTCCTTACCTTTGACAAAAATCATACTACTCCAGCAATCCAGCATTGGGGAGGCCTAAGACTAGCCCCCACGCTGGTCCCCCTTGTTATGTGGAAAGACCCCCTCACTAACATATGGAAAGGCCCCCACCCTCTACTAACACAAGGATGAGGATTTGCTTGTATCTTTCCAGAAAACACCGACCAGCCTTTGTGGATCCCAAGCCGTCTCGTAAAACCTGCCACTGAAACTAATGCAGCTGTGTAGCCTCCCTGGAATCCTTCTATGTAGCTTCATCACCCTCGTTGGAGCCCTCCTGTTATTCGCTGGCTCTCCAAGTGACTGGACAATGCTGCACAAATCCTTCCTCCTCACTTTCTTCTTAACGCATATTTGCCTTCTTCTCGCTATCGCCTGCTGTGTATAACCCACCCACCACGTGCCGCCTCTTATACATACTCACTCTTTCTCTAATTATCTCACTCATTATCTCAGTCAATGGACAAGCCCTTTATCTCTGGACGTTCACAGTAAAAGAAACTATAACCTCTCGCTCAGGCACCACATCGCACCCCCTTGGCACAGGCCACTGTTCACCTCAGGGATGTCAAATACCTCTTACTATCAAACTCACCGAAACACCTAAATCATACCAACAAAGTAGCCACAAACCTTACACCTGCTTCCCTCACACCCAAACCAAAGCATACTGTACCAATACCTATTACCAAGGCCCTTATTATGGAGGCTGCCCTTATTGGAGCTGTGTCATTAACTGGCCATGGCAGTCATCCTTCCCAAGCTTCTTCTTTGCCAATAAATCTGGTTATTATCTTCATATAAAAGACCCCTGGGATGACAGATGGGCTACTGAAACCACCGACAAGCTATATGCTCACGGGGGTGACACTTGGCCCACCCGATCCATAACGGTTTCCCGCCGCTATAGTCTCTACAACCAGTCCTCATCTCCAATCAGTATATCCAACGTGCTCGTAAATATAAAAACAGCCAAAAAGCAATTAAACTAGCAACTGCTAGTATATAATCCCCCTTCTTGGCTCACAATTCTCAATAATACCGTCTCTCTCCTTAATCAATCTGGAATTGCTAATATTTCTCATTGCTTCCTGTGCACCTCCTTCCAGCGTCCCCTACTAGCAGCTGTCCCTGTTTCTATCTCCAACTATTCCGACTATTCCTCAGCAACACCTGGCAACCTCTCTTCCCCCCTTATACGTATCCCCCTTTGGAGCAGCCCTGAAAATATCACCTGCTTCCAAACCAGCAATACCTCCTTCTCTTCCACCTGCACAACAAATGTTTCCTTTATAGGTACCATCCAGCTCCCAAGAGGCCTCTTTTTTTTTGGTGCAATCAAACAATCACACCCTTGATTAATTCCACCACTCCCAGTCCCTGTATTCCTGTAGTAATTGTCCCGCAGTTTATACTATATACAGAGTCCGAAGCTTCCCAGCTGCTCTCTTCTTTCCATAGCAAGCGAGCCGCCTTCCTTCCCCTTCTGGTAGGAGCCGGCCTTACCTCCTCCCTTGCAGCTGTTGGACTTGCCGGTGGCACCTTGGCACACACTGTTATCATCACCGGTAATTTTAAAGAATCAGTACAAATAGCCCTTGATTCCACAACTGCCTCCCTTCAAGCTCTTCAAGAGCAACTCACCTCCCTAGCCAGCATAACCCTCCAAAACCGCAGGGCCCTAGACTTACTTACAGCCGGAAAAGGAGGAACGTGCTTATTCCTTCAAGAAGAATGCTGTTTCTACATTAATAGCTCCGGTATAGTAGAACAAAATATCCAAATATTAAAGGCCTGCGTAAAAATTTAACTAAAACTCAATCATTCAGTCCCCCATTCATGAATTGGCTCTCCTCCCCCCTCGTACAGTGGCTTACACCACTTATTAGTCCTTTAATGCTAGTCATCTGTGTTGTGTCTGTAGCTCCTTGTCTCATTAAGTGGCTACAGAAAAGAATAGAAAACATTTCAGCCTTCACCGTTTATTCACTTCAGCTTCGTCAGTACCAACCACTTGTGCAAGAAGAAATGAAACCACCACTGCCATGTAGCCATGTAGCTAGCACACAGCCACCTTTCCTCCAGTCACAAAGCTCAGTTGGCAGCCAGAGATGGGTAAGACCTCCAGAGGGAGGCAACCTAAGACAGGCAAAACTGCATGGCATAAATGACTCGTAACTGGTAGCCAAAGATGGGTAAGATTCTCAAGGGAGAACAACCTAAGACCGGCACAGTTATTGCAGTCTTGAAATAAAACAAAAATGGAGGTATTGTTGGTGAGCTTGCTGGCAAACAACATGTAGCCAGAATGGCCGCTAAGCATACACAATGGCTATCACAAAAGGCACCTTCCTTCTTCCTGGCCAGCATCCCACCAGAGAAGCCAGCGTGCACCAACTTCAAAACTACCTCATCCCATCAAGTAGCTGCTTCATATTATCCCAATCCCCTTAGCCCATCTGTAATTGACACGTCACCTCAAGCCCCCACCCCTGCCTATATGAGCTGTGCCCCTTCCCCAACAAACCAGACCTGCGCCACGAGCCTGCATCTCCGGGTGTTACTGTGTGTTTAACCTGGCTGTGTGATACCGGGGTCCCGTCGTCACTCACAACCCCTTCGAGAATTTCGCCTCACCGAGGCGAAAGCCATCTAGCTAACAGCCCCACCAGCCGTCTAGCTAACGGCCCCAGGGGCATGCCCACAACAATGAGTAAACTCACATAGGCAAACTCTAGTTTACTAGGAGATAAGATGTGGGCTGAGAATGGGAGATGATGCTCAATGTGTGAAGAATTTTTAAGAAGGTTTATTGTAAAAGTGTGGAAATGAGGAGTTGGTGGTACCACATTGTAGTGAGTATAACTAACACTGCTGGTTTATAAATGAGATTGTGACTAATGGGTCAACTATGGGTGTAAATGCTAATTGAAAGGAAACTAGAGAAAAATCTATGTAACATAAAGAGATTTCAGTGTTGAATAATATGGTGATTAATAGTATAAACAACAATGTTCTTCTTTGACAAAGGATTAAGAATATGGTGATACATGGGAAAATTACAGCAAACATTAAGCTAAGGATGATAGTTAACAGTAATATTGTAATATTTTTGCAGCAATAGGAGAATATATAGGGTATGGGATTTTTCCTATTGGAGTAATGAAGTGTTCTAAAATTGACCAAGGTGATGACAGAATAACTGTGTGATGAAAGTGAGAGCCACTGAGCATACACTTTGAATGGATTGTATGGAGTCATTGCATTAAATTGGTCTAGATGAAAAGTTATTTAGATTAGAGAGTAGGGGTGCTATACCAAACACTGATAATGTGAAAAAATGTTTATAAAGAAACTTTTAAATTATAAATGTAATGAGCACTCACTGTATACTGAGGAAAACATGGTAGGACACAGACTTTAAAGAGGTCACTTGACACCATGTTGTGGGGAGATTCTTGTTACTCAGTATTCCATGACTGCAGACAGTCTCATCAAGGGGCACAGACTACTTTTTAAGATGAATACATAAAATTGGATCATCACCTTTATAATGAGCCACTTTCTGCCTTTGTGATGTTGGAGGAAAAGCAGCTGTGGTCATATTTGGTTGGCATCTGTGATCACTCCCAGGCACAGCTCTCCAGAGGGAATATGTTTGCTTAGCAGCTGCTTCAGTCAGGAGTGAGTCTAGACAACAGCTCCCAGCTTCCAGAGCTTATGACCTACACCAAACACCATTAGAGAGTATTGAAAGGGAATTTGGATTCATAACTGCACAGGTGTAGGGATGGGCATAGAAAATACATGATCAGTGTCTCATTATTTTGCATTAGTTCAGAGATATTATAGTCAAAGGGGTGCTGATGCAAAATACCAGAAATCTGTTGGTTTTTATAAAGGATATTTATTTGGAGGTAGAAGCTTACAGTTACCAGGCCATAAATCATAAGTTACTTCCCTCACCAAAGTCTATTGCCGTGTGTTGGAGCAAGATGGTTGCCAACATTTGTGAGGGTTCAGGCTTCCTGGGTTCCTCTCTTCCCAGGGCTTGCTTCTTTCCATGCTCAGCTGCCCTGCTCTCTCTACAAGGCCAGCTGTAGACTATCAGGAGACTGTCTCTGTGTATCTCTCCCTGGGGCTTGATTCTCTCTGGACTCAGCTGCTCTGCTCCTTTGTGTGCCTATTTCCCAGGCCCCAGCTCAAAACTCCAACATCAAAAACTCAAAAATGCCACTCTCTGTTCTGCCATGTGGTTTTCTCTGTGAGTCCCTGCCCTTTTGGTACAGCTGTCCCTCTGATGTGACCCAGTCAAAGCCCTAATCACAACTCAATCAAGTAAAAGTGAAACCTTTTGAATCCAATACATCTAATATGCCCAGACCAGTTCACCAAATGTAATCCAATATGTTTTTGGAATTTATAAACAATATCAAACTGCTATAAGAGGTAAGCATGAAGAAAGGATCTAAGAATTGTAGATTTTTACAAATAAGTACAAATCAAATAAATAAAAGCAGTGGTCAACAAACTCTGGACCAAACTCAGCTCCTATGCCTGTCATTAATAGTGGTTATTTCATTTTTAAATTGTTGGAAAACTTTTTAAAAAGAATACTATTTCATGGCATGTGTAAAATTTATGAAATTCAAACTTCAATATCCATCAAGAAGATTTTCATGCTTTTCCCCTTCTGCTGGCTGGTTGGAGGTGAGTACTATTATTTTGGAAGCCACTTGTTGAAGGTGGCAGAGACAAAGTGAGAAGTACCTAGGTCCTTGAATCACTTTTCAAAAAGGTCTGACTGATCAAGAAACTGTACTTGTGCTGTGAGGAAAAAAATAGCATTTTAACTTGCTATGACAGAAATATCATGATTTGTATATTATATCAACTAAAGATATTTAATCCACCAGCCATCCCCACTCCCTGTGACATGGCACTCTGTTTATTCTTTGCAGGCACAACTTCTTTTAACTCCATCAGGGCTTAGTACAGCTGTCTCACTGTGCCCTGCCCTCATCTGTCACTGATCAGGGTGAGCTCATGACCCAACTAGTTGAGTCCTCCATTAACTTGGTGGTCTGAAAAGTTCAGGGATGGGGTCAGGACTCAAAATATGCCAGTCAGAATCTCTTAAGACTCACTATATGGGCCATGTGAAAAGAGTTTTCCTCTTGTCTTCTGAAATGTAGAAGCTGGCTGTAGAATTAAGATAATAAAGGGAGGAAGGAAAAACTGAGATCTTCAGAGGGAGGCAAGGCCAAACTTCACTAAGTGTCTGAATTTAGCTGTGTGAGAAACCAGTGGCTTGGTTTAATGGGTAGGTGAGCCAAAAATTCATTACAATTTTTAATTTTAATTTCCATTTCATTATATAATGTGTTTAAGCTAACTGCAGTGGATTTTTGTGTCTTTCAATCAAAGGAGTGTTGACTGCTGCCTGCCCCACTACAATGCTAGTTCTGGCCCAAAGTATCCTGTCATCACTGCTCAGCTGCCGTCCTAGTCCACATCCCTGTGTTCTCTCCTCTGCATTTCTCCAAAGCCCCCTAAATGGCCTTTCAACATCCATCCTTGCTTCCCCATAACTCATTCTTCACATAGCTGTCAACCCAATCCAAGAAGTGGAGTGTTGTGCTGCTCAGACTCTCTAGTGTCCTTCCTTTAGTATTAGAATATAGTCCAGAATCTTTCACCAGAGCCTGCAGGCCTGGCAGGAGCTGGCCCTTCCCTGCTCCTTCAGCTGCATCTCACCACCTTTCCCCCACTCTTCACACTGTGGCACCCTGGCCTCTCTGTTTCCTGGAACATCCAGGAGCTTCTGTACTTTTGGTCTTTGTACCTGTCATTCCCTCCCCTGGGAAGCTGCTTCTTTGTTCCTGTGATAGCTTTTCCTCCTCCTTGAGGCCTGGACTAGCATTCCTCACATCCTCAGAGGGGTCTCCAAGGACGATCCCCTTTAAGCTTCTTTATTTCCTTCACAGTCTGTATTACCCTTGGCTATTTATTTTCATGTTTATTATCCACCTCTCTTCATTAGAATGGAAGCTTTAGGAAGACAGAAACCTGTTTTGTGCCATCAAGAGCTGAATCTCTGGGCACTGTGTGCAGTACACAGTCGGTGCTCAATAAATAACTCTCCTTACCATATGGAAGGCCCTGATGGTCCTCACTATGCTATTTGAACACCACCAGACTAGAAATTCTCTTGGTTCTTACAGGTTTGAGAGCTTAGTGGTCTTCCTTTAATAAAGAAATGCAAATCAAATATAATGTCTTGTTTAACATTCGTTTAGGTTGGAGTGATAGTGTGGAATATTGTCATGGATTTAGAATTGTAGCACTTTGCATTGAATAGTTTTCCAACTGGAAGTCAACACTGTGTATTAACTTCTTTGAGCCCCCACCCCCACCTCTCTTTTACAAGGCATCAGTATTCTGAGTTAGCCATGGATCCTGTAGGAATCAAATATTATAAAGTGGTCAAATCATAATGATGCAAGACAGATTGCCAGGAATATAAGTTTGACCAGGACATATCCTTAAGAAAACTTTAGAAAATATTCTGATATTCTCAAATCCATTCTCTGTGTGAGGATTGTTAGCATGTAGAACATTTTAACAAAGTTTCTTGATATTTTAAACTAAGCCCGAGCTTTACTTGTTTTTCTAAATTTGTTCCCTGAGTATAAGAAGTATTGCCTATTTCTTGATTGGAGAAGTAGGTAAGAGATTAAATCAATAGTTTTTTTTTTCAAGTTCAGAAATGGTATTTTATTTTCTATTTCACTCCTTTCTGGCCAAAAGGAGTTGAAGAATTTTTATTAAGACAAATATCTTCAAAAATTTAAAAGGCAAAATATAACAAAAGTTTAGTTGGGAAAACAAATTCTATATGAGCAGTATTAATAACAGCTTATTTAAAATAACCCAGTATAGATTTGCTTCAACAGATAATGTTGTCACCTTCTAAACATGAGTCCTTTTTTTCCCATAACAACTTTATTTGCAATAGGTCCAAACTGGAAACCATGCAAATGTACATCAACAGATGACTGGATAAACAAATTGCTGTATATCCATACTACTGAATGCCACTCAGCAATATAAAAAAATTAATTATTAATACATATGACTGCATAGATGAATCTCAAATAATCATGCCAAGTAAAAAAAAGAAGGCAGATGAGAAGTCTGCCTACCATATGGAAGGACCCAGTTTCAACCTCTGGGGCCTCAAGGTAAAAAAAATTTAAAAAATCATGCCTGTGTGGTGAGCCAGTGCCTATGCAGTGAGCTGAGTGCCTGCAAGAGTGCCTACATGGCAAGCCAGTGTCCACATGGCAAGCTGAGTGCCCATGTGGTGAGATGAGTGCTCACTTGGCAAATCAAGTGTCCATGTGGTGAACCCATTCCTGTGCAAGTGAGTCATGTAGCAAGATGAAGGTGCAACAAAAGAGAGACAAGGGGAGAGTCAAGGTGAGGCACAGTAGTGCTGGAAACTGAGGACAGTGGTCTTGCAAGGAGAGGCATACCTTTTCCATGGCTATGCTTGCAACCTAAGGAATGCAGTAATTAAGAGTTCCCAGCAAACAGGATGAAGCTGTTAAAGGCTGGAAGAAAAGATGAGTACATACCTTTTGCAGTAAATAGAACACTTAGACTTTGTATCTTGAGATAAGATTTTTTAAATTCCTTAGACTATGAGTAATGCTGATAGTTGACTGCATGTTGCTGTTTGTTCTCACATAGACTGGGGTATATATAAAGCCTTTGTAAACAATAAAGTTGTCTGATGAGTCTCTACTTGCAGACCCCCTGATCCCAGCTCTCTTTCTTTCTCTCTCTCTCTCCCTCTTTCTTTCTCTCTCTTTCACTCTCCTTTTTCTCTTTCTTTCATTCCTGATACCCTTTGGGCCCAAATCTCCAACAAATGGTGCCCAATGTGGGGCCTGAATAAGTGAGTCTTCCAAAACAGTATTGGGAACCATGGAAAGGACTCCTACAAGGGTCACGAATGACATCCAAAGCAGTGTGACTCAAGCCTTCTTTTAGGTAAGTAACATTTCCATGAAGTCATCAGGGTAATGGATATCCAAACGGGAAGTGTGGAAGAATATTTGCAAGTGTTAAAAGCTTTGTTGAAAGCTAGTGGGATGCCTGTAAGAAGTTGTGAGTTAATAGAATTGTTTGCTTTAATAGAAAAGCATTGTGGTTGGTTTCAGGCTCAGGGGAGTAAAGTTTTAAATTTGAACAGTGGAGATGTGGTATGAAAGCTTTATGGAGAGCATATCAAAGAGGGGAATCCATTCCTTTTATCTGTGTGAACTTTGTGCCAGCAAGTTGCTGCCACCTTAGATCCTTTGCAATCAGAGGAAGATGATGAAGAAGAAATTACTATATTTTCAAAAACCCATAGACAAACAGAAAATGGAGGGCCATTTGAAAGAACTAAATTCTGAGCCAAAAAGCAGAGGAGAGTTTCCTGGCTTTATGCCTAATCCTAGTACTACTCCTTTTATAGATAAGAAAATAACTAGCTGCTCTAATGAAATATCCAATCTCGATATAGCTCATCCAGGCACTTATCCTAGCTTATATCCAGTTCAACCTACTGCACCTGATGAGCCACACTTATGACTGCCCTGACCTCAGTACTTGGAATTTTTTCAGATATGGCAGTAACTTTACCCTATGTTAAAAAAATAGTTGTTTCAACCCCACTCCTCAAACACCCTTGATGTGCTATTTATTGCAAGGATCTTGACAAGGGGACCCAAAGGCTCTGCAGTTCTTATCAGCTTTTCCAATTATGTCATGACCAACCCCATCAGATGCTAATAATCCTCAGGTGCTGAGTTCCAACATGAACCAATACCTTTTAACCTACTGAATGATTTAAAGCAGGCAAAAATACTAAATAAAGTCTTTGTTAGTAAAATCAGGCTTGTAAGGAAACTCTATTAAAGTGTTAACTAAGATAAGGAAATTATTCTGGCAGCAGCTCTGTAAACCCCCTGCTGTCTAATAATAAAATACTTGTGGGCTAGTGGGGGTTAATAGAATTAAACTGCTGGAAAAGGAGAAAAACATGGCAACACTGGTGTTCTGTTTTGTTTCCATGCTAATTCTGATTGGGCCTATTTAACCAAGATAATAAAACCAGTACAAAATTTTTATCAAGGTGTTAAAAGGAATTTTCAGTTTTAAATCAATAGTTTACTCCTGAACTTCAAGTCTCCAGGTAGTCTTACAAAGTAGTAATCCCAAAAATGTGTATTAATGGTCTGTCTAAACAGCTGAATAAGAGCTTAACTACATTATGCTGCTCAAGTTATCTTAACTGATTGCTAGTAACTAATAAAAATGTTTCCAAGTACAAGCTTGCATATTACAGGCAGCATGGATTCCAGGAAAAATCTTAAAAACAGTAAAATCTAAGATGTGATATGATGGAGAATTTAAAAACAGCTATACCAAAACATAAGAAAGTAAGAAATATGAGTCAATTGTAAACTGTGTGTTTCTGTTAATGTGTTGTAATTGTTTTGTGTTTGTTTGTTCAATGTCAGTGTATATTTTGATACCTCTGGATAGTGATATAAATTAATAGATAAAAATTTCTAAAAGAGCTCTATACAAATGGTCAAAAATTAAATAAGTACTTATATTAATACTTAAGTTTAAATGTTAATGGGATCTCTACAGTGATAAAATTGTAAGTCTTACTTAGTGAAATTACCATGTCTCTTCATAAAAAATGGTTCTTGCCTAAATTGAAATGAATAGTTAATTTTTCTTCACAAAATAAAGGATGTAAAACCTGAATAAATAGTTTGAAAGATAACATTTTGTAGAAGTGCTAACTAAAAGTTGATAAGTTTGTTGACAGTGTATTTTGTCCTAAAATAAGACAGCTGGTCTTCATAAAATCAGAAAGAACATACACAGAACAGAACTTGAATGCATGTGGTAAGTTATAAAGGGTACTGTAGTAACTTTGGGTAAGGGAATGTGTTCAGTGACGGTAAAATTTGTCTTAAAATAATATAATTATAGTCTATATGGTTATAAATAATTACAAGAAGTTTAATGAAGCATTGTTTAAGTTAAGGTATTTAAATGGATAATTCCAAAAAGTCATTATTAAACAAAACCTGAATTGATAATAACAATAAAAGGTAATTTTATAACAGGAAAACTTGTTGGTGGCCAGCCTCCCCTGCCAACTTATACTAGTGCAAAGTTAAAATTTTGTTCTTTATCAAAGTCTCTCAAGTCACTAGTCTGTTTTAGTAAAAGATTATGAAAGTTTTTATCCTAAATAGTCAGTATAAAAAGAAAGTCGGTTTTATCAAAATACCTTCCTGTGCTTTAACCTCATCATTTCCTCGGTTTTCAAAAAAGAAAAGGTCTTATCTCTTTTAAAGGAAAATAATGATCAAACCTGCTTTCTCAAAATCAAATCCTGAAAAGTAGCTTTTTATTCCAAACTAATTACAAGGGATTTGTTCTTTTACCTTGAGAGAAAAATTAAAGTTAACAGTTGAGTTCATTTAATATGTTATAAGTTGAATGGAACATGTTTAAAAGTATTATAAAATTAACAGGTTTTTTAAAAAAAGATTTACTTATTTATTTAATTCCCCCCTCCCCCAGTTGTCTGTTCTCTATGTCTATTTGCTGTGTCTTGCTTCTTTGTTCACTTCTGTTGTCGTCAGCGGCATGGGAAGTGTGGGCGGTGCCATTCCTGGGCAGGCTGCACTTTCTTTCACGCTGGGCAGCTCTCCTTATGGGTGCACTCCTTGCGCGTGGGGCTCCCCTATGCAGGGGACACCCCTGCGTGGTGTGGCACTCCTTGCACACATCAGCACTGTGCATGGACCAGCTCCACACAGGTCAAGAAGGCCCAGGGTTTGAACCGTGGACCTCCCATGTGGTAGAAGGACACCCTAACCACTGGGCCAAGTCCGTTTCCCTAACAGGTTTTTTTAACCCTCTGTTAATTAAAGTTGTATGAGTAAAAGTCTGAAATGAATACTTAAGTGTATAAATTTACCAATATTTCGGCATAATATTGAACAGAAGTACAATGTGGTTAATAGTGGTTTTAATTATTATAAAAAGTTGTACATCACAGAAACAGCCTCTTATCATAAATTAAAGTAACAACACTGTACTATGCAGCAGTCCCAAATATTGCTAGTTTGTTGCAAGAAAATTAATATCCAACTATGTCACTATCACTTTGTTTTAAAATGTGCTAAGACTTTCTTTAGTATTTCCTTAGGCAAGTCAAGCCAGCCTGAATTCTCCTATATGTAGAAAAGTCAACAATAGACTTTTGCAGTGCCTCCCCAAGGCTGTGTGTATAGCCCAATCATCTGTCCTGGCATGGTGATAATAATCTAGCTGTGCAGAAAAAATCAGTGGCTGAAACTCTACTGATGACATTATGTTAACCAGCAATCCTTTTTTCAGAATGAAAAGAAACATCAGAGACAATAGTATCTTAAGAGCCTTAACTAGGCAAACAATTGGGACAGGCTGCAAAATCCCTGCTGCTTTATCAAATTCCTAAATGTTGTTTGACTGGGTGGGATAAAACTATGCCCTCTGTTGCAGTTGATGGAGTGCAATGTTTTCTCATTTTAATAGAGTTTGTAATATTGTTGAAGTGCTGAAAGTCTTTCATCCCTCATTTAGCTCAAATATTAAAACCATTGTATGTACTAATTGAGAAGAGTCCTTCATGGAAGCAGGAAAACCTCCAGCAAGCTGCTTTAAATAATAACAAAAGGAAGGTAAATTGTGGACATTAACTTAGCCTAAGAATTGGATGTGGCAAGCACCAATATTGGCTTTGGGTGGAGTTTGCAGCAAAAGCAGAATTCTAAACAAGTATCCCTTGGATTTTAATCACAATTCTGAAAAAAGGCCAAAAGCGAAATATAGAAAAGCAATTGTGTGCAGCCTTGGAAGCCCTGCTAAAGTGAAAGACTTAACCCAATAGTGTCTGGTCACTCTAAAGACGGCTATCCCTATCCAGGGGTGGATTACAAATATTAAAAGCAAGACATAAATGATGGACTGTTGTAAATCACCCTCAGATCTATGAAAAAACATCCAGGATACCTGCTAGTAGTAACAGGTGACTGTCATGTCCCTGCCCACTCCACTAGCATCCCTTTTAGGACTGTTCATGCAGATGCCTTTATAAAGTTCCAGGACCCTACCACTGAAACCTGAGAAAGGCAAAGTGGCTCCACTGAAAAGGCAAACATCATGAGTACCAAAACTTATGGTGCCTAACCCAGCAGTTCTGGCTGCCTGTTACTCACCAACAGCTCATGGACATCCCCCATATATTCCTTCATGCTTATGCCAATGACTGTGGCATCAGATCCCTCCTGCTCTTGAGAGGAATGAGCCCCCAGATGCATGATTCAAACCCTCTGGGGAGTAATACAACAAAAACCACCCAAATTGTATTCATTTCTTTACAAAACCCAAAAGGGGAAAATGTGGAAATATGGCCCAAGGTTAAAAATACTTCACTGACACCTGTGACAATTGCTGCCATGCATCACATTAACTTTACACATCCCGGAACTGTGAATTTGCAGCTTATGTCTGCCTATGGAGTTTGGGATTGTGTGCCCTCTCCTTATGCTATTGTTGCAGGAACTGTTAACATTACAAATGAAAATGGATACCAGCCCCTTTGGCTAATAACAATTCATAGTCATAACCTACAAAAGAATTTGTGGAAAATATTACTTGGAATTGTACCTACTTATGAATGGTTGAGAAATATAAATAAGACAGGACAGTATTTGACCCTTAATCAATCATATCACTTTAAAGCCTGTGTTAGAGATCCATTTGTTTTCATAACTGGTAAGATAACTGTTAAGAATGACTCATTGTTTTATGAAAATGGTGCATTTATATATGTCTATCAGAAAGTGTGTTGCAGAATGGAGAAACAATAGCAATGGCCAGAAAAAGAAAAGGTATCTGGATACCTGTGAGAATGACACAGATTTTGCAGTTGTCTTTGGAAAGTCAGTTATTGATACATAAGAATCCCTGAAATGGACTAGATGCTTTATTGGATTGTTTATTATAAGCATTTTGGGACTGATTGGAATGATTACAGCTGCTGCTACTGCTGCAGTAGCTTTACATGGAAGTACAAACACAACAATATGTATGATTGGCATAAAAATGCTAGTGATTTGTGGCATAGTCAAGAGCATATAGATGAGCAGTTAAATAATCTAGTTAATGATTTGGAATCAGCTGTGTTACAAACTGGAGATCAATTGTAAAATTTAAATTTGTTAAGGGGGTTGAGGTGTGATTGGAATGAAAGTAATTTTTGTATAAATCCATTTGCATATAATTCATCAGATATAGTATGGAAAAAATTAAGAATCATTTATTAGGCCATACAAGTAATATCTCTCTGGAAATAATTAAATTACAAAGGAAAATATTAGAGATGTCTCATAATTAAATTCATGTAGCAAATGATAAGGATATTTTCTCAGATATGATTTCACATATTACAAAATTTAACCCAGTTAATTGGTGAAAATCACAGCATTTCCTGTCAGCTTTAGGAATAGGGCTAATTATATTTGTTCTGTTGCTCATGATTCTCGCTTGTGCCAGACAGTGCTTTCGAAGAAAATTGCAAAGCATAACAGCCATGGGACATGAGAATACTCTTGTTCTAGCCAAAGCATTTCAATACTTTCGCCAAGTTGAAGAGCTTGGCTGGTAGTCAATGATGGGTAAGACTCTCAAGAGGAGGGCAACCTAAGACAGGCATGATCACCTTGACTAAAACAAAAAGGGGGAAATGTTGGAAACTGAGGCACAGTGATCTTGCAAGAAGAGATGAGCTGTTTCCATGGCTACACTTGCAACCTAAGGAATGTGGTAATTATGACTTCTCTGCAAATAGGATGAAGCTGTTAAAGGCTGAAAGAAAAGATGAACACATAGAACACTTAGACTTTGTACCTTGAGATAAGATTTTTTTAATTCCTTAGACTATGAGTAATGCTGATAGTTAACTGCATGTTGCTGCTTATTCTCACATAGACTGGGGTATAGAGCTGCTTGTAAACAATAAAGTCTGATGAGTCTCTACTTGCAGAGCCCCTGAGCCCAGCTCTCTCTCTCTCTTTCATTCTCTCTTCCTTTCTCTCTCTCTTTCTCTCTCTTTCTCTCTCTTTGTCTTTCTCTCTCTCTTTCTTTCTCTTTCACTCTCCTTTTTTTCTTTCTTTCTCTCTTTCACTCTCCTTTTTCTCTTTCTTTCATTCCCAGTACCCTTCAGACCCAAATCTCCAACAGAGTAGAAACCAGGAACTGAGGTAGCACAAGTGACAGGGAGCCTCTCTTCACATTAGAGGTCCCCAGGATTGAATCCTGGTTAATCCTAGAATGAAAAACTAGAAGAGAAGACAAAAAGAGAAATAGATACAGAAGATCACACAGCAAAGGGACACAGGCAGCAAAAACAGTAGGGCAGGGAGGAAGGGGAAGGGAAGGATAAAAAAGAATACAGTGGTCATGTCATTTGCTGCAGATAAATCATTTGATGCAATCCAATACCTTTTCATGATGAAATACAATGAAACAAACAAACCATCAAAATGAGAACTACATAACTAGCACAACACTCAATGGTGAAAGACTGAGTTTTGCCAATAATATCAGGACCAAATCCATGATGCTGTTTTTCCCACCACTATTCCTCAAGTCTAGGATGTCCTAGTCAGAGCAATTAGGCAATAAAAAGAAGGTAATGGCATCCAAATTGTAAAGGAAGAGCAAAAACTGCCTATTTAGAAATGACATGATTTATATATAAAAATCCCTCTAGGACTCACAAAATACTGTTACAGTTAATAAACAATATCAGAAAGTTGCACAAAAGTCTGTTGTATTTCTATAACATAGAAGCAAACAATTTGAAAAGAATGTTAATAAAGCAATTTCTTTTACAACAGCATCAGGAAGAATAAAATACTTAAGAAGAAATTGAACCAAGGAGGTGCAAGTTTTGTTACCTGAAAACTGCAAACCATTGATGGGACATGTTCAAGGAGGGGGCCTAGGGAAGCCATTTTAGGAATTAACATTATGAAAATCTATGAATGAAGCTTTTGACTCACTATGGACAGGACAAGAGTTGTCCCATGGCCAACGGAGTCAGCGGGCCCTGCAGAATGAAGTGCTTGTCCACATGGGACAGGGCAACCAGGTCTCAGGGCCCACAGGAAGGCCTTCTCCACTGGGTCTGAGGTTCATTTGGGTCAAAATGATGGCTCAGCTGTCCTAAATGATATTGCAGGGACAGATGCTGGACATTATATATCCTGCCATAACCCACTGAATGTACTGGGGGAGAGTGTAGACTACAATGTAAACTATAATCCATGCAGTGCAGCAGTGCTCCAAAATGTATCCACCAAATGCAATGAATGTGCCACAATGATGAGGGAGGCTGTTGATGTGGGAGGAGTGGGGTGAGGGGGTGGGAGGTATATGGGGAACTCTCATATTTTTTTAATGTAATTATTTTTATGTATTTTAATGTAATGTATTTTAATGTAATGTATTTTTGTAATTTAAGTATATTAAAAAATACAATTAAAAATGGATGGGGTGTGGGGGTGGGGAGTGGGGTATATGGGAATCACTTATGTTTTTAATGTAACATTTGTGTGCTGTATTAACTTTTAAAATTATAACTAAAAAAAAGATGGCCCAGGCACCTCTCCTGGCAGCCAGGGTCCAGGAGAGGAAGTGCTTGGTGTGCACTGTTCAGTGTGCACATGCACCCCCTTCAGGCTACCAACAGAATCTCCATAGTATTCAGTGCTATAAATTTGCAAGTTCAAAGGAAATGGAGCTAATTATCCAGTGCCTTGATGAGACTGCATGGAGATAAGAAGAAGCAAATTACAAGGTAAGTATACAAAAGTCAATTGATTTCCCCTTCTACAAATGCATTTATAGTTGTAAAAACATATAATAAATTCCTTTGGTCAAACCTAAGAAAACACATACGTATTTTTCTCTCATAACCTATGAAAAACTTTCAAATAGTAAAAAGTTAAATAAATGGAGAAATATTCCTTATGCATGGTGGGTAGACTCAATATTTTTAAGATCTTATACAAAATCCTAGAAAGATATTTTGTATATATTTATGAACTGTTTCTACTCCTAGAATAGCATGCAAAGTGCTTAAGAAGAATAAAATTGAGCAGTCCATACTGCCTGGTTCCAATTCATATCTACAATAATTAATAGAGTATGACTTTGGTACACAGAACAGAACAATGGAAAAAAATAGAGTCCATATGTAGACCCATTAAAATGTGTTCAAGTGAACATAATCCTTTCAACACATGGAAATGGAACAACTGGATGGCCATATTGAAAAAAAAGATGTAAACTTTACATCTTATATACAGACTCACCTAAAATAGTTTATAAGTTAATGCCTAAGAAGCAAAATGATTTTTTTAAAAAATGAGGTTCCAACAGGAGAATGACCTTATGTTTGCTGATGAGTTTTGAAATGCAATATCTAAAGAAAGAATCATGAAAGGAAAAAATGGTAATGCAACTTCATTTGAAAAATTAAAAATTCTACTATGTGGAAGACACTGTTAATTGAATGAAAAGACCTCAATCTTGCACTGGGAGAAAGTTTTGTAAAACACATATTTTGTACCAAAATATACAAAAGACCTAAGAGTTCAATAAAAAGAAAACAAACCAGGCAACCAAGAAAACTGGAAATTGACTGAACAGACCCCTCACCAAATTAGTATACAACTAGCAAATAAGCACATATAAAGACACTTAACATCATTTGTCATTATTGAAAAGTAACTTAAAACAACAACGAGAGACACTACCCACCCATTGGAATGACTAACATCCAAAGAACAGGCAACCCAACTGCTAGCAATGAACAGGAACTCTCCTTCCTTGCTGGAGGGAATGCAAATGGCACAGCCACTTTGGAAGACATTTTAGCATGGCTTACTAAGGTAAACATATCTCAGCATGTGACTTGTTAATCACACTCATAGGCATGTACCCAAGGTTGTTTGATAACTAATGTCTACATTAAAAAAAAAAAACTAGCACTGATATATTTATAGCAACTTTTAGTTATAATAGCCACAAGCTAGGAGAAGCCAAGATGTCTTTCACTAGGTGAATGGATAACCAAACTGTGGTACAACTATGCCCACATAGTTACTCAGCAGTAAAAAAGAAAGAGATATCTTGCCACAGAAAGAAATGCAGGCATCACAAATTCTTATTGTTGAGAAAGAAGCTGGTCAGTTAGGGCTACATAATGCATGATAAGGTCATGTCTGCTTGTTAATGGGGTATGACGTTAGGGACCTCTTTGCACACAATGAAACTATATGCTCCAAAAGTTGTCAAATAAAAAAATTCAGATATCTGTTCAACTGTCATTTTCTCTTCCTTTAAGATCTGAATTGCAGTGGTGAAAAGAGATGACATTAAGTAGTTACTCTCAAACCTCAGCACCATAAAATGAGTTAGGCACTAGTTCCAGCTGCTAGAGAGGTAAATAGTTGAACAAAAAGAAATTTTCTTGCCTTCTTGTCTCTTACATTATTGCAAGATAAAGAAATACAAAAAACAGCCTGGCAAGTAGTTTGAATTTCTTTTAAGTTTCCAGAGGTAGAACAACACCAGGACTCTGGCTGGGCCTTTCTTAGTTGAGAAATGTTGGTTCATAGTTCAATATCCTGTAGTTTAGCTATAGTACCAGAAGTTAGATGAACTTGGTAGGGAGTCTTTTTATTAATGAGGGTCTGTCACCTTGATGGAACACCATAACTTGCCAAAATGTTTCCATAATTCCAAATAGGAATGCTGTAGATTTTAAGCCTTTACTTCTCATTCTGTACACTCACCACAGAAATGAATACATTCTGATGCGATGAGGTTTTTATTCTATATATTTTTAAAAAGTGATACTACAATATTTTTCCTTTGTGTCTGGTTTATTTCACTCAATAGGATGTCTTCCAAGTTCATCCATATTGTCACATCATGAATTCATTCCTTTATACAGCTGAATAATATTCCATTGTATGTCTGTACTATTATACATTTTATTTACCAATTCATCTATTGAGGGATGCTTGTGTTGATTCCATCATTTGGCAATTGCGAATAGTGCTGCTATGAACACTTGTGTCCAAATATCTTTTTGAGATGTTGCTTTCAATTCTTTGGGGGTATATACCTAGTAGTGCAGTTGCCAGATCATATAATTCTATACTTTGCTTTCAGAGGAGTGATCAATTTATCATCCACAGTGAATACACTACTTTGCATTGCTCCCAGCAGTGAATGAGAGTTCCTGTTCCTCCACATCCCCTCCAACACTTGTGCTTCCATGTGGTTTAATAAAATAAGAGGTGGCCAATTCAGCTGTAAAAAGGACTCTCCCACTGTGGAGACTCCCTTCTGATGCAGGCCAGGGAAGCAAGTGCTGAGCAGGCAGGGCCACATACAGAAGGAGACTCAGTCATCAGTCACCTCAGCAGAGACCCCCATCCAGGGAGCCCTGGATTAGAGAGGGACCAAAGTCCCCACAGATAATCCATGAAATTTTCAGACACTGCCAGTTCCAACACATTTCTCCCAAGATCCTATGACTGTCATCCAGGTCAGTTATGTGATAATATGGTGAGACCCTGCAAAAGTCCTCTGCCCCTGCTTGCCTGGAGGAAAGGGGAACCCATGGGGGGAGTTTCCTGTGATGCCTGTGCAGGATCCTGCTCCCCATAGGCAGAAAGAAACACTTAGAATGAGCCCATCAGGCTGTGGGTACAGGAGTTCTCTATTGGCATGACTCCCACCATTGTGCCCTGACATGCTCTGTGCAGGGGAGGGGTGAGTTCAGAGCACTGCTTGATCCTCTAGGCTTGCTGTAGGCTCAGGTGGGGCACAGAGAGGCAGAGCCCAGGGGCTGGTCTGCTTTGCCTGCCATCAGCAAGGCCCTTTCATTAATGCACAGGACAATTAGCACTTTCTATTTATACAAAGAGCAAAACTGGAGAGCACTGTTGTATAGAGCCTTGCTGGTCTCCCCCACTACAGTCCAAGGACAGTCTTCCCTGGTGACATCAGGACAGCTTCCCTGAAGACCCCAGTACAGCCTCCTCTGGCTCTCCTTTCAGAGCTAAGCTCCTTAGAAACAGTCCCATGCAGTCCCTCTCCATACCTATTCATCTCTATTTCAGCCCTCTGTGTGTTTGAACTTGCTGAACCCTAGCCAACCACTCCAGTGGAACAACTCTCCTATGAATATTCCAATTACTTTCAAATTCTCACATGCAAAGACCACTGTCTTTATCATTCTTGAACTTTCCTTCCTGAGTTTTCAGCAGTTTTACAGACTTGATTATGTTCTCCACATCTCATCTCCTCCTGCCATTCCCCGCACCAGCAGCCACCATGGCCACTTTTTCAACACCATTGCCACATTTTCTCGATTAATAAAGAATATCATTAAGTCCACTCTAATTCTTACTGTATTCCTCCTTCCTGTGGGCCTTGGCTTGGTTGTGTCCATTCCATATCTATGTCAAGAGGGGGCTTAGATTCCACATGGATACTGGATGCAATCGTCCTGGTTTCAGTTGTAGCCACTCTAGGCTCCATGGTGTGGTGGATGACATTCTTCAACTCCATGTTAGCTGAGTGGAGTAAGTCCAATAAATCAGAGTGTAGGAGCTGAAGTCTGTTGAGGCTCAGGGCCTGGCTATCATATTGTCAGTCCAGGGATTCAGATCCCCTAGATATATCTTAAACCCCAGCACCAACTACAATTCCAGTAAAGAAGCAGGAAAGGCAGCAAAAAGAGATCACATCTGAGTCCAGCTCCATCACGCAGAAACGTCAACTCCAAAGAAGGGCCAACATACATGGCAGTGAACTCCACCTGCCATGACCATAAAACCTGTCAGTCTCTTTAGCCCTCAAAAGAACCAATACCTGGGGTTGTATCTACTTTATCTGTCTCTGAGACTCTGCTCAGGTGTGCATAATGGCAATCCTTCTGACAACATCCAGACTCTTTTTTAGAGACTCATAGCCATATAAACTCATTTGTCCTTTCCATTTCCCCCTTACTTTAGGTCAAACAGCATTTTTAACTCCTGTTATTATATGTAGTCAGGGATATTCTGCTGGTCCACGTTGAACCTTTAATTCATGGTCATTTTCTAGTTACATCATCAGCTGGGACTTGGTAGTGATCCCTCGGCACCAGCGAGGCTCATCCCTGGGTGTCATGTCCCAAGCTGGGGGAAAGGCATTGCATTTACATGCTGACTTTTGCTTTGAGACTGGCCACATTTGAGTAACACGGAGGCTGTCAGGGGGAACTCTTAGGCACAGTGCTGCTCTAGGCCTTGTTCTTATTTCAGGTGTATAGGCTCACAAGCATAGTCATTAGTATCAGGGGCTCACTGTTGGAACCTCATTCCTTCCTGGTCCTTGCTGTTGCACCCAGGGGACTGTCGCTGCTCCCCTAGGGACAACAGAGCCCCCCCTGGCCAAGAACCCAGCATCATCCTAGCTGTTGTTTTTAATTGTTTCCACTATGAGTATATCCAAACATTTCCATGCACCCTGGACACATGCCCTGTATAACTCCCTGTCAACCATATGTCCCCTGTCAATAACATCCCATAGCAGTATTCCTCCACTGCCATTGTTGAACCACTCTGTGATCCAAAACTTCCTGAAAAGTGAAGCCCAATATAATGTCAGGTTCCCTTACTAGTAAAATGGAATATAATGATGAGTTTAAAGGTTAGATATAGAATACATATTGATTTGGAAAAATTCTACATCCTATCTTTTTCTTTTCTTTTTTCCTAATTATTAAACTTCTCTTCACAAGAGCTACAGATCACAGTAATTCATATATACAATATACAGTACACCCACATATCCAATATAAAACCTTTTCCTTTTCACAGCGATAATCTTTTAACATATTCATACCATATTTACTGAAACCGATGTACAGATATTGAGACAATAGCTTTCAAAAAAGGTAACATTTGTGTTTACATTGTGGTTTATACTTTAGGCTATACAATTTTCTAAATTTTTAGTTATCCTATGTTTTACCTTATGATTTACATTATTAGTCTGTTGGCCCCTGTATGTTTTTGGTATAATATTACATGTTTTATATCCATCCTTGTGTACTCTTGTGAAACACTTGTATTGCCCTTACAGTTATGTTGGTTCCATCTATTCAATATCTATTTCCCCCTCCCCTTGGGGCCCACAGTGACAGTCAATCTTCATTTCTTGAGGAGCCATGTTCAGAGATACTTGCAACAGTGTTGGGGGCTTGACTTGCTCAACTGTCCTAACGCCCTGGGAGCCACCCTTTCTCTTGAGAGATACAGTTCCCTCTATTTGATGGCATTAGTCCTCCCCAGGTTGTGGGTCTACCCTCACTCTCATTATATGGGTCTCTACCCAATGGTATAACCCACTCTGGCAAAATGAGCATTCACGTATTCCCTAGGAGTCTGTCCTACATCAGATTATCCCCTTTAAGTATCTTAAACAGGTAACTTTCCTAGTTATATTTTGAAAAGGTTTTCTCAGCATTATACTCTCAACCAATACCTGATAGTCTCCGATGTTCATACGTTGCCCCACCCTCCCCCCAATTTCTTGGGCAATATTACCCATCCGCCCACCCCTAGATCCCCTCAAGCCTGGAAAGCCCCACCCAAAGGTAACCCTATGCCCCCATTTTATCCGTTCCTTGTACATATACTTACCTCCAGCTTATCATAGATTTCACCCATGTAGATGTCCGCTTACATCCTTCCTCTTCCCCCCCAAATTCCTGTATGCCTATCTTCCAGTCTCTAGCTCTCTGAGGCAGCTTGGTTTTCTTATTTGGTATCATTGAGGTCATGTAGTATTTGTCCTTCAATGCCTGGGTTGCTTCACTCAACATAAAGTTCTCAAGATTCATCCATGTTATGACGTGTGTTTGTAATGTATTTGTTCTTAAAGCCGAGTAGTATTCCATTGTATGTATATACCACATTTTATTGATCCACTTATCTGTTGATGGGCATTTGGGTTGACTCCAACTTTTGGCGATAGTGAACAATGCTGCTATGAACATTGGTGTGCATATATCGGTTTGTGTCCTTGTTTTCAGTTTTGCTGGGTATATACCCAGCAAGGGAATTGATGGGTCATATGGCAAATCTATGGTTATTTTTTTGAGAAACCGCCAAACTGTCCTCCAGAATGGTTGGATCCTTCTGCATTCCCACCAGCAGTGGATGAGTGTTCTGATTCTTCCACATCCTCTCCAGCATTTGTAGTCTTCTGTTTTTTTCATAGCTTCCAATCTTATGGAAGTAAGATGGTATCTCATTGTAGTTTTGATTTGCATTTCCCTGATAGCTAAAGATTTGGAGCAGTTTTACATGTGCTTTTTAGCCATTTGTATTTCTTCTTTGGAGAAGTGTCTGTTTAAATCTTTTTCCCATTTTTTAAATGGGTAGTTTATCTTTTTATTTTCAAGATATAGGAGTTCTTTATATATGCAAGTTATAAGTCTCTTATCAGATATATGGTTGCCAAATATTTTCTCCCATTGTGTAGGCTCCCTTTTTACTTTCTTGACAAATTCCTTTGATGTGCAGAAGGCTTTAATTTTGAGGAAGTCTCATTTATCTATTTGTTCTTTTGCTGCTCATGCTTTTGGTGTGATATTCATGAATCCATTTCCTAGTACAAGGTCTTGTAGATGTTTCCCTACACTGTTTTCCAAAGTCTTTAAGGTCTTGGTTCTTATATTTAGGTCTTTGATCCATCTTGAATTGATCTTTGTATAAGGTGTGAGATGGTAATCTTCTTTCATTCTTCTACATATAGATATCCAGTTCTCCAGGCACCATTTGTTGAATAGGCTATTCTCTCCCAGTTGAGAGGGTTTGGTGGCTTCATCAAATATTATATGGCTATATATATGAGGTTCTATATCAGAACTTTTAATTTGATTCCATTGGTCTGTGTGTCTCCTTATGCCAATACCATGCTGTTTTCACTCCTGTATCTTTGTAGTATGTTTTGAAGTCAGATAATGTGATTCCTCCAATTTCGTTTTTCTTTTCCAATATGTCTTTGGCTATTCGGGGTTTCTTTCCTTTTCACATAAATTTCATAGTTAGTTTCTCTAATTCCTTAAAGAAGGCTGTGTTCTTTTCATTGGGATTGCATTGAATGTGCAGATCAGTTTTGGTAGGATAGACATCTTAATAATATTTAGTCTTCCTATCCATGAACAGGGAATATTCTTTCATTTATTTAGGTCTTCTTTGATTTCCTTGAACAGTCTTCTGTAGTTCTCAGTGTATAAGATTTTACATCTTTTGTTAAATTTATTCCTAAATATTTGATTTTTTAATTTACTATTGTAAATGGTATTTGTTTCTTGATTTCCTCCTGATCTTGCTCATCATTGGTGTACAGAAATGCTACTGATTTTCATGCATTGATCTTATAACCTGCAACTTTACTAAACTCATTTATGAGTTCTAGAAGCTTTGTTGTAGACCTCTTAGTATTTTCTATATAGGATCATGTCATCTGCAAATAAAGAATTGTTGACTTCTTCCTTTCCAATTTGAATGCCTTTTATATCTGGTTTTTGCCTCAGTGTTCGAGCAAGTACTTCTAAGGCAATGTTAAATAGAAGGGGAGAGAGTGGGCATACTTGTCTTGTTCCTGAATTTAGAGGGAAGGATTTTAGGATTTCTCCATTGTAAACGATGTTTGCTGTGGGTTTTTCATATATACTCTTTATCATGTTCAAAAAATTTCCTTGTATTCTGATCTTTTGCAGTGTTTTTATCAAGAAAGCGTGCTGTATTTTGTCAAATGCTTTTTCTTCATCTATAGTTACAATCGTGATTTTTTTCCTTCAATCTGTTTATATGGTGTATTACATTGATTGATTTTCTTATGTTGAACCATCCTTGCATACCTGGAATGAATCCCACTTGGTCGTGGTGTATAATTCTTTTAATGTGTTGTTGAATACGATTAGCAAGTATTTTGTTAAGTATTTTTGCGTCTAGGTTCATTAGAGAAATTGGTCTGTAATTTTCCTTTCTTGTGGTGTCTTTGTTTGGCTTTGGTACTAGAGCAATGTTGGCATCATAGAAGGAGTTTGGCAATGTTCCTTCTGTTTCAATTTTTTAGAAGAGTTTCAGCAGGATTGGTGTTAGTTCTTTCTGGAATATTTTGTAGAATTCACCTGTGAATCCATCAGGCCCTGGGCTCTTCTTAGTTGGGAGGTTTTTAATGACTGATTCTATCTCTTTACTTGTGATTGGTTTGTTGAGATCATCAATTTCTTCTCTTGTCAATATAGGCTGCTTATGTGTTTCTAGGAATTTGTCCATTTCCTCTGAATTGTCACTTTGGTTGGAATATAGTTTTTCAAAGTATCCTCTTATGATAGTCTTTATTTCTGTGGGGTCAGTGATGATATCTCCTTTCTCATTTCTTATTTTGTGTATTTGCATCTTCTCTCTTTTTTTCTTTGTTTGTCTCACTAAGGGCTTGTCAATTTTATTGATCTTCTCAAAAAACCAGCTCATGGTCTTGTTTATCTTTTCAAGTGCTTTCTTATTTTCTATTTCATTTAGTTCTGCTCTTATCTTTGTTATTTCTTTCTTTCTTCTTCCTGTGGGGTTACTTTGTCATTTTTTTACTAATTCCTCCAAATGTGCAGTTAGTTCTACAATTTTTGCTCTTTCTTCTTTTTTGATGTAGGAAGTTATGGCTATAAATTTCCCTCTCAGTACTACTTTTGCTGCATCCTATAAATTTTGGTATGTTGTGTTATCATTATCATTTGTTTCAAGGTAGTTATTGATTTCTTTTGAGATTTCCTCTTTAACCCACTGTTTTTTTTAAGAGTGTGCTGTTTAATTTCCATATGTCGGTGTGAAATCTGGGCCTCTGACCCTTGCAGATTTCCAGCTTCACTCCACGGTGGTCAGAGATATTATTTTGTATGATTTAGATCTTTCTGAATTCATTAAGTCTTTCTTTGTGGCCTAGCATATGGTCTATCTTCGAGAATGATCCATGTGCACTTGAGAAAAATGTATATCCTGCTGTATTTGGGTGTAATGATCTGTATATGTCTTTTACATGCATATATTTTTATTTTTTTCAGTAATTATAAATTTTATTTTTAGAGAAGTTTGAAATATACAGAAAAATTATACTGAAAGTATAGGGAATTCCCATATACTGCCCCCTCACACACACATGCACACATTTCCCCCTTTTATTAACATCTTACATTAATGTGGCACATTTCTTACAATTGATGAATCAAAACTGAAGTATTACTACTAACAAAACTCTATATTTTACATTATGGTTTGCACTTTGTTCTGTACAGTTTTATAGGCTTTGACAAATGTATAACATCCTGTGTTTGTCATTGCAGTATCATACAGAACAATTTCACTGCCCTAAAATGCCCTGTGTTGTATATGTCTTTTAGATCCAGCTCCTCTAATACACTGTTTAAATATTTTGGTTTTTTTCAGTGATTTTCTTTTGAGATGTTCTGTCCAGAGTTGAGAGTGGTGTATTAAAATCTCCCACTATAATTGTAGATGTGTCTATTCTTTCACTTAGTTTTTCTACTGTTTGCCCCACATATTTAGAGGCACCCTTGTTAGGAGCATAAATATTTATGATTGTTCATTCTTCTTGAGAGATTGTCCCTTTCACTAATATGTAGTATCCTTCTTTGTCTCTCACAATTGTTTCACATTTAAAGTCTATTTTGTCTGATATTAATATAGTTACTCTGGCCTTTTTTTTTTTTTGGTTATTGTTTACTTGTAAGATTGTTTTCCAACCATTCACTCGTAGCCTCTATGAATCTCTGGGTCTAAGATGTGTCTCTTGTAGACAGCATATAGATGGGTCATATTTCTTTATCCAATGTCCCAGTCTGAATCTTTTGATAGGTGAGTTTAATCCTTTGACATTCAGTGTTACTTTCAAGGAATTATTGATATTAGCCATATTTTGATTAAACTTGTGTTTGTCATATTTTGTGTTTTTTTTTCTTTTTTACTGCTCTTACACTCTCCTTCAACTCTGCCTGTCCTGTTTTTTCCTTTCTTCCTACAGAACTCCCTTTAATATTTCTTGAAGGGGATGTTTCTTGTTGGCATACTCTTTCAATTTCTGTTTTTCTGTGAATATTTTGAACTCTCCATCATTTTTGAATGCTAGTTTAGCTAGGTGGAGTATTCTTGGTTGGAAATTTTTTCTTTTATTACCTTGACTATATCATACCACTGCCTTCTTGCCTCCATGGTTTCAGGTGAGAAATCAGCACTTAATCTTATGGAGCTTCCCTTGTATGTGATGGTTTTCTTTTCTCTTGCTACTTTTAGCATTTTCTCTTTGTCTTGAGCATTGGATAATTTAACAAGTATATGTCTTGGGGTGAGCCTGTTGGGGATTATGATATTTGGGGTGTGTTGTGCTTCTTGGATATGTATATCTGTCTCTCTCAGTAGATTTGGGAAGTTTTCAGCCATTATTTCCTGAAACACCCCTTCTGATCCCTTTCACTTCTCTTCTCCTTCTGGGATGCCTATAATATGTATGTTTGTGCATTTTGCATTGTCATTCAGGTCCCTAAGTCCAGCTGGATTTTTTCTATCTTTTTATTGATCAATTCTACTATCTGTTTGATTTCCGATGTACTATCTTCCACATCGCGAATTCTCTGCTCTGCCTCTTCTAATCTGCTGCTATTTTCTGACAGTGTATTTTTTATTTCTTGAACTGTGGTGTTCATTCCCATCATATCTGTTATCTTTTTGCATATGTCTGCAATATCCTCACCAAGTGTTTTCTTCATATTTTTAAACTCTTCCTTTACTTCATTTAGTTTGTCTCTGATATATGTTCTGAGATCTTTAATTACTTGTCTGAAGTTCTGCTCCCCTTCCTGTTTTTCAGTTTGTTCATTGGATTCAGCCATGTTTTCCTGATTACTGGTTTGGTTTGTAGTTTTTTGTTGCTGTCTGGTCATCATTTTATCTTGATGGGTTTAATCAGTTCCTTAGTTTCTTTTTCTAGTCTTGGGGATTAATTAGCTGTTTTTCTTGCATAAGTGTTATATCTTCTCTTTGTCACTTTGTTCTTCTTATTCTAATTTCTTATCGCTGGCTTTACTTTGAAGGAAAATATTAGGGCCAGGGATAAGCAATTGTGAAAAAAAGGAAAATGTGTAAAGTAGCATTGGTAATAAGTGTTACCAGAGCAACAGTATGAGATCTCAGAGGATGGGTATTAGACTCATGTAAGTTGTGTAGAGTTATAGCAGTAAGTAGAGTACCTATAATGAGGTAGTCCAATGAATATGGGAGGAATATGGTATGAATTAAAAAGCCAGTGTTTTCATGAGGGAGGGAAAGAGAAAAGAAAGACAATAGTATTGACAGTGGATAAAAAAAAACAAAACCAAGGTATTAGAAATTAAAAGTTAGACAATTTGGGGACCAAAGAAAGGGAGGTGGTATATAGGAGAAACAGTAGATGATGGAGGATATCAAGATGTGGGGGAAAAGGGAGAGTGTAGGTGGCCAAAATCAATTCACACAGAAATGAGGTAATGGAGTATGAGGAAAGCCAGCAAAGGTGAGGTGTTCCCTGCAGCACCTATTGTATAATTAAGATAAAATAAAATAAGAAAAAGAGGGAAAAGAAAAAAAAAGAGAAGAAAAGACTAGGAGATAATGCAATATTAGCAACCAGGACAATAAAAAAAGAAAAGAACAAAAAAAAAAAAAGAAAGAAAGAAAAAAGAGAAAAAGGAAAGAGAAAACAAAAAGCAAACAAACAAACAAAAACACAAACCGCATATGTCAAGGACCTCAGATGGGAAACTGACTTGGCCCAATGGTTAGGGCATCCATCTACCACATGGGAGGTCCGCAGTTCAAACCCCGGGCCTCCTTGCTCCATGTGGAGCTGGCCCATGCACAGTGCTGATGCACGCAAGGAGTGCCATGCCATGCAGGGATGTCCCCCGTGTAGGGGAGCCCCACGCACAAGGAGTGCGCCCATGAGGAGAGCTGCCCAATGTGAAAGAAACTGCAGCCTGCCCAGGAATGGCGCTGCCCACACTTCCCGTGACGCTGTCGACAATAGAAGCGGACAAAGAAACAAGACGCAGCAAATAGACACAGAGAACAGACAACCGGAGGGGGGGGGCAGGGATTAAATAAAATAAATAAATCTTTAAAAATAAGAAAAAAAAGGACCTCAGATGGACCTCAGCGTGTCACGGATTCAGGGATGGGAAGTCTGTGATATTGCAGACTAAAGCGGTGTGAGTCTCTGGGGTCTGGGCCACCAGGGTTTAGGGGACACAGACCTGGCAACTTTGAATCCAGTTTACAGGGAGCCTGAGAGCACTACGTGCAACACAGCCTTCAGGGATCCCCGCAGCTAGGAGCCAGCCCTATGAGGGGGTCACATACGCAAACTCTGACCTCTGTGTCAGAAACCCAAAATTCCCCCTCTCATAAGAGTCTCTTCTGTCACTGTGTCACCAATTTGACTTTAGGACACCTCCCTCCCTGCAAGCCCCTGAAACAGTCTGCTGGTGGCGCCTCTTTATTGCATCCAATTTAAGGACCACTGCAGATCACCAGCCAGGCCTAGGGGGCAGGGCTCTAGCCAGAAGCATTGATATCCGTGTCAGAAACCCAAAATTCCACACCTCACAAAAGATTCCTCCGTCTGTTTCTCCTAATTGCCTTCCAGCCACCTCTCTCCCTGCAAGCCCCCGAAACAGCCTACTTGTGATATCTCTTTATTGTGATCGATTTAAGGACCGCTGCAGATCAGCAGCCAGGTCTAGGGGTTGGGGCTCTAGCCAGAAGTGCTGATATCCATGTCAGAAACCCAAAATTCCATGTCTCACATAAACTCCGTCTCTGTCTCACCAAATCAGTTTCCAAAGACCTCCTGCCCTGCAAGACCCTGAATAGCCCGCTAAGGGCTTATGAATTACCCAGCACCACAGAGCCTCCAGGAATCACCACTGCTGCATCACCCACCCCATGGGGGAGCATCCTGCGTGCAGCCCCTAACTCCGTGTAAGAGAGCCTCAATTCTACCTTTTACACGAATCTTCTCTTTCACCGTACAACCAAATCGATGTCCAGACACCTCCTGTCCTGCAAAATCCCAAAACAGTCAGGTCCTGAAGAATTTCCAATGCTGCCCAGCCACTTCTTTGCAGGAGAGACTATAAGGTGCACTCACTCAGACACCATCTTGCCCCACCTCTCCACCCTTTTCTTTTTAAGTATGAATTGTGCCACCCCCTGCCCAATTCTCTAAGCCAGAAATTGGCAGATTTCCTTTATATTTCCCAGTCTATCATTCTAGAATAAAATTAGTCTGAAGATGTGTCAATACTACTCCCTAAATATATCTTCTCAATTCCACCCCACATCCCTATTTCTCATTGTAGACTTATTCCAGTATTACATCACTGATAGTCTGGATTGTTGTCACAAGCCTCCAAATATTTTCTCCACTTCTGGTCCAGCCTCCCTCAAATTTGTCTTCTATATAGCTGCTAGAACATGTATAAAATTCAAAATATTCCTTATCTAAAACCATTCAATTATTTATGTAGTTTGCATAATAAAATTCAAATTCATCCAGCATTTTAGAACAGAAATCTCCAAACTGGCCATGATCAAACTCTATGACTCATCTGCAAACCACCCAATGGAATTATCTTACACTAAAGTCAGCATATTGTAAACAGTGTTCTAAAGAGCACTTCTACAAGATAGTAAATAAATTCTGGTCTAATGAGTTTGTGACCATGGGGAAATGGACTTAAACACAGTGAAGGGCAGAGAGTGTAAACTACAGTGTAAACTATAATACACTCATAGTGGCAGTGCTCCAAAATGTGTTCATCAATTGTAACAAATATACCACACTAATGGAGGATGTTGTTAATGTGGGAAAATGTGGAAAAGGTTGGGAGTGGGGCATATGGGAATCCCCTATATATTTTTTGTAACATTTATGTAGTCTAAGTATCTTTTTAAAATTTTTAAAAAGTATATTAAAAAAATAAACACAGCAATGGGCAATGGGGATATTCAAATAAGGAACAGAGAAGATAAAGTTTGAGTACTGAATTCCTGTTTTTCACTGAATAGACACTACCATTTCAAGGCATTCAGTTTGGGAAATGTTACTGAAGGCATTTGGGAAAACCTACAGTTCCAACAATATACTATCCCCTCTTACTTCTTCATCTCTGCCTGGTGTGCCATCCATTCATTCAGTCATCCATTTGCTCATACATTCCAAAACAATCATTGGAAATCAACTAGTATATGCTGTACATTCAGGGGGAGAACATGCTCTTGGTGAGCCAAACTTTGTAAACATATGGTTAAAACATTCATGATAAATGCTCTGAATTTGGGGCATAGTTCAAGGACCTGAGTTCGAGAGATCAATAGAGAGTAAGCTTTCCCCCTCCTCCTTGACAAGGGGTATCCCTCAGATAGTTGTCATTTTTTTTTTTTTTACTTTAGGTATTAAATTGAGTCTTAGGTGTTAAATGAGCATGTATTTACAAGTGTCATATCTTTCCCTTAAGTTGATCCTTTTATTGTTATGAAATCTCCCTCTTTGTCTGTAGAGGTATAGGTATGGTATATGTACATGAAATGAAAGTTAAATTGGTATCAAATAAAATATGATTTTATATATTTAGGATGTTAAATTTTAACCCCATGGAAGACACAGGAAAAAGAAATGAAAATATATCCACATAGGGAAAGGAAGGCAATCAATGTGGTACAATTCAAAACATCAAATATATATAATAATAGGAAAAAAGGGCTGTGCTTAAAATGAATTGATACCTTAGGAAAACCTTTCTGGATAAAGTTAAGAAATTCATAATAATAATAATTTGAAAGAATGTGGGAGAGTAAACTAGGCTGAAGTGACAGAAGTGATCATGAAATTATTAGATAAATATTTTTTATTATGTACATGTACATAATCAAGAAAATATATTTTAATAAAATGCAGAATTCTGATCCTCCATCCCAAACCACAGATAAAAATATCTGGGTATAAGGTACAGAAAATAGTATTTTAAATATGTTCCCTATAGGATTTTCATGTACAATAATGTACATCCCTATAAGATTTTCATGTACAATAATGATTGAACCTTTCTGTTGGGAGACTGTAATGAATTCATTGAAAGGTTCAGAATTATTGCCATAAGTCATATATATTGGCTTCTTCAAGTTTCCACTGATTACTAAAATATTACATACCAGGACCAGAGCTTAAACTCCTACCAAAATGTCTTTATCAAATGATACTTTATAATTATACTTTTGATTTTTATTTACCAAGAAAGGGTTCTTATTTGCTTTAAAAAATCTTTATTATTATTATTCTTTTTTATTCGTTGTCTTTAACAACACTTGTCTGTTAGTTATTTCTACCTTAGAAGCTACCACTTTCAGCATTTTTGCTGGAAACTTTTTCTTAAGAATGGTATGTTTTCTTCTTTGTGAAAAACAAATAAGTAATTGATTTTTGGCCTGAGATATTATTTAACAAAAATGATAAAAGCAGGGCTACCCTGATGGAATGGGATGAGTGTCAGAAACATGTACTCTCAGTTTCCTCCATGACTCCTGCATTAATTTCCTAGCTGCTGTAACAGATTCCATATAATGGGTTGGCTTACCAACAGGGATTTACAGACTCAGGGTTTCAGAGGCTAGTAGGCTTGCTTCCTCTCAGAGTCAGTACTTAGAACTCACCAGCCATGTTGGTGCTCCTTGGCTTTTCTGTCATGTGCTGATGCATATGGTTGTGTCTTCTCCTTTCTCTACTGGGTTCCACTGACTTCCAGCTTGTCTTCTCCTTTCTCTACTGGGTTCCACTGACTTCCAGCTTTGGCTTCTCCCAGAGCTTCCTTTCCATGTCCAATTTCCTTTGATTATAAGGATTTCAGCCACACTGGATGATGGCCCACATATTCAAAGGTCCTATTTACAAAAGTGTTCACACCCACAGACCAGGGGTTGGAACCTGAACATACCTTTTCTGGGGGACATTATGCAATCCCCAACACCAGTTATACCCTCTGACAACTCACCTTTCAATGGGACCCAGAAAGCAATTTAAAAATCATGAAGGGAAAAATCACTCTGGAAATCAGTATTTCAAATGTTCACAATTCTCATTTGCATGGAACACTAAGAAATTCAATCTAATTTAATACAATATTGTATTAACTCTCTTTGTGAGCATGTTTACTTTTTCCTTCTTTATGGCTTTAAATCCTTAGTGTTTTAGTTTCAAGAGAATTTAACAATTATTTCTATAAATATGTATTTGTGTTCCTATACTAAAAAACCATTATGGAAAGATGGGATACAAACAGTATGAATGCATATTCATTAATATTATTTTTATTGAAATCACATGAACTCAAATGGCTTTGAGTATTTACAATGTTTCTTCTGGGAAGATGGCAGACTAGCAAGACAGAGGACTCTCTTCTCTTCCAGAAAAATAGCTATTGGACAGGCAGAAATGGCCTGGAAACAAACTTCTAGGGTTCAGGACCCCGGGGGAAGGCTGGACACCACCCAGCAGAGAGAGGGGCAATGGAAAAGAACCATGGTGGCAAAACTGTGAGTACATACTGCAGCTGCCAGTATCCACCCCCACCGTAAGACACTTTGAATTCTCAGGCCTCAGGGCCACTGGCTAAAAGGGGGACCCACCTCCCAGGAGAAGTGAGGTGAGAGCACCACAGCATAAGTCTGCCTGCTTCTGACCCACAACTTTGGTCTGCTGTGCCCCTGAGCTCCTGCAGGCTGGGTGGGGCCCTGCCATTGTTTGCCTGTGAGCCAGCAGGCGACTAAAGAGATCCAGGACTAAGGAGATTTTATCCTCTCAATAGCTTTCTCTATTGACCAGGACTGACTGTTTGAATTAGGAGGCTCTTAGCCTCCAGGCAGGATCCTCTATCACAGTGATCTCGTCTGGTGGATGCAAACACACTCTGACCAGGCTTTGAATTAAGAAGGCTGACATAGAGTGCCATCTGCTGGTGGACCAAGGAAAAGCATATGAGGAATACAAATAAGCAAGAGAGACATTTTCTGGTCTTTACAGTCTCCTCCCCCAAGGCCCTAGACAGCAGGTCTGCAACACTTGACTCTGCTCAGGGCCCAGATCTGAGCAACTAACAGGGACAATCCTAAAGACCCAGAACAAGTTGAACCAAGAATCAAGGACACCAGTAACACACAGCCTCCTGCCATTAATCCCTATGAAATGAAAGTGAGCATCTGTAAACTTACCATCCAAATCGGATGCCTAGACATCAGGAAAAAGTTACAAGTCATTTTAAGAAAATAGAAGAAATGATCCAAAAAAGGAATGTATCAAAGTCCCCATAAGAGACACAGGATTTCAGACAACTAACCAAGGAGTTGCACACAAATTCCCAAAATCAAATGAGTGAATTGAAAGACAGTATGGAAAAAAAGATAAAAGATATCAAGAAGACACCAAGTGAGCACAAAGAAGAATTTGAAAACCTGAATAGAAAAGTAACAGAATTCATGGGAATAAAAGACACAGTAGTGAGATAAAAAACTAATTAGAGGGGAGCAGTTGTAGCTCAAGTGTTTGAGGACCTACTTCACATGTACAAGGCCCCAGGTTTGATCTTGGGCACCTTCTAAAAACAAACATGAAAAATATTGCACTCTCACTTGGAGCAGATGTAGCTCAGTGTTTGAGCACCTCTTTACAATGCATAAGGTCTGGCATTCAATTGCCAATACCTCTTAAAGTATGGATTAAAAAACATTAGCCATCCATGTGCTGTCTACAAGAGACTCACCTTAGACCCAGGGATAAAAACTAGCTGAAAGTGAAATCTTTGAAAAAGGTACTCCATGCTAACAGTAACCAAAAAAGATCATGTCCTCTACACAACTAAAAGAAAAAACTTGCAAACTTTGATGAATGATTCTGCAGTTCTTTGGGATTTGAGGGTTCTATGACAAGAGAAAAGAGGCCACTGCCTCTTGTGGTTTAGAAAAGCCTGAGAGAAGAGAGAGAAGAGGAAGGAGGAGGAGGAGGGGAAGGAGGAACTGGAGGGAGGAGGGAGAAATTGGACATAAAGAATGGCAGGGAGGGTTGGAGTCCTGCTGCACTGGGCTGTTTACTGTTTGCAATGCAGGAGTTGTCTGGACATTGATTTAGTGGGACAGTGACAGAGAAGATTCTTGTAAGAGGTAGAATTTTGGGTCTCTTTAACAGAGATAAGAGCTGCATGCAGGACCCTTCCCCCTGGGGCTGGCAGCCTGGCAGTGGCGATTCCTGGAGGCTTTGCTGTGCTTGGGAGTTCCCAAGTCCAGAGCGTGCTGCTTCGGGGGCTTGCAGGGTGTGAGGTGTCCAGAAGTCAATTTGGTGAGACAGTGATGGAGGAGATTCTCCCAAGAGGGAGAATTTTGGGTTTCTGACACAGAGGTCTGAACTTCTGCATAGAGCCCCTCCCCCTAGGGCTGGTGGCCCATCTGCAGTGGTTCCTGAACTGTTTGTAGAGCACCGGCACCCCTCTGCAGGCTGTTTCAGGGGCTTGCTGGGCAGGAGCTGTCTGGAAGTCAATTTGTGAGACAGTGACAGAGGAGATTCTTGTGAGAGGTGAAATTTTGGGTTTCTGACACAGAGGTGAGAGATTGAAGGCATGACCCCTCCCCCCAGGGCTGGCGCCCAGCTGTGGGGATCCCTGAAGGCTGTGTTGCACTGTGATGCTCCCAGGCTCCCTGTTAACCAGATGCATGGTTCCCAGGTCGGTGTCTCCTAAACCCTGGTGGCCCACACTCTGGAGACTCACACCTCTTGAGTCTGCAATATCACAGACTTCCCGTCCCTGAATCCACCATGCTCTGAGCTCCATCTTAGGTCCTTGATTATCCTAGCCCTCGGCATTTGTGGGTTTTTTTTTCTCTCTTTTTTTTTTTTTTAAATTGTGTTGGATGCTAATATTGGATTATCTCCTGGTCTTTTCTCCCATTTTTTCCCCCAAGGTCCTTTTTCATTTATTCAGATTTTTGTTCTCCTGTTCTTTTTCTTGCTTGTTTCCCTCCCTTTTCTTGCCCACCCCCTTTTTTTTCTTCTCTTGTTTTTTCTTATTTTCTCTTTCTCTTCTTATTTTATTTATATAATAGGTGCTGCAGGGAGCACTCCACATTTGCTGTGTTTCCTCATCCTCCATTTCCTCATTTCTGTGTGAATTGATTTTGGCCACCTACACTATCCCCTTTCCCCCATATCTTGCTATCCTCCATCATCTACTGTCTCTCTTATATTCCACCTTCATTTCTTTTGCCCCCAAATTGTCTAACTTTTGATTTCTAATACCTTTATCTATTTTCTCTCTTTTATCCACTCTTGATATTATTGTCTTTCTTTCCTCTTTCCCTCTCTCATGAAAACACTGGCTTTTAAATTCATACTATATTCCTCCCCATATTCAGTTGACTATCTCATTATAGGTACTCTACTTATTGCTATAAATCTACACAACCTACATGAGTCTAATATCCATTCTCCCAGATCTCACATTGTTGCTCTGTTAACATTTATTACCAATACTACTTTACACATTTTCTTTACTTGCACATTTCCCTTTCCCTGGCCCTAATATTTTCCTTCAAAGTGAACTTATCCAGCAAAAAGAAAACAGAATAAGAAGAACAAAGTGACAAAAAGAAGACATAACACTTACACAAGAACAACAACTATTTAATTCCCAAGATTAGAAAAAGAAGCTAAGGAACTAATTAAACCCATCAAGATAAAATGATGGCCAGACAGCAACAAAAAACTACAAACTAAACCAATAATCCAGAAAACATGGCTCAATCCAATGAACAAACTAAAAACCAGGAAGGGGAGCAGAACATTGGACAAGTAATTAAAGATCTCAAAACATATGTTAGAGACAAACTTAATGAAGTAAAGGAAGAGATTAACAATATGAAGAAAACACTTGGAGAGGAAATTGCATACATATGCAAAAAGGTAACAGATATGATGGGAATGAACACAGTTCAAGAAATCAAAAATACACTCGCAGCAAATAGCAGCAGATTAGAACAGGCAGAGGAGAGAAGTAGTGACATGGAAGACAGTACATCTGAAATCAAAAAGATAGTAGAACTGATTGATAAAAAGATAGAAAAAATCCAGCTAGGACTTAGGGACCTGAATGACAATGCAAAACGCACAAACATACGTATTATAGGCATCCCAGAAGGAGAAGAGAAGGGAAAGGGAAGAGAAGGGGTGTTGCAGGAAATAACAGCTGAAAACTTCCCAAATCTACTGAGAGAGATGGATGTACATGTCCAGGAAGCACAATGCACCCCAAACATCATAAACCCCAACAGGCCCACCCCAAGACATATACTTGTCAAATTATCCAATACTCAAGACAAAGAGAAAATTCTAAAAGCAGCAAGAGAAAAGAGAACCATCACATACAAGGGAGGCTCCATAAGATTAAGCATTGATTTCTCATCTGAAACCATGGAGGCAAGAAGGCAGTGGTATGATATAGTCAAGGTAATAAAAGAAAAAATTTCCAACCAAGAATACTCCACCCAGCTAAACTAGGATTCAAAAATGATGGAGAGTCCAAATACTCACAGGTAAACAGAAATTGAAAGAGTATGCCATCAAGAACCCTCCCCTTCAAGAAATACAAAAGGGAGTTCTGCAGGAAGAAAGGAAAAAACAGGACAGGCAGAGTTGGAGGAGAGTGTAAGAGCAACAAAAAAGACAAAAAGAAAAGGAAATAAAACAAAATATGACAAACACAAGTCCAATCAAAATATGTCTAACATAAATAATTCCTTGAAAGTAATAACACTGGATATCAATGAATTAAATTCACCTACGAAAAGAATCAGACTGGAAGATTGGATAAGGAAATATGACACATCTATATGCTGTCTACAAGAAACACATCTTAGAAACAGGGATTCATGGAGGTTGAAAGTGAATGGTTGGAAAGCAATCTTACAAGCAAACAATAACCAACAAAAAGCAGGAGTAGCTATATTAATATCAGATAAAATAGATTTTAAATGTGAAATGATTGTGAGAGACAAAGAAGGATACTACATATTAGTGAAAGGGACAATCTCTCAAGAAGACTGAACAATCATAAATATTTATGCTCCTAACAAGGGCACCTCTAAATACATGAGGCAAACACTGGAAAAACTAAGTGAAAGAATAGATGCATCTACAATTATAGTGGGAGATTTTAATACAGCACTATCAACTTTGGACAGAACATCTCAAAAGAGAATCAATAAAGAAAAAAAATTTGAACAGTATATTAAAGGAGCTGGATGTAATAGACATATACAGATCATTACACTCGAATAAAGCAGGATATATATTTTTCTCAAGTGCACTTGGATCATTCTCCAAGATAGACCATATGCTAGGCCACAAAGAAAGGCTCAATGAATTCAGAAAGATCTAAATCATACAAAATAATATCTCTGACCACAGTGGAGTGAAGCTAGAAATCTGCAAGGGCCAGTGGTCCAGATTTCACATGAAGATATGGAAATTAAACAGCACACTCTTAGAAAAAGAGTGGGTCAAAGAGGAAATCTAAAAAGAAATTAATAACTACCTTGAAACTAATGATAATGATAACACAACATACCAAAACTTTTGAGATGCAGCAAAAGCAGTACTAAGAGGGAAATTTATAGCCATAAATTCATACAACAAAAAAGAGGAAAGAGCAAAAATTGAAGAACGAACTGCACATTTGGAGGAATTAGTAAAAAAAACAACAAAGTAACCCCACAGGAAGAAGAAAGAAAGAAAGAGCAAAGATAAGAGCAAAACTAAATGAAATAGAAAATAAGAAATCACTTGAAAAGATAAAAAATACCCAGAGCTGGTTCTTTGAGAAGATCAATAAAATTGAAAATCCCTTAGCGAGACTAACAAAGAAAAAAAGAGAGAAGATACAAATACACAAAATAAGAAATGAGAATGAAGATATCACCACTGACCCCACAGAAATAAAGACTATCATAAGAGGATACTTTGAAAAACTATATTCCAACAAAAGTGACAATTCAGAGGAAATGGACAAATTCCTAGAAACACATAAGCACCCTATATTGATGAAAGAAGAAATTGATGATCTCAACAAGCCAATCACAAGTAAAGAGATAGAATCAGTCATTAAAAACCTCCCAACTAAGAAGATCCCAGGGGAGATGGCTTCACAGTCAAATTCTACAAAACATTCCAGAAAGAACTAACACTAATCCTGCTGAAACTCTTCCAAAAAATTGAAACAGAAGGAACATTACCAAGCTCATTCTATGATGCCAACATTACCCTAGTACCAAGCCAAACAAAGACACCACAAGAAAGGAAAATTACAGACCAATTTCTCTAATGAACCTAGACACAAAAATCCTCAACAAAATATTTGCTAACCATATTCAATAACACATTAAACAAATTATACACCATGACCAAGTGGGATTCATTCCGGGTATGCAAGGATGGTTCAAAATAAGAAAATCAATCAATGCAATACACCACATAAACAGATTGAAAGAAAAAAATCACATGATTATATCTATAGATGCAGAAAAAGCATTTGACAAAATACAACACACTTTCTTGATAAAAACATGGCAAAAGATTGGAATACAAGGAAATTTTTTGAACATGATAAAGAGTATATATGAAAAACCCACAGCCAACATCGTTTACAATGGTGAATTCCTAAAATCCTTCCCTCTAAGATCAGGGACGACACAAGGATGCCCCCTCTCTCCCCTTCTCTTTAACATTGCTCGAGCACTGAGGCAAGAACCAGATATAAAAGGCATTCAAATTGTAAAGGAAGAAGTCAAAATTTCATTATTTGCAGATGACATGATCCTTTACATAGAAAACCCTGAGAGGTCTACAACAAAGTTTCTAGAACTCATAAATGAGTTTAGTAAAGGCTCAGGTTGTAAGATCAATGCGCAAACGTCAGTAGCATTTCTGTACACCAATAATGAGCAAGCTCAGGAGGAAATCAAGAAACAAATACCATTTACAATAGTAAATTAAAAAATCAAGTACATAGGAATAAAATTAACTAATGATGTAAAAAACTTATACTAGAAACTACACAAGACTGTTCAGGGAAATCAAAGAAGACTCAAATAAATGGAAGAATATTCCCTGTTCATGGACAGGAAGAATAAATATTATTAAGATGTCTATCCTACCAAAACTGATCTACACATGTAATGCAATCCCAATAAAAATCAACACAGCATACTTTAAGGAACTAGAAAAATTATCTATGAAATTTATTTGGAAAGGAAAGAAGCCCCAAATGGCCAAAGACATATTGAAAAACAAAAATGAAATTGGAGGAATTACACTAACTGACTTCAAAACATACTACAAAGCTACAGTAGTGAAAACAGCATGGTATTGGGACAAGGAGAGACACAGAACAATGGAACCAAATTGAGAGTTCTGATATAGATCCTCATATATATAGCCATACAATATTTGATAAAGCCACCAAACCCTCTCAACTGGGAGAGAGTGGCCTATTCAACAAATGGTCCCTGGAGAAGTGGATAGCCATATGTAAAAGAATGAAAGAGGATTACCTTCTCACATCTTATACAAAAATCAACTCAAGATGGATCAAAGACCTAAATATAAGAGCCAAGACCATAAAGACTTTGGAAAGCAGTGAAGGGAAGCATATACAAGACCTTGTAATAGGAAATGGCTTCATGAACTTCACACCAAAAACATGAGCAGCAAAAGAACAAATAGATAAATGGGACCTCCTCAAAATTAAAGTCTTCTGCACCTCAAAGGATTTTGTCAAGAAAGTGAAAAGAGAGCCTACACAATGGGAGAAAATATTTGGTAACTGTATATCAGATAGGAGACTTATAACTTGCATATATAAAGAACTCCTATATCTTGAAAATAAAAAGATAAACAACCCATTTTAAAAATGCGAAAAAGATTTAAACAGACACTTCTCCGAATAAATACAAATGGCTAAAATGCACAAGAAAAAATGCTCCAAATCTCTAGCTATCAGGGAGATGCAAATCAAAACCACAATGAGATACTATCTTACTTCCATAAGATTGGAAGCTATGAAAAAAACAGAAGACTACAAATGCTGGAGAGGATGTGGAAGAATCGGAACACTCATCCACTGCTGGTGGGAACGCAGAAGGATCCAACCATTCTGGAGGACAGTTTGGTGGTTTCTCAAAAAACTAACCATAGATTTGCCATATGACCCAGCAATTCCACTGGTGGATATACACCCAGCAGAACTGAAAACAAGGACACAAACTGATATATGCACACCAATGTTCATAGCAGCATTGTTCACTATCGCCAAAATTTGGAATCAACCCAAATGCCCATCAACAGATGAATGGATAAATAAAATGTGGTATATACATACAATGGAATACTACTCGGCTTTAAGAACAAATACACTACAAACACATGTGATAACATGGATGAATCTTGAGAAACTTATGTTGAGTGAAGCAACCCAGGCACTGAAGGACAAATACTAAATGACCTCAATGATATGAAATAAGTAAATCAAGCTGCCTCAGTGAGCTAGAGACTGGATGATAGGCTTAAAGGAAATTGGGGCATAGAGGAAGGATATAAACTGACTCCCACATGGATGAAATCTATGATAAGCTAGATGTAAGTATTTGTACAAGGAAGAGATAAAATGGGGACATACATAGGGTTACCTTTGAGTGGGGCTATGCGGGCTTGAGGGGGCTAGGGATGGGAGGATGGGTAATATTGCCCAAGAAATTGGTAGGAGGGTGGGGCAACATATGAACATAGGAGATTGTTAGCTATTTGGTTGAGAGTATAATTCTGAGAAAACATTTTCAATAATATAATAAGGAAAGTTACCTGTTTTTGAAGCTTAAAGGGGACAATCTGATGCAGGACAGGCTCCTAGGGAAGATGTGAATGCTAATTTTGCCATACTGGGTTATATCATTGGATAGAGACCCATATAATGAGAGTGAAGGTATATCCACATCCCGGGGAGGACTGATGCCATCAAATAGAGGGAACTGTATCTCTCAAGAGAAAGGGTGGCTCCCAGGGCATTAGGGCAGTTGAGCATATCAAGCCCTCAGCACTGTTACAAGTATCTGTGAACATGGCCCTTCAAGCAATGAAGATTGACTGTCACTGTGGGCCCTAAGGGGAGGGGGAAAGAGGTATTGAATAGAGGGAACCAATGTAACTGTGTGGGCAATAGAAGTGTTTCACAAAAGTACGCATGGATGGATATAAGACATGTAAAATTACACCAAAATATATAGGGACTGATAGGCTAAAATGTAAATCATAAGATAACTAAAAGGCATAAGATAACTAACAACATAAGATAACTAAACAGAAGATAACTAAAAATTTAGAAAATTGTATAGTCTAAAATATAAACCACAATGTAAACACAAATGTTGCCTTGTTTGAAAGCTATTGTTCAATATCTGTACATCAGTTTCAGTAAATATAGTATGAATATGTAAAAAGATTATTGCTGTGGAAGGGAAAAGGTTTTATGGTGGATATGTGGGAGTACTGTATATTGTATATGTGAATTACTTTAATCTAAAACTCTTATGAAGATAAGCTTAATAATTAGAAAAAAGAAAGGAAAAGGATGGGGTGTAGACACTGAGAAAAAGACGGAAGAAGTTGCCTTGCCAATTTGCATACAGAACAACACTTATTGCAGTGATGGAGGGCAAAACATCAAAAACAAAGCTTTTGCATTTTTTAATTTTTTGATACCCCAATTTATTTTTACCTTAATTTTTCCAAGTTAATATGTATTCTATATCTAACCTTTAAACTCATCACTATATTGCATTTTACTAATAAGGGAACCTGACAATATATTGGGCTTCACTTTTCAGGAGGTTTTGGATCACAGAGAGTTTCAACAATGGCAGCGGAGAAATACTGGTGTGGGATGTTACTGACAGAGGACACATGGTTGGCAGGGAGTTCTCCAGGGTATATATCCAGGATACATAAAAATGTTTGGATATTTTCATAGTGGATACAATTAAAAACAACTGAGGGAGTGCTGAGTTCCTAGCCAGGGGTGCTCTATCACAGTCCCTAAAAGAACAACAGCAATCCCCCAAGTGCAACGGCAAAGACCAAAACAGAATGAAGGTCCAACAATGAGCCCTTGATACTAATGACTATGCTTGTGAGCCTGTGCACCTGAAATAAGAACAAGGCCTAGAGCTGCAGGGTGCCTAAGAATTACCTCCTGAGAGCCTCCGTGTTCCTCAAATGTGGCCAGTGTCAAAGCCAAACTCAGCATGTAAATGTATTGCCTTTCCCCCAGCATGAGACATGACTCCCGAGGATGAGCCTCCCTGGTGCCAAGGGATTACTACCAAGTACCAGCTGATGATGTACCTAGAAAATGACCTTGAATACAAGGGTCAACTTGGACCAGCAGAATATCTCAGTCTACATATAATACCTGGAGTTAAAAATGCTTTTTGACCTGAATCAAGGGGGAAATGGAAAGGACAAATGAGTTTATATGGTTATGAGTCTCCAAAAAAGAGGCAGGAGGTTATCAGAGGGGTCGCCCTTATGCACACCTCAGCAGAGTCCCAGAGACAGATAAAGTACCTACAACCCCGGGTATTGGTTCTTCTGAGGGCTCCAGAGACCCACAGGTTCTATGGTCATGGCAGATCGAGTTCATTGCCATGTCAGCTGGCCCTTCTTTGGAGTTTGTGTTTCTGTGTGATGGAGCTGGACTCAGACATGATCATTTTTCACAGGGCTCTTCTGTTATGTTTACCAGAACTGTAGTTGGTGCTGGGGTTTAATATATACCCAGAGGATCTGAATCTCTGGACTGACCATATGATAGCCAGGCCCTGAGCCTCAACAGACTTCAGCTCCTACACTCTGGTTTATTGGACTTACCCCACTCAGCCAACATGGAGTTGAAGAAAGTCAACCACCACACCATGCAGCCAAGTGTGGCTAGAAGTGAAACAGGAGGATTGCATCCAGCATCCACATGGAATCTAAGCCCCCTCTTGATATAGATATGGAGTGAACACTACCAATCCAAGGTCCACAGGATAGAGGAAGAGAATATGGATTAGAATATACTTAATGATATTCTCTTCACGAACTATTGTGATTAGTAATCGAAGAAAATGTGGCATTGGTGTGGAGAAAGTGGCCATGGTGGCTGGTTTGTGTGGGGAATGGAAGGAAGAGATGAGATGTGGGGGCATTTTCGGGACTTGGAGTTGTCCTGGGTGGTGCTGCAGGGACAATTGCCAGATATTGTATGTCCTCCCATGGCCCACTGGATGGAACGTGGGAGAGTGTGGGCTATGATGTGGACCATTGGCCATGAGGTGCAAACAGCTCAGAGATGTACTTACCAAATGCAATGAATGTCTCATGATGATGGAGGAGACTGTTGCTGTGGGGGGAGGGGTGGGGAGAGAGGGGTGGGAGGTATAAGGGGACCTCATATTTTCTGAATGTAATAAAAATTAACTAATTAATTAATTAAAAAAATAAAGAAAAAAGTATGAAAACAAAAACAAAAACAAAAGAATGGCAGGGAAGGTTCATGTGGTCAGAGAGGACCCTGCAAAGGCACTAATAGAACAGGGGAAGCTTAAGTGAGCTAGGAGAAAAACCCTCTGACCAGGGTCTGTACTAGAGCAGAAAAGAAAAAATGATTTAATTGGTTCTAGTAATGAAAACTAGCAAGAGACTTGCTCAATTGCAAAATTCCTTTTTCGTCCTAATTCACTCTTGATTATGTCTGTGTTGATAATGCTTGTTTAGCTTAAAACCCCAGCTTTTAGCCATATTTAGAACTAGAGAAACGTATTCCTTGAATAGGAACCAATAAGGATTTTTGTGGCTCCTTTCCTATGTAGGCACACCTTGTCCTTTTGGATGGCATGGAACTGTACCATCAGCAGGTGACAACTCAGAACTTGGTAGGTGAGAGATATAGTAGAAAGAATCTGTTCAAGTACCAAAGAGAATTATCATCATAATAGCTTTTGTTCCTCCACTTTTCACATTATCTGTATATTTTTTTGTTAGGTGAAATTCACATAACATAAAACTAACAATTTTAACAGTACATTCAGTGGCATTTAGTACCTTTACTATGCTGTGCATCAAATTTATCTAATTTCAGAACATTTTTATCCACTCCAAAGGAAACCTCATAGACTGAAAAGGAGTTACTCCACCTTCCCCACTCCCCTCAACCCTGTCAACCATTAATTATTTGTTACTCTTTATTTGCATATTTTGGGGGTGGGGTGCGTGGGAGCCACTTATATTTTTTAATGTAACATTTTTTGTGATTTATGTAGCTGTAAAAAATTTGTTTTTTAAAGTTTCAATTTATATGATAGTTTTTGGACATCACAGGAATAATCTGTTTGGAGTGATTACACAAGCCCTAAAAGATGAATTACTGACAGTTTGTCCCAAGTACTGCTCTAAAATATTCCAAGTGTTGATTCATTTACAACCATAGCATTTCATAGGTCTTAATTTGCCTTTAAGATTTTCCGCTTTAAAAATCCCTGTATATCATTAGAAACTATAATAATTCTGTCCGTTTTAACTATTTTTATCATCTTGGGTCCTAGAATCATGACCTGTTAGTTGAAAAGGAATCAGTAACCATCGGCTAACAATGATGCACTGCACTTTATTGCTCTACAATCTTAGCTTTGGCCTTCTGTTTTGTAGAATATTTATCTCATAGCAGGAGGGGCCATCACCGCCTCCAGGGAGGCGTCCCCACTCCAGGCCAGGGGATCCACCGTGGAAGCCAGGCGCCGGTTGGGTCTCGGGGGGCGGGAAGACGCTCTGCAGGGTGAACGCAGGTAGACGCGTGGGACCTGGGCGCCGAGGAGCCCGAGGGCCCGCGAGATCGCCTGCGGCCGCGTAGGGGCGGTGCTGCCGCAGGGGTGCTGCCGGGCTTTAGTCCCGCCCCCGCCGCTCAGCCCCGCCCTGGCCATTCAGTTCCGCCCCTCAGCCCCACTCTCAGCCCCGCCCCTGGCCATTCAGCCACGTCCCCCGGGCTCAGCCCTGCCCCTGGCCGTTCAGCCCCGCCCCCCGGCGTTCATCCCCGCTCCCGCTCAGCCCCGCCCCCTGAGCCCCCTCCAGCACGCGGCCCGGCGGCGGCGGCATCTCTCGCAGCTCGTGGTGTTCGGGATCCGGTCGCGGTGAGCTGGTGCTCGGGCCAGGCCGAGACGACGCGCGGGCCTCAAGGTGTGCGGTGAGGGGCGCGTCTGGCCCGCGGGCGGGCGGGCGGCGGGCGCAGGACCGGAACCCTCAGGGGGAGCGCGCGGCGCCCCCTCAGACGCCCGCCTGCTCCCGGTTCCGTGACCGGCGCGTGTGGGACCCAACCTGGCGGCGGCGGGGGGCGGGCTGCGGGGGCCCCGGAAGCGCGGAAAAGCGGCGAGCGGCTCTGCCAGTGCTGCGTTCCGGGAGCGCGGGCCCGCGCCGCCGCTAGGCTCCTGCTCGCTGGACGGTGGTGCGCGCGCCCCGCCGGGCCTCCCCTGTCTCTGCGGTTTGGGGCCGAGGTGTTGGGGGCTGCCTTCGCGGGGGGGGGGGGGGGGGGGGGGCGGGGGGCCCGCGGCCTGCTTCAATCTTTGGCATTTTCCAGACACGGATAACTTTCTGTGAAAGTTAATTTAATGAACTTACCTATTTGAGTTGCACAGCTATTTACGATGTACCGCCTTTTGTTATCCAAGCCCCAGTTGATAGGTATTGGTATTTTTTCTCCAGTTTTGGCTGCCATGAACTTGCTGTAGGATTCATTGTACAGCAGTTTGTCTTGGATCGATTTCTCAGAGTGGAACTAGCAACAATGATGTAAGTTTATATTTTTAAGAAACTGACAAAATGTTTGCCAAAGTGGCAGGACCATTTGGCATTCTCACCAGAAATGTATGAGGGTTCCAGGTTTTCCACATCTTCTTTAATAGTTGGTATTATCTTTTTTGATTTTAGCCATTTTAGTATGTCTATATGATAACTCAAAACAGATTTTAATTTGTATTTCCCTAGTGATGAAAAGAAGTGAATGTTTCTTCTTTGGTGAAAGTGTATTTATGTATTTTCCCATTTTGAGGTGCTGTTTGTCTTTTTTTTTAACAAATCAATTTTATCCATACATATCAACAAAGCATTCAATTCATCCAAAGTGCACAGTCACTGGTATTTGGCACCATCACATAGTTGTGTATTCATCACCTCAATCACTATTAGATCATTTTCATTATTTCCATAATAATAATGAAAAAACAAGAAAATTCATCACTTTTCCATCTTTGCTTCCCGTACTGTTCACAGCTTCCGTTTTTGGCTACTCTTGCATGAATCCTTTATTTTCCCCTCTATAAATTGACTTATCTTTACATTTTATATAAATGGAATCATATAGTATGTTATGCAATATATTTAGTTCATACTAATGCACTCTTACTGTATTTGTCCTTTTGTATCTGGCTTACTTCACTCAACATAATGTCCTCCAGGTTCATCCATGTTGTCAAATGTTTTACAACTTCATTTCTTCTTACAGCTGCATAATATTCCATCATGGGAATATACTATTGTTTATCCATTCCTTGTTGATGGACACCTGGGTTCTTTCCAGCTTTTGACAATTGCGACTAGCACTGCTATGAACATAGGTGTGCAGATGTCTATTTGTATCATTGCTTTCATTTCTGGGTGTAGACCCAATATTGGTATTGTTGGGTCACTGGCAAATCTATATTCAACTTCTTTAGGAACTGCCCAACAGTCCTCCACAGTGCATTCCCACTAATAGTGAATAAGTGTTCCTATCTCTCCACATCCTCCTCTCCAACATTTGTAGTTCTCTGACTTTTTAGTAGTGGCCATTCTGATAAGTCTAAAATGATATCTCTTAATTATGATTTGCATTTCCCTAGTCATTACTCATATTGAACATTTTTTCCTGTGTTTTCTTGTCATTTGTATCTCTTCTTCGGACAAATGTCTATTCATGTCTTTTGCCCATTTTTTAATTGAGTCATTTGTTTTTTTATTGTTGAGTTGTAACCGCTCTTTATATATCATGGATATTAAATCCTTATCAGATCTGTGATTTCCAATTATCTCCTTCCACTGAGGCAGCTACCTTTTCACCCTTTTGACAAAGTCCTGTGAAGCGCACAAGTGTTTAATTTTGAGGAGTTCCCATTTATCTTTTTTCTTTCATTTTGTGTGCTTTGAGTGTAAGATCCAAGAAACCACCATGTTTGACAAGGTCTTTATGATGTTACCCTATATTTTCTTCAAGTAGTTTTATGGTTTTTACCTTTATATTTAGGTCTCTGATCCATTTTAAGTTAATTCTTGTATAGAATGTGAGGTAGGGGTCCTGGTTCATTCTTTTGCTTATGGATATCTAGTTCTCCCAGCACCATTTATTGAAGAGACTTTTTTCCTGTTAACATGGACTTTGTTGGTGTGTCAAAAACTAATTGACCAAGGAGTTGAGGGTTTATTTCTAGACTCTAAATTCTATTCCACTGATAGATGAGTCTCTCTTTATGCCAGTACCATGTGGTTTTGACCACCATAGCTTTGTAATATGTTTCAAGCTCTGGCAGTGAAATTTCTCCCATGTTCCTATTCTTTTTTAGAATGTTTTTGCCTATTTGGGTGCACCTTCCCTTTCAAAGGAATTTGGTAATTGCCTTTTCTATTTCTGTAAAGTAGGCTGTCGGAATTTTGATTGGCATTACATTGAGTCTATAAATCAATTTAGGTTGGAGTGACCTCTTTATGGTATTTAGTCTTTCGGGACATGAGCACGGAATGTCATTCCATTTGTTTATGTCATTTTACATTTCTTTTACCACTGTTTTGTAGTTTTCCATGTATAGGTCCTGTACTTCTTTGGTTAAATTGATCCCTATGTATTTGAGTCTTTTTGTTGCTGTTGTAAATGGAATTTTCCCACTGATTTCTCCTCAGATTGTGCAGTACTAGTGTACAAAAACAGTGATTTCTGCATGTTGATCTTTTATTCTGCTGCTTTGCTGAGCTCACTTATTAGCTCAAGTAGCTTTGTTGTAGACATTTCAGAATGTTCTAAATATTGGATCACGTCATCTGCAAATAGTGTGAGTTTTACTTCCTCTTTTCCTATTTGGATGGCTTTAATTTTTTTTTTTCCTCCTCTAATTGCTCTAACTAGAACATCTAGTACAATGTTGGACAACAGTGGTGATAAGTGGGCATCCCTGTCTTGTTTCTGATCTTAGATGGAAAGCTTTGAACATTTTCCCACTGAGTATACTGTTGGCTATTAGTTTTTCATATACGCCTTTTATCATATTGTGGCATTTTCCTTCTACTCATCTTTTGAAGTGTTTTCTATCAAGAAAGAATGCTGGATTTTGTCAAATGCCTTTTCTTTGTCTATAGTGATGATCATGTGTTTTTTTCCCTTCAGTTTGTTAATGTGGTTAATTATGTTGATTGATTTTCTTATGTTTAGTTACCTTGCATACCAGGAATAAGTCTAACTTGGTCGTGATGTATGTAAGTCTTTGATAATGCTGCTGGGTTCAATTTGTCAATATTTTGTTGAGACTTTTTGCATCTCTCTGTTCATTAGAGAGATTGGTCTGTAATTTTCTTTCCTTATAGAGTCTTTATCTGGCTTTGGTATTAGGGTGATGTTGGCTTCATGAAAAGTATTGGGTAATTTTCCCTCCTCTTGATCATTTTGGAAGAGTTTAAACAGGATTGATGTTAATTCTTTTTGAGATGCTTGGTAGAATTCATCTCTGAAGTCATCTGGTCCTGAGCTTTACTTTGTTGGGAGATTTTTGATGATGGATTCAGTCTCTTTTAATGTGATTGGTTTGTTAAGTTCTTGTATTTCTTGTAGTGTCAGTGTAGGTTGTTTGGCAATTTCTAGGAATTTTCCCATTGTTGGGTTGTCTAGATTGTTGGCATACAGTTTCTCATAATATCCTCTTTTGTTTTTTAAAGATTTATTTTTTATTTATTTCTCTCCCCTTCCCCCCTGCCCCCCTCGCCAGTTGTCTACTATCTGTATCTGTTTGCCGTGTGTTCTTCTGTGTCTGCTTGTATTCTTGCCAGTGGCCCTGGGAATCTGTGTCTCTTTTTGTTGAGCCATCTTGCTGCATCAGATTTCCATGTATGCGGTTCCACTGCTGGGCGGGCTGCACTTTTATTTGCCCAGGACAGCTCCCCTTATGGGGTGCACTCCTTGCATGTGGGGCTCCCCTGCGTGTGGGTCACCCCTGTGTGGCATGGCACTCCTTGCGCACATCAGCAGTGCACATGGGCCAGCTCACCACATGGGTCAGGAGGCCTTGGGGATCGAACTGGAGTTCGAACCCTGGAACTCCCATGTGGTAGGTGAACGCTCTATCAGTTAAGCCAAATCTGCTTCCCCATAATATCCTCTTTCGAATCTTTTATTTCTGTGGGGTCAGTCATTACTTTCCTCCTTTTATTTCTGATTGTATGTATTTGCCCCTTTTTCTCCTTTGTTAATCTTGCTAGCAATTTGTCAATTTTATAGATCTTCTCAAAGACCTAGCTTTTGGTTTTGATATTCTCTATTTTGTTGTTGTTGTGGTTTCATTTATTTCTGCTCTTATCTTTATTGTTTTTTTCTTTCTGCTTGCTTTGAGGATTGGTTTAGTGTTTTTTTTTCCTTCTAATTTCTCTAGGGTTAGAGTTAAGTCTTTGAGTTTAGCACTTTCTTCTTTTTTAATATAGGCATAGGGCTATAAATTTCCCTATCAAGACTTGCTTTGCTGTAACCCATAAGTTTTGGTAATTTGTGTTCTTGTTTTCATTCATGCCAATACATTTACTTATTTCACTTGCTATTTCTTCTTTGACCCACTGATCATTTAGGAGTGTGTTCTTTAGATTCCACACAGTTGTGAAGTTACCTTTTTCCTGTGTATGTTGATTTCCATCATTTCTTTATGATCAAGAAGGTGCTTTTTATAATTTCAGTGTTTTCATATTTATTGAGACATGCATTGTGCCCTGCATGTGGTGTATCCTGGTGAAGAATCCATGGGCACGTGAGAAGAATGTATACCCTGCTACGTGTGGATGCAGCATTCTGTATGTCTGTTAGGTCTAACCTATTCTTTAAGTTCTCTGTTTCCTTGTTGATCTTCTGTTGAGTTGTTCTGTCTCATGATGTGAGTGGTATATTAGAGTCTCCAACTATTATTGTAGAGATGCCTGTTTCTCCCTTCATTTCTGCCATAGTTTGTCTTACATATTTTGGGACACTGTGGTTAGGTGCATAAATATATCTTCCTGGTGGGTCGTACTTTTTATTAATATATAATGGCCTTCTCTGTCTTCTAACTTTTTTTCACTTCAAGTCTGTTTTGTCCAATAGTAGTATAGTTATCGCTGCTCTTTTTTGGTTACTATTAGCATGGAGTATCTTTTTCCAACCTTTTACTTTGAGCCAGTTTGTATCACTGAGTCTAAAGTGGGTCTCTTGTATGCAGAATATGGATGGCTCATGTGTTTATTATCCATTCTGTCAAGCTGTATCTTTTGTTTGGTGCGTTTAATCTATTCACAATCAATGATATTACTGTAAATGCATTATATACTTCCAACATTTTATTCTTTGATTTTCATGTGTCATATCATATTTTGGTCTGTCTTTTTACTCTGGATTATCCTTTATGCTATTTTTTTAAAAATATTTATTTATTTATTTCTCTCCCCTTCTCCCCGCCCCCTCAGTTGTCTGTTCTCTGTGTCTATTTGCTGCATGTTCTTTGTCCGCTTCTGTTGTCGTCAGCGGCACGGGAATCTGTGTGTCTTTTTGTTGTGTCATCTTGTGTCAGCCCTCCATGTGGGTGGTACCATTCCTGGGCAGGCTGAACTTTCTTTCATGCTGGGCAGCTCTCCTTTCGGGGCGCACTCCTTGCGTGTGGGGCTCCCCTACATGGGGACACCCTTGCATGGCACGGCACTCCTTGTGTGCATCATTACTGCTCATGGGCCAGCTCCACATGGGTCAAGGAGGCCCAGGGTTTGAACCGTGGACCTCCCATGTGGTAGATGGATGCCCTAACTGCCGGGCCAAGACTGCTTCCCTTTTCTGCTATTCTTTTCTCTATATTGTCCTCCAGGTCTCTCTCTTCTGTCTTTTTCTTTCATACTCTCCTCTAAGCCTCTCTCTTCTGTCCTTTTCTTTCAGGCTCTAAGGTTTCCTTCTTATTTTCTGCAATTTGGATTCTTTTTTTACAAACTGTCTTAGTTTCTGTTTATTTGTGAATATTTTATACTCACCTTCATATTTTGAGGACAGTTTTGCTGAGTGCAGAATTCTTTGCTGGCAGTTTTTCTCTTTCAGTCTCTTAAATGCATCATACCACTGTCTTCTTGCCGCCATAGTTTCTGATGAGAAATTGACACTGTTACTGGGCATTCCTTGTATGTGATGGTTTGCTTCCCTTACTGCTCTCAGAACTTTATCTTTGATGTTTGACATTCTGAATAATATATGTTTTGTAGTACATCTATTCGGATTTATTCCTATTAGGATACGGTGGGCTTCTTGGACATGTAGGGTCATTTCTTTTGTGAGAGTTGGGAAATTTTTAGCTGTTCCCTTAAATACTCTTTATAACCCTTTTCCCTTCTCATCTCCTTCTGGAACTCCCCTGACATGCATGGTGTTGTGTTTTCTGTTGTCATTCATCTCCCTGAGCCTCTGCTCAACTTTTTTCCAATTTTTCTCCCTCTGTTCTTTTCTCTTCAATTTCAACTGTTCTGTCTTTGGTGTCATTTATTCTTTCTTCTATCCTTTCAAGTCTGCTTGAAATTGTTGTATACCTTTAATGTGTTTTTGTTTTCACCTATTGTGTCTTTCTTTCCCATGATCTCTGTTGCTTTTCTATTCCACATTTCAAATTCTCTTTGTGCTTGCTCAGTGTCTTCTTGATGTCATTCATCTCTTTAGCCATGTTGTCTTTCATCTCATGAATTTAATTTACGCATCTCGTTAATTAGTTCTCTCAAATCTTGCATCTCTTCTGGGACTTTGAGATATTCCTTTTCCTGGGCTATGTCTTCCATTTTCTTATTCTGGCTTGTAAATTTTTGGTGATTAGTATGTAGTTTACTCAGATGCTCAATTTCTTTGTCTTTTGTTTGGGATTTAGTGGCAAGAGGCTGTGTGTTATTGTTGCTCTTTAATTCTTGATTCAACCTGGATCATTAGGGTTGTCCCTGTTATTTGCTCAAAAGTGTGCTCTGCCCCCAGTAATGGGTTGCAGACCTACTTCCTAGGGGTGTGGGAGGAAAGCTATAAAGGTCAGAAAAAGACTCATTTATTTTTAATTTTCTCATATGTACTTCCTAGTTCTGCCAGCAGATGGCACTATTTGGCAGCCCTCTCAGTTCAATGCCTGTTTAGAGTGTTTTTGCTGTAACACAGCCTGGATCAATGTGAGTGGGTCCTGCCTGGAGGCTAAGAGCCTTGTAATTTGAACTTTCTTATAAAAAATTCTCTAGCCTTCTCTGGCAGCCCCCTCCTATTTCCTGGATAAGAAATAATTCCACTTCCTTCTGCATCCCCCACAGTCAGTCCCAGTTTATAGAGGAGATTGAGAGGGTCAGATTTCTTTACTCCCTTGTAGCCTCCCAAGGCAAACAATGGCAAGGGCTACCTGACCTGGAAGGCCCTTGGGACACAACAGACCAAATGTGTGGGTCCAAAGCTGAGTCAGCCTTAGATTGTGTCCCTCTCTCTCCTGTTTCCTGGGAAGGTGCATCCTCAACAATCAGTCCCACCTATAAGAGAGGGAGATTGAGAGTGTTAGATTTCTCCAGTCCTGCTTAGTGTCCCAAGGTAGACAACAGTGTGATCCCACTTAGCCCTGAAAGGCTGGTGGAACACAGCAGACCAGAATTGTGGGTGAGAAGCTGTCAGCCTTAGGCTGTCCCTCTCGCTCCCCTTTCTGGGGATGGCAGATCCCTGGATATGCCTTTGTAATCAGATAAGAGGCCTTTGTATCCTTTTTAAAATTATTTTTAAAAGATACTTAGATTACATAAAATGTTACATAAAAAAATAGGAGATTCTCATATGCCCCACAACTCCTACTGGTTCCCAACATTAACTTCTTTCATTAGTGTGCTACATCCATTACAACCGATGAACAGATTTTGGAGCATTGCAACTAAGCATGGTTTTTAGTTTACATTGTAGTTTATACTCTCTTGCCTCAATTCTCTAGGTTATGGCAGACTATATAAGGGCCTGTGTATTGGTCAGCCAAAGGGGTACTGATGCAAAATACCAGAGATTGGTTGGTTTTTTATAAAGGGTATTTGTTTGTGGTAGGAGCTTACAGATACTAGACCATAAAGCATAAGTTACTTCCCTCAACAACGTCTGTTTTCATGTCTTGGAGCAAGATGTCTGCTGATGTCTGCAAGGTTCAGGCTTCCTGGGTTTCCTCCCTTCCAGGATCTTGCTTCTCTGTGGGTTCAGAGTTATTTGCTTCCCAGGGCCCCAGCTTCAGCATCAAACTCCAACATCAAAGCTCCAACATTAAAAAACCTTCATTCTGCCCTTTGCCATGCCTTTTATCTGTGTGTCCCTGCCCACCAAAGGGTGGGGACTCAATGCCCTTCCGGCACAAGTGGTTAACATAATTACCTAATCAAGTAAATCTGTGAATTCAGTATAATCTAGTATGCCCAGAGGAAAAGATAAGTTTACAAATATAATGTAATATTTCTTTCTGGAATTCATCAGTAATATCAAACTCCTACTGATGTGGGCTATGGGTGGCAGGCTCTTTGTCTCTTCAGAGATAATCTAAACTATCTGTGACTTGTGGGTGTGGGATGATGAAAGGCTGCAGTCCTGCCCTTGGGGAGCAGGAAACAGTTTAACAATGCAAGGTCTATAAACTTTAAGTATTCAGGGGAAATGCAAACCAAATATGTTAAAGGCTTATCTAGAATGTCTGGAGTCCATGCTAAAAGCTTACCTAAGATGTGGAAGATATATATGCTAATTGAAGCCTATTGAGAACTGAAACAAAGTGACCATTTGGCCTTTCCTCGTGGTATAAAAGACATTTGAAAATCTTGTTCAGGGCTCGGGATTCAAACAGAAAGCTCCCGAGTCTGGCCGGCCATCAATAAACCATTTTTCCTTCTCAAAATCATTCCTGAGTCCTGGCCTCTCTATACTCAAATAATTGAACTTCTCTCAAATTCTACAACACTACAGCCTGCATCTGTCATTGCAGTGTCATTTAGGTCTATTCCAAGTCCTGAAAATGCCCCCAATATTATACGTCTTTTTCCCTCTCCCTGACTTCACCACTTCCAGTGGCCATTGTGTCCACATCGATGATAGCTTTTCCATTGATAGAACCACAGTAAGTCTATAGTAGAACACCAGTAAGTCCACATTGTCTGTATTTTATTCCCCAATCCTGAGCATTTTGGAATGGTGATGCCTACTCTTCCAGAGAGGGGACTTTGATCCTATTTGGCTGATAGATTGGACTTTCTTGCTTGTAGTTGTAGACTTTCTTAGTTCCTTGGTGTGGTGGTTGTCCATTCTGACTTCCTTGTTAGTTGTCCTGGGTGAGTTCAATGAACTGGAGAGTAGTTTTGCCTTTGATAACTGTATTGTCCTATATGTACAGTTGCATTTTCTTCCATTACTTCCCTAATATTTTACTTTTTCATTTTGTCTTCCAAGAAATTTTAGGTCACAGTAAAGTCACATAGAGAATAAAGGGGACTCCCATATACGCAACATCCTTCCCTTTCCCCCTTACCCTGTTAATCACCTTCTTCCGTATGGATGGTACAATTGTTAAAACTGATGTACAAATATTAAAACATCGGTGCAAATTATGGTCAGTGGTTTATATTATGGTTTACATTTTAGACCGTATACTTTCATAAATTTTTGATGAAATTTAACATGGCCTGTATCCATCATTGCAAGATCATGCAGAACACTTCCTTTGCCCCCTAAATATCCACTCTTGTGTTGATCCCATTCCTCCCTCTCCCTCTCCTCAGGACCCACTGTGACCACCAGGCTTCACTCCTTGAAGGACGAGATTAGTAAATACTTGGAACAATGCTGAAGGCTTGACACACTAGTCTGTCCTCCCCTGTTAGGAACCACCTATACTCTGGAGACACCCTCCTCTCTGTTTGAGAACATATCAGGCCTCCTTTCCACTCATTATGATCTAAGCCCCCTCTCATTCTGAAGCAGAGTGGATATCATCCCCAGTTCCTCAAGATTGAGGGATAAATAAACCTAAGTAAGGAGTGCAACCATGGACCACTGTAGATTTATTGCTATTGTAGTTATTATCATGTGGTAACTGAAGAACTTGTAAAATTGATATAAAATAGTGGTTACCAAAGGTCATGCGAGAAGGACTAGGAAAGAATAGATGGAACATGAAATTGCTTTAAAGCTGAAGCAGTTTTGTTAGTGTGACTGCAATGTCTCTAAAGGCCCTGGAGCTCCCAGACAGCCTTTTGACCTGTACCCTGTGGAACCCCTGCTGTGGCAGCCACCTGTTGCCATTTCCTTCCTGGTGTAAAAAGGCTTATTAGCCCTGGTAGGATGGCATGTGGGTTTGCCAGTCAGTCCCAGAATATGAGTGGGGCAGGTTTTGGAATAAGGGCTAGGAAGAGACCTGGGTTAAGCATGCCTTTCATTAACTACCTAGAAATAATGAAATTTACCAGGACCTTTTAACATGTTCAATATCCCTCTGCATATGATCTAGAACAGAGATGTATCATTATAATCATTAGGCATATAGGTACTGTACTTAATACTAATTAATGCACCAACTAATACATAAGTTTCTCTTTGAGTGGCAGTTAATAGATCTAAGCTCCAGGTTTGCAATACCATACATGTTATCTCTCCATGGGATCAGGCCATACTGCCAATCATGTTTAAGTTCTGCTTACATCTCTCTGGTAATCACTGCTCCACTTGGTATGCCCTTCATACCGCCAGCATGTTGCAGCACCATTGACCCTAGAGAAAAGCTGGGAAGGTAGGCTCCTGTATTACACCAGCCTGGTGCATAGTGCCCTTCAGCACCATGATACCGTGCGCCAGTCTGGAGGTGCTATCCATTGTACATCTGGCCATTTTGAGCCATCGTTGGCTGCAGCAAGAGTCTGAAACTCTCCCCGCCCCACCCCCCGCTTTCCTCCATTAACAAAATCTTTCATTAGTGTGGTCCATTGGTTCCAGTGGTTGAACACACACTGAAGCATTGCTACTAAGCATGGACTGTAGTTTACATTATAGTTTACACTCTGCTCCACACAACTTTAGAGGTTATGACAAAATGTGTAGAAGACTGTATCTGTCATTGCAGTGTTATTCAGGACAATTCCAATGTCCTAAAAATGCCCCCATGTTGAACCTATTCTTCTCTTTCCCGCCCCCTCAGAACCTCTGGTGGCTCCTGCCTTTACAATGATAAAAGTAATTCCATCGCTAGAATGAAATAACAATAAGTCTGTAATTGTATAACACTAAGTCTACTTTAGTCCATTGCTCACTCCCCAATCCTGAGGATTTGGGGATGGTGATGCCCACTCTTGTCTCTAATTGAGAGAGGCTTAGATCCCATGGGGCAGATGGATAGAACCATCTTGCTTGCAGCTGCACACACTCTCTGTTCCTTGAGATGGGTGTTGTCAATCATCACCTCCTCAGTTGTCCCCGGTGAGTCCAATGAACTGATGAGTAGGTGTTACAACTCTGCTGAGATTCAGGGCTCAACCAGCACATGAACAGACCAAAGATTTAAGTCTCTGGGACATATATTTAAAAGTGCAGTGCTAATTATAGTTTTATAGTTTCAAATAAATGCTTTTAATTCTGAATTAGTGATACATTTTATTATGACACCCTTCTTTTGTTATAGTTGAAGGACCATACTTGTCTTATTGTTTCTGGTAATATGATTTTTGAAGGTTTTTTTTTGATGCTTAGAATGAGTTTAGAGGACTTGGAATTTTTCTATTGGAAAAATTGTGGTAGAATAAATAAGTAACCCTTGGCTACAATATTGAGCCTTGATATGATCCAGTGAATCTTTCTACATGCACTTGTAAGTTTTGGTCATCCATTTATCTACATCTACCTACATAATTTTTTTGGTGAAAATATTCTGTAATACTAATTGACTAAGAAGAGTCAAAACAGCGATTCAAAACCCAATGTTTCTTATTACTCTATCACATTGTTTCTCAAAATGGTTAGAAAGTCAAAGAGTTTGAAAGTCATAAAAAGCCCCTTCCATTGCTATGACATAGATTCTTCCTGAACTGTTGCTTTTTTTTTTATTTCTGCAGCCCCATTGTTCCGGTCCTCTTGGGAACTTAGTTCTCTCTCCTTTATACTTCTTTCATATTCTCAGTTTAATATTAGTGGTCGAGCCTTTTTACTTTTGATTTTTACCCCCTCCAATCTTTTTCCCTTTGAAGATGTCTTATTTACCCATATTTACTTTTGCTTTTTATACAATTACCCCCAAATCTGCAACTTAAGCGTTGGTTTTTCATCAATTTTTTAAAATCCAGCATCTACCTTTTTCCTTTGGTAGCTTTACATGAATGTCCCCTCTTTGGTTCTGATGTAACATGTCTAAAATGCAATTTCTTATCTTTTTGTTAAACTGATTGCCTTTTGGAACTGATCTTGAAGTCTCACCTAGGATTGGAAACTCATATGTCATCCTTCTCTTTACCCCTGCCTTGAAAAATGTAGACATTCACTTGAGTTCTGCAAATTCTGTCCTTTTAAAAATTCTTAGTACCACTTCATTGCTCCATGTATTAAGAGATCTTTGTCTTTTGCCTTAAAGATTTTTTTATTAGAGAGGTTGTAGATTTCCAGAAAGATGCATGAAGTGTTCCCATTTTAAACACGTCACATTAGTGTAGTACCTTTGTTACAATCAGTGAGTAAATATTATTATTGTTGTACTATTTTTTGTAACTTTATTTCAAATTCAGAAAAAAATAACAGAAAAACGCAGCTCAACAAGTTATGGAAACATTTCACCTGAAAAGTTCTTTCTCATCTTTATCTAATCTAATTGCAAATTCTAACACAGTTGTTCCTCTAATGTTCAGAAAGATACAGTGATTAAATAACATAATTATGCTGTATTAATTAAAAAATAATGAAGAGAGAAACTGCTTTATCATATTCAGATTTCACAAAACCAAACTCCTTTTTTTTAACTCTTAAGTATTAATATAGTATTAACCTTGCTTTTGCTAGAAAATCATTACTATGGTCTTCTTAATATTTTTCCATTGTATCAGCACATTCTTAACATGTAGTAGAAGTCCATTCCTCTATTTATCTTATTAACCACAATCTCCTGCCAAAATCATTGTTCTACATTGCCAATATTATTCTTCAACTGTTCTCCAACTAACATTAATTTTCCTAGACTGCTGTTTTTGGCCACATTCCCATTTGTAAATCATCAGCATTTGTTACATTCATTATAATGTGTTGCCATCTAGTTGAAGCATCACCCTATATTTACATTTTACCTGATTAAGCATTCTATATATACCCAACATCATCTTCCCCTTTTCATCCACATTCCATCTCCCACCAAACTTCATTTCATAGTCCAACTCCATAAATCTACTCACTGTATTTAGATCATATTAGTGAGACCATAAAGTATTTGTCCTTTTGTGTCTGGTTCTTTTACTCAACCTAATATCCTCAGTGTTCTTCCACATTGTCTTTGCTTCCCTAATTGATTTTTTCTTCTGAATTATATCCCACTGTATGAATATACCACATTTTGCTTATCAATTCACTAGTTGATGGATACTTAGGTTGTTTCCATCTTTTAGCAATTGCAAATAATATAATTGTCCTATTATAGTCCATATTTTCTTTTAGGGTTCACTGTATTGTATAGTCTTATGGTTGTTTACTTTTAATTTTTATGCTATCAGTGTACATACCACACCAAATTTCCCCTTTTATCCACATTTAGATATATAATACACTGGTGTTAATTATATACACGATGTTGTGTTACCATCACTGTACATTAACAAAAATGAGTGATCTTTTCACTTCTCAGTTTTTTCCTTCTTCACTCTGTTCCTGTTGTGTTCAGTGTGGACCATTTACTCCTCATGACTTTCCTTTTGGCCCAAAGTCTTTAGTTAGTAGCTTCATCATTGCTTATTGGATCAAGTCCAAACTCCATTCACTGGTTTTCAGACCTCCTCAGGTGTTCCTCTATTGTTTTGCAACTTAACCATTTCTTCTTTTTTAATATAGGGATTTATGGCTATGAATTTCCTTCTTGGTACACCTTTTGCTGCAAAACCATAGGTTTTGATTCATTTTGTTGTCATTTTCATTCTTTCAAGTAGTTACTAATTACTTTTGTGATTTCCTGCTTGACCCACTGCTTGTCTAAGAATGCGCTCTTTAACTTATCTATCTTTGTGCCTGATCTGGTTCTCTGCCTGTAACTGATTTCCACCTTCATTCCATTGTGGCCAGAGAAGTTATTCTGTATAACTTCAGTCTTTCTGAATTCATTGAGAGTTGTTATGTGAGCTAGCGTATGGTCTATCCTGCAAAATGATCCATGTGCACTCGAGAAGAATATATATTCTGCTGTATTTGGGTGTAATGTTCTTTATATGTCTATTAGGTCCAGATCCACTAATGTATTACTCAAAGTCTTTGTTTCTTTATTGATTCTCTGTCATGGTGTTCTGTCTAATGGTGATAATGGTGTATTAAAATCCCCCACTATATTGGGAAGCGGACTTGGCCCAGTGGTTCGGGCATCCGTCTACCACATGGGAGGTCCGCAGTTCAAACCCTGCGCCTCCTTGACCCGTGTGGAGCTGGCCCATGCACAGTGCTGATGCGCACAAGGAGTGCTGTGCCACGCAGGGGTGTCCACACATAGGAGAGCCCCACATGCAAGGAGTGCGCCCCATAAGGAGAGCCGCCCAGCGCCAAAGAAAGTGCAGCCTGCCCAGGAATGGTGCCACCCACATGGAGAAATGATACAACAAGATGACACAGTAAAAAGAAACAGATTCCCATGCCACTGACAACAAAAGAAACAGACAAAGACGATGCAGCAAACAGACACAGAGAACAGACAACTGGGGTGTAGGGGGAAGGGGAGAGAAATAAATAAATAAAATATTTTTTTAAAAAAATCCCCCACTATAATTGTAGAAGCATCTATTTCTCCATTTAGTTTTTCCAGTGTTTGACTCATGTATTTTGAGGCACCCTGGTTAGGTGCAAAAATGTTTATGATTTTTCTTTGTTCTTGATAGTGTCCCTTTTATTAATATATAGTGTCCTTCTTTGTCTCTTACAATAGTTTGCATTTAAAGTCTAATTGTCAGATATTAGTATAGCTACTCCCACTGTTTTTTGGTTATTATTTGCTTGTAAAATAGTTTTCCAACCATTCACTTTCAGCCTCCTTTCATCCCTGGGTCTAAGGTGCATTTCTTGTAGACAGCATATTGAGAGGTCATATTTCCTTGTCCATTCTGCCAATCTGTGTCTCTTCCTGGGGGAATTTAATCCATTTGTATTCAGTTGTATTACTGTCAAGGAATTATATTAGCCATATTTTCTTTAGGTTTATGTATGCTACATATTGTTTTTATTTCTCTTTTTATATTTTTAGTTGTTTTTACACTCTCCTCCAACTCTCTCTCTCCTGTTTTTTCCTTTCAACCTGCAGAACAGCCTTTAGTATTTCTTGAAAGGCAGGTTTCTTATTGACATAGTCTCTTAATTTCTGTTTATCTGTGAATATTCTGAACTTTCCCTCAGTTTTGAATACCAGCTTTGCTGTTTAAAGTATTCTTGTCTGACAATTTTTTTTTCTTTTAGCATGTTTACTATGCCATACTGCTGCTTTCTTGCCTCCATGGTTTCAGATGAGACTTTGCACTTAATCTTATCGAGCTTCCCTTGTATGTAATGGATCTCTCTTCTCTTGATGCTTTCAGTATTCTCTGTCTTTAGCATTGGACAATATGACAAGTATGTCTCAGAGTAGGACTGTTATGATTTATACTGTTTGTGTGTGCTGCACTTCCTGAACATGTACATCCATCTCCCTCAAGAGGTTTAGGAACTTTTCAGTCATTATTTCCTCCAAAACTCCTTCTGTCCCCTTTCTGGTCTTTTTTTCCATCCGGGATGCCTATAATGCATTTCATGTTGTCATTTAAATCCCTACATCCCTGTTGGATTTTTTTTTCTATCTTTTTATCTATCTGTTCTAGTATCTGCTTGATTTCAGATGTACTGTCTTCCACATCATCAATTCATTGCTCTGCTTGTTCAAATCTGATGTACTTCCAGTATATTTTTTATTTCTTCAGTTGTGTCATTCATCATCATCATATTTGTTATCTATTTAATGTATATTTACAATTTCTTCAGTATGTTTTCCCAGTGTCCTCTTAATATCCTTAATCTCTTCCTTCACTTCATTAAGCTGATCACGATACTTATTTGGACATGTCTGATTGTTGTTCCATGTTCTGCATCTCCTCCTGGATTTTACTTTGTTCATTTCACTGGGCCATGTCTTCCTGTTTCTTAATATGGCTTGTAATTTTTTGTTGTCTTCTAGGTATCTGTTTATCTTGATGGGTTTATTTAGTTGATTAGCATTTCTCTCTACTGTAGGGTTTTATTTGTTGTTGTTTGTGTGTGTATTGTAAGTTTTCCCTTTGACACTTCATTCTTATTGTGTTTCCTTGCTGTTGCCTATGTTCCCTTGAAAAAAAAATAGGACCAGTGAAAATGAAAGAGGTAGGAAGAGAAAAAGAATAATAGTAATAATAATAGTGAAAGGTAAGAGAGGAACCATACAAGACCTAGGAAAATGAGTAATTAACATGAGTAAGAAGTACAGAGGAAAAGGAATAAAGAAGTAGAATAGAAACAATGAAATGAGAAACAGAATAGAGAAAAAGTTGTAGAATGAAGTAAAAGACTGGGATGAGAAGAGAAGAAAAGAATAAAGAAAAGAGAGAAATAAAAAAGTAAAAAAGAAAACAGAAAAAAAGGAGAAATAAAAACAAAAAAACACTTGAAGACCAAACAAAAAGAATTGGAATGAAAGAACAACAGAAAAGAGAAGACAGCAAGATGAAGGAGAGAAAAGAAATAGTGTAGGTTAAAAAATTCAGTAAATGAAAAAGAAACAGGGTAACAAAGGAAGGAGAAACACAGAAAACAAGAAACAACACAGGAGCAACTCATTTTTAAAAAGGAGAAAGGAAGCAAAAACAAACAAAAACTAGCATAGAAAAACAGCCTTCCCTCTTAGACCTCTAAGGATCTTCTCAGGCTGCTGGTGTTCATCAATCACCCTGCAATCTGCCCTCTGCAAGTTCTGAACCAGGTTTTAGTGAATAAAATAAGGAAAATTTTAAGAAGAACTTAAAAAAGAGAGATCCAAGAAACACTAATATAAAAGGAATGTCTATATGATCCCCGTCACGACATTTCAGTTGGATACCTGGTAACCCAGTGGGTTGCTTCCCTAAGAAGAGCCAGGATTCAAACCAGGGACCTCGTATATATAAGGCAGGAATTCTTCAAGTGAGATGACCTGCCTCCTTAGGGTAGTTAGCCTCTCAGAAGGCTGTCTGTCCCCTTTCCCTTGGGCAGGGTAGATTCCTTGCAGTTTGCCAGAGTCCTGCTGATGAGGCACCTGTCTGTTCCTGCCTCCTCTCTAATCTAATTCCTCTCTTTCCCTGGGTGCCTGGGCATGCCAGCCTGCTGTGGATATCCACTCCTTTTTCCCTGTGGATTTGGCATCCCTTCCAGTATTCAAAGGGGGCTCAGGTGGCCAAACTCACCACCAAGAAACCACTCACCACACTCCCAGACCCCTCTTCCTCCCAGGAAGCTTGGCTGTTTGCCCACCACAAGGATGAGCATCTCACAGTTTTCCTTTGGCATCTTTGTCTTTCCAGGACCCTCCGAAGCAGCTGGCAGGGAGGAAGACGTCTGCTCTCCTCTCAGTTAGATGCAGTTCACCAGGAGTTTTACCCTTGCTTAATATTTCAGGGGTGGGAGAGGGGAGCCCTTCTCAGCAGCTGAGATGTTTAATAACTCACACTTTGTTGTTTCTGCTTCTTAGTCTTTCTGTTGCCCACTTTCCAGGCAGTGTGAAGTAGTGTCCGGTCTGCAGTACCCCAAAGCAGTCTTCAAGGCAGCCTTTGGCCCTTTCCCTGTTGTTTTAGTGAGAGCTCTGTCTTACCTACCTAATCCAATGGCCTGTTCCCACAGTTCCTCCAAATTCATTTCTTCTTACAGCTGCATAATATTCCATTATGTGAATACACCAGTTTGTTTATCCATTCATCAGTTGATGACATCGGGGTTGTTTCCAACTTTTGGGAATTGTGAATAATGCTGCTCTGAACATTGGTGTGCAAATGTCTGCTGTCAATTCTTCTGGGTATATACCCAATAGTAATATTGCTGGGTTACATGGCAAATTCAACTTCTTTAGGAACTGCCAAACAGTCCTGCACTATGGCTATACCATTCTACATTCCCACCAAGAAGAAATAAGTGTTCTGATCTCTCCACATCCTCTCCACTTGTTTTCCTGTCTTTTTAATAGCGGCCATTCTAATAGGTGTGAAATGGTATCTCATTGTAGTTTTGATTTTCATTTCCCTCATAGCTAGTGTTGTTGAATATTTTTTCATCTGTTTTTTTTTCTGCCATTTTTATTTCCTCTTTGGGCAAATATCTAGTCAAGTCTTTTGCCCATTTTTTAATTGGGTTGTCTTTTTATTGTTAAGTTTTAGCATCTCTATATATCATGGATATTAAATCCTTATCAGATATGTGATAGCCAAATATTTTCTTCCATTGAGGTGGTTGCCTTTTACCCTTTCCACAAATTCTTGTGAGATGTAAATGTATTTAATTTTGGGGTGGTCCCATTTATTTATTCTTTTGTTGTGTGTTCTTCAGGTGCAAGATCCAAGAAAAACCACCTACTACAAGGTCTTTAATATGCTGCCTTACATTTTCTTCTAATAGTTTTATGGTCCTAGCTTTTCTGTTTAGGCCTTTGATCCATTTTGAGTTGCTTCTTGTACAGGGAGTGATATAGGAGTTCTCTTTCATTCTTTTGGTTATGGATATCCAAGTTTTCCCAGCACCATTTGTTGAAGAGACTGTTTTGTCCCATTAGCATGGCTTTGGTAGGATTGTCAAAAGCCAGTTGACTGTAGAGGTGAGGGTTTATTTCTGAACTCTCAATCTATTCCACTGATCAATGCCAGTAGCATGCTGTTTCAAAGACTGTAGCCATGTAATATGTTTCAGTGTCAAGCAGTGAAATTCCTCCCATGTGGCTCTTCTTTTATAGAATGCTTTTGGCAGTTCCCTTCCAAAAGAATTTGGTATTTGCCTTTTCTATTTCTGTAAAAGTAGGCTGTTGGAATTTTTATTGGTATTGCATTGAATCTATAAATCGGGTTGGGTAGGATTGACATCATCATGATATTTAGTCTTCCAACCCAGGAACATGCAATGTTTTTCCATTTCTTTGGGTCTTCACTGATTTCTTTTAGCATTGCCGCATAGTTTTCTGCATATATAACTTACTGGGCATAACTTTTATGTGATGGTTTGCTTTTCCCTTGCTGCCCTCAGAAACTTCTCAATCTTGGATATTTGACACTCTGAGGAGTATGTGTCTTGGAGTAAGTCTATTCATATTTATTCTTATTGGGGTAGCCTATGCTTTCTGACATGTAAGTTCATTTCTTTCATGAGAGTTGGGAAATTTTCAGCTCCTCCTCAAATACCCTTTCTGCTCCTTTCCCCTTATCTTCTTCTGGAACAGCCATGGCATGTATGATGTTGCATTTCATGTTATCATTCAGTTCCCTGAGCTCTTGCTCAAATCCTTCCATTCTTTTCTCTCTGCGTTCTTTTGTCTCTCCAATTTCAGCTTTTCTGCCTTCTGAGTCATTTATTCTTTCTTTGTTTTAAGAAAGATTGAAAGCCTTTCCTGGCTTTGACCCTGAGTGTGGAGACTGCTGTGCAGCTGCTCTCACCTCTACCTGCACTGGCCCTTTGGGCAGTGTGCTGTGCCTGCTCCCTGCATGATGACATAGTGTAGATGACAGTCTTGTCCAGCCTCTCACCCATTTCTTGGGGCAGCTCTGCTAAGACAGTGCTCAGCAGCCAGGCCTGGAGGCATCTGGTCCCTGCCTGCCCATCCCGTGATGTTCATCTCTCCAGATTAGAAACAGAACCCTGACTTCACAGACGTGCAGCCCTTGAGGTAAGGAGGTGACAGCTGTTGATGAAGCCATCCCAGCACTCCCTTCCCACCCTTCCAGCCATACCCTGGGTGTGGACATAGAGGCCCACCAGTATCCATCCCACCAAAAACCTGCTCCTGCCAGGGCTTGCCCATGCAATATCCTCCAGGCCACACACATGCTGGGAGGGAAACTGCTGGGAGGGTGTCCAGATGGTCACAACTGCCACCTGGTCTCCACTGCCCTGTCCTGAATCATCCTGTGTTATCTCGGGGTGTCTCCTGCTAAATGGCCAGAAAGACGTACACTTACAGCAACTCAGTCATCCCTATGGTCAATGGAGGCCTGGGAAATTCAAGACCCCAGTATTGAGGGCATGGAGCTTGGCCAGACCTCACTCCTCCTCCTAGTTCTGTCACCCTGGAAAGTGACTGGGCCTCTTGGGTCTTCCCAGTCTCCTCATCTTTATAAGTCAGCAGTGCAGATGCCAAGTCTGAGAACTCTGCTGGCTTTTATAAAGGGTATTTATTTGGGTAGAAGCTTACAGTCACAAGACCATAAAGAGTAAGTTACCTCTCTCACCAAAGTCTGCTGCTCTGTTTTGGAGCAGGATGGCTGCCAGTGTCTGTGAGGGCTCAACCTCCCTCTTCCTCTTCAGGCTCTGTGGTCCCAGTTGCTGATCTCAGCTGGAGGCTGGCATAGGGCTCGCCTCTCTTCCTGGGGCTCATTTCTATCTGGGCTTAGCTGCTCTGTTCTCTTCAGCTGCTAACTATCAGGCTCATCACTCTTCCTGGGCTGCAGGATCCTCTGTGTATCTTCTCTATGTCTACTTCCTTGTGAGACTGTTTTATCAGCTCAAGGGGGCTGGGACTTGATGCTGAGTCACACTCTAATGATGTGGTTGGATCAATATCCTAATCTTAATATAAGCCAATCAGACATCTCAGCTGAATCAATATAATAGAATCAAAGGGTTATACACCCAGTGGAACAGGCCAGTTTACAAACAATGTATATTTGTTTTTGGAATTCATAAATAATATCAAACTGCCACTGACTCCCCATCTGCACCTTGAGGATCTTCTAGAATGTACTCCCTAGGGAGTTTAGCAGAGGTATATGCAATAGTCTCTCTAAAATTTGTGGAATGGTGCCCCAGGTACCTAATACATGAGCTTAGAGGTGGAAGAATTACAAGAAAGAATGGAGGCAGCAGGAAGTTCAACCCAGAACAGGTTTGGTTTCTGGATGTGATCTTGGGAATACAACTTCAGTTGTTGGCTTCATTTTCCAATCTACATCATGATGGTCTTGAAATTCAATGAAAATCAGTTATCTTCATGCTTTGGCTTAAAACACTTCAATGGCTCCCCATAATACTTAAAGCAGATTAAATTCCTCCTCTTTGTTTATGTGGTGTGCAGCCAAAAAATGGCTTCCAAGGATCTCTGCTTCTGGTATATGCATCCTTGTGAGGAATTAGTGGCCCTTCTAATCAATAGAATATGGGCAAAGAAATAATATATCTTCCAAGATTTGTAAACATTTGAGACTTTTGTCCTGCTAGTTCTCTTTTGTTTGTATGTATGTATCTATATTTATCAATCTTTCTATCTCTATCTCTTTCTCTTACTCTCCCTCAATGCCTTCCTCTGGGAAACAAGCTGCAGTGTTATGGGCTGCCCTGTGCAGAGGCCCACATGGAATAAAACAGAGGCAGTGCCTGAAAACAGAAAGGGACACAGGCCCTCAACTGACAATCCTGCCAATAACATGAGTGACCTTGGAGGTGGATCCTTCCCCACGGGAGCCTCAGCTGAGAACAGGGCCTCATCCTTGGGATGGTTGACAGGGGGTACCAGGTGCCTCCAGATTAGGAGAATTGGGCCAGGCTTGACCCTGGATTTGGCAGTAAATTGCTGGGGATTGCCAAGAACAAAATTGGGGGTACAGGTCATGGTGGGGTCATAGACAAGTCATAGACACAGGAAGCTGTGGACTGGAAGGCAGGAGGCAGGACAGGCAGCTGGGAAGAGGCAGTTGTCAGTTAAACTGCTGCAGGCTGATGGAGCTTTGTGTGCTCAAAAACTCTAAAGAGGAGGCAAGGGCCAGTGTAATCACATGAGCCTCCAATTGCAGGGGAGCAGGGAGAAGAGGCAGCCAGAAAGCTTGGAAGCATGAGAAGGACTCCAGGTGCCACTGCTGCCCTGAAGATGGAGGGAGAAGTGGAGAGCAAGAGAAAGAAACAGAATTTGCCAACCTCCTGAATGGCCTTAGAAGTGGACTTTCCCTAGAACCTCCAGGAAAAGCAGCCCCGGGGACTGGGGATTTCTACCTGGTAAGACCCTGAGCACAGGCCCCAGCTGAGCTTGCCCAGACTTCTGACCCACAGAACCTACTGAGTGAAAAATGGGTGTTGTTTAAAGTCATTACATTTGTGATGACTTGGTATGTAGCAAAAAAAAAAAAAAAAAAACACCAAAAAACCAAACCAAAAAACCAAACAAAAAAGAAACTAAAACCCCACGAAGCTTCTTTGTAGAGTTTCACTGAGTGAAACTTAAAATAGGAAATATCTTCATATGTATGAACTTACTCCCCATTTTTTTTACTAGAGAAATGTTTGGTTTACAGAACAATTATGCTTAATTACAGGATTCCCATATATCACCCTATTATTGACACTTTGTTGAAAATCTCATGATACATGCGCAAATACCTGGTCTCCTTTTAAGAAAAGTTTGCCCACAGAACATTTTAAAGTGTAACAGTGTTCACTATTTCCCTACAAATATCTTCTCTGTGACCAGTAGATGGCAGTAGGTGTACAGTTTTACCTTCAACGTACTCAATACTAGAAATTGAGATTTATGCAAAAGGCAGAGTCAGTTTAGGTTTTTGAACAGAATTAAAGCAGCACTACTACCCCACTTCCCCATCTATACCTTTTTTTTTGGCTTTGTTCAACAAGGACACTAACAGTTAATTTAATAAAATAATGCTTTTTTTCATTTTGTAAATTAAAAAAAAAATTTTTTTTTTTTCTTCTTTATTTTCTTTTATATGTTACATTCAGAAAATATGAGGACCCCATATACTCCCCAATCCACCCACCCCATCAACAACCTCTTCCATCATCCCGGCACAACTGCATCTGGCGAATACGTTCTGGAGTACCGCTGTACCACATGGACAGTGGTCCACATTGTAGTCCACACTCTTCCCCAGTCCACCCAGTGGGCCATGGCAGGACACACAATGTCCAGTGTCCATCCATGCAGCACCAACTAGGATGACTCCAAATCCTGAAAATGCCCCCATGCCATATCTCTTCTTCTGTCTCCCTACCATCAGCAGCTACTGTGGCCACCCTCTCCACATCACTATTATAATTTCTTCCCTTACTTATCACAATAGTTCCCCTGCAGAACACCAGTAAGTCCACTCTAATGCATACTCTATTCATCCATCCTGTGGACCCTGGGATGGTTATGTCCAGTCCCCCTTTACATCAAGAGGGGCCTTAGATTACAAATGAATGATGGATGCAGTTCTCCTGATTGCAGCTGTAGGCGCTCTTGGCTCCCTGGTGTGGTGGTTGACCCTCTTCACCTCCCTGACAGCTGGCCAGGGTAAGTCCAAAAAACCAGAGGGTAGGAGCTGCAAGTCTGCTGAGGCCCAGGGCCTGGCTATCACATGGACAGTCCAGAGATTCAGGTCTCCTGAGTATACATCAACCCAAATGCCAACCACAGGTCCAGTAAAAGTAACAGAAGAGACATATGTAGAAAGTTCCTATCTGAGTCCAACTCCATCACACTCAGGAACACAAACTCCAAAGTAGGGCCAACTGACGTGGCCCTGAACTCTGGAGCCATCTGCTATGACCATAGAATCTGTGGGTCTCTGCAGCCCTTAGGAGAACCAGCACCTGGGTTTCCATCTACCTTGGCTGTCTCTGGTACCTGCTGAGGTGTGCATAAGCATCACCCCACTGATAACCTCCCGACTCTTTTTTTTTTTTTTAAGATTTATTTATTTATTTAATTCTTCCCCCTCCCCTGGTTGTCTGTTCTCTGTGTCTATTTGCTGCGTCTTGTTTCTTTTGTCTGCTTCTGTTGTCGTCAGCAGCTTGGGAAGTGTGGGTGGCGCCATTCCTGGGCAGGCTGCACTTTCTTTTGCGCTGGGCGACTCTCCATACGGGGTGCACTCCTTGCGTGTGGGGCTCCCCTATGCGGTGGACACCCCTGCATGGCACGGCACTCCTTGCACACATCAGCACTGCACATGGGCCAGCTCCACACGTCAAGGAGGCCCGGGGTTTGAACCGCAGACCTCCCTTGTGGTAGACGGATGCCCTAACCACTGGGCCAAGTCTGTTTCCCTCCCGACTCTTCTTTGGAGACTCATAGCCATATAAACTCACTTGTCCTTTCCATTTTCCCCTTTTATCCAATGTCAAAAAGCAGTTTTTAACACCTGATATTACATGTAGTCTGAGATATTCTGCCAGACTGAGTTGAACCCTTTATTCAAGGTCTTTTTCTAGTTACATCATCAGCTGATGCTTGGTAGTAATCCCTCAGCTCCAGGGAGGCTTATCCACCGGAGGTATGTACCATGCTGTGGGGAAGGCAATACATCTACATGCTGAGTTTGACTTAGAGAGTGGCCACCTTTGAGCAACATGGAGGCTCTCAGGAGGTCAGTCTTAGGCACCCCACAATTCTAGGCCTAGTTCATATTTCAGGCACACAGACTCATTAATTGAAGCCATCTGTATCAAGGGCTCATCATTGGACCATCCACCTTTGTCGGTCTTTGCCGTTGCACTTGGGGGATTGTTGCTGTTCCATTGGGGAATGTGATAGAGCTCCCCTGGCCAGGAATTCAGCACTCTCTCAGCTGTTGTTTCCATTTGAAACCACTATGAAAATATCCAAACCTTTCTATATACCCTCCATACATGCCCTGGAGAACTCCCAACCATGTGCCTCCCACCAATAACACCCCACATGAGTGCTCCTCCCCCATCATAGTTGACCCTCTCTCTGGTCCAAAACTTCTTCAAAAAGGAAGCCCAATATATTACCAGGTTCCCTTAAGAGTAAAACGGAATATAGTGATGGGTTTAAAGGTTAGATATAGAATACATAGTAATTTAGAAAAATTAAATAAAGGAAAAATAAATTGGGGTATCAAAATATGAAAAAATGAAAGAGCTTTGTTTTTGACATTTTGCCCTTCATCACTGCTATAAGTATTGCCCTGTATGTACAGTGGCGAGGCAATTTCTTCCATTTCTTCCTGTCTACATCCTTTCTTTTGTTTCTTATTATTTTGTCTTCACATAAGTTTTAATTCACAATAATTCACATATACAATATATGGCACTCTCACATATCCAACATCAAACCCTTCATCCCTTCCCCAGCAATGATCCTTTTACATGTTCATATTATATTTGCTGTAGCTAATGTACAGCTATTGGAACAATAGCTTTCAAACATGATTCCATTTGGATTTACATTATGGTTTATATTTTATTTTATTTTATTTTATTTTATTTTTTAAGTTTTATTTATTTCTTTCCCCTTCCCCACCCCCGTCCCACCCTGTCCCGCCCTGCCCCAGTTGTCTGTTCTCTGTCTCCATTTGCTGCATGTTCTTTTTGTCCGCTTCTGTTGTTGTCAGCGGCACAGGAATCTCTGTTTCTTTTTGTTGCGTCATCTTGTTGTGTCAGCTCTCCGTGTGTGCGGTGACATTCTCGGGCAGGCTACACTTTCTTTGACGCTGGGCAGCACTCCTTACGGGGCGCACTCCTTGCGCATGGGGCTCCCCTATGCGGGGGATACCCCTGGGTGGCAGGGCACTCCTTGTGCACATCAGCACTGCACATGGGCCAGCTCCACATGGGTCAGGGAGGCCCGGGGTTTGAACTGTGGACCTCCCATGTGGTAGACAGATGCCCTAACCGCTGGACCAAGTCCACTTCCCAGTTTATATTTTAGAGAATACAATGTTCTAAATTTTTAGTTACCTTATATTTTACGTTATGGTTTATATTTTAGCCTATAGACTTTTATACATTTTGGTGTAATTTAACATGTCCTTTATCCATCATTGCATGATCTTGTGGAACACTTCCATTGCCCCACAGTTACACTGATTCCGTGTATTCAACACCTCTTTCCGCCTCCCCTCAGGGCCCACCATGACAGTCAATCTTCATTACTTGAAGGACCATATTCAGAGATACTTGCAACAATGTTGAGGGCTTGACATACTCGACTGCCCTAACCCATTGGGAGCCACCAATGCTCTCAAGAGATTCAGTTCCCTCTGTTTGAGAACATCAGTCTTCCCCAGGATGTTGGTATACCTTCACTCTCATTGTATGGGCCACCACCCAATGATATAACCCACTATGACAAAATGAGCACTCACACACTCCCTAGAAGTTTGCCCTGTGTCAGATGCCCCCCTACCTTAAGCATCTTAAACAGGTGACCTTCCTTATTATATTTTCTAAAGAATTTTCTCTACGTTATAATTTCAACCACTTACCTGAGAATCTCCTATGTTCAAATGTTCCCCCTACCCTCCCCCCAATATCTTGGGCCATCTGACCCATCCTCCCATCCCTAGCCCCCCTGAAGCCCACAAAAGCCCCACCCAAAGGTACCCCTATGCCACCATTTTATCCCTTCCCTGTACAAATACTTACCTCTAGCTTATTGTAGATTTCACCCATATAGGTGTCAGCTCACAACCTTCCTCTACCCCCCAGTTTCCTTTAAGTTTATCATCCAGTCTCTAGCTCTCTGAGACAGCTTGGTTTACTTATTTCATGTCAGTGAGGTCATGTAGTATTTGTCCTTCAATGCCTGGGTTGCTTCACTCAACATAAGTTTCTCAAGATTCAGCCATGTTATCATGTGTTTGTACTATATTCTTATAGTTGAGTAGTATTCCATTGTATGTATATACCACATTTTATTTATCCATTCATCTGTTTTGGGTATTTGGGTTGATTCCAGCCTTTGGCAATAGTGCACAGTGCTGCTATGAACATTGGTGTGCATATATCCGTTTGTGTCCTTGTTTTCAGTTCTACTGAAACAGTGGAATTGCTGGGTCATATGGCAAATCTATAGCTAGTTTTTTGAGAAACTGCCAAACTGTCCTCCAGAATGGCTGGATCCTTTTGCATTCCCACCAGCAGTGGATGAGTGTTCCCATTCCTCCACATCCTCTCCAACAATTGTAAGGTTCTGATTTTTTGATAGCTGCCAGTCTTATGGGAGTAAGATGGCATCTCATTGTTGATTTGATTTGCTTTTCCCCAATAGCTAGTGATTTTGGGCATCTTTGTATATGTTTTTTAGCCATTTGTATATCATCTTTGTAGAAGTGTCTGTTCATATCTTTTTCCATTTTTAAAATGGGTTGTTTGTCTTTTTATTTTCAAGATATCGGGATTCTTTAGATATGCAAGATACAAGTCTCCTATCAGATATATGGTTACCAAATTTTTTCTCCCATTGTGTAGGCTCTCTTTTCACTTTCTTGACAAACTCCTTTGAGGTGCAGAAGGCTTTAATTTTGTGGAAGTCCCTTTTATCATTTGTTCTTCTGCTGCTCATGCTTTTGGTGTGAAGTTCATGAAGGCATTTCCTATTAAAAGTTCCTGTACATGCTTCCCTCCATTGCTTTCCAAGGTCTTTAGTCTTGGCTTTTATATTTATGTCTTTGATCCATCTTGGGTTGATTTTTGTTTAAGTTGTGAGTTAGTGATCCTCTTTCATTCTTTTATATATGGATATTCAGTTCTCCAGGCACTATTTGTTGAAGAGGCCATTCTCTCCCAGTTGAGAGGGTTTGGTGGCCTTGTCAAATACCTTATGGCTGTATATGTGATGATCTATATCTGAACTCTCAATTCAGTTCCGTTGGCCAGTGTGCCTATCCTCATGCCAATATCATGCCATTTTCACTACTGTAGCTTTGTAGTATGTTTTGAAGTCAGGTAGTGTGATTCCTCCAATTTCATTTTCCTTTTTCAATATGTCTTCGGCTATTCGGAGCCTCATTCCTTTCCAAATAAATACCATAGTTTCTCTAGTTCATTAAAAAATACTGTGTTGAATTTTGTTGGGTTTGCATTGAATGTGTACATCAGTTTTGATAGCATAGAAATCATAATGTTTAGTCTTCTTATCCATGAACAGGCAATATTGTTCCATTTATTTAGGTCTTATTTGGTTTCCTTGAACAGTGTTGTGTAGTTTTCTGTGTATAAGTCTTTTACCTCTTTAGTTAAATTTATTCCTAGGTATTTGATTTTTTTTACTTACTATTGTGAATGATATTTGATTCCTGACTTCCTTCTCAGATTGCTTATTATTGGTATCCAGAAATGCTACTGATTTTTGCACATTGACCTTGTAACCTGTGACTTCACTGAACTCATAAGTTCTAGAAACTTTGTCGTAGACTTCTCCTGCTTTTCTGTGATTAGGATCTTACCATCAGCAAATAGTGAAATTTTGACTTCTTCCTTTTCAATTTGGATGCCTTTTATGTCTGGTTCTTGTCTCAGTGCTCGAGCAAGTACTTTGAAGACTATGTTAAATAGGGGGGGTGATAGTGGGCATCCTTGTCTTGTTCCTGATCTTAGATTGAAAGATTTTTAGGATTTTACCATTGTAAATGATGTTAGCTGTGGGTTTTTCATATCTCTTTGAAAAGATGTTCAGAAATTTTCCTTCTATTCCTATCTTTTGCAGTGTTTTTATCAAGAGAGGGTGCCGCATTTTGTCAAATGCTTTTTCTGCATCTATAGATATGATCACATGATTTTTGTCCTTTAATCTGTTTCTATGGTGTATTACATTAATTGATTTTCTTATGTTGATCCATACTTGCATGCCAGGAATGAATCCCACTTGGTCATGGTATATAATTTGTTTAATGTGTTGTTGAATATGATTAGCAAGTATTTTGTTGAGGATTTTTGTGGCTAGGTTCACTAGAGAGATTGTTATGTAATTTTCCTTTCTTGTGGTATCTTTGGGTTTGGTACTAGAGGAATGATGGCATCATAGCATGAGTGAGGCAATATTCCTTCTGTTTCGAGTTTTTGGAAGAGTTTATGCAAGATTGGTGTTAGTTCTTTCTGGAATGTTTGGTAGAATTCACCTGTGAAGCCATCTTGCCCAGGGCTCTTCTTAGTTGGGAGGTTTTTACTAACCAATTCTATCTCTTTCCTTGTAATTGGATTGTTGAGATGGTCAGTTTGTTCTTTTGTCAATGTAGGCTGCTTGTGTGTTTCTAGGAATTTGTCCAATTCCTCTAAATTGTCTTTTTTTTTTTTTTTTGGCATATAATTTTTCAATGTATCCTCTTATGAGAGGCTTTAGTGGTGATATCTTCTTTTTAATCTAGCTAAGGTTTTGTCAATTTTATTGATCTTCCCAAAGAACCAGCTCTTGCTTTTGTTTATCTTTTCAAGTGCTTTCTTATTTTCTATTTCATTTAGTTCTACTCTTATCTTTGTTATTTCCTTCTTTCTTCTTCCTTTCCGTTTAGTTAGTTTTTTTTTTTTTTACTAATTCCTCTAAGTGTGCAGTTCTTCAATTTTTAGCTCTTCTTTTTTGATGTATGAATTTATGGCTATAAATTTTCCTCTCAGTACTGCTTTTGCTTCATCCCATAGGCTTTGATATGTTATGTTATCATTTTCATTAGTTTCAAGGTAGTCATTAATTTCTTTTGAGATTACCTCCTTGACCCACTGTTTTTCTAAGAGTGTGTTCTTTAACTTCCATATCTTGTTGCCATATCTGGGTCTCTGACCCTTGCAGATTTCCAGCTTCTTTCTGCTGTGGTCAGAGAAATTATTTTGTATGATTGCAATCTTTCTGAATTCATTGAGACTTTTTCTGTGGCCTAGCATGTGGTCCATCTTGGAGAATGATCCATGTGCACTTGAAAAGAATGTATATCCTGCTGTGGTTGGGTGTAATGTTCTGTATATGTCTGTTAGGTCCAGCTCCTCTAATATGTTGTTCAAAGTCTTGGTTTCCTTATTGATTCTCTTTTGAGATGTTCAGTCCAAAGTTGATAGTGGTGTATTAAAGTACCCCACTATAATTGTAGAGGCATCTATTCCTTCACTTAGTTTTTCCAGTGTTTGCCTCACATATTTGGAGGCACCCTTGTTAGGAGCATATGTATTTATGATTGTTCTTTCTTCTTGAAAGAGTATCCCTTTCACTAATATGTAGTGTCCATCTTTGTCTCTCACAATTTTTTCCCATTTAAAGTCTATTTTGTCTGATATTAATATAGCTCCTCTTGCCTCTTTGTGGTTATTGTTTGCTTGTAAGATTGTTTTCCAGCCATTTACTTTAAACCTCCTTGAATCCCTGTGTCTAAGATGTGTTTCTTGTAGACAGCATATAGATGGGTCCTATTTCCTTATTCAATCTTCCAGTCTGAGTCTCTTGACAAGTAAGTTTAATCCATTGATATTCAGTGTTATTACTTTCAAGCAATTACTTAGATTAGCCTTATTTTCTTTGGATTTGTGTTTGTCATATTCTGTTTGATTTTCTTTTTCTGTTTTTGTCTTTTTAGTGGCTCTTACACTCTCCTCCAACTCTGTCTCTCTTGTTTTTTTCTTTCTTCCTGCAGAACTCCTTTTAGTATTTCTTGAAGGGCAGGATTCTTGTTGACATGCTCTCTAAGTTTCTGTTTATCTGTGAATATTTTGAACTCTCCATCATTTTTGAATGCTAACTTTGCTGGATATAGTATTCTTGGTAGGAAATTTTTTTTTTAGTACATTTACTATGTCATACCACTGCCTACTTGCCTCAGATGAGATGGTTTCACATGAGAAACCAGCACTTAAGCTTTTGGAGCCTCCTTTGTATGTGATGGTTCTCTTTTCTCTTTTTGTATTTTCTCTTTGTCTTGAGCATTGCATAATTTGACAAGTATATGTCTTGGGGTAGGCCTGGTGGGATTTATGCTGTTTGGGTTGCATCATGCTTCCTGGACATGTACATCCATCTCCCTCAATATATTTGGGAAGTTTTCAGCCATTATTTCCTCCAACACCCCTTCTGTCCTTTCCCTTCTCTTCTCCTTCTGGGATGCCTATAATGCATATGTTTGTGTATTTTTCATTGTCATTCAGGTTCCTAAGTCCATGCTGGATTTTTTCTTTTTAATGATTAGTTCTACTATTTGTTTGATTTCAGATGTCCTGTCTTCCACATCACTAAATCCATCCTCTGCTGCTTCGAATCTGCTGTTATTAGCTGAGAGTGTATTTTTATTTCTTCAACTGTGCTGTTCATCACCATCATACCTGTTATCTTTTTTAGTATGATTGCAATTTCTTCTGTATTCTTTCCAAGTGTTTTCTTCATATTCTTAATCTCTTCCTTCATGTCATCAAATTGGTCCCTAATATATGTTTTGAGATCTTTAATTAGTTGTTCGATGTTCTGCTCCTCTTCCTGATTTTTACTATTTTCATTGGATTGGGCCATATTTTCCTGATTATTGGTTTGGTTTGTAGTTTTTTGTTGCTGTCTGGTCATCATTTTATCTGGATGATTTTAATCAGTTCCTTACCTTCTTTGTCTAGTTTGGGGTTTACTTGGTTGTTGTTTTTGCATGCATGTTAAGTCTTTTTGTAACTTTGTTCTTCTTATTTTATTCCTCTGTCATTGATTAGTTACTTTGAAGGAAAATGTTAGGGCCAGAGAAAGTAAAAGGAGTAAGAAAATAAAATGAATAATGGTAGTATTGATAGTAAATATTACAGAGGAGCCATGTGAGATCTAGGAGAATGGATATTAAAGTCATGTAAAGTACCTAGAGTAATAACATTAAGAAAATAGTGTATGTATAATGAGACAGTGAACTGAATATGGGGAGGAATACAGTGTGAATTAAAAGGCCAATGTGTTCAGGAGAGAGGGAAAGAGAAGAGAAAGTACAGTAGTATAAAGACTGAATATAAGAATACAGAACAAAGGTATTAGAAATAAAAAGTCAGAAAAATAGGCAGGCAAACAAAGAGAGGTGTAATGTAAGAGAAACAAGAAATGATGGAGGATAGTAAGATGTAGAGGAGAGGGGATAGTGTTAATGGCCAAAATCAATACAGAAAAGAGGAAACGGGGGATGAGGAAATACAGCAAATGTCAAGAGCTCCCTGCAGCACCTAATGTAAAAAGAATAAAAAAGAAGAGAAAGAAAAGAAAGGAAGGAAGAAAAGAAAAGAAAAAAGAAAGAAGCAGAAAAAAGAGAAAAAAAAAAGAATAAGAAAAGGCCTTGGGGGAATAAAGAGGAAAGAAAATAAGATAAACTAACAAAATACTAGACAAAGTTTCAAACAAGGAATCCTCTTTGCAGTTAAATAAAACACTTAGGGATCTGACATTCTCCCTTTCTCCCTTCCTCATTTCTCTCTCCCAGGGCAGCAGGAAAGCTGCATGAGTGGTCCAGTAGGAGATTCAAGTGGGTCCTTGTTGAACCAGCTCTGCACAGAAAATAATGACTCTTTAATTTCCAGAGAGAGAGCACCCACACCTCACTGGGAACCCCAAGTATACTATTGAAAGCTTGGAAATCACCTTTTACAGTCCCTCTCCTTTTGGTGTGCTACTGGAGAGCAAGTTGATTTTCTGACTGCACCTTCTCCCAGACCAAGTTTCCTATCCCAGGGTGTTTAGGTGAATTAGGCTTTCTCAACAGATTCACCACACTCCTTTCTTACCAGACTCTCCCCAAGTCAGCTGGTATGCTCCTCCAAGCACACACACACAAAAAGAAAAGTGGGAGGAGACAAGAAAATTGAACTCATACTCGCCCAGCCCCACTGCTCTACCTCACACCGAATCCCTCCCACTCACAGTCAGTCCTAAACCAGACGACTAGGGAATTTCCAGATTTCTTGGAGTGCTGACCTTGGGCAAGGGAAGTCTGGGACACTGAAGACTCAGGGTATGTGCTGACCTTGGGCAAGGGAAGTCCGGGACACTGAAGACTCAGGGTATGTATATCTGTGGAATATGGGCTACAGGGGCTTAGGGAACACGGACCTGGGGACTATGCATCTGAGGATCACCGGACCCAGGAGTGCCATGACACAAACAGCAGTTCTCAGGCAACACTGCAGCAGCCAGCGCTAGGGTGAAGGTTCCCGCCTCCCCACAGACTCCGACCTCCATACTCACAACCCACAATTCTACCTTTAGCAAGCACTACCTCTGTCGCTGTCTCTCCACATCGACGTCCACACACCTCCTGCCTGCTTGCAAGCCCCCAAAACAGCCCAAACCCACTCGGCCGCCTCTTTGCAGGAGAGACTGTGAAGTGCACTCACTCAGATGCCATCTTGCCCCACCTGTAAATCTTTTTTATTCTTCATATTTTGAACCAGTGAAAATTACATAAAAGATGCAGTTTCAGTACAGGGACTTCATTTATCCAAACTCATTTGAGAATAAGTTGTCGATGTCTATTTTTTACAAATCAGGACATTCTTACACATGGCCACAGTAGTCAACATCTGGAAATGAACATTGTCAAATTAATAACCTGCAATACTCTGATATCATTCAAATTTCACTAATTGCTCCAATAATGTCCTTTTTATCAAAAGGATGTAGTAGAGCATTATCTGTTGTATTTAGTTGTCATGTCTTACTGTCTTTCAAGCTGCTCATGTTCCACAATATTTCTAGAATTCCATGACCTTGGTACTTTGGAGAATACAATCCAGCTGATTATAGACTAACCCCCAATTTGAGATTTTACTTCTTCCTTCTATTAGATCAAGTTATGCATCTTGGATAGGAAAATCAAAAAGTGATGTTGTATTCTTATCATCACATCCTGTCAGTGAGCACCTTGGTTCAATTTGCCCCATTAGTGGTGTGTGTGCTTCCATCATTCAATTGCATTGGTGTCTGCCAGGCTCCCCCATTGTAGAATTGTTCTTCTCCTTTTTGTAATTAACAAGAATTTTGTGGGTAGTTACTTTGAGAATATAGCAGTTTGATATTATTGATGAGTTCCAGAAAGAAATAATTGGATTATGTTTGTAAACAGATCTTTTCCTCTGAGCGTAATATTGAATTCATAGGTTTCCTTGATTAAGTAATCATGTAAACCTCATGGCAAAGAGAGAGTTGAGGGCTTTGTTGGAGGTTTGATGTTGGAGTTTGATGCTGAAGCTGGAGGCCCAGGGAGAGAGGCAAAGCCTAGAGAGTCTCATAGTCTACAGGTGACTTTGTGGAGAAAACAGAGGAATTGAGCCCAGAGGAACACAGGAGGTCTGAATCCTCACAGATTTTGGCAGCCATCTTGCTCCAAGAAGTGAAAACAGACTTTGGTGAGGGAAGTAACTTATGCTTTATGACCTGGTATCTGTAAGCTCCTACCCGAAATAAATACCCCTTATAAAAGTCAACCAGTTTCTGATATTTTGCATCAGCACCCCTTTGGCTGACTAATACAGAAACTATGCAAATATCATGTTCTTCATCAAACTTTCAAATGACCCATTAATTTATTTCTTTTGGTATGGATTCCTGAATTCCTATTATATTCAATGGGTTATAATTATTTATTTTGATTCTCAAAATGTTTCAGATTTGATCAGTGGGATCCACTTCAAACTGTCTTCTATGTCCTCTTGACAGAACTCCATCATTAATTTATGGCAAAAGCAAGTTTTCAAGGCTCAAGAAATACTTTCCCTGCCATAGCCTGGATCCAGCTATTTTTCTAAAAGAGCTGTGTGCTTTTAGCGGAGATTGGTATTTAGATACTAAGATCTAGGTGATAGGGAGCTCACTGCTATTGTGTTGTCTCTATTTATAGTTCTTGGTAGACAGAGCTAAGGAATATATGAATATTTATACTGTATATATGTCTATATGTATGTATGTAAGTGGGTAAGTAAAGAATGTAACATCTCTATTTCTATCCCTATATATAGTGAAAACTACAAATTCACCCATAGACCAACTACTAAATTGGCAGGTCCCAGTACAAAATGATAGCAGGACCCTTGTTCTAAAAGGAGAAAACAGTGACCTTAAAGATTTTAAAATATAAAGCTTTTTTCTTTCTCCCCCAATATCTCTACTTCTCATGGTATGTTTTACTTACTACTTAATACCATTCTAAGTAAAGAAAATTTTAAAATTTAAATTATTACCATGAATCATACTGTTGCTCTTTATATTGTGCAATATCACTTATAAATACAAATACAAGAGCATTTATCTTGAATGTGGAATCACAAAAGTTACACAATTCTTGGTTCAAAGCTCTATTTCACCATACAGGTATTTAGTTCTTACCAGACTAGTGGAAACCCTAAACAAAACTATTTTATTTTATTTTTCCCCACCCTCTTGTTTGCACTTGCTGTATCTGTTTATTTTGTTCTCATCTTTCTTTTAGGAGTCATGGGAACTGAACCCAGGACATCCCATGTGGGAGGGATGTGCCTAATCACTTGAGTCACCTCTACTCCCATCTTTGTTATATCTCTCATTATGTTTTCTCTCATTGTGTCTCTTGTGGCATCATCTTGTTGCATCAGCTCACCAAGCCAGCCCATCACATTGGCTCATTGTCTTGGTTGCCTTCTTTAAGAACCGATCCCAGGACCTCCCATGTAGTAGATGAGAATTCAATTGCTTGAGCCACATTTGCTTCCCTCAACTCTTTTGTTTTCCTTTTTAAAATATGTATATTTTTTATTAGAGAAGTTGTGAGTTTGCAAAACAATCATGCATGAATGTGCAGAATTCCTATACATCACACCTTGATCGACAACTTGCATTGTTGTGGAATATTTGTTACAGATTATGAAAGAACATCATCTTACCACTATGATCCATAGTGTACATTTGGTATATTTTTTCTATATACCACATACCATTAGCACAAGCTATTAGTATGGTACATTTGTTATAGTTCATGAGAGAACCATCACATATTTGTACTGCTAACCTCAGTCCAACTTCCACTACATGGTTCACTGTGTAATACAATCCCATGTCTTGAACAGTCTATCCAAAATGTATACTTAGTGACTCTCACTGTCATCACATAGTTGTGCATTCATCACCTCAGTAAATTTTTGAGCATTTTCCCTAGTGCAAAAGAATATTCCCATACCACCCCTATTATTGAACCTGACATTATATCTGCTTTCACAATGATTCAAGATTACAATCTTGCTGCTAACTATAGTCAATAATTTACCTTAACTGTGTTTTTCCATGCATCACTATATTCTTCCCACTTTATAATTGTGATGAGCCTTTGTTCTAGTTCATTGGAGAACATTCTTGTATTTGTACAATTAACCACAATCCTCATCTACCTCTGGGTATAATTTCAGACTCTAGAGTATTCTCTGCATTACTTTCAACTGACATTTATATCCCTAGACTACCCCCTTTAGCCACAATCCCATTTATAAATTGGCTGAGCTATTCTTTCTATAATGTGTTACCATCGACTCTATCAATTTCCATACTTTTACAGTCAAGCTAATTAAAAATTCTACATACATTAAGCATCAGTACACCTCATCCCCCATCCTATCTCCTAGTAATGTATACTCTAGTTTTTAACTCCCTGTGTTTATTTTTCATAGTTTATATTAGTAATACATACAATATGTATCCTTCTGTGTCTGACTGATTTCACTCAGTATAATGTCCTCAAGTTTCATCCATATTGTCATGTTTTCCAAGTTCACTTCTTCTTACAGCAGCATAGTATTCCATCATATGACCTTCGTTTATCCATTATTTGGTTGATGGACACTTGGGTTGTTTCCATCCTTTGGCAATTGTGAATAATGCTACTATGAACATCAGTGGGCAGCTGTCTGTGTGCATCACAGTTTTCAGTTCTTCTGGGTATATTCTTAGTAGAGGAATAGCTGGATCATATGGCAGTTCCATATTTAGCTTCCTGGGAAACTGCCAAAGTGTCTTCCACAGAGGCTGCACCATTTTACAATCCCAAAAACAGTGAAGGCATGCTATTTCTCCACATCCTCTCCAGCATGTACTGTTTTCTCTCTTTTTTAGTAATGGCCATTCTATGAGGTGTGAGATTATATCTCATTGTAGTTTTTTTTTTTTTTAGCGATTCATTTTTATTTATTTCTCTCCCATCTCCCCCTCCCTGTTGTCTGCTCTCTGTGTCAACTCACTCTGTGTTCTATTGTGCCTGCTTGCACCCTCAGTGTTACCAGGAAACTGCAGTCTCTTTTTAGTTATGTCATCTTGCTGCACCAGCTCTCCCTGTGTGCTGCACCACTCCTGGGTGTGCTGTGCTTTTTTCACGTGGGAAGGCTCTCCATGCAGGGTGCACTCCTTGTGTGTAGGGCACCCATGGGGGTGCCCCTGTGTGGCCTGTCACTCCTTATGTGTGGCAGCTCTGTGCATGGGTTTGCTCACTACACAGTCAGGAGGGTCTGGGGATCAAAACCTGGACCCTCCCATATGGTAGGCAGACACTCCATCAGCTGAACCACATCTTCTTCCCTCTCGTTGTAGTTTTGATTTGCAGTTCCCTAAAAGCTAGTGATATGGAACATTTTTTTCATGTGCTTTTTTGCATTTGTATTTCCTCTTGAGAAATGGCCATTTAAGTCTTTTCTCCATTTTTAAATTGGAGTCTTTTTTTATTTTTTGAGTCATAGGGTCTTTTTATATAGCATGGCAATCAAGCCCTTAATGAATATTTGTTTCCAAATATTTTCTCCCATTGAGTGTGCTGCCTTTTCACCTTCTTGTCAAAGTCTTTGGAAGCACAAATTGTTTTACTTTTTGATATGCACACATTTGACCAACACTCCTCCTATGCTTAATCAGAAAGGGCTAGAGGGAAAGGAGCTATTAGTTGCTCTATCTTTCCCTTTCCTTTTCTCATCATTTTCACTGTAAGAGGTTGACTTACAGGAGGAAAAAGGATCTGATAGGAATCCTTGGTTGTATTGTATTTCTTAGAAGGCTATTTTTTACCTCCTCCTTTGGAAATAGCTCTAGTTTGAAAGGAAAGTGTGGCCTTTTGGAGTAGTCAGCCTCTGCTCAAGTGATTGAGGTTAACATGGTTACCTTGTATTTGTGTTGAGACTTCCTGAACTTCCACCCATCATGGAGTCATTGTAATTTTGTGCTCCTGGAATGTTGTGAATGTGACATGCTAATGGGTGGCAAAGAATGGCAGACTTGCATAATGTGTGCATCTCCTCAGCTCCACTACACTATTGTACTCCACAGACAAAACACAGTGCATGCCTTATGGAATTTGGACACATGAATAGAAAACCCTGACTAATAAATGGTTGCAGTTTTCATCAGATCAAACTATTGTTATCAAATAAGAATGTTGAATTTAAGCCCCCTATATCCACAAAACAATCACCTGAAAAATTTACACAGAAAGAATTGAGAAGGGATTAAAAGTGGTTCACTTCATGAATCAAATCAATATGAAAGTAGGCAATAATGAAAGATTTGAGGTATAAAAAAGATTGAAGACTTGCAAAACAAAATGGCATAGCTATGTTATATTTCAAAGGAGTTTTTAACAATCATGTAGGATTTACCATTCTCTTCCATGAGGTGTCAGTGCCATGTCCACCTCCCAGACACCACCACCCTGCTGAGTAAGAGGGACACAGAGCAGAGATTGTTGACTTGGACAAGAAAGGGTAGAAGACTTACTTTCTTCATGCACAGCTTCACTCTCTACTTGTAAGGACAGGAAAAAGGACCTTCCAGTGAGTTTTCTGGCTTGTGGAAAGGAGACAGCTACAACAAAGAACTGGGGAAAACTGAAAGTAAGGAATGAAAATAGGATGAAAGCAATCTCCCTCAGCATTATAGATACCAATAATGTACTTTATTATGCTTTAAGCAGCAGAACATTTTCAGAGAGAACCATGCTATCGCTTTAGTTGTGGATCACTGTGAGTCAGAGCATGTAGAGTTATAGAAAAAGGACTTGGATATTTGCAATATAGATATACTGAGCTCTTTCAAAACCATATATCATTAAGATTTCCAAAGTAGAAGTGTAGAAGCCACTGTGGCATTCTAGATTATAATTTCTGATAAGGAACTAGAGAGAGCTGTAAGCCACATAAGCCTATAGCTCTGTGGGATCCTCAGTAATTTTGTGAAAAGTGTAGAGGGTTTCTGAGACCAGAATATGAGGAGAAACACCAGAGGATGACCACAGCCTGGATTGGTCCATTTCTTGTGATGACCTCACAAGGAGCCATTGTGCTGGAACTCTGTGCCCCTTTATAAGGCCCTGCACCTGAAGCTCAGGGTCCACTTACCCAGGAAGCTGTTTTTGGTGACCTGTGGGGCTAGAACTGCTCTTAGCCAGTTTATTTCTCATTTGTGGATTCTTCTGTTTATCTTGTTTCTTATTTTTTTCTTTTTGTCCTAATTCTTTTTTCCAGATTTTGTTTTCTTTATTCTTTCCTTTTTTAAAAAAACTTTTGCTTTTTTCTTTTGCCTGTTTTTTAAAAATCTTTTCCTTTTTCTTTTACTCCTGTTTATTTTTTATTTTCTTATTTATTTTGTTATATTGTTTATTTTTTTCCAGCATTTGATTTCTTTTGTTGTTGTTGTTGTTAGATCAGTTATTCAGGTATACTTTGGAAGAGTTTGTGGTTTTGGTGATTTTGACCACCTTGTCACCACCTCTTCCCCTTGGAAAGTCTGCCTAGAGTCACCAGTCCTCCAGCTCAGCATAAACTCCAGCATGCTGCAGGTTCTTGCAGCCATGAGTGCTGAGGAGGAGACCCACTTCAAGAACTATTGGTTCCTGAGAACCATAGGAAAGGGGGCCTTTTCTATGATAAAATTAGCATGACACATCCTCACTGACCATGAGGTGGCTGTGAAAATCATACAGAAAGATGAAGACCCCAGCAGGCTCCTCATGCTCTCCTGAGAGGTCAGCAAAATGAGGACGTTGAGCCATCCCATCATCATCCAGCTGTTTGAAATGATTGAGAACAAGGAATTCTACCTCATGATGGAGTATGCCAGTGGAGGTGATCTCTTTAACTACCTGGTGGCCCAGGGCCCACTATTAGAACAGGAAGCCCAAGGGAAATGTCACCAAATCATATCTGCCATCCAGTACTGTCAACAGAAATTTATTTCCCACAGGGACTTGAAAGCAGACAACTTGCTTTTGGATGCTGCTGGGAATGTCAAAGTTGCTGATTTTGGCTTGAATAATATATTTAACATCGACCAGAAGCTGACAACCCTGTGCAGCACTCCCTATTATACTGCCCCTGAAATATTTAAGGAGTACACATACGATGGGCCTGCTGTCAATGTCAAGAGGCTGGTGGTGATTCTGTACACCATGGTCAGCAGGGATCTCCCATTTGCTGCCAGAGCTTCCAGACCCTGTGGGAACAGGTGCTCAGTGGGAGCTCCCCATTCCATACCACCTGGCTGTGGATTGTGGGAATCTCCCCAGAAAGTGCCTTATAGTGGGTCCCTGTAAGAGGACAAGCCACCAGAATGTGATGAGCAACCTGTGAGTAAATAGGGGCTGTGAGCACAAAGAATTGAAGCCATATGTGGAGCCCCTCCCAGATTGCCAGGACCCCCATCAGACAGCAATGATCGTAACCATGGGCTACAAAATGGAAGAGATACAGGAGTCCTTGAGAAATGTGAAACATGATGAGATCATGGCCATCTATCCCTTGCTGGACCACAGCAGATGGGAGCAGGAGACCTCTACCAGTGCCCCACAGACCCAGCCCTCACATGGCCAGATGCCCAGCCACCCTCCTTCCACACAACATATGGAGCAGCACATCGTGTCTGCCCAGTCCAGGTGGCAAAGAGGCAGCGAACCTGCGGTTTCCCCCCCGATTGCTTGTCTACAGCCCTTCAATACAGGGAGAAGGACCAGAATTCAGGGAGGGAGGCTTGGAGCCTGAGCAACACGTGGGCCAGCCCCCTGCCAGGCCAGGAGTGGGAGAAGCCCACCTCTGTGCCCTCCCTGCAGAGCTTCCTCCCCTGTCCCGGTCAGCCCTGCAGTTCTCCTCTCCTGCAGATGACCAACCTCAGCCAGGCCTTCGTGGATGAGGACCCGGAAAGCCAGCACACACCACAGACAGGAGCCTCCAAGATGTTGACTTCACCCACAGGGCTGCCTCATGTGTAGCAGCAGCCCTGGATGGCCTGGGTGAAGCCCAGCCAGGCCACCAGGCCCTGCCCCAAGGAGCATCATCAGGAGGGTCCCCTGCTTGGCCCTGTGGTCACCACCTCTTCCCACATCAGCTGCAGTGGGGATGGAGGCCCTGAAGGAAGCACTTCTCTGCCCACTGTTTGCAAGGGTAAGGCCTCCCCAGGGGCAAGCAGCAGAACTTGCCCTGCAGGGGGAGGCCCACCTCCCCTTCTGCCAACAGCCAGGGCAAGCTGAGCACCTGGAGGCTTTTTTTTTTTTTTTTGGCTTTCATCCAGCATCACCTGTGCCTAGGGTGCACCTGCAAGCAGCAGCACCAGTGGGGGAGGAATGACCAAGTGGGCCCTCAGGGGACCCAGCCATGGTCACGTGACCTGAAGTGGAGGATGAAGATGATGAGCTCTCTGGAGTCCCATGAGATGATGTGGGAGATCTGCTGGGTGCTTGGTGTACTTGGCTATGAGTGGGACCTTACGAGGCACCATGGACTTCTGTGTGTGTGCAGCATGCCACGCGAGGCATACTTCCTCCAGTGGAGGATGGAGGTGTGCAGGCTGCCACGGCGGGGGCTCCATGGGGTGCAGGTCAAAAGGGTGTCTGCAGTAGAAACATTATAAATGTGTCTTTTCTGTGTTACTACAAATGCAGGGAAAGTGGCTCCTCCTGACCAATGGAAGGACTGGGTGATGGGAAAGCGGTATGGTCAGATACTTTTGGGACTCGGTCCCTGGACCAATAATCAGGAAACCCTGGGAAGGAGCCTGGGGAGTTGCCAGGCTGGGGTCCTGGAGCCCTCCTGTACTGGCCTTGAACCCTGAGTGTGGAGACCGCTGTGCACCCTCTCTCATGTCTCCATGTACTCACCCTTGCTGCCAGTGTGGTGCCCCAGCTCCTTGCATGGTGACATGGTGTAGGTGACTCTCTTGTCCAGCACCTCAGCAATTTCCTGGGTGGAGCTCTGCAAAGAGAGTGCCCAGGTGCCAGGCCTCGAGGCATCAGGTCCTTCCCTGGCCCTCACCACAGGGAGTGATCCCACATGGTATTCATCTCCCCATATTTGACACACAACCCTACATCCAGAGAATTCCAGCCCATGAGGAAAGGAGGTGACAGCTGCTGATTAACATCTGGGCAGATGACGGCCACTCCAGCACTCCCCTCCCTGCCAACCATGATCTGGGTCTTAACATAGAGGCCCACCAGGACTGCATCCCACCAAGAGCCTACTCCTGACCAGGGCCTGACCACCTGATACCCCTCCCCTCTACACACACAAAGTCTGGGAAGGAGAACTGCTGTGAGGCTGCCCAGACAGGATCGCCTCTAATTGCACTGCTTCAGTGAGGCCTGACACATGTCACTTTGCCACCCTCCTGCTTGGCCTTAGGTAAGTGGAGACTCAGAGGAAGAGACACAAAGAAAAAGGACACTTTTGATCCTCCTATGTGAGAGAAGGAGAAAGTAGAGAGAGGAGGACTCCAGGTTCTTCTACAGCTGCAGATGCACAGAGAAGGCCTGAGAGGCTGGGAGAGATTTCAGAGTCAGGAATCAGCAGAACACAGAGGTACAGAACAAGGTCCCTGGGGGGACGGGCCCATGGAGCAGCTCCAGTCTGAGGAGACAAGCCCTGCCAGATGCCTGATTTCCACATGGCAGCATGCCAGGATCACCAGTAGCTGCATTTGTGAGAAAGTCTCTCTCTCTGATAGTGCCTGGATCTGGACATTTCATGACTGTGGAATTGTAAGCTTTTACCCCAAATAAAATTCTCATTATATGCCAACCCATTTCCAGTACCTTGCACCCACAGCACTTTGGCAAACTAAGAAAGGTGTAGTTGGTTTTATAGCACAATTGCCCTCTGTCTGTGGACCTGTGAATCCTACAAAATTTTTCCCTGCACCCTTTTCCTGTAATTCTCTGCCCACCAATTCATGTTTTGTGCATTCCAAATCCAGTGCAGATATCAGCACACTGTGCTGAAGTAATTTTGACCTGTGACTCCATACATAATACCCACTCTATGCCATGTCTCTTTTCCTCTCACACACATACAGGCCCACAATGAAAATAAAGTGCCTCTTCTTTTAATTTTCCTCTCTATCCCATAAAACATTTAGTTTGAGCACCATCCTTGAGCCTCCTATAAATGTTTGACATTAGTTAGTCAAGCAATTAGAGCACTACTCTAAGTCTGTACTTTGAAAGCATTAAGCCTGTGTCTGTCCACCCACCTACCCACCTGTGTTTTTACATCGCACCAGTCCTCTGCTCACCAGCAGTGATGAGTAGCTCTGAGGGTGCACAGTATAGGAAGAGCTCAGAATTAAGCTCCAAAGACAGGGCAATAACTTCTTGGAGTTCTCTCTGCTAGGAGGAGAAAAAGTGCACCTATATCAGTAAAGAACTCTTGCTTTGGGCAAAGAGCTCAAAAACAGTCTCTGAAGCCTGTAAAGCATCTTACAAGTATCATTATTATGGTGTCCCTTTTATCTACAGAACCTCAGAAACTGTAAGTTCCTGGGAACCTGCTTGGGCCTTAGTGAGTTTCCTACAGCACATAAAATGCTTAGGCAAAACTTCATGTGACTGCTCACATCATGAGATGCAGCAAAAAGATGTCTCCTCATATCCTTATCACCCTTCACTGCTGCCTCATTGGACATCCTGTCAGCATGCACATTTATAAGTGGTGAAGTGACTTACTCTGCACATGACAATGTCTTCAAGGGAGGAACAGAGAGAAGAGTGTGAGGTGTGTTTCAGGCTTGAGTCTGAAAAAATTGGGGAGACAGGAGGCAGGGGCCTGGGAATGAAACAGGAAATGAACTCCATGGGAGGAGGAAGCCAGGAGCCAGTGAGCAGAAGCTTTAAAAACTATTGGGGGTAAGGGGGTGAATCAATAAGAGGCAGGAAAATGGAAAATTCATGTATGTATGGAGATTAGCTAACATAAATTTAAATAGTGTGAGGAAGAAATTTTGAGAGAAATCAATAAATATCACAAGACAAATGACAATGAGAATACATCAAAACCTATGGGATGCAATGAAGGCAGTGCTGAGAGAGAAACTTATAGCCCTCAAAGCTTACAGTAAAAAAGAAAAAGGAGATAAAAGCAATGACCTAACTACACAACTGGAAGACCTAGAAAAAGAACAGCAAACTAATCCCAAAGCAAATAGAAGGAATGAAATAACAAAGATGAGAGCAGAAATAATTTGACATAAAAAAAAAATAGAATTAACAAAAACCAAAGATTGGTTGTTTGATAAGAGTAACAAAATTGAGAAACACTTAGCTAGACTGACAAAAAAAAAGGTGCAAAGAAATGAAATAAAAAATGAAAATGGCAGCATTACTACTGACCCCATAGAAATAAAAGAGATAATAAGAGTATACTTTGAACAACTGTGTGCCAAAAAGCTGGACAATGTAAATGAAGTGGAAAAATTCCTAGGAACATCTGAACATCCTCCACTGATCCTAGAAGAAATAGAAAATCTCAACAATCCAGTCACAAGCAAAGGAATGGAAACAGTCATCAAACAACTCCCCCAAATGAAAAGTCCAGGACCACATGAATTCACAGGTGAGTTCTACCAAGCATTCAAAGAAAATTTAATACCAGTCTTACTCAACTCTTCCAAAAAAATTGAACAAGAAGGAATACTATCAAACTCAGTCTGTGATGCCAGTATCACCCTAATACCAAAGCCAGATAAAGATATTTTAAAAAGAAAATTACAGATCCATTTCTCTAATGAACATGGATACAGAAATCCTCAATAAGTACTTGCTAATTGAATCCAACAACACATTAAAAGAATTATCATGATCAAGTAGGTTTTGTATCAGGCATGGAAGGGTGGTGTAACACAAGAAAATCAATCAGCATAATACACCGCATAAGTAAATCAAAGAAAAATCACATGATCTTATTGATTGATGCAGAAAAGGCATTTGACAAAATACAGCATCCGTTCTTGATAAAAATACTACAAAAGATGATAATTGAAGGAAACGTTCTCAACTTGATAAAGGCCATATGTGAAAAACCATCAGCTAACAATGTACTCAATGTTAAAATACTGAAAGCATTCCCATTGAGATCAGGGACAGTATAAGGATGCCCACAGTCACCACTGTTGTTCAGTATAGTGCTAGAGGTTCTAGCTAGAGCAGTCAGGCAAGAGAAAGAAATAAAAGGCATCCAAATCAGAAAGGAAGAAGTCAAATTTTCACCATTTGCAGATGATATGATCCTAAACCTAGAAAGTCCTGAAAAATCTACAACATACCTAGAGCTAATAAATGATTTCATTACAGTGTCAGGATACAAGATTGATATGCAAAAATCAGTGGTGTTTCTATACAATTGTAATGCACAATATGAGGAGGAAGTCAGGAAAATTCCATTTATAATAGCAACTAAAAGAATCAAATATTTAGTAATAAACTTAATTGAGGATATAAAGCACTTGTTTTCAGAAAACTACAATGAATTGCTAAAAGAAATTTAACAAGACCTTGATAATTATAAGAACATTCACACTCATAGATTGGAAGTCTATCTGTCATTAAGATGTCAATTCTACCCAAATTGATATCCAGATTGAATGAAATCCCCCCCAAAATTACACGACCATTTACTAAACAAATGGAAAACACAATTATCAAATTTACTTGGAAAAGTAAGAGGACTTGAATAGCCAGAAACATCTTAAAATGGAAAAGCAAAGTTGGAGGACTCTTACTTCTGAACTTTAAATCATATTACCTAGGTACGCTGGTTAAAAAAAAACACAACAACAACAGCATGGCACTGGTATAAAGATAGAAACATAGACGAGTGGAACTGAACTGATGCTTTAAAAACAGACCCACTCATCTGTGACCCAGTGATTTTTAACAAGCCTGTCAAACCCACCTAGCTGGGGAAGAACAGCCTATTCACCAATGGTGCTGGGAGAACTGGATATGTGGCGAAAAGAAAGAAAGAGGAGCCATATCTTGCACCTTATACAAAAATAACTCAAAATGTATCAAAGACCTAAATATTAAAGGAAGAACCATAAAGCTCCTAGAAGAAAATGTAGGGAAACATCTCCAAGACCTGATGTTAGTGGGAGATTCATAAATCGTACACTGAAAGCATGAGCAATGAAAGAAAACATGGAAAGATGGGACCTCCTCAAACTTAAACACTTCTGTGATTCAAAGGACTTCATCAAGAAGGTGAAAAGGCAGCCCACTCAATAGGAAAAAATATTTGGAAACCAAATATCCAATAAGCGTTTGATTTCCATTTTATATAAAGAGATCATACAACTCAACAATAAAAGGGCAAGTAACTGAATTTAAAAATGAGGAAAAGATTTAAATAGGCATTTCTTCAAAGAGGAAATATAAATGGCCACAAAGGGCATGAAAAAAATCCCATAGTCATAGCTATTAGGGAAATACAAATCAAAACAGCAGTGAGGATCATCTCACACCGCGTAGAATATCCATTATTTAAAAGACAGACAACAGTAAGTGCTGGAGAGGATGTGAAGAAGTAGGAACACTCCTTCACTGTTGGTGGGATTGTAAAATGGTGCAACCTCTGTGGAAGACAGTTTAGTGGTTCCTCAGAAAGCAAACTATAGAACTGTCATATGATCCAGCAATTCCTCTACTAGGAATATATCCAAAGGAACTAAAACATTTATGACACAAACAGGCATCTACACACCAATGTTTATAGTGGTGTTAGTTTTTTTTAATAGATTTTTAAAAATTTTTTTAAAGATACATAGAGCATACAAAATGTTACATTAAAAAAGGATCCCATGTACCCCCAATCCCCACCCCCCATTCCTCCTACATCACCAAATTCTTTCATCAGTGTGGCACATTCATTGCATTTGATGAATACATTTTGGAGCACTACCACACAGCATGGATTATAGTTTACATTGTTGTTTGCATTCTCTCCCAGTCCATTCAGTGGGTTATGGCAGAATATATGATGTCCTGCATCTGTCCCTGCAATATCATTCAGGGCAACTCCAAGTCCTGAAAATGCCCCCATATCACACCTCTTCTTCCCTCTCCCTACCCTCAGCAACTACCATAGCCACTGTCTCCACATCAATGATACAGTTTCTTCCATTGCTAGAGTCACAGTGATTCTATAATAGAATACCAGTACATCCCCCCTAATCCATGTTTTATTCCTGAATCCTGAGGACCCTGGGATGGTGATGCCCACCCCACCTCTAACTCAAGAGGGGACTTAGATCCCACATAGCTGATGAATGGAATTTTCCTGCTTGTAGTTGTACTCTCTTGGTTCCCTGGTGTGGTGGTTGACCATCCCCACCTCCTTGTTAGCCAACATAGGCAAGTCCAATGAATCATAGAAAAGGTGCTACAACTCTGCTGAGGCTCAGGGCACAGCTGGCACATGACCAGTCCAGAGACTCAAGTCTCTTGAGCATACACCAACCCCAGCGCCATCCACGGGTTCAGTAAAAGTGACAGAAGAGGCATGTGCAGAGAGGACACACCTGAGTCCAACTCTGTCACACTCAGGAGCACAAATTCAAAGTAGGGCCCACTGGCGAGGCACTGAACTCCAGAGACATTTGTCATGACCGTAGGACCTGGGTGTCTCCATAGCCCTCAGGAACACCACTACTTGGGATTGTATCTACTTTGGCTGTCTCTGAATTCTTGCTGAGATGTGTGTAAGTGCACCCCTTCTGATGACCTCCCGACTCACTTTGAAGCCTCTTAGCCATATTAACTCATTTGTGTCTACCATTTCCCCCTTTTATTCAATGTCTTTTTCTAGTTGCATCACCACATAGTGGTGTTATGAACAGTTGCCAAAAGATGGGAACAACCCAAATGTCCATCAACCAATGAATAGATAAAGAAAATGTATAGACATTTGATGGAAGACTATGCTGCAATAAGAAATGAAATTGGGAGACTTATGATAACATGGATGAATCTTGAAGACATTATGCTAAGTGAAGTAAGCCAGACACAAAAGGACAAATATTGTATGGTCTCATTAATATGAACTAAATATGAATAATAAATGCATTCAGTTAAAATCTGGAGTATAGGTTATTAGGAGATAAGAGGAGGGCTGAGACAAACTTCTGATGCTTAATTCATATAGAAGTTTCAGTTAACTTGACTGTAAAAGTGTGGAAATGGATAGAGTTGAAGGTAACACATAGTGAGTAGCAGCTGGTCTACAAATGTGATTGTGACTGAAAAGGACAGTCTGGGGAAGTAAATGCCAGTTGAAAGAAAGCCAGAGAATAATCTTGGGACTGAATAACATAGTCAATTCAGAGGTGGATGAGAATTGTGGTTGATGGTATAGATACAAGAGTGTCCTGTGAGATAGAGTGAATGTAAATCACTGTTGCAGGGTGTTTGGATTTGGAGAAGCATGGGAAAAATACAGTTTGTGTGACCTATGGACTGTGGTTAACAGCAATACTGTAATATTCTTCATCAATGTCAAAGATATACTGTGTTGATAATGGGGAATGGAAAAAATGTGTCAAATGTATGCTGTGCACCATGGTTGGTGGTAATAATCTGATGATACTATTTCATAATCTAACAAACATTCCACCATGGTGTGGTGTGTTGGTGAAGGGGTGTTGTATGGGAATATTACTCATGTGCCTGACTGCTTTGTAAGTTCACAACATCTGTTATAAAAATATATTCTTAAAAATGAGGTGGGTTGGGGGAAGAATGTGTTGGTTTAGGATATAGACAATAGTGATGGTATTTGGTGATGCTCTTCCATGGTTTGTAACAAATGTATCACAACAATGCAAGGTATTGGGATGATGCATGTGACTCTTGTATGATGTTATGCATGTTTATTTGTAAGTTTACAACTTTTACTATGCATTATTGTGTATGTTCATGTATGAATTATATACTTCAATAAAAGTGTCAAAAAAATAAGAAGTAGGGGGTGACAGATATCTCCAGCTTAGGAGACCTGGGCTGGTTTTGCCCTGAATTTGGCAGCAAGTAGATTTTTGGAAATTTCCAAGGAAAAAAGTGGAGGTAAAGGTCATGGTGGGCTCACAGACTGAGATCTTAAGACACTTGGTGAGCTGTGGACTGGAAGGCAGGAGGCATAGGACATTCAGCTGGGAAGGGGCAATTGTCAGTCAAACTGCTGCAGGGTGATGAGGCTCTGTGTACTTGAAAACTCTAAGGAGGAGGAGGCATCCAGTGCAGTCACATGAGCCTGAAATGCTAAGAAGTGAGGAAGAGGATGTCAGGGAGATGGGAAGCATGAGAAGGACTCCAGGTGCCACTGCTCCCCTGAAGATGGAGGGAGATGTGGAGAGCAAGAGAAAGAAACACCCAGTTTGCCAAGCCCCTGAATGATGGAAGTGAACTGCCCCTAGAATCTCAGGTAAAAACAGCCCTGGGGACCACTTGATTTCTACCTGGTAAGACCCTGAGCAGACAACCCAGCTACACTAGCAGACTCCTGACCCAAAGAAACTCCTGGATTGGTGGTAACTTGCTATCTGGCATAAGAGAGCTGCCCAGCATGAAAGAAAGTGCAGCTTGCCCAAGAATGGCACCACACACATGGAGAGCTGACACAAGATGATGCAACAAAAAAGAAACACAGGTTCTCAGTGCCACTGGTAAGGATAGAAGTGGTCACAGAAGAACACACAGTGAATGAACACAGAGAGCAGACAGCCAGGGAGGAGGGTAAGAGGAGAGAAATTAAAAAAAAAAAAAAATCTTAAAGAACAAACTTATACAGGCTTTTCAATGGACTTCTCCTGAGTGAAATTTCAAAATCTAGACAGAAAATATCTTCCTATGTGTGAACCTACTCTCTATTCATATATGTTTTAAATAGAGAAATGTTTGGTTTCCAAAGCAGTCATGCATGAAATACAACATTCCCATATGCCACCCTGTTATTGACACCTAGCATTGGTATGGGGTATTTGTTAAAGGATGGCAATTTTATAAAATTGAACTATAGATTATATTTCATGCTTTAACTTAGGGTTCATTCTTTGTGTCATGCAGTGCAATGGATTTTTTAAAAATATTATTTTATTGCTCTCTATACAAGCTGACATTTCCCTTCATAACCAAAGTTGGATCTATATTTTAGAGATGTTACTTACATCCACAATGTAGTGCTACCATCAGCACCACCTACTACCAAAACTTTACATTCAACCCAAACAGGAACGTTTTGTGCAGTTTAAGCCTTATCTTCCTATTCCCTCTCCCCACCCCATCCCCTGATAACCAGTATTCTAGGTTCTGACTTTGACTTTGCTTATTCTAATTATTTCATATCACTGAGATAATATAATATTTGTGCTTTTGTGTCTGGCTTTTTTCACATAACATGTCTTCAGGACTCATCCATGTTGTCACATGTATCAGAACTTTATTCCTTTTTAAGGCCCTTTCATATTTCCATCCTAGCTGGACAGATTCTATACATCCATTTGATTTATTATTCTATAACAGATAAACAGGCCAAAAGATATATTCCCCCTACATCCATCTGACAATGACCACTAGGAAGAGCTGCTTTATATAAAGTCTAACAGAAAATTTTCTGCTAAGATGTGTCCATTTTAGCATCATCACATCCCCAAAGGCAGATGCTGATTGGGTTTTTGGCATTGGCATTGTTTTGAGTGATCAAGACATGGTCCCCAATCCCTACAGATGCAGATGCTAACCAGCAGGTTTGGTGGAAGAATTAGGCCATGAGTGGTTGTCTAATGCCCCCCTCTGTTTAGGAAACAATGAGCTTCTATAACAATGATGTTTCTGACAATCAGGTGTTTAAGACCCCCTTCCATTCTAAAACTCATGCAGGGGTCTAGGCTGATGGGCTGGGACAATAAGAACAGCCCAGTGAATGCTGAGGAGATGCCAACTATGCCCATGTTGGTCCAGGGCCTAAGTGGCCTCCAGAGGGACCTGGGCAGTTCACACACACAGTGTTCAGGCCTCTCCTCTTTTTTAGCCTGCTTTTCTTCCCTGAATTCTGTCCCTGCCTCTCACTTGTGCCTCTCAGCCCCCACGTGGCTTGGCCATCTGGCCCCCCTGTCAATAGCATAAACTTCTGCAGTCCTGGTGAAGGCCCAGCCGGGCACCTTGGTCCAGAGAGTAGTAGGAGGAGAGGATGGAGCTGCTCTGCGCAGGGAGTGGCAATGAGAGCAGCTTCCTCTACCCAATGGGCTCAGCAGCAAGGGCTCTCTGCAAGGCAGTAGGGAAGGGGGCAAGTAGGATCAGAAGAGGACATGGTCTATGGGTAGAAGGGAGGGAAAAAGGAGGAGGTGTGTGTGTGTATCCATGTGTGTGCATGCATCATGCATAGCTGGGTTTCTGTGTGTCCAGGTGTCTTCAGCTCGTGTTGTTTGTGTGCATACATGTGCATGTCTTTCTGTCCAGAGAGATTGTTTTTTTCCCCTTTATTAGGGATTTTATGGGTTTTCAGAACAATCATGCATGAAATACAGGATTCTCACTACCACCCCACCAACTCCTTGATGTGATATGAGACATTTGTTACAATTGAGGAAAGTACCTTTTTATGATTGTAGTATTTTTTATTTTTTTTCTTACACTAAAAAAATGAGGTCCCCATATAATACCCCCACCCCACTCACCCCACTTCTACATTAACAACCCTTTCTTCATCGTGGCACATTGATTGCATTTTGGAATACATTTTTGAATACATTTTGGAGCACTGCTGCACCACGTGGATAGTGGTTTACATTGTAGTTTACATTCTCCCCCAGTCCACTCAGTGGGCCATGACAGGACATACAAAGTCCAGCATCTCTCCCTGCAGTACCACCCGGGACAACTCCAAGTCCTGAAAGTGCCCCCACATCATATCTCTTCTTCCCTCTCCCTACCCTGAGCAGCTACTGTGGTCACTTTCTCTGCATCAATGATACAATTTTTTCCATTACTAATCACAGTAGTTCCATAGTAGAATATCAGTAAGTGCACTCTAATGCATAATCCGTTCCTCCATCCTGTGGACCCTGGGATGGTTATGTCCAGTCCCCCTCTATATCAAGAGGGGGCTTAGATTCTACATGCCAGTTGGCTCTACTTTGGAGTTTGTGTTCCTGAGTGTGATGGAGTTGGACTCAGATATGACCTTTCTACACATGCCTTTTCTGTTACTTTTACAGGACCTGTGGTTGGCACTGGAGTTGGTGTATACTCAGGAGACCTGAATCTCTGGACTGTCCATGTGACAGGCAGGCCCTGAGCCTCAACAGACTTGCAACTCCTACCCTCTAGTTTATTGGACTTACCTGGCGAGCTAAGAGGCAGGTGAAGATGGTCAACCACCACACAAAGCAGCCGAGAGTGCCTACAACTGCAAGCAGGAGAATTGCATCCATCATCCATGATTGTACTATTAAAGTTCATGAATATAACTTAAGGTTCACTATTTATGTAGTGTACTACTTTGGATTTTTTTAAAAATTTCATTAAAAAATTGTTACCATATATACAATCTAACATTTCCCCCTTTTATTCATATTCAGATTTTATTTCAGTGTTCTTTCTTTCCTTTTATTTTAAATTGTATTAAATGAATATAGATTAAAAGTTATAGAGATTAAATAGTAGGGATGCTATAATCCAAGACTGAGAACATGAAAGAATGTTTATAAAAATAGCTTTTTAATTATAAATGGAATGTGTACTCATTGTATGCTGAGGACAAACTATTAGTGCACAGTGTTTAAAGACTGACTAAACACCATGTTTGGGGAGATCCTTGATACTCAATACTCTATGATTGTACATAGTTTCACCTTGGGTACAGTGACTCTTTTTAAAAATCTGTGCTTAAAAGTGAATCATGACCTTTATAATAGGCCACTTTCTGCCTTTGTGATTTTGAAAGAAAAACAGCTGTGGGCAGTTTTGGTTGGTGTCTGTGCAGTGCTCCTGGGCACAGCTCTCATGAGAGAATCTGTTTATTTAGCATCTGCCTGAGTCAGGAATGGGTCTAAACAACAAGCCCTAGCTGCCAGAGCTCATGATCTACACCAAACACCATTAGGGGTCAGTAAAAGGGAATTCAGATTCACAACTGCATGTTTTTGCAGAGGTGGACATAGAAAATACATGATCATGTCCAATTTTTGCCATTAGTTTAGAGGTCAGTGTAAAGATAGAAATGTAGATTTTTGTAAATAAGTGTAAATCAAATAAATGTTAATGTTATGTGAAGGATTTTTATTTTCTATTCATTTTATCATCACATTATTTTTTAAATCCTATCAAGGATGAATTTGTTTCCTAAGTAATTTCATTTAGAGAGTATAGCTGTTTTCCAGATAAAACAGTTCCAGTAAACATATAAACTTAATTATGATCAGATGAACTCATGTTGTCCTTTATTTGCTGTGGGGGTAAAATGCAAATACATAAAATAGTCAAAGAAGTCATTTACTTTTTTCTTAGTCCCTAACTGATTCTGATAGGAAGCCAAGCCATCTTGCACTGTACTACAATGCTTGTTTAATACTTAAATCTAATTGTCCCTGCTATTTTTAGCTGTGAATTGATTCTTTACTAATTAGAAAATGTTGTTACTCTCATATTTTAATGAATTGAAAATTAGTTTATATTCACAAAATATACTACACTGTTTTGTATGTATGTGAACTTTAGTTATTTAAAACTTCCTTAGTTTAATTCTCACTCTGTACTTGAAACCACTTTTTCCCCCAAATTAGTGAAATCAACCAGGAAAATTGGAGACAAATGGAATGCCTTCCTCACTTCAACTAAAAGCATCTGGAAAGGTGATCCATAAGTTAGTGGAAAATTGTACATAGATGTAGGAAAAGCAGGGGAGAAGATGTGGAGGAAGTAGATCTCAGAAAGACATCCAAGTTCTTTTTTCTAAGAGGAAGGCAACAGCCTGAGTTCACAACTAAAACCCCTTCCCTAAAAGTGTGACAACATGTTAACAGCCTGGGGTAGGAGACTCTTTTGGCCTTTATCCTGAGTGTGAAAACAATTAGAAGGGATAAAGGGAATTGGGATACCGGAGAAAGGAGAAACTGCTCATCATTATTGGTTGATGAAAATTAAAGACTAAAATATATTTTATATTTCTATAAAATAGAGACAGTGTTTGCAAGCAAATAGAACAAAGAGCATTTTCCTATACTGATGCTGAAATTGTACATTGGTGCAGAAACAGTGCATTGAAGTTTGACCCAGCAATTCCACTACTAGATATGCACCCTGGGGCATTGCACATGTGCCCAAGGATACATGGAATAGCCTGTTTAAAAGACTTTTTTAAAAAATTACTCTTGTATCACAAAAAAACTGAAAAATGACCAAGATGTTCATAAAAGAGTAGAAAAAGGAATTGTAAAAGAAATTCTTTGAATTCTATGCAACAATGACTGCTACAAAAATTATAACCACTCACAACAACGTGGAAGAATCTTGCCAATCTAATTTTGAATGATAAGAAAAGGCATATAAGAAGACAAGAATAATGAACAAATTTATGAGTATTGTAGAAAGTCTACAAAATACTCAATATGTATTTTTGGGATTTAAAAATGTGCTTTACCTCTGAAAAATAGCCAGCAATTGATAATCACAAAATTAAAGATACTAATTATGACAAATTTAAAGTTTCTTTTTCAAGAGAAGAGAAAAGATGTTGAAAAGAAGTGGTAGGTTCCTGTGCAACCCAAATTTACATTGGAAAGAGGATAGTAACAAATGATGGTGAACATATAATTTGAAAGCCTAGTAGAGAGTGCGTCTTTTCTCCTTTATTTCCCTCCCTCACTCCCCTCTCACCCTTCCTCCCTTCCTTCCTCTCTTCCTCTCCTCTTTCACTCTCTCCCTCCTTCCCTCATTCTACCTAGGACCAAGAAGACAAATTACATTTTTCTGTTTCCTCCATTTAGGGCATTATTTGAGACTGTTCTATTTGCTATTTATTTTCCATTGACCTAAGAATAATTAGGTATTTTTTTAAAGATTTATTTATTTATTTATTTCTCTCCCCTTTCCCCCCACCCCGGTTGTCTGTTCTCTGTGTCTGTTTGCTTCATGCTCTTTGTCTGCTTCCGTTGTTGTCAGTGGGATGGGAATCTGTGTTTCTTTCTGTTGTGTCATCTTGTTGTGTCAGCTCTCTCTGTGCGTAGCACCATTCCTGGGCAGGCTTCACTTTCTTTCATGCTGGGTGGCTCTCCTTATGGGGTGCACTCCTTGCATGTGGGACTCCCCTATGCGGGGGACACTCCTGCATGGCAGGACACTCCTTGCATGCATCAGCACTGCACATGGGCCAGTTCCACACGGGTCAAGGAGGCCCAGGGTTTGAACTGCAGACCTCCCATGTGGTAGATGGATGCCCTAACCACTGGGCCAAGTCTCCTTCCCTAATTTGATATTTTGGATAAACACTCATGGAATCAGTTTTGGGTTTACATTAAATTGTTAGTTTGGTAACAAAATGAATGATTGTCTTATGAATTGTAAGCCTTTCTATCTGTTCCTTAGAAATTATCTTCAGGAACAACCATATTTTTCTGCTGAGACTCAAATTTTATGAAGGCTTACCAGAGTACCTCCATGATGAAATTGAGATAAGGTATGTAAGACATAAGGGTGATAAATAATAATGGAGGAAGAACAAGAACTCTTATTTGTGACCCCTAATTTAGAGATCTAAGTTTCTCTTAGTTGAATTGTATTTAGAAAAAGGTAACTGTTTATAATATTTGTTCATTAATTCATTGAATAACATTTATTGAGTATTTACTCCTTGCAAGTCTTAGTAGATGCTGAGGGTATAGTTATGAACAAGATATACTGTCCCTACCCTTATGAAGATTATCGTTTATCAAGGGAAACATAGAAAGCAAAAAATTACACAGTGGATGTTTAAAGCACTATTTTGTAGTGAGTCCAAAACAAATAGGGAACGTTGTGAAAATATTTAATTTGACCCTGTCTGGGAATCTGGGATAACTCCTTTGAGGAAGTGACATTTAAGTTTCATTATTTATCATTATCACAAATGGACTGAAGAATTCAGATTAAATCAATGCTTAGGGAAATACCTAAGTAAAAACTATTAAAGCGTTAATAACAGTCATGGTAACCTAAATTTATATTCTCTCAATTCTTAGCCATCCACTTGCTAAATTCATTCGAAACTCTTGGCTTTTCTTATTTTAATAGTAGCTTTCACAGTTCCTACATGTACCTATGTATAGAGTATAAGATGTCATAAACTCATTTCAGTCTTTACAGTTGACAACTACTAAAAGCTTCCAAGTTATAATAGTTTTGAAAAAAAATTGTTAAAATGCATTAAACTTAGTTTATATGTCATCTTATTCTTCCTTCAATAAACAAAGCCAAGCAGTTCTATTATCTGTCTTTCCAGATAGACGGTGAGCTTCTCAATGACAGAGGCATGACCCCAGAACTTTGCCTGCAAAGGAGACATATCCTAAATAAATAAATAAATATTGAGTAATTCCAATTATAAACAATCTATTTAAAGAGGTAGAAAGCAACTAGATGACCAAACTTCGGGATTTTTGGTAAGAAAATTTTAAGCAGAGTGAGTAGTTACAAGCAGGGGCTTTGAAATCACAAAGCCTGGTTTTGAATCCAAGTTCCTTAATGTAATACTTGTGCATCTTTAGGAAAGTTACTACATTTCTCTAAATTCCATTTTCCTTGTCTCTAGAATAACTGAGATTCGTGTGTCAAGTACTTAGCATAGTATCTAACACTTAGGAACTGTTGCATAAGTGGTGGCAAATGTTATTAAAAAGACTGTACCAAATTTTTTATCCATTTGTGTTTTATCTGTGTAGATTTAAATAGATAAATATTGTGACATAAAATACTGGTATGCTTGAGAGAAGATAGATAATTGACCTGTCCCACAATTATCCCAAGTCAGAAAGTAAAGTGCTCTTAACTAATACCCTAATTATTTATTAAAACTAAACTTCAGGGAAACGGACTTTGGCCCAGTGGTTAGGGCGTCCGTCTACCACATGGGAGGTCCGTGGTTCAAGCCCCGGGCCTCCCTGACCCGTGTGGAGCTGGCCCATGTGCAGTGCTGATGCGCGCAAGGAGTGTCGTGCTACACAGGGGTGTCCCCCGCGTAGGGGAGCCCCACGCGCAAGGAGTGCACCCATAAGGAGAGCCGCCCAGCGCGAAGGAGGGAGCAGCCTGCCGAGGAATGGCGCCGCCCACACTTCCCGTGCCGCTGACGACAACAAGCGGACAAAGAAAAAAAAAAAAAAAAAGACGCAGCAAAAAAAAGACACAGAAAACAAACAACTGGGGGAGGGGAGGGGAATTAAATAAATAAAAAAATAAATCTTTAAAAAAAAAAAACTAAATTTCATGAATTACTGCTAATCATTGGTAATTAAATGGATAGTTATGACCTTACCAGTTCAGAGACTATACTTCCTTCCTTTTTCTGTAAGTTTTTTAATAAATCAAGTAGTCTTTATTAATGATTTTTTGTGGATTTTAAGAATCCAGATATCTCCTGTTGTATCTTTCACAGAGATTAGAGATTTGATGTATGAGGTTTACTTGAATTGGTGTGTGTGGATATATTGCCTTTGGGGATTGAAAGAATAGAAGATCTAGTCTATATTTCTATGTTTCAGCGTCTGTAAATGAATTTAGTCATTTTAAATACTTCTCAGTTATTCTCTTGTCCTATATTATGTAAGATACTTTCACTCTTCTCTTCCTGTTTTCATTATATTGATTAATACTGGCATTTCCTGAAGACCTTTTTGGAAGTAAAGCATGTAAGGAAACTCATTGATTAAATAAGCTAATATTTTAAGGCTTAAAAATGTATTTTAATTTATGTTATTTCTAAAGTTTTCTTTACTGGGAAAAGTGAAAATAAATGCACCCTACAACAAAGCAAAAAAAATTCATTCAACAAAAATAACCTTTAAGGCCCTTTTATTCTACATTTTAAAAATGTCCTTCAAGTTTCTCTAGAAACAAAGTATTGACGATGTTTTTTCTCTTATAAACCCTAGATCTTGGATGTAGTTAAAGATTTATGGAAAATGATTTTGGAATATGGTTCTAAGACTATAAGATGTTGATTTAAAATATGGGAATATATGATGACCTGAAAATTATTTCTGTGCATGAAATATTTTGATTTATTTGGTAGATTTTCTTGCTTCAGAAGTTATATTTAAAAGTAACAAATATGGGGAGTGAATGTAGCTCAAGTGTTTGAGCATCTGCTTCCCATGTATGAGGTCCTGGGCTCAATTTCCAGAAACGTCTTTAAAAAAAGTAAATTCAGCTTGAAGTTAGTGGGGGTTCCTAAGAGTCCATTTAGGGGATTTTGCTTATAAGATTAATAACAGCTGACAGTTTTATGTAAGGCAACCCAACAACCTATACTCATAAGAATATTAGTGGATGGAATTTATATCATAACAGTTTTAAATTTTAAAATTTGCGTTATTTTCTTTTTTTACCTTTATTTGTATTTCTCATTAACTCCTATAATGCCCATGATAAATAGGAAACAGACAATATTTTAACAATTGTGTCCTGCCCCAGGATACAATGCAAATCATTGATTATTGATAGTTGTCTGTGGGTCTTCTGATTTATTTTTCTCTTTCCATATGTTGGGCTATTTCATTCAATTATTTAATGACTTTTTAATCCATAATGAGGATTTAGAAATCTTGGTCTGTAATTCTCAAGATGATTTGCAAAGTGTACAGTATTTACTGAAAGAATGAACTTGAAAATAAATGCCTAAGTAAAATTAAACTTTTCTCTGAATTTCCTAATGTGCATTTCTGGACATTGTTTTTCCTTTATGTACCTATAGCAATTCTACATTTTCTCTATTAGAAAAATTCAATCATGATGATTAAAATCTGTCTTTGCTGTAATTTTGGTTTCTAACCTATTAGTGGCCATGTTTTTGCACTTCAAACAACTGTGCTAGGTGGTTCTATAGAGAGCAGATATAAAAGCTTTTTTTTTTTAAAGATTTAATTTTTTTATTTATTTAATTCCCCTCCCCTCCCCCGGTTGTCTGTTTTCTGTGTCTTTTTGCTGCGTCTTGTTTCTTTGTCTGCTTCTGTTGTCATCAGCGGCACAGGAAGTGTGGCCAGCGCCTTTCCTCAGCAGGCTGCTCCCTCCTTCGTGCTGGGCGGCTCTCCTTACGGGTGCACTCCTGGCACGTGGGGCTCCCCTACACGGGGAACACCCCTGTGTGGCACGGCACTCCTTGTGCGCATCAGCACTGCACATGGGCCAGCTCCACATGGGTCAAGGAGGCCTGGGGCTTGAACCGCGGACCTCCCATATGGTAGACGGACGCCCTAACCACTGGGCCAAAGTCCGTTTCCCATAAAAGCTTTTTTTAAATTTATTTATGTATTTATTTATTGAAGGACTTTTATGCAAGTTTATTACAGTAGAACTTGTCATATACCTGGTTGCCCATCATCTTTTAAAAAAATTATTTAAGTACATCACGCATACATAAACATACATAATAAGTATTTAGTAATAGTTGTGAATTATAAAACAAGCATATAACATCATACAAGACTCTCTTACCTTTCCCTAACACCAATACCTTGCACTTTTGTTTAACATTTCTACATAGAGAATAAAGAACATTGTCAAAATATTACTACCAACCAAAGTATTTTCCCCAACCCACTCTACTATTAATATTATCTTTATATCATTTGTATATGGACATGCATAAACAAAAAGTGTATAATAAAAGTTGTGAACTCACAAACCAAATATGCATAACATACAGTGTCCCATACGTAAACCCTCCACCAATACCTTGCATTGTCATGAGATGTTTGTTACATATTATGAAAGACTATTGCCAAAATCTTACTACTAATTAAAGTCCTTATCTTATATTTGGGGTATTTTCCCCCACCCACCCTATTATTATTTTTAAATATATTTTTTATGACCGAAGTTGTAAACTTATAAAATAATCATGTACATGTATAGGAAAACAACATCCCTCTATCAACACAGCACATGGTGGTAGAACATTTGTTACAAATAACATATTGTCATCTGATTGCTACCACATCCATAATGTACATTTGGCAGACATTTTTCATACTTCCCCATTATGAAAACAGTACATCTTTGTTTTTTTTAAATTTTATTTTATTTATTCATTTTTTAAAAAAATATTACATGAAAAAAATGAGGTCCCATTCACCCCCACAACCCCCACCCCACCACTCCCCCCAAAGTAACACTCTCCCCCATCATCATGACACATCCATTGCATCTGGTGAGTACATCTCTGGGCATCGCTGCACCCCATGGCCTATGGTCCACACCATAGCCCACATTCTCCCACATTCCATCCAGTGGGCCATGGGAGGACATAGAATGTCCAGCAATTGTCCCTGCAGCACCACTCAGGACAACTCCAAGTCATGAAAATGCCTCCACATCTCATCTCTTCCTCCCATTCCCCGCACCCAGCAGCCACCATGGCCACTTTTTCCACACTAATGCCACATTTTCTCGATTATTAACCACAATAGTTCATGAATAGAATATCATTAAGTCCACTCTAATCCTTACTGTATTCCTCCTTCCTGTGGACCTTGGCTTGGTTGTGTCCATTCCACATCTATGTCAAGAGGGGGCTTAGATTCCACATGGATACTGGATGCAATTCTGCTTTCAGGCGTAAGCACTCTAGGCTCCATGGTGTGGTGGTTGACATTCTTCAACTCCATGTTAGCTGAGTGGGGTAAGTCCAATAAATCAGAGTGTAGGAGCTGAAGTCTGTTGAGGCTCAGGACCTGGCTATCATATTGTCAGTCCAGAGATTCAAATCCCCTAGGTATATCTTAAACCCCAGTACCAACTACAATTCCAGTAAAGTAGCATGAAAGGTTTGTGAAAAGAGATCTCATCTGAGTCCAGCTCCATCACACAGAAACACAGCTCCAAAGAAGGGCCAACTGACATGGCAGTGAACTCCAACTGCCATGACCATAGAACCTGTGGGTCTCTTTAGCCCTCAAAAGAACCAGTACCTGGGGTTGTATCTACTTTCTCTGTCTCAGGGACTCAGCTCAGGTGTGCGTAAGGACAATCCTTCTGACAACCTGCAGACTCTTTTTTAGAGACTCATAGCCATATAAACTCATTTGTCCTTTCCATTTCCCCCTTGATTTAGGTCAAACAGCATTTTTAACTCCTGTTATTATATGTAGACAGGGATATTCTGTCTACCTTTAATTCAAGGTCATTTTCTAGTTATGTCATTAGCTGGTACTTGGTAGTGATCCCTCGGTGCCAGGGAGGCTCATCCCCAGGTGTCATGTCCCATGCTGGGGGGAAGGCAGTGCATTTACATGCTGAGTTTGGCTTTGAGACTGGCCACATTTGAGTAACACGGAGGCTGTCAGGAGGGAACCCTTAGGTACAGTGCTGCTCTAGGCCTTGTTCTTATTTCAGGTGTATAGGCTCACAAGCATAGTCATTAGTATCAGGGGCTCATTGTTGGACCCTCATTCCTTCCTGGTCCTTGCCGTTGCACTTGGGGGACTGCTACTGCTCCCATAGGGACCATGACAGAGCCTCCAACCCGTCCTGCCAGGAACCCAGTACCCCCCCCCCCAGCTATTGTTTTTAATTGTTTCCATTATGAGTATCTACAAATATTTCCATGCACCCTGGACACATGCCCTGTGTAACTCCCTGTCAACCATATGTCCCCTGTCAATAACATCCCATACCAGTATTCCTCCACTGCCATTGTTGAACCACTCTGTGATCCAAAACTTCCTGAACAGTGAAGCCCAATATAATGTCAGGTTCCCTTAATAGTAAAATGGAATATAATGATGAGTTTAAAGGTTAGATATAGAATATATATTGATTTGGAAAAATTCTGCATCCTATCTTTTTCTTTTTTCCCTAATTATTGAGCTTCTCTTCAAAGAGCCTTAGATCACAGTAATTCAGATATACAATATACAGTAGTCCCACATATCCATTATAAAACGTTTTCCCTTCCACAGAGATAATCTTTTAACTTATTCATATCATATTTACTGAAATTGATGTACAGATATTGAGACAATAGCTTTCAAACAAGGTAACATTTGTGTTTATATTGTGTTTTATACTCTAGGCTATAAAGTTTTCTAAAATTTTTAGTTATGCTATGTTTTACATTATGGTTTACATTGTTAGTCTGTCGTCCCCTATATGTTTTTGGTGTAATATTACATGTTTTATATCCATCTTTGTGTACTCTTGGGAAACACTTCCCTTGCCCTCACATTTACTCTGGTTCCATCTATTCAATATCTATTTCCCCCTCCCCTTGGGCCCACAGTGACAGTCAATCTTCATTTCCTGAGGAGCCATGTTCAGAGATACTTGCAAAAGTGCTGAGGGACTGACCTGCTCAACTGCCCTAATGCCCCGGGAGCCACCATTTCTCTTGAGAGATACAGTTCCCTCTATTTGATGGCATTAGTCCTCCCCAGGTTGTGGGTCTACCTTTACTCTCATTATATGGGTCTCTACCCAATGGTATAACCCACTCTGGCAAAATGAGCATTCACATATTCCCTGGGAGTCTGTCCTGCATCAGGTTATCCCCTTTGAGTATCTTAAACAGGTAACTTTCCTAATTATATTTTGAAAAGGTTTTCTCAGCATTATACTCTCAACCAACACAGGTCAGTCTCCTAAGTCCATGTGTTCCCCACCCTCCCCCCAATTTCTTAGGCATTATTACCCATCCGCCCATCCCTAGTCCCCCTCAAACAACCAAAGCCCCACACAAAGGTAACCCTATGCCCCCATTTTATCCCTTCCTTGTACACATACTTACTTCCAGCTTATCATAGATTTCACCCATGTAGATGTCAGGTTACATTCTTCCTCTACCCCCCAATTTCCTGTAAGCCTATCTTCCAGTCTCTAGCTCTCTGAAGCAGCTTGCTTATTTCATTTCATTGAGGTCAGGTACTATTTGTCCTTCAATGCCTGGGTTGCTTCACTCAACATAAGGTTCTCAAGATTCATCCTTGTCATCACGTGTGTTTGTAGTGTATTCTTAAAGCCGAGTAGTATTCCATTGTATGTATATACCACATTTTATTGATCCACTCATCTGTTGATGGGCATTTGGGTTGACTCCAACTTTTGGCATTAGTGAAAAATGCTGCTATGAACATTGGTGTACATATATCGGTTTGTGTCCTTGTTTTCAGTTCTGCTGGGTATATACCCAGCAGTGGAATTGCTGGGTCATATGGCAAATCTATGGTTAATTTTTTGAGAAACTGCCAAACTGCCCTCCAGAATGGTTGGATCCTTCTGCATTCCCACCAGCAGTGGAAGAGTGTTCCCATTTCTTCACATCCTCTCCAGCATTTGTATTCTGTTTTTTCATAGCTGCCAATCTTATGGGAGTAAGATGGTATCTCATTGTAGTTTTGATTTGCATTTCCCTGATAGCTAATGATTTGGAGCATTTTTTCATGTGCTTTTAGCCATTTGTATTTCTTCTTTGGAGAAGTGTCTGTTTAAATCTTTATCCCATTTTTTAAATGGGTTGTTTATCTTTTTATTTTCAAGGTATAGGAGTTCTTTATATATGAAAGTTATAAGTCTCTTATCAGATGAGGTTGCCAAATATTTTCTCCCATTGTGTAGGTTCCCTTTTTACTTTCTTGACAAACTCCTTTGAGGTGAAGAAGGTTTTAATTTTCAGGAAGTCCCATTTATCTATTTGTTCTTTTGCTGCTCGTGCTTTTGGTGTGAAGTTCATGAAGTTTTTTCTATTACAAGATCTTGTAGATATTTCCCTACACTACTTTCCAAGGTCTTTATGGTCTTGGCTCTTATATTTAGGTCTTTGATTCATCTTGAGTTCATCTTTGTATAAGGTGTGAGATGGTAATCCTCTTTCATTGTTCTACATATGGATATCCAGTTCTCCAGGCACCATTCATTGAATAGGCCATTCTCTCCCAGTTGAGAGGGTTTGGTGGCTTTATTGAATATTATATGGCTATATATATGAGGTTCTATATCAGAACTTTCAATTCAATTCCGTTGGTCTGTGTGTCTCTCCTTATGCCAATACCATGCTGTTTTCACTACTGTAGCTTTGTAGTATGTTTTGAAGTCAGGTAGTGTGATTCCTCCAATTTCGTTTCTCTTTTTCAATATGTCTTTGGCTATTTGGAGCCTCTTTACTTTCTGAATAAATTTCATAGTTTTTCTAGTTCCTTAAAGAAGGCTGTGTTGATTTTTATTGGGATTGCATTGAATGTGTAGATCAACTTTGGTAGGATACACATCTTAATAATATTTAGTCTTCCTATCCATGAACAGGAAATATACTTCCATTTATTTAGGTCTTCTTTGATTTCCTTGAACAGTCTTATATAGTTCTCGGTTATAAGTTTTTTACATCTTTAGTTAAATTTATTCCTAAATATTTGATTTTTTAATTTACTATTGTGAATGGTATTTGTTTCTTGATTTCCTCCTGATCTTGCTCATTATGGGTGTACAGAAATGCTACTGATTTTCTTGCATTGATCTTATACCTGCGATTTTACTAAACTCATTTATGAGTTCTAGAAACTTTGTGGTAGACCTCTCAGGGTTTTCTATGTATAAGATCATGTCATCTGCAAATAATGAAATTTTTACTTCTTTCTTTCCAATTTGAATGCCTTTTATATCTGGTTCTTCCCTCAGTGCTCGAGCAAGTACTTCTAAGACAATGTTAAATGGAAAGGGAGACAGTGGGCATCCTTGTCTTGTTCCTGACTTTAGTGGAAAGGATTTTAGGATTTCTCCATTGTAAATGATGTTGGCTGTGGGTTTTTCATATATACCCTTTATCATGCTCAAAAAATTTCCTTGTATTCAGATCTTTTGGAGTGTTTTTATTAAGAAAGGGTCCTGTATTTTGTCAAATGCTTTTTCTGCATCTATAGATATAATCATGTGATTTTTTTTCCTTAATCTGTTTATATGGTGTATTACATTGATTGATTTTCTTATGTTGAACCATCCTTGCATACCTGGAATGAATCCCACTTGGTCATGGTGTATAATTCGTTTAATGTGTTGTTGAGTACGATGAGCAAGTATTTTGTTAAGTATTTTTCTGTCTAGGTTCATTAGAGAAATTGGTCTGTAATTTTCCTTTCTTGTGGTGTCTTTGTTTGGTTTTGGTATTAGGGTAATGTTGGCATCATAGAATGAGTTAGGCAATGTTCCTTCTGTTTCAATTTTTTGGAAGAGTTTCAGCAGGATTGGTGTTAGTTCTTTCCGGAATGTTTTGTAGAATTCACCTGTGAAGCCATCTGACCCTGGGCTCTTCTTCGTTGGGAGGTTTTTAATGACTGATTCTATCTCTTTACTCGTGATTGGTTTGTTGAGATCTTCTATTTCTTCTTTCATTAATATAGGCTGTTTATGTGTTTCTAGGAATTTGTCCATTTCTTCTGAATTGTCGTTTTTGTTGGAATATAGTTTTTCAAAGTATCCTCTTATGATAGTCTTTATTTCTGTGGGGTCAGTGGTGATATCTCCTTTTTCATTTCTTATTTTGTGTATTTGCATCTTCTTTCTTTTTTTCTTTGTTAGTCTCGCTAAAGGTTTGTCAATTTTATTGATCTTCTCAAAAAACCAGCTCTTGGTCTTGTTTATCTTTTCAAGTGCTTTCTTATTTTCTATTTCATTTAGTTCTGCTCTTATCTTTGTTATTTCCTTCCTTTTTCTTCCTGTGGGATTACTTATTGTTGTTTTTTCTAATTCCTCCAAATGTGCAGTTAGTTCTTCAATTTTTGGTCTTTCTTCTTTTTTGATGCATGAATTTATGGCTATAAAATTCCCTCTCAATACTGCTTTTGCTGCATCCCATAAATTTTGGTATGTTGTGTTATCATTATTATTTGTTTCAAGGTAGTCATTGATTTCTTTTGAGATTTCCTTTTTGACCCACTGTTTTTCTAAGAGTGTGCTGTTTAATTTCCATATCTAGGTGTGAAATCTTGGCCTCTGACCCTTGCAGATTTCCAGCTTAACTCCACTGTGGTCAGTGATATTAGTTTGTATGATTTTGATCTTACTGAATTCATTAAGCTTTTCTTTGTGGCCTATCATATGGTCTATCTTGGAGAATAATCCATGTGCACTTGAGAAAAATGTATATCCTGCTGTGTTTGGGTGTAATGATCTGTATATGTCTATTAGATCCATCTCCTCTAATATACTGTTCCAATATTTTGTTTCTTTAGTGATTCTCTTTTGAGATGTTCTGTCCAGAGTTGATAGTGGTGTATTAAAATCCCCCACTATAATTGTAAATGCATCTATTCTTTCACTTAGTTTTTCTAGCATTTGCCCCACATATTTAGATGCGCCCTTGTTAGGAGCATAAATATTTATGATTGTTCATTCTTCTTGAGAGATTAATCCTTTCACTAATATGTAGTATCCTTCTTTGTCTCTCACAATTGCTTTGCATTTAAAGTGTATTTTGTCTGATATTAATATAGCTACTCCTGCCTCTTTTTGGTTATTGTTTGCTTGTAAGATCGTTTTCCAACCATTCACTTTCAGCCTCCATGAATCTCTGCATCTAAGATGTGTTTCTTGTAGACAGCATATAGATGGGTCATATTTCCTTATCCAGTGTCCCAGTCTGAATCTTTTGATAGGTGAGTTTAATCCGTTGACATTCAGTGTTATTATTTTCAAGGAATTATTTATGTTAGACATGTTTTGATTGGAATTGTGTTTGTCATATATTGTTTGTTTGTTTTTTCTTCTCTTTTTGTCTTTTTGGTTGCTCTTACACTCTCCTCCAATTCTGTCTGTCCTGTTTTTTCCTTTTTCCCTGCAGAACTCCCTTTAGGATTTCTTGAAGGAGAGCTTTCTTGTTGGCATACTCTTTCAATTTCTGTTTATCTGTGAATAGTTTGAATGCTCCATCATTTTTGAATGCTAGTTTAGCTGGATAGAGAATTCTTGGTTGGAAATTTTTTTCTTTTAGTACCTTGACTACATCATACCAATACCTTCTTGCCTTCATGATTTCAGATGAGAAATCAGCACTTCATCTTATGGAGCTTCCCTTATATGTGATGGTTTTCTTTTCTCTTGCTGCTTTTAGAATTTTCTCTTTATCTTGAGCGTTGGATAATTTGACAAGTATATGTCTTGGGGTGGGCTTGTTGGGGTTTATAATATTTCAGATACATTGTGCTTCTTGGATATATACATCTGTCTCTTTCAGTAGATTTGGGAACTTTTCAGCCATTATTTCCTGCAACACTCCTTCTGATCCCTTTCCCTTCTCTTCTCCTTCTGAGATGCCTATAATACGTATGTTTGTATGTTTTGCATTGTCATTCAGGTCCCTAAGTCCTAACTGGATTTTTTCTGTCTTTTTATCATACAATTCTACTATGTTTGATTTCTGATGTACTGTCTTCCACATCAGTAATTCTCTGCTCTGCCTCTTCTAATCTGCTGCTATTTGCTGCGAGTGTGTTTTTGATTTCTTGAACTGTGGTGTTCATTCCCATCATATCTGTTATCTTTTTGCATATGTCTGCAATTTCCCCTCCAAGTATTGTCTTCATATTGTTAACCTCTTCCTTTACTTCATTAAATTTGTCTGTGATATATATTCTGAGATCTTTAATTACTTGTGCGAAGTTCTGCTCCCCTTCCTGGTTTTTAGTTTGTTCGTTGGATTCAACCATGTTTTTCTGATTATTGGTTTGGTTTGTAGATTTTTGTTGCTGTGAGGTCATCATTTTATCTTGACGCGTTTAATCAGTTCCTTAGCTTCTTTGTCTAGTCTTGGGGATTAATTAGCTCTTGTTTTTGCATAAGTTTTATATCTTCTCTTTGTCACTTTGTTCTTCTTATTCTAATTTCTTATTGCTGGCTGAGTTCACTTTGAAGGAAAGTATTAGGGCCAGGGAAAGGCAATTGTGTAAGAAAGGAAAATGTTTAAAGTAGTATTGGCAATAAATGTTAATAGAGCAACAATATGGGATCTGGGAGGATCGATATTAGATTCATGTAAGTTGTGTAGAGTTATAGCAGTAAGTAGAGTACCTATAATGAGGTAGTCGACTGAATATGGGAGGAATATGGTATGAATTAATAAGCTAGTGTTTTCATGAGAGAGGGAAAGAGAAAGGAAAGGCAATAGTTTCAAGAGTGGATAAAAGACAGAAAACAAAACAAAGGTATTAGAAATTAAGATTTAGATGATTTGGGGATCAAAGAAAGGGAAGTGGAATATAGGAGAGACAGTAGATGATTGAGGATATCAAGATGTGGGGGAAAGGGGATAGTGTAGGTAGCCAAAATCAATTCACACAAATGAGGCAATGGAGGATGAGCAAACGCAGCAAATGTGAGGTGTTCCCTGCAGCACCTATTATATAATTAAGATAAAATAAACTAAGAAGAAAATGAGGGACAAGAGAGAAGAGAGGAAAAAAAGGAGAGAAGAAAGAAAGAAAGAAGTGGGGGTGGGTAAAGAAAAGGGAGGGGAACAAGTAAGGAAAGGAAAAGGAGCTATAGAACACCAACAGCAGCAACAACAACAAAACCCTAAATAAATGAAAAAAAAAAAGACCTTGGGGACTACCATGGGAGATAAGACTAGGAAATAATGCAATATTAGCAACCAGGACAATAAAAATAAAAAATTTAAATTTAAATTTAAAAAAGAAAAAAAAACACAAACGTTGAGGGCTAGGACAATCAAGGACCTCAGATGGGCCTCGGGGCATGGTGGATTCTATGATATTGCAGATTCAAGAGATGTGAGTCTCTGGGGTGTGGGCCACCAGGATTTAAGGGACACAGACCTGGCAACCTCAAATCTGGTTTACAGAGAGCCTGGGAGCACTGCAGTGCAACACACCCTTCAGGGATCCCTGCAGCTGGGTGCCAGCCCTATGGGAGCGGTCACATCCACAAACTCTTACTTATATTTCTGAAACCCGCAATTCTCCCTTTCACTAGGGTCTCTTCTGTGGGTGTATATCCAATTCGACTTCAGGACACCTCCCACCCTGCAGGCCCCCAAAACAGCCAGTTGGGGGCACCTCAATATTGCAGCCAATTTAAGGACGCTGTAGATCCACAGCTAGGCTTAGGGCGCAGGGCTGTAGCCGGAAGCGCTGTATCAGTGTCTGAAATTAAAAATCCCACACCTCACAAAAAATTCCCCTAATCAGCTTCCAGCTGCCTCCCACCCTGCCATCCCCTGAAATAACCTCCTGGTGACGTCTCTTTGCTGCAAGCGATTTAAGGTTGCTGCAGATCGGCAGCCTTGCTTGGGGGCAGGGCTCTAGCCAGAAGCACTATTATTTGTGTCCGTGATCAAAAATTCCCCTGCTTTGCAATAAAACTCCCGTCTATCTCCCCAAATTGGTCTGCGAAGGCCTTCTGCCCTGTTAGCCCCCCAATAGCCCACTCAGGGCTTATGAATTCCCCAGTACCATAGAGCCTCCAGGAATCGCAGCCGCGGTGCCAGTGCCACAGCTCCACCCACCCCAGAAGGGAGTGTCCTGCATGCAGCCCCCACCTCTGTGTAAGAGAGCCTCAATTTTATCTTTAACATGAATTTTCCCTATTACCTTCCCACGAAATCGATGTCCAGGCATCTCCTGCCCTGCAAAATCCCGAAACAGCCTGGTCCTGAAGAATTTCTAATGCTTAAAAAACTGTTTTTGAGACCAGCAGAGGCAGCAGCCAGAGCAGCCGCAGCCTGCACACTCTCTCCAAAACAGTACATCTTTGACATAGATGCAAGAATATTATATTATTAGTGCTAACCACAGTTCATAGGTCACTCTAGTTGTATCTTTCCCATGCTTCTCCACATTCCCACCACCCTGCAGCAGTGATGTACATTTGCTGTAGCTAGCAAGGACACTCTTACATCTGTACTATCAACCACAAATCTCATCCACCTCTTGGTTTACTGTGCTACTCACTTCCTAGATCATTCTTTAGCATTCTGTCAATTGGCATTTAAATACCTAGACTACCATTTTCAGTCACATCTCCATTTATAAACTAGTTGTTATATGAGTTACCATCCACTCTATGCATGTCCACACTTTTACAGTAAAGCTATTTAAAACTTCTACATACATTAAAATAAGTAGTTCATCTTAGTCCTCATATCTCCTTTAAGAATCCAGCACCAGGAAGCAGCCTTGGCCCAGTGGTTAGGATGTCCATCTACCACATGGGAGGTCCATGGTTCAAACCCTGGGCCTCCTTGACCTGTGTGGAGCTGGCCCATGCACAGTGCTGATGCGCGCAAGGAGTGCCGTGCCATGCAGGGGTGTTCCCCACATAGGGGAGCCCCATGCACAAGGAGTGTGCCCCAAAGGAGAACTGCCTAGTGCTAATGAAAGTGCAGCCTGCCTAAGCATGGTGCCACCCACACAGAGAGCTGACACAACAAGCTGACACAAGGTTACGCAACAGAAAGAAACACATATTTCTGTGCCACTGACAACAACAGAAGCACACAAAGAAGACACAGCAAATAGACACAGAGAACAGACAACCAGGGAGGGGGTGGGAAGGGGAGAGAAATACATTTAAAAAAAAAGAATTCACCACCTACCACCAGGTCTTGAAGCTATTTTCCCACAATTTCTTTTAGAAGCTTTATGGTTCTTGCTTTTTAGTTTTTTTAAACCATTTTGAGTTAGTTTTTGGATAAAGTGTGAAAGAGGGGTCCCCTTTCCTTCTTTTGGCTATGAATATCCAGTTCTTTCAGCAACATTTGTTGAATGGACTGTTCTATCCAAGCTGTGTGGATTTGACAGGCTAGTCAAAAATCACTTGAGCATATATGTGAGGGTTTGTTTCTGAACCATCAATATGGTTCCATTGATCTATGTGTCTGTCTCTAGGCCAGTACCATGCTGTTTTTACCACTACAGCTAGGTAATATAAAGTCTAGAAATAAGAGTTTGCTTTTCCTTTTTATGATGTTTCTGGCTATTCAGGACCCCTTACCCTTCCAAATAAATTTGATAATCATGTTTTCTATTTTTAAAAATGCTGGTTGAATTTTTATTGGGATTGCATTGAATCTGTATATCAATTTGAGTAGAATTGACACCTTAGTGATATTTAGTCTTCCAATCCATGAGAATGGAATGTTTTTCCAATTATTAGGCCTTTCTTGAATTCTTTTAACACTGAGTTGCAGTTTTCTGAATACAAGTGCTTTCCATCATTGGTTAAGATTATTCCTGACTATTTGAGTTTTATCTGTCATATTTTCACAATTAAAAAAAAATTAGTTACTTTTATTGATATAATCTTCATTTCTAGATTCTTCTCTTCTAGGCCACTCTCTACTGTCTTTTCTTTTCAGGCTCTAGCACTCTTTAGAGTTTCCTGAAAATCTGATCTCTTTGTTAGAATTTCTCTCAGTTTCTATTTATCTGTGAATATTCTAAACTCACCCTAATTTTTAAAAGACAGTCTTGCCAGATATAAGATTCTTGGCTGGAAATTTTTCTCTTGTAGTCTCTTAAATATATCACACCATTGTCTTCTTGCCTCCATGTTTTCTGGTGAGAAATCAGCACTTAATCAAATTGGGTTTCCTTTATGCGTTATACATTGCTTTTCTCTTGCTGTTCTTAGAATTCTCTGTCTTTGGCATTTGACATTCTGATTAGTATGTGTATCAGAATTGGTCTATTCAGAGTTTTTTGGATGGGAGGATGTTGTGCTTCTTGCACATGAATATCTATGTCCTTCAATAGGTTTGGGAAATTTTCTACCATTATTTTTTCAGATATTCCTTCTGCCCCTTTTCCCTTCCTTCTCCTTCTGGGACACACATGACATTTATGTTTGCATGTCTTCTGCTATCATTTAGTTCCCTGAGACCTTGTTCAATTTTTTCCATTCTTTTCTTCATCTGTTTTTTTGTATGTTTGCTTTCAGAGGCCATTTCTTCAAGCTCACCAATCCTTTCTTCTGCCTCCTCAAATCAATTATATAATTCCAATGTTTTTTTAAATTTCATTTATTGCAACTTTCATTCTCATAAGATCTGCTATTTTTCTATGTATGCTTTCAAATTGTTCTCTGTGCTCATCCAGTGTCTTCTTAATATCCTTAATCTCTTTAGCCATCCCACTGAATTTATTAAGGAGATTTGTTTAAACATCTATGATTAGTTGTCTCAACTCCTTTATGTCATCTGGAGGCTTATCTTGTTCCTTTAAGTGGGCCATATCTTCCTGTTTCTTGGTGTGATTTTTTTTGTTGGTGTCTTGACATCTGACTTACTAGAGTATCTATTCTCTCTTTTTTTTTTAAAGATTTATTTTATTTATTTCTTTCCCCTTCCCCTACCCTATCCCAGCCTGCCCCACCCTACCCTGCCCCGGTTGTCTGTTCTCTGTGTCCACTTGCTGCATATTTTTGGCTGCTTCTGCTGTTGACAGCAGCATGGGAATCTGTGTTTCTTTTTGTTACATCATCTTGTTTTGTCAGTTCTCTGTGTGTGCAGCACCATTCCTGGGCAGGCTGAAATTTCTTTTGCACTGGACAGCTCTCCTTACGGGGCACACTCCTTGTGGGTGGGGTTCCCCTACACGGGGGCACTCCTGCATGGCATGGCACTCCTTGCACGCATCAGTGCTGCACATGGGCCAGCTCCACAAGGGTCAAGGAGGCCTGAGGTTTGAACTGCGGACCTCCCATGTGGTGTACGGACACCCTATCCACTGGGCCAAGTCTGCTTCCCTAGATTATCTATTCTGGATGCAGTTTTTCTCTTTAGTTTAGGGCATCCTGCCCTTTCTCCCCCTGCTGGTTGTGCAGTAGGAACCAAGGATGTAGTTAGTGCTCTAAGCTGTGGAGGCTCAAGCTGTCCTCATTGCCCCAGGCACCAATGATGCTTCTCACAACTTTCTCCTTTGCCAGGGGTAGGAAGAGAGTCATAGCTGTGTGGAGTAATCCAAGTCATGCAGGCCTAGACTGTAATTGCTCAGAGAGACAGATGAAGCTAAACACCCCATTCTCCCCTGCCCAGGATGGGGATGGAGCTGCAGGTGTGGGCAACAATCTATACACTGTGGGTCCATGATGACCTCATTTGCCCTGGTAGACTTCCAATTATTCAGCTTGTGCCAGCCAAAGGTACCTACAGATCCCACAAACCCCCTCCCTGCCAAAGGTGGGGCTGAAACCTAGGCAAGGGCTGCAGGCCATTATGGGTGAAAGAATCTAGTTCCTACCATCACTGGGATTTTTGGTCAGCCCCACTTCCCCTCATGCTGGTGGTAGAGTCAAAATGGTGGCTACTGGCCTCTTTCTGACATGGACAGGTTCAAACTTTAAAGCTCTTAGGGTTATACTTTATCATTGAATTTACTAATCAGTAGCTGAAATCAGTGACCAACCATCTCCTCCTACCATTTTTGGGAGTTGGAGCTTACAATTCCAGTCACAGAATAGCTCCTGTGTAAGCCTGTGCTGCCAAAGTAGGCTAATCACCGGCCTCTGTGGCATGGCTTGTATTTTCCCAGAGAGGCTGACACAGGTTTCCCTAGCTTCTTTCCTACCAGAGGTGGGGCTGAGGCCTAAGCTAGAGCTGCAATCTGGTCTGTATGGAAAGAAGCCAGTCCCCATCAGCACTGTGATGTTCAGTCCACCCCACTTCTCCTCGTGCCAGGTACAGAGTTAGATGGTTGTTCCTGGCCTCTTTCTGACTTGGACAGGCTCAAACTTTAGCTTTTTTAAGGATTATACTTTAGCCTGCTGAATTTACTCCTCAGTAGCTGAAGTTGGTGCCCAGCTGTCTCTTCCCTGTTTTTGGGAAGTGGAGTTGCCAATTCCAGTCACAGAACAGCTCCCAAGGCAGCTTGTGCTTCCAGTGGAGGATGGGCAATGGCCTCCAGGGTGTGGAGTGCTCTACTCATGAGTCTTCTCTGCAGATGGGCAGTCTCCTCCTTCCATGCCTACATGAGTGAAATGTATGAGAAATTAGAGGTAAGTAATTATACAGGGAAGGGATAAACTGGGGGCATAGGCATACTGTTAGGTGGGGCTTTACAGGCTTGAGGGCTCTAGGATTGGTATGGTGGGTCAGGTGGTTTAAGGAATTGGGGGATAGTTAAGGGATGCAGATGAACATGGGAGATTGTCAGTATGTGCTTGAAACTATAATGAGAAATCTCTTTAGAAAATATAAGGAAGGGTTACTTAAGGTGCTTAAGGGGAGGATCTGACACAGGGGCAGACTTTTAGGGAGTGTGTGAGTGCTTATCTTGCAATAGTGTGTTAAAATACTGGGTGGAGACACATGCAATGAGTGGGAAGGTGTACCCCCATCCTTGGGAGACCTGATGTTCTCAAACACAAGGAAGGGTTTCTCTTGGGAGAATTGGTGGCTCCCAATGGAGGAGGACAGCCTAGTGTGTCAAGCTCTCAGCACTGTTGCAAGTATCTATGACTCTGCTCCTTCAGGCAGTGAAGAACGATTGTCACTGTGGGCCCTGAGGAGAGGGGGAGAGAGGACTAGAATTGATGGAAGCTGGGTAACTGGGGAGGTGGGCAATAGAAGTGTTCCACAAGATGGTTCAATGATGGATATAGGACATGTTAAATTTCACCAAAAAGTTATGAGAGTGTATAGTCTAAAATGTAAACCATAATGTAAACCAAAATGGAACCATGTTTGCTAGCTATGTTTCAATATCTGTACATCAGCTGCAGCAAATATAGCATGAACATGTAAAAATAACATTGCTGGGGAAGTGGGAAAAGGGTTTGAAGTTGGGTATATGGGAGTCCCCTATATTGTATATGTGACTTTACTGAGATCTAAAACTTTTTTGAAGGCAAAATTAAAAATTTATAGAAAGGATGTAGACACTGAGAAAGGAAGAAATTGCCTTGTCATTGTACATACAGGGCAACACCTATTACAGTGATGAAAGGCAAAATGTGAAAAACAAAGTATTATGATATATTTCATTTTTTAATTTCCCAATTTATTTTTTACTTTATTTTAGTTTTCTAAATTAATATGTATTCTATTTCTACTCTTTAAACCTATCATTACTATTCTATTTCATTTTCCTACTATTTAAATTTGGCAATATATTAGGCTTCATTTTTTTAAGAAGTTTTGAGCACAGAGTCATTCAACTATGGCAGGGGAGGAACACTATTGTGGGATGTTATTGATGGGGGACACATGGTTGGGAGGGAGTTCTCCAGGGCATGTATATATGGTATATAAAAATGTTTGGATATTCATTGTGTATTTTATAGCAGTTACAGTTACAAACAACTGAGGGAGTGCTGAGTTCCTAGACAGGTATGCTCTGTCACATTCCCCAATGAAACAACAAAAGTCTCCCAAGTGCAAAGACCAGTAAAGAAGGATGGTCCAATGATGAGCCCTTGATACTGATGACTATACTTATGAGCCTGTGTGCCTGAAATTTCAACTAGGTTTGCCTAAGAGGAAACTCCTAAGAGCCTCCAGGTTGCTCAAATGTGGCCACTCTCTAAGTCAAACTCAGCATGTATATGCATCACCTTTCCCCCAGCATGGGACATAACTCCCAGGGATGAGTCTCCTGCATGCTCGGGGATTATTACCAATCACCAGCTGGTGATATAACTAGAAAAAGACCTTGAATAAAAAGGGGAAATGGCAAACACAAGTGAGTTTATATGGCTAAGAGTCTTCAAAAAGTGTTGGGAGGTCATCAGAGGGGTCACATACACATGTCAGCAGCATCCCAGGAACAGCCAAAGTAGATACAACTTCAGGTACTGGTGTTCCTGAGGGCTGTGGAGACACACAGGTTCTATGGTCATGGCAGATGGCTCTGCAGATCAGTGCCTTGTCAGTGGGCCCTACTTTGTAATTTGTGCTCCTGAGTGTGATGGAGTTGGACTCAGATATGACCTTTCCAGACATGCCTCTTCTGTCACTTTTACTGAACCTATGCCTGGTGCTGATCTTGGTGTATACTCAGCAGACTTGAATCTTTGAACTGCACATGAGCTAGCTGGGCACTGAGCCTCAGCATACTTGCAATCCTATTCTCTGGTTTGTTGGCCTTATGCAGGTCAGCTAACACAGAGTTGAAGATGGTCAAACGCCATGCTTAGGAACCAAGAGTGCTAATCACTGTGAGCAGAATTGCATCTCTCAACCATGTGGGATCTAAGGCCCCTCTCAATTTAGAGGTGAAGTGGACATCACCATCCCTGGGTCCCCAGGGTGGATGAGTAAAATATGGATTAGAGTGGACTTACTGGTATTCCACTATAGAACTATTGTGACTCTAGCAATGGAAGAAATTGTATCATTGATGTGGAGACAGTGGCCATCGTAGTTCCTGAGGGCAGGGAGAAGAAAGAAGAGAAGGACAACCACCACACCATGGAGCCTAGAGTGCCTACAACTGAAAGCGGGAGGATTGCATCCAGTATCCATGTGGAATCTGAGCCTCCTCTTGACATAGAGGTGCAATGGACACAACCAATCCAATGTCCACAGAGAAAAGGTGGCATTGGAGTGGGAAAAGTGGACATGGTGGCTAATGGGTATGGGGAATGGCAGGAAGAGACGAGATGTGGAGGCGTCTTTGGGACTTGGAGCTGCCCTGGATGGTGCTTCAGGGGCAATCACTGGACATTGTAAATCCTCACAGGGCCCACTGGATGGAATGGGGGAGAGTATGGGCCATGATGTGGACCATTGACCATGAGGTGCAGAGGTGCCCAGAGACGTCCTTACCAAATGCAATGGATGTGTCATGATGATGGGAATGAGTGTTGCTGGGGCAGGGGGGGAGTGGTGGGGTGGGGGTGGTGGGGTTGAATGGGTCCTCATATATTTTTTAATGTAATATTTTTACAGAATCAATAAAAAAATAAATTAAAAAAATAAAAAAAAAGAAAATTTAGAGATTATTGAAAAAAAAAAAGAAGAGATGTGATGTGGGGGCATTTTTGGGACTTGCAGTTGTCCCAATGAAATTGCAGGCACAGATGCTGGACATTATATATCCTGCCATAAGCTACTGAATGTACTGGGGGAGAGTGTAAACTACAATGTAAACTATAATCCATGTGGTGCAGCAGTGCTCCAAAATATGTTCACCAAATGCAATGAATGTGCTGCATTGATGAAAGAGGTTGTTGATATAGGAGAAATGGCCGGGGGTGGGGTGGTGGGGGATGGTGAAAGGGAACCTCTTACATTTTTTAATGCAACATTTTTGTCTTTATTTATTTATTTTTTAATGTTACATTCAAAAAATATGAGGTCCCCAAACATCCCCCACCCCCTTCTCCCTACTCCTCCCATAACAACCACCTCCTCCATCATCATGGGACACTCATTGCACCTGGTGAATACATCTCCAAGCACCACTGTACCACGTGGTCAATGGTCCACATTATAGTTTACACTCTCCTCCAGTCCACCCAGTGGGCCATGGGAGGACATATGATGTCCAGTAACTGTCCCTGCAGTACCACCCAAGATAACTCCAAGTCCCAAAAATGCCCCCAAATCACATCTCTTCTTCCCACTCCCTACCCTTAGCAGCTACCATGGCCACTTTCTCCACATCAATGCTACATTTTCTTTGATTAGTAATCACAATAGTTTAAGAATAGAATATCAGTAAGTCTACTCTAATCCCTACTCTGTTCCTCCATCCTGTGGACCCTGGAACGGTTGTGTCCACTCCACATCTATATTGAGAGGGGGCTTAGATTCCACATGGATGATGGATGCAATTCTCCTGCTTTCAGTTGTAGGCATTCTTTGGCTCCCTGGTGTGGTGGCAACATTTTGTGTTCTAAAATTAAATAAATAAATTTAAAACAATAAGGAAGATTTCAAATCAGAGCCCTAACCTCACACCTGAAAGAACTAATAAAAAGCAAAATAAACTCAAAGTAAGCAGAAGGAACAAAAACAAGTAGAGCAGAGATATAAATAAAATAGAGAACAACAATAACAAGAAATAGAATCAAGGTAACCAAACGTTGGTCCATTGACAATGTCAATAATACTGACAAGTCTTTAGTCAGACAGACAACAAGTTCAAATATTTTGTAATTTAAAAACTTATTTAAGAGTTGATATCTACATGCCCATGTACGACTTCTCCTGGGAAAGTCTCCGCCTCAGAGTCAACAAATAAAAGGCCAAATACCACTGGATTAGTTTTCTGGAGGATGACAGAGACAGAAGGATTCCACCAACATTGAAACAAAGAAAACAGTAAATATCAGGTAGAGGTAATATTTGGAAACCATATATCTAATTAGAACTTACCATCCAGAATATATAAAATCTCCTAAATTCAACAACAAAGAGACAAACCAATTTAAAAATGTGCCAAAGACTTGAATAGATACTTCTCCAAAGAGGATATACAAATGGCTAAAAGCACATGAAAAGATTAGGGAAATGCAAATCAAAATCACAGTGAGGTCTTTCACACTTAGTATTAATAGAATGGCCACTATTAAAAAATCAGAAAACTACAAGTGTTGAAGAGGATGTGGAGAGAGAGGAAAACTCACTCACTGTTGGTGGGAATGTAAAATGCTGCTCTGCAGCCAGTGTGGAAGCTAGTTTGGCTGTTCCTCAGGAAGCTGAGTATAGACTTGACATATAACCTGGCAATCCCACTACAAGTTATATACCCAAAATAATTCAAAGCAAGGACTTTTTTAAAAAATTTTATTCATTTTGTAAAAATATTACATTCAGAAAATATGAGGTCCCATTCAACCCCACCACCCCCACCCCACCACTCCCCCCCCCCCCCCCAGCAACACTCACTCCCATCATCATGACACATCCATTGCATTTGGTAAGTACATCCCTGGGCATCTCTGCACCTCATGGTCAGTGGTCCACATCATAGCCCATACTCTCCCATGTTCCATCCAGTGGGCCCTGGGAGGATTTACAATGTCCGATAATTGTCCCTGAAGCACCACCCAGGACAACTCCAAGTCCCAAAAACGCCTCCACATCTCATCACTTCCTCCCATTCCCTGCACCCAGCAGCCACCATGGCCACTTTTCCCACACCAATGCCATCTTTTCTCTGTGGACCTTGGATTGGTTGTGTCCATTGCACCTCTATGTCAAGAGGAGGCTCAGATTCCACATGGATACTGGATGCAATCCTCCTGTTCAAAGCAAGGACTTGAACCAGGTATTTGAACACTGATGTTCATAGCAACATTATCCACAATAGCCACAAGATGGGAACAACCCATGTGCTCATCAACTGATGAATGCATAAATAAAATGTGCTATAAACATACAATAGAATATTATTCAGCATTAAAGAGGAATGGATTTCTCATTCATATGACATGGATGAACTTGAAGACATTATGTTGTGTGAAATAAGCCAGACAGAAAAAGACAAATATTCTATGATCTCACTGTTAAGAACTAATTAGAATAATTAAACTCAAAGAGTTAGCATCTAAAATGTAAGTTACCAGAGGCTGGGTTTGGAGTAGGGAATTGGGGAGTTAATGCTTAATTTGTAATAAATTTCTGTTTTGGTTCATTGTAAAGCTTTGAAAACTGATGATAACAATAGTAGCACAACATTGTGTGTTCAGAAACATTTTCTTAGCAGATTAAAAATGAGAAGGGGACAAGTCAAAATCCAGGCTAGAGGTCAGCCAACTGTGGCTGGTGGGAGGAAGCCTTATGGAGACCCAGTGTCCACAACAAATTGTGTAGAATGCAAAGTCTGAGACTTTCCACTCAGCAAGGTACAGGGGTTTACTTTACCTGAGAGGTAATATACTGCTCTCTTTTGTCCCTTCTAAATGGGAAATTAGCCTTTATATTAGCAATGGGGACCAGTGCCAGGGATGTAAAGAAGAAATCCACTGAGTATACATTTGGTCCTTTGTTTCAAATCATCTTAGGAGAGAAGATGTGCCTGAATTAAAAAATTTATTCCTTTCTTACCATGTGTGTACCTCAAAGTACAGCACATACATATTTACAAAGGACTTTAGTTGACATTCTTCACTTTTCTATGCTACAATGTGCCATGCTAATTTTATTAATGATGTATCAGAAACACATGAATCAATTATCATTCCCCCAGATTCCTTTAGTGTCAGTTGAGGATGGCCCACCACTCTTAAAATATTGCATAGCACAGTACCTCTGTGGACACATAGTTGATATGCATATAAAATGTGTCTCAATTTTTATTTTAGTCTTTAAAAATATAAGGGATAGACAGACTGGAGGCATAGTTACCTTTCAGTATTAGAGACCTTCATTGGAAAGGGAAGATTACTCAATACACACATAAGGTAAGACCTTTGACAGCCCCTCTAGAACAGCATTTCTGAAAAGGTAGTCTATGGGAGGAGTTTTAGAACCTTCAGAAACAGTACTAAAATTTGATAAAATGGATGCCTTTATATACCTAAATTTTTCTGTAAATAGGTTCATAGTTATAATCAGATTCTCATATCAGTCCCTTTCCAAAACAACTTCTGTATAATTACTCTAGAAATTTATCAACTCCAAATGTAAAGATACAACTAGAAATCAATGTTTTGGGTTTGTCGTAATGTATGGGAGACTGGATCTTGAGAATTGTTGGGGCAATGGTTGGCCTTAATTTTTATAGTGATACTGTTTGGGGTTTTCTCAGAGTTTCAATTTCCCATATGTTTTCCTTGGCCCCACACCCCAGATAGCTCCCTTATGGCTTGCTTGTTTTGTTTTGTTTTTTGCTTATTGTCTGCTCACTGTTTTATCTTTAGGAAGCACTAGGAACTGAACCTGGGACCTCCCATGTGGGAGGGGGGCACTCAACTCCTTGAGCCACATTCACTCCTGCTCATTTATTTTTGCTCAGTGTCTATTCATTGTTCTTCTTTAGGAGGCACAGGGAACAAATGGGAGGCAGGTACTCAACTGCTTGAAACACATCGGCTCCCTCCTAAATACTTTATCTTTTCATTTCATAGAAATCCATGAGTCTCAACTGGCTGTGCTCAAAGAAAGAAAATAACTCTTGGCCAACTAGTACTTAGAAGAATAAAAAAAGAGGAAAATCCTAATGGAACATTCAATGCAACATTGTACACCATATAAAAGAGAAACTTGAAAGTTCCTTTTTCACAATTAATGAGTCCTTCTAAACCATACATCAAACCATTTTCAATAAGCATATAGTACAGTTTTCTTAAACATAAACGCTCATGTTTTATCTTTCTTATTGAAGATAAATCATTTATTATAGCACTGTTTAGTCTTTTTCCTCTTTTATGAAAAGCACATAAAACAAATGTCCAGTTTAGTTAATTATTGGGAGGCAATGACAACCAAATCCCACGTAAGAAACAGGGACTTTGCAAGGAGAGCTCCCACCCCCACATGAAATGGCCCTTGGGTCTAATAATCCCTCTCCCTCCTCATATCAATAGTCACTATATTGACTTTTAAAATAACTAAAATATACAGCACTGTGCAATGTAGTTTTGCTTATTTTGGAATTTAACTTTAGTTCTATCTGAGTTGTTGCCAGTTGCTGTATTTTATTGTCTTTCATATACTCTTCTGCTATACAAATACACCACACTTTTTGTATAGAGTCTTCTATTGATGGACATTTGCCTTTTCTGTTTTTGATCACTGCCAACAAGTTTGCAATAAACATTCTGACCCATGTCTTCCAAGCTCATAAGCACCCATTTCTGAAGGAGTTAATACACCTGAGTACTGAACTTTCTGAGTTCAAGTTTACGTGACGACAAGCTGTTTTAATGTAGTCTCACCCATTTATACTCTTACCCGGAGTGCAGGGGTCTCCCCATTGGTCAAATCTTAACCAAAACTTGGTATTCTCAATTTTAGCCAGTTGGGCATGTGGAGATATGTCACGATCGCTTTAATTCCTGATTCCACCATCACTCAGGAGGTTGAATGGCTTTTTATGAACTTGAGCATTTGTGTTTCCCCAATTATTTTGTCTATCTTTCTATTGAACTGTTGAGCCTTTCCTTTAAATATTCTGCATATGAGAATTTGCATGAGCTCTAGAGGGCTGGGGAGAGGGACAAGAAACCAGAAGGGCCATTAGGGTTCCAGAGGGTAACTGCCATCAGGACGGTAGGAGAGGAAATGGGGGAGGGGCGCTCTAAGAACCCAGGTGTGCGCGGGGTCTCTGTGATGAACTTGGAGGGGAGCTGCTGATTGGGCGAGGGGGGCCTTATAAGACGCGGGGTCACCAAGGCAGCCCCCAAGGGAGCGGCCTGCGAGGGTGCTGGACCCCTTGCGCCTGCCCCTGCAAGGCCTTGCTCACCTGCTGCTGCCCCGCCAGCCTGCTGACCTGCTCACCAGCGCTGGGTGCCCTCCACCTCTGCTCTCTGTATATCACCCGAAACCTCCCCAGCCCCTCCCAGCCACCTCGTCGCCCCCTTTCCAAATGCCAGTCTTCCCCAACCCTCTGCCCTCCCTTCCCCACTCCCCTCCCTCCCCTCCCCCTTCCTCACCCCTTCCCCCTCCTCCGAGGGCACCATGGGCCCACATAGGCTGCTCCTCTGGCTGCTCCTCTTCAGTCCTGGTCGGTGCTGGATACTCCACACACGAGTGTGAGTGAACACCGCTCCCCCACGCCTTCTTCCTTGCCATGAGTTGGCAAGGGTTTGAAATGACCGACATCATGCCCACTGCTATCAGGCTGAGTGCTGGGTCCTAAACCTGCAGGTTTCACACATAGGTAAGGTCACTTGATGGCATCAGGAACAAGGAAGTCTAGCCTCGTGGGAGTCATGGAGCTGGGCTTGCTGCCGTGAGCTCTGTGCCAGTTGGGCATCAGGCTCTGCCAGCTTAGAGTTGGCCCTGAGTGTGCTTCATGTTTCCACGAGTGGGTTGTTCAAGGCTCTGAAAGCTTGGTGGCTGTGGCCCCAGAGTGTCTATTAAGTGCTGTTACTTCAATTCTGTTAAAAGGTCCAGGGGCCTTGTGAACTCTACTTTCTGGTTTATTTACTGGCTTCTAGAACATCTAGTTTGGAAACCAACTCTCCTAGAGATGCACCTAGGGGCTCCATGTACGTTGGCTTGATGGGAGCTTGTGAAGCACATCAGCAGCCTGCTCAGGTGAGTTCTGACCAGGAGGCAGATGAGTTACTGTCTTCCCTCTGTCAAAAGCATCATGGACAGACTGTTGATTTACCCAAAGCAGAGAGTCCTCAGGATTGCCCAAACATAGAGACACTCAGTCCCAGCTCTGCAAGTCTTCACTCTTACTAAAAGCCAGCATCCTCCACCCTCCCCAACAAAACTGTCAAGCAAATAGGGAACAGGAGAAACACCCATAAGGAGAAGCAGGGCCCTTTGGATCTTCATGCCCCAGATTCCAGTGGAGGGATCTGGATAGTCCCACTGGTCGGGGACAGCAGTGCAGTTGGGCAGAATGGCCTGAGTCACCCCACTCAAAGAACTTACTGTTTCTGCAGTCAACCAAATCAATGAAGATAGAGACTTCCTTGCCTGTAGGCTGCCCTTTTCTTAGAGCAGATGCTCTCTCCCGCATCCTTGAGCATCTCGTGCGTTTCCCACCTCCACCCTTGCTGACAACTATGTTCACCTGCACAGATCCTGACAGCCATCCTAACCACTTGGGGAAGCCTGGCCTTCAGGACCATGCAGAAGGCATCTTCAGCTGTGTGCAAAACCTTCCTTGGTGTGTGTGTGTTTCCAGGAGGCATTTGATTTTGCTGCTCTACTGCAGGGAACTTGATTACCCAGCTTCCCTCCTGGAAAAGGTCACAGGCTCTGTAAAGGAAGGTACTTGTCCATTGTCCTGTCTCTGGGGTATTTCTTACAGGGCAAATACACTTATTTATAGGTATCCTGAGAATCATTTATGCAGAATTTGTCCTTTTGAAACAATATTCTACTTGATTTTTCAATTTAAATGAATAATTCCTTGGCAAGGATTGTCTGCAGAGGTAAACCCAAGCATCCCATGGTGGCTGGCCACAAAGATAATAACCATCACTGTTGGCCTCGAGTTCTATGAGATTATGTGTGAGATCTTAAGAATTGTGATGCCACCCTGTTCATAAATGTGAAGTTGACTATGGCCCATGGTTTCATTGGCAAAGATGAAGCAAAGATGTATATCTCTTCTGTCTTCATATTGCTCTGATTTTTTCTCCTCTTTCCAGATTCATTAAAATTTCCCCATGGCCCCTCTCATGTTACCACACACTTCAATAAATCAAATTCATCTTCCTTAGCTTTTAAAATGGTTCTTCTTTCTGTGTTTTTGCTTTCACTGTATAGTATTTTCTTATTTCTTGGAGGCTGAGGCATTCCTGGAAGCACAGCTTCAGAGGGCCCTTTTGGGAAGGCTGATTCTGGAGCCCAGAGAGCTGTCAGTTGTCACAGGAACATCTGTGACTGTAGGGTGGCACCGTGTGGGAGCGCAGCGACAGCAAGGGTCAGCTCGTCTCCAGGCGCTGGTGCGAGTCGGACCCGGGTGGCGGGAACGGGCGTTAAGGCCCTCCGCTTGGGGTTCGGGCGTACTGCCCACCCCTCTGCCCAGCTGCACCCGCTTCCCCCTTGGTGGCCTAACCCTGCCTCTCCCCCGAGGGCCACTGCCGCGCCATGACAGCCCCGCCTCGCTGCCGCCGAGAACCCTGGATACCCCGTCTTCTGCCCGCAACCAGTGATGCACCCCTGCACGAACCTATCAGCCATCTGCCGCCCCCCGGCCACACCCCCTGCCCCTCCCCCATCTTTGCCCTATATTAACCGCTGTACTTCCTGGATAAATCAGACTTGCACACAGATCCTGGTCTCCTCGGTAGTCTTCTTCCTACCGCGCGTCCTCTGCACCTTGCCGGCCCTGGAGTGCCTTCTCGGAAGGCCCCTCCGTGTGTTGCAGCCCTCTGCCCGAGCCCACACCGCCCCTGCAGCGGCCCTCCCGGCGAGCCCACACTGCGACATTTTGGCGTCCAACGTGGGGGCAACAACTTCTCGGCCGAACCCCCACCCGCCTCACCCACAAGGTAAGGACCCCTGTCTTCGCTAGGCCCCGCCGTCGGCGCCATGGGCGGCCGTCTTTCCTCCCACCAGGCACCTCAGGTTAGGGCCCTTGCTGGCCTTTTAGACACCAATCATATGAATGTCTCAGTAAAGCAGCTCCAAACGTACTGGGACCTTTTGCTGCCTTTCAATCCCTGGCTCTCCACTTGCCAGCTGTGGGACCCGGACACGTACACTAACCTCATTGACTGCGTCACGGCGGCTATGGAGTATGAGAACAAGCGTTTTCCCCCCAGCCTTCTCCCCACGCTCATCGCCATTCGCTCGTGCCTCCAGGGCACCCCCGTCAATCGGGACTGCACCTGCGGTAAGAGCAAGGGAGAGGGGTCTCAGTCAGACAGTGATTCCAACACCGAGTCCTTGTCCAGCCACCTCAACAATGCCCTGGACTCCTGCCCGCCCAAACCGGACGCACCTACCTTGCCCCAAGATGGCGAACTTCCGCCTTCTTCTTGGGAGGATAAAGGGAAGTCCCTCCCCCTATACCCGCCCCCTCTGGCCACGGCGCCATCTTGGCCCCCGCTGGAAGAGGAGCGGCCGCCATCTTACAAGCCGCCTACCCCTTGGGGCAGTCCGCCATCTTGTGATGCGCCACCATCTTGGGACCAGCCACGTTCTCGCCCCACCCCCTGGGCATCCCCCGCCGCGGATGCCTCATCCGCCAGAGGGCCCATGGGTACTTGGCCCCCGTGGGCAGAGGCCCCCACGCATCAGACGCCGCTCTTATACCCGCTGAATGCCGCCCCCTCGCGGCACCGTCCGCAGGATTGGTACCCCTTTACAGCCGACGAAATAAAAAACCTCCGCAAGGCTGTTAAAGAGGACGGCCTCGGTAGCCCGTACGCCCAACATTTGCTTGAGGAGCTTAGCACTCAGCTCGCGGTTCCGTATGACTGGGTTTCCCTCACTCGGGCCATTCTAACCCCCGGCCAATTCATCGACTGGCATGCTCACTTTACATCAGAGGCAGAAAAGCAAGTGGCACACAATGCCCATGTCGGGGCTCACCATCCCCCGGACGCTTACACAGGCACGGGCCAATTCGCCAATCCAGCCCAATATCACAACGCCCCCCCCGAGTTCTGGCTCCAACTTCGCGAGCTGGCTTTATGCGCTTTCCGCAGCTGCTCCGCCACCAGACCTGAGCCACTTGCCAAGCTAGTCCAACAAAAAGACGAAGACTTCGCCGACTTCGTATCCCGGGTTCAGGAGGCCTGCAAGCGCAAGGTCCCTGGCGAGCGTGCGCAACAAGCCCTCGCCTGGGAACTCATTCTGGAAGGGGCCACCAATGCTTGCCAACAAGCCATCCTACCAATGAAGGAAAGGGGAGTACACGACTGGATCCTGGCCTGCTCCCACATAGACCCACAGGCCACCGCGCTGGCTCAGGCCATAGCCACGGCCATGTCCCTCTCCTCCGACTGCTTCAAATGCGGAGAAACCGGACATTTTGCCCGCAAATGCCCTCATGCCACCCGACCATGACCATCCACGAACACGCCTCGAGACACTGGAGGAGCCAGACCACGCGCGCCTCCCACCCCATGTCCCCGCTGCAGCAAAGGATACCATTGGGCCCGTGACTGCCACACCGTCAACAGCCAACAGCAGTCTTTAAACGCGAGAGGAGGCAGGCCTCAGCCCTGCCAGCAAGAGGCCACTCACCCACGCCACCACCCTCTGCCGTAATGTGGACCGTTCCACTAGGACCCAAGAAACCAATAATGGAGTTAGAGGTTGAAGGCCAATGGTTCGAGGGAATCCTTGACACCGGGGCAGAAATATCCTGTTTCCCAGAAACAGCCGCACACAACTGGGGTGTGCTCCCCGGCCCCCGCGTCATTGGAGCCACTGGAACAGCTCCCTCATTCCAAACCAGCCAAGATCTTATTTGGAAGGACAAGGAAGGCCGCCAAGGCACCTTCCACCCCCTTGTCCTGCCCGGCATCAACAATATCCTCTGGGGCCGGGATGTCCTCTCAAACTGCGGAGCCATTCTATCCACGGCTCCCCCCCAATGATATACGCCACTGCTCACATTACACCTCCAGCACCCACTCCTCTTGAATGGGATACTGAGGAGCCCATTTGGGTGGAGCAGTGGCCCATCTCATCCCAGAAACTGTTAGTTCTCCGAGCTCTTGTCTATGACCAGCTCGACGCAGGACACATTGAGCCATCCACCAGTCCATACAACTCACCCGTCTTCATCATTCAGAAGAAGTCAGGCAAGTACCGGCTCCTCCACGACCTGCGTGAGATCAACAAGCACATCCGCCCAATGGGCTCCCCCCAAACGGGGTGCCCCCACCCCACGGCTATACCTAGACACTGGTGCGCCGCCACCATCGACATCAAGGACTGTTTTTTCTCCATTCCACTGCACCCAAAAGACCATCCAAAATTCGCCTTCACGCTCCCGTGCACCAATCACCAAGAAGTAGCTGAGCATTACCAATGGCGAGTCCTCCCGCAAGGGATGCGAAACAGCCCGGCCATCTGCCAGCTTTATGTCAATAAGGCAATTCAGCCATTAAAGAACTTTGCATACATTGTTCATTACATGGACGACCTTCTCCTGGCGCATGAAACCCCCAGAGGCCTCCAAGCCATCGTCACGGCATTACTGCGCCATCTCAACGACCTTGGCCTACAAGTCCAACAAGATAAGGTACGCATGGAGCTCCCCTTCACCTTTCTAGGCTTCAACATCCACAACACCATCACGCCTGCGGCCCCCCAACTGGCCATTCCACAGAAGCTATCTCTGACAGAGCTACAGCAAATCTGTGGGCACACCAATTGGCTCCGTTCGGCTCTCCCGATCACCACCGCTCAACTACAACCCCTCTTCGCCCTCCTGCAAACCGACCAAGACCCTCCGCAGGCTGTAACAAAGAAAATTGCTATTACCTCGGCTGTGCAGGAGGCCATCAGAGCTGTCAATGATGCCCTGCGAGAATGCCAACTGCAGCGTCATGACCCCAACCGAGCCATCTTGGCACTGATCCTGCCTACCACGGGTATGCCCACCGGGCTCCTCTGGCAGAAGGGGCCCCTTCTCTGGCTCCATACCGCCAAAAGCAAGCTCAGAAAAATCAGCCCGCAAGTCACCCTCTGGATCTCCTTGGCCATTGACCTCGTCCGGCAATGCACCCACACATATGGTACTCCCCCTGACACCATTGTGTGGCCGCTTGATGCCAAGAAAACCACCGCGCTGCTTCTGTCCAGTCCAGACATGCAAGTCCTTGTGGAACTCTTCCATGGCAAATTTGACAACCACTACCCCAGCCATCGGCTGCTTCAGGGCATCTCCCAGTTATCCTTCATCCCTCCGCCGCACCACCCCTTCCCATCTTGCCGCCCCTACCCACATGCCACCACCGCCTTCACTGACGCCTCCAAGCACAAGTTCGCAGCTGTCATCTACTTGCCTGGTACGTCAGAGCCGCAAATACTCATCCACATCAACGTGAACTCTGTCCAGGTAGGAGAGCTCCAAGCTGTCATCCTAGCTCTCCGCGCCTGTCCTGACAGACCCCTCAACATCTTCACCGACAGCCTGTACACCTTGCAAGTCTGCCAAATCTTGGCTTTCGCCATGTTTTTTCCTGCCAAAAGGCCTATCGACCAAGCACTCCTAACTCTCCAGAGTCTCTTGGAAAACCACACGGCGCCCTGGTACATCACCCATGTGAGGAGCCATTCTGGCCTTCCTGGGCCTATCGCCGCCGGCAATAACCTCGCCGATCAAGCTGTCCAAGCCCTCCCAGCCTCAGTAGAGCGCTCGGGAGGCCGACCGCCCGCCCCTCCACCTGGCGACCTCCTCAACCAAGCCAAGCTACTCCACTCTCGATTTCACTTCTCTGCCAGGAGCCTTCACAAGTTGTTCCCGGAACTTTCCATCCAGGCCTGCAAGCACATGGTCAGATGCTGCTGAACCTGTGCACCCCTTCTGCCCCTTGGGCCGCTACAGCTGCAAGGAGTTAATCCGCACGGGCTACGCCCCAATGCCCGATGGCAAATGGACATCACCCACGTGCCCCAGTTCGGCAGGCTCAAGTATCTCCATGTGGCCATCGACACCTTCTCCCACCTGTGCTATGCTGTTCCCCTCCCAGGAGAAACAGCCAAGCACTGCATTCAGGCCCTCAGACAAGCCATCCTCTTCATGGGAGTCCCATGGGACCTGAAAACCGACAATGGACCAGCATATCACAGCGCTTCCTTCCTGCGTTCATGAGGCTATACAACATCACTCATCACTTTGGAATTCCATTCAACCCCCAAGGTCAAGGCATGGTTGAATGCACTCATCTCTTCCTCAAGCATCTTATTCAAAAGGAAAGGAGCAACCATCCCCGCCACACACCTGGAGAAATTGTCACCTCTGCCTTAATCCACCACAACCTCCTCTGCTTTGATGAGGATGGCCTTTCCCCAGTACATGCTCATTGGGGCCCATCCTACCAGCCCACACATGCCCCCCTTGTTCAGTGGAAAGACCCCAAGACTAACATCTGGTCAGGGCCTGCCCCCCTCCTTGCCCAGGGAAGGGGTTTTGCTTGTGTCTTTCCAGATGATGCCGCCCAGCCCATCTGGATCCCAGGACGCCTCATCCGGCCCGCCACTGCCGAACCACCTGACCCAGAGAGAGAAACGTCACCAGCGACACCTCACCCCTCGGATGGCCATGATGACCCTGAATGCCGAACCCGACCCTCTCCGCCAACAAGTTCTGCAGCTACTCCACCTAGCCCAAGCTGAAAGGGCCCGGCGGCCGCCACCACCCACCTTCACCCCCCCCAAGACAGGCTTCTCGAACGCGCTGCCTGGCGAGGCCCCCCCCCAACAAAATGAGCACTGGCCCTTCCTCTTCCACCTTCTTCGGCGCTTAATAAAAGAAAAGGGGGAAATGTAGGGTGGCACCGTGTGGGAGCGCAGCGACAGCAAGGGTCGGCTCGTCTCCAGGCGCCGGTGCGAGTTGGACCCGGGTGGCGGGAACGGGCATTAAGGCCCTCTGCTTGGGGTTCAGGCATACTGCCCGCCCCTCTGCCCAGCTGCACCCACTTCCCCCTCGGTGGCCTAACCCCGCCTCTCCCCCGAGGGCCACTGCCACGCCATGACAGCCCCGCCTCGCTGACGCCGAGAAGCCTGGCTGCCCCGTCTTCTGCCCGCAACCAGTGATGCACCCCTGCACGAACCTATCAGCCGTCTGCTGCCCCCTGGCCACGCCCCCTGCCCCTCCCCCATCTTCACCCTATATTAACCGCTGTACTTCCTGAATAAATCAGACTTGCACACAGATCCTGGTCTCCTCGGTAGTCTTCTTCCTACCACGCGTCCTCCGCACCTTGCCGGCCCCGGAGCGCCTTCTCGGAAGGCCCCTCCATGTGTTGCAGCCCTCCGCCTGAGCCCACACCGCCCCTGCAGTGACCCTCCGGGCGAGCCCACACTGCGACATGTGACAGTGACAACTCAGACAGCACAATTTACACATCCCAGCTGAGAGGACCCCAGATGAAAGTCATAGATTTCAGAGATTTGTTTTTTTTTCTCTCATGAGAGGTAGGCTTTTTGCAATTTTTAACACAAATCAGTTTTATTGATACATATTTATAAAGCGTACAATCCACCCAAAGTGTACAGTCAGTGGTATTTGGTAGTCATGTAGTTGTGCATTCATCATTTCAATCCTTGTCATTATCAGAGCATTTCCACTATTCCAGTAATAATAATAAACAAAAAAAAGACCAAAAATCTTACTTTTCAATCTTTCTGTGCTTCCCCTGCTGTACACAGCTGTTATTGTTTCTGTCTCTCTAGTTGTTTCTATATGTATTTTGTAAAAAGTCTTATATATGCAATATTACCCATGTTCATATTTCACATGAGGTTTCACTGTTATATAGTCCCATGTTACATTTTTAAGTTTTCCCTCTAGTAATATACATGTTCTTAAACTTTCCCCTTTAACCACTCTTAGACCCATCTATTAGCACTGCTAGTTACAAACACTATGATGTGCTTTCACAGTTTTTATTCATTTTCAGCAGAGGTTTTAATTTGCATGAAACAGACTTGGTGTGTGAGTGTGAATTACACCGTAGATGTGTTTTCTCCTAAGATTCTTGTACTGTTCACTTTTTGAATAATCAATATGTTTCCCTTTTGTTGTGGTACCTATACGTTCCAGAAATTTCCTATTATTTTATCTATGTTCAGAGTTGCTGTTTATTGGCTTAAGAGTATCTATTAAGTGCAGGCTTATATTACAGTGAAACAGGAAGGCAAATTCTTTCCTGTGGTTATTTGGAATTGGGTTTCTAACCAGCTTTGATTCTCCTAACTTCAAACTTTATAATGTACTATAATCTTCTATACAATAATTCAATGTTTTTCAGATATTCTATCTACTTAATAATTCAGACATTATATGTCTTGAGTTCAGAATGAAGCTGAATTCTGAAAGAAAACATCAGCTTTTAAAGAAATGTTGGCCTAACAACAGTCTGCATTTCATTTTCATTGGAATAACAATTATAATAGTAATCATCCTAGTTATATTAATACATTTATCAGGTGTATCAACTGTATCTATACATTTATTGATATAATTGGTATATCATATCACAATGATGCAACATATTTATATATGCATTTCCTCACCTCTAAAAATTTTCTCATTTTTCTGTTGTACAGAATTTTTAAAAAGATTTATTTTTTTAAATTTATTTATCCCTTCTTGCTTCATGCTTGCTGTCTGCTCTCTGTGTCCATTCACTGAGCGTTATTCTGTATCTGCTTGTCTCCCTTCATTGCATCATCTTGCTGAGCCAGCTCTCCATGGGTGTGAGCCATCATGTGGGCCATCAGCTCTCTGTGGGCACAGGTCATCAGCTCTCTGCAAGTATGGGTGAGTCTGCCTTCACAAAGAGGCCCCAGGAAACGGACCCAGGGCCTCCCATGTGGTAGATGGTATCCCAATCACTTGAACCACATCCACTTCCCTGTACAGAATTTTAATTGCCCATTTTTGCCCATTCCTTTAAACAGATCGTGTATATTTTTAGAGCTTTTCCAACAGATTTACTTCAAGCAGTTTATGAATTTATCAATGAAAAACTAGCCTTCTTGACTAATGTACATTCTTGATTTCTTTTTATATTTCTAATTATAAATGGGTTCATAGCTTAAGTCTAATTCAATTTTTTTGGAAGCCTTTGAATTTTTTTGTTAAGAAATGAAAAACTCTTACATTTTTTATAACTGTTTTTCTATTACTTTATTGATGTATAAGTGATGTATATTAAAAGGCACCTGTGTGATTTGTTTGGTTTTATGTTACTAAATCCATAAAAACCTTTCTAAAACTAAAATAGTAACCTTACCAAACATCCCCCAGTTTTTCCTTCAGACCCTTAATAGTCCATCCTGCCATCCACCACACCTTCCCTGCCAGATCCTGGACCACCTTCAATCTGCAATCTGCCATTACAGATTAAAATTCATTTTGTAGAATTTCATATAAATGGAATATGGAGTAGATACTATTTTGTTTTGTTTGTCTGGGCTCTTATACGCACAATCATTTTTAAATCTATCCATGATGTTGTGTGTACTGATAGTTTGTTACTTTCATTGCTGAGTTTTATTCCATTTATGGATATAACACAATCTTAATACATTCACTCGTAAAAGGCATGGAAAGAGAGTGTTCTACTTAATGGTGCCAAATTCACAATTTCCAACAAGAAAACCAGCCAAGCAAAAAACATGAAGCAACCAATTTCCCATCTTCCCTGAAACAGTAGAATCACTGGAGGTTTTTGAGGGGCATGGTTATCACTTAGATGCTGATTAAAATTCCAATGAATGTTTTTTGTGCCTCCTTCATTGTACAATCTTTGAGGTTCTCATTATGTCAAGTATTGCTATTTCAGCTAGTTGACATCCTACCAGGCAATTTTCTATCTAGATCTGGTTTTTACAGATTTCCATGGAAGCCTGTCAACATTGCTGTCTTCTTGGGAATTATTTTCATTGCTATATTCTTATGGATGAATATTCTACATGTGAGTATATTAACTTGTAGGTATAATGTGAGTCATGAAAAACCTAGACTTTTTTAGTCACAGGACTTTTGTTTCATTTTAGATTACTAATATGAATGCAAACTAATGCTTGAATTTGAAGCTAGCCTGGTTATATAGTTTAAATTTTGAGGTAAACAACTCAGTGAACAAGGCAACTGTGTAATCTCAAAGTGAACACTTCAATTAAAAAAATTTCTATTTAAAGTGAAATATTTAGTAGTAGGGAGGCACTTTCATTTACTGTTAATAGAACTCTGAATTCTCATAACCATCCTAGAAAGAAATTTCATATTATATAATGCAATGCCTTAAAAAATTTATATTTTTTTATTCAGTATGAAATTTACTTTTTTTCTTTGTTTTAATTGTAGTTTTGAAAGTTCTTATAAATCCTGAGATAGATAGTCATAAATGTATCCCTCTAGTCATATAAAAGGATCTGTTTTCTTGATCCATAGAAGAAGTAAGAATTCATTTTACATGTGAAAACATTTGTAGCATTATTTTACAAATACAACAGGATGAAACCTGAAGTTCTGCTTCATCTGAGATCAGCCCTAAGGCACATTTAATTGATATTCATAGTTCACTCTTAGGTACTAAAGTGATTTCTGACTCTAGGTCAAAGAAGTCTCTTATTTACATGTGCTTTTTGTACATTCCCTAATTTCCCACTTGCTTCCCCTGGGTATTTCCTTCAGATGAAGAATTCCATGATTTTCCAAGTTGGACCTTTCTAGATGCATTTTTCACTAACATTCTAGTGTTTCCATGCTACAATATGATTCCATTATTTCACAAGTTTTTCAGGCTGGCCTTAGCAGCTAATTATCACTTCTAATATTTGAAAAGGGAAATATGTTCTAGGTGGAAAAGGGCTGCTACTTCACCTGGTGTTTCAATGGGTTCCTGCCTAGATTTTATTATACTATGATTTCAGTGATGTTGTTTGGAAATGATGGGGCTTTTGAAAGAACATTCTGCCCTCTACAGCAGGCATCAGCTCACATTTCTGTTGTTACTTGTGCATTTTGTCCAACAGTCCCCACTCTTCTCCTGGTTTGACCATTTCTGAATTTGTCTGGAACAATCATATGATCTGGCTTATTGAAATTGTCAATTCAAACAAATATCCAACTCTTAGTAAGTTATCTAAGATGCTTTCTGGTCATTGAAAGAGGTGTTTCTCAGTCCAAAGATTTTGCCTCTACTTTTGTTTGCTCATGGGCTTTTAAAACATTTCCTGATTCTGAAACTTGTGTTTCCATTTAGGAGTTGACAAATAAGTGAATTGAGGCTAATGATACCGTATCATATTTATTCTAAAAATGTCTGTCATTCCTGATATTAAAAACAAATAGCTTTGTACATGTTTAAGAAAGGTGTAGACAGACTTTAATTCAAAAGTAAGGTATTTGCCTTAGTGCTTGTACAGAAACTGATTTTGAAGTATTGCTTATCACTTAAATGAGAAGTTGTTTTTTAAAAAGCTTTTCTATTTTTTCACAGATAACTCCTGTCAGTTCTGTTTCCTTAGAGAACCCTGAGTAATACAGGATTCATTATTCTAAACAATCCAATATTAAAATTTCTCTTGGCTATGATTTTGAAGTCTTATCAAGATTTAGAAGATTTTTATCAATAAAATGTTTTGACATTAAATTTAATTTTGTTTACTTTCTTTTAGGTAGAACATAGATTTTAAGCAGGTAAGATTTTATCTTGCATTGTCAATGCAGTGTTTTCTCTATACTTGATGTGGGTTCTAATTCTCTTAGAAGAAGATTCAGTGATTTCTGATGCCTGGTGTCTTGATAACTTGGAAAAATTTAGAATTACTAGCTTGTTGGCCTGAATGAAGGAGGAGATAGCAATACCATCAACAGAGAAAGGAGACTGAGAGGAGCAACAGACTGTGGGATTTGGGAGAAGAGGAGTTTGATTTAGTGCAGAAATTCTTAGGTAGCATTGGTGATCATCTGAGGTTTGGGGTCAGTGATTTCTGGCACAACCTGGCTTTACAGACAATGTAAAAATGAGACACTGTAGGTGTGTATCTAGAAACATAAGGCTCAGAGAAGACTCCAAATATTGCTGGGCAAATTAAGTCTCTAATAGGCATTTAAGCCAGATGTTGTGAAGGTTAAGGTGAAGGAACCATTAATTCCAGAGGAGAATGAGTAGAAATAAGCATGATGCAAAATGGGGATAACGAGCTCCATACATGCATCGTATGTATTTCTTCAAGAAATAGTGTTGTTTCTTCAAGAAATAGTGTTTCTTGAAATCCATGGCCTCAGTACATTATGTTTCAGGGTCAGATGAGAGAATTCAGAGCCAGTCAGGGAAGTCTGAAATCCTGTCCTGTCCTAGATACCAGATCATGTGCCTTTGCTCCTAATAATTAGGGTAGTTCCATTTTATTCATTTCTCCTAATTTTCTTATGGGCAGGTCCATGTCGAGAAGACAAAATATCTGAGACTTTGAAGTACTGCATGGAAGAAAACAAAATACTCACAAAAATGTGTCAGATTATAAAGAGAAGGTATAAAGTATTTTTAATTTTTCCAGGTTTCATCTTGAATTCTTTCCATGCATCTTCTGATTCCATTATTATTGAATAATTTCTTTCATTAGAGTGTCCTAGACCACAATTTTCTATAAACAGCCTAAATCTGAAGCCAGTGTCATATGTGTATATGCTCTTTAGTTTTGTTGGGGCTTACCCACTTGGGTCTAGGTTTGAATACCACTGTAATTTATATCCCTTATCACATTTTTTTGTAGATCACTGAAGTAAAGAATTACGTTGAATAAGTCAACAAATGAAATAAAACTCTCTCAGATAAAGCAAATAAATTTAAGGTAAAAATGTCACCTCTATCTTGGATTACATTTTAAAAATAGAAGTAAAACTAATGAGTAATCATTACTGACCTCAATATGCTTTGTGTAGGATAACAATAAAACACTCAGCAGAATGAACAAAATCCTAATCGATGTAATTCGAAGCATACAAGTTCCATCGGACTTTGAGGGAGGTCCGAATAGCAAGTATCAAGCCTTGGTAAAAGTTTTTTTTTTTTTTTACAAAAATAATTCCCCATATTTATTCCTTTTTTTCTTTTTTCTTTTTTCCAAATTCTACTCAATTTATTCATTTTTTTAAAAATATTACATTCAAAAAATATGAGGTCCCCATTCACCCCCACCACCCCAAACCCACCACTCCCCCCACAGTAACACTCTCCCCCATCATCATGACACATCCATTGCATCTGTTGAGTACATCTGTGGGCATTGCTGCACCCCATGTCCTGTGGTCCACACCATAGCCTACACTCTCCCACGTTCCATCCAGTGGGCCATGGGAGGACATAGAATGTCCGGCAATTGTCCCTGGAGTACCACCCAGGACAACTCCAAGTCCCGAAAATGCCTCCACATCTCACCTCTTCCTCCCATTCCCCGTACCCAGCATCCACCAGGGCCACTTTTTCCACACCAACGCCACATTTTCTCGATTATTAACCACAATAGTTCATGAATACAATATCATTAAGTCCACTGTGATCCTTACTGTATTCCTCCTTCCTGTGGACCTTGGCTTGGTTGTGTCCATTCCACATCTATGTCAAGAGGGGGTTTAGATTCCACATGGATACTGGATGCAATCCTCCTGCTTTCAGTTGCAGGCACTCTAGGCTCCATGGTGTGGTGGTTGTCATTCTTCAACTCCATGTTGGCTGAGTGGGGTAAGTCCAGTAAACCAGACTGTAGGAGCTGAAGTCTGTTGAGGCTCAGGGCCTGGCTATCATATTGTCAGTCCAGAGAGTCAAATTCCCTACACATATCTCTTTTTTTTATTGATTTTTTAAAAATATTACATTAAAAAAATATGAGGTCCCATTCAACCCTACCACCACCACCCCCACCACTCTGCCCCCAGCAACCCTCACTCCCATCACCATGACACATCCATTGCACCTGGTAAGTACATCTCTGGGAATCTCTGCACCCCATGGTCAATGGTCCACATCATGGCCCACACTCTCCCCCATTCCATCCAGTGGGCCCTGGGAGGATTTACAATGTCCGGTGATTGCCCCTGAAGCACCATCCAGGGCAACTCTAAGTCCCAAAGGCGCATCCACCTCTCATCTCTTCCTGCCATTCCCCATACCCATCAGCCACTATGTCCACTTTTCCCAGTCCAATGCCACCTTTTCTCTGTGGACTTTGGATTGGTTGTGTCCGTTGCACCTGTATGTCAAGAGGAGGCTCAGATTGCACATGGATACTGGATGCAATCCTCTTGCTTTCAGTTGTAGGCCCTCTAGACTCCATGGTGTGGTGGTTGTCCTTCTTCAACTCTATCTTAGCTGAGTGAGGTGAGTCCAATAAATCAGATTGTAGGAGCTGAAGTCTGTTGGGGCTCAGGGCCTGGCTCTCATATTGTCAGTCCAGAGATTCAAATCCCCTACATATATCTTAAACCCCAGCAACAACTATAATTCCAGTAAAGTAGCATGAAAGGCTTGTCAAAAGAGATCCCTTCTGAGTCCAGCTCCATCATGCAGAAACACCAGCTCCAAAGAAGGGCCAACTGACATGGCAGTGAACCCCATCTGCCATGACCATAGAACCTGTGGGTCCTTTTAGCCCTCAAAAGGACCAATATCTGGGGTTGTATCTACTTTATCTGTCTCTGAGACTCTGTTCAGGTGTGCATAAGGGCAATCCTTCTGACAACCTGCAGACTCTTTTTTAGAGACTCATAGCCATATAAACTCATTTGTCCTTTCCATTTCCCTCTTACTTTAGGTCAAACAGCATTTTTAACTCCTGTTATTATATGTAGACAGGGATATTCTGCTGGTCCACGTTGAACCTTTTATTAAAAGTCATTTTCTAGTTATGTCATAAGCTGGTACTTGGTAGTGATCCCTCGGTGCCAGGGAGGCTCATCCCCGGGTGTCATGTCCCACGCTGGGGGGAAGGCATTGCATTTATATGCAGAGTTTGGCTTCCAGACTGGCCACATTTGAGTAACATGGAGGCTGTCAGGAGGGAACTCTTAGGCACAGTGCTGCTCTAGGACTTGTACTTATTTCAGGTGTAAAGGCTTACAAGCATAGTCATTAGTATCAGGGGCTCACTTTTGGACCCTCATTCCTTCCTGGTCCTTACCGTTGCACCTGGGGGACTACTGCTGCTCCCCTAGAGACCATGACAGAGCCCCCACCCAGCCAGGAACCCAGCACCCCCCCCAGCTGTTGTTTTTACATTTCCACTATGAGTATATCCAAACATTTCCATGCACCCTGGACACATGCCCTGTATAACTCCCTGTCAACCATATATCACCTGTCAATAAAATCCCATACCAGTATTCCTCTGCTGCCATTGTTGAACCACTCTGTGACCCAAAACTTCCTGAAAAGTGAAGCCAAATATAAGGTCAGGTTCCCTTACTAGTAAAATGGAATATAGCGATGAGTTTAAAGGTTAGATATAGAATAAATATTGATTTGGAAAAATTCTACATCCTATCTTTTTCTTTTCTTTTTTCCTAATTATTGAGCTTCTCTTCACAAGAGCCTTAGATCACAGTAATTCATCTATACAAAATACAGTACTCCCACATATCCATTATAAAACCTTTTCCTTTCCACAGCGATAATCTTTTAACTTATTCATATCATATTTACTGAAACTGATGTGCAGATATTGAGATAATAGCTTTCAAACAAGGTAACATTTGTGTTTACATTGTGTTTCATACTTTAGGATATACAATTTTCTAAATTTTTAGTTATCCTATGTTTTACATTATGGTTTACATTATTAGTCTGTCATCCCCTATATGTTTTTAGTGTAATATTACATGTTTTATATCCATCCTTGTGTACTCTTGTGAAACACTTCACTTGCCCTCACATTTACTTTGGTTCCATCTATTCAATACCTATTTCCCCCTCCTCTTGGGGCCCACAGTGACAGTCAATCTTTCATTTCTTGAGGAGCCATGTTCAGCGATACTTGCAACAGTGTTGAGGGCTTGACTTGCTCAACTGCCCTAATGCCCTGGGAGCCACCATTTCTCTTGAGAGATACAGTTCCCTCTATTTGATGGCATTAGTCCTCCCCAGGATGTGGGTCTACCTTCACTCTCATTATATGGGTCTCTACCCAATGGTATAACCCACTCTGGCAAAATGAGCATTCAGATATTACCTAGGAGTCTGTCCTGCGTCAGATTATCCCCTTTGAGTATCTTAAACTGGTAACTTTCCTAATTATATTTTGAAAAGGTTTTCTCAGCATTTTACTTTCAACCAATACCTGACAATCTACTATGTTTGTATGTTGCCCCTCCCTCCCCCCAATTTCTTGGGCAATATTACCCATCCGCCCATACCTAGCCCCCCTCAAACCCACATAGCCCCACCCAAAGGTAACCCTATGCCCCCATTTTATCTCTTCCTTGTGCATATACTTACCACCAGCTTATCATACATGTTGCCCATGTAGATATCAGCTTATATTCTTCCTCTACCCTCTATTTCCTGTAAGCCAATCCTCCAGTGTCTAGCTCTCTGAGGCAGCTTGCTTATTTCATATCATTGAGGTCATGAAGTATTTGTCCTTCACTGCCTGGGTTGCTTCACTCAACATAAGTTTCTCAAGATTCATCCACGTTATCACATGTGTTTGTAGTGTATTTGTTCTTAAAGCCGAGTAGTATTCCACTGTATGTACATACCACATTTTATTGATCCACTTATCTGTTGATGGGCATTTGGGTTGATTCCAACTTTTGGTGATAATGAGCAATGCTGCTATGAACATTGGTGTGCATATATCGGTTTGTGTCCTTGTCTTCAGTTCTGCTGGGTATATACCCAGCAGTGATATTGCTAGGTCATATGGCAAATCTATGGTTAGTTTTTTGAGAAACCGCCAAACTGTCCTCCAGAATGGTTGGATCCTTCTGCATTCCTACCAGCAGTGGATGAGTGTTCCCCTTTCTTCACATCCTCTCCAGCATTTGTATTCTTCTGTTCTTTTCATAGCTGCCAATCTTATGGGTGTAAGATGGTATCTCATTGTAGTTTTGATTTGCATTTCCCTGACAGCTAAAGATTTGGAGCATTTTTTCATGTGCTTTCAGCCATTTGTATTTCTTCTTTGGAGAAGAGTCTGTTTAAATCTTTTCCCCATTTTTAAAATGCGTTGTTTATTTTTTTATTTTCAAGGTATAGGAGTTCTTTATATATGCAAGTTATAAGTCTCTTATCGGATATATGGTTGCCAAATATTTTCTCCCATTGTGTAGGTTCCCTTTTTACTTTCTTGACAAACTCCTTTGAGGTGCAGAAGGCTTTAATTTTCAGGAAGTCCCATTTATGTATTTGTTTTTTTGCTGCTCGTGCTTTTGATGTGAAGTTCATGAAGCCATTTCCTATTACAAGGTCTTGTAGATGTTTCCCTACACTTCTTCCCAAGGTCTTTATGGTCTTGGCTCTTATATTTAGGTCTTTGATCCATCTTGAGTTGATTTTTGTATAAGGTATGAAATGGTAATCCTCTTTCATTCTTCTACATATGGATATCCAGTTCTCTGGGCACCATTTGTTGAATAGACCATTCTCTCCCAGTTGAGAGGGTTTGGTGGCTTTACTGAATATGATATGGCTATATATATGAGGTCCTATATCAGAACTTTCAATTCAATTCCATTGGTCTGTGTGTCTCTCCTTATGCCAATACCATGCTGTTTTCACTACTGTAGCTTTGTAGTATGTTTTGAAGTCAGGTAGTGTGATTCCTCCAATTTTGTTTTTCTTTTTAAATATGTCTTTGCCTATTCAGGGCCTCTTTCCTTCCCAAATAAATTTCATAGTTAGTTTTTCTAGTTCCTTAAAGAAGGCTGTGTTGATTTTTATTGGGATTGCATTGAATTGTAGATCAGCGTTGGTAGGATAGACATCTTAATACTATTTAGTCTTCCTATCCATGAACAGGGAATATTCTTCCATTGATTTAGGTCTTCTTTGATTTGCTTGAACAGTCTTGTATAGTTCTCGGTTATAAGTTTTTTACATCTTTAGTTAAATTTATTACTAAATATTTGATTTTTTTATTTACTATTGTGAATGGTATTTGTTTCTTGATTTCCTCCTGATCTTGCTCATTATTGGTGTACAGAAATGCTACAGATTTTCACGCATTGATCTTATAACCTGCGACTTTTCTAAACTCATTTATGAGCTCTAGAAGCTTTGTGGTAGACCTCTCAGGGTTTTCTATGTATAGGATCATGTCATCTGCAAATAATGAAATTTTGACTTCTTCCTTTCCAATTTGAATGCCTTTTATATCTGGTTCTTGCCTCAGTGCTCGAGCAAGTACTTCTAAGACAATGTTCAATAGAAGGGGAGACAGTGGGCATCCTTGTCTTGTTCCTGACTTTAGTGGGAAGGATTTTAGGATTTCTCCATTGTAAACAATGTTGGCTGTAGGTTTTTCATATATACTCTTTATCATGTTCAAAAAATTTCCTTGTATTCCGATCTTTTGGAGTGTTTTTATCAAGAAAGGGTGCTGTATTTTTTCAAATGCTTTCTCTGCATCTATAGATATAATGTGTTTTTTTTTCCTTCAATCTGTTTATATGATGTATTACATTGACTGATTTTCTTATGTTGAACCATCCTTGCATACCTGGAATGAATCCCACTTGGTTGTGGTGTATAATTCATTTAATGTGTTGTTGAATATGATTAGCAAGTATTTTGTTAAGTATTTTTGTATCTAGGTTCATTAGAGAAATTGGTCTGTAATTTTCCTTTCTTGTGTTGTCTTTGTTTGGCTTTGGCATCATAGAACGAGTTAGGCAATGTTCCTTCTGTTTCAATTTTTTGGAAGAGTTTCAGCAGGATTGGTGTTAGTTCTTTCTGGAATGTTTTGTAGAATTCACCTGTGAAGCTGTCTGGCCCTGGGATCTTCTTAATTGGGAGGTTTTTAATGACTGATTCTATCTCTTTACTTGTGATTGGTTTGTTGAGCTCATCAATTTCTTCTTTCATCAATATAAGCTGCTTATGTCTTTCTAGGAATTTGCCCATTTCCTCTGAATTGTCATTTTTGTTGGAATATAGGTTTTCAAAGTATCCTCTTATGATAGTCTTTATTTCTGTAGGGTCAGTGGTAATATCTCCTTTCTCATTTCTTATTTTGTGTATTTGCTTCTTCTCTCTTTTTTTCTTTGTAAGTCTCGCTAAAGGTTTGTCAATTTTATTGATCTCAAAAAACCAGCTCTTGGTCTTGTTTATCTTTTCAAGTGCTTTCTTATTTTCTATTTCATTTAGTTCTGCTCTTATCTTTGTTATTTCCTTCCTTCTTCTTCCTGTGGAATTACTTTGTTGTTTTTTTTCTAATTCCTCCAAATGTGCAGTTAGTTCTTCAATTTTTGCTCTTTCTTCTTTTTTGATGTATGAATTTATGGCTATAAATTTCCTTCTCAGTACTGCTTTTGCTGCATCCCATAAATTTTGGTATGTTGTGTTATCATTATCATTTGTTTCAAGGTAGTCATTGATTTCTTTTGAGATTTCCTCTTTGGCCCATTGTTTTTCTAAGAGTGTGCTGTTTAATTTCCATATCTTTGTGTGAAATCTGGGCCTCTGGCCCTTGCAGATTTGCAGCTTCACTCCACTGTGGTCAGTGATATTATTTTGTATGATTTCGATCTTTCTGAATTCATTAAGCCTTTCTTTGTGACCTTGCATATGGTCTATCTTGGAGAATAATCCATGTGCACTTGAGAAAAATGTATATCCTGCTGTGTTTGGGTGTAATGATCTGTATATGTCTATTAGATCCAGCTCCTCTAATATACAGTTCAAATATTTTGTTTCTTTAGTGATTCTCTTTTGAGATGTTCTGTCCAGAGTGGATAGTGGTGTATTAAAATCCCCAACTGTAATGGTAGATACATCTATTCTTTCACTTAGTTTTTACAGTGTTTGTCTCATGTATTTAGAGGCACCCTTGTTAGGAGCATAAATATTTATGATTTTCGTTCTTCTTGACAGATTGCCCCTTTTGCTAATATATAGTATCCTTCTTTGTCTCTCACAATTGTTTCACATTCAAAGTCTATTTTGTCTGATATTAATATAGCTACTCCTGCCTTTTTTTGGTTATTGTTTGCTTGTAAGATTGTTTTCCAAGCATTCATTTTCAGCCTCCATGAATCTCTAGGTCTAAGATGTGTCTCTTGTAGACAGCATATAGATGGGTCATATTTTCTTATCCAATGTCCCAGTCTGAATCTTTTGATAGGTGAGATTAATCCATTGACATTCAGTGTTATTACTTTTAAGGAATTATTTGTGTTAAACATATTTTGATTGGACTTGTGTTTGTCATATTTTGTTTGTATGTTTTTTCTTCTCTTTTTGTCTTTTTTCTTGCTCTTACACTCTCCTCCAACTCTGCCTGTCCTGTTTTGAATGCTAGTTTAGCTGGATAGAGTATTCTTGGTTGGAAATTTTTTTCTTTTATTACCTTGACTATATCATACCACTGCCTTCTTGCATCCATCAGCACTTTATCTTATGGAGCTTCCCTTGTATGTGATGGTTTTCTTTTCTCTTGCTGCTTTTAGAATTTTCTCTTTATCTTGAGCGTTGGATAATTTGACAAGTATATGCCTTGGGGTGGGCCTGTTGGAGTTTATGATGATTGGGGTGCACTGTGCTTCTTGGATATGTACATCTGTCTCTCTCAGTAGATTTGGGAAGTTTTCAGCCATTATTTCCTGCATCACTCCCTCTGACCCCTTTCCCTTCTCTTCTCCTTCTGAGATTCCTATAATACATATGTTTGTGCATTTTGCATTGTCATTCAGGTCCCTAAGTCCTAGCTGGATTTTTCTATCTTTTTATCAATCAGTTCTACTATCTGTTTGATTTCCGATGTACTGTTTTCCACATCACTAATTCTCTGCTCTGCCTCTTCTAATCTGCTGCTATTTGCTGTGAGTGTATTTTTGATTTCTTGAACTGTGGTGTTCATTCCCATCATATCTGTTATCTTTTTGCATATGTCTGCAATTTCCCCTCCAAGTGTTGTCTTCATATTGTTAAACTCTTCCTTTACTTCATTAAATTTGTGATATATGTTCTGAGATCTTTAATTACTTGTGCAAAGTTCTGCTCCCCCTCCTGCTTTTTAGTTTGTTCTTTGGATTTAGCCATGTTTTCCTGATTACTAGTTTGGTTTGTAGATTTTTGTTGCTGTCTGGTCATCATTTTATCTTGACAGATTTAATCAGTTCCTTAGCTTATTTGTCTAGTCTTGAGGATTAATTAGCTCTTGTTTTTGCATAAGTGTTATATCTTCTCTTTGTCACTTTGTTCTTCTTATTCTAATTTCTTATTGCTGGCTGAGTTCACTTTGAAGGAAAGTATTAGGGCCAGGGAAAGGCAATTGTGTAAGAAAGGAAAATGTTTAAAGTAGTATTGGTAATAAATGTTAACAGAGCAACAATATGAGATCTGGGAGGATTGATATTAAATTCATGTAAGTTGTGTAGAGTTATAGCAGTAGGTAGAGTACCTATAATGAGATAGTTGACTGAATATGGGAGAAATATGATATGAATTTAAAAGCTAGTGTTTTCATGAGAGAGGGAAAGAGAAAAGAAAGGCAATACTTTCAAGAGTGGATAAAAGACAGAAAACAAAACAAAGGTATTAGAATTTAAGAGTGAGACACTTTGGGGATCAAAGAAAGCGAGGTGGAATATAGGAGAGACAGTATACGATGGAGGATATCAAGATATGGGGGAAAGGGGATAGTCTAGGTAGCCAAAATCAATTCACACAGAAATGAGGCAATGGAGGATGAGGAAACCTAGCAAATGTAAGGTGTTCCCTGCAGCATGTATTGTATAATTAAGATAAAATAAAATAAGAAGAAAATGAAGGACCAGAGAGAAAAAAAGAAAAGGACTTTGGGGGATACGATGGGAGAAAAGACTAGGAGATAATTCAATGTTAGCAATCAGGACAATAAAAAATAAAGTAAAAACAAAACAAAACAAAACAAAAAAGAAAAAGGACAAATGTTGAGGGCTAGGACATTCAAGGACCTCTGATGGACCTCAGGGTGTGATCGATTCAGGGATGGAAAGTCTGTGATAATGCAGACTCAGGAGGTGTTAGTCTCTGGGGTGTGGGCCACCAGGGTTTAGTTTAGACTCAGACCTGGCAACCTCATTTATTACACAGTTCACAGTGAAGACTTAACTGATAAGTTTTCATGCATAAAATATGATTTAAAACAAGCATGTGGGTATTATAAGGTTAGTATCATTGGCCAGGTTTTAATGAAAACATTGATTACATGTAGAGTAGAATTTTTTATCTTTATTTATTCTAACTCATAACTAGTAAAACTGAAATCAATAACAAAAAGTTAGTATATGCCAAATTTTCAATTAGAAAGCATTAGAATGTATCATTCAAAAGAAACCTGAATATCAAAACATAAGAATATTCTCAGATCTAAACTTCTCATTAAATGACATAAAATAAGGAAATAAGTAATTTAAAGACGTTAGAAAAACACCACAAAATAAATCTTATGGAAGCACAATGATTATAAAGCAATTTCAATTTTAATTAAAAATAAACAAAAGCAATTGTGAATATTGAAAAAAATTCATATATAAAAGCTACAGGAAGCAGATGAGGTTCAAACAGTTGAGCATCTGCTTCCCACATGGGAGGTCCTGTATTTATTTCCTGGGGACTCCTTAAAAAAAAAAAAGCAAAAAAGCCAAACATACAAAAAACAGAGGCACTTATGAGGCTCAACAGTTGAGTAATGGCTTCCCATTTACAAGGTCTTGGGTTCATTCCCTGGTCCCTGGTACCTAAAAAAAAAGAAAGGAAGAAAATGAAAAAAGATATAGCAATAAAATAAAAAATCCAAAAGTATTTTAAATATAATAATAGAAAACTAAGGAGTAAATTTTGGAAATATTTTAATAGAGTTTATCTCATAAAGAGATTTCCATAGAAGACAAGTAATTAATGCATTATAATATAATCAATTTTCTTTTGTAATCAAGAAGCTGTAAAATATCTGTACTGCAAAACATGATCATTAAAACTTTAAGTTACACTATAAGATTTTTTGTAGATTGATTGATTTCCCTAATTATAAATATGCATCTTAGAAAGAATTCTGCTGTCTAATTGAGACCCAATGAATCATGCCAATAATTGCCCCTTCCATTAATAATACTTAAGAAGCCTCTTCAAGGGGCCAACATATCCTACTCACCCAGGTCTTCTCAAATGCCTTATATGTATTTTTCTTCTTTCAGTGAATCTATGCTTTCTTTGATTCCCATTCATACTAGGGCATGGGCCCTGAACCATGGCATAACCCAATCTGTTGGACTAGGCAGCTGAAAAGACTCCCTAGTTTTTCCCAGAACCAATCCACAGGGACCATGAAGCATCCCATAGGTTAGGGTTTTCTAAATTCTCAGCAATACTACTTTCTGTGCCCCACAGTCACATATCACTTTTAAGGAAACTGAATCATTCCACACTCAGAGAATGAGCTGCTCATAATAAACTGAGTGTTGCATGTATTCTGTCCTCAAATATGTACCTCAAAGTATTTGCAAACTTCTAGCTCTTTTCACAGCTAAGTGTCCTATCTGAGTGTATCAATAGCACTGATAAAAGCCACATTTTCCCTTGTATTGAACCTCTCTTGTAACTCTGCACATCTTCCTTGTGCTCTTTTTGTGTGGAATTAGTCAAACTTTGCTAATTTGTGAAAGTCTGTCTCTAGCACCACTTCCATAGTTCCTCTTGGTTGTCTCCATCAGAAATCTCACATGAATCAGCAAATTATTTCACCCCTATAATGTGAAGTCCTGTAGCACTGAATATTTTTTACTTTGAAAATAGTATATCATTTTTTCACCACATGGTTGCAGCTCATGGGCTGCAAGTACTGAATAATAATAAATTATTATTCTCCTTAAAGTACTTTTTTAGTATAAAAATGTTGCAATGAAACATTCATCCACCTAGTCTATTCTGCTAGACTCTTCTTTTATTTCCCCAAACCAACAACAATACATAAATTTAAGCTTTTATTTTCATCTTCAACATGAATTTTTACCCAAACAAAATAGAGTTAACTCTAGGTCAGGAGCCCACACATCTTGTCACCTAATTATGCCTTTTATATTTTATTGCATATAGAGAAAATTTGATGTTAAAGCTACCAAAGAGAATACAGATGGTGGATTTCAAATTAGTTCTTCCATGCTGTCTTAGATTATGACAGAATGTTTTCTCTTATAAAATAGAAATACTGCATTTGTTTCTGTTTCTCTTGGTTTGTTTGTTTTTGATGTCCAATATCAAAACAACAAAAATGGTATTTTCAACTATGGACTAAAGTAGATTTATTATTATTCTAGTAATGGAAGAACTTGTAACATTGCTATAAAGGAAGTAGTCACCAGAGCTTCTGACAGGAGGGAGAGGGAAGAATAGGTATAACATGGCACATTTTGGAGACATTGGAATTATTCAGCATGACATTGCAGTGATGGATACAGGCCATTATAAATTTGCTGAAAACCTATAAAATTGTGTGGTGCAAAGTGTAAACCATAATGTGAACTATGTAGACCATGGTTAGTAGCAATGCTTCAGTATGCATTCATCAATTGTAACATACCACACTAATGAATGTTAATGGAGAATGTTAATGGGGAAAAGTGTGGGAGGGATTGGGGTGAAGTATATTGGAATCCCCCATATTTTCAAAGTAACATTTATGTAATCTAGAACTATAAAAAATAAAAAAAGAAATTGCATTTAGAATAATTTTAAAAATTAAGCCCAAATATTAGGGGATGTAGCATGAGAACAAACAAAAGAAAAATGATGATCATTTTAATTGTCTTTATCAGTGTGCCTAACCATGACCTCCTCAGGAGATCAAGGCTGCAATTACATAAGGGAGCAAAGGATATGGTAGGTTGAGATGAGTGCCATAATTTAATCCTTTAGGAACTCAATTCCTAGGAATTTTTATAGTCAAAAGGTAAGACTGGATTAATTGAGCAGATAATATATATCCTGGTTTCATTCTTTTTTATATTAACACAATTGTCTCTAGATGTTGGCAAGATGATTCATGAATGCACATCCCATGAAGAAAGCTTAGGGTCAGAGGATATTTTTTCCTATCTGAAGAATGTAAAATCTCAGTTATGTTCAATTTAAACCCATACTTTGGTGACCTTTCACAGAAGTTATGTGGGATATCAAAAAAAGAAAACAATTTTATGAGAGAAAACATTCTGAAATACTCTGAAACAATGTGAAAGGATAATTTGAAATCCACCCTCTGGATTCTCTTTAGCAGCTTCAGCTTCATAGTTGCTCCATGTGTAATGAAGCATCCAACCTGACCATCCTGACTATGCCACTGATCACTCTTTTTTGCATACTTAACTTCCAACCAGTAAAGTGCATCTGGTCTCAGGAGTTACTTCTGTGTCATGGCATCTCCAACTGCTTGTGTTCTTAAAGGAAATAAATCAACATTCCTATGTCAGGGCTCCAGTGTCACAGGAGTTACTGGAGAAGGAGCAAAGTAGGCAACAAATATAAAATTCTGAAAAAGAGAAGCAATCTGGTTGTTTCAGATTCCAGTTATTAATTTCCAGCAAAATTGGATGCCAGTATATCTGGAAAGATGACAATTCCTCTATCTCACTGCTCTGGAAGAGTGTGAAAGTATGTTAAAATCATGTTGTATCCCAGTTGGCAGCATTTAAGTGCACATTCACTATCTTTCTCACAAAAAAATGGCAGAGTGAGCTGTTTTGGGAACTCAAAGAGCAAGAGGCCTCAGGGCACTGGTCTGGAAAGAGCTAGACAGGGATAAGTTGCTCAAGGTAAACCCATGAGTTTCTTGCACTTGAGGCTGAAAACCGTGGGAAGGCTAAGCCTCACCCTCAAGGCAAAAAGCTTTGGTGAGCCCAGACTCCTGACAGAAGTGTTATTCAACACTGACCAATGGAACCGAATTGAGAGTTCTGATATAGATCCTCATATATACACTCATATGATATTCAATAAGGCCACCAAGCCCACTCAACTGGGAGAGAATGGCCTCTTCAACAAAAGGTGCCTAGAGAAGTAGATATCCACATGCAAAAGGAAAAAAAAGGCTTACCATTTCACACCTTAAAAAAAATCAACTCAAGATGGATCAAAGACCTAAATGTAAGACCCAAGACCATAAAGACCTTGGAAAACAATGTAGGGAAACATCAACAGGACCTTGTAATAGGAAATGGCTTCATGAACTTCACATCAAAAGCAGGAGCAACAAAAGAACAAATAGATAAATGGAACTTCCTCAAAATTAAATCCTTCTGCACATCAAAGGAGTTTGTCAAGAAAATGAAAAGAGAGCCTACACAATGGGGTAAAATATTTGGTAACCATATATCTGATAGGAGACTTTTATCCTGCATATATAAAATCTCCTATATCTCGAAAAAAAAAAAAGACAAACAACCCATTTAAAAAAGAGGAAAGGATCTGAACAGATGCTTCTCCAAAAAAGATGTACAAATGGCTAAAAAGCACAGGAAAAAATGCTCAAAATCTCTAGCTATTAGGGAAATGCAAATCAAAACTACAATGAGATACCATCTTACTTCCATAAGATTGGCAGTTATCAAAAAAACAGAAGACTCCAAGTGCTGGAGGATGTGGAGGAATGGGAACACTCTTCCACTGCTGGTGGGAAAGCAGAAGGACCCAACCATTCTGAAGGACAGTTTGGCAGTTTCTCAAAAAGCTAGCTATAAATTTGCCATATATTCCAGCAATTCCAATGCTGGGTATATACTCAGAAAAACTGAAGATAAGGACACAAAACAATATATGCACACCAATATTCATAGCAGCATTTTTCACTATCGCCAAAAGTTGGAATCAACCCAAATGCCCATCAACCAATGAATGGATAAATAAAATGTGGAATATACATACAATGGAATACTACTCAGCTATAAGAAGGAATAGAGTACAAGTGCATGTGATAACATGGATGAATCTTGAGGACCTTATTTTGAGTGAAGCAAGGCAGACATTGAAGGACAAATACTACACGACCTCTCTCATATGAAACAAGCAAATCGAGCTGTCTCAGAGAGCTAGAGACTGGAAGATAGACTTAAAGGAATTTATGGAGGAGAGGAAGGTTGCAAGCTGATGCCTACATGGGTGAAGTCTATGGTAAGTTGCAGTTAAGTATTTGTACAGGAGAGGAATAAGATGGGGCATAAAGATATATTTGGATGGGGCTTTGTGGGCTTGAGAGGGCTAGGGTTGGGAGGATGGGTCAGATGGTCCAAGGAATTGGGGAGAGGGATGGGGGAACAGTTGAATATGGGAGAATGTCAGGTATACGTTTGAAGCTATAATGTTGACAACTCTTTAGAAAATATAAGGAAGGATTATACGGTTAAGGTGCTTAAGGGGAGCATCTGGTACAGAAACAAGCTTCTAGGGAGTGTGTGAGTGTTCATTTTGTCATAGTGTGTTATATCATTGGGTGGAGATCCATACAATGAGTGTAAAGGTGTACCTACAACCTGGGGAGACCTGATGTTCCCAAATAGAGGGAATTGTGTCTCTCCAGAGAATTGGTGGCTCCCAATTAGTTAGGACAGTCTAGTATATCAAACCCTCAGCATTGTTACAGTATCTATAAATCTGGTCCCTCAAGTAGTGAAGATTGATTGTCACTGTGGGCCCTGAGGGGAGGGGGGGAAAGGTATAGAATAGATGGAAGCAGGGCAAGAGGGGCAATGGAAGTGCTCCACAAGATCATACGATGATGGACATAGGACATGTTAACTTACACCAAAAATGTGTAAGAGCTGTAAGCTAAAATATAAACCCTAATGTAAAACATAAAGAAGCTAAAAATTTAGAAATTTGTGCAGTCTAAAATATAAACCATATGTAAACCAAAATGGACCCATGTTTGATAGCTATGTTTCAAAACCTGTTCCTCAGTTGCAGCAAATATAACATGAACATGTAAAAAAATCATTGCTGGGGAAAGGGGGGAAAGAGTTTGATGTTGGATATATGGGAGTCCCCTATATTGTGTATGTGAATTACTGTGATCTAAAAATTTTTGAAGACAAAATTTAAAAATTAGGAAAAAAGGGTGTACAAACTGAGGACGAAATGAAAGAAAGTGCCTTGCCACTGTACATACAGGGCAACACCTATTACAGTGATGAAAGGCAAAATGTTTGAAACAAAGCTTTATAATAGTTTTCATTTTATTAATACACCAATTTATTTTTACTTAATTTTAGTATTTTAAAATTATTATGTACTCTATTTCTAAACTTTAAACCCATCACTATATTTCAATTTCCTATTAATTGAATTTGGCAATATATTAGGCTTCATTGTTGAAAAAGTTTTGAACACAGAGAGGTTCAACTATGGCAGGGGAGGACCACTGGTGTGGGGTGTTATTGATAGGGGTGCACATGAGTGGGGGGCAGTTCTCCAGGACATGTATATAGGGTACATAAAAATGTTTGGATATAGTGGGTATTTTTATAGTATTTACAGTTACAAACATCAACTGAGGGAGTGCTGAGTTCCTACCCAGGGGAGCTCTGCCACATTCCCCAATGGAACAACAACAATCCCCCAAATGCAATGGCAAAGACCAACAAGGAAGGATGGTCCAATAATGAACCCTTGATACTGATGATTATGCGTATGAAGCTGTGTGCCTGAAATATAAACTGGGCCTAGAGCTGCAGGGTGCCTAAGTGTTATGTCCTGAGAGCATCCATGTTGCTCAAATGTGACCACTCTCTAAGCCAATCTCTGCATGTAAATGCACTACCTTCCCCCAGCATGGGAAATGACTCCTGAGGATGAGCCTCCCTGGTCCTGAGGGATTATTACCAATCAGTAACTGGTGATGCAACTGGAAAGTGACCTTGAATTAAAGGGTCAACTCTGACCAGCAGAATATCGCAACCTACATGTTGAATCAAGTGTTAAAAACTGCTTTTTGACCTAGAATAAAAGGGAGAAATGGCAAAGACAAATAATTTTATATGGCTAAGTGTCTTCCAAAAAGAGTCCAGAAGTCATCAGAGGGGTCATCCTTATTCACACTTCAGAAAGACCCCAAAGAGACCAAAGTAGACACAACCTTAGGTGCTGGTTTTCTTGAAGGTTACAGAGATCCACAGGGTATATGGTCATGGCAGATGGATTTGGAGTTCTGTGCCATGTCAGAGGGCCCTACTTTGGAATTTGTGCTCCTGAGTGTGATGGAGCTGGACTCAGATGTGACCTTTCTACATATGCCTCTTCTTTCACTTTTACTGAACCTGTGGTAGGTGCTAGTGTTGATGTATACTCAGGAGACCTGAATCTCTGTACTGTACATGCAGCAGCTGGGCACTGAGCCTCGCAGAGTTGCAACACCTACTCTCTTGTTCATTGGACTTACCCAGGTCAGCTAACAAGGAGGTGAGGATGGTCAACAACCATAACAGGGAACCAAGAGTGCCTACAACTGCAAGCAGAAGAATTGCATCCATCATCCATGTGAGATCTAAGCCCCTTCTCAATATAGAGGTGGAGTGGACATCACCATCCCAGGGTCCACAGGACAGAAGAATGAAATATGGATTAGAGTGGACTTGCTGGTATTCTACTATAAAACTATTGTCACTAGTAATAAAAGAAATTTTAGCATTAAGGTGGAGAAAGTGACCACAGTAGTTACTGAGGGCAGGGAGATGGAAGACGAGATATGATGTGGGGGCATTTTTGGGACTTTGAGTTGTCCTAAATGATATTTCATGGTCAGATGCTGGACTTTATATATCCTGCCATAACCCACTGAATGTATTGGTGGAGAGTGTGAACTACAGGGTAAATTAGTATCTATGTGGTGCAGCAGTGCTCTGAAATGTGTTCACCAAGTGTGATGAGTGTGCCACAATGATGGAGGAGGTGTTGATGTGGGAGGGGGGTGGTGGTGGATGGGGTGTATATGGGAACCTCTTACATATTTTTTAATTTTTAAAAAATGTATTGAAATATATCACTTATACTTATACATAATAAATGTATAATAGTTGTGAACTTATAAAACAAATATATATATAACATCAAACAAACATATATAACATCTTACCCTACCACCAATAACTTGCATTGTTTTTAAACCTTTTTAACTAATGATTAAAGAGCATTGTCAAAATATTACTACTAAACAAAGTATTTTTCCTCTAACCAACCTGATTATTATTATGTTTATATCATTTATATAAGAACATACACAAACCATTAAGTATGTAGTAAAAGTTGTGAACTTACAAAGCAAACATGCCTAACATCATACAGGGGTCCCACATATCAACCCTCCACCAACACCTTGCATTTTCATGACTCATTGGTTACAAACTGTGAAAGAACACTGTCAAAATCTTACTTCTAATCATAGTCCTAATCTTACATTTGCTGTGTTTTCCCCCAACCCCCATTATTATTATTTAAATATATTTTTATGACAGAAGTTGTAAACTTATAAAACAATCATGCACATGTGCAGAATACCCAAACAACACCCCTCCATCAATACACCAGAATGTGGTATATCATTTGCTACAGATAAAATAATATCATCTGATTGCTACCATGTCCATAGTGTACATTTGGCTCATATTTTCCATACTGCCTCAGTATTGACACGGTACATTTTTTGAATAGATGCAAGAATATTATATTATTACTACTAACCACAGTCCATAAGTCACTCCAGCTGTATTTTCCCATACTTCTCAAGATTCCTGACACCCTGCAGTAGGGATATACATTTGTTCTAGCTAGCAAAGGACACTCTTGCATCTGTACCATCAACCACAATTCTCACCACCTTTTGGTTTACTGTGCTATCCAGTTCCTAGATTATTCTCAAGCATTCTGTCAATTGGAATTTACACACCTAGACTACCATTTTCAGTCACATCCCCATTTTTAAACTAGCTGTTACTGTGTGTTACCATCCACTCTATACATTTCCACAATTTTATAGTAAAGTTAATTAAAATTTCTGCATACATTAAACATCAGTAGTCCACTCAGTCCTTCTCTTATCTCCATTAAGAATCCACCACCTACCACCTATCCTGAAGATGTATTCCAATAATTTCTTCTAGAAGTTTTATGGTTCTCGCTTTTATTTTTAGATTTTTGATCCATTTTGAGTTAATTTTTGGATAAGGTGTGAGATAGTGGTCCTCTTTCCTTCTTTCAGCTATGGATGTCCTATTTTTTCAGCACTATTTGTTGAATGGATTGTTCTGCCCGAGCTGTGTGAGTTTGACAGGCTATTCAAAAATCACTTGACCATACCTGTGAGAGTCTGTTTCAGAACCATAAATTTGGTTCCATTGGTCTATTGTGTCTGTCTTTAGGCCAGTTCCATGCTGTTTTTACCAATATAGGTAGGTATTATGATTTAAAGTCTGGAGATGAGGGTTCACTTTCCCTTTTTATGATGTTTCTGGCTATTCAGGACTCCTTACCTTTCCAAATAAATTTAATGCTCATGTTTTCAATTAATCTTTATTGGGATATTTATTGGAATTTTTATTGGGATTGCATCAAATCTGTATATCAATTTGAGTAGAATTAACATCTTAATGATATTTAGTCTTCCAATCTGTGAGCTTGGAATGTTCTTCCAGTTATTTGGGGCTTTTTAAATTTTTTTAAAAATTGAGTTGCCATTTTCTGAATACAAGTGTTTAACATTATTGGTTAAGTTTATTCCTGACTATTTCAGTTTTATCTGTCATATTTTATTTTCACCAGTTTTTTGACACTTAGTTACTTTTATTGATATAATCTTCATTTTTAGACTTCTTCCAGGCCACTCTCTCCTGTCTTTTACTTTCAGGCTCTAACACAACTTTTAGTATTTCCTGAAATTCTGGTCTCTTGCTTAGAAATTCTCTCTGTTTCTGTTTATCTGTGAATATTCTAATTTCACCCTCATTTTTGAAAGACAGTCTTGCTGGATATAAGATTCTTGGCTGGAATTTTTCTCTTGTAGTATCTTAAATGTATCAGACCACTTTCTTCTTGTTCCATGATTTCTGGTGAGAAATCAGCACTTAATCTTATTGGATATCCCTTATATGTTATGCATTGCTTTTCTCCTGCTGCTCTCAGAATTCTCTCTTTATCTTTGGCCTTTGACATTCTGATGAGTATATGTTTTGGAGTTGGAGTTGGTATATTTGGATTTTTTTGGATGGGAGTACATTGTGCTTCTTGGACACGGATATCTATGTCCTTCAATAGGGCTGGGAAATTTTCTACCATTATTTCTTCCAATATTCCTTGTGCCCCTTTTCCCTTCTCTTCTCCTTCTGGGACACCCATGATACTTATGACACTATTTTCTGTCATTTAGTTCCCTGAGACCTTGTTCAATTGTTTCCATTCTTTTCTTCATCTGTTTTTTTTTCACATGTTCCCTTTCAGAGGCCATTTCTTCAAGCTCACCAATTTTTTCCTCTGCCTCCTCAAATCTGCTATTATATGGTTCCAATGTTTTTTAAAATTTCATTGATTGCACCTTTCATTCCCATAAGAACTGCTATTTTTCTATGTATGCTTTCATATTTTTCTTTGTGCTCATACAGTATCTTCTTAATATCCTTAATCTCTTTAGCCATCCCACTGAACTTATTAAGGAGATTTGTTTGAACATCTATGATTAGTTGTCTGAACTACTTTATGTCATCTGGAAGCTTATCTTGATCCTTTAACTGGGCCATATCTTCCTGTTTCTTGGTGTGGATTATAATTTTTTTGTTGGTGTTTTTGCATCTGACTTACTAGAGTATTCTTTCTGGGTGCAGTTTTTCTCTTTAGTTTAGGGTTTCCTATCATTTCTCCCTTGCTGGTTGTGCAATAGGAGCCAAGCTTGTAGTTGGTTCTGCAAGTTGTGAAGGCTTAAGCTGCCCTCATTGCACCAGGAGCCAATGAAGATTCTTCCAACATTCTCCTTTGCCAGAGGTAGGGACAGAGTCACAGCTATGTGGAATAATCCATGTGTAGGCCTAGACTGTAGTTGTCCAGAGAGTCTGATGAAGCTTCACATCCATTTCTCCACTTCTTGGAGCAGGGATGGAGCTGCAGGTGTGGGCAGTAGTCTATGCAGTGTGGGTCAAAGATGACTGCAGTTGCCCTGGTAGACTTCCGATTTTCAATCTATGCCAGCCAAAGTTACCTGCAGTTACCTGTATAGGCTGGTGCAGGGCTCCTCAGCCTCTTCCCTGCCAGAGGCAGGGATGAAGCCTAGGTGGGCTGCAGGTTAATATGCATGAAAGAAACTGGTTCCTTCCAACAATGAGAGTTTTAGTCAGCCTGGCTTCCCCTTAGGCTGGGGGTGGAGTCAAAATGGTGGCTACTGGCCTCTTTCTGACTTGGGCTTGTTCTCACCCCAGCTGTTCCCAGGGTGATCTCTTAGCCAGCCAAGTCTACCAATCAGTAGCCAAAATTGGCAGCCAACCATCTCTTCCTCCCTTGTTTCTTGGAAATGGAGCTTCCAATTCCCATCACAGAACAGCTCCTAGGGCAGCTCGTGCTGCCAGAGCAGGACAATCACCAGCCTCCACAGCTTGGCTGGTAATCTCCCAAAGAAGCTGGCACAGATCCCCACAGTTTCCTCCCTGCTGGAGGTGGCACTGGGGCCTAGGCTAGACATGCAGTATGATCTGGATGGAAAGAAGCCAGTCCCCACCAGCACTGAGATTCTCAGTCTGCCCCACTTTCCCTTGTACCAGGTGTGGAGTTAAGATGGTGACTCCCAGCCTCTTTCTGCCTTGGACAGGCTCAAACTTTAGCTGTTCTCAGATTCATATTGTAGCCCACTGAATTTCCTCATCAGTAGCTGAAATTGGTGCCCAACCATCTCTTCCTCCCCCATTTGCGGGAAGTGAAGCTTTCAATTCCAGCAGTGGAACAGCTCCCAAGGCAGCTTGTCTCTCCAGTGGAGGATGGGCACCAGCCTCCGGGACATGGAGCCTCTATGTATGAGTTTTCTCTACAAATGGGCAGTCTTCTCTTTCCACTCCTTGAAGAATGTTGCAGGATGCTCTTCTGGTCTCCTGGAGCCCCCAAACCTGTGCTTCAGGTAGTTCCAGAGAGCTCTGAGTGTTTCCTAACTGCCTTGTAGGAGGAGTTGACCCTAGGAGCTCCTTAGTCCACTGCTATCTTGCTGTTTCTCCTTATATTTTTAATGTAATTTTTTTTGTTTGATGTATATATCTTTAAAAAATATCATTTACAAAAATGGTAGTGTGGGGTGGTGGGGAGAGGAGTATATGGAACCCTTTATATTTTTTATGTTTTTTTAATGTAATGTTCTTTGTGATCTATTAACTTTAATTTAAAAAGTGTAAAAAAAGAGTGGGAGGGTTCTGGTGAAGGGTGGAGAAAAGTTTCCTTTCTGTGTGATCTTTGAGGAGCATACCAGCTGGCCCAAGGTGGCACCCAGAAGAGGGAACAGGCAAATCTGCTGAGGCAGCTTGATTTACCTAGCTGATATGGGATAGAGAAACTTGGCCTGGGAGAGGGCAAAAGCAGGCAATTAGCTAGTCCAGTGCTGAAAACTACCAAAATTTCAACTTCCTTAAGGGAGGGGGCAGTAGGAAGCATTTAATAAGCTTCTAAGAGCCTATTTAGAGTCCCCTGGGAAGAGGTGCTGGGCTGGAAGAAGGTTGAGAGTCATTTTTCTCCAATGAATTCAGTCACCAGGATCCCATGTGAATTTCAAAAGGGAACTCAATCTGACCAGGACAAGTGAGGGGGAAATGCCCTTACACAGGCTATTGTGTACTGCTGCCCTGGAAGAGAAAGCAATAAGAATAGAAAGGGGACAGGAGACAGTACATCAGAAATCAAACAGATAGTAGAAGGGGTCAATAAGAAGATAGAAAAAATCCAATTAGGATTTAGGGACCTGAATGACAATGCAAAACGCTCAAACATACGTATTATAGGCATTCCAGAAGGTGAAGAGAAGGGAAAGGGGTCAGAAAGAGTGTTGCAGGAAATAATGGCTGAAAACTTCCCAAATCTACTGAAAGAGACAGATGTACATATCCAAGAAGCACAGCGCACTCCACAAGTCATAAACCCCAACAGGCCCACCCCAAGACATATACTTGTCAAATTATCCAATGCTCAAGACAAAGAGAAAATCCTAAAAGCAGCAAGAGAAAAGAAAACCATCACATACAAGGGAAGCTCAATTAGATTAAGTGCTGATTTCTCTTCTGAAACCATGGAGGCAAGAAAACAGTGGTATGATATAGTCAAGGTACTAAGGGAAAGAAATTTCCAACCAAGAATACTTTATCCAGCTAAACTAGCATTCAAATATGATGGAGAGTTCAAAATATTTGCAGACAAACAGAAACTGAAAGAGTATACCAACAAGAAACCTCCCCTTCAAGAAATTCTAAAGGGAGTGCTGCAGGAAGAAAGGAAAAAACAGGAAAGGCAAAGTTGGAGGAGAGTATAAGACCAACAACAACAACAAAAAAGACAAAAAAAAATATACAAACAAAATATGACAAACACAAATCCAATCAAAATATGGCTAACACAAATAATTCCTTGATAGTAATAACACTGAATGTCAATGGATTAAACTCACCTATCAAAAGATTCAGACTGGGACATTGGATAAGGAAATATGACCCATCCATATGCTGTCTACAAGAGACACATCTTAGACCCAGAGACGCATGGAGATTGAAAGTGAAAGGCTGGAAAACAATCATACAAGCTAACAATAACCAAAAAAAGGCAGGAGTAGCTATATTAATATCAGACAAAATAGACTTTAAATGTGAAACAATTGTGAGAGACAAAGAAGGATACTACATTTTAGTCCAAGGGAAAATCTGTCAAGAAGATCGAACAATTATAAATATCTATGCCCCTAACAAGGGTGCCTCTAAATACGTCAGGCAAACGCTGGAAAAACTAAGTGAAAGAATAGATACATCTACAATTATAGTGGGGGATTTTAATACACCACTATCAACTCTGGACAGAACATCTCAAAAGAGAATCACCAAAGAAACAAAACATCTGAATAGTATATTAGAGGAGCTCGATCTAATAGACATATATAGATCGCTACACCCAAACACAGCAGGATATACATTTTTCTCAAGCGCACATGGATCATTCTCCAAGATAGATCATATGCTAGGCCACAAAGAAAGGCTGAACGAATACAGAAAGATTGAAATCATACAAAATATTATCTCTGACCACAGTGGAGTCAAGCTGGAGATTTGCAAGGGAAAGAAGCCCAGATTTCACACCACGATTTGGAAATTAAACAACACACTCTTAGAAAAACAGTGGGTCAAAGAGGAAATCTCAAAAGAAATCAATGACTACCTTGAAACAAATGATAATGATAACACAACATACCAAAATTTATGGGATGCAGCAAAAGCAGTACTGAGAGGGAAGTTTATAGCCATAAATTCATATATCAAAAAAGCAGAAAGAGCAAAAATTGAAGAACTAACTGCACATTTGAAGGAATTAGAAAAACAACAACAAAGTAACCCAACAGGAAGAAGAAGGAAGGAAATAACAAAGATAAGAGCAGAACTAAACAAAATAGAAAATAAGAAAGCACTTGAACAGATAAACAAGACCAAGAGCTGGTTTTTTAAGAAGATTAACAAAATTGACAAACCTTTAGCAACACTAACAAAGAAAAAAAGAGAGAAGATGCAAATACACAAAATAAGAAATGAGAAAGGCGATATCACCACTGACCCCACAGAAATAAAGACTATCATAAGAGGATATTTTGAAAAACTATATTCCAACAAAAATGACAATCTAGAGGAAATGGACAAATTCCTAGAAACACATAAACAGCCCATATTGACAAAAGAAGAAATTGATGATCTTAACAAACCAATCACAAGCAGAGAGATAGAATCAGTTATTAAAAATCTCCCAACTAAGAAGAGCCCAGGGCCAGATGGCTTCACAGGTGAATTCTACAAAACATTCCGGAAAGAACTGACACCAATCCTGCTGAAACTATTCCAAACCATCGAAACAGAAAGAACATTACCCAACTCCTTCTATGATGCCAACATTACCCTAGTACCAAAGCCAAACAAAGACATCACAAGAAAGGAAAATTACAGACCAATTTCTCTAATGAACCTAGACGCAAAAATACTTAACAAAATACTTGCTAATCGTATTCAACAACACATTAAACGAATTATACACCACGACCAAGTGGGATTCATCCCAGGTATGCAAGGATGGTTCAACATAAGAAAATCAATCAACGTAATACACCATATAAACAGATTGAAGGAAAAAAATCACATGATTATATCTATTGATGCAGAAAAAGCATTTGACAAAATACAGCACCCTTTCTTGATAAAAACACTCCAAATGATTGGAATACAAGGAAATTTTTTGAACATGATAAAGAGTATATATGAAAAACCTAAAGCCAATATTGTGTACAATGGAGAAATCCTAGACTCCTTCCCTCTAAACTCAGGAACAAGACAAGGATGCCCACTGTCACCGCTCCTATTTAACATTGTCTTAGAAGTACTTGCTCGAGCACTGAGGCAAGAACCAGAAATAAAAGGCATTCAAATTGGAAAGGAAGAAGTCAAAATTTCATTATTTGCAGATGACATGATCCTATACATAGAAAACCCTGAGAGATCTACAACGAAGATTCTAGAACTCATAAATGAGTTTAGTAAAGTCGCAGGTTATAAGATCAATGCGCAAAAATCAGTAGCATTTCTGTACACCAATAATGAGCAAGATCAGGAGGAAATCAAGAAACAAATACCATTCACAATAGTAAATAAAAAAATCAAATACTTAGGAATAAATTTAACTAAAGAGGTAAAGAACTTATACACTGAGAACTATACAAGATTGTTCAAGGAAATCAAAGAAGACCTAAATAAATGGAAGACTATTCCTTGTTCATGGATAGGAAGACTGAACATTATTAAGATGTCTATCCTACCAAAATTGATCTACACATTCAATGCAATCCCAATAAAAATCAATGCAGCCTTCTTTAAGGAACTAGAAAAACTAACAATGAAATTTATTTGGAAAGGAAAGAGACCCCGAATAGCCAAAGACATACTGAAAAAGAAAAACGAAATTGGAGGAATCACACTACCTGACTTCAAAACATACTATAAAGCTACGGTGGTGAAAACAGCATGGTATTGGCATAAGGAGAGACATATAGACCAATGGAATCGAATTGAAAGCTCTGATATAGAACCTCACATATACAACCACATAATATTTGATAAAGCCACCAAACCCTCTCAACTGGGAGAGAGTGGCCTATTCAACAAATGGTGTCTGGAGAACTGGATAGCCATATGTAGAAGAATGAAAGAGGATTACCATCTCACACCTTATACAAAGATTAACTCAAGATGGATCAAAGACCTAAATATAAGAGCCAAGACCATAAAAACCTTAGAAAGCAGTGTAGGGAAACAACTACAGGACCTTGTAATAGGTAATGGATTTATGAATATCTCACCAAAAGCACAAGCAGCAAAAGAACTAATAGATAAATGGGACTTCCTCAAAATTAAAGCCTTCTGCACCTCAAAGGAGTTTGTCAAGAAAGTAAAAAGGGAGCCCACACAGTGGGAGAAAATATTTGGCAATCATATATCTGATAAGAAACTTATAACTTGCATATATAAAGAACTCCTATATCTTGAAAATAAAAAGATAAACAACCCATTTAAAAAATGGGAAAAAGACTTAAACAGACACTTCTCCGAAGAAGAAATACAAATGGCAAGAAAGCACATGAAAAAATGTTCCAAATCTCTAGCTATCAGGGAAATGCAAATCAAAACCACAATGAGATACCATCTTACACCCATAGATTGGCAGCTATGAAAAAAACAGAAGAATACAAGTGCTGGAGAGGATGTGAAGGAAGGGGAACACTCATCCACTGCTGGTGGGAATGCAGAAGGATCCAACCATTCTGGAGAACAGTATGGTGGTTTCTCAAAAAACTAGCCATAGATTTGCCATATGACCCAGCAATACCACTGCTGGGAATATACCCAGCAGAACTGAAAACAAGAACACAAACCAATATATGTACACCAATGTTCATAGCAGCATTGTTCACTATTGCCAAAAGTTGGAATCAACCCAAATGCCCATCAACAGACGAGTGGATCAATAAAATGTGGTATATACACACAATGGAATACTACTCGGCTGTAAGAACAAACACACTACAAACACATGTGATAACATGGATGAATCTTGAGAACCTTATGTTGAGTGAAGCAACCCAGACATTGAAGGACAAATACTACATGACCTCAATGATATGAAATAAACAAGCTGCCCTAGATAGCAAGAGACTGAACGATAGGCTTGCAGGAAATCGGAGGGTGGAGGAAGGATATGAGCCGATGTCTGCAGGGGTGGAATTTAAGACGAGATGGTGGTAAGTATGAACACAAAGAAGAGATAAAAGGGGGGCAAGGGGTTGCCTTTGCTTGGGGCTTTGCGGGTTTGAGGGTGGCTGGGGAGGGACGGATGGGTAACGTTGCCCAAAAGTGGGGGGAGGGAGGGGTAGCATACGAACCAGGAGAGGGTCAGGTGTTGGTGGAGAGTAAAATGCCGAGAAAATCATATCAAAATATAATAAAGAGGGTTACCTGTTTAGAATGCTCGGAGGGGAGGGTCTGATGCAGGACGGGCTCCTGGGGAATGTCTAAATGCTCATTCTGCCAGAGTGGGTGACACCATGGGGTAGAAACCCAAGTAGTGAGAGTGGGGGTGGACCCACATCCTGGGGAAGACTAATGCCATCCAATAGAGGGAACTGTATCCCTCGAGAGAAAGGGTGGCTCCCAGGGCATTGGGGCAGTTGAGCAAGTTAGGCCCTGAACACTATTCCATCTATCTCTGGAAGTGGCTCCTCAGGAAACGGAGGTTGGCTATCACTGAGGGCACCAAGGTGGAAGGGAAAATGGACGTTAAATGTGTGGAACCAAAGTAAATGGGGGGTAAGAGAGGAGTTTCTTGAGAGTATACAAAGATGGATATAAAACATGTAATATTACACCATAACATATAGGAGATGACAGACTGATAATGTAAACCATAATGTAAAACATAGGATAACTAAAAATGTAAAGAACTGTGTATCCTAAAGTATGCACCATAATGTAAGCACAGATGTCACCTTGTTAGAAAGCTAATGTCTCAGACTCTGTACATCACTTTAAGTAAATATGATATGAATAGGGCGTAAGAGTATCACTGTGGAAGGGAAAAGGTTTTCTGGTGGATGTGTGGGAGTGCTGTATATTACATATATACATTGCTGTGGTCTAGGACTCCTGTGAAGAAAAGCTGAATAATTAGGGGGGGGGAAGAAAAAAATAGGATGTGGAATTTTTTCAAGTCAACATTCTTTATCTAAGTTCTTTATCTAACTTTATCCAAGTTCTTTATCTATCCTTTAAACTCATCGCTATATGCCATTCCCTAGTAAGGGACCATGACATTATATTGGGCTTCAAATTTCGGGGAGTTCTGGATCACAGAGTGTTTCAACAATGGCAATGGAGGGATACTGGTATGGGATACCAATGACAGGTGATATATGACTGACAGGGAGCTGTACAGAACATATGTCCAGGGTGCATGGTAATGTTTGGATATACTCATAATGGCAACAATTAAAAACCACAGTAGGGGGGGTACTGGGTTCCTGGCCATTGGTGCTCTGTTGTGGTCCCTAGGGGAACAGCGACAGTCTCCCAGGTACAGTGGTGGGGACCGGGAGGGAGTGAGGGTTCAATAGTGAGCCCCAGATGCTAATGACTATGCTTGTGAGCTGATAAACCCAAAATAAGAACAAGGCCTAGAGCAACTTTGTGCCTGGGAATTTCCTTCTGTCAGCCTTCATGTTACTCAAATGTGGCCAGTCTCGAAGCCAAACTCAGCATGTAAATGCAATGCCTTCCCCCCAGCGCGGGACATGACACCCGGGGATGAGCCTCCCTGGCAACGAGGGACCACTATCAACTACCAACTGATGATGCAACTGGAAAATGACCTTATACGGAAGGTTCAATGCGGATCAGCAGAATATCCATGTCTACATAAAATACCATGACTTTAAAATGCTGTTTGACCTAAAGTAAGGGGGAAATGGAAAGCAGAAATGAGTTTATATGGCTACGAGTTTCTAAAAAAGAGTCTGGAGGCTGGCAGAAGGTTTGCCCTCATGCACAACTGAGCAGAGTCAGAGAGACAGATAAAGCAGATACAACCCCCAGATATTGGTTCCTTTGAGGGCTAAAGAGACCCATGGGAGTTATGGTCATGGCCGATGGGGTTAACTACCAGGGCAGATGGCCCCTCTTTGGAAATGGTGTTTATGTGTGATGAATCTGGACTCAGATGGGATCTCCCTTCATAAGACTTTCATGCTAATGTGCTGGAGGTGCAGTTAATGTTGGGGTTTAAGATATATTTAGGGGATTTGAATCTCTGGACTGACAATGTGATAGCCAGATCCTGAGCCTCAACAGACTCCAGCACCTACAATCTGATTTATTGGACTTACCACACTCAGCTAAGATGGAGTTGAAGAAGGACAACCACCACACCATGGAGCCTAGAGTGATTACAACTGAAAATGGGAGGATTGCATCCAGCATCCAGGTGGAATCTGAGCCTCCTCTTGACATAGAGGTGCAATGGACACAACCAATCCAATGTCCACATAGAAGAGGTGGCATTGGATTGGGAAAAGTGGACATAATGGACAAAGGGTATGGGAAAAGGCAGGAAGAGATGAGAGGTGGAGGCGTCTTTGGGACATGGAGCTGCCCTGGATGGTGCTTCAGAGGTAATCACCGGACATTGTAAATCCTCACAGGGCCCACTTGATGGAATAGAGGAGAGTATGGGCCATGATGTGAACCAATGTATATGAGGTGCAGAGGTGCCCAAAGATGTACTTACCAAATCCAATGGATGTGTCATGATGATGGGAACGAGTGTTGTTGGAGGGGGGGAGAGGGGGGGTGGGGGGGTGGGGTTGAATGGGACCTCACATATATATTTTTAATGTAATATTATTACAAAGTCAATAAAAAATAAAAAAATTAAAAAAAAAAAAAAAACGAAAGGGGACAGGAAGCAGGCTTGGCCCAGTGGTTAGGGCATCTGTCTACCACATGGGAGGTCTGCAGTTCAAACCCCGGGCCTCCATGACCCATGTGCAGCTGGCTCATGTGCAGTGCTGATGCACACAAGGAGTGGTGTGCCACACAGGGGTGTCCACACATAGGGGAGCCCCATGCGTGAGGAGTTGTACCCCATAAAGAGAGCTGTCCAGCATGAAAGAATGTTAAGCCTGCCCAGGAATGACACTGCACACATGGAGAGGTGACACAAGATGACACAACGAAAAGAAACACAGATTCCCATGCCGCTGATAATAACAGAAGTGGACAAAGAAGAACATGCAGCAAATAGACACAGAGAACAGACAAACTGGGGAGGGAGAGAGGCAAAAAAAAAAAAAAAGAATAGAAAGGGGCATGGATAGAGTCCTAATCAGCAGGAATCTATCCAACTGCAAAGAGTCAAACTTGCCCTAGGGTGCGGCGGCTTGCTCGGTCGGTAGAGGTGGGGTCTGGCTGCGGATGAGGGGTCGGTCCAGCTCTGGATGAGGGGTCGGTCCCGCTTGGGACGAGGGGTCGGTCCCACTTGGGACGAGGGGTCAGTCCGGCAGCAGACGAGGGATCGGTCTCACAGGGGTTGCGCGGTTCGGCTGACGGGGTCGCCCGGCGAAGCCGGCGACGAAGGGGTCGCCCGGAGAAGCCGGCGATGAAGGGGTCACCCGGAGAAGCAGGCGACGAAGGGGTCACCCGGAGAAGCAGGCGACGAACTGGGGACAAGGGAGGCCAGGCCCTTGTCAGGGGCTCTCAGGACTGGAGGGCGCACGGCAGAAGAACTACCGCGGAGACAAGGTAAACACGCAAGTCCACTTTATTGAGGGAGAGGCAACAGTTTTATAGGGGCTGGAGAAGGCTGATTGGTCGAAGCCACGCCCTGTTCTGATTGGTTGCCGGCGAAAGGTCAGTGGGCGGTACTGGATGGGGGAGGGGTGGTGGTTAGGGATTGGCTGTCGCTGTTGCTGGGGGAAGGGGCAGGGTTTAGGGATTGGTGGCTGCTGTTGCTGGGGTGGAGGGCAGACTTGAGTTTCCCACCCACGCCTGGCTGTTGCTGCTGTCAGGGGAGGGGTAAAGGGCAGACTGGATTTTTCCGCCCACGCCTGGCTGTTGCTGCTGTCGGGGGAGGGGAAAAGGGCAGACTGGAATTTTCCGCCCTGTGCCTGCGCAGGGAGAAGGAAGAAAAAGGGTACTGCCCCACAGGCACCGTGTGGCACCACCTGGGAGGAGGGGCGGCCGCGGAAGCATGGCTGCCGAGAAGGGGAGACCCGAGGGCACTCTGTGCCCATGCCGAGCTCCCTTCAGGGGTGGCGGTGAGTCCGACCAGCCACCCTATTATTGGGGCAGTGGCTTGGCCTGCCGCGGCTGCTCCCCCGCCAGGCCAGCAAACCACACTTCAGCCCGAGGGGTGACCGCACTAGGGCAAGTGACTGGATAGCTTTCTGAAGAGCCAACTGACCCAACAAGAAAGTTTAGCTCAGTAAAGGAGTTTCTGCCTTGAATATACGAGGTTGCTAGTTCAATTTCCAGCTCCATTTAGAGTAGTGATCCACCAGGACATCAAACATCCAGCTGATACTTTAGGACAGGGAAAACATAAACATTATCTTTGTATTAGCTTCTGTTGGGTCTCTTGTTTTTCCTAAAAAAAAATTACTTAAAAATTTTTAAGTTAGTTTATTTGCTAAAACCTGCTTCAAAACCTATAGCGGGAAAGCTGCAGGGTAATTGATTGATGAACACCAGCAGCTAGAGAAGTTCCATGGGAGCAGAAGAGGGAAGGCTGTTTTTCCTTAGTTTCTTTTTTTATTTCTCTCCCCTTCCCCCGCTCCAGCTCCCACTGTCTGTTCTCTGTGTCTATTTGCTGAGTGTTCTTCTTTGTCTGCTTCTGTTGTTGTCAGCAGCATGGAAATCTGTGTTTCTTTTTGTTGCATCATCTTATTGTGTCAGCTCTCCATGTGTGCAGCACCATTCCTGGGCAGGCTGAAATTTCTTTTCCACTGGGCATCTCTCCTTATGGGGCACACTCCTTGTGCATGGGACTCCCCTATGCTGGAACACCCCTGTGTGGCACAGCACTCCTTGCACGCATCAGCACTCCATGTGGGCCAGCTCCACATGGGTCAAGGAGGCCCAGGGTTTGAACAGTGGACCTCCCATGTGGTAGACAGATGCCCTAACCACTGGGCCAAGTCTGCTTCCCTTTCCTTAGTTTCTGACTGCCTGCTTATGGGTTTGTTGTTTTGTTTGCTTGTTTTTCTTTCCTCTTCCTTCCAACCCTTTTTTAAAATTTGGTGCTGCTGGCTTGTTTCTTTTTTGCTGTGTTTTCTCTTCCTTGATAACCCCCTTTCTGTGTACACAAATTTTTTCTATCAGTGCTATAACTTTTCCTTCCTTCATCATTCTATCTTCTGCTTTCTGTTGTTCTTGCATTCCAGTTCTCTCAGTTTTTCTGGTTTTTATTTCTAACTCATCAATTCTGTTTTCTTTCATTAACTTTTTGCTTTTCGTCCCTTCTTTCTCTTTTCCTCTCTCATTATTCTCATCTTTTAATTCATTCTATACATTTTTCTCTACTTGGTTTCCCATTTCATAGTAGGTACTCCACTTTTTTAATTCCAATTTCTCTCCAGTGCTTACATGAGTTAAATATTCATTTTCCTAGGTCTTATAGAGTTCCTGTTCTAACTTTTACTATTATTATTACCATTATCCTTTTTCTTTCCTTACATCTTTTACTTTCTCTGGCCCTAATCTTTTTCCTTCAAGGGAACATGGACAACAGCAGAGAAATAGAAGAACAAAGTGTCAAAGAGAAAACTTAATTCAGACACAGAAAACAACTAAATAAATCCCTAGAGAGAGAACCTAATCAACTGAATAAACCCATCAAGATAAAAAGATGACCAGACACCAACAAAAATTACAAATCATACTGCAAAACAGGAAGACATGGCCTAGTCCAATGAACAAACTAAAAACTAGAAGGAGATACAGAACATCAAACAACTAATTAAACCTGTTCAAACAAATGTCATGTACCAACTTAATGAAGTGATGGAAGAGATTAAGGATATTAGGAAGATACTGGGAGAACATACTGAAAAAATTGTAAACATACATAAAAAAATATGATGGTGAAGAATGGCACAATCCAAGAAATAAAAAATACTTTCTCAGTAAATAACAGCAGCTTTGTACAGCAGATTAAAGAAATAATAATGTGTAAGACAGTACATCTGAAATAGTGATGTGTAAGACAGCACATCTGAAATCAAACAGTAGTAGAAGAGATAGAAAAAAAGAAAAATCCATCCAGGACTTAGGGATATGAATGAAAACACAAAAGACACAAACATACACAGTATAGGCATCCCAGAGTGAGAAGAAAAGGGAAAGGGGACAGAAGGTATGTTGGAGGAAATAATGACTGAAAACTTCCCAACCCTATTGAGGAAGATGAATGTACATGTTCAGGAAGTGCAGTGCACCCCAAAGAGTATAAATCCAACAGGTCTACACCAAGACATATACTTGTCAAACAGTCCAATGCTCAAGACAGAAAGAAAATACGGAAGGCAGCAAGGGAAAAGAGAAACATTACATACAGGAGAAGCTCAATTAGAATAAATGTTGATTTCTCATCTGAAACCAGAGAGGCAAGAAGGCAATGGTATGACACAGTTAAAGTACTGAAAGAAAAAAAAAACTTCCAACCAAGAATTCTCTTTCAATACAGCTGGCATTCAAATATGATGGAGAGTTCAAAATAGTCACAGATAAACAGAAATTAAGAGAGTATGCCAATAAGAAGCCAGCCCTTGAAGGAATACAAAAGGGAGATCTGAAGGATGAAAGGGGAAAAAAATGAGAGAGAGAGTGGAAGGAGAAAGTAAGAACAACTAAAAAGACAAAAAGAGAAATGAAAACAATGTGTGACATACTTAAACCCCCAGAAAATATGTCTAATGTAATTAATTTCTTTTTTGCTTGTTTGGTTTTTTTAAGGAGCAATCATTGTAATATTTATTAATAATATTAACATACTCTTAAATTATAGGTACAGAAAATAGTAGAGATATAAGTACTTTAAAATGTCAGAAATATAGGTTGTAAGTAATTTCTTGAGAGTAGTAACACTGAATGTTAATGGATTAAACTCACCCGCAAAGAGGCACAGATTGGCAGAATGGATAAGGAAACATGGCACATCTTTATGCTGCCTACAAGAAACCCACCTTAGACCGAGGGATTGAAGAGGCTGAAAGGGAATGGCTGGAAAACAATCTTACAAGGAAACAATAATCAAAAAAGGGCAGGTGTAGCTATACTAATATTGGACAAAATAGACTTTAAATGCAAAACTATTGTAAGAGACAATATATTAGTAAACTATATATTAGTAAAAGGGGTAATCTTTCAAGAAGAAAGAACAATTATAAAGATTTATGCACCTAACAAGGGTGCATCAAAATACTTGAGGCAAACACTGGAAAAACTAAGAGAAGAAATAGATGCCTCTACAGTAAAAGCGGGGAATTTTAATACATCATTATCACCATTAGAGAGAACATCCAAACAGAGAATCAATAAATAAACAAAGATTTTGAATAATACATTAGAGGATCCAGGCCTCTTAGATATATACAGATACTACACCCAAATGCAGTGAGATATAATTTCTTCTTGAGGGCACATGGATCATCCCCCAAGATAGACCAAATGCTAGGCCACAGAAAAATTCTCAATGAACTCAGAAAGACTGAAATTATACAAATTTCTCTGACCACAATGGAATGGAGCTGGAAATCACTAAGGGCCAGAGAACCAGATTAGGAACAAAGGTATGGAAGTTAAACACACACTCTTAGACAGTGGGTCAATGAGGAATCACAAAAGAAATAATTAACTACCTTCAAATGAATGAAAATATCAACACAACATATTGAGCCTATGGGATGCAGAAAAAGCAGCACTGAAAGGGAAAATAATGCATATATAAAATTTATATATTGAATATGCCTTTATGAATTTATGATTCATAAATGCATATATCAAAAAATAAGAGCTAAAATCAAACACCTAGCTGCACAAGTGGAGGAAATAGGAAAAGAACAACAAACTAACCCCAAAGGGAATTACAAAGAAGGAAATATCAAAAATTAGAGCATAAATAAGTGAAAAAGAAAATAATGCACTTGAAAAAATAAAAAATATAAAAAGCTGGTTCCTCGAGGAGATCAATGAAATTGACAAACTGTTAGCTAGACTAACAAAGAAAAAAAGAGTGAAGATGCAAATAAAATAAGAAATGAGGAAGGGGATGTCACCAGTGACCCCACTGAAATAAAGAGTGCCATAACACATTTTTTACATGTATATCATAATAGGATACTTTGAAAAATTATATGTCAACAAGGAGGACAATTCAGAGGAAATGGACAAATTCCTAGAAACACACAAGCAGTCTACAATGACAAAAGAAGAAATCGATGAACTCAACAGTCCACTCACAAGTAAAGAGAATCAGTCCTCCAAAACTTCCCAACTAAGATGAGCCCAGGAATAGATGATTTTCACAGGCAAATTCTACCAAACATTCTGGAAAGAACTAACACCAATCTTGCTTGAACTCTTCCAAAAAATAGAAGTAGAAGGAACATTGCCTAACTCATTCTATGATGCCATTACCCTAATACAAAAGAAAAACAGAGATGCCACAAGAAAGGAAAATTACAAACCAATCTCTCTAATGAACTTAGGTGCTAATGTCCTCAACAAAATACTTGCTAAACATATTGAACAAGACATCCAAGGATATTATACACCATGCCCAAGTGGGTTTCATCCCATATATGCAAGAATGTTTCAACATAAGAAAATCAAATAATTTAATGCATCATACAAACAGATTGAAAGAAAAAAATCACCTGATCATCTCTAAAGATGCAGGAAAATAGTTCAACAAAATACAGTACTGTTTTCTGAAAAAAATTGCAAAAGATAAGAATAGAAGGAAATTTTTGAGCATGAGGAGGTGTATATATGAAAAACCCACAGAGAACGTCATATACAATGGTGAAATCCTAAAAGATTTCCCTCTAAGACTGGGAACAAGAAAGGATGTCCCCTATCACTACTCCTATTAAACATTGTGTTAGAAGTACTTGCTTGAGCACTGAGTAACGAAAAAGATATAAAAGGCATCCAAATTGGAAATGAAGAAGTAAAAATTTCACAATTTGCAGTTAACATGATCTTATAAATAGAAAGCCCTGAAAAATCTACAGCAGAGCTTCTAGAACTTATAAATTAGTTCAGTAAAGTTGCAGGTTATAAGATCAATGTGAAAAACCAGTAGCATTTCTTTACATCAATAACAAGCAATCTGAAAAGGAAGGCAGAAAAAAAATCATTCACAACAGTAACTAAAAAGAAAAATCAAATACCTAGTAACAAATTTGCCTAAAGATGTAAATAACATATGCAGAGAACTACACAACAGTGTTAAAAGAAAACAAACACGACTTAAATGGGAAAATATTCCCTGTTTATGGATAGGAAGACTAAATATCATTAAGATATCTCTTCTACCCAAACTAATCTACAGATTTAATGCAATCCCAATAAAAATCAATGCAGCATTTTTTACTGATATGGAAAAACTAACTAGGAAATTTGGAAGGGAAAGACACCCTGGATAGCCAAAGACATATTGAGAAAGTAAAATGAAATTGGAAGAATCACACTACTTAACTTTAAAACATACTACAAATCTGCAGTGGTCAAAACTGAATGGCATTGGCACAAGGATAAACATACCTGCCAATGGAACCTAACTGAGAGTGCTGATATGGATTCTTGCATATTCTGTCTTCTGATATTGATCAAGGTTGCAAAGCCCACTCAACTGGGAGAGAACAGCCACTTCAACAAATGGTGCTTAGAGAACTGGATATCCCATAACCAAAAGATTGAGAGAGAACCACCATCTCACACCTTATACAAAATCAATGCAAGATGGAATAAAGATCTAAATACAAGAGCCAAGACCATAAAGACCTTGGAAGATAATGTTAGGAAGCATCTACAGGATCTTGTAATAGGAAATGGCTCCATAAACTTCACACCCAAACATGAGCTGTAAAAGAAAAAAAATAGATAAATGGGATCCCCTCAAAATTAAAACCATTTGCATCTCAAAGGAGTATGTCAAGAAAGTGAAAAGACAGTCTACATAATGGGAAAAAGTATTTGGTAACCATATATATGATAGGGGTCAAATACGGAGCATATAAAAAGAAATCCTATATCTCAAAAATAAAAAGACATACAACCCATTTTAAAAATGGGCAAGTGATTTGAACAGACCCTTCTCAAACGAAGAAATATAAATCACTAAAAAGCATAGAAAAAGATACTCAACATCACTAGCTATTAGGGAAATGCAAATCAAAACTACAATGAGATACCATCTTACATCCATTTAACTGGTGGCCATTAAAAAAACAGAGGACTACAAGTGTTGTAGAGAATGTGGAGGAATGGGAAACTTCATCAATTGCTGGTGGGAATGTAGAAGGGTCCAGCCATTGTGGAGGACATTTTGGCAATTCCTCAAAAACCTATAGATCTTCTATATGACTTAGCAATTCCACTGCTGGGTATATAACCAAAAGAATTGAAAGCAAGGACAGGAACAGTTATATGCACACCAATGTTCATAGCAGCATTATTCACTATTACCAAAAGTTGGAATTAACTCAAATGCCTATCAAGAGATGAATGGATAAATAAAATGTGGTATATACATACAATGAGATATTACTCAGCCATGAGAATACACTACTAACACATGGGAAAACATTGATGAATCTTGAGGACATTACATTGCATGAAGCCAAGCTTTGAAGGACAAATATTACATGACCTCTCTAATATGAATTTAGCAAATCAAGCTGACTGAGAAAACAAGAGCCTGGAAAATAGGGTTACAGGAAATAGAAAGGGAGAAGAAGTTTGTTAGCTAATGCCCATATGTGTGAAATCTATGAAAAGGTGGAAATGAGTAGTTGTGCAATGAAGGAATATGACAGGGGTGAATGGTTACTATTGGGTTGGGCAGTGCAAGCTTGACAGGTAAGGTGGGGAGGGTGTGTTGGATGCTCCATTGAACTCGGAGGATTGTTGAGGGAGGGAGGAGGTGAACACTGGGGATTGGTAGGTATGTGGTTGAAATTACAATGTTGAGAAAGCTCTTTTTGCAATATGAAAAGGGTTACTAATTTAGGGTGTTGGATGTGGGGTCATTTGGGAGAGGGTGCACCTGGGACAGTCTTCTTGAGAAAGTACAAGTGATCATTTCATCATAGTGTGTTGAATCATTGGGGGGAGATCCACATAATGAGTGGGAAATAGATTCCCATCCTGGGGAGGCCCAATAAGTTCTCAAAAGAAGGGGAGGGTGCCTCTTGGGAGCGCATGCAGTTTCTTATTGGGAAAGACAGACTAGTGTGTCAAGCCCTCAGCATTGCTGCAAGTATCTATGAATCTTGTCCTTCAAGGAGTGAAGTCTCGTGGTTGCAACGGACCCTATGGGGAAGGGGAGGGAAGAATAGAATAAATGGAAGGGGGTATTTAGGGGACAATGAAAGTGTTCTGCATGATCTTGCAATGATGGATATAGGCCATGTTAAATTTCATCAAAAATTTATAAAAGTGTATGGTCTAAAATGTAAACCGTAATGTAAACCATTGACCATTGTCAGTAGCTATGTTTCAATATTTCTACATCAGTTGTAACAAATGTACCACCCACATGTAAAAAGGTTATTAATAAGGAAGGGGGAAAGGGGGAAGGATTTGGGGTATATGGGAATCCTCTATATTCTGCATGTTACTTTACCGTGACCTAAAACTTATTTGAAGACAAAATGAAAAAGTAAGACACTGAGGAAGAAATGAAAGAAAATGCCACTGTACATACAGGACAACAGATATTACAGTGATGAAGGGCAAAATGTCAAAAAATATTTTTATTCATTTCTTAAAAAATATTTTTATTTATTTGAATACCCCAATTTTTAAACTTTATTTTAGCTTTAGTTTTTCTAAATTTACATATTTTATTACTCATGTTTAAACCTATTATTATTATTTCATTTTCCTATTAATTACATTTAGTGATATTATTGGCTTCATTTTGAAGAAGTTTTGAATCACAGAAGGGCTACAACTGTGGTGGAGGAGGATCATTGGTGCAGGTGTCAGTGATGTGGGATACATGGAAGGAAGTTCACCAGGACATACATATGAGGTATATACATGTGCTCAAATGTTCATGAGGTCACAGTGGGTGGAGATTCACACAATAACTGAAAGAATATTGAATTCCCATCCTGGGAAGCTCTGCCACATTCTCTAATGGAATATCAACATTCCCCAAGTATGGAGGCAATGACTAGAGAAGGATGATACCCTGATGGGCCCCTGATATTTATGACTATGCTTATAAACCTTTGCTCTTGAAATTGAAACTTAGCCCAGTGTTGCAGGGTGCCTAAGATTTACCTCCTGAGATGCTCCATGTTGCTCATATGTGGCCTCTCTCTAAGCCAAACTCAGCATATAAATACATTACCATCCCCCCAGTGTGGAATATGACTCCCAGGGATGAGCCTCCCTGGCACTGAGAAATTATTACCAAGCACTGGCTAGTGATGCAGCTGGAAAAGACCTTGAATGAAAGGGGGCAAATGTAAAGACAAATGAGTTTATATGGCTAAGAGTCTTCAAAATTAGTTGGGCAGTCATCCCAGAGGTAATGCTGATGCAGGCCTCAGCAGAATCTCATAGAATGCCAAAGAAGATTTTACCCCAAATAGTGGAGCTCCTGAGGTCTCTGGAGACACCCAGGTCCTAGAGTCATGGCAGGTAGATTCCAGAGTTTGGTGTCTCTCCAATGGGCCCTACTTTGGATTTTGTGCTCCCTAGTGTGATAGAGTTGGATTTAGATGTGACTTCTCCACACATGCCTCTGCCGTCCCTTCTATTTGTACCTATAGTTGGTGCTGGAGTTGGTAGGTGTACATCCAAGAGACTTGAGTCTCTGGGCTTTTCATGTGCTAGCTGAGTCCTGAGCCTCAGTGGAGATGCAATACCTACTCTCCACTTCATTGGACTCACGTTGGACAACAAACAAGGAGGTGTGCGGCGGCTTGCTCGGTCGGTAGAGGTGGGGTCTGCTGCGGACGAGGGGTCGGTCCAGCTCTGGACGAGGGGTCGGTCCCGCTTGGGACGAGGGGTCGGTCCGGCAGCAGACGAGGGATCGGTCTCACAGGGGTTGCGCGGTTCGGCTGACGGGGTCGCCCGGCGAAGCCGGCGACGAAGGGGTCACCCGGCGAAGCCGGCGACGAAGGGGTCGCCTGGAGAAGCAGGCGACGAACTGGGGACAAGGGAGGCCAGGCCCTTGTCGGGGGCTCTCAGGACTGGAGGGCGCACGGCAGAAGAACTACCGCGGAGACAAGGTAAACACGCAAGTCCACTTTACTGAGGGAGAGGCAACAGTTTTATAGGGGCTGGGGAAGGCTGATTGGTCGAAGCCACGCCCTGTTCTGATTGGTTGCCGGTGAAAGGTCAGTGGGCGGTACTGGATGGGGGAGGGGTGGTGGTTAGGGATTGGCTGTCGCTGTTGCTGGGGGAAGGAGCAGGGTTTAGGGATTGGTGGCTGCTGTTGCTGGGGTGGAGGGCAGACTTGAGTTTCCCGCCCACGCCTGGCTGTTGCTGCTGTCGGGGGAAGGGAAAAGGGCGGGCTGGATTTTTCCGCCCACACCTGGCTGTTGCTGCTGTCGGGGGAGGGGAAAAGGGCAGACTGGAATTTTCTGCCCTGTGCCTGCGCAGGGAGAAGGAAGAAGAAGGGTGCCGCCCCACAAGGCATCGGGTGGCGCCATCTGGGAGGAGGGGCGGCCGTGGAAGCATGGCTGCCGAGAAGGGGAGACCCGAGGGCACTCTGCGCCCATGCCGAGCTTCCTTCAGGGGTGGCGGTGAGTCCGACCAGCCACCCTATTACGGGGGCAGCGGAATTAGGCCTACCGCGGCCGCTCCCCTGCCAGGCCAGCAAACCACACTTCAGCCCGAGGGGTGACCGCATTTCCCCCTTCTTTTCAAATAAGGGCCAGGATGGCAGCAGCAACAAGTAGCCGAGGCCCAAGAGGCAGTAAGCAATGAGAGAAGCGGGGCTGAAGAGGGAAGTGAGTATGACGGGGATACAAATGTACAATTTGGGGGGCAGTATCTTGCCATTGCAAGCAAGGGTGGCCAATGTCCAATTCTTGTTGATCTCGGTGGCTATAAGGTCTATCTGTTGTTAAAAGTCCAGGATGATAGCGCATTACAGGTGGTTGATCTCTTCTTGGTGGTGAAGAGCGGCAGAGGCAGACTGTGTGATGGTCTGGAGGATCGCAGTGGTGAGGACAAGTTGCGTCAGGGCACCAGCGACGGTGGTGGCAGCAGCGTCGGGAGTGGTGGAGACGTAGGCGAGGACAAGAAGGCCAAGGTCTCCACGGGCCGAGAGAGGCCGATGTTAACGGGGCGGGCCGACATGGGGCGGCCCAATCTGCAATGCAATGGGGGTTCAAGCAAAAAAGGAGGGGGGCGGGGGATGATAAGGGACGCTTTGGATGGCTGAGAAGAGGACTGAGGTCGAGACAGGAGGAAGCTCCGCAGAAGTATGGGGAGGCAAGAGCAGAAGCGTTATTGGATGCTAGAAAGCAGGCTGTGGGCCGGGGAAAGTGGGTTGCGGGCCGTTTTGTGGGCCTGGAGCTGCTTGAGAGCGATGGCGGCATGGGGGGCCATGGTTACAATCTTCTGGGGTGGTAGCAGCTAGACAGATGGCGGAAAATATTATCAAGAAAGCAAAGGTTATGAGAAAGAAATAGAGTATTAAAGGCTGTGGGGGAAGTGAGAAGGTCATTTAGAGGATAGGGTTGAGAATGGTATGTTTAAGACAGAAGCTTTGTGGTTTGTAGGAGACTGCTTTATAAACGAAGGAGAATGAGGGCAGTAAATATAGTAACGATAGATAGGAAGATGACAGTGAGGAGGAGTCTTTGTTTAAGGTTCCAATCGTCCGGCGCAACAGTGGCTAGGCCGATAGCGAGGGGTGTTGCTAAATAGACAATGGCTGCAAAGACAAAATCATCTTCTGTTTCCTTAAGAATAACTTTTCTTTAAATACTTAGTAGCATGCAATATTAGAAACTGTTTCCTAAAAGCAAGTTGGCAGGGGAGCTTGGTTGCTGTTAATCTTTCCTGTTATAAAATTACCTTTTATTATTATTATCATCAATTCAGTTTTATATATATATATTTAAGAATGACCTTTTGGAATTAGCCATTTAATACCTTAATGTAAACTATTGAAGATAAATTTTATCTCTACAGAGCACATTCCCTTACGTAAAGTTATCACAATACCTTTTACACTTGCCGCATGCAAATTAAATTTCAAGAGTTTATGAAAAATTAGCCATCTTACTTTAGGACAAAATACGTCTTTTTGCAAAACTTATTACATTTCCATTAGCATTTTTACAAACTTTTAACCTTTTTAATATTCATATAAGTTTTACATTCTTTATATTATCCTGTGAAGAAAAATAAGTTATTCATTTTAATCTAGGCAAGAACAACCCTTTATGAAGACGTACAGTCAATTTTGTTAATTAAGACTTACAATTTTTTTTTAAAATTGTAGATATCTTATTAACATTTAAACTTATGTATTAATATAATAAACTTAAGTATTAATATAAGCGCTTATTTAATTTTTGGCCATTTGAATAGAGCTCTTTTAAAGATTTCTAGTAATTTATATTTACCATCCGGAGGTATCACAATATATGTTGACATTGAACAAACAGACAGACAAACACAGAACAATTACAACACATTAACAGAAATATATAATTTATTTACAGTTGACTCATAATTCTTACTTTCTTGGTATAGCTGCTTTTAAATCCTTTTTTATATAGCATATCATAGATTATACCCTTCAAGATTTCTTCTGGACTTCATGTTGCCTGTAATAAGCCAGGAGGGAATCTTTTACCTTCCTGCTCCACAGCAAAAGTGACCCTATCTATAAGGCGAGTATAGGTGTCCGGGTCCCAAAGCTGACACGTGGTAAGCCACGGATTAAAGGGGAGAAGAAGGTCCAGATATACTTGAAGCTGTTTGAAAGAGATCTTACACCGGTGAGTGTCTAGGAGACCGGCGAGGGCCCGAACTTGTGGGGCTTTCTTAGCAGATAGGATGTTACCCATTGCTAATGGCCTTTTGGAGCCGATAAGAAAAGGGGCCCTTACCTTGAGAGTGCGGCGATGGGAGCCGAGGTGCGCAGTGAGACGAGGGGTCGGAGCCGGTGGGGCTCCGACGGTGGTCGCGGGCCAAGAGAAGGCCCCGACGAGGGGAGGGCAGGATGACGAGCAGTGGAGCAAGGCAAAGGGGAGCAAGCGCAGAGGGGAGGAGGCAGAGGTGAAGGCAGGGGTGGAGGTGCTCAGGCACGCGCTCCTGAGAGTTTTATTGGTGCCTCTTAATCATAGCGGGTCGGTATAAGCCCCCGACATGGAAGGAGAAAGCCATCCAGCGATTCTCCCAGACCGCCGTGGATCATATGAGGTCACCAAGGTTCAGGAGCAGCAATGCAGAGCGAAAAGATAGGGGTGAGAAGAGAGGAGAGCGTAGGGCTATGGTAGGGTTACTTCAGACGTGCAAGCGCGTGCTCCCGAGAAATCCAAGGCTCCTCTTAATCATAGCGGGTCGGTATAAGCCCCCGACATGGAAGGAGAAAGCCATCCAGCGATTCTCCCAGACCGCCGTGGATCGTATGAGGTAGCCAAGGCTCAGGTAGCAGCAATGTTGCACGAGAGAAGTCCCACGGTGAGAAGAGAGGAGGGGGGTGGGGGCCGCCAGGTTATGGAGTGAGGCTGTGGTGGAGTTGCCTTGTCCCACGTTGTGCTGTGGTGGGGTTGCCTTGCCCCATGTTGGGCGCCAACTGCAGCGGCTTGCTCGGTCGGTAGAGGTGGGGTCTGGCTGCGGACGAGGGGTCGGTCCAGCTCTGGACGAGGGGTCGGTCCCGCTTGGGACGAGGGGTCGGTCCGGCAGCAGACGAGGGATCGGTCTCACAGGGGTTGCGCGGTTCGGCTGACGGGGTCGCCCGGCGAAGCCGGCGACGAAGGGGTCACCCGGTGAAGCCGGCGACGAAGGGGTCGCCTGGAGAAGCAGGCGACGAACTGGGGACAAGGGAGGCCAGGCCCTTGTCGGGGGCTCTCAGGACTGGAGGGCGCACGGCAGAAGAACTACTGCGGAGACAAGGTAAACACGCAAGTCCACTTTACTGAGGGAGAGGCAACAGTTTTATAGGGGCTGGGGAAGGCTGATTGGTCGAAGCCACGCCCTGTTCTGATTGGTTGCCGGTGAAAGGTCAGTGGGCGGTACTGGATGGGGGAGGGGTGGTGGTTAGGGATTGGCTGTCGCTGTTGCTGGGGGAAGGAGCAGGGTTTAGGGATTGGTGGCTGCTGTTGCTGGGGTGGAGGGCAGACTTGAGTTTCCCGCCCACGCCTGGCTGTTGCTGCTGTCGGGGGAAGGGAAAAGGGCGGGCTGGATTTTTCCGCCCACACCTGGCTGTTGCTGCTGTCGGGGGAGGGGAAAAGGGCGGGCTGGATTTTTCCGCCCACACCTGGCTGTTGCTGCTGTCGGGGGAGGGGAAAAGGGCAGACTGGAATTTTCTGCCCTGTGCCTGCGCAGGGAGAAGGAAGAAGAAGGGTGCCGCCCCACAAGGCATCGGGTGGCGCCATCTGGGAGGAGGGGCGGCCGTGGAAGCATGGCTGCCGAGAAGGGGAGACCCGAGGGCACTCTGCGCCCATGCCGAGCTTCCTTCAGGGGTGGCGGTGAGTCCGACCAGCCACCCTATTACGGGGGCAGCGGAATTAGGCCTACCGCGGCCGCTCCCCTGCCAGGCCAGCAAACCACACTTCAGCCCGAGGGGTGACCGCAGAGGTGAGGATGAACAACCATCATAGTAAGTAACCGAGAGTGTCTTCAACTGCAAGCAAGAGTCCCATCCACCAGCCAAATGGGATCAAGGCCCCTTCTCAATTAGATCACCATCCCAGAATCCTCAGGATTGGGGAATAAAGTATGGACTAGAGTGGGCTTGCTGGTATTCTACTCTAGACTTATTGTGATTCTAGTAATGGAAGAAATTATTTCATTGATGTGGAGACAGTGGCCACTGGAGGTGCTGAAGGCAGGGAGAGGGAAAATGAGGTGTAATATGGGGCATTTTTAGGACTTGGAATTGTCCTGAGTGACTTTACAATGAAAGATACAGACCATTATATATCCTGCCATAACCTACAGAGTGAGAAAGAGTGTAAAGTACAGTGTTGCTTTTGTCAGTGCTTCAAATGGGCTCATCAATTGCAATGAAGGTTCCACTCCAAAAAATTTGATAATGTGGGGAAGATTGGACATTGTGGGGATGGGGGAATTTTGGGAATCCCTTAGTTTTGTGTGTAACATTTTGTGTAATCTATCTTTTAAAAAATAAAATATATATTTATAAAACTCTCACTATTACAGGTGACATGATCTTATATTTAGAAAATTCTGACACATCTACAACAAAGCTTTTAAGCTAATAAATGAGTTCAGCAAAGTGGCAGGATACAAGATCAATATGCAAAAAAAAGGTGGTGTTTCTAAATACTAGTAATGAGCAAATTGAGGAGGAAATCAAGAAAAATTCTATTTACAATAGCAACAAAAATTCAAATATGTAGAAATTAATTTAATAAAAAGTGTAAAGGATCTTTATTCCAAAAACTACAAAAAAACTGCTAAAAGTAATCAAAGAATACCTAAACAAATGGAAGGACATTGCATTCATGCATTGGAAGATTAAACATCATGAAGATGTCAGTTCTACTCAAACCAATTTATAGATTCAACACTATACCAATCAAAATTCTAACCGCCTAATTAATATTATTTGGAAGGGAAAGTTTCCTTAATAGTCAAAAACATCCTAAAAAAAAAAAAAGCAAAGTCAGAAGATGCATGCCTCCTGACATTGAAGTGTATTATACAGCTACAGTTGTCAAAACAGCAGGGTATTGACTTAAAGATAGGTACATTGATCAATGGAATGAAATTGAGAGTTCAGAAATAGACCCTCACCTTTAAGGTCAAATGATTTTTGATAAGCCTACCATATCCAATTTTCTGGGCCAGAACAGTCTCTTCAACAAATGGTGCTGAGACAACTCGATATCCATAACAAAAAGAATATAAGATGAGCCCTATATCATCCCCTATACAAGAATCAACCTGAAAATGATCAAAGACCTAAATATAAAAGCCAAGACCATAAAACTCCTAGAAGATTAATGTAGGGAAATATCTACAAGCCCTTGCAGTAGGTGGCAGTCTTGAAAACCTTATACCCAAAGCTTAAGCGACTAAGGAAAACAGATAAATGGGACCTCCTAAAAAATAAATGCTTCTCCAGCAAAAAGGACAGTGTGAAGAAGGTAAAAAGGCAGCTTACTCAATGGAAGAAAATATTTGGTAATCATATCTGACAAGGGTCTAATATTCATTATATATAAAGAGATCCTGCAACTCAACAATAAAAACTCAAATGACCTGATTAAAAAATTGGCTGAAAAACTTGAATAGGCATTTTTCTAAAACAAGAAATACAAATGTTGAAGAAACACTTGAAAAAAAATGTTCAACATCACTGACTATTAGGGAAATATAAATCAAAGCTACAATGAGATTTAATTTCACAACTACTAGAATGGCCATAATTAACAAAACAGAAAACCGAAGGTGTTGGAGAGGATGTGGAGGGGCAGGAATGCTTATTCACTGTTGGTGGGAATGTAGAATCCCCATTGTGAGTCTCTTTAGTGGTTCCTAAGGAAGTTAGGTATAGATCTACCATGTGAATCTGCAATACCACTACTAGGCATATAACCCAGAAGAACTTAGAGCAGTGATATGGACATAATCTGCACACCTATGTTCATAGTGACATTATTCACAATTGTCAAAAGATGGCATCAACTCAGGATTCCATCATATGGAATATTATTCAGCAGTAAGAAGTAATGAAGTCATGAAGCATATGACAACACAGATGAACCTATAGGACTTTATGTTGAATGAAGCAAGCCAGGCACAAAAGGACAAATATTGTATGATTTCACTATTATGAACTTTTAATAAATATAATGAGCAAAATCATGGAGTTAATAATAGCAAGAATATGTCACCAGAAAATAGAACGTTGTTACAGAATGGAAAGCTGAAATTTAATTCTTGCAGAATTGGTAAAAATGTGTTTTTAAATGTTTAGAAATGAATGAAAATGGTCAAAGAATATTTTAGGATTTATAATTCATTGCACTAGCATATGAGCATTATAGTGGTTTGTTTTTTGTTGATTTTTTCTTTTTTCAAGTAATGAAAATGCTCTAATATTGATTAAAATGATGAATGCACAACTCTGTGATTATATCAAATGTCATTGATTGTACACATTAGTAAATTGTATGGTTTATGAATAAAACAATAATATGGTGAGTTTGGGGGGAAATACACCAAATGTAAGATATATACTATAATTTATAGTCATCTACTGTGATGCTTTTTAATAATTTGTTACAAATATTTCACAACAATGCAAGGTATTGGTGGTGGGAGATGTATGGGAACTCTGTATGAGGTTATGCATGTTTATTTTCTAAGTTCACAACTTTTACTATACACTTGCTGTTTATGATTGCTCATGTAAGTATAACATACTTCAATAAAATTTTTAATGGAATGAAACAGCCTGTTAGAGAGAAATATATAATTTAACATGAGGTTTTGAAGATTAGATGTCTGGGCTTAAAGAGAAAACTGGGAGTCATTGTAAAGTCATATGCAAAGGTTTTATTTTAAATGGTGATTAAATCATAATGTACGTGCTGTTCTCAAAAACCTAGTGAGGGGGGAAGCAGTTATGCCTCAATCGGTTGGACTCCCATCTACTATATGGGAGGCCCTGGGTTTGCATCCCAGAGCCTCCTTGTGAAGGCAGGCTCACCCACATGCTGCAGAGAGCTGCCAGCCCACAAAGGCCATGGAAAGCCAACTCAGCAAGGTGATGCAACAAAAAAAAAGGGACACAAGCAAAAAAAGAAAAGGCAGAAAAGTGTGCAGCAAATGGACAGAGAGCAGACAGCAAGCAAGCCACAAAGGGGGGTGGATAAGAAAACAGTGAGGGAAGAAATACAAAAATCAGAAACTTATAATAATACAGCACTGGGTGTGGGGTGCAGCTCTAGTGGTGAACTCAGAGAGTAACGATTTACAAATGGGACTTAAGGGGCTTAGGAATACATAGTTAGAGTTGATAAAAGAAAATCACTGAAGTTTAGTGTTTTCTTTCTGTTCTGAGCAACTGGCCAAAATATTTTTATTTTTGTGAAAGAAAAACTATAAAAACTTTATAATAATTCAATAATAATTTATAAGCCATCTAAAAATATAGCTGTGACTATTGAATAAATTTTATAAAAACAAGCTTTAAAAACAATAAAATCCTTTGAACAGTTATCTGTTTTAATTGGGTCTATTCCATTTCAGGTCCTACTATACAGCCTAGTTTAGAAATAACATAATGGTAGTGGTGCAAATTGGCCAAATCCCACAGCTCTTCTGTGGTGAAATGGGCACTCAAACTCAGATTGTTCAGACTCTGAAATTCAAGCTCTAATTTATTCTCTTCTACTGAATCCCATTGACAGGGTCATGAACATAACCAAATTAGTTAGTCACCCTTCATTAAATGATTCACCCTTAGTAAGTCTCTCCTAAATGTTTCTTGATAATCATGTCTCATTCAGTCATAGAGTTTCCCCCCAATTTTTTTCAGTGCTGCCTTTACTTCCTTGTTCCTCAGGGTATAGATGAGTGGGTTAAACATGGGGATTACCATGATGTAGAAGAGGGAAATAAAGTTGCCCTGGTCCTTGGCTGGCTGCAGGTACATGAAAACGATGGTTCCATAGAAGATGATGACCACCATCAGGTGGGAAGAGCAGGTCCCAAATGCTTTATGTCTTCCAATGACTGACTTTTATCTTCAAAACTGCTTGAGCAATGTACTCATTGGAGATTAGGATGAGTGACAAAGGCACCACCAGGAATAATATACTACTAGCCATGAAGAGCTCAGCCTGGTTGAATGTGGTGTCCACATATGCCAACCCGATGAGCACAGGGATGTCACAGAAGAAATGATCCACCTGGCGATGACCACAGAAAGGCAGGTGAAGGGTGAGTGTGGACTGAATCAATGTGGTGGCCACCCCACTGAACCATGCCATAGAGGCCAAGACATGGCAGAGCCAAGGATGCATGAAAAAGTATAATGTAAAGGATGACAAACAGCAATATAGCAATCATAGAACATCACAGCCAGGATTCCCTCAGTGTAGACCAGTGCAAGGGAGACATAGAGTTGAATCACACAGTCTACTTATGTGATGGACTTATCTGAACCCTAGGGGTTGATTAGAAGCTGGGGAATGATACTGCTTGTGAAGCAGAGGCCCAGGAAGGAGAAATGGGAGAGGAAAAAGTACATAGGAGTGTGGAGTTTAGAGTACAAGATGGACACCAAGATGATAGCACTGTTGCCTAGAAAGGTCATGAGGTAAAGGAACAAGATGATTCCAAAGAGAACCAGCTCTAACTGAGGCTTGTCTGAAAAACCTATCAAAATGAGTCCAGAGGAGGCACTCTCATTGGTCCACTGCATTACTCTTGCTTTGATCTTTCACTTCTGAAAGATGAAATCATATTATGTATTAACCTCAGGGATTTTATGACAAATCCATGACAATTAAGATTCAGTGCTGGCTTAAAATATGAGTGGTTATAATCCTATTATCAAATTTCAGTAAGTAAAGGAAAATTCCTTGAAAGGTATGGAAAGATCTTTCCTAAATTATAATTAAAATAAATTAAGCAATTGTAATACATTACAAAACCTAGCATTCAGTATGCTTTTAAGATTATTCACAGTTCTAGAATTTTATTAAAGAAAAGAACTTTTAAACCTCCTGTAAAAGAAGGAAAAAGAACATTCCTGGAATAAAATATAGTGGTTTCAATTTTATTTAGCTTAAATGTAACCTCCCTACATTTATAGAATACCAATAAATTAATATTATATTTATTAAATCTTTAAGATGATGAAAGTTCTAAATTCATGTTCAATGGAATAAAGTTAGAAAAGGAAATGTAGATCTACCCCTCTCTTCAATGAATAAAATAAACTTAATAGGTAAAAAAAAAAAAAGATTTAGTGCTGAGAAATCAAACCTTGGAAATAGATGAAGAAAAAGGTCAAACTAGAAAATACTGGTGTGCGATTTCTTTGATTATCCCATGAACACAGTCTATTGTCCATAGGTTTTCCAACTACCTTGAGACAAAACAAAAGGTTGTAGTTATTATAAAGTTAGAATGTACAAAGTTGAAGGAATCCTATTTGGAATGAAGGAAAGGTTTTGGTAATGGATGGTGTTGATGGTAGCACAACATTGTGAATGCAATTAACACCACTGAAATACATATCTGATGGTGATTAAAAAGGGGAAATGCTAGATTGTATAGCTGGTAACAGAACATTTTTTTTAAAATCCATGGAACTATACTACACAGTGACTGCTATGTTAAGCAATGGGCTCTAGTTAATAGTAAAATTGTACAAATATCCTGTAATCAATTGCAAAAAAATTCCACACCAATGTAAGGTATTGGTTGCACAGTGGTGTATAGGAACCCTGTATTTTGTGCATGGTTGTTCTGTAAACTCACAAATTCTCTAGTAAACAAGATTTAAAACACAAATAAATAAATTTGGGGGGACATTATTGTATATATCGACTAAATCAAATAATAGGATATGGTAATTGAAGGTAAGTTTGTGTCAATCTTTCAAAGACCTTAAATGTCAGTAAACCTTACTTGTATATTATTAAGTAAAAGAGAAGTAAAGTCTTTATAAGAGAGATGTGGTTTTGTTTGAATTTTCTTTTTAAATATGTGTCTAAACAGTGTAGTAAAATTTAAAACAGAAACCACTTCAATCCAGAAAAGATGTTGAAAAAGTAAATGGATAGACAACCAGCAAGATGACAGGAGAGTAAGAAGCTGTTAGAGTCAGCTCACGCTACAGGACAGTTAGTAATCACCCAGAGCTATCTGAAGCTCCTGTTTGGGAGCTCCAGGAGACCAGAAGAGCAACCTCCAATATCCTGGAAAGAATGGAAAGAGGAGACTACCCACCTGCAGAGAAGATTCGTGAGCAGAGTACTCCATGTCCTGGAGATGACAATCCTCCACGGACAGTACAAGCCGCCTTAGGAGCTAATCTGTGGCTAGAATTGGAAGCTCCACTTCCCAAAAACAGGGGAGGAAGAGACAATTGGGCACCGACTTCAGCTACTGATTAGTAAATTTGGCAGGCTAAAGTATAACCCTAAGAAAAGGTAAAGTTTGAAACATGTCCAAGTCAGAAAGAGGCCAGACTCCATCCCTGCCATGAAGGGTGCACTGAAAATCATAGTGCAAGGAAAGCCTTTCCATCCAGATCAGATTGCACCTCTAGCCTAAGCCCCAGCCCCACCTCCAGCAGGGAGGAAGCTGGGGGGACCTGTGCCAGCCTCTCTTGTTAACTGCAGGTATATTTGGCTGGACAGAGTTGGAAGTCTACCTTTTACCTGGTCAACTGTGGTGATTTTAGACCCACACAGCATAGATTGCTGCACACACCTGAAGCTTCATCCACACCTCAGGCAGGGGAGAAAGGGGCATAAAGCTTCATCAGTCTCTCAGGCAACTATAGTCTAGGCCTGCATGACTTGGATTACAACACACAGCTGTGGTTCTGTTGCTACCCCTGGCAAAGGAGAAAGTTGGGAGAAGCTTCATTGGTCCCTGGAGCAATGAGGGAAGAATTGAGCTTCTACAGCTTAACCACCAACTATGTTCTTGGCACCTACTACACAACCAGCAAGGGAGGAAGGGCAAGAAGCCCTAAACTAAAGAGAGAAACTGCACCCAGAATAAATGCATTTATTAAGCCAGACTCAAAGACACCAACAAAAAATTACAATTCACACCAAAAAAAACAGGAAAATATGGCTCAGTTAAAGGATCAAGATAAGCTTCCAGATGACATAAAGTAGTTCATATAACTAATCATAGATGTTCCAACAAATCTCCTTAATAAATTCAATGGGATGGCTAAAGAGATTAAGGATATTAAGAAGATATTATATGAGCACAAAGAAAAATTTGAAAGCTTACCTAGAAAAATAGCAGATCTTATGGGAATGAAAGGGGTATTAAATGAAATTTAAAATACTCTGGAATCATATAATAGCAGATTTGAGGAGGCAAAGTGAAGGATTGTTGAGCTTGAAGAAATGGCCTCTGAAAGTGAATGTACAAAAGAACAGGTAAAGAAAAGAATGGAAAAAATAGAACAAGTTCTCAGGAAACTAAACAACAGTAAGAGACATGAAAACATCCCTGTCATAGGTGTCCTAGAAGAAGAGAAGGGAAAAGGGGCAGAAGGATATTTGACGAAATAATGGTAGAAAATGTCCCAAACCTATTGAAGGACATAGGTATCCATGTCCAAAAAGCACAATGTACTCCCATCTGAATAAATCTGAATAGACCAACTCTGAGACACATACTAATCAGGATTTCACATACCAAAGACAAAGAGGGGCTTCTGAGAACAGCAAGAGAAAAGCAATGCATAGCATAAGGAGTACTCAGTAAGTTTAAGTGCTGATTTCTCAATAGAAACCATGGAGGTAAGAAGACACAGGCCTGATATATTTAAGATATAACGAGAAAAACTTCCAGCCAAGAATCTAATATCCAGCATTACTGTTTTTCAAAAATGAGGACTAGTTTAGAATATTCACAAATAAAGAGAAACTGAAAGAGTTTGTAAACAAGAGACCAGCTTTGCAGGAAATACTACAGGGTGTGCTATAGCCTGAAAAGAAAAGGCAGGAGAGAGAGACTTGGAGGAGAATCTAGAAATGAAGATTATACCAGTAAATGTAATTAAAAGTGTCAAGAGAGTGATGAAAATAATATATGACAGATAAAACCAATGTAAAGCAACTCATTGGTTAAAAAAATAAAAACAAAGCAAAATAATTAGAAGAACATTCCAATGTCACAGATTAGAAGACTTAATATCATTAAGATGTCAATTCTAAAATAAAAAAAGGTGTTCTACTCAAATTGATATACAGATTGAATGGAATCATGACAAAAATTCCACCAGCACTTTTTAAATAAATGGAAAACATTATTATCAAATTTATTTGGAAGGTTAAGGTGTCCTGAATAGCCACAGACACCTTAAAAAGGAAAAACAAAGTTGGGGGACTCTCACTCCTGGACTTTAAATCACATTACCTAGCTACAGTGGTAAAAAACAGCATGGTACTGGCATAAAGACAGACACACAGAACAAAGGAACAGAATTGATGGTTCAGAAACAGACATTCACATCTAGGGTCAAATGATTTTTAACTAGCCTGTTAAACCCACCCAGCTTGAGAACAGTCCAGTAAAAAAATAGTGTTGAGAGAATGAGATATCCATAACCAAAAGAAGCAAAGAGGACTCCTATCTCACATCTTATATAAACACTAGCTCAAAATGGATTAAAAACCTAAATATAAAAAACAAGAACAATAAAGCTTCTAGAAGAAAATGTGGGAAAATATCTTTAAGACCTGGTGGTAGGTGGTGGATTCTTAAAGGAGATAAGAGGAGGGTTGAGATGGATACTGATGTTTAATATATGTGAAGGTTTTAATTAACTGTACTGTAAAAGTGTGAACATGTATAGAGTTGATGGTAACACCTTATAGTGGATAACAGCTGGTTTATAAATAGGAATTGGCTGAAAAGGGTAATCTAGGGATGTAAATGCCAATTGAAAGAAAGCTAGAGAATAATTTAGGGACTGAATACTACAGTAAACCCTGAGGTGAATGAGAATTGTAGTTGATGGCACAGATTCAAGACTGTCCTTTGTGAGCTAGAGTAGATGTACATTACTATTGCTGGGTGGTGGAAATGTGGAGAAACATGGGAAAAATACAACAGGAGTGACCTATGTAATGTGTTTAACAGTAATAATGTAATATTCATGTATCTATGCCAAAGATGTACTGTGTTGATAATGGGCGAGTATGGAAAAAGTGTGCCATATGTACACTATGGGCCTGGTAATAATCTGATATTATCTCATCTGTAAAAAGTGTTCCACCACAGTGTGGTGTCTTGATAGAGGGGTGTTGCATATGGGAATTCTGCACATGTGCATGATTGTTTTGTAAATTTACAACTTCTATCATAAAAATGTATTTTAAAAATAATAATAAAAATAATGGGTTAGGGGAAAATATACCAAATGTAAGATAAGGACTATAGTTAGTAATAAGATTTTGACAATATTCTCTAATAATTTGTAACAAATGTCTCACAACAAAGCAAGGTGTTGGTTGGTTGGTAGATGGGACCCCTGTATGATGTTATGTATGTTTGCTTTGTAAGTTCAAAACTTTACTATACATTTTTTATGTATGGTCATGTATAAATGATATAAAATAATAATAGGGTATGTTGGGGGAAAGATACACCAAGTGTAAAATACTTTGGCTAGTAATAATATTTTGAGGATGTGCTTTAGTCATTAGTTAAAAATCTGTCACAACAATGTGAGGTATTTATGGTAGTATGAAGTATAAGAGCCCTGTATAATGTTGTACATGTTTATAAGTTCACAACTATTACTATACTCTCATTGTTTATATGTGTATATTTATGCATGAGTAGATACCCTTCAATAAATTTTTTTAAAAATGGACATATTTATACATATGAATGAATACATGAAGAGCTTATCATTAATTTTTGAGATTATATTTTATACTCTACTTAATTTTCACATTCAACTCCATTCATTTATAAACAACTTTTTAAGAGCACATTATACCTCTTAGAGAAATAATATTACTTAATTATTTGTCTTTGGACATGAAATCAGTTAATGTATCCATCCTTATTTATTTAGTGAATATTGTGTTTGAGGTCCTACACTTCATATCAGGAATATAAAATTAAAAATACATTGCAATCAAGAACTTTGTTGGTTACTAGGAAGAAATAAGCAAGCCCCAAAATAAGTAGAAGGTGTTTAAGGGTTAACCATATATTCTCCCATCCACACCTAATTATGGCACTGAGGGCTGATGGGTGTGAAATGGTTTCAGGCCATCTCTGTGAATCCTCTCTTCATAGTAACCATGTGCAGATAAGTACCTAGACATGTGAAGAAAGGTGAAGAAAGTGAGGAAAAACGAAAAAAGGTAAGGCAAACAATAGAAATCTAACAAGCATTTAATCAGTATCATTAGATAGCAGTGTAGGGAAGAGAGTCATGATGCATTTAGCAGAGATTTAAAGAGTAATTAACATGGGTTTGAAAGTGAGCATAACTCCTTAATTTCAGAGAAAACTTTCATAAAGCCCATCAGGCCATTTAAGAATGGCTATGCATAATGTTGAGGTTGCCAGTTACAATAGCTGGGTAACCAATGTTTCATTGCAGTCTATCTCAAGTGACCTGGTACATTTTCCTCCTTGCAGGCAGCCAGTGGAAATCCTTCAAACTGGGCATCATTGAATATGCTTGGAAAAGCAGCCACTAAACACTGAGTGAAACCCTACTCTGCATCTGCAGGGGACTGTCCACCAACATAATCCTCTGAAAGAAGCCCCAGATCAATGGGAAGCTATACCAAATGTAAGCAATAGACCATAGTTACTGGTCATATTTTGAAGATGTTCTTTATAATCTGTAACAAATATTCCAAAACAATGCCAGGTGCTGGTGGATGGGAGATGTATGGGAATTCTGCACATTATGCATGAATTTTTGTAAACTCACAACTTCTCTAAAATATATATATATATATATTTAAATGTTCAGTTCTGGTCCAGGCACTCTGGAAATAAATCCAGTGGTACCTATCACATTGTCAAGATTGTGAGCTGCTTCTCTCTGCACAACAGAATTCACTGTCTGGTCTGGATGTTGGGCTCAGAAAGCTTCTGTCTACTCTGACCTATTTTGGAAAAGAGAAGTTTGCCCTGCCTTTTTATGCTGCATTTTTCCTGAGAGACTGCCAGGTTTGGAATGACAGCTACTTATAGAGGTTCAAGAGTGGGGTGATAAGTCTGGATACTGTGCTTAGTGTGATCACTGACTCACTCACCTTGGAAAATGATTCCTTTCCTCAGAAATAAGTTTCTCCATATGTCAAGTGAGGATGTTAATACCAGTTTCTTTTTTTTAATTTATTTTTAAATATTACATTCAAATAATATGAGGTCCCCATATACCCCCACCCTCCTCACCCCACTACTCCCACCATAGCAACAATCTCGTCCATCATCTTGAGACATTCATTGTATTTGGTGAATACATCTCTGAGTACCGCTGCACCTCATGGTCAGTGGTCCACATCATAGCCCACACTCTCCCACGTTCCACCCAGTGGGCCATGGGAGGACATACAATGTCTGGTAACTGTCCCTGAAGCATCACCCAGGACAACACCAAGTCCCAAAAATGTTTCCACATCTCATCTCTTCCTCCCATTCCCCACACCCAGCAGCCACCATGGCCACTTTCTCCACACCAATGCCACATTTTCTTTGATTACTAATCATATAGTTCATGAATAGAATATCAGTAAGTCCACTCTAATCCATATTCTATTCTTCCAACCTGTAGACCTTGGAATGGTTGTGTCCACTCCACATCTATATCAAGAGGGGGCTTAGATTCCGCATGGATGCTGGATGCAATCCTCCTGCTTTCAGTTGTAGGCACTCTTGGCTCCCTAGTGTGGTGGTTGACCTTCTTCAACTCCATGTTAGCTGAGTGGGGTAAGTCCAATAGATCAGAGTGTAGGAGCTGAAGATTGTTGAGGCTCAGGGCCTGGCTATCACGTGGTAAGTCCAGAGATTCAGATCCCCTGGGTATATATTAAACCCCAACAACAACTACAGTTCAGGTAAAAGTAACAGGAGAGGCTTGTGAAAAAAGATCACATCTGAGTCCAGCTCCATCACACAGAAACACAAACTTCAAAGAAGGACCAACTGACATGGTACTGAACTCTATCTGCTATGATCATAGAACCTGTGGGTCTCTGTAGCCCTCAGAAGAACCAATACCCAGGGTTGTACCTACTTTATCAGTCTCTGGGACTCTGCTGAGGTGTGCATAAGGGCAACCCCTTTGATAACCTTCCAGCTCTTTTTGGAGACTCATAGCCATATAAACTCATTTGTCCTTTCCATTTCCCCCTTGATTTAGGTCAAAAAGCATTTTTAACTCCTGGTATTATATGTAGACTGAGATATTCTGGTGGTCCAAGTTGACCCTTGTATTCAAGGTCATTTTCTAGTTACATCATCAGCTGGTACTTGGTATTAATCCCTCAGCACCAGGGAGGCTCATCCCCGGGAGTCATGTCCCTTGCTGGGGGGAAGGCAATGCATTTACATGCTGAGGTTGGCTTCGAGACTGGCCACATTTGAGCAACACGGAGGCTCTCAGGAGGTAAGTCTTAGGCACCCTGCAACTCTAGGCCTTGTTCTTATTTCAGGTGCACAGGCTCACATGCATAGTCATTAGTATCAAGGGCTAATACCAGTTTCTTGATGCATCTAACTTATCTTGTCATGAGGAATTGAAAGCACATTTGCTGTAAAATATGATAATTTAACAGAACCCATGAACTGTGAGTCCAACAGATGACTTTGAGTTTCTGGTGGCCATGATGATAATAAGAGGCATTTACATTGAGCTTACCAGGTGCAAGCTCTGTTCTGAGATCTTGACCTCTAGGAGACTATTTAGTGCAGTAACCCACCCAAGGGGACTTTAGAGGAGAGACAGAATTTGATCACAGGAGCTCACCTCTCAAAGTTCTCTGTTTTTTCCCTAAATTCTATGTTTAGTGATAAATTGCTATATTTTGAGTTTTTGTTTTAGGCTTTCCAGCCTATGCTGATACCTTGGAGAATACTCAAATATTCAGCAATTAAACTCTTGATCTTCCAATATCTTTAGTAGTCCTTTTTTTTTTTAAGATTTATTTATTTATTTAATTACCCCTCCTCCCCTGGTTGTCTGTACTCTGTGTCTATTTTCTATGTCTTGTTTCTTTGTCCACTTCTGTTGTTGTCAGTGGCATGGGAAGTGTGGGCAGCACCATTCCTGGGCAGGCTGCACTTTCTTTTCATGCTGGGCTGCTCTCCTTATGGGTGCACTCCTTGCACGTGGGGCTCCCCTACGTGGGGGACAACACTGTGTGGCGTGGCACTCTTTGCGCACATCAGCACTGCACATGGGCCAGCTCCACACGGGTCAAGGAGACCTGGGGTTTGAACAGCAGACTTCCCATGTGGTAGGCGGATGCCCTAACCACTAGGCCAAGTCCGCTTCCCTCTTTAGGAGTCCTTAACACTACAAAACTGTAGATAGAAAACAGTGTTCACCTTGGTGCTTTAACAATTCCTATTTCACAAATGTGTAATGAATGTCCTGATTTCAGATAAAGAGAAGAAGGGATGTTGAATACAAATATATTATGCAGACAGAACCAGTGGGAGGTAGTCTTCTGGTAAATATTAAGGGCAGCCAATGACATCAGGAAAGGCAAAAGGAGTTAAGATATGTAATTGTGGGTGAAGTAGTGGATATGATAAGCTTGGTGACTTATATTAGCTTACTCAAACTAATATAACTAATATAAGTTGAAAAAAACTTGGCATGAATGAGGCCAAAATATAAAGTTTAATCTCAGATATTATTTTCTTTTTTTTAATTGACTTTGTAATAATATTACATTAAAAATATATATATATGAGGTCCCATTCAACCCCACCACCACCACCCCACCTCCCCCCCCCCCAGCAACACTCATTCCCATCATCATGACACATCCATTGCATTTGGTAAGTACATCTTTGGGCACCTCTGCACCTCATGGTCAATGGTCCACATCATGGCCCATACTCTCCCCCATTCCATCCAGTGGGCCCTGTGAGGATTTACAATGTCTGGTGATTGCCCCTGAAGCACCATCCAGGGCAGCTCCATGTCCCAAAGACGCCTCCACCTCTCATCTCTTCCTGCCTTTCCCCATACCCATCAGCCACCCTGTCCACTTTTCCCAATCCAATGCCACCTTTTCTATGTGGACATTGGATTGGTTGTGTCCATTGCACCTCTATGTCAAGAGGAGGCTCAGATTCCACATGGATGCTGGATGCAATCCTCCCACTTTCAGTTGTAATCACTCTAGGCTCCATGGTGTGGTGGTTGTCCTTCTTCAACTCCATCTTAGCTGAGTGTGGTAAGTCCAATAAATCAGATTGTAGGTGCTGGAGTCTGTTGAGGCTCAGGACCTGGTTATCACATTGTCAGTCCAGAGATTCAAATCCCCTAAATATATCTTATACCCCAACACTAACTGCACCTCCAGCACATTAGCATGAAAGTCTTATGAAGAGAGATCCCATCTGAGTCCAGATTCATCACACATAAACACCAGTTCCAAAGAGGGGCCATCTGACCTGGTAGTTAACCCCATCAGATATTATTTTCTGATTCACAAATGCTTACATAGGACAATGGGAAAATGTGTGGTAATCCAAAAATATTTCTATCCTTCAACATGAGGAACCCTAAAATCTATAGGTCTAAGCATATCTACTCCAAAAATCAATGTGTATGGTTATGGATTGATTTTTTTTTGAAGTACTTAACTACTTATAGGATAAACTTGTAGAGGAAGTTATAAAATCATACACAAAAATCTAAGGACTTACCTGTAATTGGTTACCTGAGTTTCCCACTGGAAATCTATAGCTGAACTTTGCTCTGGTAAGGGAATACAACATCATTACTGTAACAGTCATATAAAATGATCTCTGTAATCATGTCCTTTTTTTGTGTTGAGTAGTTCTCACTCTCTCCTAAAGTGGAATAAGAGCATAGAGAAGAAAATAGAACAAAAATGTAAATCTTATCAGAGCCACAATTTAGGCATTCACATGGGAAAGGGTGGAGTTACTAACCATTGTGTTTGAGTATTGTGTGCATCAAAATTAAGGAGCTATAATTAAAAGAATACTGTTGTGAGCTCACAATACTGCAGAAAAGGACCTCATATCTTCAAATTCACACAAAGGCAATGCCAAGATGTGAAGTCACTCAGCAGTCATCTTTCATGTACCCACAGACCCTTTTTCTCTGGAAGCACATGACCCAGTTACCAGTTACTCTGCTCCATGTTGACACTGATCCAAAATGGTTCACCACCAACTCATTGCAGGTCCTTGAACTCATGCTTTCATCTTTACATGTTTGTGCTTTCTTCCCTGGAAAATGAAAATTAAAAATAAAATGCTTTCTGGACATGCTTTATGGAAAAATTAAAATCATTTTTAAAGTCAACTGTATATTATTAATAAAGCAAAAACAGGGCTCAGAAATAAAGCTGCTATAGTCACCTTAGAAACATGTCTCTGAGGTAACATAATTATGATCACAACTAGATAGCAATCAAATGAACTCCCTCATTATATCCAACTCTAAAATAATTGGAATTTCCCTTAAGCTAGTATGTTAGTTCAACCACAAGATTCCTTGGAAATGTATTATCCTTCCAGATTTTGGAATACTCCAAATTTCTGAAAAATGGTGACAATAAAAAAAATGCTATATTTTTAACAAATCGCATTTAGAGAAGCACAACTTTGTAGTAGGTAAAGCTGTTCTGCTACCTCTGATCTCTAGAAAATAAACATGTTTTATTATGAAGTTGTCAGTTTCCCTGAAGCATGGATGCTTGCATTCTCTATAGACACCTCATGGGTTGTTGCCTTGGGATGTCAGGCTCCACTAGGAAATTCTTATTTAATACAAGATGGCCAAAGAAGAGCATCCTAGGAGAACAATGTATTGTAATCCCTAAAGTCATAAATTTCATCACTTGATACATTATTTTTTAGACTATGAACTTTCAATAGTAATTCCAAAAACGCTCTCAAAACTTAATTGAACACATGCGCACCATGCTTTATCCATCCATCAACCTATTCATCCATCCACCATCCATCCATGTATCCATCCACACAACTTTCCATCAGTGATCTTCATTTAAATCCCAGTAATGGTTTCTTGTTATTTTTTAACAAAGTTCCTACTACAGACTACAATGCTCAGTGGTAATAATTTCCCTTTGCCTATTTCTTAGGTTGTAGTTACTCCAGTCTTGCTTAGTATTTTATTTCTGTTCCTCACATTTCAATTTCTCCCCCATAATGAGTCACTTCAGCCTACTCTTCTCACACTGGAATATTCTTCTCACTGTGTGTCTTGTCTTGCACAAACTGCCAGGAGGAAACAAATCCATTTTTATTGATGCTACTTATTTTACTTCCTACCATGTAAAAACAATTGAAAAAAATTACATATCAATTTTTAAAGCCTGGCTTCCACTCTAGATTCTGAATTTTGTGCTGGCAGGAAATAAGAATATTTGGATGATCTTATTTCTAGTGCTGAGCAGAGTGTCTGACATAACAATTGCTCAATAAATATTGTTAACTGAAGGAATGATTTGAATCCCTCTGTCCATATTGCTATTAAATCAACAAACATTTACTTCAAATTTGAAATATTTTATCATGCACTTATTTAAAACTAATAATATGACATAACTATTTGTGTAAATATGGTACTTTGTAATAAAAGCCCATAAAATCTGAGTCATGTCTCCTAATGATTTTATGCCTCAATAACCAAAATTACATGTTGGATTAAATCAAATAATGAGTGAACTGAGCATTCTCTTGACTCTGAGGGGTAGAGCACAATGGCCAGAGCATCCTCACTGCTAGCGTGCAACACTGAGGCCTCTGGACTCCTGATGAGGGTTCAGGTCTCTGTCCTCATATCAAAGATAAACAGGCTAAGGGAGGCTGGTCGACTTTCACAAGGTCAGGCAGGGGACCTCAGGCATGTGCTGGCAGCAGATTTCCACCTGCCCACTTGATCCAGGTGCCCAAGGCCCCAGGGACAATAGTTGAGAGATGGAGGGCCTCACTAACCTAGTTCTCAACCCCGACAAGAGGAGATCTCCAAGTTTGCCACCCTGGAGATGAAGCTCAAAAAAGCCCAGAATAAGGAGCAGCAGCAGGAGAGGGTGAGTGTGCATGAGTCAGCATGGGGGCCCTCCTCAGGCCCATCCCTCTGGACCACTAAGCCTGGAAAGCCTCCTATCAATGTCCCTTCCTCTGGAACATTTAGGACCATGAGCTATGGGAATCTTGGGGGACTAGTTGCAGCCAGTCAGAGTAAGAGTCTGGAAGAGCTGACATAAAGTGGATTGACTGTGAGAGGGGGGTAAACTTGGTGACTTTTAAAAAGCCAGTGCTGTGAGGTGACTACAATGGAGTTTGGGGTCCTTGGAGTCTGGAAGGGACCTTAAGGGGTGAGGGTTAAGGGTCTGACACTGTCCAGGGAAGGCTGTGGTTCTAGGAGTCTGAGACTGAGGAGTGTTCAGGGCATGGTCTTGGGGGCACCTGAGAGCCTGTGCTCATTGCCACCCTACCCAATGCTACAGGATGTCATCCATGGCATAGTCTCATGTCTGGGAACATTTCTCACTCCGTTTTTTATGCTGAACTATGCCATGCAGGAGTATCTGGTAGTAAGTGAGCCTGGGGGCAGGGACAGGGTGGGAAAGGGACCCTGAGTCTTGGGAGGAGAGGCCACTCCCTAAAGCCCTGAGCTCTCACCACTGGGCTCACAGGATGTCCTGAAACCCAGAGCCTCCCTGGAAGCTAGGGTTCCATGACCTCCTTCTTGCAGATGAGTGAAAGGAGGCTGGTCCCAGGGGCCATCTCTCCATTGTCATCGAGGCTGAGATTGAAGGTTCTCTCTGTCTCCACTACTGGTCCTCACACCTGGAGCCCAGAGGGGCTTAAGGGTGATGGGCATGGCAATGGATGGGGGCCCCTTCATGATGGATGCAAACTCTGTCTTCCAGGGAAAGATGGTCAATTTTCACAAAAGGAGGAAAGTGAGCAGCTGTGGCCATCACTGTTGGAGTGGGTCTGGGGTGGGGTGTAGGGATGGAACACAGTGTTCCTCCCAGGCAGGACACCCCCAGGCTGCATGAGGTTTCCTCTTAGTTTGATCGTGAGAGTTTGAGGAGAAAAGAGAGGGCCAAAGCCTCCTTCTAGAGGGTAGTGGATATACTTGGGATGAAGGACAACCTCATGGTGGATGAGCTGTGTGAACTCAGCTCTGAGGGCAGGTAGAGACTGGAAGGGAGTGGAGGGGTCAGGGGACCCACAGGAGTGAAACCAGCCACTGGCCCCCACCCCACCCAGCGAACCACCCATGCCTTGACAGTGACTATTCCTTCCCTCTGGCCCCAGGAATACCAGAAGATCACTGAGCTCCAGCAGCTCCAGGCAGGCTGCTTCTATGACTCCCTTATGCCCAATGAACAATTTGGGACCTCGTTTGGAGACATGGAGCAGCTCAGCAAGAAAGATAGGTGAAGCCAATGCAGCATCAGGCCACAGTAGGTGTGGGATCACCACTGAGGATCTGGGGTCAGCATAGGACCTGTTGCCTGAAGAGAGCTTCGGTACCAATATGCCAACTGCTGTGCAGACACTGAGCAGGAGACCTGAGGTGTGGCTCCTAGGACCCTACAGCTGCCAATCTGTCACACAGCTACCACCTGTCTTGTGAACTGGAGCCCAAATCCCAGTCGGCTGGTAAGAAAGTCAAGGGCAAACACCGCCTAGAAGGCATCAAATCTTGGTGTGAAGAGTGAGTTCCCCATCCAGGGTGGACAAGTGTGGGCTGGCTCAGGGCTCATGGAAACTTCAGGTTAAGTGTAGGCTTGGGGAGCCTGACTGTTTAGCATGGGGCTCTCAGTTCCCCTCCCAGCCAAGCCTGTGACTAGGGTGAGTTGCCCCATCCCTGGGACTCTTTCTTCTTCTGTAAAATGGGGTCATGCTGCATGATCTCTCAGTGAGTTAGAGCCCAGTGGCTACTATTAATGGAATGACCACTTAGCAGGGTGCAGTGGGAGCAGGGGAGAAGTTTGATTGCATTCCAAGTGAGGCCCCCAAGGTAAGCTGACCCATACCTCAACTGCCAGACCCCCGACACTGGGTCCAGTGGTAGCAGCAACCCCTACTCCAGTGTCCAGTTCCAGTGTGGTCCTGACTTCAGCAGTGGGGATGCAGCTGACTCACCTCACATACATGTGGCCAGATTCTCAAACTCTAAGTTGAAAATCCACCTGAACAATGTCCCAGAGTCCCAAGATGGCCATGAAATAAAGGTAACTGCCCACCTCTTCTCATGTGGGCCCTCACCCTCATCCCCACCCTCCTTCTTCTGTGCCTGCTTAGCCTTCTCCAGGCCCACAAAGGGTTCAAGAATTGTTGACTACTATGAATTTCTAGAACCTACTAGAGGTTCTAGAGTAACTCTGGGGTGCCCCAAGGTTCCAGGTCTTCTGTTGATATTGCTGTTATCCACAGTTGAGGCAGTCAACCTCTGCATCAACACGGAACTCCTCCATTGTCACATCAGCATCCAGAGGAACATCCTCTTCCTCCTACTCCATCAAACCCAGGGCAAGTTGGTCCAGCCACAAGCACCACAACTCACAGCCATGCTATAAATGGCGGGTAGCCAACTACTACATTGTCCATGTCAGCCTGGATGAGGACAACAGCCAGCAATACAAGAGCATCATGGTGAGCTGGGTGTAGAGCCATCCCCTGGGGCCCATCACTGGGTCAGGCAGTAGACACATAAGGAATGACATGTTCCCTCTTTGTCATCCTGGAGCAGAGTTTGCAGTGAGTGGGGAAGGACAGAGAGCCACCTCCAGAGGCAGGAAGTGCATGAGTTCGACGGTGGTCAAAGCTCAGGACAGTGGACATATGAGCGAGGCTAGCATGCTGAGTCAGGAAGGCCTGGGAAGGGCTCTCTGAGACAGCCCCAAAGAGGAGGAGGGAGGGGACAGCCTGCCAGGCCTGAGGGGGCATGTGCTTGGCTGGCCTGAGGAACAACATGGAGGCCAGGTGAAAGAGCAGGGGTCAAGGGGAAGAGTTGAAGTCAGAAAGGTTTTGAGAGCTGGGTCACATCAACCCTGTGAGCTACTGGATGGAGCTTGACTTTATCATAGGGGAAATGGGGGTCACTGGAGGGTCAGAGAAGAAAAGGGACAGCAGGTGACCTTTGGCCTCAATGTGGAGGTTGGGCCAGTGTTTGGCCAGTGAGGGGTGATGTCACAACCCAGAAGGGATCATTGGGTCTTCTCCAGGATGGTGGACATCAAGATGTGAGCAGGACCCAGATCCTGGATGGGATGTGCAGATGGAGCCATTCCAGCCCCACTGCACAGAGGCTGGCTGAGCTGCCATGTTACACACCCACCACGGGCTGCACTTCTCTTGTGGCAAGGAGCAGGTGTGGTTTAACTAAACTGTCATTTGTTCAACCCTTGACCTAAGCCCTGCCTCTAGCTGGGCCCTCAGGGTCAAGGCAACTGCGCCTGACTACAGCTGCATCCTGGAGCCTGGGGCAGTCCTGGAGTGCCATAGGTTATCATCCAGCCCCTCCTCCTTCTGACATCTGGGCTTGGACTACATGTTGTGTGCTCTGCCCTGGAGGTGTCCTGGAGGAGGAGGATTGGGGCAGGGGCACTCCCTAAGGACAAGCACAGGAGGTGACAGAGTAAGGCCCAGATTTCACTCTTCAGCCCCCACCCTCTGCTGCTTGGTCACCCTTTGTCATCAGGGCCCTGAAAGTTCATAGCAATTGTTAAGGCCAAGTACCCAGGGTACAGGTTTCAGAATGTTTGGAAAGACCCCCCTATTCAATGGAGGTCTCCCCAGAGGAGCAAAAGAAGAGAGTGAGGCCCCTTTAGACCCAGCCCTGAACAGAGGTGGCTCCATATGGTCTCTGGCAGCTGTACTCTGGGGGAGCCAACCCCAGAACCCCATGCCCTGAGGGCCTGTCCCATGATCTACTACAGGTATCCAACCAGGAAATGGTTCCAGCTATGATCTGCAAGGCCATGGAAGAACACAACCTGGAGGGGGACAAGCCAGAGGACTACAAACTGGTGCAAATCATTTCATAGGATCGAAGTAAGTCAGAGGTCAAGTTGGAGAGGGCAGTGGTGGAGGGGGTAGGCTGAGCACCATATCCCCAGCCTGAAGGTCTGAGGCCCTCTGGTCCAAGTGTACCTGAGACCAGGTAAACAAAACAGGCTGCCCAGAGCAGCCTTCTATGCCCACAGCCTCTTCTCCCTACCTGCTCCTTCTCCCTTGTGTACCCTGCCTTGGACATGACCCAGGCATTGCGAAACCAAGTTCAAAGGTAACAACATTGAGGTACCCAGAGAAAAGGCTTTTCACCATGAATCATGAGCAGGAAAGCCAAGCAGAGGGGCTCAACTAGAAAGGCATTTTCTGGACAGGAGTGGGTGACTACACCTCCAAAAGCACCACGACTGGTGGACACAGGCACATGTTACACACCATGCCTTTATGATAGTGAAAACTAGACCAAATCTCCTTGATCCCTTTTGGAGGCTCAAGGGAGCTGACTCAGTATTCTAGAAAGTGGGGAAGGTAAAGAATCCAGAATGACAGCACAGACCCAGAGCCAGGCGTCCTGAGCTCTGAACACTTAGATAGGTTTCTCAAGCATCTGGGTCAGCTTCTCATCCCCTAAGGGGAGAGAAAATTAATCAAGGTATGTGCACATGGTGTGTCTGTGCACAATAAAGTTAACTGGATTCTTGTCAGTCAGCTGATACCCCTCTCCAGCCATTAGCCCAGGCAAATTAAAATTACTCCCACCGCTTCTAGAAGTTGGTTCTAAATCCTCTCTAGTCTCCTCTCTTGTCTAGAATGGGAAATGGGAGCTGTGAGGTGTGAAATAGGGCAGAAGGACCCATCCTACAGAACAGGAAGACCAAGGACTGAAGAGGTTGAGAAAGGAGATGAGTGGCCACACCAAATGAGGCCAGAGAAGGAATTCCAGCCTAGTGTTCCTTTCTACTTGGCTCTAGGCCAGGAAGATAGGAGGAAGATGGGATTGGTGTAAATCCTTGCTGGGTGTCAGGTACTTCCTGGTCATGGATGCGGTCACCCCTTGGGCTGAAGCGTGGTTTGCTGGCCTGGCGGGGGAGCGGCCGCGGTAGGCCAAGCCGCTGCCCCCATAATAGGGTGGCTGGTCGAACTCACCGCCACCCCTGAAGGCTCGGCATGGGCGCAGAGTGCCCTCGGGTCTCCCCTTCTCGGCAGCCATGCTTCCGCGGCTGCCCCTCCTCCCGGATGGCGCCACCCGATGCCTGTGGGGCAGCACCCTTCTTCTTCTTTCTCCCTGCGCAGGCGCAGGGCGGAAAATTCCAGTCTGCCCTTTTCCCCTCCCCCGACAGCAGCAACAGCCAGGTGTGGGCGGAAAAATCCAGCCCGCCCTTTTCCCCTCCCCCGTCCAGTACCGCCCACTGACCTTTCGTCGGCAACCAATCAGAACAGGGCATGGCTTCGACCAATCAGCCTTCCCCAGCCCCTATAAAACTGTTGCCTCTCCCTCAGTAAAGTGGACTTGCATGTTTACCTTGTCTCCGCGGTAGTTCTTCTGCCGTGCGCCCTCCAGTCCTGAGAGCCCCCGACAAGGGCCTGGCCTCCCTTGTCCTCAGTTCGTCGCCTGCTTCTCCAGGCGACCCCTTCGTCGCCGGCTTCGCCGGGCGACCCCTTCGTCACCGGCTTCTCCGGGCGACCCCTTCGTCGCCGGCTTCGCCGGGCGACCCCGTCAGCCGAACCGCGCAATCCCTTGTGAGACCGATCCCTCGTCTGCTGCCGGACCGACCCCTCGTCCCAAGTGGGACCGACCCCTCGTCCCAAGCGGGACCGACCCCTCGTCCAGAGCTGGACCGACCCCTCGTCCGCAGCCAGACCCCACCTCTACCGACCGAGCAAACCGTCGCAGCTGGCGCCCAACGTGGGGCAAGGCAACCCCACCACAGCCTCACTCCATAACCTGGCAGCCCCCCCTCCTCTCTTCTCACCTTGGGACTTCTCTCGTGCAACATTGCTGCTACCTGAGCCTTGGCTACCTCATACGATCCACGGCGGTCTGGGAGAATCGCTGGATGGCTTTCTCCTTCCATGTCGGGGGCTTATACCGACCCGCTATGATTAAGAGGAGCCTTGGATTTCTCGGGAGCATGCGCTTGCACGTCTGAAGTAACCCTACCATAGCCCTACGCTCTCCTCTCTTCTCACCCCTATCTTTTCGCTCTGCATTGCTGCTCCTGAACCTTGGTGACCTCATATGATCCACGGCGGTCTGGGAGAATCGCTGGATGGCTTTCTCCTTCCATGTCGGGGGCTTATACCGACCCGCTATGATTAAGAGGCGCCAATAAAACTCTCAGGAGCGCGTGCCTGAGCACCTCCACCCCTGCCTTCACCTCTGCCTCCTCCCCTCTGCGCTTGCTCCCCTTTGCCTTGCTCCACTGCTCGTCGTCCCGCCCTCCCCTCGTCAGGGCCTTCTCTTGGCCCGTGACCACCGTCGAGCCCCACCGGCTCCGACCCCTCGTCTCACAGCGCACCTTGGCTCCCATCGCCGCGCTCTCAAGGTAAGGGCCCCTTTTCTTATCGGCTCCAAAAGGCCATTAGCAATGGGTAACATCCTATCTGCTAAGCAAGCCCCACAAGTTCGGGCCCTCGCCGGTCTCCTAGACACTCACCGGTGTAAGATCTCTTTCAAACAGCTTCAAGTATATCTGGACCTTCTTCTCCCCTTTAATCCGTGGCTTACCACGTGTCAGCTTTGGGACCCGGACACCTATACTCGCCTTATAGATAGGGTCACTTTTGCTGTGGAGCAGGAAGGTAAAAGATTCCCTCCTGGCATATTATAGGCAACATGAAGTCCAGAAGAAATCTTGAAGGGTATAATCTATGATATGCTATATAAAAAAGGATTTAAAAGCAGCTATACCAAGAAAGTAAGAATTATGAGTCAACTGTAAATAAATTATATATTTCTGTTAATGTGTTGTAATTGTTCTGTGTTTGTCTGTCTGTTCGTTCAATGTCAACATATATTGTGATACCTCCGGATGGTAAATATAAATTACTAGAAATCTTTAAAAGAGCTCTATTCAAATGGCCAAAAATTAAATAAGCGCTTATATTAATACTTAAGTTTATTATATTAATACATAAGTTTAAATGTTAATAAGATATCTACAATTAAAAAAAATTGTAAGTCTTAATTAACAAAATTGACTGTACGTCTTCATAAAGGGTTGTTCTTGCCTAGATTAAAATGAATAACTTATTTTTCTTCACAGGATAATATAAAGAATGTAAAACTTATATGAATATTAAAAAGGTTAAAAGTTTGTAAAAACGCTAACTGAAATGTAATAAGTTTTGCAAAAAGACGTATTTTGTCCTAAAGTAGGATGGCTAATTTTTCATAAACTCTTGAAATTTAATTTGCATGTGGCAAGTGTAAAAGGTATTGTGATAACTTTACGTAAGGGAATGTGATCTGTAAAGATAAAATTTATCTTCAATAGTTTACATTAAGGTATTAAATGGCTAATTCCAAAAGGTCATTCTTAAATATATATATATAAAACTAAATTGATGATAATAATAATAAAAGGTAATTTTATAACAGGAAAGATTAACAGCAACCAAGCTCCCCTGCCAACTTGCTTTTAGGAAACGGTTTCTAATATTGCATGCTACTAAGTATTTAAAGAAAAGTTATTCTTAAGGAAACAGAGGATGATTTTGTCTTTGCAGCCATTGTCTACTTAGCAACACCCCTCGCTATCGGCCTAGCCACTGTTGCGCCGGACGATTGGAACCTTAAACAAAGACTCCTCCTCACTGTCATCTTCCTATCTATCGTTACTATATTTACTGCCCTCATTCTCCTTCGTTTATAAAGTAGTCTCCTACAAACCACAAAGTTTCTGTCTTAAACATACCATTCTCAACCCTATCCTCTAAATGATCTTCTCACTTCCCCCACAGCCTTTAATACTCTATTTCTTTCTCATAACCTTTGCTTTCTTGATAATATTTTCCGCCATCTGTCTAGCCACTACCACCCCAGAAGATTGTAACCATGGCCCCCCATGCCGCCAGCGCTCTCAAGCAGCTCCAGCCCCGTGAAACGGCCTGCAACCTGCTTTCCCCGGCCTGCGGCCTGCTTTCTAGCATCTAATAACGTTTCTGCTTTTAACAGCTCCCCATACTTCTGCGGAGCTTCCTCCTGTCTCGACCTCACTCCTCTTCTCAGCCATCCAAAGCGTCCTTTCTCGTCCCCCGCCCCCCTCCTTTTTTCGCTTGAACCCCTACTGCGTTGCAGATTGGGCCGCCCCATGTCGGCCCGCCCCATTAACATCGGCCTCTCTCGCACCCGTGAAGACTTTGGCCTTCTTATTGTCCTCGCCTACGTCTCCACCACTCCCGACGCTGCCGCCACCACCGTCGCTGGTGCCCTGACGCAACTTGTCCTCACCGCTGCGATCCTCCAGACCATCACACAGTCTGCCTCTACCGCTCTTCACCGCCAAGAAGAGATCAACTACCTATAACGCGCTGTCATCCTGGACTTTTAACAAGCAGATGGACCTTATAGCCACCGAGATCAACAAGAATTGGACATTGGCCACCCTTGCTTGCAACGGCAAGATACTGCCCCCCAAATTGTATATTTATCCCCGGCATACTCGCCTCTCTCTTCAGCCCCGCTTCCCTCATTGCTTACTGCCTCTTGGGCCTCAGCTACTTGTTGCTGCTGCCATCCTGGTCCTTATTTGAAAAGAAGGGGGAAATGCGGTCACCCCTCGGGCTGAAGCGTGGTTTGCTGGCCTGGCAGGGGAGCGGCCGCGGTAGGCCAAGCCGCTGCCCCCATAATAGGGTGGCTGGTCGAACTCACCGCCACCCCTGAAGGCTCGGCATGGGCGCAGAGTGCCCTCGGGTCTCCCCTTCTCGGCAGCCATGCTTCCGCGGCTGCCCCTCCTCCCGGATGGCGCCACCCGATGCCTGTGGGGCAGCACCCTTCTTCTTCTTTCTCCCTGCGCAGGCGCAGGGCGGAAAATTCCAGTCTGCCCTTTTCCCCTCCCCCGACAGCAGCAACAGCCAGGTGTGGGCGGAAAAATCCAGCCCGCCCTTTTTCCCTCCCCCGTCCAGTACCGCCCACTGACCTTTCGCCGGCAACCAATCAGAACAGGGCATGGCTTCGACCAATCAGCCTTCCCCAGCCCCTATAAAACTGTTGCCTCTTCCTCAGTAAAGTGGACTTGCGTGTTTACCTTGTCTCCGCGGTAGTTCTTCTGCCGTGCGCCCTCCAGTCCTGAGAGCCCCCGACAAGGGCCTGGCCTCCCTTGTCCTCAGTTCGTCGCCTGCTTCTCCAGGCGACCCCTTCGTCGCCGGCTTCGCCGGGCGACCCCTTCGTCGCCGGCTTCTCCGGGCGACCCCTTCGTCGCCGGCTTCGCCGGGCGACCCTGTCAGCCGAACCGCGCAATCCCTTGTGAGACCGATCCCTCGTCTGCTGCCGGACCGACCCCTCGTCCCAAGTGGGACCGACCCCTCGTCCCAAGCGGGACCGACCCCTCGTCCGCAGCCAGACCCCACCTCTACCGACCGAGCAAACCGTCGCAATGGAGACCTTCAGGAACCCTACTTGGGAGGCCTGGGCAGGGCTGCCCTTCACCGGGCCCCAGTGGTCTTGTCCTGGGTAGTACTGGATTTGGGGGCTGTGCACTGTGGTCCAGAAATTCAATTTCAACTCCAAGATTCTGAGTAGTGAAGGCATCAGGATGTGGGGTGGGGAAATAGATGACCTGACCCTTCATCAGCTCCATTCTTGAGGTTGGCAGTCATGAGTCAGAGTCACTTTTAAAACAAGGGTTCTTCATTTTTAGCTATGCCTCTGCAGAGTCTTTCCTGCAGACAGGTATCATTCAGAGGGCTATTTTTGTTCCTAGAGTTGGATTGGGGATCCAGGTCTGTGGCTGAGGCCTACTCTCATGGGGGCACAAAGGGTCGGGGTGTCCTGTGGTTCCTCAGAGCACAGCTGACCACCCATCTGCCCCACTCCCCAGTGATGCAGATCCCAGGCAGTGCAAAAGTGTATGATGTGATGCATCCCTTACCTAAGTATCATTTAATGCTTACCAAGCAGACCACATCCATGGACTCCAAGTTCAGGAAGAGAGCTACCTCGGCCCTTCTGGGGAAGAAGCAGAAGGGACTGAAGTTCCAAAAGGGGAAATTCTAACTGGCCCTTGGTGCCCACCAGCCTCAGTGTCTCCCCTTCTCAGGTTTGTCTGGCCAAGTAGGTTTGCTGGTCCCCACCACAGTGGGCAGGCCAGGCAGGTACCTCCCTCCCCACAAGCCAGTTTGGGCCACCCCAGGACACCACTTAAACCCCTGAACCTACCCTGCTGCCCCTCAAGACTCTGTCCTGTGAAAGTTTGTCCTGGGCTCCTGTGACCAGTCACTCACTTAGGGGACCATTGAGCTTCTTACTTGGAGCCCTTGGATGATATCTGTGACATTTCAGAATATACATATATAGGGATGGACAATATTTATCTATTATAAATAGTTAATGTCAGATGTGAATATTTTATTAATAAAGCCTTTTTCCAACTGCAGCCTTGGAGTTGATGATTGGTTCTTTCATTTATAGTGTTAATTGAAATGAGGTGCAGCCTCTCACACTGTTTATTCAAATAAGAAATCATGCAGAGTCATCAGTTTGAGAAGGGAGAAGTGAAAAGAGCCAGCTACCCATTCCTGGCTTACTGAAGCAAACACAGATATTCCCTTTCACAGAGCAAATGTGCATTTCAGTATCAATACACCTAGAAGGAGTAGACACCACCCATAAGGAACATCAGGATTTAGATGTTGAAGGTATTTCCATTTGCCAGGACCATTTCCTGACCCTGGACAGGGCAGTGGCTGCCTTTCTACCACTTTGGAGGAAGACATTTCCTGCTTCTTGGCTGAGGTTTTGTTTGAGCACCAAGTAGGAACTTTGTAGTTTTCAAAGAAAAGTCCAGATTTACATCACCACTAGTTACAATAAAGTTAGAACACAGCTTCCAATATGGAACACAAAAGGACAGAAGAAGATTATCAGCACATGGTCCAAGGGCAGGCAGAACTTAGCATCCTCAGTCCCCTCTTTGCCCCATGGTCAATTCTTTACCTTAGATTTCATGCTTCTGGATCCTTATCCCTGACAACAGAATTCCTTTTTCTTATGAAGGGACTGGGGGGATTGGGATGCAGTTTTTCAGGTTCCAGCTGGGCCTTGTTTCATAAATGCTACTGCTCCCTATGAACTAGTGCTTCCCACTGCCCTGCCATTCCTTGTGCAATTTCTTAACCCCAAAAATCCCTGGCAGGCTGTGGCCTCTGTGTCAGGTACTGGTGGCCTCTCCTGCCTGGTTGGAATCTGAGGCATCACCCATGGTCTCTGAATGCCAAGAGAAGAATACTTATCCCTTCTAAGGTAGAGAAACCACACAGTCTTTTCTGTGGGTCATGGTGGAGTCTTGGATGGTGTGGTTTGAGGTCCATCATCTCGGGAATCTCCAGTTTGCACTCTCAGATATGTTGCTACTGATTATCCTCAAGAGGAGTTTGGCTCTGAGCCCTTAGAGTTTGCAGCCCCCTGGGTTGATTGTGTCCATTGTCCAATATTTGTACTTTGCTTATGCCATTGGGCTGTGGGCAATTCCTTTGGGGAGGGGGATAAAAGATAGGGCCTGAGGGGGGAAGGGAATGTCACCGAGACTGAGGACCACACTACTGTACAGACACACCTCCCCACAAATTAAATTACTGAGTGGCTTCCTGTCTAGGTGGTTACAGGCCCTGTCCTGAGCTACCCCTGTGCCCTCCCCCAGCTTCCCCAATGTTCAGAAACTAAAGGTTTAATCCCTGGTACAACACAGCCCAAGGACCCTGGCCCAGCCTCCTGCCTGCCCTAGCTGTGGGCTGTGGAGCCACTTCAGAAGGTTTATCAGGAAAGTAAAACACTAATCTTACATTTTAATTAGCAAATATATGTCTGAACTAATCCATTTTCTCTGTAAATAGCAGAGTTTCCAGCTCTCTTTATTGAGCAGGTCTATAAGTGAGGAAAATCTGGTAGCAACATCCACCACTAATACCCAAATTTTGGACCCAAAATACTATTTTCCATGAAAAGGGAAGAGGGCACCTAGGAGGTATGTGTGAGTCCAAGTCTTGGCCAGGAAATACGTGAGAGGAACCTAATGATCATGGTGTACTGGAGAGCATGGAAGGCACCAAAGTCCACAGGGGTGGAGTCAAAACATGACAGGAACCAACTGGAAGGCCTTCTGGCCAAATCTGGGACATGTTTGGTATCATAGTAACCAAAAAGTACAAGCAACTCAAATGCCCATCAAATGATGAAAGGACAAAGAAAATAGAGTCTGGTCATACAATAAGATATTATCAGCCATAAAATGTAATGAAGTATAGATATGTGCTAGATGGTGAGGGACCCAAAGAACATTATGCTAAGTGAAAGAAGCTGGACACTAGAGACCACTTATAGGATTCCATTCATAGGAATGATCTGCACTAGGCAAATCCAGACAGACAGCAGGTAGTTTAGTGGTTGCTAGGGGCTGGGTTGGGGTGGTTGGGGGAAGTGACTGCTCCTGGACCATTTCAAAGTGATGAAAATATTCTGGGATTAGATAATGATTATGGTTTTACAGCCTTATGAGTACTAAAAAGCATTGAGTATGGCATTTTCACAGGCTGAAGTTATGGCATGTTAATTATAACTCAATAAAAATAAAATGTTAAGATGATACTGGAAGGCCATAATATTGTTTGCTTTTAGTTGGGCCTAGACAGCTTGTGAAATAGACAAACACCTGCACATTCACTGGTGATCTTAAGAAAGCCTCAGGGGCTTTCAGAGACTAGAAGAATTGGGGGGTGGTCAGGTGAGTTGCTGTGTCCCTAGCTCAGGTCTTTCCCCATGATCAAATCCACCCATATCCCCCACCCAACCCTGGCTGGCCCCTGGGGATGGCATATCCTTTCATGTATTTTGAGGGGAGCTCAGAAAGAGTCTTCTCATTACCCTGAGCTTCTATGCAAGCTGTGTGATGTCCTGAGTCTGCCACAGGTAGGAAACAGCCTTTGTGGGAACTTGGAAATCAGCAGGTGCTGACACTGCTCAAGCACTGATGTGCTGGCTGGTAAATTGCCATGGCCTTGAGTCCCTCAAGTGCTACCCTAGTCTCCCTGCCTTTTTTTTGGGGCCCCAGGACCTCCCCATGATCTGACACCTAAAGTGTTCATGCTTCATGTCAGGGGCCTTAGGACTCCAACCAAGACTGGTGTTCTCTCTCTTGACCAAACTGCCAACCTAGCTCCTCAGGTGCCCCTCCCCCTGCCTCCCCCATCCTGACTACCTCAAAGCTAACCTTGTAGCTGTGGACTGCAGAGAAAAGCCACTCAGAATGCAGGAAAACAAAGGGAAAAAAACACTCTCAGACCCTAACATTTCTAAATCTCACACTCACCTGTAATCTTCCCCTCCCCCCACCAGTTTCCCTCACTCAGGTCTTTAGGCTGCCCTGGGCCTGAGAGGCCCCTCACCAGGCAGTTCCTTCTCTGCTTCTTCCTTTCCTCCAGGCTTCCAGAGCTCCATCACAACCCCTTGGCTGTCTGGGAAAAAGTAGGACCACATGTCCCTAGAGCTTCCTCTTCAGCCAAAGCACATCAGCCTTTTCCTGCTAATTGTCTAGGGTCCACGAAGGCCTCCTGGGGTTGATGGTTGTTTTTTTGCTGAATAACCCCAGGAGAAGGGCCTTGTGTGGCCAAGAAAGGGAGGGAAGGTAATTTAGGAGATGAAATTTCCATGAGCAGGTGGAAGGAAAAGCAGCTGTATGTGTGTTGGAGTGGTCTATGGGGTGGGGTCAGTGACAGATGCCCCAGACTTTTCAAGGAGTGTGGAAAGAAACAATGACCATGTCCACTTTAAAATTGTTTAAATGTAACATGTTTAAGCATGCAAAGGAAGAGCATGTCAAATGAACACGGCCTGCTAGCTGAAGTGATGAGGGAGCAGAACCTAGGAGTAAGCAGAAAAAGTCAGACAACACAGAGAGAGCAGAGCTGAGGCCCAGAGAGAAAAGGCATAGAGGGAGATATAGGTAGGGGAAGATTGGACTGGGAGTGTGAGGATCATATTAGGGACAGAGGGCAAAGCAACCATTCCATGGCAGGCATTCAGTGATTCTGGTTATATGAGGATCATATTAGATCACACACACCCAGGAGGAAGCTCATCTCAGTGCCACCAGCCTCACTGTTTTCCAGGAGTCCAGACAAGGGTAGACATGTAGTGGATGAGGACAAGCATGATGCAATTTCAAACAGCTGTCTAAATCTCAGGAAAAGAGAGCCAGGAGTACCAATTCTTCTGTGCCCTGAGCTCATGACTCTTGCATCCATGTTCAGACATGGCACTAGGACTGTTGTAGAGACCCTGAGTACCTCCAGGATGCAGGCATCCCTTTCGATCACTACTCCCGAACATCAGAAACCACCATGGTCTTATTGTCAGCAATGGCTTTCTGGACACTCACATATAAGATCACCTGGAAAGACCATGAATTTATGAGCATGGTTTCCAACAGTCCCTGGGCATCTGCTCTTGGCCAAGTCTGTGTTGTTCAGTAATTGGGTTGCAAGAAGCAGTGGCACAGGCAGACTAGTACCCATGGCCATTGGGTAAAATTAGAGCAGATGACAGTGGGATGAGGGGACTGGTGCCTGGCTGCTCTCTCTTTCTCTGCTTCCCTTGCACCCCAGCTCACATCTTCCTCCATTGGGGGTAAGAAATGTCTCCCAGAACATCCTACTGAGGGCACTTTCTCCATGGTGCTGATGGCTTAGAGAGTGAGGGGCTTTGATTGCATTATGGGAACCTTTGGTTAGGTCACTTGATTGGATCACTTTAGTGCCTTTGCTTCAACTACCTCAGTGAGGTGTGACCTAGGTTGGGTCTCCACCCTCTTGCCAGGGACTTCCATCAATAGAGAACTGGAAACAGAAACAGAAAAATATGGATGTTGTTTTTGCACTATCTTGTGAATGAGGACACCAGGACCAGCTACAGCTGAAAGAGAGGCCAAGAGAAACCCCTGGAGGCTGAGAAAATGCCAGAGGCTGGAATCAGTGGAGCAGGCCTGAAGTGAGGAGAAGCTGCAATCTTGCTTTGCCATGTGATGGGAGCTGATGATTGACCAGTAAATGGCCCTTGATAAGAAAGCATCTCTGATGAAGCCATGATTTGGACATTTTAGCAGCTTTGTAACTGTAAGCTTTTACCCTAGTAAATCCCCATTATAAAAGCCAACAGACTTTTGGTGTTTTTGTATTGGCAGCCTGGCATACTAAAATAAAAGGATTCCTAACAAATAGTAAATGAGAAATTAAAAGCTCATAAGATTTCTATGTTTTCTCTGTTTCTGTGTTTTTATTTCTGACTCATGGCTGAAAATTTTAAACTTAAGCTCTAAACTCTCTTTTTGCATCTGCCTGTATGTTTGAGATATGAGATTTTCCTTCCTCTGTATGGTAATGCCAAATTAACTTATAAAACCCCTTAAAAAGCTATATTCTAATTTGCTAGAAGATAAATAAATGCTTATATATAAATTAATCTTATAGTCTTAGAAATTAAGGAAACTAAACTTCTAAAATTTCCAAAGAAAAAAAGAATGTGAATAAAACTACACCAAAATTTATAAACAAATCAAATAAACATAATTCAGATAAACCTTTCACTAACTGGACTAATTAGCTCAGTAAATAAAATTAGCTATGTCTTCTGTAATGGTATAGACAAGATAAGCATAAAGTTTTTTGTAATCGGGTATATTTTAAATTTAGGTAGGTTTACTGATCAAAGAAGCTAACATTATATCTATGAGCCCTTTAAGATAATGAAAAATATAAATGTATTTTTACACATATTTATTATTCTGAAAAACTTTTTTCTGAGTAATTTTGTTTTGTAAACTGTCATTGATCTAAAGACAGTTTCCTAGATATTTTTGGTAATTTAAATATGTAAAGTATGCAGGATGTGTTTTTTTAAGGGAAAAGAGAAGTTTTGTCCTAAAGTAAAATGACTGGTTGTTGCAGAGTGAGAAACAGCAATGTGTAGGACAAAATTTGTATAGATATAGAAACTTGTAGAAGGTTTATGGAAAAGGAATTTTATTTGTCATGGTCAAGGCTGATTAAAATTTGATAGGTTTGTGAAATTTTAAGAGATCTTATAAGACAGTATCCTAATACAAAATTAGAATTTGCTTTGATCTTTTTGTTAAAGTAACAGTTTTTTTGGTTTGTTAGCCTGTTAAGAGGTTTAAAATGTTTAGCTTAAACTTCTGAGTAATCAGCCTAGAAGGCAAATATTCTGAATTTAAACAGATTAACACTCTGTGTTTTATATTGGCCATATAATAGTTAATTATTTTAGAAAATATACCTTCTCTCTTTTAAAAGAACTGAGTCTTTGAACCTTTGTTTACTGTGGCAGTTAGTGAGATCTGCCTGAGACCTACATAAGTATAATCTCTGCAATGACCTTTGAAAAGTGCTTTGAAATCTCTTAGCAATAAAACTCTTTTGTATTTAATGTTTTCCACTTTTCATCAAGGTATTTTTCCAGATACATCACTGAAGGCTCCTGGTAATCCTTTCCCTTGATGCCAGGGAGGCTCATCCCTGGGAGTCATGTCTCACATTGGAGAAATGGTAGTGAGTCCAGGCACTATATGCAAGGCATATAGCCTCATGAAATCAACAACTCTTGGTAGGTCCTATTTTGCAATATATGATAATCTATTTCCACAATATAACAAAGTTTAAATCATTTATAATTTCCTTACTCATGATACCTTTACACCTTTTAACCGAACCTATATTTATCACTGTCTCCATTAAAGATCTGTCTCAGTGACTTAAATTTTCAGTCTGTTCATGTGTTGTTTAAGCAGAGTTGTGGCCAACACCTACTCTCCATTCTCTGGACTGTACCAGAGCAACTAAGAAAATGATGATGGACAAGTCCCATTTGAAAAAACAAAGTATATCTACAACTGCAAACAAAACAATTCCTTCCATCTGTCCCATAATAACTAAACCCCTCTCAATCTAAATCAGAATCCCAAATTCTTCAAGACTGAGGAGTGAAAAAATGTAAGGGGGGCACATAACCACAGAACCAAGATTTATTATTATTGTTTTATTATCATGTGGTAATAAAGAAATTTTAACCTTGATATAAACAGTGATCATCAGATGTTCTGAGGGGAGGGGAATGGATGAATAGTTAGAACACAGGACATTTATAGGAATTGCAATTTTCTGTATGATGCTGTAATGACAAATATATGACACAATACATTTGTCAAAGCCTATAAAACTGTACAGCATAAAGTATAAACCATAATGTAATCTACAGACCTTGTTTAGTAGCAATGCTTCAGTATTGGTTCATCAACTGTAACAAATATCTCACACTAACACAAGATGCCAATAATAGGGGAAAATATGTGTGTGGGTGAGGGGGTTATATGAGAATCCCTTATAATATGATGTAATGTTTCTGTAATCTAAAACTTCTCTAAAAATAAAGTTTATTATAATTTTTTAAATTATGAAAAATATTTTAAGAAGAATGAAGTCTTTTTCTTATAATAATGTTACAACTTCTCTATTTAATTCTGAAATCTTTTACTGTCACTTTGTTTATAGAGAGAAGTATATTTTTCAGCCAAAGGGATGCTGATGCAAAGGACCAGAAATGTGCTGGCTTTTATAAATGGTATTTATTTGGGATAAAAGCTTATAGTCACAAAGCCCTAAAGAGTCCAAATGAAGGTTACTTCCATGCCAAACTCTGTTGAAACAAACTCTGTTAAAACAAAATTGCAGGCTCACCACCTTGTGAAGGTTTAGCCTTTTTCTTCCCTCTTAGGGCTCCATGAATCCAGCTTCTTCCAATCTCAGCTGTAGGTTGACATAGGGCTCATCTCTCTTCCCAGAGCTCTTTTCTTTCTAAGCACAGCTGCTCTGTTCTCTTCACAAGGTCAGCTGTGAACTTTCAGGTGAATGGTTCATTTGTCTTCCCAGGGTCTCCGCAGTGTCTACAGAGGTGTCTCTCTTCCTCTGTGTGTCTTCTCCTGTATATCTACTTCTGTGTGACAGTCTGGTCTATTGGCCAACTAAGGGGCCAGCACTCAACCCTGCACATCTTAATGATGTGTTTGAATCAAAGCCCTAATCTTGATTTAATCAAGTAAATGTAAAGCCTTCAAATTTAAATCAAAGGGTATCATTCTCAGAGAAACAGAATAGTTTAAAGACATGATCAGTACCTCTTTTTTAATTCATAAATATGAAACTGCTGCAGTAAACAAATATCATTTCACAGTAACCCATGATCCTTTTGAACGAATTGTTCAAACCTGACCATTTTGTAATTTTGCCTTTCCAATACCATAACCTAGATGATATCTTCTTTTTTGTCTTTATTTATTTTTTTAATATTACATTAAAAAAATATGAGGTCCCCATATATCCCCAGAGCCCTCACTCCACTCCTCCCCCCATAACAACAATCTTCTCCATCATCATGAGACATTCATTGCATTTGGTGAATACATCTCTGAGCACCACTGCACCTCATGGTCAGTGGTCCACATCATAGTCCACACTCTCCCACATTCCACCCAGTGGGCCATGGCAGGACATATAATGCCTGGTAACTGTCCCTGCAGCATCACCCAGGACAACTTCAAGTCCCAAAAATGCCTCCACATCTCATCTCTTCCTCCCATTCCTCACACCCAGCAGCCACCATAGCCACTTTCTCCACACCAATGCCACATTTTCTTCGAGTACTAATCACAATAGTTCATGAATAGAATATCAGTAAGTCCACTCTAATCTGTATTCTATTCCTCCATCTTGTGGACCTTGGAATGGTTGTGTCCATTCCACATCTATGTCAAGAGGGGGCTTAGATTCCACATGGATGCTGGATGCAATCCTCCTGCTTTCAGTTGCAGGCACTCTTGGCTCCATGGTGTGGTGGTTGACCTTCTTCAACTCCATGTTAGCTGAGTGGGGTAAGTCCAATAACCCAGATTGTAGGAGCTGAAGTCTGTTTTGGCTCAGGGCCTGGCTATCATATGGTCAGTCCAGAGATTCAGATCCTCTTGGTATATATTAAATCCCAGCACCAACTACAGTTCTGGTAAAAGTAACAGGAGAGGCTTGTGAAAAAAAAGATCACATCTGAGTCCAGCTCCATCACACAGAAACACAAACTCCAAAGAAGGGCCAACTGACATGGTACTGAATTCCATCTACCATGACCATAGAACCTGTGGGTCTCTGTAGCCCTCAGAAGAACCAATAGCTGGGGTTGTATCTACTTTATCTGTCTCTGGGAATCTGCTGAGGTGTGATAAGGGCAACCCTTCTGATAACCTCCCAGCTCTTTTTGGAGACTCATAGCCATATAAACTCATTTGTCCTTTCCATTTGCCCCTCGATTCAGGTCAAAAAGCATTTTTAACTCCTGGTATTTTACGTAGACTGAGATATTCTGTTGATCCGAGTTGACCCTTTTATTCAAGGTCATTTTCCAGTTACATCATCAGCTGGTACTTGGTAGTCCCTCAGTGCCAGGGTGGCTCATCCCCAGGAGCCATGTCCCACGCTGGGGGGAAGGCGACGCATTTACATGCTGAGTTTGGCTTCAAGACTGGCCACATTTGAGCAACATGGAGGCTCTCAGGAGGTAACTCTTAGGCATCCTGCAGTTCTAGGCCTTGTTATCATTTCTGGTGCACAGACTCACAAGCATAATCATTAGTATCAAGGGCTCTTTGTTGGGCCTTCCTTCTTTATTGGTCTTTGCCATTGCACTTGGGCGATTGTTGCTGTTTCTTTAGGGACTATGATAGAGCTCCCCTGGCTAGGAACTCAGCACTCCCTCAGTTGTTGTTTTTAATTGTAGCCACTATGAAAATATCCAAACATTTTTATGTACCCTGGATATAGGCCCTGTAGAACTCCCTACCAACCATGTGTCCCCTGTCAATAACCTCCCACACCAATATTCCTCTGCTGCCATTGTTGAACCTCTCTGTGATCCAAAACTTCCTGAAAAGTGAAGCCCAATATATTGCCAGGTTCCCTTAATAGTAAAATGGAATATAGCGATAAGTTTAAAGGTTAGATATAGAATACATATTAATTTGGAAAAATTACGGTAAAAATAAATTGGGGTATCAAAAAATTTAAAAATGCAAAAGCTTAGTTTTTGATGTTTTGCCTTCCATCACTGCAATAAGTGTTGCACTGTATGCAAATTGGAAAGGCAACAACTTCCATCTTTTCCTCGGTGTCTATGTCCTATCTTTTTCTTTTCTTTTTTCTAATTATTAAGCTTATCTTCACAAAAGTTTTAGATCACAGTAATTCATATATACAATATACAGTACTTCCACATATCCAACATAAAACCTTTTCCCTTCCACAGCAATAATCTTTTTACATTTTTTAAAAGATTTATTTATTTATTTAATTCCCCCCCTCCCCTGGTTGTCTCTTCTCTGTGTGTATTTGCTGCGTCTTGTTTCTTTGTCCGCTTCTGTTGTCATCAGCCGCATGTGAAGTGTGGGCGGTGCCATTCCTGGGCAGGCTGCACTTTCTTTCACGCTGGGCGACTTTCCTTACAGGGCGCACTCCTTGCGTGTGGGGCTCCCCTACAAGGGGGACACCCCTGCGTGGCATGGCACTCCTTGCGCACACCAGCACTGCGTGTGCGCCAGCTCCACATGGGTCAAGGAGGCCTGGGGTTTGAAACGCAGACCTCCCATGTGGTAGATAGACGCCCTAACCATTGGGCCAAGTCTGTTTCCCCTTTTTACATATTCATACTATATTTACTGGAACTGATGTACAGATATTGAGAAATAGCTTTCAAACAAGGTAACATTTGTGTTTACATTGTGGTTTATATTTTAGACTATATAATTTTCTAAATTTTTAGTTGTCTTATCTTTTACATTATGATTTACATTTTAGCCTATCAGCCCCTATATATTTTTGGTGTAATTTTACATGTCTTATATCCATCCTTGGATATTGGCAAACGCAGCAATCAATTGAATTTATAATGCTACAACTCTTTGAATGACCAGAGTTAAGGGATGTTTTAAGCTTAGAGGAGTAACAATGATTAACAGTAATGTTATTTTAATGAAAGATTTTTTCTTGATGACTAGAGAAAGGATTGAAGTAGGCTTTGGAAGAGTGTAACAAAAGAGTGCAAAATTTTAAAATAGGTCAAAGCACAAGGCTTTCAATTAAACAAGGGAATGTTAGTATAATGAAATAAAATAAATTATATTGACACATTTTCATTTTGTTGGGCTTAGTCATAAGTTCCCCTTTTGATCAACCACCCCAGTAAGCCCTTCCCTGGACATAACCATAGCTAGCAACACCTGTACCTCCATAGGTATGGATGATAACAAACCTCCACTTCTATAGTAAGCCCCTGCCACTTCTTCTCAAATGCCCCCTTGCCACTGCTGTTCTTTCTTGCTGCATAATTTACTTGAAGACGTCTATCTACATCTGGCTTGGATGATAAGAAGCTGCCCTCATCTTCTCCAAGTGGCCTTAGTCATATTTGCTTTTTCCACCATCTATTTTGACACTGCCAAGCCCCAGGATCCATGGAAAAATGCTACCCCTCCTCTCTGGATCACAATAAAGGCAAGATCCAGGAACAAACATGTGATCCTCCCTGCCACTCCATGAACCCTCACAGGAGTCTAGGTTAGGAAAGCTAGATATGCTCCACTGTCCTCATTCTCCCTTCTGCCCACCAGGCCTTTTGATCTAATAAACCTCTCATTTCATGCAGTATTGCTGGATATCTCTTTTAGTACCTCATCACCCAAAGAATTTCCCCATAACCTTCAAAACACTTGATTGAATGGATTCTTGCTCCATGACATTGGTGGTACCTGTCTACATCAGATGATGTCAACTTCTTCTGGGTTATTTGGGCTAATTTTAATTTTGGATCATATTCCATTTCACATAACAACCTTGGAAGTGACATTGGATTTAGCTGGGAGTTATGTACCCAAGGCCCAATCCCTTCTAAATTGACAGCTATATGTGAAGTTATTAAAACCTGATAAGGTTATTTCAAGATAAGCTAGAGACTGATTTTTTGCTGTTTTCTTTTTCAGAATATGAAGTCATCAGATTACAGGTGGTGGAATGTTAACTTTAGGTGGTAGAGGGTCAGTAAAAGCTTCTGTTGAAAATATCACTGAGAATATTCCTTTAATTTCCTATAGTACTGTGGAGAAGTAGGAGCCTGTGACTACCCCCACCTGAGAGGAAAATTCCACAGCCCCCTAACTGCATATATCTCGCTTCTGTAACAAGCTTGCTCGACTGTAAAACCTTATCTCAAGGCCTCCTGTAGAAAGTGTCATCAGCCCCTAGACCAACCTGACTCAGACCCTTATAAATAACAAAAACTCCCCAACCACTTATCTCCCCTGATAGAATTCCCAGCGCTTGATTAACCACAAACATCTGCTTCTGTACATGCCTGCTTGCTGAGCTATTGCCCCCCCCCCACCCTGAACCTAAAAGCCTATATAAGCCAACTCCCCCCACCACTCGGGGCTGCTCTCCCCTCTGCGTAGGACGAGGCAGTCGCCGCGCGGCTAATAAAGCTCTCAATTGGAACTTTATTCAGAGTCTGAGTCTGGTCGATATTGCTAATCTATAATATTTGGAGGCCCCAGCGAGATAGATTGACAAGATCCCCCACTCCAGCGGGGTTGATCTCTGCTCAGACTCAGGGAGACAGGTACAGGCTCGGGGTGGACCGGCGGTCTAGGAGAAGGCCTCGGAGAGATGTTCCTCTGCCCCAGACACCGCCCAGCCCTGGAACTTGTCTCCACCTAAATTCTATCTAGAGAGCGTCAGGAGTTCCTGGGCCCAGGATCAGCAAACAGGACGTACCTAGGTGAGTCTGTTTTCTGGAAAACCTCTGCAGAGTCTGTGGATTGTTTTGGGGAAAGGGATCTGCTGGACGCAGCGAATAGATCCCACCCACTGTTCAGAGTGAGAGGTCGCTCTTGACTCCGGTTCAGGTTGTCTCGTTTGTGTCTTCATCTCTCTTAATTGTTTGTCTTTTTCTATTTCTATTCTATGTAATTTGTGAAGAATTATGAGTCAATTGTAAACTGTATGTTTCTACTAATGTGTTGTAATTGTTTTGTATTTATCTGTTTGTTCAATGTCAGTGTGTATTTTGATACCTCCGGATGGTGATATAAATTAATAAAGATTTTTAAAAAGAGCTCTATTCAAATGGCCAAATATTAAATAAGAGCTTATATTAAAACATAAGTTTGAATGTTAATGGGAATTCTACAATGATAAAAATTGTAAGTCTTAACAAAATTCCTGTGTCTTTTCATTAAAAAATAGTTCTTGCCTAAATTAAAATGAATAGTTTATTTTTCCTCACAGAATAAAATGAAGGATGTAAAAAATGAATATTTTTTTTTAAAGATTTATTTTTTTTATTTATTTAATTCCCCTCCCCTGGTTGTCTGTTTTCTGTGTCTTTTTGCTGCATCTTGTTTCTTTGTCCGCCTCTGTTGTCGTCAGCAGCACGGGAAGTGTGGTCGGCGCCATTCCTCGGCAGGCTGTTCCCTCCTTCGCGCTGGGCGGCTCTCCTTATGGGTGCACTCCTTGCGCGTGGGGCTCCCCTACGTGGGGGACACCCCTGCGTAGCACAGCACTCCCTGCGCGCATCAGCACTACCGCATGGGCCAGCTCCACACGGGTCAAGGAGGCCCGGGGCCTGAACCGCGGACCTCCCATGTGGTAGACGGACGCCCTAACCACTGGGCCAAAGTCCGTTTCCCGTAAAAAATGAATATTAAAGAAAGTTAAAAATTTGTGGAAATGCTAACTGAAATTTAATAAGTTTTTCAAAAAGGCGTGTTTTGCCCTAAAATAGGATGGCTAATTTTTATAAACTCATGAAACTTAAATGCATGTGGTGAGTTGTAGAAGATATTGTGGTAATTTTAAGTAAGAAAATGTGTTCCTTGAAAATAAAATTTGTCTTAAAGTGATGTGGGCTATGGGTGGGAGGCTCTTTGTCTCTTCAGAGATAACCTTAACCTGGACTGTCTGTCCTGACTTGTGGGAGTAGGATGGTAAGAGGCTGCAGTCCTGCTCTTGGTGACCATGGCAACGACTCCAGTCCCAGGAGGCCATTTAGCAATGCAAACTCTATACATACCAGTCAGTCCAGGGAGACTCTGATGGTGGTAATGCCAAAACTTAGGGGAACTTGGACTTGGCCTCAAAAAATATATATAATATAGCCTGTGCATAAATTCAAAATCATCTAATTCTACATCCAAGTGTGCCTAGTCTCTAGAAATCCAGTTAAGTGATATGGGCTTTAAATTGTTCAGAAAAGATGTAAGACTGAATGTGTATTTAAAGTTGCAACCGGACAGAATGTGGGCAAGATGCTGATTCAAGCTCACCTGAAGTGTGAGCGATATGTTGACTCAAAACCTACCTGGTACTCAGGCAAAGACTTAACTAACAAAGAAAGTAGTTTTCTTTGATTAAAAGCACCATTTGACTCCCCACCCTGTATAAAAAGAACTTAAAAATCTTGTTCAGGGCTCGGGTTTGAAACAAAAAGCACCAGAGTCTGGCCAGCTGTCAATAAACCATTTTTCCTTTTCAAAATCATTCCTGAGTCCTGGCCTTTCTGTACGCAAATAATTGAACCTCTCTCAAATTCTACAACAAAAGTAGTATAATTACAGTCTATATAGTTATAAATAATTATAAGAAGTTTAATGAAGCATTGTTTAAATTAAAGTGTTTAAATGGCTAAATCCAGAAAGTCACTATTAAACAAAAACTGAATTAATAATAATAATAAAAGGTAATTTTATAACAGGAGGGCTTGTCGGTGGCCAGCTTCCCCTGCCAACTTGCTTCTGAGAGAATGTTTTTGGTATTGCATGCTACTAAGTTTAAAGTGAAGAAAAGTTTAATGTAAATGGTAATTATATGTTATAAGAGGTTTGCCTGGTAACTTGTGTATGTGGGATGTGTGGAATGTGTTTTTGTTGTTGGGGAAACGGGAGGAGATTTTGTTCTGAAATGAGATGATTAATTATTGGGAACAGTAAAGTGTGGGACAAAGCCTGGGTGAATGCTGAAAGTGTAGAAAGTTTGTGAAAGGGAAATTTTTGTAATTAAGGTTGAGTGAAATTTGGTGGGTCTGTCCGTAGAGTTTTGAAGAGTATAGTATCGAGTAGTATACTGATGCAAGGTTGGAAATTTTGTTCTTTCTCAAAATCTCTCAAGTTATTAGTCTGTTTCAGTAAAAGTTTTCTGAATAATACAAAGAAAATCCATTTTATCAAAATAGCATTTTGTGCTTTAACCTCATCATTTCCTCAGTGTTTGAAGAAGAAAAGGTCTTATCTCTTTTAAAGGAACATAATGTTCAAACCTGCTTTCTCAAAATCAAATCCTGAAAAGTAGCTTTTTATTTCAAACTAATTGCAAGAGATTTGTTCTCCTACCTTAAAAGAAAAATTAAAGTAATAGTTGAGTTCATTTAATATGGTATAAGCTGAATGAAAGGTGTTTAAAAGTGTTATAAAATTAACAGGTTTTTTCTTTAACCCTCTGTTAAAGTTGTATGAGTAAAAGGTTCAAATAAATACTTAGTGTATAAATTTACCAATATTTCAGCAAATATTAAACAGAAGTACAATGTGGTTAATTATGGTTTTAATTATTATTAAAAAGTATGTGTCACAGAAACAACCTCTTATCATAAATTAAAATAACAACACTGTAGTATGCAGCGGTCCAAATATTGCTAGTTTGTTGCAAAAAAGTTAATGTCCAGCTGTATTGCTATCACTTTGTTTTAAAACTTGCTAAAACTTTCTTTAGTGTCTTCTTGAACAGGTCAAGCCAGCCTGCACTCCTCTATCTGTGAAAAACCCAACAATGAACATTTGCAGTACTTTTTGGGGCTATGTGCATAACCCAACCATCTCTCCTGGCATGGTAATAATAATCTTGCTGTGTAGAAAAAATCTGTGGCTAAAACCCTACTGATAATGTTACTAACCAGTAATCCTTTTTTCAAAATTAAAGGAAACATCAGAGACAGTAATATCTTACCTTAAAAGCCTGAACTATGCAAACAATTAGAACAAGCTGCAAAGTACCTGCTGCTCTATCAAATTCTTAAGTGTTGTTTGGTTGAGTAAATTAAAACTATACTTTCTTCTGTAATTGATAAAGTACAATGTTTTCTCATGTTAATCGAATTTGTAATGCTATTAAAATACTAAAAATCTTTCAACCCTCATTTAGCTCAAATATTGAAGCCCTTGTTTGTATTAATTGGGAAAAAAATCCTTCATAAAAGTGGGAAAACCTCCAGCAAGCTGCTTTAAATGATAGAAAGAAAGTAAATTGCAGACATTAACTTAGCCTGTAAATTAAATGTAGCAAGCACCAATATTTGGTCTGAGTGGAGTTTGTGGCAAAGGGAAAATTCTAAACAAGTACTCCTTAGGTTTTAATCACAATTCTAGAAAAAAAGCCAAAAGTATAATGTAAAAAAAGCAATTATGTGCAGCATAAGAGGTCCTGCTAAAAGTGAAAGATTTAACCCAATAGTGTCTGGTCACTCTGGAAACTGCCATCCCCATCCAGGGGTAGATTGCAGGTACTGAAAGCAAGACAGAAATAGTAAACTGTTGTAAATCACCTTAAAATCTATGAAGGAACATCCGGGATGACTGCTAGTAGTAACAAGTGACTGTCTATCATGTCCCTGTCCACCCCACTAACATTCCGTTTAAAACTGTTAAAGCAGATGCCTTTATAAAAATCCAGGGCCCTACTGCTGAAACCTGGAAAAAGGCAGGGTGGCTCCACTGAAAAAAACAGGCATCATGAGTACCGAACCTTGTGGTGCCTAGCCCGGCAGTTCTAGCTGCCTGTTACTCGCCAACACCAATAACTAATGTCGAGTCCCTCCTGCTCTTGAGAAGGATGTGCCCTCAGATAACCTGTGGCACTTGCTGGCATGCATCACATCGGCTCTGCAGATTCTGGAACTGTGACCTTGCAGCTTGTGTCTGCCTGTGGGCTTTGGGCCTGTGTGCTCTCTCCTTATGCTATTGTGGCAGGAACTGTTGACATTGCAAAGAAAGGTAAGTACTGGCCCCTTGAACTAACAGCACTCATAATCATGACCTGCAAAAGAGTTTGTGGAAAATATTTCTTGGAATTGCCCCTCTGTATGAATGGCTGAGAAACATAAATAAAACAGGACAGTATTTAACCCTTAAACATATAATTTTAAAGCCTGTGTTAAAGATCCATGTGTTTTCATGACTCGTAAAGTAACTGTTAAGAATGACTCATTGTTTTATGAAAATGGTGCCTTGTACACATGTCTACCAGAAAGTGTGTTGCAGGATGGAGAAACAATAGTGATAGCCAGAAGAAGAAAAGGCATCTGGATACCTGTGAGAATGATGCAGATTTGGCAGTCATCTCCTAAAAGTCAGTTATTGCTACATATGGTACAAGAATTCTTAAAACGGATGAAACGCTTTATTGGACTGCTTATTATAAGCATTTTGAGACTGATTAGAATCATTACAGCTGCTGCTACTGCTATGGCAACTTTACGTTAAAGCACAGACTCAACAATACATGGCATGATTAGCATAAAATGCTAGTGATTTATGGCATAGCCAAAATCACATTGATAAACAGTTAAATAATTGAGTTAATGAATTAGAATCGACTGTTTTGCATATTGAAGATCAATTGTATAGTTTAAACTTGTTAAAAAAATTGAAGTGTAATTGGAATGAAATTTTCTGTATAACTCTGCATGTAATTCATCAGATATAGTATAGAAAGAGTTGGGAATCATTTATTTGGTCATGAAAGTAGAATCTCTCTGGAAATGGTGGAATTACAAAGAAAAATATTTAAAAAGTCTCAAAATCAAATTCATGTAGCCAATAGTAAGAATGTTTTCTCAGATATGATTTCACATATTGCGGGATTTAACCCAGTCAATTAATGGAAATCACAGCATTTCCTGTCAGCTTTGAAAATAGGGCTGATCATGTTTATTCTGTTACTCATAATTTTCACCTGTGCTGGATGGTGTTTTCGGAGAAAATTGCAAAAAGTAACAGCCATGGACATGTAAGTGATCTGGTGCTGGCAAAAGCACTTCAGTAACTTCCCCAAGTCGAAGAACTTGGCTGGTAGCCAATGACGGGTAAGACTTTCAAAGGAGGGCAAGCTAAGACAGGCACAGTCACCTCGACTAAAACAAAAAGGGGGAAATGTTAAAAACTGAGGCATAGTGGCCCATACATTACCTCTCTGAAAAAACTAAAAGAGAATATCTTGAAACATTGAGTCTTGAGCACCACTGGCACAAGAGGGCCTCAATCCTAGTTCCCCTTCTAATTGGGCTGAGCATTGCTGGGTCAACCGCCATAAGATCAGCAGCTCTCGTAAAAAGTCACTCTGATGTCAACCAATTGTCCGCCCTAGTTACCCAGGACCTCAAGAACCTTGAATATCAAATTTCACATTTAAAAGAGGCACTTGATTCCTTAGCCGAGGTAGACCTCCAAAACTGGTGGATACTGGACTTATTCCTCAAACAAGGAGGCCTCTGTTTAGCTTTAGAAAAAAACTTGTTACTTTTACGCTAACCACTCTGGCATCATTAAAGAAAGCTTATACTTAGTCTGGAAATGATTAAAAAAACAAGAAAAGCCTCAGTCAGCCACCAAAAAATTGGTATGAAAGTTTATTTAATTAGTCCCCATAGTATACAACCCTTATCACTGCCCTTTTGGGCCCCTTACTCCTCCTATTATTGCTGTTAACCTGCAGCCCACTCATAATCAATCGTTTAGTTCAATTTATCTGAGAGCGAGTGCAAACCATTAAGCTCTTAATCCTGAATACCCCATACCAAAGCTTGCCAATGCAGGACACTAGAAAGTATTCAAATTCAAGGGTTTGAATCTCCCCAAAAGAGAAGTAGGGAATGTGGAGAAGTAGAAGCTTGTGACTACCCCCACCTGAGAGGAAAATTCCACAGCCCCCTAACTGCATATATCTCGCTTCTGTAACAAGCTTGCTCGACTGTAAAACCTTATCTCAAGGCCTCCTGTAGAAAGTGTCATCAGCCCCTAGACCAACCTGACTCAGACCCTTATAAATAACAAAAACTCCCCAACCACTTATCTCCCCTGATAGAATTCCCAGCACTTGATTAACCACAAACATCTGCTTCTGTATGTGCCTGCTTGCTGAGCTATTGCCCCCCACCCTGAACCTAAAAGCCTATGTAAGCAAACTCCCCTCGGGTCTCAGGGCTGCTCTCCCCTCTGCATAGGATGAGGCAGTCACCACGTGGCTACTAAAACTCTCAATTGGAACTTTATTCAGAATCTGAGTCTGGTTGATATCGCTAATCTATAACAGTACTAAAAAAAGAATCTCATGCCACTATCATTGGATCCTGTTTCTGTTTGCTAAGGCTGATGAAAGCAATATACCAAAAATGGGTTGGTTTTTCCAATGAGGGGTTATTGTCTTAGAAGCTCACAGTTCTGTGGCTTAGAAACTGACCAAATCAAGGCCTCACCTGGTGATGCTCTCTCCTCAAAGCACAGCTGCAAGAATTTCCTAGAATCCTCTGTCACATGGGTAGGCACATGGCAGCATCTGTCAGTCTCTGCCTTCTCTAAACTCCATTGCTTTCAGCTTACAGTTTCTCTGTCTGTGGCTTTGTAAGATTTTGTGGTTTTCTCTCTGAGCACCTGTGTCTGTTTCTCCCTGTATAAGCCCTCTTTATTAAGGACTCCAGTAAGAGGATTAAGTCCCACCCTGGGTCATTTCTTACTGAAGTAATCTACTCCAAGTGTCCTGCCTATAATAGATTCACATCCCCAGCATGGATTAGCTCTAAGGACATGATCCTCTGGGGTCCATTCAGCTTCAAACTGACACAGATCCTCTCTAGTGAACTTACCCACATAGATGGGCTGCTTTATAATTGTGAGGTGTTGTCAAAGGTGTTTTCCTGATGGTGTAGATCTTAGAGCCATAAGGAGCAAAGGGGATGTTTTGGCCAAGTCAGAAGCAGTGAGTCAGTACTTAAAGTTTAATTTTAATACCTCATGGATTTATTCTACCTTACCAGAGATGGAGGATGGTATGAGCAATGGAAAGTCTTGCTGGATGGGAAACACCTGACACACTTTTTATAACCTTTCCAGTGAAGTGAGTTCCCAGGTTGCTTGAGAATTCAAAGGATGCTCTCCACATTTGAAAACTGATTTCTAATATTTTCCCCTACAGTTGTAGTATTCTTATTTTGACAAGGGCATGCCTTAACCCATTCTGAAAACATGTAAACCATGAGCCTTAAGTAATTATAACCCACTGAAAGTACATGTTGGTAAAGTCCATCAGCTGATGTTGAAGTAGTCCAGTTGTGGAGGCAAAGTTTATGGTGATACATAAACTGTAATACAAGCCTGACATGTATGACTTTGACTATAGATTTTTTGAACTACCTTATCACAGAGCGCCCACCAATATACTTCTGTGTCTTCTTTCATTGTTTTGCATGCCACGATGGGTAATTTCATGGAGTGCTGACATGTAGCTCCTTTTAGCCACTCTGTGGCAACCAGTACACTATTCAGCACTTCCTAGATTCCATTCCCAAAATTTAATTCCATTCCCAGAATTAATAGTGTTGACACTATTTCTCTAGTTAAAGTTCAGAAGCATTTTGCTTTTAGCCAACTCATTCAGAGAGGTCTTATGAGGGATGTTATTTAAGGAAAAAAATCTTGTTGTCTCCACAATTTGTTGAGCTGGTAGTTTGGCATTTTTTATATATTCTCACTTTCATGAGTGTGAGCCTTCATTTGTATTACAGCAATTTTTCTATGTTTTACTCTTTCTTCGGTAATAACAATGCATCTATTAGTTCAGATACTTATTTACCATTTTTATTTGGTTCCTAATGACTTCAGGAAGCCCCATCTGTTTTCATAAAACTCCAAAATCATGAACTACTCCAAATGCATATCTACAGTCAGTATAAATGCCTCTAATTAAAAGTTTAAACTCTGTTTGCTAAGGCATATTGAGGCCAGGGGCTTGTTGACCATTAACTGCTTCTACTGTAGTAGTTAGTTCATAGTCTACCTCATATTTATATGTTTCAATTTAAGGTAAGGCATGTCTACAAATAAGAGCAGGTTAATCAAGGTTTTTATTTTGTAAGTCTGGTCCTGGGTGTGATAACTGTAAATCAACAACTCCAAATTTTGAGGCCCACCTTCTTCAGACAGGGGTAACAGAGTGCTGGATTTAATATATTACAATGGAATTTGGATATTATAAGGAGAGAGCAATATAATTTCATGAAAGGTCAGCCTGTGAGCTGACATACACTGGGTTTTTCTTGAGATTAGAAACTGGTAAACAGTGTATTCTATTAGCCACAAAGTATCTCCCTGATGGAATCAACTGATATTTCAACTAATTTTGCAGCAGTAGATACTGCCTTTGTACAGCTGGGAGGGCCCTAGCCACTGCATCCAACTGCAGATTGGAATATGCTATTGGTCCCTATTGACACCCATGTCTCCAGTGAGGACTTTGTTTTGATTTTCATAAATACACAATGATAAGTTTAATTGTAATTGGGTATAAGTTTAAAGCTGGATATAGTAGAGACTGTATAAAGTAAATTTAAATATTTTTAAAGGGCCCTGTTGACAAAGTATCTGACCTCATTTTGAACTTTCAGTTTCACAAGGATTGTGAAATTGACAGGTGGAGCAAGGTTTATATAACTACCTTTCTTTGCAATTACATTCTTTTTTTTTTTTTTCCTTAAGTCAAAGCTCTCATCTGTAGTTGACTACAAGCTCTTTCAGGGAAACATCAGAGTAATACAATGTAACTGAGCCCTACACTTGATTGTTTTTGTGGCATATAGCATATTAAAAGAATAATTGAAATTATAATCAATAACACTATACTGTTCATGGATGGTAAAGCCATTAACAACTCTCTAGGAACTTCATGTAATTTCTGAAACATTTTTATTAATAACATTTTTACTGAAGTGAGATCACTTCATAAGTCAGATGCTTAGACACTCAGGAGGTAGAAATTTAGAGAACCTGTATTTATGGCCAGGCACCCTCCACCATAAGTAGGAGGGGAATGTGGGTTTTATAGGGGTCTATACAGAGGGGAGGGGTAGTTTTCACATGCTTAGAAGGAATTTTATTGGTTAATTTTTGCTTTCTAATGCTGAACAAGCAAGCAAGTCAAGCAAGTTACAGAAATGAAACATTAGCAGTTAGCAATAGGGGGTTAGGGTGTTTACAATCGAGCAAGTTACAAATGCAATCAAGTTACAAAAGTGGAACATTGGCCTTTAGCCGAGCTATGGGGGGTTAGGGTGTTTACCCCAAGGCAGGGGTGAGTCTGGATGTATGTCCAGCTTTCAGATTGCAGGAATAGGCCCAGTTTTCTGTACACTCTACTTTTTCTGCTTCATTTACCACTCAAATTTAACCAACAGAAGGTTAGAAAATCCCTTTTAATTTGGTAGCACATCACATACAATTCACAACATAACAAATAAACCTAACTACTTTTAACATTTCTCTTTTTATAAGGGGAAAGAAGAAATCTTAGTGATTTTCTAGGACTTTTACAGAAATCTGTGATCAAGGAGCCATACTATAGCATACTTTAGCAATGCAAAATATCAAATTTTTCAGGAGCTTTGTTATGTATGTCAAATATGGTCATGGATCATTGTGAACAATACTTGGCTCCTATTTAACCAAAGTGACAATAAAAAGATTAAAGCAGTGTTATGGAGGCAGTATGATTATTTACAAACACAGTTATTTCAAAAGGGAGATGACTTAATTCTATTAAACAGCTGTGACCAGAGCATGGGTGAATTATTGTGATAATACACAGAATAAATGCCTTCTAGGCCAGGTTAACACAACTTCTTACCCAGGTTAATAAAACTTTTTACAACCTCTTACTTGGAGCAGATAACAATCTCAGAAAATATTGTCATTTTAACAGAAAAGAAAAATTTCAATTTGCATGAATATACTATTGTAAAACATCCTGTAGAAAATCTTATTATAGCTTATCTAGTTTCAATCATCAAAAATAAAATTATTTTTTTGCAAACCATTTACAACTTTCTGATTCATTCAGGTTTCCTCCCACATTGTTATCTTTTTAATTTTGCAGTACCAATGATTTTTAAGACAGTACTATTCTTTTCTTTCTCAACAAAACCATATCCTCTATACTCTGCAAGCTCAATTTAATATAAGCCTAAAAATGTAAGGTATCAAAAGATCTTGGACTCTATATTTAAGCTGACAATTTATACAAAACTCAATTACTGTTAAAATCAATTGTCAGAAATTACTCAATTTCATTAAATTAAAACTTACTTTCTATAATAAACATCTAGCATCATACTATAAGGAATCTTTTAAAAAGCTATTTTAGAATTATTACAGATTTTTGAACTTCTGAATACCATCCAAAGAATGTACTCCGCTACTTTGGTGGAGACCAGGAGATTCTTTTTCAAGTGAATACCTCAAATGGTAATCCTTGGTTAATTCAAATACTCCCCAAGTAGCAAGTGAAAACTCAAATCATCCTTAGTAAGATTCACTCATTTATTCAGAAACAAATGTGAACTGGGCCCATAGTGAGAAAACAGGCATTGGATAATTTTTGAGGAGAGGAGATTAAGAGCTTTTGACTAAGAAGTTCCCATATTCAACCAAAGCCTCCAAAAATGAAAATTATATATAAGCCCCCAAAACTGAAAAACAGCTGCTTAAAGTGTGCCAATATCTCTGCACCAAGTCTTTCCCACTCCAACAACAAAGTAGACTTTTTGTCTACTCAAAAAGTAGACACTGGGAACAAACATAAAACAAATCCAAAAACAAACCTTGCAGAGTTCTTCTGGAGAAGTCATGAACAAACTCTGCAACCATCCCCAGCCATTGCCTATTATCTTCTTTCCCCTCTTCATTGCATGTATGCATATATTTTGCTATGTTTCTGTTTTGTAGCCCAGGGGAAACATTAAGTTTCAACTGTGAAAAAAAGCAGCCCTTAAGCTACCCAGAAACATAATGGCCTGGCTATACTTTGAACTCCCAACTATGAACAAACAGTTCCAGCTGCTTGTCATCCTGGAAAATTTGCACAAAAGTTACTTGATACACGCATTTTTGCAGTGAAAGGGCCCCCTCCCATGGGGTGTATAAAACCCAATACTTGAGCTGCACAGGGTCCCTCATTTCTGACAGGAACAGGGGCATATGGAGTCACCATCTACCAAACATGATCCAAGCAGTCGGTCTCCCCAGGCCCCAAATGGATCTCTTCCCCAACTTTTTTGGACCCTTCAGGCTGTGTCTATAATAAAATGGTCATTTGCTGAGAATCTCTGTTGTGACTGAGCTGGTGTTCCCATGAACACCATGTAACAACTCATTTCACAAACTCTAAATGCTAGAACAGAGAACAGATCTTTACATGTGAGAAACTTATCCCAAACTCTCTGCTGGAAGAGAGAGTAGTGGACAGATGGGTCATATGGGTACCATGCCTGGTCACTCACCAGGCACAGAAATCATCCTGGGTCTGCTCAGGATTCTACAACCAAGGCCAAATTTGTCAAAAGAAATAACTGGTATTATCAAAGCTACATTTTTAATTAAAAAGAAAAACTCCAGCGAGGAAGTCTCAGACTGGGGAAGTCAGAAGTGAAAGCCTCAAAATGGTGAGTGGTTAATAGTGGATTATAAAGGTAATTAGGGCATTTCAAAGTGGGAAGTTACAATGATTAGATGATATTTAATTACTTTAATACACTAGATGGCTTTACACGGCAAGGAATGGGTATATATATTGATTACCATAGCATACTTTTCCATGTTTCACAGACTCCTTACTAGATGGAGACCATCATCTAATTCAATGTTGCTCAAATCACAGCTTATCAGAAATGCTCCACTTTCTGATCTGTACTAACCTTGCCTCATTTTTAGCTTCCAAGAAGACCCTGGAATTTTTTTATAAAGGATTTCTGTTCTTAGCAACTCCCAATTCTGGTAGCTGTATTATTTTATGTAACATAACAAAACAGTAGAACAATAATAAAATTCTCAATCCATAGATAATGTAAATAAACCATTTTTAAATGTTTCTATATAATTAGAAAGATACAGAGAAATGGATAAACAGATCTTTCACAATTAACAAATGCATGTGTGTATTAGCTAATGGAATGCTGATGCAAAGTACCAGAAATCTGTTAGCTTTTTTAAAGGGTATTTTTTTGGGGTAGAAGCTTACAGTCACAACACCCTGACGAGTCCAATTCAAGGTACCATAAGAGGTACTTTCTCACCCAAAGTCATTGACCATATGTTGGAATAAGATGGTGGGTGATGTCTGCGAGAGTTCAGCTTTCCTTCTTCCTTTAAAGGCTCCATGGTCCTGGCTTCTTCCAATCACTGCTGTAGGCTGGGATAAGGCTTGTCTCTCTCCCTGGGGCTCAGTTCTCTCTGGGCTCAGCTGCAGCTGTAGGCCATTAAGCTCATCTCTTCCCACGGCCTCTGCTGTGTCTACAGAGCTGTCTCTATTCCTTTGTGTTTTTCTCCTGTGTATTTATTTCCTGTGGCTCCTTATCAAAACTCAAACTCCCTCTTCTGCTGTGTCATTTTCTCTGCCCCACCCACCAAGGGGGCAGGGGCACAACATCCTACTGATATGGTCAACTCGAATTAATTTAATTCAATTTAATTATCTTAATAAAGTACAAGTGAAACTTCAGAATCTAATACAATCAAATACGCCCAGAGGAACAGACCAGTTTACAAACATAATCCAATATCTATTTTTGGAACTCATGAAATATATCAAACTGCTACAATATGATTATATCAATAAATAAAAATATTCTTTCAAATATATCTTCTGTTATTTTGTGTTTATTTAGTTGGTGCATGGTTTCTCTATATCTACAATATTATGTAGTTTATTAAACAATTAGGGCTTGTGAAATCTGGATAAAAGAATTATAAGAAGTGCATATCAATATGTAACAATTCTAATGTTTTAGAATATTTAATATTTACATCAAATTTTAAAAATAGCATTATTTTCTCATCTTTTCCTATATTCTATCTCATGTATTAATTATCTTAATACATTATCCAGTACTATAGAACACTCTCAAATGACAGTTTTGGCAGATAATTACATGTTTTTTGAAGAAATGTTCTTTAAAATCTTCCATTAATTGCAATATTACATACTGTATTCCTTTTGAACTTAATGTGTTTCTATCATTTAAAATATTATTGAGTATAAAACAATAAATAATTTTCCCTTAAGGTAATAAAAAGAGATTACTTAAAGCTGTTACTTTTTTCTGAAAAAAAAAGTGCCTTAATCTATGTGTTTTGTTACATAGCATTATTATTTTAGATAGTTTAAAGGGGTACATTATGGAATTTTGCTTGCTTCCACTCAAAAATTCACTAACAACTCTATTATTAAAATTCTACACTTCATTTCCTAAAGACAAAAGAGTAATAGAGTAAAGAGTAGGTTATTGTATAGCAAACATCTATCTAGCCATCATTTTAGGTAATATTATACAATTAGCACTTTGATATATTTTTTATCAATTTATCTTTCTTTCTATCCATTCAATCCACTTTGTTTCTTTGTGATTTTTAAAACATAATGTGCTTTCCAAATTAAGTTGTGCACATCAATACTCTTCCTTACTACACATGGCACTTAATTGAGTATGGGTCTTTTTGTTTTAGGAAAATTTTGCAGCTAAACATATTCATCATAAATTCTTGTTTCATTGATACTTGTCAAAAAATACTATTTAAACAAAACGCTTATCAGAGCATATTACCATCATACCAGTGATTTCTCTCTCTCCATCCTAGTTATTCCTAAAAGCATTCTCCATTCACACAGAGTTGCTACTAGGCAGTTATTTCTTTAGTTTCTCACTGGCTAATATTTTATGCCATAAAACTTTACATAAATTGCTTCATGTGATAACCACTCTTTTGTGCATGACTTCTTTCAAATACCTCAATGTTTTTTAAATACATTGTATTTTGGGGTATATTAGGAGTCTATCAGTTTTAAATTTTTATACTATTCTATTTAACAAATGCAGTACATATTATTTATTTATTTTTTAGATTTATTTATTTTTTATTTATTTAATTCCCCTCCCCTCCCCCAGTTGTCTTGTTTCTTTGTCCGCTTCTGTTGTCGTCAGCCGCACGGGAAGTGTGGGCGGCGCCATTCCTCAGCAGGCTGCTCCCTCCTTCGCGCTGGGCGGCTCTCCTTATGGGTGCACTCCTTGCGCGTGGGGCTCCCCTACGCGGGGGACACCCCTGTGTAGCACGGCACTCCTTGCGCGCATCAGCACTGGGCTTGGGCCAGCTCCACACGGGTCAAGGAGGCCCGGGGCTTGAACCGCGGACCTCCCATGTGGTAGACGGACGCCCTAACCACTGGGCCAAAGTCCGTTTCCCAGTACATATTATTTATAAGATTTTCTTTGATGACACCTGTACCATCTCCACATCTTAGTTAATTTGAACAAAGTTGCTCTGAGCATTCATGTACAAATCTCTTTTGGATCCAGTCATTCAGTTCTCTGGAGCACATAACGAAGGTTGACTTGCTGGTAAATATTAGTTTTATAAGAAACTCCTTAAATTTTTGTGAATTATCAAAGCCTCTTGAATACTACTAATATGCAGGAGAGGTCAGTTTAGCAATATCATCACGAGCATTTAGTGTTTCTGGAATTGTTTATTCTAGAAATTCTGTAGTTGTATAATAGCATATCACTGTGGTCTTCATTAGCAATTTCCTTGAGACTATATACATAAAAGCCATTAAACAAGTATCCAAGATTTTCAAAAGACTTAATTTTACATAGAAAGTTCTCTAAACACAATGGAATTAAATTTGATGTCAACAACAAACAAATATCTGAAAATTTAGCAACGTTTATTTTTCAAATTCTGAGACAAGAATAAACCAGAAGGAAATTTTAAAAATATATTATATATTAAAAATGTTTCTGTTCATAAACTCATATTTATTTCTATATTATATATTTAATAAAAATAAAGCAGTACATAGAAGTTTACATCTCTTAGTGTTTAATCTGGAAAAGGAAAAGTGTCTATAAATGATGACTTACATTTCCCTCTCATCAATCCAGGAAAAGATCCAAGTGAACCTCCAATAAGTATATAAAAAAGAAAATAATTAAAAAATAAAGAAAAGAGTACACATGGGTGATATATAAAATAGAGAAACAAAAGGAAAAATTGACATAAGCAAATGGTTTTCCTTGAAATCAATGAAACTGATCAAAAGCTGCCTTAATTTATCATGAATAAATGAGAATGGAAACAAATTACCAATATCACTAATGAAATATGAGTTCTATCTAAAAGAAAGACTAAAGCAAAACATGCTTCAGTTTTTGGCAGACATTCTCTAGAAAATAAATGTAATAAAAATAAGTAGGGGGGAAGCGACTGTGGCTCAATAAGTTGGGCTCCTGTCTACCATATGGGAGGTCCTGGGTTTGCGTCCAGGGCCTTCTTGTGAAGGCAGGTTCGCCTGCGTGCTGCACAGAACTATCATCCTGGGCAACGCAGATGCCGCCAGGCCCGCAAGCACTGCGAAGAGTTGACTCTATGAGGTGATGCAACAAAAAAAGGGAGACAGGGAAACGGACTTTGGCCCAGTGGTTAGGGCATCCGTCTACCATATGGGAGGTCCGCGGTTCAAACCCCGGGCCTCCTTGACCCGTGTGGAGCTGGCCATGCGCAGTGCTGATGCGCGCAAGGAGTGCCGTGCCACGCAAGGGTGTCCCCCGCGTGGGGGAGCCCCACGCGCAAGGAGTGCGCCCGTGAGGAAAGCCGCCCAGCGTGAAAAGAAAGAGCAGCCTGCCCAGGAATGGCGCCGCCCACACTTCCCGTGCCGCTGACGACAACAGAAGCGGACAAAGAAACAAGACGCAGCAAATAGACACCAAGAACAGACAACCAGGGGAGGGGGGTGGAATTAAATAAATAAATAAATCTTTAAAAAAAAAAAAAAGGGAGACAAGCGAAAAAATGCAGAAAAGCATGCAGGAAATGGACAGAGAAAAGACAGCAAAGGGAGCTGCAAGGTGTGTGGGGGATACAAATAAAAATAAATACAGACAGAAGAACGCACAGTGAATGGACACAGAAAGCAGACAGCATGCAAAAAGCCACAAGGGGAGATTAAATAAATAAATAAATAAAAATAAAATAACTAGGACTGTGAGAAGATGACCAAATAGAAAGCTAGAGGACTCAGTCCTTCCATCAGAATTATTAGACAAGCAGAAACTGTCTGAAACAAATATTTTGAAACTCCCCAGGCCAGAAAAACACTGTACAGCATCCAAGAAAGAGCAGGGGCACTGATAAATTACAGTAAAGAACAAAAGTTGCTCTCCCATGCAGTGGTTAGGGGCACCCATCCCCACCCTTGCAGCAGGCCACTTTGTGGTCCATCCAAGGCTAGATGGCTCATGACAGAGAGGGCCATAAGAATCCTCTTCCCCCCAGAACGGTACTGAACACGGCCAAGCACTGTTCAAGTCTTTTGATTAGCTACTTCAGATCACTGGGTGTCTGATTCTGAGGGTGGTCATTGCTTTAATCCAACCCTGACAAAGGTCACAGGAGAGGAGACTTAAAGATGAGATGGCCCTTCAGGGTTGCTGGGGACAGTTGAGAGTCTGTATTTGCTGGTCAGAACAAGAAAAACAAATTTTGGGGAGCTGTGGGAGTAGCCCTTAGAGTCCTTCATGATCCATGCCCAGGGCACTTTAGAGCCCTTCCTGGGTCCCTGGTCCCATTTCAGCAGGGAAAGGTGGAATTCACAAAGTCCTCTGCAGTGTGCCCCTCCTCCCTGAATTTGCCCTCCAGGCAATAGCAGCTGGAGACCAGGGAGAGTAAGTAAGTTTGGAGCTGATAGAGGGAAAGGCTGGTGGTTTCAAACATACAAACATAAAGGAAAGGGGAGTCTGTCTCCTGGGAAACAGAGGGGAAGAAATGAACTCTCATAAAGGGGAGCACTCCAAAGCAACTATTAGCAGAAGCCCAGGACAAGAGGCAGGCGCAGACACACAGGGAAAGCCCTGTGTACCGCGTCTGCCTCGGGCAGACGCCCTTATAGGAGGGTGAAGCTCAAGAAAATCTGTCTTGGCGCAGAGCGGGTTGGTGGATTTCGCTTTGTGGTGCGACTCTTCTCAGGGGTAGCAGAAGCGTCGGTCGGTCGGTCGAGCAGCACCCTAAGATTTCGGCTTTGGGTAGGAGAAAATGGCCGGAACCAAGCAGACTGCATGTGAATCCCCTGGTGGGAAAGCTCCCCGCCAACAGCGGGCCACTGAGGCTGCCCGGAAAAGCGCCCCCTCTACCCGTCGCTACAGGCCCGGGACCGCTGCGCTTCGAGAGACTCGTCGCTACCGGAAATCCACCGAGCTCCTGATCCGGAAGCTGCCTTTCCAGAGATTGGCGAGGGAGGTCGCCCAGGACTTCAGAACTGACTGGAGGTTTCAGAGCGCCATCGGCGCGCTTCAGGTAAGAAGGGGCAAAGCTTTCGTTTTCGCAGGGAGGAGGGGTTGTGTGTGCCCTCTCTTCTCCCCGGAGAGAGTTAGTAGTGTGGCTCTTGTCCCCAACAGGAGGCCAGCGAAGCATACCCGGTGGGTTTATTTGAAGATACTGATCTCTGTGCCATCCACGCTAAGAGAGTCACCATCATGCCCAGAGACATCCAGTTGGCTCGCCGGATTCGGGGAGAGAGAGCTTAAGAGAAGGCAGTTTTTACGGTGTTTTGTAGTAAATTCTGTAAAATACTTTGGCTTAATTTGTGACTTTTTTGTAAGAAATTGTTTATAATATGTTGCGTTTGTACTTAAGTCATTCCATCTTTCACTCAGGATGAATGCGAAGTGACTGTCCACAGACCTCAGGGATGTGAGCGCTGTTGCTCAGGAGTGACAAGTTGCTAATATGCAGAAGGGATGGGTGATATTTCTTGCTTCTCGTGATGCATGTTTCTGTATGTTAATGACTTGTTGGGTAGCTATTAAGGTACAAGAATTAATAAATGTGTACAGGGTTCTTTTGCAATAAAACTGGTTATGACTTGATCCAAGTGTTTAACAACTGGGGCTGTTAAGTCTGACCGTACATCACTGTGATAGAATGTGGGCTTTTTCAAGGATGAAGATACAAGTCTTAGCCACAGTGTAACTTACAGTTTCCTTTAAAAAAAAAAAAAAAAAAGGAAACCTGGCAGCTATAGAATACACTATGTGTATTTATAATAGCTATTTTATATATTGTAGTGTCAACATTTTTAAATTAAATGTTTTACATTTAAAAAAAAGAAAATCCGTCTTATCACCAACAGGTAACAAAATTAAGAAACAGACATCTCAGGGAATAAATCCAAGAGTTAAGATAAAATATTAAAATGTATAGTGTGCAACAAAAAAGTACAAGACAAACAAATAAATGAACAATAAACAGGACATGATGGTGCATCCAAAATGAAGGGGATAAAAATCCAGAAAATACCAAGACGAAGACCAGAATGTGGACATAAGGAACAAACCACATAAAAAGAAAATGTGGTCTTAAAAACACTCAAGTGATGAAGGAAAATCCAAAGAAAGAACTACAGGATACCAGGAAAACAAAGAGCAGTATGAGAAACTTAATAAAGACATAGAAATATTTAAAAGGAACCATACAAGAGTTTAGGACCAACTTAGCAGAAATGAAAAATTTCTCAGGATAGTTTCAAAAGCAGATTGGAGCTGGCAGGAGGTAAAGTGAACTAGAAGATAATACACTTGAAGTAAGTCAGGCTGAGTAGCAGAAAGACAAAAAGAATTATTAAAAGTGAAAATAGCCCAACACCTCTGAGACACCATCAAGTTTACCTATATACACACTGTGAATCCTAGAAGGAGAAGAAAGAGAAAAGACGAGGGAATATTAAAAAAAAAAAAAGACAGAGAACTTCACAAACTGCAAAATATGTGAATATTCACAATCCTAGAAACACAGAAAACATTTAAATATAAATAAAAATAAACACAATCATATATTAATCACATTTTTCAATGCAAAGAATGAGGAGATAATTCTGAAAACTAAAAGAAAAAAAGTAATATGCTATGAAAAAGGGAGTCCCAATTAGATTGAGTGCTGAAACTATGGAGGCAAAACGGCAGTGCAATGAAATACTTAAAATGCCAACCAAGAATTCTATATCTGGCAAAACTCATTAAATGTATGTTCTAGAGACTTAAATCTTCGGTCTGTTCATATGCAGGTTGAGCCCTGACTCTCAGAAGAGTTGCATCACCTACTTTCCAGTTCATTGGACTTGCCCTGGACAACTAATAAAGGATTGTGATGGATGACAACCATCCCCAAAAACAGAGTGGCTACAATTGCAAGCAAGAATTTTCCATCCATCTGCCCAATGGAACATAAGTCCCTCTTAATCTAAACAGAGTAGATGGGCATTAGCATCCTAAAATCCTCAAGATCAAGGAATGAACAAACATGAGGGGGGAATGCAGCTATGGACTACAACAGATTTATTATTCTAGCAATGGAAGAACTTGTAACATTGATATAAAGGCTGTGGCCATCAGAGGTTCAGGGGGGAGGGAAAGGAAAGACTTTGTGCAACATGGGGCATTGTAGGGACACTGAAATTGTTCTGCATGACTTAGCAATGACAGATACAGGCCCTTATACATTCGGTAAGCACCCATAAAATTGAGTGGTGCAAAGTATAAAATAGAATGTAAACTGTAGACCATGGTTAGCAGCAATGCTTCAATATGTTTTCATCAATTGTAACAAATATATCACACTAATGAAAGATATTAATGGGGAAATATCAGGGAGGGGGATGGGCAAGATACATGGGAATCCCTACATTTTCCATGTAAAATTTATGTAATCTAACACCTCTTTCTCAAATTAAAATTTTTTTAAAAAAATTAATGAGGAAATATTAAGACATTCACAGATAAACAACAGCTGAGGGAGCTCATCTCCATTAGACCTATCCTTCAAACAATGTTAAAGGTAGTTCTTCAGAGTAAAAAGAAAGAGTACTAGTGTTTTGAAGTGGCATAAAGAAATAAAGACTTTTGGTAGATGAAAATTTGGGTGATTATGAATGTCAGTAAAATTGTAGTGTATTATTTGATATGAATCTAACTTCATACAGGTTCTAAAATGCAAATGCCTAAAAGGTAATGATAAATTTATAGATTTGGACATACAATGTACAACAATATATGTGGAAACAAGTAGAAAAAAAGTGGAGGGACAAAGAGGTATGGGAAAAGTATATGTTCATGCTATTGAAGCTGAGTTGGTATCAAAATAAATATGACTGCTATATATTTAGGATGTAAAATTTTAACCCCATAGTAATCATAAGGAAAATAGATGAAAAATGTATCCAGATAGGACAGAAGGCACTCAATATGTAATAATACAAAAATTAAAATTAAATAAAAATAAAAGTAGACATTAACAGAAGAATAGAGGGTCAAAAAAGGTATAAGACATGCAAATGTAAAATGGCAAAAAATCAGAAGGCAGTCCTACATTATCAATAGTAACTTTAAATATAAATAGATTAAATTCTCCAGTAAAAAGGCAGAGATTGGGGAATGGATGAAAAATCATGACCCTATAGGATGTCTGAAAAAGTCTCATCTTAGATTCGAAGATATAATTAGGTTGAAAGTGAAAGAAAAGAAAAATAATAAAATGCAAGTATTAACAAAAAGAGAACTGGAGTAGGTATACAAAAAACAGAAAAAAATATTTTGAATAAAAAAACAGTTAAAAGGGACAAAGTCAATTATTATATCTCAATAAAGTTGAAATTCAACAAGAGGCTGTAACAAGTATAAAAATATAGTAACCTAAAAGCAGAGCCCCAAGAGATATGAAGGGAGAAATTGATGGTTCTATATTAAGAGCAGGAAAGTTAGTACACCACTTTCAACAATTGATAAAACATATAGCCAGAAGGTCGATAAGGAAATAGAACTCTCAAACAATACTCGAAAACAAATAGACCTAACAGACCATAAGGGAATAAAGATTGAAATCAATGACAATGGGAGAAAGGGAAAATTCATAATTATGTGGAAATTAAACAACATATTCTTAGAGAACCAATGGGTTAAAGTGGACATTACAAGGGATAAAAGGAAATATATAGATGCAAATGAAAATGAAATTACAACCTACTAAAAGTTATGGAATGCAGTGAAGACAGTGCAGGGAAGGAAATTTATAACTCTAAAAGTTCACATTAAAAAAGAAAATAACACTTAGAATGAAAGAACTCATCTCAAAACTGGAAACAGTAGAAATAGAAGAGCTAACTAGAGCCAAAGTAAGTAGAAGGAAGAAAATAACAATGATTAGAGCTGAGATAAATGAAATAGAGAACAAAAAAACACAAAAGAATCAGCAAAAGTTGGTTCATTGAAAAGATTAGTACATTTGGGAAAGAATAAGCTACAGTGAAAAGAAAAAAAGAGAGACATTCCAACTAATGAAAATGATAAATGAAAAAGGGGTCATTACTAATGACCCAGCTGAAATAAAAAGGACTTTAACTGGATACTATGAAGAACTCTATGCCAATAAATTAAATAACATAGATGAAATGGAAAAATTCTTAGAAACACTCACGTTACATTGACTCAAGAAGAAAAGGGAGATCACAACAAACTAATTACTAGTAAGAGATGGAATCAGTCATCAAAAACCTCCCAAAAGAAAAAAAAAAAGAGCCCAGGACCAGATGGTTTCACAGGGCAAGTCTATCAATCATTCCAAGAAGAAATAACTCCATTCTTCTTAAACTCTTCCAAAAATTGAAGAGGAGAGAGCATCCTCTAATTCATTCTATGATGTCAATATCACCTTCATACCAAAATCAGTTGAAGATAACACAAGAAAATAAAACTGCAGACAAATATCTTTTATGAGTAAGGATGCAAAAATCTTTAACAAAACCCTAGCAAAAAGAATTTAATAGCATATTAAAATAATTATATACCTTGACACTTGGAATTTATCCCTTGTATGCAAAGTTGGCTCAACATAAGAATATCAATTAATATAATAAACCCATTAATGCAGTGAAAGAAAAAAAGATGATCATCTTAATTGGCACACAAAAAGTTTGACAAAATCCAGCATCCATTCCTGATAAAAAAATTAAAGAAAAAAAACTTTGAAAAATAGGAAGGTAAGGAAACTTCTTTACCACAATAAATGGAGGCTATTAAAACATACAGTTAAAATCCTACTTAATGGTGAAACACTTCTAAGATCTGCAAGAAATCAAGGATGCCTACTGTCACCACTGTTATTTAACATGGCCTGGGAATTCTTTTCAGAGTGATTAGGTTAGATAAAGAAATGAAATATATCTAAAATAGAAATGATGAAGTAGTACTTTCCCTAACTACAAATGACATGGTCTTATACACAGAAAATCCTGAACAAATATGCAAGAAAGCTTTTAGAGCTTATGAATGAATCCAGCAAAGTGGTGGTATACAAGGTCAATAGCCCAAAATTAGTAGTGTTTCTATACATAAGCAATGAAAAATCAGAAGAAGAAATCCAGAAAAAAAATCTCATTCAAAATAGGAACTAAATAATCAAATATTAATGAATATATTTAAACAATGAAGTAAAAAACTTATACATGGAAAACTACCAAGCATAGCTAAAAGAAATAAAAGATGTACATAAATGGAAGGACATTCAGTGTTCATGGAATAAAATACTAATCTTAAGTGGGCAATCCTACGCAAAGTGGTTTGTAGATTCAACACAATCCCTGTAAAAATTCCCACAGCCTTCTTTGCTGAAATGGAAAAGCCAATAATCAAATTTATATAGAAGTGCAAGGGGCTCCAAATAGAAAGGCCACCCCTCAAAAAGGAATGAAGTTGGAGAACTCTCACTCCCTAATCTTAAAAGTTATTACACAAAGAAGCTGGCAGCCTTTGTTTAATCTCCACCCTTGGCAAAATGGAAGCAAGCACGATTGAAAATCACACCAGACTTACGGGATGGAATGGATCAGATTCAGGGCACCAGCTTGGAAAGTCAGCAGCGGTCATGGCTTCGGACCCCGCACTCATCAGGACTGGAACTTGGATGCACCTTTATCACTTTCTTGGGGCAGAGCAGGTAGATTCACTCTGTCCACTTGAAAGGCTGCTGTACACCTAAGCCCAAGACATCCCAGGAAGGAGAGGAAGCAGAGCTCAGTCTACGCACTTTGTGGGGGCAGGGAGGGCAGGTTTACCTGCCCACATTAAAGGGCTGCTGCACTCCCAGCCCCATTATGCCCCAGGAAGGAGAGGAGGAGCTGCATACTTGGAACATTCTCTCTCAAATAGGCATATTTAGCCTGCCCACATTGGGTAGGTACAGTACATGCTATGGCAGTTAATTAGAACTGCAACCAGTGACTGAGAGCTGTGCAAGAGTTTCAGCTCCGCAAGGTGGACAGGCTCATACTCAGTCACACCCCCATCAGGGGCTGTGTCAGCTAGGAATTAAAGGCACAGCAATATCAGGGCAGCAGGGGACAGCAATGAGAAGGGTGCTGGGCAGATTAGGACATGTGGAGTTGGGAAATGTCAGGGAGAAAGGTGGGGTCTTTAGGGTTTGGTCCCCAGAGCATACTGGAATCAATCTACACCACCTTTATGGATTACGGGGCCTGATTTGACTGAGAAATCTGATATGGAAACATTGTCACCACCAGGGCAATTCTACCAAAATAAGTCCTTCAGGTAATAGCAGCTAGAGAAAACAAAAGGATAATTAAAAATAAACAGAGGAGAAACAAAAACAAACATTGCAGTTTAACGTTCCTGGAGGAGGAATAGGGGAAAGGAAGCTTGCTTCTGAGGATGACATAAGTCCACATATAGTGTAAACTAAAAAAATGTGCCATATTTCAAACTAAAAATCAGATGAGTAAGAGATGAAAAATATGGTTTGTTCAACAAGAGCTCTTACAAAAGTGCAATATAAGTTGAACCAAGTGTCAATGGAAGACCTTTAGCAAAGCCAAACAGTAAGAAAGTGATAGGCTGAAAGAAGAAACTGAGCACAGAACAAACACATCAAAAAGATCAGCTGCTGAAACACCAACAAAAATTACAAGACATATTAAGAAACAGGAAAATATGGTCCAGTCAAAAGAACAAATTAAACCCCTTAACCAAACACAGGATCTGAGACAAATAATTACAGGTATCCCCCAAAAAATCCTCAATAAATTAAATGAAAAGGCTAAAGACATTAAGGATATTAAGAAGATACTAGGTGAACAAAAAGAACATTTTGAAAGATTTTAAAGAAAACTAACAGCTCTTATGGGAATAAAAGACACAATAGAGGAGAGTAAAATATATTAGAGTCATATAACAGCAGATATGAAGTAGCCAAGGAAAGAACAAGTGAAGTAGAAGACAGAGCATCTGAACTTGAAAGGACAGGAGGAGAGAGAGAAAACAATGGGAGAAAAACTGAGCAGGTCCTCTGGGAATTGAGTGACTGCATAACACACTATCATGCATTATGGGTGTCCTGGAAGTATAAGAGAAAAGGAGCAGAAAGAATAGTTAAGGAAATAATAACAGAAAACTCCCCAACCCATGTGAAAGACAGAAATATCAATATCAAAGAAGGACAACATACTCTTAACAGAATAATTCAGAACAAACCTACTCCAAGACACATATTATTCAATATGTTAAGTGCCAAAGATAGAATTATGAAAGCAACAAGAGAAAAGCAGTTCATCACATACAAGAGACACTCCATAAGACAAAGACCTGATTTCTCATCAGAAACCATGGAGACAAGAAGGCAGTGGTATGATACATGTAAGTTACTGAAAACTAACAAGAATTCTACACCAGGCAAAAACAGTTCTTTAAAAGTGAAGGTGAGGTTAAAGTCTTCACAGATAAACAGAACCTGAAAGAGTCTGGCACCAAGAGACAAAACTTACAAGAAATACATAAGGAAGTGCTGAAACCCAAAAGGAAAGGATGGGAGAGAGAATTAGAAATGCTTATTAGTAAGGGTAAATAAAAGGATAAACAGATAATAAATAGTAAGATATGTCAATGGAAAGCTAAAGGATAAAATGTATGAAGTAAGTAATGCTGTTACAGTAATAACATTAAATGTTAATGGACTGAACCACCAGTCAAAAGACACAGAGTGGCAGAATGTGTGTATGTGTATATATATATATATGTATATATATGTATATATATATAAGCCATCTATGTGCTGTGTAAGAGACTAAACTTAGATGCATGGACACACATAGGATGAAAGTGAAAGTTTGGAAAAAGATATTGCACAGATCTGTAACCAGAAAAGAACCAGAGTAGCTAGACAAATATAGGGTAAAATATAATTTGAATTCAAAACAGTTAAAAGAGATGTAAAAGGACTTTATATATTAGTAATATGGGCAATTTACCAAGAAGAAATAACAATAATAAACATTAATACAACTAACCAGTGTGCCCCAAAATGCTGTGGCAAACACTGGCAAAACCGAAGGGAGAAATAGTTGTCTCTACAATTAATAGTTGGAAATTTCAATACATGACTCTCATCATTGGCTCGAACACCTGGACATGGGATCAAGAGGACAAAACAGAGCTTAAATAATAAGATAAATGAGCTACATCTAACAGACATATATATAATATTTCACCCCCAAACAGCAAGATATACACTATTTTCAAGTGTTCATGGCTCCTTCTCCATTATAGACCATATTTTGGGTCACAGAACAGGTCTCAATAAATTTAAATTATTGAAATTATACAGAGGACTTTTTTTTGTTATAATACTATGAAGGTAGAAAGCAATAATAGGCAGATAAAGGGGAAACAAACAACTATGTGGACGTTAAATAACACACGCTTAAACAATCAGTGAGTGAGATAGAAATTATAAGAGGAAACAATAAACATCTCCAGGTGAATGAAAAAAAGGGAACAACATATCAAAACAATGGGATACTGTGAAGGCAGTGCTGAGAGTAATATTTATTGTCCTTAATGCCTACATTAAAAAAGAACAGGTTCAAATAAAAGACTTAACTGAATACCTGGAGGAAACAGAAGAACAGAAAACTAATCCAAAAGCAAGTAGAAAGAAAGAAATAACAAAGAGTAGAAGAGAAATAAATGAAATTGAGAGCAAGAAAAAAAAAGATAATTAACAAAACCAAAGATATTTCTTTGAAAAGATCGACAAAATAGATAAACCCTTAGCTTGACTGACAAAGAAAAATAAAAATAGAGACAAGCTGCAGATGAAAAAAATCAGAAATGAGAGGAAGTTCATTACAACTGATCCCATAGGAATAAAAGATATCATAAGAATAATATAAACAGCCATACCAAATTAGATGACATAGGTGAAATTCACAAATTCCTGAACACATTACACTGACCCTACAAGAAATAAACACCTCACCAAACCAATCACAAGTAATGAAATTGAAATAGTCATCAAAAACCTCCCCAAAATGAAAACCTCAGTACCAGCTGGCTTCAAAGGGTACCAATCATTCCAAGAAGATTTAATACCAATCTTCCTCAGTCCTTTCAAAAAAATTGAACAGGAGGGAATGATAATAAACACATTCTATGTAGTCAAAATTACCCTAATACAAAATCCAGATAAAAATCCTACAAAAACGAAAATTATACACCAATTACTCTAATGAATATAGATGAAACAATCCTCAACAAAACGCTTGCTAATTGAATAAAACATCACATTAAAAGAAGTATACATCATTATCAAAAGGTTGTTATCCCAGGCACGCAAGGGTGGATCAACATAAGAAAATCAATAATCATCATGTTAATATTTTGAGAGGAAAAATCACATGATCATTTCAATTGATGCAGAAAAGGCATTTGACAAAATCCAGCATCCTTTCTTGATAAAAACACTCTGAAAGATAGGAATAGAAGGAAACTTTCTCAACTTGATAAAGTGCATTATGTGAAAAACCCACAGCTAATGTACTCAATGGTGAAAGACTGAAAGCTTTCCCACTGATGTTAGGCACAAGACAAAGATGCTCACTCTCTTCACTGTCATTCATTACTGTGCTTGAAGTTCTAGTTAGAGAAATTTGGCCAGAAAAGAAATAAAAAGCATCCAGATAGGGAAAGAACAAGTAAAACACCTGCTTTTCATTGATGACATGTCCCATAGCTAGAAAAACCTGAAAAGTTCACAACAGTCCTACTAGAGCAAATAAATGAGTACTGCAATGTGATGGGATACAAGATTAAAACTCAAAAGTCCAATCAAAAGTGTTTGTGTAGACTAGTTACAAGCAATCTGAGGAGCAAGTCAGGAAAAATTTCATTTACAGTAATGACTAAAAAACCAAGTATATAGGAATAAACTTAACCAAGGACATAAAGGACTTCTATCAGAAAACTACAAAACTTTGCTGAAAAACCAAAGAAGATCTAAATAAATGGAAGGACATTCTGCATTCATGGACTAGAAGACTAAATATTATTAGGATGCCGAGTCAATACAAATTGATTTTTAGAGTCAACACAATCCCAATAAAACTTCCCAAAGCCTTTTTTTTTTTTTTTTTTTTTGCAGAAATGGAAACATTAATGTCAGCTTTATTTGGAAGGGTGAGGGACCTGAATAGCCAAAAATATTTTAAAAAAGAAAATTGAAGTTGGAGGGCTTTTAAGTCCTAAATTTAAGCACATTACTTAGTTCAGTGGTAAAAACAGCATGGTGCTGGCATGGAGAGACATGCTCACCAATGGACTTGAACGGAGAATTCAGAAACAGATCTTCACATTTATATTGAAGTGATTTTTGACAAGGCTGTCAAGCCCTCCCAGGTGGGCCACAACGATCTATTCAACAATGGTGGGAGAACTGTGTATCAATATCCAAAAGGAAGAAAGAGGGCTTCTATTTCACACCTTACAGAAAAAACGAACTCAAAATGGATCAAAGTCCTAAACATAAAATTTGGAAACATACAAATCTTAGAAGAAAACGTAGGGAAACATCCTCAAGGGCTCGTGATACGAGGTGGTTTCTTCAACCTTACACCCAAAGCACAAGCCAGGAAACAAAATTAAGATAATTTTGACTTCCATGATATATAAAGAGATCATATAGCTTAATAAGGCAAGCAACCCAATTAAAAAATGGGCAAAACATTTGAGGAGACATTTTTAAAAGAGAAAACACAAATGGCCAAAAAATCACATGAGAAAATGTTCAGAATCATCATCTATTTGGGAAATGTAGATTTGAACTACAATGGGACGGCATTTCACTCACAGAGTGGCCATTCGTTGTTTTTTTAAGCTTGCCCCTCACGGCCTGGGTGAACTTGGAGGTCGGGCCGTGCTGCGGCTGCGGAGCCCGCCCAGGCTGCCCCAAGGGCTGCAGCCCCGGAGCTCGCCCCGCGCGGGGGTCCGCGGTGCGCCGCGACGCGGAAGGCGGCGCCGGGACCGCTGGTGAGGCCTCCCCCCTGGCCCCGGGCACGCGCCTGTCCCTGGGGGGTGCCTGCTCTGCCCCTGGGCTCGCGGGCTCCCCTGTCCCCGGGGGCTCCCCGGGCTGCTGCAGCCTCTGGCCTGGGCGGGAGCGGAGGGCGCGCGGGGTGGAGGCGCGCTGTGGCCCGGCGAGCTGCTGCCACGGCGGTGCCCTTGGCCAAGGTTTATCCTTAACTGGTAAGATTTGGTTTAAGGTTTCAGTGCTGGCCTTCAGATTTCGGTACCTTTTCTTATTAGAGATGATGTGCTATTAGGGAATATAAGCTAAGAAATGATTTTTAAAAAATAATTGAAGTTGTTTGGCACGACATGAACTGAACTAGCATTTCCTAATTTCAAAACCACAAAATTTTAACTTTGTTTTAGTCTTTCTAAAAAATCTGGAAAGTTCATGATCAAGAATGTGTTATGGTTGCTTTTACCATTGATAAATGGATCTAATCTAACCAAACTCTCAAAATAATAACTTCTGAGAGGCCCCATCGTTTCCCTTCAGATTAAAACAATGATGGTTAAAGTAACTTTTTGATGATTCTTTTTCCTGATCAGTCTGGAGAATCTTCTTGGAAGAAAGGTTGGGACGTAGTTGCTTGTCACTGTAACGAACCTTGCTTTGTGACTCCCTTTCATGGGATGTCTGGCTTCTCTCAGGCGGTGTCTGGATGTTTGGTGTCAACAGTCAGCACCACTAGTTCATGTGGCTTTGAGGTCCTTGTGTTCCACCACTCACTGATAAGGAAAGGGGCTTCTCTCTCTCTCTTTCCTTTTTTTCAATTTTTTACTCTGAGGCAACTTTCCACCTATTTACCTATCTTGGAGGTCAAAATTGGCTAAAAATGGATATTCGATCCTGGTGGAATATGTCTGAACTTAAAAGTTTGGATGTCATGCTGTCCAGAGGCCTTTAATTACCCCCAAATGAACTCAGTCTGGTACAGTACACAAGTTTCCATCCAACCTCTCGCAAAAGATCCCAAATCTGATAAGGTGGTGACCTCATCCCATAGGCCTTTGTTCAGTGAAAATTCATGCAAAGTTTTGGTTGGTTAGAACACTTGGTTTTTAGACAGGACTTAGAATTTTAAAGAGTCTCAGAGGCCTTATCTTTTTACTTTGCAGGAAGATGAGGAAACCCTTTTTTCTCAGGAGAGATGGCAAAGGCTGCAGCTGCCAGAGTCCTGTGGTACAAGCAGTTATTTTAATTGTAATATGTCAAACTTTGAGGGAAATTAGACTGGCATAGTAGGAAATCGAATTTAATTGGAAGGGTTTTTCCTCCCCAATATTATAGGGATACTTTCTAATTTCATAGAAACAAAACTAGTTTGCTTAACAAGTATGATCACTTTGGTTTTATTTTTAATTTCATTAATCTGCATGTAGATAACCATTTTGATATGGGTTTGTGTTGTGTGCAGAAATTAAGATACCCACTGACAAATGCATTTTCATAATTCGTTCACTATAGTCGGGTTACTATTGATTTTAAGTGCTTTTACAGAGCATTCTTTTTTTAAATTTTTTTGTTTCTAAAAGTCGATATACATTGCAGAATTAGAACGAGGCCAAAGAACAGTTTTTATATTTATTTATGAGACACTATTGTGCAGGAACATACCAGTAAAGCATATTATAAATAAGTTGAATTATTCATTGAGACGCGTAATTGTCTCCCAGGATTACAAAAGTGAATTATTTCAAAAACAGTGGAAAATAACGGAGGAGGCAGTTGATATTAGTGTCCCCCACCTCCCCAACTCTTGGTCTTCCCTTTCCTTCATCTTTGTCCTCATTTAGGGGGTAACTTTCCCTTACAGTTGAGTTGCATGGCTCACATTCAGTAGCAGCAGAGACGCCAGCGACCTCAGTATCCATCAGCTGTTCCCTTCTTCTGCCCCCTTTATTGCCTCTGCCCTGTTAGTTATTTCCCTTGCCTATTAATTTTCTCCTTTTATCCTCTTTTCTGCTCCTCTTTTTTAGCCAGCATATTCTTCTGCCAACACTTGCCCCCAACTTCTCTATGTACCCATTTCTTTCAAAGACTTTTTAGAAACAAAAGGAAAATCACCTTCAAATCCACAAAGCTTTAAATTGTGAGGTCTATTCTGGTACTTCTCTCTTTTCGAAGTTTATCTTCCAATCTATCCATGCAAAATATAAATGTGGAAAATACAAGTGAGTTGGGTGGATAAGCCTGTTAGTGAAAAAGCCTGTTAGAGTACAAGGATTTATTTACAAGGCATGTCATATTTGTCTTTGGTAAGTTTTCCAAAGGTCACATCTTCAAATTTAAATGTTTCTTTTTTGTTTATTTTACTTTTTAAAAAAGATTTATTTGATTTACTTCTCTCTGCCCCCAACCCCCATTATTTGCTCTCTTGTGTCCATTCATTTGCTGTGTGTTCTTCTCAGCAGCTCCAGGAATCTGAGTCTCTTTTTGTTGCGTCATCTTGTTGCGTCAGCTCTCTGTGTGCTCAGTGCCACTCCTGGGCAGGCTGCATTTTTTTCACAAGGGATGGCTCTCCTTGTGGGGCGCACTCCTTGAGCATGGGGCTCCCCTACATGGGGGACACCCCTGCATGGCATGGCGCTCCTTGTGCGAGGCAGCATTGCATGTGGACCAGCTCACCACACAGGTCAGGAGGCCCTGGGTTTGAACCCTGGACCTCCCCTATGGTAGGTGGATGCTCTATCGGTTGAGCCATATCTGCTTCGCTTTTTGTTTATTTTAAATCAATAATATTTTGATGAGTTGTTTCTGGTTGTATAATGAAGTAACATACACATTTTGGTTTGTGCATTTTATGTAACAGTTATGCAATTTCTTCCTGTTTGCTGTGTGCACCCTTCAGATAGTTTGCAAATTGTGCCCAAAGAAGTGGGGGGGATCTGGTGGATAAGAGGAGGGTGGCAGAGGAGATGGAGGCAGCTCAATGGAAGGACTGCAGAGAAAGGATGCAGAGGAAACATCTGCCCTGACCCCTGTGATCTGGAACTCTGCCCTTGATCAGATGTTGAATTCAAAAATTGCATTTCATTCATATTTGAAGGCAACAACTATCTCTGATAGCCCAGTAGATTCAAAGAAAGCTGGAGTGCTACCCCTGTCCCTCAGAAAAGAACATGGCCAACCTGCCCCCTTGGAGAAAGTCTTTAACAGATTAAAAACCTGCAACTACCTGCCTTGACTATGTGCTGCATTCGTCTTGGATAAGAATGAAGACTTTTGCCTTTTAGATCCTGGTTCAATTTGAAGATGTATATAATTATTTTCAGGCTACAGCTACAGAAAGTCTGTCTTGTGACTGTTGTGTAAAATAAACCTAATCCTCCACAGATTCATATTAATTCTAAAAAAAAAAAGTTGTGCCTTAACAATAGGGCATTATATGTAAATCGGGAAAATAAAACCTATTATTAATAGATGGGGAAAATAGGAAACTTTTGCCATTAAAAGCTTAGTTTTAATGGCAAATCTAATATTAAAAACAACAGATCAGGGGTCCCAGGTAGGGAGAAAGGGGTTGAAAAGTGATAAAGTGGGCTGATTTACAGGCTACAATTCCCCATTATAGATTGTAAATGCCTAGGTTTACTTGTGTGGCCACATGGTAGAGGAAAATGGCAAGAGCAGTGCGCAGAGGGCAGGATGGGTCCATGAGTGAGAGACTGCATGAAAGAGTAATTGGGCTTAGGCTCTGTGCCTGCCTTTTTGAAGGCCTTTTTAATTATCCCACCCCTTAGTTAATGGCACGGGAGGGGTTCCAGCTGTTTGCTGTTTTGATTGATTCCCTCACCCATCAATCCCCCAGGAGGGCCCAGTGATAAAGTCCTGAGGGAATATCCGGGGTTTCTCCTGGCTCCCAGAAGAAGTCTTTGTTCTGAAAGGCAGAATCTTGGGGAGGGTCTTCCAGCAGCCATCTTGGGGGTTACTGATGTCCATGTGGACCCTCTGCCGGGTCCAGATCTGCCTATTGATTCTCTTACTAGCCTGCTTCAGTTTTGCTTACTCAAGCTCCTAACCTGCTTCTCACCTGTACTATGAATGTAAGTGGTTCCCAATTTTAACCTCCACCAGGAAGTAAACCCTCCTCCCTGTTTTTGGAGCAGTTTGTATGTACCTCACTTATAGCAGTCATTTTGATATATGCTGTCACTAATGTAAACTTCTTAAGGACAGGGATTGCATCTTATTGATTTTGTTTCCACCTCAACCCCAGCACGTAGCCCAGTGTCTTGCACAAATAAGGTGCTTAATGGATGTTTAATTAAATTGACTAAAAGGTTACTACTCTACTAGCACTAGTATGTTTCAGGCCTTACTTGTGTAAGCTGGTTGTTTCCTATGTTTCTTCTACAAATATTTCAATTATGATTATCTCCCACTGCCCCCACTAAATCACTTAAAGGAGTTTTGCCTTCTTTCATTCAGATACTCCCCTATGACCACTTAGCTCTAGCAAATGTGATTGCCTCCATGAAATGAGTATCCCAAACTCTCTGTCCCTGGAAATACTTTGCCAAATTGAAATGTGAATTCTCTGAATAAATTGATCATGTCTGAAAAAAACAACAAACCAGAAAACTGCAAGTGCTGGAGGGGATGTGGAGAAAAGGAACACTCCTTCAGTGTTGGTGGGAATGCAGAATGATAAAGTCTTTGTGGAATCCAGTGTGGTGGTTTCTCAGGAAGCTAAATATAAAATGTTGTGTGCCCCAACAAAGAACTTCTGTTTGATCCAACAATCCCACTACTAAGAATGTATTCAGATGAACTGAAAGCAAGGCTGTGAACTGACATTTGCACACCGATGTTCATAGCAGCATTATTCACAACTGCTAAAAGATGTTTAAAACCTAAGCGACCATCAATCAATGAATGGATAAACAAAATGTGGTATATACATAAGATAGAAAACTATTCAGTTGTAAGATGACATGAAGTCATGAAGCAAATGACAACATGGATGAAACTTGAGGACTTCATGGTGAGTAAAATAAGCCAGAAACAAAAGGACAAATAGTGTACAGTGTCACAGATATGAACTAATTATGATGAGTAAACCCGTAGAGTTAAAATCTAGAATATAGTTTGCTGAGCGATAGAATGAGGGTTGAGGAACTGATGTTTAATGTATGTAGAATATTTAAAAAGGTCATTTTAAATCTGTGCAAATGGATAGAGTAGATGGTAGCACATTATAGTAAGTATAACTAATATTACTGATTTATAAATAAAATTTTGCGTGGAGGGTAGCCTAGGGACATGAATGCCATTAAAAGAAAGCTGTAGTATAACCTAGGGCCTTACGACAGAGTGAACTCAGTGGCAGATGATGACTATGGTTAAGAGTACAAATACAAGAATATTCTTTTATGATCTAGAACAAACACCTGTCATTCTTACAAGTTGTTCAATATATGGTGATACATGAACATATACAACTAATGTAACTTATGTATACAGGTTATGGTAATATTTTAATATTCTTGCATCAGGGACAAAGAAGGCACTATATCAATATGAGGGGCTAACAATAGGGGCATAAATGGGTATATGGCATTTTTCTTTTGGAACGATGAATCCTCAGATTGTTCATTACTCATGTATAAAAAAACCTACTGACTTTTTTTTTTAAAGATTTATTTTTTTATTTATTTCTCTCCCCTTACCCCGCCCCCCCCCCCCCAGTTGTCTGTTCTCTGTTGTCTATTTGCGTTTTCTTCTTTGTCCACTTCTGTTGTCAGCGGCACAGGAATCTGTGTTTCTTTTGTTGCATCATCTTGTTGTGTCAGCTCTCCATGTGTGTGGCGCCATTCCTGGGCAGGTTGCACTTTCTTTTATGCTGGGTGGCTCTCCTTATGGGGCACACTCCTTGTGCGTGGGGCTCCCTTATGCAGGGACACCCCTGCGAGGCATGTGGAGCGCATGGGCCAGCTCCACACAGGTCAAGGAGGCCCCGGGTTTGAACCGTGAACCTCCCATGTGGTAGATGGATGTCCTAACCACTGGGCCAAGTCCTCCGCCCCTACTTTTATTTGTTGATCTTTTATCTTGCCTGTTTGCTTAAATTATGTATTTTATTAGCTTTTTTGTAGTCTCTTTTTTGCATTTCCTATATATAGGATCATGTCATTTGTAAATGGTGCAAGTTTTACTTCTTCATTTCCAATTTGTATCTTTTATTTCTTTATCTGACCTGACTACTCTGGCTATAACTTCTAGCACAATGTTTAATCAATGCTTTCACTTTTGGTGCTGTTAATTCTCTATATTCTTTTTCTTATTCTTTTTTTTTTTTTTTTTTTAACTATTTATTTTATTTTTTTATTTAATTTCCCCCCCTCCCCTGGTTGTCTGTTCTTGGTGTCTATTTGCTGTGTCTTGTTTCTTTGTCCGCTTCTGTTGTCGTCAGCGGCACGGGAAGTGTGGGCGGCGCCATTCCTGGGCAGGCTGCTCTTTCTTTTCAGGCTGGGCGGCTCTCCTCACGGGCGCACTCCTTGCGCATGGGGCTCCCCCACGCGGGGGACACCCTTGCGTGGCACGGCACTCCTTGCGCGCATCAGCGCTGCGCATGGCCAGCTCCACACGGGTCAAGGAGGCCCGGGGTTTGAACCGCGGACCTCCCATATGGTAGACGGACGCCCTAACCACTGGGCCAAAGTCCGTTTCCCCTTTTTCTTATTCTTAATTTCATTTATTTCTGATCTAATCTTTCCTTTATTTCCTTCACTTGCTTTGTGTTTAGTTTCCTGTTGTTTATCTAGTTCTTCTAGGTGTGCATTTAGGTTTTTGATTTTAATTCTTTCTTCTTTTTTAACATAGGCATTTAGGGGTATAAATTTCCCTCTTGTCACTGCTTTTGCTGCATCCGTTTCCTTATATTGCATTCTCATGTGCATTAATACGGAGATATTTACTAAATTTTCTGCAATTTCTATTTTCATCCATGGACTTGAAGCAGGCTAGAGAGATCTGGAACCCGACAGAGAGCCCATGTTAACATTAGTAACCCCAGGGTGGCTGCTGGGAGACCCCCACTCCCAAGAGTCTGCTCTTCAGAACAGCTTCCTCTGGAAGCCAGGAGAAGCCTGGATATCCCCAAGGACTGTATCACTGGGTCCTCACTGGGGGATGGGTGGGGGAGTAATCAGTCAAAACAACAAACAGCTAGATCCCCTCCCCTGCCATTAGCAAAGGGGTGGAATAATTAACGGTTCAAAAGGGAGGCCTGAATGCTCTCTCGTGCTCTGCTATCTTGCCTCTGGACCTGTTTCTACCCGCTATGCGCCACTCTCGCCACTTTTCCTCTGTCATGTGGCCACACAAGTAAAACCTGGGCATTAAGAACCTATAATGGGGAATTGTAGTCTGTAAATCAGCCCTTTTTATGGCTTTTCATCCCCTTCCTCTCTACCTGGAACCCCTGCTCTGTTATTTTCTCCCATTTCTCTTCCTTCCCTACCTGAATAAATTACTGCCCTAACTCATCCGGTGTGCTGTTGAAATTCATTTCTGCAGTATAGCCAAGAATCTAGATAAAATCCAGTAGCAGATTAAATGTATTAACCTCCAAATATCTGTCAAATTTCCATTTCTCCACCTGTTATTGATTTTTAGCTTCATTCCATTGATACATTTATATCTTAAATATACCATGCCATTGCCATCTTGCCTACATGGTTCCTGATGAGAAATCCACACCTAATCTTATTGCAGTTATCAGATAAAGTGTTTTGTATAATTTTAATCCTTTTAAATTTATTGAGACAGGTTTTTTGACTCATCATATGGTCTTTCCTGGACAATGATCCATGAACACTTGAGAAGACTATATAACCTGCTGTTTTGGCAGGCAATGTTCTGTATTTATGTTAGGTCCAGTTCATTCATCAAATTTCTCATGTTCTCTATTTCCTTATTGATCTTATTTCCAAATGTTCTATTTGTAAGTCTTGTATTGAATTCTCTAACTCTTATTTCAGAGATGTCTGTATCTTCCTTTGCTTTTGCCAGTTTTTGCCTCATGTATTTTAGGGTACCCTGGTTAGGTGCATATTTACTTATGATTGCTATTTCTATGTGGTGCATTGCCCTTTTTATTAATATCTGATGCTCTACTTTGTCTTTTGTGTGTGTGTGTGTGCTGCCTCGGCACCCATCCTACTTTGGCTGAGCCCTTTTCCCAACGCTGATCCTTGGCCAAATTAATAAGCAGCTTTCCTTTTCAGCCCTGGCGCATAAACTCCCCCAGAACCCAAACCCATGTTTATGGCCACCACCTGTAGGGGTCCCGGAAGTAACGTGTGGGCTTGAGCCACGTTGCTGGGGAGGATCAATGTGCGCAGAGAGGTGAGGGTGTGGTCAGCCATGTCTGTACCTGCACGTCAGCAGAAAGGAACTGACGTCCGGATAAGAAGAAACTCTAAGAAAATCCTCCTCAAAGAACTTCATGCCTCATAGCCCCTGCTCTGAGAACAGTGACCTAGTTAACTGCTTTAAATAAAGCTTGTGATGTCAGCTCCGGGCCTTGGCTTTGCCATCAGCTAGCCCTGGCCCACCTGGCCTCTCTTATCTTTGTCTCTATGTGTCTTTCTACAGCTCCTGCCACCTCCCCTCAGGTTCTCAGTTCACCAGTGCAGGTTGCCACCCACCCCCCTCACACACCTCCCCCCAAATCCACAGGAAGTCCCAAATAATAAGCTCACCCTTCCCACCAACCTTGGCCCCCAGGCCCTTTTATCTTTTCACACCTGTTTGCATTAAACTAATCAATCCTTGACCCTGCCCCCCCCCCCCACTCCTGCAGGAAATCAACTACCCTCCACCCTTGGACCACCATGAAGGTGCCAGCCAGGGGTCCCTCTGATTCTGCTCCTGTGCCCCCCCCCCCCCATCTCTGGGACCTGTAAGTAACAAATGATCTTTTTTTTTTTTTTAAAGATTTATTTATTTATTTATTTAATTCCCCCCCCTCCCCTGGTTGTCTGTTCTTGGTGTCTATTTGCTGCGTCTTGTTTCTTTGTCCGCTTCTGTTGTCGTCAGCGGCACGGGAAGTGTGTGCGGCGCCATTCCTGGGCAGGCTGCACTTTCTTTTCACGCTGGGCGGCTTTCCTCATGGGCGCACTCCTTGCGCGTGGGGCTCCCCCACGCGGGGGACACCCCTGCATGGCAGGGCACTCCTTGCGCACATCAGCACTGCGCATGGCCAGCTCCACACGGGTCAAGGAGGCCCGGGGTTTGAACCGCGGACCTCCCATATGGTAGACAGACGCCCTAACCACTGGGCCAAAGTCCGTTTCCCACTAATGATCTTTTCTCATGCCTTGTAGCCTCGTTTTCCCATTGCGCCACACCTGAGCTCCACCTGAGCCCCACCCAACCCCAATTTAAAATCCAACTCAACTCACTTGAAACACTGTCTTTTGTGCTTCTTTTAGTCTTTCGGAAATGTGGAACATCTATTAAATTGCCTGTTTGATTAAATGGGACATATATTTTAAACATAGGAAAATGATCGACTTTTGGCTAGGATCCGAGCACTCATAAATAGTTCTCGTTTGGAGCAGAGTCTGTCCCATGCTAGCTTATCATTGAAGGGAAAACCCCTCAAATGCTATTTGGGCCTAACTTTCTATGAAAGGAAAGAAGGAAGTGGTGCTCTCTCCAGAAAAGTCCTGTGCTTCTTTGGTGGCTGACTTTCTCGATAAGGACACCTGCTGGGGCCCCAGAAAAGAAGGGCTGTGCCCCATGCCCTCCGCAATCCCGTGGAGGATCCCTACTCCGACCACTGGGAATCTGGTCGCCTGCCTGCTAGGGTTCCTAGCCAAGACTCAGATCCAAGTCTGCTTAAGGAGAAAGGCTGGCAAAGGCAGCCGCCCTTGCCGAGGAACGGGGAAGCGCTTCAACTTGTAAACGCCCTTCCCCTATTTCACAGGCTTCTGGAAACGCAGAAACAGCAACCTCCAGTCTAGACCGGAAATTCCCACCAGGAATTTATGTAAATACAGGCAGTTACTGAAAAAAGGAAGCAAACCACGCTTTGTGGGTATTTCTGGCCCCAGTAATACAGCCTTGAGCACAGAGGGCGCTCCGGTGAGCAGGTGCCTGCACCAGAAACCGCCTCGGCCTGCGGCCCCCCACTCCTGCTCGGAAGATGCCCGGTCCTGACCCGGCACGGAGGCCCCTGCCTGCGACACTGCAGGGCCAGGTGCCAGCTTGTCTGAGCCCGGGGGAGCGCAGTGGAGGCGCAGGCGCAGACGCGGCCTCGCGGCTCAAATCTCGCTCTGTCCACACGCCCTGCTCGCGGGCACGTCTGACCCTCCTCCCACCAGCGCCCCTCCGGTGGCCTGGCCGGGCCAGATACCTTCCAGCCTTGTCCTCGTGGCTGTGTCCGCCCCGCTTTTGTTCACCTTGGCCCGAGGGCCTCCCCAAGGACGCCTGCTGCGCCCGCCGTCAAGATCGGGGGAAAAAAGGGAAGGAGTGAGGCGCACGGAGGGCAGTGGTGTTTCCCCAGTCGTGCCCGAACCCGCCCTTGGACCCTCGATGCTTCGAGTTAACCTGCAGCGTCTGTCCCGCTTGGTCCCCGCGCGTCCCGCTTCCCCGCGGCAAGTCCCCACCCGGCGCAGCGCCCTCGGCCAGGGCGGCCGGTCCCCGCGGTCCTGCTGCTGCGCTGGGCGGCCAGCGGGGTCAGCCGGCCTCGGCCCCCGGGGCTAATCCTTCCCGCCTGTGCGGGCCCCACGGCCAAGGGGCCTGGGGGGGCGGGGAAGGGTGCCTCCCGCCCACGTGCGCCCCCACGCGGGGACTGCCGGGCCCGGCTCTTCCCAGCGACTTTAAAGACGCAGCTGGCCCGGGACCCGAGGGTGGCGAGGCCGTGACCCGGGACTCGGCGGATCTCCACCGGGGTGCGTTCCCCTTGGCAGCCGCGGGCCCCCAGTTCAGAGCGGCGCGGCCTAAGTAGGGAGCTGGTCCGCCCGCAGCCGCCGCACCCCCTAGCCCCTGCCCCTTGGGGGGCACCGCTCCTGCTCTCTGCACCCCGAGGTGCCCCGGAGGACCCCCTCTCTAAAAGCCGCTGGGCTGGGGAGAAGTCGAGAAGGCGGTTCTTTGTCTCTTATAAGAGTTTTCATGTAATGCCTATTTTGTCGGATATTATAACTATCTTTTTTGGTTATCGTTTAAGAGGAATATTCTTTTCCAGGCTTTCTCTTTCCGCTTATTGGTATCCTTTGGTCTAAGGTGACTCTCTTGTAGATAGCATATAGATGGATCATACTTTTTAAGAATTTTGCTAATCTTATTGATTATGGTGTTTAATCCATTAACATTCAATATTATTACTGTGAAGGCAGATCTTCAACCGTTTTATCCGTTTTTGGGGAATAATGTTCCCTTTATTTTTAAAACATAAAATACATATAAAATATGCATAAATTACTATTCTATTTTAAACAACATTATTGAGATATAATTTTAAGTATATACTTTGAATTTTGATAAATGTAAACATACTTGTAATCACTATCGCTATCAAGATAATAGATCATCTCCATCAACCCCAAATTCCTCACAACCATTTACAATCCACCCCTCTCCATATCCCTGGCCCTAGGCACCCAATGATCTCCTTCAATATGGATTAGTTATACCCTTCTCGAATTTCAAATAAATGGAATAACAGAGTCTATATTCTTTTTTTTTTTTTAAGATTTATTTTTTATTTATCCCTCCTCGTTTGCGCTCGCTGTCTGCTCTGTGTCTATTGGCTGTGTGCTCCCTGTGTTTGCTCCTTTCCATCCTTTTCATCTCTGTAGAAGACACCTGGAACTGAACCTGGGACCTCCCATGTGGGACAGACATGCTCAGTTCCTAGAGGCACCTCAGCTTCCTGCTTTGTTTTGTGCTCATTGTCTTTCCTCTTTGTGTCTTTTGTAGCTTTAGCTCACCACACCTGCCTGTTGTGTCAGTTCACTGTCTTGCTTGTCTTCTCCAGGAGGCACCAGGAGCTGAACTGGGACCTCTCATGTGGTAGGTGGGAGCTCAATCCTTTTAGCACATCTGCTTCCCCAGTGTATACTCTTTTGCTCTGTCTCTTTTACTTAACATAATGCTGTACAGATTCATCCACACTATTACATCAGGAGTTTATTACTTTTTATTGCTAAGCAACATTCCTTTGAATGGTATATGTTTTTAGGTTCACTGATCCTTTCTTTTGTAGGGTCTAATGTGCTAATCTGCTGTTAAATCCACCCAGTGAAGTTTTATTTCCAACCTTGTAGTTTTCATCTCTAAAAAGTTTCATTTGGTTCTTTTTTTATAACCCTTGTTTTCTCCTCATCTTGTTCATGTTTTCCTTTGAACATATTTATAGTAGCGGTTTTGTTTTCTGGGTTTGTTTCTATTGATTAATTTGTATGCTAGTTCTGGGTGACGTTTTCCTGTTTTGCAAGTCTATCATTTTTATGTAGATCATGGATATTGAGACTTTTTTTTTTTTATCAATGAGTGCTTCATTTTGTTGTCTTCATTTAAAAACTTTGTTTTGACATGCAGTTAGGTTACTTGCAGATCAATCTTTCAAGGCTTTTTTTTTTCATCCCATGAGCTTTTTATTGTGTTTTTTTGAAGATACATAGATCACAATGTACATTAAAAAATACAAGAGGTTCCCACATACCCACCCTCACTCCTCCCATATCAACAACCTCTTTCATCATGGTGGCACATTCACTGCATTTGGTGAATACATTTTGGAGCACTGCTGTATCGCATGGATTATAGTTTACATTGTAGTTTACACTTTCCCCCAGTTGATTCAGTGGGTTATGGCAGGCTATGTAATGTTCAGCCCCTGTCCCTGCAATATCATTTAGGACAACTCCAAGTCCCGAAAATGGAGCAGGGTTAGAGTAGCTTTATTCTAACGCGGTTTCACAGCAGCAGCCCTGTGATCTGTGTTATGTTTAACAACATCCCTAGCCTCCACCAGCCGGATGACTGTACTATCTCATCCCCAATTGTGGAATCCAAAGTGTCTGTAGAAATTGCCAAATGTCTCCTGGAGAACAAAATCCCCCCCGTGGGGAAGCACTTCTGCGAGGCTCCACTAGTCGTGGTGGGGCAGGACCCTTCTGGGTGTCTGCCACATGCCCTAGGTCTTCAGCACGGATGCCCAGTCTGGCTGATCAGAACTTGAATGTTCCCTAGTCCTCTTGAGCTCTGGAAATTGTTTGGCTTACAGCGTATGATAATCCTTTGCCCAGCCTTATAGATTCTTACCTGGGATATATTGACCAATAGGCTTGAAGGGAACCCTGTGCAGATTTCTGAAGTTCTTTTACTACTTAACTTCCTCCTCCCTGGTTCTTTGCCAATGAGTTCCAGCACTCTCCATGACCCAGAACTTCAATTTCTGTCTCCTTAACTCAGCAAGAACGCTGTACTTTTAAAAATATGTTATTTTCGTATTAGCTCTCTTTTTACCTTTTTAGTTACCCTTACCAATAATCTTCATTTCTCCTATCTTCTCAAACCCTCTCTTCTGTCTTTTCTTTTTACCTGCAGACTCTCTTAAAATGCAGGTCTTTTGATGATAAATGCTCTCAGTTTCTGTATATCTTTGTATATTTTGAAATCTCCCTACATTTTTGAAGGACAGTTTTGCAAGATAAAGAATCAATGTTTTTTTCTATTTGAGTATCCAATTATCATACCACTGCATTCTTACCTGCAGTTTCTGATGATGAATCAGCACTTAATCTTATTGCCATTCTCTTGTATGCAATTAATTGATTTTCTCTTGCTGCTTCCAGGATTCTCTGTTGTTGACATTTGACACTCTGAGTAGTATGTGTCTCAATCTAGGTCCATGAGGATTTACTCTGTTTAGAGCATGTTGTGCTTTTTGGACATGTATATTCATGTTTTTCATAAGAGTTCAGAAAAATTGGCCATTATTTCCCCAAATACACTTTCTGCCCTTTTACCCTTCTCCTTTCCTTCCAGAATGCTCATGTTGTGTGCTTCATGCTGTCATTTAATTCCCTGAGTCCCTGTTCAATTTTTCCATTCTTTTCTCTATCTGTTCTTCTCTCTGAAAGATTTTGAGTGTCTTATCTCCTAGTTGGTTGATTCTTTCTTCTTCCAGTTTTAAATCTGCTGTTGTATGCCTCTATGGTATTTTTAATCTCTTCTGTGATTTTTATTCTAATAATTTCTTTTATTTTCTTTTCCTGCTTTCAAATTCTTCTCTATGCTTCTTCATAATATCTTTTATCTCTTTTGACATCATTTCCTTCATAATATCTTCTATCTCTTCAGCCATCATTTCCTTCATCTCCTTTAACTGATTTAGGAGATTGATTTGAACATCCTCGCTTAGTTGTTCCAAATTCTGCGTCTCCACTGACATTTTATTTTGCTCCTTTGTCTGGGATATATTGTCCTCTTTCTTAATATTGCTTGTAAATTATTTGCTGATATTTAGTCAGCTGATATTCTTGATGAATTTATTCTGATTGTCAGTTTTACTCTCTCTCTCGCCTAGCTTTATTGATTGACTTTGTGTTAAAGCTTTTTTTGACACTTGTTTCAACTTATTTTAGACCTTTAAAATCTCCCGTGTTTAACTGTTTCAGATTTATTCAACACTTATACATGTGACTTTTGTTCTAGGTTTGCAGTATGATTTTTCATATTGCTCTGTGTGTTCAATTGCTTCACCCCCAGGAGAACACTCCTGTTCTTCTGGTTATCTTGATCTGTATTTGTTTTGTTTTGATTTTATTTATTTTTATTTATTCCCCCCCTCCCCCATTTTCTGCTCTCTGTGTCAGTTCACTGTGTGTTCTTCTGTGTCCGCTTTCATTCTTGTGAATGGTACCGGGAATCTGTGTCTCTTTTTGTTGCATCATCTTGTTGTGTCAGCTCTCTGTGTGTGCAGCACCACTCCTGGGCAGGCTGTGCTTTTTTCGCGTGGGGCCGCTCTCCTTGCAGGGCGCACTCCTTGCAGTGGGACTCCTCTATGGGGGGGACACCCCTGTGTGGCAGGGCACTCCTTGAGTGCATCAGCACTGTGTGTGGCCCAGCTCCACACAGGTCAGGAGGCCCTGAGTTTGAGCCCTGCACCTCCCATATGGTAGGCAGACACTCTATCAGTTGAGCCAAATCTGCTTCCCTGTATTTGTTTTTTATTTTGGCTATAAAGCTTTGTTTCCCTCTCTCTCTCCCCTTTCTTTGCCTTTAGCTGCTTTTTCCTGGAGATAAAGTTATGGGAGGAGGGTTGTCCCAGGTAAGACTTTCTCAAGTCAACATGCCCCAGCCAAATCAGAGCCAGGGACCCATGATGGGGGTGCCTACCAGGTCTGAGTGGCCCTGGGGGGAGGCTCAGGGAAGACGTCAGAATCCTTTCTGTCAGCTCTCCCAAGCTGTGCTTTTCCTGGCCTTCCTGGCACTAGGTTGTGCTCTTTGGTAAGCTGTTCCCTGCAGCCCTCAGGAGGCAGTGTGGTGTTTCATTCTCCACTGGCTCTGCCCCTGTCCGGGGTGGTATTGAAACAGTGGCTTCAGCAGTCCCTGTCTTTTGTCAGCTAAAATGTTGGTTTTGAGCCAGGACACAGTGATCCCAAGTCACAGATCAGAAGTTGTGATCAGCTCTGGCTGTGCTCTGCCGAGTTCCCAGAGAGGAAGACCTCCCCTTCCCTCTCCATCCACAGCAGTCAGCCATGGTCTGGACCCAGGGTGGCTCATTTTGAGGGTGGGAGATGGGCACTGGCCAGTGCTGTGGAGTGAGTCACTCGTGCTTTTGACTGCAACTTCTCAGTCTCCCTGTTCCTCTAGTCCCTGGGTGCTGTACGGTGCTTCCCTGTCCTCTGAAGCCCCAGAACAGTTGTTCAAGCACTTGCTGCCTGTCCAATAGTTGCTTTTGGAGGAGAGCATGCCCTGTAGCACCTTACTCTCTTGTATTCCCAGTAATTTCCTTTTTATCTTGTTTTGTTTCCATCTCCATCTCAGACTTCACTTTACCTCCCAATCGCTTCTGATACTGCCTTATCTTCCTTTAAAATAAAGCTTGTGTATACCTTTTTCAAATATTATCTTGATATATTGCCTGCCAATACCTACATTGTCCCAAGCATCCCTCTGAGTTTGGTGCTTTTACTCTTTGCTCCCAAAATCTTGTTCTCTTCTTATTATAAGCACATGAACCAAAATATAATAAATTTAAATTGAAATGTACCTACCTCTTCATACTGTGCTGTAAAGACAAAACCTATACCAGAAAATGGTATAAAGTAGGTTTGGTAAAGTTAATAGTAAAACAGAGGACAACAGCTTGCCCTATGTTATGAATCCTTTTATTTGAGATTGGATTATCCATATAAGCCCAGAACAAAGAATTTCAGATACCCATTTGCTAAGAGTAATGATACATTTAGTTTGCCTGAGAGAATCCAGATTTATCCTGATAACCCAGTATCCTGTCTAGTTAAGTATCTTCAATAGATGAAGTTTTCCCAATTATGATGAAACACAGAACACCAGCTTATATCTAATTATAAGTGAATCCCTACTCTTTGGCCCACCCACGTGACTTGGGCATAGTTAATGCCAGTATACCAGGTACAGTCGAAGTTTATGTGATTATCCTACTTTAATATCCAATACTATTGCAAGAGTATAATCGAATTCTTCAGACTCATGGACATTTGACTCTTCAAATTTGAAGGACAATGTCTGCTCGTTAGCAGTTTCCTCAGTGCACCCTTCATATCTGTATTTCTAAGTCTGTAGATGAGGGGATTCATGGTGGGTGGCATCAATGTATAGAACACTGACACCAGCAAGTCAAAGACTGTTGGAGATTTAGGAAGGGGATGTATATAGGCAAAAAATGCAGAAGATAGAGTCACAACAAGGAGATGAGGCATGTATGTGGAAAAAGCTTTGGACCTGCCTTTTCTGGATGGAATCCTCAGCACAGTAGAGAAGATGTTAATATAAGAAATAGCAATAAACATGAAAGAGGCAAAATCTAATACTAAATTGAACCCAGTGACTACTATTCTCCAATGTTATGGAAACAGGCAGGGGAAAGGAGGTGAGGGACATCACAGAAAAACTGATGAACAAAAAGAGACCCACACATGGGCACTGAGAAGGTGGACACTGGGTGCAGAATTGCATCCAGACCTCCGCTGGCCCAGGAAGAAGCTGCCGTCTGCACACAGGCCCCGTGGTTCATGATGATTTCAGGTTAGAGAGGTGGCCGATGGCAACATAGTGGTGGTAGGACATCACTGTGAGGAGAGCTACTCTGTAGAGGCTAAGACAAAAAAGAAAATACCTGTGAAATGCACCCCAGGAATGAGATGGTGTTGTGGTTAGTCAGAGAATTAGCGATGGATTTGGGACAGTGATGGAAATGAGGCAGAGATCCAGAAAGGACAAGTTCCTCAGGAAGTAGTGCACGGGGGTGTGTAGCTGATGATCTTCAGTGGTGAGAGTGAAGACTAGAAGATTCCCTAGTAGGGCTGCCTAGGAAATTATCTAAAACAGCACAGCCTTTAAAATTTGAGTCTCCCGAACATCAGAAAACCCCGTGAGGAAGAATATGATCTTAGAGGTGAAGTTGTCCATTTCCCTAGCTGTTTAATCAATTACTCTGAAAAATAAAGTGAGCAACTTGAGACTGCAGTGATGTTATTTACTGTTTTTCTAATTTGTGCAAATCCCATTTCTTCAAGTCACCAATACATCTATCAGAAAATTAGAGACTACCTGAGACTAACCGCACAAAACTTTCACTGAGGTAATTTAACTCCAATTTTCCAAATAAGATAGGAAAATGTAAAGGGATATCAATGCCAAATCTTCAACCCTGAGATCCTATTTCAATTAAGGCCCAAAATTCACTCTTCAATTAATCAAATTTTGTAATATGTAGTGAGAAGAGGCATTGAATTTAGAGCAAAATACAAATTTCAGCTCAACCATTCACAAGCTTTGTGACCGGGGATAAATCATTTAAGTATGATTTTACTTAATTTACATTGTGAGCTTTCTCATTGGACCATTATTCTGATTCAATTAAATAATGTAGATAAAAATGTTTAGCATATTTCTTAGACAAAAAGGAGCCAACAAATAACATTTATTCTATTTAATACATCTTTCTTTCTTAAGCCAGTAAGTGGAAAAATTGTGAAAATTTAAAATTAGAAAAACAAAATCTAAATCCTGTCTAGGGCATTGGGTTAATGTTTCATTTTATTGTTTTTGAGCTATTTTACAATTCTGGAAGTTGTAGAAAACAGTTATTAATGCAAGTAATTATTTTCCAAGGAAATGAAAATTGTGTGTGGTGTAATGCAAATGATTATTGTTTTCTACATGATATAGTTTACATCTATTTAAAATTCATTCTGTCATTCCTTACCTGCCTTTATGTATGTGGTAATTTGCCTTCTCTTCTGAATGAATTCTAATATCTTGCTGGTTTCCTCATTAATTAATGAGTTAAATAAAATTGTTTGCAGCTGTATTTTATCCTTTAAAATTATCATTTAATAACTGATATAGTGTAATCTGTCATATTTAGAGTCAAATCTTATAAAAGGACCTGACCTATCTTATATAAATGCATTTAGGTATTGTATTTATAGGCATAGACAACAGAAATTTACCATATATTCTTTGTCTTTTTGTTCTAGTTTGATAAAACCTGATTATAATTTTAGTAGTCACTTCAATGTAGATCTGAATTATTTGAATTGTACAGCAAAATATTTTCATCCATTTCTAATACATTAGAAGTTTTTACTTTCTCAGTGGGTTTTCCAGTATTGCTGCTGTGACCTTTCTTTTTTTAAATATTTATTTTACTTTTATCATTTATTTCTTCCCACCCCCTCATTGTTTGTTCTTGCTGTGCCTCTTGGCATCTTCCTTGTTTCTGTAGGAGGCACTGGGAACCAAACCCGGGCCTATGATGTGTGAGGAAGGTATCTAATCACTTGAGTCTCCTCCTTTCCCTGCTTTGTTGTGTCTCTCATCATGTTTTTCTTCTTGTGTCTCTTGTTGTGTCATCTTGTTGCATCAGCTTGCCATGCCTGCCCGTCGTGCCAGCTCGCTGTCTTCTTTAGGAGGCACCAGCAACTAAACCAGAGACATTCCATGTGGTAGGTGGGGGCCCAATTGCTTCAGCCACATCCACTTCACTGCTGTGACCTTTAGGGGTTGGTGCAGTACATCACAACTATTTAGCCTAATCTCCTACTCAGTTACCTGGAGTAACAAACTCTCTGTAATTTTAGCTGCTTGGTCAGATTTCCTTTTTCTGCTGGTGCTTTCCCAGCTGCCCTCAGCCTTCACCACCTTCCTGTTGTCACTCAGTGGCTGCCCCATCACTTACATGCTGAGAAGAGCACACAGCCCCTATATTGCTCCACCAAACTTCTCCTCTCACTGTCTTTCCTATTTCTTCCCTTTTGTCTCGGAGGAAGAGTGGCTGCTTCCTACATTTCACATAACTAACTGAAGCGTCAGGATTCTGCAGAGCCTCTATCACCTTAGGCTTGAGCTGCCTCAAATATCCAAAATGAATTGTCTCAAATCGGTGTGTAGGGCAGTATTGTACATTCATAACACATGTTGAGTTTGTTTAATAAAACTCATTTAATTTACATATTCTTAAGTGTGACAGTCTATGCAGTATCCCATTAGGAATGGGATTTGCCAGTATTTAGCATCCTAATTTATTAATTTATCACTCAATGAATATATCACTGTTCCTGAAACATATTATTGTTTTCAAACTAAACATTTTTTCTTCTTCTTGATACAGTTTCTACATCTGAGATTTTGTTTTCCAATTTCTTCCTCTCTTTCCTGCACTTTGAATAATAACCTTTATATAATCACATGTAAGTCCAGCAAAAAAGTTTGTGTTGATTATTTATAAATGTGTAGCTTCTATGGAAAAAATACTGAAAGCTAGTATTCAACTAGAAATCATTGGATATAATCATAAAATAGCAAAATACAAAGCACTGTAGTGAGTGGCAAGATTTAGAAAATAAGTAGCATTTAGCTTTTCAGAGTCTATTTTATTTGGGGCAATACCTTCCCTAGTTCTTACCCCCACCCACCAAAAAAGCACACATTTTCATATAACCTATAGTTTCCTGTGTATCATTCTAATTTCAGCCACTATAGAATTCATATATTCTGAAAGGGTTTTTAATGCCTTCTACCTTCCTACTATTCTAATCCTTCCACAAACTCTCTGATACTTTCTATCATGAACCCGCCAAACATCAAACAGAACAAAATACAGATTGTAAATGACCTTTTTAATCTAAGGTCAATGTGAGACTTCTTTGTGAAGTCTCCTTGGAATTTACAACAAATGACTACTTTTTCTTTATTAGGATCCTCTCTACTTGATCCCAAAATCACTGGATCCAGTGGTTCTCAAAGTGTGTTAAAAGGCTCAGCAGCATCAGCAGCATCTGGGAACTTTTTAGAAAAGCAGATTCGAACACTAACTCACAGCGAAAGAAACAGAAACTATAGGATAGACCTTATTGAGATGTGTGTGTTTATTTCTCCATGTGATTCTTATGCATGCTAGAGTTTTAAAACCACTGCCTTAGAATATCCTTTTCTGTATTTAATTATTCATAAAATGTCTTTGATTTACTGGCAGCTTTTTCATTTTATCTCTCTTTTTTTTTTTTTTTAAGATTTATTTATTTATTTAATTCCACCCCCCTCCCCTGGTTGTCTGTTCTTGGTGTCTATCCACCCCCCTCCCCTGGTTGTCTGTTCTTGGTGTCTATTTGCTGCGTCTTGTTTCTTTGTCCGCTTCTGTTGTCGTCAGCGGCACGGGAAGTGTGGGCGGCGCCATTCCTGGGCAGGCTGCACTTTCTTTTCACGCTGGGCGGCTTTCCTCACGGGTGCACTCCTTGCGCGTGGGGCTCCCCCACGCGGGGGACACCCCTGCGTGGCAGGGCACTCCTTGCGCCCATCAGCGCTGCGCATGGCCAGCTCCACACGGGTCAAGGAGGCCCGGGGTTTGAACCACAGACCTCCCATATGGTAGACGGACGCCCTAACCACTGGGCCAAAGTCCGTTTCCCCATTTTATCTCTTAAAGTCAGAGTCACCCAAAATTATTTTTTATTTTCTTTTGTTCTGTCTCTAAACTCTGTTTTGGAGATTTCTAGCATCAAAAGTAGTTCTTAGCAATTAGAAATCAAATTCTGACTTTTCTTTAAAGATCCTGCATTTCCATGTTAGTGATTTTTTAAAAAAATGATGCTGTACTATAATATATTATTTATTTAAAATTATAATAAGCACATGAGTTCATGTTTATTTGGCTAAATTAGGACAGGCAATATCTTCTCAGTAGTACTAAGGGAAATAAAGTGGATTTAATGTAAAAATGTGGGGAAACGGACTTTGGCCCAGTGGTTAGGGCGTCCGTCTACCACATGGGAGGTCCGCGGTTCAAGTCCCGGGCCTCCTTGACCCGTGTGGAGCTGGCCCATGAGCAGTGCTGATGCGCGCAAGGAGTGCCCTGCCATGCAGGAGTGTCTCCCGCGTAGGGGAGCCGCATGCGCAAGGAGTGCGCCCCATAAGGAGAGCAGCCCAGCGCGAAGGAGGGAGCAGCCTGCCGAGGAATGGCGCCGCCCACACTTCCTGTGCCGCTGAGGACAACAGAAGCGGACAAAGAAACAAGACGCAGCAAAAAGACACAGAAAACAGACAACTGGGGGAGGGGAGGGGAATTAAATAAATAAAAATAAAAATCTTTAAAAAAAAAAAATGTAAAAATGTGGCAAAAGTAAAAATAACCCTTGAAAAATTGGCACTAGTTTTGATGTGAAAAATGGAAAAGAAAGCCATTTAATCCTGAAAACACAGAAGAAATAAAGAAAAACCTTAGCAGCTTGAAAGATTTAGAGGTAGAACATTCTTGGAAAGGCTCAAAAAAGTGGTCTAGGCAAGAGGGATGGGAGAGTTGAGGGGCATGAGCAGTGGCCTCCGAGGTTCAGTTTTCACCTGTCCAGACTGAGAGCAAAGGATGGTTTAGTATCTTAAGGTGGAAGGCATAAGGTGGAAGGCATTTCCTAGAAATTAACTGTTCATTGGAAATAGATTTATTTGTGAGGTCAGAAAAAGGGGTCAAGATATTATTCTAATAGTACAGCTATTAAATATTAAAAGATGATATGAAATGAGTGGTCTCAAAAGTTATTAAAGGGAAAGAGAAGGCACAAAATGACTTATAGAAGATAAAGAGAATGGATGGAAGGATTTAATGCATTATAATGTATTACTGAATGAATGAAAATGTCATAAAGGTTAGAGTAAAATCCTAGATAAATAGGCGTGGTTATAAATTTTCCCAATTTTGTTTCCAAACTGAGAGGGAGGTAGACTGTGCCTGCCTGTGCTGGCCTCTCACTCTTTCCTTCTCACCGTGCCATCTCTTCCAGGCTGGCCCACATCCTGAATACCCTATCTGCTTAGTTTTGTAGTTACAATAGGACTTCTGATTTGCGCCTGATTCAGTAGAGTCTGGTTTGGAGAGAGGGATTTGATGGTGCAGCCTGGTCACATAGATTGAATGTGCCTACATGACCAGCTCACTGTAAGTGTTGCCAAAACCCCAGCAGATTTGGGGCTTACTGGTACTTCACAATTTGTATATTTTGTTGGTAGCTTGAGACCTGGAGTAAGCATGTGTCATCTGCGACTTAAAGTAGAAGGACAAAAATGCCCATGCTTGATGTTGTAGAACCCTTGCAATGCATATTGTTCTCCCAGTATTGCTTTGTTGTCTCCTTTGCCTCTTGTAAAGCTCTTCCCTAAGTTTAAATTGCTTGAGTCCTGTGAGTCCTTTCAGTAATCAAACTCTTAAGGTGAATAATGTATATAAACACATGATTTTAATAGTCCTTATTTCTTCTCAAATCTAACTTCAATGTTGATGCCTATATTTTCTTCAGCATCAATTTTCAATCTCGAATGTCTTATACTCCTTTAATGTATTCGTGGTTTTATCTTACCATTGTTTCAAGATCATTGACAGTATTTCTCATATAGTCATCTCATCATTGTTCAATATAATCAATCCATTCCACACTGTATTAACTATACTTGCTCTTTCTGTCTGCTTTACTCAAGGCAAAACCCAAAACTCTGCCTATTCTGGGCCCATCCTCCCTGCTGAACATGGTTTCAGAATCAGACATGATATTGCTGAGTGATTTAACTTAAATTTATGATCTAAGAGCACATGTGTGCCATCAGTAATACCCCTTGATCTATTAAACTTGTTTTCTTTTCCCCTCAAATTCCAGCAGCCCTTCTATTGCACTTGGCTTATAAATACTAATACTATTTTAATTTCAAAGTAAGAGCATACATAAGACAAGGCTAACAATTTTACACTGTGGAATCTACAAAATAGATATGTATACCCACAGACTACAGAATATACCAAACAAATATATCTGTACCATGGACTCTGTCTTCCCTCCTGATGTCTTGCTAAAATAGGTGAACTTCCTTGTTTCTACTTAGAACCAATCTATTCCCAGGATCTTAAACTAAAAGACTTTGCTCCTTGAATTATTCTAACTCATCTATGGCCCATAAGTATTACATGATCATTATCACTAACCTAAACATATCCTAAAAATAAAGCCCTGTATTTCTCCAAATACCTCTAAATTAGTCTTCACTAATTTGTGGAAAACTTCTCAAATGGATTGTCTGTTTTATGAAACAATCCTCTCTCCTGACATACTCTTGCAAATCCATTTACTGTAACATATTTTACACTTAATGTACACTGGAAGAAATATGGACCTTTACTAAACACAAAAATAACTGTGATTGTGAATTTTGTCCTTTCTGGGGATTCCTTGCAGGACTGGGATGAAGATTGGCATTCATTTCACCCATCTTAAGATAGAGCATCTTTACAAGTGGCATTGATAAAAGCATTTCAAAACAAACTCTGCTTGCAGTAAGCAACCCGTAATGGTCAAGCAGCAGAGAGACCTGGAAGCCTGGACAGAACAGGCTGAGGATTAAGATTCTTAAAGGAGTAAAGGCCTTGTGGAGCTAACATCTTGTGCATGCCCAGTATTGGAAACATGACCCTAAGATTGCACTTCTGGCTGATCTTTAGGATCTACACATGAAGGAGGTGAAGGTCAAGCCAGAGTAGGGCGCAGCCAGGCTTTATATGAAGGGGTGCTGCATCTCAGAGGCAATTCGCAAAGAATAGAAGAGGTTTTTTAGTATTTTTTTCAACTCTTGGCATTGAAGGAAATATGTCACTCACTGAGTGCTGAAAACAGTTACCATATACCACCCTAATTATTAAAAGCTCGCATTAGTTTGGTACATCTTTTATACTTCATGAAAGGTCATTAATCATGGAAGTGTTTTTTCACCATTTGCATGGTATAGGCCTATGCTTACTTGTGTTTCTTTTTTTATTCTAGTAACATACATAAAGTGTAAAATTTCCCCTTTTTAACAATACTGACATATACAATTAAGTGCGATTATGTTCATGTTGTACTACCATCACCATTACCAAAAATTTATGATCAAACCAATTAGAAATTCTGTACAATTTAAGCATTAACTCATTGCCTATGTTCGTCCCATCCCCTGGTGATCAAGTCTAGATTCTGACCCTATGAGTTTACTTACTCTAATTATTTAATAAGAGTGAAATTATACAATACATGTCCTTGTGTGTCTGGTTTATTTCACTCATCATGATGTCTTTAAGGTTCATCCAGTAATTGCATGTATCAGAATTTCACTTCTACACCTGAAACTATTCCATTGTATGTATTTAGTACATTATTTTTCTTTTTTTGACCTTTTTGTTTTTCTTTAAAATATCTAAAGAGCACAGATCTTTAAAAAATTCAAATCCATCAAAATGCATATCACTTTTGGGGCACTATATGCAAACCTGATTTTTTTTCCCCCAATAAACACTTTTCAGGCTCAGGAAACAAGACATAGCCTCCAGAAAATGTGTATAATAAATTGCCCAATGCCACAAGCTGCGTGTGTGAAGAGTCTCACCCCAGATTTTATGGAACTGTGCTTTTACATTTGAAAAAAGTCTACAGCGTGCCCTCGTCAAAGGGGATCTGTACAGGATTCAGAGCCGGAGGGGAGTAGGGCCAAGAGACCCAGGACTGCAGCGCCTCGCCTCCTGGGGGTTTGCGCGAAGGAAGCACGCCGAAGGGTTGTAGTCCTGCACGGGCCGACTGGAGGGGCGTCCCGGGGTGCCGGCGCTCCCACGTGTTCCTGGCGCTGGCACCAGGCGCAGCGCGGTCCAGCTGTTTCCTAGGCCTCTCCCGCAGGTCCTCGGGACTGTAGTCCTGCAGCTCCTGGTCGCGGTAAGTGTGCTATGGTGGTTCCTAAAAGGCAGCGAGGCAGGGGCGGTGGGGCAGGGGCGCCAGGGCAGCTCCAGTCCGCGGTGGGTGACACCAGAGGGTGCCATGTGCAGCCCAAGGCGCGCTCAGGCGCTGGCGGCCTGCGGGGCCCTAGGCCGAGAGTCAGCGCCCCGGGCCCCGGCCGCCCTGGACCCTCCCTTCCCTTCCCTCCTCCCCTCTCCTCACCCTCCCGCGTCCCCTCCCCCTCCCCCCTCCCCCGGGGACTCACCACCCCCTGGCAGGGGGAGCTCCTACTCCCGCACTCCTCCCTTGACCTTGGGGAGCCCTGGAGCGCCCTGGCCCGGTTTCCTGCTGCCGCCGTCCCCGCGGGGTCTTGACCAGCGAGCGGCCGTCCTTGGCCTGGGCCCAGGCAGCCTGCCGCTGGGTCTGGCAGCCACGGAGCATGAGGTGCTGAGGGGGTGGTCCAGGGGGTCGGCGGGGGTAGGGGCAGACGCTGGTGTGCCTGACTCCCCTTTAGCCCCCTGGGTCCTGCTGAGTTCCTGGAGAACCAGGGTCAACACTGGGGTCAGCAGCCACCGCTTCCCCTTCCCTAAAATCAACCAGAAACCAACCTGGGAGCTGTGCCACGGAGGCCTGCGCGCAGTAGGGCCGTGGGGACCCGGCCTGAGCCTCAGCCAAGAAAACCCTCCTGCAGGGACATCACGGGGGTCTGGGTGGAGACAAGTGGGCGGCGGGTCACAGGCAGCGCGGCGGCTTCTCCCTGGAGGCCCCTTGTCTGCTGTGAGTGACCAGCCTCGTGGGCTCCCCGCGGGCCTTTTGCTCTCAGGACAGCTTGGTCTCTGGACCCTGAGCCCAGGAGGCCCGCGGCAGGAGAGGAGGCCACACAGCCAGGGCCCTTCTGGGTGTAGAGGGGCCTGGACAATCAGTAAAGCTGGCCACAGAATGAGTTAGAGGACGCCTCTACTCTAGAATAGTTTTTTTGCAAGAGTTTGAGAAGGGTTGTGTTAATTCTTTAAATGTTTGTTAGAATTCAGCAGTGAAGCCATCTGGTCCTAAGCTTTCTTTGGTAGAAGGTTTTTGACTACTGATTCCATCTCGGCTCTTGTTATAAGCTTACTGTGGTTTTCTCTTTCTCCTTCAGTCAGTTTAGGTAATTTGTATTTCTAGAAAATTTTCCATTTCATTTAGATATTTTAATTTGTTGTGTACGATTGCTCATAATGTTTGCTTATAATCTTTTTTATTTCTGTAAGATCAATAGTGACATCACCATTTTCATTTCTGATTTTAGTTGTCTTTTCCTTTTTCCTTTGTGAGTCTAGATAGTCTTGTTAATCTTATTGATGATTTTTTTTAAATAACCAATATTTTTATTGTTTATTCTCAATTGTTTTTCTACCCTATTTCATTTATCTCTTCTCTAATCTTCCTTTCTTCTGATAACTTTAGGTATACTTTGCTTTTCTTTTACTGGTTCAGCATGTCAAGTGAGGTTCTTAATTTGATCTCTTTCTCCCTGTTTAATATAGGCATTCATAGCTATAAATTTCCATTGAAGTATCACCTTTGCTGCATCCTGTAAGTTATGGTATGTTGTGTCTTGGTTTTCATTCATCTCTAAGTATTTCCTGATTTCCCTTGTAAAGAAATTGCTGCACGTTATTTTACCCATTCATAAGTTGTTGGACATGGATTGCTTTTGGCACTTGTGAAGAATGCTGCTATGAACATCGGTGTGCAAATATCAGTTCAAGTCTTTGCTTTCTTAACTTTTCTGTTTATACCTAGAAGTGGGTTTGCTTGGTCAAATGGTAATTGTTGTTTCTAACAGTCTTTGTGAGAGAATATATCAGCTCCCTACTTCCGTTTTATGTTCTGTAAAGTGCTAGAGAGCATCATGGACATGTCTAAAAGTAAGTTGCTGGTAAGATTAATTTGATAAGAACTTGCTAATGTTTGTGAGGTTTACTTAGCAAAGCCTAACAAAAATAATATGTCATCTGTCATGTAGATATTTTATACTCATTAAATGATATTTCAGTACTTGAGTTCATTGCTCAACTTTGTAAGGCAGAAATAAATGCGAAGTCCCTGGTTAGAAAGAAAGATTTCTTTGAATCCTGTTCTTTAATCAAACTGACACAAAAAACCTGTCCCAAATCAATGACAAAATGCTGAATTCAGATTTTTTATTCATGTAATGTAAAAAATACATTACATAATATATACTCGTTTATATTAATCATGTCCTTATTATTACTATTATTATTATTATATTTTGTCCATAATACTGAGCTTTGTTTACACTGGAATAAAATTTCAAGTAATTTAGAACTGATTTGTATTCACAGCCCTTACAGTTTAAGCATGACAATATATTGTTTTCATTTTTATCTCTTCAGATTTTCTGTGCATATATCCAGAAAATTTTCACACAATTAAATCAGATCAATTTGAAAAATAACCAATGTTGTTTTAATACTTGTCCTTTTGTGTTATGATAAATATCTAGGCTTTGCTAACAAATAAAATTCCACTTAATAATTTCTACATTAAAGAAAAGTAGCTAGTTCTTGTGGGACATCACGTTCAACCCTGGAACATTTAAACACTTCTGTTAAAGTGATTTATAGATTCAGTGCAATCCCAATAAAAATTCAACAATTTTCTTTGCTGAAATGGAGAAGCCAGTCATCAAATTTGTATGGAAAGGTAAGGTTCCCCAATAGCCAAAACCATCCTGAAAAAGAAAAGTGAAGTTGCTTGACTCACACTCCCCAATCTTAAAAATTGTTACAAGGCCATAGTAATCAAAACAGCATAATACCGGCCTAAGGAGAGACATACAGACCAGTGAAATTGAATTGAGTGTTCAGATATCAACCCTCATTCATGGTCAACAGATTTTTTGATAGCGTGTCAAGTTCAATCAGTGGGGATATAGTAGTTTCTCCAAGAAATGATCTTGGGAAAACACGATGTCCATGTCCAAAAGAAGGAAGGCAGTTCCCTACCTTTCACCATATACAGCAATAAATTCAAAATGAAACAAAGACCTAAGTATAAGAACCAGAACTATACAGCTCTTAGAAGAAATCATAGGGAGGCAACTTCAGGATCTTGTGTTAGCCAATAGTTTATTCACCTTTATACTCAAAGCATGAGCAAATATAGAAGAAAAAGAAAAGATAAATGGGACCTCCTCAAGTGAAGGGATTTTATCCTGAAAGATTTGAATAGACATTTTTCCAAAGAAGATATACCAGTGTCCAGATAGCACATGAAAAGGTGCTCAACAACTTTAGCCGTTAGGGAAATACAAATCAAAGTGCAGTGTTTAGTCTTCTAATCCAAATGTCCTTCCATTTAAAAAATCAAGGTCTCTCTTGATTTTTGTAGCAATGTCTTGTAATTTTCTGTGGACAAGTCATTTACATTTTTGGTTCAGTTTATTCCTAGATATTAGATTCATTTACTTATTATTGTGTGTGGAATTTTTCTTGGTTTCTTCTTTTGATAATTACTGAAATATAGAAACACTATTTTGAGTGTTGATCTTTTTTTAACATACTTCTGAATTTTTAAAAAAGATACTTAGATTACATAAAAGTTAGATAAAAAATATAGGGGATTCCCCTATGCCCCATTCCCTCCCCCTCCCATGTTTTCCCACATTAACAACATCCTTCATTAGTGTGGTACATTTGTTACAATTGATGAACCCCTTTTTGCCACTAAGTGTGGATTATAGTTTACATTGTAGTTTACACTCTTTCCCACACAATTCTGTAAGTTATGACAAGACTTACAATGCCATGTATCTATCATTACAATGTTATTCAGCATAATTCCCAAAGTCCCCAAAAAGCTTTTTTCCCCTTTTCCTCCCCTCAGAACCTTTGTTGGCTACTACCTTCACATCAATGATAAAAGTTCTTCCATTTCTAGAATCACAATAAGTTTATAGTAGAATAACAGCAAGTCTAATCTAGTCCATCGTTCATTCTTTTTGGAAAGTTGTTCATCCAATATAGCAAAATGTTTGTCAGCCGTTAGAGAGTGCTGCTCTGAACTCAAGGGTTACTATATGGATTATAGGCCCTAATACCTGAGACACATCTAAAATATGTAATATAATTACATCATTTCATCATTTCATCATCCTAACATGTTCAGAGGTGGAATTGAAATTGTTATAAGGTGAAAATAGGAAATATTTACTTCACATGTGTCTTTTTTGTATGGACAACTTAAAACCTGCTAAGAAAGAGGTATTAAAAAAATCTTTATTTTAAAGAAGGTTTAGGTTACATAAATGTTAATAAAAAATATAAGGGATTTCCATATGCCCCCTCCCTCTCCCTCCCACACTTTCTCACACCCTTCATTGGTGTGGTACAGTTGTTACAATTGATGAACCCATGTAGAAGCATTGCTACTAACTATGGACCACAGTTTACATTATAGTTTATACTCTGTCCCATATATTTTGTAGGTTATGACAAAATATACAGTGGCCTGTATCCATCACTGCAGTGTCATGCAGGACAATACCAATGTCCTGAAAATGTCCCTATGTTATACCTATTCTTCCCTCTCCCATCTCTCAGAAGCTCAGGTGGCCACTGCCTTTATAACAGTAATAACAGTTTGTCCATTGTTAGAGTAATTAGTAAGTCTGTTCTAGAATAAAAATGTCTTCTTAGTTTTGATCCTAAACTTTCTAAACATACCAGTGATTTACAACTTTGTAATTTTTTTTTCCTGTGGTTGATGATACAGATGCAAGAGTATCCTCCTGTGAGCTAGAGTGGATGTACATCACTATGGCAGGGTGGGAATGTAGAGAAGCATGGGAAAATACAATCGGTGTGACCTTTGGACTGGTTAACAGTAATGCTACAATATTCTTGCATCAATGCCTAAGAGGTACTGTGTTGATAATAAGGGGGCTATAGAAAAATATGCCAGATGTTAATAGTCTATTGATATTATCTTATAATCTGTAACAAATATTCCACCACAATGTGATGTGTTGGTGAATTATGTGCATGATTGTTTTGAACAAAAGTAATTTTTATTTAAAATTTCTTCCACATTATGAAATATAGAGAGGTATCTTTGTTCATAATCACCAATGGCATTTTTCAGATGCTTACCTTTTATTAAGACCAAAACCTTTAATTTAATGTTATGCCTAGCTTTCAGATGTTAATATATATTCAGAATCATTTTAACCACAAGAGGAATGCATGATTATCTCTCACTTAAAAGTGCACAAAACTTCTCATGAAGTTATTGTATAGTTTATGTTTTCTAGAACACTACAAGTTTAAAGGAAAATCAATTGAAACAAAAGTAATTGGCAAAAGACTCACTACTCAGGCAGTGATGTTTTAGGTATCCTAGAATGTTCAGTTTTTGAAGGAGAAATCTCTAAATAAAATATAATTATGTTGCTACTATGAAGACATATAATACAATTACTGTCTCTGAATATTCAAGTCATGTTCCTTCAGTTTGGAAAAAAGCAAGAAGTTAAACTTCGAGGCATTGTCAATTCACCTCATTAAAGTGAAGCATTGTCAATTCACCTCTTGAATTAATCATCCTAACTTTTTCCCATATAAATCCTTTTGCCGATAATTCTCCTTCAAGCCTCCTTTATCTGCTTGTTTCTAAGACTATAGATTATAGGATTCAAGAAATGTAAACCCCCTGCTGTCTACTTTAACAAAGAAAGGAGGGATTAGAGAAGAGAACACAGAGGTGATCATGTCCTGAATTGTGGGTGAGTTGGAGGATGGCTTCATATGTAGAGCAGCACCTGAACTAAGAACAATGGTCACCACAATGATGTGCAGGACACAAGTGGAAAAGATCTTTCCTTGTTCTACATTAGTTAGAAACTTGAGCACAGTAGAAAATATGTGAATATAAGGCCTGATGATGAATGCAAAACAGCTATCAGCAAGCACCATTGCAGAGACAAAAATTAAGATGAGTGTACCACAATGATGGGGGAGGTTGTAGTGTGGGAGGAATGAGGTGGGGAGATGGGAGGTATATGGGAACCTCTTATGTTTTTTATAATGTAACCTTTTTTGTGATGTATGTATCTTCAAAAATATACAATTTACAGAAATGGGGGTGGCAGGGTGGGGAATGAGTTATATGGGAACCTCTTTTTTTTTAATGTAATGTTCTATGTGATCTATTAACTTTAATTTAAAAATGTGTTCATAAATAAAGTGTTATTGAAAAAAATTTCATTGCTTAAGATCTCAGAACAGGAGAGCTTCAGCAGAGAGGGGACGCCACAAAAAAACTGATGGACCACGTTGGACTTACAGAAGGGCAGCTGGAATGCATTTTCAGTGTAGAACCCTGCATAGACCACACACTGAGTAGGGTGGCCAGTGTCATTTGCACACAGGTCATGATCACAGGGTAGTGGAGGGGCTGGCAGATGGCCACATTGCGGTCAAAGGCCATGATGGTGAGGAACAGCCATTCAGCACAAGCAAAGAAAATCACAGGGAAGATCTGAGCTGCACACCCCACCATGGAGATTGCCCTCTTGTCAAGCAGGAAAATGACACGCTTTGGAAACAATGACAGAAATGTAGCATGTGCCCAACACAGATTCCTAAGGAAGAAGTTCATGGGGCTGTGAAGACTGGCTGAGGGCGGTTACTGTGATAATGAGAAAGTTCCCCACCAGTGCTGCCAAGTACGTCAGGAGGAATAGCAGGGCATGTAAGGCTCTGAGCTCGCACACATCAGAAAATGTGAGCAGGAATTCAGTCACCATGGTAGAGTTTGGTATTTTTAGGGTAATTTGCTGTGGATATGGATAACCAAAGGCAAATAATCCCTAAAAAATATGGAAAGTGAACAGAAGGAAAGAAATTAGCTTAAGTACATTTATAGGCTCATGTTTATCCAATTTCTTCTCTGTATTGTTTGTTAGTAAGACATAACAAAATATTGCCTTATCCGTCATTAGTCTCCCTGCCTCAAACCTTATTTTTAGTGGAATGCTAGCGTTAAAATGAAATCTTCAAATGCTTGTGCTTATATTTACACAAATTTCTATCACTTAGCTGTAAAATATGTATACTGGAGTTCAAAGTTTTGCCTGGAGGATTTTTGGAGTCCATATAGCTAATTTCTATATACTAGACTTTTCAGAAATATCCTCCAAATATTAACACTTATCATTAGTTCATGATCTAACAGAATCTGAAAAGTGATAGAAAGCTACTCGTATCAGATTCTTTCTTAATTAATAAGCAGATGTAATCCATTATGTGAACTCCAGGTAGAAAAATTCTTTTATTTCTACTATACGGCACTATCTCCTTTGCTACTCATTTCATTTGGAAGTCAAATTATAGAATTTTCCTCTGAGATCACATTTATGCTGGCTACATAGATCTCTTCCTAGCAATTATTAACATGTACTATTTTTATTTTCACAGTTGATTCTTCAGTCTCTCTCTCTCCTTATTAGAATTTTATTAGGTCCATTATTTCTTCATTTTAATCATTCCTTAGCCTAGATACCATAATCAACCAATGAGTGAAATTAGCACAAAACTTTATTTATAATGCCCTATGTACTTTACTTGATCACATACTATATACTATAATTCTGATTGTAATTACAAATTTGGAAGTAGTATACACAAAATTAAAAAAAAAAACCTAGGTCACTGGAAGATCAAGTAAACTTAGAAAGCAAGGACAATGTAAGTGGAAAGGCCACATTTTTCTGTTCAGATGGAATAGAGCCTCAAGATGCATTGCCTCCTCTAAGATTTGCCATCTTATTGAATTTCACTGTTGCACCCCTTTCTAAGGTTGACAGTTCTTTTTTATGGTTACATCCCAGTTTCCAAGTACTGTAGGAGCCTTTATTTAATCACAATGGTCCAGAGCTGAAACATCACTCCATTTATTTCCTACTTATTGAGTACTATTTGGAGAGAGGGAATTATTCAAAACCATATCCTTATTGTTCTATATTTTTATATTTTCCAGCCTTGCCCTACAGTATGTGATGACTTCCATTAAGGACAATCTATTATAATCTGCATTTTAGGCAATAGAGAAATGTAAAATATTTGTTTCACCAGCATCTTCACTATATCTACATACTTTTATATCCATTCAAAATCTTAATAGATTTTGCTGTGATAAGAATCTCAATATCATATAATTCTTGTGTATTTTCACCCATCTTATCTGCAGTCTTAGGGTACATCTAACCATCCATATCTAAGGGTAATTTGAATGCCCAATAATCCTTCTCTCCTTGGTCATTTATACCAATGTTTCCTATTAAATTCCAAGTTTTGTCATCCTCCTTCATGCACTCTCTGAATTTTCATAAACTCAGGTTCCTGTGTTCAAGAGGTTCATTTCTGAAACGCTGATCCATTAATTTAATAATTTTTTCTACCTTTATTCACTTGCCCTTTCCAAACTGTATTTTTCATCAATCTATTTTTTTGAAATTTAACAATCTGGTTCATGCCAGCATCTGATCATCTCCTTCCAATACCATCATCAGAATTTCAAATGCTCCCAGGTTCCAGCTTTTTGAAGCTCTGTTAACACTAAATAATACCCCAAGGATTTCCTCCACTGGGGCCACATCTCTGCTTTCTCAAGATTATCCTCTGTATTATTATAGCACTCATTCCATTAAAGGTGCCTGAAGATCTGAGGTATCATTTCTCAGGAGTTAGTTCTTCATTGCATTCTTAGTATCGTCCATCTTCCATACTTTGGGATTCTGCTCTTTTATCTTCTCTTCCTCCCTATCTTCCTTCTTCCATTTCTTCCTTCTGCTCTCATTTAATCTACTATCTCTGACTCCCTGTCTTCTCTTATTCTTCAGAACCTTCACTCATGTTTCCCTCTTATACCTAATGTGAGGGTCATCAGTATCTGAAATGATTCTGGAGAGTCACTAAGATCCAAAACATTTTTTATATATACACATACACACACACAACCTTTTCTGACCTCAGATCTAAGGAATTATTTCTTGACATCCATCAGTGCTTGCTTTGCAATATTTTAAAATGATTTCATACAACTTAAAATTGGTGGAATTTGGGTATATTTCTTAGAACATTCCCTTGTTTGTTATAAAATACTTAAGATCACCTTAGATATAGTACATGACATAATTGAAAATCCCAGACAAAATTCTCCAATAAATATCCTCAATAATGCCCACCTCATTAATTTAATATTTGTAAAATATTTCAAATAGAACATCTCTAGAAATCTTAACACAATCCTTAAACACATGCTTTGGGGCAGTTATTGGGGTAGGTGTAGTCTTACCTGACTTTTTGTTTACATTTGTACTCTTTGAATTTTTAACTATGAGTTTTCTTATCATTACTATTAAAATATATTAGCAACAAAAAGTTGCCAAAGAATATGACCTTACTGAAAATGTGATGAAGTTATTGATTGATACATGTATTGACTTCTCTATACAATCTTCACAGTTCTAGAAAATAGGAATAATGATTTAATATCTTTCTCTGAAATTAAGATAAGTAGATATTGTTTGTAAGAGTCAATGCTTACTATTTAATAACATCAACAAGTGACTAAGATGAAGTGTGTTAGGTCTTCTGTATTGTGTAATTACTGCTATGTTTACCAGAAACCTGAACATATTTCAGAATTTCAGTAAACTGTTACATAAAGAGATGTATACCTCACATTTGCAAAATCTATGGATTATAGATGACAGCTGAGTTCATGGATGTTGTACTCATACCTAATTCCTTGCTAACTTCCCCTGTCTTCACTGTTGCTGTAGATGGTAACTAAGTGGCATGTGATTTGCATCTGCCACAGGAAGAATTGTAGCATCCTACCCTAAGCACTTACTGACTCCTAAAGAACACCACATATTCTCCTGGGCTTACTTAACATTTTTACTTTCCTTGAATACTTGAAACCATGGAATATACTTGTCATATGAAGTGCTTATATTATACTCTCAATTTCTGACTGCTAATTGAGCACTTGCTATGTCCCCACATGCCTGATTCTTGTTTTCTGGCTCCCTTTTTTTATCAGGGCCAATTTAATTACCTGTAACATAGAAGACCTCTTCAAACCTCTAGAAGGCAGGAAAATGTTACTTTTAGACTAACCTCCTGTAGCAAGACTCATTTGCTCCACTCTGGTGATATTTATTTCAGGACCTTCAAAAATGGTTCAATTAGTAGATTTTTGTTCTTGTTATTTTATGCAAAACTGTTTATTGCCAAATTACTGATTGTCTTGGTTAAAAATGGCAACTTCAATATTTATGAGTAGCTTTATCTTAATCTATGCTGTTTCATTATAGTCTGAGTTATTCAAAATGAGTAACTAATACAAATTGTAATCAGAGTACTACTACCATATTTTAGAAATGCAGTGGGCTTTCAGTATTGTAGTTTCCTGGCTGCTAATACAAATACTATCTAATGGCTTCTCATAAACAATGGGAATTTATTGGCTCACCCTTTTGAGGCTAGGAGAAGTGTAAATTCAGGGCATCAACAAAGAGGTGCGATCCCCCAGAAGATTCACTTTTTGGCCTACCTACAAGTTCTTGGCCCTTGGCTTTTGTGTCACATGTCAAAGCACGCAGAGCCCTCTGAGTTTTCTCTCCATCTGACTTTTACTCTGCCCATAAAGGACTCTAGTAATCCCGAATAAAACCCTAACCTGATTCTGGGGGACCACATCTTAATTTAAGTAACACCTTGAGGAGATCTTATTTGCAGTGGGTCTACACTCACCAGATGAAGCCAAGACCAGGAGCACATCCAAACTGCGGTACACAATTCAATGCAACACATAAAGTTTGAAAAAGGAGTGAATATATATACATATTTTTTATTATGTGACATTCACCAATAAATTTTAGATTTCTCCCTAGAATTTCCCCATAACACTGTCACAGAGGTGAAATGTCATGGCCTTCAGGGAAAGATATGTTTTGTATCCCAGTTTTACCATTTACTTGCTTCGTTGCATAGGGAAGACTCTCAAACATCTTCTAACCTAAATTTCCATGTAGTGTAACATACAGTAAATTACCTACTTTGTAAATTTAACATTTATAAAACATTTAAAAGAACATATATTCAGAATGGTATCTATGTTTAAAAATGAATAAATGTGAAATACAAATCACTGACAATATGATTAAGCAAATGCCTCTTAAATATGTACATTTATTCCATCTTAAATATACTAAGTGCTATTGTTTTCACCAAGCAAATGAAAAATGACATTGACTATTACTCTTTTTTCCCAAATATTATGAGAGTATAAAATCAATGTTAAAAGTCTTGAAAGATTTTTGAATAATTAGGACGATTTCTTTACATGCAGACTGGAAGGTATCAGGGATTGCTTTAATCAGTAAAGTTTAGCTGGGGTGGATAAAATATTGCATGACTGCTCTCATCCATCAAAGTATAAATGCAAATTACATAATGCCTTTTCTGCAAATACTTGGAAGATGAATTCATCCACCTGAAGACATATTTTCTTCATAATGGTACATCATTAATTTATTAATTTACACATCCATCTAATTTTAATTTATAATTTACCAGTTCTTTCAAAATATTCTTGGGTTAGTTATATGCAAGCATTGATTTTGGAACTGTAAGATATATCGTAAATGAAGTTTATGTGCTCTTTCATCATGTACTACAATAAGTCCAAGAATTACAACCTGCAAAATAAAGGATTATGTTAACTGATTCAAATTGAATAAGTGGAAAATTCTTGATATAGATTGGCAAAGAGAAAATTATAGGCAATCATTCATAAAATAAATAATTGAACAGCAATACCATGCATAAATCATTATTTCCATTTGTGGATAAACACAAGCACATTAATAAATTGATTTAACCATAAATATAAATTAGCATTCTGCATGTAAAAGTTCTAAGCAGCACATGGAGTCCCCTCAACTCCTGCTTGCATTGCTGTCATTGGGTCCATTCAGTGTTGGTGTATGTTCACTCTTCACCTACCTGATGAACTAACAATTATCCTAAAAGTTCTAGAATGAAGTATTTTAATGCAAAAACTAAAGAAGATGACATTGGTTGCTTTATATATATACCTTCCCTAGCTATATTTTCTATTCTAGACCTATTAGCATGGTCTCTCAACAAATAAATGAACACTGCAGAAAAGAAGTGTTGGTGATTCATAGAGTGAGGTATAGGAGGAGGAAAGAAAAAACTAATAATAAAAACACTCACAAGATAATATTGTCTTCTTATGCCAGATAGGAGAGTCAGGATTTAAGTTAAGTGTCTAATCCTGTTTACTGTATGTAAACTCAAGTGGGCAGATTTATTTGAAATACTGTGTCCTGACAGGAATAATTCTGCTTTATAACAAATGCCTCTCTATTGAGTTCCAGAAGGCATTAGGGAAAATGATGGTAGCACAGTCCTTGCCATCTAACAGACATTGCCCAGAGGTAATTGGTGGATGACAGTTGACAATAGATGAGAGAAGAGAACATAAATAAAATACTGCATGAATACTACTTTTGTATATCAAGAAATATTGTATCTGAAACTGCAAGAAAGACAGTTCCATCCATCTGCGCCATGGGATCGAAGCCACCCCTCAGTCAGAAACAGAGTGGGCATCACCATCCCCAAATCCTCAAAATTAGGGAATGCACAATGGACTAAAGTAGACTCATTATTATTCCATTATTATTCTATTATAGACATTATTGTTCTAGCAATGGAAAAACTTGTATCATTGATGTAAAAGCAGTGGCCACCAAAATTTCAGAGAGAGAGAGAGAGGGAAGAATAGGTGTAATATGGGGGCATTTGGGGACATTGGAATTGTCCTGAATGACATTGCAATGACAGATATAGGCCATTATACATTTTGTTAAAACCTTTAAAACTGTATGTGGCAAAGTGCAAACTATAATGTAAACTATAGTCCATGGTTAGTAGCAGTGCTTCAGTATGTGTTAATCAGTTGTAACAAATGTACCACACTAATTAAGGATGTTGTAAATGTGGGAAAGTGTGGGAGGGAGAAGGGTTGGAGTATATGGGAATCCCCTATATATATATATTTTTTAGTATATAGTATATAGTATATAAAAAATATATATTTTTTTTAGTTTTTAAAAATTTTATGGAAATATATCACTCATATATAAACATACATAAACAATAAGCATATAATAGTTGTAAACTTAGAAACAAACATATATAACATCAAACATATATAACATCTCACCCTACCACTAATAACTTGTATTGTTTTTAAACCTTTTTAACTAATGATTAAAGAGGATTGTCAAAATATTACTACTATACAAAGTATTTTTCCCCTAACCAATCCAATTATTATTATCTCTATATCATTTATATATGAACATACATAAACAATTAAGTGTATAATAAAAGTTGTGAACTTACAAAGCAAACATGCATAACATAATATATCAACCTTCCACCAGTACCTTGCATTGTCATGAGATGTTTGTTACAAACTATGAAAGAACACTGTCAAAATCTTACTGCTAATCGTAGTCCTTATTTTACATTTGGTGTATTTTTCTCCCAACCCACCCTATTATTATTTTTTAAATATTTTTTTTATGACAGAAGTTATAAACTTATAAAACAATCATGTACATGTGCAGAATTCCCAAACAACACCCCTCCATCAACACACCACAACATGGTGTGTCATTTGCTACAGATAAAATAATATCATCTGATTGTTACCACGTCCATAGTGTACACTTGGCTCACATTTTCCATACTGCCTCAGAATCAATACAGTACATCTTTTGCATAGATGTAAGAATATTATATTAATACTACTAACCACAGTTCATAGGTCACTCCAGCTGTATTTTTCCCATGCTTCTCCACATTCCCAACACCCTGTGGTATTGATATACATTTGTTCTAGCTAACAAAGGACACTCTTGCATCTGTACCATCAACCACAATTCTCACCCACCTCTTGGTTTTCTGTGCTATCCAGTTCCTAGGTTATTCTCAAGCATTCTGTCAGTTGGCATTTACATAACTAGACTACCATTTTCAGTCACATCCCCATTTGTAAACTAGTTGTTACTCAGTGTGTGCTACCATCCACTCTATACATTTCCACATTTTTACAGTAAAGCTAATTAAAACGTCTACATACATTAAACAACAATAATCCACTCAGTCCTTCTCTTATCTCCTTTAAGAATCCACCACCTACCACCAGGTCTTGAAGATATTTTCCAATAATTTCTTCTAGAAGTTTTGTGGTGCTTTTATTTTTAGTTTTTTTTATCCATTTTGAGTTAATTTTTGGATAAGGTGTGAGGTAGGGGTCCTCTTTCCTTCTTTTAGGTATGGATGTCCAGTTCTTTCAGCACCATTTGTTGAATAGATGGTTCTGCCCAAGCTGTGTGAGTTTGACAGGCTAGTGAAAAATCACTTGACCATACCTGTGAGGATCTGTTTCTGAACTATAAGTTTGGTTCCATTGGTCTATTGTGTCTGTCTTTAGGCCAGTAGCATGCTGTTTTTACCACTATAGGTAGGTATTATAATTTAAAGTCTGGAGATGAAGGTTCACTTTTTCTTTTTATGATGTTTCTGGCTGTTCAGGAGCCTTCCAAATAAATTTAATGATCGTGTTTTCAATTTTTTCTTTAATGCTGGTGGAATTTTTATTGGGATTGCATTCTGTATATCAATTTGAGTAGAATTCACATCTTGATGATATTTAGTCTTCCAATCCATGAGCATGGAATGTTCTTCCAGTTATTTAGGACTTTTTTATTTGTGTTAACATTGAGTTGAGGTTTTCTGAATAAAAGTGCTTTACATTATTGGTTAAGTTTATTCCTGACTATTTAAGTTTTATCTGTCATATTTAATTTTCAACCCCCTTTTGACATTTTAGTTACTTTTATTGATATAATCTTCATTTCCAGATTCTCTTTCAGTTCTTTCTCTCCTGTCTTTTCTTTTCAGGCTCTAGCACACCCTTTAGTATTTCCTGAAAATCTGGTCTCTTGCTTAGAAATTCTCTCAGTTTCTGTTTACCTGTGAATATTCTAATTTCACCCTCATTTTTGAGAGACAGTCTTGCTGGATATAAGATTATTGGCTGGAAGTTTTTCTCTTGTAGTATCTTAAATATATCAGACCACTGTCTTCTTGCCTCCATGGTTTCTAATGAGAAATCAGCACTTAAACTTATTGGATATTCCTTATATGTTATGCATTGCTTTTCTCTTACTGCTCTCAGAATTTTCTTTGTCTTTGGCCTTTGACATGCTGATGAGTATGTATCTTGGAGTTGGTCTATTTGGATTTTTTTGGATGGGAGTATTTTGTATTTCTTGGTCAGGGATATCTGTATCCTTCAATAGGGTTGGGAAATTTTCTACCATTATTTCTTCAAATACTCCTTCTTCACCTTTTCCCTTCTCTTCTCCTTCTGGGACACCCATGACATATATGTTTGCATCCTTTTGCTGTCGTTTAGTTGCCTGAGACCTTGTTCAATTTTTCCCTCTTCATTTGTTCTTTTGTATGTTCACTTTCAGAGGCCATTTCTTCAAGCTCACCCATCCTTTCTTCTGCCTCCTCAAATCTGCTATTATATGATTCCAATGTTTTTTTTTAATTTCATTGATTGCACCTTTCATTCCCATAAGATCTGCTATTTTTTATGTATGCTTTCAAATCTTCTTTGTGCTCATCCAATGTCTTCTTAATATTCTTAATCTCTTTAGCCTTCTCATTTAATTTATTAAGGAGATTTGTTTGAACATCTATAATTAGTTGTCTCAACTCCTTTATGTTTTCTGGAGGCTTATTTTGTTCCTTTAACTGGGCCATAGCTTCCTGTTTCTTGTTGTGGATTGTAATTTTTCTGTTGGTGTCTTCGCATCTGGCTTACTAGGGGATTTTTTCTGGGTGCAGTTTTTCCCTTTAATTTAGAGCTTCCTATCGTTTCTCCCTTGCTGGTTGTGCAGTAGGAGCCAAGTGGGTAGATGGTGCTATAAGTTGTGCAGGCTCAAGCTCCCCTCATTGCACCAGGGACCAATGAAGCTTCTAACTTTCTCCTTTGCCAGGAGTAGGGACAGAGTCACAGGTATGTGGAATAATCTATGTGCAGGCCTAGGCTGTAGTTGCCCAGAGAAACTGATGAAGCTTCACATCCCTTTCTCCCCTGCCTGGGGTGGGGATGGAGCTGCAGGTGTGGGCAGCAATCTATGCAGTGTGGGTCCAAGATGACTGCAGTTGCCCTGGTAGACTTCTGATTTTCAGTCTATGCCAGCCAAAGTTACCTGCAGAACCTCCTCCCTGCCAGAGGAGGGGCTGAAGCCTAGGCTAGGGCTGCAGGTTGATTTGTGTGACAGAAACTGGTTCCTGCCAACACTGAGAGTTTCAGTCAGCCTGTCTTCCCCTCAGGCTGGGGGCCGAGTCAGAATGTTGGCTACTGGCCTCTTTCTGACTTGGGCTTGTTCCCCTCACAACTGTTCCCAAGGTTATCTCTTAGCCAGCCAAGTCTGCCAATCAGTAGCTTAAATCAGCAGCCAACTGTCTTCTCCTTCCCTGTTTTTGGGAAATGGAGCTTCCAATTCCTGTCACAGAACAGTTCCTGGGGTGGCTCATCTTGCCAGAGTAGGACAGTCACTGACCCCTGCAGCTTGGCCGGTAATTTCCTGGAGAGTCTGGCACAGGTCCCTGCAGCTTCCTCCCTGCTGGAGGTGGCACTGGGGCCTAGGCTAGAGCTGCAATATGATCTGGATGGGAAGAAGCCGGTCCCACCAGCACTGGGATTTTCAGTCTGCCCCGCTTCCCCTCATGCCAGGTGCGGAGTTAGGATGGCGACTCCCGGCTTCTTTCTGACTTGGACAGGCTCAAGCTTTAGTTGTTGTCAGGACTATATTTTATCCCAGAGGATTTCATCATCAGTAGCTGAAATTCGTGCCCAAACATCTCTTCCTCCCCCGTTTTGGGGAAGTGGAGCTTTCAATTCCAGCCACAGAACAGCTCCCGAAGTGGCTTGTGCCTCCGGTGGAGGATGGGCACCAGCCTCCATGGCATGGAGCATCTACTTATGAGTCTTCTCTGCAGATGGGTACTTCTTGCACTCCTTCAAGACATTGCAGGATGCTCTTCTGGTCTCCTAGAACCCCCAAACAGGTGCTTCAGCTAGCTCCAGAGAGCTCTGGGTGTTTACTAACTGCCCTGTAGCAGAAGCTGACTCTAGGAGCTCATTCCTCCACCGCCAACTTGCTGGTTCTCCTTCCCCTATACTTTTTATGTAAAAATTATGTAACCTAAAACTTCTGTAAAAATAAATATATAAAAAATAAATATTGTGTATTGGATATGTGAAACTTATTGAGGCAATAATTAATACAGAAATAAAACTGCAAATCTCCTAATATTAAGATGATTCCTATGCTGAAATGATTGAGGATTGCAAAGACAAAACAGCAGAGAAGAAGAGTAACAGAAACTGGCTTCACCCTAGCCCCAGATATCAAGTGTTTCTATTTTAATATTTCTAAAATATTTTCTCAGTAAATGGAATGATTTTCACTAGCCAGGCCAAAATCTCAATATTTATAATGGATTTTTTCTTCTTTATTTTTATTTTTATTTCTTTATTTTCTTTTAAATGTTACATTAAAAAAACTGCAGAGGTGCCCAAAGATGTACTTACCAAATCCAATGGATGTGTCATGATGATGGGAACGAGTGTTGTTGGGGGGGGGGGAGAGGGGGGGGTGGGGGGGTGGGGTTGAATGGGACCTCACATATATATTTTTAATGTAATATTATTACAAAGTCAATAAAAAATAAAAAAATTTAAAAAAAAAAGACAGTAAAAAAAAAAAAAAAAACAAACAAAAAAAAAACTATGAGGTCCCCATATATCCCCACTCACCCTACCCCACTTCTCCCACATCAACAATCTCTTCCATCACTGTGACACATTCACTGCACCTGGTGAATACATTTTGGAGCACAGCTGCACCACATGGACAGTGGTCTACATTGTAGTCTACACTCTCCCTTATTCCACCCAGTGGGCCATGGTAGGACACACAATGTCAAGCATCTGTCCCTGTACTACCACCCAGGACAACTCCAAATCCTGAAAATATGCCCACATCATATCTCTTCTTCCCTCTCCCTACCATCAGCAGCTACTGTGGCCACTTTCTCCACATCAATATTACAATTTCTTCCCTTACTAATCACAATAGTTCCCCAGCAGATCACGAGTAAGTCCACTGTAATCTATACTCTATTCCTCCATACTGTGGACCCTGGCATGGTTAAGTCCAGTCCCCCTCTATATCAAGAGGGGACTTAGATTCCACATGGATGATGGATACAAATCTCCTGCTTTCAGATGTAGGCACTCTTGACTCCCTGGTGTGGTGGTTGATCTTCACCTCCCTGTTAACTGGTTAGGGTAAGTCCAATAAACCAGAGGGTAGGAGTTGCAAGTCTGCTGAGGCTCAGGGCCTGGTTGTCACCTGGACAGTCCAGAGATTCAGGTCTCCTGAGTATACACCAACCCAAATGCCAGCAACAGGTCTGGTAAAAGTAACAGAAGAGGCATGTGTGGAAAGATCATATCTGAATCCAACTCCATGACACTCAGGAACACAAATTCCAAAATAGGGCCAACTGACATGGCCCTGAACTCCAGAGCCAACTGCCATAACCATAGAAACTGTGGGTCTCCATAGTCCTCAGGAGAACCAGGACCTGGGTTTCTATCTAACTTTGGCTGTCTCTGGTACCCTGCTGAGGCATGCATAAGGATTACCTCTCTGATGACTGCCTGACTCTTTTTTGGAGACTCATAGTCATATAAACGCATTTGTCCTTTCCATTTCCCCCTTTTATCGAAGGTCAAAAAGCAGTTTTTAACACCTGGTATTACATGTAGGCTGAGATATTCTGCTGGTCAGAGTTGACCTTTTATTCAAGGTCTTTTTCTAGTTACATCATCAGCTGGTACTTGTAGTAATCTCTTGACACCAGGGAGGCTCATCCCCGGGAGTCATGTCCCATGCTGGGGGGAAGGTAATGCATTTACATGCTGAGTTTGGCTTAGAGAGTAGCCACATTTGAGCAAAATGGAGGCTCTCAGGAGGTAACACTTAGGCACCCTGAAGCTCTAGGCCTAGTTCATATTTCAGGCACACAGGCTTATAATCAGAGCCATCAGTATCAAGGGCTCATCATTGGACCATCCATCTTTAATGGTCTTTGCCATTGCACTTAGAGGATTGTTTCTGTTCCAATCAGGAATGTGATAGAGCTACCCTGGTTCGGAACTCAGGACTCTCTCAATAGTCATTTTAAACTGAAACCACTATGAAAATATCCAAACAATTTTATGTACCCTGTATACATGCCCTGGAGAACTCCCTCCCAACCGTGTGCCCCCTATCATTAACACCCCACACTAGTGTTCCTCCCTGCTATAATTGAACCTCTCTGAAGTCCCAAACTTCTTTAAAAAGGAGCCTAATATAGTGCCAGGTTCCATTAATAGTAAAGTGGAATATAGTGATGGGTTTAAAGGTTAGATATAGAATACATAGTAATTTAGAAAAATTAAATAAAGGAAAAATAAATTGGGGTATCAAAAAATGAAAAAGCCTTTAAAATGCTGTTTGACCTAATGTAAGGGAGAAATGGAAAGGTGAAATGAGTTTATATGGCTACGAGTCTCTAAAAAAGAGTCTGGAGGCTGTCAGAAGGATTGCCCATACGCACAACTGAGCAGAGTCTGAGAGACAGATAAAGCAGATACAACCCCCAGGTATTGGTTCCTTTGAGGGCTAAAGAGACCCATGGGAGTTATGGTCATGGCAGATGGGGTTAACTACCAGGTCAGATGGCCCCTCTTTGGAACTGGTGTTTATGTGTGATGAATCTGGACTCAGATGGGATCTCTCTTCATAAGACTTTCATGCTAATGTGTTGGAGTTGCAGTTAGTGTTGGGGTTTAAGATATATTTAGGGGATTTGAATCTCTGGACTGACAATGTGATAGCCAGGTCCTGAGCCTCAACAGACTCCATCACCTACAATCTGATTTATTGGACTCACCACACTCAGCTAAGATGGAGTTGAAGAAGGACAACCACCACACCATGGAGCCTAGAGTGATTACAACTGAAAGTGGGAGGATTGCATCCAGCATCCATGTGGAATCTGAGCCTCCTCTTGACATAGAGGTGCAATGGACACAACCAATCCAATGTCCACATAGAAAAGGTGGCATTGGATTGGGAAAAGTGGACATGGTGGCTGATGGGTATGGGGAAAGGCAGGAAGAGATGAGAGGTGGAGGCGTCTTTGGGACATGGAGCTGCCCTGGATGGTGCTTCAGGGGCAATCACCGGACATTGTAAATCCTCACAGGGCCCACTGGATGGAATGGAGGAGAGTATGGGCCATGATGTGGACCATTGACCATGAGGTGCAGAGGTGCCCAAAGATGTACTTACCAAATGCAATGGATGTGTCATGATGATGGGAATGAGTGTTGCTGGGGGGGGAGAGGTGGGGTGGGGGTGGTGGGGTTGAATGGGACCTCATATATATATATATATTTAATGTAATATTATTACAAAGTCAATAAAAAAAATGAAAAAGCTTTGTTTTTGACATTTTGCCTTTCATCACTGCTATAGATGTTGCCCTGTATGTACAGTAGCAAGGCAATTTCTTCCATTTCTTCCTCAGTGTCTACATCCTTTTTTTTCCTAATTATTAAGTTTGTCTTCACATAGGTTTCAGATCACAGTAATTCACATATACAATATGTGGTACTCCCACATATCCAACATCAAACCCTTTGTCCCTTCCCCAGCAATGATCTTTTTACATGTTCATATTATATTTGCTGCAGCTGATGTACAGATATTGAAACAATAGCTTTCAAACATTGTTCCATTTGAGTTTACATTATGGTTTATATTTTCGACTATACCCTTTTCAAAACTTTAAATTATATTATGTTTTATATTATGGTTTGCATTTTAGCCTATAGACTTTTATATATTTTTGGTGTAATTTAACATGTCCTATATCCATCATTGCATGATCTTATGGAACACCTCTATTGCCCCACAGTTACACTGATTCCATCTATTCAACACCTCTTTCCCCATCCCCTCAGGGACCGCTATGACAATCAATCTTCATTACTTGAAGGACCATATTCAGAGATACTTGCAGAAATGTTGAGGGCTTGATATACTTGACTGCCCTAACTGATTGGGAGCCACCAATTCTCTTGAGAAATACAATTCCCTCTGTTTGAGAACATCAGTCTTCCCCAGGATGTGGGTATACCTTCACTCTCATTGTGTGGGACCCCACCCAATGATATAACACACAATGACAAAATGAGTACTCACACACTCCTTAGAAGTCTGCCCTGTGTCAGATGTCCCCTCTTAAGCGTCTTAAACAGGTAACCTTCCATATTATATTTTCTAAAGAGTTTTCTCAACATTATCGTTTTAACCACATACCTGACAATCTTCTATGTTCAAATATTCCCCCCACCCTCCCCTCAATTTCTTGGGCCATCTGACCCATCCTCCCATCCCTAGTCCCCTTCAAGCCCACAAAGCTCCACCCAAAGGTATCCCTATGCCCCAATTTTATCCCTTCCCTGTACAAATACTTACCTCCAGCTTATCATAGATTTCACCCATGTAGGCGTCAGCTTGCAACCTTCCTTTAAGTTTATGATCCAGTTTCTAGCTCTCTCAGACAGCTTTACTTATTTGCTATCACAGAGATCATGTATTTGTCCTTCAATGCCTGGGTTGCTTCACTCAACATAAGGTTCTCAAGATTCATCCATGTTATCACATGTGTTTGTACTGTATTTGTTCTTATAGCTGAGCAGTATTCCATTGTATGTATATACCACATTTTATTTATCCACTCATCTGTTGATGGGCATTTGGGTTGATTCCAACTTTTGGCAATAGTGAATAGTGCTCCTATAACATTGGTGTGCATATATTGGTTTGTGTCCTTGTTTTCAGTTCTCCTGGGTATATACCCAGCAGTGGAATTGCTGGGTCATATGGCAAATCTATAGCCGGTTTTTTGAGAAACCGCCAAACTGTCCTCCAAAATGGCTGGATCCTTCTGCATTCCCATCAGCAGTGGATGAGTGTTCCCATTCCTCCACATCCTCTCCAACAATTATAGTCTTCTGATTTTTTGATAGCTGCCAGTCTTATGGGAGTCAGATGGTATCTCGTTGTTTTGATTTGCATTTCCCTAATAGCTAGTGATTTTGAGCACTGTTCATGTGTTTTTTATCCATTTGTATATCTTCTTCAGAGAGGTGTCTGTTCAAATCTTTTCCCCATTTTTTAAATGGGCTGTCTTTTTATTTTTGAGATATATGAGTTCTTTATATATGCAAGATATAAGTCTCCTATCAGATATCTAGTTACCAAATATTTTCTCCTATTTTGTAGGCTCCCTTTTCACTTTCTGACAAACTCCTTTGAGGTGCAAAAGGCTTTAATTTTGAGAAAGTTCCATTTATCTATTTGTTCTTTTGCTTCTTGTGCTTTGGTGTGAAGCTCATGAAGCTGTTTCCTATTACAAGGTCCTGCAGATTTTTCCCTACATTGCTTTCCAAGGTCTTTATGGTCTTGGCTCTTATATTTAGGTCTTTGATGCATCTTGAATTGATTTTTGTATAAGGTGTGAGTTGGTAATCCTCTTTCTTTCTTTTTTTTTTTTTTTTTTTTTTTTTTTTTTGGCTTTTATAAAGGATATTTATTTGGGGTTGAAGCTCACAGTCAATGCCTTAAAGAGTCCAAATCAAGGTACAATAAAAGGTACTTTCTTACCCAAAGTTATTTGCCACATGTTGAAGCAAGATGGCAGGTGATGTCCATGGGGGTTGAGCCTTCCTTTTTCCTCTTAAGAGTCTGTGGTCCCTCAGTTGTAGGCTAGCATAAGGTTGTCTCTCAGGGTTTCGCCACTGCTCTGCTTTCCTCAGCTGCAAATTATCAGGCTCGTCTCTTCCCAGGGCTTCTTCCATATGTATTTGCTGTCTCTCTTCCTCTTCATCTTCTCTGTCTCTACTTCTCTGTTCTTGATTGAACATCCATCTATATAGTCCACAGGGGGGTGGGGACTCAGCCCTGCACACCCTAATGACATGGTTGAATCAAAACTTTAATCTTGATTTAATAAAGCAAAAGTGAAACTTCTGAAGGACTCACACCCAGGGAAACAGACCAGTTAACAAACACTATCTCTTTTTGGAATGCATAAATAATATCAAACTGCCACATTCCACCCTCTGAATTCCAAAAAGACTTCACCATATTAAAAATAAACCCAAAACCTTAAAACAGTAATAATGCTAAGTACAAAATCACATCATAATCAGTTTCTAGAAATACAGTTTGTCTTGGGGCAAAGTTCTACCTGGCTGTCGGCCTCTGAAATTTACAAAACAATTTATCTGATTCCATTATACAAAGGAACAGGCAAAAGATAAACATTTTCATTACCATACAGAGGATTTGGGAGGGAAACATGTATCACTGGTACCCTACAGTTCCAAAACCCTGTAGGGTACACTTCATTATATTTCAAAGTCTGAGAGTCATTCTGTGTGTGTGTGTGTGTATTTTTTAATATATTTCTTATTTTTAAAAAACATTACATAAATGTTATATAAAAAGCAAGGGGGATTTCCATATACCCTGCTCCCTATATCCCCCACATTTTTCCACATTAACAACATCCTTCAATTGATTAACACATTTTGGAGCATTACCACTAAGCATGGATTATAGTTTACATTGTAGTTTTCACTCTGTCCCACACAATTTTGTAGGTTTTGGCAAGAAGTCTGTATCTGTCATTGCAATATCATTCAGGACAATAATATGTTTTTTCTTTTCCCTGGGATCTCGTGGATCCCATCCTTTCCACAGGCTTGCCAAATGGCCATTTTCCTGGTTCCACACTCATTGAGCATCTGGGTGATGGCTCCAGAACTCACCATCCAAGAATGTTAGGGTGATGGCCACACTTTACCCAATCTCTTGAGTATTCTCAACCCCTTAGTACAGTGAGGGGGTGGCAACAGTCTCCCTAAACTCTGAAGTACATGCCCAACTCTTTTAGAAAAATAGGCTGGCAATCTCACCTTCCCTCATCTATGGGGGACATGCCCACACTTCTCAGACCTATGGAGTGTTGAACTGCAGAATGTTCTCCACCCTCTCTGTAGCCTGGGGCAGCAAAACTCTCCCTAAACAGGATGGAACATCAACCTTCTTCAGCTGTTGAGGAAAACTCACTCTTTCTGTACACATAGGTGGGTTTCCTCTCTTGGCCCAAGGAGATGTCTTAATTCCAGACCTCAGCTTCCATGGTTTTCCTCTTGAAACTGTTTTCCCTTTCATCTTTCCCCTCCATGTCCCTTTTAGTCCAGGCTGACAGTGTTTTTCTTCATACAGCTTTCTCAATAAGCTTGTTGGTTTAGCATGCTGGAAGCAGGGGACCAAGCCATCAGACAATAAAATTTTCCACAAGTCTTTCCTAGATAGCTGCATTTTCAATCCTGACTTAAAAGTTCCATGTTTAGTTAATTCTTCAAATAGGGAACTATCTTCTGGGGGCTTGATTGCCATAGGCTTGAAATTTCTAGAATCAGTTCCTATTTTCTTTGTGTCCAAGTCAGCTATCATCTTATCTCTTTCCTCTAACATTTTGTTATAAGCTGCATGGATAAGCCAGGCTGTATTTCCACATTTAATTTGGAAATATCTTTCTCTAAATGTCCAAGTGTGTAGATTTCAAATTCTGTCTTCAATATACTATCAGGAGTTAATCTTGCTAAGTTCTCTTTGGCTTTAAAACATGGATCACCTTTCATCCAGTTTCCAATAATAGTTTCATCATTAACTTCTAAGGCCTCATAAAAAGTCTCTTTAGCATCCATATTCCTACCAAAAGTCTCTTCAAAGAAATCTAGGCTTTTTGCATCAAGCATTTCACAATTCCTCAAAAAAAAAAAAATACCCCTTCTCCATTTATAAAACCTTTCCAGCATTTTGGTAATTCCAAAAGCACCACCACACTCCTGGTATCAAATTCTGTATTTGCCAAAGGGGTGCCATGCAAAGTACCAGAAATTTATTCTTTCATAAAGGGTATTTATTTGGGGTAGAAGCTTACAGTCACAAGGCCCTAAAGAGTCCAACATAAGGTACCATAAGTGGTACTTTCTCACTCAAAGTCATTTGCCACATGCTGAAGAAAGATGGTGGGTGATGTCTGCAAGGGCTCAGTCTTCGTTCTTCTTCTTAAGGCTCCATGGTCTCAACTTCTTCTGATCTCAGCTAAGGGCTGGCATATGGCTTGTCTCTCAGGCTTTCTTAGATGCTGTATTCTATTCTGCTTCAAGCTATTGGATTCATCTCTCCTCCCAAGGCCTCTGCCATATCTATGGACCTGTCTCTCTTCCTCTGTGTTCTACTTCTTTGTTCTTGATTGAGCATCCATTTATATAGCTATCAAAGGGGCAGGGACTCAAACCTTCACACCCTAATGGCATGGTTGAATCAAAATGCTAATTTTGATTTCATAAAGTGAATGTGAAACCTCTGGATTTAATAAAAAGAATTGTCACTCCCAGAGAAACAGACAAGTTTACAAACATAACATATATCTCTTTTGGGAATTCATAAATAGTATAAAACTGTCACGGTGGACAAGCAAGTATTTGAGGAAATTCTATAATATGGGAGATAGACTGCAAAATCAAATACACAGGTATTTAAAAAGGAACTCACAGGAAACAGACAATTCATGTGCAGAAGACAGTCCACCACATGCCATGAGTAGGCCCCACAGTGATAAAAGAGATCACTGACGTGGAAGGAGTCTGTTGAGTGGAGCCTGGGGTTGAAGAGAACCTCTTCTATTGTGTCTTGTACTGCTGTTTTCTAATCTTGGGCTGATGTCCATCACGGAAGGTACTGCAGCAGAAGCGGCAGCAGTTCTGTCCCTCCTCAGCCTTTTTCCAGTCAGGGCAGAAAGGCAGCATGTCTGTCACTTCCCTTCTCATCATTTGCGGCAGTCCCAAGACCCCGGTAATCCTCTTTCATTCTTTTACATATGGATATCCAGTTCTCCAGGCACCATTTTTTGAAGAGGCCATTCTCTCCCAGTTGAGAAAGTTTGGTGGCTTTGTCAAATACTATATGGCTGTATATATGACGATCTGTATAAAAACTCTCAATTCGGTTCCATTGGTCAGTGTGTCTATCCTTGAGCTGATACCATGCTGTTTTCACTATTGTAGCTTTATAGTATGTTTTGAAGTTAGGTAGTGTGATTCCTCCAGTTTCATTTTTCTTTTTCAACATGTCTTTGGCTATTCGGGGCCTCTTTCCTTTCCAAATAAATTTCATAGTGAGTTTCTCTAGTTCATTAAAGAATGCTGTGTTGATTTTTATTGGGATTGCATTGAATCTGCAGATGAGTTTTGGTAAGATAGACATCTTAATAATCTTTAGTCTTCCTATCCATGAACAGGGAATATTCTTCCATTTATTTAGGTCTTCTTTGATTTCCTTGAAAAGTATTGTGTAGTTTACTGTATATAAGTCTTTTACATCTTTAGTTAAATTTATTCCTAGGTATTTAATTTTTTAATTTACTGTCAGCAGTGGTATTTGATTCCTGATTTTCTCCTGGGATTGTTCATTATTGGTGTATAGAAATGCTACTGATTTTTGCGCATTGATTTTGTAACCTGCGACTCTTCTGGATTCATTTATAAGTTCTAGAAGCTTTGTTGTAGACCTCTCAGGGTTTTCTATGTATAGAATCATATCATCTGCAAATAAGGAAATTTTGACTTCTTCCTTTCCAATTTGGATGCCTTTTATGTCTGGTTCTTGCCTCAGTGCTTGAGCAAGTACTTGTAAGACAATGTTAAATAGAAGGGGTGATAGTGGGCATCCTTGTCTTGTTCCTGATCTTAGAAAGACTTTAGGATTTCACAATTGTAAGTGATGTTAGCTGTCAGTTTTTCATATATACTCTTTATCATGTTCAGAGATTTTCCTTCTATTCTGATCTTTTGGAGTGTTTTTATCAAGAAAGTGTGCTGTATTTTGTCAAATGCTTTTTCTGCATCTATAGATCGTGTGATTTTTTCCTTCAGTCTGCTTATATGGTGTATTTTGTTTTTAAAGATTTATTTTTTATTTATTTCTCTTCCCTCCCCCCACCCCAGTTGTCTGCTCTCTGTGTTCATTCGCTGTGTGTTCTTCTGTGACTGCTTCTTTCCTTATCAGCGGCACCAGGAATCTGTTTCTTTTTGTTACATCATCTTGTGTCAGCTCTCCGTGTGTGTGGTGCCATTCTTGGGCAGGCTGCACTTTCTTTCATGCTGGGTGACTTTTCTTACAGGGTGCACCCCTGCATGGCAGGGCACTCCTTGTGGGCTTCAGCACTGCACATGGGCCAGCTCCACATGGGTCAAGGAGGGAGGCCCAGGGTTTGAACTGCAGACCTCCCATGTGGGAAGCAGACACCCTATCCATTGGGCCAAGTCCACTTCTCTATACAGGGTATTACATTAATTGATGTTTTTATGTTGAACCATCCTTACATACCAGGAATGAATCCCACTTGGTCATGGTGTATAATTTGTTTAATGTGTTGTTGAATATGATTAGCAAGTATTTGATGAGGATTTTTGTGTCTAGGTTCATTAGAGAGATTGGTCTGTGATTTTTCTTTCTTGTGGTTCTTTGTTTGGCTTTGGTACTAGAGTATTGTTGGTATCGTAGAATGAGTTAGGCAATGTTCCTTCTGTTTCAATTTTTTGGAAGAGTTTCAGCAGGATTGGTGTTAGTTCTTTCTGGAATGTTTGGGAGAATTCACCTGTGAAGCCGTCTGGCCCTGGGCTCTTCTTAGTTGGGAGGTTTGTAATGACTGATTCTATCTCTTTACTTGTGATTGGTTTGTTGAGATCATCAACTTCTTTTGTCCATGTAGGCTGCTTATGTGTTTCTAGGAATTTGTTCATTTCCTCTAAATTGTCCTTCTTGTTGGAATATGCTTTTTCAAAGTATCTTCTTATGATAGTCTTTATTTCTGTGGGGTCAGTGGTGAAATATCCTTTCTCATTTCTTATTTTGTGTATTTGCATCTTCTCTTTTTTTTTCTTTGTTAGTCTAGCTAAGGGTTTGCCAATTTTATGGATCTTCTCAAAGAACCAGCTCTTGGTTTTGTTTATTTTTTCAAGTGCTTTCTTATTTTCTATTTCATTTAGTTCTGGTATTTGGTATTTCTTTCTTTCTTTTTCCTTTGGGGATAGTTTGTTGTTTTTTTTACTATTATTCCTCCAAGTGTGCAGTTATTTCTTCAATTTCATCTCTTCTTTTTTGATGTATGAATTTATGACTATAAATCATCCCATAAGTTTGAATATGTTGTGTTATCATTTTCATTAGTTTCAAGCTAGTTATTAATTTCTTTTCAGATTTCCTCCTTGACCCACTGTTTTTCTAAGAGCATGTTGTTTAACTTCCAAATATTGGTGCCAGATCTGGGTCTCTGACCCTTACAGATTTCCAGCTTCATTCCACTGTGGTCAGAGGAATTATTTTGTATGATTTCAGTTTTTCTGAATTCATTGGGACTTTTTCTGTGATCTAGCAAATGGTCTGTCTTGAAGAATGATCCGTGTGCACTTGAGAAGAATGTATATCCTCCTGTATTTGGGTGTAATGTTCTGTTTATGTCTATTAGTTCCAGTTCCTCTAATATATTTGTTCAAAATCTTTGCTTTTTATTGATTTTCTTTTGAGATGTTCTGTCCAAAGCTGATAGTGCTGTATTAAAGTTCCCCACTGTAACTGTAGAGGCATTTATTCCTTCACTTAGGGTCTCCAGTGTTTGCCTCATGTATTTGGGGGCACCCTTGTTAGGAGCATAAATGTTTATGTGTTGTCACTCGCGTGGCTGCTTAGCACGCCACGCTGCCCGCAGCGATGAACGCCGAGGTTAGTCACTTGGTCTTGGATGCTCCCCCAGGCACTCCAACCTCACCAGGCGGAGGCTCTTGGGAGAGGGGACAGACCGTGGAGGTATTACACATGCCACACAGCAACCACACCGCAACCACACAGCAAAGAGACTCCGGAGACTGCTTAATGGGAGGAAGCAAGTCCGTTTATTGTAAGGGGGGAGGCTGTTTTATACTCTTTTTTGAAGGACCGTGTAAGAAGTTGATTGGATGATACTGAGTGAAGTGAGAGGCACATCAGAGCTCTAGTGCTGGTTGCCTGCCCTTATTGGGTCTGTGCTCACTTGGTTTCAGTTGCCTTTTCTGGAAAGGGGCCGGGTCATTGCTCCAGGCGCTCTTTTGTTACTTTCTTGCTCTTTACTTTCACCGTTTGCCTCAGGCGCAATTTTGATAGCTCTAGGTGCCATTTTCCGCTAGGGACTTTCCAGTGGGGGGAATTCCCACATTTATGATTGTTCTTCCTTCATGAAAGATTATCCCTTTTACTAATATGTAGTGTCCATCTTTGTCTCTCACAATTGTTTTGCATTTGAAGTCTATTTTGTCTGATATTAATATAGCTACTCCTGCCGTTTTCTGGTTATTGTTTGCTTGTAGGATTGTTTTCCAGTCATTCATTTTCAATCTCCTTGAATCCTTGGGTCTAAGATGTGTTTCTTGTAGACAGCATACAGATGTGTCATATTTCCTTATCCAATCTTCCAGTCTGAGTCTCTTGACAGGTGAGTTTAATCCATTGACATTCAGTGTTATTACTTTCAAGGAATTACTAACACTAGCCATATTTTCTTTGGATTTGTGTTTGTCATATTCTGTTTGATTTTCTTTTTCTGTTTTTGTCTTTTTAGTTGCTCTTACACTCTCCTCCAACTCTGTCTCTCTTTATTTTTTCTTTCTTCCTTCAGAACTCCCTTTAGTATTTCTTGAAGGGCAGGATTCTTGTTGGCATACTCTTTTCATTTATGTTTATCTGTGAATATTTTGAACTTTCCATCATTTTTTAATGCTAACTTTCCTGGATAGAGTATTCTTGGTTGGGAATTTTTTTCTATTAGTACCTTGGCTACGTCATACCACTGCCTTCTTGCCTCCATGGTTTCAGATCAGCACTTAATTTTATGGAGCCTCCTTTGTGTGTGATGGTTCTCTTTTCTCTTGCTGCTTTTAGTTATTTCCTCTTTGTCTTGTGCATTGGATAATTTGACAAGTATATGTCTTGGGGTAGGCCTGATGGGATTTATGCTGTTTGGGGTGTGTTGTGCTTCCTGGACATGTACATCCATCTCCTTCAATAGGTTTGGGAAGTTTTCAACCATTATTTCCTCCAACACCCCTTTTGTCTCCTTTTTTCTTCTCCTTCTGGGACGCCTATAATGCATATGTGTGTGCATTTTGCATTGTCATTCAGGTCCCTAAATCCCTGCTGGATTTTTTCTATCTTTTTATCCATCAGTTCTACTATCTGTTTGATTTCAGATGTACTCTCTTTCACATCATTAATTCTCTCCTCTGCCTCTTTGAGTCTGCTCTTGTTTGCTGGGAGTTTTTTATTTCTTGAGTTGTGCTGTTCATCACCATCATATCCGTTACCTTTTTGTGTATGATTGCAATTTCTTCTGTATTCTCTCCAAGTGTTTTCTTCATATTCTTAATCTCTTCCTTCACTTCATCAAATTTGTTTCTAATATATGTTTTGAGAGCTTTAATTACTTGTTCTGCTCCTCTTCCTGGTTTTTAGTTTGTTCATTGGATTGATGCATGTTTTCCTGATTATTGGTTTGGTTTGTAGTTTTTTGTTGCCATCTGGTCATCATTTAATATTGACTGGTTTAATCAGCTGCTTAGGTTCTTTGTCTAGTTTGGGGGTTAATTAGTTTTTTTGCATGCGTGTTAAGTCTTTGTCACTTTTTTCTTCTTATTCTATTTCCTTGTTTTTGGCTAAGTTCACTTGAAGGAAAATATTAGGGCTAGAGAAAGCAAAAGGAGAAAGAAAAGAAAATGGGTAATAGTATTGATAGTAAATATTAACAGAGAAACCCTGTGAGATCTAGAAGAATGGATATTAGACTCGTATGGTATGTAGAGTTATAACAGTAAGAAAAGTAGAGTATGTATAATGAGACAGTAAACTGAATATGGGGAGGAATAGAGTGTGAATTAAAAGGCCAGTGTATTCAGGATAGAGGGAAAGAGAAAATAAAAGACAATAATATAAAGAGTGAATATAAGACAGAAAACAGAACAAAGGTATTAGAAATAAAAAGTCTGAAAAATAGGGAGGCAAACAAAAAGAGGTGTAATGTAAGAGAAACAATGACGGAGGACAGAAAGATGTAGAGGATAGTGGATAGTGTTGGTGGGCAAAATCAATACACACAGAAAAGAGGAAATGGAGGATGAGGAAATGCAGCAAATGTGAAGTGCTCCCTGCAGCACCTAATATAAAAAGAATAAAAAAGAAGAGAAAGAAAAGGAAGAAAAGAAAAAAAATGGGATGAAATGGGGGGAAGCAAGCAAGAAAAAGAAAAAAGAAAGAAAAAAATGCCTTTGGGGGCATAAAGAGGAAGGAAAAACAAGAATACAAACCAACAAAATACCAGACAAAGTTTCAAGCAAGGGATCCTCTTTGCAGTTAAATAAAACACTTAGGGATCTGACGTTCCCCCTTTCTCCCTTCCTTACTTCTCTCTCTCCCAGGCAGCAGGAAAGCTGCTTGAGAGGTCCGGTAGGAGATTCAAGTGTGTACTTGTTGAACCAACTCCACACAGAAAACAATGACTCTTAATTTCCAGAGAGAGAGCACCCACACCTCACCAGGACCCCCAAGTATGCTATTAGAAGCTTGGAAAGCACCTCCTTCAGTCCTTCTCCTTTAGGTGTGCTATAAGAGGGTTGATTTTCTGACTTCACTTCTCCCAGGCCAAGTTTCCTATCCCAGGGTATTTAGGTGAATTGGGCTTTCTCAGCAGGTTCTCCACTCCTCTCTTTCCAGACTGTCCCCAAGCCAGCTGGTATGCTCCTCCAAGCGTGAAAAAAAGAAAAAGAAAAGAAAAGAAAAAGTAGGGGGCGGGGGGAACACCAGAAAATCAAACCCATATTAGCCAGGCCCCCCTACTGCGCCCCCCACCAAATCCCTCCCACCCACGGAATCAGTCCAAAACCGGAGGTCTAGGGCAATCCCAGACCTCCGGGAGCACTGGATTCGGAAACGGGAAGTCTGGGACCCTGCAGACACAGGTTATGTAGGTCCATGGAACACGGGCTACGGGAGCTCAGGGGACACGGACCTGGGGACAGACCATGCATCTGGGGACCATGGGGCCCAGGAATGCCGCCGCACAACCCACAGTTCTCAGGGAAACCCTGGCCGCCAGCCCCAGGGGGAAGGGTCCTGCCAGTCCACAGCTTCCCACCTCTGTACTTGTAACCGGCAATTCTACCTTTAGCAAGCACCACCTCTGCCACCCTCTCTCCAAATCCATGTCTACACACCCTCCGCCCTGCAAGCCCCCAAGACAGCCCACTCCGGCAAGACTCCAACCCCACTTGGCCACCTCTTTGCAGGAGAGACTGTGAGGTGCACTCACTCAGACTCTCTTCTTTATTTTTAAAGGAGCTTTAGATAACATGAATGTTACATAGAAAATATAGGGGATTCCCCATATGCCCCATCCCCTTTCCCTCCCACACTTTTCCCCTATTAACAACATCTTTCATTAGTGTGGTGCATTTGTCACAATTGATGAACACATATTGAAACATTCCTATTAACCATGGTCTAAAATTTACATTATGGTTTCTACTTTGCACCACATAATTTTGTAAGTTTTGACAAAATGTATAATAGCTTATGTCCATCATTGAAATATGCAGAACAATTCCAAAGAAAAAACAACAACAGCCCTTTTAATATTGTCAAAACATAAATGTTTTGAATGTTATTTACTAGCCTGGTGTCAAAGACCAGCACTGAGGCCTTTGGCCTTTGGGAGTTGCTTTTCAGCTCTTCACACCATGTCATAACTTGTGACTCAGTTTCTTTTTCTCTTAACATGTTATCGATTGTGTCTACCCTCATGAACATGTTGAGGATGTGATGCAATGGAATGTTAAAGCATTTGGACTAGTACATGGCAAAAAGTGTATATTAGAAGAGTACAACATCTGTTGATTAGTTGTAACAACAATATTAGTGGACCAGTCAGATACTATTAGAAGAGTGGAATCCTTCCCTAGCTCTTAGAAGTACTTTTAATTTTTTGTTATTGATTTCCTGTTTAACTGTGCTCAGACAATTGAATCTCAGTGATTCAGAAGTGTTAACATATGCTGAATTTTCATGCAGCATATAGTCTATTTTGTTATATTGTAACACAGAACATTTATATAACTTCAAGCTTTATCTGTTTTTCTTTTACTTGCTTGTTACCTGTTATATTAGCTTTCTCAATAGTTAAATATACTTTCCAGCCTTTTATTTTTTTTTTCTTTTATTTTTTATTTTTTATTTTTTTAATTTTTTTATTTTTTATTGACTTTGTAATAATATTACATTAAAAATATATATGTGAGGTCCCATTCAACCCCACCCCCCCACCCTCCCTCTCCCCCCCCCCAACAACACTCGTTCCCATCATCATGACACATCCATTGGATTTGGTAAGTACATCTTTGGGCACCTCTGCACCTCATATACATTGGTTCACATCATGGCCCATACTCTCCTCTATTCCATCATGTAGGCCCTGTGAGGATTTACAATGTCCGGTGATTACCTCTGAAGCACCATCCAGGGCAGCTCCATGTCCCGAAGACGCCTCCACCTCTCATCTCTTCCTGCCTTTCCCCATACCCTTTGTCCATTATGTCCACTTTTCCCAATCCAATGCCACCTCTTCTATGTGGACACTGGATTGGTTGTGTCCATTGCACCTTTATGTCAATAGGAGGCTCAGATTCCACCTGGATGCTGGATGCAATCCTCCCATTTTCAGTTGTAATCACTCTAGGCTCCATGGTGTGGTGGTTGTCCTTCTTCACCTCCATCTTAGCTGAGTGTGGTAAGTCCAATAAATCGGATTGTAGGTGCTGGAGTCTGTTGAGGCTCAGGATCTGGCTATTACATTGTCAGTCCAGAGATTCAAATCCCCTAAATATATCTTAAACCCCAACATTAACTGCACCTCCAGCACATTAGCATGAAAGTCTTATGAAGGGAGATCCCATCTGAGTCCAGATTCATCACACATAAACACCATTTCCAAAGAGGGGCCATCTGCCCTGGTAGTTAACCCCATCGGCCATGACCATAACTCCCATGGGTCTCTTTAGCCCTCAAAGGAACCAATATCTGGGGGTTGTATCTGCTTTATCTGTCTCTCTGACTCTGCTCAGTTGTGCATGAGGGCAAACCTTCTGCCAGCCTCCAGACTCTTTTTTAGAAACTCGTAGCCATATAAACTCATTTCTCCTTTCCATTTCCCCCTTACTTTAGGTCAAACAGCATTTTAAAGTCATGGTATTTTATGTAGACATGGATATTCTGCTGATCCGCATTGAACCTTCCGTATAAGGTCATTTTCCAGTTGCATCATCAGTTGGTAGTTGATAGTGGTCCCTCGTTGCCAGGGAGGCTCATCCCCGGGTGTCATGTCCCACGCTGGGGGGAAGGCATTGCATTTACATGCTGAGTTTGGCTTCGAGACTGGCCACATTTGAGTAACATGAAGGCTGACAGAAGGAAATTCCCAGGCACAAAGTTGCTCTAGGCCTTGTTATTATTTTGGGTTTATCAGCTCACAAGCATAGTCATTAGTATCAGGGGCTCACTGTTGAACCCTCACTCCCTCCCGGTCCCCACCACTGTACCTGGGAGACTGTCGCTGCTCCCCTAGGGACCACGACAGAGCACCACTGGCCAGGAACCCAGTACCCCCCCTACTGTGGTTTTTAATTGTTGCCACTATGAGTATATCCAAATATTACCATGCACCCTGGACATATGTTCTGTACAGCTCCCTGTCAGTCATATATCATGTGTCATTGGTATCCCATACCAGTATCCCTCCATTGCCATTGTTGAAACACTCTGTGATCCAGAACTCCCCGAAATTTGAAGCCCAATATAATGTCATGGTCCCTTACTAGGGAATGGCATATAGCGATGAGTTTAAAGGATAGATAAAGAACTTGGATAAAGTTAGATAAAGAACTTAGATAAAGAATGTTGACTTGAAAAAATTCCACATCCTATTTTTTTCTTTTTTTTTTTTTTTTTTTTTTTCCCCCCCCCCCCTAATTATTCAGCTTTTCTTCACAGGAGTCCTAGACCACAGCAATGTATATATATAATATACAGCACTCCCACACATCCACCAGAAAACCTTTTCCCTTCCACAGTGATACTCTTACGCCCTATTCATATCATATTTACTTAAAGTGATGTACAGAGTCTGAGACATTAGCTTTCTAACAAGGTGACATCTGTGTTTACTTTATGGTGCATACTTTAGGATACACAGTTCTTTACATTTTTAGTTATCCTATGTTTTACATTATGGTTTACATTATCAGTCTGTCATCTCCTATATGTTATGGTGTAATATTACATGTTTTATATCCATCCTTGTGTACTCTCAAGAAACTCCTCTCTTACCCCCCCCCCATTTACTTTGGTTCCACACATTTAACGTCCATTTTCCCTTCCACCTTGGTGCCCTCAGTGATAGCCAACCTCCGTTTCCTGAGGAGCCACTTCCAGAGATAGATGGAATAGTGTTCAGGGCCTAACTTGCTCAACTGCCCCAATGCCCTGGGAGCCACCCTTTCTCTCGAGGGATACAGTTCCCTCTATTGGATGGCATTAGTCCTCCCCAGGATGTGGGTCCACCCCCACTCTCACTACTTGGGTTTCTACCCCATGGTGTCACCCACTCTGGCAGAATGAGCATTTAGACATTCCCCAGGAGCCCGTCCTGCATCAGACCCTCCCCTCCGAGCATTCTAAACAGGTAACCCTCTTTATTATATTTTGATATGATTTTCTCGGCATTTTACTCTCCACCAACACCTGACCCTCTCCTGGTTCGTATGCTACCCCTCCCTCCCCCCACTTTTGGGCAACGTTACCCACCCGTCCCTCCCCAGCCACCCTCAAACCCGCAAAGCCCCAAGCAAAGGCAACCCCTTGCCCCCCTTTTATCTCTTCTTTGTGTTCATACTTACCACCATCTCGTCTTAAATTCCACCCCTGCAGACATCGGCTCATATCCTTCCTCCACCCTCCGATTTCCTGCAAGCCTATCGTTCAGTCTCTTGCTATCTAGGGCAGCTTGTTTATTTCATATCATTGAGGTCATGTAGTATTTGTCCTTCAATGTCTGGGTTGCTTCACTCAACATAAGGTTCTCAAGATTCATCCATGTTATCACATGTGTTTGTAGTGTGTTTGTTCTTACAGCCGAGTAGTATTCCATTGTGTGTATATACCACATTTTATTGATCCACTCGTCTGTTGATGGGCATTTGGGTTGATTCCAACTTTTGGCAATAGTGAACAATGCTGCTATGAACATTGGTGTACATATATTGGTTTGTGTTCTTGTTTTCAGTTCTGCTGGGTATATTCCCAGCAGTGGTATTGCTGGGTCATATGGCAAATCTATGGCTAGTTTTTTGAGAAACCGCCATACTGTTCTCCAGAATGGTTGGATCCTTCTGCATTCCCACCAGCAGTGGATGAGTGTTCCCCTTCCTTCACATCCTCTCCAGCACTTGTATTCTTCTGTTTTTTTCATAGCTGCCAATCTTATGGGTGTAAGATGGTATCTCATTGTGGTTTTGATTTGCATTTCCCTGATAGCTAGAGATTCGGAACATTTTTTCATGTGCTTTCTTGCCATTTGTATTTCTTCTTCGGAGAAGTGTCTGTTTAAGTCTTTTTCCCATTTTTTAAATGGATTGTTTATCTTTTTATTTTCAAGATGTAGGAGTTCTTTATATATGCAAGTTATAAGTTTCTTATCAGATATATGATTGCCAAATATTTTCTCCCACTGTGTGGGCTCCCTTTTTACTTTCTTGACAAACTCCTTTGAGGTGCAGAAGGCTTTAATTTTGAGGAAGTCCCATTTATCTATTAGTTCTTTTGCTGCTCGTGCTTTTGGTGAGATATTCATAAATCCATTACCTATTACAAGGTCCTGTAGATGTTTCCCTACACTGCTTTCTAAGGTTTTTATGGTCTTGGCTCTTATATTTAGGTCTTTGATCCATCTTGAGTTGATCTTTGTATAAGGTGTGAGATGGTAATCCTCTTTCATTCTTCTACATATGGCTATCCAGTTCTCCAGACACCATTTGTTGAATAGGCCACTCTCTCCCAGTTGAGAGGGTTTGGTGGCTTTATCGAATATTATGTGGTTGTATATGTGAGGTTCTATATCAGAGCTTTCAATTCGATTCCATTGGTCTATATGTCTCTCCTTATGCCAATACCATGCTGTTTTCACCACCGTAGCTTTATAGTATGTTTTGAAGTCAGGTAGTGTGATTCCTCCAATTTCGTTTTTCTTTTTCAGTATGTCTTTGGCTATTCGGGGTCTCTTTCCTTTCCAAATAAATTTCATAGTTAGTTTTTCTAGTTCCTTAAAGAAGGCTGCATTGATTTTTATTGGGATTGCATTGAATGTGTAGATCAATTTTGGTAGGATAGACATCTTAATAATGTTCAGTCTTCCTATCCATGAACAAGGAATAGTCTTCCATTTATTTAGGTCTTCTTTGATTTCCTTGAACAATCTTGTATAGTTCTCAGTGTATAAGTTCTTTACCTCTTTAGTTAAATTTATTCCTAAGTATTTGATTTTTTTATTTACTATTGTGAATGGTATTTGTTTCTTGATTTCCTCCTGATCTTGCTCATTATTGGTGTATAGAAATGCTACTGATTTTTGCGCATTGATCTTATAACCTGCGACTTTACTAAACTCATTTATGAGTTCTAGAATCTTCGTTGTAGATCTCTCAGGGTTTTCTATGTATAGGATCATGTCATCTGCAAATAATGAAATTTTGACTTCTTCCTTTCCAATTTGAATGCCTTTTATTTCTGGTTCTTGCCTCAGTGCTCGAGCAAGTACTTCTAAGACAATGTTAAATAGGAGCGGCGACAGTGGGCATCCTTGTCTTGTTCCTGAGTTTAGAGGGAAGGAGTCTAGGATTTCTCCATTGTAAACAATATTGGCTTTAGGTTTTTCATATATACTCTTTATCATGTTCAAAAAATTTCCTTGTATTCCAATCATTTGGAGTGTTTTTATCAAGAAAGGGTGCTGTATTTTGTCAAATGCTTTTTCTGCATCAATAGATATAATCATGTGATTTTTTTCCTTCAATCTGTTTATATGGTGTATTACGTTGATTGATTTTCTTATGTTGAACCATCCTTGCATACCTGGGATGAATCCCACTTGGTCGTGGTGTATAATTCGTTTAATGTGTTGTTGAATACGATTAGCAAGTATTTTGTTAAGTATTTTTGCGTCTAGGTTCATTAGAGAAATTGGTCTGTAATTTTCCTTTCTTGTGATGTCTTTGTTTGGCTTTGGTACTAGGGTAATGTTGGCATCATAGAAGGAGTTGGGTAATGTTCTTTCTGTTTCGATGGTTTGGAATAGTTTCAGCAGGATTGGTGTCAGTTCTTTCCGGAATGTTTTATAGAATTCACCTGTGAAGCCATCTGGCCCTGGGCTCTTCTTAGTTGGGAGATTTTTAATAACTGATTCTATCTCTCTGCTTGTGATTGGTTTGTTAAGATCATCAATTTCTTCTTTTGTCAATATGGGCTGTTTATGTGTTTCTAGGAATTTGTCCATTTCCTCTAGATTGTCGTTTTTGTTGGAATATAGTTTTTCAAAATATCCTCTTATGATAGTCTTTATTTCTGTGGGGTCAGTGGTGATATCGCCTTTCTCATTTCTTATTTTGTGTATTTGCATCTTCTCTCTTTTTTTCTTTGTTAGTGTTGCTAAAGGTTTGTCAATTTTGTTAATCTTCTCAAAAAACCAGCTCTTGGTCTTGTTTATCTGTTCAAGTGCTTTCTTATTTTCTATTTCATTTAGTTCTGCTCTTATCTTTGTTATTTCCTTCCTTCTTCTTCCTGTTGGGTTACTTTGTTGTTGTTTTTCTAATTCCTTCAAATGTGCAGTTAGTTCTTCAATTTTTGCTCTTTCTGCTTTTTTGATATATGAATTTATGGCTATAAACTTCCCTCTCAGTACTGCTTTTGCTGCATCCCATAAATTTTGGTATGTTGTGTTATCATTATCATTTGTTTCAAGGTAGTCATTGATTTCTTTTGAGATTTCCTCTTTGACCCACTGTTTTTCTAAGAGTGTGTTGTTTAATTTCCAAATCGTGGTGTGAAATCTGGGCTTCTTTCCCTTGCAAATCTCCAGCTTGACTCCACTGTGGTCAGAGATAATGTTTTGTATGATTTCAATCTTTCTGAATTCGTTCAGCCTTTCTTTGTGGCCTAGCATATGATCTATCTTGGAGAATGATCCATGTGCGCTTGAGAAAAATGTATATCCTGCTGTGTTTGGGTGTAGCGATCTATATATGTCTATTAGATCGAGCTCCTCTAATATACTATTCAGATGTTTTGTTTCTTTGGTGATTCTCTTTTGAGATGTTCTGTCCAGAGTTGATAGTGGTGTATTAAAATCCCCCACTATAATTGTAGATGTATCTATTCTTTCACTTAGTTTTTCCAGCGTTTGCCTGACGTATTTAGAGGCACCCTTGTTAGGGGCATAGATATTTATGATTGTTCGATCTTCTTGACAGATTTTCCCTTTGACTAAAATGTAGTATCCTTCTTTGTCTCTCACAATTGTTTCACATTTAAAGTCTATTTTGTCTGATATTAATATAGCTACTCCTGCCTTTTTTTGGTTATTGTTAGCTTGTATGATTGTTTTCCAGCCTTTCACTTTCAATCTCCATGCGTCTCTGGGTCTAAGATGTGTCTCTTGTAGACAGCATATGGATGGGTCATATTTCCTTATCCAGTGTCCCAGTCTGAATCTTTTGATAGGTGAGTTTAATCCATTGACATTCAGTGTTATTACTATCAAGGAATTATTTGTGTTAGCCATATTTTGATTGGATTTGTGTTTGTCATAGTTTGTTTGTATATTTTTTTTTGTCTTTTTTGTTGTTGTTGTTGGTCTTATACTCTCCTCCAACTTTGCCTTTCCTGTTTTTTCCTTTCTTCCTGCAGAACTCCCTTTAGAATTTCTTGAAGGGGAGGTTTCTTGTTGGTATACTCTTTCAGTTTCTGTTTGTCTGCGAATATTTTGAACTCTCCATCATGTTTGAATGCTAGTTTAGCTGGATAGAGTATTCTTGGTTGGAAATTTTTTTCCTTTAGTACCTTGACTATATCATACCACTGTCTTCTTGCCTCCATGGTTTCAGAAGAGAAATCAGCACTTAATCTAATTGAGCTTCCCTTGTATGTGATGGTTTTCTTTTCTCTTGCTGCTTTTAGGATTTTCTCTTTGTCTTGAGCATTGGATAATTTGACAAGTATATGTCTTGGGGTGGGCCTGTTGGGGTTTATGACTTGTGGAGTGCGCTGTGCTTCTTGGATATGTACATCTGTCTCTTTCAGTAGATTTGGGAAGTTTTCAGCCATTATTTCCTGCAACACTCTTTCTGACCCCTTTCCCTTCTCTTCACCTTCTGGAATGCCTATAATACGTATGTTTGAGCGTTTTGCATTGTCATTCAGGTCCCTAAATCCTAATTGGATTTTTTCTATCTTCTTATTGACCCCTTCTACTATCTGTTTGATTTCTGATGTACTGTCTTCCACATCACTAATTCTCTGCTCTGTCTCTTCTAGTCTGCTGATATTTGCTGCAAGTGTATTTTTGATTTCTTGAACTGTGGTGTTCATTCCCATCATATCTGTTATGTTTTTGCGTATGTCTGCAATTTCCCCTCCAAGTGATGTCTTCATGTTGTTAACCTCTTTCATTACTGCATCAAATTTGTCGGTGATAAATGTTCTGAGATCTTTCATTGCTTGTGCCAAGTTTTGCTCCCCTTCGTGATTATTGGTTTGTTGATTGGATTCAGCCATGTTTTCCTGATTATTGGTTTGGTTCGTAGATTTTTGTTGCTTCCTGGTCATCTCTTTATTTTGACGAATTTAATCAGTTCCTTAGCTTCTTTGTCTGCTCTTGGAGGTTAATTAGTTGTTATTTTTGCACAGGTGTTATATCTTCTCTTTGTCACTTTTTTCTTCTTATTCTAGTTACTTGTTGTTGGTTAAGTTCACTTTAGAGGAAAGTATTAGTGTTGGGGAAAGGCAATTGTGTAAGCAAGGGAAAAGTGTAAAGTTGTATTGGTGATGTATGTTAATATAGCAGGAATATGAGATCTGGAAGGATGGAGGTTAGATTCATGTAGATTGTATAGAGTTATAGCTGTAGGTAGAGTACCTTTTATGAAGTTGATGACTGAATTTGGGAGGAATATGGTATGAACTACACAGCTATTGTTTTCATGAGAGAGGGAAAAAGAAAAGAAAGGTAATAGTTTCAAGAGTGGATAATAGACAGAAAACAGAACAAAGGTATTAGAAATTAAGAGTTAGACACTTTGTGGATCAAAGAACGGGAGGTGGGGGGTGGAATATAGGAGAGACAGTAGATGATAGTGGATATCAAGATGCAGGGGAAGGGGGATAGTGTAGGTAGCCTAAATCAGTTCACACAGAAATGAGGCAGTGGAGGATGGGAAAACCCAGCAAATGTGAGGTGTTCCCTGTAGCACCTATTGTATACTTGAATTAAAGTAAAAATAAGTGGAAGATGAGGGACAAGAGGGAAAGAGAAAACCGAAAAAAAAAAAAACAAAAAAAACAAAAAAAAAAAACTTCCCTCCATTCCCTCCAAATCGATGTCCAGACACCTCCGGACCAGCAAAAATCCCGAAACAATCCGGTCCCAAAGAGTCTCCAACGCCGCCCAGCCGATTCCCTGCAGAAGACTCTAACAGGGATGTTCACTCAGCCGCCATCTTGCCCCCTCCTCCAGCCTTTTAAATCATATTAATATTTAGGAATTTGAGATGTGTGGAAAAATTTATTTTTTCAATATATGTATTAAAATTTTCCAGCAATTTTTATTGAAAGGATCATATTTAGCTGTAAATATGTCAGTCTATGTATGCATTCTCTATTCTGTTCCATTGGCTTATTTATCAGTCTTTTCACCAATAGCATATGGATTAATTACTGTTGCTCAGAAATCATGAATTCTGTCAGTGTAATATATCTAACTTTATGTTCTTCAAAATTGTCGTAGATTTTTTGATCATTGGTTTTCCTATATAAATTTTAGTAATAGCTACAGCAGAGTTTTAAGGAGCTTGGCTAAGAATTTCAGGACAGCCCCAACCTAGAACGAGTTTGAAAAGAAAAGATGTTGCTCTTTTTCTCTTCTCTTTCCCCTGGCTCCAGTTGTTTAATGGAATCTCTCCATCATGTTACTACCACAGATTAAAGGAAAAGAGATTTCAAAGACCCACAAAGAATCAAAGGACAGGACAGCGAAAACAGTGAACTCTAATGTAAACTTTGGACTGTAATTAATGATACACTTGTAATAATATCATTCCATCAATTACATCACAGATACCACAGTAATGCAAAATGTTAACTACAGGGAAAACAGCATGGGCAGAAGGGGATAAAAGAAATCTCTTAATTTTCAGCATGATTTTTCTATAAACTTATACCTTTTCTAAAAAAAGATACATAGGAAGGAGATGTCATCAAGTTGCCCTGAAAGATGCCCTGCTGAAAGTCTCACCTTAGAAAAAGTGAAAAAAAGTCAGGATAAAGTTTATCAAAACACTGGAAGATGATAGAACTTAGAGAACAACTCAACAGATGCTGATTTAGAAAAAAAAATCTAAAATTGTTTTGAGAATGTCAGGAAAAATTCACCCCTCTGAGACCCTCTACTAACTTTAGAAGTTAGTTTGTGGAATATACAGCAGTGGTTTCGTGGCCCAAGTGTGTTAAAGGCAGGTCTCCAAGACCTGATTGAGCCGTGGTGGCAGTTTGGGGACCTGCACATACAATATGGGTCCCTGAAGGCAGACCGAATCATGGAGATGGCTGTGTGGTCTGCACACATTCCAGTTAGAGTCCCTCAAGCCCAAACAATGCTTCACCTAATCAATAACCAGATATCAGCAAAAGTTTACAAGACATACAAAGAAATAGTTCACCTGTTTAGAATATAGTTTTAAGCAAATACCCTTTAGCAGTATCTTTCAGGAATCATCATACATGCATTTTTTGGATGGGAAGCCTCAGAATGAAATATAGTGACTACAACATAGAACTCAGGTTAGTGCCCTCAAATTAAAAATAGGCAATGTAGTTAATTTTAAACATTTTGCAACCCACCTTATCAACATGGTAATATCTTTTAATAAGTAACCTATCACTTTCCTGAATAAACTTTTTGCTCATAATTCTCTTTGCAGCCTGTTTTATTTTCTTGTTTCTAAAAATATAGATAATAGTATTCAAGAATGGAAGGACTATAGAATAGAGCACAGAGGTGATCAGGTCCTGAATTATGGGTGAGTTGGAGTTTGGCTTCGTAAACACAGAAGCAACTGAGCTTACAAAGAGGATTCCCACAAATGATGTGAGGGACGCAGATGGAAAAACCGTTCCTTGCCATCTCCTGGTTGGAAACTTAAGCACTGCAAATATGCGAGTATATGACGTGGCAATGAAGGCAAAGCAGCCAACAACAACCACACTGCATATACCTAGAATTGTAATTGCTAGTCAGATGGTACTTACTTAACTTTCTGAAGAGTGTCTGCACCATTTTACGTCCCTACCAACCATGAATGAGGGTTCCTATTTCACATTCTCTTCAACATTGGTAACATTGCATTTTTTAATAGTAGCCATTCAGTGGATATGAAATGGTATCATTGTGCTTGTCATTTGGAATTCCTGTGATATTAATTTCATAATTAATAAAACATTTACCATACACAGTCGTTCATAGTTTTGAGGCTAGAAGTCCAAAATCAAGGTGCCACCGATGTGATGTTTATCCCAGAAGACTGTGGCTTTTTGGGGCTGGTTGCCAGCAAATCCTTGTGCTTTTCTGCACAATCCCCATGGCAGCCTCTCCTGGTTTATTCATTCCATTGACTTAAAGCTTCTTTTATTTTTTTTAAAGATTTATTTAATTATTTCTCTCCCCTCCCCGCCCCGGTTGTCTATTCTCTGTGTTTATTTGCTGCGTCTTACGCGGGGGACACCCCTGCGTGGCAGGGCACTCCTTGCGCACATCAGCACTGCGCATGGGCCAGCTCCACACGGGTCAAGGAGGCCCGGGGTTTGAACCGCGGACCTCCCATGTGGTAGACGGACGCCCTAAACACTGCGCCAAGTCTGCTTCCCAGACTTAAAGTTTCTGACTGCTCACTCTGACTTTCTCCCTCTCTTTGCCACATTCCCGACAAGGCCATCCTAGTTCAGCTGGTCCATGCCTTAACAGAAGTAACCTCATCAATAGGTCCTATTTACAAGGGTTCACAGCCACAGGATTGGATTAAGTTGGTGTTTTACTGGTGTTTTACATAGCTCCAAGCCACCACAAATGTTAAGGACTTTTTGTTTTGTTTTTCTTTTCTTTTTATCTTTTGTATATCTTCTTTGGAGAAATGTCTATTTAAGTCTTTTGCCCATTTTTTTTTAAAGGATTATTAGTCTGTGGTTGAGTTGAAGGGTTTCTTTCTATTTGCGGTATTAGATATGTGATTTTCAAATATTTTCTGACATTGCTTAGGTTTTCATTTTACTTTCATGACAAAGTCCTTGATGCACAAAATTGTTTATTATTGATGAGGTACAAGGTTTTTTTTCATTTTGTTGCTTGGATTTTGGGTGTAAAGTCCTAGAAACCATTGCCTAATGCAATGTCCAAAAGATGCTTCCTTTTATTTTCTTACAGTACTTTTACATTTCTGCTTCTTACATTTAGGTCTTTGATCCATTTTTAGATGATTTTTGCATATGTTGTGTGATATGTGTCTACCTCCATCCTTTTCAATGTGCACATCAAGTATTCTGAACATTTTAAAAATTTCCTTATTGAGTAAACTTGGCAAACTTGGCCAAAATCAGCCATCCATATGTGTGAGGGTTGATTTCTTAATTTAAAATTTTAATTCCATTGGTTTGTGTGTCAGTCCTTTTGCCAGTACCATACTGTTTTGATTACTGTGAATTTATAATAAGTTTTAATATTTGCAAGTGTGGGTCCAGCAATTTCTTTTTCAAAAAGGTTTTGACTATTTGGGGACCCTTCCATAGAAATTTGACAATTGGTTTTTCTGTTTCTGCAAGCAAGCTGTTGGAACTTTTCTGGTGGTTGCATTGATAAAGTATTTTGGGTAGAATGAACTTGTTAACACAATTTAGACTTTAATCCATGAACATGGTGTGTTTTTCCATTTATTTTGTCTTTATTTCTCTTAGCAATATTTTGTAGTTTTCTATGTGTTAAGTCCCTCAAACCATTGTTAGATTTATTTCGAGGTGTTTAATTCTTTAAGTTGCTATTGGAAATGGATTTTTCTTTATTTTTCTTCCATCATTCATTACAGGTGTATAGAAATATTAATGATTTTGCATGTTGATCTTATATCCCATCAATTTCCTGAATTCATTTATTCTAGATGCTTTGGTGTGGATATTCAAGACTTTTGATCTATAGGATCATGTCATCTGTAAATAGAGAAAATTTTATTTCTTCCTTTCCAATTAAGATGTGTTTTTTTTCTCTTACCTAATTGCTGTAGGTAGAACCTCCAATATAATGTGGATTAGCAGTGGTCACAGTGGATATCCTTTTCTTTTTCCTGATCTTAGAGAAAAATCTTGCAGTCTTTGACCAGTAAATATGAAGATAACTATGGGACTTTCATACATGCTCTTTTTCATGTTGAGGAAATGTCCTATTCCTAGTTGTCTAATGTTTTTATCATGAAAGGATGCCAGATTTTGTTCAAATGCCTCTTTGGCATCAATTGAGATGATCATGTTTTTGCTTTTTGTTCCTTCTCTTAATGTGATCTATTATATTATTTAATTTTCTTATGTTGAACCACTCTTACATACCTGGAATCAATCTCAGTTGAACATTGTGTGTAATTCATTTGCTGTGCTATTGGATTCAGTTGCTGGCATTTTGTTGAGGATCTTTGCATATATGTCCACAAGAAATATTGATCTGCAATTTTCTTTACCTATGGTATCCTTATTTGACTTTGGTATGAGAGGGATATTGGCTTCATAAAATTAATTAGGGAAGGTTCCCTTCTCTTCAGTTTTTTGCTAGTGTCTGAGCAGGACTGGTGTTAATTCTGCTTGGAATGTTTTGTAAAATTTTCCTGTGAAGAAAATTTTGTCCTGAACTTTTCTGTTTTGGGAGGTTTTTTTATTTCTAATTTATTCTCTTTACTAGTAATTTTTGTTCTGAGATTGCTGTTTCTTCTTTAGTGGACCTTTTGTTTGCATCTACAAGTTGTTAATTTCAACAAAGTGTTCTAATTTGTTTTCATATAATTGTTCATTATACACTCTTAATTAATATTTTTTATTTTTAAAGAAGCTTTAGATTATATAAATGCTACATAAAAAATATGAGGGATTCCCTTTTGCCCCACACTTTCCCCCCATATACACTTTCCCACATTATCAACATTTGTTACAATTGAGTAATACATATTAAAGCATTGCTACTAACCAGATTATATTATACCTTACACTCTGTCCTGCACTATTTTGTAGGTTATAGTAAAATACATAATGATTTGTATCCATCACTGCAATGTCTTGCAGGGCAACTCCAGTGTCCCAAAATGCCTCCATATTACACCTATTCTTCCCTTTGCCATCCCTCAGAACTTCTGGTGGCATTGTATTTATATCAATGATAATAGCTCTTCCATTGCCATAATAATAATATATTTATAGTAGAGTAATAAAAATCTACTTTAGTCCATTGTTCATTTCCCAATCTTGAGGATTTTGGGATAGTGATGTCTACTAGTTTCTAACTGAGAGAGTGCTTAGATCCCTTGGGGCAGATGAATGGAACTATCTTACTTCCAGTTGCAGATACTCTCTGATCCTTGGGATGAGTGCTATCTATCATTATCTTCTTGTTAGTTGTCCTGAGTGAGTCCAGTTGCAACTCTGCTGAAATTCAGGGCTCAACTGGCAGAGGGACAGACGAAAGATTTATGTCTCTTGAGACATTTATTTAACAAGTATGGTGTTAATTACAGGTTCAAATAAAAGGGGCAGAAGAGGCATGTGTGGAGAACTTATAAATGAGTCAAACTCCATGATGCTGGGGAGCATAAATAACAAAGTAAGGGCCACTGACAGGGTGCCAAATTCTAGAGCCATATGCCCTGCCTGTAGTTTCTATATGTCTCTAGAGCCCTCAGGGGTCCTGCTATTTGAGGCACTGGTTACTGTGGCAGTCAGTTATATCCTGCTGAAATGTGCATAAATGTAACCTCTGGAATGACCTACTGAATTACTTTGAAATCACTTAGCCATAAAAATCTCATTTGTAATTACAGCATCTCCCATTTGGTCAAGGTCTTTTTCCAGATGCACTGTTAGTTCGTGTTTGATAATAATCCCTCAATGCCAGGGAGGCTTATCCAAGGAGTCATGTCCCATGCTGGGGGAAAGTAGTGCATTTATATACTGTGTTTTGTTTATAGAGGGGTCACATTTGAACAACAAGGAGGTTTTCAGAAGGTAACTTATGCAGTATATAATACTAAGGTAAGTTTCAGTTTCACAAGAGAAGGTTCCTCAATATCCAGGGCCTGGCCTAATGGTCTGTGTTCCTTTACTAGGCACTTCCCTTGCACTTGAGGGATTCTTGGTGTCTTATTGGAGAATGTAGCAGAATTCCCCAGGATAGGAATTCAATATTCTTTCAGGTATTGTGTGAATATCCACCCACAGAGACAATGTCCCATGAACACATTCACATATTCTTATGCCTAAGAGACATGCCTCATGAGAACCCCTTTCCATGCATCCCCCATTAAAGACATTCTCCCCATGACTGTTGTGATGCTTCCATGATTCAAAACCAATCCAAAACAGAAGCCAACAATATAGCGAAATAAAAGTAATAAGAAAATGAAAAAATAATTTAGAAAATAATCAATAAAATACAAAAAATTAAAAATTGAAATAAAATTAGACATTTTGTCTTTCATCACTGTAAGATTTGCTGTCTTATATGTACAATGACATATTCCTCCATATGTTCCCTCCATGTGTTATTTTTTATTTTACCTTTAAAGAAGCTTTAAGATACCGAAAAGTCAAATAAGGAATATAGAGGATTCCCATATACCCAATGCCCTCCCCCTTTCCCTCTCTTCTGTTAATAAGTTTACATGCACTTTGTACATTTGTTACAATTGATGTACTAATATTGAAGTATTGCTACTAACCATGGTCAATACTTATATTATGGTTTACATTTTGAATCATACACTTATATCAGTATTGACAAAATTTGAAGTGGCCTGTGACAGTTTCATATTATTTATGAATTCCAAAAAGAGATATTATGTTTGTAAACTTGTCTATTCCTCTGGGTATGATACCCTTTGATTGACTTAAATCCAAAGGTTTTATATTTACTTGCTTAAATCAAGATTAGGACTTTGATTCAACCATATCATTAGGGTATGCAGGATTGAACACACACTCAACAATGCAGACAAGAGAAGATACATAGTAGAAAGAGAGAGCTCCATAGAAATGGCAGAGGAGAGAACATTAATCGTGGAGGCCCAGAGAGAGCTGAGCAATTTGCCTGATTTTTTGAAGCTGTAGTGACCAGAGCCCCGAGCAGCTAAGAAAGCCTGGAAAGAAATGAGTGCTACAGCCTACAGCTGAGATCAGAAGGAGCCGGGACCATGAGACCTTAAGAGGAAAGAGGAAAGCTGAAACCTTGCATACATTGCCTGCCATCTTGCTTCAACACTTGGTGTAGGGGTCCCTGAAGTAATGTGCGGGGCTCAAGCCACATTGCTGGGGAGGATCAATGTGCACAGAGAGGTGAGGGTGTGGTCAGCCATGTTTGCACCTGCAAGTAAGCAGAAGGGAGCTGATGTCCTGATAAGAAGAAACTCGAAGAAAACCCTTATCAAAGAACTTCATGCCTGAAGGCCCCTGCTCTGAGAATGATGACGTCGTTAACTGCTTTAAATAAGCTTGTGGTGCCAGCTTGGGTCCTTGGCTTTGCCATCAACTAGCCCTGGCCCACCTGGCCCTCTCTAATCTTGTCTTTGTCTCTGTGTGTCTTTTTTTTCTTCAGCTCCTGTCACCTCCCCTCGGGTTCTCAGTTCACCCGCACAGGTCGCGGTACTTGGCCAGTGACTTTGGGTCATTGGTATTGAGTTGGACTCCTTAGGGACATTTAACTATATGCTTCTACCACAAATAAATACCCTTTATAAAAGCAAACAGATTTCTGGTACTTTGCATCAGCACCCCATTGGCTGACTAATACATGGCCTGTATCTGTAATTGCAAAATCGTGCTGAACAATTCTAATTCCCTAAAAATGCCAATGTTTCATCTATTTTCTCCTCCCCTTCTCTTTGGAACCTGTGGTAACCAGTTCAAGAGTTTCACTTTTTGAAGAATAAAATTCATGGTTACTGGTAATGATATTGAGGGCTTGACATATTGGTCTGCTTTCTTTTATTAGGAACTGTCTATGTTCTCAAGGGATTTTTGTCCCTGTATATTATATTGAGAACACAGCAGGACTCCCCAGGATGGGAGTTTAATAATTTCTTGTTTGTTGTGTGGGTCTCCACCCACTGATAAAACACATTATGACAAGATGAACACTTATATATTCCAAAGAAGCCCAGGTGTGCCCTGTCCCATATATACCCCACATCCTAAACTCTACACCAGTAAACGTTTCCCACCATATTTGCCAAAATAACATTCCCAAAGTTGTAGTTTTAACCACAGACCTACAAATCCCCAGAGTTCACCTGTTCCTTCCCCCAGTTCCATGGATAGTACAACCCAGCCCCCCAAACTCTTACCCACAGTCCAGCACCTCCTTACCCAGTCACATCACTGCAACACTGTCATGCTCATCCACTATACAACTATACTTTTCCACTTTGTCATAGTATTTGCCCATATGGGCATTTCCTCACCAACCTCTACTCCTTTTCTGTCTACTGCAAACCTATCTGCCAGACTTAAGCTCCATGAATCAGCTCAATTTGCTCAATTCATATCAGTGAGGGCAGGTGATATTTGTCCTTCAGTGCCTGGCTTGCTTCACTATACATAAGGTCTTCATAATTCATCCATGTTATCCCATCTGTTAATACTTCATTCCTTCTTACAGCTGAGTAATATCTTATTGTCTGTACATACCACAGTTTGCATATCCATTCATCCATTGATAGGCATTTGGATTCTTTTGGCAATAGTGAATAATGCTGCTATGAACATTGGTGTTCATAGATCTGTTTGTATTGCTGATTTCATTTCTTCTGGGCATATACCCAGCAGTGGGATTGCAAGATCATAATGGAAGGTTTATATTTAGCTTTCTGAGGAACCACCAAACTGTTCTCCACAATTGCTACATCCCAGCAGTCTTGGATAACTGTTCTCTTTTTTCCACATCCTAACACTTGTAGTCCTCTGTTGTTGTTTTTTTTAATAACCACCAGTCTAATAGACGTAACTTGATATCTCATTGTGGTTTTGATTTGCATTTCCGTAATGGTAGTGATGTTGAGCGTCTTTTCATGTGCTTTTCAGCCATTTTATGGGAGAAGTGACTATTAAAATCTGTTGCATATTTTTAAATGGGTTATTTGTCTTTATTTTCAAGATGTAGGATTTTATTATATATGCTGAATATTAGGTCCCTATTGGATAGATTTTTCCCGAATATATTCTTCCATTGAGTAGGCTGCCTTTCCACTTTCTTGACAAAACCCTTTGAAGCACAAAACTTTTTAATTTTGAGGAGGCCCCATTTATCTATTTTTTTCTTTCATTGCTCATGCTCTGGATATAAATTTTATGAAACCATTTCCTACTATAAGATCTGATGGCTGCTTCTCCACATTATCTTCCAGGAGCTTTCTCATCTTGGTTCTTATATTTAGATCTTTTATCCATCTTGTGTTAATTTTTTTATAGCATGTGAGATGGTGATCCTTCTAATTCTTGTGGAAATGGATATCCAGTTCTCCAAGCATCATTTGTTGAAGAGGCCATTTCTTCATAGTTGAGTGGACTTAGTGGCCTTGTCTAATATCAGTTGATGGTTTATGCAAGGACTTATATCAGACTCTCATTACTGCTTCAATGGTTAGTGTGTCTGTCCTTGTGCCAATATAATGTAGCTTTGACAATTGTAGCTGTGCAGTATGTTTTAAAGTCAGGTAGTGTGTTTCCTCCAATTTCATTGTACTTTTTCTTTGAATATTCAGGGACCCTTGCCCTTCCAAATTAATGTCAAAGTTAGCTTTTCTAATTCAATAAAAAATGATGTTGTAATTTTTATTGGGATTGCATTAAATTTCTAAATCACTTTGGGTAGAATAAATATCTTAATGATGATTAGTCTTCCTAACCATGAACAGGTAATAGTCTTCCACTTTTTAGGCCTTTAGATTTCCTTTAACAATGTTGATTAGTGTTCTGCACACGATTCCTTTACATCTTTAGTTAAGTTTATTCCTATATATTTCATTCTTTTATTTGCTATTATAAATAGAATTTTTTCTTGATATCCTTCTCAGATTGCTCATTATTGGTGTACAGAAATGCTACTTATTTTTGCATGCTGACCTTATATCCTGCCACTTTACTGAACTCCTTTATCAGCTCTGTAAGTTTTGTTGTAGATTTCTTAGGGCTTTCTACATACAGGTCAGGTCATCTGCAAATAGTGAAATTTTACTTCTTCCTTTCCAACTTGGATGACTTTTATATCTTTTTCTTCCCTAAGAATTTGAGCAAATATTTCTAACACAATGTTACATAAGAATGGTGAAAGCGGACATTCTTGTCTTGTTCCAGATCTTAGAGGGAAAGCTTTTAGCATTTCACCATTGAATATAATGTTTCCTATTGGTTTTCCATATATAACCTTTACCATGTTGATGAAGTTTCCTTCTATTCCTATTTTTTGAAGTGTTTTTATATCAGGAAAGGATGTTGTACTTTATCAAAAGCTTTCTCTGAATCAATGGACCTGATGAGATGATCATGTGGTTTTTTTTCTTTTGATCTGCTCATGTGGTATAGTACATTGATTGATTTTTATTATGGTAAACCCTCCTTGCATACCATGGATGAAACCCACTTTGTCATGATATGTAATTTGTTTGATGTATTGTTGAATACAAGGAGCCAATGTTTTTTTGAGGATTTTAGCACCTTAGTTCATTAGAGAGATTGGTCCACAGCTTTCATTACTTGTGACTGTGTTGCTTTAATATTGGGGTGATGTTAGCATCATAGAATGGGCTAGGCAGTGTTCCCTCCACTTCTGTTTTTTTGAAAGAGTTTAAGAGGATTGGTGTTAGTTCTTTCCAGAGGGATTGGATAAATTCACCTTTGAAACCATCTGGTCCTGTACTCTTCTTAGTTGGGAGGTTTTTGATAACTGATTCAATCTCATTACTTGTGATTGGTCTGTTGAGCTCATCAATTTCTTCTTTTGTCAGTGTAGGCTGCTTGTGTGTTTATAGAAATTTGTCCATTTGGTCTAAGTTATCCATCTCATTGGCACACAACTTTTCAAAGTATCCTTTTATGATATTCTTTATTTCACTGGGGTCAGTTGTGCTATTGCCTTGCTTGTTTCTTATTTTATGCATTTACATGTTTTCTCTCTTTCTTAGTCTAGCCAAAGGTTTGTCAATTTTATTAATCTTCTCAAAGAACTGGCTTTTGGTTTTATTAGCTTTTTCTAGTGCTTTCTTATTTTCAATTTTATTTAGCTCTGCTCTAATCTTTGTTAATTCATTCTTTCCACTTGCTTTGGGATTAGTTTGTTGTTCTTTTTCTAATCCTTCAAGGTGTGCATTTAGGTTTTTGTTTTTAGCTCTTCCCTTTTATGTAATATAGGCATTTATGGCTATAAATCTTACTCTCAGCACTACTTTTGCAGTACCCCTTAGGTTTTTGATATGCTATACTGTTATTTTTATTTCTTTCAAGGTAGATGCTCATTTCTTTTGCAATTTCTTCCTTGACCCACTGTTTGTTCAAGAGTGTGTTGTTTAACTTCCATATCTTTGTGCCTAATCTGCTTCTCTGGCCCATGCTGATTACCAGCTTCTTTCCATTTTGGTCAGAAAAATTACTTTGTATACTTTAAATCTTTCTGAATTTGTTGAGCATAGTTCTGTAGCCTAGCATGTAGTCTATCCTGGAGAATGATCCATGTGTGCTTGAGAAGAATGTATATCCTGCTTTATTAGGGTATAATGTTCTGTATATGTGTATTAGGTCCAGATCCTCTAATGTATTATTCAAGCTCTCTGTTTCTTTATTGTCCCTCTGTTAAGATATTCTGTGTAATTGTAATAATGATGTCTTAAAGTCCTCCACTGTAATTATAGAGGCATATATTTCTCCATTTAGGTTTCAACAATGTTTGCCTCATATATTTTGAGGTGCTCTGGTTTGGCACACAAATGTTTATGATTGTACTTTCATCTTGATAGATTACCCCTTTATTAATATATTGTGTCCATTTTTATCTCTTACAATAGTTTTGCTTTTAAAGTCTATTTTTCTGATACTAGTATAACTACTCCCAACCTTTTTTGTTTATTGTTTACTTGTAAAATTGTTCTCCAATCGTTCACTTGCAAGCTCCTTGTTTCCCGGAGTCTAAGGTGAGTTTCTTGTTGACAGCATATAGATGGGCCATGTATCCTTATCCATTCTGCCAATTTGTTTCTTTGGTTGGAGAGTTTAATACATTAGCATTCAATGTTACTACTTTTAAGGCATTATTTATATTAGCCGTATTTTCTTTAAGTTTATATATATCTCACGTGTTTTTTTCTCTTTTTATTTTTTAGTTATTCTTACAAATAATCTCTATTCCTACACTCTCCTTCAATCCTCTCTATCCTTTTTTTTTTTTTTTTTTTTACTTTCAACCATCAGGATTATTGAAGGGTAGGTTTATTGTTGTCAAACTCCCTTAATTTCTGCTTTTCTGTGAATATTTTTTACTCTCCTTCATTTCTGATTGCCAGCTTTGCTGGGTAGAGAATTCTTGGCTGAGAGTTTTTTTTCGTTTAGTACCTTAACTAAGTCATACCACTGCCTTCTTACCCCCAGATGAGAAATCAACATTTAATCTTATTGAGTTTCCTATGTATGTGATGGTTCTCTTTTCTCTTGCTGCTTTCAGTACCCTCTCTTCATCTTGAACAATGAACCATTTGGTAAGTATTTGTCTTGGTACACACCTTTTATGATTTATACTGTTTGGGGTGCATTTCTTTCTGCTTGATTGTGTTTATTTTGCTGTTAATCTTCTTGATCTTACAATTTTTATGTTAGTGCTATTATTTGAGATCTTCCTTCTTTTAAATGTAAGTGTATTAGTCAGCCAAAGGGGTGCTGTGCAAAATACCAAAAATCTTTTGGCTCTTATAAAGGGTATTTATTTGGGGTAGAAGCTTATAGTAACCAGGCCAGTAAAGTGTAAATTACTTCCTTCACCAAAGTCTGTTGCCGTGTATTAGAGCAAGATGGCCACCTACATCTGCAAGGGTTCAGCTTCCCTCTTCTTGAGTCTGCATGGCCCCAGCTTCTTCCAGTATTACCTGTAGGCTATGATAAGTCTCGTCTCTCTCCTGGGGTTCATTCTTCTCTGGGTTCAGCTGCTCTGGTCTCTCCACAAGGTCAGCTGTGGACTGTCAGGCTTTCTCTCTTCCTGGGGCCTATGCCATGTCTGTGGAGCCATCTCTATTCCTCTGTGTTCGTCTCCTTTGTCTTTACTTCCTGGGGTTCCAGCATCCAAAACTCCAATTCCCTTCTCTGCCCTGTAGTTATCTCTGTGAGTCGTTGCCCACCAATGGGGCAGGGGCCCAAAGTCCTATTGTTGTGGTCAAACCAAAACCCTAATTATAATTCAATCAAGTAAAAGTGAGAACTCTGAAGTTAATACAATCTAATTCACCCAGTGGAACAGACAAGATTACAAACATAATCCAACATCTATTTTTGAAATTCAAAAATAAATACCAAACTGCTACAGATGGTGTTAAGAATAGAAACTCTGATGGACTGAACTTTTGCCTTAATGTTGACATAATTGATGGCTGATCACCCTTCATTGGTGAAGTCTTGAAGGACTGGCCAAATAGGGCTATTATATGGAGAAATATGGGCATAAATTCTCTCTCTTTGGGGAGTTGTTGGATTATAGGCAGGATCTCCATAGTGCCTTATTTCAGGTGATATTGTGGTGTTCATTACCTTGACTGGCAAGAACAATCCCACAGGAGCCCATTTGTCATAGCTGTCCGTGGCCTGTAGGATACGTCAGGATTTGTGACTGATGTGAGAGCTCTCATATCTTGCCAATAGCTCCTCCCCATCCATAGCCTTAAGATAGCATGAACCATAGAGCCCTCAGGATCACCTTTGTTTGAGGCTTTGTTTACTATGGCAGTTTGTGAAATCTGTCTGAGACCTGCATATGTGTAACCTTTGTAATGACTTTCCAACTCACTTTGAAAATTTTTAGCCATAAAATACTGTTTTATTTAATATTTCCCCTTTTTGGTCAAGGTATTTTCCCCAAATGCATCGGTGATTAATGCTTGGTAATACTCACTCCGTGACAGGGAGGCTCATCCCTGGGAACCATGCCCCATGTTTGGGGGAAGGTAGTGACTTCATTTGCAGATTTTGCTTAGAGAAAAACAACAAATGAGTAACAAGGAAGTGTTTATTAATTATTATTAGGTTTAATTTCATTATTTCAGGAATAAGGATCATAAGTGCAAGCATTAAGATCTAGGGCTTGGTGTATTGGCCTGCTTTTTTTTCATTCGACAAGGCTTATATTTTCCAGATTTTTGCCATTTTATTGGAGAAAATGCCAGGACTTTCCTCTATCTCTCCAGAAAACATACCAATGGTAACAATAATACATTTATATCAAATACAAGTATGTTTTAGATGCATTTCTCCCATATACCACAATTATCAGTCAGCCAAAGGGGTGCTGATGCAAAGTACCAGAAATCTGTTAGCTTTTATAAACGGTATTTTTTTGGGACAGAAGCTTACAGTTACAAGGCCCTAGAGTCAACTCAAGGCAGCTTTCTCACCAAAGTCTGTTGCCATGTGTTGAAGCAAGATGGCGGCCATCTCTGTCTCATCTCTCGGGCCTTGTCCCTCTTAAGGTTCCATGGTCACAGCTTTTTCTGATCTCAGCTGTCAGCTGGCATAGGGCTTGTCTCCCGGGCTTTCTATATCAGTCTGGCATAGGGCTTGTTTCCTTCCAGGCCTTACCAGGTTCTCAGCTGCTCTGTTGTCTTCAGCTGCAAACTATCAGACAAACGGCTCATCTCTATCCAGGCTCCAGGATCACAATGGACAAAGTTCTCCGCTCTTCCATGTCTATGGAGCACTCTCTCTTCCTGTATGTCTTCTTGAGTGGGGGTCCACTTATATAGGCCCAAGGTGGCAAGGACTCAACCCTGAGTCACACCCTACTGACATGGTCAAATCAAAGCCCTAATCTTGAAAGGTAATTTAATCAAGACATGTGAGCTGACCCTAATGCATTCAAAGGGTATCACACCCAGAAGAACAGACCAGTTTACAATCTTGTTCTTTTGGCAAGTCATAAATAATATCCAAACCACCCTACTATCAATACCCTATACTTGTGATGCAACTTTATTGTAGCTCCTGAAAGAACTTTCTTATATTTGTATTATTGCCCACAATCCTCAGCCACCTCAGAGTTTATTGTGTCATACAGTTTCCTGTTTTATCTTCTGACTTTCCTTCTAGCAACACATATGGCCTCAAACTCCCCTTTCAACCCTGTTTACACACACACACGTAAGTGCTATAAATTATAACCACGTAACTGCTCCGCCATCACCTTTATCCATTTCTTAATGATTACAATCAATGTAATTATACATTCAGTGCAGAGTAAGAATTGGCTCACCCTTCTCTACTCACATTCTCTCTCCTGGTAACTATCTTCCCTTTTATACCTCCATCGGTCTGCACTATACTTAGTTCATATTAGTGAGGCCATACAATATTTTTCTATTGTGTCTGGCTTATTTTACTCAACATAATGTCTTCAAGGCTCATCCATGTTGTCACATGCATCAGTACTTCAGGAGTTTTACATTTCTTAAACAGTTTAGAAACTTGCCCTGGTGTCTTAGGGGTACTGGCACACTGTGCTCAGTCCCCTTTATTTTTCTTGCCCAGTAGTTCCTTAGCTGCCTTGCATCAGATTGGAACCTCTGTATCCCATGAGGATGGGGGATGAACAGTGACAGCAGCAGAGAAAGCAGAAGTAGCAAAGTAAGGATGGCAGTTGGCAGACCCTTGCAGCACTATTGATATTCAGTGTGCCATTGTGCTTCCCGTGGAGGGTGCCCCTCACCCCAGGGGTGGGCTTCAGACCTGGTGGCAAGGTCCACAGACACAGGGGTTTGGGTCTCCCACAGCAGTCTCCCCACTGCTGTGGTCCAGGTACCAGGAGGCCTATCCTCACCCTTTTGACCCATGTGTTTAGCCCTAGTGGCCTCACTCTCTAGTCACAGCGCAGGCTTGGACCCCTGTCTCCCACCTTGCAAATTCCTACAGTGAGAACTGCAAGACTTGTCATGGAACCACTGTTGCCCAGTGCCTGTCTCACCTGACACTAGTGTGACTGTTTGGGGTAATGCCAGAAACCACAGGGTTTCCCCTCTTGCCATAGTAGGGCTGGCCTTCTATGGATCCTGGGGAAGTCTCTGATCTATGGGACCACAAATTTGGTGTCAGAAACTTAGGCAACATCCAGCAGAGGCAGCAGGCAGTGGCACAAAGCAGCACAGATGTATGACAGCAAGACACGAACCCTTCCCAGATAAGATTATCCATCTGAGGGAGCCAGTTAGTAAGTCAAGTGCAGCCCAAAGGACTCCTGCTTCAGCATATCATGCTTGCTGTACCACTTGTTACAAATTGGTTAAAATGGATTTTAAACTGGGTTCCTGGTGGATGGAAATCAGGTACAATGTAAAGGGAAACTGAGGCCAAAATGCATAAGGAAAGATCTGTTACTCAGAGGTCCCAGGGAGTAGGGAGGCAGGAGCAGTTGACAGGAAGTGTGATAGAGTCAGGTGGCTCAGCCACCAGGGGGGGAGCTAGATGTAGGACAAGAGGGATCCCTGAGTCTGTGCCTTTACTGGGGTTCAAGGTGGAGGTTAGGAGGTTTCCCACAGGAGTCAAGGATTGGATAGTTTACAGCAAGCATTTAGTGAAAAGGTGAAGGGCCTGGGGTCTGAAGGTGGTGGGGGTGGTGAGCTTATCATGTGGAACAGCTGGGTTTACGGTGAGATACGTGGGTGGTGAGACTGGAGGTTGCAGGTGCAGCCTTTGCCTTCTGGGGAAATTTACACCTCAGGGCTGGAAAACTGCTAATTAACTGGCCAAAGGATAGTGTTGAGGCAAGAGGCTTGGCCAAAGTGAAGTGGATTCTGAGGTAACATACAAATAATTTTGATAGTTATGACGCTATGAAACATACCGATTGTCTGTATTAAGCCTGTTGTTTTCGGATAGCTTGGTTCAGTGTGAAAATAGGCTGCTACTACTGTGAAACAAATTTGATATAGGCCTATTTGTTGGGGTTGCAAAATAACTAAGCTTAGTAAATTCCTAGTCATGAAGTAAAGCAATGAATAGTGCTATCATTATTTCCTGTGTCTCCTTAAATATCTGGCGTTTGGAGCTTATCAAAGGTTGTTTTTTGAAATGTGAACTTTCAAATCTTTTGAATTTTTTGCCTGTTCACTGCGAACTTTTCCTTATTGTTTTAATTATAATCTATATATTGCTCATGCTCACAATTTTCCATGGATTTTGATTCCTATTATCATTCATACAACATTCTCGATTCTCTTCAGCAGGTATCATGACATTTGAGATGGAGAAAGTTCTGATCCACATGAGACAAGCATTTCCGAGCTTTTCTCTGAAAGCCAATCCACTCTAGACACAATGAGTCTACTCTCTATGGGCAAGTAGTCTAGAAGATTCTTTCCTTGATATTTTGTACATCATCTCTCCACTGTGTTTATACATTTAAATAGGTAATTTCCTCTATTGATAAACACAGGCAGGTATCCTAATTACTGCTCTTGCATTACTGAAATTTTTAAACACTACAGTAAATGGATTTATTTGCATGAGATTAATGTAACCAGTTATTTCAGCCAGTGGTTGTATTTGTGAGAAAATCAACACAAATATTTGATTAAATAGATTTGATTGTTCTATTTGTAACTATTCTTTATAAATATTTTGTCAAAGAGAAACAGGCAAGCAAAATTATCTAGCACAGTTTGTACTGATTTTTAATATTTTAATGAGTTTTGGATGTGCCTAAGATCAGTGTGGGATTGAAAAAGCAGTTCATTGATATGTTGGATTTTGTGTGTGTGTGTGTGTGTGTGTGTGTGTGTGAAGAGATTTTTTTTTATTGACTTTGTAATAATATTACATTAAAAATATATATATATGAGGTCCCATTGAACCCTACCACCCCCACCCCACCTCTCCCCCCCCAGCAACACTCCCTCCCATCATCATGACACATCCATTGCATTTGGCAAGTACATCTCTGGGCACCCCCGCACCCCATGGTCAACGGTCCACACCATGGCCCACACTCTCCCCCATTCCATCCAGTGGGCCCTGTGAGGATTTACAATCTCTGGTGATTGCCCCTGAAGCACCATCCAGGGCAGCTCCATGTCCCAAAGACGCCTCCACCTCTCATCTCTTCCTGCCTTTCCCCATACCCATCAGCCATCATGTCCTCTTTTCTCAATCCAATGCCACCTTTTCTATGTGGACATTGGATTGGTTATGTCCATTGCACCTCTATGTCAAGAGGAGGCTCAGATTCCACATGGATGCTGGATGCAATCCTCCCACTTTCAGTTGTAATCACTCTAGGCTCCATGGTGTGGTGGTTGTCCTTCTTCAACTCCATCTTAGCTGAGTGTGGTGAGCCCAATAAGTCAGATTGTAGGTGCTGGAGTCTGTTGAGGCTCAGGACCTGGCTATCACATTGTCAGTCCAGAGATTCAAATCCTGGATTTTGACGGCAGGACTGGACTCCCTTCCCGGCTATGAGTGGAGGAGAGGTAGCTCTGTGCAGGAGTCAGGATCGTCCAGACACAATGCAATGCTAGTCTAAGGGGGTTTCTCTGTAGATGATGTTTAAATGCTGTCAGAGATGTTAGGGCAGCAGAGGTCACGTCATTGAGTTTCAGTTTATGTTTGGGAAAATGGAACTCAAATTCGTCTATAGTTTCCCCATTTCCAATAGTAGAACTATGCCAGAACATGACTAGGACTCATGTCTCCTTCATCCCATTATCCATCATTCCATAGGGAATATATTTTTTTAAATTTCTTTGAACTTGACTTACAACTGATTTGAGTGAAATAATGAAGTGTATGAGGGGGTGGATTTGGAAGTAGGATATTCTTATGAAGTCAGTTGTGTCGTAGGATTTCATGGAGTGAAGAAGGAACATAGACCCAGGTTAGTGGGAAAGCCCTGTATGTTTCTGAAGTGTGTACTGGTTTATGGAGGTGCTACAAGTCCTGGTTGAGTAGCTGGACTATTTTGAAATCAAACCACAAAAACATGCATTCTACTACTTATTTTATCAAATTCTATTAATGATAAAAGGCAACATAAAAATTCACTCCATGCAAAAATCAATATGCATTGCTAAAACATATTATGGTAAACATCAAAAATGTGCACAAAGTAATAGTGAATATTATATCAATGCCTGGGTACCCAGCAACTTCTTCTATTAAATCCAAACAAATTAAATATTTTCTAAGATTCTTAATGAGGTTAATAAGAGGGATGTCTTATTGGCTACAAAATGGTAATAATCATTTCACTTTCTGAATTTTGAAGATAATTTAATAAAATAGCATTCAGTTCATAGTACACAAAAATATTCCAGTCTTTTCTTTGAGATCCAATACAGATAACATTAAAAAATATCAAATATCTAAAATCTGTAGAAAGTTAGAGAATAATACAATACAAAATTGTTTATAATCAGTACTGAGTTTTAACACTTAATATATTATTCTTTCTTTTCTCCCAATATGTTTTCCAAATATCTTCATTTGATATGCTAAGTCAAGTTTATTTTGCATTTTCTCTATTCTATAATTACTACAGTTCCACTATAAATTCCTTGAGATACATGGTGAGAAATAAATAACTTTTCTGCTCTGTAGAAAATAATTGTCTAATTTATAAAATATACTTTCTGATTCCCAAATTTGATTTGGTTCCAGGTTAGTGAGAGTACTGCAGGAAGTAATAAAGCACACATTTTCAAAGCAGTTAGTAAATTGAGTCTATCTTTGCTCACTTATGCTTCAAATAAACTTGCAATAAGAACACTGTTTTTATATCTACTCCTTTCACTTTGCAAGGCATCACTTTTTCCTGGGGTTACAAATTATTTTTTTAATTAACAATTCATAATTTTCTTTACCATGAAATGATTTGCAGATTTAAAGGTAAAGAGTTCTAAGTCAAATTAGAATAATAGGTAATTTTGGAAAAGTTCTAAGAATAGGACAATATATAAAAAGAATTCCAACATTGATAAAAGGTTTTATTGGAGATTATTTTAATGGTTTGGTGAACAAGCCATATAAAGAAACATGATTACATTTAAATAGATCAAGTTAAATATTCCTGAATTTATAAAATATACCATAAAAAAAAAACCTTTGAAAAATCTTTACATGAAATCCCAATCAACTAGGAAATGGAAAGGACAAATGAGTTTATATGGCTATGAGTCCCCAAAAAGAGTTGGGAGGTCATCACAAGGGTTGCACTTATGGACGCCTCAGCAGGGTCCCAGAGACAGCCAAAGTAGATACGAACCCAGGGACTGGTTCTCCTGAGGACTACAGAGACCCACAAGCTCTATGGTCATGGCAGATGGCTCTGGAGTCCAGTGCCAAGTCAGTTGGCCCTACTTTGGAATTTGTGTTCCTGAGTGTCATGGAGTTGGATTCAGATATGATCTTTCTACACATGCCTCTTCTGTCAGTTTTACCGGACCTGTGACTGGCGTTTGGGTTGGTGTATACTCAGGAGACCTGAATCTCTGGACTGTCCATGTGACAGCCAGGCCCTGAGCCTCAGCAGACTTGCAACTCTTACCCTCTGGTTTATTGGACTTACCCTGGCCAGCCAACAGGGAGATGAAGAAGATCAACCACCACACCAGGGAGCCAAGAGTGCCTACACCTGAAAACAGGAGAATTGCATCCAGCATCCATATGGAATCTAAGCCCCCTCCTGATATAGAGGTGGAGGGGACCTAACCATCCCAGGGTCAACAGGATGGAGGAGTAGAGTATGGACTAGAGTAGATTTACTGATATTGTGCTATGGAACTCTTGTAATGGAAGAAATTGTAGCATTGATGTGAATAAACTGGCCACAGTAGCTGCTGAGGGTAGGGAGAGGGAAGAAGAGATATGACGTGGGGGCATTTTCAGGACTTGGAGTTGTCCTGGGTGGTGCTGCAGGGACAGATGCTGGGCGTTGTATGTCCTGCCACGGCCCACTGGACTGGAGGAGAGTGTAAACTACAATGTAAACCATTATCCATGTGGTGCAGCAGTGCACCACATGCAATGAATGTCCCAAGATGATGAAAGAGGTTGATGTGGAAGGAGTGGGGTGAGGGGGGTGGGGGTATATGGGGACTGCTTGTATTTTTTTAATGTAACATTTTAAAAAAATAAAGAGGAAAAAAAAAAAGAAGTATAAATGCTTACTATATATAAAACAATATTGAAACTAACCAAAGTGAAAAACTGATGAGAGGTTTATTTTAATTAGAAATCTGAAAAATATAAATTAAAATTACAAGTAAACATTTTACCATTTAAAGACACATAATTTAAAATATTCCCAATATATTAATATATTTTTATCCACTCCTTTTAAGGAAAAAAAACACTACCTCAGCCTTTTTTTAAAAAAAGATTTATTTATTTATTTCTTTATCTCTCCTTCCCCCATCCCCACCCCAGTTGTCTGTTCTCTGTGTCTATTTGCTGCATCTTCTTTGTCCGCTTCTGTTGTCATCTGCGGCATGGGAATCTGTGTTTCTTTTGGTTGCATCATCTTGTTGTGTCAGCTCTCCGTGTGTGCAGTGCCACCCCTGGGCAGGCTGCACTTTCTTTTGCGCTGGGCGGCTCTCCTTACGGGGCGCACTCCTTGCGCATGGGGCTTCCCTACACGGGGGACACCCCTGCGTGGCAGGGCACTCCTTGCGCACATCAGCACTGCACATGGGCCAGCTCCACACGGGTCAAGGAGGCCCGGGGTTTGAACCATGGACCTCCCGTGTGGTAGGCGGACACCCTAACCACTGGGCCAAGTCTGCCGCCCAGTACCTTAGCCTTGAAGAGCAATTTGAATATCTTAGAAAATTGAAAATGGCTAGTGTCATTTAGCTGCTTTTGTTTTTTGTCTTTTTGCACAAGGAGAAAATCAGAATAGTCATTACAATAATTTGCATTTTATAAAACTGAAACTAGGAAACATTGTGATATTAATCACTGCTTTAGTTTGTTAAAGGCTACCAAAGCAATATCACAGAAATGGGTTCGGTTTTAGCATCAGGATTTACTTCTGACACAGAAAGGCATCATCAGAAGATGTTTTCTTCCTGGACTGCAGCTCTGGGTGATCTGGCACAAGACGGTTCCTGCTTGCCTCTCCTCTCTTTTCTGGGCCTACTTGCTTTCAGCTACTGGCTAAAGTGGTGTCCTCTCACCCCTGTGTGCAACTGATTCCAGCTTCTGGTTCCCAGGACCTTCTCTCTTCTGGATTCTTCTCTGTCTCTGCAGCTTTTTTCTGTGTATGCAGCTTTTAACTCCTCCATTTATAAAGGACTCCAGTAAAAGAATTATAATCAACCCTTGGTCTTGCAATCAAAACATCTGATCTTAGCTGAAGTAATTTAATGAAAAGGTCTTATCTTGGATGGGTTTACAAGCACAGAAATTGATTAACTTCAATAACAGGATTTTCTGGGGTCTGCAAAAGCTTCAAACTGCCACAATCACTAAATAAATATAATTCTCAGCAGTATAATGTGGAGTTAAAGACTGAATTTAGGCAGAGGACCTGGCCCAGTGGTTAGGGCTTCCGGCTACCACACGGGAGGTCTGCGGTTCAAACCCCGGGCCTCCCTGACCCGTGTGGAGCTGGCCCATGCGCAGTGCTGATGCGCGCAAGGAGTGCCGTGCCACGCAAGGGTGTCCCCCGCGTAGGGGAGACCTACGTGCAAGGAGTGTGCCCTGTAAGGAGAGCTGCCCAGCGTGAAAAGAAAGTGCAGCCTGCCCAGGAATGGCGCCGCACACACAGAGAGCTGACACAAGATGACGCAACAAAAAGAAACACAGATTTCTGTGCCGCTGACAACAACAGAAGCGAACAAAGACACAGCAAATAGTCACAGAGAACAGACAACCTGGGTGGGGGTGGGGAAGGGGAGAGAAGTAAATAAATAAATAAATCTTTTTTTTAAAAAATGACTGAATTTAAGCAACATAACTATACAATAACAACTTTCACATACATTTAAAGCATACACGTAAAAGAATGTCACAGATTCCCCAGTGATACTTTCTGTTCTCTAAATTTTTGGTGGAAAATTCTGTTTTACATTGATTTTTAATTTAGATAAATATTGAAAAATCATGAATTCTAGGGCTGCATAAAAGTGTATTTTTCTCATCTCATGTAACCATTTGAAAGTTTGTTTCTGTTAACTGAATTGCATATTTGCTTGTCTGAACTGAATGAAATGTCTTTGATTTTCTTTAAACTGTGTTCCTTACAATTTTACAGAAGGCAACTTTCTTTTCCTTGTACTTCAGGCTATAGAAGTTGGGATTCAGGGTGACTGGCCCCTCAATTTAGAAGAGAGTTACTTGCAGATCTCAAACAAAAGGGGACATTGACGTTGGCTTTAGGTAGGTAATGGACCCTGTATGAGGGAAACAGTGACAAAACCAAGGTAAAGAATGCATGAATAGAAGGCTTTTGATTTGCCTTCCACCAATGGGATCCTTAGCCCCATGGAGATTTGGATATAGGAACACATTATGAAAATAAAATATATATATTAAAAACAAGCAGAGAAGACCAAGATGTTGTGGCAGTTATGGCTCCAATCTCAGCAAGGTACTTCTCTGAGTGGGAGAGTATGAGTGATGGAAGAACCTAACAGAAGAAATGATGGACAAAATATGACCTATATAATGGTAATAAGAAGGAACCTAAAGACAACCTCACTAAGCAATGAAGCATCCAGCATCTGCTCACAAGATACTCTTTTCATGATGACCTGATAATGGAGGGGGCAACAAATGGCATCATATCTATCACGAGGTATCACCGTGAGGAAGGCCAGCTATGCACAAGCAAACAAAACAACCAAAAAAGACTTGGGTCTCACACACCATGAAAGGTATGAAACTATTTTGGGTCAATGAATAATGGCATTGGGAACTGTGATGGAGATAAAGAACAGATCAAATAATGATAGGATCCTTGGTGAAATGCACATGGGGTGATGGAGATTCTGGTCCAACGTGGTAAGGATAACACTGAGGTGGTTGCCAACCAGAGCTTCCAGGTAGATGAGTGAGAACACATAGTGGAGGACTTATTTCTCCCAGATATCTAAAAATCCAATGGAACAAATTCAGTTATCAACATAGTGAGATTGTCCATGACATTCCCCTCCCTTAACTGAGGAAAAGGAAAGACATTATGAAATTCTTTTTTTCAACTAAATATTGTGTAACCCCATAGGTCAAAATTACATGCTTATTTTGGTGGAATTTCATGAATCTAAATTATTGTATGGACATTAATTAACCAATAACTCTCTTGGTTTATCAATTTGAATTCTTCATGTTTACAAACTGCAAAGAGTTTGAGAAAAAATGGGGTTATAATCTTCACCTTGATTAAATAAGATCTATAAAATTTTAGAACATCTGGGTGAGAACATCTCAACAAGGCACAGAAAATGATTTATTATTTTCTCAATTCTATTAATGGAAATAGTGCTACATAACTAGTACCATTTTATATATAATGATGTTTAACTCATAATACACAATGGAGGCCTTTTGGTATTAGGACCTAATTTGCTGAAACTAATGAGAAAGACAAATTTTTTTGTGTGTTATGGATCACCTTAGTAATCAGGTGAATCCCAGAAAGCATCTCTCAGGTTTTTAAGAGTGTGTAGTTCATAGGACAACAGGAGTAGTCACTTATATTGAATAATATTCTATCCAGGAAATCTTGCCTCCCTGCCCTCCAAATGGTCTGTGTGCCTCAGTTAGATTCTGAAGAGTTGGCTCCATTCACATGCATGCTGAGAAAGGATTTCCTCATTTATATCCTACAAAATGAGTTGCCTGGAGATATGAATGGGTATTTCTTGAAGAAAAACCTGTGTGCTCAAATAAATGTGATACATACAGGCCCCAGTAAAATCAGTAAGTTTTTATACATGTCTACTTCAGAGTTTGAATATAAACTCTCAGAGAAAGGTAAAAATACTGTTAGAGATAATAAATAACGCTACTTACTCAAAGATTGGAAATGGCAAACTTTAACAAAATATGTAGAAAGAGCATTATCAGGAAACGTAGTTTAGAAAATGCTGAAGGGGAAGATTGTTTATGCAAAAATGCAGTGGGAAGTTGTCTTAGTTTGCCCCAGAGCTGCCTATGCAAAGTAACAGAAATGGGTTAGCTTTGATAATTGAAATTTTATTTGGGGCAAAAATTATCAGTTCCTAGGCCCTAAATGTCAAAAGCAAACACCATCAGACATGTTTTCTCACCAAAGTCAGCTAGTGGTGATCCTGATGTCCTGCCATGTGGAAAAGCAAGATGGCCACCGATCTCTGAGGTCCCTGCCTTCCCCTCTAAAATCTACTGTCTCCTGGAACTTAGCTGTGGGCAACCAGACCTTATCTCCTTCCAGGCCTCCTCTTTTCAGTCTCACTCTCAGATGTTCTGCTTCCTTTCTGAGTTCATTTGTGGGTCCAGGACAATTCTGGCAGTGGATGGTGGTGAGGGTAGCACATTACTGTGAATGTGCTTAATCTCACTGCATTGTATGCTTGAGAGGTGCTGAGATGAGAATATATATTACAATAGATTTGAATAGGAAACCCAAGATATTTCCAATTGCATTGGTATCTTGCAGAAAGAGAGCTTCTCATAGGAGTGGACCCCCTCTCTTCTGACATTGTTATTGATAAACATAGTGTCTACAGGGAACAAAAGAGTGGAATACTATAGGGTTGTTCTTGCTTACCAGAATTAAAATTTATTTTTGATAGAATCTTTTTTTTTTAATGAGGGTAACTGTGAGCCTTGGGCAACAATCCTTGTGGACAAGTGGAATTAATTTCATACTTTGAAGAGATCACAAATCAGGTCCCTTCACTTAAGAAGGCAATGCTCTTTTAGTCTAGTATAATGTAGCAGTCACCAGAGTACTCTTTGTATGTTGTGTTAAGATAAGGGAAAAAGAGGTGTGATATTGGGGCTTTTTCAGGACTTGGCATTGTCTTGAATGATACTGCAGGGACAAATGAAGGACATTATATATCCCGTCATAAACCACTGAATGGAGTAGGAGAGAGTGTAAACTACAACATAAATTATAATCCATGCTGTGTGGCAATGCTCCAGAATGTACTCATCAGATGCAATGAATGTACCACACTAATGAGGAAAGTTGTGGATGTGGGAGTAGTGGGGGCTGTGGGAGTGGGATATATTGGAACCTCATATTTTTTATTGTAACATTTTATGTGATTTATGTATCTTTGAAAAAGATAATAAAACATTAAAAATATAATAAAAGAAATTTTAATTTAGTTTAATTCAACAAGTTTAAATTTAGAATCTCACAGTTTATTGAACAATTCAGTAATTTGGCAGCACTTCCCTCAGAAAATGATAGTGTTCTAATAAGGGAGTAAAAAGCTCATATAGGGTCAATCTGAGAAATTGTCTCTCCTGAACCAAAACTGGTTTGTCAACAATAATTACTTATATTAAGTTCTATAGAGTGCATTCCAATTTTTCCATTTTCTTTGAAATCCCCTGCAGATTCATTGTTTAAGTCTCTAGAAAAGCCCTTATCAGGAAGTGGTTTCTCCAGCCAGTGCCCAAAGCAGCTGGTCATTCTGTTTAACTTAACAGTGTCCACCCATTTGAGCATTGTTCCAGTGCTCTCCGTGGAAAGATGACCAAAGCACTCCCATCACCACCATTGATTTATGTTCTGGTCAAAGAGTTGAGTAGTCATGGTCAGTAATTTTTTTTTTTTTTTAATTTTTTTATTTTTTATTGACTTTGTAATAATATTACATTAAAAATATATATGTGAGGTCCCATTCAACCCCACCCCCCCACCCCCCCTCTCCCCCCCCCCAACAACACTCGTTCCCATCATCATGACACATCCATTGGATTTGGTAAGTACATCTTTGGGCACCTCTGCACCTCATATACATTGGTTCACATCATGGCCCATACTCTCCTCTATTCCATCATGTAGGCCCTGTGAGGATTTACAATGTCCGGTGATTACCTCTGAAGCATGGTCAGTAATTTTGATTCCTTTTACATTTTTGTTTTGATTTTGTATGTTTCCCTTTGTGATTAAAGTGAAGTTCTGTATGTGGCTGTTAGATCATATTTTAGAGCCTTGGAGTGGGGTTACAACTGACTAAACAATGGAGAAAACTTATATAATACATTAACTATAGGAAAAACGTAATAAATATAAAAATTTATTCAATCTAATGAGACCTAAAAGACATGTGTAGAGAATTGCACACACAAACAGCATGATATACATTCTTCTCAAGTGCTCATGGATCATTCAACAGGAAAGAGCACATATTAGGTCACAAGAATGACTCAATAAACTTGAAAATATTGGAATCATCCAAAGCACCTTCTCTGATAATAATGGAATTAAACCAGAAATCAGCTTCAGGTGGAGAAAGGGAAATGTCACAAATATATGGAGGTTAAAGAGCACACCTTTTTACAATCAGTGGATCAAAGAAGAAGTTACAAGAGAAAGGAGTAAATATCTTAAGACAAATGACAAGAACACAACATATCAAAACCTATGAGATGCAATGAAGGCAGTGCTGAGAGGAAAACATATAGCCTAAATGATTAAATTAAAAAATAAGAAAGAGCCAGAATCAAAGACCAAACTAAACAATTGGAGGAAATAGAAAAAGAACAGCAAATAATCCCAAAATAAGTAGAAGGAAACAAGTAGCAAATATCAGAACAGAAATAAATAAAATTGAGAAAAAAAAATAGAATCAGCAAAACCAAAAGTTGGTTCTTTAAGAAAATGAACAAAATTGACAAACCCTTAGACTGACAGAGAAAAACAGAAAGATAATACAAATAAATAAAATCAGAAATGAGAGTGGGGACATTTCTACTGACCCATTAAAATTAAAGAGTATCATAAGAGGATACTTTGAACAACTGTACAACAACAAATTAGACAATGGAGATAAAAATGGACAAATTCCTAGAAACACATAAATAACTTGTTATATCCGTAGAAGAAACAGAAGACTTCAATTAACCAAGAGATTGAAACAGTCATCAAAAATCCTCACAAAATTAAAATCCCAGGACCAGAAGACTTCACAGGTGAATACTACCAGTCATTCCATTAAAAATAAATACCAGTCTTGCTCAAAGACTTCCAAAAAATTGAACAGGAGGGAACACTACCAAACTCACACTTTGAAGCCAGTGTCACACTAATAATACCAAAGCCAGATGAAGATACCACAAAAAAGAAAATTATAGACTTAAGTTCTCTAATGAATATAGATTTAAAAATCCTTAACAAAGTACTTGCAGATTGAATCTAACTACATATTAAAAGAATCATACATCACATATACAAGTGGATTTTATACCAGTATGCAAGGATGTTTCAACACAAGAAAATCAATCAGAAGAATAAATCGTGTTACTAATTCTAGGAGGAAAAATTGGATAATCATCTTAATTGGTGCAGAAAAGGCATTTGACAATACCCAACATTCTTCCTTTATAAAAACACTCTAAAAGATAGGAATAGAAGGAAACTTTTTCAACATGTAAAGTGCATATATGAAAAATCTACGGCTCTCATTTTATTCAGTGGTGAAAGCCTGAAAACTTTCCTGTTGGATCTAGAAAAAGACAAGGAAAACCACGGACCGCACTGTTATTCAATATCATCTTATAAGTTCCAGCTAGAGCGATCAGATGAGAAAAAGAAACGAAAAGCATTGAAACAGGAAAGGAAGAAGCAAAACTTTCACTAATCTCTGATGATATGACCCTATAACTAGAAAATCCTTTTAAAAAATCCACATAAAAGCTCCTAGAATCAATACACAAGTTTAATAAAATGACAGGATACAAGATTACTATGCAAAAATCATTATTGCTTCTATACACTACTAATGAGCAGTCTGAGGAGGAAGTCAGGAAAAATTCAATTTCTAATAGCAACTAAAAGAATAGAATGTTTAGGAATAAACTTAACCAATGATATAAAGGATTTGTATTTGAAAAACTACAAACATTGCTAAAAGAAACCAAAGAAGACCTAAATAAAAGGAAGGACATTCCACGTTCATGGATTGGAAAACTACTATCATTAAGATGTCAGTCCTACTCAAGTTTATCTACAGATTCAGTGCAATCCCAATAAATTCCAAAAGCCTTCTTTGTAGAATTGGAAAAGCCAATATTTAAATTTCTTTGAAAGGGTAAGGAGCCTGAATAGCCAAAAAATACCTTTAAAAAGAACACAGGTCCGGGCTGGCTGTGGAGGTTGCAGGAGCCTTTGCCCCAAGCAGAGCCGACGGGGCTCTGGGTTCCCCCATGGCTAGAGTGGGGTTCCAAGTTTCTGTAAGTGCCTAGCGCTTCAGCCTTCCCAGTGTGGCCGTGAGTCGGGTTGCTCTGCTGTGATTCATCACTTCCTAAAGATGCATCCTGACTTATCTCTGCTCTTGCACAATGAAGAATGCAACATCTTGATTAACTTGCTAAAGGAATGTCACAAAAATTACAGCATTCTCATGTTTTTTGGTCATTGCAATGATCTTGATCAGGACATGAGAAAATGCTTAAAGAATGAGTACCTGGCAAAGAGAACCAAGAGCATGGAGCATGGCGATGCAATGCCACAGAGACTTAATTCTCCAGAGGAATCTGAAAAATAAATTATATTTTCACTGGATGCCTTGCCTGAAGGAAGACCTAAAGATTCTTGGTTGATAGCCGAAAAATCCTAGTAGATCTCTGAGATCCTTTGACTAGACAGTGAGACCCATTTTTGAACCGTGGAATAATATGGGACCCTACACTTGCCTGTAAAAGTAGTGGTATCTCTCTCTCCTACTAACAGACTCAATTTCTAACATGTTCCTTACCTTTGTTTGTAGCCAATGCACCTCTAAGTAACTTATCTCCCTCAATAAATGAATCTAGTTTGATCATGAAAAAACATAAAAATAAATAAATAAAAAGAACACGGTTGGAGATTCTGACTGGGAGAACTGTATATCCATGTCCAAAAGAAAGAAAGAGCATGCCTATCTCATACCTTATACAAAAATTAACTCAAAATGGATCAAGGACATAAATATAAAAACTACAATCATAAAACTCCCAGAAGAAAATGTTGGGAAATATCTTCAAGATATTGCATTTAGGTGCTGGTTTCTTAAACTTTATACCCAAAGCATGAAAAATAAAAGTAAATATATATGTAAATAGGACCTCCTTAAAATTAAACATTTTTGTGCTTCCAAAGATTTTGTCAAAAAAAATAAGAAGGCAGCCTACTAGAGAGGAGAAATATTTAGAAACCACATATCTGAAAAGGATTTTTAAATCCATGTTACATAAAGAGATTATACAATTCAACTATAAATGGACAGGCAACTCAATTAAAATTAGGCAAAAATCTTCAGGGAAATTTTTCCAAAGAGGAAATACAAATTGCCAAAAAGCACATGAAAAAATGTTCAACATCTCTAGGAATTAAGAATATGCAGAGCAAACCTACAGTGAAATATCATTTCACACCTTATAGAATGCTATTATTTAAAAAACAAACAGAAAAGTACAAGTACAGGTGACGATGTGGAGAAACAGTAACACTCCTGCACTGCTGGTGGAAATATAGGATAGTGCAGCCTCTGGAAGAGAGTTTGCTGGTATCTCAAGAAGCAAATATAGAACTTCTTTATAATCCATCAATCCCTTTATTAGGAATATATTTAGAGGAAATGAAAGCAAGGATGCAAACTGACATTTGCACATCCATGTTCATAGCAACATTATTCATATTTGCTAAAATACAGAAAACAACCTAGGTATCCATCAACCGGTGAAAGGATAAAATGTAGTACGTGCAAACAATTGAATACTGTTCAGCTTTATGAAGAAATTTTATTGGGATGCTTTTGACAACATGAAAGTACTTTAAGTGAAATAAGCCAGGCAGAAAAGGACAAATATTGAATGGTTTCACTAATATGAATGAAATATGATGAGTAAACTCATGTAGGTAAACTCTGGAGTATAGGTTACTAGGAGAGACAATGTTAGTTGGGAAAGAGAGATGATGCTTAATGTATGCAGAATTTTTGATAAAGTTTATTGTGAAAATGTGGAAATAATAGAGTTGATTATAATGCATAATAATGAGTATAACTAACACTGCTCATTTGTAAATGTGACTGTAGCTGAAAGCGGTAGTCAAGGGACATAAATGTCAATTGTAAGGAAGATACAGGATAATGTGAATGTATAGTATAGTGATTTCAGTGATAGATGATGACTGTTGTTAATATTATAAATATAAGAATGCTCTTTTATTACAAGGTGTTAAGAATATGGTGATACACAGGAAAATTACAACTAATTCATCTTGTGGATGATAGTTACCTGAAATATTGTGGTATTTCTGTGGCAATGGCAAAGAAGATAATATATAAATTCTAACCATTACCAATAGGGGTTATAAGGCAGTATGGGAATTTTCCTTTGGAAATAATGAAAACATTCTAAAATTGACTGAGGTTATGGAAGCACATCTGTGTGTTGAAAATGGTAGCCAATGAGTGTACACTTTGAATGGCTTGTACAAAGAATGACTATAACAAAGTGAAATCCTGTGGTGGAAGATGGACTGTGGTTAACAGGACAAAAGTGAGAACATTCTCTCATGAACTATAACAAATATATAAAACAATACAGGGTCTTAATTATACAGTGGGTTGTGAGAAAACATACCAAATGTAAGATATTGGGTATAGCTGTAGTAATATTTTGATGATGTTCTTTCATAGTATATAACAACTGCTTCACAAAAATGCAAATTGTTTGTGGTGGGATGATGTATGGGAACCCTATAAGACATTATGCCTATTAATTTTGTAAGTTCACACCTTTTTTTTAGTATACATTTATCTATCCATGTATGTTCATTTATGAATGATATACCTCAATATTTTTTAAAATGGGGAAACGGACTTTGGCCCAGTGGTTAGGGCGTCCGTCTACCATATGGGAGGTCCGCGGTTCAAACCCCGGGCCTCCTTGACCCGTGTGGAGCTGGCCATGCGCAGTGCTGATGCGCGCAAGGAGTGCCGTGCCACGCAAGGGTGTCCCCCGCATGGGGAAGCCCCACGCGCAAGGAGTGCGCCCGTGAGGAGAGCCGCCCAGCGTGAAAAGAAAGAGCAGCCTGCCCAGGAATGGCGCCGCCCACACTTCCCATGCCGCTGACGACAACAGAAGCGGACAAAGAAACAAGACGCAGCAAATAGACACCAAGAACAGACAACCAGGGGAGGGGGGGAAATTAAATAAATAAATAAATCTAAAAAAATATATATATATATTTTTTAAAATGAAAAAATAAATTACTAAAGCTAAAATTTAATCACATTAAAAGTGAACGGAGATAGTTGGGACAAGATGGCATCAGAGTAAGTACACCCACATCACGGCTGAGTGGGGACAGAATCCTGCCTGAGCGAGCTGTTTTGAGAACCCATAAAGTAGGAGGCAGCTGGACATTGATCTGGAGAGAGCGTGACCAGCAGTGTGATAGCTCGAGGTGAAACCACAGGTTTCTGCCCCTCCACCAAGACAAGAAGCCAAGGCTTTCCCCAAACCATGCTGGTCACGCAGCAGGAGAAAAACTGAGAGTGGGAGGTTTCTGGTGAAGGATGGAGAGGGGTCCTATGAGTGTGGATTCAATTGTCTGGATCCCCTTTTTGAGCTTTGAGAAACATACCAGCTCACTTGAGGAGAACTAGGAAGAAGGGAGAGGCAAATCTGAGGTAGCACAATTTACCTAACCTCTGTGGGTTACTTCTGGGAGAAGGTAGAGCCAGGCAATTAATTATTCCTGTGCAATACACCTAAGGGGGGGCAGGGGGACAGTAGGAAGTGCTTGGTAGGCTTCCAAGTGCATATCTAGGGTTCCCAGCAAGATGTGGGTGCTCTCTCTCAGAGATTGAGAGTCATTATTTTCTGTGGTGATTTGGTTCACCAGGGTCCCATTTGAATTTCAGAGGGGAGCTCTCACACAGGCTTCCTGCTGCCCTGAGAGGGAGAGAAGTGAGAAAGGGAGAAAGGGTTAGGAAGGACAGATTGATAATCATTTTACTCAATTGAAAAGAGTCTATCCTGCCCCTGAAAGGGGACTCTTTGAGAAGCAGTTTGGCCCTGTAGGAGGGTTTAGCTCAGTGGAGGAGTTTCCGCCTTGAATGTGAAAGGTCTCTGCTTCAGTTCCCAGCTCCTCTTAGAGTAGTGACCCACTGGGATACTAGTTGGTACTTTGAGACAGGGAAAACATAAGATATTATCCTTGTATTAGCTTCCCTTGCGTTTCTTATTTTTCCTAAGTAAGATATTAAGAGGGAAGTCTTTTTTTTTTTTTTTATTGTTTGGTTGTCTCCTTGCTTGAAGCCTTGTTTGTGGTTTTTTTTTCTTGTTTTCTTGTATATCCTTCCTCTTTTCCCCCCACCCTTTTTTTTTTTCTTTTCTTTTCTTTTTTTTCAGTTAGGCGCTGCTGGCTTATTTGTTTGCTGTGATTCCTTGTCCTCAAATTCCTCTTTTCTGTGTGTACTGATTTTGGCTACCAATGCTATCTCCTTTCCTTTGTAAATCTTTCTACCACCTTCTGCTGTTGCTCTTACATTCCACCTCCCTTTCTTTCGCCCCCAATTTTTCCGGCTTTTTATTTCTAACACTTCCATTCATTTTGTATCTTTTATCAACTCTTCGTCTTATTGTCCTTTCTTGTCTTTTTCCCTCTCTGTCCAGATCATGCTAGCCTGTTTTTCCTCTGTTTTTTAAAATGTTACACTAAAAAAATATAAGAGGTCCCCATATACCCCCCACATCAACAACCTCTTTCGTCATACTGTATTCTCCATATTCAGTTTCCCATTTCATTGTAGGCACTCCACTTTCTTATTCCTATAACTCTACACTGCTTACATTAGTTTAATAATTCTGCTAGGTCTTACAGGGTACTTCTGTTAACATTTACTATCAATACTACTCTTATACTTTTTCTTTTCTTACCTCTTTGTCTTTCCTGGCCGTAATATTTTTCCTTCAAGGAAACTTAGACAACAACAAGGAAATAGAATAGGAAGAACAAAGTGTCAAAGAGAAAACTTAACAGACACACAAAAACAGCACCTAAATAAAACCTGAAACTACGGGGAGAAGGTACTCAACTGAACAAACCCACAAAGATAAAATGATGACCAGACAGCAACAAAAAATTACAAACTATATGAATAAACAAGAAGACATGGCAAATCCAATGAACAAATTAAAAATGAGGAAGAGGAGCAGAACATCGAAAAACTAATCAAAGATCTTCCCCAAAAAATCATGGATCAACTTAATGAAGTGAAAGAAGAGATTAAGGGTATTAAGAAAACACTTGGAGTGCATACTGAAGACATTGTAAACATACACAAAAAGATCATGGATATGATGGTGATGAATGGCAAAATTCAAGAAATCAAATATACATTCTTAGCAAATAGCAGATTTGAAGAAACAGAAGAAAAAGTGATGTGGAAGACAGTACATCTGAAATCAAACAGATGTGTAGAATTGATTGATAAAAAGATAGAAAAGGGAAAGAAGCCCAGATTTCACACCACGATTTGGAAATTAAACAACACACTCTTAGAAAAACAGTGGGTCAAAGAGGAAATCTCAAAAGAAATCAATGACTACCTTGAAACAAATGATAATGATAACACAACATACCAAAATTTATGGGATGCAGCAAAAGCAGTACTGAGAGGGAAGTTTATAGCCATAAATTCATATATCAAAAAAGCAGAAAGAGCAAAAATTGAAGAACTAACTGCACATTTGAAGGAATTAGAAAAACAACAACAAAGTAACCCAACAGGAAGAAGAAGGAAGGAAATAACAAAGATAAGAGCAGAACTAAATGAAATAGAAAATAAGAAAGCACTTGAACAGATAAACAAGACCAAGAGCTGGTTTTTTGAGAAGATTAACAAAATTGACAAACCTTTAGCAACACTAACAAAGAAAAAAAGAGAGAAGATGCAAATACACAAAATAAGAAATGAGAAAGGCGATATCACCACTGACCCCACAGAAATAAAGACTATCATAAGAGGATATTTTGAAAAACTATATTCCAACAAAAACGACAATCTAGAGGAAATGGACAAATTCCTAGAAACACATAAACAGCCCATATTGACAAAAGAAGAAATTGATGATCTTAACAAACCAATCACAAGCAGAGAGATAGAATCAGTTATTAAAAATCTCCCAACTAAGAAGAGCCCAGGGCCAGATGGCTTCACAGGTGAATTCTATAAAACATTCCGGAAAGAACTGACACCAATCCTGCTGAAACTATTCCAAACCATCGAAACAGAAAGAACATTACCCAACTCCTTCTATGATGCCAACATTACCCTAGTACCAAAGCCAAACAAAGACATCACAAGAAAGGAAAATTACAGACCAATTTCTCTAATGAACCTAGACGCAAAAATACTTAACAAAATACTTGCTAATCGTATTCAACAACACATTAAACGAATTATACACCACGACCAAGTGGGATTCATCCCAGGTATGCAAGGATGGTTCAACATAAGAAAATCAATCAACGTAATACACCATATAAACAGATTGAAGGAAAAAAATCACATGATTATATCTATTGATGCAGAAAAAGCATTTGACAAAATACAGCACCCTTTCTTGATAAAAACACTCCAAATGATTGGAATACAAGGAAATTTTTTGAACATGATAAAGAGTATATATGAAAAACCTAAAGCCAATATTGTTTACAATGGAGAAATCCTAGACTCCTTCCCTCTAAACTCAGGAACAAGACAAGGATGCCCACTGTCGCCGCTCCTATTTAACATTGTCTTAGAAGTACTTGCTCGAGCACTGAGGCAAGAACCAGAAATAAAAGGCATTCAAATTGGAAAGGAAGAAGTCAAAATTTCATTATTTGCAGATGACATGATCCTATACATAGAAAACCCTGAGAGATCTACAACGAAGATTCTAGAACTCATAAATGAGTTTAGTAAAGTCGCAGGTTATAAGATCAATGCGCAAAAATCAGTAGCATTTCTATACACCAATAATGAGCAAGATCAGGAGGAAATCAAGAAACAAATACCATTCACAATAGTAAATAAAAAAATCAAATACTTAGGAATAAATTTAACTAAAGAGGTAAAGAACTTATACACTGAGAACTATACAAGATTGTTCAAGGAAATCAAAGAAGACCTAAATAAATGGAAGACTATTCCTTGTTCATGGATAGGAAGACTGAACATTATTAAGATGTCTATCCTACCAAAATTGATCTACACATTCAATGCAATCCCAATAAAAATCAATGCAGCCTTCTTTAAGGAACTAGAAAAACTAACTATGAAATTTATTTGGAAAGGAAAGAGACCCCGAATAGCCAAAGACATACTGAAAAAGAAAAACGAAATTGGAGGAATCACACTACCTGACTTCAAAACATACTATAAAGCTACGGTGGTGAAAACAGCATGGTATTGGCATAAGGAGAGACATATAGACCAATGGAATCGAATTGAAAGCTCTGATATAGAACCTCACATATACAACCACATAATATTCGATAAAGCCACCAAACCCTCTCAACTGGGAGAGAGTGGCCTATTCAACAAATGGTGTCTGGAGAACTGGATAGCCATATGTAGAAGAATGAAAGAGGATTACCATCTCACACCTTATACAAAGATCAACTCAAGATGGATCAAAGACCTAAATATAAGAGCCAAGACCATAAAAACCTTAGAAAGCAGTGTAGGGAAACATCTACAGGACCTTGTAATAGGTAATGGATTTATGAATATCTCACCAAAAGCACGAGCAGCAAAAGAACTAATAGATAAATGGGACTTCCTCAAAATTAAAGCCTTCTGCACCTCAAAGGAGTTTGTCAAGAAAGTAAAAAGGGAGCCCACACAGTGGGAGAAAATATTTGGCAATCATATATCTGATAAGAAACTTATAACTTGCATATATAAAGAACTCCTACATCTTGAAAATAAAAAGATAAACAATCCATTTAAAAAATGGGAAAAAGACTTAAACAGACACTTCTCCGAAGAAGAAATACAAATGGCAAGAAAGCACATGAAAAAATGTTCCGAATCTCTAGCTATCAGGGAAATGCAAATCAAAACCACAATGAGATACCATCTTACACCCATAAGATTGGCAGCTATGAAAAAAACAGAAGAATACAAGTGCTGGAGAGGATGTGAAGGAAGGGGAACACTCATCCACTGCTGGTGGGAATGCAGAAGGATCCAACCATTCTGGAGAACAGTATGGCGGTTTCTCAAAAAACTAGCCATAGATTTGCCATATGACCCAGCAATACCACTGCTGGGAATATACCCAGCAGAACTGAAAACAAGAACACAAACCAATATATGTACACCAATGTTCATAGCAGCATTGTTCACTATTGCCAAAAGTTGGAATCAACCCAAATGCCCATCAACAGACGAGTGGATCAATAAAATGTGGTATATACACACAATGGAATACTACTCGGCTGTAAGAACAAACACACTACAAACACATGTGATAACATGGATGAATCTTGAGAACCTTATGTTGAGTGAAGCAACCCAGACATTGAAGGACAAATACTACATGACCTCAATGATATGAAATAAACAAGCTGCCCTAGATAGCAAGAGACTGAACGATAGGCTTGCAGGAAATCGGAGGGTGGAGGAAGGATATGAGCCGATGTCTGCAGGGGTGGAATTTAAGACGAGATGGTGGTAAGTATGAACACAAAGAAGAGATAAAAGGGGGGCAAGGGGTTGCCTTTGCTTGGGGCTTTGCGGGTTTGAGGGTGGCTGGGGAGGGACGGGTGGGTAACGTTGCCCAAAAGTGGGGGGAGGGAGGGGTAGCATACGAACCAGGAGAGGGTCAGGTGTTGGTGGAGAGTAAAATGCCGAGAAAATCATATCAAAATATAATAAAGAGGGTTACCTGTTTAGAATGCTCGGAGGGGAGGGTCTGATGCAGGACGGGCTCCTGGGGAATGTCTAAATGCTCATTCTGCCAGAGTGGGTGACACCATGGGGTAGAAACCCAAGTAGTGAGAGTGGGGGTGGACCCACATCCTGGGGAGGACTAATGCCATCCAATAGAGGGAACTGTATCCCTCGAGAGAAAGGGTGGCTCCCAGGGCATTGGGGCAGTTGAGCAAGTTAGGCCCTGAACACTATTCCATCTATCTCTGGAAGTGGCTCCTCAGGAAACGGAGGTTGGCTATCACTGAGGGCACCAAGGTGGAAGGGAAAATGGACGTTAAATGTGTGGAACCAAAGTAAATGGGGGGGGGGTAAGAGAGGAGTTTCTTGAGAGTACACAAGGATGGATATAAAACATGTAATATTACACCATAACATATAGGAGATGACAGACTGATAATGTAAACCATAATGTAAAACATAGGATAACTAAAAATGTAAAGAACTGTGTATCCTAAAGTATGCACCATAATGTAAACACAGATGTCACCTTGTTAGAAAGCTAATGTCTCAGACTCTGTACATCACTTTAAGTAAATATGATATGAATAGGGCGTAAGAGTATCACTGTGGAAGGGAAAAGGTTTTCTGGTGGATGTGTGGGAGTGCTGTATATTATATATATACATTGCTGTGGTCTAGGACTCCTGTGAAGAAAAGCTGAATAATTAGGGGGGGGGGGGGAAAGAAAAAAATAGGATGTGGAATTTTTTCAAGTCAACATTCTTTATCTAAGTTCTTTATCTAACTTTATCCAAGTTCTTTATCTATCCTTTAAACCCATCGCTATATGCCATTCCCTAGTAAGGGACCATGACATTATATTGGGCTTCAAATTTCGGGGAGTTCTGGATCACAGAGTGTTTCAACAATGGCAATGGAGGGATACTGGTATGGGATACCAATGACACATGATATATGACTGACAGGGAGCTGTACAGAACATATGTCCAGGGTGCATGGTAATGTTTGGATATACTCATAGTGGCAACAATTAAAAACCACAGTAGGGGGGGTACTGGATTCCTGGCCAGTGGTGCTCTGTCGTGGTCCCTAGGGGAGCAGCGACAGTCTCCCAGGTACAGTGGTGGGGACCGGGAGGGAGTGAGGGTTCAACAGTGAGCCCCTGATACTAATGACTATGCTTGTGAGCTGATAAACCCAAAATAATAACAAGGCCTAGAGCAACTTTGTGCCTGGGAATTTCCTTCTGTCAGCCTTCATGTTACTCAAATGTGGCCAGTCTCGAAGCCAAACTCAGCATGTAAATGCAATGCCTTCCCCCCAGCGTGGGACATGACACCCGGGGATGAGCCTCCCTGGCAACGAGGGACCACTATCAACTACCAACTGATGATGCAACTGGAAAATGACCTTATACGGAAGGTTCAATGCGGATCAGCAGAATATCCATGTCTACATAAAATACCATGACTTTAAAATGCTGTCTGACCTAAAGTAAGGGGGAAATGGAAAGGAGAAATGAGTTTATATGGCTACGAGTTTCTAAAAAAGAGTCTGGAGGCTGGCAGAAGGTTTGCCCTCATGCACAACTGAGCAGAGTCAGAGAGACAGATAAAGCAGATACAACCCCCAGATATTGGTTCCTTTGAGGGCTAAAGAGACCCATGGGAGTTATGGTCATGGCCGATGGGGTTAACTACCAGGGCAGATGGCCCCTCTTTGGAAATGGTGTTTATGTGTGATGAATCTGGACTCAGATGGGATCTCCCTTCATAAGACTTTCATGCTAATGTGCTGGAGGTGCAGTTAATGTTGGGGTTTAAGATATATTTAGGGGATTTGAATCTCTGGACTGACAATGTGATAGCCAGATCCTGAGCCTCAACAGACTCCAGCACCTACAATCTGATTTATTGGACTTACCACACTCAGCTAAGATGGAGGTGAAGAAGGACAACCACCACACCATGGAGCCTAGAGTGATTACAACTGAAAATGGGAGGATTGCATCCAGCATCCAGGTGGAATCTGAGCCTCCTCTTGACATAAAGGTGCAATGGACACAACCAATCCAGTGTCCACATAGAAGAGGTGGCATTGGATTGGGAAAAGTGGACATAATGGACAAAGGGTATGGGGAAAGGCAGGAAGAGATGAGAGGTGGAGGCGTCTTCGGGACATGGAGCTGCCCTGGATGGTGCTTCAGAGGTAATCACCGGACATTGTAAATCCTCACAGGGCCTACATGATGGAATAGAGGAGAGTATGGGCCATGATGTGAACCAATGTATATGAGGTGCAGAGGTGCCCAAAGATGTACTTACCAAATCCAATGGATGTGTCATGATGATGGGAACGAGTGTTGTTGGGGGGGGGGAGAGGGGGGGTGGGGGGGTGGGGTTGAATGGGACCTCACATATATATTTTTAATGTAATATTATTACAAAGTCAATAAAAAATAAAAAAATTAAAAAAAAAAAAAAAAAAAGAATAACTGGAAAAAAAAAAAAAAAAAAGATAGAAAAAAATCCAGCAGCTACAAAAGGATTTGAATGACATCACAAAATGCACAAATATACACATTATAGGCATCCAAGAAGGAGAACAGAAGGAAAAGGGGACAGAAGAGGTTGGAGGAAATAATGGCTGAAAAGTTCCCAAAACTATTGAGGGAGATGGATGTCAAAGGAAAGAAATCACATGATCATGTATCTATAGATGCAGAAAAAGCATTTGACAAAATACTGCACCCTTCCTAGATAAAAACACTGCAAAAGATGGGAATAGAAGGAAACTTTCTGAACATGATCAAGGGTATATATGAAAAAACCCACAGCTAATGTCATTTACAATGGTGAAATCCTAATATCTTTCCCTCTAAGATCAGGAACAAGACAAGGATGTGTGCTATCACCCCTTCTATTTGACATTGTGTTAGAAGTACTTGCTCAAGCACTGAGGCGAGAAATATATAAAAGGCATCCAAATCAGAAAGGAAGAAATAAAAATTTCACTGTTTGCAGATTACATGATCCTATACATAGAAAGCCCTGAGAAATATGCAACAAAGCTTCTAGATATTGAGTGACTTCAGTAAAGTCACAGGTTATATGGTATTTGTGCGACAATCAGTAGCATTTCTGTACACCAATGATGAGCAATCCAAGGAGGAAATCAAGAAAAAAATACCACTTACAATAGTAAGTTAAAAAATCAAATAACTAGGGATAAATTTAACTAAAGATGTAAAAGACTTATACACAGAAATCTACACAATGTTGTTAAAGGAAATCAGAGAAGATTTACTAAATGGATGAATATTCCCTGTACATGGATAGGAAGACTAAATATCATTAAGATGTCTATCCTACCCAAACTGATCTACAAATTTAATGCAATCCCAATAAAAATCAACACAACATTTTTTACTGAAGTCAAAAAACTATGAAATTTATTTGGAAGGGAAAGAGGCCCTGAATAGCCAAAGACATATTTGAAAAAAAAAAAAGAAATCAGAGGACTCATACCACCTGGCTTTAAAACATACTACAAAGCTATAGTGGTCAAAACAGTAAGGTATTGACACAAGGATAGACATACTAACCAATGGAACTGAATTGAAAGTTCTAATATAGATCCTCACTTATGCAGTCATCTGATATTCAACAAGGCCACCAACCCCACACAACTTGGAGAGAATGGCCTCTTCAACAAATGGTGTTTGAAGAACTGAATATCCATATGCAAAAGAATAAGAGAAGATTACCATCACACACCTTATACAACAATCAACTCAAGATGGATCAAAGATCTAAATATAAGGGCCAAGACCATAAAGACCTTGGAAGATAATGTAGGAAAGCATCTACAGGACCTTGTAATAGGAAATGGCTTCATGAACTTCACACCCAAACCATGAGCAGCAAAAGAAAAAATTGATAAATGTGACCTCAAAATTAAAGCCTTTTGCACCTCAATGGAGTTTATCAAGAAAATGAAAAGACAACCTATACAATGGGAGAAAATATTTGGTACACATATATCTGATAGCCTAATACTCAGCATAGATAAAGAAATCCTATATCTCAAAAATAAAAAGACAACCCATTTCCAAAATGGGTAAGAGATTTGAACAGATGCTTCTCCAAAGAAGAAATACAAATGGCTAAAAAGCACATGGAAGGATGCTAAATATCACTAGCCTTTAGGGAAATGCAAATCAAAACTACAATGAAATACCATTTTACACCCATTGAACTGGTGGCTATTAAAAAAACAGAGGACTACAAGTTTTGGAATGGATGTAGAGGAATGGGAACCCTCATCCACTGCTGGTGGGAATGTAGAAGGATCCAGCCATTCTGGAGGACAGTTTGGTGGTCCTCAAATACTACCTGTAGATTTGCCATATGACCCAGTAAATCTACTGCTGGGTATATACCCAGAAGAACTGAGAACAAGGACACAAATCGATATATGCACACCAATGTTTATAGCAGAATTATTTGCTATTGCCAAAAGTTAAAATCAACCTAAATGCCCATCAACAGATGAATGGATAAACGAAATGTGGTGTATACAATGGAATACTATGCAGTTGTAAGAAGGAATACAGTACTAACACATGGGATAACACAGATGATTCTTGAGGACCTTATGTTGGAGCAAAGTAAGCCATGCATTGAAGGACAAATATTACATGACCTCTCTGATGTAAATTAGGTAAATCAAGCTCTCTCAGAGGGCCAGAGATTGGAAGATAGGCTTACAGGAAATGGGAGAGGGGGGAAAGAGGAAGGATGTGAGGTAATGCGCACACAGGTTAAATTTATGGTAATTTGGAGGTAAGTAGTTGTGCACTGAAGGGATAAGATGGGAGCATAAGGATACTATTTGGTATCCTTTGCATGCTTGAGGTGGCTAAGTTTGGGAGGATGGGTCAGATGGTGCAATTTATTAAGGGAAGGTTTGAGGAAAGCAGGTGAAATGGGAGATTACTGGGTATGTGGTTGAAACTATAATGTTGAGAAAACTCTTTAGAAAATATAATAAAGAAAGGTTACTGGTTTAAGGTGTTTGACGGGGGGCATCTGGCAGAGGGTGTACATGGGGCAGACTTCTGGGGAGTGTGTGAATGCTCATCATGTCATAGTGTGTTATATCAGTGGGTGGAGACCCATACAGTGAGCGGGAAGGTGTTATATTATACCCCCATCCTGGGGAGGTCTAATGTTCTCAGAGGGCTCCCAATGCGGGAAGAAAACACTAGTGTGTTAAGCCCTCGGCATTGTTGCAAGTATCTAGGAATCTTGTCCTTTAAGCAGTGAAGCATGTTTGACACTGTGGGCCCAGAGGGAAGGGGGTGATACGAATAGAAGAGATGGAAGAGGGGGTAACTGCAGGGCAATTGAGGTGTTCTAAGTGATCCTACAATGATGGATATAGGCCATGTTAAAATTCCCCCAAAATTTATAAACGTGTATATTCTAAAATGTAAAGTATAATGTAACTAAAATTTTATAAAAGTGTACAGTCTAAAATGTAAACCATAATGTAAACCATAATGGAATCATTGTTGGTAGCTATGTTTAAATATCTGTCTATCAATTGCACCTAATGTAACATCCACATTTTAAAAGATCATTGCTGGGGAAGGGGGAAAAGGGTTTGATGTTGGTTTTATGAGAGTCCCCTATATTCTAAATGTGAATTTACTGTAACCTAAAACTTTTTTGAAGACATAAAAAAAAAAAGAATGTAGACACAGAGGAATAAATGGAAGAGTTTCCCTTGCCACTGTACATACAGGGCAACGTCTATTAGACTCATAGAAAACAAAACACCAAAAAAAATTTTTATGGTATTTTTCTTTTTTTAATAAATTCATTTTTTACTTTATTTTAGTTTTTCTAAATTATTATGTATTCTATTTCTAATCTTTAAACCTATCATTTCTATTTCATTTTCCTTATTAATTGAATTTGGCAATATAGTAGACTTCACTTTTGAAGAAGTTTTTAATCACAGAGGGGTTCAACTGTGGCAGGAGCGGAGCAGTGATGGGGTGTCATTCATGGGGGATGTATGGGTGAGAGGGAGTTCTCCAGGGCATGTTTTAAGAGTATATAGAGATGTTCAGATGTTCATTGGTTATTGACATAGTGGGTAGAGTTTCACATGACACCTAAGCGAGGGCTGAGTTCCCATTCGAGGGAACTCTGTTGCACTCCCCAGTGGAGCAGCAACAATCCCCCAAGTGCAAGGGCAAAGACCAGTAAAGAAGGATGGTCCAATGATGGGTCCTTGATACTGACGATGATACTTATGAGCCTGTGTGCTTGAAATTTCAACTAGGCCTAGAGCTGCAGGGTGCCTAAGAGTTACATCCTGAGAGCCTCCATGTTGCTCAATTGTGGCCATCTCTAAGCCAAATGCAGCATATAAATGCATTACCTTCCCCCCAGCATGGGACATGCCCCCCGGGGAGGAGCCTCCTTAGAGCTGAGGGATTACTACCAAGCACAAGCTGGCAATGCAACTTGAAAAAGGAGAAACAGTAAAGACAAATGAATTCATATGGCTAAGAGACTTCAAAGTGAGTCAGGAGGTCATCAGAGGGGTCACGCTTATGCAAATCTCACCAGAATCTCAGAGACAGCCAAAGTAAATACAACTCCAAGTAGTGGTGCTCCTGAGGGCTACAGAGACACCCAGGTCTTATGCTTATGACAGATGACTCTGGAGTTTGGTGCCTTGCCAGATGCACAACATTACACATCTTGCCATAACCCATGGAATGGACTGAGAAAGAATGTAAACTACAATGTAAAGTATAATCCATGCTGTGTAGCAGTGCACCAAAATGTGTTCATCAAATGCAATGAATGTGCAGCACTGATGAAAGAGTTTGGTGATGTGGGAGGAGTCAGGGTAGTGGGGGTATATGGGATCCTCATATTTTTTAGTGTAGCATTTTGTATGATCTACGTATCTTTAAATAAATAATTTTTTTTTAAATAGCTGAGAACCACGTAGTGTAAAATGGAATTAGCATGGGAACGTCCTAGGGTTTTAATTTGGAAAAAGACATAGATCATATAATTAAAACTACAAACTGCCTCTAGAAAAATACACAAACACTACATTTTGCACACAATTTTAGGAGATTCACAGACCCACAGAAGATTGAATTTTGAGGAAAACTGATATTTTGACATGGAGAGAAGGGGATTTTGCCTAATGAGTGAGCTATCTAGCCAGCAGTGGGGAATTGTATTCATGTGGTACTTTGCCTAAAATCTATATATTAACTGTGGTAAAGAATGCACAACTCTGTAATTATACCAAGAGCCATTGATTGTACATCTTCAATGGATTGTATGGTATATAAATAAAAACTTCTTAAAAAATAAAAATAAAAAATAAAATTAATGAATCTTCCAAAAAAGTGAAGGGAATGTCTATAATCTGATAGGAAGCATATAGCTAAACCCAAGCAAACAAAAAACAAGCACTCTATTTCTGGAGTCTGAGTATATTACTCTAGGATCAATGCTAAAATACATAATCACTATAAATATAAAATGAATGTCTACATGAAAATACAAGAAAGCAACATTAAATTTTTTAATTTTAATTTTTAAAGAAGTTTTGGATTACATAAATGCTACATAAAAAATATAGGGGATTCCCATATGTCCCACTTCCTCTCACTCCGCTTTCCCACATTAGCAACATCCTTCATTAGTGTAGTACATTTGTTGCAATTGATGAACTCATATTGAAGCATTGCTACTAACTGTGGACTACAGTTTACATTATAGTTTATACTTTGTCCCATGCAATTTTGTAGGTTATGACAAAATATAGCCTGAGTCCATCATTACAATGTCATGGAACAATGTCCCCAAAATGCCCCCATGTTACACCTGTTCTTCCCTCTCCCTTCTCTCAGATCCACTGGTGGCGACTGCCTTTATATCAATGATAAAAGTTCTTCCATTGCTAGAATAATAATAAGTCTACAATAGAATAATACTAAGTTTCCTTTAGCTCCTTGTTCATTTCCCAGTCTTGAGGATTTGGGAATAATGATGCCCACTCTGTTTCTACTTAAGACGGGGCTTAGATACCATGAGTCAGATGGATGGAACTACCTTGCTTGCATTTGCAAACAGTTTCTGTTCCTTGGGAAGGTCATTGTCCATCAACTCCTTGTTAATCATCCTGGGTGAGAGTAGGTGTTGCAACTCTGCTGAGATGTGGGCTCACTTGGCACATGGACAGAGCAAAGATTTATATTTAACAAGTATAGTGGAAATTATAGGTTGAAATAAACGAGGCAGAAGAGCCATATGTAGGGAAACTGTCAATGATTACATTTAAGATTATGATTCTCTAGCCTACATATATTTGCAAACTACCACAGAGACCACTGAAATAAAATTGAGAGTTAAAAATCAACCCTCATGTTTATGAAGAACTGATGTTTGACAAGGGTCCACTCAATTGGAAAAGAATAGTCTCTTCAACAAATTCATCTGGGAAAACTGGATCTCCATATGAAAAACATGAATGGGGACCCCTATTTCACACCACATACAAAAATCAACTTAAATTCATCAAAGACCTAAACATTAGAGCTTGAATTATCAAACTCCTAGAAAGAAAACACAGGGCAACATCTTCATGACCTTGTGTTAGGCAATGGTTCCTTAAACTTTACAGTCAATACATAAACAACAAAGGAAAAACTAGTTAAATCAGACTTCATCAAAATGAAAACTTTTGTGCATCAAAGGATATTTTTCATGACAGTGTAAAGACGACCTGCTCAATGGGAGAAATATTTGGAAGCCACACATACATCTGATATGAGTTTAATACCCACAATATGTAAAGAAATCCTTCATCTCAATAATAAAAAGACAAACAAGCAATTTTAAAAATGGGCAAAATATTGAATAGCCATGTCTCCAAAAATGATTTTCAAATGGCCAAAAAGCCCATGAAATGATGATCAACATCGTCAGCTATTTGGGAAATGCAAACAAAAACCACTATGAGATATCATTGGCTACTTAATTAAAAGAATAAGCAACAGGAAATTACAAGTGTTGTATGGGATGTAGCAAATTTGGACACTCATCCCTTGCCTTCTGGGAATGTAAAATGTTTCAGCTGGGAGAGGGAAGAAGAGGTGTAATATGGGAGCATTTTCAGGATTTGGAATTGTCCTGATTGACATTGTAATGGCATATACAGGCCCTTCTATATCTGCCATAACCTGAAGAATTGAGTGTGAGAGTGTAAACTACCATGTAAACTATAATCCATGCTTAGTGGCAATGCTCCAAAATGTAGTCATCAATTGCAATGAATGTACCTTACTAAAGAAAGATGTTGTTAATGTGGGAAAATGTGGGAGGTGTGGGGAGTGGGGCATAGGGGATTTCCATATGTGGGAATTGTAAAATTGTAATCACATTTTATGTGACATTTGTAAAATCTAAGTATCTTTAAAAAAGAAAAAAAGATTTCCCCCTAATAAAGTCTCTTTATAAAAGACAAACCATTTCTGGTAATACTGCATTGGCAGCCCTGGGTAAACTAAAACACAGGGTCTCAAATAGTTATTTTTACACCAATGTTCATGCAACATTATTCACAAATGCTTAAAGATGGATACAACCCAAATACCCATGAACAAATGAATGGGCAAATACAATATTATATAAACACAAATTGGAATATTTTTCCTCTGTACAATGTATGAAGTTCTGATATATGCAACAACATGGATGAACCTTGAAGAAATCATATTGTGTGAAATAAGACAGACATAAAAGAGATGATCTCACTGATATGAAATAATTACAAGAAAATACATTGAATCAGAAACTAGAATTTAGTTTATCAGGGCCCCAGGTGGAGGTAAGGAATGGAGGTAAATAATAAATTGTAATTAGTTTCTATTTTGGTTGATTATGTTTTGGTAATGTATGGTGGTGATGGCTGTACAACATTGTGAATGTAATTAACAGCACTGAATTACTATTATAAAATAATTTTTGAAAAAATCAAATATATGACTACAACACAGTGACTCCTATTGTATACAATGGGCTATTGTTCATAGCACAGTTCTAAAATTGTTTTTTCATTAATTCTAACGAATGTACCTCACTAATTCATTTTCATAATAGGTGGTATATTGGATATCTGCATTATATGCATGATTTTTCTGGTATACCTACAAATTCTCCAATTTGAAAAATGGAAAAGAATGGGAGAAGGTTCTACCGTAATTTCTGACCTCACAGTTTTCCCCATCCCTTTGTGGTGTGGAGCTGGCCTGTGCTCCCACTGTGGATCCCTGGCCTTGCCCAGTACTGAATAAATTAGCCCTGATGTGCACAATGAGTTTCTTGTATGGTGCTGCCAGTCTGTTTTCTGGCATCTTGAAGGTCTCAATCAGGACACTTATATCTGAACTGCGTTCTCAGAAATTACCCTGCAGGCAGAAACAGCTTACACCCAGAGAAATCTACACATGACATGGCTTGAGGCAAAAAACTACCATTTCAAGATGCAAAATAGAGTAGGAAGGAGTGGGATTAACTTTATTCAATCAGTAGTAAAGGGAGCATTTATATTCCTGTGAATGGGGCAATTCCAAAAGCCAGCATCCCGTTTCAAGGACAGGACACAGGGTTAGAAAAGACTGAGAGAAGTCCAACATTTTGCAACATTCCTGGTAGGCGAGCTAAACCCTGAAAGAGAGCTCCAGCTTATACTGTGAAAGGTGCTGTTTCATTTCTCTACCTGAATATAAACTGAAGGAACAGGCAAGTCAGGGACAGTTCATCAAGATGGATAGTTAATAAAAAAATTAAATCATGGACAATACATTAGTGCAAATTGTTAATAATAATCAAAATTCATTGATTGTGGTAAAAATTCTGTTTCAAGAGAAAAATAGAATTTTAGAAAAACTACTCTACTCCACATTAACTTGAGTTCTGAATATTTAAGGCATGTTTGGTAGGATTGTTGATATCAATGAACGTGGTTTATTTTGGTATTTTATATAAAATATGCATATTTATAACACCTTGATTGCTCTCTGAACCCATAACACCTATATTCATGTTTCATATGAAGTTTTACTATCTCAAACAGTCTCATGTATAGATTTTAGCTTTCTTTTAGTAATATATCTGACCTTAAAGTTTTCCTTTGAACCACTGTCATGCCCATATAATAGCTCTGCTAGTTGTAAACACCATGATATGCTTTCACCATTTGTATTCATTTTCAAAGATTAACAAACAAACTTTTTACCAATCCTGCACAGATTAACCCTCAGCTTTCTGTTTTCTACCTTCACTTTATTTTCTGGTAAACTACATTCTAAGTATTAACTCCATGAATTGACACAATATATTTAGTTCATAGTAGTGCAGTAATAAAGTGTTTGTCCTTTTGTGTCTGGCTTGCCTCATTCAACATAATATCCTCCAAGTTCATCCATGTTGTCATATGCTTCACAACTTCATTCTTCTTACTGCTGCATAATATTCCATCATGTATATACACCACAATTTTTTTATCCTTTTCTCAGTTGATAGACACCTGGGTTTTTTCCAACTTTTGGAAATTGTGAGTAATAGCACTATGAACATCAGTTAGTAGATGTCTGTTCTTGGTTCTGCACTCAGTGCTTCTGGATATATACCTAGTAATGGTATTGCCAGGACCCATGGCAAATCTATATTCAACTCCCATAGGGGGAAGCAGACTTGGCCCAGTGGATTGGGCATCCGTCTACCACATGGGAGGTCCATGGTTCAAACCCCGGGCCTCCTTGATCCGTGTGGAGCTGTGCGCGCAAGGAGTGCCGTGCCACACAGGGGTGTCCCCCGCGTAGGGGAGCCTCATGCGCAAGGAGTGCACCCCGCAAGGAAAGCCGCCCAGCGTGAAAGAAAGTTCAGCCTGCCCAGGAATGGCGCCGCACACACAGAGTGGTGATGCAGCAAGATGACGCAACAAAAAGAAAGATTCCTGTGCTGCTGACAACAGAAGTGGACAAAGAACACACAGCAAATGGACATAGAGAACAGACACCTGGGGATGGGGGATGGGGAGCAGGGGAAGGGGAGAGAAATAAATTTAAAAAATAAATCTTAAAAAAAAAAACTTCCATAGGAGCTGCCAATAGCCCTCCACAGTGGCTTTACCATTCTACATTCCCACCAATAGTGAATAAGTGTTCCTATCTCTCCACATCCTCCCCAACATTTACAGTTTTCCTACTTTTTAATAGCAGTCAAATAGGTGTGAAATGATATCTCATTGTAGTTTTGATTCGCATTTCCCTAGTCACTAGTGAATGTTGAACATTTTTTCATGTATTTCTTCACCATTTGCATTTCTTCTTTGAACAACTGTCTTTTCAAGTCTAGCCCATTTGATTAAATCAGATGGTTTATCTTTTTATTATTGAGTTGTGTGATCTCCTTATTTATCATGGATATCAAACCATTATCAGAAATATGATTGCCAAATACTTTCTGGTTCTTAGTTTTATATTTATGTCATTGATTTATTTTGAGTTAATTCTTGTATAAGGTGTGAGATAGGGGTCCTCTTTCTTTCTTTTGGTTATGGATATCCAGTTCTCCCAGCACCATTTGTTGAGTAGACTTTTCTTGCCCATGTGGGAAGACTTGATCTTCTCATCAAAAATCACTTGACCTTAGACGGGAAGGTCTATTTCAGAGTTTTCAAGTTTGTTCCATTGGTCATTGTATTTGTATTTATGCCAGTAACCATGCTGTTTATACCATATAGCTAAGTAATATGCCTTAAAGTCCAGAAGTGAGAGTCCACCAACTTCATTCTTCTATTTTAAGGTATTTTTGGCTATTTGAGGTCCCTTACCTTCCAAATAAATTTGACAATTGGTTTTTCCATTTCTAAAAAAAAAAAAAAAAAGGCTGTTTTGATTAATTGCTGGAATTGTGTTGAATCTCAATCAGTTTGGGTAGAATTGACATTTTAATGTCAATATTTAGCCTTCCAATCCATGAACAAAAAATGTTCATCCATTTATTCAAGTCTCCAGTTCCTTTTAGCATTTTTTGGTAGTGTTCTGAATACAGGTCTTTTATATCCTTGTTTAAATTATTCCTAAATATTTTATTGTTTTAGTTGATATTACAAATGGAATTTTTTCCTGATTTCCTCCTCAGATTGCACATCAGAAGTGTATAGAAATGCTATTGATTTATCTGTGTTAATCTTGTATTCTGCCACTTTGATGAACTCCACTATTAGTTCTTGTGACTTTGTTGTGAAGTTTTCAGGAGATTCCAGGGGTTGATTTGATTCCACTGATTCAAATCACCAGTGAATAGTGAAAGTTTTATCTTTCCTATTTGGGTGTCTTTTAGTTCTTTATCTAGCCTAATTGCTCTAGCTCGACCTATAGCATAATATTGAATAACAATATTGAGAGTGGACATCCTTGTCCTGTTTCTGAACTCAGAGGGAAAAATTTTAGATTTTTACCTTTGAGTACAATGCTAGCTGCAGGGTTTTCATATATGCCCTTTACCATATTGAGAAAATGTCCTTCTATTCCTATCTTTTGGTGAATTTTTGTCAAGAAAGGGTGCTATATTTTGTTAAGTGCTTTTTCTGTATCAATTGAGAAGATCAGGTGATTTTTCTCCATTGACTTATCAATGTGAATTTTTGCAGTAATTCATTTGCTTGTGTTGAACTACCCTTGGACACCTGGGATAAACACATTATCATTGTGTAATTCTTTTTATGGTGCTTTTGGATTCTGTTTGCAAGTATTTTTTAAGGACTTTTGCATCTATATTTGTTAGAGATATAGTTCTGTAATTTTCTTCTTTTTTTTTCTTTTTTTGTAGTATCCTTATCTGGTTTTGGTATTAGGGTGGTGTTGGCTTCATAAAATGAAGTTTGTAGCATTCTTTTCTGTTCAATGTTTTGGAAGAGCTTGAGCAAGATTGGTATGAGTTCGTCTTTGAATGAGTGGCAGAATTCACCTGTGAAGCCATCTGGTCCTGGACTTTTAGATGACTGTTTCAATCTCTTTACTTGTGAATTGTTTGTTGAGGTGTTCTGTTTCTTCTAAGGTCAATGTAAGTGGGTTGTGTGTTTCTAGCTATTTGTCCATTGTCTCTACATTGTCTAATTTTTTGGCATACAGTCATTCATAGTATCCCTTTATGATCTCTCTTATTTTTATGAGTTCAGTGGTAATATTTCCCTCTAATTTCTGATTTTATTTATTTGCATCTTCTCTCTTTTTTTTCTTTATTAAGTTTAGCTAAGGTTTGTAGATTTTGTTGATATTCTCAAAGAACTAACTTTTGGTTTTGTTGATTCTCTTGATTTTGTTTTTTATTTTTTGTTCTCAATTTCATTTACTTCTGCTCTGATCTTTACAAATTTTTCCTTTGGGATTACTTTGATGTTCTTTTTATTTCCTCCAGGTGTGCATTTCAATCTTGAATTTTAGCTCTTTCTTCTTTTTTAATGTAAGCATCGAGAGCTATAAATTCCCTTCTCGGCATTGCCTTTGCAGTGTCCCATATATTTTTTTGGTTTTTTTTTTAAAGGATTGCTGATTCTTTTTCTTATCCCCTCTTGCAGCTTTTTTTTTTTTTGCTTGCTGTCTACTCTCTGTGTACATTCACTGAGTGTTCTTCTGTGTCTGTATTTATTTTTATTTTATCCCCCCCTTGCAGCTTGCTTGCTGTCTGCTCTCTGTATCCATTTGCTGCTCACTCTTCTGTTTTTGCTTATCTCCCTTTTTGTTGCATCACCTTGCTGAGTCAGCTCTCTGCAGCACTTGTAGGCTGGTGGCACTCTGCATTGCCTGGACCAGTGGCTCTCTGCAGTGTGCAGACAAGCCTGCCTTCACAAGGAGAATAAAAACGCAGAAGATGCTTCTTTGAATCATTGATAAAATTGACAAATCTTTCACTAGGCTGACAAAGAAAAAAAAAAGAGATAGGGAACAAATAACTAAAATAAGAAATGAATGGTGGGGGGGCAGTGCTGACTCCAGAGAAATAAAAAATGTTCTTGAAATGATTCTATAAGAACTTGTATGCCAAAAAATTAGAGAACCTAGATGAAATGGACAATTTGTCTGAACACCAAATTACCTTCACTGACTTAAGAAGAAATAGATCTCAACATAACCATAATGGTTAAATAAATTGAATCAGTATTAAAGCCACCCCTTCTGCCCCCAAAAAAGCTCCAGACAAGGGGCTTTGTGTTAAGTTCATCCCTAATCCATCATGACTTTGTCTTAGCTTGATTACATCTGCAAAGACCTTATTTCCAAACAAAGTCACACCTTATATATACTGGGTTTAAGATGTTATATTTTTTGAGGGCCTATAAATCAATCCATAGCACTCCTTTATTCTACACATTTTCTCTTTTAATTAAGATGCATAAAAATAAAGCCCTTATAAGGCATTGCACTTCTCTTTTTAGGGGAGAATGAATACAGCATGAAGCAAATTGCCAAAGTTATTATTAAGGGGTAATTCCTCCCCACTGAAACAGAAAATGCAGGATCAATGCCCCATGCCCACACTCCCATCAGGTGGCTGCTCCTCTCTATTACTGCTGCTCTTCTGACTGTCCTTCTAAGAGAATGCCCTAACCCTGTCAATTTAAGCCAGAGGAAACTCAAATGGAACAGAGTGTTCCACTTAGATTAGCTTCAATGCCTCAGTGCATGAAAAGGTGAAAGTCCACTCAGTATTGCATTGAATTCCTTAAAATTGTCCAGCAGCATAAACCAGATGAACCATAATATATTTCTATGAGATCACATGCCTTGAAAAAGTTCCACTGAAACTCACAGAAGAGATGTGATTCATTGTCAGTTTTCCTTATCAATTACTCAGAAGGGGAATTAAGAACAAGGGTAGACTCCTCCTTCAGGTAATCATTAAAGAAATCTAATGTGTGTCATGGTTGATGTGACAGATTTTTTTGTGCTTTTGAATTTGTTGGATGCTCTCAGTTTCTACTGCCTGCGAGGCTTCTTGTGTGGAATAGCAACAATTCTTTCAGGAATTCTCCAGTACATGTACTGCTAAATAACTCGTTAACCACAACAATTTCCAGTCACGCAAACCACCACAGCATTGTCTCCTACACACCAAATGAAGAACACATAACTGACTATGGACAAAGGGAAATTTATATGCTTTATACACAATAAAGTTACCAAAGATTGTGTCTAAAGGAAGGAAAGTAAATTGAGAAATTCTTCTACATTATTGCTTTACCATGATGATGTGTTTCTAGGTGTCATGACCTGTTCTTCTCATAAAAGATATTAATCCATTCAGTTTAGGTTGATTTTCTTGGCATTCAGGTGATACCTTGTCAAACTACGATTTCTACTTCTACTTGAAATTACTACAGTTGGTCACTGAACATTTTAAACTGAATCAAAACTGCCTGTTTTTCTGTAAACTGTCAGCTTTCTGCTTGCAGTCTCTAGAGAGGTTCCCATCAGGCTTTCCTTAGCAGGTGCTTCTCAATTCCCTCCTCCAAACTTCTAAACATGGGGAAGGTAATAAAGTTGATATTTTGCAATATTGACTCTTCATTTTAGATATGTTGACCTAATCAATACATCTAATTATTGAGTTTTCACCTCTACCTTTTCTCATGTCTTTGAGAAATTTTAGACTTACCTGCCCTTACAACTTTTATATATATTTACCATGTTCATGGAGATCTCATTTTGTATTTTGCATCATCCCATCTGTCCTTTAAGGTCCCAAACTTTCCTTTAAAATATAATATCTACTTGCTTATCTTAATAGCTCTGTCTTCCTTTCCTTTTTTATTCTGATAGAAAAGTCAAAGCATAAAATATAAATGAACCCTAACTTAAACCATGGATGGTTTTTAATAATAATTATAAAAATGTGCCTTTTTCAATTGTAGCAAATGAACCACACCAATGTAAAATGGTAATAATAGAATCATATATGGGTATCATTTTATGCATGATTTTTCTGTAAACCCTTCTGATATTCTGTAAACCCTTCTCCAATTTAAAGAAAAATAATCAAAGCACAGTTTCAAACCACTATATGTGTTCCTTGGTTTCATCAGTAAATTGAATTCTGAGGAACATGGATTTCCTAGCACATGCCTTCTTAACCGTTGGTTTATAACTATGGGTTTTCAATAACTTTATTATTATACTTGATATTTTGTTTTAAAAAGGTGATACATTGTCTGTATGGAAGTCAATAATTAATTTTATAAATGACCTAAATAAAATTTACGCTCACTTTGTGAGTAAAGACAGCCCAGAGTAACTTTAAACTACTCAGCAAAAGATATTCTTTGGTATTTTTCCCCCATACTCTCCCCATTTTCCCCAACCCCATCTCTTGGTGACCTTTAATTAACTTTCTGTTTCTGAGATTTTGCTGCTATTTCTAGACATCTAAGTGTAATCACACATTATTTGTCTTAAGGTGTGTCACTTATTTCACTAGAATAATGTTTTCAAATTACTTCCATGTTGCAACATGTCTCAGAATTTCATTGTTTCTTGTGGCAGAATAATAGTCTGTTCTGTTTATGTACCACATTTTATTTTGAAATCATTTGTCAGTGGACATTTCAGTTATTTCTATCAGAAAACATGAGAGAGCCAGGAGTCATAAATAAAAATAAAAATTCAGACCAATACCAGCTTACCAGGATTTCTTCCTTACCCATAACTAAAATTCTTCCTGAACTTGTTTTACAGCAGGGGCTCTTAACTAGGTGTCCTGGAAAGACTTCAGGAGTTCCGTGAGTTTGAATTGAAATTAAAAAAATAAAAAACATTATTCTTGTGGGAACATATTGGTGCAGGTGTGACATATTTATTAAATAATTTACATTATAGTGTGGAGCTAGTATAATTTTTATTTTGATGTCCCATGTTTTGAGTGCAGTGATTAACTGCCTACAAAAAGTTGGTGATTGTGGTGGAGATGGTTTTATGACATGGTGGGAAACTCAATTTTCTAAATGTTTGCCAAAAAAACCTGTTTGAACAGATGTTGAACCATGTTAGGTTATCAGCTATTAAAATTATTAGAAAGTTGTAAATGTAATTTTGAATAATCCTAAAATTTAATTTAAAGATATGTCAGTTTTGAGTGTCTTAAAACTATGTGCTGCTACATTCTGGGGAGGGGTCCATGGTTTTTCCTGACTGGCAGAGGGGTCTGTGGAACAAAAGTAGTTAGGAGCCCCTGTTTTACAGGCTGTCAAACTCAGCTGGAGATGGGAGACTGGAAGTGTGTGTTTTGCATTTGCCTCTTAGGTAATTTCCAAACACCTTTATGGAAAAAAACCTACTCCAGGGAGTGTTTGCCCTTCCAGTCATCATCCCATATGAGGCAAGAGGTGCATATCCACGCACAATTCCATATGAAGCAAAGCCAGACTGGTACACAAACCCACCACTGAAAAATACATGTTCCTTGAGTGCCCTGAAAATTTGTCATTCAAATAACTCCAACAAACAATGACTAATACATTAATCCCCATTCCATACCTAACTGGAAGCCTGATAAACAGTGAAGATTATTCCAGCCACTTAATTCTGAATTTAAATGCTGCCCATTTTTTTGTTCTCCTGTGCTGGAAAGGATAACTCATAATAATTAAGGATTCATAGACTTTTTTTTTCCAGGGTATATAGTTTCTTGTTTTTTTTTTAATAGATTGCCTAAATCCAATGTGATGATGAAAAATACCAGAAATATGTTGGCTTTTATAAAAGGTATTTATTTGGGATAAAAGCCCACAGTTATCAAGCCATAAAGCACAGGTTACTTCCCTCACCGAAGCCTGTGGCCGCATGTTGGAGCAAGATGGCTGCCTAAGTCTGCAAGGGTTCAGGGTTCTTGGATTCCTCTCTTCCCAAGCCTCATTTTTCTCTGGGCTCAGCACCTCTCCTCTCTCACAAGGCCAGCTGTAGAGCATCAGCCAAATGGCTCATCCCTCTTCCTAGGGCCTCTGCTGTGTCCAATTGAGCCTTCTCTCCTTCCTCACATATGTGCTTCTCTATGTACTTCCCAGGATCCAGGATCAAAACTCCAAACCTCCCTTCTCTGTGGTGTGGTTACTCCATGAGTCCCCACCCACCAGGTGGCCTGGGACCCAAAGTCCTACTGACATGGTGCAACCAAAGCCCCAATCATTATTTAATCAAGTAAAAGTGAAATATCTGAATCCAATATGATCTAATACACCCAGAGGAACAAATCATTTTACAAATATAATCCAATATCTATTTTTGGAATTCATAAACAATATCAAACTGCTACAATTACTTATGAAATTCCTGTCATTTTTACACAAATGAGTAAGCAGACTATTCAACAACAGACCAGAAGTGTTAGTCCAGTGATAATTCCTGCATGGGGTGATATGGAGAGATTCCTTTATTTTTTTTAAAATTTTTTAATTTTCTAATGTTGAAGAGAAGCTATTGGAGAATTATTGAACAAAAGAAGAATATGATCATATTGGCATGCTTTCAAATTGAGGTGTATTTTACCTATATCCTAGTGCACATGTTTTCAAATGTGGTTTGAAATATTTCCTTCTTTCTTGTCTTTTGCATTAATTAAAAAAAATTTTTTAGGCAGCTCTGGGGAATGAACCCAAGACCTTGTACGTGTGAAGCAGACACTCAACCAGAGCTACACCAGTTTCTCTAACTGAAAATTTTTTAATATCTCATTTTTTCCACAACTGGCTTTTTATCTATACCTATTTATTTCATTTTAAATGCTTGTTCTGTTTTACAACATGCTTACCTAACATCACTGTCTACCCTAAAGTAATATTGTGACATCTTATATTTAATGTAAAAATATTGCATTATATTTTCATTCAAAGTCATTTTGATATTGTCATGCATTTTTACTTTTCTTGCTATAAATCAAACACTATATTAACTTTTCCTTAAGTTAAATGTTTTAAAAGAATGAAAAAGCAAATTGAAAAATCCTTAGTGATTTTCCAAATAATTACCATTTCATTATATTCATATTTTAATAGATCTGACTGCATTTTGTGTCATTTCCATTCTATCTGAAGAGCTTCAACATTTCTTGTACTGAAGGTGAGCTAGACACAGATTTTCTTAGTTTTTTAAAGTCTAAGCAAAATTTTTAAAATCACCTCTGGTATTAAGGAAAATTATATTCCATAAATTATTCTAGGTTAAAAGTTTCTTTCTGAGGTACTTTAAACATTTCTATCCCTTGTTTTCTTTTTTTAAATACATTTTTTGTGTTTTTAAAGATACTTAGATCACATAAAAATCATATTAAAAAATATAAAGGATTCCCCTATGCCCTACTCCCACACCTCCCACTTTTCTCCACATTAACAATTTCTTTCATTAGTTTGTTAGTTCATTGCAATTTTTTAAAAGATTTATTTATTTATTTATTTCTCTCCCTCCCTCCCTCTCCCCTCCCCCCCTTAATTGATGTTAAGTTAAAATATATAAGAATCTGGTGATTTTGTTAAGTGTGAAATTGTTGATTTTTGCATTATATTTAAAAGCAACTATTGTTTTCCTCAATATTTTTGTTAGTCTTTTTTCTCTTAATATTTCCTCAGTGTCTTCAACCTATTATACATCTTTAAGTTATATTTTGCCTTATTTTATGCATTTTCCAATGTTTGTAGTCCACACTAATCCATGAAAAATCCATGTATATGGCAAAGTATATATCTCTTTATTTTTCATCTAGCCATGGTGTTTACATTAATTCATGTTTATGTGGGTAATTGATTTTGCTTTTCATTTTGGCAAATTCAGAGATGTATATTTTGCCTCTCAAATTTGTAACCTTTGATACTGCTTTAATAGAGCTTTCATACTTATAGGAATTATTTCACAAAGAGAATATTTATAGTAGAGTTGAAGTATAAATTAGGATGCCATTTTCTCAGCCTGAGTGCCATACTTCTGAACCAAAGTAACGTTTTAACATATGCTCTTTTTAATGATTGTTTCCAACAATCAAGTGAAAATAGAAGTATTGGTAGACAATGGAGTCAGGTGTATGAATATCTTAGGAAGATCCTCTGAAGCACCTCCCGTTATTAACATGTAGCATGAAAAAATGAACAGAAAGCTGTGATAATCCTACACAGAAAATACTATTAAAGATTAAGACACCTTTGTTAGGAGAGCTTGTATTGTTCTACAAATAAAGTTTCCCCCAAACAACAGATGCCTGTCTGTGTATGAACAAATGGAAGAGTCTAGGAAAGTGTTATAAACAACATGGACAAATGGCTATTTGGAGAAAAGATGATTGCAGCAGTTTCAAATATTTCTCATTTTATTCTGTATATGTTTTCTGTGTCCTTCAATTTTATTCTCTGCTTTTTCTTATCATATTTGTCAAGATATCATGCCCATACCATAGAATTCATCCATTTAAAATGTACTGTGTGACAGTGTTTATTTATCCACAGATTTCTGCAACCATCATTAGTATTCAAATTGAGAACTTCCTCCTCATTACAAAAAGAAACTCCATTTCTGTTAGCAGTCACTCCTACTGCCCCCAACTGAAACCACTTCACCTCCTTAATTACCAGTAATCTAATTTCTGTCCCTTGCCTACTCAGGATATTTCAAGAAAATTGAATGTTGCATTAATTTGAGACTTTTCTTTTACTACACATAATGTTTTCAAGATTCAACATGTTGTAATATATTTTAGGATTTTGTTGCTTTTTATTGCCATTGTGTAGATGTTTCAAATTATATTCACCATTCATAAGTCAGTAGACATATGAGTATTGCTAATTTTTATTTATTATGAAAATTACTTTGAATATTCCTGCATCTTTTACTGGGTGGACTTGTATCTTTATTGCCTTTGGTATGTACCTAGACATGAATTCCTGGATCATATCAGAACAGTTAACACAAAACTATTTTAAAAAGTTGCTCTGTCATGTTATCACTACCATCTGTGAGTGAAGATCTAATTTCTGAACATGCTCACTGCCACTTGATATTCTTTTTTATTAAAGCCACCACAGTAGATGCACAGTGATTCCTTCTTGTGCATTTGATTTGCCTTTCTCTAATGAATAATGATGCTGAGAATTTTTGATGTTCTTGTTGGTAATTTATTCTTTTAATATTCCATTTTCAATTGTTTGCCCAATTTAATTTGGATTATTAACATTTTATCAGGAATTGTGGGAAGATGTCAGTTGGTTAGATAGGCAGAGCTCAACTCTGTCAAAAAACAATGGAGAAAGAACCAAAAGCTAGCTGAGGGCCGTGCCTTGGGGATCAGCAGACAAGAAGAGGGCTGAACAACTCCCAGAGGGCGAGGAAAAGAGGGAGGAATGAAGAACCTAAAACAACAAATATAAGTTACCAAACCCCTGAAGCAGCCCAGAAGGTCTTCCCTCCCCCAACCCCAATATATTAAGCTGGGGTAAAACCCCTGGCTCATGAAAAAGGAACAGGCATCTTCCTCACTGACAGCTGTGACAAAGGAAAAAGGAAGGTGAATCGGGGGGGGGGGGGGGGGGGTTGCTTCAGTGAATTCAGCCAGTAAAGCCCACTTTGAATCTCAGCTCTGGCCAGACCAGACACAGGAAAACAGAGAGACATCTCTGTTGTAGACCAGTAAGCACCATCTGCTGGCCATTCTGGAAATTGCATGGACAAAAACTACTGTTGGTACTCTCTGTACTCTGCCATGGAAGAAAATTTGCACCCCATTAGTGCAGAGCTGAAGCTCTTTTAAAAAACTCAACAGGAATGAAGGCTAACAAACTCATTCTATGAAGCTAATATCACTCCAATACCAAAACCAGATAAAGATACTATGAAAACAGAAAATTACAGGCCAATATCCTTAATGAATATAGAAGCAAAAGTCCTCAACAAAATACTTGCAAACTGAATCACAAAGCACATTAAAAGAATTATACACCAGGTTTGACTTTGTTATCACAGGTATACAAGGGTGGGTCAAAATAAGAAAATCAATAAGTATAATTAACCACATTGTTAAATTGAAGGAGAAAAATTAAATGATGCCCTCATTTCTGCCCCAAGAAAAGACATTTGACAAAATAAAGCATCCTTTCTTGATAAAAACATTCCAAAATATAGGAGTAGAAGGAAGCTTTCTCAATAATGTAAAGGGTATACATGAGAAAACTATAGCTAGAATTATACTCAATGGTCAAAGAATGAAAGCATTCCTGCCGAGATCAGGAACAAGAAAATGCTGCCCACATTTATCACTGTTCTTCAATATTGTGCAGGAAGTTCTAGCTAGAGCAATTAGGCTAGATAAAGAAATAAAAGTCACCCAAAAAGGAAAGGAAGAAGAAAAATTTGCAGTACTTGCTGATAATATATGATCCTTTATCTAGAAAGCCCTGAGATGTACACAACAAAGCTGTTAGAACTAGTAGACATGTTCTGCAAAGTAATGGGATACAAGATTAATATCCACTATTCAATACAATATCATACAATACCGGTATGCAATCTGAGGAGGAAATCAGAAAAAAAATCCATTTATAATAGCAACTTAAAAAATCAAATATTTGGGAAAAAAATTAACCAAAGACATAAAGGAACATTAGAAAACTGCAAACTATTGCTAAAAGAAACCAAAGAAGATTTAAATAAATGGAAGGACATTCTGTGTTCATGGATTGGAAGTCTGAATATAATTAAGATGTCACTTCTACCCACTGACTTACAGATTCAACACAATCCTAATAAAAATCCCAACAGCCTTTTTTGCAGAAATGTAAAACCAATTACCAAATTTATTTGAAAGACTGAGGGGCCCTGAATAGGCAAAAGTTCTTAAAAAAGAAGAGTGAAGTTGGAGGACTCTCACTTCCTGACTTTAAAGCAGATTACTTAACTACAGTGGTTAAAAAAAAAAATCATAGTACTAGCATAAAGACAGACATATTAACCAAAGCAAGATAATCAAGAACTCTGAAACAGACCCTCACATCTACAGCCAAGTGATTTTTGACAAGGCTCTCAAGCCCTCCCAGAGGAGCCAGAACAGTCTATTCAACAGATGGTGCTGATAGAAACAGATAGCCATATCCATCAAGAAAGAGGAACCCGATCTCATACCTTATACAAAAATTAACTAAAAATGGATCAAGGACCTAAATATAAAGCAACAATAATAAAACTCCTAGAAAAAAATGTAGACAAACCTCTTTAAATCTTATGGTTAGCAGTAGTTTCTTAAAATTTACACACAAATCATGAGCAACAAAAGATAAAAGAGATAAATGGGACTTTTCAAAATTAAAGTTTTTTTTTTTACCTCAAAGGACTCTGCCAAGAGGGGTAAAGGTAGCTGACTCAATGGGAGAAAACATTTGCCAATCTCATATTCCATAAGTGTTTAAAATCCATGATATATAAAGAGAGCATACAACTCAACAATAAAAAGACAAACTACCTGGTTAAAAAATGGGCAAAATACTTGAAAAGATGGTTGTCCAAGGAGGAAATACAAATGGTGAAGAAACACATGAAAAAATGTTCTACTGTCACTTGTGATTAGGAAAATGCAAATCAAAACTACAATGAGATATCATTTCCACCCATTGCTACTGGCCACTGTTAAAAAGTAAGAAAGTATGAATATTAGAGAGGATGTGGAGAGATAGGAATGCTTATTCACTGTTGTGGGAAGGTAGAAGCATACAACTACTGTGGAGCACTGTTTGATATTCCTAAGCAAGTTGAATATAGATTTACCATGTGATGCAGATATATCATTGCTAGGTATATAACCAGAAGAACTGAGAACAGTGACACAAATAGACATCTGCACACCAATGTTCATAGCAGTGTTATTTACTATAGTCAGAAGTTGGAAATAATCCTAATTTCCATCAATTGATGAATGGATAAGCAAGTTGTGGTATATACACGTAATGGAATATTATATACCAGTAAGAAGAAATGAAGTCGTGAGGCATATGACAACATGTATTAACCTAGGGGACGTTTGTTGAGTGAAGCAAGCCAGACACAAAAGGACAAATACTGTATGAGGGTGCTATTATGAACTAAATGTATAATGTAAGCTCATGGAATTAATAATTAGAATGTAGGTCAACAGAAAATAGAAGGTGAGTAGCAGATGGAAAGCTGGGGCTTATTCTGTGCAGAATTGGTTCAAAGATTGTAAATATTTGGAAATGAATGGAAATGTTGAGAGCACATCATGCTGCTTGAACTAGCAGAACTGTTCTATGGGTATGATAGTGGTTGAAAGTGAAAGTCTAAGTACAGATATATTACTAGAAGGCAAGCTAAAAAATCTAATTTGGTACTATATAACATAGTGAAACCTCATACCTAAGGCTGTTTTTACAAGATACAAATACAAATAAACTAGGGATGGATAAGACACAGAATAGCAGTGTATTTGTCAGCCAAAGGGGTGCTGATGGTGTTGGCTTTTTTTTTAAACTTAAAAAAAAAGGATTTATTTATTTATTTATTTATTTATTTATTTCTCTCCCCTTCCTCCCCCAACCCCAGTTGTCTGTTCTCTGTCTATTTGCTGCATCGTCTTTGTCCGCTTCTGTTGTTGTGAGTGGCATGGGAATCTGTGTTTCTTTTTGTTGCATCATCTTGTTGTGTCAGCTCTCCATTTGTGAGGCACCATTCCTGGCAGGCTGCAGCACCACTCCTGGGCAGGCTGCACTTTCTTTCGCCCTGGGTGGCTCTCCTTATGGGGTGCACTCCTTGCACATGGGGCTCCCCTACACAGGGGACACCCCTGCATGGCAGGGCACTCCTGGCACACATCAGCACTGCACATGGGCCAGCTCCACATGAGTCAAGGAGGCCCAGGGTTTGAACCGCGGACCTCCCATGTGGTAGACGGATGCAGTAACCACTGGGCCAAGTCCACCGCCCCAGTGTTGGCTTTTTAAAGGGTTTTTATTTGGGGTAGAAGCTTACATTTACCAGGCCATAAAGCATAATTTACTTCCTCACCAAAGTCTGATGCTAAGTATTGGAGCAAGATGGCTGCCAATGTCTGCCATGGTTCAGGCTTCCTAGATTCCTCTCTTCCAGGGGCTTGTTTCTCTCTGGGTTCAGTTCATCTGCTCTCTCCACAAGACAAGCTGAAGATTATCAGGTGAATGGCTCATCTCTCTTTCCAGGGCCTTCCCCATACCTGAATATCTTGTGTTTACTTCCTGGACTCCAGCTCAAAACCTCCAACATCCCTTCTCTGACAAGTAGTTTTTCTGTGAGTCCCTGCCCACCAAGGGGGTGGGGACTCAATGTCCTACTGATGAGGCCCAATCAAAGCCTGAATCATTTATCTAATCAAGTACAAGTGAAACCTCTGAATCTAATATAATCTGATATACCCCGAGGAAAAGACCAGTTCACACACATAATCCAATATCTAATTTTGGAATTCATAAATAATACCAAATTCCTACAAGCAACTAAGTTTAAAAAAAATCATTGAGTTGTGAGAGATTTTGATATATCTGTAAACTCCATACCTGTGTATTTCAGATTGAACTGTATTCTAGATAGGACTTGCAATACGTTCTACCATTTGATAAGGTGTTTTGTCACATTCCTAGTAATGTCCTTTGAAATGAAAGTTTTATTTTTGTTGGACTGTAAAATTTCTAATCTTGTTTTTGTTTCTTCTGCTTATGTTGTTATATCTAAAAATCTCATGCTTAATATATGGTCATGAGGTATTGCTTACAATTTTTTCTAGGATTGTTATAGTTGTATCCCTTATATATATGGATATAATACATTTTCAGTTGATTTTCCTGTATGATGTGATAACAAAGACCAAATTGTTTTGCTTGCCTTTAGATAGCCAGGTGTTCCAGCTCTGTTTGTTGAAAGACTATTATTTTACCAACTGATTTGCCTTGGGCCCATTGTGGATAATAATTGTGCATAAATGTATATGATTATTTCTGAATTATCAATTCCCTTTAATGCTAAAATAAGTGGAACTTTATTCTCAATTTCATTATTTTAACTTAATTTTATTTGCCATTTATACGTTTTTAAGTATTACAGTTAAGACATTAACTGCATATAAAATGTGTGCTACCATAACCAGTATATATTACCAACATTTTTCATCATTCTAAATAAACCTCTGTTCCCATTAAGCAATAAATCCCATCACCACCCCTCCTGCCACCCTTTGGTAATCTCAAATCTACTTTCTATCTCTATGAACAATCTTATTTTACATATTTCATATAAATGGAATAATTCTATAATTGTGATTTTTGTCTCAATTATTTTGCTTAGCATAATGTTTTCAAGATCCCTTCCTATTAACCATTTATCAAATTTCATTCCTTTTTACTGAGGAATAATATTCTATTTTATGTCTACAGCATGTTTTGTTTATCTAATTTTCTGTTGAGGGACATGAGTTATTTTTAACTTTTGGCTATTGCAAATAATGCTTCTATAAAATTTGATAATAAATACAACTATATGATTCCTGTTTTCAAATTTTGGGGTTTTTATCTAGAAGTGGAAGTGTCAACTCATAAGGTAATTCTTTGTTTAGCTTGTTAAGAAAATGCTGAAGTGTTTTCCTCAGTACTTAACACCATTTTTGCATTACGACCAACAATGTACAAGTATTCCAATTTCTCAATATCCTCATCAAAACTTGTTGTTTGGAATTTTTTAATAATGGTCATCTCCATTGGTGTAAAGGGGAATCTCACTGTGATTCTGATTTGCAGTTCTTAAATGGCTAATTATATTGAACATATTCTCCTGTGTTTATTGACCATTGTTATATGTTCTTTGGAGAAAAGTTTGCTAAAGTCCTTTGCCCATATTTTAATCTCATGCTTTGTCCTATTGTTGAATTGTAGGAATTTTTTAAAATTTTAATAAAAAAGTTGTGAGATTACAAAACAATCATGCATAATATGCAGAACTCCCATACATCACCCCTTCACCTCCACTCTGCATTGTTGTAGAAATTTTGTTACAGATTATGAAAGAACATCATCTAAATATTACTTCTAACTATGGTCCAGAGCTTACTTTTGGATAATATTTTTTCCATAAACTTCCCTATTTTTAGCACCATGTATTAGTATTATACATTTGTTGTAGTTCAGGAAAGAATGCTCATTGTGTACTGGTAACCACAGTCTATCACTGACTACACGATTCACTGCGTTATATAGTTCCGTGCCTTGTATAATCCATCAAAAATGTTTGCTCAGTGGCTCTCTTTTCATCACAGACTTGTGCTATCTTTCTTTCAGACAATGTTTCATAAAAAGATATATATATATATATATATATATATATATGGTGTTTCTTTTATTAACCTTCTTATTTAACATTTCTGATTAACTTCATTGGTTCCTGTGAATTTCTGTTTCCATTCATTATCATTTTTTAATTACAGCTTTGTAGCTTTGTTCCTACCTCCTGATATTGTCACAACATATATTTTAATTCTATATGTTGTGAACTAATTTTCTACTTCGCTAGGATTAATGGCGCTACAAATTGCATCAACAATTAGTTGTTTTGCCCATAAGTTTAATAAGAATTAGTAAATGACCATTTCATTTACAGGCAAGTAGGTGTGTAAATAGAATGCTGTTGGCAGGAGTACAAATTTGTCAGCACATTGGTAAAGCTAATTGTTGGTAGTTACAAATATGTAAAATCTACTTTATAAATTTCTATCAAATAATTTATTATAGAAACATATTTTCATACGTGGACAAAAATGAAGCTACAATAATAGCATTCAAAACATTCTTGAAACTTAAGAAAAAAGGTCTTCTTGAGAACTGTCTACTGGTTACTCTATTTCATATAAAAGTTACATTGAAAGAAAGAAGAGATTGAACTCCAAGCAGACTTGATTTGCATGCACTTGCCAATTCTCACATGATTCAATTTCATTGATAATATTTTTGATTAATGATGCATATTAAAAGCCTTACACTGAAGCCCAATATACATCAAACACAGAAAACAGATGTGAAATGTATTTGCAAGGCAATGTAAGTGTCTCTGAGATCACCCACTATCATGTTTTTATTCCTCTGGTTGTCACACAGCTCACACAGTTCTTCAGTGACTGATTCCATTTCAAAACATCACATGGTTTTCTTTACCTGACTACCCACATTATCTATTAGGTCCTTTTCTGATTTCCCATCAACAGTGGTATAACCTGGATTAGGTTAGAATTAAGATTGATTTTTTAAAAGTTTTTTGAAAAAGGTCAAAGATAAACAGGAAGGCACAACGACTGGGAGGTAAAGATCTACTCTTCTTAAAGTCCTTTTAAAGAAAGTCCTTTAGAATTTATTATACATTGCTCCTTGATACAACTGGCAAAAAAAAGTACAAACCAGGAAATTTTAAGGTATGTCCATAAACAGGGAGCTGCTTGCTTCCTGGCATAATTTTATGCCCTGATCAAGTTCCCTATTTTATCACTCGGCACTCGGGTAGAGAAACAAATATAAACAGAATCCAAATATCAAGCCAGCTGTTGTCATTAGTAATACTCCCCTCTGCTTCAGTGTTTCCACACTTGTCTCCTACTGTCACCTGTATCTGAGAGACAAAGCATTGTCACTGCTGCAGTATTTACTGCCTGCAGAACCCAGATGCAGATGCAGAACCCAGATCTTGGCATTGTGCATGATTGTTTTGTAAGGCCACTTCTCTAATAAAAATATGTATATATTGTTTTTAAAAGCAAAAACCTGACTTCCTCGTCTTCCTCTTGTCTTCCTCCTGCACACCATCATATACCTTCAAGATTCACAAAATATTAGGCCACTGTGAAATTTTGCTCTTCTCCTACATACTGTTAATTCTGCTGGAAAAACAGCAACAATAATCAGTCCAAGGCCCAATGCTATGGAGATTTTAAAATGAAATTAAAACAGGAGGGCATTAAGGGACACACAGCAATTAGTGTTCTTTGGATCAAGACACTCTCCAATATGCAGTACATTCGAGTAAACTCTCCAGAAGAGGATGCCATAGCAGGTCTCCCCTCTTCTCTGAAACATTGGTTTCTTAAAATCAGCTTGTTTTTGTACACAGCCAAAGAGTGTTACATTGTCTAAACAGCACTGCCAATTTTAAAACACATACCACGGGTAGGAAACTTCCTGAAAGGTGCCCCACCTCTTTGGGGCCACTTGGGAGTGAACCTGGAAACCGCAATCTGCTGTGCTTGGTCAGTGCCTAGATCTTTTGCAAAGTCAATATAAAGTAAGTGCAGGAGCTAATCAAGACCAAAATACAGTTGCAAGTAAGTCGCTCTTTGTGATCAAGGAGAGCACTAATGAATCACAGGTAAACAGGAATTCCCTAAAACACTAGTCCAAAATTTGATATTTTTTCATGATTGAAAATTTCATCTTCAAACAACTATGCTATCTTTTCCCTAAACAAAGCTTTCTCCTCATGACTCTCTCTATAGCCTCCTTTATCTGTTTGTTTCTAAGACTATAGATTATAGGATTCAAGAAAGGAGGGACTATAGAATAGAACACAGAGGTGATCATGTCCTGAATTGTGGGTGAGCTGGAGGTTGGCTTCACATTCACAGCAGCACCTGAGCTGAGAAAGATGCTCACCACGAGGATGTGAGGGACACAGGTGGAAAAGGCCTTTCCACGCTCACCCCTGGTTGGAAACTTAAGCACAGTAGAAAATATGTGAATATAAGACATGATGATGAAGACAAAGCAGCCACCAGCAATCACCACTGCAGAGATGAAAATTAAAATTTCATTGTTTAAGGTCTCAGAGCAGGAAAGCTTGAGAAGAGAGGGAACGTCACAGAAGAACTGATGCACCACGTTGGACCGACAGAAGGGCAGTTGGAATGTGTTGCCAGTGTGGAATCCAGAGTGGACCAGACCACTGAGTACAGAGGCCAGAGTCATCTGCACACAGACCTGAGGGTTCATGATCACAGTGTAGTGGAGGGGCCGGCAGATGGCCACATAGCGGTCACGGGCCATGATGGTGAGGAACAGCAGCTCTACTGTAGCAAATGCAAGCACGAGGAAGATCTGAGCTGCACATCCAGCCATGGAGATTGTCCTGTCGTCAAGCAGGAAGATGATACATGCTTTGGGGACCGTGACAGAAATGTAGCACATGTCTAAGACAGACAGATTCCTAATGAAGAAATACATGGGGGTGTGAAGTTTCCAATTGAAGGTGATTATTATGACAATGAGAAGATTCCCCATCAGAGTTGCCAAGTACATCAGTAGGAATAGCATGGCATGTACGGCCCTGAGCTCCCACACATCAGAAAACCTTGTAAGCAGGAATTCAGTCACTGTGCTGGAGTTGGGCATCTTAGGAACATTTCCCTTGGCCATGAAGAGTCAAGTAAATAATCCCTAAGAAACATGCAGGAGCCCATGTAGAAGGAATTAATCTAAGTTCATATATTGCCTCACATTAAAACTCTTTTATTTTCTCTATTTCATTTTGGTTAATAGGATATAACAATGTTTCCTCTTGCTCCTTTTGGCTTCCCTGCTTTTCGTCCTTGTTTCCAGAATAGGAGTATGAGTAAAATATAATATTTAAGAATTGTGCCTATGTTTACATATATTTCTATCACTTTCTAGTTATAAAATGGATCCACTTGAAGTTAAAGGTTTGCCTGGAAGATTGAAAGATTTAATATAGGTAATTTCTATGCATTGCTCTGTCATTAGTTGTGTTCCAGGAATGTTAATATTTACGATAATATAATGACCTTGTAGAATCTGAGTAGAGATCAAAGGGTACTATTTATTCAGGGCTTATCAAAACATTATAATCAATTATAATCCATTCCATGACCACTAAACTGCTTCCATTAAATACCACCATACATTTCTCATGCTTCTCCATGTATTCCTTGAATGTATGTAGGTACTTAGTGTTCTCTGTTCAAAATAATCACTTGTTACTTTCGATAGGTGATATTACCTGTAAGGAAAATTATTTATTTATTAATAATATCAGAGTCACTAAATTTAGTATTTTTATTCTTGTTTTGTGTCACATACTATTATCTTTTCCTATAAAGCCTGAACATATTTCAGAACTTGAAATAGCTGATATAGAGACATTGCTTGATGTGTAGGTCTTTAATGGATGTTACACTCACACCTGAGTCCTTCATAAACTTTCTTTTTACAATCACCCTTAGTGAAACCCTTGCTTAACCCTCAAGTGCTGAATGTTTCCTTCAGCTTTGAGTCATATTTTAACTCATGCCATTGAAATGGGAATGGCTTTCCTTGCTGCCTTGAACCCGCAGAATGTGCCTTTCAGACTTGCTTACCCAGCCTCTCTAACCCTCAGGGCTAATGCACTTCACCTTCCTGCTCTGTGACCCTTTTTCTCCTGACAAATGTAACTACTTCTAGAGAAGCTCTGCTCACTGTAAGAAGGCAGCACACCTGCCACTTTCAGACTGACCTCCTGAGCTCAAGAATAAAAGCTTTCTGTCTCTGCTCATCTTTATTTCAGAATTCTTCAAAATACTACTTCAATAAGGAGTTGTTCTTGCTTTATACCAAGTTTACTGAAAACTTACTGAAAGCATTGTATGATGCCTCTGATTAAAAATAGCTAACTTCACTATTTATAAGAAGTTCTAACCGATTTAAGTCAGCTTCACATAGAAGTTGAGATCTTAAAAATAATTGCTTAATTTTTTTCCTTACTAAATTACTTACTAGGCTTCTTCTACTGTATTGCAAAAATTCAACAAGATTTCACAGTTGGAACACAGAGGGAACATATTTTATTATTTCACAGTCACCAATCAGTTGTACATTTCTAGCTTGAATTTATGTGTCAGCAGAGCAGAGTCAAATGTTTGCAGACTACAGGAGAAGATATATTTTGTATCTTGACTTGGCCATTTATTTACTGTGTATGAGAGCTTCATATATATTTTTGACTCTCAATTTCCTTTTCTATAGAAGTTGTAAAAATACCTAATTCATGAATTAAATATTTGTGGAAGTAATTAGATATTCTCATAATGGTAGCAATGTTAATAAAAAATAAACCAATAAGTAATAAATTGTTAAAAGGGGGAGGTTGGGCACTACATATCTCCCATCTCAAATTCATATTACTCTTATTTTGTTCAGAAGCAAACAGAGAAGTATAGGAAAGGCAGCACTCTGAATTTGATAACACAATTTTCTTTTAAAAGAAGTATGACGTCATAAAAGATTATACACATGTAAATACAGGTTCTTAACTAAGACTTTTCTTAAATAGTATGCAGGTTACAGGAGGATAACTCTGTTCTGGGCTAACTGGATTATTGTACAAGTGTTCCTATATATCAAATTGTAAAAACAAAATGATTTTTTAATCTTTTCTACAAAGTCTTAAAGACTTTGAAGATATATTTTGAAAATTATTATATTAATTTATCTATTGGTTGAGACATCCTTGTAATATTTATTTATAATATCTAACTTAAAAGATATTTTAGGGTGAATTATGTGCAAGCAGTTGTCTGGAAGCTGTGGAACTCAATTACAAACAATGCTTATATGATTTTCATGATATGCTATGAGAAAGTCCTAGAATTACACCTGAAGTATAAGGGGTCATTTGCTCAATTTATTTTTATGACACTTATTCACTACATACTACTGACTGCATCTAGTAGAGTGCTCAGTAAAGAGAAAATAATATGAAATAATTATTAAAATTAATTAATTTGTAATAATACACATAAACCATTGTTTATAGTCTTTTTATGTAAAACACACCCCATCAGAATTAGATCTGTTTAAGTATAAATTTACATTAGCATTCTGCTTACTGAAACTCTGGTCAGTGTACACAGCTGCTCCTGCCCCTACTCCATCTGGTGCTGCAACCAGCTCACTCTTTGCTTCCATGAACAACTCTGAATTCTGCTAAAACTGCTTGAACTGAGTTTATTTCAATGAATGCAAAAGAAGAGATTTGTCTCATTGACTGAGAGCCTTTATATTTATACATATATTTTTTTGTCATAGTCCTCTTGACAGTTTCTCTCAAAAATCAACTAAGCAGTGAAGTGCAGGTGATTCTTGGAAGGAAGGGAAGGAAGAGAGAAAAAAAGTTAATAACAACAAAGTCTCAAAAGTTAATTTTATTACTGACACTGGATGGACACATCAAGATTTCTGATAAGGGTCCACTGATGCTTTACCTGGGAGCAAGGATGAGCAGGCATAGTTGGTAGAGACGACCGATGTCCTGTCTGGAAGCTTTCTATTGTACCAAGAGCTTTCATGTTAAGTTTTATATCCATATGGGAGTCTCCATTGGCATCATAGAAAACCCCGAGAGCCCAGGCTTTGGCACCAGTAGTAGCCAGTGCCCACATGTAATTTCAAAGAGATAATTGGCTCTAGATGGTTAGGGAACAGGGCCCAATTAATATCTGTCCATGAACAGTGCTTGTCTATAAGATATATCAGTGTATTTAACATAGAAAATTGTGTAGATTAAATGGATAATCAGAAAATCACAGCTCCCCTAATATTCCCAGTGCTCTTAGGGTGAAATGCCTGTGGATCTTATTGACCAAGGAACAGAGAAGACCCAGACCCTGGCCTCAGCCCAGTCCCAGGACTGAGGTTTCCTGTTCATCCAGAGGGTTTTCCTCTCAGGAATGGAGTGATATTCATTAGTCAAAACAACTCATGGTATTGTAAGGAATGACAGTCTTTCTGAAATTATCCAAAGCTATGAGCCTGGTGCCAAAGCTGAGTCCAGTGACCTGTGAGCTGGATGATCCTCATCACGTTGCTTTATCTCTGATGACTCAGTAGCTCAACAGGTTAGCACATTAACGACAGTGTCCACCCTCATGTGCCATTTGAAGGTAGGACTAACTGGAATGTGTAACCATTCGGACTAGTACCAAGCACAAAGTGCATACGTATTAGGAAGCACTACAATAGCTATTCAGTCTTCACAATTATGGTATAGGTGGTTCATTTTTATTGTGTTAGGAAAGCAAAAAGGCTCAATATGTTTCTTAGAGGTGCTATGTACCATTCTGTTATTGATTTCCAGTTTAATTCAACTGTAATTAGATAACACACCCTTTTTTTTATTTCAAACTACTCAACACACTTGAATGCACTTTCTATACCATTAGGATTTAGTCACCTATACTGTTCAAAACTTTTATACCTTTGCTGATGACTATCTCATGATGATTACATTGGCTGAATTGTTTCTACATATCCAGGTATAATTTTGGTTACATTGTGTTATACTTTATGATATAACATGTTAGGCATTATATATTTGGAAGCCATGACAATAGGTGAATAAAAATTTAGCATTGTTTGTATATCATGATGCAAAATAACCTTAATATTGAGCCATACATATTGCCTTCAGGTGTACACTGTTTAAAAAGAATGTGGCCTTTGACATTTTCAAATTGTCTGTACCCCAGAAAATCATGTTCTTAAAGCTAATCCATTCCTCGGTGTGTAAACCTGCTGTAAATAGGATATTTTGATTAGATTGCTTCAGTTCGGGCATGGTCCAATGTGAGTCTTAATCCTTTTAAAGGAAACCTTTATAAACAGGATGAATATGGAATTAAAGGAGAAAAACAACAGAATAAAAAAACTGGAAGGAGGGAAACGGACTTTGGCCCAGTGGTTAGGGCGTCCGTATACCATATGGGAGGTCCGTGGTTCAAACCCCGGGCCTCCTTGACCCGTGTGGAGCTGGCCATGTGCAGTGCTGATGCGTGCAAGGAGTGCCCTGCCACGCAAGGGTGTCCCCCACGTGGGGGAGCCCCACGCGCATGGAGTGCGCCCGTGAGGAAAGCCGCCCAGCGTGAAAAGAAAGAGCAGCCTGCCCAGGAATGGCGCCGCCCACACTTCCCCTGCCGCTGACAACAACAGAAGCGGACAAAGAAACAAGACGCAGCAAATAGACACCAAGAACAGACAACCAGGGGAGGGGGGGAAATTAAATAAATAAATCTTTTAAAAAAATAAAAAAAAAAAAACTGGAAGGAATTAAACCTGGAAGAGAAGGGGGAGACCAGCGGCTGCTAGCATGTGTCTTGTTCACGACAGTGTCTAGGACTGCAGGCAGCCTGGCTTCCCGGAGAAAATATCTCTCAATACCTTGATTTGGACATTTTTCTCAGCCTCAAAACTGCAAGCTTGTGAACTAATAAATTTCTATTTTTAATGGCCAACCCCATTTTATGGTATCTGCCTGAGCAGTTTAGCAAACTAAAATGCAGCAGTATAGCCACAGCAGGTTTTGGTTTGTGTTTTATTTATATCTATATACCTATATCTATACCTATATTTATAGCTCTATCTCTATCATATATATCATATATCTATATCTATATACATATTATTTAAATTTATTATCAAGGCAAACAGTTTGAATACATTTCAAATAGTCCTTCTTATCCACAGAAAGGTCCTGTGTATACTTTGTCTTATATTGGTAAATAATGTGAAATGATATCAATACCTTCAATGCAGTTTCTTCACATGGTGTAGGTTCAACTCTGCCATCAGAATGCAAGATTGAAAGCTGGGAGAATCTTTATTGATATCTCATCCCTCCAAGCGTCCACGCTTTCAATAATCTACTTATCTGATCATTGCTCTGCACTGCCCTCAGTTAGGCATTCATATTTTCTAGAGTTTATAGTGATCATATGAATGAGAGTTGGTTCTGTAGTAATATACCAGCCTCCAGAAATAGAATGGTTGTTTTTGTTTTGTTTTGGAGATGCTTCCTATCACATTAAAGATACTGCATTCAGATTCCCCCCCCCCCCCCATGGCTCCCTCTTCTGCCTGCTCACCTTCTTTTTTTTAGGAAGCACCAGGATGGAACCCAGGACCTCCCATGTGGGAGTCCAGTGCCCATCTACTTGAAGCACATCTCCATCCTTCACTTTTAATTTTATGAACGTTTTTAGCTTGAATAAGTTTGATGCTTATTGTTTCTCCTACAATGCTAATATTTTACGTTTTATCCTTTATTTATTCCGTTGTAACCCCACTCCAAGGGTCTTAAAAGAGATATAACAGCCACGTACAGAATCTCACTTCGAGAAAGGAACCAAAATAAAATAAAGGATCAAAATAACTGACCAGATCTAATCAACTGATAAAAAAAGAAATCGATGGCGGCGATGGGAGTGTTTTGTCAACTTTCCATTGAGATCATTAGAACAAGGCCCAAATTGGGGCTCATACTTAATAAAATGGCCAGATGCTTTGGAAATCGCTGGGAGGTCACTGTCCTAGTTTGGCAAAGGCGGCTGGGGCGCGCACCTGCGCGGCGGCGGGCGGGCAGAGTCCCGGGAGCCACGGTCCTCGGGAGCAGAGGAACCTCGGCGGGAGGAGCGGCTGGAGCGCAGCGCGGCCTCACTACCGCCGCCCCTGGCGGGCGGCTGCTCAGCTGCTCTCTGGCCCGCAGAGCAATGGTTAATTAAAACAAAAAGCAAAAAAAACAGAACAGAAAATCTCTATGAATAAATCTCTGGCATAGCGCGGTAAATGTGAAGTTGCTTATCCAAATACTTGAAGTTACGTGAAGATTTTGTAACACTAGGGAAAAGTGGTCCCTTCGAAGTGAAAGGAGTAGATAAAAAGACAGCGCCTACTGGGAGTTCATTTAAAACATGCTAGTAAAGATAGAGCAGTTAATAAACTGCTCTGAAAATTTGTGTTTTATTACCTCCTGAAGTTCTTTCAGATACCTGGAACGAAATCAAATATGGGAATCAGAAATAAATGTCATAAAATCACATTTGGTTTTTTTTTTTTTTTTTGCACAGAGAAGAAAATATTATTTCTTACCAAATGGATCAGGAATCTTACAGAAAGGGAGAAAATAAGTTATAAGATTTAATACTAGTTATAAAATTTGAATTACATTATCATCTAAATTTCTACGGATTTGAGATCCTTCATATTTGTTTGAATATTGTCAATATTGCCTGTATTGGGTGTCAAAGGCAATACTGGAATTTGTTTGTGTGCTATGAATTGAATCTTACTCTTTAAATTACCTTTAAAATTCAGTAGGAGAAACAGTCTTTGGCATTATGTGTCCAATAAGACCTCCCACCTAATAAAACCATTAAGAATCTTAGGAAGTATTTAAATTGTTAGGGCAGACAGGTGTTTTTAAAATATCTGCTATTACTTGCTGCACATTTTTTATATTCATTATAACATGTTTTAGTAATGAAAATTTTAAAAAATGAATTTTTATGTTCCATTTTTATTATTTAATAGAATTTAATAAAATAAGCAGTGAAATGCATGTTTTCATGGTCTGATTTCAAAAGATGGCAACCAAAAAACCAGAACTTGTAACAGCTCTCTAAAGAAATGAGCAGGTCACACACCCTCCCTGGCCAAATCAGCAATAGGACAAATGTACCCCAGGTTAGATTGTTTGCAGTAGAATAAAATTCCACCTAACTGTACTAATTATTTGTCTAGAGAATGATAATATAATGTTCATCTTCTGCTAACTGAATTGTCAAATTTTTACGTTTTTAAAAGGTAAAAGTATCGTAAAGATATATCATTTATATTTTTACTAAAAAGCTTTTAGTAAATCAATAATTTTCTTTAAATTGCTAGGAATTTAGAAATGAAGGCATATAATATCTATTAAAAAGAAACGCATTGTCTGCATGCAATATCAATATATACATCTCCATTTATGTTTATCTATCTCTATTGATCTACCTACCTAAGTATAGCACATATATATATTGTGGAATTCCTTAATGGTTAATCAAACACTGATAGATTCATTCATCAACAAATGACTGGTAGTTATATCTATAAAAATGGCACATACACCACTAGACAATGAGACCTTTCCTACTCAGCCCACTCCCTCTTAAGAACCCTCCCTTGTGTCCTTGGAAAAGGACTCTACTTCCCATAGGATTCTAGCAGCTGACTATAGCAGTTTTACCTGTAATTGTAAATGTCATATTAGCTTATTTCCATACATTTACTAGCTGTATGAGTCTGGGTCCTCTAGGGAAACAGAATCAGCAAGGGATATCTGTTGATAGTACAAAATTTATCAGAGTCTCTCACGCAGCCATGGGGATGCACAAGTCCAGGTTCCACAGGCAGACTGCAGCCAGGAGCTTTGATGAAAGTCCAGTGAAGGTACTTGATGAGTTCCGGGAGATGTTGGCTGTCCAAAGACAAGCTGGGAAATTCTCTCTCAATGCTGGAATCTCTTCTCTTTTTAAGGGATTCAACTGATTGGGTTAAGTGTCACACACTGCTGATGGCAATCTCCCTTATTGATGTAATTATAACCAGCTATCTAGGATTTACCACTGCAGTAAAGTCAATGGTGACTAACGTTCACAGATGTCCCTGCACTACAGTCAACCCCGTGCTCCTCTGACCAAACAACTGGGCACAATTACCTGGCCAGGTTGACACAATAGCCTAACTATCACAGCCCACCCCTTGTCAACTCGGCAACCATACACATTACCTTAAAACTATACTTAGTCTCTATGTAAAAACAATAACAGACATGCATATATATATTTATATATAGATTTCTGCCTAACAATGTTCAACTCTCCTGTGTACAACCAGAAATGCATTAACTCCATACAGAATAGGTTGCAAGTTCTTGACATCCTCAAATGAAATGGATACAACTTGTTATATGATAAGGGGAAATTTTGGGGAAGAAGACAAAGAAATTCACTTTGTGTACATACACTATCATCATAATGAAACAAGGAAGAAAGATTCATGACCATTATAGTCCTCATTTCTGAAACCGGTCATGTGGCTGAAGTTCATATTTATCACTACCTTCTTTCACCACCCCTTCCATGTTTCCATTACCCTCAGCAAGCACTTCAGCTGGCTGTGGTTCTTTGCCTCGTGGGGTGACCCAACCTTGCATTCTGAAGATTGTGGGCCATTGTTAGTCCTGCTTGGATTGGGTCATTGCAGTTTTCCATTGGCTTTAATCATAGACATGGCAGGACTAGGAGATGCCCTAGAGGATCTCCTGTATTCCAGGCAAACTCTTCTTTACCCCCATTATGTAGATGCAGTCCTATTTCCCCTTGATAGTCAGGATCAATCATCCCAGCCAGTACAGTAATTCCCTTATTTGACTGTTGATTCAGAGATAAGAGGAGCCCAAAGTGGTCAGGTGGCAATTTTAACTTCCAGTTCAGTGGAATCATTGTTGTGTTCTCTGGTGCAGCACTCCTCCTTTTGGGAGTAAAACTCATAGACCAGCAGAGTCTGAGGTTGCAGGGACAGAAAGCAAAAATTTTCCTAGTGGGTCACTAGGGGTAATAGTGAGTGGTACCACTCCCATTTCCACCCCTTGATTCCTGGGCCCATAGATCCTGGTTATGGGAGAAATAACACTGTGGAGTGGACACTGATTTAAAGCATACACAGTCTCCTGGAGAACATTGCCCCAGCCCTGCAAGGTATTGCCACCTAGTTAGCACCATAATTGAGTCTTCAAAAGGCCATTCCACCATTCTATCAATCCAGCTGCTTCAGGGTGATGAGGAATATGATAAGACCAGTGAATTCCATGGGCATGTGCCCATTCCCACACATTATTTGCTGTGAAATGGGTTCCTTGATTGGAAGCAATGCTGTGTGGAATGCCATGGCAATAGATAAGACATTTGGTAAGTCCATGGATGGTAGTTTTGGAAGAAGCATTGCATGCAGGAAATGCAAACCCATATCCAGAGTATGTGTCTTTTCCAGTTAAAACAAATTTCTGCCCCTTCCATGGTGGAAGTGGTCCAATGTAGTCAATCTGCCACCAGGTAGCAGGCTGGTCACCTCAAGGAATGGCGCCATATTAGGGGCTGAGTGTGGGTCTCTGCTGTTGGCAGATTGAGCACTCAGCAGTGGCTGTAGCCAAGTCAGCCTTGGTAAGGGGAAGTCCATGCTGCTGAGCCCATCTCTACTTCCACAGCCACTTTGTTCATGAACCCACTGAGCAATGACAGGAGTGACTGGGGAAAGAGGCTGAGCATTAGCTACAGAGTGGGTCACCTTATTCGCTTATTAAAATCTTTGCTGTTTTTACCCTCTGGTGAGCATTCATGTGGGACATAAAAATTTTCATGTTTTTTGCCCACTCAAAAAGGTCAATCCACATACCTCTTCCCCAGACCTCCTTGTCACCGTTTTCCAATCATATTCCTACCAAATCCCTGACCATCCAGCCAGACTGTTGGCAACAGTACATGAATCAGTGTACAAATGCACCTCTGGCCATTTCTTCCTCCAAGCAAAATGAACAACCAGGTACACTGCTTGAAGCTCTGCCCACTGGGAGGATTTGCCCTCACCACTATCCTTCAGGGATGTCCCAGAATGGGCCTGCAGTGCTGCAGCTGTCCACTTTGGATGGTACCTGTATACCAAGCAGAATCATCTGTAAACCAGGCCTAAGTTTTCTCTTCCTCAGTCAACTGATTGTAAGAGACTCCACAAGAGGCCAAAGCTGTGGGCTGGGAAAGAGAAGGTAACATGGCAGGGGTGGTGACTTCCTCGTGTAACTTACTACTGCCTGCAGGACCTGCTTGAGCCACTTTATTTTGGAGTGCTGTTGTGCATGCCCAACTTTATGGTTTGGTGGATCACACAATACCCAGCTCATGATAGGCAACTCAGGTCTCATGGTAACTTGATGGCCCGTGGTTAAGCATTCAGTCTCTACTAAGGCCCAGTAGCAGACCAAAAGCTGTTTCTCAAAAGGAAAGTAGTTATCTGCAGAGAATGGCATGGCTTAGCTCCAAAATCCTAAAGGTCTTCATTGTGATTCTCCTATAGGGACCGGCCAAAGGCTCCAGACAGCATCTTATTTATCACTGACGCTTCCAGCACCATTGCATCTGCTGGATCATATGGCACAAGTGGTAGTGCAGCTTGCACAGCAGCCTGGACCTGACGCAGAGCCTCTTCTTGTTCCAGTCTCCAATCGAAAGTAGCAGCTTTTCTGGTCACCTGGTAAATGGGTCTGAGTAGGACATCCAAATGAGGAATGTGTTGTCTCCAAAATCCAAAGAGACCAACTAAGCGTTGTGCCTCTTTTTTGGTCATAGGGGGAGCCAGATGCAACAGCTTATCCTTCACTTTAGAAGGACTATCTTGACATGCCCCACACCACTGGACACCTAGAAATTTCACTGAGGTGGAAGGACCTTATATTTTAGTTGGATTTATCTCCCATCCTGTCTCATGCAAATGCCTTACTAATAAGTCTAGAGTCTTTGCTACTTCTTGCTCACTAGATCCTATCAACATGATATCAATATAATGGGCAAATGTGATGGCTTGTGGGAGGGAGAGACAATCAAGATCCCTGTGGACAATATTATGACATAGGGCTGGAGAGTTGATATATCCCTGAGGCAGCACAGTGAATGTATACTGCTGGCCTTGCCAGTTGAAAGCAAACTGTCTCTGGTGGTCCTTATTAATAGCAATTGAGAAAAAAAGCATTTGCCAAATCAATAGCTGCATACCAGGTACCAGGGAATGTGTTGATTTGCTCAATCAATGATACTACATCTGGGACTGTAGCTGCAATTGGAGTCACCACCTGGTTAAGTGTACAATAATCTACTGTCATCCTACAAGATCCACCTTTTTCTGTACAGGCCAAATAGGAGAATTGAATGGGGATGTGGTGGGAATCACCACCCCTGAATCCTTCAAATCCTTGATGGTGGCACTAATTTCTGCAGTCCCTCCAGGATTCTGGTATTGCTTTTGGTTTACTATTTTGCCAGGCAGGGGCAGTTCTAGTGGCTTCCACTTGGCTTTTCCAACCATAATAGCCCTCACTCCACAAGTCAGGGATCCAAAGTGGGGGGATTCTGCCAGTTACTGAGTTTGTCTATTCCAATTGTGCATTCTGGAATGGGGGAAATAACCACAGAATGGGTCCAGGGATCCACTGGACCAACTGTGACTTGAGCTAAAACTCCATTAATCACCTGAGCTCCATAAGCCCCTACTCTACTGGTGGACCACAGTGACATTTTGGGTCTCCTGGAATTAATGTCACTTCTGAGCCAGTGTCTAATAATCCCTGAAATGTCTGATCATTTCCTTTTCCCTAGTGCACAGTTACTCTGGTAAAAGGCTATAGATCTCCTTGGGGAAATGTAGGAGGAAGATTAAGAGTATAAATTTTGGGCAGTTTAACAGGATCCTTCCCCAAGGAAACCCGACCTTCTCCTCATTCAAGGGGCTCTGGGTCTGTAAACTTTCTCAAGTCTGGGAGCTGATAAAGGGGCCTTGGTTCTCTGCATCTGTAATTTGAATTAGAGTTTTGTTCACTCAACCCAGAACTCTTCCATTTATACAGATCCTGAAGAAATTTAATAGACTGCCCATCTATTTCACTGCTAGGAACCCCATGATGTATTAGCCAATGCCATAACTCTATATGACTCAGACTATTTTGAGTGCTTTTCTGAATCTTCCTTTCATTGAGGTAGCCACACCCACCTTGATTTTGGGGATTAACTGCTGATACTTGACTTTTACCAGATTGACATCCAATAATCCCTATGTTTATGGATTCTAATTCCACCACAACCCTCCCTACAGTAATTTCTGGACTACAGAGAAGAACAACCACAGAGCTCTTCAGGGAAGATGGAGTTACTCATACAAATTAATTCCTCAAAATCCTGGTTAAAGTTGTGTCCTCTGGACATTCCTGGGATAGGTAGGCATCTCTAATGGTAAATCCATTCTAGCATTCCAATCTCCTTAAACTTTGAATTCCCTCTTCTACTGTGTACCAGGGCAAATCAGCTGTCTCAACCTCACTCATGCTAGACTATCTTTTAACCCATGTTTCAATCAGCCACCCAAACAAACTGTTAGAGCCCTTTCTAACCCCCTGAGCTACAGTGTTGAATCCAGAATTTCTGCTTAGTGGGCCTGTGTCCATAAATTCAGCCTGACCCAACTTTATATTCCTTCCACCATATCTTATACCTTTAGTATCCATTCCCACACATATTCCCCTGATTTCTGTTGATATAAGTTGGAAAACTCATGCAGTTCTTTCAGAGTGTACCTTACTTCCTCATGGGTCACACTTTGTATTTCACATTTGGGGGATTGTTGTGATTTTTGTCTACTAATAAGCCTCAAAGACAAGAGAGGTAGTGGGAGTGGGAAAGGAGAAGGATTAGAAATGCCTTGCAATCTACTGACCTCAAGGCATTCCCTTGCATTTTCTTCTTGTCAGACCGAATTAATCTCTTCAGGCATGGGTTGGAAGGCAGTTTTCTCAGGACAGAATGGAGGCTTGGCAGTGCATGTGGGGGTTTGGCCGGTAGGTGCCTCAGGGCTGGGAGGAGGTCTGGACTCGCTGGGGCAGGCCAAAGGCTGGGCAGGGCAGGCTCCAGTTTGGCTGTTACCCATCTCAGGGCTGAAAGTTTCACTCTCTCTGGGGAAGGCTGGAGGGCTGGATGATACAAAGTTGACAAAGTGTGACCTGGACAGAGCAGGACATGGCGGACTTATCTGGAAAAGTCTCAGTAGAATTCAGGGTTCCAGTGTCTCCATCAATGTCATCATTATCCCAGATGTCTCCATCCCAAATCTCTGTATTCCACTCTATTCCAATATTGCCTTCACTTTTTTGTCTTTATTTTCTAATGTTACATTAAAAAAATATGAGGTCCCCATACACCCCCCACCCCCTCAACCCACTCCTCCCATAACAACCTCCTCCATCATCACGGGACATTCATTGCACTTGGTGAATACATCTCTGAGCACTGCTGCACCACATGGTCAGTGGTCCACATTATAGTTTACACTCTCCCCGAGTCCACCTAGTGGGCCATGGGAGGACATACAATGTCCAGTAACTGTCCCCGCAGTACCACCCAGGACAACTCCAAGTCCTGAAAATGTCCCCACATCACATCTCTTCTTCCCACTCCCTACCCTCAGCAGCTGCCATGGCCACTTTCTCCACATCAAAGCTACATATTCTTGATTACTAATCACAATAGTTCATGAATAGAATATCAGTAAGTCCACTCTAATCCATACTCTATTTCTCCATCCTCTGAACCCTGGAATGGTTGTGTCAACTCCACATCTATATCAAGAGGGGACTTAGACTCCACATGGAAGATGGATACAATTCTCCTGCTCTCAATTGTAGGCACTCTTGGCTCCCTGGTGTTATTGTTGACCTTCTTCACCTCCATGTTAGCTGAGTGGGGTAAGTCCAATAAACCAGAATGTAGGAGTTGCAAGTCTGTTGAGGCTCAGGGCCTGGCTATCACATGGACAGTCCAGAGATTCAGGTCCCCTGAGTATACACTAAACCCCAGCACCAACCACAGGTCCGGTAAAAGTAACAGGAGAGGCTTGTGAACAAAGATCACATCTGAGTCCAACTCCTTCATGCAGGAGCACAAACTCTAAAGTAGGGCCAACTGACATGGCACTGAACTCCATCTGCCATGACCATAGAACCTGTGGGTCTCTGTAGCCCTCAGAAGTACCAATACCTGGGATTGTAACTACTTTATCTGTCTCTGGGACTCTGCTGAGGTGTGCATAAGGGCAACCCCTCTGATAACCTCCCAGCTCTTTTTTAGAGACTCATAGTCACATAAACTTATTTGTCCTTTCCATTTCCCCCTTTTATTCAAGGTCAAAAAACATTTTTATCTCCTGATATTATATGTACATTGAGATATTCTGCTGGTCTGAGTTGACCCTTTTATTGAAGGTCATTTTCTAGTTACATCATCAACTGGTCCTTGGTAGTAATTCCTTGGCACCAGGGAGGCCATTCCCAGGAGTCATGTCCTATGCTGGGGGGCAAGGCAATGCGTTTACATGCTGAGTTTGGCTTTGAGATTGGCCACATTTGAGCAACATGGAGGCTCAGGAGGTAACTCTTAGGCATCCTGCAGCTCTAGACCTAGTTCTTACTTTAGGTGTACAGACTCACAAGCATAGTCATAAGTATCAAGGGCTCATTTTTAGAACTTCCTTCTTTTTTGGTCTTTGCCATTGCACTTGGGGGGATTGTTGCTGTTCCATTAGGGAATGTGATAGAGCTCCCCTGGCTAGGAACTCAGCACTCCCTCAGTTGTAATTTTTAATGGTAACCACCATGAAAATATCCAAACATTTTTATGTACCCTGAGAACTCCCTGTCAATCACTTCTCATTTCTTATTTTGTGTATTTGCATCTTCTCTCTTTTTTCTTTGTTAGTCTAACTAAGGGTTTGTCAATTTTATTGACCTTCTCAAAGAACCACCTCTTGGTTTTATTTATTTTTTTCAAGTGCTTTCTTATTTTCTATTTCATTTAGTTCTGTGATGATCTTTGTTATTTCTTTCTTCTTTCTTTGGAGTTAGTTTGTTATTGTTTTTTAACAAATTCCTCCATGTGTGAAGTTAATTCTTCAAATTTAGTTCTTTCTTTTTTGAAATATAAATTTATGACTATGAATTTCCCTCTTAGTACAGCTTTTGCTGTATCCCTTAATTTTTGATATGTGGTGTTATCATTTTCATTAGTTTCAAGGTAGTTATTGATTTCTGTTGAGATTTCTTCCTTGACCCACTGTTTTTATAAGAGTGTGTTGTTTAATTTCCATATCTTGGTGCCAAATCTGGGCCTCTGGTCCTTGCAGGTTTCCAGCTTCACTCCACTGTGGTCAGAGAAATTATTTTGTATGATTTTGATCTTTCTGAATTCCTTGAGACTTTCTTTGTGGCCTAGCATATGGCCTATCTTGGAGAATGATCCATGTGCACTTGAGAAAAATATATATCCTGCTGTATTTGGGTGTGCTCTGTATATGTCTATTAGGTCCAGATCCTCTAATATATTGTTCACATTCTTTGTTTGCTTCACGTATCTGGAGGTGCCCTTGTTAGGAGCATAAGTATTTATTATTGTTCTTTCTTCTTGAAAGATTATCCCTTTCACCTATATGTAGTGTCCATCTTTGTCTCTCACAACAGTTTTGCATTTAAAATCTATTTTGTCTGATATTAATATAGCTACACCTGCACTTTTTTGATTATTGTCTGCCTGTAAGATTGTTTTCCAGCCATTCACTTTCAATCTCCCTGAATCCATGGGTCTAAGATGAGTTTCTTGTAGACAACAAACAGATGGGTCCTATTTCCTTATCTGGTCTTCAATCTGTGTCTCTTAATAGGTGAGTTTAATCCATTGACATCTAGTGTTATTACTTTCAAGGAATTATTTATATTAGCCATATTTTCTTTGGATTTGTGTTTGTCTTGTGTTGTTTGATTTTTTTTTCTCTTTTTGTAGTTTTAGCTGTTCTTACACTCTCCTCCAACTCTGGCTCTCCTGTTTTCTTCTTTCCTCATGCAGAACTCCCTTTAGTATTTCTTGAAGGGCAGGTTTCTTGTTGGCATACTCTCTTAGTTTCTGTTTCTATGTGAATATTTTGAACTCTTCATCATTTTTGAATGCCAGCTTTGCTGGATAGCATATTCCTGGTTGGAAATTCTTTTCTTTGTACCTTGACTATGTCACACCACTGCCTTCTTGCCTCCGTGGTTTCAGATGAGAGATCAGCACTTAATCTTATGGAGCATCCCTGTTTGTGATGGTTCTCTTTTCTCTTGCTGCATTTAGTATTTCCTCTTTGTCTTGTGCATTGGATAATTTGACAAGTGTATGTCTTGGTGTAGGCCTGTTGGGATTTATGCTGTTCAGGGTGCATTGTGCTTCCTGGACATGTACATCCATCTCCCTCAATAGGTTTGGGAAGTTTTCAACCATTATTTCCTCCAACACCTGTTCTGTCCCCTTTCCCTTCTCTTCTCCTTCTGGGATGCCTATAATGTGTATGTTTGTTCATTTTTCATTGTCATTCAGGTCCCTAAGTCCCTGCTGGATTTTTTCTATCTTTTTATTGATTAATTCTACTATCTGTTTGATATCAGATGTACTGTCCTCCACATCACTAATTCTTTCCTCTGTCTCTTCGAGTGTGCTGTTATTTGCTGAGAATGTATTTTTTATTTTTTGGATTGTGCTATTGATCCCCATCATCTCTGTGATGTTTTTGTGCATGATCACAATTTCTTCTGTATGCTCTCCAAGTGTTTTCTTAATATGCTTAATCTCTTCCTTCACTTTATTGAATTAGTCCATGATACTTGTTTTGAGAGCTTTAATTACTTGTTCGATGTTCCAGTTCTCTTCCTGGTTTTTAGTTTGTTCATTGTATTGGGCCATATTTTCCTGATTATTGGTATGATCTGTAGTTTTTTTGTTGCTGTCTGGTCATCATTTTATCTCGTTGGGTTTATTCTGTTGATTATCTTCTTATTCTAGTCTTGGGGTTTAGTTAGTTGTTTTTGTGTGCATATTAAGTCTTCTCTTTGTCACTTTTTTTTTTCTTATTCTATTTCCTTGTTGTTGGCTAAGTTCCCTTGAAGGAAAATATTAGGTATAGAGAAAGCAAAAGGGGTAAGAAAAGAAAAATATAATAGTAGTATTGATAGTGAATGTTAGCAGAAGAACCATGTGAGATCTAGGAGAATGGATATAGACCTCATGGAAGCTGTGTATAGTTATAACTATAAAAAAAAGTGGAGTGCCTATAATGAGATATTAAACTGAATATGGGGAGGAATATACTTTAATTAAAAGGCCAGTGTGTTCAGGAGAGAGGGAAAAAGAAAAGAGAGGACAATAATATAAAGAGTTAATAAATGATAGAAAACAGATTAGAGGTATTAGAGATAAAAAGTCAGAAATATTGGGAGCTAAACAGAGAGAGGTGGAATGTAAGAGAAACAATAAATGATGGAGGATAGAATGATGTAAAGGAAAGAGGATAGCATTGGTAGCCAAAATCAGTGCACATAGAAAAGGGGAAATTGAGTATGAAGAAGCACAGCAAATAAGAAATGTTGCCTGCAGCACTAATATAAAAAAGAAAAAAGGGGGAAAAAAGGAGAAAGAAAGAGAGAAGAAAAAAGCAGAGCAAGAAAAAGAGAAGGGAGAAAAAAGGGAAAGAAAAAAGGGTGGTGGGGGGGATAAAGAGGAAGAAAAAACAAGAAAACAAAGCAACAAAAGACCAGACAAGGCCTCAGGCAAAGAATCCTCTTTGCAACTGAATAAACTGCTTAGGAGTCTGACCTTTCCCCTTTCTCCCTTCCTCACTTCCCTCTCTCCCAAGGCAGCAGGAAGACTGCATGAGGGCTCCTGTAGGAAATTCAAGTGGGTCCCTGGTGAACCAACTCACCTGAGAAAATAATGACTTTTAATTTCTTGAGAGAATACCCACCCCTTGCCAAGAACCTTAAATATGCTATTGGAAGACTGTAAAGCACGTCCTACTGTCCCTCTCCCTTAGGTGTGCTACAAGGGGGCTGGTTAATTTTCTGACTCCATCTTCTCCCAGACCAAGTTTCCTATTCCAGGGTGTTTAGGTAAATTGGGCTCTCTCACCAGATTCGCCTCTTCTCTCTTCCTAGGCTCTCTCCACATCAGATAATATGCTCCTCCAAACTCAATAAAAGGGGGGGACCAGAAAATTGAACCTGTACTCCTTGGCCTCTCTGCATCTCCCACCTAAACCCTCCCACTCCCAGAATTAGTCCGCTACTGGAGGGATAGGGCAATGCTGGATTTCCAGGAGTGCTGGGTTAGGGAAACAGAGGCCAGGAGAATGTGGACCTGGGGTTTGTAGGTCTGTGAAACATGGGCCACGAGGGCTCAGGGGACACAGTCTTGAGACTCATGCATTTGGGGAACACAGGGCTTGGAAACTCTACCCCACAACTGGCACTTCTCAGGGAATGCCATGGCTCTTAGCCCTAGGAGAAAGGGATTTACCTTCTCATGGTTTCCAAGTTCAGTGTTAGAAACCCGCAGTTCTACCTTGAGCAAACACCAGTTCTGCAGCAGTCTTGCCAGACTGATGTCCAGATACCTCCCACCCTGCAGGTTCCTGAAAGAGCCTGCTCCTGCAGGACTCCATCACCACACAGCCAGTCTTTTGTAAGAGAAATGATGATGGTGTACTTACTCAGATGCCATCTTGCCCCACCTCATCTTGGCATTTCTGATTGTCCTATTCACTTGACTTTTGTGGAAGAAATATGTATACTGGAAGAGTATCATTGTCATTCACTTCACATCACCATTTGTGATTGCAATAATCTTTAAGAAGATTAGCCAGGCTGTTATTCCGAACTGTCCTGGCAAAATGGAAATCTACATCTTTTCCATGAACTTGGATCTGTTCCCCCCCCTTCTCTCTATGCAACTCAAGTACACAGTTGACTTCCCAAGAGCATCCTAATTCCAAATCCACACCCTCCACACACCTCATTATTTCACTCACATGAGTTGTAAATCAAGTTAAAAAAACTGAGAAAAATCAAATTATACCCTGTGGAATGATGTGCAATGAGATGAAGGAGAACTGAGTCTTGGTCATTTTCTTTACACAGCCTTATAATTTGAAATGAGGATTAAAATTATCAACAAATTTTTAAATTGTCAATTTAAAATTAATGAAGGAAGCCACAAATTAATTTGGTTTGTTGTTTTTTATTTTCAAAGACATTTCAAAGGAAGTTCTGAGGATTGTAGCCCACATGCCATTTTCTGAAAATTCTTATTAATAGACATCAATCCAGAGTTTCAGAATGTGGGAAAGGTTAAAAAGTTCCCCAGAAAACCTTGGGAATGAAGACTCAAAAATAAAAGTATGCAGTTTGGAAGATTAGAGAAAAGAAGTAAAATGTGTGGAAAATGGAACACCCATTAAACAGTTGTTGATTAACAGAAAAAAATTCATGTTGAAAGAACAAAGTTCCTAGAAACACACCCCCTGTATTAGTCAGCCAAAGGGGTGCTGATGCAAAATACCAGAAATCTGTTGGCTTTTGTAAAGGGTATTTATTTGGGGTAGGGGATTATAGTTAGCAGGACATAAAGCATAAATTACTTCCCTCACCAAAGTCTATTTCCACATGTTGGAGCAAGATGGCTGCCAATGTCTGTGAGGGTTCAGGCTTCCTGGGTTCCTCTGGGCTCAGTTCTTCTGTTTTCTCCACAAGGTCAGTCGTAGAGTATGAAGCTCTCCAGACTTTGCCTCTTTTCACAAGGTCAGCTGTAGACTATCAGGTGAATGGCTCCATTTCCCTTGCTGGAGTTTCTGCCGTGTCTAAGGAGCCATCTCTATTCCTCTGTGTTCTCCTGGCTCAGGTCCTCTCTTCCCGGGGCTTGCTTCTCTTTCCTCTGTGTGTTGTCTTCCTGGGGTTCTAGCTTAAGACTTCAGCATCAAACTCCAACATCAAAACTCCAACATCAGAAACACTCAACTCTGTCTTTTGCCATGCCTTCTATCTGTGAGTCCCCATCTTTGGTGGATGGGGACTCAAAGCCCTAATGATGTGACACAAAGCCTTAATCATAACTCAATCACACCCAGGTACAGACCAGATTACAAATATAATCCAATGTCTATTTTTGGAATTCATAACCATATCAAACTGCAACACACCCCAACAGTTTTCCCTATTATTAACATTTTGCATTACTGTTGTCCCTTTGTTACAATTGATGAAAAATATTATTTTAATTTTATTATGATCAATAGTCCATAGTTGAACTTAGGGTTCATTCTTTTATGATCTACAGTTTTAAAAAACTATTCTTTTTATATATATACTAACTAAAATTTCTGATTTTAAACACTACCAACTATACATTACAGTGGTGTTAATTAAATTCACAATGTTGTAATACCTTCATCATCATCCATTAAAGAAATTTTCTATCACCCCAAACAGAAAACTTTTACCAAGTATTCATTAATCCCTCATTCCATAAGCCACCCTTGACACTGTGAAACTGTATTTTAATTTCTGACTTTTCTGAGTTCTCATATTCTAATTATTTCATAATGGGGTGCTTATACAATATTTATACTTTTGTTTCTGGCTTATTTCACAAAACATGATGTCTTCAATTTACATTCATTCAACAGCATGCATCAATACTTTATCCCTTTATATTCCACATTGACTCCTTTCAATTTTTGAAAATTGTGAATAAAGGCACTATTAATATTGGTGTGCAAATAACTAATTCTGTGCATTCCATGATTATGAGTATAAGCCTACAAGTGTGATTGTGAGATCTTATGGTAATATTATACTTAACTTTCTGTGAAAATGCCAATATTTTCCATGATGACTACACAATTTTACATTCCCACCAATAATAAATAAACTTAATATATTAAATTACTCTATTAGTTATTAGATCATATTTATGGAACTTAAACTCAAAATTAAAATGTATCAATTATATACATTTACTAAATGAAAGATGAATAAAAATACTGTACAAATTGAAAAGTTTGCCCTAAAATTCATGTGAGACCCAAACAGCATAAACAATTCTTAGAAAATCTTTAGAAGGATTTCTATAAAGATATTAAGTCTTGCTATAAAATATTAGTAAGTACATATTATGGCATAGAGCAAAAATAGACAAGTAAAAAATGCAACAGAATAGAAACCTCATAGGAATAATAATAATTTAAAAAACATATAACATGATACCATGGTGGGAATATATGTATATTTCAGTAAATATTACCAAACATGGTATATATGTTGAGAAAAAATTAAGTTATATTCATATGCTACAATATATGCAAAATGAAAACCAAGTGGATTAAATAATAAAATGTGAAAAGCAACAATTTTATTTTCCTATGTTGATCAAGCAAACACCATGAGACCGGTCAAGTTAAGCAATGAGAACTTTTGGCTCACTGTTTTGAGGTTAGGAAAGTGCCCAAATCAACCCAGCTTCAAGGCAATGCTTTCTTCCTGAAGACTACAGTGTTCTAGGGCTGGATCCTGGTGATCCTTGGGTCTTAGCTTGTTCACGGCTTGGCACATGTCAGTGTCTCCTGAGCTCTCCCTTCTCTTGTAGATTCTATTGATGTGCAGCTTCTAACTACTCACTCTGTGGCTTTCTATTTCTCTAAATATTTCATTCTGCTTATAAAGGACTCCAGCAATAGGATCAAGATGCATCCTTATATAAGTGAGCCCCACATTAATCTCATCAAATGGCCCTACTCACAATGGTTTCCCACCCACAGGAGTGGATTAAGTTTTAGAACATGTTTTTTGGGGGTACATATAGCTCCAAACGACCACATGAACATTATGAGACTTTGGAAGATATATTCAAAGTCTTTTAGGAAAAATATTTTGTGGATTGAGTGGAGGAAGAAAAGGAAGATAGAAGAGAAAATACAATGAATATAAACACAATAGAGATATATTCGTGAATTTGTATTGAAATGGATTTCTTTCTTTAAAGTCAACAAAGTACACAGAAACCAACATCATAATTTTTTCATTGTGTCATCACTGTGAGTTCTGTTATCATTTATATAATGTGACAATTTCTTCCATATATTCCATGTCTTATTTTTTCTTTATCTTCAAATAAACTTTAGGTTACAGAAAAGTCAAATAGAAAATATAGGGGATTCTCATATACCCAACCTCTCGCCTTCTCTTCTTCTCCCTTTTTAATAACATTTTGCATGTGTATGATACAGTTTCTACAACTGATGTACAAATATTGAAGCATTGCTGCTAACCATTGACTATGGTTAGCATTGACTATGTGTTAGCATATACATTATGTGTTAGCACACACTTTTATATGTTTTAACAAAAATTAAAACTGCCTATCTGTCATTGCCATATCTGTTATATGTTTTAACAAAAATTAAAACATGCAATACAATTCTAATGCCCTAAAATTGCCCTATACCCCATCTATTCTATTCTTCTTTCCCCTTTCCATCAGAACCTATGGAAAACACTAAGTTTAAAGTTTTGAAGTATAAGGTTCCTAGCTGCATGCAATAAAATTGATGACATGACATGTTGGCCTGTTTTCTTTTATTAGGCACTGCCTGTGCTCTTGAGAGATTCTTGGCCCTCTAACTGAGAATAGAGGAGGACTCCCCAGATTTGAGTTTAATATGTTCATGTTTATTGTGTGGGTCTACACCCACTGAGATAACATCATGACAAGATGAAGAGTTTCATATTCCACAGAAGCATGTGCCAGGTGTGCCCCGTCCCACATATCTCCCACCCCTGCAGCCCTGCACCAGTAACCCTTCAATGCTCATGCTTGATTGAAGGGAGGGCTCTTTGAGGAAGAGTAACATCATGCGGGACGCTTTCTTAAATACTATGTGTAGGTGAGAAAGTGAACCAGAGAGACAATGGAACTCTGGTACACACTGCAACAAAAAGATGGAATCAATTGTTACCTGAATCATATCAAATCTTTTATGGTTTGTGGGGCAAAGGAGGAGAGAAAGAGCTCACACAGATGTCATATATTAAAACTGAAATGACCCAGATGTCTTATATTACAACTGAAATGAAAGGATAGTGAGACATAATCTGGCCTCCTTTAGACTAATTAGTCTAAGAAAAACCACAAGATCATTGATTAACAGTTATAGGGAGAGATTTTTAGTCAGCAGTCCAAATAATGAGAGATATCTGCACCTTCCTAGTCAGAGGTACATAAAGAGCACCAGGAATAGTGGTGAGATGTGCAAACAAGTGGACAGATGCAGAGGCTCCTACTGAGCATGTGTGTCATGAACATTCACTAGTAAAGAAAATGAGAAAGTAGCCTCTGGATGTGTCCAGGTAGATTTGAAAAGATATTTTACTTAAATAGTGTAATTGTGAATCAATAATTGAAATGTTTACACATCTAGGTTTTATATTAAATCATTGGACAAACAAAATATCTGATCCTATGAGTGTGGAAATCAATATTTTGGAAAAAAAATTGGAAGTAAAATGAAAAGGAAATACATGCATTCATTCATTTCTAAATATTGACTTTTCTCCAATTCTGCTAAGCTGCATTCCTGATGAAAAGCCATATATTGACATCAATATATGAAAATCTACCCCATTTAGATTTTAGCATAGTTTCCCATATTATTCTTTGGCTTACAGGAGGCTGCCACATATTAGAAGACATGGAAAGTCTCAGTATCTCCACAGATACTTCTTCATGGATATCTCAACTTCCCAGGAGCTCCAAGTCTTACAAAGGCTGATGATCTTTGTGAACAATATCATATTGGCCCAAAGTAAATTCTCACCATTGTAGTTTAACCACAGACCTACAAATCCCCAGATTTTACCTACTTCATCCTCCAACCTTTTCCCAGTTCTCTAGATAGACCAAAACAAAACCCCCTTTACATATGAGGATCTACATCAGAACTAAACTAAAAATCCACAATAACATATGGATTATTACTTAAGAGGTACCTATATATTTGAGAGAACTTCAAGGAACTGGATACTGTCAATCAGGAAGAGAATACAGACTGTCTTGAGTTAGAGAATTCAATTTAAATTGCATTTTTGCATTCACCTTTAATACAAATGCTCACACCAAGTAATAAATTGTTAAGAACTGTGCATAACTGCAAAATAAGAACATAAGAAAATCATAGTACTGAGGTCTGTACTAAAGCTGCCTTCCTCATTGAAAAGTTGCCTATAAAATCCTGGTCCTCAATACAGAATATTATGTGGATGTCTTTGCTCTGTCCATGTGATCTGGTTGAAAAGGTGCATGGGATTCTTGAGTCATTCAAGCTTTCTTCATAATGGAGAACAAGTATGTACAGAGTGGAGTATGTGATATGGATTAGCACAGCCTGTTTCCTTTCAATTGAACACATGGATATCTAGTGTGCTCAGAACCTGGTGTGTCAACCTGGCTTGATAAAATATAATGCCCTAGTAGATCAAGGGGGTCACTGCTACATTTCTTCCCCTTTAACCCCAAACATATGTAAATATTCAATGGAGAGAGTCTGATTCTGATGGGCATGATTTATCCCATCTGGTTCCTATCCTATATATCTGTCTCTAGAGGGGAAGGGACTGAATTCTCCCCTGGGACATGCAAGCACAAGAAGAAGTGCTTCATGTAACATCTCTCCACACTGGCCACAGATTGATACCTTCTGGCTATGGGGAACTGATGCCCAATAGTGAAGCTGAGCTTGCTCTACCTTCTCTCCATGTCAGTAAAACATTGCTCCATCCAGTGCTGTGTGAGATGTACTTCTGTTGGTAACACCAACACCTATATTGGAATTGGTTGGCATTTCTTTAGGTACCTTTCTTTCTGAATGACAGCTTGGTGTAGTCAGTTGGATCACTGAAAAGCACACCATGGCATAGTCGAGGTTAAGGGGTTGGCAGTTCAGTCATCCCAGGGCTGTGCTGGCTCCTTGGGAGATGATAGGCTGACTGAGGATCTGGCCTCCCTCTGGCCATGAGCGGACAAGTGGGATATAAGCAATATCACTGTTAACAAGGATGAATAATGCAGCAGATAAGGGTAGGGATGGGAAGGTCGGGTCTAGGAATAGTAGGGAAACTATTTTCTGACTCCTGGATGCCTGTATGCTACCCCACAATGACCAGACCCCCAAAAGGGTTCAAGGATCCCAAATGACTCCAGAGGAGAGACTGGAGCCCCTACATGGGGAGCTTCTCTAGATCTGGCTTGCTTTTGGGCCCCAGGTTTGGCCTGTTCTCATTCAATGCATAATTATTGATAGCATTGTTACAAACCAAGCTGATAATGGGAACTTTATCTGAGAGTAACATGGATGATAAGAGACAGATATTGGCAGAAGGCAGGGGAGGTCATGCAGCCTGGTGGGAACACTTGTTTGAAGAGAAGTCTTTCAAACTCAAATGTTTAAGGCAGAGAGAAGCAGTTTGGGAAAATTAACTACTAACCCTCTGCTGCAGTATATTTTTGTCCATATTGAACAGGAAAACTGATGGAGATATAGACAAGCCTATACTGTTTTTAGACTGGGCTGCTGGAAGCATGAAAGTGATTTTCTCAAATGAAGGGGACTTCCCAAACAGTAAAATCCCAAGACATGGAAAACTTCATCTGTCTATAGTCAAAAGGTAAAGGTGATAGATCCTTCGTTATAAGATGTGACACAGAGGTAGGATGTGGATGAGGTGATTCTGTCTAGGGAAGCTGTTGAAGTGTGCATAAAAGATGACCTTTGTTAATTGGAGGGCCCCCTGTCCCATTTGCTGTCCCCAGGGATGACAACATGGGAAAGTGTAGGAAAGCTCCGCCAGCACATCCAGCTCTGGGGTGGAAATAACTGGCAGGTGTGAGCCACCTTTACTGAGGCAGGCCAGGGGGCAGGACAAGGAGCTGAGCAGGGGGAAGCTGCCCCCAAAGGGCCCTAAGAGGAACAGAAAGAGCAACCAGGGAAAGACAAAGGAGGGGCAGGACCTTCCCGCAGGCAGTGTGGTTTTGGTCACTAAACAGTAGATAGATGGGGTGGAGGGCAGTAGAACTCCCACGGAAGAACTCCACAGCGCCACTGGGGAAAGGGGTCCCTCTAAGCTGGGGCTTCAGGCCCAGGTACAGCCCTAAAGGGGCAGGAAGAAGAGCTCACAGGACGAGGAGGTTCAGAACCCAGCAACCCCACCCTCTGATGCCTGAGCACAGCCAGGGCAGGAGGGAAATGACAGTTCCTAAGGCCTCCCTGTGCCTGACCAGGACAGAGAGGAAGATGATTCCAACTGTGAGCGTGAGCATGATGTGTTCAACAGGAAGGACCAACATGTTGGAAACTGAGGCATAGTGGTCTCGCAAAGAGAGACGCTTTTAACATAGGAATGCAGCAATTAAGCCTTTCAGTCAACAGGATAAAGCTGTCTGGGACAGGGAGGAATACGAGCAAACACACTTTGTATTTGAAAGGAATACTGAATCTTTGTACTCTGAGATAAGTTCTTTAATTTATGAGTATTGTTAATGTATAATTACATTGCTTGTTATCTTGATAGTTTGAGTATATATAACACCACATGTAGAAAATAAAGTTGTCTGAGGAGTCATTACTCACAGACCGCCTGATCCCAGCTTGTTAGTTCTTTCTCTTTGTGTCCTCCCCACTTTTCTTTTCTTTCATTCCCGATACCCTTCGGGTCCAAATCTCCAACAGAACCTCCTCACCTGGTCCCTGATGTTACTCCCTCACAACATGACTAAAGGTGGGGCCTCTGCTTCAGCTCAGGTAAAAGGGCTAAAGGGGAATCCAGACCTTCCTGGGGCTCTTAGGTGCAGGAGCCCCATGACAAGTCCTAGGGCCACTCAGGGGCATGTGCACACTAGTGGCACTGGGGGCTGTGAGTGGATGCAGTGACCATGACAGCGAGGGCACATGTGGCTGGGGCCCTCTGGCCATTCCAGGCACCAGTGGCCATGGTTCCAGCGCTGAGGGCAGGGTAAGTCCTGGCGTTCAGGCTGATGCTCCAGGACCAGCACCACCTCCTGAGGGGTGGGCCCCTCACAGGGAGGAATTCCAGCAGTACCTGCAGGGTATGGCCACTCCTCCACCTCCAGAGTTGCCAGAGCCCCGACACATTTTTCAACCAAAGCAGCTCTGCCTCCCAGTGAGAAAATGGACTTTATGTTGTTGGTTCAGACTAGCTGCAGGCAGGAGTGCTGAGAACCACCTTGGAGCAGTTTAACTTCCCAGGCTGGCAAGTATAAAGGCCTCAGGAAGGGGCAGACTGTCGCATTTAGCCCCTGCAGGAGCCTCTCCTGCATTTGAATTTTTTAAACCATCATGTCTGTAAAGTCTGAGAAATTTATTGTGTTTCACTCTTCCTTTGTCTTTGCACTTTGAACCCTGTTCTTCCTTTTCTTCCTTCATAAACATACATATTCTTCATGCTCTATTCTGAGTTAATTGAATTAAAGTATTTTTAAACCTCTTCATTTTGATGAAATGATTTTTCATTTTTACATGCAAAGGTGTAACTGTATTTGCATTTGTGCATATATCATTAACCTAGTGACCCTAAAATTTATTTTCTTGTCTAGGAAAAATTGTGCTGTGATTATGGGTTTCCTGTGATTTGGGGTTTTAGAAAGAAATAATAACTGGAGGAATGTTACATATGACAGCTCTAAAATGTCAAAATTATTTTGGGGGAAAGAGTGGAGAGAACATCTGAGTGTTCCATAAAGTCCAAGTGATAAAGAATCATAAGTGCCTGAGGCAGGCTAGTGTAGTGAAAGGAGGAAGGTGGCTGGCCCTGTAGACAACATGACGACAGACCACATGGCCACGAGACAGGCCTGGAACTGTCCTGAGAGGAGGGCTGCTGGAAGGCACTGCCAGGTCCTGGCAATGAGAGTCTCAATGGAACCAGAGGGAAAGCCCCAGACATCCTTGAAAGGCTCCCCATTGCCCCCTGAGAACTGACAGGTGGGGCAACCAATCAGAACAGCAAACAGCAAAATCATGAAGGGGGGAGGAAAGACCTTAAAAAAGAGCTGTCCTTGGGGCCCACACTTGGGGCCCCTGCTGCTTGTCTGCCATCCTTGCGTGTATTTTCATTCTTTTCCTTTTTAAATAAACTCTTTACTTCCTTACCTACTCTATGGCATCTCCTTAAAATCTTTTGTGCAACATAAGCAAAGAACCTAGAGGCCCAAAAACCAGAGCCATTTTGTAACCTACCCACTCAAAAAACTTTCCACACTCTATTTGTTTTCATTTTCTTTAGGATAAAGTCTGGTGTGCTAAGATTCTGAACACAAGCCTGATTCCAACATGCAGATAGAAGGAGTTGCCCTCTACTAGATTTTCCATGATTCTGTATTTATGTTTTGTGTCATTTCAGTCTACATCTTTGACCTTGCACTGCAATCTCATATATAGGTGTATTTCTTGTTCCAACTCTTAAGGATATTTTTAGTTGTTTTGTTCATTATTACATTTGATTATTAGCATAGTATTACAATAAGCTAGAAAATGCATTTATTAATAAATTACTATAATGACACATACATACACAGGAAGACATAAACAATATTAGATACAATAGCTAGAGATAGATGATAGATGATAGGTAGGTAGATAGATAGATGATAGATGATAGAGATGGATAGGTGATAATTGATAGATATGGTATATAGATATACTAAGGGTAATGTTTTGGTAGGTAACTTTATACACTTAGAATATTTGGCCTTGACTGAGCAGGAAATTAAATTTTATTATTCTCAATGAAGACAATTATTATTTTAAAATCAGTAATAACAGCAAATAACAAAGTAGGGTAAGTGATAAACCTGCAGCAATTTGAAACCCATAGGTAATTTTTCCAGGCTAATTTCAAATTATATAGAAATAGAAAGATGTGTAATAGGTACAATTGATTTTGTGATGAATGTGTTATCATTAAGTATATATTGAAAATAAAATATCATACTTATTCTGTTGTTTTGTATTTATTTACTCAATTCATATTATTCTCTACTTCAGAAATATTGTCATGAATATTACTAAGCAATTAGTGCATAAAAAGCTGTGGATACACATATTACTGTGAAATGATGGCCATCACTCTGCTTCAAGCTAATGTTTATGAATATTCTACTTTCACATCAATCTTCAGAAAATAGAATTATTTTCTCAATTTTCTTATACACTTATCTCATGTATTTATGGTATGATGACATTATCTAGCATTTTCAAATTATATTCTAAGTGATTAATTTGGCAAATGATTATATACTTTTTCAAGAACACAAATTCAATGTCTTTTGTTATTGGTGGCAGGAAAAAATGCATTCATTTTTAATTGACATATTTTTTTTCCCTTTAAAAACATTTTACCATTTTTCTGAGGAGAAATTTGGCTTTCTTTTACATGTTTTGTTATATAAAATTAATTACTTTTTATATTTAAAATGTCATTATAAGGAATTTGCTCTTCATCAATTTGAAAATCACAAAAATTATTTTATAAACATGAAGTGGACATGACATATTCCTTATGTTATATTGATGAATTGTGAATCTCATTTCATTAAATATTTAAACAAATAGTAAAGATGAAAGAATTATACTTGAACACCTATATATTGATTTTTAACTTGAGCATTTAGCTATAATTATTTTATTATATACCATGTCATCTATCCATTGTGCTTTCCATCCAGGCAATTGTTTATGTTTCATTTTAGATTTTTATTTTCTTTGCATATCAAAGTAAGTTGCAAACATAAGTAATCTTCACCTGTAAACACTTCAGATACAGTGAAAAAATGATTTTTTAGTGTTATTTGGATTTGATAATAATTTACAAATGTGGAAGGCACAATAATTAAACTCATATAATTCAGTAAAACTCAATAAATATAAAACCCCTGTAACACAAGTATAAAGTATGACACACTACCATCAACCCAGAGATTTCCCTTGTCTCTTCCTAGTATATCCAAATTTATCACCTGCTTCCAAAAAGTAACTCATAATCTATATATTTAATCACTTATTTTACCATATGTTCATTTTTGCTATTCTATACCTTCATATAATTTATATTATGCAATAGTAAATCTTTTAAGACTCTTTTTCAAACTCAAATGTTTTTGAGATTGATCCATGTAGTTGGTTCACCAGTATTCTGTTCCTTTAAAGTTGGAGTAAAAATAATTTTCATAAACAGGTCACATTTTTTAATCAATTTTCCTTTGGTGGACACCTGTGTCATACCCAATTTTTAGTTGTTATTATTAAAGGTGTATTGATATTCTTTTTTTTTTTTTAAAGATTTATTTATTTATTTAATTTCCCCCCCTCCCCTGGTTGTCTGTTCTTGGTGTCTATTTGCTGCATCTTGTTTCTTTGTCTGCTTTTGTTTCTTTTGTCCGCTTCTATTGTCGTCAGGGGCACAGGAAGTGTGGGCGGCGCCATTCCTGGGCAGGCTGCTCTTTCTTTTTCACGCTGGGCGGCTTTCCTCACGGGCACACTCCTTGCACGTGGGGGCTCCCCCACGCGGGGGACACCCTTGCGTGGCACGGCACTCCTTGCGCGCATCAGCACTGCGCATGGCCAGCTCCACACGGGTCAAGGAGGCCCAGGGTTTGAACCGCGGACCTCCCATATGGTAGACGGACGCCCTAACCACTGGGCCAGTCTGTTTCCCGTATTGATATTCTTGAACATGTTTCTTTGGATATAAATTTTCCTTCTTGTTAGGTAAATAATGAACAGTAAACCTTCAGATTAAGAGGCTTGGCTATAATTAGCTTCTCTTTTTTTAGATTTATTTATTTTTATTTATTTCTCTCTTCTTCCCCCTCCCCCAGTTGTCTGCTCTCTGTGTCCATATGCTGTGTGTTTTTATGTGTTCACTTGCATTCTTGTCAGCAGGACTGGGAAACTGCCTCTTTTTTGTTGTGTCATTTTGCTGTGTCAGCTCTCCATGTGTGTGGTGCCACTCCTGGGTAGGCTGCACTTTTTTTGCGTGGGGTGGCTCTACTTATGGGGTACACTCCTTGCACATGGGGCTCCCCTACACAGGGGACACCCCTGAGTGGCATGGCACTTCTTGTGTGCATCAGCACTGTGCATGGGCCAGCTTACCACGTGGGTCAAGAGGCCTTGAGTTTGAACCCTGGAGCTCCCATATGGTAGGGGGATGCTCTATCCATTGAGCCAAATCTGCTTCCCTATAATTAGCTTTATAAGGAACTGCCTGTCATTTGTCAAAAAGACTATATTTCAGGTTACCATAAAATTCATGAGAAATTAGGTTAAACATTCTCCTCATCATCCTTTGGTGTTGTCAGCCTTGATAAATTAGAAATTCTGGAGGTGTTTAATAAAATATCATTACATCTTTAATTACCATTTCTCTTGAGAATATACATAAATTGATGATGTACTGAATCATTAAGTGTATCTTCATGAATTTAGAAGGACTTAATTACACAGAGTATGTTCTCTGCCCATAAAAGAAATAAATTAGTTACCAGTACAAACCAATATTTTTAATATTTAAAAAGATATACTTGTACAGTCTGTAATTTTTAAAAATCAGAAGGGAATTTTAAATATATTTTAAGTTGAATTTTAATGAAATTGTGATATATAAAATTTGGTGGAATGAAAGTAAAGCAGTGCTTGGAGAAATGTTTAAAATTGTAAGTGTTAATAATAGAAAAGGCAAAAGGCTTAAATACAATAACCAACATTTCCAGTGACCAGGAAAAGAAGACCAAATTGATACTTGAATATGTAGAAGGAAGAAAATCTCAAAGGAAAAGACAAGAAACAATGATATAGTAACTAGACAAACTGCAGGAAAAGTTGATGAAAGTGTAAAGATTTTCTTAAAAATAACAAAAAAAAAATGATAAACTTCTGCCTAGATTTTTCAGGATTAAAGAGAATGTAAACAAATACCCAATAGCAGGAATGAAATACAGGTTGTTACTGACAGACACGGTACATATGTTTATATCTTTTCCTCTTCTTGCTGATCTTCCTTTTCCTTGTCCTCCTCCATCTCAGTCCAAATAATTCTTTCATACTTTAAAGTTCTGAAGACAGCTTCCAAATGACTGCTGTATATTATTATTTAGTTCACTTTATTTTGGGTAGGTTGTTAGAGAGGAATTAAATGTCATATTTTCTATTATGAATAATTACAGACACCAAGAGTTCTGATTGCATTACTGAAATAGACATGCTCTTCTTAATTCAGTACCTAGCTGTGTATGTTACCTTTGTTTATTCCTACATATTCTTTATTCTTTTGCATTGCTTACTTCTCTTTTTCTCATGCTGCAGTGATTTCTTACTATTTTTTTATAGCAAAGTTAAGGAAATCTTTCTAACTTTGTCCTCATAAAATGCGCTAATGCTAGTAGGGTTTCATATGAATTTGAGAGCCAATCTGTTAATTTCTTGACAGAAAATCTGCAGGTGACATTTAATAAAGATAACTGATATCTTTATAATATTGAGTTTTCCAATATATAAATATAGTCTAAGTATTCGTTAATTTAGATTTTTTTAATTCCTCAATGAATTTTTAAAATTTTCTTCACAAATTCTGTTGTACTTATATTACATATCTGTGGGTAGATAGATATAATATGCATATAATTTCATACTATTAACTATTACTTTTTAAATTTCACTATCTTTTGTTTCCAGTTTATATGTGTTTGGTATTTCTTTGTTGATTTTGCCCAACCAATTACTATCTTAAATCTGATTCGAGTATAGTCTCATATAATCTATGCAGATTTTTTAACATCCATATTGGGAATTGTGTATGCTTCTATTTGCTATTTTTTTTTACTTGTTTTTTGAACTTTCATACATTTCATTTTCCTTTTCTTGTCTCAAAGAAAGGCAGTGAGTACAAGGATTTCTTTCTGTCCAGTTCTTTAACAAAGGAATTTATATCAGGCATTTACTAATTTCTCTGAAGATTGAAATCAGATAATTTAGTTTTAGTGTTACTTATTTTTCATGGCAAGGATTTTTTATTTGTTTTGTTAAATTTGTCAATATCAATGAATTGTAACAGATATATTTTATGCCTCATGAGCAAAGATACTATAATATTTTTCTTTTAAGTTCTGTCATGAATTGCTGTATCTAATCTTCTAACTTTAAATAAAATATACATTTCTGCAATAAATATAACTTGGTCAATATATTATATCTCTTATATCACCAATATTTTTGTACAATTTTGACTTACATGTTAACTTATTTGAAATACCTAATTTATTGAACATATTCTTATCTATTCTATAAAAATCCATTATGTAAAAATCTTTCTCAGTCAGCTTCCTATCTTCCCTCGCTAATTTGCAATGTTGACATTATATGCCCCACATACCTCAATCAGGCTAATTCTTCCCTTCAATGTTCTTTTGAAGTGACTCTTTCATAGTAACTTCATTCATGTAGTGTCCTAAGAAAATTCAAGTGGGCAATAAATAGTCTAAGAAATAGTTGACACTTCTGACATTTTGTCATCCTAAACTCATTCACATTTTCCTAATTAAGATCCTCTCTTTAAGAATTCACTTTGTTTTTCTGCTTTTAAATATCATGACTAAGTATGTAAATTTGTTATTCCCCTGTATCTCAATTCTAAAGAATGATTCCAGTATTCCTTAGTAATAATTATTTTGAGATATTTCTCTCCCTCTGTCTGTTTTCTTATGTTTCCAAATGTTAGTGTTACTAAATCAGTCCTCTTTGGCATTTATCTATTTTCTTCTCCTTTCTAAATGATGTTTGTATGTCCTTAGTTAAGTTCCATATACAATAATTTTTTTCTTCCTTTTTTGATTTTTTTCAACCATAATATATGTAAGGCCTAAAAGATTTATTCTCTGATTCATTTATTATGGCATCCTGTTTTCCCATCATATGCGTGCATACAGAAACATGATAGATATATACATATATACATATGACATGATTTATATATATGTATATATATGAGTATATATATGTATATATATTCATTTATTGAATTTGGGTATTTTATAATAGCCTTTTAATTTCTATGAAAAATCTTTTCTATGAAAAAGTACATGAAGTTGTGTAAAGGCTCTTCTTTCATGTTTGTATATTTGTAAATCTTGTGGTCCTAAATACTCTTTTCTTATATAGGAAGGCTAACCTGTTGTCATGGGTTTCCTATGATCTGAGGAATTATAAAACAATTCATATCTGCAGCAGTTATATATATATATGTCATATATACATATAGAAATAAACATGCAGAATAGACATTTAGAAAAGGCGGGAGAGTATGTGAAATTCTGGAGATGTGTAGCAGAATACTAAAATGGTTTTATTCACCATTTTCCTTAAGAATATAGCAAAATGTATGATACTGAGACATTAAACAAGACTCCATGAACTTAAAAGTCTTAATTATAAAAAACATGTATTCTACAAAAATGGATTAAATTAGATCAACAGTTATAGTTCTAGAAATTAAAACAACAAATATTCAAACAATCTGGAAATAAAAGCGCACAAAAGGAGAATGTTAAAAAATATTTTAAATAGAATGATAAAGAAATTAGAAAACATAAAAATGGATGGAATAGAAATAAAGCAGGGCATACATAAAAGTTTTTAAATGATAAGTAATTATACTCGGACAAGAAAAAAGTCTGAAAACAATAACCTACATTTTCAATTCAAGAAGCCAGGTAGAGAAGTGCAAAATGATCCAAAATTTGTAGAGGGAAGAAAATAATAATGTAAAGAATAGAAAACAATGGTATAAAAGTAGTGTAACAAAATGAAATTGTGAGTAAAGCAAAAATGTTTACTTGAAAAGAAAACCAATTTCATGTATATGTATTCCTTCCTAGATATATCACAAATAAAAGAGAATGAAAACAATTACCAATAACAAAAATATAATAGGGTTTTACTGACAGTGCAGTTGTTGCTAAAAATGAATAAAACCATTTCTGTATTGAAATGATAGGTTTTCATATTTATTTGATGGGATAAGTATATCATATAGTATAAGCAATATCTGATATTCTGTATGCAAAATCCAATTCCACTTGTTGCTACATCTCATACCACTTTATAAATATTTGTTCTTCACCATGCATAAGGATTAAATGAATCAAGCATTATATGTGCCTACTCAACCAGCTCACAGGCAGAGAAAAAATCTTGAAAAGGATACATTCTGTTTAGGATTAACTATTTACTAATCCACGTTTCAATGAAGGAAGCTACTTTAATGGCGATCTCATGGTTGGATCTATTCTGCATCCTTAATTCTACAGTTGAGTCTCAATTAAAGTCACTTTATTACTTTGTGCAGCCATTTGTAGGAAGATGAAAGTAAAGAGAGCAATTTGAATTGAATTTTCTAATTCAAAACAATCAATATTCTTCCAGGGTGGTAGTATCCTGTACCTTGAAGTTCTCTGAAGTGTACAGGCCCTATTAAGATACTTATACATGGTCTTCTCCATATGATATTTTTATTTGTTTTTACCAAAAAGTCATCCAAACAATATCCAAAATAATAAAATTATACAGAAACTTTTCCAGAAAAATGTGTGTATTACACACATGCATGGATTGAAGAAGTTAAAAAACAGTTGCCTAGCTCACTGTCATTGATGTAAGCAATAAAAAATTATGCAGAAAACAAAATTTTGGATATTCAATAGGGATAGATTCAAATATAAGGACTTATATCAAATATAACTTAACTTCATTCCATTATTTTCAGTGTTTTTAAATCCAGATAAACCTGCTTTGATGTTCAAAATATCTGTTGAACATTCTGCACAGAGCACTTTTAGTTTCTGTTCCACAGGCTATAGATGATGGGGTTTATTAATGGGGGCACCACTGAATAGAAGTTAGCCACGAGAAGATTCCTGAAGGATGCTTTATTTTCAACAGGACTAAGGGCAGCAATCAACCCATAAATTAAAAAGAAAATGAGAATAGCCAACTGTGGGGTCCAGGTGGATAGGGCTTTGTTACAGGCTTCCACAGAATGCATCCTGAGAACCTTTGAAAATATATCAAAGTAGGACTTCAGCACAAAAGCAGAACATGCTAGTAGAATACAAGCACTAAGAACTATGGCAATAAACTCAGAAAACTGAACATCTGAAGATGAGACCCTCAAAATTTGAGCTAATTCACTTAAGTATTGATGGATCACTTGGATTCTGTGAAGGGAAGCCAGAACATGATGCCAGTGTGGACAGCAGAATAGATGAACCCACTTGTCCATGAGCCACCAGCCGCCTGTGTGCACAGACATGGGGAGATGGTGAGTTCATAGTGCAGAGGGTGGCAAATGGCAACATAGTGATCATAGGACATCACCACAAGTAAGATCAGCTCTGTGAATGCAAACAAAATAGACATGAAAATCTGAGCAACACATGCTAGGAGAGAAATCAGTTTATAGTCTGAAAGAGAATTCACAAATATTTTGGGATAAGTAACTGAAAGGCAATAAAGGTCTATGAGGGATAGACTGCCTAGAAAGAAGTACATTGGAGAGTGCAGATGAGGGTCAGTTGCAATGACACTAACAGTTAGAAGAGTCCCAGTCAGGGCTCCCAGGTAAATCACTAGAAAGAGCAGACCTTGCAGGATTTAGAGCTCTCAGGAGTTTGAGAGATCCATAAAGTGGAATTCAATGCAGATAGTTAGATTGTCCATTTCTCCTAATATGCTATTTCCCTGTAGTCAAAATATCAAAATGACAGTAATATATTAAAATCAAATGGAAACAGTCCACATTACTCACAAGGAAAATGCCAGCATCATGGGTATCAATGAGCATTTGTATCTTATGAGCAATTCAGCGTAGAGGAAATGGACCTAAGACAGTATTTTGAAATCAATGGATTCACATATTTTCCTGTACACTTTCTTTCCCAACTCTGCTCTAATATGGCAGTTTCAACATTTACACAATCAGACAATCTAAATTATCACATTATTTTAAATGAAATCAAGGCCAATAAACCTTTAAGGTATAATTCCTGTTTATAGTAGTTTAGTAATCTATCTTTTCAAACTCTTCCAGGAGACATTCAGTAATTATTTTTCCATTTTATGCATTAACAAAGTTTTATTCCAAATATTCATAGTAAGAAAGCATCTTAATTAGCTCTTTTGTTTGAACGCTGAACAACTATTCTCATCATATACAAGGTGGCTACAATAATTGATAATACCACCCTGGTTTGACTAGCTGAATAACAATTGGCTTCAGTAACAGAGTTCCTGAGGTATTACTCAGAATGGTTTTAATCCAAAGGACAATAGAGATGATGCCTCATCACTCTTTCTTTCATCCTTTGAGCTTTTACATCCTTTCTGTCATCCTTTGCAGCAATGTAAAGAAAGAAGATTCTCTTTAGAATCTACTTGTTTCCTATTTTCCATTTCAGTGTTTCCAAAATTTCCTTGTTGTCTTTCAAGTTTATCTTTGCAACTGGCACAATGTCTAAGAAATGCATCCCATCTAATATTTCCCTTCTTCAAAGCATCATTCCTTTCATCAGACGTGAATTCCAATGTTTGATGAAAGACTAATTTTCTGTCCAGATATATTGCCTACATGCTCTTCTAGATTTTACAGAAACTTTCTTATTCAAAATAACTACTGAAACCACAACTATTTTATTTTTCCTTGAATTGAAACCTACCAAATAATAAGAAATCCTATTTCAGTCTCAATTATACTTTCAGTTATAAAACTAATAATCTTGAGGATCTCATTTGAAAAATATTTAATTTTATAATTGGAATAATTAAATGGAGGATAACAGCATATAATATGACTAGGATTTTATGTGTGTAATATAAATGGTGTTGATTTAGTCACATTGATTATAACCATAATAATTAATAGGATTTATGCAAAACATTAATGTAAATTATCTTACTATAATAATCTTTTCCATTATGCATATTTCTTATATCCTCAACTTTAAAAGTAAGAGAAAGTTCTTTTGACATAAGTTTTAATAGATATCAAAAACAATTAATTTGGGAAGCGGACTTGGCCCAGTGGTTAGGGTATCCATCTACCACATGGGAGGTCCGCGGTTCAAGCCCTGGGCCTCCTTGACCCGTGTGGAGCTGGCCCATGCGCAGTGCTGATGCGTGCAAGGAGTGCTGTGCCACACAGGGGTGCGGGAGCCCCACGCACAAGGAGTGTGTCCCATAAGGAGAGCTGCCCAGTGCAAAAGAAAGTGCAGCCTGCCCAGGAATGGCCCCGCACACACGGAGAGCTGACACAACAAGATGATGCAACAAAAAGAAGCACAGATTCCCGTGCTGCTGATAAGGATAGAAGCGGTCACAGAAGAACACACAGCAAGTGCACACAGGGAGCAGACAACTGGAAGGGGAAGGGGAGAGAAATAAATAAATAATTCTTTAAAAAGTTAATTTGATGCTATTTACATAAGAATTGGTTATTGAACATAACTAAAATTCCAGATGACTTTTAAATTTACTTTATCAAATCACACATGTATATTCATCCTTAGAAATTTCATTCCTGCCCTTTTTCTCTTTAGATTGCATCTTCCCACTGGGTCTGTAAATTTCTAAAGTTTCCCTAGGATAAATTTACTATATATTTTCTACTTCAGAGTGCTTAGTGACAGCATTAGCCATAAGAATGAGAGAGAGTTCATGGTTTTTCCTGTTATTTATTATCTCAGGGATAAGTAGATAATATTTACTTCACAGTTTTTTAATGTAGAAAAAAATGTGTGAGATACTATTACTCCTCAATTGTTAAGCACATGAAATACAAGAGCATAATAAAAATCTTATTTCTTAATATCTGAATATAAATTTAAAAATTATCATAAACTTCACTGTATTTATCTACAAATGCATCCATATATGAAGGACTGTTTTGCTTACAAACATTGGTTTATATGAAATGCTATGGTAACTCATTGCTGTCTCTTAATTTGTTAGCTATCCTTTACAATCTAGTTCAAGTAGTATTTAATTTATGGTGGTTTCACTAGTTCAATTTCTTGGTAATTTGAATCATTATGTTTCAGTATTGGAATACAGCCTATGAATCATATATATTTGATCAGGTATCATTTGTAAAATTAATCAACAATAACAAAACCAGAATCAGAAACTCAGAATTTCTATGAGTGTCAATTTATAATATAAGTAAGAAATAATTATGGTAATGATCTTAAAACATATCATGGCTATCTCAGTGCATTTTATTAGCTATTTTTAAAAAGCAGTTGAATTAAAGCATACAAATATACCTGAGTAATGAGGAAACATTTTTATCTTCTGTAATATGAATATTTCTTTAGCACAATTGTGAAGACTTTACAAAATTTGTAACCTTGCTTCATTCTTCCCTTATTCTAATTTTGCAAGTCATTTCTCCAAGAAATTCATATTTACCAATAATCATAGGAACAATTCTCCTTCTAAATTCTCTATAAATATGACTGTTATTTAGGATGAATACATATGGGTCAAATCTCTCAGGAGACTGGTTATTTCCCCCATCTAGAGGAGCCAATTTTCTTTCAACTCCTTATTGATGAGGAATTTTTCTCTAAACTCTTCTGATTAGTTAAATTTTAGCAGTGCTTATTAGCAATAAAATTAACAAAGTTTTTTGGTTGCTTTACTTAATAAACAAGAAGTATTTCAAAATGTTTCATAGTTACTTGTAATTCAGTACATTTTCAATTTTATATTAGGTCATAAATATAATTTGTTAATATAAAAATATATCCATAAATCAAGCAACCACAATAAAATTATATTTTAATGGTTTATAAAAATATTATTGCCTGAAGGAAAGTCATTTACTATTATGCATGTCTATTTTATAAGTTCACAAATTTTACTATACATTTATTATTTATATATATTCATGTATGCATGATACACTTTAATAAAATTTTTAAAAATTAAAAAAAATCAACAAGATAAACAAATTTGGCCTGTAGCTACTAAGTTAAAGAAAATTGGGAATCATTTTAGAATGAATTATTTAAAAAATCAAGTAAAAGAATTTGGGACATATAGTAAGACTCTTACCAAAAGTGCCTCCTTGCAGGAAGAGTGCAAGGAATATGGTCAATGACAGTAACTGTTAGGAAATAGAGTAGATCATGAGTCACTGCTCCCACAAGAAGGTTATAGGGAAGTAGTCCATTTTTCATCATTCTGAAAAATGTTTGTTTATTGCTGCCAGTCAGGAGAGTATCAGAACATGGAAAGTACTAGAAGCTCAAAGGAAAGACTTGGAAATGAAGGCTCAAAAATAAAAGTCTCCAAATACCCTTACAGTCCTCAACACAGTCATGAAAGTTGGCAGGTGGTGTGTGGTGAGTAGAGATAAGAAGTCAACTCTATGAAATCAGAAGCATTCCTTGACTTAGTATAGGGCATTTTTAGCTTAACCAGAGCCAGGTAACTTCACAAAGCCCAAGAAAATCTTTGTCAATTTTCATAATCACTCCATCTTCTTATATTTCTTTATATTTATATTCACGGTAAAAATAAGCAAATACATGAAGGAATGCTCAGCTTCTTAGAGGTAGAAAAATTCCCCAATATGGCAAGGATATTGAGAGAGAAACAAAATACATTTAAGAATTGGACAGGATGACTATGAGTGAAATGATGACCAGACATCTAATAAAGCCATACTAATATTTTCGTGAAATCTAGCACTGGGAAGAAGGTAAGGGTAGGAAAAACACATGCAAAAATATATTCCCTGAGTTTCCTAGAAATATGGCAGAACATGATTTAATATAATTTACATAAATCATTGTTTCTTGTGTTTTTTTCTTTCAGGGTCTCTTTGCAGTCTAGAAATTATTGAAAATCTTACATAACTTATATTTCTGTTGCAGATATCTAGGGAAATTACCATATTAGAAATTAAAGTTGATATATGTATAACATTTAAATTATTAGAAATAAAAAAAGATTTCTATTTTAATGCAATATTGTATTTCAAAAATGTTATTTTCCAAAACCAAAATACATTTTGAGGAAATAGAAAAGTTTTCCTTCTTTTTGAAATTAAGTATATTTCTGGCTTACTGGGAAAAAGCTGAAGTATCATATCTGCTTCTCCATTTTTTTTTGCAATATATTGGTTTGGCTGAAGAGTTTGAAGAAAAGATTGTGTTACACAGCTATATATTTAGAAAGGTAAGAAATATTTGTTTAGAGCTTTAAGATGGTTTATAATATTCTATAAAAATAATAATACTCTTGGGAAGTGACTGCAGCTCAATCGATTGGGCTCACATTTACCACATGGGAGGCCCTGGGCTCACGTCCCAGGGCATCCTTGTGAAGGCAGCCTCGCCCACAGCCATGGAGAGCTGATGGCCTGCGCCCACGGAGAGCTGGTGCAGCAAGACGATGCAACAAAGGGAAACAAGCAGACACAGAAGAGCACACAGCAAATGGACACAGAGAGCAGACAGCAAAACAAGCCACAAGGGGGGGATAAATAAGTAAATAATAAATCTTTTTTAAAAATAATAATACTCTAAAATAAAACCAACAAGTGAAAATTTCTTCTAGAGTAGATCTTATTTGGAATGAATTTTTTTATTTTATTAGATTTGTAACATCAAGTAGTATTTATCTGCAAAATATTTGTTCCCAGAATGATTTGCAATTTTAAAATAACTATATTTATTAATATCACCAATCCTTTCAGACAAGATCTTTAAATATTGGAAAGTTCTCAAGCTCAAGCATAAGGTACAATTTTTCTAAAATTAATTTTTCTCTTGAAACAATCTTCACCATGATTTTAGTAGTTGTTGTCACTATAGTCATGTTATTATTAGAGCAGTTGGTTAATCAAAAAATTCTTGCAGAAAATAGAGAATTTCCATATATCCTGCACTTGTTTTCATTATCATTAATAATTTATACTCCTTTTTCTTTATTGATCTTCTGTCTAAATGGTCGATCCCTTATTGAATGTGGTGTATTGAATTCTCCCATTAGTAATGTACCATTATCTATTTCTCCATTCAAATTTATCAATATTTGCCACATATATTTTGTAGCTTCACTGTATATATATATAATGGCTCATATATTTATTTATTTGTTGTTTTTGTCTTTAACTGACCCCTTTATCATAATATGGTGTTTTTCTTTGTCCTAGCAGCAGTTTTATTTTTAAATTATCACTGTTATGGTTTACTAAAAAGTCATGCAGAATGAAGAGAGTTCCCATATAACCCCCTATTAATATTAATGAAATATTAATATTATCATTAATATTTTACATTATTGTGTGGTATCTTTTTATAATTGATAAACCAATATTATTATTCTTATAGGGTTAATCACAGTCCATACACATGTAAACTGTTTCTATTCCTTTCTGTCACCCCTTTTTTTGTTGTAATGTTACATATTATACCTTCATACTTTGTATATGCCAAAACATAGACTATCTTTAACTTTTATGCCCTTGAATTTTAGAAATTATAAAATATGGAGTTATATATCAAAAACCCAATACATTATTACTGACTTTTATAATTACAAAAAAGTTTACCATTACCAGAGATCTTAATTTTTATGTAATTTAACCCACTGCTGAATATCCTTTCATTTCTGTCTCAAAAACCTGCTTAAAATTGTGTGTAAGGCAGCACAAGTGATGACGAACTTCCTCTGGGTTTTTTGTTTCTTTGTTTTAATATGGGAATGCAAGATAATCTTCTCCTCACTTTGAAAGTCTGTCTCACCAGATATATTATTAGAAGTGAATCACTTTCTGCCAATACTTTAAATATTTCATCTCACTTTGCTGTTTTGCCTTCTTGGATTTGTCTTCATGATTTCTGTTGAGAAATTCTGTTGCTTAATTTTATTGGAACTCACGTGGACAAAGCACATTGCTTTACTCCTGCAGCTTTCGGAACTTGCTCCTTTTCCTTGGTGTTTGGCTGTGGATGATAATGTTTCTGGGCATGGTTTTCTATAATTTTATCCTGCATGGTGCTCTTTGGGCTCCTTGATTGTGCATATACATGTCTTTCATTACATCTGAGAAGTTTCCTGCCTTATATCTTTGAATATTCTTTCTGCCACTTTCTATTTTCTTTCTGTATCTCCCACAAAGCATGTAATAGTATTCTTGATCTTATACCATATGTCCATTCCATCAGGTGTAGAAGGGCATTCAGATTCCTGCAAGCTGTGAACTTCATAAGGTTATTAGCACATGCCACAGACAAGACTCAGGCTCAGAAAATAGAGAAAGGAATGCATGTTTTGTCTAAGGCTGATCTTTTCTGTAGGAGGGCCCAACTTGATAACAAGAGGATCAAGATAAAATATGAAAATGTATAGTGTAGAGCAATAGAATACAAGACAAAAATATGAACTGCTGTCCCATACAAAGAAAAAGCATAAAACATCAGAAACAATTTTGAATTAAGAGAAGACATACCAAACAAAGAAGTAAAATTGGTTTTCAAAATGCTCAAAAACATGCAGAAAGAGCTACAGGATTTCAGGGAACCATGAATTAATATAAGGAAAAGGAACTAAACTAAAACACTGGAATTGAATAACACAATAGAAGAAAAAAAAGTCCCCAGATGGTTTCAATAGCAGATTAGACCTGACAGAAGAAAAAAATAAGCAGGAATATAAGATAATTGACATGATCCAAGCTGTGAGGATTTTGCTCAACCTAAACTTTCATGTATTTTGTTGGTAATGTGAGATATTTTAAATGTTTTGCAAAGGGTGAGCATTTCCTTTATAAAACTAATTATCATCTATCCTATGAATGAACAATTTCAGTCTCCATTATTTACCCAATAGAACTGAAAATTATTTTCAAAGGAAGTTGCACAAAATTGCCCATAGCAGATTTTTAAAAAATAACTAAACCATGGATATGGCATCAGAATCCATCAAAGAAAAAGTGGTAAGCAAATGGAAATGTTTATAAAATATAATATTATCCACAATTTAAAATGAAGAAACTACTAGTATACTCAACAATGTGGTTGAATCTCAGAAACAGTTCCAGTTTGGAAAAAATAAAAGACTGTTACACAAAAATTTACCATTGCATGATATAATATATATAAAGGTTTTGAACAGGAACATTGAAACAATGGAAAAATAAATGAATAAATTAATAGAGTAGTAGTTGTCAACACAATTAATTACTGCTATAAATTCAGTAGACTGGAAAAAAGTAATCTGAAACCCCTAAATGTTGGTGAGGATTTGGAGTGAAGAAAGTCCTTGTATATCACTGGTATATGTGTACAAGTCAAAAATCATTTGATATTGTACCAGCTAACTAAGACCAAGTTATGTTGCAATAACCAATAAAATTTAAGTACTGGTGATGAAAGCAGCAAAGATTATTTTCAACTTGTGAAAATGGCTTTGCTACACAGCATCCTAATATTATGCCCAGGCTATAGAGCAGCCACAATATGGGAAGATAATGTTCCTGTGAAGAAAGAAGAGATATTTAAACATACCAATATGCTGGAGCTTATATACACATTCCTAATTTGTTCAAATGTATTTGCTAAAGAAGTAGCTAAATCTACCTTTCATGAATTGGGATATTATACTCCTCTCTTAAAAGGGGCACCAAAGAGAGAGCCATCTCAGAGAGTGCACCTTTTGAATACTGGTCTAACTAGGCTTTATTAAATTAGAACACATATGCTATGACCCTGCATTTCCAGTCAAGAGAGTGCTTACTTGCGAGGTGGAGGAAAAGGTCATGGAAAATGAGAAAACACACTAAAACTCTATGATTCTGGTGAGATTACATTAAGAGTATTTTTATTGTCATGGGTTTTATAAAGCATGATCTTGTGCACATCTGCATTCCTAGCCCAGTTAATTCTTCAGGAGACTTCCTTCTCAGGGGCCCAGAAATGAGACTTCTGACCTCTGCTGAGAACTCCTTCTCAGAGGGAGGAGGGGGAGAAGTTGAGGACAGTTTCTCCAAAATGATTCAATTCTCAGCAGTTTTTCACTTGTAGACCCTGGGACCATAAAACTGCAGGAGCCTTTTGCTCAAAGCTCCCTCAACAATGAGATGATGCCATGTCTGTGCTGACCCATCCTCATCTCCCTCTCTACCACTGCTCCATTGGGAAATGGAACAGGGACAAAGCAGCAGCTCTACTCAGTTAGTACTTTGGCATATACTTTTTTGGTAAGTGATTAATATTGACTTTCTAGTTACATGTTTACTTTAACATTTTAATTGACTGCCATTGATCCCCAGAAGCTCAGCCCATACTTGACCAAATTAGCACCCAGAGCAAGGTAGCCAATTAAGCACCGTGATGTCCTGGGAAAGCAGAAGGTTTAGGGATCCCATGGGACATTCTGGAGAGATGCGATCTGTACTGTGAGGCACTTCATTTCATAAAGAGGATGACAGCAGAATCCATGGAATCTTCTTGAGGGGCATTAGTGAAATCCATGGGGACATTTCTTCAGCCTTAATATTGGGTCTGGAGAAATGTGAGTGAAAGCTGTGATCAGTCTTGGTGAATGCTAGTGTATTGTATGAATAAGCTTTGCAATACCAAGTGGGAATATTTGTCCTTCTCTTTAGCCCTTCCTTCCTGGCAGGGCTTGCCTGCTGTGTCAGATTGGAGACACAACAGAGGGATGACAAAAAAGTTTGTGAAATGGTTCTCTAGTCAACCACTGAGGTTCACATAGAACCCATGAGCTGAGCAACTCCCAAGAGACCTGCTCCAGCTTCCCACCCTATGGTAATTGCAAATTGTTGAAATTTTAGTTAAAAAGAATATAGAAATTTTGCAAGAATAGCCAGAAATGGCAGCTATGTACAGCAGGAGAAACTGAGAGAATGAGAGGTGAAGAATTTTCCTGTTTGTCTGTTTTCTGTTTATTATTATTACTACTACTGAAATAATGAAAATGCTCTAATAATGAATGAAGTTATGAATGAAGGATTAACTGGGCTAGGAATGCAGATGTGCACAAGATCATGCTTTATTATACCAAATACCAAATACCACTGATTGTATACTTTGAATGAACTGTATGTTTTATTAATATGTATAAAAAAATTGATTTGTTAAAAATTTTTTAAAAATAGGATGATATGGAATTCTTTTGTTTGGACTAAGGAAAACGTCCAAAAATTTACTGAGGTAATGACTACACAACTCTGTGGTGAAAGTGAGAGCCACTGAGAGCACACTTTGGACACATTGTACAAGGCATGGGACTGTATAACACAGAGTATGATGATGATGTGCTGGAAGATGGACTGTGGTTAACAGTACAAATATGAGAGTGTTCCCTCATGAACTATAACAAATGCACAATGCTAAGACATGGTGTTAATAATAGGGGTGTATAGAAAAACATACTAAATATAAGCTATGGCCCACAAAAAAGGAGAAGAATGCAGAACACTTCAGCATCACTTTGACCAGCAGCCCTAAAGAGAACTTAGACAACTAGTTCCCCTGCACAGAAATAGAGGTCATGTAGTTAATGCTGGTAAGGGGGGTGCAGTCTGAGGAGAGCAGGTTCTATCCTCTGCCTCCTCAGAGTCCCCTGACGGCAGCACCATGAAGAGAGCAATGGCAGCAGCAGTAGTGTTGGGGGGGGTGGGTCTCCATCCCAGAGTCATTTGGCACAGAAGGTGTATCCAGTGAAGGCACTTGAGCAGCTGCGGCAGCAGAGGGGGCCCTTCCTAGGTTTTGTCAGGGGCAGGGTCCACACAAGTTCACAACATGAGCAATGGGGTAATGAAGCCTGTTGCATGTGTGCTCCTGGGGTAACCAGCACGTCCTGCCTTCAAGGTTAAAGAACAGGTGAGATGAACTACCTAAGAAAACTCTCCTCCAGCTAGGAAAGTCTCCAGTAGCTGGCTTTGCAGGAGCTGCCTCTGCTTCAAGCTAAACATGAAAGTTGTGCAGACTCGGGTGGACCCACCCTGTTCCACACTGGGAGGCTTGGCCTGAAAAGAGCTGATTTGCAGGGCTCTCAGCTCCTTCTGCCCTCACAACCAAAGGAACTTCTGTGGTCCTACTATGTTGGACTCATGACAGACAAAGGGCTGTTCCCTCCACCCCTTCCTATATGCTCTGGGACAGGTTAGAGGGCCCAATATCCTTTCTACCTGGACCTTTCCACAGAGGACCTTCTGTCTCCAGGTGTACAAAGGCCCTGCGTCAATGGGAGAGTGGGGGAAACAAATTCCATTCCTTGGCCTTTTAGATACAGGTATACAGTGATCCCTGTAACTCCTGACACCAAGAGTAAAACTGATAATGCTCTCTGATTTTGATCTGAGGACTCTTGCCAAACACAATTATGGTGGGTCCTTTATGGCCCCTACAGACCTCCATTGTATGAACCCAATTAATGAATGCATTATTGGTATTGATCTGTTCTATGTGCATCCTTGAGAGCCTTCACCTAAACTGATGGGAATTGCCATAGTTAGGGCCGTTCTAGTAGAGCAAATGAGTAACTGTGAAGTTCACCGAATCATGGGCTTGGTCATATTTTCTGGCCACTGGCAAGACTTGGACAGGCATAAAAAATAACCTCCCGGGAAAACGGACTTTGGCCCAGTGGTTAGGGCGTCCGTCTACCATATGGGAGGTCCACGGTTCAAACCCCGGGCCTCCTTGACCCGTGTGGAGCTGGCCACGCGCAGTGCTGATGCGCGCAAGGAGTGCCGTGCCACGCAAGGGTGTCCCCCGCGTGCGGGAGCCCCACGCGCAAGGAGTGCGCCCGTGAGGAAAGCCGCCCAGCGTGAAAAGAAAGTGCAGCCTGCCCAGGAATGGCGCCGCCCACACTTCCCCTGCCGCTGACGACAACAGAAGTGGACAAAGAAATAAGACGCAGCAAATAGACACCAAGAACAGACAACCAGGGGAGGGGGGGGAATTAAATAAATAAATAAATCTTAAAAAAAAAAAAAATAACCTCCCATGTGGGGGTGAGACATCTGGATAAAAATCATCTCTTCTAATAAGCTTTTGTTACCCACGTGAATGTTCTGCTTTCCTTCCTGAAGAGGAGTATCTTAACCACAAAAGGGTCTTGTTTCTTGGTTGTATTTTCAAACTGAATAGTTCAGAGCAAGCTTTTATACGGCCGCTCTCCTCACGGATTGAAAAGAAGATGGCCCATGGAATTTCAGACTCCCCTAGACCGCCATGCATGTACCACCATGCATGTACCGCCACTGTCAACAGAAGAACCCGGAACAGAACGAAAGCCTGCCCCACCTGCCTGGTCTTGGCCAAGGATGAAAGTAATGCCCAGGATCATTCTTAAGCCAATGGGCCAAGAAGTTCTAAGAATGCTGTCTAATGGGTTTCTCACCCCATTCAGAAATTATCCCTGGATCCTGCCTGTAGATGACACTTTCTCTAGGTTTGATCTACCCATTCCCATTTGTTTCACTGACTCAGACACCACTATTCACACAAGGCCAATTGTTTTTCTCTGGAAAATTTTTAATGTAAATGTTCTTGGATACGGTGGTTAATCAGTGGCCCACAATCCCTCTACCTCATTCTGAGAATGCTCTCTAACCTTCCATAACAACCAGGCCAACCATATTTCAGAGTTCTTCATGTTACAAGGTTCATGCCGGTGGTGGGAAAATTTCGTTAGCCAAGATCACAACAGTTTGCTAGAAACATCAATTACTTTAGAATACTTTAACTATAAAATACATTGAATTTCCATATATCAACCATATACAGTTGTCACAAGATAAGAGGTTCCGTGCTCAGGTTACAGACTCTCCAGCTAAATTACCCACAGTAAGGTGCCCTGCGTTACAAACAAATCGCAAACATCAGTCAGTGAGCTCAGCAACCAACCGTACAAAATAGGCGGCTAAGCAAGTAGATAAGGCACTCCTTCCCCAGAAGCCATGAGAAGGGGAATCAACTCTAGGGGTCTGCAGAAGCCACCACCACCAGCTCGCTCTTAGCTCCTCGACTGCAGCTCGGGAGGCAGCCCAGCCACACCTCACAGGCGCCTCGAGGCAGCGCCTGCCCAGCTCCTCACGCCCTCCTTCCCCCCTGGACACGCCCATCTCCCAGACCAAGACCAGCGCCTGCAGCGAGTTCTCGGGGGCCTGAGGCCCCTTCCTCAAGTCGAGGGACAGAGGTGGGCCTCGCTGCCCGGGCTCCTCTGGGGAGGCACCAGCATCAGTCTCACCCGACTTTAGTCCACGGTCCTGAGCACAGGAGACCCAAGTTCCAGCAAGCTAAGGGGCTCCAGTGTTTTCGGCTCCTTTTCAAGGCGCCAGCGTGGGAAACGGAGGTCACGGCGGCTGCTCTCCCGAGGACGGCTCTGCAGCACCTTCCCCTGGAAAGCGGAGCCAGGCCCCACCTTGCGGTCCCTTCTCCCACCCCCCACCCCTTCCTGTCTTCCTGCAGGGCGCGCGCCGCGGCCACCCCCAGCACAGGGACCCTGGGGCCGCCCTCTCCCTCCCTAAGAGCAGCTCAGCCTCCAGCTCTGCGCAGACCTGGGTGCCCGCCACAGCAGCCTCTGGGGGAGACCCCCTGGGTCCCCACCACAGCAGCCTCTGGGGGAGACCCCCTGACAGCCGCGGCGGCGCGAGGAGCGGCAGGGCCAGGAGAGGCCCTGGAGCCGAGCGTGGGCAGCGGGGCGCGGCCTGGGCGCTCAGCACGGCTCGATGGAGGCTGCGGGGCCGACTGCGCGGAGGACTGCGCAGAGGGCTGCGGGGAGGGCGCGGGAGCTGCGGAGCCGACTGCGTGGAGGACTGCGCAGAGGGCTGCGGGGAGGGCGCGGGAGCTGCGGAGCCGACTGCGCGGAGGACTGCGCAGAGGGCTGCGGGGAGGGCGCGGGAGCTGCGGAGCCGACTGCGTGGAGGACTGCGCGGAGGGCTGCGCGGAGGGCTGCGGGGAGGGCGCGGGCGCTGCACGGCCGACTGCGCGGAGGGCTGCGGGGAGGGGGCGGGCGCGGGCGCTGCGGGGCCGCCAGGCAGCAGCCGGAGCGGGCGCCCCTGGGCGCAGCCCTCGGGGCTCGGCGCAGCGGGGCTGACCTGGCGAGGGGCTCTAGTCCAGGCGCCCCTCCAGAGACCACCAGGAAGCGAAGGCCAGGGAGCCACGTGGGCCGCCCGCCGCTGTGAGGGGCCGGGGTCGGCGGGCCTTCGGCACCAGGACAGCCTGGAGCACGGGCCAATTTTGTCTCCTGTTTGACTATGTCACTTTAAGGTATGTACATTTTTTTACAAAATTTCAAGGAGATGACCAAGAGGAGACTCAGGAGCTTGGCTCCAGGTGCGGTGGTTCCTAGGAGGCAGGCAATCGTGGACTGGGGAGAGGTGGGTTATGATACTGTTGCTCATAATTATGCGCGTTTGAAAATGACCATTAAAACTTTTATTTAAGGAAGACACACAGGGCTATTAAATAGATGAAAAGATGTTCTTAGTCACTGATCATCAAAGAAATGCAGATTCAAACCACAGTAATATACCAATTCACACCCGCAAGGATGGTTATTAATTAAAAAAAAAAACTTGTTGAAGATGTGGAGAACTTGAATGTCAGTCGTACATATGAAAAATGGTTTAGCTGGTTTGCAAAACAGTCTAGCAGCTCCTCTAAAAGAGGAGCATAAAGTCACCATATGATCAAGCAAACCCATATTTAGGTATATAGTCAATAGAACTGTAAACAGGGACTCAAGCAGACATTTTGTCCGTAAACATTCATTGCAGCCTTACTCACATAGCTGAGAGATTGAAGCAACCCAAGTAACTATCTACAGCTGAATGGACAAACAAAATGTAGTAAATAATACAGTGTAATATTATTCATCCACACAAAGGAATGAAGTCCTGACGCATGCAACAACCTGGGTGAATACTGAAGACATCATGTTTAGTGAAATGAGCAAGTTATAAAAGGAAAAATATTGTTTGATTTCACTTATATGAAATACTTAGGATAAGCAAATTTAGGGACAGAAAGTTGATTATAAATTATTAGGGATTGGGGGATGGGGAGGAGTCAGAATGTGGATTCTTTGCTTAAAGGTATAGATGTTCTGTTTGGGGTGAGGAAAAGGTTTTGGTAATGTGAGGTGGTGACAGTAGGGCAATGTGTGAATAATTAATACTCCTGAATTGAACACTTGAAAATACATAAAATGGAAAATTTTGAGTGGTATCTATGTTACCACAATAAAATATTTTTAAAACTTGTATTTAAGGAACATTCAACAGTGCTTCTGGAATTATAAACAAGGAAGGTAAAATTAAAAGAACAGGAGCTACATAGTTAAAGTTGAAGTTAAAATATTATCCCCCAAAGCAGGATTAAACAAAGATAGGCATTAGGAAACACACAACAGAGCAGTTTCTCAGTGGAGAGCACTCTGGAAATGCAGGGCATGAACTCACACTTAGTCCTTAGATGGCAAGGGCAGCCGGCACTAGGAGTCCTGCAAAGCGCAAGCTAAGTTCAGCAAACATTTCCTTAATGAGCCAGATAGTAAATATATTTGACTTGTGGACCACAAGGCCTCCCTCAAAACTACTTCCTCTTGCTTTTGTAACATGTAAGCAGGCATGACCAATATGTTAAAAAGGTTGGAGCTGTGTTCCAACAAAACTTTACTTAAACAATCAGATGACTCACAGGCCCTGGGTTAGGGCATTATGTGACGTGTTGGCAGAATTTACTTCTTCTAGTAAATGGGGCGTGAAACGGAGGAGGACTATACCAGGAGAAAAATAGTGAGATAAAGGATAAGACTGAACATTTGCTGGGATGGGGTGTCAACTCTAAAACATGCGCACATTTACACGAGACATGTCTACAGATGTGTGCTGAGAGCAATTTCTAGAGCATGTATCTGAGAGAGAAGGCATGGGTAAAAGTTTGAGACCCTATGTAAGGAAGTGTGGAGGGGAGATGAGAGGGCTGGTCTATGGTAAGTGTGTCCTCTAAGAGGGAGAAGGTCTAAGACTGAGAAACTGTGTTCAGGGTTCATGTGTGAGGTCCCAAGGAGTAACCTGTGAGTCCATCCAGGAGGAGCTCTCAAACCCTGGCCACAAGGCCCTGGATCTCTGGCACCATCCACAAACTTGACAAAATTCCCCTCTCCTTCCCCCATTGTCCAGCTCCCCAACGTAAAACTGAGTTGAAAGGGGATTCCTCCACCAACCACTGCAGTGGAAAATCTCTGGGCAAAGCCGCCCGGGATAGTAACACCCCACACCACGCTCTGCTCAGCCACTACTATGCCTTTGACTCTGCTCCAGGGGAACCCTCACCTGCACCAAGCGGGGATTTTCCTGCATATGGATAGAGGAAGCATTTCCTTTTGTGACATTTGCAATGGATTCCATACCTTTACATTCACCACAATTTCTACTGCAGAGCCACTGTACTCATTTTTTGCTCCCACAAATCTAGGTAATGATTTTCTAGGCTTTCTGAGTATCTGCCCCATGATGTGAAACTGGGCCTTGGCACTGCACCAGTTTATCCTAGCAAAGTAAATAAAACTTGGAGCACAACACATTTATTAAAAAATGAGTTTGTGCTCATAGATAAATCTTTTCCTACATGTTTTATGCCTGGTACACAGTTACTGCAGAAAAATAGAATCTAATGAAGCATGTACATAAGTTAAGTAGATAAACTAGGAAAAATTACCTTTCAAATACTAAATATTGACCTAGTTGTATTCTTCGGTTCTTAGGTTTATATTTCCATTCCAATAAATGTCATGAACTTTCAGATCAATTTCTGAATGCTTTCCTTTTAATTTTCTGTAAAATAAACAATATGTTATGGAGATGATAAATTAAATATTTGGGATGTGAAAAACTCAGATTATATAATTTTCTAAATGATAAAGAATCAAGGTAGTATAAACAGTAAAAAATACAAAAGTGGATGTACCCAGTTGAGAAATGGATCAATGCCACTCTAATAACCAGAATTGTGAAGACAAATTTTTACCATCACAGCAAATTTTCTCAAACATTTTTTTGGTCCTTTGCTTGTCTAGGACTTAGCTTGTGTAGGGATTAGCATGCAGTTTATGTCCAAAAAATGTTTGCTAACTGACTGAGATCAAGAGAGAGAACTGGCCTGTATCCATCATTGCAATGTCATGCAGGACAATTCCAATATCCTGAAAATGTCCCCATGTTACCTATTCTTTCATTCCCCTCCCCACAAAAACTTTGGTGGACACTGCCTTTATATCAGTGATGCAAATTCTTTGAATGCAAAAATAGTAATGTCTATAATAGAACAATAATAAACCTACTTTAGTCCATTGTTCACTCTCCAATCTTGAGGATTTGGGGATGATGATGCCCACTCTGCTTCTAATTGAAAAGGACTTAGATCCCATGGGGCAGATGAATGGTCCTGTCTTGCTTGTTACAAATACTGTTTCTTGGGATGGGCGTTGTCTGTCATCATCTCCTTATTAGTTGTCCTGTGTAAGTTCAATGAAATGAAGAGTAGGTGTTGCATCTCTGATGAGATGCAGGGCTCAACCAGCACATGAAGTGACCAAAGATTTAAGTCTCAGGGATGTATATTTAACAAGTATAGTGCTAATTATAGGTTCAAATAAAAGGGGCAGAAGAGCTATGTGTAGGGAAAGTATAAATGAGTCTAACTCTGTTACACTGGGGAGCATAAATTCCAAAGTAAGGCCTACTGACAAGATGCCAAATTCCTGAGCTTGTCTGTCTTGCTTATAGTGTCTAGATATCTCTAGAACCTCAGGAGCCCCACTGTTTAAGGCACTGACTGTAGCAGTCAATGAGGTCCTGCGGAAGCATGAATTAGTGTAACCTCTGGAATGACCTCTGGACTCACTTTGAAATGGCTTAGTCATAAAAACTCTTGCAAAGATGGATCCAGGCCATCGTACATTTTGTCAAAACATATGAAATTGTGTGCAGCAGAGTGTAAAGTGTAATGTAAACTATAGTCAATAGTTAGTAGAAATGCTTCAATATATGTTCATCGGTTGTAACACATGTACCATGCAAATGGAAAATGTTAATGTGGGAAAGTGTCAGAAGAGAAGGGGGTGGGGCATATGGGAATATCTTATATTTTTGATGTAACATTTATGTAATCTAAAATTTCTTTTGAAAAATTAAAAATCATAAAATAAATAAAATAATATAAAATAAATGAGAGAGAAATAAAGACCAGGTCAAAGACATTCTTGTATATGGTGATGAGTTTAGGCTTCACCATGAAAATAATGGGAAGTGAATGAGTGTTTTTAAACTGAGTAAAGCAGTCTCCCTTGCCACAATATTAAACATTGTTCTAAGTATTACAACTGGCATGTAGGATAAATAACAGTGAGGAGATTCTGCAATATTTTTTTAACATACATACATACATAAAAAATATACTATGAGCCAGAATTTGTTCTAAAAGCTTTACAAATATTAATTTAGTTTACAGAACACTTCTAGAGATTGGCTCTATTATCTGCAGTTTATAAATAGGAAGCTGAGGCTCAGTGAGGCTAAACTGAGCAGTCATTGCAATAAGAAGATAACAGGTGAGAGGAGGAAGTGGCTGGACAGAAGAAGCAAGATTCAGAAATCCAAAGCATCAACTGAGACTTTTGCCAAATTACAAGAGAGAAACCCCAGTGTGTTCCTCCACCAGCTCTAAATGGTTGAGGGACTGGTGAATTTTGAAACAGACTTCATGGCAAGGCAGATAAAAGGGTGCCCCATACACAATATGTATGCAGTGGATATTGTTGAAGGGAAAGTGAAATGTGCAGTAACCTTTGTATCAATAAGGGAAGAACCTTTTTTAAACAGCTTTATATTGTATGTGTTACATGGATACAGTTCATCTGTTTTAAGTGTTCTGCTATATATCTATGCAATTATACAACTGTCACTACAGTCAGGTTTTACCCAATACCTTTAAAAGTTCTTTGCAGTCAATCTCTACCCAACTGAAGCCATAGCCTGTCCTGATGTTTTCTGTCACTGTAGTTTTGACTTTTCTAGAATTCCATATAAATGGGAAATCGTGAGTGAAAGTAATGTTTTCTCTCTGACCCAGTCTCAGTTTGTATGACATTTTTAAGATCCATCCATGTTGTTACTCATATTTACAGCTAATTCCATTTTATTGCCAGATAATATTCCATTGTATGTAATATCACTTTTTATTTCCCATGTACCAGTTGGTGGACATTTAGGTGTTTTTCCTCTTTGGGGCTATTTTTAGAAGTAAGGAATATGAAATTCATGGATAAATCTTAATGTGTAAATATGCTTTTATATCTTCTGGATAAATAACTAGGAATGGAATTGCTGCATCATAGAGCAAATGTATATTTAAATTTTGAAGTAAATGTAAATCTCTTTTCAAAACTAGCTCAGGAGGACCTGCAGTACTGAAGACTGAAATAAAGGGACACTAGAAAATAACATAAAGTCACATGAAGAAATTTTTAAAAATCTAAGGTAATAACCAAATATAATGAGGTCAAATATTTTGCTTAAATAGTTTTTGTCCTAAGTCAAAATGTTGTCATCAACAGAAATAGCTGTTATGTGTCATCTAGAATGACACTATGTAAAATTTTGTTCATATTACAGAAAAAACATGCTGAGCATAAAATGTCCTCCTTTGTCCTAATCTCTCTAAATTATGAGTAAAACATTCATTTGCACAAAATTAAATAAAAATCTGATTGAATTAAAAAGGGGCAGGATGTAGATGAGTTAGGGCAGGCACCTCTATGTTAAAGCTTCTGGTCAGGGCATCTCACTCCAGACCCGAGCTGTGAGCTGAAACAGCTGTACTCCAGAGAAGACACTAGTAGAGGAGAGGAAAGTCCAATCTTATCATATATGTTTAGTTATCAGGTATCTTCAAGTGGAAGATATGATAGAGCAAGGTCCCAAAACTTAAGGAATATATTAACTCAGCAAATATTCTCTGAGGGCAACACACAATTATGTGCCATTAGAATGGCTCGAGCTCTCTGCTCTAGGATCAGTAGTCAGAACCTAGATTTTCATAATCCAGGCTGAAAAAATGACATGAACTTTTAGCATTGATCAGTTCAGAGCTTGGTCACCTCTATGAGATGGTAAAAAGTTCTCCCATTCGCTTATTCAACCTCTCAGCTGCTGCCAAAGACTATTGCAACACTCAGGTGGGACTGTCTGGGGATACTGGAAGGTCTCTGAACTTAGACAAAGAATGCCCAAGGGAAATTTAATAAGTTTCACTTATACAATTATTTTTTCCTAGGAACCAACTGATGAATAGATAAACAAAATGTGGTATATACATACAATGGACTACTATGCTGCTGTAAGAAGAAACGAAATTGGGACACATGTGATAACATGGGTGAACCTTGAAGACATTATGCTGAGTGAAATAAGCCAGACCCAAAAGGACAAATATCGTGTGGTCTTGCTAATATGAACTAAATGTGAAGAATAAATGCATGGAGTTAAAACCTAGAGTATGGGTTATTAGGAGATAAGAGGAGGGCTGAGAAAGTGTACTGATCCTTAATATATGTAGAAGTTTTAATTAACTTGACTGTAAAAGTGTGGAAATGGATAGAGTTGATGGTAACACATTATAGTGAGTAGAACTAATAACACAGCTGGTTTATAAATGGGGTTGTGGCTGAAAAGGGTAATCTGGGGATGTAAATGTCAATTGAAAGAAAGCTAGAGAATAATCTAGGATCTGAATAATATATTGAACACAGAGGTGGCTGTTAGTGGGTAGTAGTACAAATATAAGAATATCCTTTTATGAACTAGAACAAATGTACACCACTATTGCAAGATGTGGAGGAGCAGTGGGAAAATACAATTAATGTAACCTATGGACTATAGTTAACAGCAATTCTGTAATATTCTTGCATCAATGTCAAAGATGTGCTGTGTTAGTAATAGGGGGGTAGGGAAAAATATGCCAAGTGTATGCCATAGACCATAGTTGGAGGTGATAGTCTGGTATTATCTCATAATCTGTAACAAATATTCCACAGCAATGTAGTATGTTGGTGGAGGGGTGTTGTATGGGAATTCCGCACATGTGCATGATTGCTTTGTAAGTGTACAACTTCTCTAATGAAACTATAGTTTTTTAAAAAAAGAAGAGGTGGTTGAAATAATGGAGGAGAAAAGGCCCTAAAGGACATACAAAAATATTGGAATATAGACTGGAAGTTTTATATGGATGCTAAAGTTCTTGAACTTGATAAATCTGTACTTAAAGTGGTTACATAATCCTGCTCCTAGGAAAGGTACATAGGAGTGTTATGTGTTCAGGAAACACGATGTAACAACCTCTCAAATATTTAGAAAATAAACAGATATTTGGACTGATGATAGATATCTAAATAGACCAATGAAGCAAATGAAACAAAATGTTAAAATCGTGGCTCTGGATATGGGGTGGGGGGAAGAGGTATATTGGAGTTCTTTGGGTTGATTTTGTATTATTTTTGCAACTGTCTTGTTAGTTTGAAATTATGTCAAAATAAAAAGTTTAAGGGAGGAAAAAAAGAGTGAGTGGTTTTGAGAGGTGGTGAACATGCAGTTCTTAGCACAGACGCGGGCATTCAGAGGGTGCTCATAAGCGCAGCTAAAACCAGAGCTCCCACGATGACCGCAGGCTCCACAGCCCGCGCAGGGCCACGGATCGAGGGGGCGGGGGTGCTGTGCCCCAGGGGGGATGCGCCCGGGCCTGGCTCAGGAGGCTGGGGAGGGGGCCCCTGGCCAGAGCCCTTCTAGAGGGCTCTTGTCTACTTTTTGAGACTCAGCCTATGGCGCCTCCTCCTGCTGGTTTGAATTAGAAGGCGGCTGGTGCCTTCTGGAGCACCCAGGGAGAAACGTCATTGTTGGAGGTCATTCTCTGCTGGCAGAGCCCCTGCCCTGGCCTGGCGTCCCAGAGCACAACGGCCTTGGATCTCCCTCCGCCCGCCTCCTGCCCCTCCCCCGGCTGTCCCCTGGGCCTGGTGCACACTGGATGGGAGCCCAGACAAGGAGCCTCTGGCTGTCCGAGCTCAGCGCACGGTGGTGCATTGGTGGACCCAGGTCTGACTCAACCCCCAGCTGGCAGAGGCCCGGGTGCCTGGTGCAGCGCAGAGGTGGTACCCTCTGGAGAAGGGGGTGGGGAGGCACGGGGAAGGAAAGGGCCAGCAGGAAGGTGGCAACAGGTTGGTGGGGCACTGAACTTGGACAAGAAGGGTGGGGTTACTGTTTTTTTTTGAGGTACCGGGGTCAGGAATTGACCTCAGACCTCGAATGTGGGAAGCCGGCGCTCAGCCACTGAGCTACACCAGCTCCCCTGAGTTGATTTTGTTTTTGTTTTTAGGAGGTACCTGAGATTGAACTCAGGACCTGGTACATGGGAGGCAGCCGCTCAACCGGTCAAGCCACATCCGCTGCCTGCTTTCATTTTACAGATGAGGAAGCCCAGGCTTGAGCACCGCCAGGAATGGGTGGCCTGAGGGTGGGAAGCCCAGGTGGGCTTGCTCCCCACGCTGCTGACGGGAGCGCGAGCGCTTCAGGAGCCGGCAGGCGCGCGCCCATGGGAGAGGTTTAAATACATTGTCCTCGCTGGTTTCCTCGCCAGGCCTTGCCCTTCCCCACCTCCCTAACCGGGTAGCAGGGGAGGGGCTTGGCTGGGCCACCAGCAGTCAGGGCCTGGTGACCTCCTCGAGGCCGGCAGGCGCGTGCCCGAGGGCCCCTCAGAGGCGCGGCGGGTGTCAGGCCCGGGGCGCCCTGGTGAGGCCCGCGCAGCTCGGGGCCCGCCCGGCCCGCGAGGCGCCCGCCGGCCCCTTCCTCTTCCCTTTCCCCCGCTGTGCGCGGCTTCGAAGCGCCTTCTGCCCCGCGAGGACCCCCGGGTGGGCGCTGGGCGCGGCTGGCACCCCCCCACAACCAGCTGGCGTTTCCGGGGACCCGCGGTCCCCCCGGCCCTGGGTGGGAGCCTCAGCCCCTCACAGCAGCGCGGGGTGGGTGGGCTCGGGGACCCGTGCTGAATGAGGCCACTCCGTGTTCCCCCGCGGGGACCCGTGCTGAATGAGGCCGCTCCGTGTTCCCCCGCGGGTGGCTGGGGGATGAAGCGCGGGCGCGGCCGTGGGCGGGAGCAGGGCTGGCCGCGGGGTGCGCTCGGCAGCCCCATGTTATTAGCTCCTTTCCCAGCTTGGCGTGGCCCCCTTGGCCGGAATCCCGTCTCTGTTCCTGTGCTCTTTTCAACCCCTGCCCCTCCTGTTAAAAAGAAGGCCGCACCTGTAACAAAACTAAAGCTCCCCCGAGTGTGGAGAAGAGACTTTATTAACCATCTTGCAAGAACACGCGCAGACCTGGATAAAATGACCGACGCACCAAGCAGCAGGAATGCTGAGGCTTATACCCCCCACCTAGCACCAGGGCCCTCCCTGGTCCCCACTGCCTGGGCCCTTCAGGGGTCCCAGCCTCTCCGCGTGGCCTAACTAGGCTCCACGTCCCGCTCAGTCCCTGCTCCCGCCTCTCCACACCGCGGGCTGGGCCTCGGCGCCGCCTCCACAGCTGGCGGCTTTTCCAATTTGGCGCCGTTTTCACTATTGGCCCCGCCCCTTCTCACCATTGGCCCTTCTCACCATTGGCCACGCCCCCAACACTCACCATTGGCCCTTCTCACCATTGGCCCCGCCCCCGACACTCACCATTGGCCCTTCTCACCATTGGCCCCGCCCCCGACACTCACCATTGGCCCCCTCATTTTGGCGCCACTTTTCAAATTCCCTGTGCGCCAAACTCGCCGGAAGTCCGTTCCCTCCCTCCTCAGCGCAGAGCGGCTCCGGCTTCTGCTTTGTGGAAATTAGACGTCGTCCTTTCCCACACTCCCCGAGGTCCATCCTGAACCCCACCTTCTCTCCAGAAGCCTGCCTGGACCTCTCCAGCCACGGGACGTCCCCGTGTAGTCATCTCTCAGGCACTTGGAATTTTTTTTGCCCCTTCGGGGGTGAATTTTTTTCTTTTCTTTTCAAGACTGGAAGAAGAGACTCACAGGATGACCAGGCTGCCGGGGGTGGTGAGTTACAGATGATGGGGCTTTCATTTCCCACCGCGCGTGTGTCCCCACCTTTCCTGCGCGGTGCGTCATTAAAGTTAGCTGGAAGAGAATTCCAGGTAAATGCTGCTGTGAAGAGGAGTCTGCTGCAGCAAAGGCGGGAAAATGCTGAAAGCGGGTGGTGGGCCTGGGTGGGGTATGTTGGAGTCCTCTGTGTGTGTGTGGGGGGGGGTTGTATTGTTTTTGCCACAGTACGTGAGTTTGAAATTATTTAAAAAATAAAGTGTTAAAGAAATTATATGCATCCAGTACATTTAAAAAAAGGTGTTAGAATGGAAACAGTCTGAAGCGCCTGCTCCCCGCGCTGGCGGCGTCTCTCACGCTGGGCCGCCTGGGCCCCCCTGGACCGCATCCCGGGCCTCCCCGTCTCCTCCTGCCCCCGCGCCCACCACGTCCCTCCGCGGAGCTCCTCACCCCGACCCCGGGCTCACCGCTGCCTGTCGCCGGGGGTCCAGCTGCTGTCCCGGCGCAGCCCCGTCCCCGCTCCCGGGGCCCCCCGCCCGCAGGACGCCCCTTCTCCGCGGGGCTGCAGGTTCTCAGGGGAGGGAGGACTCAGGAACCCCGTTGGGGCTCTCTGGGAAGGCGCTTCCTCGTCACGAGGCAGCCCCGGCCTTGAGCTCCACCTGCTCAGCGCTTTACCTGGATGTGTCACGTGACACCCCAGCCCCCCAGAACCAAGGCGCTGGGAAGCGCATCTTGCCCGGGGGTGGGGGAGGCTGCCCGGACGAGGAGAGGCACACCTACTGTGCGGCCCAGGAAGGCACACCACCCCCCGCCTCAGTTTCCCCCTCTGTACAGGGGCCGGACACCTGCTCCCTCCAGGTGGTTGTAAGGATCGAACAAGACCACTGGGCATTTTGTCAGGCGCAAACAGCTGCTGGAATGGCGGGGCAGAATCACTGCTTGATGGAGGAGGGATCCAAGGCTATCTGGGGGTGGGACAGGGTCATGGGAATTTTAATAATTCCCTTTTGCACTTGCTCTCTAAGGATAAGAGGGAAGTAAAGACGAGCGCGGTAGCCCCAGGTCCTACCCAGGCCGTGTCCTCTCCTTGGGGTGCTCTCCCACTCTGCCTGCCCCACTCCCACCCACTCTTCAGGCTTCTGCTGCAAGGTCAGCCCTGCGGGTCAGGCTCCCTGGCTCCCAGCCCAGGCCGGTGCCTGAGAGGCTGGCGGAGCCTCTGACCCTGCGCATCGCACCCGTGAAACAATTAACCCTGTAATTAGGGAGCTCGAGCCTGCCTCTCCTGCCAGGCCTCATCTTGCTTGGGCTGTCGCCTCAGGGCCAGAGCTCGCAGGTGGGTCTCCTTGAAGGCTCCTGACTGACCTCCACATTTCCTGTAGCGCTGATCCCTCACCCAAACTCACCCCACCTGTGCTGGCAGCCTCTCTGGGTCCAGCTGGGGATGCTAATTGTCCTGAGGTTTTAGCAGCCTCTGGACTCTGGGCTTTAAGCCTGATGGAGTCCATGTCCCAGCAGTGCTGCCTCTTGGCTTGTGATGTTGGAAAAGTTACTTAACTGCTCTGTGCCTTGCTGTGAAAACAAATAATTCTCACTGGTGCCACTGGTGTGAGGACTACATGAGTTAGAGATGATGATGAGGATGATTGTAATTATTATTGCTGCAGGAATGACTGAAAGGGTTCTTTCTCCTAATTAACATCTTTGTCCTTCCAGCAGTGGCCAAGGTCTCACCTGGGTTGGAAAGGCCTGGGCAGGGAGCCAGGGACTCCATCTACCCTGCTAAGCAGATGACTAACACTGGCAGCAGTCACATTTCCTAATTTGCTGCCTAATGGTGGTGTGGGAGAAGATCAAATCAAGGAATGAAGGTATGCACCTACCATATTCTGGGCCTCTAGGAGAGCCAAGCAGGGAGCAGGACCCCTGTCCTGCAGGAATGCACAGCAAAGTCACAAAGTGTGCAAGTGTCTTGTAAACAAGCATCCTCCTCTGGGAGGTGAGTGTGTGGTGGCCGAGGCATTTCTGTGAGTCGAGCCTCTGTTGACATACTCCCTGGCCCACCTGCTCTGGAGAGATCGGGTGCCTGCCTTCCCCTTCAAAGCATCTGAGTCTTGGTTTCTGAAATGGGATTTTAGCAGGGATTGAAGTATACATTTTTTTGCTTTTATCCCCTCCCCCACTCCCCACCCCCATTTTTTTGCTTGTGCTTGCTGTCTGCTCTCTGTTCATCTTCTTTTTAGGAGGCAGTGGGAACTGAACCCAGACATCCCATGTGGGAGGGAGACACCCAATCACTTGAGCCACCTACGGTCCCTGCTTATGTCTTTCATTGTGTCTCTCATTTTGTTTCCTTGCTGTTTCTCTTCATTGCATCAACTCCCTGCATCATCTTGTTGCATGAGCTCACCACACCTGGCCCTCACATCACATGCCTGCCTCACTCATCATCTTTAGGAGGCATCAGGAACTGAACCCGGGACCTCCCATGTGGTAGGTGAGTACTTAGCTGCTTAAGCCACATCCACTTCCAATATCTTCTTAGGGATGCTGCAGAGGTGTTTTGCAAAGGGAATCATTGAAGATAGTGACTGAATGTGAGCACACCTGCAGGAGGCAATAAAAAGTATTGAAATATATTCAAGCAAAAATTTTTAAAAGGGCAATGTAGCAGTTTGATATGGTTATGAATTTCAAAAATAGATATTGGATTATGTTTGTCATCTGGTCTGTACCTGGGCACGATTAAGTTATGATTAGGGCTTTGACTGGGATGTATCATTAGGGCATTAAGTCCCCACTGACCAAGGGGTGGGGACTCACAGATAAAAGGCACAGCAAAGGACAGAGTTGAAGGCTTTTTTATGTTGGAGTTTTGATGTTGGAATTTGATGCTGAAGCATTAAGCCAGAGCCCCATAAAGAGGAAAGAGAAGCCACCCTCAGGAAGAAAGGAACCCTGAGTCCAGGAAGAAGCAAGCCCTGGGAAGAAAGGAAACTTGAACTCAGAGATGCTAGGCCCTGGAAGAAAGGTACCAGGAAGCCTGAACACTTACAGCTGTCGGCAGCTGTCTTGCTCTAACATGTGAAAATAGACTTTGGTGAGGGAAGTAACTTATGCTTTATGGCCTGGTATCTGTAATCTCCTACCCCAAATAAATACCCTTCATAAAAATCAACCAACTTCTGGTATTTTATGTCAGCACCCCTTTGGCTGACTAACACATGCTCACAGTTTCCTCTTGTTCTACTTGTGTGTTCCACACCTTCTGGTTGAGCCACCTAACTAATTACACTTCCTGTCTATCCTCCTGGCAACCCTGTCACCCTAGCACCTACAGTAACATTCATCATGCACTAAGGTCTCAGATTCTAGTTGAGTCACACCTGACTTCCACCCAGACCCAAATTTAAATCCCCAACTTGACTCATTCAAAATAAGTGGTGCAGTTCCACAGAAATGCACGGTGTTGCAGAAGGGGTGCTATATGGGAAGTTTGCATGTTATGTATGATTGTTTTGTAAGCTCACAACTTCTCTAAGAAAATACATATTAAAAGTAAGTGGTGCAACAGGGAGGGTGTGTTGGTCACAGCCATTGGATGTGAGGTATAATGCCTCTTGATTGCTCTTAGCTTACTAACTGGTTCTCAGAAAACTACTACTATCTGGGAGGTTCCATGGCTCGGTGACTTAACGTGTGTTCTACTTTGTGCTGCTTGTTGTTTATGTTGGGTTTTGCCAAAACTCCCTAAATGGTGGCTTTTGCAAATCTGAGTTGTCCGTGGGTTTTATAGACAGCTAGCCCTTGTATGTCAAGAGGGGAAATCTTGGTTTCCAGTTTTCCCCAGAATGGGCATGATTAGTCTGAGTCAAATTGGCTAATTTTATCCAAAAGTCATTGACCTAATGGAATTGGTATAGGGACAGGAGGTGGGCAACCCCTGCCCTGGTGCTAGGGCTGCTGGGGCAGGTAGTACTTGGGAATTACGAGGCTTTGCCTGAAAGTAACTGGGAGACTATATGGGAACAAACAGTGCGTCTGTGTACTGTGCCCCAGAGGCCAAAGGCAGGGGTTCCACTGTGCAATAGGGGCACCCCCTCCACAGGAAGTATAACGTGGCAGCCCACAGGCAGTGGTGTTCCTGGGGCCTGTGGCCCCTTTGTGGCTATTGCTCTCTGCTACTGTCACTCTCTCAACCCTGACTCCATGGATTACTGTGGGTCCAATCCCTGGCAAGGTGGCTAAAGGGATATGGGCAAGACAAAGTCCAAGCCAGGGTACCAGCTTCTTCCTACGACTACAGAGGTTGTCTCAAAATTAGAAAAAAAAGGTAAAATGCCCATACCATGTACTCAGGCCCTATTAAGCCCTGATGCCTATCATGGGGCAACACCCTATTAGTGAACTGTGCAGGCCAGGGGTTCTTCTGAATGATCCTGCCACCATCCTGCTAGTGGAAACCTACCCCAACATGGATGGGAGTCCCTAGAGAAAGAGGCAATTGCCTATGAGTCTGGTATGTACAGGGTTCCAAAGAGGACCCCAAATTAAAACCAAAGTTCCAAATTTTAGTTGATTGGAGAGTCAAACCATACTTGGAGATTTTGTTCAGGGTGACAATGAGAAAGGGGCCAATTGACAACTGAGAGTCTTTTGAAGACTCCATGCCCCTCTCCTATCAACTTAGGTATTTATGACAGCAAGAAAACGTCCATTTGTCTATGGTGGGTATTACTGCCTAGTCAGATGCTCACTGGCTAACAACTGATGAAGTCCAATTTTACTTAGAAAGATTGGGATGATGCGATGGACAAGCATTTTTGAGCACAGAGACAAGAGACTCAGAATCCATCTCCAACCTGAGGAGGCCTACTTTGACACTGAATCATGGAAACTTCTTACATGGAGACCCCTGTCCTCCAAAGTACTGGGCAGCTTTATTCAACCTTTTATGGCATGGCGCATCCCATTTACAAGGCCATGGATGGGGATGCGCGATTGGCAGGAAACGAGGGACCTCATTTCAGAATCACAGATCCTGGCTTAACAGGCCCAGGCAGCCACCTTCAGGGGACCACATGACCCTTCCCTGGAGGGACTCTGTCTCCTCCTTCTGCACACCAAGGGTCCAGTCCCCAACCCCAGGGGTGTTGTGACTATTGGAGCAGTTCTTATTAAACAGCTGCCTCCAGAGGGGGCCCCTTTTGCTCTTACTTTCCTCCCTACATGCATCTTTTTCATAGACTGTGTAGCAATTTGATATTGTTTATGTGTTCCAAAAATAGATATTGGCTTATGTTTGTAACCTGGTCTGTTCCTCCAGGCATGTTAGATTGTATTGAATTGAGAGGTTTCACTTTTACTTGATTAAACAATGATTAAGCCTTTGATTGGGTCATGTCAGTAGGACATTGCATCCCTGCACATACAGAGACTTACAGAGAAAAGACATGGCAAAGGACAGAGCTGGGAGTTTTTGAGCTGGAGCCTGGGAAGGAAACACACAGAGAAGCAGATACGGCAGAGGCCCGGGGAAGAGAGATGTGCCATTTGCCTTGTAATCTACAGCTGGCCTTGTGGAGAGAGCAAAGCATCTGACCCGGGAAAGGAGCAAGCCTCAGGAAGAGAGGAGCCCAGGAAGCCTGACCCCTTGCTGGCATCGGCAGCCATCTCGCTCTAGCATGTGGCAATAGACTTCGGTGAGGGGGGTAGCTTGCCCTTTAAGGCCTGGTAACTGTAAGCTTCTACCCCAAATAAATACCCTTTATAAAAAACAACCAATTTCTGCTATTTTGCATCAGCTCTTCATTTACTAATAGAGTATATATGTGCATTTTAACCTAGTACAACGTATTTGTAGCTATATACAGTCACCTTTATAATTTGTTTTATTCACTCAATGTTATGTTACAAATATTTTCCTCTACTGGTTTACAGTCTTGATAATGACTATTTTGAAGGGTTAAATGGTACTTTATCTTATTTATTTATTTATTCTGTTTTGTTTTGTTTGGGGTACAGGGCCAGGGATTGAACCTGGGAACTTGTCAATGGGAAGCTGGCGCTTAACCACTGAACCACAGTGGCTCCCTGAGTTAATTTGTTTTGTTGATTTGCTTGTTGTTTCCTTTTTTTTTATTTTTAGGAGGCACCAGGGATCAAACCTAGGACCTTCCCTGGGGGAAGCAGTTGCTCAACTGCTTGAGCCACATTAGCTCCCGGTACTTCATCTTATTAAAGAATCAAGATTTACTAATTCACTTCCCAGTTGTTTAGCAGTGAAGTAATTTATATTTTTTAGTGTATAGCCCTGTAATACATATCTTTATGTATGTAGTGTTTTCCTTCTTTTGAATTTTTTTAAGGCATCATGCTTTTTGTTTAAATGACAGGTGAGAAAACTGAATCCAATGGTACCTGTAAAGAATCCTGATTTAGCCCCAATTATGAGAACTCCACTGTTCCGTCAGACATATCAAGTAAGTGATTTTGATCCTGTGATACTTTTAGTGTCCTAGCCTGTTGTTCAAATGCACTAGTTGGAATCCTGAATATTTTACTTGAACAATTCATAGAAAACAAATGATGACCTCTACCATTATTATTATTCTGTTGATATTCTAACTGATGCACAAATTCAAGACAGCCTTAAATTGAGGACAGAATAAGCTGCTGTGCGCTCCTGTCAACATTGGTGGAGCTCTGCCATTTTACTAGCAGGGGGCAATGTGGGTCTACCTGTGGTTCCTGAGCTTGGCTCAGGAGGGCCATTTCCTTAAAGGGGACTTTCCTGGGGGACTAGGCCCTATGCTAACTGTTAGGGACTCGGCAGCTGTGTCCTCTCTAGCCTGGCACAGACCCTGAACAAGTATCTTTGTGTCATTTCAGTAGCTGCTTCCCAGGGATAAAGAAACCTTCAACCCCTGGCTTAGTGGAAACTGACCTCATTTTTCCTAGTGTGTATCCTCTGAGACATAGGCAACAACAGGTTATTATTATAAACTAATGAAACCAATGGAAAACTTGAATGTTCCCTTGTACATCTGGCCATATCTAGTCATTGCTGGCCACTGCAGGAGTCCAAAACTGCAACATAGTCTCCACCCTCTATCCAGCAATTGCCAGCTGCTCTAGGAGTCCAAAAGTGCAACATATTCTCCATCCACTCTCCAGCAATTGCCAGCTGCTGCAGGAGTCTGATCCTGCAACCTACTGAGGGATCTCTTAACTTTCATATACTTACTAAATATTTCCAATGCAATGTACAACACATCAAACACACTTATCTTGCTTCTTACTTCTACAACCCCACTGTGATATTGGTAATTACCAGGTATTTTATTTCAGCAGCACAAAAAACTACTTATTTTATGATCTTCCACTTTAATATGCTTTTTAAGGTGGCCTCTGCATCTTTACAAAACACATTCCTTTAGTAGCCTAGCCTGCTGTTCAGATGCACTAGTTGGAATCCTGAATATTTTACTTGGACAATTTACAGAAAACAAATTAGTACTTCTACCATTATTATTTTGTTGATATGATTCTCAAAAGAGAGGTGAAATGTGAACTGAAAGTGTTTCTGTTTAATTTTTGCTTATTTAGTCATAAATTATTGGAGGAGGGGAGAAAGAAGACAGAATTTAAGCTGTAATCTGTAAGTGCAGTCAGATGAGATTTTTGCATTAAATTATATGAATGCCAGAGCTATAAATACCAAGTTGTGATTTTCTATGGCCAGGTAAAAGCTCAGAGTTTATAGCCAGTGAGTCGTGACAAGTTAACTAGTGGACTTGCTGGGGGGACGGGCTGGGGGGTAGACTGTGTTAGCTTATGATATGTGATGAAATACCATGGCTTGGAATCTGATTCTAACCACTGCTTTAAAGATAAACTGTCAGAAGGTAAATGTCCTCCAGCAATTCAGATCAGGTGGCCTTTGCCATTTGACACTACCTGTCATTTCATCACATTCCATGTAGTAATTTGTTTTGAATATGAGCGGTACCACATATACCTGAGGATTTAAATATTCAGGATTCTTTTCATGAATTTGGTCCACCAGAGTCAGAGAAGCAAAGTAAAAAACCCAGTGGACTTTGAAATCAGATAGAGAGCATCTCCTCTTTATAGAAATGCCATGGAGACTGAGACAGGTTTAGTGATTTATCAATGTGTGAGAGAATTGGGACTTGATGCTCTAGCATCTGTATCATCTTATTTCATATCTCCTGCTTGTTACATTATACACCACTGCCATTTTAAAAGAAATGAAGAGAGGAATCACTTTTCACTGGAGTTCATACTCTGCTAGGTGAGAGAGAATACATAAAGAAATTCAAGGAAAATAATTATAACCCAATTTAAGATCAAATATAGAAAATATATAATAAAAATTGCACGCATAACTAATAAGGAAGGAGGAAGCAAATGAAATGGTTGTCATGGAAAACACGAAGGTCTCAGAAAGGAGGAGAGTTTTTGAGCAAAGTTTCAAGTGTCAGGACATCAAGAATTCTTTTCACAGATTAATTCTAATTCATTGTTTTTTCCTTCATAATTTTCTTGAGTAAGCTACCTGGAAACAAAAAGGACCCATATCTAAACTTCTAGTGATGATAAAATCTCTCCCTCTTAGTAACATAATAAAACTTGCATATGAAATTATATATTTTTGATTAATACACTTTCATTCTAAATGTTTTCATTCCTGAAAAAATAATGTAACTTTAGAGACTTTTTAAAAATTCACCTATCAAAACAATCCATCTATATATTTTTTTACTGTTTGGGTTACAAGGAACAGAGACTCACTCAGTCTGACTGAAATAAATGGTTTTGTTGATGGGATACTTAGGCCAGTAAAGGAAATACACTATATGGGATCCCAAGGATCAGAGTCCTTGCTTATCTGGAACAGAGAAAGGCACTGTAACCAGAGAGCATTTTGGTTCAGGAAAACCTCAGGGGCCCCAGGTGTGAACTGGGTAATGATGATGACTGTGATAGTAATAACATTTATTAGGTGCTTTCCATGTGCCAGGCAGTATTGCCTGTATTAAAGCATTTAGTCCTCCAGCAACCCAGTAATGTAGCTCAACACAAGAACCCGTTAGAGTGGGTGACTGTGCAGGACTGTGTATCAATGTGGGGGCCAATAAAGGGATATGTGGCCTAGATGTAGGATAGGTATTACAACATGCCATGATTGGAAACACTTCAGAAGGGGAAAGGCGGATTGCACTCATGGTATCAGCTGCACCAATTGTAGGGAGACAGTCTGGGTGGAATGATTGTGAACATAGACTGTGTGGCAGGCAGACCCTTGTTAACCTTGGAGAAGTGACTCCATCTCTGTAAGCCTCAGTGTTCTCATCTGTAAAAGAGTCCTTTCTTAATAGGGTGGTTGTAAAGGTTAAATGAAATAACACATAACTAGGTACTTTGCAACAGTTCTTAATACATAGGGCTAAAAATGAAAGTGTTCATCATTATAATTTGAAATCATTTTATTTTATTTTTAAATGTTTATATTAAAGTTAGTAGATCACATAGAATGTTACATTAAAAAAACCATGAGGTTCCCATATAACCCACTTCCCCCCATCATTTTTATAAATTGTATTTTTTGAAGATACATCACAGAAAAGGTTATATTATGAAAAACATAAGAGGCTCCCATATACCCCCCACCCCACTCCCCCACCCCACTCTTCCCACACCAGAATATTCTTGCCTTTCAACCAAATTGTTTCCTTCATAAAACCTTAAACCAGATCTTCAATTCTGCAAAGTCACTTATTGCAGTAAGGCAACCAAAACCTGAAATTCCTTTTCATATGATTTAACTGAATTTCTCTGTGTGTGAAGCATGGCCTACCTCTCCCTTTGCAAAGAGATAGAGCTATCTCCCCATCATTCCCAAACAATACAGCTCTTTAATTCTTTCCATACTCATCAAGTGAGAGGGGTGCCTAAGCCATCTAAGCACTTACATCTGTCTTCTGCTATGTGGAAAATTCCATTGCTTAAGGTGTTTATAAATATAAAATATAAACTGGAATTCTTAACTGCTTTTTTTTTCATTTTAGCAGCTTTTAATGGAATTTGTACATAAGATTCTTTTATCCCTGCATCTTCTCAGTTGTTTCTTCCTTATATTTGCCCTTTTCCTTTCCTACTTGGTGAGATTTGGCTTTACATTCGAGGGTCTTTTTACGGTCTTTATCCATTTTTAGCCTAGTGATAACTACCTTGCTGGGGTGAATGCCCACACGGACAGTGGTGCCATTAGCCTTCTCCCGCTGCCCCCATTCGATGTAGATGACATATTCCTTCCTGTAAACCTGGACTACTTTGCCAATTTGCTGACCTTTGTAGTGTCCTCTCACAACCTGAACTTCATCATCTTTTCGGATAGGCATGGATCGAACATTATATTTCTATCTCAGCTCCTTGGAAAGAGGGGAAGACATAATCTTCCTCCGAATGTGGGAAGGTGCATTGAAATGCCTTTTATGGTTCTTGCTCCGACCAGAGGTCACAAAGGGATTGAACTTCATTTTGGCCCCTGCCACTTCAGCGATGGCTGCAAAAGGAAAAAGAGCGGCTCTCTATTTTTGATGCTGATTTTAACTGTATTTAACACTGGAAACGACTTAAATTCATCATCACATTATTAAAGGGCAAGAGTACTCAAAAGTACACTTCTTGCACCTGTATGTTTCTGTGTACATGTATATGTTTTCTGGTTTGTGATTTGTTCTAGTAATTTTTAAAAAAATTTTTCCCTTAATCATCCATTTCTTTAGTGTGTATTAATCCTCATTGTGAGCAGTGATGAAATTAGTGTATTTTCTCTTCCTTCTCTTTCCCCACCCTCTCCTCTAGCACCTGATAGGTGATTATATAATTTTGCTTAAGTGTTTGCCTTTATTCTGTAAATATGCCTATACTAATGACTATCTTGAGATACTGATGATGGCAACTTCATTGTCCCCTCCTCTGGCCAAGTGGTGAGTTCCATGGGACCAAATGTCAGACAAGGAAAGGGGATGGGTCTGTCACACCGAAGACAATACCCGAATGAGTGATAGGCAGGTAACATCACCCATCACTGCCCCTCTACCCTAGTATATACCACCTGATTGCTTGGCTCAACTCCCTTGCTCACATAAGATCTCTAATATATTCTCTTTCTCCTCAGAAAAGCCAAGAATTTGATATCCTTGTCTTAGGTTCTGTGTTTCCTAGAGGCAATCAAGGCTTTCTGCCATCATTTGGAAAGCAAGTGCAGAACAAGAACTTAGCTTAATTTTCTTAGTTTTTGTTAGTTGATGAATTGATTTAGATCAATGGTTTTTTTTTTCTTTTTACCCATGATCTCTGTTTGGTCCAGAGATTCGAAGATTCTCTCACATTCAGCCATGGAAGTAAGGTAGAGCTGGGATAGAATCTCATTTCTTGCCCAGTATTCTTCTGCCATGTCAAATTCTATGTAATTCATAAATTCAGCCAAACTTTACTGGAAGATACTGGAACAACTCACTTTTTCAGAGCATGGGAGGTCAAGTGCAAGAAGGAGGCTTAAATGATGTAGCTCTTGTCATTTGTTTAAGAGATACACCACAAGAATGTGTTATAGATGTAGCTGTGATCAGGGCTCAATGACTTCCACAGATGGCTGTCTACTCAGTGAGCAGCATAATGTCCCCACATACAGGAAGCCTGGGAGTGCAGTTGTCAAATCTCAGTGTGAGCCCATTTGTAGGAGTCCAACATTTTTATGGTTTCAGTTCACATGTTGGCAAGATGCTGGGTAATAAGATCATGGCATAATGTGGCTGACAGGTTTTTATGTGTATAGGCATTTTAAAAATCAGCAAACCAAATTAAAGCAATTTTTTTCTACAGGTTATTTCTAAGATAGTGCTTTTAAATGCAGGATGGCCAAGTATTAGTGAGTATTTGACAAATTTGAGGAAAAAAATGTCAGAAATTGAAGACAGGCATACAAAGTATGATATATGAATAACTGGAGTGCCTGAATGAGAAAACCAAAGCAAAGACATGAAAAAATATTAAAAATTATAATTCCTTATTTTTTCTGGAAAGAAATTCTTTGAAGCTGCATTATAAAACCTTACACTGAGTATTGACTCAGAATGACTAATAGCAAGACATATTCTAGCTAAAATTACTAGGGTGTAAAGGAAGAATGAAGTCTTTTCAGCATTAGAGGAGAGCAAGTGACATTATGAAAAGAACATAGCATCTCATCATCAGTTTTGATAATACTTTGTGCCAGAAGAAAATGGGGTAATACATTTATGGAAAGAAATGTGAATCATGGTGTTATAAACAGCAAAACTGACATGAAAGTGAAAACAGCACTGAAATCCAACTTCACTGGCTTGAAGTTGGGTAATATTGTTCCCATGATCCCTTTCAGGTGAGGGAACAGATTTCAGGAAATGAAATGTCTAGAAGACATTGGTAGGACAGATGTTAAGTCTTAAATTTGCAGTTATTTGTCCATTCATTCACTCTAAGTTTGTTCAGGGTGCTTATCTATCTATGTGTTTATTTTATTGATAAGGATGAAGAAAAACAAGTAGTTGGAGAGAAATTGTTTAATGTTTTAACATCTAAAATTAAATGCCAAACCTATTTCTAAAACTCAGTGTAAGTCTTTCAAACTGAAAAATAAATTTTCCCTCAATTGGCTGATTAGGGAATTGGGTAAAAGGGGCTGAGCACTGAGGCATCTCCATTTCTTTGATATTATATCCCCTTTCAGTCTCCAAACATCATATAATCTCCAGATCCTCTGAGACTCAGACTGAGGCCTCCAGCTCAAGGTCTTTGTGCTGTCAGTAGTAGGGATCACTGGGGAGGCGCAGAGGTGGATGGAGGAGTTTTTCTGAAGTGGGTAACAGGACCCAGAAGACATCTCGGATCCTTGATTGTCTGCATTTACTTTGACCAGCCAGTTCATGTTTCCACCTCCATGTTCACATAGAATACTGGAAACCTCAGTTTCTTCTCAGTTTTGCTGATTTTCCTAAAGTGCCAAAAGAAGGTTAGGAAAGCAATGGAATACGTGAACTTGTTTCCCTTCCTCTCTTTATCCTATCCACTCCACACTCACATTTCCTCTTCTTCTTCTTCCTGCCTTTTCATCCATTTCTTCAGTGTCTTCAGTGTATTCTAGGAAAAGAGAATTTATGAAAAGAGACTCCTCTTCCTTGAACAGTGTAGACAGCTGCAAGGAAAGGAACCCACTTGATGACCATGTGCACGTGTGCAGGAACGCCCTGCAAGGGGAGAGCCCACCCCAGAACTAACTTCACAGGTGCTCCTTCCACTGGGTGTGGCCCAAAGCTTCTGACAACCAGCCCAGTTCCCTGCCTGGACCATTCAGGCTTATGCAAACTGATTCAGTGATGCACGTATGTTAAAACCAGGGCAATGCTAAGAAAATAGGTAAAGAGGATGGAAGAAATTTGTAGACATTGTTGTTCCCATGACCTCAACTTCCTGGATGAGACCACTTCCTTCAGGATAAAATTCATAAAATAAGGAACAGATAGAATGGAGAAAAGCTATAAAGAGGAGTTATGAATAAGAAAGGGAGAGATTACAAAATAGACAGAAAGAGGAAGGAAATTATATGCAAATTGTTGTTCTCTGTATCTGATACTTCAGAAGCTGTGAAGTAAGCCTCCTGGTAACCAGGGCAGGAATGGTGATCTATCAACCTTGTGAAAGGAAATGGGAAAGTTAGGGTTGAGGGCAGAATTCAAGCTCCTGTTGGTTATGACAGCGTGTGGTCTGTTCCCAGGACACAATTCTGTCCTCACCACCACACTTCTCTCCTAGGGCCTCAGTCAATTCACCTTGGCTGTGAAGGAGTGGGTCTAAGATTCCAGAGTCCCTTTCCCAGCTCTCAAATACTATAACTGTGGCCAGTGAGGAATGCCTGTATCCTCTTGTTCCTCTAAGAAGGCAGATACTCTCCATGTCTTTTTATACATGATGTTGTCTTTCTTCTCCTTTTTACCACCTTCACTACCTCCCTGCCTCTTTTCTCTCTCTCTATTACTGCCCATTTGTTTTCTCCTTGTCAGTTTCCACCAATCATATTGTTCTATAATACAACACTGGAGAACAATCATTGTTCCCATATTATTCCCTTATTATGCTGTCACCCTCTCCAAAATATCAAGTAGTCAATTAACCAATCCACTCTAATCACGGAGCAACTATCAGAAGCATGGAGTTGAATCAGGTGTTCTGTTCTAGCCAGTCAACTCTGCCCTGTTCCCCACTTGACAGTCATGCCCCTCCATGTACCTTTCCTCAGTCTTGTCCAGGCACCCATCAATGCTAGTATTTCAGCGATTTAACGAATTCCCAAAAGATCACACTTATTTAAGTGGCCTGTAGATCCCCTATTATATCATTTTCAGACTAAGTGGATACAGACACGTTACTTTACCTCTAATCTTACATTCAACCCCTCCAATCAATTCAGAAACCTATAGGGATGCTGTGAGGACAAAGTGTCTTCCATGAACCTAAGGTCATACCAGTCTCAGGACAATCACCTGATTTATAGGATTAATGGTCACTATCACCCACAGGACATGATTCAACTCCATGCCTCTGAGAGTTGCTCCCTGGTTTAAAATGGATTGGTTAATTGATCCATTGATTTACTGAAGAAGGTGGCAGTGTAATATGGGAATAATATGAGAGGAGCAGGGACAGCAAGAGCCAATATGTGAAGCAAGCCTGGCAGGCCATTCACACAAGGTCTCTAGAAACCCAGCCAGGCTTTGGAATGTGTTGGAGAAAGAGTTGTACATGAACCTCTCAAATGGAAGCAATTTCAGGTTTTAATCTAATCCCAGGATTTTGGATTTGTGTGAGCAGTAGAGAATAGAAGGATGTTCAAGGATATGTTTCTTTTGATACCTTTCCAACAGCCAGGTACATGTGTAGTAAGCCCAGAGCATATGTTCTTTATGTCAGAAAGGATAAAACATTAATGAAGTGCTACCAGACTGGTAAGTACAGAGGGAGAAGCCCTAATTCTCAACCACCACCTGGCACTCAGTAGAAGAACTTTGTCCCAAGTCTAGTTGATAGTCTGGGAGAGCTTGTGTCCTGCCAGATCCCCTCCATTGTAGGTCAACACCAAAACCTCAACTACACTCTCTTGTGCTTTATTCCCAAGAGCTGCTAACCAAGGAAAAACAAAGGCTTTGATGACTGGTCTTATGGGAAAGTTAATCTTAAATAGCACAGCAAGGAAAGATGATTGCAAACACAGTACACTCAAAGAACATGATCATAATACTTCTTACTATTGTTATTAAATATGGAAAGAATAAAGCAGACCTCCATGTATATTTCCATTACTTTCTGATTTCACAGTCCCTTCTTCAGTTGCTAAAGTAGCAGTGTTACCAGACTGTTTCTGATAACCCACTCTCATTGGATCCTATCTTGAGTGATATTGCCTACCTGGATTATCATTTTCATCACTGCTGGTGGAGTCATATCTCTGATCCACAAACCAATCTTTAGGAACACAAACATTTGCAAGAAAGTTTGTGGAGAATGTGGCACACCCGTCCCTTCCTTCTCCACTTGCTGGCTTGCTGGCTACCCAAGATCACCACAGGTTCTTAGACCATCCCTGGACTCTGTGGAGTCAGAGGCCTTCAATAAGACATTATAAATGGTTTGCAAATGAGCAAGGTGGAGAAAGAATCCCCTTTTAACTATTTACTTCCCCCTTTTTGATGGACCATTAAAGCTCTTACCTCCAAACTTATCACCCTGAAATTCTGACTGTTCTGGAAATACTCTGTATTAGATGAGTTCAATGAAAAGACCAATGGCAGGCTCAGAGCAACTGCCTGGGAAAGTGTATTGTGAGGATGGAAATGTTCTTTCTGTATTGTCATGCCATAGCTACTAGCACAAATGGCTGTTGGGCTTTTGAAAAATGGATAATACTACATTGTGCTGCAGATGCCCTGAAGGTGTGGTGCTCAGTAATAAGAACTGAAATCATGACTGTTCCAAACTCCTAGACGATTCGAGATCCCACCAGGCCAAAGAGATGTGAACAAAGTGTATAGAATTTGGAATCAAAGCACTTAATATCTCCAGAATATGGTTTCCTGTTCTCTAGATGTGAAACTGGAAAATTCATTCACTTCTCATCCTTCCATATCTCATGTGGATAATGGTTTACATTGTAGTTTTCACTCTCCCCCAGTCCACTCACTGGGCCATGGCAGGACATACAATGTCCAGCACCCGTTTATGCAGGATTTTGCTGTTATTTGTACACAAGCATTTTATTAGCTTTCTAAAGTTTAATAATTGGGTAATTGTTTTAAAGACATTTTATTTATAACTTTTTATTGTGGGACTGGATTCAAGTCTAGGCAAAACATTGTTTTATTATTATTTTTAATCCTTTATCATAAAGATACTCTGTTGTAGAAGATTTGAAGATATTTAAATATTGCTGTTTAAAAATTGACCACTATAAATCATGTAGTATTTTTCCTTCCAGTCTTCCTTTTCTATACCCTGAATGCTTATTCATTGAATGTGTTGGATGTCCATCTTTATAAACTCCAGGCACCAATTTGATAGTTCATTACTAAGGGAGACATGAATTGAGTGCTAAGACTCTAATGCAGTTATAAAAGTTGCAGCAAGGATGATATACCCCAGATCAATAGCGAAATGGTAACTTGAGTTCTTTTTGGTCACTGTCCCTAAGGCATGCAGCAAACAGTGCCGAGCATTTCTAGGACTCAAGATGCTGATATTATGAAATACGCTAATATCTCCCAATTCCTATCTGTTTGGGCTGTAGTGTAGAGGAATGCCTTAGGTATACCAGATTGTGCTTGCAGTTCTTCAGAATCTGAGCTGAACAGGCACGTGGAATTTCTAAGTGCTTTTCACACTGTGTCAATTCATAGTCTGCAGTAACGGCAATAATAACAGGTCTGGGTCATGTGATCAGTGAGTTGACTTATAATGATGGACAGGATGTGGGGTCTGTGCAGGTCTGATACATCCAGGAATACACACAAATGATCAGTTTCCATTGCTGGCAAGGTGTAGAATCATCCTGTGCCCAAGTGATTGGGCTAGATTATGGCTATAGCTTAAGGATCAGGGACACTCATGTTTGAAATTGTAGGCTAATTGTCTCTGCACCTCAGTTCTTCATCAGAAGAGTGGGAATAAACAGTCATAGTATGGTAGTGTTGAAGATGGAATGAGTAAATATATGTAAAGGGTGTAGTAGTGGTTTTTCTGAGAAGTTGTCACTGGCAATTGTGCTATATAGGTGGGAAATAGTTTCTCCACCCCTACCTTCACAATCTCATCTCAAAGACTCTAAAATAGATACCTCCAGCCCTGGTACACAAACCCTCACCAGCTAAAGGGAACACAGCTGCCTACAAGGACTGTAGAACATGGCCATCACTTAACTAGAAAATAATCACATCCCCATTTCTCATTCTCACCTGGAAGCTGGAATCAGGGTGGCTCTTCAGAGTAAAGCAAGCACACAGTCCCTGGGGATTGAACACAGGCCCTCATACATGGAAAGGAGGTGCTCAACCACTGAGCTACATCAGCTCCACCCTGGTTTTTTAATTATCTAGATTTTTTCAGAAGTTCAAAAATACTTACCATTTTCTCTTGTACCTGAGGCCACCTGTAATTATATTAAAGAAAATACTCAGGATCAGATCATGCTGTGTAGTGTTGACACAGTCTTTTGTACTTTTGGTACAGATGGGAAACAGTGGTTGAGTGAAAGATCCAATAAGTAATTGTAGCAGACACACATGGAAAAACACAAGCTTTTCCTAGATAATGCATCTCTCATGTCTATTTTGGTTGGCACAAAAAATTCTTACTCTTAGAAGGAAAAACTGCTGCCAATTAAAAAGCCCATATACTTGATACCCTGCTGTTGCTATTTGTAAAAAACAACTTGAAGCAGTAATAGAATACTCTTAAATAAGGAAATTGTATATGTCATCTGTAATGTACACGGTCAGAATTTTCATATCTGAACTCCATTGAAAATGAAAGGAATAAGTAAAGTGATGATTTTCTCAGACAAAGAAAGGCAACCTTGCCTTGGAATTAGATGGGGTCTCCTCCTGTGCACTGTCACTAGGTGGTTCCTCCATCAGGCCAAGGCCTCTCTTTAAAAGGTGGTACACATTCTAATAGTGTTTAAGTGCCCATCCTGTGCTGACTAAAAATAATCTGCTTGCTCACAAAAGCCAAATTGATTGTTAGGGAGGCATCCCCCACTTAGAAGAGCTCATTATCAAAGTTGAATTTTAAAAGTCCCATTCAAGTACTTGCCAAACAAATAAATTTTCCCTTTCTGTTGTACAGAAAGGCCTTATGTCACCAGGCCAAACCAGAAGAAAAAAGGTTCAAGTATACAAACAGGACTGCTGTTAGCAGCCTAAACCATAAGAACCAAAGTTCAAAATGCCAAAGTTCAAAAGTCACCCCTAAAAGATCTAGAACCTCAACCAAAAAGGGATTTTCAGAACCAGAGGACTCACAGACAAGAACTCAGGGCTTTTGGGGAGATGGCAGAGCTGAAGGGGCTTTTACCTTTACCATGCTCAAACTCAACAGTAGCTCCAGAGTCAGGTTGGTAGTTACTTAGAATCCTGTTTCTAACACTATATAATGTCAACTGAGAAATAAACTAAGCTTCAAGGCAACAAAGGCATTGATTTACGGTCTTAGAGTTGCAATTAGGGGAGCACAGATTCAGGTAGTAATCCAAATCATGTCCCATCTTTGTATTTCCAGGCAAGGGGCTTTAAAGAAGACTTGAGAAGTTGTTTGTAGTTGCACTGTATTTGGGATATTCAGTATTCTATATTGTCCTTCAGGTTAGATAGTTAACTGAGTTCTTTATCTTGTGTGTGTGTATGTTTTAATGGTCAAAGATCAGAGAAGAAATACTTTCAAATATTAGCATTGGAGTATGGATGTGGCTCAAGCAGTTGAGCACCTGCTTCCCACATGGGAGGTCCTAGATTTGGTTCCTGGTGCCTCCTACAAAAAAAAAAAAAAAAAACCAACCAACCAACAATCAAACAAAAGAAACCAACTCAGGGGAACTGATGTGCTTCAGTGCTTAAGCACTGGCTTCCCACATATGAGGTCTCAGTTTTAATCCCCAACCCCGGTATGTTAAAAAAAAAAAAAAAAAAAAAAAAGCATTGGTATTTTTTCAATGGTGAACTTGTGATTTTGATTCCCTTTGCTGTGTCATCTGAAGTTTCTTAAATAGTATGTATAAGTTGCATAGAGAAATAACTACTTTGAGTGTTAATTGACACCTGTAAAAGTCAAAAGGTCGAATGTGCTTCTGAACACTTGCCTTGAATTGCTTTTCTAATGCCTTACCCAGCATATTTTTGACAGCAACTGTGATGTTCAAGGCCAGAAGATGAATGTGATTGGGAACTTGGACATTGGAATTACATGTTCAGGGCTGATTCCTGACTCTGCTTCATGTCAGCTGGGAAATTTACTAAATTGTCTGTGTCTCATTTCCAGATCTGAAATACAGAGCAAGTACCATTGGCCTCATCGGCTGTCCTCAGAAGTAAGTAATGGTCCTGGCTCAAATCAGAGACACAATCCATATTAATTTATTGATATATCCAGTGTTCTTTTTCTTATTATTCACTTGTTTACTCAGTTACTTTTCTTCATATGGTAATTCATAAATGTATAAGTATTATGAGACAAAAGTCATCCTAAATTCCAAGAGCAATACCCACAGTGGAGTTCTGACCTTTTTCTACCCTCCCATTGATAGATATTTATGGACAGCAAAGGCAGACTGGATAAACTGGGGGCAAAATAATAGTTAGTTGGCACACTGTTCTTATGTTGTGCTAAAAACTTCTGCCAAGGGACTAGGCCCAAACTGAGTGTGAAATACTACAATATCTGTCTGGAAGACCAGAGCATGGAATATTGGAAAGTACTTCACAATACTTGTGAATTAAAGACAGCCAAGGTGTCTTTTGTTGTTGTTGTTGTTACTGTTTTTAGGAAAGTTTATTACCAATCCCTTAGGAGTGCATTACAAATAATGGGGATAGAAACCCAAACCAAACCTTGAAACACTTGAAAACAGGCCTGCTAGAGAACCAGATGGCTCCAAGTTGTCAGGGAAAGGAAGTAAAGGAGAGGCATTCTAGACAGTGAGCTACCCTGGAGCCTGAGTCTGTATATTAGTGTGACTATTCTGGGGAAAGGGGGGTCAGAAATCCTCACCTCCATAACCCCAGTGTTGCCCTGGATGGTGGGGAGGAAAGGCAGAAGCAAGCACTGAGGGCACAGACCTTACTGAGTCTAATCTTGGTGTCACTGCCTCCAAAACTGTGAGACAATAAACTCCTTTAAGCCAACAAGTATGTGTTATATGACATGTCAACCATGGTGTACTGAAACAGTTCCTTTGAAAAATCCTCTTGCCCCAAAGTTCCTGAGGGGAAGAATTGATGCCCTGGAGGAGGTGACTCACCCACAAGAAGAGTACATATCCTGACCCAGCCTCCTGTCTCTACATTTCCATCCTTGATATAAAATATGAGGTAGTTTCCCCTACATAAAGGCCTTCTGAAGTACCAAGTATGTCTAAATTTTTGGCCCTCCTCCCCCAGCATCTTCACAATACCTTCTGCCTCATGTGAGTCTTCCTGGGAGTTGGCCTACCACCCCAAGTGACCAGTGGTCTGCTTGGCTCCTCTACTGGCTCAGAACCTAAGACATTCCAGACCAACTGCCAGATAACAGCTATGCAAAGAATTAGCTTCACCTTTAACTGAACTACTCTGGAAGAACAGTTAATGTCATCAACTGGCAAAGTCACCCACCTGGCTGAAGTTTGGTGAGTTAATGAATGAAGTCTCCCTGTTCCCAATTATCTCCCTGACTAAATATTTGAACAACTCTTAGTGTGGAGTCTGTACCTTCCCTGCTGAAGTCTTTCGCATCCTAAGAGTACCCCTTCTGTAAGATATGGGCGTGAGACTTTGGTTCTAATATGTATTTTACTGATCACTAGTGATGTTGAATGCATTTTGATACTTCTGCTCATTCTGAACTCAATGCAGAAATTATGATTTATGGTTTACAGAAGAGGGGACACGGTGAATCATTTTTTCTTTGAGATGTCCACATCCTTCGAGAACCCAATCTTGCTCAGAGTAATCTCAAATCCCCAAGGGAGACAAACACACAGCCCTGTTCTCAGAAATGCTTCATGTTCCTGCATCAAGAGTCCCCACTAGGCTTAGAGAAGAAAGATGGCCCTCCATGAAGAGGGGGTTTTCACCCCCATACTCCATGAAGGCCAGTATCCCTCAGAGGACCCCAGAAATTCTTACATATCTAGGTCAGCCAGATCTCAGCCAAAGCCCTCTTCATGTTGTATCAATTAATCCAACCCAGTCTCACAAGAGAGAATGATGTTCCCACCATGAGTTTTCACAAGGCTTTATCTCCTTTTAGGAGCAATGACAACAGCAGGTATGTAGACAATGAGGACAATAGGGAACTTTCAGAAATGAACACATCAAGAGCCCACTCCATAAAATGCAAAAGATGACCAGTTCTATTCAGTAAACTCACCACAGCCTTGGGATTCAACTGACCGTCCAGTCCTTTTTTGTATCTCACCCCATCTACCTTCTGTGTATTCAAAAGATAGAGTTACAGATGTGAAAACACAAGATTTGCAGTGAACCCTTTTGAAGTGGGCTGGTGGATGAAGTGGATATTTTGGCGTGAATTCATGATGTTGATTCCATAAATAGATACAGGATTAACTACAAGGCAGTTAAGACTAGAAGTTTGCATGGTGTTGCCTGTCTAAGATGGACTCAGTCTTCCTCTACCCCCAATGCATTGTTAAGTCTGTGAAGTGCTGCTTTCTTTCCCAAGTCTAGAATCAGAATAGTGACCTCATTGCCTGAGGGTGGAACATCAGAGGGTTCCCTTGCTTATGTGGCACCTGAGGAAGCTTGCCTTTATGGTGACTGGATTTGATTAAGCAATTCCTTGAATTTATTTTATCCCAGAGATCACATCTAAACCCTTTTCTCTCTGGATCTTCCTCTGGGGTACCACAAAAGCTGACAAACTAGACCAATGGCCATTGTGACTTACTTTCCTTGTGGACCTCTGGGGCAGCCTGGAGGGGGCTGAACACCACTTCCTCTGCAGCTGTGGAAAACAGGTGTATGAGCTTGTGATGGTGCTTGCTTTGGTGCATGAGGTCACAGGAGTGGTCTGTTTGTTCTGGATGGATGGAGGTGCTTTCTGAGCTTTTAGAATGGAGGTTTCTCATCAGAACCCAGGCCTGGGGAGGAACGAAGAGAGTCATCCACTGAGCCCCAGAGTATATGCACTCCCAGTGCCATAGGAACCTGTCTCTGACTGTTCTGATTGCACCTTAGCTGCTCCTTAGCCAAATATGTGCAGGATGCAGGCATATCAAAAGCTGTGGCTCAGCCCCCTGGCTCCTCTGGCAACTCTGGGCTTTCTGATGCTGGAAGATGGAGTTTGTCACAAGGGAGACAGGACTTCTTGGGAGACACAGCCACCATCCTCTACTCTGGTATCAGCAAAGTTGGCATCCACATGGGACAGGGTTCCCTTGAGCTGACAGCAGAAACAGGTGAACCATTGGGCTCAGATGCTTTGGAGCCTGCTGAAGGTGACATCTTTGGGGTTAGGGCCTGTGAAGCCCCTACCTTATCTCCTGGGGGACTGGGGAGAGCCACTCAGATCTAAAGAGCAGAAGCCACCAGTCCTGTTGTGGTGGAGGTGACTATGGTGGGGGGAAGGACAGGCTAGGAGAATGGAGTTACCATCAGACCCAGCAATCCTGCTTGTAGGTATTTGTCCAAGAGAGTTATTTTTCACTTAATAACTTGTATACTGATGCTTTAGCTACTTTATTCCTATCTCTTAGAAAAAGGACCATTTAGGTTATACAATTTTTCTGGAGTTCCCTTGGAATTCTTTTTTAGTGGTTTCTTTGAGAATAATACAGGTATCACAGTCTAAAAGAATTAATTTTTTACCCATCCAAGTAACATGTGGACACCTTACAGCCATAGGAACATTTAATCCCCTTCTTTGCTGAAGTGATCTTCTGAGTTCCCAGTCTAGGGTATAACTTCTGCAAACATTTTGTATTTTTATAATTTTTCAAAATTCATTCATATATTTAACCATTTAACAGTTGAAAAATAATTTATTCTTTCTCCCCAGATACTCACCATTCCTGATCCATGTCTTTTATTCCTGAAGTTGAAAGCTTTCTTCTTGAATTATTTCCATTTAGCCTGAAGTTCCTTTCCCATCTTTGTAGAGAATATCATCAGGTGATGAAGTCACTTGGTTTTCGATCCTCTCCTTCTGTCTTTATTTTGCCTTTAAACCTTAAGCAACTTTTGATGAATGCAGTATTCTTGGTTGAGGGTTTTTTCTTTTAGCCATTTAATGATGTTTTTTCACTCTCTTATGGCCTCTATATTTTCTAAAGAGAAATCAAAGGCCTTCAAATTGTTATTCTTCTACAAATAAATTGTCAAATTTTCTGACTCCTTTCAAGATTTTTTTCTTCATATTTAGTTTTCAGCAGTTTGATTATGGTGTATCAGGGTGAGATTTTGAGCTCCTTGGATCTCTATTTCATAGAGTAGTGTTCAGTCATTTTTCCCCCTTCCCTTTTTATTGGCACCAGCCTCTTTCTGCTGAACCCAGTGTTTTGAATGAATATTAAAACTTTTAGTATTGCCCCACAGATCATGAGGCTCAGTTTTGGATCAATTCTCTCTTTCTCACTTGCTCTCTATTCTCAGATTATATCATTTCTACTCATCTAAATTCCATCTCACCAATTCATTCATCCCTTACTTGTCTTCTCTAATTGAGATTGCTCAATGAATTTTTTTTATTTTCTATAACTTTATGTTTAGATCTAAAGTTGTCATTTACATCTTTTTGTTTGTTTGTTTGTTTCTTTTTCTGTGCTGAGAACTCCTATCTTTCCATTCAATTAAAGAGAATGCCCTTTGATGGAGTTGGATGGAGATGTGACCTCTCTACACATTGCCTTTTCTGTCAATTTCACTGAACCTGTGGTTGGGGCTGGGGTTGGTGTGTGCTCAGGAGGCTTGGGTCTCTGGACCATGTGCCAGCTTGGCCCTGAGCCTCAGCAGAGTAGCAATACCTACTTTCCAGTTCATTGGACTTACCCAGGTCAGCTAAGAGGGAGGTGAGTATAGCCAACCACCACACCAGGGTACCAAGAGAGTCTACAACTGCTAATGGAATAATACAGTCCATCAGCCATGTGGGCTGCAAGCCCCCTCTCAATTTATACTTGGAGTGGACATTTGCCCTCCTGGGGTCCACAAGATGGAGGAAGAGAGTATGGAATGGAGTAGATTTGCTGGTATTCTACTATAGAACTATTGTGATTCTAGCATTGGAAGAAATTGTATTCTTTATGTCAATACAGTGGCAACAGGGGTTGCTGAGGGCAGGGAGATGGAAGAAGAGTTGTGATATGCAGATATTTTTGGGATTTTGGGTTGACCTGAATGGTATTATGGGGACAGATGGAGGACAGATGGACTGGGGGAGAGTGTAGACTGTACAGTGTAAACTGCAGCCCTTGTGGCATAGCAGTGCTCCAAAATGTTTACAGCAAATGCAGTGAATGTTCCGTGCCAATGAAAGAGGTTGTTGATGTGGGAGGAGTAGGGGTGGTGGGGAGTAGTGTATTTGGGAGCCTCTTATATTTTTTAATGTAACACTTTGTCTGATCTATGTATCTTTAAAAACAAAAAGGACAAAAAAATTTAAGAGAATGTACCTTAATCTCATTGAGCATAGACAGAACAACCATTTTGTCTGATAAATCCTTCAGTGTCTACTGACTGAGTTTTCCCTTAAGAATAGGTCAGGTTTTCCTAGCTTTTTGTATATTACATTGGATAAATTTGAGTGATATTTTGATAAGCGTGTTTACATTGTGAAACTATTTGAAGACTGTCTAGGCTAGCTTAGCCATTTAATGATTCCATGGGAATTTGAGGACCAGCTTTTCCATTTCTGTAAAAAAAAGTCTACTCAATTTTGATTTTGAATTTAATCTGTAGTTTCTTTGCATAGTATTGATAGCAGAACAATATTTAGTAGATGAACAATGGACATCTTGCTATTTGATTAGGTCTTCAGTGTCACTCAGCAGTGTTTTCTAATTTTAGTATATAAATGCTTCACCTTTTGTTAAATTCTTAGATATTTTATTCATTAGAGGCTATTTGATTGGAATTTTTAAAAAGTTCCATTTAAGATTGTTCTTTGCTGGATTATAGAAACAAAAATGACTTTTGCCTTGTGTATCTTGTATCTTTCAATTTTGCTGAATGCCTTTATTAGTGTCATTACTATTCTTGTGGACTCTTTGGCATTTTGTTTGTAAAGGTTTAGGCCATCTTTGTTTATAGAAATAGCTTTACTTCTTCCTTTTCAGTTTGGATGCCTTTCATTTCTTTTTCTTGCCTTATTGCTCTAAAAAGAACTCCAGTACAATGTCGAATAGCAGTGATGAAAGTTCACTACCTTATCTTGTTCCTGATCTCAGGGAAAGACATGTAGCTACAATTTATGTAGATGCAGTGCAGCTGCTAATGGAGTTGAATGACTTCCACTAATGGCCATCCACTCAGTGAGCAGTAGAACGTCCCCAGGGTACAGGAAGTCTGGGAATGCGTTTCTGAAGGCCTGGAATTTTAGCTAATTTGAGGAGGCCAACATTCTAATCATTGTGAATGGCATCTTTCTTGTTAATGTGTATGTATTCAGGTGTTCATAATGAGATCATGATATGATATAGCTGAAATATTTTTACATGGTCCTAAATTTTAATATTCTGTAAACCATTTTAAATGACTTTTTTTGTTTGTAGAGTTTATTTCTAAAATAGTGCTTTTAATGTAGCAAGGACAGGGATTAAGGACAATCTTTGGGGACCATGGAAAATATATAGATTGCTTTGGGGGTTGTTGGTGTATGTGCCTGAGGATAGTTATAAAGCTACTTGGTGCTATATATGTAGTCCAGATATACATAGCATTTTTCTTATGTGATTATGAATCAAAACACTATAAATTAAAATATTATTTAAAAATGAATTGCCATTGCTAAAGCCAAATATGTTTGAAAAATAGATTAATTTAAAACTAAAAAGAAAATAATACTGAAATTAATGACAACTATAATGTATACACAACAAAGAAAATTCAATGTAAAATAAGTATAAGAAACCAAAATCTAATAATTGTGGAAATAAAATGCATATAAATATATACGAACAAAGTGATTCAGAAATGAAATACATTTCAAAACATACAATTAAAAATACCCTTAACGATAATTGATTCTGGAAATATATAGACCTTTATCTTTTAGGGAATGACTAGATTTTGGCAAAGTGGTTTTAGCTGTTCCACATCAAGACAGGAGCATACATTCAAAGGAGATATTCACTATTAAGATGCAGAAACAAACAGACAATAACAGGTGCAATAGAGGTAATGATAGTGAAGACCCATATTTAAGAGTGGTAGAAGTACAGAACCCAGAAATATCAGGAAGAAAGCTGTTATATATATTTTTAATTTCAAACAAAATTTGGAAAGAGACAGATCTGTGTTGTTGGGAAAGCTATTTTGAATCTTGTTTCTATCTACAAATTTTTAAAAAATCATATGAAATACCAACAGAAAAAATATTGATGTTATTTCCAATACAGGTAAAAAGGCAGAGTAACACTACCACATGAATGAATGCTCTTCATTTTGATGTACATATGTAGTGAAATGTACTATCTCAAAAAGAAGGTAAAAGCATTGATGAAAGGAAACAGTATATCAGAGAATATCATCAGTGAGATAGGAAAAAAACTCAAATATGAAGGGACAGAAATCAGCTAAGAATAAGAAAAAATGGGGAAAAAGTCATTTCATGATTTACATATAAACTAGAAGAAATAGTGAAAAGGTGATAGCTAAATAGAAAGGGAAGTTAAAAAGAAGAAATTACTTAAAAGAAATTTAATACAATGTAAAAGATTTGTGAAAAAAATGTGAAAAGTTTAAGATCAGAATAGAAAGGGCAATATATGAATACTGCAGTGTTTGAATGAGAAATTAAAAGCAAATACTTGTAGCAATGATTAAAAATTATTACTCCATTTTTTCTGGAAAGAATTATTTGAAGCTCCATATTAAAATTACACACTGAGCATTGATATAGAAGGTCTAAAGATAAGGCAAATTTTAGTGAAATTACTATGGTTTAAAGAAAACATAAAACCATTTATTAGAGGAAAGCATGTGCCATTATGGAAAGAATATTAGAATCTCTTCAACATTTTTGAGAACAATATTTTGTGCTATGTGAAAATGGGGTAATATCTTTGTGGAAGGAAATGTGAATCATGGTTTTATCTCCAGCAAGACTGAAAAGAAAGTGAAAAAGACAGGGAATTTGAAGTTATCCTGCTAGAACAAGGGTGATGTTATTGCCATAATCCCTTCCAGGTGAGTAAACAGATTTCAGTAAATGAAATGTCTGGAAGACATTGTCCTGAGGACAGAAGTTAAGCACTAAATTTTCAGTTACTTGTTCAACTATCAAACATTGAGTATTCTATGAGAGAGTAGTGACCTTGGTGGGAGCCAGGAGGGAGACCAAATTTTATAATTAATTTGGCTCTAACTTTGTTTAACATGCTGATCTAAATATGTGTTTAATTTTTTTTGATAAATTAAGAAACACAAATAGTAGGATAAAATATTGATTAATATAGTAATATCTAACATTAAATGTAAAATGTTTCTCTAAAACTCAATCTAAATTTATCTAACCAAATTCTAAATTGTCACGAAATTGATTTATTTGGGTATGGGTAGAAGAGGATAAGCACAGAGGCATCTCTAAACACCATATGATCTACAGCTCTTCTAAGCTCAGGCTGGGGCCTCCAGCATAAGGCCTTTGTAGCTATCAATGTTGGGATCTGCAATAAAAGCACAGGGTATAGAATCACCAGATACACAGAGACGGATGGAGGAGGGGTTTTACTGATGAAGGTTGTGGGACTCAGAAGGTGCAATAGACCCTGGAGAAGCAAAGTTGGCTCCCAATACCTAGGAACCAGATCCACATGGCACTGAATTCCTTTTGCTACTCTCGGCTTAAGGTACTATCTGTGTCTCAGTGTCTGTAAATGTCCAACTGAAGGGATTCAGTCTGGTTGCTTGGATGGGTGCCCTTGAAGTGACTCTTGCCTGAAGAGTAAGTCTTACTGTAGGACTCCAGGAAGAAAAGGCAGAGTCCTATATATCTGATCAGGTGAGAAGCAGGACATCTGAAGGATAGGTGTGGAAGTGATAACACTGCTTCCCCAACCCCTGCCCCCTACACAGTCCAAGTCATGACTGCATCTTCACATTACTGTTGGACAGGTTCCTTTTTCTCTCTAAAAACTAGTTTCATTTTAAAACACCCCAAAACTTACCTGTGCTTTCCAGTTAAAAAACAGCTAGGCTCTAGTACTAAAAACATAAGTTTTCTTACATTAGTATATTCCAACATGAAAACATTACAGAAGACACTCCTTTTAACAAGATGCTGTAAGCATTATGTTTATCTTTAGTTACTTATGAAAGTAAAAAATAAAAGGAACATAAATAACTTGCAATTCTACCCATTTCACTCATCCCAAGTGAACTCTTCATTGACCATTCTTTCAGGTGTCTTTGAATTATACATACATAAAAACCTTCTCAAGAACCACAGCTTGAGGAAAGGTGGCGTGAGCTGACCAGGGATCCGAACAGGCCCCTACAGAGGGTGAGAACCCTCAGGGCTTGGGCAACTGCCAGTCAGGACTTAAGTTTCCCCCTAAAATGGAAACTGGCCTAGAATACCTACCCTACCTGCCTGTGAGGGACCCCAGAGTGCCATGGTCCTTATTATGGACTGAATCAGATCCGCCCATAAAGTCATGTTTTTGTCCTAACCTCCGCTCTTACAAACGTGAACTCATTTCTAAGAACGTCAAATGTCATACTAATGAATGTGAGTCCAACTTTAATCAGGGGGGCCTTAATCTAATATGACTGGAGACCTTATAAGGAGAAAATTAGGCACATTCAGGCACAGGAGATAGGAGGCAGATGACCAAGAGATGGAGGCAGAGGTTCAGTTATGGATTGCTGGCAAGCTGCCATCAACTTCAGAGAAAGCACCGTGCAGCCCAAACCATGATTTTGGGCTTCTAATCTCCCAAACTCTCCCTCTGTTTGAGCTAGCTGGTTACGAGTATTGATTAAAGCAGCCCTGGCAAACTAAGACAGCCTAATTCACCCTTTTGCCAGAGACCTGAATTGGTGTCATTTAGGTTCACTCCACCTTGTTCACCAGACTCATTAATAACCAGGAGAGGCTTTTGTTGACTGTAAATGGATTATTAGTGCAAACTTCACTTCAGCAGGGCTGAGGTGTTGAACTAATCCAGGGGCGATCTTCACAAAGAATGCAGTGTGAGTGCACATAAGGCTTAAAAGGGACTAGTGCCCTCTCCTGCAAATTAAGGAGCCTTTGGAGGCTGTGGCTTGTATGGAATGAGGTTTTGTTCCCTGAGAAGAGGTTATGAGGATATATTCTACTTGCTTGTGCTTATTTTTTTACCAGCCAGTTCTTGTCTCCATCTCCATGTTCACCCTCATTTGTTGCAACGCCAATGTTCTCCTTAGTTTTACTGATTTTCCTGAAGTGCCAAAGAGAAAATTAGGAAAGAAATGTAATGTGTGTAACTTAATTCCCTTCCCTTTTCATCCTATTCCCTCCACATTCACATTTCCTTTTCCTTTTCTTCTTCTCTTTTCATTTCTTCGATGCCTTCTCGGGGTTCCAGGAAAAGAGAAATTATGAAAAGAGACTCCTCCTTCACCTCAAACAGTGTAGTAAGCTGTAAGGAACAGAAAAAACTTGCTTGTCCAGAGATACCATTTGCAGGAACATACCTGTGAGGGGAGAGCGCAGCCCAGAACCAAGTTCATAAGTGCCCTCCGAAAGAGTGGCCCAAGGCACCTGACTCCCAGCCCAGCTCCCGTCCTGTTACATTCTGGTGTACTTGAGATTGTCCATGCTGCATAGTAGGTTTGGAAATGATGGAAATGCTAAAGCAGCTGTTGAGAAGGATGTAGAAAGTTGTTAAAAACCTTCTCAAACCCATGACCTCAACTTCCTAGATGAGATCAAATCCTTCAAGATGAATATCATAAAAAGAGAAGATGGGAGAGGTTCAAAGAGAAGTTTATGAGCAGGAATAGATGATAAAAGACAGAAGACATGTATTACATGCAGATTGTCATCCCTGTGGCTGAATCATCTGACTTGAAGAATGCTACTGAATGTACCATGGCAGTAACCATGATGGGGCATCCTTGTAAAAGGAAAGGAAAATGTTAGGGTTGAGGGGAGAGCTTGAACTATTGTTCATGCCTGGTTATGAACTTGTCCCAGCACGTAATTTTGTCCTTATCACAACATTGCATTCCTTGGGCCTTGATTGCTTCACCTTTACCATCTAAGTTTGGTCTAAGATCTCCACAATTCCTTTTCCAGTCCTCACCTACTCTAAATGTAGGGAAGACTGTCCACCTTTTCCCTCTAAGAAGGCAATCACTTTGTCCATGTCTTCCTGACCATGACATTATAGGATCTCTTACTATCATCTTACTGAAATATGAAAAGAACAAAGCAGATCTCAATAAATATTTCCTTTACTTTCTGATTTCACACCCCTCTCCTCCATCTCCAATGCAGAAGGGGTGTAATGCATCTGTTCCCAGGAACTCTCTCTCTCATTGGATACTTCCGTGAGCATTGTTACCTACTTGGATTGTTACCATCATCACTGCTGGTAGAGTCATACCTCCAATCCACAAGCCAATTGGAGGTATTGTTTAGGAACACAGATATCACCAAGAACTTTAATTGAGAGCATGGCACACCAGACCCTTCCTTTTCCAGTTGAGACCAGGCTGGCCACCCAAGATCACCTCAACTCTTTACCCCGGGTTCTCAGACCTTCCCTGAGCTCTGTGGAGTCAGAGACCTTCCACAGGACATTGGACACAGTATGCAAATGAAAGAGAAGTGGGGATGGAAATCTTTCTCAACCTCTCACTTTCCCATTTTGCTGGACTGTTACAGCACAAGCCTCCAAGCTTATCACCCTGAAAGTTGGACTCTTGTGGATGTGGTCTATGTTAGAAGAGCCCAATGGGTTAGATGAGTTCAGCGGCAGACTCTGAGCAGCCTCCCAGGAGATGTTTTGTGAGGATGAATATGTTCACTCTGCATTGTCTGTATCATAGTTACTAACACACATGGCAATTGGGCTTTTGACAAATGGACGACATGGACTTGTGCTGCAGGTGCCCTGGTGGTGTGGTGCTCAGTAACAAGAATTAAAAATGACAAATGTTGCCAAATTCATAGTAGAAGATTAGAGATTGCCAGGCAGAAGAGGCATGATGAAATTGTGCTTTGGTATCAAACCACCTAATATCTCAGTGCCTAGTTTCCTGTTTGGTACTTTGCATTTCTGCAAAATTAATTCGGATTCTAAGCCTCTTTTCTCCTATGTTCAAAAGGACAGACAGGGCTGCTTTTCTTTCATCATCGTCAATGAAAGTGCCATTAGGGTATTCAGTATTCTATACTGTATGCTATAGTATTCAGTATTAAATGAATTCTTCTCATTAAATCCTAATGACAGTGATTTTGTAACATAATATTTTCACTTGGAGTCCTTTGAACCTTTTCCTGGGTTGTTATGGGATATTTTCCAGGTTTATTGAGGCATACTTGACTTACAATGAACTATATTATTTGAAGTATATAATTTGATAATATGGACATATGTATATGTCCTTGAGGAAATTATTATGGAAATGCACAGGTAATTGTGCTGGTTATAGGAGAGAAATCTAGGAAGGCACAGAGCAGACATAGGATCTCACACATGCACATTGGCAATCACATTCATTACACTGAGAATCACAGCACATACTCATATACACACACAACACTCACATGAACACAAACCCATGCCATCTACACAGAAACCAACTATTCAAGAAACATCACTCCAGTTCTTGCCTGAAATACCCATTTACTTCCCCATACCCAAATCCTTGTTCCTACCTGGGAATTTTAATCAGGGGGCTCTTGACTGAAGCCAGCAAGAAAGACCCACATTTATTATCATGTAGATTTTTTTCCTCAGCCCACCTACCACTGACACTTTCTTTTCAGGCCAGCTGCAATTACAGACAAGAATACATTGTAAGAATTATAAAATATTATGTAATACTAACAGAAGGATTTTGTCCTCTTGGTGACTTTAGAATATCAGATAGGAAAGAATGGTCAAACAAAGGAAAGCCAAAACCGGTGAGGGGACACCTGTGGAAAAGGAATGAGTTTTTCCTCATTGATGCATCTCTCAAATCCATTTTGGTTGCCAGTTACAAAATTCTTAATCCAAGGTAAAAGTATTGCTCTTTAGGGTGGGCCTAATACCATATAGTTTATAAATTGATGCTGCCTTTGTGATTTTACTCTTGAAACAGGAATCAGCTAGTAATAGACTCCCATTGAAGACATTCCCCAATAATTTTGTGCATATCACCTATAATGTACATGGTCAGATTATCCAAATTGGATTGAAAAAGACAGAAACCAAGAAAGCAACAGCTTGATCTCAGACAAAGAAAGGTGACCTCACCTTGGAATCAGATGGAGTTTACTCTACTGCTCTGGCATTCAGAAGCTCCTCCAACATGCCCCCAGGGAACTAGGAGGACAGAGAGTAACAGTCAGTAGCTTGGGGCTGTTTCTCCTGGATTACTAATGGTGCTTTGTTTATCTTGGGGAAGGGATTAGAGTATTATGGAGGCAGTTTTCAACTAGTTTAGAGTGAGCTGCTCAGGAGTGGAAGAAGCAAAATGGAGGAGCAGGAGAATAAAAGGAAGCAGTCCTTGGCTTTGTCATTAAAGACATTCCAAAGCAGCATGAAATAGTCAATTTACAAAGGGTAGGAAAATACATGCTAATGTTCATTGATGAATTCTTATCACTTCTGCCTTTTAAAAAATAAGTCAAACTTTTATTTATGGATTTGTAGGGTAAAACCACAGCTCATACCTCATGCATGCAAATATGTCATAATTTAAAAATATTTCTATTTCTATTTTGAGCCCCCTTTTGGTAGCATATGGGAAACACAGTCTCAGGCTACTGCAGGTCTCCTTCTGTGTTTCCCCGGGGGCCAGGAGTTCCAGGAGACTTACAGGATATCAAAGCATCAGGCTGGAGCATCTGCCTGTTTCACTTGATCTTTACTTTTCAGTCTGTGTAGGCGAGTTCTGCATCCTTGTCCCAGTATAAAGATTCATCAGGTCTGTCAGATGTCTGTCAACCACTTCACTCCTCTCATTGCTGGGTAGAGGAAATCATCATAATATTTTAGTCTCCTATTATATGCTGGGTACTCAGAATTGTTTCAGGCCCCTTTGCATAGGCAGGATCAGATGCGTAATTTGTGGGGCCTGGTTCAATATGAAAATGTGAGGTCCCTTGTTTAAAATGTGTTAAGAATCTCAGGATGGCAACAGGCATTAAACCATGCACAGGGTCCCGTGTGACTGCACAAGTCACATGTTTCCTGATGCTCAAACACCATGCTGGATGCCAAGAAAAGCATGATTCTTCCTCCTAAGACAAGCATAGGGCTCTGAGTTTTCAGTAACTGGACATTCTGTCTCTCCTACCAGCCCTTATCCTGGGATGCAAGTGGCTGGTACATAGGACATATTGCCCAAATTGTCTTCTTTCTCTCTTTCTCCCTCCACATAAACAATCATGGGTACTCCATCAAGTCTGGGAGTGTGCCAGCCTGCCTCTTTTCTATTCTCAATATCTTGTTCAAAGGGAAGAAAATTCTTTAAGCCCTGAGACCTTTAGAGCTTAGACTTTTAAACAAAGTAAAACATAAAATGAGCAGCCTGTGTTAACTCAAAGCCCTTTTCTTTCAATACTATTCTGTCATTTGCTTTAAAAACCTGTTCTGAAATTCAAAAGCACTGTTTTGGTCCTTTTTTCTCTTTTGACTATGGCATCCCTTTCTGGAGTAAGCAAGCATATAAAGGCCAGATGCTAAAACAACTGCAAAGGAGCCAATGAGTAAGATAAATGGGAAATAACATTGGTTCTTCATTTACTGATGAGAGGGTTAAGTATGTTGCCCAAGGTCATGCAACTAATTAATTGGCAGAGGTGGGAATTCAGTTTATGTGGTTTAGTTCCAGAGTATGGAATCTGAGTCATAATGCTCTACTGCCTCTTTTAGTAAGCTCTACTAAATGACAGCTTCATTACTGATTATAATGTAAAGTAGCAGTAACAAAAAAGCTTCATTATTTATTGTGATGATAAAGTACCAGAAACAAAAGAATATCTGGATCATTAAAACAAATATATTTAAGGCACAAGAAAATTTGTTTAGTGTGACATTTATTATCTCGTCACCATCTTTAACAAAAGATTAATACTAAAACAATAATAGAAAGTAGTTAATAATAATTGATGATATAGTTTCTCTCATTTGTATTTTTTTAAAGAAGTTGGGAGTTTACAAGAGAATCATGTGTAACGTACAGAATTCCCATACAACACCTGGGGCAGTTTGATATTATTTATAAATTCCAGAAAGGGATACTGATTATGTTTGTAAACTGGCCTTTTCCTCTGGACTTGATACCCTTTGACTGACTTAAATTCAAAGACTTTGCATTTACTTGATTAAATCAAGATTAGCGCTTTGATTTGACTACATCATTAGGGTGTGCAGGGTTGAGTTCCCCACTCCCTTGGGGGTGCTGATAAAACAGACTCTTAGACAAAGGCAGTCACACAGAGAATATACACAGAGGGAGAGAGACAGCTCCATAGACATGGCAGAGGCCCTGGGAAGAGAGAAGAGCTGTTCCCCTGATAGTAAACAGCTGACCTTGTGAAGAGACTAGAACTGAGCCTGGAAAGAAATGAGCCCTGAAGAGAGATGAGTCTTATGCCAGCCTATGCTAAGATCAGAAGAAGCTAGACCCATGGAGTCTTAAGAGGAAAGAGGAAGGCTGAACTCTGAAGAGATCAGCAGCCATCTTGTTCAACATGTAGTAACAGATATTTGGTGAGAAAATACCACTACCACTTAGGGTACCTTGAGTAGGACTCTTTAGGGCCGTGTAACTATAAGCTTCTACCCCAAATAAATACCCTTTACAAAAACCAGAATATTTCTGGTACTTTGCATCAGCACCCCTTTGGGTAATACTATCCTACCACAAGCATCCTGCATTGTTGTGGAATGTTCGTTGTAATTGATAAAATAACATCTAAATATTACTACTAAGTATGGTCTAAAGCTTGCATTAGGTATAGTTTATGGAGAAAAATTTCCCCATAAAACACTCTATTATCAGCACCATGTATTTGTATTATACATTTGCTATAATTCACATAAAGAATGTCCTCATATTCGTACTGTTAACAAAAATCCACCATCCACCACAGGGTTCACTATTAAACTGCCCCATGTCTTGTGCAATCCAAATCCTCCTGACATTTTGAAGCCAAACTCAAATGCCACTATCTTCTTGACATATTCAAAAAACATTTTAGCCTCCACGGTTCCACCTCTACTACACTGCATTTATTAGCTGTTGTATAGGATTTTGCACTTGATTGACTGCCAACAAAGTATTTTCTTCCCAAAATGTAACAATAGAATAATTGCTTTAAAGACATTTTTATTCATAACCTTTTGTTGTGGGACTGGATTCAATTCTAGAGAGAACATACTATTGTATTTATTCACTAATCATTCATCAGAAATATAATCAATTAAACAAGGCTGGAAACTACTAAAATACTACCATTTAAAATGGACAGTTATATATCATGTAATAGTTTTTCTTCCAGTCTTCCTTTTCTATACCCCGTGTGTGTGTTCATTGACTGGGTTTGTTGTCCATGTTTACACTCCCCATGGCTAAGGGGAAGTGTGGGGTTAGCATTTAGACTCTAACTCTGCTGTAAGACATGAAATAAGGACCATGTGCACCAGGCTGGTCATGAAGTGGTAACTTGAGTTCTTATGGTCACTGTCCCTTGGTTGTGGAGCTACAGGATTTGAACATTTCTAAAGCTCATGTTGATGGTATTATCAAATACACTAAAACATATCCCTGATACTTATCTGGTTGGGGCCAGGTTGGAGGATTTACTACAGTAAACACCTCTCAGAATCTCTGAACTGACCACAAGAATGGGGGCTTTCTCTGTGCGGTATTGTGTCGAGGCCATAGTGGGTACAGGCATCTGTCACCTCTTTGTCTCATGACACCACTGAGACTACTTACAATGAGGAATAGGGATTGGGGTCTCCGCAGTTTGGATACTTCCAGGAATACAAATGGAGGTTCAGCCTCCCTTGCATGGTGTACACTGACCCCGTGGCTGAGCAGTGAATGAAGATAGTGGCTTGGGGCATCAGCATTGGGGCTGCATGCCTGATTTCACAAAGAGGCTCCTATATGTAGGAGCTTGAAATCCTAGGCTATTCATCTCTGCACCACAGTTTTTCCACCCAAGGTGTGGAAATATTAAACAAAGCCCTAGTGCTGTAGTTCTGTGGACTGATTGATAAATATATGTAAAGTGTGTAGTCAGGAAGGGATAAATTTGAGAAAGTTGACAATAATTGTCCTGCGTAGTTGGGAAATACCTCATAGGGAAACACACTCACCCTCACCTAACCTTCACAATCACAAACTATTCTTAAATGCGGTTCCCACTCAACTGCCATATGCAAAACCCACACCACCTAAAGGGAACACAGCTGTCTACAAGGACTGTAGAACATAGCCATTTTCCTTTACCTAGAACATAAACAGTGCCCATAACTCATTCCCATCTGGAAAGTGGTTTTAGGGTTCCCACACTACAGGAAGCACAAAAGCTGGGTTTTAATCATAGCTTCATTCTCAATAAATGAGTGGTTCCACAATATATACTGTTTTTTCTTATTCCCGAGGCCACCTACAATTAGGCAAAAGACAAGCAAAAAACCCACAGAACTCTGAGGGCTCGGCCATGCCGTATAGTGTTTGCACCGGCTTTTGTTCTCTGAGTACCTTTAGAAAAGCAAATGGGAATCAGGTCAAGTCAGTCTCCATAAATAATTGCAGCAGATGTGTGCAATGGCACAAGCTTTTCCTGAACGATGCTTCTCTCAAGTATACTTAGGTTGAGAATTTAGGTTGGGTGTTGAAATATTTTTAATCCTAGGAGGAAAAACTGCCTGTGAGGAAAAGTCACTGTACTGAACACTTGGTTGCTGCCACCCTCTTGAATCCAGGGTCAGTTAATTATAGGTTCTCATTGACCCCTCCCCCAAACAAAGGAATCCTATATCATCTATAATTACATGGTCAGATTTTCATGTCTGAACTCATTTGAAAAATAATAAAGTGACAATTTTAGCTCAGACAAAGAAAGGCAACCTTACCTTGGAATTAGATGGGACCTCCTCCTCCTTCCTATCACTAGGAATCTCCTCCACCAGGTCCTCAGGGAGAGCTAGAAGGATAGAGTAACTGTCAGTACATTGGGATGTTCCTCATGGGTTACCAAGGGAGCTGCACATGATGTGGTAACAGGCAAGAGAGCAAGGGGGTAGATGGATAGTAAGCCTGGAATGATCAGTTGCTGGACCAACTTCCTGGGTGGAAGGATTGTAAAGAGGAGGAGCAGAAAACAAATGAGAAATAAGTTTCTTTGGTTGTGTATGTAAAGGCATCCCATTGTAACATGAAATGATCTATAAATGGTACTAAAACGGACACTATGATTCATTGACAGAGTCCCATCACTCCTCCTGACCATTTTGTCACTGTCCTGTTGAACTTTCCAAGATCATTTCAAATTCCACACATTCAAAGTGTTGCTGCTAGAATTTTCATCTCTTATGAAGTATTTTTCTCTTTATAATAAGCAAACTTTTATTGGTGGACTGGATTTAATTCTAGGCAAAGCATTCTATTGTATTAAATCATTAGTCCTTATAAAGATAATTACAGTGGTTTTGATAATACTGATACCCTACCATTTAAAAATAAGCAATTGTGACATAATATTTTCCCTCCATCTTCCTTTTCTTTATCACTTATGCACATTTGTTGAGTGCTGTGACACTCCGTGCTCACACTAACCAGCCATAGTGGGCCAGTTCATGAGGAGGGAGGCACAGGTTGAGCACAGAGGCTCTATACCAACTCTACAAGAGAGTTGCAAGAAGGGCAATGGAAAGTAGGCTAATGACTAAGTGGGACTTTACGATCTTATTGGTTATTGTCCCTTGAGTGTGTAGCTTACATTTGATCATTTGAAGGGCTCAGGGTGATAAAGTTATCAAATAGATGAAAACAAGTCCCTGATTATTATCTTGTTGGGCCAGGTACTTAGCAGTGACCCAGCACTGGCAAAGATTGACAGGCTTGTCCTCAGATGCCTCCCAATTCTGAGAATCTGTGAGCTTGACAGAAACATGAGGACTTCTGTTGCTTTTGACACGAACAGCTATGTCTAAGTATCTAGTAAAATGTCCCTAATGGTAGCCTGGGTTATGTGACCCTCAGGCTTCCTAATATATAAGATCAGTGTTTAGGAGCCCTCTAGGCAAATGCCTATACATGGATGATGGGAATCCTTTGCATGGCCACTAATGAACCATGTCTGTGAGCTAAGTGAGAGTGGGTTATTCAGAGTATCAGCATATGGGCCTCATGCCTGTGTTCTCATTTTCACTCTACCTCTTAGGAACTCGAGATCTTAGGTTATTAATCTGTGCCCCTCAGTCTGCATGTAAGAGGTGGGGAGAGTAAACATAACCAGAATTTTGTGGTAAAGATTTTATGAGTGAATATATGCTACATGTGCAATATTAATGGTTTGGTTTTTGAGAAAGTTTGCAATGGCAAATGTACAGGGTGAGTTGGGCACATCTCTTGGGAAAGCAAACACTGACATCCCACAGTCACCCATTCACAATCACGCCACATAGGCTCACTCACTAACCCCTGTACACACAAATCCGTGCCACCTAAAGGGAACACAGCTGCTTTCAGGACTTTAGAGCATGCCCCATAATGCTTCCCTTTGAAAATCACTTTTTTAACCACACCCCCAATCCTCATTCCTCCCAATAACTAGAACCACTATCACTGCAGACAAATCCACTAATGACACACTGGTATCTTATCTTCCATGTTTTTCCAGATATCAGTAATTCTAGATACATACCATTTCACTTATTCCTAGAGCCACCTGCAATTAGAGAAAAATCTATGAGTATTACATCATGCTATACCCTGTTTGAACAGGACTTTTGCTTGCTTGATACCATTAGAAAAGCAGATAGGAAACAGTGGTGAAGGCAAAGCCCCATAAGAAAGTACAGCAGGACACATCTATTAAGGCACAAGCTTTTCCTAGAAAGTCTCTCAGGTCCATTTTGGTATGTGATTACACATTCTTACTCCAAGCAATAAAATAAAAATTGCAGCTGAGGAAAAGGACCTTTACCACATAGTTTATAATCTACTCCTGCCATTTCTAGATACCCTGTTGAATCATGGATCAGTTGGAACATGCTCCCATGAAACACTCTGCATTCCTAAAAAACTGTATATACCATCTATAATGCATACTATTAGGCATCCTTACCTGAAATCAGTTGCAAAAGATAGAATACAAAAGGCAACCCCTCTCCCTTAGACAAAGAATAGCATCCTCACCTTGAATTGGGTGAGGCTTCCTCATCCTCTCGGTCCTTGGAAGCACCACCTTCAGTTGTTCCTGGGGAGCCAGGAGGATACAGAGTAATTCTCAGTATATTGGTGTGTTACATGTAAATTTCTCAGGGAGGATTCTAGTCTTGGGCAAGATACTAAAGGGTGTAGAGTTTGTAGTGTAAGAAGCCTAGTATGACCTGCTGTAGGGGCTATCTTCTGTACTGAAAGCAGGTTGGCCAGGAGTGTAGCAGGGAAGAAGCAGGAATCAAAATCCTTAGCTTTGTAGCTATTGGCAATCTATAACAACTGACCGTAGCCTATAAATAATACTAAAAAAATATATATATATATTATTATTCATTGATAGTCCCCAAATGCCTCCTGATTATTCCATATTTAGCCTAAGTTGCCAGGATCATGGGACATCTCCAGACAAATCCAACCTCCATGGATATACATATACTGACAAGGCATTTACTATATGTTCTTAGGAATTTCCACTTGATTAGAAGCAACCTTTCGGTGGACTACATTGAATCCTGGGCAAGTCATTCTATTGCATCTATTCACTAGTGCTTTGTTGTAAAGGTAATTGTAGATTTGAATATACTGAGATAATTTGATAATCATTACTTATTTATCATACAATTTTCCTTCCAGTCTTCCTTTTCTGTGCCACGTGTGTGTATTCATTGCATGAGTGGCTCTCCATCATTGCCGTTTCAACACTGTGACAGTCATTATGGAGGGACACATGGATTTAGTGTTGACTCCCTCTAAGCCAGATCTCCAAAAGCATTTCAACAAGGGTGTTGAACACCAGGTTAAGAATCTATTGAAAGCCAAGTGTCTTTGGGTTCTATTTTATCAAGGACTCATAGAACTTGAGCATCTATAGGGTCCATTATGGTGATGATATCAAATGCACTAAATTGTCTTCCAATGTCTATCTGCTTTGAGTGACCTGCTGAGCTGACACCTCAACTCTGGCAGGGTTGACCAAGTCAGCATCACAACAGAGGATTTTGGGGTGATCAGAAGCATGTGGGCTTTCTATGTGTTTTTGACACTAATAACTATATCAAAGTCTGTGAAAATCTGCACAACCTGCTGCCCTAGGCTGTGTGACTACTGAGGCTATCTTAAAATGGTGGGCAGTTTGGTTTCTCTGTCGACTCAGGTAATTCCAAGACATAGGGAGATGCTAGAACTCCTTTGTCTGATGTCTACTGATCCAATGGCTAAATCATGCAATGTGTTTGAGAAAGTTGACACTGGCAATTCTCTGCGTAAGTGGGACATAACACCTCGGGGAATTGCACATGATAATCCTATAGTTACCTAAAGGGAACACAGTTTCTACTGGGGACTTTAGAAACAAGGACAGAATACCTTAACAAAAAACCTTTCATCATACCCCCAACCCTGTGAAACTCCCATGGCTGAGTATAAAGCGCAGGTCTGTAGCTTAGAGCGTCAGCATTGGGGCCAAAAGCCTAGGTTCACATTGAGGCCCTTCCCCTGAGGAGCAGACAGCTCAGGCTGTTGTTCATTTCTGCAACTCAGTTTCTCCACCTGTGTTGTGGGGATAAAAAGCACACCCTAGGTGCAGCTGGATGAAGTGAAAGTGCATAAAATGTTCAGGGGTGATAGGGTTTATTTGAGAAAGTTGAGAAAGTTGGCCCTAGCAATTTTCCTTTGTAAATGGTACATATCACCCGGTTAAATGCACACAGACTCAAAATCAGACCCCAGAGACTCACATGTGGACTCCCATTAGCCCCTGTACACTAAAATCTCTACCACCTCAAGAGAACACAGCTGCTACTTGGAACTGTAGAAACAAGGACAGAACACCCTAATGAAAGCCTTTCATCACACCCCAACCCTCATTTCCCAATGAAACTAGGATCAGGCTGGGTCCATAGCCTAAAGCCTGGAGGAAACTCCCTATTTTATTTTGATTTCTCCCACAACAGTTGCATGAACCAGAATAACTGCCATTTTTGTTGTCTCTTGAGTTCACCTGCAATTGCAGAAAGTGAGTAATGAGAATCAGACTACGCAGTATTGTTTTTTTTTCTCAGATCTCTGTGATTTTATAAAAACAAATGGGACACAGTGATAAAATCAAAGACCCCATGAATACATATGGTAGGCTCCTATGGGAAAGGCTCAAACTTTAACTGGGGGCTTTGTCTCTCAAGTCCATTTTGGCAGGAATTACAGAAGTCTTAATCCAAGTAAGGAAAGTGGTGCTGAGGCAAAGCCTCCAACTCTATGGGTTATGACCTGGTGTTGCCATTTTTAATGCCTTCTTTTATCAGTGATCTATTAGTAGAAATCCCTCTGCAAATATTCCTTCCCCCAAACATCACCCATTATCTGTAATGTACATCATCATATATTAAGATCTATGCTTAGTTGAAAAAGCATAAATCTGAGAAAGGAACATTTCTATCTTAAACGAAAACGTGACTACCTCAGCATTAGATGGGGCCTCCTCATCTGCCACGTCACTAGGAGCCTCCTCCACCATGTCTTCCAGGAGCTCTAGTGGGATATAGAATAACAATTAATACATTGGGGGAGCAGCTCATGCATTATTCAGGGACATTTGCTTTATTAAGTCAACAGGCTCCAATGTATGGAGCTGGCTGGTTAGCGAGCGTAGACTCACGCTATTTGGCCTTCCTTGGCAGAAGAAAGACTAAGTTGAGGAACAGGAAAGCAAACAGAAACAGAGTCCTTGGCTTTGTAGCTAAAGACAATCTAAATTAATGTGAAATAGTTCACCTATAAATGATAGAAATTTATAGCCTATGATTCAACACTTCTGCCCATTTTGAAGCCCATGTTATTTTCTGTTTTTAATAGCAACCGTTTTAGTGGATGTGAAAAGGTATCTCATTATGGTTTCCTTTTCTTTTAAGGTTTATTTTTTATTTATTCCTCTCCACATCCCCTCCCCCTTCCCCACTGTCTGTTCTCTGTGTCCATTCACTTTGTGTTCTTCTGAGTCTGCTCGCATTCTTGTCAGCGGCACAGGGATCTGTGTCTTTTTGTTGCATCATCTTGCTGTGTCAGCTCTCTGTGTGTGTGGTTCCACTCCTGGGCAGGCTGTGCTTTTTTGGCATGGTGCAGCTCTCCTCTTGGGATGCACACCTTGTACTTGGGGTTCCCCTATGTGGGGGACAACCCTGTGTGGCACAGCACTCCTTGAGCGTGTCAGCACTCTGCGTGGGCCAACTCACCACACAGGTCAGGAGGCCCTGGGTTTGAACCCTGAACATCCTATATAGTAGGCAGGTGCTCTATCAGTTGAGCCAAATCCTCTTTCCTCATTGTGGTTTCAATTTGCATTTTCCTAAAGGCGTTCAGCATCTTTTCAAGGTCCTTCTGGCCCTATGTATATCTTCTTTGGAGAGTCATCTTTTCAAGTCTTTCTCTGATTTTTTGGAGGCTTTTGATGTTGATTTCATCCCTTTACATTTAACTGCTCTGTTGAGATTTTCTATCTTTTCTACAGTCACAAAGGTTGCTTGAGAGTTTCTAGGAATGTTTCTATTTCATCTAGGAGTCTACCTTGTTGGCATACAGTTGTTCCTAGTGTGCTCTTAAGATCTGTAACAGTTTAAAGTTTTTTGTGAATCCCAGAAGATCAAGTACTTAAACTATTACATGCCTGTGAGTGTGTGATCCTTTGATTGGACTGTATCAGTGAGGGGTAACACGGATTGGGCCTCCACCCTCTTGCTGGTGTCTTTTATACTATATAGTGAGAAGTGAATCAAAACACAAAGGCAGGTGTCATTTTTAAGCTGCCATGTGAGAGAGACCTGAGGATCTTTAGCTGCCATAGCTGAAGAAATGTGATACCCAACAGGCTAAGCACAGAATGTAGCTCCAAGATGAAGAGACCAGCCCTGCCATATGCTTCATTGCCCACAGCTAGCTCAAGGGGAATGCAGCCTGGAGGAGAGGGCACACACAGGCCACCAGTTTGCCTTGCTATGTGGCAGGGCTACAGGGTCTGCTAGCAGCCAACTTTGATGAGAAAGCATATCTGATGATGCCTCAGTCTGGACATTTTTGCAGCCTCAGAACTGTAAGCTTTTACCCTAAGAAATTCTCTTTAGAAAAAGCCGATGCACTTTTGGTATACTGCATTGGCTATCTTTGACAAAGAAGAACAAGATCTTTTTTGCTCCTGTGGGATCAGTGGTAATGTTCCCTGCTCATTTCTGAAGTTATTTATTTGCATCCTCTCCCTTTCTTCCTTTGTCTGTCTAGCTAAAGGTTTGTCAACTTTATTGATCTTTCCAAAGAACCAACATCTGGTTTTCTCAATACTTCTCTATTGTTTTTGCATTTTATTCTCTATCTCATTATTTATTATCTAATGTTTGTAATTTCCTTCTGCTAGTTTTGGATTTAGTCTGCTGTTCTTCTCCTAGTTCCTCCTGGTGTGCAGTTAGGTCTTTTATTTTTCCTCTTTCTTCTTTTGTAATATAATCATTTAGGGGTATAAATTTCCCTCTCAGTACTGCCTTTGCTACATCCCAAAAGTTTGGTTGTAGTGCATTTGTTGTCATTCATCTCAAAATATTTCCTAATTGCTTTTCTGCATATTTTTTGACTTGTTGGTTTGCCAGATGAGCCGTGGCATATTAGGACCCTCCCTTTAAAAAACATTCCTGCCACAAAGTAACTGGGGGTGAGAATCAAAGCCCCTGAGGATATTCCTGAGCCACAAGAGGGCCCAAATCCTGACCCAACCTCCTGATACTACATTACAAACCTTGACCTAAATGACAGTGTTATTTCCCTTACTTGAAGTCCACTGATGGTGTAGATAAACTCCAAACTTGTGGCCTTCCTTCCCTGCATCATCAGTGCTTCTCTTTCCTGCTGTGAGACCTTCTGGGAGTCAAGTGACTATCTTGAATGACTAGTGGTCTGCATGGCTCACAAGCTGTCTCTAAACTGCAGGCATTCCAGACCAACTACCATGTAACAGATCATCAAAGGATTAGATTCACCTTCCATTGACCAACCTTAGATGACCAGTTGATGATCATCCACTGCAAAAGTCACCTGCTGCATTGGGGATTGTTGGTATTATGTATAAAGTCTGCAGGCCCCAATTATCTCCCTGACTACCATCTGCACACCTTCCTGAGGAGTCTAGACTGAGAGTGGGTAGTGAGTACACAAGCACTGAGTATGTATCTTTCCTGCTTGGGCCCTTTCTCACCAAATCGAGTCGACTCAGGAAGCTATTGCTCTGAAATCTGGCAGTCCATATCAATTTTACTGATCACAAGAGATATTAAATGCCTTTCCACACCCTTTTTCAGTTCAGGAACTCACTACAGATCCTATGATTTATTGTACACTGAATAAAGAGACTCTGTGGATTATTTGTTCTTTCACAGTCCTCCACATCCTGTTGATAACTCCAGCCTGCTTGCAGCCTGATCCCTAAACCCCAAGGGAGACAGCCAGTCTTTTTCCTAGAGATAGATTTTGTCCTTCCCTGAGAGTCCCAACAAGACATATGGGGGAATTTTGTCCTTCTGTGAAGTGGGAGAATTACATGCCCATACTCAGTGAACACATATTTCCCTCAAGGAATCCCACCAATAACTATATATTTAGGTCAGCCAGATTGCAACCAAAGACCACACCATGTGATACGTTTTAAACCATCACAGTCTCACAAAAGAGAAGGGCTTCACCCATTATTAGCAGAGAGGACAGCAGCAGAGAACAGACAGTGAGTGCCATCCAGAATAGAAGGAAACAGACCAAGGACTCATGCAATATATTGTCTACGGAAGGGCCAGTTCCATTCACAAATCACACAATAATGAAAAGGATATTGAACTCCCATTCTGGGGAGTTCTGCTACATTCTCTAATAGAACAGCAAGAATCCCAGAGTGCTGCAGTGCCTATTGAAGAAAGGCAGAATATTAAGGCAGACCCTTGATATTGGTGACTGTACTTATGAGCCTTTCCTTGTGAAATTGAAACTTATCCTAGTATTATATATTGCCTAAGTGTTACCTCCTGAAAGCCTCCTTCTTGTTTAAATGTGTCTTCTCCCTAAGCCAAACTCAGGATATAAATACACTACCACCCCTCTCCATGGGGCATGACTCACAGGGATGAGCCTTCCTGGCACCAGGGGATTGTTACCAAGCACCAACTAGCAATGCATCTAGAAAAACAGCTTGACCAAAAGGGGGAAATATTAAATACAAATGAGTTTTTATACTAAGAAATTTCAAAGTGAGTTGGGAGGCCATTCCTGTGGTTATGTTTTTGCAACTATTACCAGGGTCTCTTTTGACTGCCACAGTAAACAGTGCCTCAAATAGTGGGGCTTCTGAGGGCTCTGGAGACATCTAGACACTATAAGGAGGGCAGACAGCTCAGGAATTCCATTCCCTGCCTTATTTTGGTATATATGCTCCACAATGTAACATAGTTATACTCATTCACTGGGTTGTCTACACATGGCTATCCTGCCCCTTTTATTTGATCCTCTAATTAGCACTATACTTGTTAAATATATGTCCCAGAGACTTAAATCATTGGTCCATCCATGGGCCATTTGAGCCCTGAATTTCAGCAGAGTTCCTATGCCTACACTCCAGTTCTTTGGATGAGCCCAGGACAACTAACAGGGAGATGATGATTGAGAACACTCATTACAAGTAACAGAGAGTGCCTGCAATTGCAAGCAAGATAGTTCCATCCATCTGCCCCATGGGATCTAAGCTACCTCTCAGTTAGAAGTAGAGTGGGCATCACCATTCCCAAGTCCTCAATACTGGGGCATGAACAATGGACTAATGTAGACATTATTATTAGTTTTTCAATTTTTATTTTTATTTTTTTAATTATCTTTTTTAAAGTTAATAGATCACATAAACTATTACCTTAAAAAACATAAGAGGTTCCCATATACCCCACCCCCCACCCCTCAGCCCCATCAATTTTTTAATTGTGTGTTTTTATTTTTAAAATTTGTATATTTTGGGGGCATCACCATCCCAAAATCCTCAAGATTGGGGCGTGGACAATGGACTAAAGTAGACATTATTGAAGTAGATATAAAAGACATACTGTTACTCTAGTACTGGAAGAACTCTTATCATTGATATAAAGGCAGTGACCACAAGAGGTTCTGAGGGATGGGAGAGGAATGAATAGGAGTAATGTGAGGGCATTTTCAGGACATTGGAGTTGTCTTGCATGACATTGCAATGATAGATACAGGCCATTGGATATTCTGTCATAATCTACAAAATTGTGCAGGACAGAATGTAGACTATATTGTAAAATGTAGTCCATGGTTAATGGCTGTGCTTCAACATGGGTTTGTCAATTTTAACAAATGTAACACAGTAATGAAGGATGTTGATAATGTGTGAAAGTGTCAGAGGGATAGGGAGTGGGGCATATGAGAATCCCTTGGATGTACCACTTTTGTATTCTAAAGCTTCTTTAAGTGTGTATATATATATATTATTTTTTTAAAAATGGAAAAACAAAAAATAGCCATGGAGGCACTCTCACCATTCCTGCTATCCCCATACTAGTTCAAGATGTGTGGCAAGCAAAGGCAATTTGAGAATAACTGTGGGAGAAAAGGAAGAGGGAAGATGATAAACAGTCATTAGGATGTTATAAAGCTTCTGCTTAAAGAATAACCCCAAGCAGAGTGAAATAATGAAATATGTATCTGGAATTTCAGATCATGGATTATTGGGAAAGTATTTCACACTCTGTACAAATTTTAAGGGCTGGTTAGTTACAAAGGAGCAGAATGTCAACAGCAAAAATAGTGGATTTGGGGAGTCCTGGAGTCAGGCCATCCACAAAAGCAAAAAAGAAAATGACAAAAATAGCAGAATAAAATTGTTATGAACTGTGGAATCTAACCAAAATCATACAGCAAGAAGGGGAACTTTGAATCGGGTGAGGGAAAGAAAAAAATAGAAATAAAACAGGTGAAACCTGTCAGAGGTTTGGGTTATTTTCCTTTACCCTGGTCCCATTCTGCTCACCACCTTGGTATGGCTTTGAAGACAACAGCCTGCATTCTGTTACAATAATCTATACGAGAGGGAGCAGAAAGGACCTTATTCACAGAGGCTTCTGGTTGACTGTTTTACTTGGATGGCAAATCCATGGAGGTCCTTCTCCAAGGACCTGCGTATATTTCACCTAAGGAAACTCTCAGTGCTCAGCCAGTTACCCGGGAGGTATTCACCCAAAACATTTAAGACAAATAGACTGGTTGATGCCACATGGCTCACAGGAATACATTGGTGCAGCAAAACACTGAGACAAATGTTTTGGAGGAAGGCTGAGGAATGAGGTGCTTTGGCTAATAAGATCTTTGAAAAGCTGCAATATATTCCTGGTTATGTACAAACTATGTATATAGAAGGACTGGGTGCATGTATAAAAAGGACCTGAGAACAACCTAAGCACTCATTTCTGGTTTACTATTAAGATTTGTACAAACAGGACATGTGGAGTTGTGGAGTCATAAACTGAGTGTTGAAGCCATGTTGCAGTGTAAACATACAACATATCTGCAAGGACTTTTAAGTTTATTGTTGGTTTTAGGCATATGTGGAAATTTCTGTCCATTCACAGTCTGGCCAGTAAGCTACCGGGACAAGAGATTTTAGTGACTATCCATGACAAATTGTACTGACTTCACACAATTAGTGCCAAGAAGTGACCAAACAAAGAAAAACAACAAGCAGTCACAACAAACCCTGGATTCAGGAAAATCTAATTTCCAGACTGGCCACCTTAAAATATTCAAAAGATCCAGTTTTATGGGCATGGAGTGTACCAAGAACGAATGTCCCACACACAAGAGAAAAGACAATTAATAGAAAATATCCTTCAGTTGAAAATATCCTTCGGTTATAAAACAAAGTTATAAATGACAGATTTTTAATATGCTCAATGATGAAAGGAGAATATGAGGATGATGTCTCAGTAAACAGAGAATATCAGTAAAGAGGTAAAAGTGTAAAATCAACTGAAATAGAAATTCTGGGGCTGAAAAATACAATCACCGATATGAGAACTTCTCTAGAGGTTGACAACATTTGTCTCCCTGACTGAAGACCTGAACCACTCTTTGAGCAGCCTGGTATATACACCTTCCCCAATCCTTCTTCAACTAAATTGTGTCCATTCTGTAAGATGTGTCAATGAGACTTTCTCTTTTTCATGTGAATTTTACTGGTCACTATGTTGAGTAAGTTGTCATACCCTTGTTCATGCTTAACTCAGTGCAGATCCTATGATTTAGGGTATATAGAGGAGGGGACATGGGGAATTATTTATTCTTCCAGAGAGCACTCTTTCCTTCTGAGAACCCAAGACTGCACCCAGCCTAAATGAAAATTCCCCAAAGGAAAGACACAGTACTCTTCTAAGAGATATTCTCCATCTTTGCCTCTGAGTTCCCATAGAATTTCAGGAAAATGATGGCAGTCCATTAAGAGGGAGAATTAGAACCCCTTTTTCTGTGAACCCCAATATTCCTCAGAGTATCCCAGAAATTCCTACATATCTAAAGCAGCCAGATCATAACAAAGCCCTCCTCCTGTTCTATAAATTAATCAATCCCAGTCTCACCATAAAGTTGTTTGTTTTGCATAGTCTAGCCACTTGCTGATGTCATGTAAATTGGAGCATCTGTTTTTCCATTTCTGTAAAAAAAAAAAAAAAAAAAAAAAAAAGTCGGTTGGGATGTTTATAACTATAATACCGAACCTGTAGTTCCCTGTGGGTAGTATTGGTATTAGAACGATATTTAGTCTTACCAACCATGAACAATGGATGTCTTGCCATTTGTTTAAGTCTTCTTCAGTTTCATTCAGGTATGACTGCTCCTGTTCAAGTGCTTTACGCTTTCAATAAATTCATTCCTAGATATTTTATTCGTTAGAGGGTAATGGAATGGATTTTTTAAAAAATTCGGTCTCGGACTTTTTTTTACCATACTATATAAGCAGAACTGACATTTGTATGTATATCTCATACAATGCAAGTTTGCTTAATGTCTGTATTTGTTCCAGTAGTATTTTTGTGGGTTCTTGGGAATATCTACTTAAAAATTATGTCATCCGTGTATCAGGATAGCTTCCTTCTTCTGTTCCATTTTTCTTGCCCAATTCCTCTGGCTAGAACTTCCAGTACACTGCTGCATAGCAGTGATGAAAGTGAGCAAATTTATCTTGTCATGGCAAAACGTTCAGTATTTCACAATTGAATATAATGTTCGCAGTGGATTATATAGACGCAGCTGTGAAGAGAATGGAATGACTTCCACAAATGACCCTCCACCCAGTGAGCAGCAGAAAGTCCCCAGTTTATAGGAAGGCTGTGAGTGCACTTCAGAAATCCTGGAATGTGAGTTAATTGTAGGAGACCTACATTTTTATGGTTTTGAAGAACGTAATTCTTAATAATGTACAAGTGTCCCACTTTCATAATAAGATCATGGTAGACTATGTCTGAAATGTCTTTTATGTATTCTTAAATTTTAAAATTCAGTAAACCATATTAAGTGAATTTTTCCTTTCTAGAAGTTATTTATAAATCATTACTTTTAATGGAGGAGAGACAAGTGTTAAGGACATCCTTGGAGACCATGGGAAATAGAACTATTACATTGGGGGATGCTGATGTATGTGTCTGATGATAAGTATATGGCCATATGGTGGTAATATTGCAGACCTGATATGAATGACAGTGAACCTATGTCATTGTGACTCTAAAGCAACAGCATTTTTTAAAAAAATTCACTGACTATGAACTGCCATTGCCAACACCAAATATGTATGAATATTGATTTAAAACTGGGGAGGAAATTAATAATTCTGAATTCAAATGACTCAAATACAAAGTATAAAAACAAAGAAATTTCCATGTAAAATAAATATAAGCAACTAAAATCTAAATGATTATAGAAATAAAACACAGATACATAGGCAAATATAATTCAGAAAGGAAATACAACAGAAGATATCTAATATAAAATCCCTTACAGATAAATAATTTTCAACCTATATGGACATTTATAGAAAACGACTAGATTTTGGCAATGTGGTAATAGATGTTTCACTTCAAGTAAAGAGTATATATGAAAAGGAATATTCACTAGTCAGATGAAGAAAGAAAATGATAGGTGCAATAGAGGTGATGAGAGTAAAGTCCCATGTTTAAGAGAGGTAGAATTGAAGCATCTGGAAATACCAGGAAGAAAGATTTTGTACTTTAAAAAATTTCATAAAAAATCTAGGAAGACACACTTATCTCTGTTCCTGGGAAAGCTAATTTGAATTGCACTTCTATAATTTTTTCTAATTACATGAATACGAAGAAAAAAAATCACATTATTTTTATGTAACAAAGTAATTTAGGGAGAAACGGAATACAGAGTAACCACAACAAATGCATGAAAGACCGTCTTCATTATGTATATTATGTCCTGAAAAACGCTTTCACAGAAGTAGATAGAAGGTATTTAGAAAATGAGACAATACATGATAAGATGTCATAAATTAAAAATAGAAAATCAAAAAACAATTGGGATGACATCAGAAAATAAGAAAAATATCAGTTCAAAATTGAAATGTAATGCATAATAAATAGAATGACCAGAAATGGTTAAGTAGAAAGCAAAAGGAAAAGCAGATAGTGTTGAAAAGAAATTTTGTGGAGAATGTAAAAGATTTGGAGGAAAAAAGGAAAAGAATGAAGAATGGCATAGTTGGTCTAATATCTGAACACTGCAGTGTCTGAACCAGAAATCCAAAGCAAAGACTTGAAAGAAATGCTAAAAATTACAATTTGTTTTTTTCTCTGGAAGGAAATTCATTGAAGCTGCGTGTCAGAAGTGCATGCTGTGCACTGACTCGGAAGGACTAAAAGCAAGGGATATTCTAGGAAAATTAACCAGGTTAACCAAAATGTGAAAACATTTGCACTCATATTATGTGAAGGAATTAGAATATCATCAGTGTTTTGGAGAACAAGATTTTGTGCCAGATGCAAATGGGGTAACATTTGTGGAATGAAATGTGAATCATGGTTTTATACACAGCAACACTGAAATGTAAGTGAAAAAGGCCCTGAAATTCAAGTTATCCTGCTAGACCAAGATGAGTATTTTTGGCATGACCCATTCCAGGTCAGTAAATGAAATTTCAAAAACCCATTGACAGGAGGACTTATGATAAGCTGTCAGTTTCCAGTTATTTTTTCAACTAACACTTAATGAAGATTCCATGGGTGAGTGTATCACCTTGGTGGGAGCCAATACAGAGACCAGATATTATAATTCATATAAGCTCTAATATTGTTTAGGGTACTTATCAGTATATTTCTTTACTTATTACATAAAGAATAAGAAATGTAAGTAGTAAAGGTACAAAAACTGTTTAATATGACATAAAATTAAAAGTAAGACCTATTTCTAAGACTTCATCTAAGTCTTTGGATTAAAAACTAAAGTGCCACTTAGTTGTTCATTCACAGTGGAGTAGAAGGGTGAGCACATAAGTGTCTCCAAGCGCCATAAGATCTCCAGTTCTACTCAGCTTCAGGCTGAGGCCTCCAGCTCAGCATCCTTGTAGCAGTCAGTTGTAGGATCTGCAACACAAATACGGGATCTGGAATCACTGGGGAGGCACAGAGGTGGTAGGAGCTTAGGTTTCCCTGAGGTGGTTTGCAGGACTCAAAAGTTACCTCAGACCAACCCCGGAGAGGTGATCTTTGGTCCATGATATCCCAGGAGCCAGATCCAGAGGGACTGAATTCCTACTGCTGCTGTCTGCAGAAGGTGCTGTCTACGACTAAGAGTGTCTCTAAATTTCCAGGCAAAGGGCTGTGACCTGATTGCTAGATTGGGCACCTTTCAAGTGAATGTCCTCTGAAGAACAACACTGATGCAGAGGAAAAGGTGGGCTCGAGTCCTCTAGAAAGAAAAGGCAGAGTCCCATCTCCCTGGGGCAGGCGAGGGGCAGGAATTCTGAAGGGAGAGGCATGGAAGTGATAACCTTGCTCCCTCCACCCTGGTTCTCAACAGCATCCAGTGGTGAAAGCCTCAGATCAAAAAGGGACAGATTCTTGGAGCGCTTTCCCTATTTAACAGTGTCATTCTAAATCAAACACTGAGCTTACTGTGCAACCCGTTTTAATATAAAGTGACTGTGATGCCAAAATCATATATTTTCTTACATTAAGATATTCCAACATGTAAGTGTTACAAAACACTCATCATAATCTAATAAGAGTTATTACTTAAATGCTATAAAATAAATAAGGAGACTTAAGTAACATGTAATCCTCTCTGATTTTCTCATTCCTAGCAAGCCCTGCAGGGAGATTTCCTTTGTGCTTTGTGTTTGTTTGAATTCTACATACATGAATAAATTGTAAAGAAGTACAGCTTGAGAAAATGAGTGTGAGCTGAAGTGGGATGCGGAAGGAAACTACAGAGGCTTAGAACCCCAAGGCTTGGGCAGCAGTGACTCAGGTCCCACTGAGGTAGAAAACAGGGCCTCAATAGCTACCCTGTTTGCCTGAGAGTGACCCCACTGTTCTGGGTTCTGGATTGAATAATGGGCAGCCATAAACTCATGCTTTCATCCTCACCTGCACACCTATGGATGCAAAATCATCTGTGAATAGGGTCGTCAGAGATCTTACTAGTGAAGGGGAGGCCGACCTGCATCTGGGTGACCTTAATCCTATATGCTTGGAGTCCTTCCAAAGAGAGGAAGACTAGACAAATTCAGAGCAGGAGCCCCGGGAGACAGATGAAGACAGATGATCAGCTGATGGAGGCAGAGGTTGAGTTATGTGTTGCTGGCAGCATCAGGGAAAGCATCATCATGCTGACACCTAGATTTTGCGTCTCATCTCCTAAACTGAGTGTCAATTCCTGTGTTTGCCCCAGTTAATCACTGATATCAGATAAAGCAGCCCTGGCAAACTAACACAGGCTAATTCACCCTTTCCCTATGAGAACTGGTGGCACTCTAGGTTACTCCACAGTGTACACCACACTCAGAAAGAAAGACAGGAGGATTTGGCAGGCCTTAGTGGATTGGGAGGGCAAACTTTGGTCCTGAAGAGGGCTAGAGCCCTCCTACAAATTAAGGAGCTGAGGGAAGGCATAGCTGATCAGCTTTAGGGCTTACATGGAAAGCACTTCTACTCACAGGGAGAGGTTCTCAGGGCACCCTTCACTTGCCTGTGCTCATGTTCCCCATCAGATTCCTATCTCCGCCTCCATATTCACACACAGTTGTAGGCACTCCAGCAAGCTCCTCATGAACGCTGAATTTCCTGAAGTGGCAAAGAAAGTTAGTGCACATGAACTTGTTTCCCTTCCCTCTTCATCCTACCCACTACTCCACACTAACATGTCTTCTTCCTCTTCTTCCTCTCTTTTTACATCATTGATTCCTTCTGTGCATTCTCGGAAAAGAAGGTTGATGTCAACAGACTCCTCCTCCTCAAAGAGTGTAGACAGCTGCAGGGTAGAGAACACACTTGCTTTTCCAGAGCCATATGTGGAGGAACACGGCAGTGAAGGGAGAGTCCATCCCAGAAAAAACTTCCCAGGGGCCAACCCCACATGATGTGGGCCAATGCTTCAGACTTCAGCACAACTTCTTGCCTGGGCCATTCAGGGACACACCAGTTGATGTATGGTGCATAGTAGGGCTGGAAATCCATGCAATGTTAAAATGCAGTAGGTGAAGAAGGTGGAGAAACACTTTAAAAACATTGTCAATTGTATAACCTCACCTTCCTGGAGGCTACCAGGACCTTTGAGATGACAATTGTAAAAGGAGGGGGAAAGAGAAGAGCTACAAAGAAATGTTTACAAAGAAGAAACAGGAAGATTTTAAAATTAGGCAAGAAGAGGAAATAAATTACATGCATATTGCCATTCTCTACGTCTGACTCTTCTGAGTCCGAGAAAAACGCCTCTGAGTGTACCATTGCGGTGACCGTGATAGGGTGACCTTGCAAAAGGAAAGGAGAAAGTTAGGATTCAGGGGAGAATTAGAGCCCCTATTGACTTTGTCATACCGTGACCTGAGCTTGGCACCCAATTCTGTCTGTGTATCACTCCCAACTTTCTTTGGGCCTCGATAGCGTCTCCTGTGCCCTGTGTGGTTGGCCTAATGTCAACAGGGTCCGTTTACCAGACCTCACATACTATAACTTTGGGGAGGAATGCCCATTTCCTCCTTGTCCTCAAAGAAGGCAGTCATATTCTCTATGTCTTGCTAAGCATGATGTTGATTTCCTTTCCATCATCTTCCCTCAGAACCTCCCTGCCTCTCTTCTCTCTCCCAATACTGCTTATTTCCTTGATTCTTGTCTTCCATTCACATTGTTCTTCCTTATGAGAACATAGGGGAATGATCAAGCATATCATGCCACCCTCTCCATTCAATGGATTGGCCTATTACCAATTCAACCAATGCCAGATGCAACGCTCAGGATCTGGAGTTGAATCAGATCTTGTGGAAGAGAGCTACCACCAACCCCCAAAATCAAGTGGTTTTTGAAGTGTCTGTTATGGCTTTAGGTGTGAAGCAAACATTCTGTCCTCTCAACATCTCCATAGGTTCCAAAAAAAAAAAAAAAAAAAAAAAACCGATTTAGAGAGGAATAACAGGAAATTAGATGTAAAGTAACTTGTCCACATTCCCTTATCTTGCAAGTGTGTTGATAGCCTTGTGTAGAATGTGTGGCCATTTAAATGAATTCAGCCTTCTAGGTTCCATCAAGCCTTCTTAGGCCTGGGTACCTTGGGTGCTCTGAGAAGCCTGTGGAAAGGCACAGGGAGAGAAAGGAATATTGCTTGAGAAACAGGGCATTGCTGACCATAGCACTGAATTCAAAGAGCAGGAGGAAACCTGTGGCCCTGCTGCCAAGAGGCTCTGATTTGGGCATACTCAATTCCAGAGCACCAGCTCAGTAGGACTCTGAGAGCCAGTGTGTGAAACAAGTCAGTGGCCCATTCACACAAGTCCTCAGAAAGCCTGCTGGGCTTTGCAAGCTCTTCTGGGGCAACTAGAATCAAACCATTCTCAGATGTAATTAAATTTAGGTTTCCAAACTACATTGGCATTTTGGATTTGGGTTGGAAGTGCAAAATAGTAGTGAGTTCAAGAATGTGCTTTAGCCATGCCTCTCAAGGACACAGGTACAACAGGCTAAGCCCAGAGAAAATGTTCTTCATGGCTTCCAACCCATGGTTAACCTTTAAAGCAGGATCCACAGTAAGGATGGAACATGAAGAAAGTAAAACTAGATCTAAAATTGCACGGGATGAGGCCTTACTTCTCAAGTGCCATCTGGCACTAGCTAAAAACAATTTGTCCCAGGTCCAGGTGACAACCTGAGAGGTTGTGTCCCAACAGACCCGCTCCATTGAAGTTCAACACTTAAATCCAAACCACAATCTCTTGTATCAGTTACTATGGGAGGCTAAGCAAAGGAAACCAAAGTTTTGTTGTCAGACTGTTGAGAAGACATGAAAAAACTAATCCGTGGGAAGTTAATTTAAAAAAAAAAAACATGGAAATTTCATTTAACACACAACACACACAAAGCTCACGGTCATTATATCTCCTACTTTTATGTTATTGAAAACGAAAAGATGGAAGCAGGCCCTCATAAGTATTTCCTATACTTCCTAATATCATGCCCCTTTCCATAGACTCGGAGGCACCGGGTATAACTACTGATCTTGGTATCTTCTCCATTGGATCCTTCCTTGAGAATTGTAACCTACCTGGATTGTCGTCATCGTCGTCGCTGCTAGTGGAGTCGCTGCTAGTGGAGTCCGCAAGCCAGTCTTTAGGAAAACAAAGATCCGCAGGAACCTTATTAAGGATTGGGCTACTCCCATCCCTCCCTTCTTCCTTGAGACCTTGCTGGCTACCATAGGAAAACCCAGCTCTCTACCCTGGGTTCTAAGACCTTCCTGGGCCCCTCTGGAGCCTGAGGCCTTAGCAAGAATTTGCAAAGTGCTTGCAAGTGAGGGAGAGGAGGGGAAGGTATCAGCTCTCAACTTCTCACTCCCTTATTTAGCTGGAAAATAGAGCACTGACCTCCAATCTTGTCACCCTGAAATTATGACTCTTTGGGCATGCTCTGTCTTAGATGAGTTCAAAGCACAGACCTAGTGCTAGACTCTGGGCTGCTGCCTTGGGGAGCATTTTGTGAGGATGAACATGTTCCCTTCTGCATCATCCCTACCACAGCTACCAGCACAAATGGGCGTTGGGCTTTAGCAAAACTGCAAAAACTAGAACCTGCTCTAGATGCCCTGGCTGTGTGAACTAAAATGACAAATGTTGACAAATTCATAGGAGAACTTTAGAGACTCTGCCAGGCAGAAGAGGCTTGAAGAAAACGTGTGGATTAGGAGTCAAAGCACCTAAAATCTCAAGTTCTTTGGTCTGTATTCATTAAATGTCCAGTTCTGAAGATTTTCTTTCACCTTCTCGAAACTTCCCTGTCTCATATGTTAATGAAGGGACATGTATGTCTGCCTTTCTTTCATCCTGACCATTCAAAATTCTATGAGGTATAAGTAAAGCCTTACAAAGAGGAGAGATTTATGATTAAGCCAAGACATATTATTACATCCCAGAAAGAAGGGTCCTGTACCACATTTCAGTCCCTGTAGAGCTTCGTGAAAATTGTCTTTGATGTTGATGGATTATTCTTGAGTTATTGCGGTATACTTGACATATTGTAAGCCACACTAATTTAGGACATAATTTGATAATATTTGAAGAGATATTGATGGGATTTTTTACAAAGAAAGTTGACACTAGTCATTGTGCTGTTTGGTGTGTGAAAAATCCAGAAAACACATTAAAGACTCACATTTGTACGCATGCCCATTGAGAATCAAAAGGTGTATCCTGAGAATCACATCACAAACATACACATGTAAACACACACCACTTTCATGCAGACAAACACATGCCAACTAATCAGTACTCGACTTCTTAAGAAAGACAACCCTAGTTCTTACCTGGAATGTCCATTTCATTCACCACACCCATTTCCTCATTCCCTCAAGGAGGTTGTCATCAGGAACCTCTTTAAACTCAATTGACAAGGAAGGCTCATGTTTTCTAATATTTGGACTTTTTCTCAGCAAGTGTATGACTTCAGAATACTTACCATTGTTGCTTGCTCTTGGGATTGGCTGCAATTTTACAGAGAAGATAATGCCGTAAGAATCAGAACTTAATCTATAGTGCTACAAGAGGCCTGTGTCCTCTTGGAGACTTCAGAATACAAGAGGGAAAGAATGAAGTTAAGGAAAACCAAAGGCAGGTGTAAAGCATGAACAGTCCTGGATGATGCATCTCTCAAGTACATTTTGATTACTAAGTACAAAATTCTTAATTCCAGGTGAAAAAATTTCTGCTAAAGAATGTCCTCCTGCCATATAGTTTATAACCTGATGCTGTCATTTATGATTGTCCCCTTTAAACTGGGATTAGCTCCTAAAAGATGCCCACTGAACACTGACCCACCAAGCATTTGAACCTCTCATCTATATTGTACGTGGTCAAATTTTCATAACTGAATTGGATGAGAAATGAAAGAAACCAAGAATGCAATGGTTCTATCTCAGATAAAGAAAGTTGGCCTTACCTTGTTGTAAGTAAATGGAGTGTGCTCTATGGCCTTGGCACTTAGAAGTTCCTCCAGCAGGCCCTCAGGGGGAGCTAGGAAGACAGAGAGTTAGCATCAGTACATTGGGGTAGTTGCTCTGGGTTCAGTCAAGAAGCATTGCTTGACTTGGACGAGGGATTAGAATAACAAGGAGGCAGGTATTCAGCAAGACTAAGTGAGCTGCTAAGGAGTGGAAGGAGGGCAACAGGGAGGAGCAGTAACACAAAGGGACGCAGTCCTTGGCACTGTAGCTAAAGACGTCCCAAAGCACCATAAAAGGAACCTGCAAAGGTACTAAAAAAGAGGATGTTGTTCAATGACAGTTTCTTACCACTCCTCCTGCCCATTTTGAAGCCCAGTGTTATTGTTGAACTTTGAACATTTAAATACACGTAAAGTGTGCAACTATCATGGGATATGAACAAAAACCCAATCCACCTAAGGGGAACACAACTGCTAAAAGTACTGTACAATGTGGCCATTTTTCTTCCTCTAAAACAGAAGGACCCCTCTATTTCTTATGCCCACATGGAAGGTAAAATCAGAGTGCTTTCCACAGTAAAGAAAGCATGAAACTCCTAGTTTAAATCATTTAGATGTTTTTAAAAAAGAAGTAAAGTGATGCCAAAATACATACCATTTTCACTTACTCCTGAAGCCACCTACAATTAGAGAAATGAAAACACTCTGAGGACTGGAGCAGGCTGTATAGTGTTTGCACAGTTGGGTTACTCTGTTGCTGCCTTTAGAAAACTAGATGGGAAACAGGGGTTGAGATGAAGGCCCAAAAAGTAATTGTAACAGACACTTGTGGAAAGGCACAGCATTTCCTCTTTTATGCATCTCTCCCATCTATTGAGGAGGAAACCTAGCCCTGTAATGTAGAGGGGACTCCTTGAAGTCCCTCTTGAAGCAGAGATGTTAGTAAAGGGTTCCAAATAAACACTCTTCTGACTCAGGAAATTGCAGGCATCATCTATAATTATTTGGTCTGATTTTCATATCTGAACTCAATTGGCAAATAAAAGAAAGGGAAAAAAAAAACAAACCAAAAAACCTTAAAATCAGCAATTTGACATCAGAGAAAGAATGGGTGACCATACCTTGGAATTTGACGGAACCTCCTCATCTTCCCTTTCACCGGGGGACTCATCCAGCAGGCCCTTAGGGGTTCCTGGGAGGACACAGAGTAAATGTCAATACATTGGGCGGTGTTCATGGGTTACTCAGGGACCTACCCTGACACTGCAATGGGCAAGAAAATAGGGACCTGAGGGGTAATAAGTCTGTAAAAATATATTGCTGGGCCATCCTCCTTGGTGGAAGAAGGATGATAAAGGAGAAGAGGAACAGGAAAAAAAAAAAAAGAGAAATGAAGACTTTTTGCCTGTGTACCTAAAGGCATCCAAATTCAACATGATATATTCAATCTAAAAATAGTATTAAACAGATGGTATTACTTAGAGCTCCATCACTTTTCCTTCCTGTTTTTTATAATAGTTGTGTTTTTATTATTTTCTTTAAGATTTACTTTTTATTTCTCTCCCCTTCCTCCCTATCGCCCCCCCCCCCCCCGCCAGTTGTCTGCTTTCTGTGTCCATTCGTTGTGTGTTTTTCTGGGTCCACTTATATTCTTGTCAGCAGCACTGGGAACCTGTGTCTCTTTTTGTTGTGTCATCTTGTTGCATCAGCTGTCCATGTGTCTGGAGCCATTCCTGGGCAGGCTGCACTTTTTTCATGCTGCGCGGCTTTCCTTATGGGGCACACTCCTTGTGTGTGGGGCTTCCCTGTGTGGGGGACAACCCTGCGTGGCACTGCTCTCCTTGTGTGCATCAGCACTGCGTGTGGGCCAGCTCATCGCACGGGTCAGGAGGCCCTGGGTGTGAACCCTGGAACTCCCATGTCCGTTGAGACAAAATCTGCTTCCCCCTTCCTGTTTTGAATCTAGACAAGTTGTCAATGACCTTTTGAACTTTCCAAGGTCATTTCCATCTCCACTAATGCAAAGTGCTCCTACTACAATACTAATCTGTTGTATAGTGTTTTATTTATTCATTTATTGGTTGACTGGATTTAATTCTAGACAAGGTATTCTTTTGTATTGAGTCACTAACACGTGTCATAAAGATAATTATAGGGCTTGTCGTAATACTCATGGACTACCGTTTAAAAGTACCCGATGTTCACCATGTGATATTTTCCCTTCAGCTTCCTTTTCATTACCATGTTTTTGTATTCATTGTGTGATGTGCCTCTCCACGCTTATATGATCCATCCCACAGTGGGAGAGTTAGTTAGGATCGATTGAGGGTTGAGCATGAATCTCTATGCTAGCTATAAGGGAAACTTGAAATACGAATGATGAACATGAACCTAATGGCTAAGAGGGAATTTGAGTTCTTACTCATTACTCTTCCTCAAATGAGTAGCTCACAGAATGATCTTTTTTTTTTTTAATGGCTTATGGTGATAATGTTATTAAATAGATGAAAATATCTCTCCTTGTCTGTCTGCTTGGGCCCTGTGCTGAGCTGTGAACCAGCACTGGCAGCGATTGGCAAGCTTGTCCTACTGAAACCTCACCAGTCTGAGAGTCTGTGAGTTTACCAGCAACATGTGGGGCTCTCTCTGTGTTTTCCACACTAATAACTGTGAATAAGTATCTTGTAAAATGCACCTGCTAACCTGTGTTATGTGACCCCTGTGAATATCTAACACGTGAGTGTCATGTTTAAGAAATGCCTAGGGCACATACATATATATAGGCAGTGGAAATTCCTTCATTGTCACTAGTGACCCATACCTGTGATTAGGTAATATTCAGTAGTTCAGAGTAGTAGTATAGGGGTTAAATGCCTCACTCCAAATCTTGTCTCTACAACGCAGGAATTTGAAATCTCGGGTTATTAATTTATGCCCCTCAGAACCTGGCTGTAAGGGCTAGGGAGAATTTACATAATTCCAGGAATGATTCTAGTGAGATGTTTATAGGTTATTGTATGCAATATGTGCTGTGGTGATGTGATGGTGTTTTAGAAAAGTTTCAATGACAGTTGTCCTGTGTATGTTGGACGCTTCACTTAGGGAAACACACAGCAATGCCCCAACACACACCTTCTCAATCCCTCCAATAGGCTTGCTCATACACACTCCATGACTGCCATAGACACAAATCCATACAAGTGAAGTGAATACATCTACTGGGAGAACAATAGAGCATGACCATATTCCTTATCAGGAGGAATTAATGTTTAATGTGTAACCATACCTCAGAAAATCCCACCAGTAACTGGAACCACCTTGGCTTTCCAGGCAAACCTAGGATCTAATTCAAAATTACCTCAATTCAGTAATTCTAGATACATACCAGCAGTTTGACTTTCTCCTGGGGCCACCTGCAATTAGAGAAAACTTTATGAGGATCAGATCATGTTTTGGCTGTTTGCAAAGGATTTTTGCTTGATTTGCAGCATTAGAAATTCAGGTGTGAAATAGGGGTCAAGCAAACCTGATGAGCAGGTGTAGCAGACACACCAAGAAAGGCATGAGCTTTTCCTGGACGCACATTTGTTAAATTCAATTTGTGTGGCGATTACAAATTCTTAATCCAAGGAGAACAAAATTGTAGCTGAGCAAAAGCCTACTTTGTCAACTTCTGCTCCCCTTTGTGGTTGATCTCTTCAATGTTGGATCAGTTAGAAGAGGCCCCACATGATGCTTCCCACCCCAAGGAAATGGAATATTTCATCGAATATGTTCATGATCAGGTATCCTCATCTGAAATCAATTCCAATGGAAGAGGCCAAAAAATCAACTTTAGATCAATGACTAGTAAGCTCACCTTGGCTTTAAATGGGACCTCTTCATCCTCTTGATCACTTGGAAGTGCCCCCATCAGTTGCTCCTGGTCTTCTAGGGTGACACAGAGTAACTCATCACATTGGTGTGTTTCTCATAAATTTCAAAGAAATTTATAGCCTTGGACAAGACTCTTAACTGTGTAGAGGAGGTAGTTTATCAAGCATGCTGAGAACTGCTGTGGGACCCTCTTCTATCATGAAGGAAGGATGCAAAGAGAGCAGCCAGAAAGAAACAAAAATATATATCCCTAGCTCTGAAGCAAATATCAGCCTAAACCTTCTGACCATACCCAGTGTACAAGTGGCACTGAAAAACATGCTATGATTCAATGCCTGAGTCCCATCATCCCTCCTCTTTATAGTATATCTCAACTTAAGTGCCAGTATCTTCTGGACAACTTCAAATGAATTCAATCTCCATGCCACATATATAGGCACTGCATTTACCATTTGTTCTACAGAAATTTGTCACTTGATTAGAAGCAAAGTTTTCTGGTGGTCTGGATTCCATTCCATGTAATGCATTCTATTGCATTTATTCACTAACCCATTGGGATAAAGATAACATATCACAGAAGATTGGGAGTACTAAAATCTTACCATTTAAATAGTAACACTTATTAATCAGATGGTTTTACTTCCAGTCTTTCTTTTCCACACCAAGTGTGGGTAGCCATTGAAATATTGAATGATATTGAAATATCACTGTCCATCAAATATGGGATAGCCATTATGTAGGGACATATAGATTGAGTGTCAACACCCACAAATGCAACTCTTTAGGAATGTTTCCACAAGGGGTTTGGACACCAGGTTAAGAACCAAGATGTATCTGCATTCTTATTTTTCAAAGACCATCTCGTGGGACTCGTGATTTGAGTGCCTATCGTGTCCTTTGGGATGATGCTGTCATATGTACTAAATTGTCCTCCCGATGCCTGTCTGCTTTGGGTAAGCTCCTGAGCTGTGACCTCAATCCAGTTATCATGGATCATGCCATCCTATGTGATGCCTCATGACTCTCAGAATTTGGAGCTGCTCATTAGCATGTATGCTTACTGTGTCCTTTGAGCACTAATAACTATATCAAAGTCTGTGGTGGTCAGCACAGGTAGTTGGCCTAGGTCATGTGAACACTGAGGCTACTTTATAATGATGGGCAGTTTTGGTCTCTTTGTGGGCTCATGTAATTCTGGGGTATGCATCTATACAGATGCTGTAACTCCCTTGTATGGTTTCTGGTAAGCATATGGCTGAGTGGCAAGGTCAGGTCTGTAACTCAAGGTATGATGACATGTGACTAGGTTCCCATTTAGGACCTTCCCTTTAGCAGTGCAAGAGCTTGGGATGTTCACCTTTGCCCTCAGTTTTCCATTTGTGTTGTGGTCATAGAAAGCAAACCCCAGATCCAGCTTTGGTGAGTGTGGAACAAGTTCATGTACATAGAACATGCAGTGGTGATGGGGTATACTTGAGAAAACTGTCCCTGTTGTCCCTGGTAATTGTCCAGTCTAAATGGGATATAACATCTGGGAAACTGCTCATGGTTGCCCCCATATATGCACACACACAAAGTCAAAATTACACCACAGAAACTCACACTAGACTCCCCAAACCCCCATGCATGCAAAGCCTGCACAACCTAAAGAGACCACAGACAAAACCACAGACTGTAGTAACAAGGGCAGATTCCCTTCACAGAAACCATTTCCTCATCACCATGATGCTTTGTCCAGGATGTCCCCAGCTGAAAGTTTTCTGGAAGTTCCTTATTTCACCTCTATTTTACCCTCGGATGTGGGATTAGCACAGAATACCTACCGTTTTCACTTTCTCTGGAGTTCCCCTGCAATTGCAACAAAGAAAACACTATGAGGATCCTAGGATGTTGAGTAGCATCTTCTCAGGTATTGGTGATTTTATGAAAACTGATGGGAAGCATTTGTAAAGTCAAAGGCCCCATAAATAAACATGGAAAATACATTAGGAATGGCTCAATTGTTGCCTGATGGATATGACTTTCCAGACCACTTTGATGGGAGTTACAAAAGTTTGAATCCAAGCAGAATACTGGTACCGAGGCAAAAGCCCACTACCATACGCTATAGAACCTGGTGCTTCAATTTCTAATGCCTTCTTTATCAGGGCACTTTTGGTAAGAGAAGCCTTCCAAATATCCTTTCCCCTGACCAGTGGGTGATATCTATAATTCACACCATCATACATTATGATATTTACTCAATTGAAAAGGACAAATAGGAGAAAGGAGTATGTCTATCTTAGACCAAAACAGATGACCTTACCTCAACATTAGGTGGAACCACTTCATCCTCCCTGTCACGAAGAGGGTCCTCCACCAGGTCTTCCAGGGGAGCTAAGGGGACACAGAGTAACAGTCAGTACAGTGGGGTGTGGCTGATATTATTCAGGGATCTTTGCTTGACCCAGACAGGGACTTACAATGTGCAGGTCCGGGTGGTCAGGAAACATGGACTGTGGAGTTACCCAGACACACTTCATGGAAGAAGGAGACCAAAGAGAGGAAGCATGGGCATCAGAAATAGGATTCTTGGTTTTGTAGCTAAAAAGAGTCTAAATCAATGTGAAATAGCTCACAAACAAGTGGTACTAAAATGTACAATATGATACAGTGATATGGTTCCAACTCTTATGCGACCCATTCTGAAATCCAGCAAAATTGCCAGAATCTCATTGACATCATGAGATACTGCTTCACACTCACAGATCTTTGTTGACTTTGAGTTTTTCATTTGTTCTACAGGATTTTTAAAAATTTTCAACAAGTTAACATCTACATAACATGTAATTTGCCAGTTTACCCATTTTTATCTATAAAATTAATTTACTATCATCAATTAATTACATGTCCAAAGTTGTGTTACCATCCCATCAAACATTCAATTCCAAATTTTCTCATTACCTGAAACAGAAACTCTATAGCCATTAACCAATGAGACTAATCTATCTCCCTAGCCCTGGTAATAAAGTCTAATCTCCTTTTCTTTCTCTGAATTTTCTTTTTCTTATATTTCAAAGAAGTACATCGAAACAGTATCTTTCTTTCATATCTTCCTTATTTCCTCAGTATAATGTTTTTAAGTATCATGCATATAGTAGGGTGCATCAGAACTTCTTTACTTTGTGTGGCCCATCCCATTCTATGGATATGCTTTTTTTTTTTTTTTTTTTTTAACTGATTCCCATATTGATGGACACTTGGGTGGTTTGAAACTTTTGGCCATTCTGAATGATGCGGCAACAAACACTGAGTTTTCACATACCTATTTGTGTCCCTCTTTTAAGTTAAATTCTTTTCATATATAGACCTAGTTGTTAGATTGCTGGTCCCATGGTAATCCTGTGTTTATCTCAATGAGGGATTGCCAAACTATTTCCCAATGTGGCTGATCCATTTTACATTCCTTCCACCAATGTATGGGCCTTCCAGTTGATTCATAGCCTCCCTTGTATTTGTTATTTTTCATTTTATTTCCTCTTAAAAACATTAGCTACCCTACTGGATATAAGGGGCACCGCATTGTGGTTTTGATTGGCATTTCGTTGAGGATTAATTATATTGAGTATCATTTCTTGTGCTTATTATCAATTTGCATATATTCTTTCAAGATACATCTACTCAAGACTCAGCTAGTTTCCAACCCAGGAGTCCACACTCCAAGTTTACCTGCTTTGCTTAACAACAGCTACATTATTCATGTATCATCTCCCTTTTGAATGAATCTGACAAAGATGGCAAAGATCCTATTGTTGACAGCCTAAGTGTAATGACTGTTCTTCTGAATGAATGAGTTTCCTGACTGTTAACAGAGACCCAGTCAAGTGAGATGAACGGCAATTACAAATGATAGTGGTCTTATTTATTGTGAAGTCCTTTGTCCCAAAATGCATAAAAACATCACTTTGGATTATGTTTTACCTTAATTATAAGTGTCTCAATTGATATATTTGCCAAGGCATGGAATGAACCATAACTTAACTTTGAATAGAGTTCTGAGTGAAGAAGAATTAGGAGACCTTTATAGTGACCCCAATGTTGGCAGCACCTAAATGGGAATATATTTCTTTGCTGTGCTGTATGTGTGTTTGTGTGGGGTGGAGTGGAGAAAGGCGGGATGGAGAAAGGATTGGGAGAGGAGTGTTTAGGAGAGGTATAATAAGACACTGACCAATATTTTACCAGGAAGTGCTCCTGTGCAGTGTGTACACGATGACTGAAACAGTGATTAAGGCATATAGGAAATGGGTAATTTTCAAATGACACTTGAAGTAAATGACAAAATAATTTTATGTGTAAGACACTAAGTGTTTATCATAAAGTTCCAATTCTTTGAGTAATTCTCAAAGAAAGAAAAATGAAAAGGTATCAGAAAAAAATGTAAATACCAAAGCATTTGCAACAAAGTTTTCAGGAACTCAAAAGGGGAAAAGAAATAAAATTAAACCTCCCCAGAAACATGAAACATTTCCCTAGCCAGAGAGCACATTGATGTAGAAAAAGGCATGTAATACCATTCCCAAGCTCCCTTATCCAATCAGCCAGTGTCCCTGTAAAATGAGAAGGGACACAGAAAGGGAGAAGGCTATATGAATGTGGAGGCAGAGGCTGGACTCATACAGCTACATGCCATGGATCACCAAAGATTGCCACCCTCCACCAAAAGAGAGGGAAAGCCAAAGGAGAACTCTTCCCCTAGGGCCTCCAGAGGGAGCATGGTGCTGTGACACATTGATTCCAGACTTCTGCACTCCAGAGCTGTAGAAGAACAACATTTCTAGGTCTTATTCTTTCTGTTTGCTATTATGTGGCCAAGATTTTGGTACTTTGTATGGCAGCCCTGGAAAATGAATATAGTACCCTTCATGATATGGAAGGCTCCATACAAATGACCACCACTGCTGATTCACAGCCAGTTTCTTTCAACTAATAATTGACACATGCAAGGACATGAGTGTTCTGCACACCTCAGGACGATCTCAAGGACTGCCATAGAAAGCAATGCTTCAAGCAGGGGTGCTGCTGTGGGCTCTAGAGACATCTGGACACTTGAGGCCTTTCAGCCAAACTCAGGAAATTGGCACCACATGGGTGGGCCTTACCTTAGAATATATGATAGCCAGTCTCCCTGGTGTATCAGAGTTAGGCTCATTTCCTACACACGGTTTTTCTGCCCATGTATTTGAACCTATACTTATCACTATATCCATTTTTAGATGTATGTCCCAGAGACTTAAATCTGCAGTGTGTTCATATGCCAGTGGAGCCCTGAATCTCAGCAGAGTTGCAGCCAGCACCTACTCTCTCTCCAGTTCCTCAGATTCACCCAGGATAAGTAACAAAAGAAGGATGATGGGCAACGCCCATCCCAAAAGACAGAGAGTATCTAGCACTGCAAGCAACAGTGTTTCCTCCATCTGCCCCATAGGACCTAACACCCATCTTAATCAGAAGTAGCGTGGGCATAAGCATTCCAAAATCCTCAAGATTGAGGAATGAACACCCATAAGAGGAAAATGTAAATATGGACCAAAGTAGACTGATTATTACTCTAGGACTAGAAGTCCTTTCCACATTGATGGAAATTCCACATTGATCACCGCAGTTTCTGTGGGGAAGCACAGGGAAGAAAAGGTGTAACATGGGGCATTTTTGGCATATTGGAATTGTTCCACATGGCATTGCAATGACAGATACAGGCCAGTATACATTTTGTCAAAACCTGTAAAATTGTGCAGGGCATAGTGTAAACTGTAATGCCAACTATAGACCGTGGTTAGTAACAATGCTTCCATATTTGTTCATCAATTGTCAAAATATATCACAGTAATGAAATATGTTGTTAAATGTGTAAAACGTGAGCAGATGAGGTGGGGTATTTGGGAATCCCTATATTTACAAATAACTTTCATGTGATCTAAAACTTCTTTAAAAATGAAGAACATGTGAATACTATAGGTAAAGCCCTTAGAAAGGTTGTGGTACAGTGTCACTTTCACATGAATGTTCAATTAGTAAATCTGAAAGGATGTGCAAAAATTTAACAGTTGGTACTTAACGACAGAACCTAGAGGAGTACAGAAAATGGAGGGAAAGTCAATCAAATTTCAATATACAGTTTTTCATATACTTTTATTTGTCTACAAGTACATTATTTTTTGTTATCTCTTTTTTTATTCATTTTTTTAAAAATATTACATTAAAAAAATATGAAGTCCCATTCAACCTCACCGCCCCCACCCCCCACTCCCCCCACAGCAACACTCTCTCCCATCATCATGACACATCCATTGCATTTGGCAAGTACATCTCTGGGCATCGCTGCACCTCATGGTCAACGGTCCACATCACAGCCCATACTCTTCCACGTTCCATCCAGTGGGCCCTGGGGGGATCTACAGTGTCCCGTAATTGTCCGTGAAGCACCACCCAGGACAACTCCAAGTCCCGAAAACGCCTCCACATCTCATCTCTTCCTCCCATTCCCCGTACCCAGCAGCCACCATGGCCACTTTTCCCACACCAATGCCACATTTTCTCTGTGGACATTGGATTGGTTGTGTCCATTGCACTTCTATGTCAAGAGGGGGCTTAGATTCCACATGGATACTGGATGCCATCCTCCTGCTTTCAGTTGTAGGCACTCTAGGCTCCATGGTGTGGTGGTTGACATTCTTCAACTCCATGTTAGCTGAGTGGGGTAAGTCCAATAAATCACAGTGTAGGAGTTGAAGTCTGTTGAGGTTCAGGGCGTGGCTATCATATTGTCAGTCCAGAGATTCAAATCCCCTAGATATATCTTAAACCCCAGCACCAACTACAATTCCAGTAAAGTAGCATGAAAGTCTTGTGAAATCGTTGTTATCTTATGCAAAAAACCTACTCTCCGAAATTCTTGAATACAACAATGATTTCCCTTTTTTTTGGGTACATATTTGGCAATCCAGGGAGGGCAGAGTGCTGAGTTCTGTTTGTTATCTTTGATGTCTGGGGCCTCAATGGGAAGTCTCACTGGCTGCACACAACTCGGAAACATGTGGGTAAACTTCACCCATGTCTGTGTTCAGAAGCAATACTTTGATGTGAAGCCTCTGTGCGACCTCTCCATGTATCTATTAAGGCAACACCCCACTTCCCAATACCAAATCTAGTTAGTTTCCTAGTGTTTCCATAATAAATTGCCACAAATTGGGTGGGTTGAGAACAGAAACTTATTCCCTCACAGATCTAGGGACAAAAACTCCAAAATTATCATGTCCATAGCACCACTCTCTGTCTCTCTGAGGAGCCTAGCCAGGAATCATTCCTTGACTCTTCTGGCTTCAGGTGGCTCCAGGCGCCCTGGCTTATGGCAGCACAACTCCAGTCTCTTCTTCCATCTTCACATGGCCTCCTTTTCCCAGTGTTGGTCCATCTTCACACAGCTTTCTCCTGTCTCTTACCTTCTTATAAGTGCTCTAGTCATAGAATATTAACACCCACCCTTAATTCAATGGACCTCATCTTAATCACATCTGCAAATACATTATTTCCAAATGAGTCCACCACACACAGTTACCAAGGATTTCTGAATGTAATTTGTGGGTGGGACACAATAAAACACCTGAATTTTTGTCACGGGAGTTACATGACAATATGCCTTTGTCAAAATGCACAGAGGGGTAGATAGGAAGCATGATTCTCCAGAACAATGTACTGGTGCTGTCCCTTTAATTGTACACACATCCATAATAATGAGAGGGGTCAACAGGGGAAACAGTGCTGGGTCTGCACTGGAAGGATGGCAGGAAAACATGTAGGAACTTTTTGTACTCTCCGCACAATTTTTATGTGAATCTAAAATTCCTCTAACAATTTATATCATTTTTATAACAATCTCACAGCACTTTTTTGAAGTCAACTCTTTCAGCTAAAGTTCATAAATAGATTAATGACCAAACATTACCTTGAAATGCTGTTTACCAGTAAACACAAACCGACTTTTGTCAGTGCATCTTTCACTATGTGGTTGTGGTGCTATCTACTAACACGATTAATAAAGTTGTCAAACATGAATTTTAAAAAAAGATGGTGTCTTAGCCTTTGTGTAGGTTTTTCCTCAGTAGGGGACACTACATAAACTACAGGCAACATTACTGAGGCAATACAATGATTGCAATTCCACTGTACCTTCCAAAGAAGAAGAGTTGCTTGGGGACATTTGACGGCCCTTCCTCTTCCTTGGCCACATGGTGATTTTGCGACGTCTGACAGACTGGGAATGGCGGGCAGTAGACTTTTTGGATTGAGTAGCACATTTTCTTTTTTTATACTTGAGACATGAACCTGGGAAATGCATGCACAATAGAAATATCAGTTGACATGTTATTGACAGTTGAGCATAGGAAATCTTTAATGAATGATTTAGAGTTCAAACTATCATCCTCTCATTAAGGAGCTTCCCAGAAGACCCCATTGGGTCTAATTTTGGTTTCAAAAGATGTTGTAGTTTTGTGTTGTTCACTTTAGACACTCAATAGACAGATGTGGGATGTCTTTTTGTAGATGGGACAGCATAGGAAAGCAGCAAAGCACAGTGGCCAAAGTATGTGTGCTAGTATCAACTGGGTTCAAATACCATTTAGAGGCCACCCAAGCCAGGTTATAGCTTGTAAATTTTCTGGGTTCAGTTTTCAGCACTGTCATTTGAAAACTTTAATAAGATCTACTTAATCGTGCATATTATGAAACTGAAAGAATGAGTAATTGCAAGCAAAGCCTTAAGAAAAGTGCCCAATACGTCATAAAAGACTTAGAAGAGCTCAATTGTTAAAAGTTGGGAGGAATAAGCAAGTATTCTACTAGTGCTTTCCTCCAGAGAGGGTGGCTTGTCCTGAGCCTTGATGGCTCAGGACAGGGGAGGCGTGACGCTGACTTTCAGCCCTACATGGGTGTGATGCTTTAGAGCTCCTGGAGAATATGTGCACTGTCCTGTCAACCCCAAATGAGTCCTTTGTGTTCACAACATTGCTGAGTGAAGGATTTGGGTCAGGAAATGTAAGCACTACCCCAACTTGGCAAATTCCAGGGGTTCCAAGTTCCCTCCCAGGAGCCGTGGACAAAGGCCAGCCAAGTACTTGATTCCAGGGAAGAGAATGGCTCAAATCCTCACCCTACTGTCTGCCTAAAAGTTAATTCTCTGATGCAGAATATGACTCAGGTTCCCCCAAATGGAGTTCCTCTGAAGGACCAGGGACTCTTGTGGACATCCTACCCCAAACTATTCACACTGTCAGCTGCCTTGTGCAAGACTTCCTGGGGGTCAGCTAACCACTCCTGATGACCAGTCATCAGCTTGGCTACCATGGTGGCTCAGAACCCAGGATTTTCACAAATAACTGCCCAGGGCAGCTCTGCAAAGCACTAGCTCCCTTCAACCAGTGAAGCCTGAATAAGCAGTGAGGAAGGAGAGAGTCCCATCCCTAGACATAGCTTAGAATCCCCATCTAGGGATTTCCTCAGCAACCCGGGCCTGCATTCCTTTGGGTCCCACGCTCTGATCAATTAAGGGATTTCCCTTCTACTCCCTCTCCCAGGCTGCCCTCAGAAACCTGCATCCTCTGCTATCGTCCCACAGAAATCCTGCCAGGAAATCCCCAGGTACTTTCCTTTGCAATCTCTGGTCCAAAATGCAGACGTTTTCCATGCTTTCAGCACGTGTATTCAGAAGAATGTTCTTTCTGTAATTTCCCTTTCCCATCTTTGTCTTTCTGGAGTTTGGTATCGAGATTCTCTTGATTTGATGAAAGAGTGTCCCTCTATCTATTCTTTGCAAGTGTCTTCTGCTTTGGCATTATGTCTTTATGAATATTGTGTGGTAAACATAGGAAGCCACTGGGACCTGGAGATTACTTTGTGGGCATGCTTACTTTTTGTATTTCTTTTTTCTAAACATTAATGCTTATTGTAACGATTGTGAAGTACACAAATGCACTTCACAGGGCTTGGTGGTTCATATAAACACATGTGTTGTGAACACCCTGACCTACACTCAGAATGTGTCCAGCTCCTGGCAGCCTATCATTTGCTACTTCCTGTCAGTAGCCCCCAGCAATTACCACTATTCTGATCATGATCACCGTCATTTAGAGTTCTCTCTTTTTCACACCCTATCAATGGAAGCACACAGTATAAACTCTTTTGAGTACGGCTGGATGTTATATCTGAATATTGTGGGAATTCCAAGCTGTTGCTGTGTGAATCAACATTTGCTATTTGGAATGCCAAGTAATTATATCACATTAGGACATAGCACAATAAGTGTATTCCTTCTACATTTTATACACTGTATTGTTTCCCTGAATGACTGCTCAGGATCAAACTGTTGCAAATGAGTCTTTGCAGGCCTTTGTGTGGACATCGCATTCATGCCTCATTCATGGCCCTTAGATTATATAGAACAAGGACAGGGCCTGCTGGGTCACAGGTGCACATGCCTCTAATCCATACCAGAACACTGTTTTCCAGGTGAATGTAACAGCGCCCTCCCCACAGCATCATGGGTGAGTTTCTCCATGTGTGCACTCATTCTTGGTGTTCATCTTTGTACCCGGGTCGTTCTGGCACATTTAAGAGGCACCCAGAGCATCCAGGATACAATTATCCCTTCTATACATCAATGCAATTGACATGTATTGTATAGGTGACACCTTCTGCAAAAGAACCTGTACTGTGGATGATTTGACAGGAGACAAATATCAAAACTTTTTAGTTCTCCTTTTTTTTTTTTTTTTTTTTTGCCTTTTAATATCTTGGAGAATGAGATATTCAAGTTAAAGTTTTCATTGCATTTGTTTCCCGGCAAAAATATGAAATGAAAACACCTATCTGTACTTTGAATATGTTTTTGTCATACAGGGTATAGTCTTATAAGTAATACTACAAACAAACCATGCAAAGAAATCAATTCTGTGATGTACTTCAAAATCTGGCAAAAGTTTTCTGTGAAGATAGACAGTTCACTAATGCAAAAGGCTGTTAAAAGGAATCCTTCCATTTAAGTTAAGCATTTATTTATATAGTCATGCTTCATAACCACTGAAGCACCTTAAAAGTCTTAAGTGAGTTGTTATGAGAAAAAAACCCTAAAGAAAATCAATATTTGATATAAAACAGAAAGAAGAAAGTGGGTCATTAGTGACAATGCTGATTACAGGAGGGAATGAAAGAAGGAGGGAGGGAGAGAGGGACAAAGGAAGGGAGGGAGGAAAGAAGGGAGGGAGGAAGGAAGGAAGGAAATAATGGAAAGGTTCAGGAACAAATGAGAAGCAGATTCCTTGGATTTCCAGCTAAGGATTCCTAAAGTGTCTTACAAATGGTAAATCTACAAATGCACAAATAGTAATGTGTTCATTATGACACAACCTGCATCCCATAACACCATCTGTTTTGAAGCACAGCTTAACTACCTTTAAAACCATTTCACCTTCCGCAGGTCCATTTATGCTGCCTCTCCATTTGTTGTCCCTTTTATGGAAGTTTACAGTTTATTTAGGGTCTGGATTATTGAATTCTGGGCACAGTATTTTGTGTATTTATTCAGTAATCTGTTGATATATAGGAAATCCAATTTTGAAATTTAAAATGTTGAAATCCTAACATTTAAGATAACTACTCTTTTTGCTATTGTGTTTTCCTTCTCAACTTAAAAAATTGTTTATATTTATAGAATTTGTAGATTATGTAAATGTTACATAATAACAAATTCCTCTTTTATTTCATGTGTGTATTCATGAGTGAGCTGGTGCTTGATCTGTGATGGCACTAAGCAGCCCACACTGGAGAATTCATTAAGGAGATAGGCATGGGTTGAGCACAGAGGATCTCTAACCAGGCGCACAAGACAGTTCAATAAGGGTGACCTGGGCTAATAACCGAGGGAAATTTTGAGTTCTTACCTTCTGCTGTACATACAACTCATGGCTTGCAAGACTGGCACATTTCTTGGGCTACTGGCAATAATGTTAGCAAATACACTAAAAGAATCTCCTGATTTTAATCAGATACTGGCCAGGTAAGGATGAGTGACCCAAATCTAAGAGATATTGTCTTTGTTTCCCTACATAGTGACTTTGAACTCTCAGATATGTGACTGGACAAATGCATGTGAAATTAGCAGTATGGTAATTTGAGAGGTAATCTGGGTTATGTGACACTGGCAAAATCTTATACTGATGAGCAGTGGTTGAAAACTCGGTAGGCTTGAAAACTTTCAAGTACATGCATAGATGCTAATGTTGTCCAATTTTCCCATGTACATTGTTTGATATCCCCATGTCTGAGCTTTAAATGCACGTTCAGTTTCAATATTGGAGCCTCATGCCTGGGTGCAGAACTTGGCTCTAAGTCTTAGGCTCTAGTGAGATTGTAGACATGTGTCTCTGTGCCTCTGTATTCCAGCTGAGGTGTCAGTATTTTAAACCCCTGCATGACATATGGCTGTGATGAGGATTTAATAAGTTACTGTATGTAAACTGTGCACTGGTCAGAAGGAATTATTTTCTTGGTAGAGTTGACAATGTTGATTTACCTGTGTAAACAGGAACACTGTCTAGTATGAATAAATACAAGCAGACAGGCATACACACATTCAGATTCACAGTTACACAACACAGACTTACTCATTGCCGTGCCTCAACTACAATCAATGGTAATCCACATTACCCAAGGGGAACCCAGCTGCTTCCAGAAACATGATCAAAGTTGAAGAAACATGATCAAGGTTCTTTCCCTTGAGATCAGTTTCTCTCACACCATCCCCAATTCTCACTCCCACCAGGAATTGGGAATTATCCCAATTATCCCCACCTAAGCCATCATGGAAAGCCAACCTATTCATCTAGATTTCTATTATTTTCTATCCTCAGCCATTCAGTGATTCCAGAATACACACCTTGTTCTCTTGTTCTTGAGGCTACCTGTAATGAAAGAAAAGAAAGCATGTGAGAATCAGATTAGGCTGGGTATTGTTTACACAGGTCTTTTGCTCTCTTAGTTGCTGTAGAAAACCAGATGGGAATCCACTGTTAAGTCAAAGAACAAAAAAGCAAAGTAGAGGACACCATTAGAAAAGGTGCAGACCCTCCCAGATTGTATTTCCTTCTATTCCTTTTAGGCACACAATTACAAAATTATTAATATAAGGAGAAAAAAATGCCACTAAGGCAGGGGGTCTTCTACATAGTGTCTCCCAACTGACACCACCAATGTTGAAGGCCCTCTGGCACCAGCTGTCTGTTGGAAAGAGAGTCTACCCATTCCTGCTTACCCCCAAGCAGACAGTACCTAAATTCTATACTCTACGTGATGAATTTTTCAAATCTGAATTTGATTGCAAAAGAAAGAAACCAAGAAACCAACACATTTATTTTAAATACAGAAAGTCAACCCTACCTTTGTGTTAGATGGGTTCTCCTCATCTGCCCTGGCATTAGGGAGTTCCTCTGATGGGTCACCTGTGGGAGGCGGGAAGACACAGAGTAACTCTCAGTATATCAGGAATACATCTCATGAATTATTCTGGGAACACTGCTTGACTCGTGATGCTTCTCTTTGTGGATGTTGGTTATACCAAACCTGAACTGGGCTGCTATTGGGCCACCGACTACATAAATATTATTTATCTTCTCATCTATATACATTATCTTTTTTTCTCTGTGTGGGAAAGTGTCAAAGCACTTGCTTATCTATCAATGTCTATGAGTTCATTTTCCTATTTTTTCTATCTATTGCTGTGTGTTGAAAGATATGCTGCTCATTGGGTGGTAGAGAAAAAAATTAACAGTATTTTCCCCATACTTACCATTAGGGAGGGCAGTGGGTAAGTGAAAGCATCAATAAGTAAGTTTGTCAAATGAAAATTTTGGATAAACCCCAAGGATAAAAGGAAAGGTGCATATTGGTTCATAAACTGACATTTAGAAACTCAAGTTCTTGGAAAACTAGTTATATGAATGGAAGCAATGGATTCCCTAAACATACTGAGTTATGTATGCATTTCAGGATGCATAGAAATGGTAAAGCATGTTAAAAACCAACTTTAGTACACTTCGTCTTATGAAATGCCTTACTTCTGATGTCTAGCCATCCATTTTAACTCCAAATTCTGAAATGAATAATTTACTTGGCCCTTGCTGAGTGAAAAACAGCATCAAAACAGACATGGAGCTGAGGAGAAGATGGAAGGGTACAGAACATTAAAAGAAATGCTAAATTTTTCTAATGGGAGATTCATTTTAAGGCAACCAGCTTGATAGAAGGATCTAAAATATGAACAAAGTAGTAAGAGACAAGTATAAAGCTCATCTGAAATGTTGTAGGATGAGTTGGAGAGGAGAAACTAGAAAAGAATGAGGAGAATATTTTGTTGAAAAATAACTAGCCAGTTTGAGGGGTATTAACTAGATTAAGTAGGTCAGTATGTTCACACCTCTTGAGCAGCAATTGAGGTTTCCCATCTCTATGAGCCGTACGAACGAAGCTGGGAGCTTTTCCACCTGCCACCAACTTCAAATCTCTCTGGGCACAGAGTGACAGAACCGTGAGGCAGATGTGCATCATGAAGTAACCATGGCGACCAGTCATCACAGAATTTTCAGAGTGAATGCCTTCTCCATATTGCAAGGTCCAACTGCTGCTGTGTGGCCATTTTCCTTTGCCACCAGCAATGACTGGGTGCTCCTATTTCTCCACATCCTCTCCAGTACTTGTTATTTTCCATTTCTTAATAAGAGCCATTCTAGTGGGTATGTTATGATATCTCATTTTGGTTTTGAATTGCATATCTATCATAGCAATGACAGGGAGCATCTTTTTTTTGTGCTTTCTTGCCATTTTTTACCCTTTGGAGACATATCCAAGACTTTTGCCCACGTTTCAAAACGTATTTTTAGTTTCATTTTTTCACTGTTAGAAACATTAATTTTGATCCAGTCTACCATAAATAACTCAGGAGAGATTCCACTCAGTCTCAGATGCAATATTTTGTTTATTTTTCAAAGATATATACATCACACAAAACGTTCCATTAAAAAATGAAGGAGATTCCCATATGCCCCACTCCCCACAACCCCCATTTTCCCACATCAACAACTTCTTTCATTAGTGGTGCACATTCATTGCATTTGATGAATACATTTTGGAGCATTGCTACACAGCATGGATTATAGTTTACATTGTAGTTTTCACTCTCCCAGTCCATTCAGTGGGTTATGGCAGGATATATAATGCCCTGCGTCTGTGCCTGCAATATCATTCAGGTCAACTCCAATTCCCCAAAACGCCTCCATAATACGCCTCCTTTTCCCTCTCACTGCCTTCAGCAACTCCAGTGGCCACTGTCTCCACATCAGTGATATAATTTCTTCCATTGCTAGAGCCACAATAATTCCATAGTAGAACACCAGTAAGTCTACTCTAGGCCATAGTTCATTTCCCAATCCTGAGGACTCTGGCATGGCGATGCCCACTCCACCGTGCAATTGACAGCAGCTTTGTCCGTTTTTTAATTGGGTTGTCTTTCATTCTATATATGTTGATGACCTTCACGATTCTTTATCTTTTCTAGATAGAAAACCCTTATTGGATATATGATTTCCCCATATATTCTTCCATAGAATTAGACTGATTTTGCTTTCATTATAAAGGTATTTTAGGCACAAAGGTTTATAATCTTGATTAGGTCTCACGTATCTATTTTTCTTTTGTTGCTTTTGCTTTGGGTGTAAAATCTAAGAGGACATTGCCCTGGAGAACTCCCTCCTACCCATGCATTCCCCATCAATGATACCTCACTTCAGAGTTTCCAACAACTGAGGGAGTGCTGAGTTCCCATTCTGGGAAACTCTGCCCCACTCCCCAGTGGAGCAGCAACAATACCCCAAGCACAAGGGCAAAGACCAGTGAAGAAGGATGGTCCAGTGATGGGCCCTTGATACTGATGACTATGTTTATGGGCGGCCTATGTGCTTTAAATTACAAGTAGGCCTAAACTGTAGGGTGCCTACAAGTTACATCCCAAGAGCCTCCACGTTGCTCAAATGTGGCCACTCTCTAAGCCAAACTCAGTATGTACGTGCATTACCTTCCCCCCAGTGTGGGATATGACTCTGGGCTGAGGTATTACTACCAACACCTGCCGGTGATGCACCTAGAAAAAGACCTTGAATAAAATGGGTAAGTGGTAAAGACAAATGAGTTTATATGGCTAAGAGGCTTCAAAATGTGTTGGGAGGTCTTCAGAGGGGTTGCACTTATGCTCATCTCAACAAGGTCTCAGAGACAGCCAAAGTAGGTACAACCCCAGGGAAGGGTCCTTCTGAGGGATACAGGCACACCCAGGTCCTATGATCATGACAGATGGCTCTGGAGTTCACTGCCTTGTCAGTGGAATTTGTGCTCCTGAGTGTGGAGTTGGATTCAGATGTGACCTCTCTATGCATGCTTCTTCTGTCACTTTTCCCTTACCTGTGATAGGTGCTGGGTTTGGTGTATGCTCAGGAGACTTGAATCTCTGGACTGTCTATATGCCAGCTGGGTCCTGAGCCTCAGCAGAGTTGCAACACCTACTCTCCTGTTCATTGGACTGCCCGTGTCAACTAACAGGGAGGTGAGGATAGTCAACCACTGCACCAGGCAACCAAGAGAGTCTACAAATGCAAGTGGGAAAATTCCATCCATCAGCCATGTGGGATGTAAGCCCCCTTTTGATTTAAAGTTGGAGTGGACATGGCCATCCCAGGGTCCTCAGGATGCAGGAATAAAATAGAATGGATTTACTGGTATTCTCCTATAGAATTGTCATGACTCTAGCACTGGAAGAATTAAATCATTTCATTGATGTGAAGACAGTGGCCATGGGAGTTGCCGAAGGCAGGGACGGGGGAAAAAGAGATGTGATATTGGGGCATTTTCAGGACTTGGGAGTTCCCCTCAATGATATTGCGGGGACAGATGCAGGCATAATATAACCTGACATAACCCACTGAATGGACTGGGAGTGAGTGCACACTACAAAATAAACTATAATCCATGCAGTGTAGCAATGCTCCAGAATATGCCCTTCAAGTGCAATGAATGTACCACCCTAATGAAAGAAGTTGTCGATTGGAAGGAGTGGGGGTGTGTGTGGAATGCAGTATATGGGAACCTTTATGTTTTTTAATGCAAAAATTTGTGTGATCTATGTATCTTTAAAATAAGAATGATAATAATAAAAATGTTTTTAAAAAACAAAACTAAATATTGCCCAACACATGGTTCTGAAGATCTTCTTAAGTTTTCTTCTACAAGTTTTATGTTCCTAGTTCTTTTAAGTCTTTATACGTTTCAGTTAATTTTTGTATATGATATGAGATAGTTGTCCTCCGTCATACTTTTACATATGGATGCCCAGTTCTGCCAGCATCAGTTATTGAAGAGACCATTATTTCCCCATTGAGGGTACCTGGCATCCTTGGGAAAAATCAATTGGCCATAAAAGAGAAGGTCAATTTCTGAACTCTCACTTTGATTCCATTGATCTATATATTTATTCTTATGCCAGGACCATGTTTTTATGACCACTGCTGCTTTGCAATAAGTTTCAAGTCAAGAAAGGTGTATCCTCCAACTCTATCTTTCATGATGGTTGTGACTTTTCAGGATAGCATATCCTTCCAAATAAATTTGATGATTGTCTTCCATTTCTGCAAAGCTGTTTATTGCAATTTTCATTGGGATTGCATTGAATCTATCATTCGTTTTTGGTAGAGTTGATATCTTGGCAATATTTAGCCTTCCAGTCCGTGAGCATGCAATGTCTTTCCCTTTATTAGGTCTTTGATTTCTGTTTGCAGTTTTGTAGTTCCCATACATAAGTTCTTTACAACCTTGGCTATATTTATTCTGAGTTATTTGTTTTAATTGTAATTGGAAATGGATATTTTTCTTCATTTCCTCCTTGAAACGCACATTACAATCGTTCATAAATATTACAAATTTGTGGGTGTTTATCTCATAGGACAGCACTTTGCTCAATTTCTTTCTTGCTCTAGTATTTTTGTGGTGGAGTTATGAGGCTTTCTATACATGGAATCTTGTGGTTTGCAAATAGTGAAAATGTTACTTCTTCCTTTCCAATATGGATGACTTTGATTTATTTTTCTTCTCTGCTTGCTCTAGCTAGAATGTCCAGTACAGTGCTGAAGAGCAGTGGTGACAGCGGGCATCCTTGTTTTGCTCCAGATCTCAGAAGGAAAGCTTTCGATCTTTCACCATTCAGTATGATGTTGGGAGTGGTTTGTTTCATATATG